>NC_056625.2:309711498-312633998 GCF_002870075.4 Lactuca sativa
AAAAAATAAGAAGATATTGAAAAAGGTTGGAACAGGAAATACAAGTGTTGCGTCAAATAAAACACTCGCAGATGTTTTCTACTCTGAAAACTTCTAAAAAAACAGACAGCTGCAAGATTAAACGTGTTGCGTGTGTTCTTTGTCGCATAACAATAACAGGTCTAAATAAGTTTTTTAAAAAAACAAACAATAGCGCAGTGTGTGAATTTCGTCCATTTACCTGTTCGTAATCTTTTCAGGGTTTCATTTTTTTTTTTATTTTGGTGTCCATAATTGTTACTCTTTCAATAATTTAATATTTCAACTTCACTCGATACGATATATTTATATGTCTAAACTCTAACCTTCCTAAATAATTAGAAACTCAAAAAACAATAAATAGACTGACATGACATAAATTAAACAAATAGCATTGAAGTCCAGTCTCTCAAAAATTCAACCGGATTAAAACCTAACACCACAAAAGCATGTTTTTGGTAACCAAATTAAGTAGCAACTCTCCTTTTGTCCTTTTCCTATTACGTGTTTGTTGGGAAATCGCCCGTGTCCCGTTTGGTGTTACAAAAACTCTAAAATGTAATTAAATCAATGCATACGCAATAAATTAATTATGGGGCCACCCCCATTGCCCACATTGCCTTTGGGTAACCAATTTTCATAAGCAAGATTTTACCATCAATACCTTAAAAAGTATATCATTAAAAAAATCTTATCATTATTCAATAGCTTGAATATTATAACAATGCTTAATTTTATTGTTTTTTATTTTTATTTTATATTTATCATAAAAATTGAAAATCTCTCTAGATTTGTATTGGAAAAAAATTCATGTTTTAAAGAATATATAATAAATATATAAAGTCGTAGATAAACATAAAACAGGTGCAAATATATTGTCATCTATACCTTGTGTATAAATATTTCTTCAAATTTCTTTTGTTGATCTTTCATTTAAAAAAAAGGTTCGAAAAAATAAGTTTAGTCGGAGAATCTTATCGTCCTATGATAATTCGTATCGTGAAGTTATTTTCACCATTTCTTAAAATTATCATATAATAATTTGCAAAATAATATTTTAATTAAATAAAAAGGAAAGTATTGTAGTACAATCAACTATTGTCAATTATCTGATTTGGTTATCAATTTTTTTTGTGCAATAGATCATCAAACTTACAAGTTGTCTGTCAATTAAGTCACTTTCGTTAATTTTTAATGGATACACGGTTACTAAGCATATGCAGAAGTGTTACATGTCGAGGAAGTTTAATGACCTATTGCATGAAAAAAAAAACAGTTTGATGATCAAATCTGGTAAATAACAATAGTTGATTATACTATGGTGATACTTTTTATGTTTACTCTTTTTAATAACATTAATTACATCATACCCCACCTAGATAATCCTAACTTTTTTTTTTCTCTTTCTCATGAATGAGATCGGAGTCAGACCAACACCACTTCACTATATCATTTTTCTATTATCCCCTTCTAAATGATGGTACATGAATGGATACAGCTTCCCATTGTCGGCAGGAGTGAAGTATGTCGCTGTTGTTACCGGCATGAGCGAAGACGTCTTTATCTTTTATCCCTTCTCTAAAAGCACATCGATGCCCTTTATAGAAACCCTTTGCATGCATCAATTTATGATTTGAATCAACAGCCATAGGTTCGATTCAACTCTGACATCGTCTACATCAAAGGTGTAAGCCAGGACATGATTATGCTCAGCATTAGCAGAGCTTCCGTCTTAATCAATGGATCACTACTAAGGAATTTGACATCAAAAGAGCGGTTAGGAAAGGTAACTCCTTATCTCCTTTTCCTTTTGTCATTACTTTGGAAGGTCTTCATATCTTTATGGAAACAGTGTGTGACATTCACAATTTCTTGGGCATCTCTCTTCCGAATAGTAATATATCTATCTCTCGCTGATCTTGTATATGCTTATGATGTGATGTTCATTGGTGAAATGGTCGATAATTAATTTTGTAAACCTAAATAGATTGCTTCATTTTTTGTAACATCCGGGCTCCCATGTATATTATTTATTTATCTAGATTTTTGAGATTTATTGAGCAACTCAACGAGTTGGTGCCTTAGCTCGTCAAGTAGAGACTGATTGACTACGTGGATCTAAAAAACCGACTCGACGAGTCAGGCAGTTGACTCGCCGAGTAGGCGTTGTGAGATGAAACCCTAAATCCCCGGGTTTGGGGCCTATTTAAGGAAGCTTATGTCTTCATTTCCACCTCACTAGTTGCCTAACCTTCCTGTGTGAAACCCTAAATGTGTGTAGTGAGCTAAGAGAGTCACAAATCTAATCTTGAGGAAATTTAGTGCATCTTTTGAGGAGAAGAGGAGTTTGTCCAGCAAGGAACAAGGACGAACTGTTGAATCCATGGCCAATTCGTCCAAAGCTTCAAGTGGAAGGTAAAAAGCCTGCGCCTTTCTCATTTACTTGGTTAGATCTCAGGATTATGGAAGATTAGGGTTTCTACCACCTTTTATTAGGACTTCGAGCATACATAGTTATCATGAGGTTTAGACCTCGGATCTGGACCTTGTGAGGACCCTAGATTCCAAAAGTCCCAACTTTATTCATCCATATGAGGGTTGTTGTGCTTAACACCTTGTGAGAGCATATATTGGTATGTTGGAGCAAATTCACTGTAACGCCCGTAGATCAACGCTAGTCAATTTAGAGACGATAAGTGTCAAAAATGAATTTTTGATAAAATATTATTTAGAATGATTAATCTTAACTAAGTTATATTATATGTTACAAGGATTCCGTACATATAAAGAACGCCGAAATCCGAGTTATAACGAAGAAGTTATGGTCTGTCGAAGTTTCGCGACAAAACCGACACGACACAGCGCGACGTAAAAAGTGAATTTACGTTAGAGAGATATTTAGCCGTAGCGATCTAAACAAAAGTTGTAGAATACGTTAAACCATGAGCGTGCATAACAAGAACATTCAAATCTGACTTCGTATGAGGAAGTTATGATTTTTCTAAGTTTTGACTTAGCAATATGCAGCCCGAATACTCGATTTGAGATCAAGCGGTTTTTAGCCAAAACAATCTAAACGAGAATCGAAGTTCTCATTAATTGTAGTGCAACGATGAAAAGATAGGCGAAAACGGACGTCATATGAAGAAGTTATGAATTTATAACGGAGTTTTCCTGTCCCGGTCTACTAAAAATAAAGAATAAAAATAAATTCAAAATTAGCCGACGGAGTCTAAACGAAAGTTGTAGACCGTAGTCTCACCTACGCGGGGATATAACGAACGTCGAAAACAGAGTTCGTATGAGGAAGATATGAATTTTTGAAGTTTATTAAGTATTTCCGATATTTAATTTAATTATAAAATACCGATATTATCCGAAGAGGGGGAGTCAGCGATCCTATCCAAGTTACGCCAAGCGTAACTAGGATTTACGCCCAGCTTAAATTGAAGTTCCAGCCCCCTATAAAAGGATGTCGAGGGCAACCGAGTTCTTTGCTCATTTCTTCCCTTTCTCTCGCGTTTTTGCATCGTTTTTCGTGCAAGAATTATCCCGAAGCCCCAGTATCATTCCCGAGCGCCGAAGCAAGTCCCGAGGCCCCGAAGATCCCGAGAAGTGCAATTCCCGAGCTGAAGCTCTGCCCGCGAGGAGCCCGGTTTTTGTGATGATCTTCCAGATCTACTGAAGAATACTACTTTTACAAGCCGTAGTGCTGTCCGATCATCTTCTGATCAAGTGAGTGTATAGTCACTTTCTTCTATCACATAATTATAAAGTATTTGATATGAAATACGTGTTATGTGTACATATTGTTGTTTATATGAGAGAATGCATATTCACTTTCTTCTAACACATAAATACGAAGTATTTGCTATGAAATATGTGCTATGTGATTATATATATTGTTTGTCTATTTGAGATGGGCATAGAATTGATGTTTTATATAGGTGTTAAATTATTTAAACTGTGTAAGTATTTGTATCTACGAAAAGGTTGGGTAGAACATGGGTAGATGGGATAGTTGGTGACTATGGAGTTAGCGCATATTGTATAAACCTTGGTGACTATGGAGTTAGCGCCTATTGTATAAACCTTGGTGACTATGGAGTTAGCGCCTATTGTATAAACCTTGGTGACTATGGAGTTAACGTCTATTGTATAAACCTTGGTGACTATGGAGTTAGCGCCTATTAAGTAAACCCTAGCAACGATGTGAATTCGTGCCTATACTTCAGGTCAATCCTTAAGAATGAATGATAGATGATTCTTAGGGTAGATCCTTAAGATAAATGGAGATAATGGGGGATGGGTAATTGGGTTTATTGTTTGATAATTGAATATAATAAATATATTATTGTGGGTTGAAAACCCTATATGCTCTCCAGGCTCCCAAGCCTGACCCACTTAGTTTTCTTTGCATTACAGGTAATGACACAAGATTGTAAATTGGTGGACTTGACGAGAGATTTTGGATTATAGATCAGTAGTTATAAATAATTGTTGTAAGGTCTATTTTATATTGTTTATGCTTTTGGTTTGTATCAGAACATGACATCCCGAGGTTTTATTATGTAGTGAAAATACATTCTCTTTGAGAACCGCTTTGATAAATTTTATCATATTTGGTTTTGGGAACAAGTTCCGCAACCGTTTTCTTTAAACTATTACTCTGATTTAGAAAACAAAGCATAAACAAATCGGTCTTTTCTGGCCGGGAAATTGGGGATGTCACAGTTGGTATCAGAGCATTAGTTTAAGAGAACTAGGAATTTGTAGGATTTCTAGACTTAAACTTAGAATGCTAAGTGATGATTGTGAGATGAGTGTCTACCTTATTTTAGACACAAGCACTAGTATATTTTAGGAAAGATGCCTAAAATGATTTTATGTGCTAAATGTTATTTGTTTTCCATATATGATGTTATTTGTTCGGATCTATGGTCCGTTGCCGACCGGATCTGGAAACCTTATGTGTTTAGGATTCTAAGCGTACGACTACGATATTAGAACTAGCATGTAAACGTTTGAGAGTGATAATGATGATTTGATCTCTATCATAATTGAGGATCTAAATTCACCGTATTCGGTGTATAGATCAAGAATGGCAAGAACAAGAAGCGGAGTTGGAAACGTGAATGAAAACAGGAATCAACCACCTTTAATCGAGCAGATACCTGTTGTAGTAGTAGCACCTAAGCCAATGACGATGGCTGGAGTGCAAATGATGATTTAGACGATGTTGGATCATCAGATGGAGGAGACGAGGCATCTGCTTCGGCAAAATCGTGAAAAATTGTCACTTCACGTGGAAGAGCTCGAGGTGAATGGAGGACACTCAGAAGGAGGTAACTTCAGTGGGGTTGTTGGTCAAGCCAACCCACCAATTGTTAGGAAGATCAACCAGGATGGGGGAAACGATGGTCGTGGATGCAAGTATAGGGATTTCATGGCATCCAAACCACCATGTCTATCTGGAAGCCCGACACCGGTGCAAGTCATGGACTGGATCTCCGAGATGGAGACAATGTTTGAAAGTTGCGAGTGTAGCAATAGACAGAAGACCGCTCTTGCAATTCCTCTGTTAAAATCTGGAGTACTGAGCTGGTGGAAGTTACTGGTTGGTTCGATGTCCAAGGGAGAAGCTAGAAAGATGTCTTGGGAAGAGTTCGTGGTGCAACTGGAAATGCAATACTGCTCTGAGCAGGGTCTTCTGGAAATCAACAATGAGTTCCAGAATTTGAAGAAGGGAAAATTGAGCATCACTGAATACGCTACAAGCTTTACGGAGAAGATGAAGCTTATTCCATACCTAATTCCAACTGAGCTTTCCAAGGTCAACAAGTTTGCCAATGGATTACCAGCGGACTTTGGACCAATAGTCAAGCAAGCAACCACTCTGAAAAACCGCCATCTGGGCAGCCAAAAATGTGGAGACCCAAATAAAAGAAAAGGGTCTGGAAAGAGCTGAATTTGGGGAGAAAAGGAAACATGAAGGATCTTCAATGATCAACAAAGAAACCAAATTCTCGAAATCTGGAGGAAGAGATGAAGCTAAGTGGTGTGAGAAGTGTAAGAAGAAACACTTCGGGAAATGTAGTAAGGAGATGACCTTCTACAAATGTGGCAAGACAGGGCATGACGCCAACAAGTGTGCGCCTATCAAGAAGGTGTGCTACAGATGTAACGAAGAAGGGCATATTTGTAAAGACTACCCAAAGAATGACACAACGCCACAGCCGAGGGCGTTCCACATGCTCCTCGACGAAGCAGAAAATGATGGGAGGATTAAAAGATGAAGACTTCATATTAATATATAAAGTCTATATCAGGAAGCATAGCATGTTAGAGGCATAGTATAGGGAGAACTTGAACTTTTGTGTAATCATTTCAAGAAATAATATAAACCCTGGTTTTGTTATCTGATGTGTTGAATGATTGTATTATTTATGTTTGGTGACTTGGTCGACTGAGGGACAATACTTGGGACGAGTATGAGTAGGTGTGAATGGTAGTATAGATCTATACTAATGGAAGCACAGGACTCACGCTTGGATTAGGGAAAGTCACAAGGTTACCAAGAAGCTAGTGATTGGTCTCGTTTTATTCAAGTATGTCGTTACCATTGTTTCGGTAATGACTATTGTGATGATTGTTATTCGGAACCTAGTGGTCATATCAAATTGAGTCCGACTATGATGAGAGGTCATCGGGACACGACCCATCAGTCTGTTACAATAGATAAGGAATATACTTATCCTAAGAAGAAGGAGTCATCGAAAAGGATTTATTTTGTAACTCGAAGGTTATGATTGAAAGTCCAACATAGTACGAAAGCAGATGCAGGATTGAGCATCAAGGTTATTACTTAGGATGGAGAGATAACTTATTGAGTTAGTATATGAATCCTATTCCGTTGATGATTCCGGGACGTAATCATCCTAAGGGGGAGATAATTGTAACGCCCGTAGATCAGGGCTAGTCAATTTAGAGACGATAAGCGTCAAAAATGACTTTTTGATGAAATATTATTTAGATTGATTAATCTTAACTAAGTTATAGTATATGTTACAAGGATTCCGTACATATAAAGAACGCCGAAATCCGAGTTATAACGAAGAAGTTATGGCCTGTCGAAGTTTCGCGACAAAACCGGCACGACACAGCGCGACGTAAAAAGTGAATTTACGTTAGAGCGATATTTAGCCTTAGCGATCTAAACAAAAGTCGTAGTATATGTTAAACCGTGAGCGTGCATAACAAGAATGTCTAAATCTGACTTCGTATGAGGAAGTTATGATTTTTCTAAAGTCGTAGTATATGTTAAACTGTGAGCGTGCATAACAAGAACGTCTAAATCTGACTTCGTATGAGGAAGTTATGATTTTTCTAAAGTCGTAGTATATGTTAAACCGTGAGCGTGCATAACAAGAACGTCCAAATCTGACTTCGTATGAGGAAGTTATGATTTGAGATCGAGAGGTTTTTAGCCGAAACAATCTAAACGAGAATCGAAGATCTCGTTAATTGTAGTGCAACGATGAAAAGATAGGCAAAAATGGACGTCCGATGAAGAAGTTATGAATTTATAACGAAGTTTTCCTGTCCCGGCCTACTAAAAATAAATACTAAAAATAAATTCAAAATTAGCCGACGGAGTCTAAACGAAAGTTGTAGAGCGTAGTCTCACCTACGCGGGGATATAACGAACGTCGAAAACGGAGTTCGTATGAGGAAGATATGAATTCTTGAAATTTATTAAATATTTTCGATATTTAATTTAATTATAAAATACCGATATTATCCGAAGGGGGGGGGGAGTCAGTGATCCTATCCAGGTTACGTCCAACATAACTAGGATTTAAGCCTAGCGTAAATCGAAGTTCCAGCCCCCTATAAAAGGATGTCGAGGGCAGCCGAGTTCTTTGCTCATTTCTTCCCTTTCTCTCACGTTTTTGCATCGTTTTTCGTGCAAGAATTATCCCGAAGCCCCGGTATCATTCCCGAGCGCCGAAGCAAGTCCTGAGGCTCCGAAGATCCCGAGAAGTGCAATTCCCGAGCCGAAGCTCTGCCAGCGAGGAGCCCGGTTTTTGTGAAGATCTTCCAGATCTACCGAAGAATACTACTTTTACAAGCCGTAGTGTTGTCCGATCATCTTTTGATCAAGTGAGTGTATAGTCACTTTCTTCTATCACATAATTATAAAGTACTTGATATGAAATACGTGTTATGTGTACATATTGTTGTTTATATGAGAGAATGCATATTCACTTTCTTCTAACACATAAATACGAAGTATTTGCTATGAAATACGTGCTATGTGATTATATAACTGTTTGTCTATTTGAGATGGGCATAGAATTGATGTTTTATACAGGTGTTAAATTATTTAAACTGTGTAAGTATTTTTTATCTACGAAAAGGTTGGGTAGAACATGGGTAGATGGGATAGTTGGTGACTATGGAGTTAGCGCCTATTGTATAAACCTTGGTGACTATGGAGTTAGCGCCTATTGTATAAACCTTGGTGACTATGGAGTTAACGTCTATTGTATAAACCTTGGTGACTATGGAGTTAGCGCCTATTGAGTAAATCCTGGTAACGATGTGACTTCGTGCCTATACCTCAGGTCAATCCTTAAGAATGAAGGATATATGATTCTTAGGGTAGATCCTTATGATAAATGGAGATAATGGGGGATGGGTAATTGGGTTGATTGTTTGATAATTGAATATAATAAATGTATTATTGTGGGTTGAAAACCCTATATGCTCACCAGGCTCCCAAGCCTGACCCACTCAGTTTTCTTTGCATTACAGGTAATGGCACAAGAGTATAAATTGGTGGACTTGACGAGAGATTTTGGATTATAGATCAGTAGTTATAAATAACAGTTGTAAGGTCTATTTTATATTGTTTATGCTTTTGGTCTGTATCGGAACATGACATCCCGGGGTTTTATTATGTAGTGAAAATACATTCTCTTTGAGAAACATTTTGATAAATTTTATCATATTTTGTTTTGGGAAAAAATTCCGCAACCGTTTTCTTTAAACGATTACTCTGATTTATAAAACAAAGCATAAACAAATCGGTCTTTTCTGGCCGTGAAATTGGGGATGTCACAATCACCATCCATGAACGTAAAGAATGAAGCTTTACGTGACAATCGAGTCTTGGGTTGCTAGATCTAGTGTTTAGTGTGGTAGATCTACTTTCAAACGTCTGAATGAGAAATCGGATCGAGTGGACTCGTTGAGTCCATGAACTGACTTGGTGAGTCGGTTAGGGTTTGTCCCGATGAGCTTGATCATGCGATTTTGTTGTTTTTGTATTTTTCGAAAAGAAATGAAAAAACAAATGAAAAATCTTTTTGTTGTTTTTGTATTTTTCGAAAAATGACAAAATAATGAAAAAATTTAGAAGATACCGGGCACATGAAATTTTATGTTCATATTTACGAAAATGAAGCGTGTCGAAGCGTTGACTATGAACAGTAACCCTGGACTTTTGACAGCTGTCCACTTATCACTATTCTTTCGGAATATGCTCCCCTTCGACCATTCCAAGTCCTCCTGAAATTCTCACAAATGATTTTTCATCTAATGGTTTTGTGAAAATATCAGCCAATTGATCAGTAGTTTTCACGAAATGTACTTCAATATTACCATCTTCGACATGATCTTTTATGAAATGATAACGAAGAGTAATATGCTTGGTCTTTGAATGTTGCACGGGATTATGACAAATGCGAATTGCACTCTGAGAATCACAATATAATGGAATTTTCTTCATATTTATTGCATAATCACGCAATTGACTTTGAATCTATATTATTTGTGACGTGCAAGCTGCAGCAACAACATATTCTGCTTCTGCTGTGGAAATCGAAACACAAGTTTGCTTCTTCGATTGCCAACTCACCAATTTTCCATCAAGTAATTGACATCCTCCACTCGTGCTTTTTCGATCAAGATTACAACCTCCCAAATCAGCATCTGAGAAAGCTTGTATGAAGAAACCAGTTTTCGAAGGATACCACAATCCTAACGAAATCGATCCTTTGAGGTAACAAAAAATATTCTTAACTGCACTGAGATGTGGTTCACGTGGATTTTCTTGGTACCTAGCACAATCACAAACAGAAAACATGATATCAGTTCTACTTGTTGTGAGATATAGTAACGATCCTATCATGCTTCTGTAAAGAGTTAAGTCAACTGCAAGTTTATCTAATGAAGGTGTAAGCCATGTTCCAATTGCCATTGGTACTCGTAATTTTGTGCTATTCGTCAATCCAAACTTTTCAAGTAGATTCTTCGTATATTTTTCTTGATTGATAGAAATTCCTTCTCTGCTTTGACGAATATTTAGACCAAGAAAATTATTAATTTTTCCCATCAAACTCATCTCAAATTTTCTTTTCATTAGATTTTCAAATTCATTAGACAAAGCAGGGTCAGTAGAGCCAAAAATAGTATCACCGAAATAAATTTGAACAAGCACAAGATGATTCCCATCTTTCTTTCGAAATAATGTGGGGTCAACTATTCCTTGTTTAAATTTTGACTGTTTTAAGAAAGATGTAAGAGTTGCGTACCAGGCTCTTGGTGCTTGTTTTTAACCCATATACTGCCTTCTCTAAAATGTAAACATGATTAAGATATTTTTCATTTATGAAACCTGGAGGTTGTTCAACATACAACGTTTCTTCGAGTTCACCATTCAAAAATGCACACTTCACTTCCACTTGATAAACATCGAAATCTTTGTGAGCTGCATAAGTTAAAAATATTCGCATAGCCTCAAGTCTTGCGACAGGGACAAATGTTTCTTCATAGTCGATACCTTCTTGTTGTGAATAACCTTTAACAACTAATCGTGCCTTATTTCGTACAATATTTCCATCCTTGTCGGTTTTATTTTTAAAAATCCATTTTAACCTGACAATCGAAACATCTTCAGGTTTAGGAATTAATCTCCAAACCTTGTTTCGTTCAAACTTAGCCAATTCAGATTGCATTGCAACAACGCAATCAAAGTGTTCCATTGCATCCTTAAATGTATTTGGTTTAACTTTAGAAATGAAAACATTGAACATACAATATACTTGATGATTATTCAATACCTCATTCTTTGAACGAATTTAAGCTCTTGTTAAGACTCCATCTTGTGGATTTCCAATTACTTGTTCCTTCGGATGATCTCTTGTCCATTTTTCGACTGGTGGATATGTTGGGTTTTGAGCATTCTAACACTCCTATGGTGTACATGAAACCCTATAAACCTTGGATCTATGTTTTCTCTATTATACATGCAAATAAGAACTTTCCAAGGCTTTAATCCTAACTAGCATATTATGAAGTTCTTATATTACAAAGTACTAGTTAGATGACATACCTTTTGATGTAGCTTGATGTCTTCAAGCTTTAAGAGCTTAGCCCCAATAGTGTGGAAGCCTCAAGTGGAATCACAAATCACCAAAACACCTTGGAAGACTTTAGAGAATATGGATACTTGGTTCTCTCTAGTGAAATCGGCTAGCCCTTCATAATGTACCCACTAGTGCCAATTTCACCAACCAATGACATCTTTATATAGTATGGAAACTAGGGTTAAACCCATGACCTTTCATTTCATATGATCCATGGGTTAAACACTCCATGGACTATCCATGAAAGCTTAGCCCAACCTAAATGAACTTGGCCCATTCCATATATATAAGAGTCCATATTTAATTAGTTCATTTTGATCACTTAATTAATTCTAAATTAATTCTTGATCAATACTAATTAAATAATATGATTCCATATTAATATATTAGAACTTATAATATATTAATATTAATCATAAATATACTATTCTCAAAAGATTATCCATATAAATTGTGTCGGTGAAGTGCAACCCAAATGGACCATGCCGGGCCGGGTCAAGTACATACCAAATATAGTTATGGACTTAGACATTAATCCAACAGTCTCCCACTTGGATAAGTCTAAAACTATTATTGAGTAATGCTTCAAAACCTAACTAGCAATCGTAGCTCTTAAAGCCGCTGTCAAACTCTGATCTTTGTCAACGAACTTGTCTATTAGATAAGGGATCATATATTCCTCCATTCTAGATATCATATGGACTGAGACATGGATTATAATCATTCTCTCTGTCCATTTGTTGTTTCCCGATTTCTGATTCATGACGACTGACTGATTGAACAAATCAAATCAGTCGTGGCTTGGACAAGCACTCACATGTGTCATCATTAAATCATCGAGGGGCCCACAGATATCGCTTTTATCCCGAAGGTAAAAGGAATGGATAAACTTCGACTCATATGGCTTGTTCTGCTACTTGTTGAATCATACACAAAGGCACGTTTTATAACATCAAGTTACCGAATGCGTTTTCGTGCAATCAATGTACAACCAACTCATAGTAAAAACTCATATCTCTAGGTTTGAAGAATATAAGATATTATCGTCTCATGATCACTCGTGATAAAATCCATGAAGTGATTCCAAAGAGCGCGGGTTGAATCCAATACTCAAAACTTATTAGCACTCATGAGTGTTGTAGCCCTTTGTCCAACATCTTAGACCTCTACAAGCCAACCCATGACAATCTTGATTCATATCTACTTCCAACATATGACCGACTGTGGATGGTTTGAATAACATAGTCATTCCATAAGAATAACCTAGTTTATTCGGGAAGTCAAAACATGCAAAATGAAACACAAGAATAACTGAATCCAATATGGTATCGAAACCTATGAACATAAATAAAACACCTTTTATTTATCACCATATGATTACACATTATTCAGTGTATATTCTTTCAGCTATCATCTTTATTCTTTAATTTAAAACAATAGTTGTCCCATGCTCCAAGCATGTACACTATGTTTTCTAAACACTAGTCATGCCATACACCAAGTATGCATACTATGTTTGTCTATGATCTTCATTTTGTGAATTAGATCAATTGAACATAACTCCAATGATCCACTTTCACAGTCCCTAATCCTTACTGCAAATGCAAGAATTCCAAATTCATGACATTTATTGAAATCTGTTAGATTCTAAACATATATGCATTGATCCTATTGTAATGATTATGCACAAAGTCAGAAAGACTTGACAACAATCATTACAGAGTATTCCAAAGGAGATCAGCTCCTTGGAAACATCATTCTTGCATTAAGTTTCCTAATCTTACACAGATTGAATAATTTCTAACTTTGAAACATTTCCATATTCCATTTTGACTATCACTTCTGAACAAGAGTTTCCTCCTTACAGATTATGTCAATATGGTCCTTCCAGAATTATCACTATACTTCCAACTGTCCTTGAGCAACCAATCTTTGGTAAACATTATATTGTCCTCAACAATTGTTTATTCCTTTTAGTCATATCCAGTTCTAAACCGTTTCCCTTCTTAATGCCCTAGGCATTTGGAAAATTTTAGAAAGGATGAATATATAGCACATGTAATCGATCCTATATCCGAAGCATATGGGACACAATTCATGATGTCTCACATAAAGACTAAACCAGTCTTTTGCTATAATATTTCCATTTATATTTGCCAAGTTCTCATAATTCAGATTATGAAAAGGGATGCCGTAATCATAATCGAATTTTAGAACGCAAATAATGAACCCATATATAGAATTTCCTTATGTTGAGCCATTCCAACATGAAATTCATATATATTCTTGACTAAATATGATTTAGACCTCAATCTAAGCTTTTAGATTTGAAATGAAGTATAATATCCTCTCCCTTAATTATAGCAAAACAACTTTTTCCCAATTGAGACCTTTTGTTTTTCTATAATTAACATTGCTAACTTGCAACCTTTATCATGCTCCCACTAACATGATGATTAATAGCATAACACTTATGCTCCCACTAGCTTCGACATGTACCCATAAATCAACTGGACTTCTAGAAATCAATACTTTGTTGACTTTCTTACCAAAGTTCAGATTTCTGGTACTAGATTGCCTTGATAAGACTTTATCAATTTCCTACACCTCTCTTAGATAGCTCACATGTGTGTCTAAACAATTTCAGAACTATGAAAAAGGATGCCGTAATCATAGTCTAAATTGTTTAGACCTTTTTCCATTTCTCATAAGTCAATGTTAGTGTGCCGGTTAACCACGCACGCTCCACTAACGACTTTGAGAACTGCAAATATCACAATTGCTATCTACTTAAAATCTACTTAGTGAAAGAGTTTCCTTACCATCATTTTCATGAATCGAAGAGAAACCTTATGCAACTTAGATTTTATGGTGTAAGTGTTCCTATCCATGTGAATTTGTCAAAACCATAATCACAGGACTAGGTTGGTGACAAATCCTAACTCATATAGATTGAACTTGTGCAATCTTAACTTCTTGCCGCCTGGCAGCTCAAGGGCCTGCCATTGCTTCCAAGTAGCTATACAAACAATTGAGAACATGTAGAACTTAAATGTATAGCCAACTTAACTGGAATGTGCACAGAAATGTCAGCACGACAGATTATAAACCTTTAGATGTGTGTTAGCGATGAAATACATGTTTTATTCTTGATTACTTCTTGAAACCCTTTCAGGATCTTTTAGACTCCCACTGTCTCCTTGACCTATAAGACTTTCTTACCAAATATTCAAGAGATAATGTGGATGCTAATCAAAACAGACACTTAACACAATTAGCCTTAGTTGGTCTTTGTTTTATCCAAAACATCACAACTTACCAATTTCAAATGTACAAGAGTAGAAAACTTTTACTCTTACATTTGAAGAGTGTTTTTAAACCTTCTTTAAGACATGTCACTCAAGTTACAATCTTAGAGTATAACTCTATGAATTGTTTTGGAATGAAGTATGAATCATCTTCTTGATTTAACCACTTCAACAATTCATAACTCCTCTTCTTAACTATCAGAATGTACTTAGAGGATGAATTGTGATAAGGTCTCAAAATCATTAAGATTATCTTAAAACATGGTACTAAAGTACTCTCCCATCTTTTAGGATTTGAGAAACTTTTATCCTTCTGCCTAATTTGATTCTTCTTATTCGTTCTGTCATACATTGAAAAATTTTCCAATGCTTCAGAATTATACTTAAGCTTGTAAGTATAATCATATTTACTAAACCTTAGTAAATCATGACGAATAGTCTTATCCATCTTTTGTGGTGGACTTTGACAAGTGTACAAGAAAGTGTACTTGATCCCTTAGTCCTTCTCTTGACTCACACATCCATGTGAACAAGCAGTTAGTCTTAATTTTCCAATGCTCGAAAGTTCTCATTCATCATACTATACAACTTGCATGATTCCAAGTTTCTATCCGACTGAAACTTGGGTGATGAGAATCTTTCCTTATTTGGTAAATTTAGACACTACCACAAATGAAAGAATCAAACTCATATTTCCAATATTGCTATCAGTGGAATCATATAAGCAACATCTTTTCCTTTTTCTACAAATGCCATTGTAAGGATATTTTAAAATAAACAAAAATAAAAACTTTTCTTTTATTTTAAAACTTTGTGGAAAAATTGATCCTTACAATGCAAATGTATATGAAAACTTGTTGTTATCTATTCCTAAGCAATCTATCATAACTCTTAAGCACATGCTCAAAATTCTGATCACCGAACCATGCGATCCATCTTCGTGATCAGAATCAGCATATACTTCCTTTAAGTTTCTTTACTTTTCTTTGATTCTTAAAACATCAACATGTGACCCAGCCACATCATGTAATAAGAATCTCCAAGTAGGAACTTAATAGAGTTAGACAATGGAATTTACCTGAAATAAAGTCAAACTTATTGACTTTACCATCCTTAGGTAAGTTTGGCAGCTTCATAACCAAAGCCCCTTCCTTTGGCATTAGAAATATATGGACCCTTAGGTAATAGTACATGGGACTATCTCAGGCTTAGCCTTTATCTTTACCATTTGGTCAACCAAGTTGACTATGGAAAATCCCTTTCCATTGGGAAGAGAATGCATTTCTGGATTTCCTGTGTCATTATTGTCCTTGTCCATAAAGTTTTGGGAAGTTGATCTCCTAATCAAATTTGCTTTACTAGTACACTAAATCATTTCTGATTTAGCAGCACCAAGCAAATAGATAAGATCATTAAGGGTCTTGTCATAGTCTGGTTCTTAGGAGTTCCAAAGGATCTTACTATGTGACTTAGAAAGTGATTGAACCACCAACTTTCTCAAGACATTGATACCCAACTCTCCCGGCTTGTCAATATGTAACTACATCTCCAAGATGTGACCACACATAGACCTTTACTTGCCAATAGGGCTTGAGTGACCTTAAACTTTTCAAGAACTTGTGGGTTAGGGAGAATAATTGGAGGAGATGAAAGAAGTATGATTTCCAAGGGACATCATCTTCATTTAGGAGAGCTTGTTTCAAGAAATTTGGGAAGATCATAGATGTCTAAACCAGACATCTTTTAGGAGATATTCAAGATAGTTGATCTAAAGTCCTTAATATGACACCCAATATGAAATATTAAGGCTAGGACCCTACAAACTTTTTTATAACTTAGAAGAGGGATGCCGTAATCCAACATATAAAATATTTGAAGGTAGGTGAATGACGATTCACCAATTTCCACCTAGATAAACAAAATGTATTATTAGGTTTTAATTGGATTTGAAACTCCTAGATCTTTGAGATTCATTGAACTGTTCAATGGCATGTTTCAATCTCGAGTGTGCCCTTCAGGTTTTGTGACTAGGATGCCGAGGATCACAAAACAAGGTGTGAAGTAACCATGCAAATTACTTGGTACCCTTAAGTGTTTACCCCTCAATCGATGTGTCGATTAACCACACACGCTCCGTCGATACTATGATAAACATTAAGTTACCCTTTGCCTACCTTGTTAAATACGAGTTAGTGTGCCGGTTAACCACACACGCTCCAGTAACCGACTTAAACAAAGTGCAAAGTGTAATTTCATGGATTAGCACCTTATTCACATTTTCCTAAGTAACTAAGATTGGGTATTATTAAGAGTTTAGTTACTTAGTATTTATCATTAATACTTTTAATGAAGGGAGAATTATAGTCCTGTCAAACCCGTTCGGCTAACGACCCTCCACCAGTCAAGGAAGCGGTGGTGGACACCCATTAAACTGCCATTTTATAGGCAGTAACCTTATACCCCCTTATAGACCGGCTTCGTGAATGAGGCCTACTAACGATAAGATTGACTTTACTCTTATACATATATATATTATTAACTTATAATATTATAAAGTATAAGGGTTGAATTTTAACTTTTAAAATTCTAAGGGCTAACTTGGAATTAAAGTATTCATAAGTGAAACTTTTCAAATCCCAAAACTTGAGGGCAAGTTTTGAAACTATTCAAAACTAATTAATTCCATAACTTATGTGTTTAAAGTAGTTTTAATCCAAAAACTCTTCAAGTTCCATAACTTGAGGACAAGTTATGGAAGACTTTAAACTAATAAAAGAATTAACTTTTCTTTATTTTATAACTTATGGAATTAATTAAGGTTACACCTTTTTTTTATTTAATGAAGAGACTCTTGGTCCTCCATAACTTGAGGACAAGTTATGGAGTCATAAAATCATTTAATTAGAACTAGACTCTTCATTTTTGTAACCTTTGCCAACTTTTATGAGTTTTATGAAACTTAAATGTGACTTTTCATATAACTTGAGGACAAGTTACAAAAACACATTTTAGAATCAACTCTTAGATTAATTTGGATTGAAAACAACTATTTCACTCAATTTTTCTATTAATCTAAGCAACTCATAAGGACAAGATAATTCAAATCAAACTTTTTCATGTAATTAGTCTAAACCTTAAACTAATACAAAACATGAATCTATTGACAATTATCTTTGAAATTGGATTAGCATGAACATTACCACATCAAAAACAAGTTTATAAGTCCAAAACATCTTAGGGTAATGTTCCTAGTCCAATTCCAGCCAAAAAAAGTCGAATTTATGCTGTCTGGGGGTCCAACTCGTCGAGTGCACGAACCAACTCGGCGAGTTGGATGAATTTTGCCTTGGACTCGGCGAGTCCATTCATGGAATCGGCGAGTCTGCTGGGCAAACAACATCAAAACTCGATTTTCCAGCTTCTTTTGCAAGTATAACAAGAAAACAAGCCTAGGCTCTGATACCACTGTTGGGTTTTGAGCATTCTAACACTCCTATGGTGTACATGCAACCCTATAAACCTTGGATCTATGTTTTCTCTATTATACATGCAAATAAGAACTTTCCAAGGCTTTAATCCTAACTAGCATATTATGAAGTTCTTATACAACAAAGTACTAGTTAGATGACATACCTTTTGATGTAGCTTGATGTCTTCAAGCTTTAAGAGCTTAGCCCCAATAGTGTGGAAGCCTCAAGTGGAATCACAAATCACCAAAACACCTTGGAAGACTTTAGAGAATATGGATACTTGGTTCTCTCTAGTGAAATCGGCTAGCCCTTCATAGTGTACCCACTAGTGCCAATTTCACCAACCAATGACATCTTTATATAGTATGGAAACTAGGGTTAAACCCATGCCCTTTCATTTCATATGATCCATGGGTTAAACACTCCATGGACTATCCATGAAAGCTTAGCCCAACCTAAATGAACTTGGCCCATTCCATATATATAAGAGTCCATATTTAATTAGTTCATTTTGATCACTTAATTAATTGTAAATTAATTCTTGATCAATACTAATTAAATAATATGATTCCATATTAATATATTAGAACTTATAATATATTAATATTAATCATAAATATACTATTCTCAAAAGATTATCCATATAAATTGTGTCGGTGAAGTGCAACCCAAATGGACCATGCCGGGTCGGGTCAAATACATACCAAATACAGTTATGGACTTAGACATTAATCCAACAGGATATTCTTGATCAAAATCCAAATGTGCATCTTTGTATAATTCTTCATTTTCAGATCCTGCAACAGAAAGATTATCATTTATTTCGTGATATTCCTTATTTTGATCAAGACTTATCGTATCATTGTCATTATGATTCTGTTGCTCCCCCTCAACTGGATGCTCCCCCCTCAACATCTTCATTCATTCTCCCATTCTCCCCCTTGAAAGAATGCTCCCCCTTAATTTGAGTATTCGAATCTAATGGCTCCCGCTCCACCGGATTATTAAGCATACTTTCTCCAATCCGTGGAGAATTCGATGTTGAATTATTGTCAACAATATTGTGATTAAGATCTGAATCATCAATATGCTTCGAAGATTCAGATTGATGATTATCATCCGCATGATCTTCAGCATTCACAGCCCTGTCAGGAACACCAAAAATTAAATCATAATCAAAGTCCGAGGAATTCACAATTTCAGTCTCATCATTTAATTCATTAATAATTGGATTTTGTTCGAAAAGTTTGTTAACTTGTTTGACATAATAGTTATCAAAATTAAGATTAAATGCCTCTTCGACTTTTCGTGTGCGTTTATTTAACACTCTGTATGCAACCGAATTGTGCGAATATCCCAAAAATATTCCTTCGTCAGCCTTATCTTGAAACTTCGAAAGATTATCCTTGAGATTCATGATAAAGCACCTACAACCAAACACATTAAAAAATTTAACATTTGGTTTTCGATTATTGATAATAATTTCATATGGAGTGGTACTGAAACGTCGATGAATAAAAGAACGATTCTGAGTAAAACATGTTGTTGACACCGCTTCGGCCCAAAAATATTGAGGAAGATTCGCATAATTCAACATAGTTCTTGGAGCTTCACATAAAGACCTATTTCTTCGTTCAATTATACCGTTTTGTTGTGGTGTATATGGTGAAGAAAAATTATGCGAAATTCCTTTTTTCAAATAAGAACAAATCAAGCATTTTGTTCTTAAATTCTGATCCATTATCACTTGTGATCTTTCGAACACTTTTCTTCAGACTTTCTCAATTTGCTTGATAAATTCAATCATTGTTTGAGATACTTCAGATATTAACCTGAGAAAATACACCCACGTAAATCGTGAAAAATCATTAACAATAACAAAAATGTACCGTTTCTTGTTGTGAGTTTCAACAGTTGATGATCCAAAAAGGTCAATATTAATAACTTCCAATGGTTCCACAATTTTCTAATCTATCACAATTGGATGTCCATGTCGATGCTATTTCCCTTGTTCGCAAGCTGCACATAAAGTATCATTATCAAATTTTAATACTGGTAAACCTCGAACAAAATCTTCAGTGACCAACTTATTTAAATTTCGAAAATTTAAATGTGATAAATGACGATGCCATAACCAGCTAACATCAGATGTAGCTTTCGAAGGTAAACAAATCGAAGGTTTCCCAATAATTGTTTTAACATCAAGATTAAACATATCGCCATATCGTTTTGATTTCAGCAACACTTCGTTCGTACCAATCTTTGAGATAATACTCCATGCTTCGTTAAACACAACTTGATTGCCAGTGCCCACAACAAGTTGTGAAACACTTATCAAATTATGTTTAAGTCCTTCGACATAAGCAACACGATTTACAATGAATTTTTCATTCGTTACTTTTCCATATTCTTTGACTTGACAATTGTGATTGTTTCCGAACTTCACAACTCCAGTATTTTCCAAACTTCGAAAATCTCTCAAATTTTCCTTTCGACCAGTCATGTGACGTGAGTAACCACTATCGATATACCATTTCTCATCATATTGCTCGTCACATAGAACTTGCGATCAATGACAAAATTTAGGTACCCAAGGCTGTTTGGGTCCTTGGAAATTAGTTGTAAAAAACATAATGAAATTAAGAACTTTTAACTCAATCACAAACTTTAGTTTTGAAACTATCAATTAAGTCCACATCACTAGGTAAAGGAACCGAAACATAAGTCTTCGTTAGTTTGGGATTGTCACTGACATAGGAATTCGTCTTCGTAGGTTGTGTCTCAACATTCTTTTCTTTCAAAATGGGTTTCCATGTCTTTACTGAAACATTTGAATCATTTGAAGATGAACTTTCAGTTGACAAAGTATTCACATACTTCTCATAAGCTTCTTGGATTTGTTGTTGAGAGTAATTCCGTGATTGATATATTTGTCCTTTTCCTTCCAGCCAGTGATCAATGTTTTTCTCTCTAGACAACCCTTTTTGTACGAAACCTTTGAGGGTTGTTTCATCAAAGGATTTGGAAAATTTGGTTTTTGTGGAATAAAATCAAAATTGCATTTTGGAGAAAATGTTTGAGAATATCTACCATGAACCTTGTTTTCCCCATTAGGATTCGAAATAGATCTATTTTGAAAATGTTTGGTTTGACTTGAAAATGATTTTGGTTTTAAGTTTTGATTAGTGAAAATCTTTGTTGTGGATGACACGAAAAACGATTTCCAACTATTTGATTTTGAAATTGCTTTGATGAATTATTAACACTTGAGGAAAATGATGTTTTCTGATCTTTTGAAAGCTTGTTTTGAGGATTGAATTCAGACATTGATTTATTTCTTTGAGCGGGATTTTTCTTTTTGTCTGAATACAAATACTTGTTTTAAACAAATTTAGTCTGTGTGTGCAGATGTTTTCGATGTCAAACCATTTTGTTTCATTCGAGACTCAATGGTTTGCCAGAAAATCTTCTTTCGTTCTTTCCTTTTTGAGATTTCATTGTCTTTCGAAAATTTGTCAATTTGTTGTTTGAATTCTTTTGAATTTAATTTGACAACATTTTCTTTTTCCGCAACAACTTGTTTTAAAACCTCTTTCACACTTTTAGATTTCTCAACCCATTTGCGTTGAGGTTTTTGTCTTTGAAAAACATACGAATTCTTTGTTAGATTATTTTCAACAATGCTTTGCTTTGAAAAGAATCCTTTTTCTGTTGTTTTCTTGTTTTCTTCTTCAACTAATTTCTTAAACTCCGGTTGGACATTCTCAACATTCCCAGTAGTAACAAATACTTGATTTTGGAATATAACATCATCAATGCACTTGAAATTAGGATAAACCACAGTATTGGTTTCCAAATAATGAGCACCTTTCTCAGATAACTCTTTGTCGAATTTGTCGTTGTCTCCAAACACTTGATCAACAATAATTCGTCGAATTTCATGTTCTTTCGAATCTTTGTTGGATGTAAGCTCCTGTTGAACTTCGTCATCATTTTCATCATCACTGTCATTCGTTAGACTATCTTGGATATCCACAAAATCAGGATCACAAACTTTCGAAGTTGAAGGTTTGTCAGTGTTAATCTTAACATTCGAATTCTTACATATTTCTTTTCCTTTAGATTTCGATGAAACATTCATGACAGACAACTGAGAACAATCAACATCCTCAATATCACTAATTTCACAAATATTATCAGAATTATCTTCAATATCAGCAAAATTAGAATGAGAATCAGATGTCAAATTCTCAGTCTTTTCCAAAATTTTGACTTGTTCAGATTTAGTCAAAGTTACATTCACTATGTTAACTAATTCATTTGAATCAAGACATTCATCAATTTTGACAATTCCATATGCATATCTATCATCAGGAACTTTGTCAAACTCAACAATATTTTTCTCACAATCATACAAAATATTATCAACATTCTCTCTTTCATATGCTACAAAAGGCAATAATTTTATATGTTGTTCTTTGCTAATGTCACTCGAATGATGCAATGCAGTAAGTTTCCCATAAAGACGTTTAGCAGAGTTACAATAAATGTTTCATTCAGATAATAAAAGTTTTACATCACTAGAAAGAGAATCCCTATCACACATGATGTTTGTAACCTACATTTATAAACATTCTATTTTGATTATTTTCGAGTCTAGCTTTTTCTGAGTCTCTAACAATTGTGTGCTTAATTTCTTAGCTTCGTTACTAGCAGACACCACAATTGAATCCAAGTAAGCAACAGTATTATCAAAAGCAACAATTTCAGAATTATATGTTCTCAAAGAAATATTGAAAGATTCAAGAATAGAACATACCTTAGTTGTCATTGGAGATTTATCAGCGGATTTGGATATGAAGCATCGACCCGTCACCTCTTCTTCCGAATCGTCCGCCAGCTTTGCATACATGGCACCATGCGTAGGATTACGCATTTCTTCATCATCTAAGCCCGAAAACCAGATTTGATAAGTGCCATCTTCTTCCTTTTCACCTCTAGCTACCAAAGACATACCTTTCGCCTTAGCTCTCACTTCCTCCAACCTCTCTGTGTAGTATGCCTCATCCTTCACCTTATTCTTTCTTTCATCTTTCTTATGAAGCATGCAATCATTTGCTAGATGATTTGCTCCATTGCAGTAATGACAATCTACACCCGAATCTCCTTTCAACTTCCTCTCATTCTTCTCCTCAACTACCTTCCCATTAGTCTTCTCAAACATCTTCTTTTCCTCCCCAGCAACCTTTTTCACGAAACTTCCTTTTGTCTCATTTTGCTTCACCTTCGAATTGAACAGTTTCTTGAAAAACATTTTGACTCGGTTGTTCAAGTAAAAAGCTATTGCCTCATCATCCAAATTCATGATGAACCCTTCTTCATCTTCAGAATCACCTTTTTCAACATTTTCTTTTTCAGACACTTTAGAGACAAGAGCTAATGGACATCCCAGACTAAGCTTTGTCTCTTCTGCAATTTCGTTCACTTCACTTTCGTGAGTTTTTAGTTGATTGTACAAATCGTTTAAAGAAGATGTGTCGAAACTCTATTGATTTTTCACCATCATGCTAACACTCCTCTACTCCTTACGAAGTCCCATTACAAATTTAAGATTGACATCCAAAGCAAACCTGATGATTCCATATCGATAGCATCGATAAATCAGCTCATTCAGACGATCATAATAAACTTCAATGGTTTCACTCTCCTTTTGTATGAATTCTTTCGGCTCCACAAGACATTGTTTTACAAAATTGATTTTCGTCTTCTCGCTTCCTTGATATTTCTCCTTGAGAGTATTCCAGATTTCCTTTGCACTCTTACAAGCACACACACATAATTGTAAACCACAGGAGGCAGTGCACCTCTCAATTCTCTCATACAACACTTTTCGTTGTTCTGCAACCTTGTGGATTGTTCATTAATAGTAGTAGTGGAATTTGCAGATCCGATGTTTTGAACATTCAATGGAGGTTAAGCAGTTCCATAAATACAATTCTAGAGTTCTTCATCCAAGCCATTCAGATAATCCTCCACGTGATCAGCCCATTGGTCATAATACTCCGGAATCAACATAGGAATTTTTGTTGAAGATCCTAACAAATGAGAGAAAGAAGTCATCGTGTTCATGTTGAAGTTTGCCATTATCGTACGAATGAGAATTTTTTCAAAAAACTTGAAGAAATTTGAATATCATTGAATGAATTGAGCATAAACTCAAAATCTAACACTCGATTATGCAAATCAAATGCATAATCAAATCAAAACTGATGATCAGAGTTGATTTTCTGAATTTAACTGTGCGGAAACTTTTGAATCAAAATTTACGATTCAAAAACAAAGGAATCAACTGAAAATCAGATCGCAGTAATGAACCCTGCTCTGATACCAATTGATGAAGTGATAATCGAGTTTAAACAAATCAGAGTAACATAAATGAAATAAGAACACAAGAAGTAATAGAATATGGTTTCAGCTCAATTATACTTCCAATAGCTTTACAGAGAGTAAAGTAGACAAGTTCTGTAAAGACTTCTTATCTAACTCTAAGTAATGTCCGTATTTATAGGAGACGTGAAAGTATACAAAAAATACTAAGGCATAGAAATTAAGCTTCGTATCAATGACACCTTACTAAATACATTACAAAATATACGAAGGGTATAGACTCTGACAAATTACAATATATCTTCGACGCTTACATCCGCATCAGGATCAGGGCAGGGCGTTTAGGAGGCCTCAACAGCACCTGAGGTTATCAACCAGGAGGGGCCAGTGTTGATAGAGGAACGTGTTAGGGAGATCATTCGTGAGGAGGTGGTCGAGATCGTCCAGGGTCGGATTCCAAAGTTGTTTTGGACTATCAAGTCCGCTATGATGGAGTACTTCGATGACAGATACGCAACTCTTGCTGAGACGGATGACGCATCAACTATCGCGGCTGTAACAGTGGCAGGGGAGGAGCTCGCTGAGTTTTTCAGTACTGGGACTTCGTAAACATGAAGCCCCAACTTTCGATGGTACTCAGGATCCTATCGTAGCCATGAGTTGCCTGTCTGACGCGGAGGGATGTTTCTTCATGATGGTTTACTGGACCCATAGTATGTTGTTTATGATTATATGTGTATTGTTGTGAGTATGGGTATTTTAGGGGAACTCACTAAGCTCTCGGGCTTACAGTTTTAGTTTATTGTTTTAGGTATATCAGGGGATTACGGCAAGGCCAAGGCGTGATCGTACAACTCCTCACTTTTTATGGCTTTATTTTCGGATACTCTGATCTGATACATTTTGAAAACAAGTTTTGTAATAGTTAATGGTTTTTAAATGTTTTAAAAGTTTAAATTTGGCATGAGTTTTATGGGTGTTACAAGTTGGTATCAGAGCCTTGGTTTCAGTGACTTGGAGGAATATTCGTGTGAATCGAGTCTCAAATCAAGGAAGGATTTTCAAAATAATTTTAAAATCGTTTTCAAAATAAGTAAAGGGGGATGCAGGGTGTACGATCAGCCAGAGCCAGTAAGTAGACCCCAAAATACCATACAGTTATTTGATACCGTGATATGTTAGAATGCCATGATAGTACTAGGAAAGGGATCTTCAGGAATTGAATGATATAATTTTGTGATTACATGATGTCTGCCAGCCTAGGGTTTTCCTTATATGAGATTGACATCATTACTGTAGTTACTTGTGTATGCATCACGGTTGTACATAAGTAAGATCTTATAGCCTGAGAATGTTTGGTTTAACCTTATGTTCTGTTCTTGTTTGATTGGGGGCTTATGGTAGGATCATATATTCGAAAGTCTATAGGGTCTAGCATTATGTATGGTTAGCACACACTAGTGCTGCAGGATTGGTGGAAGTTTCATGGATAGGTGGGTTGTGTGAGGCCGATAGGTCAGTTGTGAGACAGTTAGCCTTCCTTTAGGAGTGATTTTGAGCGACAACTATATGTATGTATATGGTTAGGGAGTTGTGGTGATACTTGAGACAAATATGGGTAGGTATGGAAGGTCGTATTGGCCCGTACTATTGAGAGCACAGGACCCATACGCATAGCAAGGAAGTCACAACCCCTAGGGCTTAGTCAGGAGTTGGTTTCCAGTTATCTATGTGGATTGTATGATATCTTCCTGTTATATTTTCAGTGTGGTGGTTACGAGGCATTTTGTGACTAGATCCGGATTGGGATCAGGGCAGGGCGATCAGGAGGCCCCAGTAGCACCTGAGGATATCAGCCAGGAGGGGCCAGTGTTGACAGAAGATCGTGTTAGGGAGATCATCCGCGAGGAGGTGGTCGAGATCGTCCGATTTCATATTCCGGAGTTGTTTAGGACTATAAAGTCCGCTATGATGAAGTACTTCGACGACAGATACGCAACACTTGCTGAAACGGGTGTTGCAGCAGCTACCGCGACTGTAACAGTGGCAGGGGGAGGAGCTGCCCAAGTTTTTCAGCACCGGGACTTCGATAGCATGAAGCCCCCGACTTTCGATGGTACTCAGGATCTTATCGTAGCCATGAGGTGGTTGTCTGACGTGGAGGGATGTTTTTTCACGTGTTCATGTCCTACTGACCAGAAGGTCAGGTGTGCCCTGAACTTGTTACGGACTGGGGCAAAGAACTACTAGAGCTTGGTGACTGGGTCATATACAGATGACCAGAGAGTTGCTGTTACTTAGGAGTAGTTCAGGGATATGCTCCGTACTCACTACATTCCATGGGTCGAGCGCGAGCGGTTGTCACAGGAGTTCTTAGACCTAAAACAGGGTACGGAGTCGGTGACGGAGATCACCTGCATGTTTATGGAGAGGGACATGTTTTGCCTGAAGTTTGCCTCAGAGAAGGCTCAGATGACATGTTATCTAAGCATGCTCAATACTAACATCCGTCAGTTTTTTGCCACTCAGCGATGTGATACATTGTTGGACTTACAGGAGGCCGCTAGGCGGCGTGCATTAGAGATTGAGTTGTAGTTGAGGGAGCAGCGACAGGCCCCGACACAGTCACAGCTGGCGCCGAAGCATTCTTAGACTGCTGATACCAGGACTGGGAGACAACTAGACGACACTTGTGGGGAAGTGCAGAAAGGCTCATTTAGGGACGTTCCAAGCAAGCAGTGGGTGCCAACCATATGGCAAGTAGGGCCATTTGGACAGGGATTGCAGTTTGCAGACTCCGACTCCCGGAGTCAGACTTTGTTATCATTGTAAGCAGGTGGGCCATATGAAGGCCCAATGTCATCTACTAGCTTCCAAGCCGACGCAGGCTCCAACGCTGGCTACATTGAGGATTACAGATTGGAGGCCAGTTAGGGTGGAGGCTCCGAAGGCTTAGGGGCGTGCCTTGCAGCTTACTAACGAGGGAGCCAGGGCAGCACCGGATGTAGTTGTTGGGAGGTTTCTATCCTTTATCTCATTTATTATATCTGCTTGATGCTTATTTGTTTTACCTATGATTAGGTACGTTTTTAGTGAAATCCTTGCCTGCATTGGTTTTATTTGACTAGGGGGCGAGTCGATCTTTCGTATCACAGACATTTAGTAGGGAGTTCAGTGTGCCAGTAGGGATGTCAGTTGGAGATCTTCGGGGTGTCCTTCCCGATAGACTTGATTCTGATTCCCATAGGGGAGATCTGCGTGGTTGTGGGGATGTACTGGCTTAGTAGTTTTTTTGCCATGATAGATTGCGAGGGTCAATGGGTGGTAGTTCGAACCCCAAGTGGGGGAGAACTGATTATATATGGTGAGGGCACCAGAGTGGGATCATGGTTTTATTCAGCTGCCAAGGCTCGACAGTATATTTAGCACGGGTGTGCGGGTTATCTAGCGTATGTGGTGGATACGTGGGTTAGGGATCAGACTCTAGTCTCGGAGGTTCTAGTGGTTAGAGAATTTGTTAACATGTTCCCGGAGGAGTCATCAGGGATACCTTCGGAGAGGCAGGTTGAGTTCCGGATCGACCTGATGCCGGGTGAGGCACCTATCGCCATTGTGCTGTAACGACTGGCCCCACCTGAGATGCAAGAGTTATCATGGGGAACACCAATCGTCTTCATCAATAAGAAGGACGGTTCACACCGGATACGCATTGATTATAGGGAGTTGAACAAGTTGACAGTGAAGAACCGTTATCCACTCCCGAGGATAGATGATCTCTTTCATCAGTGACATGGTGCATCTTGGTTTTCCAAGATATACTTGAGGTCGAGATATCATCAAGTCCGGGTCAGAAAGGAAAATGTGGAGAAGAGTGCGTTTCGGACTCGTTATGGACATTACGAGTTCATGGTGATGTCGTTTGGGCTCACCAACACCCAACAGTATTTATGGACTTGATGAATCGGGTCTGCAAACCGATTCTTGATCGCGCGGTCATCGTTTTTATTGATGATATATTGTTATATTCCAAGACCCGAGAGAAGCACGAGGAGCACCTCAGGGAGTTATTAGGAGTTCTGAAACGGGAACGGTTGTATGCCAAGTTCTCTTAGTGTGAGTTTTGGTTATAAGAAGTCTAGTTCCTCAGACATCTCATTAACCAGGAGGGGATTTTAGTCGACCCGGCCAAAATCGAGGCAGTCATGCAGTGAGAGGTGTCGAGATCTCCTTCAGATATTAGTATTTTTCTCGGATTAGCAGGGTACTATCAGAGATTCATACGGGATTTCTCCAAGATTGCAGTACCCCTCACTCGTTTGACAAGGAAGGGGGTGCATTTCTAGTGGGGCCCTGAGCAGTAGAGGGCGTTTTTGACCCTCCGATAGCGGTTGTGCGAGGCTCCAGTTTTGACTCTCTCAGAGGGAGTTGAGGATTTTGTGGTGTTTTATGATACATCCATCACAAGTTTGGGAGCGGTCCTCATACAGAAAGGATAGTTGATAGCCTACGCATCGCAGCAGCTGAAGTCGCATGAGATGGGATACCCTACACATGATTTGGAGTTGGGAGCTGTGCTATTCGCTCTCAAGATTTGGAGACATTACCTCTATGGGGTCTGATGTACCATATACATGGATCATAAGAGCCTAAGACACATCTTGGATCAGCCGAACCTGAACATGAGACAACGCAGGTGGCTGGATGTAGTCAAGGACTACGATTACGAGATCCTTTACCATACCGGTAAAGAGAATGTGGTGGCAGACACTTTGAGCCGCAACTCAGCTGGGTATTCCACCCCAGCGATATGTATGAGGATAGTAGTAGATTCTCCGCTTGTGAGTTTGATTAGAGATGCTCAGGCTGAGGGAATACGATGAGAGAACTCGAAGCTAGAGAAGATCAGGGGCTAGAGCACCCAGTATTGCAGGATAGCTAGGGATTATGGACCCAATGCGATCGGGTATGGGTTCTGATGTTTGGTGGGGTCAGTCAGTCAGTGATGGAGGAGGCTCAGCAGTCTCACTTCTCTAATCACCCGGGGGCCACCAAGATGTATCGAGACTTGAGTTTGAGTTATTGGTGGTCATGCATGATGCGAGCAATCACTTCGTACGTCGAGAGGTGCTTCACATGTAGGATGCTCAAGGCCGAACATCAGAGGCCGCATGGCACGCTACAGCCTCTAGAGATTCCCATATGGAAATGGGAACAAATCATGATGGACTTCATTACCAAGCTGTCGAGGACGGTGATGGGGTTTGATGCTATATGGGTCATCGTGGATCGATTGACCAAGAGGGCCCATTTCTTGTCCATACGGGAGAGTTCATGTAACTCTCTGTCTTGAATTGACTCCTAGTCTGAGGCTGTGGCTCGAAGGTCGGTCATTATATTTATTATGGCTTTTTGGAAGGTACAATCTAGACCCATTTGGGTGCGGGTAATATATTAGAAGTGATCCGGGTGTTCAGTTCGTATTTTGGAGCCTAGGGGTATTTTGGTAATGTGGTAGTTCAGGCTATTGTAGAAAATGGATTTTTGTTCAGAAGTTCATAAGAAAGGTTTGAGTTGTTAGAAGTGTAGGGTTTCTCATTACCTTTCCATGGATATAAGGATCGTCGGAATCAGGATTATAACGAAGAAGTTATGGCCTTTGGAAGTTTCGTGGTTTTTCAGGCTTAGCCGAGTACATGGCGCATACACAAAGAGTATGCAGGGTGTACTAGTGATGAAGGTAGTATGTTGGGCATACCTTGGAGTAAGCTGGGCGTACTGACCAGGATGGTCGCGGATGTTCCCCAGAGTATGCTGGGCGTACCATATGTACGCTGGGCGTTTTCCAGTCAGATCGAAACCCTATTTTAGGGTCTTGGACACTCCTTATCTCATAACCTAACCCTAATATCTTCAGCCTTCACCCCTCTAAACCCTAAAAATCATCATATATCATCCATGGTGGCATTTTGAGCATATGGAGTCCATTTTTGGGGTGTTAAATCCATTTTCAAGAAGATGGAGTTTGATGCAAAGATGGGAATCAAGGAGGAGCTTATTGATCTGGCTTTTTGGACTCATTCTCAGCTTGATGAAGGTATAAAGCTTTGAACTTGATCATTCATCTCTTAGATCTTCCATTTTTGGGTTTTGGTTTATTTTTTGGTCCTAAGGTTGAAGCTTTATGGTTCAAATTTGATTCTAATACATGGGGTTGCCACCCTTGATGCTATTTGCACTGCCAAGGTAGAAAGTTGCCATCTTGGAGGTGTTTATGGTTTCATGCAAGAGTTATGGTCATTTTCATGGAAGTAGATTGTTATACTTTGATTTTGGGTTCATATGGGTCGTATAAGTCACAAAGTCAGTAACTTCATGGATTAAGGCGTTGAAAAGGACTTTGATCTATGATTGTAGCTTCTAGAGTAGAGTATTAAGCACTTAATGGGAAAGTGGATTAACAGGGGCGTACGATGAGCATACATGCAGGTACGCCCATCGTACAGATCGTTTGGCTAGTACACTTAGCGTAAATAGGAGTACGCCCAACATACTCATAAGCTATGGGCCTTATGATTTTTGGGCCTCGGGTTGGGCTAAGTAGTGAACTTTGGGCCTTTGGGCCTTAGTGGACTATCAGAGGTCAGATGTTTTGGGCCAGAAATACGTTTGGGCTTAGGGTAAGGCCCATTAGTGAGTTAGGCCCAATATAGCAAATTGGGTCATTAGTGGGCCACTAGTGGGCTTGGTAAGCCTACCTAGTGTTGGACTTTTATTTTTGGTTTGGGCCTTAGTGTTGGATTATACTGGGCCCGAGGTTGAATGGTCATTTTACCCCATACATGGATTAAAGATTATGGTATGGGATCCAATTGCTAATTTGGTATATTGATCGGTATTGATAGCTCAGGCAGTGGACAGGGCAGCGGCTAAGGATTCTTTCAGGGAGCTTCTGCATTCGAGGTGAGTCTTCTCACCATACCAATGGGTTTAAGGCACCAAGGCCGACCCATTTTATGTTATGTGGTATGATAGTTAGCTGTATGCTAGTAATTATATGATATGTGGTATATTAGTTGTCTTTGTGATACTTACATGGAAAACCTTGGGGGGTGTAACAACGGAATTTTTTTTTTTTAAACAAATTTTTCATTTCAAAATGAAGTATTTTCATCCAAAACAAGGCATAAACATTCAACGTGTCATATCATAATACAAATCATATGAATCCCAAGATCATAAATCATCTATCAGTGTGTACAGATCACGCCGGCGCCTTCCCACGGTCCTCGCTAGTACCTAAAAAACATACACAACAACTGTAAGCATAAACGCTTAGTGAGTTCCCCAAAATACAACTTACGCACATACGCCTTTCCAGACCCTGACCTTCCGGTCCATGTGTCTTAGGGGACTTCCGTCCCTGCTGGGTAAACCTTCCGGTCCTACCCACGCCAACCCTTCGGTCCACACTACAATGCCTTCCGGCCCATAACATATTCGCCTTCCGGCCCATAACATAATGCCTTCCGGCCCACATTAAACTTATCATACATAGCGCATATAACAATTAACTTATCACATATAACACATATGTCTCATATCATATCCGACCTTCCGGTCACACAATCAAACCCTTCCGGGTACAGTATAGTGAGAAGACTCACCTCGTGAATATCGATAGCTAGCAAATCCCGAAATCACTCATGCTCGATCCTCCGAGCTACAATCTCCCTATAACATCATACATCTCTTATTAACACTTGTTATCTCTAAGGTTGACTATCCCTAAGAAGTCAACACAGGTCAACTCTGGTCAACGGTCAACGGTCAACTTTGACCGGACTCGGCGAGTGCACAAGGGCAACTCGGCGAGTCTAGACATTTTCACCAACTCTCTAGGATTCCCTTCTTACACGTCGAGTACTCCCCCTGACTCGACGAGTTCCACCTGGAAGAATCACGGGGACACCCCGACTCAACTCGCCGAGTCTCAAGAACAACTCGGCGAGTCCCAGCTCGACTCAGTCCACCTGTCAACCCTCTCTAACTCACCCTGACTCACTGAGTCAACCTATGACTCGTCTGAACCACTCACTCAGCGAACTCAAGGCAATCTTCAAGATACTCGCCGAGTCTGCTCATCGGACTCGGCGAGTCCATACCATGCAATCACTCAAACTCGCTTCTAACGTCAGATCTGCTCCAACAATTCATAGATCTGGCCTTCCTAGACTGATTCATCACGTAAAGCCCCAACCTTGGTGTACATACAGCCTCTAAATGTCCATATATGAAGAATTATCAACAAATATCACAACTCAAGGTCATAACCTCCATTGTTCTTCATAAAGCTTGATGAATGAGGCTCTCTGGACCTCTATGGATCCAGATCCAAAGCCTCATCACTAGCAAGGGACTATTTGGCCATCAAATCAACCCAACAAAGGCCACAAGAAGCCCTAAATCCAAATATACTTCACAAAACAGAAGATGAGCCGAAATCATACCTTTAGATTGATGATCTAAGCTTCAAATCCACAGAATAGAAACCTCCTTTGCTTCCTCTTGGCTAGGACTTCCCTCTTCTTTGCTAAACAACACACAAAGGTCAAGAAATGCTTCCTTTCTCTCTCTCAAATCGCTAAAGCACTCTAGCGTTTCTCTCTATGGACTGCTGGGTACAAATGACGGCCATAAGGCCCTTTAAATAGGTCCCAAACCCGAGAAATTAGGGTTTCATTAAACAGCGCGGACTCGCCGAGTCCATATCCTGGACTCGCCGAGTCCAGGCGAATCCCGCGTCCAGAATCGCGTCCCTACTCGGCGAGTCTGAGCTCCAACTCGCCGAGTCCCCTCTCAAAACACCAAAATCATAAACAATAAAGGTACCTGGAAATTCGGGCTGTTACAGGGGGAGCCCATGACATTGGATGTAAAACTATGTGGGGTAGCTCATGGCATTCCTAGGTAACGACCATGTGGGGTAGCCCATGGCATTGGATGTAAGACCATGTGGGGTAGCCCATGGCATTCGTAGGTAAAAACCATGTGGGGTAGCCTCTGGCATTCCTAGGTAAATACCATGTGGGGTAGCCCATGGTATCTGTAACGCCTGTGTTTCCAGGCTTGCCGTTTTTAGCAATATAATAGTCTAGGTTAACCTTTGTAACCCGTTTTGAAATAATAAGATTGTATTATTTGAGTATTATGTGTTTTGTGCTTAATTGCTTAATTATGTGGTTTGATTAATTAAGAATAAAAATAAGCGTCAAAATTTAAGTGTAAAATAAACTTAATATCTTTGATCTATGTTGTAGTAGTTGAAACGAGGTTTCCGAATATATATAGAACGCCCAAATCTGACTTCGTATGAGGAAGTTATGATTTATCGAAGTTCCGGCTTAGCGGTGTGCAGCCCGAAATACTCGATTTGAGATCGAGCAGTTTTTAGCCGAAGCAATCTAAATGAGAATCGAAGATCTCGTTGTTGGTATCGAAGCGATAAAAAGTTAGGCGAGAGCGGACGGCAAACGAAGAAGTTATGAATTTATAACGAAAGTTTCTGTCGCGGCCTATTAAAAATAATTAATAAAAATAAAGTCAAAATTAGCCGACGGAGTCTAAACGAAAGTCGTAGAGCATGGTCTCACCTTTCCGTGGATATAAAGAACGTCGAAAACGGAGTTCGTATGAAGAAGTTATGAATTTCCGAAGTTTATTAATCATTTTGTATTTAAATATAAATCAAAATTCGGAAGCATTATCCGAAGGAGTCACCGATCTGATCCGAGGTACGCCCCGCGTACTCGAGTACGCCCTGCGTACTCCGAGGGATGTCGACACTTGCACTCGAGCACTTCGGATACGTAAGCAATGACGTTTTGGGCAGTACGCCCCGCGTAACGCAGTACGCCCCGCGTACTCCGAGGTTCCAGCCTCTATATAAAGGATCCGAAGACAGCCTCATTTCTTGTTCATTTTCTTCTCTTCTCTCTAGTCTTTTGCATCGTTTTTCGTGCCGAAGCTACCCCGAAGCCCCGGTATCATACTCTAGCCCCGAGGCAAGTCCCGAGACCCCGAAGATCCCGAGAAGCGCGGTTCCCGAGTCGAAGCTCTGCCCGCGAGAAGTTCGATTTTCGAGGAGATCTTCCAGATCTGCTGTGGATTACTACTTCTATAAGCCGTAGTGCTGTCGGATCGTCTTCTGATCAAGTGAGTGTGTAGTTATTTCTTCTAATACAATAATACGAAGTATTTTATATAAAAATACGTGCTATGTGTATATATTTGGTTGTGTTATGTGTGAATGAGTATTCACTCTCTTCTATCTTATAGATCTGCTTATTTCTTTATGAGATATGTGTTATGTGTGTGTGCCTCATCTGTTATGTGATATATGTGTTGATTCAAGCATGCTATATAGGTTTTCTTTGAACTATGTATACAAATGTATATTTTTATCTACTAATATGTTGGGTAGAACATGGGTAGATAGTTGGTGTGTAATAAACAGATGAGAGGCCTCGTTGTTGTTGTTGTTGTTGTTGTTGTTGTTGTTGATCTAGTTATTCAGCGGAGTATGGATAACGACCACGGACTCTTTCTAGACAGTCCAGTGGAACGCTAGCAGGCTCATAACCTGTAGGTGTTGTGAACGATGTGTTCACCGGTGTACTCTATCCCCCTCATGGTTGCCTTTAGGATATCTATTGTTGAGGAAACCCCTTCGCAGTGATGTCCGTCCCGATGAAAATCCTAGATTAGGTCCCTTGAGATAGTTGTTTTAGGGACGTAAAGTGAGGATAACGGGAATGGGTAATCGGGATAGTGTTTGGTTGGTGAAATTAAATATAACTTATTTATTGTGGGTCGAAAACCCTATATGCTCACCAGGCTCCCAAGCCTGACCCACTCAGTTTTATTTGTATTACAGGAAGTGGCACAAGGGCGTAAGATGGATGGATCATCTTGTTGTTTTGTTTACAAGTCTGTATATGTATATATTTGTTGAATGACTTGTAATGTTTATCGTTTATGCTTTATGGTCTGTATCGGAACATGACATCCCGAGTTTTGATTATATAATGAAATGCATCTCTTGATGAAATGCTTTGATAAATATTATTTTATCATGTTTTGTTTTGGGAACAAATTCCGCAACTCTTTCAAATCAAAAGGATTTACTCTGAAAATATTTAAAAGCATAAATGAAAATCGGTCTTTTCTGGCCGAGATTTTGGGGATGTCACAGTTGGTATCAGAGCATTAGTTTAAGCGAACTAGGAATTTGTAGGATTTCTAGACTTAAACTTAGAATGCTAAGTGGAATCTTGAGATGTGTGTCTGTTGGATTTTAGACACTAGCACTAGTTTATTTTAGGAAAGTTGCCTAAAATGCTTTTATGTGCTAAATGTTATATGTTGCCATATATGATATTATTTGTTCGGATCTACGGTTTGTTGCCAACCGGATCTGAAGGTTTATGTGTTTAGGATTCTAAGCGTATGTATACGATATTAGAACTAGCATGTAATCGTTTGGAGTAATAAGGTGAAATTATTCGGTGTGTAGATCAAAAATGGTGAGAACAAGGAGTGGCGTTGGAAACGCAGATGAAAACAGGAATCAACCGCCAGTGATTGAACAAATACCTGTTGTAGCAGCAGCACCAGAACCAATAACAATGGCTGCGGTGCAAGCCATGATTCGGGCTATGCTAGCCGAACAAAGGGAGGAGATGCGACAAATGTTGCATAATAATAGGGATGAACCTATCATACCTATTGAGGAACCTGAATTGATTCCCGAGCAATCGGAGGAAGGGAACAATAGTCGCATGGTGAGTCAAGTTGGGACTCAAGAGGAACGAAGGAACGATCCGGAAAGGAGAAACAACAAGGATGGGCGTATGTACAAGAATTTCTTGGGCGCCAAACCGCCAAGTCTTTCTGGGAGCCCAAAGCCTGTTGAGATAATGGATTGGATCTCCGAAATGGAGATGGTATTTAAAAGTTGCGACTGTAGCAACAAACAGAAGACCGTCTTTGCGGTTAGACAACTGAAGACTGGGGTCTTGAGTTGGTGGAAGTTGTTGGCAAATACTATGCCACAAGGAGAAGCCCTGAAAATGTCATGGGAGGAGTTCTTGGAACAGTTAAGGGTGCAGTATTGTTCGGAGATAGATCTGATTGATCTGAACAATGAGTTTCAAAACTTAAAGAAGGGGAAGATGAGCATAGATGACTATGCTACTGCATTTACTGAGAAGATGAAGTTGTTTCCGTACCTAGTGCCAACGGAACTCTCCAAGATTGAGAGGTTTGCTAATGGACTGCCTGCTGACTTTGGTCCGACAGTCAAGATGGCAACCACTCTGAAAACCGCTGTACGTGCAGCTAAGAATGTGGAGGCCCAGCAGAAGGAAAAGGGTCTGGAAAGAATAGATGTTGGAGAAAAGAGGAAGTTCGATGGAACTTCAGGATCCAACAAGAAAAACAAGTTCTCGAAGTCTGGTTCGAGGGGAGGTGGAGGTGAGGCGAAATGGTGCGACAAATGTAAGAAGAAGCATCATGGAAGATGTGAGGTGGCGAACACATGCTACAAGTGTGGAAAGCCAGGGCACTATGCCAATGAGTGTACCCTCACAAAGAAAGTTTGCTATGGTTGTGGTGAGGAGGGTCACATGTCGAGAGACTGCCCGAAGAAGAAGGAGGCAGCTAGACCCAACATTCCGCCAAAGCCAAAGGCGAGAGCATTCCAGATGACACTGGAAGCTGCTAAAGATGAAGCTGATGTCGCTTCAGGTACCTTTCTCGTTAACGAATTGCCTGCCCAAATTTTATTTGATTCTGGAGCCAACTACTCCTTTATATCGCATGAATTTGGTAGAAAGCTAGCTTTGCCTGTTGTTAGACTAGATAATGCCTTATTAGTCGAAGTTGCTAGTGGCAAGTTTGTACCTGTTAGCTATCGCATGAAAAACATCTTAATTGATCTGAATGGGAATAAGTTCCACGAGGAATTATTGCCTATCGAACTTAATGGTTTCGACATCGTATTGGGAATGGATTGGCTTAGCGCCAACGACGCCGAAATTTTATGCAAGAAGAAAATAGTCAAAGTAAACCCGCCTGGGAAAGATTCGTTTATGGTGTATGGAGATAAACGCAGAGTGAATTCTGGAATCATTTCATTGATGAAAGCCAGAAAATGTTTGACCAAGGGGTGTACATCGTTTTTAGCATTCGTGATTGATGCTAAGAAGGAAAAGAAGGTGATGCAGAATATTCCAGTGGTGTGTGATTATCCGGAAGTATTTCCCGAAGATCTTCCTGGATTACCGCCTGATAGACAAGTGGAATTTCGTATTGACTTGTTGCCAGGAACAACGCCAATTGCGAAAGCACCTTATCGATTAGCACCGACGGAGATGAAGGAACTAATGATGCAACTTCAGGAGTTATTGGACAACGGTTTCATTAGACCTAGTTCATCGCCCTGGGGAGCTCCGGTGTTATTTGTAAAGAAGAAAGATGGAAGTATGAGAATGTGCATCGATTACAAAGAGCTGAACAAGGCAACAATAAAGAATAGATATCCGTTGCCGAGGATTGATGACCTGTTTGATCAATTGCAAGGTTCGAGCTATTTCTCGAAGATCGATCTTAGGTCAGGATATCATCAGCTAAAAGTAAGAGAGCAAGATATCGAGAAGACTGCATTCAGAACTAGATATGGACACTACGAGTTCTTGGTTATGTCGTTTGGACTAACCAATGCTCCAGCAGCGTTCATGGATTTGATGAATAGGGTTTGTAACCCGTTCCTTGATAAATCCGTGATAGTGTTCATAGACGACATTCTGATTTACTCGAAAAGCCAGGAGGAGCATGGCAGACACTTGCGAGAAGTGTTGGAAGTCTTGAAGAAGGAGAAGTTGTATGCGAAGTTCTCCAAATGTGATTTCTGGATTCGTGAAGTCCAATTCTTGGGTCACGTGGTCAACCAAGAAGGGATAATGGTTGATCCAGCGAAGATCGAAGCTGTGACGAAGTGGGAACAACCGAAAAGTCCCACGGAGATTCGAAGCTTTTTAGGATTAGCCGGATATTACCGAAGGTTTATCCAAGGCTTTTCTTCGATCGCTAGTCCATTGTCAGCTTTGACCCGCAAAGGAGCTACTTATGCTTGGGGTGAGAAGCATCAGGAAGCATTTGAGAAGCTAAAGAAGAAGCTATGCGAGGCACCGATACTTTCTCTACCCGATGGAGTTGAAGACTTCGCTGTCTATAGCGATGCGTCTGGTGTTGGTTTGGGTTGTGTTTTGACCCAAAAAGAAAAGGTGATAGCATATGCGTCTCGACAGCTGAAAGAGCATGAAAAGAACTACCCGACTCATGATTTGGAGTTGGCAGCGGTAGTTTTCGCTCTGAAAATATGGAGGCATTACCTCTATGGCACGAAGTGCAAACTTTTCACTGATCATAAGAGTCTCCAATACCTCATTAATCAGAAAGAATTGAATATGAGGCAACGACGCTGGCTAGAATTACTTAAAGACTATGACTGCGAGATACTTTACCACCCCGGTAAAGCTAATGTTGTTGCTAATGCTCTCAGTCGGAAAGTCAATCCCGAAAGGAAAAGGCCAAGAGCGTTGAGAATTGAAGTTGTCTCAACTATTTTGGAAAGTATAAAGAAAGCTCAGAGCGAAGCTTCTGAGAAGAATGACAGAAAGGAGGAACGTTTGGGCAAAACGTTGGTGTTCGGTGTAAACAGTCGTGGACTGAAGGTGTTCCAAGATCGGATTTGGATACCTAAGACAGGAGGAGTTAGAGATCTTCTGATGGAAGAAGCTCACAAGACCATGTACTCGATTCATCCGGGTAGCACTAAAATGTATAGGGACCTGAAACCCTACTACTGGTGGCCGACGATGAAGCTTGATGTTGCAAAGTATGTGGCCGAGTGTGTGACTTGTGCGAGAGTCAAGACACAACATCAGAAACCGTACGGGAGTTTAGAACCTTTGCCTGTGCCTATGGGTAAGTGGGAAGACATTGCTATGGATTTTGTCACTAAACTGCCCAGAACAAAGAATGGTCACGACATGATTTGGGTGGTCGTTGATCGATTCACTAAGAGTGCGCATTTCATAGCGGCCAGGGAGAAATGGTCTATGGAGAAGCTTGCGAATTCTTACGTGAAGGAAATTGTGAGGCTTCACGGTGTTCCGTTAACGATTGTGTCAGATCGTGATAGCCGTTTCACATCGAGGTTTTGGAAAAGTCTACAAGAGGAATTGGGTACCAAGTTGTGTTTAAGTACAGCTTACCATCCGCAGACTGATGGTCAGAGCGAACGAACGATACAAACACTTGAAGATATGCTGAGAGCATGTACTCTGGAATTCCTAGGTAATTGGGATGAACATTTACCGTTGGTAGAATTTTCCTATAATAATAGTTTCCACTCGAGCATTAAGATGGCACCTTACCAAGCTTTGTATGGACAGAAGTGTCGTACGCCGTCTTGTTGGCTTCAGGCTGGGGAAAAGCAGTTTATGGGACCGGAGTTGGTTCATCAAACTGCTGAAAAGTTGAAAATAATTAGGGAAAGAATGTTAGCGGCTCAGGATCGTCAAAAGAGCTATGCTGACAAGAAGCGGAGACCGATAACTTTTGAAGTTGGAGATTCGGTTTTGCTTAAAGTCTCGCCGTGGAAGGGACTTATAAGATTTGGTAAAAGGGGAAAGTTAAGTCCAAGGTTTATTGGACCGTTTAAAGTTCTTCAGAGGATTGGGAACCAAGCTTACAAGCTCGAACTACCAGAAGAACTGAATGGAATTCATAACACTTTTCATGTGTGTTATTTGAGGAAGTTCACGGGAGAAGTTCCCGACATAATTCCAATTTCTGAATTGAGAATTGATGAGAACAAAAGGTTGATTGAAGAACCAGAGGCAATTGTTGACCGAAAGACTAAGAAATTGCGACGCAAGATGGTTGGGTTAGTGCTTGTCCGGTGGAAACACACGAATGGGCCGAATCTCACCTGGGAGACAGAGAGTGACATGATGGGTCGCTATCCGCATTTGTTTGTTGATGTGTGATTCCGGGGACGGAATCATTCTAAGGTGGAGAGAATTGTAACGCCTGTGTTTCCGGGCTTGCCGTTTTTAGCAATATAATAGTCTAGGTTAACCTTTGTAACCCGTTTTGAAATAATAAGATTGTATTATTTGAGTATTATGTGTTTTGTGCTTAATTGCTTAATTATGTGGTTTGATTAATTAAGAATAAAAATAAGCGTCAAAATTTAAGTGTAAAATAAACTTAATATCTTTGATCTATGTTGTAGTAGTTGAAACGAGGTTTCCGAATATATATAGAACGCCCAAATCTGACTTCGTATGAGGAAGTTATGATTTATCGAAGTTCCGGCTTAGCGGTGTGCAGCCCGAAATACTCGATTTGAGATCGAGCAGTTTTTAGCCGAAGCAATCTAAATGAGAATCGAAGATCTCGTTGTTGGTATCGAAGCGATAAAAAGTTAGGCGAGAGCGGACGGCAAACGAAGAAGTTATGAATTTATAACGAAAGTTTCTGTCGCGGCCTATTAAAAATAATTAATAAAAATAAAGTCAAAATTAGCCGACGGAGTCTAAACGAAAGTCGTAGAGCATGGTCTCACCTTTCCGTGGATATAAAGAACGTCGAAAACGGAGTTCGTATGAAGAAGTTATGAATTTCCGAAGTTTATTAATCATTTTGTATTTAAATATAAATCAAAATTCGGAAGCATTATCCGAAGGAGTCACCGATCTGATCCGAGGTACGCCCCGCGTACTCGAGTACGCCCTGCATACTCCGAGGGATGTCGACACTTGCACTCGAGCACTTCGGATACGTAAGCAATGACGTTTTGGGCAGTACGCCCCGCGTACTCCGAGGTTCCAGCCTCTATATAAAGGATCCGAAGACAGCCTCATTTCTTGTTCATTTTCTTCTCTTCTCTCTAGTCTTTTGCATCGTTTTTCGTGCCGAAGCTACCCCGAAGCCCCGGTATCATACTCTAGCCCCGAGGCAAGTCCCGAGACCCCGAAGATCCCGAGAAGCGCGGTTCCCGAGTCGAAGCTCTGCCCGCGAGAAGTTCGATTTTCGAGGAGATCTTCCAGATCTGCTGTGGATTACTACTTCTATAAGCCGTAGTGCTGTCGGATCGTCTTCTGATCAAGTGAGTGTGTAGTTATTTCTTCTAATACAATAATACGAAGTATTTTATATAAAAATACGTGCTATGTGTATATATTTGGTTGTGTTATGTGTGAATGAGTATTCACTCTCTTCTATCTTATAGATCTGCTTATTTCTTTATGAGATATGTGTTATGTGTGTGTGTGCCTCATCTGTTATGTGATATATGTGTTGATTCAAGCATGCTATACAGGTTTTCTTTGAACTATGTATACAAATGTATATTTTTATCTACTAATATGTTGGGTAGAACATGGGTAGATAGTTGGTGTGTAATAAACAGATGAGAGGCCTCGTTGTTGTTGTTGTTGTTGTTGTTGTTGTTGATCTAGTTATTCAGCGGAGTATGGATAACGACCACGGACTCTTTCTAGACAGTCCAGTGGAACGCTAGCAGGCTCATAACCTGTAGGTGTTGTGAACGATGTGTTCACCGGTGTACTCTATCCCCCTCATGGTTGCCTTTAGGATATCTATTGTTGAGGAAACCCCTTCGCAGTGATGTCCGTCCCGATGAAAATCCTAGATTAGGTCCCTTGAGATAGTTGTTTTAGGGACGTAAAGTGAGGATAACGGGAATGGGTAATCGGGATAGTGTTTGGTTGGTGAAATTAAATATAACTTATTTATTGTGGGTCGAAAACCCTATATGCTCACCAGGCTCCCAAGCATGACCCACTCAGTTTTATTTGTATTACAGGAAGTGGCACAAGGGCGTAAGATGGATGGATCATCTTGTTGTTTTGTTTACAAGTCTGTATATGTATATATTTGTTGAATGACTTGTAATGTTTATCGTTTATGCTTTATGGTCTGTATCGGAACATGACATCCCGAGTTTTGATTATATAATGAAATGCATCTCTTGATGAAATGCTTTGATAAATATTATTTTATCATGTTTTGTTTTGGGAACAAATTCCGCAACTCTTTCAAATCAAAAGGATTTACTCTGAAAATATTTAAAAGCATAAATGAAAATCGGTCTTTTCTGGCCGAGATTTTGGGGATGTCACAGTATCCTTACAAGTTTGTTTATGCATGGCTTATGTGGTATGTGTAGCTTTACAGCTAATATGATATGTGTTATGTGCATTGTGTGGGGTATGCTCTTGGGAACTCACTAAGCTTTGTGCTTAAAGGTGTGTTTATGGTTTCAGGTATCATTGTTTTCGAAAGGAAGGGATCGGAAGGGTTGCAGCACACACACATATGAATTCCGTAACGAATGATTTGGGGATGAACTCTGATAAAGGATTTACTTGACTATGATTTGAAATGTTTGTCTTAAACGGTATCAATGTTTTAGTTATATTAAAAATGAAATTTTTACCCTTGATTTTTTTTGGGTCGTTAGAAGTTGGTATCAGAGCCTTTGTTTGAGGGATTCAAACATACTTTCGGGTGCGTCTGGACTCAAACTGAGAATCAATAAGGTTTTCAAAAGAAAAATGTTTTGAAATAAATAATTTCTAAGACAAGAAAGGGTATGGTGCATGCAATCGGCCGATCTCAAGTATGTTTCCCAGAATACCCACAATTGTTATTTATTATGATTTCATTTATGAATATTAGAATCGCATGCTAGTTAGGGTAGGAGAGATGCCTTTATATGTCGTATGAGCTTGTAGGCTTGCATGCTAGTGCTGAGTAGTCAGCGATTGATTGGCCTGATAAGTGATGTTTGTAGCCTTGGAATGTTGGATGCCATGCTAGAAGGAGAATGATTCTCGGTATTGATAATTGTTAAGTGTATGTTTTAAAAATTGTATACGGTTTGGACTCATTTCCTGTTCTATGTACAATTTTCATACACAAAGGCAGCCGACAGTGTGGACGTGAGAGCATGGGTTGTGGTACGTGGACTGAATGTCCGATGATAGCTTCGTAGGTTGGAGATTTCCCAAGGGAGAGCCCAGGATGAGACTAGTGACAGGTGTTACCCGCCAACGGATTATACGGGTGGATAGAATGACTTGTCTAGTGTATGCTGGTTAGATTTACCGATTACCTGAATGTTGCTTGCTTTGAGCTTTGCCGGACTCTTATTAATGTGAGTTAGCTGTTCAGTGAATGTGCTAAGTCACATGTAGCACAAAATGGATAATCTCAAAGTGATGGACTTGACCCTATTGCGCAACTCTTGTCTGTGTCCAACCGTTCTATGGATGTAAGTCCCTAATTTGCCCGTGTATCAATCAGATCCGTTTGATGGTGCGGAATCCCAATCAAACTGATGATGTCAGATAAAAATAGAAGAGAAGGAGAAGAAGAAGATGATGAATCTCAATGTATTGATAATATGAATTAAATTCCTTACACAAGATTCACACACACACACACACAAACGCTCCTTTCTCTTTAGACCGTAAACTCTCTTCGTGTTCATCAATCCCTACTCCTCACCCTAACACCTCTATTTATACTTGGAATATGGGCCGGGTAACACATGGGCCGTAAATGAGTTTACGACCGTAAGGTGTTTACAGCCGTAAACTAAACAATAAATTCATAAATATTACAGTAAAATACAATTGCCTAGAAAAGTAAAGTATAAACCATATTTTGACCCAACAATCTCCCCCTTGGTTTGTAGCTTTCTTTTCTTAATTGACCCAACAAGCTCCCCATAAAAAGTAGTTGGCTTTTCTTGTTAATCTTCAATGAGAGATTGGCTTCAGCATTAGTCTTCAATGAATGACTTCATCTTGAGCACTTGGGCTTTTCTTCAGAATTTGACAGTGAACACACATTGGGTGAGGATGCTTGATGTACTGATTCTTGAAAGATGATGCTTTCAACTTGAGAATCTTCAGAGAGAACTTCAGAGAGAAATAATCTTCTGGATCACTTCAGCAGGTTCATAGATAGCAGCAGACCGATTGAGGAGGCTTCAATGCAATCTGTCGCATAATCTTCAATTGCAGCTTCACCTTGCTTCTGGGGTTAAAGGATTGAATGTTGAAAGAATAATCTTCATTTCTTGCTCCTTCGAATGCAAATTCTTCGATGCTCACGGATGAGGCTTTGGCTCAGAAATCTTCAACACAAACTCCATGAGTCTTATCTATACCTAAAATCACTTTTCAAGACAGAACAAAACTAAAAGAAAACTTAGCACACAAATTAAAATAGAAACAAAAATATTTTTGGATTTTTGATTTTTCTGAACAAGAAATAAAACAGAAATAACACTATTTTTGGATTTTTAATTTTTCTGATTTTTCTTTGATTTTTGAATGTTTTTTTGATTTTTTTTTATTTTCATTATTTTTAATTTTTAATTCTCCCCTAATATTTAAATTAGAAGAAACTATGACAAATTTAACAAAAATAAAAATGATATCTAACTTTAAGAGTGATTTGGGATCAATGTTTTTAGACAGCCTTTATCCACTTGTCGGTACCTTCCATATTTACATCTTTGTCTGATCGATCGTCGGTATTGTGGTCCACTTAAACACGAAAAATTTGTGATAGATTTAGGACATACTATTTGTTACAAGACATGATGAACTTAAAAACCTAAAATTTATATCTGATCCTAATTTCTTAGATACTATATCTTAAGGTCCATTCATCTGACGACGACCAGGGATATTGTTGTCCACCTAAATTCAGCAGCGAGATCTACATACAATCTGTATGAGTTCAATTTTAAGTGTACTGGAACGTGTTTCCCGCTTCCTGATATGCCCCAACCATCAAGAACTTCCAGAGTACTCCTACACCGGGTGAGCAGACAACCATTCAGAGAGAGAAGAGATTCAGAATTCTATTACTTACTACTTCAGAGGGGTTGAGAAGAAGAAGGTTGCATATGTTGTGTACCAGGTCGGATTAGAAGTCACGCAAAGGAGACAGCATATGGCTAACAGATAAGAAGTATTTCACATATATATAGGCTGCAGAGAAATAGAGTTGCATATGTTGTGTACCAGGTCGGATTAGAAGTCGCGCAAAGGAGACAACATATGGCTAACAGACGGAAAGAAAGAAAATGATATTCTACAGACCTAATTTATCGGAATTTACCAGTCGCCCCATCCAACCGGAATTAAGGACAGAATCCGCACATCGAGGAAAAGTTAAGCCACGATTCCAAGTACGGGTTCAATTAATGTGACGGGTAGATTCTCATGTATATCTCCCTGCTCAACCTATCCGAGCTTCGTATTGTCAGGCTGAATGGATCTAACTAGGTCAAGATTTTTCAAGTCTATAAATTTCCTAAGTTCAAATCTCCCTAGTCAAGTCCATTTAAAATTTTTCATGCCTACAGACGCATCAAACCAGAGCATAGACCCTTCAACTTTGGGTACGTTACGCAGACTCAGGTTGCTTGTTATCACTTGATAATATCACTTCCGAAAACATCTCCCTCAAGCACATTTCATTTACACCATATTATTATTATTATTATTATTTGGATTTTCTGATTTTGTAATGTTTTTGGATTTTTGAAACTTTTCTAATTTTTGTTTTGTTTTTATTTCTCCCCCAAAATTTGTGCATAGGAGAGAAACGAAAGTAAATGCGCAAATTTAAACTATTCTAAAACAAAAATTAGTCTTTAAAGCGAATCAGCTTAATAAAAACTCAGGAGTATAGAGAAGAAAACGCAAACCGTAATTCACCGATTGAATCTGCATTCAGAAGGTCTGAGAACAGCAAGCATAATCTCAGAACAGATCCGAAAATTCTTCATATCAGTAAGCACTAACCCCATTTGTGATCTCTTCCTTTCTTCCTTTCCCGCAAAAGGACACATACTCTCAAATAATGTTCTGAGTGTTGTACAGTTGAGAGATGTCCCCAATCATATGCCAGGAGCAGTCACTACCAACAAACCGAAGTTTGATGATATGCCTCCATAACTGCTCCGATACAGAGCGGGATTAGTTGGTCTTTGGAACCCAGTCCATTTCAAAATTGGGTCGACCTTTGTCATCCTTGCACGTTACTCTCTCCCATGACATGTCCTGTTTATCACAAACAGAAGACATAGAAATATTAGAATCGTTAGTTTATTTGGGAGATTGAGCCTTTGGAACCCATTTGTAGTTGGGTTTAACCCATTTCTTTTTCGATCCGATGGGTGGTTTAGTACTTGCTTTTGAACTTGATGTCGGCCGTTGAGATGACTTTGATTTTGGGTTCACGGGATCATCTCTTGGATTGGACTTCTTGGTCGGCATTCCCTTCTTGCCCTTGGGATTTTGACTCTTGGCCTTGGAAGATTGATTCTTGCCCTTTTGCGCATTCCAATCAGCATTGTCTGAACGTGACCTTGAGGGGTTTCTTTTGGAGTATCTCCCTCTTGGCGCGTTCTGCCACCCTTGTGCATAGTAGGGAACGTATGCGCGATTAGGAAAATTTTTGGCAATGTGTCCAGGTGTTCCACAGTGAAAACAAGTCTTTTTCTTCACTGTGAAGTTATCTCTTCCTACCCCTGGTGGCGTATCCTGGCCTTGTCTCTTGTTGTTCCCAAATACACACTTGCAACAAGCACTCTGTTTCACTGGAATTGGTGACCTGTATTTCTCAATGGCAGGTTGATCAAAAGCAGTTAAATTCGAAGCAACAGATTCAGAGTTCAAGGTGATGTTGGTTTGTTCAGAAAAACTCTCCTTGTTCTCATCCTCTGTTACTTTGCCTGCACAAGAAGTAGCAACATTAGTATCTTCAATATTAATAACTCCTCCTGACACAAATCCAGCTCGTTTTCCATATTGAAGATGTGCCTCCCTGTCAATTTCTTTCTGTGTCATGGGGATGGATGTGTAGTTATGATTCAATGGAGGAGGAACACTATCATACCCTAGACCCTTGCTTTGATTTTCTTTGAATTTTAATTGGGTTTCATATAAGGACTCGACTGTGTGACTTGACACAGTATAATTTTTGAAACTAATGTCTGTTTTTCCACACTTAATTTTTAAAGTGTCAAGTTCTTCAGTTATAGTAGCAAGTTGTCTCTTAATATACTCATAATTTTCACACTTGTTGCTATACTCTTCCTGAAGTTTCCTAAAGTCCTTGGTTTTTGCTTCTAATTCAGCCTTCAGGGATTTCTGTCCTTTCCTGAGTTCATATCCTTCATATCTCATGTCCTCAACTTCTCTTTTAAATAAGTCAATTTGTTCCCCGAAGAAATTTAATCGTATCTTCACTAGATGGTGTACATGAAACTTCACATGATTGAGAACCTGAAACTTCATTGACCAAGATGTTTGCAGAACTCATTGTATTTCCACACTTCAAAGCGTCAAGCTCTTCAATTACATCAGCAATACTAAGACGATTGAGATCTTTTGTCTTCCTGATGATAGCCACGTTCATATCCCACGATTTCGGAAGTGAATTCAATAAATTTTTGTTTATCTCAGATTTGGACAAGAAGATCCCAACTATATTCATCTCAGTAGTGAGCGTGGTAAATCGCTGCAACTGAGTTTCGAGGGTTTCTCCAGGGATATAATCAAAAATGTTGAAATTTTGTCTTAACATATCCTGACGACTCTCTTTCATGTTTTCAACTCCCTCGTAGACCTTAAAATCGATTAAAAAACACAACTAGAAGCTAAAATTAAACTTAAAAGTCAAATTTTAAAAAAATCAAACTCAAAAGTCAAACATGAAAAAGTCAAACATGAAAAAGTCAAACTTGAAAAAATCAAACTTGAAAGTCAAACCGAAAAGTTAAATTTGAAAATTTAAAAAATTAAACGAAAAAGTCAAAGTTTAAAGTCAAAGGTCAAACTTGAAAGTCAAAGTCAAAATTTGAAATAAAAAGTCAAAAATAAAAACAATTATTATTATTATTATTATTATTATTATTATTTTATTATTTTTATTATTTTTTTTTTATTTTGGATGAAAATAGAATTTAAAACTAAAAAAAGTGAATTTTGGGTTAAAAGTGTCAAAAATGCAAAATTAGAACCGAGAAAGAAGCTTTATGAATTAAATTCGGAAGGGATAAACCAAGATGCAGCGTAGATGACTTGGTTAAACGCGTGGACTAGTAGGGAGGAGACCCGGGTTCCATCCCCGGCACCTCCACCTTCGCTTGCTATTTTTTATATGCGAAGGGTTGCTACTGCTGCGAGGTTGCTGCGAAGCGATGACAAGGACCAAGGTGCGAGGCGAAGACCAAGACTGCTGGACCGCAAAATCTGAGGCCGCAAGCTCGGACCGTGAACCTCGGGCCACAAACTCCGGACCGTGAACCTCGGGCCGTGAACTCCGAAACCCTAGCCGCCGGCCGCCACCCCCTCGCTGGTTACGACTAAAAACACCGTTTTTTGCCCTTTTTTGCTCCAAAACTCGATCAAAAACCCGTTTTTATGAAAAACACGAAGAACAAACTCCCCTTATTTTTCAGAGATCTATCCAAAAAAGCAAGAATATTTCGCAAATAAGATCAAATAATGCCCCAAATCTGACAAAATTGACTGATACAACTTGGCTCAGATACCAATTGTAAGTCCCTAATTTACCCGTGTATCAATCAGATCCGTTTGATGGTGCGGAATCCCAATCAAACTGATGATGTCAGATAAAAATAGAAGAGAATGAGAAGAAGAAGAAGATGATGAATCTCAATGTATTGATAAGATGAATTAAATTCCTTACACAAGATTCACACACACAAACGCTCCTTTCTCTTTAGACCGTAAACTCTCTTCGTGTTCATCAATCCCTACTCCTCACCCTAACACCTCTATTTATACTTGGAATATGGGCCGGATAACACATGGACCGTAAATGAGTTTACGACCGTAAGGTGTTTACAGCCGCAAACTCAGCCGTAAACTAGACCATAAATTCATAAATATTACAGTAAAATACAATTGCCCAGAAAAGTAAAGTATAAACCATATTTTGACCCAACAATGGATGAGACTTTTATTTGAAAGATTATCTGATCTTTGCTACATGTAGCTATATTCATGAGGTAGCTAGTTGACAATAATGGGAATCATTCAACAGTTGAGGGCAGGCTGAGGTTGGGAGCCTAGGAGGTTCAACGGTAGAGATTGTCTTGCTGTTTAGCAAACGTTTCGTATACCGGTGGAGTAAGTGACTTAGAGGATTCCGGAGGATTACTGAGGAAAGTATGGGTAGGTGTGGAAGGTAGTATTAGGCACATAATATTGAAAGCACATGACCCATACTCGAATCAGTGAGAGTCTTCGAGAATATGAGAAGCTTACGGGAAGGACAATTCATGGCTATGATTGGACCATGGGGGATAGCTGTTGTGTAAAATGTGGATGAGCACGCATGGGTAGGCCTAGGGTTTGGTCCCGGCTCCAGTGGAGAGCCAGTTAGAGGAAGGACTGCCAGGATTTTGAGTTCGCCTTGGATCTCTTGTATCAGACGGCAAGGATTGATGGTACGATTTACTGCACTTTTGGAGTTAGAGACTATGTCATGGGAATAGTTTGTAGCTGGTTTAGAGTAGAGGTTGCTCTAGTTATTGCGGATCAACCTTTGGCGATTGAGCTAGTGAGTATGTCAAGGTGCGAGGGGACCAGATCAGGTGCCTATAGTGGAGGATCTTGGGAAGAGATACAGCAGTTTGGATCAGCTTTTGAGAGGCCAGCAGGGCCGGATCCAGTGTAATGCTTACGGAAACCACGCGATGGAGTTTTGTTCCAAGGGATTGGATTGTCATTGGGATCGGAATGAAGTGTTGCATCATGTTCTCAGAGTAGTCAAGGTAACCTAGGAGGTGGTGGTCAGGATTCCTCCAGATGTTTGTGGATATACCATCTTCGGCCATTTCTGGTGGGTATTGTAAATTTGCATCGCTTGGGAAGTGTGATAAGTTAGATTTGGGTTGGTTTTCTACTATTATCTGAGTTAGCAAGAGTATCGGGTGCCAGTCACCATGCCGAGGAATCTTTGAGGAATCTTCAGACAGACGTATCTCGTGGAGTGGGTTCCGCATATACCGTGATTGGTCCGAGTCATTGTTGGAATATGTTCGATGATCTGGGTTGTTGCAGGTGTAGCAGGTTTGGCTACATCAACAGGGCTGCCCATAGGGGGCAAGTTTGTCATATAGTCGTTGTGCGCAGGTAGGTGACAAGGAGGTCGACTACGTGATGTTCAGGGAGGAGCAGTGAGCGCACTGGCTCCAGTTATCTCGAGTTGGTATGACAAAGTTATGATTAGTCTTCAGTAGCCTGAGTATTTGAGTTTCAACGAACAATTGGGATTACCAAGGGAAGAGAGAATTTTTGTTGCGGTTTTGGTTAGACCATCTGATCTTTGGACAATGAGACCAGCGTGTGATATCATTTTAAACATCAGCCATTAGCAGATTGACCATTGGGATGAGAGAGGGTTTGGGGAACCCTTCAATTCTCATGTGCCGAGCAGACTTAGTTGAATCTAAGTAGGGGAGAATCATTCAAATAGTCAGGATGGAAGCGAGTGTGAGATGAGGATGCGTTTCACATCCCCATTGGGAGAAGAAAGGCGACTTTAGGGGCTGACTGAATATATATGATATCGGGGGATGGGAGTTTGGGAAACTCCCCAACATCTTGATTGCGTCTTTTTGATGTCGTATAGCAGGCTTTGGGGGAGGGAACCAGGTAGTTTTCTAGCCAGTATTTGAGTTCAGCTTGGAGGATAGACCGCGTGGGTGCTGAACGCTGAGGTGTGTGTGGATTGATAGGTGAGCAATAGGGTCATGGGCAGTGATCATGTAGTATGAAAGTGTTGTAAGACTATGGGAGAGCTGTAGCATTCATTAATGATCGGATAGCGTGGGAAGTGTTGTAAGACTACGGGGTATCCGTAGCATTCAAGAATTCTTTTAGGAGATTGGGGTTAGGGTAGACCAGTTCGCAAGGTTGTGGGGAAGCCATAGCTTAAGTAGAATCAGGATCGGAGGTGATTATTCGATTGGTTATCCATGGGCGGGCCCGAATAGTTATAGGAATTCGGAAGGGAACTGATAGAGACTATTGAGTTAATGGTTTGGATCTTGAGTTGCAGGATCTTGTAGATAAGTGGTACATGACGCAGTAGTGCTACGACTGGGTAGTCCTGATATTTGATCTCTTGGGAACCTAGTGGTTGGACCGGGTACGAGACTGGAAGTGTCAGGGAATCGGCTAAGGGGATCTATTCATCAGTCCAGTAAGGGATGTCGGAGGTTATGGTGCATTATGGATCTCGAGGTAGCAGCGGGGTAACAACTCGTTCTGGAAAGGATTCCGAATCAGGTTGTGCGCAAATTCAATGCAGGATTTTATTTTAGTGAGATGGGAATTGGGAGCATAAGGATGCCAAGGGCATCAAATGTAGGATACCAGAGTAATGAATGGGTTTGGTTCAATGGCAGCTTAAGCCATCATGATGTGTCTTGGGCTGGTTTCATCAGTAATAAGGCAATGACATGATGGAATCAGGAAACGGCGGGTCGAGGATGTAACATCCATAATTTTTACGCCAAAATTAAATTTTTTCCATCATAAATAAAAACCGTAAAGCATCGTTTACAAAATGTTTTCAAATCATTTTCCATCAGAGTGTCCCAAAAATCATAACATAAGGATGAGGAGCGGTACGGTCACGCCTTCGCCTTTCCATGGACTCCTGAAGTACCTGAAACAATAAACTGAAAACTGTAAGCCCGAGGGCTTAGTGAGCTACCCCCAAAACACCAATACCACACTGACAATACCATATCCGTAATAATCAATCAATCATCATGTATACTAGGCCATCGGCCTGACAGGACCGCCCTACCAGGCCTACAGTCTGTCTGAATCTATCCCGAGCCTTAGGCATGACTGGTCCGCTATGTGGGCCTACAGTCTCCCCGGACCGCTGATAGGGTATGTTGGCCTTCAGCACAAAGCGGGACCGCCTCAACCCAACCAACAAGAAAATAACCATGTGCGTATAGCTATCATATACTAGCATATACAAACATCAAGCATATCTATCTCACTGATCATAATCATAGAATTCTCCTATAACTAGAGTACCGACCTATCAGGTCACTAACACACCAATCCCTACGGATCATAAAAGCATAACATACTGTCTACCTCGATTCCGAACTAGCAAATTGTAACCACATGAAACATACAATAACAATAACAACTAAAGGACCGGCCTTGGTGTCGTAGACCCTATCGATATAGTGAGGATAACTCACCTCGCAGATGTCGACACGAAAGGTAAACTCCAACTCTCGGATCACTTGACACAGGTTCCAAAACCTATCATCATAGTACATCATACTCATAAGTCCTTAATCTTACAAGGTACTCCATAAACCACTAGTCAACCCCTGGTCAAAGTCAAAGTCCTCAATCAAGGTCAACAGTCCATGTTGACCTTAACTCGCCGAGTACCCTTGGCTACTCACCGAGTTCCCTGAAGTACATTCCAACTCACCGAGTCATCGGAGTGACTCGTCGAGTTCCTTTGATCCTCGATCAAACTTAAGATCACATGTCGAGTTCCCTCCTTGCAACTCGACAGATACACATGCATACATAATCTTGGGAAAACTAATCCGACTCGCTGAGTTGTTCTTCAACTCGTCGAGTCTTATGATGATCTTCATCGGGCTCGCCGAGTTGTTCATCCAACTCGTCAAGTTCACGACCATCTTCATATGAATCGCCGAGTCATATTGTGACTCGTCAAGTCCATTCAGTTCTTTTCCATACAGACTTGATTTAATCCATGCAGTGGCCCCAAATCACAGATCCAAGCTTTTAGGGCATACATATCACGTAAAGTTGCAAACTTTATGTGCATGCATGGCTATAAAGGCTCTAAATGTCTATTTGAAGTTCTTAATGAAGCTTTAAGTCTAAGAGGGACCTCAATCACAACCAATATAGCAAATTTATGATTCTAGCATCCAAGGAGGGTCCAGATCTGAAGTTACAACCTCAGATCTAGCCCATAGCTCATCCTTTCAACTTAATACTTCACCAAAAACCCTAAAACTCAACAATGGAAGAGATTCACAAGAAGAAAGGTGATTTGGTTACCTCCAGAAGATGATGACTGAGATAAGAGCTGATTTCCACACTCCACTTGCTCCAATACCCTTCTCCTCTAAGCTTTCTCTCTCTAAAATCCTCTTTTCAAGCTTCAATCACACAATGGCACACACACACACACGTATTAGGGTTTTAAGGGCTCTCAAAGACTGCAAGGAGGCTAAGGCTCCTTTAAATAGGGGTGCAAACCCCGGGACTTAGGGTTTCATCTGCCAGCTCCTACTCGCCGAGTCCCAAAGTGGACTCGTCGAGCTGCTACTCGACGAGTAGGTCGAATGACTCGTCGAGTAGGGCTTCATCCAATAATTCTTATGTAATTAATACCTGAGAATCGGGGCGTTACAACTCTCCCCCCACTTGAACTTGACTTTGCCCTCAAAGTCCGCTGGAATAAACAATGTCGGGTAATGCTCGCGCATCTCCGCCTCCGGCTACCATGTCCACTCGGATCCCTTCCGATGTTCCAATTGTACCTTTACCAAAGGTATTTCCTTGTTCCGTAGAATCGTCTTCTTCCTTTCCAAAATCTCCATAGGCCTTTCCACATAGTTCAGACGCTCATCAACCTGAATGTCATCCAACGATACCTCTGCCTCCTGGTCCATAATGCATTTTCGCAATTGCGAAATATGAAATGTGTTGTGGATCCGGCTAAGCTCCTCAGGAAGCTCTAGTCTATAAGCCACCCTGCCAACCCTGGCGATAATCCTGAATGGCCCAATGTAACGGGGACCCAACTTTCCCCTCTTCCTGAAGCGGATCACACCCTTCCAGGGTGAGACCTTCAGAAGAACCGTGTCACCCACCTGAAATTCCAACTCAGATCGGCGTTAGTCGGCATAACTTTTCTGCCGGCTCTGAGCGGTCTGCAGTCGCTGTCCAATCTGCTGTATCATTTCGGTAGTTTGCAGAACTACCTTTGTCCGACCCATCACTCTGTTCCCAACCTCGCCCCAACAGACTGGGGTCCTACACTTCCGCCCATACAACAACTCGAAAGGCGGGGCACCAATACTGGAATGATAGCTGTTGTTGTAGGCGAACTCTGCAAGCGGTAGGTGGGAATCCCAACTCCCACCGAAATCAATAACGCATGCCCTCAACATATCCTTGAGGGTCTGAATGGTCTGCTCACTCTGCCCATCAGTCTGCAGATGGAACGCCGTACTAAAATGCAGTTGTGTACCTAGTTCCTCATGGAATTTCTGCCAAAAACGGGAAGTAAACCTGACATCTCGATCGGAAACGATAGAAATTGGAACCCCATGGCGAGAGACAATCTCCCTGACGTACATGTCGGCCAACTTCTCCGCCGACGAACTCTCCTATATGGCTAGGAAATGGGCACTCTTGGTCAATCGATCCACGATGACCCATATAACATCGAACCCCCTTGCTGTCTTCGGCAACGTGATGAAATCCATCGCGATCCGTCCCCATTTCCACACGGGAATCTCTAGAGGCTGCAACTTACCATGCGGCCTTTGATGCTCGACCTTAACCATCCTACAGGTCAAGCACCTCTCAACGAACCAAGCGATATCTCGCTTCATGCCAGGCCACCAATAACTCAAACTCAAATCTCGGTACATCTTGGTGGCCCCCAGGTGAATCGAAAAACGAGACTTATGAGCCTCCTCCATCACTGTCTACCGGACCCCTCTGGACATCAGAACCCAAACCCGACCATAACGGGTCAACAATCCATGGCTATCTTGAACAAACCGGGCGCTTTCGCCCTTAATCCTCTCCAACTTCCAGTTCTCTGGTCTCATGCCCTCAATCTGAGCATCCCTGATCAAACCCACAAGTGGGGAATCCACCGCTATCCTCATACACCTGGTTGGGGTCGAGGACCCAGCTGACTTGCGGCTCAGAGCATCCGCAACAACATTCGCTTTTGCAGGATGGTAAAGGATCTCGCAATCATAGTCCTTGACCACATCCAGCCACCTACGCTACCTCATGTTCAGGTTCGACTGATCCATGATGTGTCTCAAACTCTTGCAATCCGTGTATATGTGCAACGGACCCCATACAAATAGTGCCTCCAAATATTGAGAGCGAAAACCATTGCTCCCAACTCAAGATCATGTGTGGGGTACCTCGTCTCATTCGGCTTCAGATGCCGCGATGCGTAGGCTACCACCCTTCCTCTTTACATGAGGACTGCCCCCAAGCCAGTGATGGATGCATCACAAAATACCACAAAATCCTCCACTCCCTCGGGGACTGTCAACACTGGCACCTCGCATAAACACTGCCGGAGGGTCTCAAACGCCCTTTGCTGCTTAGGGTCCCACCGGAAATCCACCCCCTTCCCCGTCAAACGAGTAAGGGATATGGCAATCTTGGAGAAATCACGAATGAATCTCAGATAATACCCTGCTAAACCCAAGAAACTCTTGATATCAGAGGGAGATTATGGGGTCTCCCACTGCATAACCACCTCCACCTTGGCCGGATCGACCAGAATCCCCTCCTGGTTAACGAGGTGTCTGAGGAACTGGACCTCCCATAACCAAAACTCGCATTTCGAGAACTTGGCATACAACCATTCTTGCCTCAGAACATCCAGCAGCTCCCTGAGATGCTCCTCATGCTGCTCTCGAGTCTTGGAGTACACCAAGATATCATCTATAAACACAATGACCGAGCGATCAAGCATCGGTCTGCATACTCGGTTCATCAGATCCATGAACACTGCTGGCGCGTTGGTGAGTCCAAACGGCATCACCATGAACTCGTAATGACCATAACGAGTCCGAAACGCGGTCTTCTCCACATCTTCCTCCCTCACCCTGACCTGGTGATATCTTGATCTCAAATCAATCTTGGAAAACCAAGATGCACCCTGCAGCTAATCGAAAAGATCGCCTATCCTCGGAAGCGGACAACGGTTCTTCATCGTTAACTAGTTCAGCTCCCTATAGTCAATGCACATCCTGTGCGATCCGTCCTTCTTCCTGACGAAAAGGATCGGTGCTCCCAAGGGTGAACTACTCGGACGAATAAACTGCTTACCCAGCAGTTCCTACAACTGAGAGGACAACTCATGCATCTCTGGCGGTGCCAGTCGGTACGGCGCCTTAGCGATAGGGGCCGCACCTAGCACTAGGTCAATCCTGAACTCAACCTGCCTCTCCGGAGGCACTCCGAGTAACTCCTCTGGAAACACATCTGCAAACTCCCTCACCACCAGAACCTCAGAAACTGAGAGCTGCTCACTAACCCGCATATCTACGACATATGCCAAATAACCGGAACACCCGTACTGAATATACTACCAAGCCCTGGCTGCTGAACAAAACCATGATCCCAACCTGGTGCCCTCACCATATACTACCAGTTCTCCCCCACTTGGGGTTCGAACCACCACCCGCTGCCCCTCACAGTCGATCATGGCGCCAAAACGGCTAAGCCAATCCATCCCTATAATCATGCATACATCCCTCATGGGAATAGGAATCAAATCTATCGGAAAGGGCACCCCGAAAATATCCAACACGCATACCCGGAAGACTGAAGAAGCAGAGACCCCGTGCTCGTTGGCGATCGAAACTCGCAACGGACAGTCATGATCATCTATCGGCACACCGAGAGAAGGTCTGAGATACAAACGATCAACTCGCCCCCAAGTCAAATAATACCAAAGTGGGCAAAGAATTCACTAAAAACGTACCTAATCACAGGTACAATCAACAAGCATAACACGAATACAATAATTGAGACAAAGAATAGAAAACGTACCAACAACGACATCTGGTACTGACTTGGCCTCCTCGGCCGTGAGCTGGAAGGCGCGACCCTGAGCCTTCGGAGGCTCCACCTTGACTGGCCTCCCATCTCCAATCCTCCCAGCAGCTAGCGCAGAACCCTGTGCCGGCTTGGCGGCGAGCTGCGGACAGTTGGTCTTCACATGACCAACCTGACGACAATGGTAACAAATCCTCATATCTGCTGGAGGGGCGGACTGACGGCAGTCCCTGGCATAGTGCCCCTCCTTGCCACATTTTTGGCACCCACCTCCTGCTCGACAAACCCCCGAATGAGCCTTGCCACACTTTACACAAGTGCAGCTCTGATGACCCCCGGACTGTGTATCAGCGGTTTTAGACCGCTTAGGCGCCGGCTGAGACTATGCCGGTGCCTGACGCTGCTCCTTCAGCTGCAGCTCTATCTCCAACTCACGCCGCCGCGCGACTTCCTGAAGGTCCAGGAGGGTATCACATCGCTGAGTAGAGACAAACTGTCAAATATCAGTCTTGAGCATACTCAAATAACGAGTCATCTGAGACTGCTCTGAAGCAAAATCCGGGCAAAACATAGTGCTCTCCGTCAACATACGGGTAATCTCCATCATAGACTCCCCATCCTGTCTCAATGTCAAAAACTCATGCGCAAGCCGCTCTTGCTCAAGGCGTGGAACGTAGCCGGTGCAGAACATATCTCTGAACTGCTCCCATGTAACAGCAGCCCGCTGATCATCAGTATACGACCCAGTCATCAGCCTCCACCAGTCCTTTGCCCCAAGCCTCAGCAGGTTCAGGGCACACCTGACCTTTTGGTCAGCAGGACATGAGCACATGAAGAAAAAGCCCTCCGCGTCAGATAACCACCTCATATCCCTAATCACATCCTGTGTACCATCAAACGTCGGGGGCTTCGTATTGTCGAAGTCCCGGTATTGGAAAGCCCTGTCGGCTCCTCCTCCAACCCCTGCCGCGGATACAGCCGAAGTGGCTGCAGCAGCAGCTGTCTCTGCTAGAGCTGCATATTGCACATCAAAATACTCCACCATCGTAGTCTTAATCGACCCAAACATCTCTGGCAGTTGTGCTCGGAACGCGGCAGCAATCTCGTCGTACATGATCTCCCTGATCCTGGCATCCAACTCCTTGGTCACTATCTAAACCACGGGCTCAGGTGCCACCGGCACCTCCAACCCTCCGTCTCCCGACCCCAATCTTGATCCTGACCCTGATCCGGATCCCAAAGCAACACATCTCATCACCACCATACTGGAATATATATATATATATATATATATATATATATATATATATATATATATATATATATATATATATATATATATATATATACAAGTCATCAGATAAATAACATAATGTCGGGAGACCAAAACCCCAGAAACCCCAGGGGTTGTGATTTCCTTGCTACGCGTATGGGTCCTATGCTTTCAGTAGTATGGGCCCATACTACCTTCCACACCTACCCATATTTGTCTCAAGTATCATCAAAACTCCCTAACAATATCATCAACATAGGAATGCGCCCAACCCTCACTTCTAGGGGAATACCAAATATCTCGCATCTAGCCTCATCACTTATCATAACTCTCACATCTATGAAACTTCCATCATCTTCTGCAGCGATAGTGCAGGCTAGCTGCACGTAACGCTGGACCCCATAGACTTTCGAATATCTAATCCTACATTAAGGTCGAATCAGACATTCTCAGGCTATAAGATCTTGATTATACACAGCCGTGATGCATACACCAAACATCTACAGTTATGATGTCATTTCCATATACAAGAAACCCTAGGCTAATAGGCATCATATAATCAGGCAAGGCTATCATGAGATTCCTAAAGATCCCTAGCCTAGCACTAGCATGTTGTCTTAACATATCAGAATATTAAATAACCGTATGGTATTTTGGGGTTCACTTACGGGCTCTGGCTGATCGTACCCTCTGCATCCTCCATCCTTATTTTGAAAACCATTTTAAAACATATGTTCAGAAAATCTCCTTGATTTGAGACTGGATTCACACGAGTGTTCCTCCAATTCACACAAATCAAGGCTCTGATACCAACTTGTAACATCCATAAATTTTACGCCAAATTTTAACTTTTTCCATCATAAATAAAAACCGTAAAGCATCGTTTAAAAAATGTTTTCAAATCATTTTCCATCAGAGTGTCCCAAAAATCATAACATAAGGATGAGGAGCGGTACGGTCACGCCTTCGCCTTTCCATGGACTCCTGAAGTACCTGAAACAATAAACTGAAAACTGTAAGCCCGACGGCTTAGTAAGCTACCCCTAAAATACCAATACCACACTGACAATACCATATCAGTAATAATCAATCAATCATCATGTATACTGGGCCATCGGCCTGACAGGACCGCCCTACCGGGCTTACAGTCTGTCTGAATCTGTCACGAGCCTTCGGCATGAATGGTCCGCCATGTGGGCCTACAGTCTCCCCGGACCGCTTATAGGGTATGTTGGCCTTCAGCACAAAGCAGGACCGCCTCAACCCAACCAACAAGCAAATAACCATGTGCGCATAGATATCATATACTGGCATATACAAACATCAATCATATCTATCTCACTAATCATAATCATAGAATTCTCCTGTAACTAGAGTACCGACCTATCAGGTCACTAACGCACCAATCCCTACGGATCATAAAAGCATAACATACTAGCAAATCGTAACCACATGCAACATACCATAACAATAACAACTAAAAGGTCGGCCTTGGTTCCGTAGACCCTATCGATATAGTGAGGATAACTCACCTCGCAGATGTCGACATAAAAGGTAAACTCCAACTCTCGGATCACTTGACACAAGTTCCACCACCAATCATCATAGTACATCATACTCATAAGTCCTTAACCTTACAAGGTACTCCATAAACCACTAGTCAACCCCTGGTCAAAGTCAAATTCCTCAATCAAGGTCAACAGTCCATGTTGACATTAACTCGCCGAGTACCCTTGGCTACTCGTCGAGTTCCCTGAAGTACATTCCAACTCGCCGAGTCATCGGAGTGACTCGTCGAGTTCCTTTGATCCTCGATCAAACTTAAGGTCACACGTCGAGTTCCTTCCTTGCAACTCGACAGATACACACGCATACAAAATCTAAGGAAAACTCATCTGACTCGCCGAGTTGTTCTTCAACTCGTCGAGTCTTATGATGATCTTCATCGGGCTCGCCGAGTTATTCATCCAACTCGTCGAGTTCATGGCCATCTTCATATGACTCACCGAGTCATCTTGCGACTCGCCGAGTCCATTCAGTTCTTTTTCCATACAGACTTAATTTGAGCTATGCAGCGGCCCCAAATCACAGATCTAAGCTTCTAGGGCATACACATCATGTAAAGTTGCAAACTTTACGTGCATGCATAGCTATAAAGGCTCTAAATGTCTATTTTACATTCTTAATGAAGCTTCAAGTCTAAGAGGGACCTCAATCACAACCAATACAACAACTGTATGATTCTAGCATCCAAGGAGGGTCCAGATCTGAAGTTACAACCTCAGATCTATCCCATAGCTCATCCTTTCAACTTAATACTTCACCAAAAACCCTAAAACTCAACAATGGAAGAGATTCACAAGAAGGAAGGCAATTTGGTTACCTCCAGAAGATGATGACTGAGATAAGAGCTGATTTCCACACTCCACTTGCTCCAATACCTTTCTCCTCTAAGCCTTCTCTCTCCAAAATCCTCTTCTCAAGATTCAATCACACAATAGCACACACACACGTATTATGGTTTTAAGGGCTCTCAAAGACTACAAGGAGGCCAAAGGAGGCTGAGGCTCCTTTAAATAGGGGTGCAAACCCCGGGACTTAGGATTTCATCTGCCAGCTCCTACTCGCCGAGTCCCACAGTGGACTCGTCGAGTAGGTCACTTAACACACGGTCCCACCCCGCTTCTACTCGATGAGTCGGTTGACCGACTCGTCGAGTAGGGCTTCATCCAATAATTCTTATGTAATTAATACCTGAGAATCAGGGCGTTACAGAGGGAGACTGGGAATGACAAAAGACTATCGTATTTGGGTAGCGTTCACTATTGTATTGAATACAATGGCGACAGGTTGTTAGGGTACGATGATTGGATGCATCAGAAGAATTGACAGAGTCATGAGTGGCAGTAAGGCAACTACGGCTAGACGAGGTAGCTTCGGAGGTCGCGTGGGGCGAGTGTGTGGTTGCTAGTCGGTTCTGCAATCAGGTAGGCGTCCGGTGTTCGGGACAGTTGGCAAACCAGTCGGAACCAAGGAGGTCCCAGTGGCTCTTCAGGAAAGCGACTATGTGGCAGTAAGAGGAGTTGGAGCAACTTTAGTGATTTGGGGTCCATGTGTGGAATTGCTTGTTATTCAGTAGCCGCAGTTGACCGATGATTTTATCCTTTTGGAAGCCTCATGGTATCACGGGTGGAAAGTATTCTATTTAGTCTGGTTTTATTATAGAATCAGTTCGATGATGATTCGATGTGGGCAGTCAGTCAGGGAGACATACCATCTCTAAACTTCAGATTTCAAGTGGAGCATATGTGATCAGGTTGCAAGAAATTCGTTTGTCTTTGGATTCTAGAATCCTAAGAGGGTTGGTTTCAGTTGCCTTAGGAAGGTTGTGGTATTATCAGGTTTGTGGCAGTGTTGCTCTGGTTGTCTGATATGTTGGGGATGGTGATTCATGATTTCGAGGACGAAATCTAATTTAAGTGGGGGAGAGTTGTAATGCTCTGTCTTGAACTAACTCCTAGTCTAAGGCTGTGGCTTGAAGGTCGTTCATTATAAGGATTATGGCTGTTGGGAAGGTAATATAGGCCCATATAGGTGCGGGTGAGGTATTAGAAGTGATCCGGGTGTTCGGTTCGTGTTAAGGAGCCTAGGGGTATTTCGGTAAAGTGGCAGTTCGGGCTTTTGTAGAAAATGGATTTTTGTTAGGAAGGTGTTAATAAATGTTTGAGTTTTTAGAAGTGTACGGCTTCTCGTCACCGTTCTGTGGATATAGGGATCGTCGGAAACATGTTTATAACGAAGAAGTTATAGCCTTTGGAAGTTTCGTGGTTTTTCAGGCTTAGCCAAGTACACGGGGCGTACTAGTGATGAAGGTAGTACGCTGGGCGTACCTTGGAGTACGTTGGTCGTACTGACCAGGATGGTCATGAATGTTCCCCATAGTACACTGGGCGTACTCTAGTCTGATCAGAACCCTATCTTAGAGTCTTTGACCCTATTTAAGCTCCTTATCTCATAACCTAGCCCTAATATCTTCAGCCTCCACCCCTTTAAACCCTAAAAATCGTCATATATCATCCATGGTGGCATTTTGAGCTTATGGAGTCCATTTTTGGGGTGTTTAATCCATTTTCAAGAATATGGAGTTTGACGCAAAGATGGGAATCCAGGAGGAGCTTACGGATCTGGCTTTCAGGACTCATTCTTAGCTTGATGAAGGTATAAAGCTTTGAACTTGATCATTCATGTCTTAGATCTACCATTTTTGGGTTTTGGTTTCTTTTTTAGTCCCAAGGTTGAAGCTTTATGGTTCAAATTCGATTCTTAGACTTAGGGTTGCTACGCTTGATGCTATTTGAGTCCCTAAGGGAGAAAGTTGCCATCTTGGAGGTCTTTATGGTTTCATGCAAGAGTTATGGTCATTCACATGGAAGTAGATTGTTATACTTTGATTTTTGGTTCATGTGGGTCATCTAAGTTACCAAGTCAATAACCTTATGGATTAAGACGTTGAAAAGGACTTGGATCTGTGATTGTAGCTTCTGGAGTTAATTATTAAGCAATTAATGGGAAAGTGGCTTAACAGGGGAGTACGGTGATTGTACATGCAGGTACGCCCAACGTACAGATTGTTTGGCTAGTACGCTTAGCGTGCATAGGAGTACGCCCATCGTACTCATCAGATATGGGCCTTATGATTTTTGGACCTCGTGTTGGGCCAAGCATTGAAATTTGGGCCTTAATGGACCATCAGAGTCAGATGTTTTGGACTAGAAATATGTTTGGGCTTAGGGTAAGGCCCATTAGGGGGGTTGGGCCCAATTTATCAAATTAGGACATTAGTGGGCCACTTGTGGGCTTGGAAAGCCTACCTAGTGTTGGACATTGTTTTTGGTTTGGGCCTTAGTGTTGGGTCATACTGGGCCAAGGGTAGAATGGTCATTTTACCCCATGCGTGGATTAAGGATTATGGTATGGGACCCAATTTCTAATTAGGTATATTGATTGGTGTTGATAACACAGGAAGTGGACAGGGCAGCGACTAAGGATTCTTTCAGGGAGCTTCTGCATTCGAGGTGAGTCTTTTCACCATACCAATGGGTCTATGGCACCAAGGCCGGCCCATTTTATGTTATGTGGCATGATAGTTAGCTTTATGCTAGGTGGTATGTTAGTAATTATAAGATATGTGGTATACTAGTTTTCTTTGTGATACTTGCATGGAAGACCTCGGGGGAGCCCGTGGCATTGGATGTAAGACCATGTGGGGTAGCCCATGTCATTGGATGTAAGACCATGTGGGGTAGCCCATGGCATTCCTAGGTAAAGACCATGTGGAGTAGCCCATAGAATTGGATGTAAGACCATGTGGGGTAGCCCACGGCATTCCTAGGTAAAGACCATGTGGGGTAGCCCATGACATTGGATGTAAGACCATGTGGGGTAGCCCATGACATCTTTACAGGTTTATGTATGCATGGCTTATGTGGTATGTGGAGCTTTACAGCTAATATGATATATGTTATGTGGATTGTGTGGGTTATGCTCTGGGGAACTCACTAAGCTTCGCGCTTACAGGTTTGTTTATGGTTTCAGGTATCATCGTTTTGGAAAGGAATCACTTGGTAGGATTGCAGCGCATACAACTATGAATTTCGCAACGAATGATTTGGGGATGAACTCTGATCAAGGATTTACTTGACTATGATTTGAAATGTTTGAATTACATGGTATCAATTTTTTAGTTATATTAAAAATGAAATTTTTACCCTTGATTTTTTTGTTCGTTACAGTTCTTCGGCCGAGAAGGCCGACGTGTATGTCCTCAAGATCGTCGCTCACCACGGGGTTCCGGTCTACATTGTTTCCGACGAAGATGTTCGATTTACCTCCATTTCTAGCAGAAGTTCCACGAGAAACTAGACACGCGGATGCATTTTAGCACAGCGTATCATCCATAGACCGACGGTCAGAGCAAGCAGACCATACAAACCCTCGAGGACATGTTGAGGGCGTGTGTTATTGACTTCGGTGGGAGTTGGGATTCCCACCTACAACAGCGGCCGAGAACACAAAATCACTAGCTTACTTGTGGATCAAGTGTAGGGGTAATGGCGGAATTTGTAGTTGGGAAGATTGGAATGTATGTCCTTTTGATACTTCTTGAATTGTATTTCTGTGTATTTTCCTTGACCCTCATTTAGTTTCTTGCTTGCGGGGGTCTTATTTTTAAAATCTCGGCCATTTTAAAAAAAAACCTACCCCTTGCAGAGTTGGCGTACAACAACAGCTATCATTCCAGCATTGGCGCCCCGCCTTTCGAGCTGTTTTATGGGCGGAGATGTCGCAACCCGGTTTGTTGGGGTGAGGTCGGATATAAGGTGATGGGATGGACGGAGGTAGTCTTACAGACTACTAAGAAGATTCAGCAGATTAGGTAGCAACTACAGACTGCTCAGAGTCGGCAGAAGAGTGACGTCGACAGACGTCGATCTGAGTTACAGTTCTAGGTTTGTGACATGGTACTCCTTAAGGTCTCGCCTTAGAAGGGTGTGATCCGCTTCAGGAAGAGGGGAAATTGGGTTCCCGATATATCGGGCCATTTAGGATCATTGCTAGGGTTGGAAAGGTAGCTTCCAGGCTAGAGCTTCCCAAGGAGCTCAGTCAGATCCACAACACTTTTCACGTTTCGCAATTATGAAAGTGAATTATGGATTAGGAGGTGGTAGTATCGTTGGATGATATTCAGGTCGATGAGTGCCTGAATTATATGGAGAGGCCCGTAGCCATACTGGAGAGGAAGGTGAAGGTTCTACGGAACAAGGAGATACCTTTGGTAAATGTATATTGGGAGCACCGAAGAGGGTCGGAGTTGACGTGGGAGCCAGATGCAGCGATGCGGGAGCACTATCCGGAATTGTTCAACGCATGAAACTTCGAGGAAGAAGTCAAGTTCAAGTGGGGGAGAATTGTAATGCCCCGATTTTCAGGTATTAATTTTACGGCTTTAATTTTCATAATTTCAAGGTCTACTTGACGACTTGGTTGCCCTGGCTCATCGAGTTGCAGCGGGTTGGGCCACATGTTTAAGTGCCTTACTCGCCGAGTAGGAGCTGGATGATGAAACCCTAATTTCTGAGGTTTTGCACCTTATTTAAAGGGTCGTTAGCCTCTCTTAGCCCCCTTATAGCCTCTTGAGAGTCAAGTAAACCCTAATCCGTGTGTGCTCCATTTTTGTGTGTGTTAAGCTTTAGAAGGTGGATCTTAGTGAGAGGATCTTGAAAATCAAGTAGCTAGCAGCAAGGAACGTGTGTGGATCTGAAATCTACCTCAGTTAGCATCATTATAAGGTTTCAAGTCGTTACCTTGACCTCATTTCCTTCTAGATCTCATTTAGTTAAAAACAAATAGGGCTTTTCTAGCATATTAGGAAGCTATTCTTGGGTATGAGCTAAGATATGAAGTGGTAACTTCAAATTGAACTCTCTTTGGTCTCTAAATCCATAAAGCTTCCAACTTTAGCAAGTGTGAACCTCTCCTTAGGTGTAAAACTACATTACAAGTTGGGATTTGACATTATAAGTCTTTAGAGCCTTGCACGCATGTAAAGTTTGCAACTTCATGTGATAAACATGCCTTAAGAAACTGGATCTGCAATATGGAACCTTAAAATGGCTTAAAAAGCATCTCAATGGATAAAGGGTTGAAGGGACTCAACGAGTTGCATGGTCAACTCGGCGAGTCCGATAAAGATTGTCGTGCAAGGACTTCTGCATGGACTCGGCGAGTCAGTGGGGTGACTCAGTGAGTTAACTAGGGTTTTCCCGACATTTGGACACGCATGAACTTGGCGAGTTGCAGGGAAACTCGACGAATCAGTGGGGGGATTTCACGACTACTCGAGTTCTGGAAGGACTCAACGAGTCAGTGAATGCACTGGACGAGTCGGGTCAACATGGACTGTTGACCTTGACCGTTGACTTTGACTTTGACCAAGGGATGACTAATTGACTTCTGGGGCATTTTGGGAAATTGGAAATTTATGAATATGGTTCTATGGTGAGTATAGGTGGTGGAGTTTGTAGCGGTGATCCGTGAGTTTGAGCTTATCTTTCGTGTCGAAAGTTGAGAGGTGAGTTATCCTCACTATACTCAAGGGTCTAAGGCACCAAGGTCGGCCCTTTAGATTGTTAATTGGATATGTTTTGCTAATGTGATATGTTAGATCGGTATCCTGGTAAATAGGATGGTATTATGTCGTATGTGCTATGATATGATAGATCGGTATCCTGGTAGATAGGATGGTATTATGTGTTATGTGGTATGATCTGTTAGATCAGTTTGATGTCTATAGACTATTATGTGATTATTTGTTAAACGTGCACATGTTTGTTTGGTGGTTGATGCTTATCTGCTTTGTGCGAAAGCCAATAGACCTGGGCATTCAAACATGTTGGTTGTACGCCTTGAGTATTACATCCCGAGGATGATTGGACTCATATTATGTAAGCATTCCAACCTGTTGGTTATGGGCCTAGGGTATTCCATCCCAAGGATGATTGGACCCATAGTATGTTGGCCTTCTAATCTGATGGTTGACTGGACCAATAGTATGCTATTTATGATTATATGTGTATTGTTATGGATATGGGTATTTTGGGGGAACTCACTAAGCTCTCGGGCTTATTGTTTCTAATGAGTTAAAAAAACTCTTAGATCAATTAGATCTTTCACAAGAACGATAAAACTAATGAAACAGTTTATGATTAATATGAGTATGAACACATAACATAATCAAACTTATGCTTATGATACAAAATTGAGTCACGCCTCAGCAAAGCTCGATGAAGAACTTCCGCTGTAGAGGCGGGCTAGGGTTTACAAGCGATGTAGAACAAAAACAATAAAAGCGATAACATCTAAGTCTGCATGCATGCAGCTTATATACTAAACCCTAATACAAAATAATGCACGGCTGGACAGGCCCAATACCGACATTCAAACTAGGCTATGGACCGAGCCCGTGACGCAATCCAATACACTCTACAATCTCCCCTTTTGCGTCAAATGAGGCGAGAGATTATTTCTTCTGATCAGGCTTCACCATCTTGATAACTTTGAATAATCGAGGAATAATGGCAAGAAGAGTTTGTCTAAACTGAATGTACCACCTCATCATGTCAACGAATAGCTTCTTATTAGCAGCACTGTTCTGGTCACACCTTTGAATGATCTCCAAGATATGCTCGAGACAAGTCATCGAGAAAAGGTGTTTGTCGACAAGAGCGAATAGGCATTTTTGGCCATCGCCCCTGAGGAACATGACTGTATGTTACTTCGAATCGATTTCCCCCTTGATCATGGTGTTGACATTGACAGCTTTGCCTATGGGTTTGATCGTTGGTCGCTTGTGTATGGCAGAGGCAATCTCTTGGTCCATCTTCGCTACCTCATGAATGTAGCAAACAAGCATACGCTTGACATGATCGATGATAGGCTAATACTCCAGGGGATTCGACGGTATAATGTTGTTGAGAAGTATCCAGTCATGGGAATTGAGGTTCGGTAGATCAGCAAAGGAAAAATGGTGGACTGAGCCTTCGGTTCCTCGAGTCACCCTGAAATTGACATTGATAAATTTCCCTGCTGAATAGGGATTTATCACCTTGACTGTAGTTATCTTCTTTGAGCTCCAAGTCTGGTATTGAGGTTAAGCAAAATCCAAGTAAAACTCCAACATATCCCTATCTACCTTTGGGTCTGGAGATGGAATGGCAACAGTCGAGTTGAAGCAGTGGAAGATGAATGCCTTTCGAGTGATTGGCATATCAAACTGTGCATCCTTAGTGTTGTCAAGACCAAAGGACATTATTGGCTCGATCCATAGAACAGTTGGCTCGTCGATTGCACACCGCTGGAGCGAGTCTTTAGTCCATACAGGAAACATAGAATTTTTCTTCTCAAGGAGCTCCGCCTCCTTTCGCTTCTGTTCTAGCTCAGCGCGCTACTTCTTGGTGATTTCTTCCGTTTGTTTTTCAGAAGTATTGTCCTTTGGGACAGGTTTCTTGGGAATGTCGACATACACATCATCTTCATTGTCTGTGTCGTCTTCACCAATCTTCTTCTTCTTCTTATCTTTGTTACTGACCGAAGCTTCATTAACCTTCGGTTCAGCAGCTGGTTTTGAGCTGGAAGAAGGAGGTTGTTGCTTTGACTCTTTCTCTCCCCCTTGTTTCGGTTGGACCCCAGTCACCGGAACACCCTCGATACGGCTGAGAATGTCCAGTGCTAGTCTGAGCTTGTCTGCCAAATGCCTTCTGACAGTGATAGTGATAAGTGGATCACTCGCCTCAATAAGGTGAAGGAGGATGGACTGAACATCGGTAGCAGAGATCCGGTAACCTCCCTTTCTGACTTGAGGTCATTAATCTCTGTATTAGCAGTACGCACCTTGTGTAGTTGCAATTTAAGTTGGGCTGTATGTCTGTCAAGCTCGTCCATAATTCGATTTTCCATAGCTAAGTCCGCTTCCATTTGAGTTAAGCGTTCGTTGACTTTAGCATGGAGCGATGCATTTGCTTCTTCAATGGCATGGCATGCTGCTTCCAGGTTTGAACACTCAGATTGAAGAGTCTTTTGAAGAGTCTCTAATGAGGTGATGATAGTTGCAGCATTCTTGGCAGCAGCAGCCTGCAAGGAATCTAAAAATAAGTGAGCTTCGGAAACTAGTTTATCGACTTTTGCAGTCTCTTCCTTGCACTCCTTAGTTGAGGCATCAACAGCGATAGAGGCCTGTTGACATTGGGAAGATGAGGCTTCAATAGCCTTGGCTGCAGCAGATAGGGTAGCGCTGTGTTCGACAACAACTGACGAGAACAATGCTTTTAAAGCAGCTTCTGAAGGGTCACTAGAGGAGGAAGAGGAAAGCAGTTGATCAAGCTTGTCATTTACTGCTTTGAGATGACGTTTGGTAATGGGCTCGTTGTCATCATCCTCACTCTGCACTCGATAAGGACTGAAATATGTGAAATATGGGGGTTGTTTCAGTAGATTGTGTAGGAGACAAGGGTTTTGAAGAAGGTGGAGGTTCGGTTGTGAATGTAGGTTCGGTTATAGGTGGATTGGGAGTGGTAAAGGTAGGTTTAGTAGTAGTGGTAGAGTTTGTATCTGTGAAAATGGGAGTGGGAATAGGAATAGTTTGAGAGGTAGTTATTGGAGAGATAGGAGGGATTGAAACTGGAATTGTAACAGGTGGAGGTGAAGGAGGCAAAAAACGAACCGGAATACCTGGAGTATGGGAGCGAGGCAGAGTGTCCCCTCGGTCCGAAGCCTCTTCATCAGAACTTTCGTTATCAGAATCTGAGGGTAGAGCGTTCTTCTGCTTAGGAGGAATAAGTCTCCTAGCAGGCTTCTTCTGCTTTTTGGGTTGTGGTTGAGAAGGAGCAGCCTTATCAGTTTTTCTCTTCTTGGGGGTCTGCCCCTTGGATGGTTTTGTGACCGTTCCCTCTTTCTGCAATTCAGGCTTCTTGTCCCTCTTGGCTGGCTTGTCAGCCTCTTCAATGGAGCGAAGCATTGTGGGTGTAAGATCACGTGGACCAACAGATGGACGTTTCCTGTACTGTTGAAGAAGATTACTCGATACTGAGATACACATGAGCATGGCTTCAGGAATAGATCCGATGTACGAAAACTTTTTTGGATCAGTGACGATGATCTTTGTCGTATGAAAAGTGGCGACAGAAGAAAGCAAGGAATCCGCCATAATTGGGACACGATTACGATCCATTGCCCATTTGGTGATGATAGACCAGAAACGCCCACATGAAATCTCCGAAGGCCTGGACGAAGAAACTAGGCTTTGAACCAACTGCTGCCAAATAATGGACCCATAGTCAAGGTTAAGCCCATTGTACAACCCATACAGCACCATCATGAATGCCTTGCTAGCACCGTCAGAACCAGCGCTCTGCTCAGACAATCCCTTGAATAAGAGCGTGAAAAGACCATTCCATTGAGGAGGAAGGTAGGACTTCTAGAACTTGGTGACGGTTGTTAGGGTTTCAGTATACCCCATCTGATAAAACATTCTAAACAGTTGGCCAGATGTAATGGAATCAGGGTTTACCAGAGACGGATCTTGAGAAAGACCAATTAGGGCACAGAATCGACTCTTAGAGATAGAGACCTTCTCGTCGTGAATTTCAAAGTGGATCCATTCATTAGCCTTGTCGTAGAACGCCGTAGAGTAGACGAGTGACAAGAATGACATAGGAACAACTTCAACCTTTGTCAGTGCGTCGACGAGTGGTGAGTATTTGAGACACTCAACCACATACAACATATAGGGCTCATATACGAAGGGAGTGAGATCAATGATTAGGTTCTGTTGGGGTTTGATAGTGAGTAAGGGTTGACGAACTGAGGTATCGTGAACGGATGAGGATTCTGCCATTTTAGGAGCTTGAAGATGACAATGAACAGTTGCAGAAAATCGCCAGGTTTCTTTGAGAGCTTTTTGGAAGTGATAAAGGTTGAGAGAGTACCATTCGAATTCCTTTTATACGTACAAGGAAGAGAAAGAAGAATCCGGCTGAAATCTTGGATTATCTCAAAAATAGCGCCTGAGTTGATGTGTGAATAGTTGGTGTGCCGAAGATGACGCGGGAGAGAGAAAAACGTTTCCCATTTTCACGCCTTTTCATAAAACTCACCTTTTTCAAATCGCCAAACCGTTTGGATTTCTGCTGAGTCAGCAACCACTTTATCCCAATCGTTTCCCCTTATGACGCTTGAGTGTTTGTGCCTTGATCATTTGAATCATGAATCTGTGTGAAACTTAGAATTTGGAAAAATTAAAAATTTTCGTGCAAAGGGTGTAAAAAATAAAGAAATAAAACGAGTATTTTTGGGATTATCTGTGATGTCGTATTTAGACATAAAACGATTGATTATGGGCAAAAATCACTTCCTTCAAAGTCAAGAGAGACATTGAAGTGCTTGCTTGGTTTCCCATGAAATAACGATCAATAGCTTGTTGAGAAGTTTTGAAAGGTGTCTTTTAAAGGTTAAAGAGGGTGGCTTTCGCTTCAATTCATAATTTCGATACTTAACATAAGACCAAAAGTGAATGAAGTACTTGTGAGATCATTGTGATCTATTGAACAAGTAGGTGTGAAATGCTTTATAGTGACGAGAGAATTGAAGAAATCTCAAAAAAAAATTGGATCTTTTAGGGTTAGAGAAGCCTTGGTGAAAAGCAATTTCATATAGATCACTCAAAAAGAAAACGAGATTTCATTGGGTAACAAGTAATATCTTGAATTTTTGAATTTACCGTCAATTCATTAGTGGTGTTGAATTTTGGGTTTCACTTAGTACATAGTAGCATGAAACTAAGATCATGAATGCAGATTTTGTATAACCATAAACCTCAGTGGTTAAAACTGAGAGTCTTAGGGGTTATATTGATGGAACGAAATATAATGGAGAAAGGTGATGGAGATGGTGTAAGAAGCGAATGTACCTCTGCTTTTAAAGGAAAGAAGGACCAAGCAGAACACTCTACACTCAGTTTGAGTAGAGTAAGGTAGCTCATAATTAGAGTGAACTTAATAGCTTGGATTGGGAAAACATGATTGGTGTTGATCATGTTATTAAGGCTTCACTCAGAATCAGTTGAGGCTTGAGTCTACATACAACAGCATGCTTCTAAGGACGCCTAACTAACAAAAAATAACTTTTACCCGCCTTAGCTGTGCCATCGAGAATCACACTTAGACAAACATAAAAACGTTAGAAATATAGAGATAGATAAAAAAAATTAAAAGAAATATTTTTTTTGGACTTTTGTGAGAATTGACCGATTGAACGAAAGAAAAAAAATATTTTTGGGATTTTATGAGTAGAAAAGAGATAATGAAAAAGTATGCAAAAGACTACATCTGAAATGCCTTAATGAAATACAATAAGTTCAGAAGAACCGAACCCGAAATAGACCGAACACTCGGTTCATGGTCGAACTTCACCCGAAATAGACCGAACGTTTGGTTCATTTCGGTTCATATAGGTTCGCTCTATTTTGCTTGTTACCTTTATGAAAGCAAAGACGATTTCGGTACTGACTCGGCTTGCATCATTCCTAGGCCTTGTAAAATCTTATTGAAGCTTGCTTTAGGTAAGGCCTTTGTGAATATGTCTACCAGTTGATCAGTCATTCTAACGAAGTGAATTTCTACGTTGCCATCTTCGACGTGATCCTTGATGAAATGGTACCTCAGGGCGATATGCTTAGTCTTCGAGTGGTGCACTGGGTTGTGACAAATTCTTATTGTGCTTTCAGAGTCACAATATAATGGGATTTTCTTCATGTTTAAGCCATAATCCCGGAGTTGACTCTGTATCCATACGACTTGAGATATACAGGATGCTACAGAAATGTATTCGGCTTCCGTAGTGGATAACGAAACACAAGTTTGTTTCTTTGATTGCCAACTGACTAATTTTCCATCCAAAAATTGACATTCTCCTGTGGTGCTTTTACGATCCAATCCATAGCCACCCAGATCGGCATCTGAAAATGCTTGAACGAAGAATCTGGAGTTGGCTGGATACCATAGACCGAGAGATGAGGTTCGCTTTAGATATCGAAAGATGTTCTTCACTGCTTGAAGATGAGGTTCTTGTGGGTTGGCTTGAAAGCGAGCACAATAACAGACAGAGAACATGATATCAGGTCTACTGGCGGTAAGATACATCAGAGACCCGATCATCTGTCGATAAAGTGTTGTATCAGCGGCTGGTTTCTCCAATGATGGTGTGACTTTGGTTCCAAAGGCCATCGACACTTTTACTTTGGAGTCTCCCGTTGTTCCAAACTTGGTGAGCAAAGTCTTGGTATATGCTTCATGATTAATAAAAATGCCTTCGGTTCCATGTCTAATGTTCAATCCAAGAAAGAAATTAATTGGACCCATTGAGCTCATCTCAAACTTAGTTTCCATCAACTTTCGGAATTCAACTGTTAAGCTAGGATTCGTGGAGCCAAAGATGATGTCATCAACATAAATCTAGACTATCATAAGGTGGTTACCTTCTCACTTATGAAAGAAGGTTGGGTCAACCGAACCTTGTTTGAATTTAGACATTTTTAAGAAACGAGTGAGAGTTTCATACGATGCTCTGGTAGCTTGTTTCAGGCCATAGACAGCTTTGTCGAGGATATAACAATGATCAGGATACTTCCTGTTCACGAATCCTGGCGGTTGCTCAACATATACGGTTTCTTCAAGTTCACCGTTGAGGAAGGCACATTTGACGTCCATTTGATAGACTTCAAAGTTCTTGTGAGCTACATACGCAAGAAAGATACGAACAGACTCCAATCTAGCCACTGGAGCAAAGGTTTCTTCATAATCAATTCCCTCTTCCTGACAATATCCTTTGACCACCAGCCTTGCTTTATTACGAATGACATTTCCTTCTTTTTCCATCTTGTTTCTGAACACCCATTTGAGACCGACAACCGAAGCATCCTTTGGTGTTGGAATAAGACGCCATCCCTTGTTTCGTTCAAACTCATTTAACTTATTCTGCATGGCTTGAACCCAGTCTGAATGATCAAGAGCTGAATTAATAGTCTTTTGTTCAATTTTGGACACGAATGAATTGAATATACAAAACTCGACTTTTGAAAATAGGGCAGCCTGTTTCGCTTTGATTTGAGAGCGATTTAACACCTTTTCTGAGGATTCCCCAATAATTTGAGTGTGGGGATGATCTTTGGTCCATTTGACAAGTGGAGGAAACTTTGGATCATAGATAGGATCCAATTCAACATTGATTTATTCTTTGAGTTCAGAAAAATTGTCATCTTCACCACTAGTTTTCTCCCCCTCGAAGAATGATTCCTGTTTAGGACCAGCATTTGTACCTCCTTCATTGGTCGGAATTTCAGTAGAGGCTGTTGTATTTGGCGATGAGTTCTCCCCCTGGAATGAAGAACCTTGATCATGATGAGAAGAATAACCCTCCCCTCGATAACAGGACGGTCACCAGAAGGTTCACTTGCGTCTTCACTTTCGGTTCCTTTGGAATGATCATCAGCCATTTTTCTAGCAGCATTATCTATAACTTGTTTCAGATTATCAACTTTGTTATCTCTCGCAGTTGATTCAGAGTCAATCGCTTTTTGAGGCTCATCAAACAAAAGCATGAATTGGTCGAAAAGATTCGAGATGGAGATAGTAACCTGACCATTCTTTGGAAATATGTCGTGTGATGCATCTTCTGTTGCTTTTAACTTCTTAACATAACTATCGTCAAAAGTGACATAGTATGTTTCTTCAGTTTTCTTTGAGCGTTTATTGAGAACTCTATATGCCTTGGAGGTCAGAGAGTAGCCTAAGAAAATTCCTTCATCCGCCTTAGCATCGAACTTGTTTCGATTCTCTTTGGAGGTGAAAATGAAGTATCTAGAACCGAACACATGAAAGAATTTCACGTTTGGTTTTCGATTGTTCAGGATCTCGTAAGGAGTAATGGAGAACCGTTTATTCAAGTAAGATCGATTATGAGTATAACATGCAGCCGCAATTGCATCAGCCCAGAAGTATAAAGGCAAGGATGTGAAGCATAACATGGTGCGAGCAACTTCACACAGGGATCGATTTCTTCTTTCAACAATGTCGTTTTGTTGTGGAGTATAGGGGCTGAGAAATTATGAGTCGTCCCCTTTTCAGCAAGAAAACATTCAAAATCTTTTTTTTTTTTAATTCCAGGCCATTATCGCTCCTTATATTACGAACAACCTTTCTTAGTTGCGTTTCCTTCTGTTTAATGAAGAGCTTGAGCTTTGGTGTAGCTTCAGACTTATGCTTGAGAAAGAAGGTCCATGTGAACCTTGAGAAATCATCTACTATAACCAGAATATATTTGTTTCCCCCAATGCTTTCGATGGACGATGGACCACATAAATCAATATGCAGTAACTCCAATGGTTCTATTACCTTAGTGTTGATAATAGACAGATGACTCTGTTGACTCTGCTTTCCCATTTCACACGCTGCACATAGATGTTCTTTATTTAATTTCAGAACTGGCAGCCCTCGAACATGATCACCTAAGACCAATTTCTTGATGTCCTTGAAGTTCATATGAGATAGTCTTATGTGCCATAACCAGCTTTCATCGGAGTGAGCCTTTGTGAGTAAACAGACTACTGGTTTACCTCTTATCGGATTGAGGTTCAGGGGATACATTTCCCCTTTTCGCTTTGATTTCAACAGAATGTTGTTTGACTTCTTCTCAACAATTTCTGAGCCTTCATCGTCAAATGACACTTTTAACCCAGTACCAACCACCAGCTGTGATACACTGATGAGGTTGTGTTGGAGCCCTTCAACATATGCAACCTTCCTTATGGAGAACTCGCGATTAGTGATCATTCCATAGTCTTTAATAGTTCCAAAAGAGTTGTTTCCATACTTCACAATACCACCATCTTTGAGAGAACGAAACTCTCTTAGTTCCTCCTTCCTTCCTGTCATGTGACGCGATCAGCCACTATCGATGTACCATTCTTCGTCAAACTGTTCGTCACGTATAACCAGCAAAAAATTAAGCAGATTTAGGAACTCAAAGTTTCTTGGGTCCTTGTGAGCCTTTTACATGACATGGTATAGTAAGAGAAATATCAACCATATATGTGCGTTTAATTAAAGTTGTTTCATCTTTTCTTTTAATGATGAAAACTTTAATTTTTGTTGACTTAGGAGGACTGGGGTTTTTGACTGAAGGACTGGAATTTAGAGATTTGGATTTAGGAGAGACATTAGATTCTTGGTTTTGATCATTAGACTTGTAAGCATGAGGACCGAAATTTTTATTTCGTTTGCCATGGAATGAGGGACCGAAACTCTTCTTTTGGTTGTTATAGGATGAAGGACCGAAAATGCTCTTTCGGTTGGAGTTGGATGAGGGACCGAAACTCTCCTTTCAGTTGTTGTAGGAAGAAGGACCGAAACTCTCCTTTCAATTGTAGTTGGAAGATGAACCGAAACCACCCTTTCGGTTGTTGATGGGTGATGGACCGAAATCACTCTTTCGGTTGAATTCAGTCGAGGGACCGAAACTACCCTTTCGGTTCCTATCTGTTGAAGGACTGAAACCTTCTTTGCGGTTCCTATCATAACTGTGCTTCTGGTTCCTTGAGTTTTCTTCCAATTTAGACTTCCTTTCAATCCTTACAAAATCAGGATTCTTAGAGTTCCAAAATCGCTTTCTTTCGGAGAGATTCTTCTTGTATCTTATGTTTCGTTGATGCTTTCGATCAGCCACATGTTTTGGATTTCTATGAATGTTGGCCTTTCTTTTAGAAGCATGAGCACAACATTCACTCTTTGTTGAAGAAATATCACTCGTGGTTTGCATCGGTTCATCCACAGATGGTTTAGTTCCACTTGTGCTTGGCACATCGTACTTTGTAGGCTCATTTAGTGGTTCAGGTATATATCTACCTTTCACTCTCCATGAGGTTTTCTGAGAGAGACCCTTCGTTTCGTCTGCGTTGTCGATTTGGGCCAACCAAAAGAATTCATCACATCCACCAACATTGTCTTCTTCTACCATAGCGGTTAACTCTGCAGTTTGTTGTGGAGTGACTCCCGGCACAGTGTAGACTTGATTTGGGTTATTCTGAACCTTTTGGTACACGACGGCTTTAGCTTTGAGAACTTTGGACTTTTCGGTAGAGGAACGAGCAAACTCAATAGAGTTTTCAGAAATAAGGTTCTTATGAGACTTGGGTTCGTTTTTGGTGAATTCAGAACAGTCTACCAAATCTTCTACGAAAATTTCACTCATATCATCATCCTCATTAAGTTCAGATGTATTTTCAGCATCAATTTTGTTTTCTGAACTTAAGTTGGCATTCAAGGAGTCAAATTTTTGTATAGTTTCGGCTCTCAGTTTCAATCTATCATATTCATCTAACAGATTTTTGAGCATGTCCTTGTGGTCCTTGGACTTTATGTAGGATTCAATTTTGTCCAGACCTATCTTATATGCTGGAGACACTTCGTCGGAAGATACAACGCTTTCACAGTTGTATGCTTCTGCATCGATTTCATCATCCTTTAATTCAATGAAAGGTAAAATCATACGATGTATTTTCTTCCCTATTTCACAATCAAGATGCAACTGAGTTATGTTAAAATAGAGTCTCTTAGCAATTAAACAAAAAACATTTCTCTGCTTGAGAAGTTTAAGATTGTCTCTCTACAAATAAATAGAATCATATTTAGATCTGATTAATTCCTTTTCCTTCTGCTCGATCCACATTCTTCGTTCCTCACTCTTTGAAGAAATCCTGCTGATTTGATCAGTTAGGTTAGAATTCGTGACACGGGTTTGGGTGAGACTCCAACTTATGGTTGAGAATTTTGACTTTAAATTATTTAACTCCTTTTCATAATTATTAGCAGGTATTTTTAGAGAAGCAAGAATATTTTGTACCTTTTTGATCAACTCATCACATTCGTTGATCTGAGTGCTGACAGGCTTGGCAGCAAAACATATGTCCTCTTGCTCTCTTTCTTCTTCAACTCCCCCATCAGTTGTGTATCCTCTCATTTGGGACACACCCTCGGTCACTGCAAAGCATCTCCCCATTTTCTGTTCTGCTTTTGCCATCATAGCTTTTCCGTGAGTATGCTTCCTAACTTCATCATCCTCCGAATCTGTGGACCAGACCTCCACACCTCCAAACTCATCACTGTTGTTTGAACCCTGCACAATTAAAGCATTCATGGTAGAGTTATTAACAACAGACTTTCTTTTCTTTATCTCTTCCAATCTTCTCATGAGGTTCGCTTCCTCATCATCTTCGTTTGTCTTTTCTTCTTTCTTTCTCAGCATGCAGTCTTTAGCAAAATGATTTTTGCCTCCACAGTAATGACAGTCGAATCCTGAGTCTCCTCCAATTTTAGCTTCCTTCTTTGACTCTTAGGACTTTGACCCCATCTTCGGTTCCTCCTTGATCCTTTCGGCGCTATAACTTCCCTGCCAGTTTCGGTTCTTGTTGGCTGGGAATTTCTTCTTGATGAATTTTCTGGGATTTGACACAATCATTGCATATTCTTTGTTGGTTAGATCAAAATCTGCAAGATCTAATTCCTCTTCTTCTTCAACCGAACTCTATCCTTTGGAGACAAGAGCTAAAGAACCCAGACCCGAAACCACATTTGTTTCCTTCGATAAGGCATTCTCATGGGATTTTAAAATGCCCACAAGTTTTGCCAGAGAGTATGACTTGAACTGTTCATGAGCTTTGACAGTTGACACAACATCCATCCATTCAGGTCTGAGACCGTTCATGAAAGTGACCTTTTTTTCAATCACCTTTCTTTCAATTCCATGCTTTATCATCTTACTCAAACGATGATTGAAACGATCGAAAGTTTGGACAAGTTTTTCTTCAGGCTTTTGTTTAAAATCACCAAACACAGATAATAGGAGAGTTTGAATTGAGTGTTCCAGATCTTCATCTGTGGAATATAATTCCTTCGATCTATCCCAGATCTCCTTAGCTGTAGCACAGGAACTTACCAAACAAAACGTATCCGATTGAAACGCAAACCTTATCATCCATAGAGCTTTGATGTTGCATTGAAACTTCTCTTTTTCATCTTGAGGAATGTCTTTGACGTCATTGATAAGCTGATTGTAATCTTTCTGTGTTTTAACAATCTTTGATGTGCTTGAGTGACCGAATGGGCCTGAAGTGATTGCTTCCCAGATTAGATACCCATTGTCCTCCAATCCAATCACGTAGTCTTCAAAGTGATGCATCCAAACTTCATAGTCTTGCATATACAAGATCGGTATTCTTGTTGTAGACCCTATGCTGTTGGAGATATTTATCGGATTGGTTTGAGAATCGTCCATAGACATTGTGAATACCTTTGATCAAAAACCTGTAAAAGATCAGACTTGTAATTTTTCAATAGGGTTAGATTAACAATTAATGAGATACATCAATAAAGAGTAACGGCTCAATAAATATCGATCAATGCGGAATTAAAACCCTATGAACTTCTTCGACAGAAGAGGTGTGTATGGATTACACAGTCTCCTGCTCTGATACCAATTGATGAGTTCAAAAACTCTTAGATTGATTACATCTTTCACAAGAACGATAAAAGTAATGAAACAGTGTATGATTAATATGAGTATGAACACAGAACGGAATCAAACTTATGCTTATGATTCAAAACTGAGTCATGCCTCAGCAGAGCTCGATGAAGAACTTCCACTGTAGAGGCGAGCTAGGGTTTACAAGAGATGTAGAAAAAAAACAATAAAAGCGATAACATCTAAATCTGCATGCATGCAGCTTATATACTAAACCCTAATACAAAATAATGCACGGTTGGACAGGCCCAATACCGGTATTCAAACTAGGCTATGGACCGAGCCCATGACACAATCCAATAGACTCTACAGTTCCAGGTACATTAGGGGATCGCGGCAAGGCGAAGGCGTGATCATACAGCTCCTCACTCTTTATGACTTTGTTCTAGTGATCAAGCAAGTCTATATAAGAAGAAAGAACCATGTATTAGTGTGATGTAAAAAAGTCCACATAATAAATGAATGAGTGTTATATAAAAAAAAAAGCCAATTTGTAAGTGATGAGAAACTGAAGCAAAGTTACAAATCAAACAAATTGAGGTTCTACTTGGTTGATCACAAAAGACCACATAATTAATGAATGAGTATTCTATTTACCCTAGATTATGGACCCCCATTAGAATCCTTCTTCCATACAAAAAACTCTCAATGCATAACAACTGAATTCACTAAACAGTCGAATTTTTTTTATCAATGACATTCAGCCTATTCAATAAAAGGTCAAAACGTTAAACTGTAACTCACTCTCACATTATATCGAACACCTAGTGGGCAGAATTTGCAAGCTGTATTTATTAGACTAATTCGTTAGCAGGATAACACCTTCAACTGAATAGCCTTAAACCGAATTAGTGGATCACTAAGTACTTATAGCATTTTCATGAAGATTTAAAGTAAAAAAATATGAAATGAACGTAATAGGCAAATAAAACAATTCAAGGGCTAAAATCATCAAAAAAATCTAAACAAGCATAAACTAAACTTACTTTGAGTTTTACCGAGCTTCTAAAACTTTCAAGAGAGAATACACACAGACAATTATACAAATCCATAAAAAGATTTAACAAAACAAAAAAAAAGCATACATCGATGTTAAAAAGTAACTGGTGCCCACCAGTTTATTCAAAAAATTAATCAAGATGGATGGTAAGTTTAAAAGCTCATTCGTCGTATTTGGTTTAGTCTCTCTTCTTCCCTGATTCTCTGCATGTTTAATTACTATTTAGATCAATATTAAAACCCTAGATAAATAGAAGGAGTTTAGATTTGGGAGCCGAGAATTAGGAAATTCAAAAATGAATACAAATTAATGATTTCGAAAATATTAATTAAATTAAATGCATGAAGGATATAAAGGTGAAAACACTTTTTGCTGAAAACGAACACGGAAAAGACATGGAAAAAAAGTCTTTTATTAAGATATGTAGATGTGTCTAAAATCTCAATAAACAATCACTTTGTGACTATATAATAGAACGCAGAAAGTGAAAAAAAAAAAAAACATCGTGTGATCAGATGAACAATAGTCAATATAAAAAAATAGTTGTGTCTAGAAAAAGTTTACAACCACAATTATTTGACAAAATGTTTAATAACAACACTTTTTTCATGGTTTTATTAAATCATTGTGTCTGAATTCTCAAAACAATCGTTTTTGTTACTAAATAATAGTAAAATTCATTTTGAAAACAAATTCATGTCGCCATTTTCTCAACAATAGTGACTATGTGTCAAGTTTATTCACGTTTATTATAATTAATTAACAGATACAATGATTAATTAATAGATAGATTACTAGATACAATATAGATTTTCATATGACCTGAATGATCTGAAATTAAAAAAAATATTTTATTTTGATATGAATGTTTATGTATAGAGGACAAAAAGTTATGGCCTTAAAATAAAAAATTTTAAAAAAATGAAATATATTTTTAACTATAATCCGATACATTCGCTACCAACTAATAAATATCCATCATTATGCTTATACATTGATATGTTGCATTCTAAGGGCTTAAGGTTGCCCGGTTGTGAAAGATGCGTTTGACGGGGTGATCGATGCAAAGATTTGGGAGATTTGGTATGTGAGCAATGAGGCCTTGTTCCAAAGGAAAAAAACTATTATGGATTCTTCTTTTGAGTTTGTTGTTTAAATTTATCATTTTCATTCTTTAAAAAGTCGTGATGTCCTGATTGCTTTGTAATAGTTGTTTGCTGCTAGCTCCTGCCTAGCAGTGCCATTTTATGGCTTTATAATGCACTAGTTTATCGTGAGAACCATAATTATAAAATTAATTTTTTTTAAACATATATATATATATATATATATATATATATATATATATATATATATATATATATATTATTTAAATGACGATAAATTTAATTATCATCGTACAACAAGTGAGATGGCAAACGGGCAACAAGTTGCGCCGCTAAGCTTTTTTGTATAGCAAAGCTCAATCTTTTAAAAACAACATTCATACAACTAGGGAATATACCATTGCAATGCATGATCCGTTGTACTCTATTAAGAAGCTCTACCGCATCTTGTGCGAGGAAACCAAACGTATCAAATGCAAATGGTATGAACACGTGTTGATTATCCATGCACGATTTCTCATGTAGCAGCCTTTAAAAACAACATTAATTAAACTTTCTTATTAAAAATGAGATTATTAATCAATTATTTTAAATAAATTCTTACTTAAGAGATATTTTTTTAATTATATAAAATTATAATCGTTGATTTAAATAAATAGATGAAGTTATATCACCTTATAATTTAAATTTATTTTATTTTATTTTTTAATCTAATATTATTACTTTAATATATTAGAGTGAAATAATTTGAAATTTGAAATTTAAAATGTAGAATCAAGTATTAATTTAATTTAATTAGAGTAAAAAATTTAAAATTTAAAATTGATAATTAAAGGCTGACAAGTGACATCATATGTGATATATAATATTAATGAGAAATTTTAATAATATATCACTTATCTATTTATTAGAATAAGGATTCACATTTGACGTACAATCACTAATTATTATATCTCGTCAAGAGTTATTACATATCTCATGTCTGAGAACTTTAAAAGATCCATGGATACGAAAATATGAATTTATTAAGCAGCATGATTCGGGGCTTTATTCAAGCTTAAAGTTACTTCCCCAAAATTCTGCTTGGAAAACATTTCATGCACACAAAACGTAAACTTATTAGAGCAATAAGAACGACCAGACATGTCGTAACTTGGCCTTTTTTCATGCTTTCGCCTTCTTCAGTTTTGGAATCACTTCAATTGGTTCTTCTGCCTCAATCATTTCATCATTGACTCCATCTTCTTCTTCATATTCCACATTCACTTCTAGGGCTCTTTTTAGAAGCCCCACTTTCTCAAGAGTCTTCTTTTTAGGTTTGTCCTTAGTAAGAAACCTTCTGAACCAATTTGCAGATTTTTTGGGGTACCTCTGGAGATTGTTCTTGTAATCAACGTAGATCATACCAAATCTGTCACCATAACCACTTCTCCATTCAAAGCTATCCATGAATGACCATACAAAGTACCCCATAATGTTCCTGTAAGATCTGTAACATCATACAAAAAGATTAAGACTGTGTTTAATCATTATCCCTTGACGTGGGAATAAATAAAATGAATAAATGAATCCGCTTTAACTTACACCCTGGCTTTTTTTATTGCTTCGATATGCTCTTTTATGTAGGTAATTCGTTCTGTATCATCTCGAATTTGCTCATATGTTTTGTCAGGATTATTTAGTTGTGGGAATCCTGTCACAAGATAACAATGTGATCATAAACTCAAAGTTTTTGAGGATTAAACTTGGAATAAACTCTGTTGAAAGCATAAGCAAGACTTAATAATAATATTATTTCTAAGTTTATTAAGTGTCGTCTAGAAAATATGTGTTGAAAACGACGTGTCTGTTTATTATAGCATGTTTATAAATGTGATTTAGGTATAGTTAATGTTATATGAGAACCGTTGTGAAGGTTAGGAACAATTATAACGATTGGAGACAGTTAACAATATCAAAGATACAGAACCCAATGGATTATTATTTTACCATTCTCAGTAATTACGATGTGTTTCTCATGAACATCGTACTTTTTGATTATGTAATCCAAGAGCCCAGTAAGCCCTTCAGGATAAAGATAAACAAATGACCCTTTGTCTTCAGTTTTGTCAATTGTGTATGCCTACAAAGTTGTTATAAACACGGTTAATTGGAAATATATGTTTAGCAAAGTAAAAGATATTTGAATTTATTAATCTTCTCGTGGGCATGTTCATTTGTTTCTTTTGTTATTTATAGTATAGTTATCTTACCCTTTTTCCAATATCGTTACCATTGGGATCTCGCCCTGAAACATGAGAAAAAAGAAAAAGAAAAACATGTAACATATTTTTGAGAAACATGAATCATTATGATGATATATTGATATATAACTTGTTTTCACTATCACAAATTATCTGTAGAAGAGAAAGTTGATAAATGTTGTAAACTAATCTAGCCTATTAGTTTTCCATTACCTGATGCCCAGTAGTGACAATCTGTTCGATAACCAAGAGGAACAGCATCACGAGATTCACTTAAGGGTGCAGCATAATTAGCTGTGTAGTAGTTTATTCCAAGAAAATCATAAGAACCTTTCAATCTTTCTATTTCCTTCACACCAAATTCAGGCAAACGACCAGGTGGGCATTTAGAACTCAAAGCTGGGACAAACTTTTCCATGTTTTTTGGCCAAGTACCACTTGTTAATGGATCCAAAAACCTGAAAGATGAGCCATCATAACATATAATTTCAATGTTAATATTAGCAAACAAATTTAGTGTAAAACTTTTTGTTCCTCATATTATATCTGATCTGCGTACCATCCAAGCATGAAATCATAAGCATACGCAACAGCTTTCAAATCGTCGTCATTTTTTGGACCTCGATATGGCTTGAAAAAGTTGCAATCAAGTGTAATTCCCACTTCACCTTTTTGATAATCCTAAGAATTGGTGTTTCATTTAGTTAATTGATAAATTACACCAGCAAATTCAAGCAGTTAAACCCGCGGTTCGGTTAAACCGAGAAGCGGTCTGGTTACCCGCTTTTATAAAGCAAAAACCGTTTTTTTTTTCTAAAACAGCAAAAACTGTGCGGTTCACAAAAAACCGGCTCGAAACAACCCGGTTCAACCTCTTAAAAACAGGTTTTTAAAAAAAATTAACTAAACACCAAACAATAAAAAAAATTCAATTCATGCTGTTGGCAAAAAAAGTCCGGTTAATAGCCTTCGGTTAATAGAACCTATGCCACTAGCATATTCAATACATTAGTATTTCCTTCTTTGCATAACACGTAACCCTTGTGTTTGGGCATCTATATGGGATAGGACTCATTTGTTCTATAACCCTCAAGTACCTATTCTCTTTCAATTAAGTGCACCATTCTTTCTTTATAAATTATAAAAAAATAATTCCACACTTCCAGTCCTACTTTTAATTATTATTATTATTTTTACTAAAAAAAGTATATTTTTTTTTTCATATTATAACAACAGTAACAATCTATTTGAATTTAAAGGAATATGATTAATAAAAACCTTATTTTCTGAATTCCACCGCCCATAGTCTGGTTTTTCCAGTTTTGTGAACCGGTCCGACCGCTAACCGATTACACCATCGAACTTGTCGGACGACCGGTTTGATGAGCGGTCCGGTTTTAAAAACATTGGTTTGAGGATTTATCAATCGCAATCACAAGGTGTAGGTGATATTTGGATTAATGTCATAAATGAGTAATTAAGTTTTTATTATCTTACAAAACACCAAGCAATTGTAACATATTATTCATAAAATACCATTAAAGTTAAGGGTCTATGTGAGCAAAAAGTTCTGGCTTCTTACATTATCATAGTATTTTTTTTAACACAATGGAATCTTTTGAACATGTCAAATGATTCATTATTTATTTATTTAAAACAATAACTCGTAATATACTTTTTTTTTACTATTTAATACCTTGTATTCATCCTGATATTTTTTATATGCAGCCGCATGACAGTTGAGTAGATTGTATGCTACAACATATGGCTCCTTTCCAGGGTTACTATCTTTATCATTTCCACCCCGACCAGGTGCAGCATCACCCGTTACGTAACCAAAATAAGTGAATCTGTAGGGCTCGTTTAATGTCACCCAATGCTTCACTCGATCTCCAAACTCCCAAAAGCAAACATCCGCATAATCGACAAAATCCTTGCTACATATTTAAAATTAACGAATAATGAATTGAGAATTAAAAACAAAAATAATATAATTTCACATACTTACACGATGTTTGAACTTAAGAAACCCATGTACTCTTCTTCCAAAGCATTTGGAAGATCCCAGTGGAAGAGAGTGACAAACGGCTTGATCCCATGGTGTTCCAGCTCATCTAGTAACCTATTGTAGTGATTAATGCCTTCCAAGCTTTTACCCATGGATACTTTCCCACCTGGTGGATTTAATATGAAACAAAAACTATTGTGTTTGCTATAAAGATAAAATTAATAGAGAATACACAATATTTTGTGTCTTATTATTCATCTAACCCATACATGCAACTGGGGCTTACCAACACATAATTGTGTCGGTTTTCATTCTTTTTCTCAATTCTCATAATAATAAATATATGGTAGTCTCATAATACATGACTGAAACGACGAGATTCACCTGGTAATATTCTGGACCATGAAATAGAGAATCTGTAATACTCTACACCCATTTTCTTCAGCAACTGAACATCTTCCTAATGATAGTTGCAAAGAAAACAAAGAAGAAGAATCAAGCAAATACAATGTATTTGTATATAAAAGCACATATGATATTCTTAATTAGTATATGATAAATTCAATCTACAAGTCTCATTACCTAGGATTCACGTGTCAAAGACCATCTTTTATATATATATATATATATATATATATATATATATATATATATATATATATATATATATATATATTCTCTCTAAAAAATGAATTTTTTTGTCATTTGTGACACACTTATTCAATTTGTCAAATATCATTTCATTGTTATTTTGAAATAATTTTTTTCACATGTTATTTTAAAAGTTTTTCAATTTTATTAAATTTCATATAATATTTTAAAGTAATAATTGCAATAAATGTATACCTATTTCATTAGTGAAGTTACATTTTAATTTTAAAATTTTCAAAATTAAAACTTATTAGTTTATTTATTTATTTAAATTATTTGTTAAAATTTAAAACATAAAAAACATTTCCATTATAATATATTATTATTTTTCTTATTTTCTTATAAATTTAAAGTTTCAATTATTTTGACATTTATATTTAATTTTTTGTTAAATTAATCCATATAATACATGAGTCTCTCCTTATATGTATTCTCTATGTGTGTGTATATGTGTTTTTGATATCTGAAAATGAAAATTCAAGAGAAATTTTTGTTGGGTTTTTTTATACGCATAATAAGCATAGAATTTATAATTTTAATTAAACAGTGAAAACCCACAAAACACATTACCTTCATTCTTGCATAATTATCAACCGCGATGCATGCATTTGCACCTCCAGTAATTTTATCTGCAAAATCGTTATCCATTTTTTTTTGTTAAAAAATGATGGTTATCCATTTGATTCAAGGTAAAAGTCATATAGGATACTTTTTTATTTTTTTAGAGAGAGAGAGAGAGAGAAAGACCAGGGTTTCTTAGTGAGAAACAATCCCAAATATTGATGCCTTTACCATCTCTATTCCAGGCACCTTCAACCTAATAGCCAAAATTAACTAGAAATTTTAGGTCATGCATGTTTATTCTCTACGGGAAACATATCATTTTTGAAACATAATCAAATGGCTTTTGTTAAAAGGTATTTACAAAAACAAGCTGATGCCAAAAGTTATAGCTTTTATCTGAGTAAACATTCTCGAAAACTTACGTGACACTTTTAAAAAAGTAAAGTTACATTAAAACTAAAAATTAAAAACTCAAAAAGATACTTGATATAACTTTGAAATCATAAGTTTTTGTTTCAAATAAACGTTAAAACCTCATACACCTAAATGAAGTGTATTTTTTTAATACAAATTTTTTCTTAAAACTAAAAGTTAAAAACTCCTAAAAAAAATTTTTAATTTTTTTCTTAAACGGAATACACACTAATTTTTTTCTTCAAATGTATATGAGCCACCAACATTATGTTTTGATACATGCCTGAAAAGCAGATGTTCCTACACCGAACTTGAAATCAGGAGGAAAATCACCACGTCTTAGCTCGGTTCCCAGAAAATCTTTTCGTTGGCCATGAACACTAAGTGGAGAGAAAACTTTTAACGAGTTCAATCTGTAATGCCAAAGAGTGGTGAGAACGATGTTCTTGTGCTCCGATATTTATAGCCACCCAAGATTAAGTCAATTATTGTATTTTCAATTTACGAATGAAAAATAAATAAGGAGCACGTGATTTAATTATATGGATCTAAGTTATCAGTACAAGTGTTAAAGGTCACTCACAATGACATCATATATATATATATATATATATATATATATATATATATATATATATATATATATATATATATATATATATATATATATATATATATATATATATATATATATATGGGCTAGGATTAAATGTGAACTACAATTATTGTGTGAATATAAGAACAATTCTTATCCACTTGATTAAAAAAATAAAGGGTTATGATTCTAGGATACATGATATTAACATGGGATAGCATATACAATATCATTACATTTCATTAATTATAATAATAAATTAGTCAAATGCCATAACAATAATTTATAATTTATGGAAAGTGACCGTATTATTGAATGCAATTTGAATTATATTTCAAAAAATCAAACTAAGTATTTTTACATTTTAAATTAACTATTATATCCTTCGATATCATGGTTGGTACCGCCTATATTTTTTTTTTTAATTTGATTATTGTTTGTTGTTTATGAATTCTTTAAGAATACGGTATAAGAAACTCAAAATATTGAAATTTTTTAAGAATACATTGATTCTTTTGGTTGATTTATTGATTATTTTTTATGTAATCTTTAAGAATACAAATTAATACTTTTGAAAATTAACTTTCCTAACCGATTTCTTGGAGATTGATTTGAACTATTTCTAGAGGACACAATTAAATATTTATTTTTATCATTTTCATTCTTCAAATTTTTATTTTTATCATTTTCATTCTTGAAGAATAAAGCACGGATTACAAGTTCATAACTAATATTCTTTAATAATAAAATTAACATTTTTGAAAAAAAAAAAAAAAAACGCATTCTTAAAGAATCCGATATAATAAATCTTGCATATTGGACGTTCTTTAAGAATACATTCATTGTTTTGGTTAATTTCGTTGTTTATTGTATCAACATTCTTTTAGAATTAAACATTCTTAAAGAATTCATGTTCTATACAAGAGATTTAAATGAATTCAACGTTATTAAAGAATATAACCGAATATATTATAAATAATAAGAATATTCTTACTGTAAAATTGATAGATTCTACTGAGAATCATATAAAAATTATTACAAATCAAAATATAATATCTTGTTTCATTCTATAAAATTGGTAATACATGCTCAAAGAATAAGATTTTTTTGTGATGTCCATTTTTGAAAGAATATCACAGCAAAAAATGGAAGAACTCAATAACGACTTTTATTTCTCTTTTTCTTTGAATAACTTAGAAATGACTAGAAAAACAATTAATAAACATTATGAAAAATATATGTATCTTTTAAACAATGTCGTATTATCCATTCTTAGATTATCATATTATGCATTCTTAAAGAATTTGGATAGCAACCATTCCTTTTGATTATCGAATTGCAGATCATTAAAAGCTATTAATCCAAGTTCTCAAGAATAGAAGATTTGAGTCTGACTTGGTTTCACCATGTTATACAAATCAATGCAACGGCCAAAACAAATATATCATATTATAAGGATATAATTTCACTTCCATAATTAGGGACTTAGTTTCCATAATAATAGTCTTACAATTTTAGTACGTAATTAATTAGTTAATGAAATTTATTATATAAAATGATTGGTTAAGAATTTGTCATACATTCACACAATAATTATAGGTTATATATGATCCTAACTATATATATATATATATATATATATATATATATATATATATATATATATATATATATATATATATATATATATATATAGAGAGAGAGAGAGAGAGAGAGAGAGAGAGAGAGAGGAGGGTTCAATTGAGAGAGAAAAAAAGATGAGAATGGGGGAATCATTCTCAGCCACTCATTTATTTTTGCCGCAAAAGCCTCCGTCGTACCAGCAGAAATGGGAAAGGAATAGACATGTGTTTTCCAACAAAACGTGTTTTCTTAAACTATGTTAATCATTACCTTAATATATACAAAAACATAGTTTTTTCATTTTTTTTTAATTTTCAAGAAGCTATTTTTATCGAAAAATGATTTTAAATATACCAAAATTAATGATTTTTTATTCTCTACAAATAGACATCCATATTGATATAGTTTTAAGATAAAATAAAAATTTTATTTTTTTTTTATACTTTCAGCTATTGTTATTCATAAGTGAATAAGAATGAATCAGGTTTTTACTACAGTACATTCGTTATTCAGTTATGAATAAAAAGTATGATTAATTTTTTTTTTTACAATTTAAGTATCATTCATATATGAATATAGCATATAATAAACATAGTATATTCATATTTAAATATTAGACGATGCATTCACTTATGAATATTACATAATATATTCACTTGTGAATATTAGATGGTATATTCACTTATAAATATTAGATAATATTTTCATATCTGAATATTACATAGTATTACATGGTATATCACATGTGAATATTACATAGTATATTCATTTGTGAATATTAGATGATATATTCACTTATGAATATTACACAGTATATTCACATATGAATATTACACAGTATATTCACATATGAATATTACAATGTATTTTCACAAATATATATAATTTTTATATGTTATTCACATATGAATAACATACAGACTTGCATATTTGTTTTTTGTTTTGATAATCATATACTGAGAAAACATATTCATATATGAATATAACGTGGTAATTTAGTTCATGCATTTCATCAAACAGTTTGAGTGCATACAATTTAACTTTTTTTTAAATGTTAAAAACATGATATTTTGACTATTTAAATCTTACAAAAGAGTAGATTGATAGAGAATTATATGAAATTTTTCAAAAAAAAAAAACGATTTGATATTTTTCTAACCTCAATTTTCAAGTTTTATTTGATAATCGATGTTGAATGAACGATATGAAGTGGATTTTTGTTGATTATCGATGATGTTGATCTAATAATGCTGGGAGTATAATTAATCATAGATGTTGAAGATCTGATCGTATTCAATCACAATTGAAGGTTGAATTAAAAGAACCAAAAACGAATTTTTGTTGTTAACTGTTGAATCGTGTTGATTATTGACGAAGATCGATGATTGATTAGCATTGGATGATGTTGATGATGGTTTAATTGAAGAAATCTGGATGATTGTTGAAAGTTGGAGAAGAAATTTGGATGATGAACGATGAATGGGTTTGAACTACAGATACGTATTTGAGATTGAAGGTTGTTCTCATATTTACAAGTTTGCCATCGTGTCTTTTTATGCTTGAATAAAATGAGTGGCTGAGAATGATTCCCCCATTCTCAACCTTTTTTATTTTCTCAATTGAACCCACCTCTCTCTCTCTCTCTGTCCCTCTATATATATATATATATATATATATATATATATATATATATATATATATATATATATATATATATATATATATATATATATATTGTAACAACCCGGATTCCCAGGTAATATTTATTCTTATCAATTTGGTGATTTGTGAGGAGACTCGGCGAGTTGGAGCTCAAACTCGCCAAGTATGATTGCAGTTTGGGCACGGGTTCGCGTCCGGACTTGGCGAGTCCAAAATGTGGACTCGGCGAGTCCACGCTGTTTAATGAATCTCTAATTTCCAGGGTATAAGACCTATTTAAAGCGGCTTATGGCCGTCAATTTTGGCCACCAACCCCAGAGAGAACCCTAAAGAGTCCTTGAGCGTTTTGTAAGAGAGAAGAGGAAGATCCTTGACTATTTGTGGGTGTTTTTGCATATAGAAGAGGATCAAGGCAAGAGGAGACCAAAGAAGGTGTTAATCCAGTGATTCCTGAGCTCAGAGACTTCATTTGAGGTATCCATTCGTTCCTTTCTCAGTCCTTGGTGTAAATCTTAGAGTTAAGGTTTCTTTGTGGAATGATCCATGGAGTAATTGGCCTCTTCTTGTGTTGGTGCTTTAGATCTGGACCCAAAGAGGTCCACAGACTCTTTTCCCTCAAGCTTTATGAGTGTTAATGGAGGCCATGAGCTTAGAATAGCATTCTCGAGACCATATCATCAAATAAGGCCTTTAAACCTTTGCATGAGCACCAAGATAGTAACTTTACGTGATGTATGTGCTTGGAAGGACTGGATCTATGAGTTATTGGAACGGATCTGACCTCAGGAGTGAGTTTGAGTTTATGCATGGCATAGACTCGCCGAGTCTGAAGAACAGACTCAGTGAGTAGCATGAAGATTGTCCATAACCACTCAGTGAGTGGTCTTGCCAAGTTAAGGGGTTGACTCAGTGAGTCAGGGAGAGTCAGAGAGGGTTGACAGGTGGACTGAGTCAAGCTGGAACTCGCCGAGTTGTTCTTGAGACTCGGCGAGTTGAGTCGTGGTGGCCCCGCAACTCATGCTAGGTGGAACTCGTCGAGTTGGGAAAATACTCGACGTGTCGAGAGAGGATCCCAGGGAATCAGTGGACACGTATAGACTCGCCGAGTCGCTCTAGTGCACTCGCCGAGTCCGTTGACCAGAGTTGACCAGTGTTGACTTGATAGGGATAATCAACCTTAGTTGTGAAAGTGTTAATTAGAGATATATTGTGTTATAGGAGGATTATAGTGATGGGGTTTTGAGCATTCTAACACTTCCTAAGTGTACATGCAACCCTAATAAACCTTGGATCTATGTTTGTCTAAGATACATGCAAATAATTATTTTTCCAAGGTTCATATCTTAACTAGCATGGCATGGGGAACATGAATCAAATAAAGCTAGTAGAAATACTTACCTTGTAGTTGTAGTTGATTGCTTGGAGTTTTAGAGCCTAGCACCAATAATGTGGATGCCTCAAATGAAAGTCACAAATCACCACAAACTTGGAACTTTGAGAGAATAGTCACACTTCTCTTGAAATCGGCCCTCACCTCAACATGTGTCAACTAGTGTTCACTAGATACAACTAGCTTCAACTAACTTGATATCAAGAGCCAAAGCCTCCTTTCTATAGTGTGGTGGATTAGGGTTACATCCATGTAAACCCTAATACCCATGTCTCTTCATTTCCATGAGATCCATGGGTTAAAGCTCGATGGAGTATCCATGGACTTCTCCATCCAAGCCTAGCCCATTCCAAATAAGCATAAGCCCACACTATATAAATATAGAAGCCCATATTTAATTAGTAATATCTTTGATCACTAAATTAATCCTAGATTAATTATAGATCACTACTAATTAAATAATATGATCTTATATTAATATATTAGAACTTATAATATATTAATAAATCATAACTTGTACTATTCTCAAATATTATCCATAAATTGTTCGGGTGAAGTGCAACCCAAATAGACCATGCCGGGTCGGTTCAAGTACATACCAAATATAGTTATGGACTTAGACACTATATCCAACAGTCTCCCACTTGGATAAGTCTAGTAACTATATTTGCAAGTATAACTTCAGGAACCGATCAGCACTCGTAGCTCTTTAAACTCTGTAGAACTTGAACGCGCCATTTAGATAAGTGATCATATAATCCTCTGTTCTAGATATCAGCCGGACAAACACATGGAACATTGTCTTACTTATTGTCCAACATTTGTTTCCCGATTTCCGATTTGTTTGACATAGAACTTAACTGAACACATCAATTTAGTTCTGACCGGGCCCGGTACATAGGTCAAAACAAAATCATCGAGGGGCCCAGATATCAGCTTCTAATCCAAGAAGGAACAGATAAACTTCGACTCATATGTTTGTTCTACCACTCATTGAATTACACACAAAGGCACGTTTTATAACATCGAGTTACCAATGCGTTTACGTACAATCAATGCATAACCAACTCGTAAGTAACAAATCATATCTCTAGGTTTGAAGACTTATATGATATTACCGTCTCACGATCACTCGAGATAAAATTCCATGAAGTGATTCCAGTGAGCGTGGGTTGAGTCCAATGCTCAGAACCTATGAGCACTCATGATTGTTGTAGCCTTGTCCAACACCTTAGACCTCTACAACCCATCATGACAGTCTTGATTCATACCTACTTCCGACATATGACCGACTGTGGAGGTTTGAATAATATGTTATACCAAACAAAATTATTCTGGAAGTCAAAACATGCAAAAGAAATATAGTAAAAGATCGACAAGAGATAGTAACACTTTACTCATAAATAAAACACCTTTTATTCATCATCAAATGTCAATTACACTTTACAAATTTCCGGGTTATCTAACTACTAAAACTTATATCATCCTTCAGCCCTATGCTCCGAGCATGCTGGAGATGCTTAACACTACTCAGTCTCTTCGTGAGGGGATCTGTCGGGTTCTCATCCGATGATACCCTCTTTGCCACGAGGAGTCCTTCTTCAATTCGATGTCTGATAAAATGGTATTTTCTGTCGATGTGCCTGGATCTCCCGTGATCCCTTGGTTCCTTGGCTAAGGCAACCGCACTATTGCTGTCACAGAAAATCTCCATTGGCTCTTTTATAGCTGGTACAACTCCAAGGTCTCCGATGAAGTTCTTTAGCCATATCGCCTCCTTTGCTGCCTCGCTTGCTGCTATAAACTCTGATTCACAAGTGGAATCAGCCACTGTCTCCTGCTTGGAACTCTTCCAAGAGATTGCTCCTCCGTTTAGGGTAAAGACCCAGCCTGACTGAGAGCGGAAATTATCCCTATCAGTCTGGAAACTAGCATCACTATACCCTACAGCTCTCAAGTCATCACTCCTACCGAAGGTAAGGACCCAGTCCTTAGTCCTTCGCAGGTACTTGAGGATATTCTTTACCGCGGTCCAGTGTTCCTTGCCAGGGTTCGCCTGATACCTGCTAACCATGCTCAAAGCAAAGGCTACATCAGGTCGAGTACACGTCATGGCATACATGATCGATCCTACAGCTGAAGCATAAGGAAATCGACTCATTTCTGCTATCTCAGCCTCACTACTAGGGCTTTGTGTCTTACTCAATCTGGCGTTACACTGAATGGGTAACTCACCTTTCTTGGAGTTATGCATGTTGAATCTTTTCAACACTTTGTCCATGTAGGAACTTTGGCTAAGTCCAATTAGCCTTTTACTCCTGTTTCTCAAAATCTTTATCCCTAGGATATAGGCAGCTTCACCAAGGTCCTTCATAGCGAAACACTTCCCAAGCCAGGACTTTACTTCCTGCAGGGTTGGAATGTCATTTCCTATGAGTAGTATGTCATCCACATACAGTACCAAAAAACTGACTATGCTCCCACTAGCCTTGATATAGACGCAAGATTCATCTTCACTCCTCGAAAAGCCAAATTCCTTGACTTTCTCATCAAAGCAAACATTCCACCTGCGAGGTGCCTGTTTCAATCCATAAATGGACTTCTCGAGCTTACACACTCTATTCGGGTACTCGTTGCTGACAAAACCCTCTGGCTGACTCATGTAAACATCTTCAGCCAACTTCCCATTAAGGAAAGCGGTTTTGACATCCATTTGCCATATTTCATAATCATGAAATGCAGCTATGGCCAACAGAACCCGAATAGACTTAACCTTGGGTACTGGAGAAAAGGTCTCATCATAGTCCACTCCAGGAATTTGAGAGAATCCCTTTGCAACCAGTCTAGCCTTATAAGTGTGTACATTACCATCCATGTCGGTCTTCTTCTTAAAGACCCATTTGCACCCTACAGTCTTACGACCAGGTACATTCTCAACCAAGTTCCAAACTTGATTGTCATACATGGATTGTATCTCGCTATCCATGGCCTCTTTCCATTTAGCAGCCTCAGGGCCTGCCATGGCTTCCGTGTAGCTGTTAGGTTCATCCAGACCTACTAGTGTCTCATCACTAATAAGTGTCTCACCTTCCGTAGTAATATGGAAACCATAGTAATGCGCAGGTGCATTCCTAACTCTCGTGGAACGCCTCAGAGGTACAGGCTCATCAACTGGCTCAACAGGAGTTTCCTCCTCAAGTTGAGGGCTAGTGTTCGAAGTTCCTTCACCGCTTGACTCTTGAATTTCTTCAAGATCAATTTGCCTCCCACTGTCTCCTTGGCTTATAAATTCTCTCTCTCGAAAGACTCCTCTTCTTGCTACAAAGACCACATTGTCACTAGGTCTGTAGAAGAGGTAACCAAAGGATTGCTGTGGGTAGCCGATGAAAATACACCTCTCGCTTCGAGGTTCGAGCTTATCATGAGTCTCGCGTCTTACGAAAGCCTCACAACCCCAAATCTTGATGTGGTCTAGCTTAGGTACTTTGCCAGTCCACATCTCGTGAGGAGTTTTGGCAACTTTCTTTGTAGGGACAAGATTAAGAATATGGGCGGCAGTCTCTAAGGCATACCCCTAGAATGAGATTGGTAGCGTAGCTCGACTCATCATAGAACGAACCATATCCAACAAGGTTCGATTACGCCTCTCAGCCACACCATTCAACTGTGGTGTCCTGGGAGGTGTCAATTGTGAGACAATCCCACATTCCCTAAGATAGTCGAGGAACTCTGAACTAAGATACTCACCTCCTCGATCGGATCGAAGCATCTTAATGTTCCTGCCCAATTTTGATTCTTGACTTCCTGTTTAAATTCCTTAAACCTCTCGAAAGTCTCTGAATTATGCTTGATTAAGTAGACATATCCATATCTACTATAATCATCAGTAAAAGTCAAATAATAACGATTAGCATCCCTTGTGGCATGTTTGAATGGTCCACACACATCCGTGTGTATAAGGTCCAACAAACCTTCACCCCTCTCACACGAGCCTGTGAAGGGTGACTTTGTCATTTTTCCAAGTAAGCATGATTCGCAACTATCATCTGACTTTAGGTCAAACGACTCCAAGACTCCATCCTTTTGGAGTTGGCCTATGCGTTTCTTGCTTATATGTCCAAGACGACAATGCCATAATGATGCTTTATCCAAGTTATTATTAGTAGTAGAATCAATACACAAAACATTATTTCCTAAGTTATCTACAACAGATACAGCTTCATACACACCATCACAAGGTAATGCTTTAAAATAAAAGGCATTATTATAGAAAGCATCAATAGAACCAACTTCATTATTAAATGAAAAGGTAAACCCTTGTTTGTACAAAGCATGAAAGGAAATAATATTTCTTGCCATTCCTGGCGAATAACAACACTTATTCAAATCTAAATTAAACCCACTACTTAGCGATAAAGTATAAACTCCAATCTTGGTAACAGGTAAAGCTTTCCTATTCCCCATGATCAAGTTTATTCTTCCTTGCTCCACATTCTCACTTCTTCTTAGTCCCTGCAAGTCACAACAAATATGAATACCACAACCGGTATCAAGGACCCAAGATTTAGAATGGGGTGAGTTATTAGAAATGATAGTGTAAGTACCTGCATGGTTGGGTTTGACTTTCCCATCCTTTACATCCTGCTGGTACTTTGGGCAGTTCCGCTTCCAATGAGATTTTTCATGACAATAGAAGCATTCAGCCTCTTTTGGGTCAAAAGAAGGAGTGACGAAACCTTTCTTGGTTCCACTTGAAGAAGAGCCATCAAGGGTCCGAGCCTTGGTACCCTTCGAGGATCTCTTTCTCTTCCTCCATCGATTTTTCCCAATTGCCAAAACCGGAGTTGAGTTTGGAGTAGGAGTGATAGCAACCGACTTCCCCTTAAGACCTGATTCTGCGGTCTTGAGAAGTCCCTGAAGTTTGCTGAGTGTGACCACTTCCTTATTCATGTGATATGTCATGCGGAATTGATCATAGCACGATGGTAAGGAGTGCAAAATGATATCTATTGCAAGATCCTCAGGGAAGTTCACATTAAGCTTCAGCAAACGATCCACATACCTTTGCATTTTCTGCATGTGGTTCGTGACGGATTCCACGTCCTTCATCATGGTTGTTATCATAGAGCAGATGATTTCATACCTCTCTTTTCTTGCACTTTGATGGTATCTTTCCATCAAATCTTGGTGCATTTCATAAGGGTAGAAATCCTCATAAGACTTTTGGAGTTCCGCTGTCATCGTGGCCATCATGATGCAAGCCACTTTCGTAGCATCCCTTTCATGTGCCCGAAATTCAGCGATCTCCTGAGGATTTGCAGTGGTCTCATCAATCTCCTTAAGCTCCTTGTCAAGGACATATTCTTTGTCCTCGTAGCAGGTAATCATCCTGATGTTTCTGATCCACTCATTGAAGTTGGATCCATCAAAGGTGACTTTCCCACATAAGTTCATAAGGATAAAGGAGCCATTAGGATTAGAGCCAGAAGCATTGTTGGAAGACATCTGAAGAGTAGAGAACAAGATTAGTTTAGATATAAGAGAGTCCTTAATAAAACACCCAAATGTAATATTAAGGCTAGGATCCAATCACAATATAATATAACTTAGAAGAGGTATGCCGTAATCTAAGCTATACCATATTTGAAAGGTAGGTGAATGACGATTCACCAATTTCCACCATGAAAACCGCAATATTTAAGTATTAGGTTTTTGATTGGTTCTTAGAAATTCCTAGATTCTTTGAGATTCAATGAACTTTTCAAAGGCATGTTTCAATCTCGAGTGTGCCCTCCAGGTTTTGTGACTGGGATGCTGAGGATCATAAAACGAGGTGTGAAGTAACCATGCAAATGACTTGGTACCCTTTAAAGTTTATCACTCAATCGATGTGCCGGTAAACCACACACGCTCCATCGATACTATAATAAACCTTTAAGTTACCCTTTACCTACCTTGTTAAGTCCAAGTTAGTGTGCCGGTTAACCACACACGCTCCACCAACGACTCAAACAAAGTGTAAAGTGTAATTTCATGGATTAGCACCTTATTCACATTTTTCCTAAAGTAACTAAGATTGGGAATTTAATAAAACATTTAGTTACTTTATAATATTCATCATACTTTGAATGAGAATTTATAATTCCTTGTCTTACCCGTTCGGTTAACGACCCTCCACCAGTCAAGCAAGCGGTGGGTGAGAGTGGACACCCATTAAGTCACCATTTTATAGCCAACAACCTTATACCCACCTTATAGACCGGCTTCGTGAATGAGGCGTACTAGCGGTAAGACGACTTTGTTCTTATACATATATATAATTAAATCATAATAATATAAGTATAAGTGTTGAATTTTAATTTTTTAAAATTCTAAGGATTGGAACTAAAGTTTTAACTTGACTTTACTTGTTCCAAACTTGAGGGCAAGTTTTGTAAACTTTCAAAACTTTTCATATCTTGTAACTTATGAGTTTAATAGAGTAATAAAATGAGGACTTTTCATTTTTCTAACTCTTGTGTTCTTTTAATGGTTTTTTAATTCAAGAGACTTTTGATTTTCCATAACTTGAGGACAAGTTATGGACTCCATTAAAACACATTATGATCAAGAATTAAACTACCACATAGGTTACAAATAATTCCTATGATCATCTAAACATCATAAGAATAAGATCATGAACATGAACACTTTCATATATCAAAATCACACTTAATCTTTGTAATTTTGATAACTAGTTGTTGTAAATGAGTTAGAAAAGACATTACACCTTCTAAAACAAGTTTTCAAGTACCAAAACAGTCTAGGGTAATGTTTCTAATCCATTTCCAGCAATTAAAGTCGAAAAACTGCACTCTGTCGACCCTACTCGTCGAGTGCATGAACCTACTCGGCGAGTAGGTTGAAGATACAAGTGGACTCGGCGAGTCCCCCCCATGGACTCGGCGAGTCCATCAGTCAGACAGCAAGATTTCGACTTTTTCAAGCATATTGCAACAAGTATCAAACAAACAAGCCTAGGCTCTGATACCACTGATGGGGTTTTGAGCATTCTAACACTTCCTAAGTGTACATGCAACCCTAATAAACCTTGGATCTATGTTTGTCTAAGATACATGCAAATAATTATTTTTCCAAGGTTCATATCTTAACTAGCATGGCATGGGGAACATGAATCAAATAAAGCTAGTAGAAATACTTACCTTGTAGTTGTAGTTGATTGCTTGGAGTTTTAGAGCCTAGCACCAATAATGTGGATGCCTCAAATGAAAGTCACAAATCACCACAAACTTGGAACTTTGAGAGAATAGTCACACTTCTCTTGAAATCGGCCCTCACCTCAACATGTGTCAACTAGTGTTCACTAGATACAACTAGCTTCAACTAACTTGATTTCAAGAGCCAAAGCCTCCTTTATATAGTGTGGTGGATTAGGGTTACATCCATGTAAACCCTAATACCCATGTCTCTTCATTTCCATGAGATCCATGGGTTAAAGCTCCATGGAGTATCCATGGACTTCTCCATCCAAGCCTAGCCCATTCCAAATAAGCATAAGCCCACACTATATAAATATAGAAGCCCATATTTAATTAGTAATATCTTTGATCACTAAATTAATCCTAGATTAATTATAGATCACTACTAATTAAATAATATGATCTTATATTAATATATTAGAACTTATAATATATTAATAAATCATAACTTGTACTATTCTCAAATATTATCCATAAATTGTTCGGGTGAAGTGCAACCCAAATGGACCATGCCGGGTCGGGTCAAGTACATACCAAATATAGTTATGGACTTAGACACTATATCCAACATATAGCTCGGGGGATCGAGCGCGAGTGATTTCCGGGATTTGCGAGTTATCGATATATGCGAGGTGAGTCTTCTCACTATACTTTACCTAGTGTGGTAATAGAGTTAAGAGATAGAGTATTATAGAGTTATATGTCAGTGTGATTGCATGTTATTATGTGTTGTGATTTATTGCGATATGTGATATGCATGATTCAGAGTTACAGAGTTGGGACTTTCGGGTCCCTAAAGTTAGGGCCAGAGGGCCCACAGAGAGTTAGGGCTGGAGGGCCCCACTGAGACACATTGACCAGAGGGTCAACAGAGTTACAGCCTCGAGTGGCTATTATGTGATTATTGTGGTATTTTGGGGAAACTCACTAAGCTTATGCTTACAGTGTTCAGTGTTATGTGTTTCAGGTACCACCGATGACCGCGGGAAGGCGCCGACTTGATTCGTACATACATATGGGAATTGGATGTATTTTGATATTGGGAGACATTGTGTTTTCAAAACTTGATGTTATGACGTTTTTTGAACGAATTGTTTAATTAAAAAATGTGTTTTTCAAAAGTGAAAAATTGTTTTAATTTTTACGGTGTTACAAGTTGGTATCAGAGCCTAGGTTTGAGGGATTCGGGTGCACCTTCTGGCGTATCTGAACTCAAACCGAGGATTTGAGAAATTTTTTGATAATAAAACAACTTTTCAAAAGAAGAACTTGCGAGATAAACAGAGCAGAGTCGTGTGTACGAACAGCCAGCGCCCGAACGGTGATTTCCCAAAATACCATCATTATAAGTGTTATAATATATGATGTAATATGTTATCTGATGATCTATGATATGCATGCTAGAGTAGACTAGGTATTCTTATTAGGACTAGAGTGGCCTGATATGTGATGCTTGAGTCTAGGAGTCTTACTGCTACAAATATTTCAGAGTGGTTAGGTAGCAGCGAGGAGATTTTGAGAGATCTGTTGCGAGTATCATATGATTAGAGAGAGTAGTGTGCTTGGGACTTGGGACACTGGGAGGAGGACTTGGGGTGGATGTTGATGCGGTGTTGACGGTAGTATTGGGCCTGTACTACTGAAGACACCGGGTCAGTGCACAGTCCAAGTAAGAATCTATGGAGTACCAGGGAACAAGTGGATGGAGTACTCGAGTGTGAGTATACTCGAGCGAGTCCCTGATATTATTCTTATGTTGTATTTCAGAGAGAGAGAGAGAGATCATGGTTGGGACTCGCCGGACATCAGGGACCAGTGACACGAGGGATGAGGAGATCCGTAGGATCATTCAGGAGGAGGTGGCTGCGGCCATCAGGGCAGAGATAGCAGAGATGTTCGGGTCTATCAAGACCACGTTGATAGAGACATTTGATGAGAAGTACGCTGCTCTTTCTGAGGCTGCTGTTGCTGCAGCCACTGCAGCCATTGCTGCGACGAGGCCGCAGGGTGGTGATGCGTTGCTGTTCCGAGAGTTCAGCAACACGAAACCACCAGAGTTTGACGGGACCTAGGACCCGATTGCGGCGATGAGATGGATTTCAGACATAGAGGGGTGTTTCTTCACTTGCTCATCTCCTGAGCATTTGAGAGTCCGGTTCGCGCTGAACCAGCTTCGCTTGGGGGCGAAGGACTGGTGGAAATTTGTGACGGCGCACTATACGCCTGCTGAGCTTGCAGCAGTGACCTGGGAGAGGTTCACTGCTATGTTCCGAGATGAGTACGTCCCCCAGGTAGAGAGGGAGCGTTTGGCCCAGGAGTTTCTGACCCTCAAGCAGGGTACTGAGTCTGTTACTGTGATCACGAGGATGTTTCATGAGCGGGCGATGTTCTACCCAGAGCACGTGTCCTCCGAGCAGGCACGTATGAGTCGATATTTGAGCATTCTGAGGAGGGACATACGTGATTTCGTGGCGAACTCGACGTACCGAACATTTGTCGAGCTTCAGGCAAATGCCCGGAAGAGGGAGATAGAGTTGGAGACTCAGGCTAGGGAGGAGGCTGAGTCTCAGGGGAGGGATCGGCGACCGGCGCAGTCCCAACCAGTAGCCAAGCGGGCCAAGCCCGCCGATTCGAGATCAGGGAACCAGAGGGGCCGCACTTGTGGCAAGTGCGGCAAGAGCCACGACGGAGTGTGCAGAGCAGGGTCTTGCTACAAATGTGGCAAGGAGGGGCATATGGCCAAGGACTGCCCCAAGGGGTTTGCAGTATGTTTTCACTGCAACCAGACCGGACACTGAAAGGCAGAGTGTCCGCAGTTGCGGGGATCAGCACAGGGAGCACCTCAGGGATCTGCCCCTGCCGCCATCAGAGCTACCGAGAGTCGGACAGTGAAGGCCGAAGCGCTGAGGGCATGAGGGAGAGCCTTTCAGTTGACTGCGGAGGAGATCCGTGCAGCGCCCGATGTCGTGGCTGGTATGTATTCTTTCGTGTATTTATTTTGATGTTGAGATATTGTGCTTATATTATGTTATGCGTAGGTACTTTTCTTGTCAATTCTGTACCTGCCTTGGTGTTATTTGACTCGGGTGCGAGTCGGTCTTTTGTATCTTTGGCTTTTAGTCAGCATATCAGTGTTAGTCGTGAGGCGTTGAGCTGGCCTCTGAGAGTTTCCATAGCTGACGAGAGGGTGATTTATGCCACAGAGGTGATCCGAGAGTGTGTATTCGAGATTTTCGGTGTTGAGTTCCCGATTGATTTGATTCCTATTGCGATGGGTGACGTCTGTGTCATTGTAGGCATAGACTGGTTGAGTAGATTCGGTGCGGTTATCGACTGCAAGCGACAACTGGTGACCATACGAGACCCTAGTGGGGGAGTTCTTACGGTGTACGGTGAGGTTACACGTTCTGGGTCAGCATTTTGTTTGGCCACTAGGGTGAGGCAGTGTCTACAACAGAGCTGTAAGGGCTTTGTGGCGTATTTGATGGATACGCGGGTTGATTCAGAGAGGCCGAGGTCAGTTGAGGAGGTTCTGATAGTGCGTGAGTTCCCGTATGTATTTCCAGAGGAGTTGCCGGGTGTGCCTCCCGTGAGGCAAGTGGAGTTCAGTATCGATTTGGTTCCGGGGGCCGCGCCTATTGCCAAGGTGCCCTATCGCCTTACACCTCAAGAGATGCAAGAGTTTATCCTCGCAGCTTCAGGAGCTGTTGGGGAAGGGCTTTATTTGGCCGAGCAGCTCGCCGTGGGGAGCGCCTATCCTTTTTGTCAAGAAGAAGGATGGTTCACATCGGATGTGCATTGATTATCAGGAGTTGAACAAGCTGGCGGTCAAGAACCGTTACCCATTGCCGAGGATCGATGATTTGTTCGATCAGTTGCAGGGAGCATCTTGGTTCTCCAAGATCGATTTGAGGTCGGGGTATCATCAGGTAAGGGTGCGAGATAAGGACATCCAGAAGACATCGTTCAGGACTCGTTATGGGCATTATGAGTTTGTGGTGATGTCTTTCGGACTCACCAATGCCTCGGCAGTGTTCATGGATCTCATGAACAGAGTGTGCAGGCCGATGTTGGATTGGTCGATGATCGTGTTCATCGACGATATTTTGGTGTATTCGAGATCCAGAGAGCAGCATGAGGAGCATTTGAGGGAGATCCTCGGAGTTCTGAGATCGGAGAGGCTTTACGCCAAATTCTCCAAGTGTGATTTCTGGTTGCGAGAGGTCCAGTTCCTAGGGCACCTCTAGTTCAGGAACCAAGCGACTTACCAACTAAGCTGACTTACCTCACGTTACTTCCCTTCGAAATTTAGTTCAAAACCTGTCTTTCTCGGTTCCCATTTTCGCAATTTGACAAAATCAGCCCAAAAAAATTAAAAAGTTTTATTTTTAAAATCCTTTTTCAACCCAAAAATTTTAGTTTTTAAATTTTGACTTTTATTTTTAACTTTTTACTTAAATTTTTGACTTTGACTTTGAAAATTTGACCTTTGACTTTAAAAACTTTGACTTTCTCGTTTAACTTTTAAAATTTCAAATTTAGCTTTTTGGTTTGACTTTTAAGTTTGACTTTTGAGTTTGAGTTTTTTAAATTTGACTTTTAAGGTTGACTTAAAAAAAAGGCATTTTAAATTTGACGTTTAATTTTTATCTTAGCTTCTAGTTGTGCTTTTTAATTGATTTTAAGGTCTACGAGGGAGTTGAAAACATGAAAGAGAGTCGTCAGGATATGTTAAGACATAATTTCAACTTTTTCGATTTTATCCCTGGAGAAACCCTTGAAACTCAGTTGCAGCGATTTACTAGACTCACTACTGAGATGAATATAGCCGGGATCTTCTTGACTAAGTCCGAGATCAACAAAAAGCTATTGAATTCACTTCCAAAATCGTGGGATATGAATGTGGCTGACATCAAGAAGACAAAAGATCTCAATCGTCTTAGTCTGGCTGATATAATTGAAGAACTTAACGCTTTGAATTGTCGAAAAACAATGAGTTCAGCAAACCTTTCGGTCAATGAAGTGTCGTGTTCTCATTCATGTGAAGTTTCATGTTCTCAATCATGTGAAGATACGATTAAATTTCTTCGGAATCAAATTGATTTATTTAAAAGAGAAGTTGAGGACCTGAGATATGAAGGATATCAACTCAGGAAAGGACAGAAACCCCTGAAGGCTGAGTTAGAAGCAAAAACCAAGGACTTTAGGAAACTTCAGAAAGACTACAGTAACAAATGTGAAAACTATGATTATGTAGTCAAACAAAATGCTGAGCTAGTGGCTGAAGTTGAATCTTTGAAAGGAAAGTTCGAAACCGCCAAACTTGACGTTAGAAAATATGATTTCTCAAGTGAGGTGGTTGCAAATGTGATAGACCAAAGCATGCAGTTTAAAAGGAATCAAAACAAGGGTCTAGGCTATGATAGTGTACCTCCTCCTTATAATCATAACTACACATCCATCCCTATGAAACAAGAAGAAATTGACAGGTAGCCACATCTTCGATATGGCAAACGAGTTGGATTTGTGTCAGGAGGAGTTATTAATGTTGAAAATACTGATGTTTCTGTTACATGTGCAGGTAAAGTAGCAGAGGATGAGAACAAGGAGAGTTCTTCTGAACAAACAAACGACCCCTTGAAGTCTAAATTTGTTGCTTCTAATCAACCTGCCGTTGGTAAATACAGGCCTCCAATTCCAGCGCAACAGAGTGCCTGTCGCAAGTGTGCATGTGGGAACAACAAGAAACGAGGAAAGGATACGCCACCAGGGGCAGGAAGAGATAACTTCACAGTGAAGAAAAAGACTTGTTTTCACTGTGGAACACCTGGACACATTGCCAGAAATTGTCCTAATCGCGCATATGTTCCCTACTATGCACAAGGATGGCAGAACGCATCAAGAGGGAGATACTTCAAAAGAAACCCCTCAAGGTCACGGTCAGACAATGCCGACTGGAATGCCATGAAGGCCAAGAATTCAGCTCCCAAGGCCAAGAATCAAACTCCAAAGGCCAAGAATCAAAATACCAAGGGCAAGAAGGAAATGCCGACCAAGAAGTCCAATCCAAGAGATGCCCCAACAAAACCAGAACCGGTTAGGTCAAAGTCATCTCGGCAATCGGCTTCAAGTTCCAAAGCAAGTATTGAGGCAACCATCGGATCGAAAAAGAAATGGGTTAAACCCAACTACAAATGGGTTCCGAAGGCTCAATCTCCCAAATCAACTAAGGATTCTAATATTTCTATGTCTTCTGTTTGTGATAAACAGACATGTCATGGGAGAGAGTAACGTGCAAGGATGACAAAGGTCGACCCAGTTTTAAAATGGACTGGGTTCCAAAGACCAACTGATCCTGCTCTGTGTCGGAGCAGCTATGAAGGCATATCATCAGACTTCGGTTTGTTGGTAGTGGCTGCTCCTGGCATATGATTGGGGACATCTCTCAACTGTAAAACATTCAAACCGTTGTTCGAGAGTTTGTGTCCTTTGCGGGAAAGGAAAGAAGGGATCACATGGGGTTAGTGCTTAATGACATGAAGAATTTTCGGATCTGTTCTTAGATTATGCATGCTGTTCTTAGACCTTCTGGATGCAGATTCACTCGGTGAATTACGGTTTGCATTTTCTTCTCTATACTCCTGAGTTTTTCTTAAGCTGATTCGCTTTAAAGACTAATTTTTGTTTTAGAATAGTTTAAATTTGCACATTTACTTTCGTTTCTCTCCTATGCACAAATTTAGGGGGAGAAATAAAAACAAAACAAAAATTAGAAAATTAAAATAAACTAAAAAAATTAAAAAAATCCAAAAACATTAGAAAATCAGAAAATTAAAAAAATATGTTGGTTATGAAATGTGCTTGAGGGAGATGTTTTGGGAAGTGATATTGTCAAGTGATAACAAGCAACCTGAGTCTGCATAACGTACCCAAAGTTGAAGGGTCTATGCTCCGGTTTGATGCATCGGTAGGCACGAAAAATTTTAAATGGACTTGACTAGGGATATTTGAACTTAGGAAAATTAGAGACTTGACAAATCTTGACCTAGTTAGATACGTTCAGCCTGACAATACGACGCTCGGATAGGTTGAGCAGGGAGATATATATGGGAATCTACTCGTTACATTAAATGAACCCATACTTGGAACCGTGGTTTAACTTTTCCTCGATGTGTGGATTTTGTCCTTAATTTCGGTTGGATGGGGCGACTGGTAAATTCCGATAAATTAGGTCTGTAGAATATCATTTTCTTTCTTTCCGTCTATTAGTCATATGTTGTCTCCTTTGCGTGACTTCCAATCCGACCTGGTACACAACATATGCAACTCTATTTCTCTGCAGGCTATATATATATATATATATATATATATATATACATATACATGTGTGTGTGTGAAATACTTCTTATCTGTTAGCCATATGCTGTCTCCTTTGCGCGACTTCTAATCCGACCTGGTTCACAGCATATGCAACCTTCTTCTTCTCAACCCCTTTGAAATAGTTAGCAATAAAATTCTGAATCTCTTCTCTCTCTGAATGGTTGTCTGCTCACTCGGTGTAAGGAGTACTCTGGAAGTTCTTGATGGCTGGGGCATATCAGGAAGCAGGAAACACGTTCTAGTACACTTAAAAATTAAACAAATACAGATTGTCTGTAGATCTCGCTGCTCGATTTAGGTGGACAACAATATCCCTGGTCATCGTCAGATGAATGGTCCTTAAGATATAATATCTAAGAAATTAGGATCAGATATAATTTTTAGGAACTTAAGTTCACCTGTCTTGTAACGAATATTATGTCCTAAATTTGTCACGATTTTTCGTGTTTAAATGGACCACAATACCGACAATCGACCAGACAAAGATGTGAATATGGAAGGTACCGACAAGTGGATAAAGGCTGTCTAAAATCTTTGATCCCAAATCACTCTTAAAGTTAGATATCATTTTTATTTTTGTTAAATTTTTCATAGTTTCTTCTAATTTAAATATTAGGGGAGAATTAAAAATATATAGAAAAAATAAAAAAATAAACATAATAAACAAAATAAAAAATAAAAAATAAAAATAGTGTTATTTCTGTTTTATTTCTTGTTTAGAAAAATCAAAAATCCAAAAATATTTTTGTTTTTGTTTTATTTTGTGTGCTAAGTTTTCTTTTAGTTTTGTTTTGTCTTGTAAAGTGATTTCAGGTATAGATAAGACTCATGGAGTTTGTGTTGAAGATTTCTAAGCCAAAGGCTTCGTCCATGAGCATCGAAGAACTCTCATTCGAAGGAGCAAGAAATGAAGATTATTCTTTTGACATTCAATCTTTCAACCCCAGAAGCAAGGTGAAGCTGAAATTAAAGAATATGTGGCGGATTGCATTGAAGCCTCCTCAATTAGTCTGCTACTATCTATGAACTTGCTGTAGTGATCCATAAGATTATTTCTCTCTGAAGTTCTCTCTAAAGATTCTCAAGCTGAAAGCACCACTTTTCAAGAATCAGTACAAGAAGCCTCCTCACCCAATGAGCGTTCAATGTTAAATTCTGCAGAAAAGCTCAACTGCTCAAGATGAAGTCGTTCATTGAAGATTCATCAAGTTCATCTTGAAGTCGTGAAGAATTTGAAGATTAATGCTGAAGCCAAGTTCCTAATGAAGATTATCAAGAAAGCCAGCTACTTTTTAGGGGGAGCTTGTTGGGTCAATTAAGAAAAGAAAGCTATAAACCAAGGGGAGATTGTTGGGTCAAAATATGGTTTATCTTTACTTTTCTGGGCAGTTGTATTTTTCTGTAATATTTTATGAATTTATGGTCTAGTTTACGGCTGAGTTTACGACCGTAAACACCTTACGGCCGTAAACTCATTTACGGCCCATTTGTTTCCGGCCCATGTTCCCTAGTATAAATAGAGGTGTTAGGGTGAGGAGTAGAGATTAATGAACATGAAGAGAGTTTACGGCCAGAGAGAATAAGGAGCGTATGTGTGTGAATCTTGTATCTGGAATTTTAATTCTAATCAATTCATACAAAGATTCATATTATTCTTCTTCTCCTTCTTTTCTATTTGATATGACATCATCCGTTTGATTGGGATTCTACACCATCAAACGAATCTGATTGATACATGGGCAGATTAGGGACTTACAATAAGGGCATTAGAGGGAGATTCAAGCTTTGAAGAGGTGTTCTAGTGGAAGAAACTTGAAGATCAAAAGGGTTTGCATCATGAAAGTAGTGTAGATCCAAAATCTACTGCAGTTTTGGGCACATCTTGGAGGTAATGAGCTGTTACCTTTCCTTTCTTGCTTGTAGATTTATTCTTGAATGAGATTTGGGGCCATTTTTGGTATGACTGAGATCCACTTCGGGTTTGGAGTCCAGATCTGAGGTTCCTACTTCAGATCTAGACTTGTATTGGTCCAGAAAGTCATAAAGCATTAGTTATTGAATTGTTGGTGAAGCCCTTTTGTCTAAAACCCAAGTCCTAGTGTGTTTTGGGCCTATATATATTTGGTTTCACGTAAATTTTGCAACTTTATGTGAGGGATAGATTGTAGAAGGGTGGATCTACGGATTGGAGCCTCAGCATGGCTCGAAAAGCCTCTAAATGGATTGAGAATTGGAGAGACTCGGCGAGTCACATGGATGTACTCGACGAGTTGGAAGAACAACTCGGCGAGTCTGTTGAAGATTGCCTTGAACTCGGCGAGTCTGTTCTTGGACTCGGCGAGTCAGGTCGCAGAACCCCAACCTCTTTTGATTAAAGCCTTGGATTAGTGAGTCGGTTGGTGAGTCAGTGAGTTGGACAGGATGGGACTTAGAGATCGTTGGACACGGCGAGTCTTTGGGCGACTCGGCGAGTTAAGTTGTGTCATGAGAGTTTTCTGGGTAAGGGAACTCGACGAGTAGAGTCAATCAGGAAGGTTGACTTTGACTGAGGACTTTGACCTTGACCAAGAGTTGATCAGTTTGACTTCCAAGGGTACTTTGATAATATTGGTATTTATGGAATTGGTTCTTTGGTAGTGTTCAGTGGCGGCGATCATGTCGGAGGTCGGAGTAGCTTGGTCTTATCTTTTCAGTCAGCAATTTCAGGTGAGTTATCGTCAGTATATCAATAGGGTCTATGACACCAAGGCCGGCCCTTTTAGTTGTTATCTTGGTTACAGTATGCTATGTGGGGTTATGGTATGTTAGATTTGTATCACAATAGACAATATGTTGTTATGCTCATGTGATCCGTTAGGATTGGTATGTTAGTGACCTGGTTAGGTCGATGCCTTGGTCATGAGAGATTACTATGATCGATGATCTGTGAAGTAGTTATATCTGATATCTGTACTTGTACTGTTGATGTGCTTATTGATCTGTTAGATTGGCGTCCTGGTAATTGGGATAGTATTATGTTAGTGACCTGGTTTAGGTCGGTATCCTGGTATATAGGATGATGATATTTTAGTGACTGGTTAGGTCGATATCCTGGTAAGGATGATGCTATGCTTTATGATTCGCTAGATCGATTTGTTTGCTATGGACTGTTATGTGATTTACTGTTATGTGTACACACAGTTATTTGCTTGATGTTTGGGTTAAGGTGGTCCTACTTTGTGTTGAAGGCCAACATACCCTACGAGCGGTCCGGGTAGATTGTAGGCCCGTATGGCGGTCCAGTCATACCGAAGTCTTGGGTAGATCCAAACAGACTAAAGGCCCAGTGCGGCCGGTCCAGTCATACTGTAGACTCAGAGAATGGACCAGTTGAACTGAAGGCCTGTTGAGGGCGGACCAGTCACGCTGCAGACTTGAGAGGCATGGTTGTTCTGTATTGTGATACAATATGTTATGATTATGGTTGTATGTGGTTGGTATTATTGGGGGTAACTCACTAAGCTTTCGGGCTTACAGTTTAGTGTACCGTTTCAGGTACTTCAGGAGATTGTGGCAAGGCGAAGGCGTGATCGTATCGCTCCTCATGTATTATGACTAATGTCATATGGTTCTGGGGGATACTCTGATGTTTAAACTATTTTGAAATAAGATGTATGAACTTAATGGTTTTTGAATGAAATAAAATGTTTTAAATTGGCTCAAAGTTTTTGTTGTTACAAGTTGGTATCAGAGCCTTGGTTTGAGTGAATTGGAGGAACATTCGTGTGAATCCAGTCTCAAATCAAGGAGGGATTTACAAATGGTTTTCAAAAGGTTTTCGAAATAAGTAAAGGAAGATGCAGAGGGTACGATCAGCCAGAGCCAGTAAGTAGACCCCAAAATACCACACAAGTTATTTGATTATGTGATATGTTAGAACATCATGCTTGTACTAGGCTAGGGATCTTCATGGATTGCATGATAGAATTGCCTGATTTCATGATGCCTATTAGCCTAGGGTTTTCCTTATATGAAATTGACATCCTTACTGTAGTTGTTTAGTGTATGTATCACGGTTGTGCATAATCAAGATCTTATAGCTTGAGAATGATCGATTCGACCTTAAGGTAGAATTGGATATTCGAAAGTCTATCGGGTCTAGCGTTATGTGTGGCTAATATACACTAATGTTGCAGGTTCGGTGGAAGTTTCATGGATAGGGTGGGTAGTGAGAGGCCGTGAGGCCAGATATGAGATGTTTAGCATTCCCCTAGAAGTGAGGATTTAATCACTCGCTACATTTATGTATATTGTTAAGGCGTTGTGAAGATACTTGAGACAAATATGGGTAGGTGTGGAAGGTAGTATGGGCTCGTACTACTGAGAGCACAGGACCCATACGCGTGTCAAGTAAGTCACAACCCCTAGGGTTGGGTTTTGGAGTTGTTTCCCTCTCATTATATAGGTTACTAGAGACCTTTTGGTGTATTCCCAGAATGGTGGTCACAAGACGTCTTGTGACTGGATCCAGGTTAGGATCGGGAGCTGGTAGCCAGGATAGGCTAGCATTGTCAGGGGATCATGTCAGAGAGATCCTCCAGGAGGAGACGATCGAGATTGTTCAGGGATACATTCCGAAGATGATTGGGTCTTTCAAGACCGCCATGTTTGAGTGTTTTGTCGAGCGTCATGCAGACATTGCTAAGACGGTTGTCGCGGAAGCTTTGGCAGCTGTAACGACAGCGGGGAGAGGAGCTGGACGAGCTTTCCAGGACCGGGACATGTTATCGGTACATAATCTGATGGGCAGAAAGATACAGTTATCTGGGAGCAGGAAGATGACCTATACTCGTTATATTTCCGCGAGTTGAGCGGGAGAGTCTAGCTTGTGGGTTTGTACATTTGAGGCTTGGGGGTTTGCTCGAGGTCGGGTTATGGATCGTGGGAACTTCGGAAAGGAGTGATGATTATGTTCAGTTGGGGTTTTGTAGCTGGAAGTGAAATGGTTGATTGATGAATTGGACCATCGTTTGGTAGGGCAAGGATTGCACCCTCTCAGTTTCCGAGCTCGAGGGAGTGAGCAGGCTTGTGACCCCAAGATCAGGTGTATTCCAGCTCGGGGTTAGTTGGTTACAGGAACGGGCAACATTATTTTAGCGCCGGTGAGCTCAGAACGGTCAGTGTGGCATAAGTGTTGTGAGGTCCGGTTTTCCTTGGACCTCTTCTATCGGATGGAAAGATTGATTGTGCGATCTATTGCACTTTTGGGACTGTAGACTATATCTTGGGAGTGTTTTGTAGCCCGGTTTAGGGCAAATGTTGTTTCAGCTGCTGCCGTTCAGCTGTGGGCGTTTGAGTTAGTGAGTGAGTCAGGGTGTATGCCCTGAAGAGAATGATTTCTAAAGCCCGAAAGTGGGAAGCTTGTTTGGAACAGCTTTGGAAAAGGGGTTTTATGTGGGAGGACTGGGGATGGGATCCCACAAAAAGGGTTATTCATCATTTTCAGGATTCAGTAGTTAGCAACCATGAGTGGTTGACAGATTAAAAGCGCCAAGAGAAGTAACTCGTTGCCGAGGTATTAGTTGGAGCATCTATATGGTGGTCTTCAGGAAGTTAGTGTGGAGTCATTCATGCATTAGTGGCTGTCGGTTTCACTAGGATTCAAGAAGTGATCATCTGATGCTTAGAAGTGTGTGATGAGTCGGGTCTAGCTAGCAATGGAAAACTAGTGGGAAATAGTTGGTTGTCATCAGATAAATCAATGGGAACTGAGGAGGATTGAGAATCCTCTAATCTTCATGTATTATGAAGGCTTAGTTGAATATAAGTGGGGGAGTGTTACCCTTATATGCTGAAGTGGAAAGGTTTTGAAACGGGGATAAGTTTACAACCCGATAGGGAGAACAGAGGCCCTATTGGCTGCTTAGTTGAGGGTTGTGTTGTTTGGGGGTCGGCAAAACTCCCCAGCATAAGAACACGTTTTCAGGATGCTTGATAGCAGAAGTTGGGTAACCATGTTTGGGTCCTAGTCAAGAATCGAGTTTAGTTTGAGTTTTTGGTCGAGGGTGTGCTCGACTCTGAGGGTTTTGGATTGATAGATTGAGTGTTTTGTTAGATGTCGGCGTCCAGCAGTGCATTCAGCACGAGAGTGCGGGTTATTTAGCGTGTATGGTAGACACGCGGGCCAGGGAACAGACCTCGGATTTTCGAGAAGGTGGAGGATTGACTGAAGGCCTAGTAGGGCGGTCCAGTCAGGCTAAAGACTCTGTTTATGTTTGTAGATCTATGTTCGGGTATTGAGTAGGCTGCTACGCTTTAGCACTCAATAGGTATGTTCCATGTTTTGAGCATGCTGCTAGAGTAGGCTGAGGACTCCGGTGTATCTTGGTTGATCGGAAGTTATTATTAGGGGTCGGACGGAGTTCAAAGAATCTTGGTGATCCCATCCGTTCGGAGTGTGTCTGAGGTTTCATCTTCTTGGATCAGGTAATACTCCATTTGGGGACCGAGAATGGATCCGAATGGGTGTTTTAATTAAAATGTTGGATCCAGCGGTGTTGTTACGAGAGTGTGGCATGATTGGAGCAAGTGATAGAAAAGTGGGTCAGGGAACAGACCATGGTTTCATGAAAGGTAGTTGGTCGATGTGAGGCTTGGGTTTAGGCCATGGAAAGGATTCCGGGAATGGAACTGGAGTTCGGAACCCCAAGAGGGCTAGAATAGACTGCATGGGAGAGATTCCTAGGAAGGATGGTTCAGGGTGACGTACGACAGTTTTGAGCGGTCCAGATAGACTGAAGGCCGGAAGGCATACCAGTCGGGTCGAAGGCTCAAGGAACGGTCCAGACAACTTGAAGGCCCAGGAGGGCGGTCCAGACATGCTGAAGGTTCAGAGAGTGGTCCAGATAGGCTGAAGGCCTGGTAAGGCTGTCCAGTCATGCTGAAGACTTTGTATGTGTTAAGTGGATATGTAGGTGGAGAATAAGTGGATATGTCTTCATGCAATAGTATTCGATATGGTCTGGCTCCAAGTATTGATGATGATGATGAAGTTGGTTGGAGGTCGTGTGTGGGCCTTGTTGGTTATTTGATCGGATTCGGGGTATATGGGAGTTCGAGAATAGCAGTTGCTCTACATGGATAGTGTAGAGTGGATTTTAGCTCAGTGGCACTTATAGGTGCAGTAAAAGTTGTTAATTAGACTTCCTGGAAAGGAAAGGTATGTAGCTCCGAAAGGAGTGTGAGTCCTCTAAAAGGAAGGCAGTAGAGTAAATGGATGATCAAAAGTGCTCCAGTTTATGGGGATAAGGACTGACATTGTACCAGATGTGTGATGCCTGTTGAGATTGTGGAACGGTTAGCACTAACGCGGAGTCAGGGGAGATCGGAAGTGATGCATGGGTAGATCCTTGGATCTCGAATTATGGTTGTGGTTATGAGTTATGTGTGTAGTGGTGTTTCATCCTAGGGATGGATGGACCATCGTAGGCGTGCCTGGTCTTCCAGCCAGAGGCTGAGTAGGCCAGGTACGATGTGTATGAACGTTATGGCTGGATGTTCAGGAGGGTTGCTCGGAAGCTGTGAAATGTTCCATCATGTCAGTGCGGTAAGGGATTTGATCCAGGGAGGAAACGGGATGAGTTTGCATCGGTGCAAGTTAATAGAAGTGGCGCCAGATGGGAAAGAGATAGCGGGATAATACTGTGTCAAGACCTGGTGGTTTAGAATGGTATCCACTTTTTGCAGGTGGCGAATGAATGCGTAATATGGAAGTAAGGTAGTGTCTTCTAATGGCACTTAGTGATGAGTGTTGTTATCATAGAAAGGAAGTCGGTGGCCGGCTTGAAGCAGTTATCAGGACCCCGCAAGGGAGGAAATGAATTTTAGGGATTTGATAGAAGTGTTTGAAGGAATCTATGTCAATTTGGGATCAGTGGATACATTGTGGGAATATCATCCGGAAGTTTGTGTTGCAACAGGCTTCAAGGATGAAGCCTAATTTAAGTGGGGGAGAGTTGTAACATCCCGAATTTCAGAAGTACGATTTAAGAGTTTAAAGTGTAATTTTGAAGAAGGGACTCGACGAGTAGGTACGCTTACTCGCCGAGTCGGAGTGGGTTTGGGTCGTGAATTAAGTGACCAATTGGTGTTGGGATGAGAAAAACCCTAAGCTTAGTGTTTGCACCCTATTTAAAGGACTTAATGTCCTCCCCTCATCTCCCTTAGCCCCCTTTGAGATCCAGTAAACCCTAGCTCGTGTGTATAAGGCCATTAGAGGGAGATTCAAGCTTTGAATAGGTGTTCTAGTGGAAAAAACTTGAAGATCAAAAGGTTTTGCATCAAGAAAGTAGTGTAGATCCGGAATCTACTGTAGTTTTGGGCACATCTTGGAGGTAATGAGCTGTTACCTTTCCTTTGTTGCTTCTAGATTTATTCTTGAATGAGATTTGGGGCCATTTTTGGTATGATGAAGATCCAATTCGGGCTTGGAGTCCAGATATGAGGTTGCTACTTCAGATCTAGAATTGTATTGGTCCAAAAAGTCATAAAGCATCAATTATTGAATTGTTGGTGAAGCCCTTTTGTCTAAAACCCAAGCCCTAGTGTGTTTTGGGCCTATATCTCTCTGGTTTCACGTAAAGTTTGCAACTTTATGTGAGGGATAGATTGTAGAAGGGTGGATCTACGGATTGGAGCCCCAGCATGGCTTGAAAAGCCTCTAAATGGATTGAGAACTGGTGAAACTCGGCAAGTCACATGGATGTACTCAACGAGTTGTATGAAAACGTGCATGGAATCAACGAGTTGGAAGAACAACTCAGCGAGTCTGTTGAAGATTGCCTTGGACTCGGCGAGTCAAGTCGCAGAACCCCAACCTCTTTTGGTTAAAGCCTTGGATTAGTGAGTCGGTTGGTGACTCAGTGAGTTGGACAGGATGGGACTCAGAGATCCTTGGACTCGGTGGGTCTTGAGGCGACTCGGCGAGTTAAGTTGTGTCATGAGCGTTTTCTGGGTAAGGGAACTCGGCGAGTCGACCGGGTGACTCGGCGAGTAGAGTCAATCAGGAAGGTTGAATTTGACTGAGGACTTTAACCTTCACCAAGAGTTGACCAGTTTGACTTCCAAGTGTACTTTGGTAATATTGGTATTTATGAAATTGGTTCTTTGGTAGTGTTCAGTGGCGACGATCGTGTAGGAGGTCGGAGCAGCTTGGTCTTATCTTTTCAGTCAGCAATTTCAGGTGAGTTATCCTCACTATATCAATAGGGTCTAAGGCACCAACGTCGACCCTTTTAGTTGTTATCTTGGTTATAGTATGCTACGTGTGGTTATGTTCTATTAGATTGGTATTAGAATAGACAGTATGTTTATGCTCATGTGATCTGTTAGGATTGGTATGTTAGTGACCTAGTTAGGTCGATGCCTTGGTCATGAGAGATTGCTATGATCGATGATCTGTAAGATAGTTATATCTGATATCTGTACTTGTACTGTTGATGTGCTTATTGATCTGTTAGATCGGCATCCTGGTAATTGGGATAGTATTATGTTAGTGACCTGGTTTAGGTCGGTATCCTGGTATATAGGATGATGCTATGTTAGTGACCGGTTAGGACGATATCATGGTAAGGTTGATGTTATGCTTTTTGATCTGCTAGATCGATTTGTTTGCCTATGGACTGTTATGTGATTTCCTGTTATATGTACACATGGTTATTTGCTTGTTGTTTAAGTTGAGGCGGTCCTGCTTTGTGCTGAAGGCTAACATACCCTACAAGTGGTCCGGATAGATTGTAGGCCCGTATGGCGGTCCAGTCATACCGAAGTCTTGGGTAGATCCAAATAGATTGAAGTCCCGGTGTGGGCGGTCCAGTCGTACTCTAGACTCAGAGAGTGGACCAGGTGAACTGAAGGCCTGTTGAGGGTGGACCAGTCACGCTGCAGACTTGAGAGGCATGGCTGTTATGTATTATGATACAATATGTTATGATTATGGTTGTATGTGGTTGGTATTTTGGGGGTAACTCACTAAGCTTTCGGGCTTACAGTTCAGTGTATTGTTTCAGGTACTTCAGGAGATTGTGGCAAGGTGAAGGCGTGATCGTACCGCTCCTCATGTATTATGATTAATGTGATATGGTTCTGGGGGGGATACTCTGATGTTTAAACTATTTTGAAAATAAGATGTGTGAACTTAATGGTTTTTGAATGAAATAAAATGTTTTAAATTGGCTCAAATTTTTAGTTGTTACACTTGCTACATTACTTGTGCATCTAATTTTGTGGTCTAAAGGGTTACATATATATTTTTAGAATTCCAAGAGTCATATGTAACCCTAATTCTTAAACATAGGCTTATGATCCATAACTCATATGGACTAACTCTTCATGGACTCTCACATAAACTTAGCCCATCATGGATCAATAGCCCAACCTTTATGTATCATTAATTAGTCTCTTTTGATCACTAAATTAATTCCAAATTAATTCTTGATCAATACTAATTAAATAATATGATTCCTCAATTAATATGTTATACTAATAATATATTAATAAATCATACATAACCTATTTCTCAAATATCCATCCTATCAGATTGTTCTGGTGAATGCAACCCAAAATGGACCACGCTATTCTCGGGTAAAGTACATACCAATTATAGTTATGGGCTTAGACACCTAATCCAACAAAAACAGCATTCTCATCGGCTTTAGAAACCCTCAAAGTTCGACTCAAATCCTCGTGCCTAACAGTAATGTGACGACTAACGGATAAGGACACAAAACATTGACTCGCACCCGAGTCAATTAACACCAAGACAGGAATAAAACTCACAAGAAAAGTACCTATATGCAAACAGTATAAGCAAAAACAAATCTCAAAATAACTTGAATAAGGAGATACGTACCAACAACAAGATCAGGCGCTGCGCGGACCTCCTCCACAGTGAGCTGGAATCAGTGTTCTAAAAGGCGCGCCATGGCGCGCGCCAAGGCGCGCCATGGCGTGAGGCGTGGCTTCGCTGTTACGAAAAGCTTCATAACGTTGTTGTTAGGCGTAACGCGTGGCAAGGCGTGATATGGCGCGTTATGGCGTGTTATGGCGCGTGTTTTTTTGTTTAAGACACTGTTTTTTTCTCTTTGTTATGTCTTTTCAAACCGGAGATACAAGTATTGTGGTTTTTGTTAACTTTTTGTTATTAGTTATTGATTTAACACTTGTAAAAAGTAGTTATATTTAATATAAATTTATATTTATGTGGTAATATAATTTTAAATTAATACAAAATCGCCGCCTTACATCACGCCTTGAAAAACGCCGTGGCTCGCCATGGATCGTTAAGCTTGAGGCTTGGCCTTGCCGCCACGCCACGCCTCACGCCATTTAGAACCTTGGCTGGAATGCTCTCCCACAAGCTCTCGGAGCCTCGGCCTTCCCTGGCCGACCATCACTAACACATAAAGAAGCAGGAGTAGAAGCCTGGGCTGATCCCTAGGTGAGTTGAGGACACTCGGCATTCTGGTGGCCAGTTTGGTTGCAATGAAAGAAAAAGGAAAATCCCTTGATGCAGTCCTTCGCTATAAGCCCCTCCTTGACACATTTGTAGCAAATCCCTGCTCGACAAGATCCCTCATGAATCTTGTCGTACTTGCCATAAGTGCAGCCCTTCTGGCCTCCTTCTCTTGAATCAGCGAGCTTAGCCCGCTTTGTCTCCGACTGCAACTACACTGGTCTCCTATCTCTCTCCTGATGCTCTCCCTCCATTCTGGTTTGAATCTCCAGCTTAATCTCTCTCCACCTGGCATTGGTTTGGAACTCAGCCAATGTCCAATATGACGAGTTCTCCATGAAGTCCCAAATGTCTCTCCTCAAGATGCTCAAATACTGGCCCACACGTGCCTTTTCAGTAGACACGTGCTCACTACAAAACATCTCCCTCTCAGGAACCATCCTCGTAATCTCTGTCATGGTCTTTGTCTTCTGCTTGAGAGACAGAAACTCCTCGGCCAACCATTCTTACTCCACTGGGGGAACATACTCATCCTGAACAACTAGGCAAACCTCTCTTAAGTCACTATAGCATGATCTGCATGAGTGAAATCAGTCGTCACGAACTTCCACCAGTCCTTTGCTCCCAAGTGAAGCTGGTTCAGGGCAAACCAAAACTCTTAAATGCTTCGAGCATGAACACATATAGAAACACCCCTTGATGTTGGAGATCCATCTCATGGAAGAAATTGGGTCCTGGGTCCCATTAAACTCTGTTGGTTTCATATTGTTGAACTCTCGAAACAACAACGAGTGACCCCCCCTTTGACCTCGCAGCAGCCACGGTTGCGGTGGCTACGACAGCCGCAGCCACTATGACAGCAGTATATCGTGATGGGTTTTGAGCACTATAACAACCTTATGGTGCACATACAACCCTAATGTTTGGGATCTATGTTTTCTCTAGAAATACATGAAAATTTCTTTTTCCAAAGCATGAAGCCTAAAGTAGCACACAATATGATATATGAATCATAAAAAGTTGTTAGAAGATTACGTCTTGTTGTAGCTTGGTTTATTTGGCCTTTAAGAACTTAGCACCTCAAGTGTGATGCCTCAAATGGTTCACACAAACAATTACAGAACTTGAGAGAGAAGTTGGAGGCACTCAAAATCGGTTATATTTTCTTTAAGATGACTAGTGTGTCCGATTTTATGCCAAGGGTTATATATATATATATATATATATATATATATATATATATATATATATATATATATATATATATATATATATATATTAGAATTCCAAGGGTGATGTATAAACCCTAATTCTTACACTTAGGCTTGTAATGGACTAACACTCTATGGAACCTTACATAAGCGTAGCCCATCACTAATCAATCATGGATTATTAGCCCAACCTTTATGTATCATTGATTTACATAATCAGCCCGTGTATCTTTTATTAGTCTTTTTTGATCACTAAATTAAACCTTCATCAATACTAATTAAATAATATGATTTCTTAATTAATATATTATACTTATAATATATTAATAAATCATAAAAAACCTCTTTCTCAAATATCCATCCTATCTGATTGTTCTGGTGAATGCAACCCAAAATGGACCATGCCACTCTCGGGTCAAGTACATACCAATTATAGTTATGGGCTTAGACACCTAATCCAATAGTCTCCCACTTGGATAAGTCTAATAACTATAACAGCAAGTACGACTTAAAAACCGACTACCATTCGTAGCTCTTAAAAGTCGATGTCGAACTCTGACGTGACATTTAGATAAGCGATCATATAATCCTCTGTTCTTCAAGATATCGTGTTGACAAATATTTGTAACATAGTCATACTTATTGTCCAGCTGTTTGATTCCCGATTTCCGATTCGTTTGACATAGAACTTAATTGAACATATCAATTGAGTCCTGACTGGGCCCAGAAAATGAGTCAAAACAAAATCATCGAGGAGCCTAAGATATCGCTTTTAATCCTTCAAGGATTAAAAGGAACAGATAAACCTCGACTTATATGCTTGTACTAACTACTTGTTAAATCATAAACAATAGCATGTTTTATAACACCAAGTTACTGATGCGTTTTCGCATTATCAATGTACAACCAATTCATAGTCAACAACTCATACATCTCGGTTTGAAGACTATATGATATTATCATCTCACAATCACTTGTGATAAATTCCATGAAGTGATTCATGTTAGCATGGGTTTAATCCAATACTCAGACTTTATGAGCACTCATGAATGTTGTTGCAAACTATTGCTATGTCTAAACACTTTAGACAATCTATAAGCCAAATTCATGATAGTCTTGCCTAATTACCTACTTCAAAAGTATGAACGACTGTAGATAGTTTGAAAAATATTATTAGTCTGGAAGTCAAAACATGCAAAATTAAACAATAGTACACAATTGGCACAAGATAGTAACTTTACTCATAAATAAAACTCCTTTTATTTAATCATCAAATGTCAATTACATTTTATCTATTACAAGTTTCTAAACAGTTGTCTAATCATTACAACTAATATCGTCCTTCAGCCAAATACTCCTCGCTTGCTGCAATTGCTTAACCCTACTTAGTCCCTTCGTAAGGGGATCTGTTGGGTTCTCCTTTGACGATACCCTCTTTGATACGAGGAGTCCTACAATCTGATGTCTTATGAAGTGATATTTTATGTCGATGTGTCTGGATCTGTCATGATCCCTCAGTTCCTTGACTAAGGTGACCATACTCTCGTTGTCATAGAAAATATCCATAGGCTCCATTATAGCTGGTACAAGTCCAAGGTCTTCGGTGAACTTCTTCAGCTATATTGTCTCCTTCGATGCTTCGCTTGCTGCTATGTACTCTAATTCGCACGTTGAATCAGCTACAGTCTCCTGTTTGGAACTTCTCCAAGTTATTTCTCCTCCATTCAGGGTAAATACCCAGCCCTACTGAGAGCGAAAATTATCTATGTCGGTCTGAAAGCTGGCGTCACTATACCCTGTCACTCTCAAGTCATCACTCCCACCAAAAGTAAGGACCCAGTCCTTAGTCCTCCGCAGGTACTTAAGAATGTTCTTTACCACAGTCCAATGAGCTTTACCATGATTCCCTTGATATCTGCTGACCATGCTCAAAGCGAAGGCCACATTAGGGCGAGTACAAGTCATAGCATACATGATTGAGCCAACTGCGGAAGCATATGGTACTCGACACATCTCTGATATCTCAGCCTCTATACTTAGACTTTGAGTCTTACTCAGTTTGGTATTGCTCAGGATAGCTAATTTGTCATTCTTGGAATTCTCCATGTTGAACCGTTTCAAAATCTTATCTAAGAAGGTAGTTTGACTAAGTCCAATTAGTCTTTTACTCCTGTTTCTCAATATCCTTATCGCTAGAATATAGGGAGCTTCCCCAAGGTCCTTCATAGCGAAACACATCCCAAGCCAGGAATTAACCTCCTGCAAGGTTGGGATGTCTATTCCTATGAGAAGTATGTCATCCATATACAGCACAAGAAAGCTAACTATACCACCACTAGCTTTGACATATGCATAGGACTCATCCCCGCTTCTCGAAAATCCAAACTCTTTGATTTTCTCATCGAAACAAAGATTCCATCTACGAGATGCTTATTTCAATCCATAAATGGATTTCTCAAGCTTACACACTCTATTAGAGTACTTTGCATTGATAAAACCCTCTGGCTGACTCATGAAAACATCTTTGACCAACATCCCATTAAGTAAAGCAGTTTTGACATCTATTTGCCATATTTCGTAATCATGAAATACAGCTATGGCAAGCATAACCCTTATAGATTTAATCTTCGTTACTGGTGAGAAGGTCTCAACATAGTCAACTCCATGAGTTTGAGTAAAGCCCTTCGCAACCAATCGTGCCTTATATGTGTGTACTTTCCCTTCCAATTTGGTCTTCTTCTTGAAGACCCATTTGCACCCAACTGTCTTACGACCTGGTGCATTGTTAACCAAGTTCCAAACTTGATTGTCATACATGGAATTGATCTTACTGTCCATAGCCTCTTTCCATTATGTAGACACGGGGCCTACCATGGCTTCCTAGTAGTTATTAGGTTCATCCAAATTTATCAATGCATTATTACTGATAAACGTATCACCTTCAATTGTTATATGAAAACCATATAACACAGGTGGAACACTAACTCTACTGGAATGTCTCAGAGATATGGACTCATCAACGGGTTCAACAGGATTTTCCTCTTCGGGTTGAGTCCTAGTGTTTTGTTGGATTAGTGTCTAAGCCTGTAACCATATTTGGTAAGTACTTGACCCGGTTGTGCATGGTCTTTTTGGGTTGCCTTCACCAAAAGCAACTTGACAGGGTGATTTATTAATAGAGAAGTTAATATGGTTTATTAATATATTATATGAATAATGTATTAAAAGAGAAATCATATAGTTTAATTAATATTAGACAAGAATTAATTAAGAATTAATTATGTGGCTAAAAGACATTAATTAAATATCGCAGACTTAAACTATCAAATGTGTGATAGTTGAATATTGGGCTGAGGAGCATCATCGACTAGGCATGGAAGAAATTGGGGATGTGTCCATCCATAATTTCGGCCATAAGGGCCCTTATCTAGAAGCTTCCTTATATTGCTTAAGGCCTAAGCTATCCATTAGGGTTTTGACTGAAACCCTAGCAACACCAGCATAAATAAGACCCCAAGGCATCCAATTTTCGGCCACTTGAAACCCTAGGAGTTTTCATAGCCGAAATTGTGCCTCTCCACTCTCTCCAATATCATCATCTTGCTTGTGTGGTGTTTGTAAGCCATTAGAGAAATGACACTTGTGAATCTAAGCTCCAAGACAAGAAGAATCAATCCATTGTTGAAGAGGTAATCATCTAGATTTGTTTTCTTATGATATTTTCGAAATGTGTATGCTAGATCTAGGGTTCATAAGTCTTGGATCAATTGCATGCACAATAGAGAAACCTAGATCCAAGCTTTAGGGTTTGCATGAACACGTAGGATGTTATTTTGTGTAAAACCCATCAGTAGTATCAGAGTTGTGATTGTTTCTATTATATTGATGCCTTGTATGTTCATCTTGCTGAAAAAATCATTTTTTTTCTCTCCGCCCGACCTGACTCGGCGAGTCACTAGCTGCACACGGTGAGTCGGCCTGACTCGGCAAGTCCAATGTGTGACTCGGTGAGTCGGGGAGTCAGACTGAGGGATTTTTGGGATATCTTGCTGTTTTGCTAGACGATAAATTCCAAAATGGTTTTTGTCTAATAAAATCTGAATTTTATTGCTGTTATTTGATTATCCTTACCAAAACAAAAGATAATTACTAATTATTTGAATAATAAATTCCTTATATGATAATATTTGATTATTTAAATTATTTGATGAATTATCTTGTGAATAAAATGGAATAGGTCAAATTTAGATAGTCATTAAATTAAATGTTTAATTATAAATTATTTGCTATTTGATCCTACGTGTTTTGAAAAGTTCAAAACTTGCCCTCAAGTTTTGAAATTTAAATTTTTTTCTTAAAAATTTAATTTGAATTATTTAAATTTCAAACCCTAGAATTTTACAAGTTTAAAATTCACCCTACACTTTTATAGTATTATAAGATATATATATATATATATATATATATATATATATATAGATATATATATATATATATATATATATATATATATATATATATATATATTTATATGTATATATATATATATATATATATATATATATATATATATATATATATATATATATATATATATATATATATAACTTAAATGCTAGTCTTACTGTTAGTAGGCCTCATTCACGAAGTCGATCTATAAGGGGGTATAAGGTTATGGCCTATAAAATGGTTGTTTAATGGGTGTCCAATCTCACCCATCGCTTCCTTGATTGATGGAGGGTCGTTAGCCAAACGGGTACGATAGGGCAACCCTTTCCCCATTAAAAGTATAATGAATTTATAAAAGTAACTAAATGTTTTACAAAATTCTCAATGTTAGTTACTTTAGGCAAAAGCGAAATTGATGCAATCCTATGAAATTACATTTGGTACCCTTGCTAAGATGTTAGTGGAACGTATGTGGTTAATCGGCACACTAATTCGGCTCTAAGAAAAGGTGGCAAAGGGTGACTCAATGTTTGTCATAGTTCGATGGAGATTGTGTGGTTAACCGACATATCAAATAGGTGACTGTAACAATGAGGGCACCATGCACATTTGCGTGGTTATTCACACCCGCTTTGTGATCCTCGGCATCCCAGCCACAAACTTGACGGGCATATCGAGATTTAAACATGCCATTGAAAAGTTCAATGAATGTCAAAAGATCTAGGAGTTTTCAATACATTTAAAACTTAATCTCTTTTTTGTTTTTCATGATGGAGAATTAGTGAATCGTCATTCACTTACCTTCAAATTATTTACATGTTAGATTACGACATCCCTCTTCTAATTTGTAAATAATGTTGTTGGGTCCTAGCCCTAATTTCTCATTTCGGTGTTTAATTAGGGATTCAATTCTAATCAGACTTGTCTCTTTTCTATTTTAGATGTCGAACGTGAACAACAATGCTTCCAACTCAAACTCCTCCGGCTCGTTCTCACTCATGAATTTGTGTGGGAGAGTGATCTTTGATGGGTCCAATTTCAATGATTGGATCCGCAAATGGTCACTCGCTATGAAGACAAAGAGTACGTCCTCAATGAAAAGCTGAAGGAAATCAACCTCAACACTGCCACTACCGATGAGATTGCTTCCTTTGAGGCCCATGAGCATGATGCTATGAAAGTCCATTGCATCATGCTAGGGACTATGACTGCAGAACTCCAGAAGTCCTGGAGAACATGTATCCTTATGAGATATATCAAGATTTGTTGGACCGGTACCACGAGAGCATTAGGCAAGAAAGGTAGGAGATCATCAGTTCGATGATCACTGCCAAAATGGGTAATGGAGAGTCTCTTACCACTCATATGTAAAAGATGTAGAGATATGTTGATCGCCTACTGAAGTTAAATGTTAACTTCGATGAAGAGCTGGCAATCGACATCATCCTACACTCCTTGCCTCCCTGCTACAACCAGTTCCACATGACCTACCACATTAATTAGGAAGAGGTCACTTTGAGCAAACTTAAAGGCGAGCAAGCTTAAAGGCTTGCTATGAACCGCCGAGAGCAATCTTAAAGATAAATCTGTTGCATCAACTCCCACTCCTGCTGCTGCCCTAGTCTTCGCAATTGGGCAAGGAAAGGTTAAGAAGAGGAAGGCTCCCTCAATGAGCAGCCGAAAGGGATAGTCCCGTGCTGATACCTCTTCTAGTGGAACCAAGGCTGGTTCTTCTAAACCCAACTCCAACCCCAAGGAGGCAGAGTGCCACTACTGCCATGAAATAGGGCATTGGAAACGAAGTTGCCTGAAGTATCTGTAAGATATCAAGGATGGAAAGCTCAAGCCATCCTTCACAAGTATATACACTATTAAATCTAATGATTCATCGCATGCTATTTCTTGGGGTCTTGATATAGGATTTGGTTTTCACATATGTTCTGATTTGCAGGGCCTAAGAAGAAATAGGGATGTGGAGCATGGCAAGATAAACATGATCATGGGGAACAGAAGATTGTCGCCTGTCACCAAAATTGGAGTTTACTCTTTAGTTCTTAGTAATGGATTAGGTTTAGATTTAAATAATTAAAGCTATTCGCCAGATATGGCAAGAAACATCATTTCTTTTCATGGTTTATATAGACAAGGATTTAGATATTCATTTGATAATGAAAAGGGTTCTATTTATGCTTATCTTAATGGTGTTTTCTATTTTGAAGCATTGCCTTGTAATGGAATATATGAAACTCTTATGATTGTAGATAATTTAGGAAATGGTGTGTTGTGTATTGATTCTTCCAATAGTTTGGATAAAGCATGCGTGTGGCATTATAGTCTTGGACATGTCAACAAGAAACGCATAGCCCAACTCCAAAAGGATGGAGTGTTCGAGTCATTCGACCTTAGGGACGATGATGTGTGCGAGTCTTGTTTACTTGGAAATATAACCAAGTTACCCTTCACTGGCACTTGTGAAAGGGGTGAGGTTTTATTGGATCTCATACACATCGATGTGTGGGGGCCCTTTAGATCCACCATAAGGGATGCTAACCGCTTCTATGTGACTTTCACCGATGATAATAGCAGATATGGGTATATCTACTTAATCAAGCACAAGTCAGAAACCTTTGAAAAGTTCAAAGAGTTTAAACAAGAAGTGGAGAATCAGTTGGGCAGGAAAATCAAGATGCTTTGATCCGATCGAGGAGGAGAGTACCTAAGTCTTGAATTCCATGACTACCTCAAGGAATGTGGAATCGTTTCGCAATTGACGCCACCTAGGACACCGCAGTTGAATGGTGTGGCTGAGAGGGGTAATCGAACCATGCTAGACATGGTTCGCTCCATGATGAGTGGTGCTTCGCTGCCTATCTCAGTTCGGGCGTATGCCTTAAAGACTGCCGCCTAGATCCTTAACTTAGTCCCTACTACGAAGGTTGCCAAAGCACCTCACGAGATGTGGACGGGGAAAGCTCTTTTGTTGGCACATATCAAGGTTTTGGGTTGCGAGGCTTTCGTAAGAAGAGAGAATCACGACAAGCTCGAACCTCGTAGTGAGCGGTGTATTTTCATTGGCTACCTGCAGAAATCCTTTGGATATCTCTTCTATAAATCAAGTGGCAAAGTTGTCTTCTCCGCGAGGATAGGGGTTTTCCGAGAGCGAGAACTCATAAGCCAAGGGGACAGGGGGAGGAAAATTGATCTTGAAGAGCTTCAAGATTCGAGTGATGAAAGAACCTCTAACGCTAGCAATCAACCAGAGGAGGAAACTCTGGTTGAACCGATTGACGAATCCTGACCTCTTAGACGTTCCAGTAGAGTTATTGTTCTGCCTGCGTTATATGGTTTTCATATAACAAGTGAGGGTGATACGTTTATAAGTGATAGTACACTAGTGAATTTGGACGAACCTAACAGCTACAAGGAAGCCATGGCAGGCCCGGAGTCTGCAAAGTGGAAAGAGGCAATGGACAACGAGATTCAATCCCTGTACGATAACCAAGTTTGGAACTTGGTTGATAATGTACCAGGTCATAAGACGGTCGGGTGCAAGTGGATCTTCAAGAAGAAGACCAACATGGATGGGAATGTGCACACTTATAAGGTGCGATTGGTTGTGAATGGCTTTACTCAAACTATCGGAGTTGACTATGATGAGACCTTCTCACCAGTTACGAAGATAAAGTCTATTAGGGTGATGCTGGCCATTGCTGCATTTCATGACTACGAGATATGGCAGATGGATGTCAAAACCGCTTTCCTTAACGGGAAATTGACTGAGGATGTTTACATGGCTCAGCCAGAGGTTTTTTGTCAATGCGAAGCATCCCAGTAGAGTGTGTAAGCTTGTGAAGTCCATTTATGGACTGAAACAAGCGTCTCGCTGATGGAATCTTTGTTTCGATGAGAAAGTCAAAGATTTTGGTTTTCTACGAAGCGAGGATGAATCATGTGTATATGTCGAAGCCTGTGGGAGCATAGTAAGCTTCCTCGTATTGTATATCAATGACATACTACTCATAGGAAACGACGTCCCGACGCTCAGGAAGTCAAGTCCTGGCTTGTGAAGTGTTTCGCTATAAAGGACCTCGGAGAGGCTACCTATATTATGGGAATAACGATAGTGACAAACATAAGTAAAAGAATAATAGGACTTAGTCGGAGTACTTACTTGAACAAGGTACTAAAACGTTTTAGAATGGGAAATTCCAATAAAAGGGAGTTACCAATCCAAAGCAATGCCAGGTTGAGTAGGACTCAAAGTCCGAGTATCGAAGTCGAGATAGCGGAGATAAGTCGAGTACCATATGCTTCTGTAGTTGGCTCGATCATGTATGATATGACTTGTACTCGCCCTGATGTGGACATTGCTTTTAGCATGGTCAACAGATATCAAGGGAACCCTGGCAAAGCACATTGGACAGCAGTTAAGAGTATTCTTAAGTACCTTCGGAGTACCAAGGAATGGTTTCTATTCCTCGGTGGGAGTGATGAAATAAAGGTATGAGGGTATAGTGACGCCAATTTTCAGACCGACAGGGACAACTACCGTTCGTAGTCAGGCTGGGTCTTTACTCTAAATGGAGGAGCAGTGACTTGGAAAAGTTCCATGCAGGAGATTGTAGCTGATTAAATGTGCGAATTTAAGTACATTACGGTGAGCGAAGCGTCACAGGAGGAAATATGGTTGAAGAACTTCATTAGAGACCTTGGAGTTGTGCCAGCCATACAAGAGCCTATAGAAATTTTCTGTCATAATGAAGGAGCGGTTGTCGTGACCAAGGAACGAAGGGATCATGGTAGATCTTGACATATCGACATAAAATATCACTTTATTTGACATCAAGTAGAAGAAGGACTCCTCGTAGTGAAGAGGGTATCGTCGGAGGATAACCCATCATATCTACTTATGAAGGGACTAAGTAGGGCTAAGCACTTGCAGCACGTTAGGAGCATTGGGCTGAAGGACGATATTAGTTTAGATTAGATAGTTTAGAAACTTGTAATAGATAAATTGTAATTAACATTCGATGATTAAATAAATGGGTATTATTTATGAGTAAAGTTACTATCTTATGTTAATCATTTACCTATTGTTTCATTTTGCATGTTTTAACTTCCTGAATAATAAAATTATTCGAGCAGTCCACAGTCGTTCAAATGTTGGAAGTAGGTATGAAAGAAGACTGTCATGAATTGGTGTGTAGATTGTCTAAAGTGTATTAGACATAGCATAAGTTTGGTACAACGTTCGTTAGTGCATATGAATAAGATTTGAGCATTGGAATAAACGCACGCTTGCTGGAATCACTTCATAGAATTTATCACGAGTGATCTCAAGACGATAGTATCATATGGTCTTAAAACCTAGATATATGGTTTATTGTTTGCTGATTGGTTGTGCATTGATAATGCGTAAACTCATCAGTAACTTGATGTTATAAAACACATTGTTGTGTATGATTTGATTAGTGAATAGTAAATGCATATAAGTTGAAGTTTTTTTGTTCCTTTTATCCTAGTAGTGTAAAAGTGATATCAAGGCCCCTCGATGATTTGGTTTGACTTATGTGTCGGGCTCGGTCAGGACTGAATTGATGTGTTCAATTAATTTCTATGTCAGAAGAATCAGAGATTGAGAAACAAACTGCTGGACAATAAGTATGGCTATGTTCCATGTAATTGTCCGCACGATATCTAGAACAAATAACTATACGATCCCTTATATGAAGGATAGGTTATTGATAAGATCAGAGTTCGACAGCGTCTTTGAGAGCTACGATTGCTGATCGGATTGTATTTTCATTTATAGTTACTAGACTTATCCAAGTGGGAGACTATTGGATTAGTTTTTAAGCCCGTAACCATATTTGGTAAGTACTTGACCCGGTTGTGCATGGTCCTTTTGGGTTGCCTTCACCAAAAACAACTTGACAGGGTGATTTATGAATATAGAGGTTAATATGGTTTATTAATATATTATATGAATAATGTATTAAAAGGGACATCATATAGTTAAATTAATATTAGACAAGAATTAATTAAGAATTAATTATGTGGCTAAAAGACATTAATTAAATATCGCGGACTTAAACTGTCAAATGTGTGATAGTTGAATATTGGGCTAAGGAGCATCATGGACTAGGCATGGACAAAATTAGGGATGTGTCCATCCATAATTTCGGCCATAAGTGCCCTTATCCAGAAGCTTCCTTGGATTGCTTAAGGCCTAAGCTATCCATTAGGGTTTTGACTGAAACCCTAGTATAAATAAGACCCCAACGCATCCAATTTTCGGCCACTTGAAACCCTAAGAGTCTTCATAGCCTAAATTGTGCCTCTCCCCTCTCTCCAATATCATCCAATTGCTTGTGTGGTGCTTGTATTCCATTAGAAGAGTGACACTAGTGACTCTGAGCTCCAACACAAGAAGAATCAAGCCATTGTTGAAGAGGTAATCATCTATATCTCTTTTCTTATGACATTTTCGAAATGTGAATGCTAGATCTAGGGTTCATAAGTCTTCGATCAATTACATGTACAATAGAGAAACCAAGATCCAAGATTTAGGGTTTTCATGAACACATAGGATGTTCTTTTATGTAAAACCCATCATGTTTGAGGTTCCTTCATTAGTTAATTCTTGAAGCTCTTCAAGGTCAATTTGCCTCCCACTTTCCTCTTGGCATAAGCATTCTATGCCTTGGAAAACCCATCTCCTCGCACCGAAGACAACAATGTCACTCGGTTTGTTGAAAAGATATCCAAAAGACTTCTATGTGTAGTCGATGAAAATACAATGCTCATTATGATGTTAGAGTTCGTCATGAGTCTCACGCCTCAAGAAAGCCTTACAACCCCAAACCTTGATGTGTGCTAATAAGGGAACCTTCCCTATCCACATCTCGTGAGGTGTTTTAGAAACCTTTTTAGTTGGGACTAGATTAAAGATATAGGCGGCAGACTCTAAGGCATATCCCCAGAATAAGATAGGTAACGAAGCTGGACTCATCATGGAACGAACCATGTCTAACAAGGTTCGATTGCGCCTCTTAGCCACACCATTAAGCTGTGGTGTCCTAGGTGGCATCAATTGTGAAAGAATTCCACATTCCTTAAGATAGTCGTGGAACTCGATACTAACATACTCACCATCTCAAGCGGATCGAAGCGTCTTTATCTTCCTGCCCAGCTGATTCTTCACTTTTTGTTTAAACTCTTTGATCTTTTCAAAGGTTTCTGACTTATGCTTGATTAAGTAGATATATCCATATCTGCTATAATCATCACTAAAGTCGCATAGAAGCGGTTAGCATCCCTTAAGGCAGATTTGAAAGGTCCACACACATCGCTGTGTATGAGATCCAACAAACCCTCAGCCCTTTCACAAGTACCAGTGAATGGTGACTTGGTCATATTTCCAAGCAAACAAGATTTGCAAGTTTCAATCGACTTTAAGTCGAATGACTCCAAGACTCCATGCTTTTGGAGGTGGGCTATGCGCTTCTTGTTTACATGTCCAAGACAACAATGCCACAAGGATTCCTTGTCCAAACCATTAGACGAATTGATGTGCAATACATTATTTCCTAAGTTGTCTACAATCATCACAATTTCATATGCACCATTACAAGGGGTTGCTTTAAAGTAAAATACACCATTCTAAATAGCATTAATAGAACCAATTTCATTATCAAATTAAAATCTAAAACCTTGTTTATACAAACCATGAAAGGAAATAATGTTTCTCGCCATATCGAACGAGTAGTAACAATTATTCAAATCTAATTCTAACCCACTACTATGCAATAAATAAGAAACTCCAATATTGATGACATGTGACATTTTCCTATTCCCCATGATCAAGTTCATCTTCCTATGCTCGACATCCCTACTTCTTTTTAGTCCCTACAAATCGGAACATATGTGAAAACCACAACCTGTATCAAGGACCCAAGAATTAGCATGTTATGAGTTATTAGACAAAACATTTTAAAAACCTGCATGGGCGGGCTTTATCTTCCCATCCTTGACATCCTGCAAGTATTTGGGGCAGCTTTGCTTACAGTGCCCTTTTTCATGACAATAGAAGTACTTTGCTTCTTTTGGATTAGTTGAGGCAGTAGCAGAACCACCTTTGGTTCCATTGGAAGAGGATCCATCATGGGACATTCCTTTTTGGCCCTAGGACAGAGCCTTCCTCTTCTTCCCTTTCCTATGTCCAATTACCAGAATAGGGGCAGTTGTAGTAGGAGTAGGAACAACAAATTTTCCTTTCAGACTACTTTCAATACTCCTCAAAAGGCCTTCAAGCTTGCTAAGAGTGACCTCCTCCTTGTTCATATGATAAGTCATACGAAACTGATCATAATAAGGAGACAAAGAGTGTAGAATAATGTCAATGGAGAAATCTTCATCGAAGTTGACATTCAACTTCAGCAAGCAGTGCACAAACCTTTGCGTTTATGCAAGTGGGCCATGATGGACTCTCCATCCTTCGTTTTTGTTGTTACCATGGAGGCAATGATTTCATACATTTCATGACAAGCACTTTGATGGTATCTTTCCATTAAGTCTTGGTGCATCTCGAAAGGGTAGTAGTTCTTATAGGACTTTTGAAGTTCAATTATCATAATGGCTAGCATGATATACGACACCTTTGTCGCGTCCTTCACATGAGTCCTACATTCAGCAACCTCTTCACGAGTAGCAGTTGCTTCATCCACCTCCTTAAGCTCATTGTCAAGGACATATTCATTGTCCTTGTAACAAGTGACCATCCTAATGTTCCAAATCCAATCATTGAAATTTGAACCATCAAAGATGACCCTCACACACAAGTTCATGAAGGAGAAAGAGCCCGAAGGGTTTGAGCCAAAAGTGGTGTTGGAAGGCATCTAAAAAAGAAAGACAAATTTTAGATTAGATAAGAATCCTTAATATAACACCCAAGTGAAATTTTATGGCTAATACCCATCACAATATTTTACAATTCGCAAGAGAGATGTCGTAATCCAATTGAAAAATATTTGAAGGTAGGTAAATGACGATTTACCAATATCCACCATGAAAAACAAAATTGAATATTAAGTTTTAAATGAATTGAAATTCCTAGTTGTCATTTATTACCGAGGATCACAAACAATGTGTGAATAACCATGCAAATGTGCTTGGTACACTCGATGTCATTTATCACCTAATCAATGTGCCAGTTAACCACAAACGGTCCATTGATCCATGATAAACATCAAGCTAGCCTTTGCCACCCTTACTAGTCCAAGTTAATGTGTCGGTTAACCACACACGCTCCAGTAACGATTTGGCAAGGTGCAAAGTGCAATTTCAAGGGATAACATCATTTTCACATTTTTCCTAAGGTAACTAAGATTGCGAATTTTATAAAAACATTTAGTTACTTTTAATTATCATTATACTTTTAATTAGAATTAATTTCCTATCCTACCTGTTTGGCTAACGACTCTCCACTAGTCAAGAGTGCGGTGGGTAAGAGTAGATACCCAATGGCGGTCATTTTATCGGCCGCTTCCTTAAACACCCCTTATAGACCAGCTTCGTGAATGAGGCCTACTAACGGTAAGATTGACTTTTCTTATATATATATAAGTAATAACTTTTAATATTATAATAGTATAAGGGTTGTATTTTAAACTTTTAAAAATCTAGGGTTTGGAATTAAAAGTTTCATAAGTCAGACTTTACAAATTTCAAAACTTGAGGGAAAGTTTTGAAACTCTTCAAAACTTTTGGTTTCCATAACTTATGAGTTAATGCATTTTTATGAATGAGAGTTTTCATGTTTTATAACTTGAGGACAAGTTATGGAATTATTTTAAAACATTTAGATTAATTTTAATCAATAAAATTATCATATAATTTATCATTGATTTAATCTTACTCATAAGGCAAGATGATATCAAATCAACAATTTACAACTAATTAGCTTATCACATAAACTAACAATTATCTCAAATTTTGAAAATTGTCTTTGAATTGGATGAGGATAATCACTACCATATCAGAAAAAACGAATTTTGCGATATAAAACAGTTTTTGGTAATGATCCTAATCCAAATTAGGCCAAAAAAACCCGAAAACCTGCCACCAGACAGTGCAACTCGTCGAGCCGACTAGTGGAATCATCGAGTTCATCATTAACTTGCCGAGTTCTTTAATGAACTCGTCGAGTTTAGTATGGCAGAAACAGTTTTTCATTTTGCTTCAACTTTGACCAATCAACCATGCATCAATATAACAGAAAACTACCCTAGGCTTTGATACCACTGGTGGGTTTTGAACACTATAACAACCTTGTGGTGCACATACAACCCTAATTCTTTGGATCTAAGTTTCCTCTAGTTATACATGACAATTTATTTTTTCCAAATCTTGAAGCCTAAAGTAGAATACAGTATGATATATGAATCATAAAAACTAGTTAGAAGATTACCTCTTGTTGTACCTTGTTGTATTTGGCCTTTAAGAACTAAGCACCTCAAGTGTGATGCCTAAAATGGTTCACAAAACACCACCAACAATTGGAGAACTTGAGAGAGAGGTTGGAGGCACTCAACATCGGTTATAGTTTCTCTAAGATGACTAGTGTGTCCGATTTTAGGCCAAGGTGTTACACTTAGCCTTATAAAGGACTAACACTTTATGGACCCTTACATAAGCTTAGCCCATCACTAATCAATCATGGATTATTAGCCCAACCTTTATGTATCATTGATTTACACAATCAGCCCCTATATATTTAATTAGTCTCTTTTGATCACTAAATTAATTCCAAATTAATTCTTGATTAGTACTAATTTAATGATATGATTCCTCAATTAATATATTATACTTATAATATATTAATAAATCATAAATAGCCTCTTTCTCAAATATCCATCCTATCAGATTGTTCTGGTGAATGCAACCGAAAATGGTCCATGGTACTCTCGGGTCAAGTACATACCAATTATAGTTATGGGCTTAGAGACCTAATCCAACATACCGCTCATCAAATGTCTCTATCAACGTGGTCTTAATAGACTCGAACATCTATGGTATGGACTCCATGATAGTTGCGACCACCTCGTCAGCAATCATCCTGCGGATCTCCTCACTGGTACCACTGTCTCCGGGGTTGTTGTGGGCAATCACCATGGTGTCTCTGAAACACAAACACGAAAATCATAAGATACTAGCTCAAGAACACACGCCATTACCCACCCCCACATACTCTTTAGTATCCTAAGGTTCTTACTTGGGTCGCATACAGATCTGGTGCATTGAGTAGTATGGGCCCAATACTACCTTCCACACCAACCTGTAGTTGGCCCAAGTCCTCCTCCTTGGATCCTAATTCATAAGTACTCTATCCCTCACGGATATCGAACTACTATTTGTAGATTTCTCAATGCACATCTAGGTATCTCTCCTAAATTACTCCGAGACTCAAAGCTCTCTCTGAAAGTTTCTTGCTAGGTACTCCTAATCAGCACATATACAGAGCAAATTGTAGATAATATCAATCAATAGCATCCCCTAAGCTAAGGCATCATGAATCAGACAACTCTAGCTCTACATTCCTGAAATACTTAACCTATCCTCTAACATGTAACTCTAATATCTCATAAGTATCTCATAATATAAACAAGTAATGGTATTTTAGGGAATCATCGTTTGGTCTCTGGCTGATTGTACACACTGCTCCATCTCGTTTTCTCTTAAATGCTCTTACATGTTTTAAACAAATCATTTTTAAAAAAAATTTCTCAAATCCTCAGTTTGAGTCCAGACATACCCGAGAGTACATCCGAATCCCTCAAACCAAGGCTCTGATACCAACTTGTAACGCTCTAAAATTTTCAAACAAATTTTTCATTTTTAAAACCACATAAAACACAATCTCACATTTCTCAAAAACCAAATGTATAAGATGTTCAAAACACAAGACAACAAAATGTTTGACAATATCCCAAAATCCTCAAAACATAATCTCAAAGTGGTGTGTAAAATCAAGCCAACGCCTTCCAACGAACCTGAGAGCTACCTGACACACATTACACACAACACTGTAAGCACGAAGCTTTGTGAGTTCCTCAAAATACCACACACAAATAAGTAGCCTCTCATGGCTATATCTCTAATAAGGACCCTCCATTCATGTGTCTAGTGATGACCCTCCATTCTCACGGCTCGGGTTGGAAACACCAGTCCAATGTCTCGGTGAGAACCCTCCGGTCTCACGGCTCGGTTTGGACCCTCTAGTATAGTGTCTCGGTGAGAACTATCCGGTCTCACGGCTCGGGTTGGACCCTCTGGTCCTTAGTCAATAAAAGCACAATATAATATACACCATAAATGACAAAGACAAAATGCATAATATCACATAACTCAGTATAAGCACATAAGAACCTCCAGTCAGTAACTCTAATAAGACCCTCCGGTCACACAATATTACCACTCAGGTAAGTATAGTGAGAAGACTCACCTCGTACGTAAGCAAGTAGGTCTTGTACTCAACGATCAGTCTAGACTTCGGTTACATATCATAATCATATCTAATTAACACTTTATAACAACAACTCTAATGATCTTAAGCTAACCCCTTTTCTAAATCTTGGAAATGGTGTAAGACCATTTTACCCCTCCAAGGTCTCCAAAGTCCACTTCTGACCAAACCCTAAAAGTCAACGGAATTCGATGCTGAACTCAATAATTCATGTTGACCCAACTCGTCGAGTGCATCTGTGTGACTCGTCTAGTTCCTCACTTTCTCTGAAATATCGGGAAAATCCAACTCAAATCTCGAGCTGTCTCACCAACTCGCCGAGTTTGTAACACGTCTAGACTATCGGGGAAAACCCTAACCAACTTATCGAGTTGGCTCACCAACTCATCGAGTCCCTTCGGTCCCTTCTCTCATTCATAAGCTTTTAAGTAGAACAAAGGCCCGATGCTCTAGATTTAGCCTTCTAAGGCTGAAATATCATGTAAAGCTACAAACTTTACGTTCATGCAAGGCATCTCGGGAAACCCAAAGCTCAGTAAAGGGTTTAATGCATGCAAGTTGTCCAATAGCTTGTTAGAGCTTGAACCTTTAGGCCTAAGGGACCTCATACTCTCCAGATCTGAAGTCTCATCTTCAAGGCATGCTCAAACAACTAAGGGACTCAAGGAGAAGATGGAAATGGCCATAAACTCCCCAGTAGAGAGATCTATCAAACAAATGGTCAATGTGATAGCTTTTTATCTCCAAATGGCAGCTAACACTGAAAGAATACTAGATCCAAGGGCTCCTTCTCGCTCCAAGCCTTTTCTCCTCAAACTCCTTCAAAGGAGGCACCATAATACATACTTTTAGCATCTCTTTATCTCACAGATGATACCAGCTCGTTTAGGGTTTCTCTTAGGGTGGTAAAGTGATTAGGGAGGCGAAATGAAGGGCTTAATGATCTTTAAATAGGGTGCAAACCCTGAAAATTAGGGTTTCCACACTCAGCTCCTACTCGTCGAGTTGGGTTCCTCCAACTCTCCATCTCTACTCGATGAGTTGGGGCCTCCAACTCGAAGAGTTGCTCTGACAAAATGCATATAAACAATTTAGATTTATACATGAAGAAAAACAAGGTTTGGACTAAAACCCCCAAAAAATGCATGTATCAGGGACCATTTTTTGCAGTTTGTCTTTCAACTATTTAATTTCAATCCCACCCATATTCCCAAAAAATCATTCAACATCGCGTGAACTGTAGTTTGCAAATTCTAACTATTCCTAAAATATGTATTATTAACCTTTTAATATCAACAATATTAATTTAAACTCAAGACATGTAGAACAATAAGTCACTTTCTTACATCAATTTGGTGTGATATCATTTATCGTTAGAAACCCTAACTTAACTTACACAAGTAATACTAGATATAGAGAACCTTACATTGATCATACAGATTGTCCAAAAAGTATATTTTTTTCAATATGTAATTAAAAAATTTCTCCACCTAAAAATTCAATTTTGGAATTTGCTTCAATGTCCCTTAGATTAAGAGAGATAAATAGGGATAATGATATAAAAACCCTTAAGTTTGGCAAAATATACGGATCTTCCCTTTTGTGGATTTTAGGTTCACTAATACCAGATATTTGCAACATTTTTTTTCGATTTTACCATTTTGTGTATTTTTGGTTCATTAAACACTTTGGTTTAGCAGAAATCTTTGGCTTTGCCCTTTTTACTGGTTCATAAAATCCTTCAGCTTGGTTTTTTTGTTTATTTAAACCCTTAAGTTTGGCAAAAATGTTCAGTTTTGCTGGGTAAATCTATAAAATGGATAAAATCGAGAAAAGTTGCAAGTATCCAGTATTCGTGAACCTAAAATCTACAAAAGGATAAATCTACATATTTCTGTCAAACTTAAGTGTTTTTTGTCATTATCCTAGACGCAAGATTTCGTACTAGATGTGACATGGGTTTTTTTTTGCTTCTAGTGGCATATTTTCTTTAACGTAGTTGCATATTTTTTTAAATAGCGGCACAATTGTAAAATAAATCCTAAAATTTATATTAAACGTTTTCGGTGCCACTGTGGAAGACCAATAAAATAAGTGCACTTGGACCCTTTCTAATCCTTTTACCTTATTTTAGAGACCCAAAACCATATGGATTTCCTTGTCATATAGGTATAAGTAGTATTTTTCAGTGATGAGTGTTGGATATATATATGTCAAATGACATAATATGTTTGTGACAAATTTATTACATAAATGGGCTTATTTGGTTTACACAAACCCAAAAAGAGATTTATTATTATTATTATTTTATTATTAATAATTTTATTATTATTGTTATTATTATTATTAATATATATATATATATATATATATATATATATATATATATATATATATATATATATATTAAAGAAATAAGTCTTTGGAATAGTGAACTTGCCATTTTTTTGGTAGAATTGGTCCCTGTATTATTGTTGGGTTTCAAAGTTAGGAATAGTAAATTTGGATGTTTTTTGTTGTTATTATTATTATTATTATTATTGTCATTATTATTATTATTATTATTATTAATATTATTATTATTATTATTATTATTATTATTATTATTATTATTAATTGTTAAAAAGTTGGTGAACATGAATCTTTTAGGTTTTAGATTTTTGCCACAAATTTTTCTGGATTTTAAACATTTGCCACAAAGCTTTACTTTTCCGATTCTTATATTTTCTTCTTTATTTGTTTTGATTGTGCCGCCCTCCAATAGGACTCTCCATCGCCATTGACTGCATCTCTGAGTATATTCGTCATGCTTATCGGATTTCTTCACTTGATAACTCATCCGCTCTATTCCCATTGTTGCATTCCAATCGAACGATAATGTCGACTTCTACTACTTATTTGTGTTTCTATTTTGCCTCCGTGTCTATCTTTGTCTGCTCTTGGCAGTCTATGTTTCTTCTTTAGGTATGTGTTGTAATTCCTCATAAAGATTCTCATGTCGGCAATTTTCTCGCCTTCTAGATACTTCCAATCCATTAAAGGTACAATTTTGTTACTTCAAACTGTATTTCATTTGGCACGCCAGGTGTTCGATTAATATCAGTTTTAAAGTTGAAGAGTGTTGTTGCTGGAAAAAAATTGTGACGACTTTTTGACGAGAAACGCATCTGCTACTGGTCGGTCATGTATTTATCATTCTTATATTCAGAGCACGATTCATGCAGGAAAGTAGGAATCGAGGGGGCTTATGCTCCATACTTCGACCAGTTACCTGATTATATGATGTTAATAAATGCAACACACAACTTAATGGGTCTGTTGATGACTTAATGACTGGTGCATGTAAGGGTGGTGCTAAGGTGGTTCAGCTAGCTCTGCATATTAGTGAGGCTGTTGAGCATGAGGTCAGTTGCAGCAGAAAACTCAGTTGTTGAACATCAGGTTAGTTGCAGCAGAGAACTTAGTTCTTTTTATACCCTTTTATAACATACAAAGATCGAAGTGTTCCTTCTTTCTGATATGATAAATCAGGCAAGAATACATAGATACATGGACAGATCTAAACGAAAGGCTTTGTTAAATGAGAGACCTGATGATTGTTCAAAAGTTGTGAATAACGACCCTTTATTGTTTCAACTTTGTATTTTTTTTTGTAGATTGATTTCAACATATGGGTTGTCATTCAACCATAGATTGAAGATTGAAGGATGCAGAGGATTCATTCGGTCATGAATGGAAGGAAGTAGGTATTTTGTTTATTTTTCTTCATTTTTATAGCAATGATTTTTTTAAATCGATTTTACCGCTTCCTCGGTTCATCTCTACAATGAAGTTGAAGTCAACTGGCTCATAGCAGCACAAATATCAACCCAATTTGTCAACCTTATTTTCACTAATATCGGAAGGATCAACTTAAAGTTTTGTTTTTCTTTTCTCTACTCAATTCTCAACTGGGGACCAATATTTTGCTGCTTTGGTTCTTAAGTTTAGGGATGGTAAGTTTGATTAAATGTTGATTGGTTTGCCCAGCAGGTGAAAAAAACTTCAGCGACAGACTGACCTTTGCTAGTCAACAAGGTTGAAATTTCCAGAAAAAAAAACTTCGAATTGGAAGGGTGATCATCCCGGTGAACTGACCGTGCCCCAAATTATTATTATTATTATTTGTAACAGTTGGCTTTTAAAATATATAGTTTATCTAGTTATAACTATAATAATATTTAAAAGTTCATAAATATATAAGTTTTATTATAAATCATTGTTATATTATAAATTATCAAGATCAAAATCCTCCTTAATAAATGAAAATAAATTTGCCACATGTCATTCTCTAATGCATTATGTCACATGTCATTTTGTCATAATTTGAGATATTTATTTTCCATTTGTCATTTATTCTATTTTTTATTTTTTAATATATCATTAATTTAGTTTCTATAAATAAAAGATACCATAATAACTATATTAATTTCAAATTTTAAATTTCAAACTTCAATTTCAATTTTAAATAAATTACAGTTTAAACCTTCGTATTTAACATATTGTTATAACTAACATGTTTATTACATGGGTCTGACAACTAAACACATAAATTTAATTTATTTTTTTGTATGTTTTTTTTTTTTCTCATAAGTTTTACTTATTTCAAATTTTACGTTTAATTATTTGTATTTAACATTTTGTTTTAATGAACCCGTATAATATACGGGTTTCACAACTAGTTAAGAAATATACAATTAAGTAATTTCTATATTAATTAATCGTGACGTTAAAAGTAATTAATTTCATAACAATATCTAGTTATGTTCTACGCGAGGCACGTGTAGATAGAATTTAGTATATGACCATAATAAATGTTTATATTATATTATATTTTAAAATAATTATATTTTTATAAATCAACTTATCGAAAAAGTTATTATTTTATAACTAATATAAATAACTTAATTATTTTCAATTTGTAGTTTATAAAAAACTAACAATATAGTAGTTTTATTTTATGTACCGTGCTGATACCGACCTTATCACACAAATAAAATAAGTTGACCATAGACACTTCACTCAACTACTCTACTTTAATGCTTTTGGTTTTACGGTCGTACATTTGACAAGTATCCTAAACTATGTTATGACTTTCAATTACTAAGTTATTTAGTTCACATTGTTTTAATTACATGAAACGGCACATGGGCATGTTCCGAAGAATGAAATAAATGTTGACATCAAACTCCTTAAAATAATAAGACAAGAAACATGTGGAAAAAAAACATGGGCAAAGTATTCTCAAGAAATTTTGTGTGAAAAGTAAATAAGTAAAAACTATAGCACTGTGTACGCATTAAAAGCGTTTCTATAACAATTCTAACATGAACTTTTAAATTAAAAGAATAGCTAGTAGGTAGCTAAAATAGTGAAGGATTGTCATGATAATTTTGATTCATTGAATAAGTTAAGAGAATTAATGTTGTAAAAATGTAATGATAAGTTACTATATATATATATATATATATATATATATATATATATATATATATATATATATATATATATATATATATATATATATATATATATATATATATATATATATATATATATATATATATATCAAACCAAGATAGATGTATTGGGATTCACAAGAGAGAAAATTAGTGTGACCATCAAAGTTAGTTTTTCAATGTTTGTTTGTTAGGTTTTGACTGTTTGATTAGGTGTCTAAGTTCATAAGTATTTCTGGAATGTACTTGACACAGTTAGTATGGTCTATTTGGGTTGCATGACATTACTGATGGGTTTTAGCCATATGAACATTCCTATGTGCACATGCAACCCTAATGCTTGGATCTAGGTTTCTTTAATTGAACATACATTGAATCCAAGACTTCTAATGGCTAATAGAGTATAATAACAATAAGAAATCAGAATTAATAGTGTACCTTGAATCACTTGCTTGATCTTCTTGTCCTTGGAGCTTTAGAGTCACAATTGTCACTCCTCTAATGGTCTACAAACACCAACTAGCAAGAGGATGATTTGAGAGAGAGGAGAGGGAAGAGAAAATCGGCCAGGGTTTCTTTTCTATGCAAGAGAGTCGATTTCCCTTGACCCTTAGGGTCTATATATACTAGTGAGGCTACTAGGGTTTCACCCTTAAACCCTAATTGGATAACTTAGGCCCTAAGCAATCCAATACCCTAATTGATTAGCCTTTGGACGATTTCAAGACCTATCCATAGTCCTTAAAACCGTCCCCCTTTATCCATAAGGGATTTATAGCCCAAAGTACAACTATCATACAATTGACAGTTTATGCCTCTTTATTCAATTAATCTCTTTAAGTCACCAAATTAATTCCTAATTAATTAATGACTTATATTAATCAAATAATAATATTATTATTCCTTATATTATTCTCATAATATATTAATAATATTTCTTCTCTCATAATAAATCATCCTGTCAAGTTGCTATGGTGAAGGCAACCCAAAAGGACCATGCACAACCAGGTCAAATACTTTCCTAATATAGTTGCAACCTTAGACACTATTCCAACAGTCTCCCACTTGGATAAGTCTAGTAACTATATACACAAGTATAATCCGATTAGCAATCGTAGCTCTCAAAGACGCTGCCAAACTCTGATCTAATCAATCTTGTCCTTCAGATAAGGGATCGTACAATCCTCTGTTTAGATATCATGCTGACAATTCTGTGGAACCAATTTGTCTAGCAATTGGTTTCTCGATCTCCGATTTATTTGACATAGAACTTAATCGAACACATCAATTCAGTTCTGACCGGGCCCGACACATAAGTCAAATCAAATCATCGAGCAGCCGAGATATCACTTTTACCCTCTTAGGATAAAAGTAACAGATAAACTTCGACTTATATGCATTTACTTATTCATTAATCAACTATACACAACAATGTGTTTTATAACATCAAGTTACTGATATGGTTTCGCATTATCAATGTACAACCAATTAACAAATAACAAACCATATATCTTGGTTTTAAGACCATATGATATTATCGTCTTGCGATCACCCTTTTTAGCACATTCCATAAGGTGATTCCAGCAAGCGCGGGTTTGTTCCAATGCTCAAAACTAGTTCATAAGCACTCATGAACGTTGCAGCAAACCTTTGCTATGTCTAATACCATTTAGATAATCTACACACCAATTCATGACAATCTTCATTCATACCTACTTCCAACATATGAACGATTGTGGACAATTTGAATAATTCGATTATTCTTAATAAACTCAATTATTATCGAAGTCAAAACATGCAAAGTGAAACAATAGTTAAACAATTAGCATAAGACAGTAACATTACTCATAAATAATACTCTTTTATTTAATCATCAAATGTTAATTACATTTATCTATTACACATTTCCACTACTATCTAATCTATACTAATATCATCCTTCAGCCCAATACTCCTAGCATGCTGCAAGTGCTTAACCCTACTCAGTCCCATCGTAAGTGGATCTGCTGGGTTATCTTCTGATGATATCCTTTTCACCAAGAGTTGTCCTTCTTCTACACGATGTCTAATAAAGTGATATTTTCTGTCGATATGTCGAGATCTACCATGATCCCTTGGTTCCTTAGTCAAGGCAACCGCTCCTTCATTATCACAGAAAGTCTCCATGGGCTCCATTATGGCAGGTACAACTCCAAGATCACCGATTAAGTTCTTCAACCATATTGCCTCCTTCAACGCTTCGCTTGCTGTAATGTACTCTGATTCACATGTTGAATCAGCTAAGGTTTCCTGCTTGGAACTTTTCCAAGTTACTGCTCCTCAATTCAGGGTAAAGACCCAGCCCGACTGCGAACGGTAGTTGTCCCTGTCGGTCTGAAAGCTGGCGTCACTATACCCTCACACCTTCAAGTCATCACTCCCTCCGAGGACTAAGAACCATTCCTTTGTCCTCCGAAGGTACTTAAGGATATTCTTGACCGCAATCCAATGGGCTCTGCCAGGGTTCCCTTGATATCTACTAACTATGCTCAAAGCAAAGGCTACATCAGGGCGAGTACAAGTCATAGCATACATGATTGAGCCAACTGCGGAAGCGTATGGAACTTGGCTCATTTCTGCTATTTCAGCTTCAGTACTCAGACTTTGAGTCTTACTCAACTTGGCAATACTTTGTATCGGTAATTCTCCCTTCTTCGAGTTTTCCATACTAAAACGTTTTAGTACTTTGTCTAAGTAAGTGTTCTGACTAAGTCCTATTAGTCTCTTACTTCGTTCTCTCACTATCCTTATTCCCAAAATATAGGAAGCCTCTCCGAGGTCCTTCATAGCGAAGCGCTTCCCGAGCCAGGATTTAACCTCCTGCAGAGTCGAGACGTTGTTTCCTATGAGTAGTATGTCATTGACATACAGAACGAGGAAGCTTACATCCTCAGCCAACTTCCCATTAAGGAAAGCGGTTTTGACATCCATTTGCCAAATCTCATAATCATGAAATGCGGCAATAGCTAGCATCACTCTAATAGACTTTATCTTCGCAACTGGTGAGAAGGTCTCATCATAGTCAACTCCGGGAGTTTGAGTAAAGCCCTTCGCAACCAATCGTGCCTTATATGCATGTACATTTCCATCCACGTTTGTCTTCTTCTTGAAGATCCATTTGCACCCAACGGTCTTACGTTCGGGCACATTATCAACCAAATTCCAAACTTGGTTGTCATACATGGATTGGATCTCGCTTTCCATTGCCTCTTTCCATTTCGCAGACTCCGGGCCTGCCATGGCTTCCTCATAGCTACTAGGTTCGTCTAGATTTATTAGTGTACCATCACTAATATACGTATCCCCTTCGGTAGTAATATGAAAACCATAAAACTGGGATGAACTCTAACTCTTTCGGAACGTCTAAGAGGTAAGGACCCGTCAATCGGTTCAACCGGAGTTTCCTCCTCGGGTTGAGTTCCAGCGGTAGAGGTTCCTTCATCTATCGACTGTTGAATCTCTTCAAGCTCGATTTGCCTCCCACTGTCTCCTTGGCTTATGAGTTCTCTCTCGGAAAACTCCTCTCCTCGCAACAAAGACAACATTGTCTTTCGGTCTATAGAAGAGATATCCAAAGGATTTATGCGGGTAGCCGATGAAAATACATCGCTCACTACGAGGTTCGAGCTTGTCGTGAGTATCTCGTCTTACGAAAGCCTCGCAACCCCAAACCTTGATATGTGCTAACGAGGGAGCTTTCCCTGTCCACATCTCGTGAGGTGTTTTGGCAACCTTCTTAGTAGGGACTCGGTTAAGGATATGGGTGGCAGTCTCTAAGGCATACCCCCAGAATGAGATAGGTAGTGAAGCACGACTCATCATAGAGCAGACCATGTCTAACAAGGCTCGATTACACCTTTCTGCCAGACCATTCAACTGCGGTGTCCTAGGTGGTGTCAATTGTGAAACTATTCCACACTCCTTGAGATAGTCATGGAATTCAAGACTTAGGTACTCTCCTCCTCGATCGAATCGAAGCATCTTGATTTTCCTGCCCAATTGATTCTCCACTTCATTCTTGAACTCTTTGAACTTTTCAATCGTTTCTGACTTTTGCTTAATTAATTAGATATACCCATATCTACTATAGTAATCGGTAAAAGTCACATAAAAGCGGTTCACATCCTTTGTGGTTGATCTAAACGGTTCACATACATCGGTATGTATGAGGTCCAATAGACCCTCACCCCTTTCATATATACTAGCGAAGGGTGACTTAGTCATCTTTCCAAGCAAACAAGACTCGCATGTGTCATCTTCCCTAAGGTCGAATGACTCCAACACTCCATCCTTTTGGAGTTGGGCTATGCGCTTCTTGTTGACATGTCCAAGACGACAATGCCACAAGGATGCTCTATCCATACCATTGGAAGAATCCATGCATAAAACATCATTTCCTAAGTTATCTACAATCATAACAGTTTCATAAATTCCATTACATGGTATTGCTTCAAAATATAAGACACCATTTAGATAAGCACAAATAGAACCATTCTCATTATTAAAAGAAAATCTAAATCCTTGTCTAAATAAACCATGAAATGAAATGATGTTTCTTGCCATTTCTGGCGAATAGAAACAATTGTTCAAATGTAAACATAAACCATTCCTAAGCACTAAAGAATACACTCCAATCTTGGTCACAGGCGACGATCTTCTGTTCCCCATGATTAGATTTATTCTTCCATGCTCCACATCCCTATTTCTTCTTAGTCCCTGCAATTCAGAACAAATGTGGTAACCACAACTGGTATCAAGGACCCAAGAAATAGCATGAGATGAATCATTAGATTTAATTGTGTATATACCTGCGAAAGACGGCTTGATCTTTCCTTCCCTGATGGCGTGCAGGTAGTCTGGGCAGCTTCTCTTCCAATGCCCTATTTTGTGGCAGTGGTGGGACTCTGCCTCCTTTGGGTTAGGGTTAGGCTTAGCGGGATCAACTTTGGTCCCACTAGAAGAGGAACCATCTTGGGACTTTCCCTTGCGGTGGCTCTTAGACGGAGCCTTCCTCTTCTTGCCTCTTCGTTACCTAATGGCCAAAACAGGAGCAGCGGGTGGATTGGGAGTGGGTGCAACAGACTTGTCCTTGAGGTAGCTTTCAGCAACCCTAAGGAGACCTTGGATCTTACTTAGGGTGACCTATTCTTTGTTCATGTGGTAGGTCATCCTAAATTGATTGTAACACGGAGGCAAAGAGTGAAGCACTATGTCGATCGCCAAGTCTTCCCCAAAGTCAACATTCAACTAGCGAAGACCATCTACATACCTTTTCATCTTTTGCAGGTGCACGGTCAGAGATTCTCCATGACCCATTTTGGCGGAGATCATGTTAGTGAAAATCTCGTAACGCTCTTGCCTCGCGTTTTGGTGGTATCTCTCTAACAAGTCTTGGTGCATTTCGTACGGATACATGTCCTCATAGGAATTTTGGAATTCGGCATTCATTGTGGCTATCATGATGCAATGAACCTTCGATGCATCACGTTCATGAGTCTCAAAAGCAGTCATTTCAGCCAGAGTAGCGATTTCAGGGTTGATCTTCTCGAGCTTCTCATCGAGGACATACTCCTTGTCTTCGTAGCGAGCAATTGTGAGAATGTATCTTATCCATTCACTAAGTTTCGTCCCATCGAAAGTCACCTTTCGACAAAGGCTCATCAATGTGAACGAGCTAGCAGCAGCGTTGTTCGCATTCGACATCTACAAATAGAAAGGAAAAAGATAGATTAGAATTTGAATCCCTAATTATCACCGAATAAGAAAAATTAGGGCTAGGATCCAACAACAATATTTACATATTAAAAAAGGGATGCCGTAATCTAACATGCAAACAATTTGAAGGTAAGTGAATGACGATTCACTAATTCTCCACCATGAAAACATAACTTTAAGTTCTAAATGTATTGAAAACTCCTAGGTTTGGATGAGATTCATTGAAACTTTTCAATGGCATGTTTAAATCTCGATATGCCCCTCTCGTTTGTGACTGGGATACCGAGGATCACGAAGTGGGTGTGAATTACCATGCAAATTCACATGGTGCCTTCATTGAAACAATCACCTATTCGATGTGCTGGTAAACAACACACGCTCCATCGAACTATGATAAACAATGAATCACCCTTTGCCACCTTTGCTTAGAACCAATTAGTGTGCCGGTAAACCACACACGCTCTACTAACTTCTTAGCAAGGGTGCAAAGTGTAATTTCATCGGATTGCATCAATTCACTTTTCCTAAAGTAACTAAGATTGGGAATTTTTGAAAAACATGTAGTTACTTTGTATTTCATATTATACTTTTAATGAGGAGATGAGGTTGCCCTATCCTACCCGTTCGGCTAACGACCCTCCACCAATCAAGCAAGCGGTGGGTGTGAGTGTACACCCATTAAGCGCCATTTTATAGGCAGCAACCTTATACCCACCTTATAGATCGGCTTCGTGAATGAGGCCTACTAACAGTAAGACTAGCATTTTAATTATACATATATATATTAGTCTTGTAATATTATATTAGTACAGGGTTGAATTTTAAACTTGTAAAATTCTAGGGTTTGAAATTTAAATTGCCTAAATTAAACTTTTAATCACAAAACATAAATTTCAAAACTTGAGGGCAAGTTTTAAACTTTTCAAAACATAGGGGATCAAATAACAAATAATCTAAATTAACATTTAATCACATAATTGTCCATATTTGATTTATTTAATAATTTCTTGCAAAACAATTTTCCAATTTAATCAAAATAATTAATCAATTATCACATAAGGAAATAAATATTTTATTAATTGATAAATATCTTCAATTAGATCAAGAATATACTCATATATATCATAAAATCAGATTTATATTGATCTAATATGATAAAGGCAAGTATCTCAAAGATAAACAACAAGAAATCCCGATATTTGCTCTTTCTGACGCTTGGACTCACTAAGTACCCCAATGGACTCGCCGAGTCGAGCTTACTCGCCGAGTCCACTATGGGACTCGCCGAGTCCATCAGACAGAAACATAAAATTCGAATTTAGCAAGCATCAAACAAGCAACCAATGCATCAATTCAATAGAAACCAACCTAGGCTCTGATACCACTGATGGGTTTTAGCCATATGAACATTCCTATGTGCACATGAAACCCTAATGCTTGGATCTAGGTTTCTCTAATTGAACATACATTGAATCCAAGACTTCTAATGGCTAATAAAGTATAATAACAATAAGAAATCAGAATTAGAAGTTTACTTTGAATCACTTGCTTGATCTTCTTGTCCTTGGAGCTTTAGAGTCACAATTGTCAATCCTCTAATGGCTTACAAACACCAAATAGCAAGAGGATGATTTGAGAGAGAGGAGAGGGAAGAGGAAATCGGCCAGGGTTTCTTTTCTATGCAAGAGAGTCGATTTCCCTTGACCCTTAGGTTCTATATATACTAGTGAGGCTACTAGGGTTTCACCCTTAAACCCTAATTGGATAACTTAGGCCCTAAGCAATCCAATACCCTATTTGATAAGCCTTTGGACGATTTCAAGACCTATCCATAGTCCTTAAAACCGTCCCCCTTTATCCATAAGGGATTTATAGCCCAATGTACAACTATCATATAATTGACAGTTTATGCCCCTTTATTCAATTAATCTCTTTAAGTCACCAAATTAATTCCTAATTAATTTATGACTTATATTAATCAAATAATAATATTATTATTCCTTATATTATTCTCATAATATATTAATAATATTTCTTCTCTCATAATAAATCATCCTGTCAAGTTGCTATGGTGAAGGCAACCCAAAAGGACCATGCACAACCGGGTCAAATACTTTCCTAATATAGTTGCAACCTTAGACACTATTCCAACAATTACAACACTTGGATAGACTAAATGAGAGAAATAACACTTAAGGTTTATTAATATATTATAAGTTCTAATATGTAAATAATATTATTTAATTAGTATTGATCAAGAATTAATTTAGAATTAATTAAGTGATCAAAAAGAGACTAATTAAATATATGAGGTTGATTGTGTAAATCATCTACTTTGTATAGTTGGGCTAATGATCCATGATTTGTATGGAATTGGTTAAAACCCATAAGGTGCTCCATGGATAGTCCATGGAGGTTAAAAACTCATGGATCATGGAATATGGAAAACCATGACAATTAGGGTTTACAAGGTGTAACCCTACTTGTGCCACAACTATATAAAGGCCTTTATGCAAGCAAAATCGGGACTACTTGTACAAGATAGAGGGCTAGCCAATTTTAGAGTGTAATTGTACTTCTCTTAAGGTTATTCCAAGTGTTGTAGTGTTGTGTGAGACACTTGAGGCATCAGACTTGAGGTGCTAGGCTCACAAGGTTCTCAAGGAATCCAAACTACAAAAAGTTTTGTTATTCTTCTAGCATTTATGTTTAAATGTTCCCCATGATATTCTAGATAGGTTAAGAACCTTGGAAAATCATTTTTGCATGTATCTTAGTAAAACATAGATCCAATGTTTCTAGGGTTTCATGTACACCTTAAGAGTGTAAGAATGCTTAAAACACTTCAGTGGTATCAGAGCCTAGGCTAGTTTATTTGATACTTGATGCAAACTTGTTAAGAAAATCGACAAAACTATTTTCTTCCTGGGTGAACTCGACGAGTCCATGCCTTTCTTCAACCAATTCGGCGAGTCAGTTTGTGCACTCGATGAGTTGGCTTGTCAGAGTGTAGTTTTCCGACTTTTGCTGCTGGAAATGGACTAGAAACATTACCCTAAATTGTTTTGGTGTTGTAAAATTTGTTTTAGATGGTGTAATGGTTATGCCGATCCATTTTCAATGGCTAATATCAAAATTTCAAGTTTTATATGTTTTTTTTATGATTCTTGAAATTGTTGATATGCATGTTCATGAAGTTATGAGTTTAGAAGAACATATGAATTATTTTTAACTTGCTTGGTAGTTTAATTCTTGATCTTAATGTGTTTTAATGGAATCCATAATTTGTCCTCAAGTTACGGATTACCAGAAGTCACACTTTCAAAGTCCATTATGAAACACATAGGTTACATAAAATGAAAAGTTTCTCATTTTATTAATCCATTAACTCATAAGTTGAAAAGTTTTGAAAGCTATAATTCAACCCTTATACTTTATAATATTATAAGTTAATATATATATATATATATATATATATATATATATATATATATATATATATATATATATATATATAAGAACAAAAGACGTTTTAACATTAGTAGGCCTCATTCACGAAGCCGGTCTATAAGTGAGGTATTGGGACATCCCTTAATTTCTCGGCCAGAAAAGACCGATTTAATTTATGCTTTTAAAATAAAGTCAGAGTAATGCTTTTAAAAGATGTCGCGGAATTTGTCCCCAAAACAAAACATGATAAAAATTTATCAAAACCTTTCTTTAAGAAATATATATTTTCATTTTATATCAAACCTTGGGATGTCATGTTCCGATACAGATCAAAAACATAAAAAAGACATTATAAGCCTTACAACAGTTATGTACAACTACTGGCCTATAATCCAAAAATCTTTCATCATCATCCGACTATGCTCGGGGTCCACTACCTGTAATATAAAAAGCTGAGCGGTTCAGGCTTGGGAGCCTGGTGAGCTTATAGGGTTTTCAACCCACAATAATAATAAATCTATTAGATTCGTCAATCAACAATAACCCTGATTACCCACTCCCACTATCCTTACTTTATGTCCGTAAATACCTATCACAAGGGACCTAGCCTAAGAAATATCACCGGGATGGACACTACTGCTAAGGGGACTCCTCAGCCATACATGTCCTAAAGGCAACCATGAGGGGGATGGAGTACACCAATGAACATATAATTCACCAACACCTACAGGATGCGAACCTGCTAGTGTTCCACTGGACTGTCTAGAAAGGTCCGTGGTCATCATCTATACTCCACTAGACGACTACAACAACAACAACAACAACATCGAGGCCTCTCATCATTTTAACACACATCGACTATTTCGTCTACCCATGTTTTACCCAACGTATTTGTAGATAAAATACATATACAACTTAAAACTTGTATAAAACATTTATTCAATAGTCACCTCAAATAAACAATTAATATAATTACACATAACACGTATTTTATAGAAAATACTTCATATCTATGTGTAAGATGAAAGTGACTACATACTCACATGATTTAACGATAATCGGGCAGCACTTCGTTTCCTAAAACGATCGTTTCTAATAAAACCAAGAGTTTTATTGAGAAACCATGCTCTGCGAGGGTTGGGCTTCAAAACCGAAAAGATAATTTTTTTTTCAGGTCTTCGGGCACTTCGGAATGTATTTTGGGTGTTTGATATAATATCGGGGCTTTGTGGGAAGTTGAAATGGAAGCAATATGGGTTTAGGGGTGTAAAATGACAAATATCCAAATTACCACCGGGGGGTCTCGCACCCTTCTAATTATAGGGGCGAGGCTTCTGATCCGAGGGCTGAGAAGCGAATAGGTGTCAACAGATGCGAGGGTCAGGTGGTACGCATGTGTGAGGCTCCAGCTGTTGGCTTCTGATTGGACCGATGTCTAGGTCCGAGGGGTGCAAGGTGGCGCGCCTGCGAAGCTCGGATACGTCAGGAGGGCACGCGTCGGACGGAGGCGACGCGGCTTCAGATGCGAGGAGTCACCTGGGCATGCGTCCTGCTTCCGTTGGGCCTCCCTTTGGTCGAATCAGCAACGAGCACATGACATGCATGCGAGAATCCGAGTGACGTGGCCGAAGTCTGTCCATGCAAAATTCCTTTGATTTCGTGTCTTTTTCTTGATTTTTTGACCCAAAACTTCTAAAATCCATAACTTTCGCATACGGGCTCCATTTTTGACATTCTATATATGCACGCGTAGGCAAAATTACGCTCTATAACTTTCTCTTAGACTTCATTGTCTAATTTTGACTTTAATTTTAATATTATTATTTTTAACAGACTGGGACAGGAAATCCCTTAAAAATTCATAACTTCTTCATCCGACGTCCGTTTTCGTTCGTCCTTTTACCGTTGTATTATTATTGACGAGACCTTCATTTCTCATTTACGTTGTGTCGGCTAAAAATCAGTCGATCTAAAATTTGAGTTTTTAGTTGTCTACTGTTAAGCTGAAACTTAGAAAAATCATAACTTCCTCATACGATGTCAGATTTGGACGTTCTTTTTATACATACTCTTGGTTTAGCGAACACTACGAGTTTCATTTAGGTCACTAAGGCTAAAAAGTAGTTTATGAAAAACTCACTTTTTACGTCATTTGGCGCCGTGCCGGTTTTGTCGTGGAACTTCGACATGTCATAACTTCTTCGTTATAACTCGGATTTCGGTGTTCTTTATATATTCGGAATCCTTGTCATGACCACTACAACTTTCTTAATAGATATCGACTTTATCTAATATTTATTTTCGACTCTCATTTTTATTCTTAACTAATTAAATCCTAATAATTAAGCATAAAACACATAATTCACATAATAATCACACAATTCCTCTCCATTTCTTCAAAATTAGTTACAAAGTTTGACCTAGACTATTACATCATCATTAATGTCTATCTTAGAAACACGGGTGTTACAGGTATAAGGTTGTTGCCTATAAAATGGTAGCTTAATGGGTGTCCACTCTCACCTAGCGCTTCCTTGACTGGTAGAGGGTCGTTAGCCGAACGGGTAGGACAATGAATTTAATCCTCATTAAAAGTATAATGATACTAGAGTAACTAAATGTTTTTATAAACTCCCAATCTTAGTTAGTTTATGAAAATGTGAATAAGGTGCTAACCCATGAAATTACACTTTGCACTTTGCTTTAGTCGTTAGTGAAGCCTGTATGTTTAACCGGCACACTAACTTGCACTTAACAAGCTAGGAAAAGGGTACCTTAATGTTTATCATAGTATCAATGGAGCGCATTTTTGGGTTTTGAGCATTCTAACACTCCTAAGTGTACATGCAACCCTAAATACCTTGGATCTATGTTTTCTCTATTATACATGCACTTATGAACATCCAAGGTATTATTCTAATCTAGCATACAAAATAATGAATATAACAAGATAGAATACATACCTCTTTGATGTAGAATGTCTTCATGAAGCTTGAGTGCCTAGTGCCTCAAGTGTGACACCTCAAATGGTTCACACAACACCAAATACACTTTGGAATAACTTGAGAGAAACTTGAACACTCCTAAAATCGGCTAGCCCTTTCTTATTATTCATAATGGCCGATTTTTTCCAAAGAATGTGATCTTATATAGCTGTTACAATTAGGGTAAACCCTAATTGTCATGGCCTTCCATTTCCTTGGATCCATGGGTTCAAATACACCATGGAGCATCCATGGACCATCCTATGGGGTTTAGCCCAACTTGATTATCCATGGAGCATTAGCCCACTATACAAGTATGGATGATTTACACAATCAACCCATATATTTAATTAGTCTTCTTTTGATCACTTAATTAATTCTATATTAATTTTTTGATCAAAACTAATTAAATAATCCTATTAATATATTAGAACTTATAATATATTAATCAACCTTAAGTGTTATTTCTCTCATTATAGTCTCTCCAAGTGCATGATGCCATGCAACCCAAATGGACCATGTCGGGTCGGGTCAAGTCTTACCAATTATAGTTATGGACTAAGATATTAATCCAACAGTCTCCCACTTGGATAAGTCTAAAACTATTATTGCAAGTATGACTTCAAGAACCGACTGGCAATCGTAGCTCTCAAAAGCTTTCGTCGAACTCTGACCTTGTCGATGAACTCTGACCTTTGTCAATGACTTGTCCATTAGATAAGTGATCATATATTCCTCCATTCTGGATATCGTATGGACTGAGACATGGATTATCAATCATTCTCTCTGTCCATTTGTATTTTCCCGATTTCCGATTCATGATGACTGACTGATTGAACAAATCAAACCAGTCCTGATTTGGCCAAGCACTCACATGTGTCATCATTAAATCAACGAGGGGCCCATATATATCTCTTTTATCCTGAAGGTAAAAGGATTGGATAAACTTCGACTCATATGGCTTGTTCTACTACTTGTTGAATCATACACAAAGGAATGTTTTATAACACCGAGTTACCAATGTGTTTTCGTGCAATCAATGTAGTATCAACTCATAGTAACAACTCATATCTCTAGGTTTGAAGAATATAAGATATTATCGTCTCATGATCACTCGTGATAAAATCCATGAAGTGATTCAAATGAGCGCGGGTTGAATCCAATACTCAGAACTTATGAGCAATCATGAGTGTTGTAGCACAACTTTGTCCACTAACGTGGACCTCTACAAGACAACCCATGACAGTCTTGATTCATATCTACTTCCAACATATGACCAAATGTGGATGGCTTGAATAACATAGTCGTTCCGGAAGAATAACCTAGTTATTATGGAAGTCAAAACATGCAAAGTGAAACACAAAAATAAATGAATCTAATATGGTCTCAGAACTTATGAATATAAATAAAACACCTTTTATTTATCACCATATGGTTGCACATTATTCATTGTATACTGTTTCAGCTATCAACTTTATTCGTGAATTCAAAACAATAGTTGTCCCATGCTCCAAGCATGTACACTATGTTTTCTAAACACTAGTCATGCCATACACCAAGTATGCATACTATGTTTGTCTATGACCCTTACTTTGTGAAATAAACCAATTGACCAAACTTTCAATGATTCTAATTTCACAGTCCCAAATCTTTACTGCAAATGCAAGAATTCCAAATTCATGCCATTCACTGAAATCGGTTAGATTCTAAACTTATATTCATTGATCCTCTTGTAATGATTATGCACAAAGTCAGAAAGACTTGACAACAAACATTATAGAGCATTCCAAAGGAGATCAGCTCCTTGTAAACATCCATTCTTGCATTAAGTTTCCGAATCTTACACAAATGGAATAATTTCTAACTTTGAAACATTTCCAGATTGCATTTTGACTATCACTTCTGAACAAGAGTTGCCTCCTTACAGATTATGTCAATATGGTCCTTCCAGAATTATCACTATACTTCCAAATGTCCTTGAGCAACCAATCTTTGGTAAACCTTAGATTGTCCTCGACAATTGATTAATCCTTTTAGTCATATCCAATTCTAGACCTTTTCCCTTCTTAATGCCCCAGGCATTTGGAAAATTTTAGAAATGATGAATATAGCACATGTAATCGATCCTATATCCGAAGCATATGGGACACAATTCATGATGTCTCACATAAAGACTAAAACAGTCTTTTGCTATACTATTTTCTTTTAAATTTGCCAAGTTCTCATAATTCAGATTATCAAAAAGGGATGCCGTAATCATAATCGGATTTTAGAACGCAAATAATGGACCCATAAACAGAATTTCCTTATGTTGAGCCATTCCAACATGAAATTCATATATATATATATATATATATATATATATATATATATATATATATATATATATATATATATATATATATATATATATATATCCTCGACTAAATACGATTAAAACCTCAATCTAAGCTTTTAGATTTTAGATGAAGTATAATTTCCACTCCCTTAATTATAGCAAAACAAATCTTTCCCAATTGAAACTTTTTGTTTTCTATAATTAACATTGCTAACTTGCAATACTTATCATAATTATCATGCTCCCACTAACATGATGATTATTAGCATAACACTTATGCTCCCACTAGCTTTGACATGTACTCAGAAATCAGCTCGACATCTAGAAGTCAATACTTTATTGACTTTCTTACCAAAGTTCAGATTTCTGATACTAGATTGCTTTGATACAACTTTATCATAATCATACACCTTATCTTACATAGCTCACAAGTGTGTCTAAATAATTTTAAGAACTATGAGAAGGGATGCCGTAATCATAGTCTTGATTGTTTAGACCTTTTCCACTTCTCACAAGTCCATGTTAGTGTGTCGGTTAACCACACACGCTCCACTAACGACTTTGAGAATGCAAATATCACAATTTCTATCTAGCTAAAATCTACTTAGTGAAACTGTTTCATCACCATCATTTTCATGAATCGGAGAGAAACCTTATGACACTTACATTTAATGGTGTATGTGTTCTTATCCATGTGAATTGGCAAAACCATAGTCACAAGACAGGGATAATGACAAATCCAAACTCATATGGACTGAAGTCAATCTTAGTTTCATGCCACCTGGCAGCTCAAGGGCCTGTCATTGCTTCCAATTTGTTGTGCAACCAATTGAGAACTCTAAGAACTCATATGCAAAGCCAACTTTAACTGGAATGGGCATAAAATATGTCAACACAATAGGTTGTAAACCTCAAGTGGTGTGCTAGTGAAGAACTTCAGGTTTTATTCTTGATTAGTTCTTGATACTTTCAAGACCTTTAAGACTCCCACTGTCCTCTTGACATATAAAACTTTCTTGTCAGATATTCAAGAGATAGTGTGGATTCTAATCAAGACAAACACTTCACACAATTGACCTTAGTTGGTCTTTGTTTTATCCAAAACATCACAACTTACCAATTTCAAATGTACAAGAGTAGAAAACTTTTACTCTAACATTTTGACAAGTGTTTTAAACCTTCTTTAAGACATGTGACTCAAGTTACAATTGATGGGTTTTGGTCATAAGAACATCCTATGTGCTCATACAAACCCTAATGCTTGGATCTAGGTTTCTCTATTGTACATGCAAGTTATCCAAGACTATAAACCCTAATTCTAATATACAAGTAATTATATTAACATAAGAATGGGTTTAAGTTATTACCTTGATTGTTATATAGCAATAACAATCCAATTCCTCCTTGTATTGACTTTAGAAAGCTTAGAGTCATAAATGTCACTCCTCTAATGGTTCACAAATACCAAGAGCAAGAGGATGAAGAGGAGAGAGGATGTAGGTTGCCCTAAAACGTGTGAAACCCTAGAAGAATGCTTAGCCACATTTTTGGGTCATAAGGGATCTATATATAGGAGGCTATTAGGGTTATCTAACAAGGGAACCCTAATTTGGATGCTTAAGCCCTAAGCAACCCATGGACTCTTTTCCTTAAGGCCTTGGACGATTTCTCATGGGTTTCCCCATAGAATTCGTCCACTCCTTATTATAAGGCAACCCATAGCCCAAATTGCAATTATCTTATAATTACAATTCCAGTCCCTTAAGTTTAATTAATATCTTTTAGTCACAAAACTAATTACCAATTAATTCTTGACTAATATTAATTAAACAATATGATTTCTCCTTTAATATATTACTCTCATAATATACTAATAAATCATATTTAATCCTTTCTCTCCATAATTCATCCTATCAAGTTGCTTTGGTGAAGGCAACCCAAAAGGACCATGCACCATCGGGTCAAGTACATACCAAAATAGTTATGGACTTAGACACTAATCCAACAGTCTCCTACTTGGATAAGTCTAATAACTATTATGCGTATGACTTCAGATCCTGATCTGCAATCGTAGCTTTCCAAAGCCGCTGTCAACTCTGATCATATCAGATACACGTGTCCTTTAGATAAGGGATCATATATTCGTCCCTTCTGGATATCATATGGGACATGATTTCAAATCATTCTCTTTGTACTATATCTCGACTTTCGATTTATGATGACTGACTAATTGAACAAATCAAATTAGCCCTGGCCCGGCTGAGCATTTACGTTTGTCATCACTAAACCATGGAGGGGCCCAAAGATATCGCTTTTATCCTACTTGGGATAAAAGGAACGGATAAACTTTGATTCAATGCTTGCTTGCACTCACTCACCGAATCAAACACAACAATATGTTTTATGACACCAAGTTACTAGTGCGTTTTCAAATTATCAATGTGCAACCAATTAGCAAGACACAACTCACACATATCGGTTTCAAGAATATAAGATGTTATTGTCTCACCAATCACTCGTGATACAATCAATGGAGTGATCTAAGTGAGCATGGGTTTGATCCAATGCTCAAATTCATATTCATAAGCACTCATGAACGTTGCAGCAAACATTTTCTTATGTCTAATACACTTTTAGACATTCCACACACCAATTCATGATAGTCTTCATTCATACCTACTTCCAACATATGAACGACTGTGGCCCGTTCGAATAATTTGACTGTTCTTAACCAATTAAATTATTCAGGAAGTCAAAACATGCAAAGTGAAACACAAAAATGATACTAATCCCATATGGCCTCAACCCTTTGAGCATAAATAAAACACCTTTTATTTATCACCATATTGATTACTCATTATTTGTCGTTTCGGGTAATCAACTTCTTACTTGAATTATTACACTTGTCCCATGCTCCTAGCGCGCACACAATGTTTACCTATGGTTCTTACTTTGTGAAATAGATCAAATTGAACACATTTCCAATCATTCTTCATTTCACAACTCCTAATCCTTTTTCATCAGTGTAAGAATATAAAATTCTTGCTACTTATAGAATATGCTAGATTCTAACATTCTATGCAACGATCCTTTCGTAATGTCACTGCACCAAAGTCACAAAGACTATTGCCAACGATATTACAAAGTCTACTATTGGATATTGTTACAAGACAATTCCTTAGATATGATGTCTCTCATTCAAAGTACATTCCTTTGAACATCCTTTTGCATAAAAGTTTCTAATCTAGTCATATGTTTTCAATATTCAATACCTAATATGGACACGTTTCCATATTTTCCATATGACAACTCATTCTTAATAGAATCTTATCTATTCATAATAATGTCGATATGGTCCATCCAATATGGGAACATTTCCATATTTTCCAATACTATACTTCCAACTACTCACAAGCGACCAATCCTCGGCGAACTTTGGATTGTCCTTTGATAGTTGTTTAATTATCTTAGTCAAAACCAATTCTTGCCCTTTTTCCCTCTAAATGCGCTTGACATTTGGAAAATTTTAGAATGGTCAAATATTATAGCATTTGCAATCGATCCTATACCCGAAGCGTATGGGATAAGATGCATAATGTCTTACATAAAGATTTGATACTTTATCAATCTTTTGCCATAATGTTTTATTTGGTATGTTCTCAAAAATTCGAATTGTGAAGAGGAATGTCGTAATCAGAAACGAAATTTTAATAACACACTATGTTTCTTTGACTAAGTTATTAACATTCCACAACCTATGCCTTTAGATTTGAAATTAAGCATAATATTCTCTCCCTTAATAATAGCAAAACAACCATTCAACTCTTACAGCTTTGCAAAGTATGACTCTTGTTTTCTATAATTAATATTGCCAACTTGCAATACTTTCCTTAATAATCATACAATCATCACATTTATGTTCCCACTATCATGATGATTATTATAAAACATAACACTTTATGCTCCCACTAGCTTCGACATGTATTCAGAAACATCTTAACTTTCAGAAAATTAATACCTATTGAATTTCTTAAGTCCATGTTTCTAATACTTAATGCTTTGATAATCTTTTATCAAGGCTTCTTGAACTTATACACCCTTTTCTTAGATTGCTCATATGTGCGTCTAAACAATTCAGACTAATTGCAAAACCTCACAATTCGAATCATGGAAAGGGATACGGTAACCATAATCGAATTTGAGAATACAATTTTCACAATCACTATCTTCTTAAAATCTATCTTAGTGAAAGCATTTCCTCACAGTCATTTTCATGAAGGAGGGAATCTTATGACACTTAGATTTTAATGGTGTATACGTTCCTATCCATGTGAATTTGTTAAAACCAAAGTTAACGACAAACTCAAACTCATATGGACCGAACTTTATTAATCTTGATTTCTTGACTTATGGTAGCACAGCTGCCCACCATGTCTTCCAAGTAGTCAAGCAGCTCACCCTTTCCTATCAATGTACTTTTCATTGATCAATGTCCTTGCCTTTTATGTATTCAGATGAGGACTCATGGAACTCACATGCATAATTAAATCAATTGGAGTGGCACAGAAACAATATAGTGTCAAAACGATAGTTTGTAAAACTCAACTCGTGTGCTAGTGATGATCGATAAGGTCTATTTTGATTTGTTCTTGAAACCTTTCAAGACCAATAAGACTCCCACTGACTCCTTGACATATAAGATTCTCTTGTCAATAACCATTTCTTGACAAACAAATATTCAAGAGTTAGTGTAGTTTTTATCAAAATACTTCACAAATTGGTCCTAGTTGGTCTTTTTCTTATCCAAGACATCACAACTTTCCACATTTGATGAATGTTATAAACCTTCTTAATACTTTTTCACTCAATTTCACCATCTTAACTCTAAGACTTGTTTTGGAATGAAGTATGATTGAATTCTTGATTTAACCATTTCTTCAATTCTTGACTCCTCTTCTCAGACATACAATTATACTAAGACTTACTTAGAGGATCAATTGAGATATGGTTCTTAATCATTAAGACCTATCATAAAGCATAAAAGGTACTCTCCCTTCTTCTTAGAATGGAGAAACTTTTATCTTTCTGCCTACTTGATTCTTCTTATTCGTTCTGCTATTGATTTAAACCTTTTCAATCAATTCAGAATTACAGTTAATCTTATAAGTATTATAATATTTACTAAACCTTTAGTAAATCATGATGAATATCTTTGTTACTCTTATGGTGGACTTGATCAACACACAACTTTGTGTACTTGATTTCCTAGTCCTTTCACTTGACACTTTGTCAACGAATTAGTCTAATTTCCAAATATGAAATTTCTCATTCATCGTGCAACCAAGTTGCATGATTCCAAGTTTCTGTCTAATTGAAACTTGGGCGATGAGAAACTTTCCCTATTCGGTAAATTTTCGACATTTCCACAAATAACATAATTAAGAATCAAATCCATTATTGCTAATAATAGAAACATTCTAACATCAATTTTTCATACACGTCATTGCAAGGATAAATAAATAATATAAAATCAAAATTTATTTTATTGCGGAAAAAATTTGTCCTTACAATGCAATTCATTGAAAAACTATGCTAATACATCTTTCTTAGCAATTTAATTGTAACTCTAAGTAGCAGCTCAAGAATCTAATCTTCAACTAATGCGATCGAAATCCATTCCTTCACGGTTAGATTATGCTCACTTCTTCCTTTAAGCTTCCTCTCCTTTCATTGATCCTATAAAACATCAATTGTAATCTTATCACATTATGTATTAAGAATCTAGAATAGGAGCTTAAAAGAGTTAGTCAATGGATTTTACCTAAAGCAGAGCCATACATTTTGACTATGCCATCTCTTAGATCTCTTAGGTAAATAGGGCAGCTTCGTCTCCAATGCTCCTTCTCTTGGCAATAAAAGCAAATTGACTCTTTTGGAACAACACATGGAACTACTTCAGACATTGCCTTTCTCTTATGATCAAACTTTTCGATCATAGCATGTCTTTCGTTGCCATTGTCTATATCCATAGAGGTCTTGAAGGCAGATTCACCAATCAACTTTGCTTTTCTATTGCGCCAAACCATTGCTGATTCAGCAGCAATAAACATATAGGTGAGATCTATAAGGTTCATGTCGCAGTTCATGATATAGTACTCTCTTACGAACTCACTATATGAGTTAGGTAGTGACTGAAGAATCCAATCAACAGCCATCTCCTCACAGACAACGGATCCCAACATTCTTAACCTATCAATGCGTGACTTCATCCCTGGGACATGTGCACACACCAACTTTCCTTCTTTATGTTTACTTGCCAAAAGGGCTTGAGTGAGCTTGAACTTTTCAAGCCTTAGAACTTGTGGGTTAGGGAGAATAACTGGAGGAGGTGGAGGAAGAGAAGCATCATCTCTTGTTCCTCGATCGAATCGTGGAATATCATCTTCATGCGGAATGCTTGTTCCACGGGATTTGGGAAGACCATAGTTGTCGAACTTGACATCTACAAAACGGGAGAAAACGAATTCAAGTTAGTTGATTGATTGAGTCTTTAGTAAATCACCCAAATGAGATACTAAGGCTAGGACCCAACACAATACGCTACAACCTAGAAAATGGATGCCGTAATCTAGTTGTAGAATATTTGAAGGTAAGTGAATGACGATTCACTAATTTCCACCATGAAAAACGAAAAAGAAATTTAAGTTTTAAATCTATGAAAACTCCTAGATCCTTTGAGATTCATTGAACATTTCAATGGCATGTCTAAATCTCGATATGCCCCTCTAGTTTGTGACTGGGATGCCAAGGATCACAAAGCGGGTGTGAATAACCATGCAAACTACATGGTGCCCCCACATGTTACAATCACCTATTTGATGTGCCGGTAAACCACACACGCTCCACCGAACTATGACAAACATTGAGTCACCCTTTGCTACCTTTGGTTAGAACCATTTAGTGTGCCGGTAAACCACACACGCTCCAATAACGTCTTCGCAAGGGCACAAAGTGTAATTTCATGGAATTGCATCAATTCACTTTTGCCTAAGTAACTAAGATTGGGAATTTGAAAACATTTAGTTACTTTTGTACTTCAATATACTTATAATGGAAGGTTTCGTCCTATCCTATCCGTTCGGCTAACGACCCTCCACTAGTCAAGAGTGCGGTGGGTAAGAGTGGATACCCATTCAATCGCCATTTTATAGGCAATTTCCTTAAACACCCCTTATAGACCAGCTTCGTGAATGAGGCCTGCTAACGGTAAGACTGACTTTTACTCATACATATATACAATGTTAGACTTTTAATGTTATATATAGTATAGGGTGTATTTTACACTTTTAAAGTACTTGGTGGTCAAATTTAATAATTATACATTTAATTCAATTAAATTGCAAGCCAAAAATTTTATGGATTTATTAAACCTCTTTTAATTATACACCTTAATTAATTAATAAAACCATAAGGGTGTGATTTGAACTTTTCAAAACAATACTAGGGTTTTAGAATTTAACATTCCTATCTAAACCTTTAATCAAATTTTAAATTCCAAAACTTGAGGACAAGTTTTGAAACATTTCAAAACATTAGGGTTTAGAATTTAAATATACATCAAAATTACACTTTTAATCAAAATTTAAATTCCAAAACTTGAGGGCAAGTTTTGAAACCTTTTCAAAACATTAGGGTTTCATCTATTTAAATTTCAAAACTAAACTTTTGAGTTCAAAATTCGACTATAAAACCTATGGGGGAAATATGAAACTTTTCATAACACAAGGATCAAATAACAAATAATCTTAATTAACATTTAATCACATAATTATCCATATTTGATTTATTTAATGATTTCTTGCAAAACAATTTACCAATTTAATCACAATAATTAATCAATTATCACATAAGGAAACAAATATTTTATTAATTGATAAATATCTTCAATTAGATCAAGAATAGAGTCATATATATCATAAAATAGGATTTATATTGATCTAATATGATAAAGGCAAGCATCTCAAAGATAAACAACAAGAAATCCCGAAAATAGCTCCATCTGATGCTCGAACTCGCCGAGTACCCCCATGGACTCGCCGAGTATTGGCAAGTCGTCGAGTCCACAGTGGGACTCGCCGAGTCCATCATGCAGAACCATAAAAATCAAATTTTTTCAAGATACAAGGCATCAATACAATAGAAACCAATCTAGTCTCTGATACCACTGATGGGTTTTGGTCATAAGAACATCCTATGTGCTCATACAAACCCTAATGCTTGGATCTAGGTTTCTCTATTGTACATGCTAGTTATCCAAGACTATAAACCTTAATTCTAATATACAAGTAATTATATTAACATAAGAATGGGTTTAAGTTATTACCTTTATTGTTATATAGCAATAATAATCCAATTCCTCCTTGTATTGACTTTAGAAAGCTTAGAGTCACAAATGTCACTCCTCTAATGGTTCACAAACACCAAGAGCAAGAGAATGAAGAGGAGAGAGGATGGAGGCTGCCCTAAAATGTGTGAAACCCTAGAAGAATGCTTACCCACATTTTTGGGTCATAAGGGATCTATATATAGGAGGCTATTAGGGTTATCTAACAAGGAAACCCTAATTTGGATGCTTAAGCCCTAAGCAACCCATGGACTCCTTTCCTTAAGGCCTTGGACGATTTCTCATGGGTTTCCCCATAGAATTCGTCCACTCCTTAATATAAGGCAATCCATAGCCCAAATTGCAATTATCTTATAATTACAATTCCAGTCCCTTAAGTTTAATTAATCTCTTTTAGTCACAAAACTAATTACCAATTAATTCTTGACTAATATTAATTAAACAATATGATTTCTCCTTTAATATATTATTCTCATAATATACTAATAAATCATATTTAACCCTTTCTCTCCATAATTCATCCTATCAAGTTGCTTTGGTGAAGGCAACCCAAAAGGACCATGCACCATCGGGTCAAGTACATACCAAAATAGTTATGGACTTAGACACTAATCCAACAACAATCTTAGAGTATAACTCTAAGAATTGTTTTTTTGGAACGAAGTATGAATCATCTTCTTGATTTGACTACTTCAACAATTCATAGCTCCTTTCCTTGCCTATCAGAGTGCACTTAGAGGATGAATTGTGATAAGGTCTATTAATCATTAAGATGATTATATAACATGATACTAAAGTACTCTCCCATCTTTTTAGATTTGAGAGACTTTTATCTTTCTGCCTAAGTTGATTCTTCTTATTCGCTCTTCCATACATTGGAACTTTCCAATGTTTTAGAATTATACTTTAGCCTATAAGTATAACCATATTTACTAAGCTTTAGTAAATTATGACGAATAGTCTTATCGATCTTTTGTGGTGGACTTAACCAGTGCACAAGAATGTGTACTCGATCCCTTAGTCCTTTACTTGACTCACACATCCATGTGAACAAGTAGTTAGTCTTAATTTTTTCAATGCTTGAAAGTTCTCATCCATCATGCTATACACCTTGCATGATTCCAAGTTTCAGTCCAATTGAAACTTGGGTGATGAGAATCTTTCCTTATTTGGTAAATTTAGATACTACCACAGATGAAAGAATCAAATTCATATTTCCACTCTTGCTATTAATAGAATCTTATAAGCAACAAAACTTTTCACAAAAGCCACTGTAAGGATATTTTGAAATAAATAAAATCAATTTTTTTTCCTTTTATTTAAAAAAACTTTGCGGAAAAACTATCCTTACAGTACAATAGCACATGAAAACTTTGTTGTTATCTATTCCTAAGCAATATATCATAACTCCTAAGAAGTAGCTCAAGAATCCGATCTTCAACTTATGCGATAGAAATCCATCTACGCAATCAGATTCAACATATTCTTTCTTTAAGTTTCTTCACTTTTCTTTCATTCTTAAAATATCAACATGTGACCCAGTCACATCATGTATGAGTTAGATAGTGGACTTTACTTGAAGTAAAGTCAAACTTATTGACTTTACCAGCCTTATGATCTTTCAGGTAAATTTGGCAGCTTCGCAATCAATTCCCCTTCCTTTGGCAATTTATCATATGGACTCTTTGATAATGGTACCGGTACTATCACAGACTTAGCTTTTCTCTTTACCATTTGGTCAACTGAGTTGACTATGGTCGATCCCTTTCCATTGGGAAGAGAGAGCTTTACTGGATATCCAATGTCATCATTGTCAATGTCCATAAAGTCTTGTCATAGTCTGTTTCATAGGAGTCCCAAAGGAACTCACTATGTGACTTAGAAAGTAGTTGAGCCACCAACTTTCTCAAGACTTTGACACCCAACTCTCCCGGCTTGTCAATATGTGACTACATCTCCAAGATGTGATCACACATAGACCTTTGCTTGCCAATAGGGCTTGAGTAACCTTAAACTTTTCAAGAACTTGTGGGTTTAGGAGAATAATTGGAGGAGGTGGAGGAAGTGAAGTTCCAAGAGATTTGGGATGATCATAGATGTCTGAACTAGACATCTTTTTGGGAGATATTCAAGATAGTTGATTTAAAGTCCTTAATATAACACCCAATAAGAAATGTTAAGGCTAGGACCCAACACAACATTTTATAACTTGGAAGAAGGATGCCGTAATCCAAGCTATAGAATATTTGAAGGTAGGTGAATGACGATTCACCAATTTCCACCATGAAAAACAAAATAAATTATTAGGTTTTTAATTGGATTTGAAACTCCTAGATATTTTGAGATTCATTGAACTTTTCAACGACATGTTTCAATCTCGAGTGTGCCCTTCAGGTTTTGTGACTGGGATGCCAGGATCACAAAACAAGGTGTGAAGTAACCATGCAAATTACTTGGTACCCTTAAGTGTTTACCCCTCAATCGATGTGCCGGTTAATCACACACGCTCCATCAATACTATGATAAACATTAAGTTACCCTTTGCCTACCTTGTTAAATACGAGTTAGTGTGCCGGTTAACCACACACGCTCCACTAACCGAATTAAACAAAGTGAAAAGTGTAATTTCATGGATTAGCACCTTATTCACATTTTCCTATGTAACTAAGATTGGGTATTTATAAATGGTTTAGTTACTTAGTATTTATCATTAATACTTTTAATGAAGGGAGAATTCTAGTCCTTATCCTACTCGTTCGGCTAACGACCCTCCACCAGTCAAGGAAGCGGTGGGTGAGAGTGGACACCCATTAAACTGTCATTTTATAGGCAATAACCTTATACCCCCCTTATAGACCGGCTTCGTGAATGAGACCTAATAACAGTAAGATTGACTTTACTCTTATACACACACACACACACACACACATATATATATATATATATATATATATATATATATATATATATATATATATATTAACTTATAATATTTTAAAGTATAATGGTTGAATTTGAACTTTTAAAATTCTAAGGGCTAACTTGGAATTAAAGTATTCATAAGTGAAAACTTTTCAAATTCCAAAACTTGAGGGCAAGTTTGAAACTATTCAAAACTAATTAATTCCATAACTTATGAGTTTAAAGTAGTTTTAATTAAAAAAAAAACTCTTCAAGTTCCATAATTTGAGGAAAAGTTATGGAAGACTTTAAACTAATTAATAATAAAAAAAATAACTCTTTTTTATTGTAACTTATGGAACTAATTAAGGTTACACTTTTTTTAGTTATTTGTTTTTTAATGAAGAGACTCTTGAACCTCCATAACTTGTGGACAAGTTATGGAGTCATAAAACCATTTAATTAGAACTAGACTCTTCATTTTGTAACCTTTGCCAAATTTTATGAGTTTTATGATTACTAAATGTGACTTTTCATATAACTTGAGGACAAGTTACAAAAACACACTTTTGGAATCAACTCTTAGATTAAAATGGATTGAAATCAACTATTTCACACAACTTTTCTATTAATCTAAGAACAAGATAATTCAAATTATCAATCTTCAAGAAATTAGCAAGAGCATACAAACTAATACAAATCTTGAAATTATGACAATTATCTTAGAAATTAGATTAGCTTGAACATTACCACATCAAAAACAAATTTATAAGTCCAAAAACATCTTAGGGTAATGTTCTGAGTCCAATTCCAGCCAAAATAATCGAAGTCAAAACATGTCGAGTGCACGAACCAACTCGGCGATTTGGATGCATTTTGCCTTGGACTCGGCGAGTCTGCTGTGCAGAAAGCATCAAAACTCGATTTTTTCAGCAACTTTTGCAAGTATAACAAGAAAACAAGCCTTGGCTTTGATACCACTGTTGGGTTTTGAGCATTCTAACACTCCTAAGTGTACATGCAACCCTAAATACCTTAGATCTATGTTTTCTCTATTATACATGCAATTATGAACATCTAAGGTATTATTCTAATCTAGCATACAAAATAATGAATATAACAAGATAGAATACATACCTCTTTGATGTAGAATGTCTTCATGAAGCTTGAGTGCCTAGTGCCTCACGTGTGACACCTCAAATGGCTCACACAACACAAAATACACTTGGAATAACTTGAGAGAAACTTGAACATTCCTAAAATCGACTAGCCCTTTCTTATTATTCATAGTGGCCGATTTTTTCCAAAGAATATGATCTTATATAGCTGTTACAATTAGGGTAAACCCTAATTGTCATGGTCTTTCATTTCCTTGGATCCATGGGTTCAAATACACCATGGAGCATCCATGGACCATCCTACGGGGTTTAGCCCAACTTGATTATCCATGGAGCATTAGCCCACTATACAAGTATGGATGATTTACACAATCAACCCATATATTTAATTACGCTTCTTTTGATCGCTTAATTAATTCTAGATTAATTCTTGATCAATACTGATTAAATAATCCTATTAATATATTAGAAATTATAATATATTAATCAACCTTAAGTGTTATTTCTCTCATTATAGTCTATCTAAGTGCATGATGCCATGCAACCCAAATGGACCATGTTGGGTCGGGTCAAGTCTTACCAATTATAGTTATGGACTTAGACATTAATCCAACACAAGTGTGGTTAACCGACACATCGATTGAGTGCAAGTATTGATGGAGCACGTGTGGTTAACCGACACATCGATTGAGTGCAAGTTAGTGTGCCGACACACTAACTTAGACTTAACAAGGTAGGCAAAGAGTAACTTAATGTTTATCATAGTATCGATGGAGCGTGTGTGGTTAACCGACACATCGATGGAGCGTGTGTAGTTAACCGACACACTAACTTGCACTTAACAAGGTAGGAAAAGGTCCAAAATCAACAAAAGGGACCAAACTAGAAATCTTAACTAGATCTAGTGATTAAGATTGAAAGGTGCAAGCTTTATACCGCCAGAAGCTTTGCAAGATGACTATTATGCAGGATCTTGAAGCACCAAATCGTTCCAAGCTTGTATACCACCTCTTCTTCTTGAAAGAACTCTAAAATGGCCATCAAGAACCCTCTCTTTAAGCTCAAAGCTCTCACACACAATATCACAACTGAAGGTAGACGAAAAGAGGCTCAAGAGGCTGATAGGGGTTGGTCCAAGAAGCTAAAAGATGATTAAATAGGGGACACGTCCAAGATTTAGGGTTTTGACCCTATGATGCGTACGCCCGGTGTACCCTCATGTACGCCCAGTGTACGTGAGGCTCCCCCGTGATCATTCATGCAGAGTACGCTAAGAGTACTCATAGGTACGCCGAACGTACTCAAGGGAACAATTATGCTAAAACGTAAATTCTTGAAGGTTTCGATACATACCAGGTTTTGGGTGTTACAACTTTCCCCCACTTGGGCTAGACTTTGTCCTCGAAGTCCGTAGCTATAAACAGATCAGGATAATGTTCCTCTATCTCCTCCTCTGGCTCCTAATTCCATTCGGAGCCCTTCCGGTGCTGCCATTGTACCTTTACTAACTCCAATTCTTTGTTATGAAAACCCTTCGTCTTCCAAACACCGTGGTCCTACACCTTCGTCCATATAACATCTCGGAGGGAGCCCGGTCGATACTGGCATGATAATTGTTATTGTACGAAAACTCTACCAGCGGGAGGTACGTATCCCAACTCCCTCCAAAATCTAGCGCGCATGCTCGAAGAATGTCCTACAACGTCTAGATCGTCCTCTCACTCTGAGCGTCAGTCTGAGGGTGGTACGTTGTACTGAAATGCAGCTGAGTGCCTAGTTCCTCGTGAAACTTCTTCCAGAACCTGGAAGTGAACCAGACATCCCTGTCAGAGACTACGGACACGGGCACCCCATGTCTAGCCACCACCTCACGTACATAAATTTCTGACAACTTCTCTGCGGATACACTCTCGGAAATCGAAATAAAGTGGGCACTCTTTGTCAGCCTGTCCACGATCACCCATATAGTATCCACTCCCCTCGCTGTCCTAGGAAACTTTGTGATGAAGTTGATGGTGATCTCTTCCCACTTCCACATGGGAATGGATAGTGGCTAAAACTTGCCATGAGGCCGCTGATGCTCGGACTTGGCCTTCCTGTAGGTCAAGCATCGCTCCACGTACCTGGCGATTTCGTGCTTCATGCAGGGCCACCAATAACTTAGCCTCAAGTCCCTATACATTTTTGTAGATCCTTGGTTTATAGAGAACTTGGACTTATACGCTTCCTCTAATAACCTCTACCTTACTCCCCTTATCACTAGTACCCATACTCGGCCACACTGAGTTGAAAGGTCGCAACTATCCTTGACGAACAAAGGATATTGTCCCCGAATTTTCTCTATCTTCCAGTTTTCCTTCCCCTCCCCATCGACCTGGGCCTCCCTGGTCATATCCAATAGAGGCAAAGTCACAGTTATCCTCATACAAATATCCCTAATCGGGGACCCTGCCGTCTTGCGGCTTAATGCATCGACCACCATGTTCGCCTTCCCTGGGTGGTATATAATCTCGCAATCATAATCCTTTAGCACATCCAACCACCTCCTTTGTCGCATGTTGAGGTTCTGGTGATCCATCAGATACTTCATACTCTTGTGATCGGTATATATAATTAACCGCACTCCATATAAATAGTGTGTACAAATATTGAGGGCAAACACCACTGCCCCCAATTCCAGGTCATGAGTGGGGTAATTCACTTCATGAGGCTTCAACTGTCTCGAGGCGTAAGCTATCACATGCCCCCTCTGCATCAGCACCACACCTAACCCTGCGATGGACGCATCGCAGTACACCACCAAATCATCCAACCCCTCAGGTAGTACTTGAATCGGAGCCTCACATAACCTCCTCCTCAGGGTCTCAAAAGTGATCTGCTGATCTGCACCCCACCAAAAAGTCACATTTTTCTTGGTCTGGTGGGTGAATGGCACAACAATCATGGAGAAATCCTGAATAAATCTCCGATAGTAGCCCTCTAAGCTCAAGAAGCTATGAATCTCTGATGCATTCTTCGGTACTTCCCACCGCATTAAGCCTCAACCTTGGTTGGATCAACCGAAATACCCTCCTGATTGATGACATGCCGCAAAAACTGTACTTCCCACATCCACAAATCACACATAGAGAACTTCGCATAAAGTTTATCCGCTCTCAGGGTATCTAATACCTCCCTCAATTGTTGCTCGTGTTGCTCTCTGGTCTTAGAGTAGACCAAAATATCATCGATAACAACAATCACCAACCGATCCAGCATCGGCCTGCACACTCTATTCATGAGGTCCATGAATGTTGATGGGGCATTGGTGAGCCCAAAAGGCATCAACACAAACTCATAGTGCCCATACCGAGTCCTGAAAGCCGTCTTCAATATATCCTCATCCTGAAACATCATCATCTGATGATACCCAGACTGAAGATGAATCTTGGAAAACCATGACGCACCCTAAAGTTTATCAAACAAATCATCGATCCTCGGCAACAGATAATGGTTCTTCATCGTTAATTTGTTCAGTTACCTATAGTTGATGCACATCCTATGGGACTCGTCCTTATTTTTCTTGAAAAGGATCGGCGCTCCCCACGGGGAACTGGTCGGACAAATGAAACCTCGGTCTAGCAGCTCCTGAAGTTGCGTAGATAGCTCCTGCATCTTTGGTTGTGCCAACCGATATGGTGCCTTTGCTATCAGAGCGACACCCGGCACCAGCTCCATCCGAAACTCCACCTGCCTCTCTGGAGGCACCCCTGACAACTCCTTGGGGAAAACGTCCCAAAAATCCCGTACCACTGGTATACTGCCCACATTTGTCACGGTCTTTACTCTCGTATCCAATACATAAGCCAAAAATCTCGTGGAACCCTACTGTAAAAACCTCCTAGCCCTCGCAGCTGAGTAGAGGGTCGGTCCCTGCAAGGCCTTCTCACCATGAATAATTGGTTCTCCCCCACTTGGGGTTCGAACCTTGACCAACTGGCGCTCGCAATCAATCATGGCCCCATTGGCTCCCAACCAGTCCATCCCGACAATCACATTTAGTGATGCGATCGTCGACAATCTCTACCTCGAACAGGGAATCCAAAGCTCTGGGCGCGTCATGGAACTTCTTGCTAAGTGCAAGAGATACGAACGATCGGGTAGCACCCGAATCAAACAAAACATGTGTCGACATACCATTGACCAGAAAGGTCCCTATACAAGCATAATATATACATAAGTCATACAAATCATAAGGATCAGAGAATAATAGATACGTACCAGCCATAATGTCAGGTGTTGCCCGAGCCTCCTCGGTGGTCTACAGAACTGCATGGCTCTTCACCGCCGGAACATCTACCTTGGCAGGGCGGCCATCGGTAATCCTCAGTGTGGCAGGTGCGGGAACCGACATGGCTCCTCCCCCTCCTTGCAACTTCAGATAATCGGCCCGCTTGTGGCCAATCTAATTGCAATGATAACATATCAAGCCCTTCTTGGTGCAGTCCCTGATCACGTGGTCTGTCTCACCGCATCCAAAACATCCCGAACCACTCGTCCGACAGACTCCACTGTGCGGCTTACCGCACCTGGCACACCGGCCCCGACCCTGTTGGCCTCTGCTAGATGAATCCAAGGTCTTAGGCTTTTTAGCTTGACCTACTGCTGCATGGGCCTGCTCAGGCTTCCGCTTTGTACGAGTATCAACTCCATCTCCCTCTCATGGGCCTTCTCTTCCATCTCACTCAGAGTTTTGCACCCTGTAAAACTCACAACTGCCTAATATCATCCGTCAACATGGAATGATATCGGGTCCTCCTCATCTTCTCGTCGGTAGCATATTGTGCGATCAACAAAGCTCATTCCTGAAACTTGGCGGTGATCTCCGCCACAGTTTCGGTGGTCTGCTGCAAGTTATGAATCTCCCTCACTAGACATTGCACGTCAATAGTGTTGGATTAGTGTCTAAGTCCATAACTATTTTGGTATGTACTTGACCCGATGGTGCATGGTCCTTTTGGATTGCCTTCACCAAAGCAACTTGATAGGATGAATTATGGAGAGAAAGGATTAAATATGATTTAATAATATATTATGAGAATAATATATTAAAGGAGAAATCATATTGTTTAATTAATATTAGTCAAGAATTAATAAGAATTAAGTTTGTGACTAAAAGAGGTTAATTAAACTTAAGGGACTGGAATTGTAATTATAAGATAATTGCAATTGGGCTATGGATTGCCTTATATAATAAGGTTGGACGAATTCTATGGGGAAACCCATTAGAAATCGTCCAAGGCTTTGTAAAGAAGGAGTCCTTGGGTTGCTTAGGGTTTAAGCATCCAAATTAGGGTTTCCTTGTTAGATAACCCTAATAGCCTCACTATATATAGAACCCTTATGCCCCAAAAACGTGGTGAACAAGATCCTTAGGGTTTCCACACGTTTTGGCGAGCCTCCTTCTCTTCTCTTTTTCATCCTATTGCTCTTGGCGTTTGTGAACCATTAGAGGAGTGACATTTGTAACTCTAAGCTTTCTAAAGTCATTACAAGGAGGATTTCAGATTGTTATTGCTACATAACAATCAAGGTATGATCTAAACCCTAATTATATGTTGTATTGATTATCATATGCTAGATCTAGGGTTTATAGTCTTGGACAAATTGCATGTACAATAGAGAAACGTAGATCCAAGCATTAGGGTTTGTATGAGCACATAGGATGTTCTTATGACTAAAACCCATCAGTGGTATCAGAGCCATGATTGGTTTCTATTGTATTGATGCATTATGTAGCTGAAAATCGAAATCTGGCTTACTGTTCGACATGACTCGGCGAGTCACTACTTGGACTCGGCGAGTCAGCCCTACTCGACGAGTTCCAAAGTGTGACTCGGCGAGTCGAAGCGTCAGACAGAGGAAATCTCGGATTTTGTTGCTGTTTTGCTTAAGGATAATTACCATATTCGTTTTAAACCTATAAAATACGAATTTTATTGTCTCTTAAAGGATATCCTTGCCAAAACACAAGATAATTACGAATTGATTAGATAATAACTTCCTTATATGATAAAGATTGGATTATTTGTATTAATTGGGTGACTTATTTTGCAAGAAATTGAAATTAGGTCAAATATAGATAATGATGAAATTAATTGTTTAATTTATATTATTTGTTATTTGATCCTTGTGTTATGAAAAGTTTCAATTTTCCCCTTTAGGTTTTATAGTTTAAATTTGAACTCAAAGGTTTAGTTTTGAAATTTAAATAGTTGAAACCCTAATGTTTTGAAAAGGCTTCAAAACTTGCCCTCAAGTTTTGGAATTTAAATTTTGATTAAAAAGTTTAATTTTGATGTATATTTAAATTCTAAACCCTAATGTTTTGAAATATTTCAAAACTTGCCCTCAAGTTTTGGAATTTAAAAGTTGATTAAAGGATTAATTTAGGAATGTTAAATTCTAAAACCCTAGTATTGTTTTGAAAAGTTCAAATCACACCCTTATGGTTTTATTAATTAATTAGGGTGTATAATTAAAAGAGGTTTAATAAATCCATAAAAGTTTTGGTTTACAATTTAATTGAATTAAAAGTATAATTGTTAAATTTGACCACATTGTATTTTAAAAGTGTAAAATACACCCTATACTATATATAACATTAAAAGAATAACATTATATATATGTATGAGTAAAGTCTGTCTTACCGTTAGTAGGCCTCATTCACGAAGCTGGTCTATAAGGGGTGTTTAAGGAAATTGCCTATAAAATGGCGATTGAATGGGTATCCACTCTTACCCACCGCACTCTTGACTAGTGGAGGGTCGTTAGCCGAACGGGTAGGATAGGAGAAAACCTTCCATTATAAGTATAATGAAGTACAAAAGTAACTAAATGTTTTACAAATTCCCAATATTAGTTACTTAGGCAAAAGTGAATTGATGCAATTCCATGAAATTACACTTTGTGCCCTTGCGAAGACGTTAGTGGAGCGTGTGTGGTTTACTGGCACACTAAATGTTTCTAAGCAAAGGTAGCAAAGGGTGACTCAATGTTTGTCATTGTTCGGTGGAGCGTATGTGGTTTACCGGCACATCGAATAGGTGACTGTAACATGTGAGGGCACCATGTAAATTTGCGTGGTTATTCACACCCGCTTTGTGATCCTCGGCATCCCAGTCACAAACTAGAGGGGCATATCGAGATTTAAACATGCCATTGAAATGTCCAATGAATCTCAAAGGATCTAGGAGTTTTCAAAGATTTAAAACATAAATTTCTTTTTCGTTTTTCATGGTGAAAATTAGTGAATCGTCATTCACTTACCTTCAAATATTCTGCAAGTAGATTACGATGTCCCTTTTCTAGGTTGTAGCGTATTGTGTTGGGTCCTAGCCTTAGTATCTCATTTGGGTGATTTACTAAGGACTCAATCAATCAACTAACTTGAATTCATTTTCTCCCATTTTGTAGATGTCAAAGTTCGACAACTATGGTCTTCCCAAATCCCGTGGAACAAGCATTCCACATGAAGATGATATTTCACGATTCGATCGAGGAACAAGAAATCATGCTTCACTTCCTCCAACTCCTCTAATTATTCTCCCTAACCCACAATTTCGAAGGCTTGAAAAGTTCAAGCTCACTCAAGCCCTTTTGGCAAGTCGGTGTGTGCACACGTCCTAGGGATGAAGTCTCACATTGATAGGTTAAGAATGTTGGGATCCGTTGTCTGTGAGGAGATGGCTGTTGATTGGGTTCTTCAGTCACTTCCTAACTCGTATAGTGAGTTTTTAAGAGAGTACTATATGATGAACTGCGACCTGACCCTTATAGATCTCACCTATATGCTTATTGCTGGTGAATCAACAATGGTTTGGCGCAATCGAAAAGCAAAGTTGATTGGTGAATCTGCCTTCAAGACCTCTATGGATATAGACAATGGCAACGAAAAACATGCTATGATCGAAAAGTTTGATCATCAGAGAAAGGCAATGTCTGAAGTAGTTCCATGTCCTGTTCCAAAAGAGTCAATTTGCTTTTATTGCCAACAAAAGGGGCATTAGAGACGAAGCTGCCCTATTTACCTAAGAGATCTAAGAGATGGGAGAGTCAAAACGTATGGCTCTGATTTAGGTAAAAATCCATTGACTAACTCTTTTAAGCTTATATTCTAGATTCTTAATACACAATGTGATAAGATTACAACTGATGTTTTGTAGGATCGAAGAAAAGAAAGGAAGCTTAAGGGAAGAAATGACCAGAATCTAACCGTGAAGGAATGGATTTCGATCGCATTACTTGAAGATTAGATTCTTGAGCTACTACTTAGAGATAGAATAAGATTGCTAAGAAACATGTATTAGCATAGTTTTTTAATGAATTGCATTGTAAGGAAAAAAAATTCCGCAATAAAATAAATTTTGACTTTATAGTATTTATCTATCCTTGCAATGGTGTGTATGAAAAAATTGATGTTTGAATGTTTCTATTATTAGCAATCATGGATTTGATTCTTAATTATGGAAATGTCGAAAATTTACCAAATAGGGAGAGTTTCTCATCACCCAAGTTTCAGTGGGACAGAAACTTGGAATCATGCAACTTGGTTGCACGATGAATGAGAAATTTCATATTTGGAAATAAGACTAATTCATTGACAAAGTGTCAAGTGAAGGACTAGGAGATCGAGTACCCAAAGTTGCGTGTTGATCAAGTCCACCATAAGAGTAACAAATATATTCGTCATGATTTACTAAAGGTTTAGTAAATATGATTATACTTATAAGATTAAGTGTAATTCTGAATTGATTGAAAAAGTTTAAATCAATAGCAAAACGAATAAGAAGAATCAAGTAGGCAGAAAGATAAAAGTTTCTCCATTCTAAGAAGAAGGGAGAGTACCTTTTATGCTTTATGATAGGTCTTAATGATTAAGAACCATATCTCAATTGATCCTCTAAGAGAGTCTTAGTGCAATTGTATGTCTAAGAAAAGGAATCAAGAATTAAAGAAATGGTTATACCAAGAAGTCAATCATACTTCGTTCCAAAACAAGTCTTAGAGTTAAGATCGTGACATTGAGTGAAAAGTATTCATCAAATGTGGAAAGTTGTGATGTCTTGTATAAGACAAAGACCAACTAGGACCAATTTATGAAGTGTTTTGATAAAAACTACACTGGCAAAAGAATCTTATATGTCAACGAGTCAGTGGGAGTCTTAATGGTCTTGAAAGCTTTCAAGAACAAATCAAAATAGACCTTATTAATCATCACTAGCACACGAGTTGAGGTTTACAACCTATCGTGTTCACACTATTTTGTTTCTATGCCTTTCCAATTGAGTTAATTATGCATGTGAGCCCCATGAGTTCTCATTTGAAAGCATAAAAGGCAAGGGCCTTGATCAATGAAAAGTAAATTGATAAGAAAAGGTGAGCTTCTTAACTACTTGGAAGACATGGTGGGCAGCTATGCTACCATAAGGCAAGAAGTCAAGATTAAGAAAGATCGGTCCATATGAGTTTGAATTTGTCGTAAACTTTGGTTTTGACAAATTCACATGGTTAGGAACACATACACCATTAAAATCTAAGTGTCATAAGATTCCCTCCTTCATGAAAATGACTGTGAGGAAATGCTTTCACTAAGAAAGATTTTAAAAGGATAGTGATTGTGAAATTGTATTCTCAGATTCGATTATGGTTACGGTATCCCTTTCCATGATTCGAATTGTGAGATTTGGCAATTAGTCTGAACTGTTTAGACACACATATGAGCTATCTAAGGCAAAGGTGTATAAGCTTAGATAAAGGATTATCAAAGCATTAGGTATTAGAAACATGAACTTAAGAAATTCAATAAGTATTGTTTTTTTGGAAGTTAAGTTGGTTTCTGAATACATGTCAAAGCTAGTGGGAGCATAAGTGTTATGTTTATAATAGTCATCATGATAGTGGGAGCATAAATGTTGTGATTGTATGATTATTAAGGAAAGTATTGCAAGTTAGAAATATTAATTATAGAAAACAAGAGTCATACTTTGCAAAGTTGTAAATGTTGAATAGTTGTTTTGCTATAATTAAGGGAGAGAATATTATGCTTCATTTCAAATCTAAAGGCTTATGTTGTGGAATGTTAATAATTTAGTTAAGGAAACATAGTGTGTTCACAAATTTCGATTATGATTACGGTATTCGTCTTCATAGTTCAAATTTTGAGAACGTAGCACATAAAATATTATGGCAGGAGATTGATAAAGTATCAAATCTTTATGTAAGACGTTATGCATCGTGTCCCATACGCTTCGGGTATAGGATCGATTGCAAATGCTATAATATTTGACCATTCTAAAATTTTCCAAATGTCTAGCGCATTTAGAGGGAAAAAGGACAAGAATCGGTTTTGACTAAGATAATTAAACAACTATCAAAGGACAATCCAAAGTTCGCCGAGGATTGGTCGCTTGTGAGTAGTTGGAAGTATAGTATTGAATAGACCATATCGACATTATTATAAATAGATAAGATTCTATTAAGAATGAGTTGTCATATGGAAAATATGGAAATGTGTCCATATTGGGAATTGAATATTGAGAATCCATGTCTAGATTAGAAACCTTTATGCAAAAGGATGTTCAAAGGAATGTACTTTGAGTGAGAGACATCATATCTAAGGAATTGTATTGTAACAATCTCCGATAGAGGACTTTGTAATATCATTAGCAATAGTCATTGTGACTTTTGTGCTATGAAATTACGAAAAGGTCATTGCATAAAATGTTAGAATCTAGAATATTCCATAAGTAGCAAGAATTTGATATTCTTTCGCTTATGAAAAAGGATTTGGAGTTGTGAAATGAATATGATTGGAAATGTGTTCATTTGATCTATTTCACAAAGTAAGAACCATAGGTAAACATTGTGTGCATGATAAGAGCATGGGACAAGTGTAATAAATCAAGTAAGAAGTTGATTACCCGAAACAACAAATAATGAGTAATCGATATGGTGATAAATAAAAGGTGTTTTATTTATACTCAAAGGTTTGAGGCCATATGGAATTAGTATTATCCTTGTGTTTCACTTTGCATGTTTTGACTTCTAGAATAATTTAATTGGTTAAGAACAGTCAAATTATTCAAACGGTCCACAGTCGTTCATATGTTGGAAGTAGGTATGAATAAAGACTGTCGTGAATTGGTGTGTGGATTATCTAAAGAGTATTAGACATAAGCAAATGTTTGCTGCAACGTTCATGAGTGCTTATGAATATGATTTGAGCGTTGAATTAAACCCACACTCACTTGGATCACTCCATGAATTGTATCACAAGTGATTGGTGAGACGATAATATCTTATATTCTTGAAACCGAGATGTGTGAGTTGTATCTTGCAAATCGGTTGCACATTAATAATATGTAAACGCACCAGTAACTTGGTGTCATAAAACATATTGTTGTGTGTGATTCGGTGAGTGAGTGCAAACGAGCATTGAATCAAAGTTTATCCGTTCCTTTTATCCAAAGTAGGATAAAAGCGATATCTTTGGGCCCCTCGATGATTTAGTGATGACAAACGTAAATGCTCGGTCGGGCTAGGGCTAATTTGATTTGTTCAATTAGTCAGTCGTCATAAATCGGAAGTCGAGAAATAGTACAGAGAGAATGATTAGAAATCATTGTTGGGTTTTGAGCAATCTAACACTTCCTAAGTGTGCATGCAACCCTAATAAACCTTGGATCTATGTTTGTCTAAATACATGCAAAATAATAATTTTCCAAGGTTCATAACCTATCTAACATGGCATGGGGAACATTTAAACATAAAAGAATTAGATGAGATTACATACCTTTTGATGATGAGTTCAATTCCTAAGGAGTTTGAGGGCCAAGCACCAATAGTGTGAATGCCTCAAATGGAATCACAAAACACCGCAAACTCTTGGAAAACTTTGAGAGAGAATACACACTTGTATTTTCGGCCACACACAAGCACACACACACTAGTTCACTAGTTCCCATTTCATGCTCCATAAGCATGCTTATATAGTGTGCATGGTTAGGGTGAAACCCTAATAACCCATGACCTTTCCTTTCCAAGGATCCATGGGTTAAAAGCTCCATGGATCATCCATGGACTTCCATACAAGCGTAACCCATTAACAAATGAGTGTTAGCCCACACCATATAAAACCAATAGCCCATAATCTAATTAGTCTTCCTTTTAATCTCTAAATTAATTCATAATTAATTTAAGACTAATACTAATTAAATAACATAACTTCATATATTATAACTTATAATATATTAATAAACATATGTCTATAACTCTCATAAAATTATCCATAAATAGTTTGGGTGAGATGCAACCCAAATGGACCATGCCGGGTCGGGTCAAGTATATACCAAATAAGTTATGGACTTAGACACCTTATCCAACAATCATGTCGCACGATATCTAGAATGGAGGAATATATGATCCCTTATCTAAAGGACACGCGTATCTGATAGGATCAGAGTTGACAACGGCTTTGGAAAGCTACGATTGCAGATCAGGATCTGAAGTCATACGCATAATAGTTATTAGACATATCCAAGTGGGAGACTGTTGGATTAGTGTCTAAGTCCATAACTATTTTGGTATGTACTTGACACGATGGTGCATGGTCCTTTTGGGTTGCCTTCACCAAAGCAACTTGATAGTATGAATTATGGAGAGAAAGGATTAAATATGATTTATTAGTATATTATGAGAATAATATATTAAAGGAGAAATCATATTGTTTAATTAATATTAGTCAATAATTAATAAGAATTAAGTTTCTGAATAAAAGAGGTTAATTAAACTTAAGGGACAGGAATTGTAATTATAAGATAATTGCAATTGGGCTATGTATTTCCTTATATAATAAGGTTGGACGAATTCTATGGGGAAACCCATTAGAAATCGTCCAAGGCATTGTAAGGAAGGAGTCCATGGGTTGCTTAGGGTTTAAGCATCCAAATTAGGGTTTCCTTGTTAGATAACCTTAATAGCCTCACTATATATAGAACCCTTATGCCCCAAAAACGTGGTGAACAAGATCCTTAGGGTTTCCACACGTTTTGGGGAGCCTCCTTCTCTTCTCTTCTTCATCCTCTTGCTCTTGGTGTTTGTGAACCATTAGAGGAGTGATATTTGTGACTCTAAGCTTTCTAAAGTCATTACAAGGAGGATTTGAGATTGTTATTGCTACATAACAATCAAGGTATGATCTAAACCCTAATTATATGTTGTATTGATTATGATATGCTAGATCTAGGGTTTATAGTCTTGGATAAATTGCATGTACAATAGAGAAACCTAGATCCAAGCATTAGGGTTTGTATGAGCACATAGGATGTTCTTATGACTAAAACCCATCAAATAGGTGGTGCAACCTCCGAATCAAACCGCCGAAAAAACTCGGCCCATGACATCTCCGCCACCCCGCCAGGCCCTACCTGTCTAGTAACCCCTCACTAGATTTTGCACCTCAATAGGTAGTGTCTCCTAAGCCTGCCCCCGATACAGACCCCAATCCTTATCCTCGTTTTCCAAATTGTGTCACCACCATGCTAGATTAAAATATCATAAATTACAATGATCAGGATTTCCATATAAGGGATCTTCCCACACCGGTCCTCCTTGAGATCATCAGATCTAATATTGGTTCGGGTACAGGTCCTGTGCTTCTAGTAGTTTGGGCCCAATATTACCTTCCACACCTACCTGTAACTTTATGCAATGCCCTCCCTGACAACCCCATTTGTTCTAGAACTAAACCATATTCTACAACTACTGCATACATCAAATTTCAATCGTTCCTAAGATTTACTCTGCTCACATCAATTTAACCAATCATGACAGGTTGCCTTTATGCATGAAAGTTATACACAGAAAAGGATCAAATAGACTTTCGAATAAAAGATTCTACCCTAAGACCATAACCAGACAAGGAACAAGATATAAGGCCAAGTCAATCATTCTAAGGCTATAAGCTCCTAACCGTATATAACTTTAAAAGCATACACATAGCAAGTTCCATATAATCAATAAGGCTCAAATATCAGTATAACATGGCTAACATATTGGGGGAACTACTTACTAGGCTTGACTGATCGCACGCGTTGCATTCTCATCTTTTTATTTCCTTTCGAAAACCCTTTTTATGTTTCTTTTGAAAAGAATTTTCTTTACCATTTCCTTAGTTTGAGTCCTGGCACACGCGAGAGTGTGCCCGAATCCCTCAAACCAAGGCTCTGATACAAACTTGTAACGACCCAAATTTTTAAAGATTTTTTTTTGACTTTTAACTAATAAAATATAATTGCGTAAACCATGAAATCCCAACGTAATTATTTTCAACCCAACGATTCATTTCAAACTATTCTAATCATCAGAGTGTTCCTAATACCTAAAAGTGAAAGATAGAGATAGAGTGCACGTCGCGCCATCACGCCTTACCCTTGCCCTTGGGCTCAGATGTACCTGAAACAATTCAACAACCTGTAAGAGAAAGGATTAGTGAGTTCGCCAGAGCATACCACACACCAAAATATATAATATAACATACTAGCAAAATAGCTATATAAAACACATAAGCCATGCATATAAAAACAAGCGATGCCATGGGCTCGTCCCTAGGGTCTTACTCCAAGATGCCATGGGCTCCCCGCATGGTCTTACACCTAAGTGCCATGGGCTCTCCTATGGTCTTTGATTGTAAAGCCATGGGCTCCCCCACATGGTCTTACATCCGAGTGCCATGGGCCCTCCCCTGGTCTTCGATAAGAAAGCCATGGGCTCTTCATATGGTCTGACATCCCAATGCCATGGGCTCCCCATGGTCTTCGATGCCAACATACCGCATATAATGCTAACGTACTCCCTAGCTCATATCTAACATCATACCAAATACCATTACTGCTAGAAAACTACAAATCATGAAATGGGCCGGCCTTGGTGCCTTAGACCCATTTGTATGGTGAGGATACTCACCTCTGTCTGCTGAATACAAAATTTGCTCTCCTAATAGTCTGAAACCCGCCAAGCTGAATAATAATAATAATCAATGTTAGGACCTTAGATTAACCAAGGGAAAACTCAACTCCAAACCTATCCATAAGGCCCAATTATCCTTCCCTGGCTAATGGGCCTAAAATCGAAGTCTAAAAATTGCTAATGGGCCTCTTGGCCCAATAAGGCCCAACCACATATCCTTGGCCCATAACAGATGAAATAAACCATAATTCAAAGAATGCAACCAATCCAAATACCAAAATGAGGCCCAAAATCTCAAAGGCTCAAAACAGATTCTGCCCAATCTGTAATGCGTAAACTCGGTGTACCATTCTGGTATGTGCAGAGTACTGGGTCTTAAGGACTACGCGCAACGTACATTGAGTACGTCCAATGTCCTTCTAGATTAAGCACTTTCTCCACTAAGTGCTTAATACCCGATTCCTTTACGTCCAAAAGCCAGATCTGTGTTCTTTAATACGTCCTAAGGCATAAATTTGGCAAATTTATGCCTTTGCATGCTTCATAAACACCCAACATCCCCATTAAGACCTTTCTAAGGTCTTTAACCCATGCATGAGGCCAATACTTCCACCAAGACTCCATTTTTGTGTTGAAACAGGACTAACGGACCTCATATCTGTTATTTCAATTCTCTGGAGTTGCTTAACTCCTAAGAAAAGGTCCAAATTCAACAAAAGGGACGAAACTAGAAACCCTAGCTAGATCTAGTAATTAAGATGGAAAGGTGCAAGCTTTATACCTGCAAAAGCTTTGCAAGATGAGTATTATGCAGTTTTTTGAAGCACCTACTCGTTCCAAGCTTATATAACCACCTCTTCTTCTTGAAAGAACTCTAAATGGCCACCAAGAACCCTCTCCTTAAGCTCAAAGCTCTCACACACAATATTACAACTAAAGGTAGATGAAAAGAGGCTCAAAAGGCTGATAGGGTTTGGTCCAAGAGGCGAAAAGATGATTAAATAGTGGACAAGTCTGAGATTTAGGGTTTTGACCCTCTGATGTGTACGCTCGACGTACCCTCATGTATGCCCATCGTACGTGAGGCTCCTCCAACATCATTAATGCAGAGTACGCTAAGCGTACTGATAGGTACGCCCATCATACTCATGGGACCAATTATGCTAAAACATAAATTCTTGAAGGTTTCGAGGCATACCAGGTTTAGGGTGTTACAAATGGCATCACGAGCACAAACATTAAAAGTTTATCACTTTTTTTGTCATCTTCAGCCCATGCATGTTCAAGAGTTTGGGTTGTTTCCATTGGAATACATTCTTTTGTTTCTTGGATGTTAGGAATATAGGTGATATGTGCATATTTAGTCATATATTTTGTCTAATATCTTAATACTTTTTTGGCTATTTTTGTCTCAATTATTGAACAAAAGGTACTTGATTATGTTAAAATTATATTTTCAGCCTAAAAGACATGCTCGAGTTAAAAAGAAAGTGGGACTAGCAATTGGAAGCTCGGGAATTAAAGTTAGAAGAAATTAAGCTAAAAAGGTGAAGAACTCGGCGAGTTGGTCCTGAACTCGATGAGTTTATGAGAAGATTAACGAACAATCAGGTGCGTTACAGTGCAAGTCGTACACGGGATTGACTCGTCGAGTTGGTCAAAGGGACTCGACGAGTTGCCCCTGTTTTTAGAAAACTATATAAAGGACATTATTGCCCGAAACCCTAAGTTTTTTTTGGATATTTTTGGTGACTTATTGGCGAATACAAGGATTCTTGGAGCTCTAGATTTCAAAGATCAACCCTAGAGATCAATTTGGAAGATATCGAAAGGCAACACACGTTCTCTTTTCTTAATCTTTTGCACAAACTATGTTTCTATCATTGGATTTAGCTTTTGAGATGTTAATTGCTGTAGATATGAGCTAAAAACTCATTACTTCTGTTCAGATTAGATAAACTTAGGAACATGGTTTGATTTTATGGTTTGGATTAATTGGATTTGGTGAATTGTTATGTTAAGCTTGTTAAAGACCCTTATGTGTTTACAATAATTATTTTCGTTTAATTATCAAGTCTATTAAGTTGCATGAACATCTCCTTAATTGCTTGTTTCATATGGGTTTTATGAAAGAAATATTATATGCCTAGAATTAGTGAATATGAACCTATGATTAATTAGAAAATAAGTAAGCCAATGTGTGAGCTTGTGTGATGAACACCCATACAAGAGTTAATTGAATTGATAAATTTAGTTAGCTAATATTACAAGTCTTACTTGACCCGAACTAAATGCTAGGAAACTTATTAATTTAACGAATTGGCCACTGTTTGAATTAATTAGTTTGCTAAGGATTAGTAATAGTGAACATGAATCTAATCACATTAGGAATCGGTAGTCAGTGACAATTCAATCCATTGCTCTTTCCATAAAATCAACCATAAGAATAAATGAGTCGAATCTAAACAGAAAACTCTTTTATTATTTAATTTAGTTACCTTCTATTTCCTTTAGTTGTTAATTGTTTTTGTTTAAGTATTAGTTAATTGCATAAGTTTCTAGTCCTGCAAAACTAGAGAAACCTCTTCTTTTTATTACTTGCTTTTATTTAGATAATTCTAGTAGTTAGTTTAATTTTTACCGTTCCTTGTGTTTGATACCCTATTTGCTTGAACTATATTACTAATCGATATGTACACTGCCTTTCGTGTGTTTAATTTGTGTTTAAAATAGTAGGATTAAGACTTGTGCATTTCACACACATAGAGTTTTTAGCGCCCTTGCCGGGGAGCGGTTCTAATAGTTACTTAGTTGCTAGTATTATTGATTCTTTGTGTGGAATGTATTTCATACAAAGTTACTATTTTTCTGTTTTAGATTAAGATTTTTTGTTTTTCAGTTCTAGTAGTGAAATCGTTGAGTTCAGTCGACCCAACTCGTCGAGTCCATCGCATTTTTTAGTTTCATTTTTATTTTGTTTTTTTCTTTTTACACATGGTTTTATGTTGTATTTCAGGGAGTTTATGACTCGAGGTTCCAGCTCTACACTAATTCCACCACTTGAAGACCCGAAATCACCTTTTAGGAAGGACAAGGATAAAAACGTTGGAGAATCAAAGAAGTCACCTTTCAAGAATCTCAAAGCGGTTTTTGGAAAGAAAAAGGGAAAGCAAGTGGGAGAATCTAGCACAACACTGAAGGACAAATACCCTAACAAGGACGATACCGAGTACGAAATAGAATTTGAAGAAGAAAGAAAGCAAGAAAGCGAACCCGACAACACCATGAGAGACACTGCCGACATAACCATGGATGAATACAAAAGAAGGACGCAAAATGACACTGGGCCGGGACTCGTGCAACCCGCAATTCTAGTAACATCTGCTTTTGAGCTAAAAGGTCACATACTCGCCCAACTCAAGGACATCCCATTCTGTGGGAAAGATCACGAAGACGCGTATAATCACATCGATGAGGTCAATGACATAACCGATTACTTCAACATCCCTAATGTGCCTCGCGAGACTGTTTTGCATCGTATGTTATCAATCACTTTTAAGGGAGCCGCAAAAGATTGGCAAAAATCACTCCCTCCAGGATCTATCACCACATGGGTTAAAATGCGTGAAGAATTCATAGATCAATTTTCCCTCCCTTAAAAATAGCAATATTGAAGAAAGCCATTGAAAACTTTGAACGACAAGTAGGAGAGTCACTTTATGAGGCGTGGGAAAGGTACAAAGGCTTGTTGAGGAATTGCCCCCACAATGATCTTAACATTCAACAAGAGGTCTCCATTTTCTATGATGGAGTGAACGTGACAACTAGGCAGCTCTTTGATTCCCAAGGACCCCTCACAAAGGAGCTAATTGAAGAATTCTCTATACACTTTAGAGAATACGATAACCCAATGGGCGACTCGACTCAAGGGGCAGTGAACTCAGTTTCCGATCATATGGCAGCAATGATGGCTAAATTGGAAAGCTTAGATCGAAGAATGACAAATATGGATCAATCCATCCACGCCATCCGGGTGGGATGTGAAAATTCTAATGGGCCTCACCTTACTAGAGATTGTGATATTGATGAGCATGGGAAACGGAAAGTGCAAGTATGTTACTCGAGTGGCGATAGATATGACGAGGATTGGCTAAAACTGAAAAAGAAGTGGCTACCATATGATGAGTACAAGAAGGAAAAGGAGGAACAATATAGGCTGAAGACAAGAGGTTTTTATCAAAAGGAGGAGCTGGTGCAAGAGAAGATAATGGGTTTTGAAGATATGCTCACAAGATTTGCAGCCGCATCCGAGAAAAGACACAATGAAACCGATGTTGCAATAAGAGAACAACAAGAAATGATGAAAGAGCAACAAACATTGATGAGAAATTAGCAAGCCTCTATCCTCAACATTGAAAAACAGTTAGGTCAACTTGCTAGTAATACCAAGAAAAATCCTAGAGGCGCTCAAATCAACATTGTGACGACTAGGAGTGGAAAGATAATTACCCCTCTGAAACCTATCACGATTGAGGATATAAAAGAGGTGAAAGAGGAACAGAAAGAAAACCCGAAATCACAAACAGTCGACCTGACTCGTCGAGTCGTGGAGAAGGACTCGACGACTTCTTCGTTTGAACAAAAAATTAACCCTCCTTCAAAACCTTATCAACCTCCATTAACATTTCCAAGCCAGGCTAGACAAGAAAATGAGAATGAAGCTTATCAAAAGTTCCTATAACACATTAAAGCCTTCCAAATCAACATTCCTTTCACAAAATTGGTTGCACAAATGCCTAAGTACACAAAATTCTTAAAAGAACTACTCACAAATCGAAAGAAGCTGGAAGAGGTGTCCAAGGTGGTGCTTAATGAAAATTGTTCAGCCGCAATTTTGAACAAATTTCAAAAGACGATGGGTGACCCGTGTAGCTTAACTTTTCCATGCCAATTCGGGAACCTAGCTACTATTTATGCATTGGCGAATTCAGGGGTGAGTGTTAATCTTATGCCATACTCTTTCTTTACAAAGTTGAACCTTTCAGAGCAAAAACCGATTCATATGGCAATTCATCTAGCAAACAAGATGGTGACATTTCCAAGGGGGATATGCAAGGACTTATTGGTAAAAGTTGATATATTTGTATTTCTCGTGAATTTCATAGTGTTAGATATGCAAGAGAACCACCAAGTGCCAATCATTCTTAGAAGACCTTTCCTAAACACTGCAAGTGCCATAGTAGACATGAGAGAATACAAACTTACCCTTCAGGTGGGAGAAGAATCAGTTACTTTTGGAGTTAATCGAGCCATGAAGCATTCTAAATATAGTGATGAAATGACATTTTTGATGTGTAACGACCCAAACTTTTCAAAGAAAAATTTCATTTTTAATTAATAAAACACATGGCATAAATCATGAAGTCCCAACATAACTATTTTCAAATCAACATTCATTACAACTTTACTTAAATCATCAGAGTGTCCCCAAAACATATCAATGAAAGAGAGATAGAGTGCACGCCTCGCCATCATGCCTTGCCCTTGCCCTTGGGCTCAGATGTACCTGAAACAAGTCCACAAACGGTAAGCTTGAATTTTTAGTGAGTTCCCCAGAGCATAACCACACACAATCACATTTTACATAACGCACTAGCCAAACAACTATACAAATCACATAAGCCAATCATACAACATATAAGGAATCCCTAGAAAGCCTCCTAGGTCTTACACCTAGTGCCACTGGAACCCCGCGTGGTCTTACCATCTGCCATGGGAACTCCCACATGGTATTCCTTCCATGGGAACCCCCACATGGTCTTCCTGCCACGGGAACCCCCACATGGTCTTCCTACCAAGAAAATAACATACAAGCTAATGATGTAAATATACTAGGATGCCTTGGAAACCCTATAAGGTCTTGTACCTTTTGCCACGGGAACCCCCGAGGTCTTCCATAAAAAAAGTCATACTTATCATAACACATAGTCAACGGAAAATCCACATACGTAGAATAGTCCAACCTTGGTGCCTTAGACCCAGTGGTATGGTGAGAAGACTAACCTTTGTCTAATGAATGCGAAAGCTACTCTCCTAAAAATCTGTAACCTCCTGTGCTGAACAGTAATAATAATCTATGTTAGCGCTTTACTTAATCAAAGGAAACCCCAATTCCCAAATCCTTCCATGAAGGCCCAAATGCCCTTTCTTTGCTAATGGGCCTGAAGTCCATGTCCAAAATCAATAATGGGCCTGTTGGCCCAGTAAGGCCCATATAATATATCCATAGCCCATGATAGATGAAATGGCCCATAATTCACATAATGCAACTAAGTCAATAACCAAAATGAGGCCCAAAATCTCAAAGGCCCAAAACATATTTTCCTATCAGTGATGCGTACGTTTAGCTTACCATCCTGGTACGTGCATCATAATGGGGTTTGGGAGTTACGTGTCGCGTACATTGGGTTATGCCCAACGTACTACCAGATTACGCACTTTCTCCAAAAGTCAGATCTAGGCTTGTTAAAAAGTCCTAAAGCATAAATTTGGCAACTTTATGACTTTTCATGCCTCATATGCACCCAACACCCCCATTAAGTGATGGGTTTTGAGCATGCTAACACTTCCTAAGTGTGCATGCAACCCTAATAACCTTGGATCTATGTTTGTCTAGTTATCATGCAAAGTTGATTTCCAAGGTTATGATCCTATCTAGCATACATGGGAACAATTTTAACTTGAATAAAAGATAGAACTACATACCTTGTTGTTTATTTTGATCCTTGAAACCTTGTGAGCCTAGCACCCCAAGTGTGATGCCTCAAATGCTTCACACAACACCAAATGCTATGGAGTAAACTTGGAGAGAAAGTATAACACTCTAAAAATCGGCTCTAGCCCTCAAGCATGCATGTGTAGCCGATTTTAGGAGAAACATGAGCTTTATATAGTGTTGGAACATCTAGGGTTACACCATGTAAACCCTAATGTGTCATGACTCTTCATTTCCATGACCCATGGGTTTGTAACTCCCATGGAGCATCCAATGGGTTTAACCCAACTTGATTATCCATGAAGCCTCTTAGCCCACTATACAAGTTATGGATGATTTACATAATCAACCCATATATATTTAATTAGTTATATTTTGATAACTTAATTAATTCTAAATTAACTCTTGATTAAATTAATTAAATAATATTGTTAATATATTAGACCTTATAATATATTAATAAACCACAAGTGTTATTTCTCTCATTTAGTCTATCCAATTGCATGGTGCCATGCAACCCAAATGGACCATGCCGGGTCGGGTCAAGTACATACCAGATTAGTTATGGACTTAGACACCTTATCCAACAGTCTCCCACTTGGATAAGCCTAATAACTATAACTGCAAGTATGACTTCAGGAACCGATCAGCAATCGTAGCTCTTTTTCAAGGTTTCTCGGAACAGAGAAGATGATGGTACGCCATTTTAGATAAGTGATCATATAATCCTCTGTTCTAGATATCAGCCGGACAAATACTTGGAACAATGTCTTACTTATTGTCCAACAATTTGTTTCCCGATTTCCGATTTGTTTGACATAGAACTTAATTGAACACATCAACTTAGTTCTGACCAGGCCCGGTACATGGTAATGGGTTTTAGCCATAAGAACATCCTATGTGCTCATACAAACCCTAATGCTTGGATCTAGGTTTCTCTATTGTACATGCAATTCATCCAAGACTATAAACCCTAGATCTAATATATGATAATCAATATAACATATGAATTAGGGTTTAGATCATACCTTGATTGTTATGTAGCAATAACAATCTCAAATCCTTCTTGTATTGACTTTAGAAAGCTTAGAGTCACAAATGTCACTCCTCTAATGGTTCACAAACACCAAGAGCAAGAGGATGAAGAGGAGAAGAGAAAGGAGGCTGCCCAAAAACGTGTGGAAACCCTAGAGAACAAGTTCACCACGTTTTTGGGGCTTAAGGGTTCTTTAAATAGTGAGGCTATTAGGGTTATCTAACAAGGAAACCCTAATTTGGATGCTTAGGCCTTAAGCAACCCATGAACCCCTTTAGCCACAAACTTAATTCTTGACTAATATTAATTAAACAATATGATTTCTCCTTTAATATATTATTCTCATAATATATTAATAAATCATATTTAATCCTTTCTCTCCATAATTCATCCTATCAAGTTGCTTTGGTGAAGGCAACCCAAAAGGACCATGCACCATCGGGTCAAGTACATACCAAAATAGTTATGGACTTAGACACTAATCCAATAGTCTCCCACATGGATAAGTCTAACAACTATTCTGCGTATGACTTCAGATCCTGATATGCAATCGTAGCTTTCTAAAGCCGATGTCAACACAGATCTTATCAGATACGCGTGTCCTTTAGATAAGGGATCATATATTCCTCCATTCTAGATATCGTATAGACTGATACATGGATCTAAATCATTCTCTCTATCTATGTGTTGTTTCCCGAATTCAGATTTATGAGGACTGACAACAGACTACAATTGAACACATCAATTTAGTCCCAGCTTGGCCAAGCGATTAGGTGCCATCACTAAATCATCGAGGGGCCCATAGATATCGCTTTTATCCTACTTTGGATAAAAGGAACAGATAAACTTTGACTCAATGCTCGATTGCACTCACTCACCAAATCACACACAACAATATGTTTTATAACACCAAGTTACTGGTGCGTTTACATATTATCAATGTGCAACCGACTCGCAAGATACAACTCACACATCTCGGTTTCAAGAATATAAGATGTTATCGTCTCACCAATCACTCGTGATGAAACCCATGAAGTGATCCAAGTGAGCGTGGGTTTAATCCAATGCTCAAATCATATTCATAAGCACTCATGAACATTACAGCAAACATTTGCCTATGTCTAATGCTCTTTAGACAATCCACACACCAATTCACAACAATCTTCATTCATACCTACTTCCAACATATGAAGGACTATGGCCCGTTCGAATAATTTGACTGTTCTGAACCAATTAAATTATTCAGGAAGTCAAAATATGCAAGGTGAAACACAAGGATAATACTAATCCCATATGGCCTCAAACCTTTGAGTATAAATAAAACACCTTTTATTTATCACCATATCGATTACTCATTATTTGTCATTTCGGGTAATCAACTTCTTACTTGAATTATAACTATACTTGTCCCATGCTCTTAGCATGCACACAATGTTTACCTATGGTCCTTACATTGTGAAATAGATCAAATGAACACATTTCCAATCATACTCATTTCACAACTCCTAATCCTTTTTCATAAGTGTAAGAATACCAAATTCTTGCCACTTATAGAATATGCTAGATTCTAACATTTTACACAATGATCCTTTCGTAATGTCATAGCACAAAAGTCACAATGACTATTGCCAATGATATTACAAATTCCTCTATCGGAGATTGTTACAATACAATTCCTTAGATGTGATGTCTCTCACTCAAAGTACATTCCTTTGAACATCCTTTTGCATAAAAGTTTCTAATCTAGACATAGATTCTCAATATTCAACTCCCAATATGGAAACCTTTCCATACTTACCATATAACAACTCATTCTTAATAGAATCTTATCTATTCATAATAATGTCGATATGCTCCATCCAATATCATACTTCCAACTACTCACAAGTGATCAATCCTCAGCGAGCTTTCGATCGTCCTTTGATAGTTGTTTAATTATCTTAGTCAAAACCGATTCTTGTCCTTTTCCCTCTAAATACGCTAGACATTTGGAAAATTTTAGAATGGTCAAATATTATAGCATCTGCAATCAATCCTATACCCGAAGCGTATGCGACACGATGCATAATGTCTTACAAGGAGATTTAGTACTTTATCAATCTTCTGTCATAATATTTTATGTGCTACATTCTCAAATTTCGAACTATGAAGAGGAATGCCGTAATCATAATCGAAATTTAAGAACACACTATGTATCTTTGACTAAAAATATTAACATTCCACAACCTAAGCCTTTAGATTTGAAATGAAGCGTAATATTCTCTCCCTTAATTATAGAAAAACAACTTTACAACTCTTACAACTTTGCAAAGTATGACTCTTGTTTTCTATAATTAATATTGCTAACTTGCAATACTTGCCTTAATAATCATGCAATCATAACATTTATGCTCCCACTATCACGATGATTGTTATAATCATAACACTTATGCTTCCACTAGCTTTGACACGTATTAAGAAACAACTTAACTTTTAGAAAAACAATGCCTATTGAATTTCTTTAAGTTCATATTTCTAATACCCAATGCTTTGATAATATTTTATCAAGGCTTCTTAAACTTATACACCTTTGCCTTAGATAGCTCATATGCGTGTCTTAAACAATTCAGACTAATTGCCAAATCTCACAATTTGAATCATGGAAAGGGATACCGTAACCATAATCGAATTCAAGAATACAGTTTCACAATCACTATCTTCTTAAAATCTTTCTTAGAGAAAGCATTTCCTCACAGTCATTTGAAGGTGGAAATCTTATGACACTTCGATTCTAATGGTGTATGTGTTCCTATCCCTGCGAATTTGTCAAAAACAAAGTTTACGACAAATTCGAACTCATACGGACCGAACTTTCTTAATCTTGATTTCTTGCCTTATGGTAACACGGCTGCCCACCATGTCTTCCAAGTAGTTAAGCAGCTCACCCTTTCCCATCAATGTACTTTTCATTGATTAAGCTCCTTGCCTTTTATGCACTCAAATGAGAACTCATATAACTCATGTGCATAATTAACTCGATTGGAACGGCACAGAAACAAGATAATGTCAACACGATAGGTTGTAGACCTCTACTCGTGTGCTAGTGATGATTGATAAGGTTTATTCTTGATTAGTTCTTGAATCCTTTCAAGACCGTTAAGACTCCCACTGACTCCTTGATATATAATATTTTCTTGTCAATAAACATTTCTTGACAAACAAATATTCAAGAGTTAGTGTAGCTTTTATCAAAACAAAACACTTCATAAAATTGGTCCTAGTTGGTCTTTGTCTTATCCAAGACATCACAACTTTCCAATTTCAAATGTTATAAAACTTCTTAAGACTTATCACTCAATGTCACAATCTTAACTCTAAGATTTGGTTTTTGGAACGAAGTATGATTGACTTCTTGATTTAACCATTTCTTCAATTTTCGATTCCTCTTCTCAGACATACAATTGTACTAAGATTTACTTAGAGGATCAATTGAGATATGGTTCTTAATCATTAAGACTCATCATAAAAGGTACTCTCCCTTCTTCTTAGAATAGAGAACCTTTTTATCTTTCTGCCTACTTGATTCTTCTTATTCGTTCTGCTATTGATTTAAACATGTTCAATCAATTTAGAATTACACTTAATCTTATAAGTATAATCATATTTACTAAACCTTTAGTAAATCATGACGAATATCTTTGTTACTCTTGCGGTGCACTTGATCAACACACAACTTTGTGTACTCGATCTCCTAGTCCTTCACTTGACACTTTGTCAACGAATTAATCAAATTTCCAAATATGAAATTTCTCATTCATCATGCAACCAAGTTGCGTGATTCCAAATTTATGTCCAACTGAAACTTGGGCGATGAGAAACTCTCCCTATTTGGTAAATTCTTGTCATTTCCATAAATAACATAATTAAGAATCACATCCATTTGTTGTAGAATTATGCAAACATCAATTTTCATAACGATTTCATTGCAAGGAAATAAATAAATAAATAAATGAGTCAAATCAAAATTTATTTTATTCATAAAGCAGCGGAAAACATTTTGTCCTTACAATGAAAAATCAATTGAAAAACTATGTAATAGATATTCCTAACAACTCTATCATAACTTTCTAAGCTCAAAATCTAATCTTCAAGTCCATGCGATCGAGATCCATTTCTTTGTGATTAGAGTCATCTTGCTTTTCCATCAAGCCTCCTCTCTTTTCACTGATCCTGGAAAACATTCAAATGCAATCTTATCACATTATGTATTAAGAATCAATGAATAGGAACTTAATGGAGTTAGATAGTGGATTTTACCTGAAGTGCAACCATACTCTTTGACTCTCCCATCTTCTGGACTCTTCAGGCTCTTAGGGCAGACTTGTATCCAGCACCCTTTCTCTTGGCAGCAAACGCAGGTCTGTTCTCCTAGAACGTCCTCGGAGGCATGGTTGGTTGACTTTCCCAACAAATATGCTATATTGCTTTGCCAAATTATTTCTGATTCAGCAGCAATGAGCATGTAAGTTAGGTCAATGAGGTTTTCGTCATGATCCATCATATAATACTTTCTTTTGAACTCATTATATGATTCAGGAAGTGACTGCAAAATCCAGTTCACGGCCAACTTATCCGGGAATGACGCACCCAACATTATCAACCTATCGATGTGTGATTTCATTCCTAGAACGTGGGCACACACGGGTTTACCATCTTCATGTTTCATTTCCAATACGGCTTTAGTGACATTGAACCTTTCAATTTTTCGATCTTGTGGGTTAGGGAGAACAACGGGAGGAGGAGGAAGTAAAGCATGACTTCTTGTTCCTCGATCGAATCGTGGAATATCATCTTCATGTGGAATGCTTGTTCCACGGGATCTGGGAAGACCATAGTTGTCATACTTTGACATCTACAAAACAGGAGAAAACAAATTCAAGTTAGTTGATCGATTGAGTCCTTAATAAATCACCCAAATGAGATACTAAGGCTAGGACCCAACACAATATTCCACAACTCGGGAGAGGGATGCCGTAACCCAAATTGCAGAATATTTGAAGGTAAGTGAATGACGATGCACTAATTTTCCACCATTAAAAACGAAAAAAAAAATTAAGTTTTAAATGTATTGAAAACTCCTAGATCCTTTGAGATTCATTGAACATTTCAATGGCATGTATACATCTCGATATGCCCCTCTAGTTTGTGACTGGGATGCCGAGGATCACAAAGCGGGTGTGAATAACCATGCAAATCTACATGGTGCCCCCACATGTTACAGTCACCTATTCGATGTGCCGGTAAACCACACACGCTCCACCGAACTATGACAAACATTGAGTCACCCTTTGCAACCTTTGCTTAGAACCATTTAGTGTGCCGCTTAACCACACACGCTCCACTAACGTCTTCGCAAGGGTACAAAGTGTAATTTCATGGAATTGCAACAATTCAATTTTGACTAGAGTAACTAAGATTGGGAATTTTGAAAAAGCATTTAGTTACTTTTGTACTTCATTATACTTATAATGGAAGGTTTCTGTCCTATCCTACCCGTTCGGCTAACGACCCTCCACTAGTCAAGAGTGCAGTGGGTAAGAGTGGATACCCATTCAATCTGTAACATCCGGGATTTCAGGAATATTAATTATTCTTTTTATTTTGAGTTTTATGGAAGAACTCGTCGAGTTGGTGCGTAGACTCGCCGAGTTGAGACGCGATTTCTCACCCGGATTGATGCCCGGACTCGGCGAGTCGCCTTGGTAGACTCGGCGAGTCTGCGCCGTTTAATGAAACCCTAATTTCTAGGGTTTGAGGCATATTTAAAGGGCCTTATGGCCGTCATTCGCGCTCATCAGTCCCCAGAGTGAAACCCTAGAGCATTTGAGCGATTCAAGTGAGGGAAGGAGCCATTATTGATCTTGGAGCTATTGCCTAGCAAGGAAAGAGGAGATCTAGCCACGAGGAAGCAAGAGAGGGGTGGATTCCTGAAGAACTGAGGTCCAGGACATCACAACTGAGGTACCATTCCGAATCATTCTCTGTTATTGTGATGTTCATGTAGATTTAGGGCTTTTGAACCCATTTGAGGCTAGATCTAGTGTCCTCATGGTCCCTTAGCGAGTTAAGGTCCTGGATCTAGACCTATAGAGGTCCAGAGCACCTCTTTACCAAAGCTTTATATTCATCCATGGAGGTTTTGGCTTGGGATCAATGTATTTGAGGCTAAAACATCATTCATGAGCTATTCGGTGCTTAATGAGCACCAAGACTTGAACTTTACGTGGTCAATAAGCTTAAGGAGACTGGATCTATGAGTTAGTGAAGCGGATCTGACCTCAGAAGGTCGTTTGGGGTTGTGCATGGAATGCACTCGCTGAGTCCATTCCCAGACTCGATGAGTTGGTGCGGGTTGTTCAGTGATTATGATCCAGGGGTTGAGTAACCGAGTCGGGTGAGTGACTCGGTGAGTCGGAAGAGATTCATAGGGATCGGGTTCCCGTAGGGACTCAGCGAGTCCACGCCAGACTCGGCGAGTTGGGTCAACCGTTGACCGTTGACCGTTGACCAGAGTTGACCAGTGTTGACTTGATAGGGGTAGTCAACCTTAGTTGAGAAAGTGTTAATTAGAGATCTTTGGTGTTATAGGAGGATTATAGCTCGGAGGACCGAGCGCGAGTGATTTCCATGATTTGCGAGTTATCGAGATACGCGAGGTGAGTCTTCTCACTCTACGTTACCTTGAGTGGTAGTATTGTGTGACCGGAGGCTCGTATGTGCTTACATTGAGTATTATGTTATCCTATTGTATGTGACATGCTATGCATGATGTCTTTGTGATTTATGCTATGCGGAGTTATAGACCGGACCGGAGGGTCCAACGATACAGACCGGACTGGTGGGTCCAACGATTCAGACCGGGCCAGAGGGCCCAACGAGCTATGACCGGACCAGAGGGTCGAACGAGCTACAGGACTGGAGGGTCCCGCTGAGACACACTGACCGGAGGGTCGTACAGTAGCCTCGAGTGGAGTGTGTGTTGTACGCGGTAGTTTGGGGAACTCACTAAGCTTCGTGCTTACAGGGTTTGTGTTGTGTGTTTCAGGTTATTATAGTATCACGGGACGACACCGGCTCGATTGTACACACCAGAGAAAGAGTCATGTTTTGAGGATCCTGGTTTATCATGCAAGTGGAAATGGAGTTATGTTTTGTAATTCGATTATGAATGAGACTTTAAATAAAGTGTTTTTAAGAATTAAACGATTATTTTAAATGAAAAATTGTTTTGAAATTTTCGGCGTTACAAGTTGGTATCAGAGCCTTGGTTTGAGGGATTCGGATGCGCCTTCGGGTAAATCTGGACTCAATCTGAGGAAGTAAGAAACGTTTTCAAAGAAATAATTTTCTAAAGCGACTAAGAGTTCAAAGAGAAAGTGAGAAAGAGCAGTGTGTACAATCAGCCATTGCCCGAACGGTGATTTCCCAAAATACCCTTACTTTTGTGTTATGAGATATTTATGATGCACTTTATGAGATATTATTGCATGCTAGAGACAGGCTAGGTATTCCATATCTTAGGACTAGAATGGCCTGATTTGTGATGCCTTAGCCTAGGAATTGCTATTATATGCGATATGCTTTTGAGTAGGTGATGAGTGAGAATATTTAGTTTGAATCCTTTAGGAGATTTAAGTAGAGGAGTAATCTAGGGGAGGTACCTAGATAAGTACCGTGGTACTTAGAGACAGAATAGTGAGAACCCGCGAGGGGAAGAGTTTCAGAGTTCGGTGGTACTTTCGAGGATGAGCAGAGCAAGCGGAGTTATCACCCAGAGTGAGTTATATATATTCTTCGATGCTCGAATGCTGCTTGCTTCGTGCTTTGTGGAACTGTTGATGATGGGAGTCAGCTACCAAGCGAATATGACGATATTCAGGAGGTAGATGGTTGGCATCATTAGGAGCTCTTCAACAGCTGATGGTAGAGAAGTGTGGGAATCTAGGAAGAGCCTAGGGAGTAACCTTAGCCAAATGAGTGCACTAGCAGAGTAGAGAATTTCGCTGGGGAGCGAGCGCGCGACGGAATTGGTGAACGAGAAGATTGAGCAGCTAGTTAGGAGCTCCGGGATAGTCCGTGTAGAAAGTATGGGTAGATGTGGCTGGTAGTATGGGCCCGTACTACTGAAAGCAGAGGACCCATACTTGATATAGGGAGTATTCTGAAGGTTCTAATGAGCGGATGGAGGAGTGATGTTATGGTTCGAGTACCATACATCGGAGCAGATTGATGAGTGATGTTATGGTTCGAGTACCATACATCGAAGCGTATTGAGGAGTGATGTTATGGTTCGAGTACCATACATCAGAGTAGATTGAGGAGTGATGTTATGGTTCGAGTACCATACATCAAAGCGTATTGAGGAGTGATGTTATGGTTCGAGTACCATACATCGGAGTAGATTGAGGAGTGATGTTATGGTTCGAGTACCATACATCGAAGCGTATTGAGGAGTGATGTTATGGTTCGAGTACCATACATCGGAGCAGATTGAGAAGTGATGTTATGGTTCGAGTACCATACATCAGAGTGGATCGAGGAGTGAAGTTATGGTTCGAGTACCATAAATCGGAGCGGATGAAGGAATACCATACATCGGAGCATATGGAGGAGTGATGCTATGGTTCGGGTACCATACATCGGAGCATATTGAGAAGAGATGTCATGGGATGAGTACCATGGTTCGTAGTGAATGATGCTTGTGGTTCTCCGGTTATCCGGTCATGATTGATGAGGTAGAGATTGGACGCTATGGGTTTTAGGCCTGTGGGCCATGATTGAGTTCGAAGAGGCGTCCCTTGAGAGGGAGGTCGAGAGCCTTTCAGAGTATTTTGGTAAGGAGTCAGAGGGGGGGGGAGAATTTCAGTCTGAGTTGAACAATCAGTTGTTAGACGAGATGTCACCTTCTATGACCTGGGTGGTGCTATTTATGTTCGTGTGCAGAACATGAGAGTCATGATGTTTAAGTTTTGGGTTTGGGGGTAAACCCTGCAGGTTGTCATTGATGATGATTTTCCATCAGAGTATCAGGTAGCATGTGTGCCGCGAGGAAGTGATTTACCATGAGCAGATAGTTAGTTGGGACGGAGATAGTTGAGGACCACGTTACACCTATTTGAGTATAGTAGGGCGTATTGTAGAGGTATCAGTGGAGAGTCCAGTCGAGTTAATCAGTGCAGTGGTTTTTCTATCTATGTTGGGTATTGAATATGGGAGTGGGTCCCTGTTCTTGGGATGATCCATGTGTTGGAACGTCGGTTGATGAGTCGAGGTGGGGGAATATGATGATTTCGTGGTCCAGTCTATGAGTCAGTGATGTTATTGGACAGTTGAGTTGTTTGGTATTGGATTGGTATGAGACTTGGAACGACTAGAGGCAGTCGTGACGACAAGTTTTTGAGGATTTCATCTGAGTTTCAGAGTTATGAGATCGATTGATTTCCTTAAAAGGGGATTATCGGGCGTTGTGTAGCACTTTCCAGGGGCAGGTGCGTTGTTGCTGGTGAAAATAGTTCGTGAGGTTGTTGATGTGTCAGATAGTGATGGTTCGAACCCTAAGTGGGGGAGAACCGGGTGGTTTATTGAGAGAACCGGAGATTTGTGCAAGAGCAGTTAGGGGTTGGATGCAGAAACCTGCGGCTTGAATTCATGAGATCAGTGTCATTGGTGATCAATGAAAGGTGAAGGGCTAGATAATGCATGTGGTATATGTCTGAGAGAAGGATGGGTGTCCCCACGGCGGGTGGTCAATGGTCAGGAATCTGGTGGTGGTCAGAGTCGTTTCAAGTGGAAGATTCGTAATGATGGTATGGGCAGTTGAGAACTTCTGGGTTGAAATATAGGTAGAAGATTGTCGAGTAGCCAACTCCCGGGTTGGGATGTGTATTCTTGCTTGGATTTTGAGTAGTAGTGGAAAGGGTTTCGAAGGATCATCAGTGTGTTCTGAAGGGTTAGCGCCTTCCTTGTATTCCAATTGAGTGTCTGGATGCACTGAAGTTGCGCATTGAGTGAAATAGGAAATTATTATGGGATTCAGAGGAAATGTATTGTTGTATGTGTATGGTGCTGAGAGTAAGGAAATCAGTGGTAGAGATAGGACATTGTGATGCTCTGTTAAGGTGTTCTGTGGTTTCCGTGTATAGCGTCCCGATTTCAGAGTTATTTAGAGTCTTGGGTTTAAGATGACTAGTGATGTATCATGTATCAACGGTTCCAGTGGGAGCCCTTCGTGTATTGTCATCAAGAGGGATTATTTAAAGAAGTGGATCTCCGCAGAGGTAGGTTTTGTGTTATGGCGGTTGTCGCCAGAGTCTGTAATGCATATCGGGGCAAGTGTGTGTGTAACTATCTATGATAGTCTTCAGTGCATGAGTTAGTGAACATAATGTGGCGTTGTAATGAGAATGAGAGTATAGCGTGAAGCTACGGGGAGCCATAGTATTCACCAGTCAGAGGGTGTTGTGATGCTAAGGGGAACCGTAGTACTCACAAGTCAGAGAGAGAGATAGAGTCGTGATGCTACGAGGAGCTGTAGTATTCGCCAGTCAGAGGGTGTTGTGATGCTACGGGGAGCCGTAGTACGCACAAGTCAGAGAGAGAGAGTCGTGATGCTACCGGGAGCCGTAGTATTTGCCAGTCAGAGGGTGTTGTGATGCTACGGGGAGCCGTAGTACTCACAAGTCAGAGAGAGAGAGAGAGAGTCGTGATGCTACGGGAAGCTGTAGTATTCGCCAGTCAGAGGGTGTTGTGATGCTACGGGGAGCCGTAGTACTCACAAGCCACAGAGAGAGTCGTGATGCTACGGGGAGCCGTAGTATTTGCTAGTCAGAGGTTGTCGTAATGTTGTGGGAAGCCATAGTACCCACTAGACGGCAAGAGAGTGTGATGATGGAGTGTTCTCTGGTAAGTGCATGATGCAGAAGAGTTTTAAGCTTGAGTAGCCCTAGTGTTGAGTTTTTGGAGCCTGGTGGTTAAAACCGGGGCGAGACTGGGGTCTCCGTCTCTGTCGGGAGGGTCAGCGAGGCGCGTGGGAGAATATGCGCAGCAGACGCCAGAGGTTAGAGCTGAGTCGATCTTTGATTGGATTGTATTTCCTCATGAGGAATAGGGTATTTCGTGACTTGCGTGTCACTGGGCCGTGATAGTGGTCACGGGGAGGAAGTTAGTGAGATGTTTTGGAGCATGTTATGTGTGACCTTTGGGGATTCAGCTGTGGGGCCAAAAGCTGACCTGGTGCTCGGTATCGAAGATGAATATGAGAAATGAGCTAGAGTTTAGCATAGTGATATCTGTGGACACTTCAGAGAGAGCGAGCGACTCAGACGCTCGAGGATATGTTTCGGGCATGTGTATTAGATTTCGGGGGGAAATTGTGGCCCGAAATTTGCCCTTGGCAGAGTTTTCCTACAACAACAACCATCATTAGTGCATCAGTATGCCGCCTTTTGAGCTGTTGTAGGGGACGGGGTATTGGACCCCATTTGCTGAAAAGAGGAAGAGCAATGAGTGATGGGAAGTATAGAGATCGTGCTTCAGACATCAGGGCAGATACAGCAGGTCAGGCAGAGGTTGTTGACTGCTCAGAGTTGCCAGAAGAGTTATGCGGATAGGCGCCGGTCCGAGATCAAATTTTTGGTCGATGACCTTATACTCCTGAAGGTCTCTCCTTGTAAAGGAGTGATCCGATTCAGGAAGAGGGGCATGTTAGGCCCCCGATATATCGGTCCTTTTCGGGTGATCGCGAGGGTGGGCAGGGTAGCATATTGCTTGGAACTACCCGCGGAATTGGAGCGGATTCATAATACCTTCCATGTGTCTCAGTTGAGGAAGTGTATAGCCGACGAGTCGGCGGTAGTGCCGTTAGAGGACATTCAGGTGGATGTGAGCCTGAACTACGCAGAGAGACCAGTTGCGATTGTGGATCAAAAGATCAAGGTTCGGAGGAACAAGGAGGTGCCTCTGGTACAGGTTCAGTGACAACATTGGAAGGGATCCGAGTTGACCCGGGAGCCAGAGCGGGAGATGCGGGAGCAGCATCCAGAGCTATTTCTGGAATGACACTTCGAGGGCGAAGTCGGATTTAAGTGGGGCAGAATTGTAACATCCGGGATTTCAGGAATACTAATTATTCTTTTTATTTTGAGTTTTGTGGAAGAACTCGGCGAGTTGGTGCGTAGACTCGCCGAGTTGAGACGCGATTTCTCACCCGGATTGATGCCCGGACTCGGCGAGTCGCCTTGGTAGACTCAGTGAGTCTGCGCTGTTTAATGGAACCCTAATTTCTCGGGTTTGAGGCATATTTAAAGGGCCTTATGGCCGTCATTCACGCTCATCAATCCCCAGAGTGAAACCCTAGAGCATTTGAGCGATTCAAGTGAGGGAAGGAGCCATTATTGATCTTGGAGCTATTGCCTAGCAAGGAAAGAGGAGATCTAGCCAAGAGGAAGCAAGAGAGGGGTGGATTCCTGAAGAACTTAGGTCCAGGACATCACAACTAAGGTACCATTCCGAATCATTCTCTGTTATTGTGATGTTCATGTAGATTTAGGGCTTTTGAACCCAGTTGAGGCTAGATCTAGTGTCCTCATGGTCCCTTAGCGAGTTAAGGTCCTCGATCTGGACCCATAGAGGTCCAGAGCACCTCTTTACCAAAGCTTTATATGCATCCATGGAGGTTTTGGCTTGGGATCAATGTATTTGAGGCTAAAACACCATTCATGAGATATTCGGTGCTTAATGCGCACCAAGACTTGAACTTTACGTGGTCAATAAGCTTAAGGAGACTGGATCTATGAGTTAGTGAAGCAGATCTGACCTCAGAAGGTCGTTTGGGGTTGTGCATGGAATGCACTCGCTGAGTCCATTCCCAGACTCGACGAGTTGGTGCGGGTTGTTCAGTGATTATGATCCAGGGGTTGAGTAACCGAGTCGGGTGAGTGACTCGGTGAGTCGGAAGAGATTCAGAGGGATCGGGTTCCCGTAGGGACTCGGCGAGTCCACGCCAGACTCGGCGAGTTGGGTCAACTGTTGACCGTTGACCGTTGACCAGAGTTGACCAGTGTTGACTTGATAGGGGTAGTCAACCTTAGTTGAGAAAGTGTTAATTAGAGATCTTTGGTGTTATAGGAGGATTATAGCTCGGAGGACCGAGCGCGAGTGATTTCCATGATTTGCGAGTTATCGAGATACGCGAGGTGAGTCTTCTCACTCTACGTTACCTTGAGTGGTAGTATTGTGTGACCGGAGGCTCGTATGTGCTTACATTGAGTATTATGTTATCCTATTGTATGTGACATGCTATGCATGATGTCTTTGTGATTTATGCTATGCGGAGTTATAGACCGGACCGGAGGGTCCAACGATACAGACCAGACCGTTGGGTCGAACGATTCAGACCCGGCCAGAGGGCCCAACGAGCTATGACCAGACCAGTGGGTCCAACGAGCTACGGGACTGGAGGGTCCCGCTCAGACACACCGACCGTAGGGTCGTATAGTAGCCTCGAGTGGCGTATGTGTTGTATGCGGTAGTTTGGGGAACTCACTAAGCTTCGTGCTTACAGGGTTTGTGTTGTGTGTTTCAGGTTATTACAGTATCATGGGACGACACCGGCTCGATTGTACACACCAGTGAAAGAGTCATGTTTTGAGGATCCTGGTTTATCATGCAAGTGGAAATGGAGTTATGTTTTGTAATTCGATTATGAATGAGACTTTAAATAAAGTGCTTTTAAGAATTAAACGATTATTTTAAATGAAAAATTGTTTTGAAATTTTCGGCGTTACACAATCACCATTTTATAGACAATTTCCTTAAACACCCCTTATAGACGGGCTTCGTGAATGAGGCCTACTAACGGTAAGACTGACTTTTACTCATACATATATATAATGTTAGACTTTTAATGTTATGTATAGTATAGGGTGTATTTTACACTTTTAAAATACTTGGTGGTCTAATTTAATAATTATACTTTTAATTAAATTGTACATCAAAACTTTATGGATTTACTAAATCTCTTTTAATTATACACTTTAATTAGTTAATAAAACCATAAGGATGTGATTTGAATCTTTTCAAAACAATACTAGGGTTTTAGAATTTAACATTCCTAAATTAAACTTTTAGTCAACTTTTAAATTCCAAAACATGAGGGAAAGTTTTAAAACATTTCAAAACATTAGGGTTTAGAATTTAAATATTTCAAAATCAAACCTTTTAATCAAAATTTAAATTCCAAAACTTGAGGGCAAGTTTTGAAACCTTTTCAAAACATTAAGGTTTCATACAAACCCTAATGCTTGGATCTAGGTTTCTCTATTGTACATGAAATTCATCCAAGACTATAAACCCTAGATCTAATATATGATAATCAATATAACATATGAATTAGGGTTCAGATCATACCTTGATTGTTATGTAGCAATAACAATCTCAAATCCTTCTTGTATTGACTTTAGAAAGCTTAGAGTCACCAATGTCACTCTTCTAATGGTTCACAAACACCAAGAGCAAGAGGATGAAGAGGAGAAGAGAAAGGAGGCTGCCCAAAAACGTGTGGAAACCCTAGAGAACAAGTTCACCACGTTTTTGGGGCTTAAGGGTTCTTTAAATAGTGAGGGTATTAGGGTTATCTAACAAGGAAACCCTAATTTGGATGCTTAGGCCTTAGGCAACCCATGAACCCCTTTTTAATAAGCCTTGGACGATTTCTAATGGGTTTCCCCATAGAATTCATCCAACCCTATATTATAAGGTAATCCATAGCCTAATGCAATTATCTTATAATTACAATTCCAATCCCTTAAGTTTAATTAATCTCTTTTAGCCATAAAGTTAATTCTTATTAATTCTTGACTAATATTAATTAAACAATATGATTTCTCCTTTAATATATTATTATCATAATATATTAATAAATCATATTTAATCATTTCTCTTCATAATTCATCCTATCAAGTTGCTTTGGTGAAGGCAACCCAAAAGGACCATGCACCATCGGGTCAAGTACATACCAAAATAGTTATGGACTTAGACACTAATCCAACACCTGGGTCAAAACAAAATCATCGAGGGGCCCTGATATCTGCTTCTAATCCAATAAGGAACTGATAAACTTCGACTCATATGCTTGTTCTACTACTTGTTAAATTACACACAAACGCACGTTTTATAACATCGAGTTACCAATGCGTTTTCTCATGATCAATGCATAACTAACTCATATTTAACAAGTCATATCTCTAGGTTTGAAGATTTATATGATATTACCATCTCGCGATCACTCGAGATAAATTCCATGAAATGATACTAGCGAGCGTGGGTTGAACCCAATACTCAGAACTTATGAGCACTCATGAGTGTTGAGGCCATGTCCAACATCTTAGACCTCTACAACCAACTCATGACAGTCTTAATTCATATCTACTCCCGACATATGACCGACTGTGATTAATTTGAATAATATGTAAAAACACAACATAAATATTCGGGAAGTCAAAACATGCAAAGGAAATAATAGTAAACGATTGACAAGGGATAGCAACACTTTACTCATAAATAAAAACAATTTTTATTCATCATCAAATGTCAATTACATTTTACAAATTTCAAAAATTATCTAACTGCTAAAACTAATATCATCCTTCAACTCTATGCTCCTAGCATGTTGGAGATGCTTAACCCTACCCAGTCCCTTTGTGAGGGGATCTGTCGGGTTCTCATCTGTTGATACCCTCTTTGCCACGAGGAGTCCTTCTTCTGTATGATGTCTGATGAAATGATATTTTCTATCAATGTGTCTGGATCTCCCAAGATCCCTTGGTTCCTTTGCTAAGGCAACTACACTTTCAATATCACAGAAAATCTCTATGGGCTCCGATATAGCTGGTACAACTCCAAGGTCTCTAATGAAGTTCTTTAGCCATATAGCCTCTTTTTCCGCCTTGCTTGCCGCTATATACTCTGATTCACAAGTTGAATAAACCACTGTCTCCTGCTTGGAAATCTTCCAAGAGATTGCTCCACTATTTAAGGTAAAGACCCAGCCCGACTGAGAGCGGAAATTATCCCTATCATTCTGTAAGCTAGCATCACTATACCCTAAAACTCTCAAGTGATCACTCCCACCAAAGGTAAGGACCCAGTCCTTAGTCCTTTGCAGGTACTTGAGAATGTTCTTTACTGCTGTCCAGTGAGCCTTACCAGGATTCCCAAGATACCTGCTAACCAAGCTTAACGCAAAGGCTACATCAGGACAAGTACAGGTCATAACATACATGATCGAGTCTACTGCCGAAGCATAATGTACCCGACTCATTTCTGCTATCTCAACCTCAGTACTCGGGCTCCGAGTCTTACTTAGTTTGGTGTTACTCTGGATGGGTAACTCTCCTTTCTTGGAATCTTGCATGCTGAATCTCTTTAGCACCTTATCCAAATATGTACTCTGACTAAGTCCAATTAGTCTTTTACTCCGGTCTCTCAGGATCCTTATCCCTAGAATATAGGCAGCTTCTCCAAGGTCCTTCATAGCAAAACACTTCCCAAGCCATGACTTAACTTCCTGCATAGTTGGGATGTCATTTCCTATGAGTAGTATGTCATCCACATATAGTACCAAAAAGCTAACTATACTCCCACAATCCTTGACATATACACAAGATTCATCTTCACTTCTCGAAAAACCAAACTCTTTGACTTTCTCATCAAAGCAAAGATTCCATCTGCGAGGTGCTTGCTTTAATCCATAAATGGATTTCTCAAGCTTACACACTCTATTAGGGTACTCTATGCTGACAAAACCCTCTGGCTGATTCATGTAAACATCTTCAGCCAACTTTCCATTAAGGAAAGCAGTTTTGACATCCATTTGCCATCTTTCATAGTCATGAAATGCAGCTATGGCTAACAATACCCTAATAGACTTAATCTTGGCTACTGGTGAAAAGGTCTCATCATAATCAACTCCTAGAGTTTGAGAAAAGCCCTTTCCAACTAGTCGTGCCTTATACGTGTGTACATTACCATCCATGTCGGTCTTCTTCTTGAAGATCCATTTGCACCCAACTGTCTTACGACCTGGTACATTGTCAACCAAGTCCCAGAGCTGATTGTCATACATGGACTGTATCTCGCTATGCATTGCCTCTTTCCATTTAGCAGACTCGGGGCCTGCCATGGCTTCTGCATAGCTGTTAGGTTCATCCAGACTTACCAGTGTCTCATCACTGATAAGTGACTCACCTTCTATAGTAATATGGAAACCATAGTAATGCTCTGGTGCATTCCTAACCCTTATGGAACGCCTCAGAGGTACATTTGGAGGTATAATTGGATCAACAGGAGGTTCCTCCTCAAGTTGACTGCTAGGTTTTGAGGTTCCTTCACCACTTGACTCTTGGAGTTCTTCAAGGTCAATTTTCCTCCCACTGTTTTCCTTGGCTTATGAACTCTCTCTCTCTCTCAAAAGACAGCCTTCCTTGCTACAAAGACCACATTCTCACTAGGTTTGTAGAAGAGGTAACCAACGGATTTCTGTGGGTAGCTGATGAAAATACACCACTCACTTCGAGGTTCGAGCTTGTCGTGAGTCTCGCGTCTCACGAAAGCCTCGCTACCCCAAACCTTGATGTGCGCTAGACTAGGAACTTTTCCAGTCCACATCTCGTGAGGTGTTTTGGCAACCTTCGTTGTAGGGACTAGATCATGGATATGGGTGGCAGTCTCTAAGGCATACCCCCAAAATGAGATTGGTAGCGAAGCTCGACTCGTCATGGAACGAACCATGTCCAACAAGGTTCGCTTACGCCTCTCAGCTACACCATTTAACTGTGGTTTCCTGGGAGGTGTCAATTGTGAGACAACCCCACATTCCCTCAGATAGTCGAGGAACTCTGTATAAAGACACTCACCACCACGATCGGATCGAAGCATCTTAATGTTCCTGCCCAATTGATTCTCAACTTCCTGTTTAAACTCTTTAAACCTTTCAAAAGTCTCTGACTTATGCTTGATTAAGTAGACATATCCATATCTACTATAATCTTCTGTAAAAGTCACATAATAACGATTACCATCCCTTGTGGCAGGTTTAAAGGGTCCACACACATCTGTGTGTACACGATCCAACAAACCTTCACCCTTCTCACAAGAACCAGTGAAGGGTGACTTTGTCATTTTTCCAAGTAAGCACGATTCACAACTATCATCTGACTTTAGGTCAAATGATTCCAAGATTCCATCCTTTTGGAGTTGGCCTATGCATTTCTTTCTTATATGTCCAAGACGACAATGCCATAATGATGCTTTATCCAGCTTATTATCATTAGTAGAATCAATACACAATACATTATTTCCTAAATTATCTACAACAGACACAACTTCATACACACCATCATAAGGTAATGCTTTAAAATAAAACACATTATTAAAGAAAAAATTTATTCCACTAATTTCATTATCAATGGAAAAGGTAAAACCTTGTTTATACAAAGCATGTAAGGAAATAACATTTCTTGCCATTTCTGGCGAACAACAACATTTATTCAAATCTAAAGTAAATCCACTACTAAGCAACAAAGTATAAACTCTAATCTTGGTGACAGGTGAAACTTTCTTATTCCCCATGATCAAGTTTATCTTTCCATGCTCCACATTCTCACTTCTTAGTCCCTCCAATTCAGAACAAATATGAATACCGCAACCGGTATCAAGGACCCAAGAGTTAGAATAGAGTGAATTATTAGATGATATAGTGTAAATACCTGCATGGTTGGGTTTCACTTTCCCATCCTTCAAATCTTGTTGGTAAGGAATGCAAAATAATATCTATTGCTAACTCCTTAGGAAAGTTCACATTCAACTTCATCAATCGGTCCACATGTTGGGTTTTGAGCATTCTAACACTCCTATGGTGTACATGCTACCCTATAAACCTTGGATCTATGTTTTCTCTATTACACATGCAAATAAGAACTTTCCAAGGCTTTAATCCTAACTAGCATATTATGAAGCTATTATACTACAAAGTACTAGTTAGATGACATACCTTTTGATGTAGCTTGATGTCTTCAAGCTTTAAGAGCTTAGCCCCAATAGTGTGGAAGCCTCAAGTGGAATCACAAATCACCAAAAACACCTTGCAAGACTTTAGAGAATATGAATACTTGGTTCTTTCTAGTGAAATCGGCTAGCCCTCCTAGTGTAACCACACTAGTGCACATTTCACCAAACAAGGACATCTTTATATAGTATGGAGACTAGGGTTAAACCCATGACCTTTCATTTCATATGATCCATGGGTTAAACACTCCATGGACTATCCATGAAAGCTTAGCCCAACCTAAATGAACTTGGCCCATTCCATATATATAAGATTCCATATTTAATTAGTTCTTTTTGATCACTTAATTAATTCTAAATTAAGTGTTGATCAATACTACTTAAATAAAATGATTCCATATTAATATATTAGAACTTATAATATATTAATATTAATCATAAATATACTATTCTCAAAAGACTATCCATATAAATTGTGTCGGTGAAGTGCAACCCAAATGGACCATGCCGGGTCGGGTCAAGTACATACCAAATATAGTTATGGACTTAGACATTAATCCAACAGTCTCCCACTTGGATAAGTCTAAAACTATTATTGTGTATGACTTGAAAACCTAACTGGCAATCGTAGCTCTTAAAGCCGCTGTCGAACTCTGATCTTGTCAACGAACTTGTCCATTAGATAAGGGATCATATATTCCTCCATTCTAGATATCATATGGACTGAGACATGGATTATAATCATTCTCCCTGTCCATTTGTTGTTTCCCGATTTCCGATTCACGACGACTGACTGATTGAACAAATCAAATCAGTCCTGGCTTGGCCAAGCACTCACATGTGTCATCATTAAATCATCGAGGGGCCCACAGATATCGCTTTTATCCCTAAGGTAAAAGGAATGGATAAACTTCGACTCATATGGCTTGTTCTACTACTTGTTGAATCATACACAAAGGCACGTTTTATAACACCGAGTTACCAAATGCGTTTTTGTGCAATCAATGTACAACCAACTCATAGTAACAACTCATATCTCTAGGTTTGAAGAATATAAGATATTATCGTCTCATGATCACTCCTGATAAAATCCATCAAGTGATTCCAATGAGCGCGGGTTGAATCCAATACTCAGAACTTATGAGCACTCATGAGTGTTGTAGCCCTTTGTCCAACACCTTAGACCTCTACAAGCTAACCCATGACAGTCTTGATTCATATCTACTTCCAACATATGACCGACTGTGGATGGTTTGAATAACTTAGTCATTCCGGAAGAATAACCTAGTTTATTCTGGAAGTCAAAACATGCAAAGTGAAACACAAGAATAAATGAATCAAATATGGTATCAAACCCTATGAATATAAATAAACACTTTTATTTATCACCATACTGATTACTCATTATTCATTGTTTCGGTTTTATCAACTTTATACTTGAATTAAAAACACTAGTTGTCCCATGCTCCAAGCATGTACACTATGTTTTTCTTAAACAATAGCTTTTCCATACACCAAGTATGCACTCTATGTTTGTCTATGATCCTTACTTTGTGATTTAGATCGATTGAACATAATTCCAATGATCATCTTTTCACAATCCCAAATCCTTACTGCAAATGAAAGAATTCCAAATTCATGCCATTTCCCGGAATCTGTTAGATTCTAAACTTATATGCATTGATCCTCTTGTAATGATTATGTACAAATTCACTTGGCAACAATCACTATAGAGTATTGCAAAGGAGATCAACTCCTTGGAAACATAGTTCTTACATTAAGTTTCTTAATCTTACATAGATTGATTGAACAACTTTCTATCTTTGAACCATTTCCATATTCCATTTTGACTATCACTTCTGAATAGGAGTTGCCTACTTACAGATTGTGTCAATATGGTCCTTCCAAAGTCAACACTATACTTCCAACTGTCCTTGAGCAACCAATCCTTGGTAAACCTTAGATTGTCCTCAACAATTGCTTAATCATTTTAGTCATATCCAATTCTAGACCTTTTCCCTTTTTAATGCCCCAGGCATTTGGAAAATTTTAGAAAGAATGAATATAGCACATGTAATCGATCCCATATCCGAAGCACATGGAACACGATTCATGATGTCTCACATAAAGACTAAACCAGTCTTTTGCTATAATATTTTCATTTCTATTTGCCAAGTTCTCATAATTCAGATTATGAAAAGGGATGCCGTAATCATAATCGAATATTAGAATGCAAATAATGAACCCATACATAGAATTTCCTTATGTTGAGCCTTTCAAACATGAAATTCATATATATATTCTTGACTAAATACGATTAAGACCTCAATCTAAGCTTTTAGATTGGAGATGAAGTATAATTTCCTATCCCTTAATTATAGCAAAACAACTTTTCCCAATTGAGACCTTTTGTTTTCTATAATTAACATTGCTAACTTGCAACCTTTATCATGCTCCCACTAACATGATGATTAATAGCATAATACTTATGCTCCCACTAGCTTCGACATGTACCCAAAAATCAACTGGACTTCTAGAAATCAATACTTTATTGACTTTCTTACCAAAGTTCAGATTTCTGATACTAGATTGCCTTGATAAGACTTTATCAATATCATACACCTCTCTTAGATAGCTCACATGTGTGTCTAAACAATTTCAGAACTATGAAAAGGGATGCCGTAATCATAGTCTAAATTGTTTAGACCTTTTGCCATTTCTCATAAGTCAATGTTAGTGTGTCGGTTAACCACGCACGCTCCACTAACGACTTTGAGAACTGCAAATATCACAATTGCTATCAACTTAAAATCTACTTAGTGAAAGAGTTTCCTTACCATCATTTTCATGAATCGAAGAGAAACCTTATGACACTTAGATTTTATGGTGTACGTGTTCCTATCCATGTGAATTTGTCAAACCATAATGACAAGACTAGGTTAGTGACAATTCCTAACTCATATGGATTGAGCTTGTGCAATCTCAATATCTTGCCACCTGACAGCTCAAGGGCCTTCCATTGCTTCCAAGTTGTTGTGCAACCAATTGAGAACTCTAAGAGCTCATATGCAAAGCCAACTTTAATTGGAATAGGCACAGAATATGTCAACACGATAGGTTATAAACCTCAAGTCGTGTGCTAGTGAAGAACTTCAGGTTTTATTCTTGATTAGTTCTTGAGACTTTCAAGTACCTTTAAGACTCCCACTGTCCTCTTGACATATAAGACTCCCTTGTCAAATATTCAAGAGGTAGTGTGGATTCTAATCAAGACAAACACTTTCACAAAATTGGCCTAAGTTGGTCTTTGTTTTATCTAAAACATCACAACTTACCAATTTCAAATGTACAAGAGTAGAAAACTTTTACTCTTACATTTGACAAGTGTTTTAAACCTTTGTTTAAGATATGTCACTCAACTTACAGTCTTGGAGTATGACTCTAAGACTTGTTTTGAAACGAAGTATGACTCATCTTCTTGATTTGACCACTTCAACAATTCATATCTCCTCTTTTTAGCTATCAGAATGCACTTAGAGGATGAATTTTGATAAGGTCTCAAAATCATTAAGATGATCTTAAAACATGATACTAAAGTACTCTCCCATCTTTTCAGATTTGACAAAATTTTATCCTTCTGCCTAATTTGATTCTTCTTATTCGTTCTGTCATACATTGAAAATCTTCCAATGTTTCAGAATTATACTTGAGCTTGTAAGTATAATCATATTTACTAAAACTTAGTAAATCATGACGAATAGTCTTATCCATCTTTTGTGGTGGACTTTGACAAGTGCATAAGAAAATGTACTTGATCCCTTAGTCCTTATCTTGACTCACACATCCATGTGAACAAGTAGTTAGTCTTAATTTTCCAATGCTCGGAAGTTCTCATTCATCATACTATCCAACTTGCATGATTCCAAGTTGCAGTCCAATTGAAACTTAGGTGATGAGAATCTTTCCTTATTTGGTAAATTTAGACACTACCACAAATGAAAGAATCAAATTCATATTTCCAATATTGCTATCAGTGGAATCATATAAGCAACATCTTTTCCTTTTCCTACAAATGCTATTGTAATGATATTTTAAAATAAATATAATTAAAAACTTTTCTTTTATTTTAAAACTTTGCGGAAAACTAATCCTTACAATGCAGATGTATATGAAAACTTGTTATTATCTATTCCTAAGCAATCTATCATAACTCTTAAGCACATGCTGAAAATTCTGATCACCGAACCATGTGATCCATCTTCGCGATCAGAATCAGCATATACTTCCTTTAAGTTTCTTTACTTTTCTTTGATTCTTAAAACATCAACATGTGACCCAGCCACATCATGTAATAAGAATCTCCAAGTAGGAACTTAATAGAGTTAGACAATGGAATTTACCTGAAATAAAGTCAAACTTATTGACTTTACCATCCTTAGGTAAGTTTGGCAGCTTCATAACCAAAGCCCCTTCCTTTGGCAATAAAAATATATATGGACCCTTAGGTAATAGTACATGGGAATTTCTCAGACTTAGCCTTTCTCTTTACCATTTGGTCAACCAAGTTGACTATGGCCAATCCCTTTCCATTGGGAAGAGAATGCATTTCTGGATTTCCTGTGTCACTATTGATCTGTCCATAAAGTTTTGGGAAGTTGATCTCCTTATCAAATTTGGTTTACTAGTACACTAAATCATTTCTGATTTAGCAGAACCATGCAAATAGATAAGATCATTAAGGGTCTTGTCATAGTCTATCTCATAGGAGTCCCAAAGGAACTCACTATGTGTCTTAGAAAGTGATTGAACCACTAACTTTTTCAAGATTTTGACACCCAACTCTCCCAGCTTGTCAATATGTGACTTCATCTCCAAGATGTGATCACCCCTAGACCTTGCCTTGCCAATAGGGTTTGAGTGACCTTGAACTTGTGGGTTAGGGAGAATAATTGGAGGAGGTGGAGGAAGTGAAGTCCCAAGATATTTGGGAAGATCATAGATGTCTGAACTTAACATCTCTAGGGAGATATTCAAGATAGTTGATTTAAATTCCATAATATAACACCCAATATGAAATATTAAGGCTAGGACCCAACAAACTATTTTATAACTTGGAAGAGGGATGCCGTAATCCAAGCTATAGAATATTTGAAGGTAGGTGAATGACGATTCACCAATTTCCACCATGAAAAACGAAATAATTAATTAGGTTTTAATTGGATTTGAAATTCCTAGATCTTTAAGATTCATTGAATTGTTCAATGGCATGTTTCAATCTCGAGTGTGCCCTTCAGGTTTTGTGACTGGGATGCCGAGGATGACAAAACAAGGTGTGAAGTAACCATGCAAATTACTGTGTACCCTTAAGTGTTTACCCCTCAATCGATGTGCCGGTTAACCACACACGCTCCATCGATACTATGATAAACATTAAGTTACCCTTGGCCTACCTTGTTAATACGAGTTAGTGTGCCGGTTAACCACACACGCTCCTGATAAGATTTGAAATCGAGTTTAAAGATCAATTCACGTAAGAATTAAGAAAGAAGAAATACGATGAACACGAGAGTAAATATAATAGTTGATCAGCTCATATTATGCTTTTGATTTTACAGAGTACAAAGGAATTCTATGTAAAGAATATGTGAAAGTTTTTTTTACTCACTCAGTATAGTCTCCTATTTATAGGAGTACAAAAGCATAACAAAATACTAAGGACTAGACATTCAGACTATTCATTAAAATGCCTTAGAAAATATAACATTACATCCGAAGATTCTACTTACGAAGATTAGAGATCCTTCGTAACCATACAACTAACACTTCGACTTATTACAACATTTATACCCTAACAATCTCCCCCTTTGGAATAAAGGTCGAAGTCTTCATGAAGTTAGTAGTTGAACAGCATACATCAGCACTCTTCGGATTTCCATGTACCAAGAGATAACTTTCTTTATCTCCTTCTTGTCTCCTTCTGAATTATTCTTGCAATGATTCATACGAACAATTAAGTTCGTATATTGTGAATTTGTATATCTTTCCACTTCAGAGGTTTGAAACAAGAATCTCTTGGCTCTTCCAGCTTTATCTTTTCCTGCGAAGACAATCCCCAATGGCTTTAGACATATTTCTCCGTCTTCGTACTTTTTCAACTCAACCTGCTTCTTCGTAGGAGCCATTGGTGCTGTAATGTCGATGCCTTTGACAGTAGCAAGTTCGACATCAGTTTGAGCTAAGCATTCGAAATAATTCTCCAAGAATATTTTTATGTGCCTACACCCAAGACTGAAAACATCTGGTTCTGTTTCTTGGAGAAAAGAGAAGGACTTGTCTTTTAGAATCAGAGCAACATTGATGAGATCGTAAGTGTTCATCAATGGAAAGTCCGCCACCGTGAACTCTTGTATCTTTCCACTTGCTCTTGTCACAACATATTTCAAATTCTGAATCTTTCCTTCGAAAATAACATCCCTTTTTATGGATATCACCTTCTTAATCTTCTCCAAGTACCAAACTTCTTCTTGAGCCTTTGCTAACACAACATGAAATCTTATCTTCATCTTCTTTCCCTCTTCGACATCCATAGACTTTGTCTCTGCTTTAAACTGTGGCATGACGAACATCATCTCGTTGATCAGAAAGTCAAGTTGACCATAATTAGTATTTGTCACCACAAAACTCTTCTTCAGAATCTTTTCAAACGAATACATATGAAATTGGAAATTGGAACAATTGTAGTCACAATTGTAGTCACAGTCGAAATGACTGGAGCAGCTGAAACTATTGTTGGTTTAACAACAACTTTCGAAGGATAAACCTTTCCTACCACCTTCGAATCTTCAGTTTTCTTCTCATGTTCCCCAGCCTTTGCTTGAACATCCTTTTCTCCCCCTTGCACCCCTGTGACAGCAGGTGGGGCATCTGATACGTTCGGCAAAAGGCTTGAAATTCTGAGTAATGGAGCAAGGTGTTTTTGTAAGATGGCTTCGAAATGAATGAATTTCTGAGAAAGAAATTCTTGAGAGATAATCGGAGAAGATGATTTCAAAGATATTTCTTTGAGTTCATTCAGCAGCTTCATCAACTCTCCAAAATGTTGTGCGTCTGCGGTTGAAAGAGAGATCATCTGTGGATTTAGTTGTTCGAACATCTTAACACACTGAACAACCGCATCACAAATGATATCGATCTTCTGATGTGCTGATTCATATCCCTGTTGAATATGCTGAACTTCCTTCGTCACTTCTTCACGAAGTTCACGAATCTGCATATTAACGTCTTCGCACACCTTTTTTAACTTCCTATACGAAGAGCACATGACGCTCCTTCGTAACCGTCTTTAAATCCTTCACCTCCTTCAGAAAATCAGATCTCAGAGAATTGATTCTATTATCTGTAGAACTATCAGTCTGATCAGTCTTCTCAAGAATGCGGCTTTCAGAATCACGTATTAACCCTGAAGCCTTCGAAATCACTCTGCTTTCCATTTCCTTCATAACAGAATCGACTTCCATGATATTAATTCTAGCACTTCCCACATCTGCTTGAGATTGTAAGATAGAATTCAATTTTGAATTCAATATCTTGAACTGCTTCATCGTCATCAACATATGGTCAGGAAAATCTTCTTCAGCTTTATCAAAGGAAAGAGCTTCGAATGTTCCTCCAAACCCTTCGTTGTCTGTTTCCTCATCAATAGACATTGTTTCAGCAACAGGTGATGATGGATTTGGTGGTTCGATTGATTGTGTAGAGAATATGGTGGTGAAAGGTTGATCCATTATAGATTGGAATGTTGGAGAATCAGTTGTTGAAGTAACCTGTGGTAGAGACGTTGGTTCAAGGATCTTTATGTCAGCAGGCTTCGAATTCTCTGTAAACTGAAGGATTTCTACTTCTTTTGGATTGTCATCTTCGGGAGTCTCAGGCACTTGATCCACTTCTTCAATTCGTTGGGTTTTTTTCAAAAATTTCACCATCTCTTCAGCCCTTCGCTTTTTAGAAGATGGAGACACCGGAGCGGGAATTTCTCGAACGGTAACCCCTTGATGAGTAACCTGAGTTTTCTTCACCAACTGAGATTTTCGCTTGATTTTTATTCTTCGAAAAACCCCCGTCTTCGAAGGAATCGTTTCTTTAGATGAAGAGGCTTCAATAACCGGTGTATCAGCCACTGAGGTTAAAACCGGAGACACCTCTTCGACATTTCGAGATGTAACGATTAGCTCCTGATTCTTTTGTTCATCTTTCACCCCTTTTTCCGAAGAGTCACCCTTTGTCTTCTTTGACTTCTTCGACTTCTTCTTCTCTTCATGTTGTAATATTCCAGTCACAACGGTTATGTCAATGGATTGTAAGTATGACACCAACACATTATTCGTGGGATCCACCTTCTTGAGCATAGCATCCGGAATGCGAGCAACTGTGGTAAAAATAGCCGGATCATCATGTACTTCCTTCGGACTCCCATACATATGAAAAACGGCTTTCTCTTCGTAATCCGGAACTTCAATTTTCTCCTTCTGATAGACATATTGAACTATCAGACTCCAATATCTTGCATAAGAAATTCCCTACTTAGCACTGGTCTTCGAAATACTTGTGATGAACTCTGTCCGTAACTTCTCAGAATAATCAACCTGCAAATCGTAGTATAGCCCAGCTACCATTGCATAGACCTCCAACCTTCCTTTATCCAACCCCACAGTTCTTCCAGTAAGACATCTAAGAAAGATGCCAAACAAAAAATTCCAAATTGTTGGTAACCCCGACTTCTTGAAGTCACTAATGCGTGTCAATGGAGGTTGGTGACCCATCTCATTGAACATATACACCACTTGCGAAGAAGTAAGTTCATCATACGGGCCAGAATTCGGAATTCCCAAAATCTTGCAAAAAAACCTCTTTGAGACCCTAATTCTTGTATCTGTGACCATTGTGAATTCAACACATCCAGTCTCCTTGTTGTATGATGCCGTAGAACCTGCTTTTGACAACCAGGACATTGGAGCAGCAAAAGATTCAAACATTGCTTTAGACAGAACTGAATTCTATAAAGCAACCACCAGCATATGAAGTTCCTCCGGATACTTTGACAAATCCGATTCGACTTGGTAGTTGGAACCCGAGATCTTCAGAGTCGGAACACTGATGATTTCATCTGTAGTTGGTGATGAAGTAGTCGCCATTGAAGATGATTTTGAGTAAAGAACCTATGAAGAAGATGAATTGCACAGAGAGTTTTTGTGTTTCAGAAAGTTTAATCGCGTAAAGTGTTATGCAGTTCTGATTTGCCCTTTTATATCTAACCCTAGAATTTTGAATTTGAAGCGGGATGCATTAAATGCTTGCTGACATGGCACCTTGAAAAATGGAATGTACTCATCAAAAAGTAACAATCGTAACTGTCAACACGCCTTACACGCTTATCATACACCATGCGTCATCAAGAGATATGACTCTTTGGTATTCCCCAAAAGAATTGTAACCATCGGATACCTTCGGAATAGAGGTTAGGCTCTTTCACTTTGAGGTTTAAAAAGCAAGTCATTTGCCAGAATTTCGAAATCATCAATTTAAGTTGGTGTTACTCAAACCTCAAGGATTTCGTGTGTGCTGTGTTCCAAAAGAAATTAGATGAGAAACAAAGAATTTTTTTTTGGAAAACTTGTGATGTCAACAATTTCTTTTGACACAAAAAGAATTTTATCCCAGGCAAAGATATCTTCGAAAATTATCAAGAGAGATAATTAACAGCTTGTTTGGTTTCCCGTGAATTACAATCGATAACTTGTAGAGAAGTTTCGAAGGGTTTCTTTTATAGGTCAAATGGGTGGCTTCGAAAATTTTGTTACATATCAACCTTAAAATAAGGTGAGGAATTGTAAACAAAATTAGTTGTATGACCAATGTAGTCAGTGACAACTTGGTTGCGAATGATATTTAAAGTAACTATGATTTTGAAAATATACTCACACGGAAATCGTTTTCATAAAAACATTTATGCTGGATCTTGTTAGGAACAAACATCGTAGTTTTCGAATGTTTGATTAAGATCACTCAAAAGAAATGAATAGGATTTGGAGTATAAAAGGTACTGAAGCAAAAGCTTCATAAGATCTGGAACATGGTTCCCCGTCAATTCCTTAAGGTTTATGATATATTGGGTTTCACTTCTATCACGGACTCATGATATTAGATCATAAACACAAATTTGTAATTTTTCTAGATTTTGATTGGTTTGATCAAAAACCTCAAGGACAAATTTCTTCGAATATTTGGAATGTAAGAATTATTTGGTTTAAAAAGATTGGATAAGAATCGAAGGGTACCTCTATTATAATGGACAAAACAGAAAACTCTTAACTCATTTGAGAAGAGTAAGGTAGCTCTTGTTGATTTATGCAAATACAAGCCTTGTTGGGAAGAAAATTTCATGAGATAATTTCATCAAGGCTTTCATTTCCCATACATAGGATCATACGAGGCTTGAGACAACATGCAGCAGCATGCTTCTAGGGACATCCTAACTAATCCAAAATGTATAGAGATCATACCATTCCTTCAAATCCAAACGCCTGAATCCTTTGTATTTGAAACTTGACAAAACTCACAACACACATGTTAAAACCGAAAAAAATAAAAATATTTTTGGTATTTTTGAAATTTTTCAGAAAAATTAAAGACAAACTGAAACAAAATCTTTTTGGATTTTTGATTTTTCAATAAAAGAAAATATTTTTGATTTTTCAGGTTTTTCATAAAAAAAATTAAACAAACTAAAAATCTAACCTTAGTTGAAATGTGTACAAATACGAAGCATTCGAACCGTTGACTTGAACAGTAATCTCTGATTTTGTAATTTCAATAAGAAGTAAATCTTCCGAATGCGAAGCGTTCGAAGCGTTGACCATGAACAGTAACCTCTGATTATTAAAAAACTTCCGAATGCGAAGCGATCGAAGCGTTGACCATGAACAGTAACCTCTGAACACTGAATCATTCTTTCCGTCCATACACCAAATGATTCAGACCTATCACTCTTCGCTTTTATCAGTTTGAAGAGAATTTCCATCAATCATTCCCAATCCATCTAAGATCCGAAGAAACAATTTTTCATCCAAAGACTTTGTAAAAATATCTGCCAATTGGTCCGTTGTTTTTACAAAATGAACTTCAATATTTCCTTCTTCAACAAGATCTTTGATGAAATGATATCGAAGAGCTATGTGCTTGGTCTTCGAATGCTGCACAGGATTATGACAAATTCTTATTGCACTTTTTGAATCACAATATAAAGGAATCTTTTTCATATTAATTGCATAATCTCTTAATTGACTTTGAATCCAAATTATTTGTGATGTACACGCAGCTGCAGCAACATATTCAGCTTCAGCGGTTGATATTGAAACACATGTTTGCTTCTTCGATTGCCAGCTGACCAGCTTTCCATCTAGCAATTGACACCCACCAGTTGTGCTTTTACGATCAAGACTGCATCCTCCAAGATCCGCATCCGAATAAGCTTGTACAAAGAACCCTGTTTTCGAAGGATACCACAATCCTAACGAAGTAGTACCTTTCAAATATCGGAAAATATTCTTTACTGCTGTGAGATGTGGTTCACGTGGATTTGATTGATACCTTGCATAATTACAAACAGAATACATAATATCAGGTCTACTTGCAGTTAAATACAATAAAGACCCAATCATGCTTCGATATAAAGTAATATCAACAACAGATTTATCTAAGGAAGGAGTTAGCTTTATGCCCGTTGCCATTGGTATTCATAACCTTGTGCTATTTGTCATTCCAAAGTTTTCCAACAAATTCTTCGTATATTTCTCTTGATTAATGAATATGCCTTCCCTGTTTTGTATAATATTCAAACCCAAAAAGTTATTAATTTTGTCCATCATACTCATTTCAAATTTGCTTTTCATCAAATCTTCGAATTCTTTAGATAAAGCAGGGTCAGTTGAGCCAAAAATTATATCATCAACATAAATTTGAACAAGCATCAGATGATTTCCAATTTTCTTTCGAAATAAAGTGGGATCAACTGAACCTTGTTTAAATTTAGATTGTTTCAAAAATGATGTTAGAGTTGCATACCATGCTCTTGGTGCTTGTTTTAACCCATATACAACTTTATCTAAAATATAAACATGATCAGGATGCTCTGAGTTTATAAAACCTGGAGGTTGTTCAACATATACCGTTTCTTCGAGTTCTCCATTTAAGAATGCACATTTGACATCCATTTGATAGACATCAAAATCTTTATGAGCTGCAAAAGCCAGAAAAATACTAACAGCCTCGAGTCTTGCGACAGAGGCAAATGTTTCTTCGTAATCAATTCCTTCTTGTTGAGAATATCCTTTAACAACAAGTCTGGCCTTATTTCGAATAATGTTTCCATCTTTGTCAGTTTTGTTTTTATAAATCCATTTAAGTCCAACAACTGACACATCATCAGGTTTTGGAATTAATCTCCAAACCTTGTTTCTTTCGAATTCAGACAATTCAGCTTGCATAGCAACAACCCAGTCAGAGTGTTCCATTGCAATCTTAACTGTCTTTAGTTCAATTTTGGAAATAAAAACATGAAACATGCAGAACTCTTGATGATTGTTTAGTACCTCATTTCGTGCATGAAGTTGTGCTCTTGTCATGATTCCTGCTTGTGGATCACCAAGAATTTGATCTTTTGGATGATTTCTTGTCCATTTATCCAATGATGGATAATTAGGATCAAATTCCAAAAGTGCATCTTCGAACATTACATATGTTTCTGATCCATTTATAGAAATAGAATCATCAGCATCATCAAAATCTTCAAGAATCGGATCATTCTCTAGTATGAGCTCCCCCTCGATGATTGACTTCGTTTCAATATTTTGCTCTGGTTCACTGATCGGTTCTTCTTCAAGAATTTGCTCTTCTTCGACACTAACATTTGTTGACATGTTATCTTGTTCACTATAATGCTCCCCCTCAACAAAAGTATTTGAATCCAAGTGCTCCCCCTCCACTGGATCATCAGCTTGTGCATTTGGGTTTAGATTCAAATTTGAAGTTGAATCATTGTTATACTTTGAATTTTCTGATGTTTGATTATCAGTTGCATTTCTTTCTGCATCAATTGCTTGATCTGAAATACCAAAAATCGAATCATCATCAACATCATTCATTTCAATTGAATCATCTATATTTGAAGAATTTTGCAAAATAGGATAATTCACAAATTTATGATTAGACTTTTTAATGTAATTATCATCAAATGTCAAATTAAAAGTTTCTTCCACTTTGCGAGTTCGCTTATTTAACACTCTATAAGCAACTGAATTGTGTGAATATCCCAAGAAAATTCCTTCATCTGCTTTTGTTTGAAACTTCGAAAGATTATCCTTGAGATTCATTATGAAACACCTGCATCCAAAAACATGGAAAAATTTGACATTAGGTTTTCGATTATTGATGATTTCATAAGGAGTAACATTAAACCGTCTATGAATAAATGATCGATTTCGAGTAAAACACGCAGTTAAAACAGCTTCAGCCCAAAGATATTGAGGTAAATTCGAAAATGCCAACATTGTTCTTGCAGCTTCACATAATGATCGATTTCTTCTCTTAACTACACCATTTTGTTGTGGTGTATAAGAAGATGAAAAATTATGCGAAATTCCTTTTTCCACCAGAAATGTATCGAAGACATGATTTTTGAATTCAGTTCCATGATCACTTTTAATTTTTCGAACTGTCTTCTTCAATGAAACTTCCATCTTTTTGATAAAATCAATCATCATTTGTGGAACTTCGGATTTTAACCTGAGAAAATAAACCCACGTGAATCTTGAAAAATCATCTACTATTACCAAAATGTACCTTTTCTTGTTAAGAGTAGCAACTGTTGAAGGACCACATAAATCTATATGCAGGAGTTCAAGGGGTTCAACAATCTTCGAATCTATTGTGATTAGATGACCTTGTTTGTGTTGTTTCCCTACTTCGCAAGCTGCATACAAACTGTCATTATCATATTTAAGAATGGGTAAACCTCTTACCAGATCTTGTATGACAAGTTTGTTGATGTTTCAAAAATTGAGATGTGATAATCTCCTGTGCCATAACCAGCTAACATCAACAGCAGCCTTTGAAAGTAGACACACAGCAGGTTTGCCTACAATAGGAACAATATCCAATGTAAACATATCACCTTTTCTTTTTGACTTTAGTAAAACTTCCTTAGTCTTGACATTTGAAATGACACTTCCTTCTTCATTAAAAAGAACTTGATTGCCAGTGCCCACAACAAGTTGTGAAACACTTAACAAGTTGTGTTGCAAACCTTCAACAAATGCAACTCTGTTGATACTGAAATTTCCATTCGTTATCTTCCCATAACCCTTGACTTTGCATTTGTGATTATTACCAAACTTAACCACTCCTCCATTTTCTAGGCTTCGAAAATCACGCAAGTTTTCCTTCTTCCCAGTCATGTGACATGAGCAACCGCTATCAATATACCACTTGTTATCATATTGCTCGTCACAAAGTACCTGCAATCATTGGAAAAATTTAGGTACCCAAGCTTTGTTGGGTCCATTCAAATTAGGTTTGAGATTCAATTGTAAAGTACAACCATTAACCCAATCATATACTTTTGTTTTGAAACTGTCTATAAATTTAACATTTTCATTCGAAGGGTCAGATATATGAGTTTTTATTCTATTCAAATTTTCACTAATTTCACCCTTCGCATCTTGAGTTTGTGATTTTTCCCTTTTTGCTCTTGTGACCGGCTGCCAAACTTTAACTGATATATTTGACTCTTTAGATGATAAACTACCATTCGTTGAAGGATTAGCATATTTGTCATACGCCTCATGTATCTGTTCTTTCAAAAACTTACTTGATTGGTATATCTTTCCTTTTCCTTCCAACCAATGATCAATATTTCTCTTTGTTGTTATTCCCTTTGCATATGAGACTTTTTCAGCTTGTTTCTTCAAAGGATTATAACGTTTTGCTGTATTTGGAACATAATCAACTTTTGGTTTTGAAAGATATGATTCATGATAAGATGTCTTGTTTTGAAACTTTGAAGTTTGATTTCCAACCTTTTTATTTGAAAACAAAGCACTTTTCTCTTCAAAAATTTGAGATTTTGATTTTTCTTTAAAAACTTTTCTTCTTTTTGAAAAATTTGTTGATCTCATTTTTGATGGTTCAACAGTTTACCAAAAAATTGTTTTCCTTGCTTGACGTTTCGAAATATTATTTTCCTTTGAAAAATTTCCAACTTGAGCTTTAAATTCTTTTGAATTTAATTTTATCACTTTGTTAATTGTTTTAACATCAGTTTTAACATCTTCGTGCTTTGAAAACATATTTGCAGTTGAGACAACTTCCTTCTTTTCAACTTTTGACTTTTCAATCCATACTCTTTTTGGTTTATGATGTTGAAATTTATATGAATTCTTTGTAAGAGTATTTTCAACTGTACTTTGATTTGAAAAGAATCCTTCATTTGATGTTTTCATATTGTCTTCCACAACCATCTTTTTGAATTCAGGTTTTATATTTTCAACATTACCTGTTGTTACGAAGACTTGATTTGGGAACACAACCTTTGACTTTGCTTTGAATTTGTATTTTCTTCTTCATTGTCACTATCATCCGTTTGACTCTCATGTATTTCCACATATTCCATATCACAAACATTCGAAGTTGAGGGTTTATTAGTTTCAATTTTCATTAATAAATCGTCACATTTTTCTTTCCCTTTAAATGAATTTGCAACATTTATGATAGACAACTGTGAACAATCTTCATCTTCTAAATCACTTATTTCACTAATATTATCAGAATTTTCTTCAATATTAGCATTATTAGTTTCACTATTAGATGTAGAATTCTCATTCTTTTTCAAAATTTGAAGTTGTTCTGATTTAGTTAAGGTTTCATTTACAATTTTTACTAAATCATTAGCATCAAGATAATCTTTGACTTTTGCAATTCCATATCTAAACCTATCATCTGGAACTTTGTTGAAATCAGAAATTTCTTTTTCACAATCATATGAAATGCTATCAACCTTAACTCTATCATAAGCTAAAAATGGTAGTAATTTTCTATGTTGTTCCTTACTTATTTCACATGAATGATGGAACTCAGTTAATTTTCCATACAATCTTTTTGCTGAATTACAAAAAACATTTCTCTGAGCTAACAACAAGTTTATTTCTTTTCCTAATTTTTCTCTATCCTCCATGATATTTGAAACTTGCAATTCTAAGTAATCAATCCTAGTGACTTTTGAATCCAACATTTTTCTAGTCTCTAGTAATTAATCACTTAACTTTTTCGCTTCATTGCTAGCAGACACAATGATTGAATCAAAGTAAGTAACAGTTTCATCAAAAGATACTAACTAAGAGTTATATGCAGAAACTGGAATGTTAAAAGATTCGACAATGTTACGTACCTTGGTAGTCATGGGCGACCTGTCAGTAGTCTTCGAAACGAAGCATTGCCCACACACTTCATCAGTCTGTTCATCATCTGAATCCTCTACCATCTTTGCATACATCGCTCCATGTGTTGGATTTTTCATCTTTTCATCATCTGAACCCGAAGACCATATTTGATATGTGCCATCCGATTCAGTTTCTCCATGAGCCACCAATGACAAACTCTTCGCTTTCTTCTTTACTTCCTCCAGTTTCTCAGTGTAGTAAGCTTCATCCTTTGTTTTACTCTTCTTTTCTTCCTTCTTCCTCAACAGGCAATCCACTACCAAATGATTTGCTCCATAGCAATAATAACAATTGATCCCTGTATCACCTTTCAATAGCATCTTCATTTTCTCTATCTCATTCTTCGAATTTGTCTTCATTTCTATTTTCTTTTCATCCAGTTTGTTGTTGTTCTCAAAACTACCCTTCGAATCTGATGACTTCTTTGGATTAAAAGGTTTCTTAAAAAATTTCTTTACTCTATTGTTTGAGTAAAAAACAACAGCCTCATCATCAGAATTCATCAAAAAACCTTCTTGTTCATCAGACTTCGATTTTTCACTTTCTCTTTCTGAAACCTTTGAAACTAGAGCTAAAGGACCACCAAGACTTGCTATAGCTTCTTCAGCTATTTCATTAACTTCATTTTCATGAGATTTTAATTGATTGTACAAGTCATTCAAAGTCGAAGTATCAAAACTTTGTTGATTTTTCACCTATCATAGTATGCTTCAATAGACTCATTTTCTTTCTGTCTGAAATCTTTGAGTTCTACCAGGCATTGTTTCACAGATGTGATCTTCGACTTTTCACTCCCTTGAAATTTGTCTTTGAGATTGTTCCAGATTTCTTTAGCTGTTTTGCATGTTCTGACATAATTGTACACAACAGGAGGCAAAGCACCTCTTAATTCCCTCAGGCATTTCTTCTCCAGACGTTTTAAACGATCGGTTTGATTATCAACTTCTGAACTGCTTGAAGACATGCCAATTGGCTGAACTTGTGTAGGTTGATTGATTTCTCCTGAGATGCATTTCCATAATTCTTCATCCAATCCGTTCAAGTAATCTTCCACACGATCTGCCCACTGATCATAATATTCTGGAATAATCATTGGAATTTTTGTGGATGATCCAAGTAAATGAGAAAATGATGTCATCGAATTTAGATTGAATGACGCCATTGTTGTACGGACAAAAACTTCAAGATGATAATAAACTTTTGAGAATTTTGAAAATCAAATTGTATAATTCAATTGTGAATTACACACCGAACACTCGATTAACAAATATTTTCGCAGAATCAAATCCTAGATTGAGATCTAGATGAAATTTTCAAATTCAAAAAGGACGAAAACTTTTTGAATCAAACAGTAGATTCAAAAACCTTTTTGATCGAATGAAAATTAGATCACAGAAAGGATTCCTGCTCTGATACCAATTGATGAGATTTGAAATCGAGTTTAAAGATCAATTCACGTAAGAATTAAGAAAGAAGAAATACGATGAACACGAGAGTAAATATAATAGTTGATCAGCACATATTATGCTTTTGATTTTACAGAGTACAAAGGAATTCTCTGTAAAGAATATGTGAAATTTTTTTTTACTCACTCAGTACAGTCTCCTATTTATAAGAGTACAAAAGCATAACAAAATACTAAGGACTAGACATTCAGACTATTCATTAAAATGCCTTAGAAAATATAACATTACATCCGAAGATTCTACTTATGAAGATTAGAGATCCTTCGTAACCATACAACTAACACTTCGACTTATTACAACATTTATACCCTAACAGCTCCACTAACCGACTTAAACAATGTGCAAAGTGTAATTTCATGGATTAGCACCTTATTCACATTTTCCTAAGTAACTAAGATTGGGTATTTTAAGAGTTTAGTTACTTAGTATTTATCATTAATACTTTTAATGAAGGGATAATTATAGTCCTGTCAAACCCGTACGACTAACGACCCTCCACCAGTCAAGCAAGCGGTGGGTGAGAGTGGACACCCATTAAGTTGCCATTTTATAGGCAGCAACCTTATACCCACCTTATAGACCGGCTTCGTGAATGAGGCGTACTAGCGGTAAGACTGACTTTACTCTTATGCATATATAAATAAATATATATATATATATATATATATATATATATATATATATATATATATACATATTATTAACTTATAATATTATAAAGTATACGGGTTGAATTTTAACTTTTAAAATTCTAAGGGTTAACTTGGAATTAAAGTATTTATAAGTGAAACTTTTTCAAATTCTAAAACTTGAGGGCATGTTTTGAAACTATTCAAAACTAATTAATTCCATAACTTATGTGTTTAAAGTAGTTTTAATCCAAAAACTCTTCAAGTTCCATAACTTGAGGACAAGTTATGGAAGACTTTAAACTAATAAAAGAATTAACTTTTCTTTATTTTATAACTTATGGAATTAATTAAGGTTACACTTTTTTTTATTTATTATTTAATGACGAGACTCTTGGTTCTCCATAACTCCATAAAACCATTTAATTAGAGCTAGACTCTTCATTTTGTAACCTTTGCCAACTTTTATGAGTTTTATGAGACTTAAATGTGACTTTTCATATAACTTGAGGACAAGTTACAAAAACACATTTTAGAATCAACTCTTAGATTAATTTGGATTGAAAACAATTATTTCACTCAACTTTTCTATTAATCTAAGCAACTCATAAGAACAAGATAATTCACATTAAACTTTTTCATGTAATTAGTCTAAACCTTAAACTAATACAAAACATGAATCTATTGACAATTATCTTTGAAATTGGATTAGCATGAACATTACCACATCAATAACAAGTTAATAAGTCAAAAAACATCTTAGGGTAATGTTCCTAGTCCAATTCCAGCCAAAAAGGTCGAATATATGCTGTCTGGGGGTCCAACTCGTCGAGTGCACGAACCAACTCGGCGAGTTGGATGCATTTTGCCTTGGACTCGGCGAGTCCATTCATGGACTCAGTGAGTCTGCTGGGCAGACAGCAACAAAACTCGAATTTTCAGCTTCTTTTGCAAGTATAACAAGAAAAGAAGCCTAGGCTTTGATACCACTGTTGGGTTTTGAGCATTCTAACACTCCTATGGTGTACATGCAACCCTATAAACCTTGGATCTATGTTTTCTCTATTATACATGCAAATAAGAACTTTCCAAGGCTTTAATCCTAACTAGCATATTATGAAGCTATTATACTACAAAGTACTAGTTAGATGACATACGTTTTGATGTAGCTTGATGTCTTCAAGCTTTAAGAGCTTAGCCCCAATAGTGTGGAAGCCTCAAGCGGAATCACAAATCACCAAAAACACCTTGGAAGACTTTAGAGAATATGAATACTTGGTTCTCTCTAGTGAAATCGGCTAGCCCTCTTAGTGTAACCACACTAGTGCCCATTTCACCAACCAAGGACATCTTTATATAGTATGGAGACTAGGGTTAAACCCATGACCTTTCATTTCATATGATCCATGGGTTAAACACTCCATGGACTATCCATGAAAGCTTAGCCCAACCTAAATGAACTTGGCCCATTCCATATATATAAGAGTCCATATTTAATTAGTTCATTTTGATCACTTAATTAATTCTAAATTAAGTCTTGATCAATACTAATTAAATAATATGATTCCATATTAATATATTAGAACTTATAATATATTAATATTAATCATAAATATACTATTCTCAAAAGACTATCCATATAAATTGTGTCGGTGAAGTGCAACCCAAATGGACCATGCCGGGTCGGGTCAAGTACATACCAAATATAGTTATGGACTTAGACATTAATCTAACACCACATACCTTTGCGTTTTTTGCATGTGGCTTGTGATGGGTTCACCATCTCTCATTCGGGTTGTTATCATAGAGGAGATGATTTCATATTGCTCTTGACGAGCACTCTGATGGTAGCGGTCCATCAAATCCTGGTGCATCTCAAAAGGATAGTAGTCTTCATAGGACTTTTGGAACTCGGTTGACATGATGGCCACCATGATGCATGCCACTTTTGTAGCATCCCATTCATGAACCTCATATTCAGCAAGCTCCTCAGGAGTAGCAGTTGGCTCAGGCACCTTGAGCTCCGTGTCAAGAACATATTCCTTGTTCTCATAACGAGTGACCATTCTGATGTTTCTGATCCAGTCGGTAAAGTTGGATCCATCAAAGATGACTCTCCCACAAAGGTTCATGAGAGAGAAGGAGCTGGTAGGATTTGGGCCAGTAGTAGCTTTATTGGAAGACATCTGAAAAGAAGAAAACTAGTTTAGTTTAGATATAGGGATAGTCCTTAATAAAACACCCAAATATATTATTAAGGCTAGGATCCAATCACAATATGTTATAGCTTTAGAAAATGGATGTCGTAATCCAAACTATAACATATTCGAAAGGTAGGTGAATGACGATTCACCAATTTCTACCATGAAAACGTAATATAAATTATTAGGTTTTATTTGTTTTTTTTTTTAAATTCCTAGATTCTTTGAGATTCATTGAACATTTCAATGGCATGTTTCAATCTCGAGTGTGCCCTTCATGATTTGTGGTTGGGATACCAAGGATCACAAAACAAGGAGTGAAGTAACCTTGCAAATTACTTGGTACCCTTAATGTTTTTCACTTAATCGTTGTGTCAGTAAACCACACGCGCTCCTTCCGACCTCATGAAAAACCTTAAGTCACCCTTTGCCTACCTTGTAAAGTCCAAGTTAGTGTACCGGTAAATAACAGACGCTCCACCAACGACTTAAATAAGGTGCAAAGTGTAATTTCATGTATTAGAACCTTATTCACATTTTTCCTAAAGTAACTAAGCTTGGACATTTATAAAACATTTAGTTACTTTATAATAATCGTTATACTTTTTATGAGAATTTTTAAGTCATTGTCCTACCCGTTCCGCTACGACCCTCCACCAGTCAAAGAAGCGGTGGGTGAGAATGAACACCCATTAAGTTGCCATTTTATAGGCAACAACCTTATACCCCCCTTATAGACCGGCTTCGTGAATGAGGCGTACTAGCGGTAAGATGACTTTGATCATATACATATATATTATTATGAACTTATAATATTATAAGTATAAGGGTTGAATTTTAACTTTTAAAATTCTAAGGGTTGGAACTAAAGTTTTTAATTATGGCTTTACTTGTTCCAAAACTTGAGGGCAAGTTTTGTAAACTTTCAAAACTTTTCATTTCTTATAACTTATGAAGTTAATTGAGTATTAAAATGAAGACTTTTCATTTTTCTAACTCTTGTGTTCTTTTAATGGTTTTAATTCAAGTGTGACTCTTGATTTTCCATAACTTGAGGACAAGTTATGGACTTCATTAAAACACATTATGATCAAGAATTAAACTACCAAGTAGGTTACAAACAAATCCTATGATCATCTAATCTTCATAAGTTCAAGAACATGAATATGAACATTTCAAGAATCATAAATTACTCATAAAACTTGTAATTTTTTATTATAGCCATTGTAAATGGATTAGCATAAACATTACAGCATCTAAAACAAGTTTTATCACACCAAAACAGTTTAGGGTAATGTTTCTAGTCCATTTCTAGCAGCAAAAGTTGAAAATCTGCATTCTGAGGCTCCTACTCGTCGAGTGCACGAACCTACTCGGCGAGTAGGATGAACTTACACATGAACTCGGCGAGTCCCCCCATGGACTCGGCGAGTTCAGCAGGCAGATTGCACAATATCGACTTTTTTCCACAATTTTGCACAAATAACAAACAAACAAGCCGAGGCTCTGGTACCACTGATGGGTTTTGAGCATGCTAACACTTCCTAAGTTTGCATGCAACCCTAATAACCTTGGATCTATGATTGTCTAATTATCATGCAAAGTTGATTTCCATGGTTATGATCCTATCTACCAGACAGGGGAACAATTTTAACTTGAATAAAAGATAGAACTACATACCTTGTTGTTGATTTTGATCCTTGAAACCTTGTGAGCCTAGCACCCCAAGTGTGATGCCTCAAATGCTTCACACAACACGAAATGCTATGGAGTAAACTTGGAGAGAAAGTATAACACTCTAAAAATCGGCTCTAGCCCTCAAGCATGCATGTGTAGCCTATTTTGGGAGAAACATGAGCTTTATATAGTGTTGGCACATCTAGGGTTACACCATGTAAACCCTAATGTGTCATGACTCTTCATTTCCATGACCCATGGGTTTGTAACTCCTATGGAGCTTCCATGGAGCATCCAATGGGTTTAACCCAACTTGATTATCCATGGAGCCTCTTAGCCCACTATACAAGTTATGGATGATTTACATAATCAACCCATATATATTTAATTAGTTATCTTTTGATCACTTAATTAATTCAAGATTAATTCTTGATCAAACAAATTAAATAATATTGTTAATATATTAGAACTTATAATATACTAATAAACCACAAGTGTTATTTCTCTCATTTAGTCTATCCAATTGCATGGTGCCATGCAACCCAAATGGACCATGCCGGGTCGGGTCAAGTACATACCAGAAATAGTTATGGACTTAGACACCTTATCCAACATAAAGAACCTTTCAAGGTTCTTAACCCATGCATGAAGTCAAAGTTGTAACGGCCCAAAAATCAAGTGTAAAAATTTCATTTTTAATATAGTCAAAACATACATATCATTATTTTCAACATCCAAAACATTATAAATTAAAACATTTATCAGAGTCCATCCCAAAATCATTCAATGCAGAAAACATGGGTGTGTGCACTACGATCAATCCAGTCTCTTCTTTTCCAAACCGATATACCTGAAACAATAAACAAAACTATAAGCACGAAGCTTAGTGAGCTCCATAGGGCATACCCCACACATAATCTACTTATCATATTAGCTATACAAGCTAGCTCTACCATACATCACACACCATCTTAGCTATACAAGCTATCTATAACTCATATCACATACCATCTTAGCTATACAAGCTATCTCTATCACATGCCACATATCATATAAGCGTAAAATCTATCTTTACCACATAACATTAGCTATAAAATCTATCTCTACCACATAAAATTAGCTATAAAAGTTATCTTTATGACATAACATTAGCTATAAAAGTTATCTCTACCGTTACCCACAAGGGTTATCTCTACCATTAGCCATAAAGTCTGTCTCTACCTTTAGCCATAAGGCGATCTCTACTATTAGCTAGAAGGCTGTCTCTACCATTATCCACAAAGGCTATCTCTACTGCATATCTTGCATACATACATATCACACACCTCTACTTAGCAGATATACCATGTATCCTAAAATGGGTCAGCCTTGGTGCCTTAGACCCACTGTTATGGTGAGAAGACTCACCTCTCGACTGCTAAACTGATAAGATGAAATTAGACATATCCCCCACACTGCTCCTTCTCAACTGTAACACCCAAAATCAGAAAGGCCAAGAAAGGAAAGAAAACCCTAAGTCTAAGTCGGAGCGGGATCCGGGGGATCAATTAAGTAACCGACTCGGCGTGTCGGCTAAGGGGACTCGGCGAGTCTAGTCTGAACGAGGAAAACCCTAAATTTGGGACTTGGAGCCTATTTAAACGTCTCATTCTCATACCTAAGGTTCCTTTACTTCCTGTCTAACCCAGAACGCCAAACCCTACCCACCATATCTGTTTTTGTGCTAATTCTTGCCTTGAAGAGTGCATTAAAGCTTGGAGAAGGAAGAAGGATCTTGGAGGTGCGAGAAGGGGCTATAGATCCGGGATTGGGAAGACATTGCAGAGAATTTGGAGGTAATAAACTAGTACTTGGACTCCTTTGCATCTAGATCTATCTTGGCTCTGAGTTTTGGGGATTTTATGCCATGTCCTTGAATCATTTTGAGTTAGAGCCCAAATATGATGTTGCTACTTCAGATCTAAGTGTATTCTGGCCTAAAGAGTCATAAAGTATCAGCCTTTAGGGTGTAGGTGAAGCATGGTTGTCTTAAACCCGAGTATGGAGTGTTGTGGGCGTAGATCTCCGTAGCTACACGTAAAGTTTACAACTTTACTTGAGGAATAGGCCTTGGAAGAGTGGATCTACAGTTTGCAGTCCCTGCATGACTCAAAAAGCTTCTGAATGTATGAAGGACTGAATAGACTCGGCGAGTTCTTCGAGTGGAATCGGCGAGTAGCATGAAGATTAGGAGGAACTCCACGAGTTGGATGAACAACTCGGCGAGTCTGTTGAAGTTTGCCTTGGACTAGGCGAGTTTGTTCTTGGACTCGGCGAGTCAGGTCGCGAAACCCCGAACCCTTTGAGGTAAGACTCGAATCAGTTAGTCGGGTGGAGACCCAGTGAGTTGGATAGGAGAAGACTCGGAAATCGGTGGACTCGACGAGTCCTAGGCTGACTCGGCGAGTCGAGTCGCGAATGGAAGGACTCTGGCATATGAACTCGGTTAGTCAGTCAGTAGACTCGGCGAGTAGGGTTGACCTGGAAGGTTGACTTTGACCAGGACTTCGACTTTGACCTGAGTTGACTTAGTTGACTTTCGGAGGACAGTTAGACTAAGTGTTATATTGATATTGATAGCTCGGGGAGTTAGTGGAGCCACGGTTCAGAAAAGTTGTCGGGCAGCAGCAGAGGGGTTTCAGCAAGTTCAGCAAGTGCAGGTGAGTTTCCCTTTGTGTGAATGGGTCTGTGACCACAATGCCCGCCCATGTAGTTATGAGTAGGAAGACCCGGGGGTTAGCCCTAGGCACAGTATGCTAGTATGATATTCAGGACGAGGTCCAATGTAGCGGGCGGGTGCCCAAGGAATGGTTTGCATGCTAGTTATACTTGTTGTCTGTGTGATACATGTATATGCCTGGTAGGAAGGTGAATGTGGGCGAGGTCCCATATCTCACCAGCAGCAAAGTATGGACGGTGTTCCATATCTCATTAGCAACATAGTAGGGGCGAGGACTAGGTTAGAGAAAGGGTGAGTGTGGGCTGGGCCCGTATCTCACTATCAGTAGGAGCGTGGATGGGGTTCCATGACTAATCAGTTACAGGACATGGGCGAGGCCCAAGATAGGCGAGGCCTTTAGAACAGGATTTGGTGGTATATGTTTAACGTATGTGTTGGGTTATGTTTATATGTTAGAATATGTTGGCGGGCGAGGCCCAGTGACAGGCGAGGCCAAAGTGAAACAGATCTGTATCCGAGCGAGGCTCGAAGCCAGGCGGGGCCTGAGCGGCGGGGCCGTTGTAGCGGGCGAGGCCGGAGGTAGGGGCGAGGCCCATAATAGCGGGCGTGGCCCAGTATGTGCAGTATGTGGTTATGCATGGTATGTGGTAGGTTGGGGAACTCACTAAGCTTCGTGCTTACGGTTTTTAGTTTTGGTTTCAGGTACTTCCGGTAGCGGAGGAAAGAGCTCGGGGTGATCGCATGGCACACACCATAGATTAGACCGCCTGGGATGTTTTACTTTGATAATGAACATATGTTTCGAAAATTAATACTCTGATTATGTTATGTATTGATAATTATGTTTTAAGTAATGTTTTATAAAAGAAATTTTTAGTCTTGAATTGTGGGACGTTACAAGTTGGTATTAGAGCCTGGTTTGAGGGATTCGGACATACCCTCGGGTGTGTCCGATCTCAGACTAAGGCATTGGATAAAAGTTTTCAAAATGAAAAGACAGTTTTGTAAAAAGAGTTTTAGAAATGAAACAGTTTTAGAAAAGTGAAAAGAATTCATAAAGAAAAGAATTTTGATAAGAGAAAAGGGTGCGGTGCATACAATCAGCCGAGCTCAAGTAAGTACCCCAAAATACCCATACTAGTTTATGTTATGTTTAGCAGTTAGTAGGACAACATGCTAGATTAGGACTAAGGGTCTATGGAGGATGCCTTATGTGCCTGTTATATGTGCTTTTGAGCTGCATGATAGTGCTGATTAGACAGTGGTAGGATAGCCTATTTAGGTTATGCCTCAGTTTATGAGCATATGTCGCATGCTAGTGCAGATTCTTGATATGAGATTATGATTGATTGAGACCTTTTCAAGGTTCTTAACCCATGCATGAAGTCAAATCTGTAATGACCCAAAAATCATGGGTAAAATTTCACTTTTAATATAGTCAAAACATACATATTATTATTTCCAACATCCAAAACATCATAAATTAAAACATTTATCAGAGTCCATCCCAAAATCATTCAATGTGGTAAAAATGGGTGTATGCACTGCGATGAATCCGAGCTCTTCTTTTCCAAACCAAAGATACCTTAAACAATAAACAAAAATGTAAGCACTAAGCTTAGTGAGTTCCCCAGAGCATACCCCACACACAATCCACATATCTGATGGGTTTTGAGCATTCTAACACTCCTATGGTGTACATACAACCCTAAATACCATGGATCTATGTTTTCTCTATTATACATGTGTGACAACCCGATATTTCGACTCAATGTAATGTAAAACCGATCAAATTTAGGTCAAAATGTAACCTTCCTAAAATCTTATTCGGACTAAATAAAGTAGTAGGAATCATATCAAGGTTTGCGTACATAAAAAGAACGTCCAAATCTGACTTCGTATGAGGAAGTTATGAATTTTTGAAGAAATTCCTTAAATCCCGTCATTTTAATAAATAAATAATAAAAATAATTTCGGAATTTGCCAACGGAATCTAAACGAAAGTTGTAGATCATTGTCTCACCTTCGCGTGGATATAAAGAACGTCAAAAACGGAGTTCGTATGAGGGAGATATGAATATTTGAAGTTTATTTAAAATAAATATGAATTTAATTATATATTCCCGGTATTATCCGAAGGGGAGTCATCGGATTGGACCGAAGTACGCCCTGCGTACCTTCGTACGCCCCGTGTACTGAGATCGAGGGTCTCGGATCGTCCACGTCGCACTATCCGAAGAATCTAACCCGTCCGACCCGTCCGACCCGCTGTCCCGTCCGACCCGCCGTCCCATCCGACCCGCGTACCCAGCAACCCGTCCCATCCGAACCGAGGCAGTCGAGGCTTCGGTCATGCATGACGTACGCGTACGCGCTGCGTACGAGCGTACGCCCCGCGTTCGGAGGCGGTTCAGCCTTCCTATAAATAAGATGCGAGGCTTTCCGAAAATGTTGCTCATTTCTCTCCTCTCTCTCACAACCTTGCCTCGTTTTCCGTGCCCGTTATAACCCGAAGCTCTGGTCTTTTTGCTCAAGTCCCGAGGGTCGATTTTACTCCCGAGATTCCCGAGAATCCCGAGAAAAATCCGTTTTCCAAGACGAAACTCTGCCCGGTTTTCCATCTCGCTTTCTTCAATCAATCAAGTGAGTTTCATACCCCTTAATCAACCTGTTAAATATTCTAAATGCTTTTATATGCTTCTAAAGGGGGGGAATACAAGTTAAATACTTATAGTTATTGTTTCAATCACATGTGATTGCACTAATCACATGTGATTAATAACTAGGGAAATAGTGATTTTATCACTATTCAAACTATCTATCAAACTGTTTTACTTCTAAATGTTTTCCAAACCCATTTACTTTTCGAATTTACACTGCAACTGTGATTTAAACAAATGTTCCTTATACTTAATCTGTTTTAATCAAATCTACGACTTCAAATTGTTTTATAGATTGACATCAAGTCAATCTTTCTTTAAAAATAATACTTATGTTTCAAATGTCTTATAAATACTTATTTATGTTTTTATATTACAAATTGCATGCCCATATATGTATAGACGTATAAATAATGTTTAAAGGGCTTAGGAAAGCCATCCACCCTATTTCCTTTTCCTCGATTTGGATGTGGGCTGGTGGGATTTTGGGTGACCATCCGAAGGTCGTTTCCATGTTAATTATATATCAAATATACATATATAGACATAAAAGTTCTTCCATAACCATACGTACTAGACACACCGTTAACAAGTTACCATCGGGGTAACACAGAACCATACTATTACAACTGCTAGATCAATGAGTCAGTTCATTCATGAGTCTATACTAGGTAGAGAATATATACAACTATACTATGAGAACATATACAACTATACTAGAACAAGAAACATATCATCATCGTATGCAAGAATACGATAACAAATGTGATCCACTGTATCGGAGCATGCCTTAAATGTCATGGCCCGAGTTGTAGCCAGAATTCTCTTGGAGGGAGAGCGTTGAGTTTGCGTATAGATCTATACTGGATTGACTATCCTACACCTTGCTGCTAGCTACAGCCGGACCTGCAGGTCTGCGGGTGCCAAACGTCATTCCGTTATTACGACCGTTCTTTATGTCGTTGTTATCAGTCGATAGTATGGTGCAATTATCACATTATACCTTAATATAAATCCGGTTTAAGGTAGTAGTAATTAGTACAACAGTAGTTCTTATTATACAAAACTACAGTACTACAATGATTTACCCATTACATATTTTGGTGATAATCTCACTTAAGCATTAATGTACAAACTATATTTTATCAAATGATAGTTATACTTGGGTAATTACACACTTTTACAATAGACGAGTTTACAAAACATTTAAGCCTCGGTAGAAGGTTACTTTTATAGAAAATATAGGATTTTCTGAGAGATTCAAACTTTTGCAAACACTTTTAAACATTTACTTACATTTTTACAAACTTATACATTGAGACAGGTTCAAACGTTTTTGACAACGAACATTGACACTAAAATACTTATGAACTCACCAGCTTAATGCTGATAAACTCTTTCAAAATAACTTGTATTCTCAGGTCGTCAGTAGACAGGTACCGATGCCAGCTTTTGAGATGATGGAGCGTACTCAAGACTCATCATTTTATTATTTTAATTTACGTTATATTTTTGATGTCTAAAACTGTACAGAACACGCAAGTATTAAATTTATATATTTAATGCAATGGATGATGTTGTTTGCCTATTTACATTTACTGTGTTGTGATTACCTTACATGACGTCCTCCGCCCCAAAACGTTTCCGCCGTTCTTGGTTTTGGGGTGTGACAGATTGGTATCAGAGCATTGTTTATAGTGAATTGAGTATATCAACCCATAAAAGATATACTAAACTATAAACCCATTAGGGATTAAAACTCTGACCAAGAGTCTATACTTTAAATAATAAAATATTTAACTAAGTATACTAGTCTGCATTCATACTAAAATAAGTGTCACAAATGACAAGAACAAAAGTATTACGATTGTTAAATATCACAAGTGAGCTCGGGGATGTATGGTCAGTCCTGGGAATGGCATAGCCTGATCAACTATGCTCATCCTAGGAGTGATTAGCACATGCCTTAGAATGGTTGTGATAGGTTAACAAGTCAAAAAAAAACTTACCAACAATACCACAAGAAGATCAATAGAACTTAAACTTAAAATACTATAGGAGTATTTTGTGCTACTAGTTACACGTATACTATATTCTTATACCTCCATTCTCGCGTAGATCTTGATGGCTAGATATCCATCATGGCGACCCGTACTTTCCCAATGAAGGCAATGCCGGGTGGATCGATGAAGAGCCCGAAGTTGAGCATCCAATCCCTTTGGATGATCACCTCGCAGAAGGCTTTTCGGATGGATCCGACTCCGAGCCTGAAGTCAACAACCTACCGATTGTAGGTCAAGCCCCGAACAACAACCCTCGACCAGCGTTTCCAGGTCCTACTCCCTTGTGGGCAAACAACCTGAACCGCTGGAATAATGATCAGGGTCAACCCTTACCATACTTTGGGGACCAAACCTTTTACAACGTCAGCGCTGGTGGCTCTACTGACCGAGCTCTGCCTGTCATTATCCGCAGAATAGCTCGTATTGTCGAGCAAGGTGGAGCAGCCGTCGACCGGGTCATAAAGATTGATGCCGACTCAGGTGTCAACACAGTCAGCATCCGCCGTCTTGAAGAAGACATGGAACGGACCCGAAGGACGAATAAAACCCTGCAGTAGCAGTTGACTGCCTCACGAGCTGAAACCTTGGAGCTTCGAGCTCGTCAGAGGACTCAGGATCGACCCATTCAAGAGGTGTTTCGTCAAGTGTCCGACCGCAATACTCGCCCGGGATTTTCCCATCGCCGTTGGTTGATGTCTAGTACATCTCCGTCTTTTAATTAAAGGATAGCCTTTAACATCTGTGCTCCAAGTAGCACTTGTGTGTAAAATGTTTCTAACTTCCGTACTCAAATTTGAAATCTAAGAACTGTCAAACTTTTCTATATGGTATGATGTATGACCTACTGTTAGGTCGATTTTCCCTGAACTTATTACATCAGTAATACTAGTATTTTTGAGATCTATCTATCTGGGAAAAATCTATACACTTGTGCTTTCCTTCTAATATTTCTTATTATGGTTTCAAACACTCTTTCAACTGTTGGACTATGGTTAGTTAGTCCATGTGTCACTCTCACGTTGCTTACAAATTGATTCTTACCATCTTTCTTATCTTTATAAACTTATAGCTGAAGGATGCCTCCTCGCAAGTCTCCCAGAAATAGGAATAATCCTGCACCTCCACCACCTCCTCCGCCTCCGGTCATCGATACTGTAGCCCTGAATGCTGTCGTAGCTACAACAGTGGCAACTGCCATGGCTCAGTATCACTCTTCTGATGCCAGCAGAGGTGGAACCCCTGTGGAATCTATTCCGATCGAAATCCCTGTGCGCTCAAGGGAGTGCTCTTACAAGGATTTTACAAACTGCAAGCCGAAGCCTTTCTATGGCACCGGCGGAGTCATTGCTCTCTCGCAATGGTTCGAGAAGACTGAATCAGTCTTCGAAATCTGTTCATGCCCTGCTGCGTGCAAAGTGAAATATGCCGCATGCACCTTTGAGGGTAAAGCCCTAACGTGGTGGAACGGCCACGTCAAAGCCCTAACTCTCGTCGTAGCCAACGACATGGGCTGGGAAACAATGAAAGACCTCATGACTGAGGAATACTGCCTGAGGGGCGAGATCCAGAAACTGGAGCAGGAACTCTGGAACCTGTCAATGAAGGGCACCAATGTGGTCGCTTATACTGCCCGCTTCAGCGAGCTGGTGGCCCTCTGCCCCAATATGGTTCCCACCAAGGGGAAGAAGATCGAGAGGTACATATGGGGACTAGTGCCTCCGTATCAGGGGAATGTGCTAGCGTCAAACCCCGCTACCTTCGACAGTGCCAAACGATTGGCACAACGACTCATTGACCATGGAGTCAAAACCCCTGCAACCACAACCACCCTAGCCATCCCGGAACCCTCCAAACCCGTCGATACTAAGCGGAAATTCTGGGATGAAAGGAAGAAGCATCAGACTGCCAAAAAGCAGCAATTGGTGGCAATTCATGCTGCAGTAACCCCTACTGCTGCTACTACTGCTCCGGTGAGTCGGTATGTTGGGAGTTCGCCCAAGTGCAACAAATGCAGCTACCACCACAACGGCCCCTGCCGTGAATTGCAGTGCTCTAACTGCAACAGGAAAGGACACACCGTCCGATTCTGTAAGTTCCCGGCACAACCGATCTCCCAAGTTCCTGGCTCAGGTGCGAGCCCAACTTGCTATGGATGTGGCGAATCAGGCCACTTTAAGAGGGACTGCCCCAAAGCAAGGAATGCTGGAGGAGCAGGGAGGGTACTGGCTATAGGCCACGGGGAAGCAGTTGCTGACCCGACAGTGGTGACCAGTACGTTCCTCCTCGATAACTCCTATGCATGCATTCTGTACGATAGTGGAGTAGAGCGAAGCTTCGTAAACCATAAATTTGCTCGCATGCTTAATCAACCACCGCACGCACTCAAAGAACTATTCACAGTAGAAATGGCTAATGGAAAAACTGAAAATACGAGTAGCATATACTTAGGTTGTACCCTAACTCTAGATAACCATTCATTTCCAATCGACCTCATGCCAGTCTCAATAAAAAGTTTCGATGTCATCATTGGCATGGACTGGTTAAGCCTTCATCGTGCCGACATCATGTGCTTCGAGAAAGCAGTCCGTCTAAACCTTCCGTCTAACGAAACTCTTATAGTCTATGGCGACAAACCCGGTGCAAGTCTTCGCATCATATCAAGTATTCAAGCACAGAAATACCTGCGTAAGGAATACCATGCATTCCTTGCTCACGTCGTCGACACGAACCTAGAAACGAAAGAACTAAAGAACCTCCCAGTAGTGAGCGACTTCCCCGACATTTTCCCAGAAGAACTACCCGGATTACCTCCGCAACGACAAGTCCAGTTCAGAATGGACTTAGTCCCAGGAGCTACCCCAGTAGCCAAGTCTCCCTACCGTTTAGCACCAGCTGAGATGCAGGAACTCTCTGGTCAACTTAACGAACTGCTCAGCAAGGGATTTATAAGACCGAGTTTCTCACCTTAGGGAGCACCGGTCTTGTTCGTTAAGAAGAAGGACGGATCCTTCCGTATGTGTATTGACTACTGAGAACTCAACAAACTGACGGTCAAGAATCGTTATCCTCTACCACGCATAGATGATCTATTCGACCAACTGCAAGGGGCGAACTATTTTTCTAAGATTGATCTGAGATCCGGATATCACCAGTTACGAGTGCTAGAGGAGGATGTGCCGAAGACCGCCTTCCGAACTCGTTACGGACATTACGAGTTCGTGGTGATGCCATTCGGATTGACCAATGCGCCCGCAGTCTTCATGGATCTGATGAATAGAGTATGCCGACCTTACTTGGATCAGTTCGTCATCGTTTTCATTGACGACATCCTGATCTACTCCCGAAGTAAGAAAGAACATGGCGATCATCTGCGACAAGTTCTAGGGACATTACGAAAGGAGAAACTTTATGCGAAGTTCTCGAAATGTGAATTTTGGATCCGAAGAGTCGAATTCTTAGGACACGTGGTAAGCGAAGAGGGAATCCACGTGGACCCATCCAAAATTAAGGCCATTGAGAACTGGTCAGCACCGAAGACGCCTACAGAAATTCGTCAATTTCTAGGTCTCGCTGGCTACTACCGCAGGTTCATTCAGAACTTCTCACGAATAGCGAAGCCTCTTACAACCCTAACCCAGAAAGGCGTGGCCTTTGGCTGGGAAGAGAAACAAGAAAGAGCATTCCAAACGCTCAAACGAGCCTTGTGCACCGCACCAATACTATCCCTTCCCGAAGGAATAGAAGACTTCGTAGTTTATTGCGATGCATCGAATCAAGGGCTCGGATGTGTTCTGATGCAGCGAGGTAAGGTCATCGCCTACGCCTCGAGACAATTGAAGACACACGAGGTTAACTACACAACCCACGATCTTGAACTAGGAGCAGTGGTGTTTGCTCTGAAGATCTGGAGACATTACTTGTATGGAACGAAGAGCACTATCTTTACCGACCACAAGAGTTTACAACACATTTTCGATCAGAAGGAGCTCAACATGAGACAACGACGGTGGGTCGAACTACTCAGTGATTACGAATGCGATATTCGTTATCATCCGGGTAAAGCCAACGTAGTAGCAGACGCCCTAAGTCGGAAGGAATATTCTGGTCGCAAAGTCAAGTCATTATCGATAACCATCCATTCACACCTGACTAAGCAAATTCAGGCGGCTCAACTTGAGGCCATGAAACCTGAAAATGTGTCAAGTGAATCCCTTAGAGGAATGGACAGGAATTTAGAAGCCAAGGGTGACGGAGCTTTATATTTCATGAACCGGATTTGGACACCGAAACATGGTGGTTTCCGAGACTTGGTCATGACCGAGGCGCACAACACTCGGTATTCCGTCCACCCAGGTTCAGATAAGATGTATCTGGATCTTAAGAAGCTATACTGGTGGCCTAATATGAAAGCAGAGATTGCTACCTTCGTAAGTAAATGCCTTACTTGCGCAAAGGTTAAGGTCGAGTACCAGAAGCCCTCTGGTTTATTGCAGCAACCAGAGATCCCGGAATGGAAGTGGGAGCGGATCACTATGGATTTCATTACCAAGTTGCCCAAGACAACGGGTGGACTTGACACCATATGGGTCATCGTTGATAGATTGACCAAGTCTGCACACTTCCTGCCTATCAAAGAAATCGACAAGATGGAGAAACTTACGAGAACATACATTAGGGAAATCGTACGGCTACATGGTGTACCTATGTCCATTATCTCCGATAGAGATAGTAGGTTCACCTCAAGATTTTGGCAATCACTACAACATTCCCTAGGAACAAGGTTGGACATGAGCACAGCCTACCATCCTCAGACCGACGGACAGAGTGAGAGGACCATCCAAACTCTGGAAGATATGTTGCGAGCCTGCGTGATTGACTTTGGGAAGACATGGGATACTCATTTACCCCTTGTCGAGGTTTCCTATAATAACAGTTATCACACGAGCATCAAGGCTGCTCCATTTGAAGCTCTCTACGGCCGTAAGTGCAGATCCCCTCTGTACTGGGCTGAGGTGGGTGATACCCAATTAGCCAGGGGGCAAACTTCTGACAGTACTCTCACCGGTCCGGAGATCATTCGGGAAACAACTGAGAAAATCGTTCAGATCCGTGAACGATTGAAAGCCTCTAGAGACCGACAGAAGAGCTATGCTGATAAACGAAGGAAACCTTTGGAATTTCAGGTGGGAGACCGAGTCCTCCTCAAAGTCTCACCCTGGAAGGGCTTGATACGCTTCGGCAAGCGTGGAAAGCTTAATCCGAGATACATAGGGCCTTTCGAGATTCTTGCAAGAGTCGGCCCCGTAGCTTACAAACTCGAACTACCAGACGCACTTCGTAACGTACATTCTACATTCCACGTATCTAACTTGAAAAAGTGTCTATCCGACGAGACTCTTGTAATCCCACTCGACGAGGTCGAAATCAACGAGAGCCTCAACTTCGTGGAAGAACCTGTAGAGATCTTGGACCGTGAGGTCAAGCAGACAAAGCAAAGCCGTATCCCTATCGTGAAGGTTCGCTGGAATGCCAAGCGAGGACCAGAATTCACTTGGGAATGTGAGGATCAGATGAAACTGAAATACCCTCACCTTTTTGCTTAGTTATTTGAAATTTCTAACTTGCTTAAAATTTTAATTTCGGGACAAAATTCCTTCTAACGGGGGGATGATGTGACAACCCGATATTTCGAGTCAATGTAATGTAAAACCGATCAAATTTAGGTCAAAATGTAACCTTCCTAAAATCTTATTCGGACTAAATAAAGTAGTAGGAATCATATCAAGGTTTGCGTACATAAAAAGAACGTCCAAATCTGACTTCGTATGAGGAAGTTATGAATTTTTGAAGAAATTCCTTAAATCCCGTCATTTTAATAAATAAATAATAAAAATAATTTCGGAATTTGCCAACGGAATCTAAACGAAAGTTGTAGATCATGGTCTCACCTTCGCGTGGATATAAAGAACGTCAAAAACGGAGTTCGTATGAGGGAGATATGAATATTTGAAGTTTATTTAAAATAAATATGAATTTAATTATATATTCCCGGTATTATCCGAAGGGGAGTCATCGGATTGGACCGAAGTACGCCCTGCGTACCTTCGTACACCCCGTGTACTGAGATCGAGGGTCTCGGATCGTCCACGTCGCACTATCCGAAGAATCTAACCCGTCCGACCCGTCCGAAGCTCCGACCCGTCCGACCCGCTGTCTCGTCCGACCCGCCGTCCCATCTGACCCGCGTACCTAGCAACCCGTCCCATCCGAACCGAGGCAGTCGAGGCTTCGGTCATGCATGACGTACGCGTACGCGCTGCGTACGAGCGTACGCCCCGCGTTCGGAGGCGGTTCAGCCTTCCTATAAATAGGATGCGAGGCTTTCCGAAAATGTTGCTCATTTCTCTCCTCTCTCTCACAACCTTGCCTCGTTTTCCGTGCCCGTTATAACCCGAAGCTCTGGTCTTTTTGCTCAAGTCCCGAGGGTCGATTTTACTCCCGAGATTCCCTAGAATCCGGAGAAAAATCCGTTTTCCGAGACGAAACTCTGCCCGGTTTTCCATCTCGCTTTCTTCAATCAATCAAGTGAGTTTCATACCCCTTAATCAACCTGTTAAATATTCTAAATGCTTTTATATGCTTCCAAAGGGGGGGAATACAAGTTAAATACTTATAGTTATTGTTTCAATCACATGTGATTGCAATAATCACATGTGATTAATAACTAGGGAAATAGTGATTTTATCACTATTCAAACTATCTATCAAACTGTTTTACTTCTAAATGTTTTCCAAACCCATTTACTTTTCGAATTTACACTGCAACTGTGATTTAAACAAATGTTCCTTATACTTAATCTGTTTTAATCAAATCTACGCCTTCAAATTGTTTTATAGATTGACATCAAGTCAATCTTTCTTTAAAAATAATACTTATGTTTCAAATGTCTTATAAATACTTATTTATGTTTTTATATTACAAATTGCATGCCCATATATGTATAGACGTATAAATAATGTTTAAAGGGCTTAGGAAAGCCATCCACCCTATTTCCTTTTCCTCGATTTGGATGTGGTCTGGTGGGATATTGGGTGACCATCCGAAGGTCGTTTCCATGTTAGTTATATATCAAATATACATATATAGACATAAAAGTTCTTCCATAACCATACGTACTAGACACACCGTTAACAAGTTACCATCGGGGTAACACAGAACCATACTATTACAACTGCTAGATCAATGAGTCAGTTCATTCATGAGTCTATACTAGGAAGAGAATATATACAACTATACTATGAGAACATATACAACTATACTAGAACAAGAAACATATCATCATCGTATGCAAGAATACGATAACAAATGTGATCCACTGTATCGGAGCATGCCTTAAATGTCATGGCCCGAGTTGTAGCCAGAATTCTCTTGGAGGGAGAGCGTTGAGTTTGCGTATAGATCTATACTGGATTGACTATCCTACACCTTGCTGCTAGCTACAGCCGGACCTGCAGGTCTGCGGGTGCCAAACGTCATTCCGTTATTACGATCGTTCTTTATGTCGTTGTTATCAGTCGATAGTATGGTGCAATTATCACATTATACCTTAATATAAATCCGGTTTAAGGTAGTAGTAATTAGTACAACAGTAGTTCTTATTATACAAAACTACAGTACTACAATGATTTACCCATTACATATTTTGGTGATAATCTCACTTAAGCATTAATGTACAAACTATATTTTATCAAATGATAGTTATACTTGGGTAATTACACACTTTTACAACAGACGAGTTTACAAAACATTTAAGCCTCGGTAGAAGGTTACTTTTATAGAAAATATAGGATTTTCTGAGAGATTCAAACTTTTGCAAACACTTTTAAACATTTACTTACATTTTTACAAACTTATACATTGAGACAGGTTCAAACGTTTTTGACAACGAACATTGACACTAAAATACTTATGAACTCACCAGCTTAATGCTGATAAACTCTTTCAAAATAACTTGTATTCTCAGGTCATCAGTAGACAGGTACCGATGCCAGCTTTTGAGATGATGGAGCGTACTCAAGACTCATCATTTTATTATTTTAATTTACGTTATATTTTTGGTGTCTAAAACTGTACAGAACACGCAAGTATTAAATTTATATATTTAATGCAATGGATGATGTTGTTTGCCTATTTACATTTACTGTGTTGTGATTACCTTACATGACGTCCTCCGCCCCAGAACGTTTCCGCCGTTCTTGGTTTTGGGGTGTGACAACATGCAAACTTGAAGTATCCAAGGTATTACCCTAACTAGCATACAATATTAAGTACTAGTATAACAAATTTAGATAGAATACATACCTTTTGATGTAACTTGATTCCATGGAGCTCAAGAGCCTAGTGCCCCAAGTGTGACACCTCAAATGGTTCACACAACATCAGAAACATTTGGAATAACCATGGGAGGAGGTACATGGACTCTAGAAAGCAGCTTGCCCTGTTGTGTGTACACTAGTGTCAATTTCTCCAGCAAATCGGGTCTTTATATAGTGTGGCTATTAGGGTTACACCATGTAACTCATGACTTTACCCATTCCTTATGCTCCATGGGTTTTAACCGCCATAGAGTATCCATGGGTCACCATATGGGTTAAACCGAACATAAGGAATCATGGATCATAAGCCCACATATATAAGAAAGAATGATTTACACAGTCAATCCCCATATATTTAATTAGTCTCTTTTGATCACTGATTTAATTCCAAATTAATTCATGATCAATACTAATTAAATAATATGATTTCATATTAATATATTAGAACTTATGATATATTAATATATCACAAATATCCTCTTCTCAAAAAGGTATACCCAAATGTTCTGATGCCATACAACCCAAATGGACCATGTCGGGTCGGGTCAAGTATATAGCAATTATAGTTTTGGACTTAGACACTAATCCAACAGTCTCCCACTTAGATAAGTCTAATAGCTATTATTGCAAGTACAACTCCAACTTGACTAGCAATCGTAGCTCTTAAAAGTTGTTGTCGAACTCTGAACAAAACAATCACGCGTCCTTTAGATAAGGGATCATATATTCATCCATTCTAGATATGATATGGACTGAGACATGGATTATAATCATTCTCTCTGTCCATCTGTTGTTTCCCAATTTCCGATTTATGATGACCGACTAATTGAACAAATCAAATTAGTCTAGGCTTGGCCAAGCACTTCGGGGTGTCATCACTAAATCATCGAGGGGCCCACAGATATCGCTTTTATCCCTTTAAGGGTAAAAGGAATGGACAAACTTTGACTCATATGCTTATTCTACTACTTGTTGAATCATACACAAAAGGCACGTTTTATAACATCGAGTTACCAATGCATTTTCGTATAATCAATGTATAACCAACTCATAGGAAACAACTCATATCTCTAGGTTTGAAGAATATAAGATATTACCATCGCATGATCACTCATGATAAAATCCATGAAGTGAGTCGAATGAGCATGGGTTGAATCCAATACTCCGAACTTATGAGCACTCATGAATGTTGTAGCAACTCTTGCTATGTCCAATACCTTGGACATCTACAAACCAACTTCATGACAGTCTTGTCTTAATACCTACTTCCAACGTATTATCGACTGTGGATGGTTTGAATAATTTAGCCATTCAGGAAGAACGACCTAGTTATTCTGGAAGTCAAAACATGCAAAGTGAAACACAAGAATAATCGAATCCCATATAGTCTCAGAACTTATGAATATAAATAGAACACATTTTATTTATCACCATATTGATTACACATTATTTATTGCATACCGTTTCAATTTATTAACTTTATACTTGAATTAAAAAAATAGTTGTCCCATGCTCGAAGCATGTACACTATGTTTTTCCTGAACACTAGTCCTACCATAAACCAAGTATGCACACTATGTTTGTCTATGATGTTTTCTTTGAGGAATAGATCGATTGAACATAATTCCAATGATTCTTATTTCACAATTCCAAATCCTTATTGTAAATGTAAGAATTCCAAATTCATTCCATTTACCGAAATCTGTTAGATTTTAAACTTATATGCATTGATCCTCTTGTAATGATTATGCACAAAGTCACAAAGACTTGTCAACAGTCATTACAGAGTATTCCAATGGAGAACATTCCATGGAAACGAAGTCTCAAATTCAAAGTACATTGCTTTGAACATCCTTCTTGTACTAAGTTTCCTAATCTTACATAGATTTAATGAATAACTTCCACCTATGGAAATATGTCCATATTCTAATTTTGACTATCACTTCTGAACAAGGGTTGCCTTTTTTCAGAACATGTCAATATAGTCCTTCCAAAAAATTAACAATATACTTCCAACTGTCTCTAACCAACCAATCTTTGGTAGAACTTAGATTGTCCTCGACAATTGCTTAATCATTTTAGTAATATCCAATTCTATACTTTTCCCCTCTTAATGCCCTGAGCATTTGGAAAATTTTGAAAGGATGAATATTATAGCACATGTAATCGATCCTATATCTGAAGCATATGGGACACAATTCATGATGTCTCACATAAATACATGATACTAGACCAGTCTTTTTGCTATAATAATTCTATTTCTATTTGCCATGTTCTCATAATTCAGATTATGAAAAGGGATGTTGTAATCATAATCGAATTTTAGAACGCAAATAATGGACCCATAAATAGAATTTCCTTATGTTGAGCCATTCCAACAAAAATTCATATATACATCCTTGAAAAAAGATGATTAAAATTTCAATCTAAGCTTTTATACTTGAAATGAAGTATAATTTCCTCTGCCTTAATTATAGCAAAACAACTTCTCCCAATTGAACTTTTGTTTTTCTATAATTAACATTGCTAACTTGCAACACTTATAATAATCATCATGCTCCCACTAACATAATGATCGTTAGCATAACACTTATGCTCCCACTAGCTTTGACATGTACTCAGAAATCAGCTGGACTTCATGAAATCAATTCTTTATTGACTTCCTTACGAAAGTTCAGACTTCCGATATGAGATGCTTTGATAAAACTTTATCTCATACACCTTTCATTTGATAGCACACATGTGTGCCTAAAGAATTTCAGAAGTATGAAAAGGGATGTCGTAACCATAGTCTCAATTTTTTAGACCTTTTCCATTTCTCACAAGTCCATGTTAGTGTGTCGGTTAACCACATACGCTCCACTAACGACTTTGAGAATGCAAATATCACAATTGCTAACTACTTAAAATCTATTTAGTGAAAGCGTTTCCTCACCATCATTTTCATGAATCGGAGAGAAACCATACGACACTCAAATTTTATGTTGTATGTGTTCCTATCTATGTAAATTTGTCAAGACCATAATCAAAAGACAAGGTTAGTGACAAATCCAAATTCATATAGACTGAACTTGTGCAATCATAAATTCTTGGCACCTAGCATCACAAGGGCCTGCCATTGTTTCCATGTTGTTATGCAACCAATTGAGAACTCTCAGAACTCGTATGCAAAGCCAAATTTAACTGGAATGGGCAAAGAAATAGGAATATGTCAACTTAATAGGTTATAAACCTCAAGTTGTGAGCTAGTGATAAAATACAAGTTTTATTTTTTATTAGATCTTGAAATTCTTTCAGGATCTTTTAGACTCCCACTGTCCACCTGACATATAAGGCCCTCTTCCCAAGAACCATGCCCTGAAAAAACAAATATTCAAGAGATAGTGCGGATTCTTATCAAAAAAAATACATCACACAATTGGCCTTAGTTGGTCTTTGTTTTATCGAAAGCATCACAACTTACCAATTTCAAATGTACAAGAGTAGAACACATTTTACTCTTATATTTGACTAGTGTTAATAAACCTTCTTTAAGATGTGTCATCCAAGTTACAATCTTGGAGTATGACTCTAAGAATTGTTTTGTAACGAAGTATGACTCATCTTCTTGATTTAACCATTTTAACAATTCATGACTCCTCTTCTTAGCCATAAGAATGCACTAAGATTTCCTTAGAGGATGAATCGTGATATGGTTTCATAATCATTAAGATGATCATAAAACATGATACTAAATTACTCTCCTATATTTTTAGATTTGAGAAACTTTCATCTTTCTGTCTAATTTGATTCTTCTCATTCGTTCTTCCATAAGTCGAAACTTTTCCAATGTTTCAAAATTATACTTAAACTTTTAAGTATAACCATGCTTACTCAGCTTTAGTAAATCATGACGAATAGTCTTATCGATCTTTTGTGGTGGACTTGACCAGTGCATAAGAATGTTTACTCGATCACTTTAGTCCTTCACTTGACTCGCATATACATGTGAACAAGGAATTAGTCTTAATTTTTTCAAAGATGATATTCTCACTCATCATACTATACAACTTGCATGATTCCAAGTTTCAGTCCAATTAATACCTGGGTGATGAGAATCGTTCCTTATTTGGAAAATATAGACACCACCACAAATGAAAGGATCAAATTCATATTTCCAATATTGCTAGAAATATACAAACATCAATTTTCCATAAATGCCATTCAAGGAGATATAAAATAAAGTAAAACAAAATTTTATTAATTTATAAAATGTGGAAAAAACTTTTTCCATTCCAATGCAACTTTAAATGAAAACTATGCTATTACATATTTCCTAGCAATCTATGATAACTCCTAAGAGGTAGCTCAAGAATCCGATCTTCGAGCCATGCGATTGAAATCCATCATCGAGATCAGATTCAACATACTCTTCCTTTAAGTTTCCTTCCCTTTACTTGATCCTGCGAAACATCAAAATGTAACCGAGTCACATTTTGTATTGAGAATCATCAACAAGGAACTTAACAGAGTTAGATAGTGAACTTACTTGAGGCATAGTCAAACTTTTGACTTGACCTTCTCTCAGATAGTTAGGGCACCTTCACAACCAATTCCCCTTCCTTTGGCAGTAGAAACATATGGACCCTTTGGAAATGGTACATGGGGCTATCTCTGACTTAGCCTTTCTCTTTACCATTTGGTCAACCAAGTTGACTATGGCTGATCCCTTTCCGTTGGGAAGAAAAATACATTCTGGAATTCCAATGTCACCACTGTCAATGTCCATCGAAGGTTTGGTAAGTTGCTCTTCTAATGAAATTTTCTTTACTAGTCCTCCAAATCATTGTTGATTCAACAGCACCAAGTAAATAGATAAGATCATTAAGGGTCATGTCATAGTCTGTTTCATAGTAGACCCAAAGAGACTTACTATGTGAGTTAGAATGTGTTTGAACAACCAACTTTCTCAAGACTTTGACACCCAACTCTCCCGGCTTCTCAATATGTGACTATATCTCAAAGATGTGAGCACACATAGACTTTTCTTTCCAATAGGGCTCGAGTGACCTTAAACTTTTCAAGAACTTGTGGGTTAGGGAGAATAATTGGAGTTGGAGGAGGTGGAGGAAGAGAAGTATGATTTCCATTATCCAACCATGGAACATCATTTTCATTAGGAAAGCTTGTTCCAAAGGATTTGGGATGATCATAGATGTCTAAACCAGACATTTACAATAGGAGAAATTCAAGTTAGTTGACATAAGTCCATAATATAACACCCAATATGAAATATTAAGCCTGGGACCCAACACAATATTTTATAAATTGGAAGATGGATGTCGTAATCCAAGTTATAAAATATTTGAAGGCAGGCAAATGGCGATTCACCAATTTCAACCATGAAAAATGAAATAATATATTAGGTTTTAATTGGATTGGAAACTCCTAGATCTTTTGAGATTCATTGAACTTTTCAATGGCATGTTTCAATCTCGATTGTGTCCTCTCAAATTTAGTGAATGCGATGCCGAGGATCACAAAAAAATGTGTGAATAACCATGGAAATTCACTTGGTACCCTTAATATTTATCACCTAATTGATGTGCCAGTTACCCACACGCACTCCACCAATTCAATGATAAACATTAAGTTACCCTTTGCCTACCTTTTTAAATCTAGGCTAGTGTGCCGGTGAACCACATGCGCTCCACTAACGACTTAAGCAAAGTGGAAAGTGTAATTTAATGGGTTAGCACCAAATTCACATTTTCCTAAAGTAACTAAGATTGGGACTTTCTAAAAGGTTTAGTTACTTTATATTTATCATTATACTTATAATGAAGGGAATATTATAGTCCTTGTCCTACCCGTTCGGCTAACGAACCTCCACCAGTCAAGGAAGCGGTGGATGAGAGTGGACACACATTAAGTTGTCATTTTATAGGCAACAACCTTATACCCCCCTTATAGACTAGTTTCATGAATGAGGCCAACTACTGGTAAGACTCACTTTGTTCTTATATATAACTATTAACTTATAATATTATAAAGTATAAGAGTTGAATTTTAACTTTTAAAATTCTAAGGGCTTAACTTGGAATTAAAGTATTCATGGGGAAACTTTACAAATTCCAAAACTTGAGGTAATGTTTTGAACAATTCAAAAACTTAACAATTCCATAACTTATGTGTTTAAAGTTGTTTTAATGAAAAACTCTTCAAGTTCCATAACTTGAGGACAAGTTATGGAAGACTTTAAAACATTTAAAAATGTGACTCTTCATTTTTTCATAACTTATGGAAATCTTATGAGTTTTAAAAATCATAAATGTGCCTTTTCATATAACTTGAGGACAAGTTACAAAAACACATTTTATGAACAACTTTTAGATCAATTTGGATTGAAAACACATTATCACATAACTTCTCTATTAATCTAAGAAAACTCACAAGAACAAGATAATTCATATCAAACTTTTTCATGTAATTATCAAACTTTTTCATGTAATTAGTCTAACCATCAAAAAATTTCTTGTCTTAGAAATTCTTTACTTAAAAACATTTTTCTTTTGAAAACTTTACAAATCCTTAATTTGAATTCAGAGTCACCCGAAAGTATGTTCGAATCCCTCAAACGAAGGCTCTGATACCAACTTGTAACGACCCAAAAATCAAGGGTAAAAATTTCATTTTAAATATAGTCAAAACATACATATTGAAACACCAAAATTTTCAAAACTATTTTTTTGATTTAAATTCGTTTATCTCTTTATCACTTTTCATAAAAATCCTGTTCTTTTGTTTAAGTTACAATACATGACTATTTTGTTCATTCAATCAATAAACCAGGATCCTCAAAACAAACGATTCCTCTGGTGTGTACAATCGAGCCGGTGCCGTCCCGTGATCCTGAGGAAACCTAAAACACATAACACAAACACTGTATGCACGGAGCTTAATGAGTTTCCCAAAATACCACTCTATTAGCCACTCGGGGCTATGATCTCTATTGACCCTCTTGTCCGTGTGTCTCAGTGGGACCCTCCAGTCCCAACTCTCCGTGGGCCCTCTAGACCTGACTCTATGGACTCAAAGGCCCTAACTCTAAATCATTCATATCACATATCACAATAAATCTCAACACATAAATAGCATACAAGTACACTAGCACGTAATTCTAAAAATACCATATATAGCCCATATTAGCCACTCGAGGCTATAACTCTGTTGGCCCTTGGGCCCTAACTCTGTGGACCCTCTGGTCCTAGCTCTATAGACCTTCCGGTCCTAACTCTGATATACACACAGCATAAATCACATAGAAATAATGCAGTGACACACTTCACATAGATAGCATAAAATATCTCTAACACATAACTCTGTTACCACTCTAGGTAAAGTATAGTGAGAAGACTCACCTCCGGTAGCTCGGTAAATCTCTGACTCGGTAAAACTCTGGTCTAGCCTCCGCCTAATCACATGCATTAAGTACCTTATTTAATATAACTCTCAAAGGCTAGACTATGTCCTCTTATGACACTCTTAGAAGGGTAACAGACCATTTTACCCCTCTCATAACTCAAAAGGCCCCACTATAGACCATACCCTAAAAGTCAACCAAAAGTCCACTTTCTGGGTTACGTTGCGCGTACTAGATGTGTACGCTGAGCGTACCCGACTACCTCTCAGAATCGGGGAATGCCACCCAGTACGCGGCGCGTACTGGGATTATGCCTGGCGTAGTCCCCTACTTCATCCCTTAAGCTCTTGAGGTCTTAAACAGTTAAGACCCACGTCCAACTTCTAGATCTGACCACTTGTAAGCCTCTTAATCCATAAAGTTGATGACTTTAAGCCTTTGCTTGGCTGAATAAGTCACCAACTCCCATAATATTCCATTCTCTAACTCTAGATGGCTTATTACTCAAGCATGACCTCATACCAACAACCAAGATAGAAAGTTTATGGATCTAAACCACTAATATCACTGAAAAGGGACAGATCTCGGACCATGGAGCACCTTACACTCATAAAGTCTCCACCTTTGGGGTTTTTAGCACGAGAAATGGCACATGCAACAATAAACCAAAAAGGATAGGAAACTTTTGAACTTTATACCTCTAAGTGTAGCCCCTTTCTCTGAAGATCTCAGATCCAATCTTGCACTTCAAGCTTTAGCCTCCAAAAGCTCCTTTCCTTCTTCTTCACTAAGCCACCAATGAACAATTAGCTCAAACAACACTCACACACACCAAGAACGATGGGAGGCTCTCTCTTAGGGTTTAACTCACTGATATGGAGGCTGATAAATGAGCCTTAGCACCCTTTAAATAGTGCACAAGCCAGATTCGGGTTTTGCACATGGGCCGGGTACGCCCGGCGTAACTCTGGGTACGCCCAACGTACCTTGACGACTCAGCGTCCAAATTAAGCGCATGAGTACACCCAGCGTACTCATTTGCCACATTATCCAATAACGGCTAAACTTGACCAGAAGAGAAAAGAAGGGGGGTTGAATAGTTGCACCTGAACCTTGGGATGTTACTATTCTCCCCCACTAGAACCAGACTTCGCCCTCGTAGTCTCATACTGAAAACAACTTTGGATGTTGCTCCCGCATTTCTGACTGTGCCTCCCAAGTCAGGTCGGACCCCCTCCAATGTGGCCACTAAACTAGAACCAAGAGCACCTCCTTGTTCCTCAGAACCTTGATCCTTCGATCCACAATCGCGATTGGCCTTTCGGTATAATTCATGCTGGCAACCACCTGAATATCCTCCAGTGGCACCCCTGCCGACTCGTCGGCTACACACTTTCTCAGCTGGGGCACATGGACGGTGTCCTGAATCTGGCGCAACTCAGCAGGCAGCTCCAAACGATATGCTACACTTTCCACCCTCGCGATCACTGTAAATGGACCAATATACCGAGGACCTAGCTTGCCTCTCTTCCTGAACCGGATCACTCATTTCCAAGGAGATACCTTCAAGAGCATAAAATCGCCGACCTGAAACTCAAGTTCGGACCAATGCCTATCCGCATAACTCCTCTGGCGACCCTGTGTGGTCAACAACCTCTGTATGACCTACTGTATTTGCTCTGTCGTTTGTAGCACTATCTCTGTACTACCCATCACACGTTTCCCCTACCTCTTCCCAGCAAATGAGAGTCCGACACCTCCTCCCATACAACATCTCAAAAGGTGGCATATTGGTGCTCGAATGATGGTTGTTGATATGGAAAAACTCAACCAAGGGTAAATACGTGTCACAACTCCCTCGAAGCACGTCCTCGAGCATCAACATTGTTCGCTCGCTCTGGAGTGTCCTCAGACATCACCATGATAAGCTCTAGTTCCTTTCTCATATCCCTCTTCGATACTGAGCTCCAGTTTAGCTTTTGACTCCACAGCTAAGCCTCCAAAGGTCACCCATATCATGATCCAAAATATCTCACTAACTTCCTCCCCGTGACCACTATCCCAGCCTAGTGACACGTAAGTCACAAAATTCTCTTTTCCTTATGCGAAAAATACAATCCAACCGAGGATCGACTCAACTCTAACCTCTGTTGTCTGCTGCGCATATCCCTTTCAAATCTCCCGACAGAAACGGAGACCCCAGTCTCGCCCCCCTGGTTCAAACACCAGGCTCCGAAACTCAATACTAGGGCTACTCAAGCCCAAAACTCTCCCGCATCATACATTGATCGGAGAACACCCATCATCACACTCTCTTTCCGTCTAGTAAGTACTACGGCTCCCCGCAACATCATGATGACCTCTCAGTGACTAGTGAGTACTACGGCTCCCCGCAGTATCCCAACACCCTCCGACTAGTGAGTACTACGGCTCCCCGCAGTATCACAACATCCTCTGACTAGTGAGTACTACGGCTCCCTGCAGTATCAGAACACCACACTACATCCAGTAACTCCTGCTCCGCAAACTATCATAGGTAGCTACCCATACTCGACCCGAATATGCATCACAGACTCTGGCGGCAATCGACATAAAAAAATACCTACCTTTGCGGAGATCCACTTTCTTAAATAATCCCTCTTGATGCCAATACTCGAAGGGCTCCCACTAGAACCATGGATACATGATGCACCACTAGTCGTCTCAAACTCAAGATTCTAAGTAACTCCGAAATCGAGACATTATACCCGGATACCACGGAATACCATTACAGAACATCACTATGTCCTGCCTCAACCACTGATCTCCTACCCCCAACACCATACAGATACAACAATACATTTCCTCTGATCCCCATAAATAATTCTCCATTTTTCTCAACGCGTAACTTCAGTGTATCCAAACACTCAATTGGAATACAAAGAAAGTGCTAATGCTTCAGAACACGCTAACGATCCTCCGAAAACCTTTTCCTTTCCTTGATCACCAATGACCCTGATCCCATGAATTCGAGCCGCAGGTTTTTGTGTCCAACCCCTAACCTCTCTTGCACAAATCTCTGGTTCCCTAAAAAATACTCGGTTCTCCCCCACATAGGGTTTGAACCATCACCAACTGACGCATCAACACTCTACCCCACAGATGGTTTCCTCCAGAAACATCTCACCTACGCTTAGAAGGTGCCACACAATGCCTAATGATCTCCCCACGCAGAGATCAAGAAACCTCAAATACCCTAAACCTCCGAAGAAGTCCTCAGGAACTTCTCATCCCGACAGCGTCTATCCATTCAAGTCTCATACCCTCCTAATACTGAACATCCCAACTGTCCAGTACTATTACTGAGTCTTAGTCTGAAACAATAAATCATCATACTCCTCATCTTTGACTTCTCAACCCCCGCTCCAACACGTGAATCATCACGAGAATAAGGACTCCACTTCCATGCTCAATACCCTTCATAGACGGAAGAGCCACCGCTCTTGATATACTCGAATGGATTACCCACTGATACAGCTACCACACGCTCTACTAAACTCAATGTAATGTGATCCTTGACCATCTCAGTCTCCACTGACTACCTGCTCATGATAGATTATTTCCTCGTGGTAGACACGCTGCCTGATACTCTGGTGGAAAACATCGACATCAATGTCAACCCATAGGGTTTACTCCTAAACCCAACTGAAATCTCACACCTCTCCTACTCCCACTGGAAACATAAATAACACCCAACAAGTCACAGAAGGTGACATCTCCTCCTTCGGATGATTGTTCACTCAGTCCGCAATCCCTCACAAATGCCTTCTCTACCAATCCCTGAGTCTTGCGACTACATTTGACATCTTACCAAGGTACTCTGAAATGCTCCCGAACTCCCTCTCAAGGGATGCCTCTTCGGACTCAATCATGGTCCTCAGGCCTAAAACGCATCGCGTCCAAATTCCACCAATCAATCCTGATCAGATAACCGGAGAATCACAAGCATCATTTGCTAAGAACCATGGTATTCAGCCCTTGATGTCTCTTCTCAATCTGCTACAATGCATGGTACACAAACTATAACATCACTCCCCAATCTGCTCTGATGTATGGAAGTCGAACCATAACATCACTCCTTAATCTGCTCCGATGTATGGTAGTCGAACCATAACATCACTCCTCAATCTGCTCCGATGTATGGTGCTCGAATCATAACATCACTCCTCAATCTGCTCCGATGTATGGTGCTCGAACCATAACATTACTCCTCAATCTTCTCCGATGTATGGTACTCGAACCATAGCATCACTCCTCAATCTGCTACTTAGAACCTTCAGAATACCCCCTGTATCGAGTATGGGTCCTCTGCTTTCGGTAGTACGGGCCCATACTACCTGCCACATCTATACATACTTTCCACACGGACCAATCCAGAACTCCTAAGTAGCTGCTCAACCTTCCCGTTTACTAATTCCGCCATGCGTGCTCGTTTACTAAGTCCCCCCACTTCTCCGCCATCAGCTTCTGAAGAGCTCCTAATGATGCCAGTCATCTACCTCCTGAATATCGTCATATTTGTTTGGTAGTTGACTCCCATCATCAAGAGTTCCACAAAGCATGAAGCAAGCAACATTTGGGCATCGAAGAATACATAGAACTTACTTTTGGGTGATAACTCCACTTGCTCTGCACATTCTCAAAAGTACCACCGAACTCTGCAACTCTACCCCTCGCGGGTTCTAACGATTCTATCGATAAGCACCACAAATCTCATCTAGGCGTCTCTCCTAGATTACTCCTCTACTCAAATCCCCTAAAAGGATTTCAACTGAATATTCTCACTCATACTCAAAAGCACATCACATATAACAACAACTCCTAGGCTAAGGCATCACAAATCAGGCCACTCTAGTCCTAAGATATGAAGTACCTAGCCTGTCTCTAGCATGCATAATATCTCATAAAGTGCATCATAAATATCTCATAACACAAATGTAAGGGTATTTCGGGACATCACTGTTCAGGCTCTTGCTGATTGTACACACTGCTCTTTCTCGCTTTCTCCTTGAACTCGTATTCACTTTTAGGAAATCATTTGTTTGAAAATTTTTCTTTCTCCCTCAGTTTGAGTCTAGATTTACCCGAAGGTGCATCCGAATCCCTCAAACCAAGGCTCTAATACCAACTTGAAACACCGGAATTTTCAAAACAAATTTTTTGATTTAAATTCGCTTATCTCTTTATCACTTTTCATAAAAAGGCTCATCTTTTGTTTAAGTTACAATACATGACTATTTTGTTCATTCAATCAATAAACCCGGATCCTCAAAATAAACGCTTCCTCTGGTGTGTACAATCGAGACGGTGCCGTCCCGTGATCCTGAGAAAACTTGAAACACATAACACAAACACTGTAAGCACGGAGCTTAGTGAGTTCCCCAAAATACCACTCTATTAGCCACTCGGGGCAATAATCTCTATTGACCCTCTGGTCCGTGTGTCTCAGTAGGACCCTCCAGTCCCAACTCTCTGTGGGCCCTCTGGCCCTGACTCAATGGACCCAAAGGCCCTAACTCTGATGACTCTGAATCATGCATATCACATATCACAAAAAATCTCAACACATAAATAGCATACAAATACACTGGCACGTAATTCTAAAAATACCACATATAGTACATATTAGCCACTCGAGGCTACAACTCTGTGGGCCCTTGGGCCCTAACTCTGCGGACCCTATGGTCCAAGCTCTGCGGACCTTCCGGTCCTAACTCTGATATATACACAGCATATATCACATAGAAATAATGCAGTGCCACACTTCACATAGATAGCATAAAATTTCTCTAACAAATAACTCTGTTACCACTCTAGGTAACGCATAGTGAGAAGACTCACCTCTGGTAGCTCGGTAAATCTCTGACTCGGTAAAACTCTGGTCTAGCCTCCGCCTAATCACATGAATTAGGTACCTTATTTAATATAACTCTCAAAGGCTAGACTATGTCCTCTTATGACACTCTAAGAAGGGTAAAAGACCATTTTACCCCTCTCATAACTCAAAAGGCCCCACTACAGACCATACCATAAAAGTCAACCAAAAGTCAACTTTCCGGGTTACGCTGTGCATATCAGATGTGTACGCTGAGCGTACCCGGCTGCCTCTCAGAATTGGGGAATGCCACCCAGTACACGGCGCATACTGGGATTACGCTCGGCGTACTCCCCTGCTTCATCCCTTTAGCTCTTGAGGTCTTAAATAGTTAAGACCCATGTTCAACTTCTAGATCTAACCACTTCTAAGCCTCTTAATCCATAAAGTTGATGACTTTAAGCCTTTGCATGGCTGAATAAGTCACCAACTCCCATAATATTCCATTCTCTAACTCTAGAAGGCGTATTACTCAAGCATGACCTCATACCAACAACCAAGATGGAAACTTTATGGATCTAAACCACTAATATCACTGAAAAGGGACAGATCTCGGACCATGGAGTACCTTACACTCATAAAGTCTCCACCTTTGGGGTTTTTAGCCCTAGAAATGGCACATGCAACAATAAACCAAAAAGGATAGGAAAGTTTTGAACTTGATACCTCTAAGTGTAGCCCCTTTCTCTGAATATCTCAGATCCAAGCTTGCACTTCAAGCTTTAGCCTCCAAAAGCTCTTTTCCTTCTTCTTCACTAAGCCACCAATGAACAATTAGCTCCAACAACACTCACACACACCAAGAACGATGGGAGGCTCTCTCTTAGAGTTTCACTCACTGATATGGAGGCTGAGAAATGAGCCTTAGCACCCTTTAAATAGTGCACAAGCTAGATTAGGGTTTTGCACCTAGGCCGGGTATGCCCGGCGTAACTCTGGGTACGCCCAGCGTACCTTGGCGACTCCGCGTCTAAATTAAGCGCATGAGTATGCCCAGTGTACTCATTTGCCACATTATCCAATAACGGCTAAACTTGACCACAAGAGAAAAGAAGGGGGGTTGAATAGCTGCACCTGAACCTTGGGATGTTACACATATCATTATTTCCAACATCCAAAACATCATTAATTAAAACATTCATCAGATTCCATTCCAAAATCATTCAATACGGAGAACATGGGTGTGTGCACTACGATCAAAACAGGCTCTTCTTCTCCAAACGGATGATACCCGAAACAATAAAGAAAACTGTAAGCACGAATCTTAGTGAGTTCCCTAGAGCATACCCCACACATAATCCACATATCATATTAGCTATACAAGCTAGCTCTACCACATATCACATACTATCTTAGCTATACAAGCTATCTCTACCTCATATCACATACCATCTTAGCTATACAAGTTATCTCTATCACATGCTACATATCATATAAGCTATAAAACCTATCTCTACCACATAACATTCGCTATAAAAGCGATCTCTACCACATAAAATTAGCTATAAAAGTTATCTCTACGACATAACACTAGCTATAAAAGTTATCTCTACCGTTAGCCACAAGGGTTATCTCTACCATTAGCCATAAAGGCTGTCTCTACCTTTAGCCATAAGGCTATCTCTACTATTAGCCAGAAGGTTATCTCTACCATTATCCACAAAGGCTATCTCTATCGCATATCTTGCATACATACATATCACACACCTCTACTTAGAAAATATACCAACTATCCTAAAATGGGTCGGACTTGGTGCCATAGACCCATTGGTATGGTGAGAAGACTCACCTATCGACTGCTAAACTGATAAGCTGAAATCAGATATATCGCACACACTGCTTCTTCTCAACTTCCCATAATCATTAGGTGATTAACTTGACACAAACCCATAAATACCCTCAGGTCCACCCTGGTCAAAGTCTATGTCCGTAGTAAAGGTCAACAGTCCATATTGACCTTGACTCATCGAGTACAATTAGCCACTCGTCGGGTTCCTTGCTTAACTCATCAACTCGTCGAGTCACCCGAAAGAATCGTTGAGTTCCTTGATGTTCAAGGCCATAAACTCCCAACCGAACACCCTGGACTGTGAACCCTTGGACGTGTATGTGAAAACCCTCCTGACTCGCCGAGTCACAGAAGTCAGATCTAGGCTTGGTAAAACGTCCAAAGGCATAAAGTTGGCAACTTTATGCCTTTGCATGCCTCATATGCACCCAACACCCCCATTAAGACCTTTTCAAGGTTCTTAACCCATGCATGAAGTCAAAGCTGTAACGACCCAATTAAGGGTAAAAAATTCATTTTTAATATAGTCAAAACATACATATCATTATTTCCAACATCCAAAACATTATAAATTAATACATTTGTCAGAGTCCATCCCAAAATCATTCAATGCGGTAAACATGGGTGTATGCACTGCGATCAATCTGGGCTCTTCTTTTCCAAACCGATGATACCTGAAACAATAAACAAAACTGTAAGCACAAAGTTAGTAAGTTCCCCAAAGCATACCCCACACACAATCCACATATCTGGTGGGTTTTGAGCATTCTAACACTCGTATGGTGTACATGAAACCCTAAATACCTTGGCTCTATATTTTTTATATTATACATGCAAACTTGAAGTTTCCAAGGTATTACCCTCACTAGCTTACAATCATAAGTACTAGTATAAAAATTTTAGATAAAATACATACCTTTTTGATATAGCTTGATTCCATGGAGCTCAATAGCCTAGTGCCCCAAGTGTGACACCTTAAATGGTTCACACAAAATCACCAACATTTGGAATAACCATGAGAAGAGATACATGGACTCTAGAAATTGGCTTACGCTCTTGTGTGTACACTTGTGCCCATTTCACCAACCAATAGGGTCTTTATATAGTGTGGCTATTAGGGTTACGCCATGTAACTCATGATATTTACCCATTCCTTATGCTCCATGGATTTTTACCTCCATTAAGTATCCATGGGTTACCACATGGGTTAAAACCAACATAAGTAATCATGGATCATAAGCCCACATATATAATAATGAATGATTTACACAATCAATCCCCATATATTTAATTAGTTTCTTTTGATTACTAAATTAATTCCAAATTAATTATTGATCAATACTAATTAAATAATATGATTTCATATTAATATATTAGAACTTATAATATATTAATATGTCACAAATATCCTTTTCTCAAAAAGGTCTACCCAAATGTTCCGATGCCATGCAACCCAAATGGACCATGTCGGGTCGGGTCAAGTATATACCATTTATAGTTAAGAACTTAGACACTAATCCAACAATATCATACTAGCTATACAAGCTAGCTCTACCACATATAACATACCATCTTACCTATACAAGCTATCTCTACGACATAGAACATACCATCTTAGCTATACAAGCTATCTCTATCACATGCCATATATCATATAAGCTACAAAAGCTATCTCTACCACATAACATTAGCTATAAAATCTATCTCTACCACATAACATTAGCTATAAAAGCTATATCTACCACATAACATTAGCTATAAAATCTATCTCTACCGTTAGCCACAAGGGCAATCTCTACCAATAGCCCTAAAGGCTGTCTCTGCCTTTAGCCATAAGGCTTTCTCTACCATTAGCCAGAAGGCTATCTCTACCATTTTCCACAAAGGATATCTCTACCTCATATAATGCATACATACATATCACATACCTTTACTTAGAAAATATACCAACTATCCTAAAATTTGTTGCGTTGGTGCCTTAGACCCATTGGTATGGTGAAAAGACCCACCTATCGACTGCTGAACTAATAAGATGAAATCAGACATATCCCACACACTGCTCCTTCTCAACTGCCCATAAATATCCTCAGATCCAACCTGGTCAAAGTTTATGTCCGTAGTAATGGTCAACAGTCTATATTGACCTTGACTCGTCAAGTACAATTAGCCACTCGTTGGGTTCCTTGCTTAACTTGTCAACTCCCTGACTCACCAGAGAGACTCGTTGAGTTCCTTGATGTTCACGGCCGTAAACTCCTAACCGAACACCCTGGACCGTGAACCTTTGTCCGTGAATGAGAAAACCCTCCCAACTCGCCGAGTCACAAGAGCGACTCGACGAGTTCCCATGTATTCGGTCCTTTCCAATGGGATTTAAGGTCCCAAACTTCAGATCCATATTCTCCTAGGGATAATACCACGTAAAGTTGCTGACTTTATGTTCCTACCAAGTATCATAGTGCCAAAACCACATCAACCAGCTTCTTACAAGTCCCTAATGAATGAATAAGAATTAGGGTGCACCAAGGAGACAACTTTATGACAGTTCGATCTAAGAAGATCCAGATCTAGAACCATATCCTTGTGATAGGTCCAAATCCAAACATGGGTCCATTTCTTCAAGGATGACAATAATCTTGAAAAAGAAATCTAAGAGCTTTAAGATTTAGGGTAACAAATTAATACCTCGATAATGTGCCCAACACGAAATAGATACTCGATCTAGTGCTCCTCCCTTGATATTTCCTCTTTAAGCTTGAAATCCTCCCCAAAATCCCAAAGAAAAGCTCCCAAATGCTCTCTCTCTCTTCACACACAAAAGGTTTTCGGCCAAGAACAACTTCTAGGGTATAAAATGGAATGCTATGAGGTAGCTAATGATGTTTATATATGAGATAAACCCCAAAATTAGGGTTTTCTTCCTACAACACTGACTCGCCGAGTCAGGCCTTCCGACTCGCCGAGTCGGTCCTGATCCGTGACCACGATTAAATGCTTCCACTCGACGAGTTGGACTCCTTGAACTAGACTTCTTCCTTGATGTTTGCTGACCCACTTGAACTAGACTTCTTCCTTGATGTTTGCTGACCCAAACAAATCTGGGTAATGCTCTCATATCACCTCTTTTGGCTCCCGAGACCCTTCGGAGCCCCTTCGGTGCTGCCATTGTACTTCTACCAACCTTACCTCCTTATTCTGAAGAACCTTGCTATCCCTAACCAGGATCACAGCTGACGTATCGATATAGTTCGGACTCTCATCCATCTGAATGTCGCCCAAAGTAACGACTGTGGACTCGTCCGCATCAAATTTCCGAAGTTGCAACACATGAAATGTGTTGTGAATCTGGCTAAGCTCCTATAACAAATCCAAGCAATACGCCACCTTGCCCATCCGAGCAGAGATCCTGAACAACCTGTATACCGAGGCCCCATCTTGCCTCTCTTTCGACACCAAATAATCCCTTTCAGGGGCGACACCTTTAGCAACGCGAAAACCAAGAATGAACAAATTACATGCAACCTAATCACATCTGCTTCATCTAAAAGTTGAAGCCTCGAGGTGGTCTGTCTCCCTTACAGACTACCCACATTAAATTATCAACGAACCGGTTCCACCAGTAAATCAGTCTAAATAGAATACTTCTCACTCGCAACGCCTTGAGACTTCCTCACAAACGAAATCACCGATGAACTGTGACTACCGAATAACCAACAATTCCATGCACAGATCCCAAATCACTGAAGTCGCTCCTACCTTTCTTGCTGCCACATGGCTGTTTTCCAGAAGAATAACCGGGACCTCCCTGACCCCAACCTTCCTACCAACTGTCCGGGACACCGTACACCTAACAGATTGCTGAGCCCAACCACACTCAGCAGTTCCCTATGTCCTCCAAAGGATACCTCATCTAACCATAACTGCATATCTCCTTTTATCCGATTGATCCATCCGATCGTGATAGGCTGACAACCTGTCACCACTGAATCTGACGCAAAAGGTGTATATATAACATACATGTTCTGAAATCGTGTTTTGTAATGAATAATATTATGAAATATGTTGTTATATTAATTATTGAGTTCTAATAGATAGTTTTTACTAGGATTGAAGTAAAACTATGTTTAGAATCACTCAGAAAATATTGGAAATCTTATAAGATTCCAATCCAGAGTCAAGCATCAAAATTTAATGAAAATATAAAATTTGAAATAAGTAAAATTTTATTGTTGAAATTTGTAAAGAACCTCATTAGAAACATTTAGGCGAAAACGTCATCAAAATCCGAGTTATAACGAAGAAGTTATGACTATTTGAAGTTTCGCGATGAGACCGGCACGACACCGTATGACGTAAAAGGTAAGTTTTTGATAAACTACTTTTTATCCCTTATGATCTAAATGAAAATCGTAGTATTTGTTAAATTGAGAATTTTCATAAAAAGAACGTCCAAATATAAATATGATTTAGTATGACCAAGTTCAGATTTTTCTAAATTACAGAATAGCAATAGACGGCTAAAAACTCGAAATAAAGATCGAGTGATTTTTAGCTGACGCAAACTAAACGAAAATCGAAGGTCTCGTCAATAGTAGTACAATGGTAAAAAGTCAGACGAAAATGGACTTCGGATGAAGAAGTTATGAATTTTTAGTGGACTTTTCCTGTCCCATCATGTTAAAAATATAATATTAAAAATGAATTTAAAATTAGCCAATCGAGTCTAAATGAAAGTTGTAGAGTATAATCTCACCTACGCATGGATATAAAGAACGTCAAAAACGGAGATCGTATACAAAAGATATGAATTTTTGATGTTTGGAATTTCGGAGAACGCCCAGCATACATGAGTACACCCTGCGTACTCGTGTTCACGATCCGAGATCAGCCACGTCCTTCTCTCTCTTCGCACGAGGCACATGTATTGGATAAGGCAGACACATCTGAGCCCGAGTTCCGATCAGATGACACATTGCATGTATGCCCTGCGTACTGAGCCGCCTCGCAGTATGCTCAGCGTACAGAGGACTTACGCCTAGCATAGTCAAGCCTTCGATCCCTTATAAATAGAGACCGAGGATCTCCGGATTTCTATTACATTTTCTTATTCTCTTTCACTCTCTAGCCTCTCTCAAGCCCCTCTAACACCCCCGATGCCCCGATATCATACCCGGCACCCGAAGAAAGTCCCAACACCCCAAAGTTCCAGAGAAAATCATATTTTCTAGACAAAACTCTGCCCGAGTAAGGCCAATTTTCAACTAAAATCCTCGGTTTTTTCACAAAAAGTCATATTTAGAGTCGAAGTGTTGCCCAAATTATCATTTATTCCTTCAGTTATTACATGGTGAGTTTCAATATAGGGAAAATTGTATGTTATGTGTTATATGTTCGATGTGCTTTCCCATATTATTATGATAATGAGCTATACCTTACACCACGAAATGTATGAGATAAGCATCACTTGGGTACTGGTATATAGCCTTTGTCCATGAAGTGTATGACATAAGCATCACTTTAGCATAGTTGAATACTAAGACATGGCTGAAAGCCTGTGTATTCTAGTGAAATGATATTCTGAAATGATATTTTCTACGCCACCTGGGAAGAAGTCTTATTGATGTATATCAAATGTTGCAATTGTTATGTCTCATTGAATTGAAATCTTTGAATATGATTATTCGTTGATATGGAAAGCCTGTCACATGATACTCATTTTCCTATCTTGTTCCTTGTTCCTCTATGTTTTGTCATATTGATATGTATATGACATAATGTTATATTGTAACTGATATTGAACTCACTAAGCATCACCCGCTTATCCCTCTCAATGTTTAAACTATTGCAGGTGATAAGTATCCAGTATACTTTTGCACTGGTAGAAGATGTAGAAAAGATAATATTGTAACTTTGGTAATGTATTCGTGGGAAAGTATGTAATATGTTTAAAACTTTGTAAAAATTTTAATAGTCGGTTTGTATCCAGTCTATGTAAATAAATTATCAATGTAAAATATTATTTTATGAATATGCATGTAGCATGTTTTGGAGTAACAATATTGTGAAGTATGAAAGTTTTGGTCTTTCAGAAATATGATGTAGTTTTAGAAATAATGGAGTATCTTTCAATCATGGTATCGGAGCAATAGCTTCAGTGAACTAAATATCTCAGATTGGTATTTAGACTTAAACCGTTGGAAGTTCAATATATGAACGGATTCATTAGGAATATATGGATAAAAACAACAGGAAAGATTTATGTAAAATCTTAGGAAATAATAAACGATAATATTCTAAATACTAAGTTGCTCCAAATTTTCAAAAGAATGGTTGAACAGGAAGGTAGCCATACACCAGAAGTGGGTGGAGACCTAAACATGGTGAAGTAAATACTCCAGTATCCCCTCAAGAGGAGAGACTCTTGGGTAAACTTACTAGTATCATTCGGAAGACTCTTGAAGAACACAAGAAGGATAATGGTAAAGGCAAAGAGAAAGCCAATGGAGAATCTTCAAAAGGAGAGGTGAAGCGTCCCTCGTTCATAGATTTCAAGAGTAGTGGTGCTACAGAGTTTTCAGGTGCCATTAATCTTATTGTTGTTCTTACCTAGATCCAGAATACGGTAAAAGTATTCCATATCTCTCATGTGATAAATAACGACAATGTCAATTATGCCTCCACAATGTTCACCGGAGAATCCCTGGTCTGGTGGGAAGCAACATTGAAGCTCTTAAAGAGTATGATCAGGAGAATTTGTCTTGGGGAATGTTCAAAACTCGCTTACTAGAAAAATATTGTCCTATTGATATGAGAAGAAGTTTGGAGAAGGAGTTCCTAAACTTAAGCAAGGATGGATGACCGTGAATGAATATGAAACACAATTCAATCAAAAAGCACGGTTTGCTACAAAGTATATTCCAATTGAAGATGATAAAATTCAGTTATTCATGGAAGGATAACGATAAGAAATCCATGATTTTGTGAGTAATTGGGATGTTCTATCATTTGATAAAGTTGTTGAGTATGACTGAAAACGCGAGCATGACTTAGAGATACATGGTGCCACACTTTCTATCTCAAAGCATCCATGTATCAATTGAACTGTTCCTGTTTCTTCTGTTCCACCAGCTCAAATCGTTCGAGTGAATTCCGGTAAACAAGTGCAATCTCAAAATGCCTCTTGTGGCTACGGTAGGTCACAATCTTTTTCTCTTCCATCGCCATTGTGTCAAAATTGTGGAAAGAATCATCCATGCGAATGCAGTGTAGGAAAAGGATCAGTGGTCTATTTTGGATGTGGAGAAATAGGCCGCAAGAAGCCCGTTTTTCCAATGAAGGATGATACATGTTTTGCTTGTGGTATTACTGGCCACAAAAAGTGCTTCTGTCCTACTCTTACTAGTCTGGTGATGGGGAGTCAAGCTTATGTTCAACAACCACCGAGAAGTAAAGCTCCTGTTCAACAATCAAAGACTATTCCAACTAAAAAAGAGGAGGTACCAAAAGCTAAGGGTCGTGCATTCCAGATTACCACAGAGGAGGCATGTGAAGACCCAAATGTTGTAACGGGTACATTTCTTGTCAACTCTAGACTTGCTCACATCTTATTTGATTCTGGTGCCTCAGATTCATTTGTGTCTCATGAATTTGCGCATTCTTTTCAAATTGCTTGCTATGCACTCGCGTAGCCATTTCCCATAGATACTGTGGGAAGTATATTATTGTTTGCTTATAAAATCAATAGGGATTGTGTCATAGAAATTGAAGACTATAATTTTCTTGCTAACCTGATTCCTATCTCCTTACCCAACTTTGATATTATTATCGGTATGGATTGGTTGTCAAAGAACCATGAAGAACACTTTTGCTATAAAAAGATAGTACACATTCCCATTGAAGGGGAGAATCCTATTTACATCTACGGTGAACAAAGAAACTTAAAAATAATCTCTTTCCTAAAAGCTCGTAAATTCATAGCGAAGGGGTGTTCTATCTATCTATCTTACACCGTCGATATCTCAAAAGAGGAAAAGAAAATTGTAGATGATGTTCCCATTGTTAATGAATGTCCTGATGTTTTCCCCCAAGATTTGCATGGACTTCCTCCTGATAGGCTAGTAGAATTCTGAATTGATCTTGTACCTGGTGCTGCTCCAATTGCAAAAACTCTATATCGTCTTGCACCCACCGAAATGAAGGAAATAATGATCCAACTGCAGGAATTACTTGAAAAAGGCTTCATTCGACCGAGTACCTCTCCTTAAGGTTCTCCAACATTGTTTGTCAAGAAGAAGGACGGATCGATGCGAATGTGTATTGACTACCGTGAGCTAAATACGGTGACTATCAAGAAAAAGTATCCACTACCTCGCATCGACGATTTGTTCGATCAAATTCAGGGTGTTAGTTATTTCTCAAAGATTGATTTGAGATCTGAATATCATCAGTTGAAAGTACATGAGCAGGATGTACCGAAGACTGCTTTCCGTACTCGTTATGGGCATTATGAATTCCTTTTCATGATGTTCGGTTTGACAAATGCTCCTGCCGTATTCATAGATATGATGAATCGGGTATGATGCCGAATGCTCGATAAATCCGTCATCGTATTCATTGACGATATTCTAATTTATTCGAAGTCGGAAGCTGATCATGGCGTTCATATTAGTGCGGTATGAGAACTTCATCGAAAGGAGAAACAATATACTAAATTCTCGAAATGTGAATTTTGGCTTCACCAAGTTCAATTTCTCGGCCATGTGATTTTCGGTGACAGTGTATCCGTAGATCCTACCAAATCGAAGCCATTCAGATTTGGGAAGCGCCTCGTAATGCTTCCGAAATTCACAGTGTCTTGGGTCTTGCGGGTTATTACCGGAGGTTCATAAAAGACTTTTCTCGTATAGTTGTACCTCCGAAGAGTCTTACACGAAAGGAAGTAAAGCTTGAATGGGGTGAAGCCCAAGAAAAAGCTTTCTCAACTCTAAAATATTTTTTTGACTCATGCTCCAATCTTATCACTTCAAGAAGGTGATAATGATTTTTCCGTGTATAGCGATGCTTCTAGGTTGGGACTCGGTTGTGTGTTGATGCAACGTGGTAAAGTGATAGCCTATGCCTCAAGACAAGTGAAAGAGTATGAAAATAATTATCACACCCATGATCTCGAACTCGCTGCCGTGGCATTTGCCCTAAAACTTTGGAGGCATTATCTTTTTGGTACAAAATGCCAATTGTTTACTGACCACAAAAGTCTCAAGTATATATTCAGTTAGCAAACTTTGAATATGAGACAACAATGAGCCATGGAGCTGATCAAAGTTATAACTGTGAAATCCTATACCATCCTGGAAAAGGCAATGTAGTTGCCGATGCACTTAGTAGGAAAGTTTATCATAATAGTATGTGTTATACTATTACCCACACTACAGTGAAGTTCACTATTCTTGATGAACTAGACAAATGGAAAGAAGAGGCCTTAAAGCCAGAAAATGTGAAGAAAAAAGGGATGATACAATATGATGATGTTTTACTTGATGATCCACGTGGATTAAAGATATTCAAGAATCGGCTATGGATTCCAAAAATCAGTGGATTAAGATAGAAGATTCTAAATGAAGCCCTTAAGTCTAAACTATCAATACATCCTGGTACAAGTAAAATGTACTATGATGTAAGAGTTGATTATTGGGGGCCAGGATTAAAAAAAGACATTGGAAGATATGCGCAAGAGTGTCTGGTATCCTTACAAGTCAAAACAGAGCACCAAAAGCCTTATGGAACTCCAGAAATTCTTAATGTTCTTGTGTGGAAATGGGAAGAACTATCCATATATTTTATTACCAAATTGCCAAATATTGTTAGACAACATGATATCATTTGGGTAATCGTCGACCACCTGACTAAAAGCACCCATTTTCTTGACATGCATGAAACGTATCCAATGGAGAAATACACACAAGTATACTTGGATGAAATTGTTGCGAGACATGGTGTGCCATTAAAGATCATTTCTGATCGTGATATACGCTTCAGTTCTTACTTTTAGGCGAGTATGCAACGTGAGTTGGGATCTCGAGTTGCTCTCAGCACAACTTATCAGCCCCAGACAGACGGGCAGACAGAGAACAATCAAAATAGTAAAAGATATGCTTCGTGCATGCATTTTGAAGTTCGGTGGAAACTAGGAGAAGTACTTACTTCTTGTCGAATTTTCGTATAATAACTTATGAGTTATTAATTAACTCTTTGATCGATTAGATCTTTGTAACAGGTATGCGATGTACGTAAAAACAGTAAACAAAACACAAGTACGAATCAAGATGTGTCGAATGATTAGATTACTCAATCCTCAGCAGAGCTCGACTAAGAACTTCCGCTGTAGAGGATTCTAGGGTTACAAAACAAGAACGATAAATTTGCTGAACAATAAATCTCTAATCATTTCTAATCATCCTTTTTCTTTAATATTCATGCAAGCACCTATTTATACTAAACCCTACAAAACTCACGGATGGACAGGCCCATACCGGAGATACATATTAGACTAGCTAACGAGCCCAATAGACGCAACACTATACTGATCCTAACAATAACAATTACCACGCATCAATCAAGATGCCACCATATGAAGCATTATACGGTCGTAAATGTCGTATGCCATTATGTTGGTGTTATATAGGACATAAAATCCTAGAAGGCCCTGAAATGATTCAAGACACCACCGACAATATTCAAATCGTACGAGAAAGAATGAAAGCGGCCCAGGATCAATAGAAGTCCTATGTAGGAAAGAGGAGACGGCCGATAGAATTCCAGGTGGGTGATTTTGTAATGCTAAAGGTATCCCCATGGAAAGGCCTTATGCGATTTGGGAAGAAAGGAAAGGTGAGTCCCATATTTTTTGAACCTTTCAAAATCACCCAGAGGATTAGTAAACAAGGATACCGCTTGGAATTACCAGAAGATTTTGCAGGTATTAATGACTTGTTTCATGTGAGTTATCTTCGTAAGTGTTTAAGCGTATATGATGAAGCGGTTCCATTATCCAAAGTGAAATTGGATAATAAGTTAAGATATGTAGAAGAGCTTGATGAGATCGTAAATGAAAGAATGACTGAGCTATGTAATAAAGAAGTGGAGTTGGTGCTAGTCTAGTGAAAACACCATCGAGGTCCAAATTATACTTGGGAAAATAAGAATGAGATAAAAGCGAAATATCCCCATTTGTTTTAATTGATGTAATTTTGGGGACGAAATCCTCAAAACGAGGATGTATTTGTAAAATACACGTTTTGAAATCGTGTTTTGTAATGAATAATATTATGAAATATTATGTGATATTGAGTATATAGTTCTAACATATAGCTTTTACTGGATTTGAAGTAAAACTATGTTTAGAATCACTCGAAAAATATTGGAAATCTTATGAGATTCCAATCCAAAGTCAAATATCAAAATTTAATGAAAATATAAAATTTGAAATAAGTAAAATTTTATTGTTGAAAGTTGTAAAGAATCTCATTAGAAACATTTAGGCGAAAACCTCATCAAAATCCGAGTTATAACGACGAAGTTATTATTGGGTTTTATACAAACAATCCTATGTGTGCATGCAAATCCAGAGTTGGATCAATGTTATCACTATTAGTTATACAATATTATGAACATGTGAAGAGCCCTAAATAACTTCTAGGGATTTCAAAATTCACAAAGAAAGATGAAATACATACCTCTTGTTGTTATATTATAATAACAACTTAAATCCTGAATCTTCTTGTCTTTGAAAGCAAGCGCAACAAGTGTCGCGCCTCTAATGGCTCACAAACAAACCTAGCAACCAAGGATTACTATGGAGAGATAATGGAAGTGTAAAATTTGGCTCTAAGCCTCTCTTGGAGTGCCTTAGACGAAATCCAACCCTATAAGGGTTTATATAGGTGATAAGGAAGGTTTAGGATAAGGTAGGTGTATCTTAGATAACCCTAATCCCTTAACTTCCTCCCTAAAGCTTCCAAGGCACCCTTAAAGCCCAACGAAACTCTAGGACACTCTAGATTTCGTTCCCCACCTCTAAGGGAGGTTCTAGAATGCTTCCATGCTCAACTTTTGGACATTGTCACCTTTAGTCCCTGCAGTTTCAATTAATTCATTTAATCCTAAAATTAATTTCTGATTAAATATTAATTAAACAATATGATTTCTAATCAATATATTATATCCATAATACATTAATAAAACATTTATCTTGATTTCAAATTAATTTATTAACCAAGTAATAAATTAATAAATCATTCTTCTCTCTCCAACAATTATCCTATTCCATTGTCAGGTTTGAAGGCAACCCAAAAGGACCATGCACCAACGGGTCAAGTACTTACCAAATATGGTTACGGGCTTAGACACTAATCGAACACTCTCCCACTTGGATAAGTCTAGTAACGATAAATGCAAGTACAACCCGATTGGCAATCCTAGCTCTCAAAGATGCTGTCAAACTCTGATTTTATCAGTAACCTGTCCTTTGGATAAGGGATCATATATTCCTCCATTCTAGATATCGTATAGACGTGATACATGGATTGAAATCATTTTCCCAATCTATGTGTTGTTTCCTGATTTCCGTTTTACGACTACTGACTAATTGAACAAATCAAATTAGACCTAGCCCGACCGAGCATTTACGTTTGTCATCACTAAATCATCGAGGGGCCCACAAATATCGCTTTTATCCCACTTTGGGTAAAAGGAACGGATAAACTTCGAATCAATGCTTCCTTGCACTCACTCACCAAATCATACACAACAATATGTTTTATAACACCAAATTACTGGTGCGTTTACATATTATTAATGTGTAACAGATTCACAAGATACAGCTCACACATCTTGGTTTCAAGAATACAAGATATTATCGTCTCACCAATCGCTCGTGATAAAATCCATGAAGCGATTGAAGTGAGCGTGGGTTTAATCTAATACTCAAAATCATATTCATAAGCACTCATGAATGTTTCAACAAACCTTTGCTATGTCTAATACACTTTAGACAATCTACAAACCAATTCATGACAGTCTTCATTCATACCCACTTCCAACATATGAACGACTGTGGACCATTCGAATAATTTGATTATTCTGAAAAAATTAATTATTCAGGAAGTCAAAACATACAAAGTAAAACACAATAATAATACTAATCCTATATGGTCCCAAACTTTTGAGTATAAATAAAACACATTTTTATTTATCACCATATCGATTACTCATTATTTGTTGTTTCGGTTAATTAACTTATTACTTGAACTATTACTACAATTGTCCCATGCTCTTAGCATGCACACAATGTTTACCTATGGTCCTTACATTGTGAAATAGATCAAATGAACACATTTCCAATCATACTCATTTCACAACTCCCATTCCTTATCATAAGTGTAAGAATATCAAATTCTTGCCACTTATAGAATATGTTATATTCTAAAGTTTGATGCAACGATCCTTTCGTAATGTCACTGCACTAAAGTCACAAAGACTATTGCCAATGAAATTACAAAGTACTCTATTGGAGATTGTTGCAAGACAATTCCATAGACACGAAGTCCATATTCAAGGTACATTCCTTTAAATATCCTTCTGCATAATAGTTTCTAATCTAGACATATAGACTCTTAACAAACAACTCCCAATATGGAAACATTTCCACATTTGCCATATACCAACTCATTATCAAATCTTGTAATAATAATGTCAGTATGGTCCATCCACTAGTATACTTACAACTATTCACAAACAACCTATCCTTGGGGAATCTTAGATTATCCTTTGATAGTTGTTTAATAAACTTAGTCATGTCCGGTTCTAGTCCTTTTTCCCTCTTAATTCTCTAGGCATTTGGAAAATTTTAGAACGGTCAATTATTACAGCATATGCGATCGATCCTATACTCGAAGCGTATGGAACACGAAGCATAATGTCTTACATAAAGACATGATACTTTATCAGTCTTTTGCCATAATATTTCTATTTGCCATGTTCTCAAAACTCGAATTAAGAAAAGGGATGCTCTAATCATAATCAAATTTTGAGAATGCAATTCATATATTTGACTAAATTTGATTAAAATTTCTCAATCTAAGCTCTTAGATTTTGAAACGAAGTACAATATTATCTCCCTTAATTATAGCAAAACAACTTTTCAACCCTTGCAACTTTGCAAATTAAAACACTTGTTTTCTATAATTAATATTGCTAACTTGCAACTTACAATAATTATCATGCTCCCACTAACATGATGATTATATTCATATCAGCATAACACTTATGCTCCCACTAGCTTTGACATGTATTCAGAAAACAGTTGAACTTCTAGAACAAAAATGCATATTGAGTTTCTTAATTTCATATTTCTAATACTAAGACGCTTCGATAAGACTTTATCTATGCTTCTCAACCTCATACACCTTTTCTTAGATAACTCACGTGTGTGTCTAAACGATTCTAGAACTTATATAAATAAGTCTCAAATGTTCAGACCCATTTCCCATTTTTCACAATTCGAACTATGAAGAGGGATATCATAATCATAGTTGAATTTGAGAAACCCAAATTACATAATGCTATCTTCAAAATCTCTCTTAGTGAAAGCGTTTCCTCACAATCATTTTCATGAAGGAGAGAAACCTTATGACACTTAGATTTTATTGTGTATGTGCCCTTATCCATGTGAATTTGTTATAACCATAATCACAAGATAATGTTAGTGACAAATCCAAACTCTTATGTACAGAACATGTTCATTCTTAAGTTCTTGCCATCAAGGGTCCCACCATTCATTCCAAGTTATTGAGCAGCCCACCCCTTCATTTCAATGTACTTTCCATTGAACAAGGTGCCTTGCCCCTATGCAATCCATTGAGGACTCATAGAACACACATGCATAGTTGACCAAACTGGAATGGCACAGAAACAAAAATTTGTCAACAAAATAGGTTAGAAACATCAAGTCGTATGCTAGTGTTTAATAATAGGTTCACTCTCGATTAGTTCTTGAACCTATTCAAGATCATTTAGACTCCCAATGACCTCTTGACATATAAGATTCTCTTGTCAAGAAACATTCCTTGACAAAACAAATATTCAAGAGTTAATGTGTGTCTTTATCAAGAAAAACCTACACACAATTTGGTGCTAGTTGGTCTTTGTCTTATTCTAGAAATCACAACTCACCAAAATGTGAGAAAATAAGAACATTCCTACTTAAGATTTTATCACTCAAGTCACAATCTTGGATTTTAAATCTAAGACTTGATCTTGGAACGAAGTACGGTTCATCTTATTGATTTAACCCTCTTTGATAATTCCCGACTCCTCTTCTTAGCCATACTTAGTGCACTAAGGTGTCCTTAGAGGATGAATTGTAATCTGGTTCTTAGGATGATCATAAAACATGATACAGAAGTACTCTCCCTTTTTCTTAGATTGGAGAAACTTTTATCTTTCTGCCTAATTGATTCTTCTTATTCGTTCTGCCATTCATTGAATCTTTTCAATGGTTCAGAATTACACTTAATCTTGTAAGCATAATCATGTTTACTAGACTTTTAGTAAATCATGAAGAATAATATTGTTGTTATTTATGGTGGACTTGACTAGTAGACAACATTGTGAACTCGATCTCCTAGTCCTTTACTTGACTCTTTGTCAAGGAACTAGCCTTAAAATTTCTAAGTACCAAGATTTCCATACATCACATGATTCAAATCATATGATTCCATGCTTCTGTCCAATTTAAACTTGGGCAATGGGAATCTTTCCTTACTTAGAAAATAACATAACTAAGAATCACATCCACTTTATACTGCTTATAATAGAAACACACAAACATCAATTTTCACAATTGCCATTACAAGGAAATATAAATAAGACAAAATCAAAATTTATTTTATTGTGGAAAAATATATATCCTTACAATGTAAATGAAAACTATGCTATTACAGATTCCTAAGCAATCTACCATAACTCTAAGCAGTAGCTCAAAAATCCAATCATCGAATCCATGCGATCGTAATTCATTTCTTCGTGATCAAACCCAGCTTGCTCCTTCCTTTAAGCTTCCTTTCTTTTCTTCGATCCTTCAAAACATCGAAATGTAATCTTATCACATCATGTATTAAGAATCTCCAAATAGGAACTTAATGGAGTTAGATAGTGGATTTTACCTAAAGCAGAGTCATACATCTTGACTCTCTCATCTCTTATATCTTTTAGGTAGTGAGGCCAGCTTCGTAACCAATGCCCCTTCATTTGGCAGTATAAACACATGGATTCTTCTGGAATGGTACACAGGACAATTTCAGACTCAGCCTTTCTCTTGCATAGAGAAAACTTTTCTGGACTTCCAATATTGCCATTTCCTATAGAAGGTTGGGATATTGATTTATCAGACAAAATTTACTTGACCAGTGCGCAAAATCATTTCTGATTCAGCAGTAATAAGCAAATGAGTCAAATCAATAAGGGTCATGTCGTGGTCGGACTTACCAAATGATTCGGGAAGCCACTGAACAACCAACTTCCTTGAGACATCAACACCTAACAATCTTGTCAATGTGTGACTTCATCTTTAAGACGTATGTACACACAGACTTTCCATCTTTGTGTCTTATTGCCAATAGGGCTTGAGTGACCTTGAACTTTTCATCTTTTTAAACACGTGGGTCAGGGAGAATTATTAGAGGAGGTGGAGAAATGAAGCATGATTACCATTTCCACAATCCAATCGTGGAACATCATCTTCATGTGGAAAACCTTTTCCAACGGATTTAGGAAGACCATAGTTGTCAGACTTTGACATCTATGAAACGGGAGAAAATTCAAGTTTAGTTCATTAAGTCCTTAATAAAACACCCAAATGAGATATTAAGGCTAGGATCCAACACAACATCCTACAAATTGGAAGATGGATGTCGTAATCCAACTTGCTGAACATTTGAAGGTAAGTTAATGACAATTCACTACTTTTCCACCATGAAAAACGAAAAAAGAATTTTCAGTTTTAAATGTATTGAAAACTCCTAGATCTTTTGAGATTCATTGAACTTTTCAATGGCATGTTTAAATCTTGATATACACCTCGATTTGTGACTGGGATGCCGAGGATCACAAAACAGGGTGTAAATAACCATGCAAATATACATGGTGCCCCCAATATTATAGTCACCTATTCGATGTGCCGGTTAACCACACACGCTCCATCGAATTGTGACAGCCATCAAATCACCCTTTGCCACCTTTGCATAGAACCCAATTAGTGTGCCGGTTAACCACAGACGCTTCACTAACGTCTTAGCAAGGGTACAAAGTGTAATTTCATGGAATTACATGAATTCACTTTTGCCTAAAGTAACTAAGATTGGGAATTTTGTAAAACATTTAGCTACTTTATTTTTCATTATACTTTTAATGAGGAGAGGGTTTGCCCTATCCTACCCGTTCGGCTAACGACCCTCCACCAATCAAGGAAGCGGTGGGTGAGAGTGGACACCCATTAAACGGCCATTTTATAGGCCATAACCTTATACCCCCTTATAGATCGGCTTCGTGAATGAGGCCTACTAACAGTAAGACTAGCATTTAAGTTATACATATATAATATTAGACTTTTAATGTTATACATAGTATAAGGGTGTATTTTACACTTTTAAAATACTAGGTTGTTTAATTTTATAAATTACACTTTTAATTTAATCAAATATAAACCAAATGATGATGGATTTATTAACTTTCTTTTAATTATACTTTTAATTAACTTAATAAAACCAAAAGGGTGAAATTGGAACTTTCCAAAACTAGGGTTTTAGAATTTAACATTTTAAAATTAAACTTTTAATCAAAAATTAAATTCCAAAACTTGAGGGCAAGTTTTGAAACTTTTCAAAACATAAGCAAGAACATTCTAGATCAAATTACAAATAATAACAATTAACCAATTAATTACTAATTATCTAAATATGACCTAATTCAATTTCTTGCAAGATAATCTATCAAATAATTCAAATAAATCAAGTTTATCACATAAGGCAGTGATTATCTAGTTAATTTCACAATTATCTTCTATTTTGGTAAGGATATCTTTTAAATTAAACAATTAATTTAACCTAATCCCTTAAATCCCCTAAAATTCGAAATTATGGGATGGGATAATTCAAAATCTTTAATTACCAAATTTAAACACATAAAAGATAATTACAAGATATGACATTTATCCAAATCCCTAAAAAATAGGATCTTATCTTGGGGAAGGAGGCAAATTTCGAAATTCAAGGGTTGGATAACCCTAGAATTCGAAAACTTGGAGGCTAAGGAAAGGGTTTGGGAAACCCTAACCAATTTTGAAATCTTGGAGGCTAAGGAAAGGGTTTGGGAAACCCTAACCAAATTTTGTAAACCAGGGTTCAAGAACCCTAATTTTGAAAATTCATGCCTCCTAGGGTTTATTGGCCATAAACCCTAATTTTAAAGTTCATACATTTGTATAATGCTAATTGAAAACAAAAACCAATGTCTCTGATACCAATATTAGGTTTTATACAAACAATCCTATGTGTGTATGCAACCCTAGAGTTGGATCAATGTTATCACTATTAGTTATACAACATTATGAACATGTGAAGAACCCTAAAAAGCTTCTAGGGATTTCATAATTCACAAAGAAAGATGAAATACATACCTCTTGTTGTTATATTGTAATAACAACTTAAATCTTGAATCTTCTTGTCTTTGAAAGCAAGCACAACAAGTGTCGCGCTTCTAATGGCTCACAAACAAACCTAGCAACCAAGGATTACTATGGAGAGATAAGGGAAGTGGAAAATTTGGCTCTAAGCCTCTCTTGGAGTGCCTTAGACGAAATCCAACCCTATAAGGGTCTATATAGGTGATAAGGAAGGTTTAGGATAAGGTAGGTGTATCTTAGATAACCCTAACCCCTTAACTTCCTCCCTAAGGCTTCCAAGGCACCCTTAGAGCCCAAGGAAACCCTAGGAAATTCTAGATTTCGTTCCCCACCTCTAAGGGAGGTTCTAGAATGCTTCATTGCTCAATTTTTGAACAATGGCACCTTTAGTCCCTGCAGTTTCAATTAATTCCTTTAATCCTAAAATTAATTTCTGATTAAATATTAATTAAACAATATGATTTATAATCAATATATTATATCCATAATACATTAATAAATCATTTATCTTGATTTCAAATTAATTTATTAACCAATTAATAAATTAATAAATCATTCTTCTCTCTCCAACAATTATCCTATTCCATTGTCAGGTTTGAAGGCAACCCAAAAGGACCATGCACAAACGGGTCAAGTACTTACCAAATATGGTTACGGGCTTAGACACTAATCCAACAGTTATGACTATTTGATGTTTCGTGACAGAACTGGCATGACGCCGTATGACATAAAAAGTAAGTTTTTGATAAACTACTTTTTAGCTGTAACACCCTGTTCTCTAAGTATTTGTTTATGGATTTAGAGCCCGAGGCTAGGGTCATTTCGGTCTTTTATAGGACTCGAAGTTTTTTATTCGAGAAATTTTGGGCCGAGGTGTTCCGCTAGAAGCATAAGGCTTCTTGCCACCTTTTTGTGGATATAAAGTTCGTCAGAAACAGATTTAGAATGAAGGAGTTATAGCACTTTGAAGTTATTGGCATTAATGGTCCATTAATGGAAAAGTTGGAAAGAAGGACCATGCATGCAAGGCGGTAAGTGTCACACCCCCGAACCAGACGGCTGAAACGTCCGAGGGCTGTCGTGACTTAATTGAATACCATCACATTGAATATATGTGAAACATAACATCATTCATCTAATGGGTTTTGAGCATTCTAACACTTCCTAAGTGTACACGCAACCCTAATAAACCTTGGATCTATGTTTTTCTAAGATACATGCAAATAATTATTTTTCCAAGGTTCATATCCTAACTAGCATGGCATGGGGAACATGAATCAAATAAAACTAGTAGAAATACTTACCTTGTAGTTGTAGTTGATTGCTTGGAGTTTTAGGGCGTAGCACCAATAATGTGGATGCCTCAAATGAAAGTCACAAATCACCACAAACTTGGAACTTTGAGAGAATAGTCACACTTCTCTTGAAATCGGCCCTCACCTCAACATAAATCAACTAGTGTTCACTAGATACAACTAGCTACAACTAGCTTCAACTAGCTTCATTTCAAGAGCCAAAGCCTCCTTTATATAGTGTGGTGGATTAGGGTTACATCCATGTAAACCCTAATACCCATGTCTCTTCATTTCCATGAGATCCATGGGTTAAAGCTCCATGGAGTATCCATGGACTTCTCCATCCAAGCCTAGCCCATTCCAAATAAGCATAAGCCCACACTATATAAATATAGAAGCCCATATTTAATTAGTAATATCTTTGATCACTAAATTAATCCTAGATTAATTATAGATCACTACTAATTAAATAATATGATCTTATATTAATATATTAGAACTTATAATATATTAATAAATCATAACTTGTACTATTCTCAAATATTATCCATAAATTGTTCGGGTGAAGTGCAACCCAAATGGACCATGCCGGGTCGGGTCAAGTACATACCAAATATAATTATGGACTTAGACACTATATCCAACAGTCTCCCACTTGGATAAGTCTAGTAATTATATTTGCAAGTATAACTTCAGGAACCGATCAGCACTCGTAGCTCTTTAAACTCTGTAGAACTTGAACGCGCCATTTAGATAAGTGATCATATAATCCTCTGTTCTTGATATCAGCCGGACAAACACATGGAACATTGTCTTACTTATTGTCCAGCATTTGTTTCCCGATTTCCGATTTGCTTGACATAGAACATAACTGAACACATCAATTTAGTTCTGACCGGGCCCGGTACATAGGTCAAAACAAAATCATCGAGGGGCCCAGATATCAGCTTCTAATCCAAGAAGGAACAGATAAACTTCGACTCATATGTTTGTTCTACCACTCATTGAATTACACACAAAGGCACGTTTTATAACATCGAGTTACCAATTCGTTTACGTACAATCAATGCATAACCAACTCGTAAGTAACAAATCATATCTCTAGGTTTGAAGACTTATATGATATTACCGTCGCACGATCACTCGAGATAAAATTCCATGAAGTGATTCCAGTGAGCGTGGGTTGAGTCCAATGCTCAGAACTTATGAGCACTCATGATTGTTGTAGCCTTGTCCAACACCTTAGACCTCTACAACCCATCATGACAGTCTTGATTCATACCTACTTCCGACATATGACCGACTGTGGAGGTTTGAATAATATGTTATACCAAACAAAATTATTCTGGAAGTCAAAACATGCAAAAGAAATATAGTAAAAGATCGACAAGAGATAGTAACACTTTACTCATAAATAAAACACCTTTTATTCATCATCAAATGTCAATTACACTTTACAAATTTCCGGGTTATCTAACTACTAAAACTTATATCATCCTTCAGCCCTATGCTCCGAGCATGTTGGAGATGCTTAAACCTACTCAGTCCCTTTGTGAGGGGATCTGCCGGGATCTCATCCGATGATACCCTCTTCGCCATGAGGAGTCCTTCTTCAATTCGATGTCTGATAAAATGGTATTTTCTAGTCGATGTGCCTGGATCTCCCGTGATCCCTTGGTTCCTTGGCTAAGGCAACCGCACTATTGCTGTCACAGAAAATCTCCATTGGCTCTTTTATAGCTGGTACAACTCCAAGGTCTCCGATGAAGTTCTTTAGCCATATTGCCTCCTTTGCTGCCTCGCTTGCTGCTATATACTCTGATTCACAAGTGGAATCAGCCATTGTCTCCTGCTTGGAACTCTTCCAAGAGATTGCTCCTCCGTTTAGGGTAAAGACCCAGCCTGACTGAGAGCGGAAATTATCCCTATCAGTCTGGAAGCTAGTATCACTATACCCTACAGCTCTCAAGTCATCACTCCCACCGAAGGTAAGGACCCAGTCCTTAGTCCTTCACAGGTACTTGAGGATATTCTTCACCGCGGTCCAGTGTTCCTTGCCAGGGTTCGCCTGATACCTGCTAACCATGCTCAAAGCAAAGGCTACATCAGGTCGAGTACACGTCATGGCATACATGATCGATCCTACAGCTGAAGCATAAGGAAATCGACTCATTTATGCTATCTCAGCCTCACTACTAGGGCTTTGTGTCTTACTCAATCTGGCGTTACACTGAATGGGTAACTCACCTTTCTTCGAGTTATGCATGTTGAATCTTTTCAACACTTTGTCCAAGTAGGTACTTTGGCAAAGTCCAATTAGCCTTTTACTCCTGTTTCTCAAAATCTTTATCCCTAGGATATAGGCAGCTTCACCAAGGTCCTTCATAGCGAAACACTTCCCAAGCCAGGACTTTACTTCCTGCAGGGTTGGAATGTCATTTCCTATGAGTAGTATGTCATCCACATACAGTACCAAAAAACTGACTATGCTCCCACTAGGCTTGATATAGACGCAAGATTCATCTTCACTCCTCGAAAAGCCAAATTCCTTGACTTTCTCATCAAAGCAAAGATTCCACCTGCGAGGTGCCTGTTTCAATCCATAAATGGACTTCTCGAGCTTACACACTCTATTCGGGTACTCATTGCTGACAAAACCCTCTGGCTGACTCATGTAAACATCTTCAGCCAACTTTCCATTAAGGAAAGCGGTTTTGACATCCATTTGCCATATTTCATAATCATGAAATGCAGCTATGGCCAACAGAACCCGAATAGACTTAATCTTGGCTACTGGAGAAAAGGTTTCATCATAGTCCACTCCAGGAATTTGAGAGAAGCCCTTTGCAACCAGTCTCGCCTTATAAGTGTGTACTTTACCATCCATGTCGGTCTTCTTCTTGAAGACCCATTGGCACCCTACAGTCTTACGACCAGGTACATTCTCAACCAAGTTCCAAACTTGATTGTCATACATGGATTGTATCTCGCTATCCATGGCCTCTTTCCATTTAGCAGCCTCAGGGCCTGCCATGGCTTCCGTGTAGCTGTTAGGTTCATCCAGACCTACTAGTGTCTCATCACTAATAAGTGTCTCACCTTCCGCAGTAATATGGAAACCATAGTAATGCTCAGGTGCATTCCTAACTCTCGTGGAACGCCTCAGAGGTACAGGCTCATCAACTGGCTCAACCGGAGTTTCCTCCTCAAGTTGAGGGCTAGTGTTCGAAGTTCCTTCACCGCTTGACTCTTGAATTTCTTCAAGATCAATTTGCCTCCCACTGTCTCCTTGGCTTATAAATTCTCTCTCTCGAAAGACTCCTCTTCTTGCTACAAAGACCACATTGTCACTAGGTCTGTAGAAGAGGTAACCAAAGGATTGCTGTGGGTAGCCGATGAAAATACACCTCTCGCTTCGAGGTTCGAGCTTATCATGAGTCTCGCGTCTCACGAAAGCCTCACAACCCCAAATCTTGATGTGGTCTAGCTTAGGTACTTTGCCAGTCCACATCTCGTGAGGAGTTTTGGCAACTTTCTTTGTAGGGACAAGATTAAGAATATGGGCGACAGTCTCTAAGGCATACCCCCAGAATGAGATTGGTAGCGTAGCTCGACTCATCATGGAACGAACCATGTCCAACAAGGTTCGATTACGCCTCTCAGCCACACCATTCAACTGTGGTGTCCTGGGAGGTGTCAATTGTGAGACAATCCCACATTCCCTAAGATAGTCGAGGAACTCTGAACTAAGATACTCACCTCCTCGATCGGATCGAAGCATCTTAATGTTCCTGCCCAATTGATTCTCGACTTCCTATTTAAATTCCTTAAACCTCTCGAAAGTCTCTGACTTATGCTTGATTAAATAGACATATCCATATCTACTGTAATCATCAGTAAAAGTCAAATAATAACGATTAGCATCCCTTGTGGCATGTTTGAATGGTCCACACACATCCGTGTGTATAAGGTCCAACAAACCTTCACCCCTCTCACACGAGCCTGTGAAGGGTGACTTTGTCATTTTTCCAAGTAAGCATGATTCGCAACTATCATTTGACTTTAGGTCAAATGACTCCAAGACTCCATCCTTTTGGAGTTGGCCTATGCGTTTCTTGCTTATATGTCCAAGACGACAATGCCATAATGATGCTTTATCCAAGTTATTATTATTAGTAGAATCAATACACAAAACATTATTTCCTAAGTTATCTACAACAGATACAACTTCATACACACCATCACAAGGTAATGCTTTAAAATAAAAGACATTATTATAGAAAGCATCAATAGAACCAACTTCATTATGAAATGAAAAGGTAAACCCTTGTTTGTACAAAGCATGAAAGGAAATAATATTTCTTGCCATTCCTGGCGAATAACAACACTTATTCAAATCTAAATTAAACCCACTACTTAGCGATAAAGTATAAACTCCAATCTTGGTAACAGGTAAAGCTTTCCTATTCCCCATGATCAAGTTTATTCTTCCTTGCTCCACATTCTCACTTCTTCTTAGTCCCTGCAAGTCACAACAAATATGAATACCACAACCGGTATCAAGGACCCAAGATTTAGAATGGGGTGAGTTATTAGAAATGATAGTGTAAGTACCTGCATGGTTGGGTTTGACTTTCCCATCCTTTACATCCTGCTGGTACTTTGGACAGTTCCGCTTCCAATGAGATTTTTCATGACAATAGAAGCATTCAGCCTCTTTTGGGTCAAAAGAAGGAGTGACGAAACCTTTCTTGGTTCCACTTGAAGAAGAGCCATCAAGGGTCCGAGCCTTGGTACCCTTCGAGGATCTCTTTCTCTTCCTCCATCGATTTTTCCCAATTGCCAAGACCGGAGTTGAGTTTGGAGTAGGAGTGATAGCAACCGACTTCCCCTTAAGACCTGATTTTGTGGTCTTGAGAAGTCCCTGAAGTTTGCTGAGTGTGACCTCTTCCTTATTCATGTGATATGTCATGCGGAATTGATCATAGCACGATGGTAAGGAGTGCAAAATGATATCTATTGCAAGATCCTCAGGGAAGTTCACATTAAGCTTCAGCAAACGATCCACATACCTTTGCATTTTCTGCATGTGGTTCGTGACGGATTCCCCGTCCTTCATCATGGTTGTTATTATGGAGCAGATGATTTCATACCTCTCTTGTCTTGCACTTTGATGGTATCTTTCCATCAACTCTTGGTGCATTTCATAAGGGTAGAAATCCTCATAAGACTTTTGGAGTTCCGCTGTCATCGTGGCTATCATGATGCAAGCCACTTTCGTAGCATCCCTTTCATGTGCCCGAAATTCAGCGATCTCCTGAGGAGTTGCAGTGGTCTCATCAATCTCCTTAAGCTCCTTGTCAAGGACATATTCTTTGTCCTCATAGCGGGTAATCATCCTGATGTTTCTGATCCACTCATTGAAGTTGGATCCATCAAAGGTGACTTTCCCACACAAGTTCATAAGGGTAAAGGAGCCATTTGGATTAGAGCCAGAAGCATTGTTGGAAGACATCTGAAGAGTAGAGAACAAGATTAGTTTAGATATAAGAGAGTCCTTAATAAAACACCCAATTGTAATATTAAGGCTAGGATCCAATCACAATATAATATAACTTAGAAGAGGTATGCTGTAATCTAAGCTATACCGTATTTGAAAGGTAGGTGAATGACGATTCACCAATTTCCACCACGAAAACCGCAATATTTAAGTATTAGGTTTTTGATTGGTTCTTAGAAATTCCTAGATTCTTTGAGATTCAATGAACTTTTCAAAGGCATGTTTCAATCTCGAGTGTGCCCTCCAGGTTTTGTGACTGGGATGCCGAGGATCACAAAACGAGGTGTGAAGTAACCATGCAAATCACTTGGTACCCTTTAAAGTTTATCACTCAATCGATGTGCCGGTAAACCACACACACTCCATTGATACTATAATAAACCTTTAAGTTACCCTTTACCTACCTTGTTAAGTCCAAGTTAGTGTGCCGGTTAACCACACACGCTCCACCAACGACTCAAACAAAGTGTAAAGTGTAATTTCATGGATTAGCACCTTATTCACATTTTTTCTAAAGTAACTAAGATTGGGAATTTAATAAAACATTTAGTTACTTTATAATATTCATCATACTTTGAATGAGAATTTGTAAGTCCTTGTCTTACCCGTTCGGCTAACGACCCTCCACCGGTCAAGCAAGCGGTGGGTGAGAGTGGACACCCATTAAGTCACCATTTTATAGGCAACAACCTTATACCCACCTTATAGACCGGCTTCGTGAATGAGGCGTACTAGCGGTAAGACGACTTTGTTCTTATACATATATATAATTAAATCATAATAATATAAGTATAAGTGTTGAATTTTAATTTTTAAAATTCTAAGGATTGGAACTAAAGTTTTAACTTGACTTTACTTGTTCCAAACTTGAGGGCAAGTTTTGTAAACTTTCAAAACTTTTCATATCTTGTAACTTATGAGTTTAATAGAGTAATAAAATGAGGACTTTTCATTTTTCTAACTCTTGTGTTCTTTTAATGGTTTTTAATTCAAGAGACTTTTAATTTTCCATAACTTGAGGACAAGTTATGGACTCCATTAAAACACATTATGATCAAGAATTAAACTACCACATAGGTTACAAATAATTCCTATGATCATCTAAACATCATAAGAACAAGATCATGAACATGAACACTTTCATATATCAAAATCACACTTAATCTTTGTAATTTTGATAACTAGTTGTTGTAAATGAGTTAGAAAAGACATTACACCTTCTAAAACAAGTTTTCAAGTACCAAAACAGTTTAGGGTAATGTTTCTAATCCATTTCCAGCAACTAAAGTCGAAAAACTGCACTCTGTCGACCCTACTCGTCGAGTGCATGAACCTACTCGGCGAGTAGGTTGAAGATACAAGTGGACTCGGCGAGTCCCCCCCATGGACTCGGCGAGTCCATCAGTCAGACAGCAAGATTTCGACTTTTTCAAGCATATTGCAACAAGTATCAAACAAACAAGCCTAGGCTCTGATACCACTGATGGGTTTTGAGCATTTTAACACTTCCTAAGTGTACATGCAACCCTAATAAACCTTGGATCTATGTTTGTCTAAGATACATGCAAATAATTATTTTTCCAAGGTTCATATCCTAACTAGCATGGCATGGGGAACATGAATCAAATAAAACTAGTAGAAATACTTACCTTGTAGTTGTAGTTGATTGCTTGGAGTTTTAGAGCGTAGCACCAATAATGTGGATGCCTCAAATGAAAGTCACAAATCACCACAAACTTGGAACTTTGAGAGAATAGTCACACTTCTCTTGAAATCGGCCCTCACCTCAACATAAGTCAACTAGTGTTCACTAGATACAACTAGCTACAACTAGCTTCAACTAGCTTCATTTCAAGAGCCAAAGCCTCCTTTATATAGTGTGGTGGATTAGGGTTACATCCATGTAAACCCTAATACCCATGTCTCTTCATTTCCATGAGATCCATGGGTTAAAGCTCCATGGAGTATCCATGGACTTCTCCATCCAAGCCTAGCCCATTCCAAATAAGCATAAGCCCACACTATATAAATATAGAAGCCCATATTTAATTAGTAATATCTTTGATCACTAAACTAATCCAAGATTAATTATAGATCACTACTAATTAAATAATATGATCTTATATTAATATATTAGAACTTATAATATATTAATAAATCATAACTTGTACTATTCTCAAATATTATCCATAAATTGTTCGGGTGAAGTGCAACCCAAATGGACCATGCCGGGTCGGGTCAAGTACATACCAAATATAGTTATGGACTTAGACACTATATCCAACATCATCACCATGCATTGAGATAGTACAACTGGTAGAGTTTACACTGAGTACATTGTTTTAACATTACATTCCTAAAAATAAATTGTTCGATCATAGATAAACAAACTGCAAGCCATCACTGAATACATTTTCCCCTCGGTTTACTTGTTACCTTTGAATACAAGTATTTTGAAAAACGTCAACATATGAAATGTTGGTGAGTTCATAAGCGGTGTTTGAAAAGCAATGTTTTGCATTGTTTTGAAAACTACCAGAAAATCCGATATTTTCTGAAAAGAGTTTATGACAAAGTTTGTGAAGATCCATAAGTATGCTTGTTTGTTTCTATAATTGTAAAAAGTGTTCATTAAACTTGGTGTACATTTCGAAACTGTATGCATTGAAATACCCTAGGAAAAGCCGATGTTTTCCTATCACTTTGAATTCCGTGTAGTTGTTGTACCATCGTGGTATGTGAAGTCATTGATTCCAGGCGACGTTGGATTATTGCGCATAGTGAGTTGCTATAAACACGCGTTACACAAACGACCGGTTTACAACTATACTAACGATCCCGTAGGCGTCGTCCGTACTATTCACGTAATCCAACCGCCCTGACTTCTTGTAGTCCCACTTCCGAAGAGAAAGAGGGCACGAAGACCTCAATAACTCCATTAGTCGGTTCGGGATAAAGTGAGTGCGAAGGGCCCTTGGCCCGACTCGCATTTGAATTCCCGACTTTACTAGCAGCACCAAAGGACCCTTGGGGACCAATAGTATAAACGCCATTGAAAGTCCTTTTACGCTGTGTTGGATCATGTAAGACCCAACAACTCGTAAGGTTGATGTCTTCGGGCCTAAAGATCAGGTCATTGGGCTAGCTAGGCCCAACAAACAAGATTTTACACTTTTCGGCCCAAAGATGGTGTATCGACGTCTGTGCACTCTCACGTGTGTATTGAATTCCCAAATTTTCCATGTATGAATCAGGTTGTCGTCGTGTTAATAGTTTCGGATTTGTTATTGATTCGAGACCGAATCAATTCGTTTAATAACGATTTTAGGTGTTGTTGTGTATTGTAATTCGTCGGTAGTCGCAGTGTCAGTATTTGATCACAACGGATGTATTGAATTAGCATTGAAAATTTTCTGTTTACAACCCCTCTTTATTTTGTAAATTTACTTTTTCAACCCTTTGAATAAATTAATTTCCGGTTTAGTCCTTAAACCATTTTTCTTGGCATTTTAACATCAAAACTTACTGAAATTGATATTTTTCAGCACATTTTTAATTGAAAACAGTTTTAGTCCCTCAAAATACAATTTTCTCGGCTGTAACCTCTCTTTTTCGCAATTTTTACACTTTTGGCCCAAATTGGAAATTTTTTTGCAACTTTGGTCCTTTTTAATTATGAAAAGCATTTTTAACCTTTGGAAAGGACTTAGAACACTAGTAGTCCACTGTTTTACATAAAAACATAGTTTCAACCCCTCTAATTGGAAAATTTCGCATCTTGGGCCCTGTTGTGCCGAAAATGTCATTTTTAGCCCATTAAGCTTGAAATTTATATTTTTAATCCTCCAAAAGAGTATATTTCCAGAATATACATTATTGAAATTCTTTTGACTCATCTCACCCATCAGAATTTTTAATATGTCATTTTGGCCCCTTTAACTTTATATTTTTAACATTTTGTGTAAAAAAAATGAGTTTTTAGCCCAAAGAAGATGTTATTAAGCCACTTAGCTATTTTTCTTGGAATACGTTGTATGTAGTAATATAATTTATGCTAGTATCATTTAACATAAAGTATATCTCGATTTTTAGGGGTTTATGGCTAGATCCAACATCATAATCGCACAAAAACACACATATGAGCATAGAAATCATACAAGGCATACATATACATATAGATCTACACTTTCACTTGTATTCCCCCCCACAAAACTTAAAAAACAGAAAAATAGGGATTATGAAGCTCACCTTAGGGCGTGGTTTCGGTTTTTGGAGAAAAAATGGAAGAAATGAAGTGATTCTTGGCCTTAGCACCCTTTTCTTGAAGATCTCGAGTTTGAGGGGTTCTAAGACACAAGTTTATGATTTCATGAGAGTTAAGAAGATATTTTAGATAGATCAAGGAACTTAGATCATAGAATTAAGTATAACCTTACCTTGGATGGTGAGTTTTGTGGAAAATCTCCTTGAATGCCCTTGATTCTTCGAAATTTTGAGAAGAGAGGTGAAGGTGTTTTTGAGAGTGTTTGATATGTGAAAAGTGATGAAAGTGTGTGTGTGTGTGTGTTGGAATCGGCCGAGAATCAAGAAGGAGAGAAGAGAAAGGGTTGAGTTGACATTTCTAGATGCATGTTGGTCAATGCATGGAAGTATGGTGGACATAAATGAGGTGGCATGTATTAAGTCAACTCCTTTCTTCTTGGGTTTGGGCTTTGGGCCGAGAATTTGGAAGGAAGAAAGGATTTTTGGGCTTTATTGCCCCTAAGCCCATATAGGAGTTATGTTGGATAATTTTTGGCCCCAAAAAAAAATTATAATATGATTTTTACACTTTGTTGGGCTAGTTTAGGTTAATTATGGTTCATCATGTTTAATTTATTTCATTCTAGGCCCAATATGGCCCAAAATGTTGAAATAAATGAATATGGGTCCAATTAGAGCCCATTAAAAGGTTCTAAACCCATGATAGTCAAATTGGAAGCTTATTGGCCCCTTTGGGTCCAGTAAGGAAGTCCTAGTCCAAAATGGACCTAAGCAAGAACTTCTAGGGTTTCTAATTGCTTGTTGACTATTTGTAGTACTTGTATGATGTATTTGATTGAAGTTTTTGATATCATATAATAAGCATCACACATGCTCTTAAGTTTTTGGTTCAACGTTTTACTTGAGTATAGTGATTACAAGACACAAAATTTCTAGTTGTGACATCATCCCCCCGTTAGATGGAATTTCGTCCCGAAATTCTGTTTGAAAGCTAGATTTGAGAATGCTAGAATAGGTGAGGGTACTTTTGCTTCATTTGGTCTTCGCGTTCCCACGTGAATTCTGGCCCACGCTTTGCGTTCCACCGTACTTTCACGATCGGGATGCGACTTTGCTTAGTACGCTTTACCTCCCTGTCCATGATTTCAATTGGTTCTTCAACGAACAGGAGATTCTCGTTGATTTCGATCTCGTCAAGGGGAATGATGAGTGTTTCATCTGATAGACACTTCTTTAGATTAGAGACATGGAATAAGGGGTGTACACTATTTAGCTCTATGGGTAGTTGCAGTCTGTATGCTACCGGACCTATTCGGGCGACGATTTCGAAAGGTCCAATGTATCGTGGGTTCAGGTTTCCCCGCTTCCCAAAACGAATAACTCTTTTCCAGGGTGAGACTTTTAACAGTACTCGATCTACGACTTGAAATTCTAAGGGCTTTCGTCGTTTATCGGCATAGCTCTTTTGTCGGTAGCGCGATGCTTGCAATCGAGCTCTGATTTGAATGATCTTTTCCGTGGTTTCACGAATGATCTCCGGTCCCGTTAGCGCCTGATCTGACGTGAGTGCTTTTGCTAGCTGGGTGTCACCTACTTCAGCCCAACATAACGGTGTTCTACACTTACGCCCGTACAGTGCTTCGAAAGGAGCGACCTTAATGCTTGAATGATAACTGTTGTCATACGAGAATTCGACTAAAGGTAAATGGGTATCCCATGACTTCCCAAAGTCTATCACATATGCGCAAAGCATGTCTTCAAGCGTTTGAATGGTTCGTTCACTTTGACCATCCGTTTGTGGATGATACGCGGTGCTCATGTCGAGATGAGTTCCTAGTGCCTTATGGAGAGATTGCCAAAAACGTGAAGTGAATCTAATGTCCCTATCCGAGATAATAGACGTTGGTACTCCGTGGAGTCTTACGATCTCTCGAATGTACAAACGTGTCAATCTTTCCATCTTGTAGGATTCCTTTATGGGCAGGAAATGGGCAGACTTTGTCAGTCGGTCGACTATTACCCATGTGGTGTCCAGTCCATCCGACGTCTTGGGTAGCTTGGTCACGAAATCCATAGAAATCCCCTCCCATTTCCACTCAGGAATTACCGGTTGCTGTAATAACCCTGAGGGCTTCTGGTACTCCACCTTTACCTTGGCACACATAAGGCACTTACTAACATAGGTAGCAATTTCTGCCTTCATGTTAGGCTACCAGTAGTGTTGTTTAATATCCAAATACATCTTGTCTGAGCCAGGATGAACGGAGTATCGCGTCTTATGGGCTTCCTTCATAACTACCTCCCTAAATCCTCCGATTTTATGGACCCAAATACGGTTCATGAAGTAGTATACTCCATTCTCCTTTGCCTCTAGGTTCTTCTCCATCTCGCGCAGTGCTTCGCTTGCCCTCTTTTCCGCTTTCATGGCTTCCAACTGGGCTACCGCAATTTGAGTGACTAGGTGAGATTGAATGGTTATAAAGAGAGTTTTCGTACAACGATTTGAGTACTCCTTCCGACTTAATGCGTCGCCTACCACGTTGGCCTTGCCCGGGTGGTACTTGATCTCACACTCATAATCGTTTAATAATTCAACCCATCTTCATTGCCTCATGTTCAACTCTTTCTGGTTCAAGATGTGCTGGAGACTCTTGTGGTCCGTGAAGATGGTGCACTTCGTACCGTACAGGTAGTGCCTCCAAATTTTTAGAGTGAAGACCACAGCTCCCAATTCCAAGTCATGGGTCGTATAATTTACTTCGTGCGTCCTTAGTTGGCGAGATGCGTCAGCTATCACCCTTCCACGCTGCATGAGAACGCAACCTAAGCCCTGATTCGACGCGTCACAGTAGACCACGAAATCTTCCGTTCCCTCCGGTAGCGATAGTACCGGGGCGCTACAGAGAGCTTGCTTCAGGGTTCAGAATGCGGCTTCTTGTTTGTCCGTCCATTTGAATGGTACGCCCTTTTGTGTAAGCGAAGTAAGTGGTTTGGCGATCTTAGAGAAGTTTTGAATGAATCTCCTATAATAGCCTGCTAGACCCAAGAATTGACGGATTTCCGTGGGTGTTGTCGGGATTTCCCATCCTTCAACAGCTTTGACTTTAGAGGGATCCACATGAATTCCATCTTGGCTAACTACATGACCTAGGAAGTTCACACTCCGGAGCCAGAACTCACACTTAGAGAGTTTTGCATATAGCTTCTCCGATCGCAGCGTTTCTAGGATTTGTCGGAGATGTTGGCCATGCTCTTCTTCACTCCGGGAATAAACGAGAATGTCATCAATGAAGAAAACGACAAAGTTGTCTAGGAATGGTCGACAAATCCGGTTCATCAGATCCATAAATGCAGCAGGTGTATTTGTTAGACCGAAGGGCATCATGACAAATTCATAATGTCTGTAGCGAGTTCGGAAAGCGGTTTTTGGAATATCATCGATTCGTGGGAGTGGGTAGCGATTTTTAACAGTGAGTTTATTTAACTCTCTGTAATCGATGCACATCCTAAAAGATCCGTCCTTCTTTTTGACAAAGAGGACTGGAGCTCCCCATGGCAAGTAACTAGGGTGGATGAATCCCTTGCCCAAGAGTTCGCTGAGTTGGCTGGATAATTCCTGCATCTCAGCAGGAGCTAACCAATAGGGTGATTTAGCGAGAGGAGTTGCTCCTGGAACGAGGTCGATTCGAAATTCCACTTGTCTCTCCGGGGGTACTCCTGGAAGATCTTCAGGAAACACGTCTGGAAATTCACATGCTATGGGAATGTCTTGAACATTAACCTCTTCCTTGGTTTTATCCACTATGTGAGCCAGGAACGCCAAATTGTCCTTTCGTAGATGTTTTTGTGCCTTGATGCACGAGACGAGGCGGAGGTTCATGCTAGGTTTGTCTCCGTAAATTACTAGGATTTCGTGATTTGGGAGGCGAAGACGAACGGCCTTCTCGTGACACATAATTTCAGCATGGTGGGGGCTTAACCAGTCCATGCCAATAATCACATCGAAACTCCTAATTGATACAGGCATCAAGTCTATTCGAAAGACGTGTTGATTGAGGGTTAGGGTGCATCCGATGTAGATTTCCCTAGTGGATTCGGTTTTCCCATTGGCCATTTCCACCGTAAAGGTTTCATTTAGCTTTTGGGGCTGTTGTTTTAATAAATGTTTAAACTTATCGCTTATGAAACTTCGCTCCGCTCCGGTGTCAAATAAGATGCATGCATAAGTGTGGTTTAGGGGAAACGTACCGGTAACAACAGAGGGGTCCTGAATCGCCTCTCCCTGACCCATGGTCAGCATCCTTCCGGTTCTTCCGTTCCCTGAATTGTTGTTGTTAGGGCAGTCTCGACGGAAATTCCCAGTCCTTCCACACCCATAGCAGGTGTGGCTAGGTCCTGCATTGCTACCGCTGGTGATGATGTTGTTGTTGTTGCGATGGTTGTTGTTGTTGTTTCCCTGATTTTGGTTCTGGGGAGGGTAAGTCCTGCAGTACCTTGCAGTGTGTCCCCTTCGATTGCAACTGGTGCACTGAAACTCCTTGCATTCTCCATTGTGATGGAGATCGCACTTATTGCACTTGGGAAGATTACCGGAATAAGGTCTGGGAGCATTTGAAGCAGCTGAGGCTGGAGCATGTGGTGTGGCTAGAACCGGTGCGGTGAAAGCGTTAACTACCACTGTCTGCTGCTTTTTAGAAGTCTCGGGGCCCTGACGCCCCTTCCTCTTATTGTTCTTCCCCTTCTTGCCATCACCTTCCTTCTTTCCTTCAGCCTCCGTCGGCTTCTCACCCTTCTTGTTGTTATGGTCATACAACTTCTTTGCCAATCTTTTGCACTGTCAAATGTTTCGGGGTTTGCAGCTATCACATTTCCTTGAATTGGTGATGTTAGTCCCCAGATGAATCGCTCAATCTTCTTTCCTTCCGAGGTGATCATACCCGGGCACAATATAGACAGTTCACTAAATCTCGATATGTAGGCATCGATATTCGCATTCTGCACAGTGAGGTTCCACAGCTCTTGCTCCATTTTCTGAATCTAACCTCGTGGGAAGTATTCAGCCATCAGCATTTCTTTCATTTCCGCCCACGGCATGGAGTTGGCTATAGGAAGTGTCATGGCTTCCACATTTCCATTCCACCAGGTGAGTGCTTGATCGACAAAAGTGCAGGCCGCGAACTTCACTTTCATCTGCTCAGGACAATCGCATATCTCGAATACCGACTCCACCTTCTCGATCCATCGCTTCAGAGTGATCACTCCTCCAGTGCCGTTAAAAGTTCATGGTTTGGCATTTCTAAAGTCTTTGTAGGTACATGTTTTAGTAGGTCCTTGATTCATCCAGTTGTTCGAACTCCCTGCCCCTTGCCCGTTGCCTCCTCCGTTATTCCCTTGGTGGAGTTGTGCCATTGCTGCGGTGACCGCAGCAGACACGGCTGCCTGGAATGCAGTGGAGTCAACTTCGGGTGGGGTTGGTCCAGGGTTTCCACGAGTAGGTCGGCGAGGCATCTTTCTGTCATGAAACGGAAAGATGTTGAGTGTTTGGGGTTTTTGGAAGGTCGTGACCCTACTGACTAGGTGCAATGTACGTACTAAAACATTCCTACCATTCAACATACAATCATAGATTCTCAACACATAGCAATTTGTAATATCATAACAAAGCACGTAAAAGTTTATTAATATTATCCGCATTTGATATATGAAAAATCTGCTCATAAGAGCATACATGGGTGACACTAGTTCGACAGCATAACGGCTCTATGAGTAGTGTAGTCACTTAAACATAGAGTCGGGGTACATAGCATAGTTCCTAATAACCTACTAAGATAAGTCTATCCCTAACCGCGATGAGCTGCGTCCAGAGGTGGTGCCGAGGATGTGGATGCTCCCTAAAGACGAGCCACCAATCGTTCTGCGTCCTGAAGTCGAGACTCCCACCTTACCTGCGTCATGCGAAACTCCCGAAGGATGTCACGTGTCTCCTGTTCCGCACGCTCGACCCTAGTCCACAGCTGGTGTACCTGATCAGCAGTGCCCTGAGCAAGATCGCCGGTATTCCGTAATCGTCTCACCATGACCGGTAGGGCTCGGTCGGCCGGTCCTCCGTCCCTCAGGTCAAAGAACTCGCGTGACATGCCGAACGGGGGTCGCTGTCCCTATTGTCTGCTCCATCTCCAAAGATCAATACCCCAAGGAGGGGTAGGACCGGTAGGGCCCACACGGTAAGCAAGCACCCTGATCGGGTAAGGGGGGTTGATGACTTCGGACTCTGTGTCCGAATCACCCCCTTCACTATCATCGGGTTCCTCTTCGAAGTTCTCTTCGTCTTCTTCGGGTTCGGCAGGCTCGCCTTCATCTCCAGCCTCTGGTTCCCCGTCAGATTCCTCTTCGGGTCTTCCTCAGGCTCTTCCTCTAACCATCCGTTATTCTCTTGATTAGGGAAATAAGGGTCTCTAGGGTGATGAAAACCAGCCATGTTTTCTGCGCGAGTATGTAAATATGCTAACATTATTCCTAGAATGCTACAACTATTGTACAGACTAAACAAACGTTCTCTTTTTGGTGATAAATGGGTATAGTTTTTGGGTTCCCTAGCTATCATGATCTCATCAGAACGTGTGTTAGTTTTACTTTGGAGAGAATGTAGTTGATCAGGCTACATCCACTCCTTGGTACCACTAAGAACAGTCCTGAATTAACCGAGATACTAGCATTATTTTGTTTGGTTCGACGTTATGTTCCTTATCCCTAATGCAAGCAAAGGTGTTTTATTTACTTGTTTTGTTCAGAGTTATGTTAGTCCCTCTTTTTGGTTTATAGTTGCATATCAATGTGTGGCTAGATATGCTAGTTCACTATAAACAAAGCTCTGATACCAACCTTGTTACCTGCAGGCCATCACTGAATACATTTTCCCCTCGGTTTACTTGTTACCTGAGAATACAAGTATTTTGAAAAACGTTAACATATGAACTGTTGGTGAGTTCATAAGCGGTGTTTGAAAAGCAATGTTTTGCATTGTTTTGAAAACTACCAGAAAATCCGATATTTTCTGAAAAGAGTTTATGAAAAAGTTTGTGAAGATCCATAAGTATGCTTGTTTGTTTCTATAATTGTAAAAAGTGTTCATTAAAGTTAGTGTACATTTCGAAACTGTATGCATTGAAATACCCTAGGAAAACCCGATGTTTTCCTAGCACTTTGAATTACGTGTAGTTGTTGTACCATCGGGGTATGTGAAGTCATTGATTCCAGGCGACGTTGGATTATTGCGCATGGTGAGTTGCTATAAACACACGTTACACAAACGACCAGTTTACAACTATACTAGCGATCCCGTAGGCGTTGTCCGTACTATTCACGTAATCCTACCGCCCTGACTTCTTGTAGTCCCACTTCCGAAGAGAAAGAGGGCACGAAGACCTCAATAACTCCATTAGTCGGTTGGGGATAAAGTGAGTGCGAAGGGCCCTTGGCCCGACTCACATTTGAATTCCCGACTTTACTAGCAGTACCAAAGGACCCTTGGGGACCAATAGTATAAAAGCCATTGAAAGTCCTTTTACGCTGTGTTGGATCATGTAAGACCCAACAACTCGTAAGGTTGATGTCTTCGGGCCTAAAGATCAGGTCATTGGGCTAGCTAGGCCCAACAAACAAGATTTTACACTTTTGGGCCCAAAGATGGTGTATCGACGTCTGTGCACTCTCACGTGTGTATTGAATTCCCAAATTTTCCATGTATGAATCGGGTTGTCGTCGTGTTAATAGTTTCGGATTTGTTATTGATTCAAGACCGAATCAATTCGTTTAATAACGATTTTAGGTGTTGTTCTGTATTGTAATTCGTCGGTAGTCGCAATGTCAGTATTTGATCACAACGGATGTATTGAATTAACATTGAAATTTTTCTGTTTACAACCCCTCTTTATTTTGTAAATTTACTTTTTCAACCCTTTGAATAAATTAATTTCCGGTTTAGTCCTTAAACCATTTTTCTTGGCATTTTAACATCAAAACTTACTGAAATTCATATTTTTCAGCACATTTTTAATTGAAAACAGTTTTAGTCCCTCAAAATACAATTTTCTCGGCTGTAACCTCTCTTTTTTGCAATTTTTACACTTTTGGCCCAAATTGGAAAAATTTTTGCAACTTTGGTCCTTTTTAATTATGAAAAGCATTTTTAACCTTTGGAAAGGACTTAGAACACTAGTAGTCCACTGTTTTAGAGAAAAACACAGTTTCAGCCCCTCTAATTGGAAAATTTCGCATATTGGGCCCTATTGGGCCGAAAATGTCATTTTTAGCCCATTAAGCTTGAAATTTATATTTTTAATCCTCCAAAAGAGTATATTTCCAGAAAATACATTATTGAAACTGTTTTGACTCATCTCACAAATCAGAATCTGTAATATGTCATTTTGGCCCCTTTAACTTTATATTTTTAACATTTTGTGTCCACAAAAATGAGTTTTTAGCCCAAAGAAGATGTTATTAAGCCACTTAGCTATTTTTCTTGGAATACTTTGTATGTAGTAATATAATTTATGCTAGTATCATTTAACATAAAGTATATCTCGATTTTTAGGGGTTTATGGCTAGATCGAACATCATAATCACACAAAAACACACATATGAGCATAGAAATCATACAAGTCATACATATACATATAGATGTACACTTTCACTTGTATTCCCCCCCCCCCACAAAACTTATAAAACAGAAAAATAGGGAGTATGAAGCTCACCTTAGGGTGTGGTTTCGGTTTTTGGAGAAAAAATGGAAGAAATGAAGTGATTCTTGGCCTTAGCACCCTTTTCTTGAAGATCTCGAGTTTGAGGGGTTCTAAGACACAAGTTTATGATTTCATGAGAGTTAAGAAGAGATTTTAGATAGATGATGGAACCTAGATCATAGAATTAAGTATAACCTTACCTTGGATGGTGATTTTTGTGGAAAATCTCCTTGAATGCCCTTGATTCTTCGAAATTTTGAGAAGAGAGGTGAAGGTGTTTTTGAGAGTGTTTGATATGTGAAAAGTGATGAAAGTGTGTGTGTGTGTGTGTTGGAATCGGCCGAGAATCAAGAAGGAGAGAAGAGAAAGGGTTGAGTTGACATTTCTAGATGCATGTTGGTCAATGCATGAAAGTATGGTAGACATAAATGAGGTGGCATGTATTAAGTTAACTCCTTTCTTCTTGGGTTTTGGCTTTGGGCCGAGAATTTGGAAGGAAGAAAGGATTTTTGGGCTTTATTGCCCCTAAGCCCATATAGGAGTTAAGTTGGATAATTTTTGGCCCCAAAAAAAATTATAATATGATTTTTACAATTTGTTGGGCTAGTTTAGGTTAATTATGGTTCATCATGTTTAATTTATTTCATTCTAGGCCCAATATGGCCCAAAATGTTGAAATAAATGAATGTGGGTCCAATTAGAGCCCATTAAAAGGTTCTAAACCCATGATAGTCAAATTGGAAGCTTATTGGCCCCTTTGGTTCCAATAAGGAAGTCCTAGTCCAAAATGGACCTAAGCAAGAACTTCTAGGGTTTCCAATTGCTTGTTGACTATTTGTAGTACTTGTATGATGTATTTGATTGATGTTTTTGATGTCATATAATAAGCATCACACATGGTCTTAAGTTTTTGGTTCAACGTTTTACTTGAGTATAGTGATTACAAGACACAAAATTTCTAGTTGTGACAGTAAGCGTGCGAGTACGCCCGACGTATAAGGTCATAAGTGATGGATTTTAGACATAAGAACAATCCTATGTGCTCATACAAACCCTAATGCTTGGAGCTAGGTTTCTGTATTGTACATGCAATGTATCCAAGACTTAAAATCTTAGTGTTGGATTAGTGTCTAAGTCCATAACTATGTTGGTATGTACTTGACCCGATGGTGCATGGTGCTTTTGGGTTGCCTTCACCAAAGCAACTTGATAGGATGAATTATGAAGAGAAAGGATTAAATATGATTTATTAATCTTTTAAAGGAGAAATCATATTGTTTAATTAATATTAGTCAAGAATGAATAAGAATTAAGTTTGTGGCTAAAAGAGATTAATTAAACTTAAGGGACTGGGATTGTAATTATAAGATAATTGCAATGGGGATATGGATTACCTTATAATATAAGGTTGGACGAATTCTGTGGGGAAACCCATTAGAAATCGTCCAAGGCTTATTAAAAAGGGGTTCATGAGTTGCTTAGGGCCTAAGCATCCAAATTAGGATTTCCTTGTTAGATAACCCTAATAGCCTCACTATTTAAAGAACCCTTAAGCCCCAAAAACGTGGTGAACTTGTTTTCTAGGGTTTCCACACGTTTTGGGCAGCCTCCTTCTCTTCTCTTCTTCATCCTCTTGCTCTTGGTGTTTGTGAACCATTAGAGGAGTGACATTTGTGACTCTAAGCTTTCTAAAGTCATTACAAGGAGGATTTAAGATTGTTATTGCTACATAACAATCAAGGTATGATCTAAACCTTAATGCATATGTTGTATTGATTATCATATATTAGATCTAGGGTTTAAATTCTTGGATGAATAGCATGTACAATAGAGAAACCTAGATCCAAGCATTATGGTTTGTATGAGCACATAGGATGTTCTTATGGCTAAAACCCATTAGTGGTATCAGATCCTTGATTGGTTTCTATTGTATTGATGCCTTGTATGTTTGTTCAAGTTGAAAAATTGAGTTTTGGGCTCCCTGCCTGATGAACTCGGCGAGTACCACAGTGTACTCGGTGAGTAGGCCTCAACTCGGCGAGTGCAGTGTGGTACTCGACGATTTCGAGCGTCTGATGGAGCCATTTTCGGGATTTCTTGCTGTTTTACTCATGGATACTTGCCTTATCTGTTTTAGATCATTAAAATCCGATTTTATACATATTTATGAGTATATCCTTGATTAAACAAAAGATAATTACCAATTGATTAGATAATAACTTCCTTATATGATAAAGTTTGATTATTTGTATTAATTGGGTAACTTACTTTGCAAGAAATTGAAATTAGGTCAAATATAGATAATGATCAAATAAACTGTTTAATTTATATTATTTGTTATTTGATCCTTGTGTTATGAAAAGTTTCAATTTTAGGTTTTATAGTTTAAATTTGAACTCAAAAGTTTTGTTTTGAAATTTAAATAGTTGAAACCCTAATGTTTTGAAATGTTTCAAAACTTGCCCTCAAGTTTTGGAATTTAAAAGTTGATTAAAAGTTTAATTTAGGAATGTTAAATTCTAAAACCCTAGTATTGTTTTGAAAAGTTCAAATCACACCCTTATGGTTTTATTAATTAATTAAAGTGTATAATTAAAAGAGATTTAGTAAATCCATAAAATTTTGGTTTACAATTTAATTGAATTAAAGTTATAATTATTAAATTTGACCACCTAGTATTTTAAAAATATAAAATACACCCTATACTATATATAACATTAAAAGTCTAACATTATATATATGTATGAGTAAAAGTAAGTCTTACCGTTAGTAGGCCTCATTCACGAAGCTGGTCTATAAGGGGTGTTTAAGGAAATTGCCTATAAAATGGCAATTGAATGGGTATGCACTCTTATCCACCGCACTCTTGACTAGTGGAGGGTCGTTAGCCGAACATGTAGGATAGGACAGAAACCTTCCATTATAAGTATAATGAAGTACAAAAGTAACTAAATGCTTTTTCAAAATTCCCAATCTTAGTTACTTTAGGCAAAAGTGAATTGATGCAATTCCATGAAATTACACTTTGTACCCTTGCGAAGACGTTAGTGGAGCGTGTGTGGTTAACCGGCACACTAAATGGTTCTAAGAAACGATAGCAAAGGGTGACTCAATGTTTGTCATAGTTCGGTGGAGCGTGTATGTTTTACCGGCACATCGAATAGGTGACTGTAATATGTGGGGGCACCATGTAAGTTTGCATGGTTATTCACACCCGCTTTGTGATCCTCGGCATCCCAGTCACAAACTAGAGGGGCATATCAAGATTTAAACATGCCATTGAAATGTTCAATGAATCCCAAAGAATCTAGGAGTTTTCATAGATTTAAAACTTAAATTTCTTTTTCCTTTTTCATGGTGGAAAATTAGTGAATCGTCATTCACTTACCTTCAAATGTTCTGCAATTTGGGTTACGACATCCCTCTCCCGAGTTGTGGAATATTGTGTTGGGTCCTAGCCTTAGTATATCATTTAGGTGATTTACTAAGGACTCAATAAATCAACTAACTTGAATTCGTTTTCTCCCGTTTTTTAGATGTCAAAGTACGACAACTATGGTCTTCCCAAATCTCGTGGAACAAGCATTCCACATGAAGATGATATTACACAATTCGATCGAGGAACAAGAAATCATGCTTTACTTCCTCCACCTCCTCCCATTATTCTCCCTAACCCATAAGATAGAAGAATTGAAAGGTTCAATGTCACTAAAGCCCTATTGGGAATGAAACATGAAGATGGTAAACCCGTGTGTGCCCATGTTCTAGGAATGAAATCGCACATCGATAGGTTGATAATGTTGGGTGCGTCATTCCCAGATAAGTTGGCTGTGAGCTGGGTTCTGCAGTCACTTCCCGAATCATATAATGAGTTCAAAAGAAAGTATTATATGATGGATCATGACGAAAACCTCATTGACCTAACTTACATGCTCATTGCTGCTAAATCAGAAATGATTTGGCAAAGCAATGGAGCGTTCTAGGAGAACCAACCATGCTTCTGAGGACGTTCTAGGAGAACCGACCTGCGTTTGCTGCCAAGAGAAAGGGTGTTGGATACAAGTCTGCCCTAAGAGTAGAGATGCACACAAAAACCGGTTTCACTATTCAAAACCGGATCCAATCCGAAACCGGATTCGGTCAAAACCGGTTTTGACCAAACCGGATCAGATCGGATTCGCGTTTTGTGCATCTCTACCTATGAGCCTGAAGAGTCCAAAAGATGGGAGAGTCAAAAAGTATGGCTGTGCTTCAGGTAAAATCCACTATCTAACTCCATTAAGTTCCTATTCATTGATTCTTAATACATGATGTGATAAGATTGCATTTGAATGTTTTGCAGGATCAATGAAAAGAGAGGAAGCTTGATGAAAGAGCAAGATGAGTCTAATCACGAAGAATTGGATCTCGATCGCATGGATTCAAAGATTAGATTTGAGCTTATAAAGTTATGATAGAGTTGTTAGGAATATTTGATTACATAGTCTTTCAGTTGATTTTGCATTGTAAGGACAAATGTTTTCCGCTGCTTTTATGAATAAAATAAATTTTGACGTATTTATTTATTTATTTCCTTGCAATGAAATCATTATGAAAAATTGATGTTTGCATATTTATACTACGAATGGATGTGATTCTTAATTATGTTATTTGTGGAAAGGTCAAGAATTTACCAAATAAGGAGAGTTTCTCATCGCCCAAGTTTCAATTCGACAGAAACTTGGAATCATGCAACTTGGTTGCATGATGAATGAGAAATTTCATATTTGAAAAATAGACTAATTCGCTGACAAAGTGTCAGGTGAAAGACTAGGAGATCGAGTACACAAAGTTGTGTATTGATCAAGTCCACCACAAGAGTAACAAAGATATTCGTCATGATTCACTAAAGGTTTAGTAAATATGATTATACTTATAAGATTAAGTGTAATTCTGAATTGATTGAAAAGGTTCAAATCAATAGCGGAATGAATAAGAAGAATCAAATAAGCAGAAGGATAAAAGTTTCTCTATTCTAAGAAGAAGGGAGAGTACCTTTTATTATGTTTTATGATAGATCTTAATGATTAAGAACCATATCTCAATTGATCCTCTAAGTGACTCTTAGTACAGTTGTATGTTTGAGAAGAGGAATCAAGAATTGAAGAAATGGTTAAATCAAGAAGTTAATCATACTTCGTTCCAAAAACAAGTCTTAGAGTTAAGATTCCGACATTGAGTGACAAGTCTCAAGAAGGTTTATAACATTCATCAAATGTAGAATTTGAAAAAAGGTTTTCTTACTCTTGCACATTTGGAATTGGTAAGTTGTGATGTCTTGGATAAGACAAAGACCAACTAGGACCAATTGTATATGTTGTTTTGTCTTGGCAAAAGCTACACTAACTATTGAATATTTGTTTGTCAACAAATGTTTATTGACAAGAAAATCTTATATGTCAAGGAGCCACTGGGAGTCTTAATGGTTTTGAAAGGATTCAAGAACTAATCAAGAATAAACCTTATCGATCATCACTAGCACAGGAGTAGAGGTTTACAACCTATCGTGTTGACATTGTCTTGTTTTTGTGCCGTTCCAATCGAGTTAATTATGCATATGAGTCCTATGAGTTCTCGTTTGAGTGCATAAAAGGCAAGGACCTTAATCAATGAAAAGCACATTGATGGGAAAGGGTGAGCTGCTTAACTACTTGGAGGACATGGTGGGCAGCTGTGTTACCATAAGGCAAGAAATCAAGATTAAGAAAGTTCGGTCCATATGAGTTTGAATTTGTCGTATACTTTGTTTTTGACAAATTCACATGGATAGGAACACATACACCATTAAAATCTAAGTGTCATAAGATTCCCTCCTTCATGAAAATGACTGTGAGGAAATGCTTTCACTAAAAGAGATTTTATGAAGATAGTGGTTGTGATAATTGGATTCTCGAATTCGATTATGGTTACGGTATCCCTTTCCATGATTCGAATTGTGAGATTTGGAAATTAGTCTTAATTGTTTAGAAAAACATATGTGATATCTAAAGGAAAGGTGTATAAGCTTAGATAAAGGATTATCAAAGCATTAGGTATTAGAAACATGAACTTAAGAAATTCAATAAGTATTGTTTTTTGGAAGTTAAGTTGGTTTCTGAATACATGTCAAAGCTAGTGGGAGCATAAGTGTTATGTTTATAATAATCATCATGATAATGGGAGCATAAATGTTATGATTGTATGATTATTAAGGCAAGTATTGCAAGTTAGCAATATTAATTAAAGAAAACAAGAGTCATACTTTGCAAAGTAGTAAGGATGTAAAGTTGTTTTGCTATAATTAAGGGAGAGAATATTATGTTTCATTTCAAATCTAAAGGCTTAGGACGTGGAATGTTAATAAATTTAGTCAAGGATACAAAGTGTGTTCTTAAATTTCGATTATGATTACAGTATTCCTCTTCATATTTCGAATTATGAGAACGTAGCACATAAAATATTATGGCAGAAGATTGATAAAGTATCAAATCTTTATGTAATACATTATGTATCGTGTCCTATATGCTTTGGGTATAGGATCGATTGCAAATGTTATAATATTTGACCATTCTAAAATATTTCCAAATGTCTAGCGCATTTAGAGGGAAAAGGACAAGAATTGGTTTTGACTAAGATAATTTAACAACTATCAAAGGACAATCCAGGGTTCGCCGAGGATTGGTCGCTTGTGAGTAGTTGGAAGTATGATATTGGATGGACCATATTGACTTTATTATGAATAGATAAGATTCTATTAAGAATGAGTTGTCATATGGAAAATATGGAAATGTTTCCATATTGGGAGTTGGATATTGAGAATCAATGTCTAGATTAGAAACTTTTATGCAAAAGGATGTTCAAAGGAATGTACTTTGAGTGAAAGACATCACATCTATGGAATTGTCTTGTGACAATCCCCGATAGAGGACTTTGTAATTTCGTTGGCAATAGTCATTGTGACTTTTGTGCTATGACATTATGAAAGGATCATTGCATAAAATGTTAGAATCTAGCATATTCTATAAGTGGCAAGAATTTGATATTCTTTCATTTGTGGAAAGGATTAGGAGTTGTGAAATGAGTATGATTGGAAATGTGTTCATTTGATCTATTTTACAAAGCAAGAACCATATGTAAACATTGTGTGCATGCTAAGAGCATGGGACAAGTGTGGTAAGTAATTCAAGTAAGAAGTTGATTACCCGAAACGAAAAATAATGAGTAATCGATATGGTGATAAATAAAAGGTGTTTTATTTATACTCAAAGGTTAAGGCCATATGGGATTAGTATTATTCTTGTGTTTCACTTTGCATGTTTTGACTTCCTGAATAATTTAATTGGTTAAGAACAGTCAAATTATTCAAACAGTCCACAGTCATTCATATGCTGGAAGTAGGTATGAATGAAGACTGTGGTGAATTGGTGTGTGGATTGTCTAAAGAGCATTAGACATAAGCAAATGTTTGCTGCAATGTTCATGAGTGCTTATGAATATGATTTGAGCATTGGATTAAACCCACGCTCACTTGGATCACTTCATGGATTTCATCATGAGTGATTGGTGAGACGATAACATCTTATATTCTTGAAACCGAGATGTGTGAGTTGTATCTTGCGAGTCGGTTACACATTGATAATATGTAAACGCACCAGTAACTTGGTGTTATAAAACATATTGTTTTGTGTGATTTGGTGAGTGAGTGCAAGCGAGCATTGAGTCAAAGTTTATCCGTTCCTTTTATCCAAAGTAGGATAAAAGCAATATCAGTGGGACCCTCGATGATTTAGTGATGGCACATAAGCGCTTGGCCAAGCCGGGACTAAATTGATGTGTTCAATTATAGTGTGTCATTAGTCGTCATAAATCTAAATTCGGGAAACAACACATAGACAGAGAGAATGATTTAGATCCATGTCTCAGTCTATACGATATCTAGAAAGGAGGAATATATGATCCCTTATCTAAAGGACACGCACATCTGATAAGATCAGAGTTGATAGTGGCTTTAGAAAGCTACGAATGCAGATCAAGATCTGAAGTCATACGCGGAATATTTATTAGAATTATCCAAGTGGGAGACTGTTGGATTAGTGTCTAAGTCCATAACTATTTTGGTAGGTACTTGACCCGATGGTGCATGGTCCTTTTGGGTTGCCTTCACCAAAGCAACTTGATAGGATGAATTATGGAGAGAAAGGATTAAATATGATATATTAATATATTATGAGAATAATATATTAAAGGAGAAATCATATTGTTTAATTAATATTAGTCAAGAATTAATAAGAATTACATTTATGGCTAAAAGAGATTAATTAAACTTAAGGTACTGGAATTGTAATTATAAAATAATTGCAATTGGGCTATGGATTACCTTATAATATAAGGTTGGACGAATTCCATGGGGAAACCCATTAGAAATCGTCCAAGGCTTATTAAAAAGGGGTTCATGGGTTGCTTAGGGCCTAAGCATCCAAATTAGGGTTTCCTTGTTAGATAACCCTAATAGCCTCACTATTTAAAGAACCCTTAAGCCCCAAAAACGTGGTGAACTTGTTTTCTAGGGTTTCCACACGTTTTGGGCAGCCTCCTTCTCTTCTCTTCTTCATCCTCTTGCTCTTGGTGTTTGTGAACCATTAGAGGAGTAACATTTGTGACTCTAAGCTTTCTAAAGTCATTACAAGGAGGATTTGAGATTGTTATTGCTACATAACAATCAAGGTATGATCTAAAACTTAATTCATATGTTGTATTGATTATCATATATTAGATCTAGGGTTTAAATTCTTAGATGAATAGTGTGTACAATAGAGAAACCTAGATCCAAGCATTAGGGTTTGTATGAGCACATATGATGTTCTTATGGCTAAAACCCGTCACTTAGATCTAACATATTATAAACTGAAATTAGGGTTTAGAGAATTACCTTTGATTGTTATGTAGCAATAACAATCTCAATTCCTCCTTACAATGACTTTAGAAAGCTTAGAGTCACAATTCTCACTCCTCTAATGGCTCACAAACACCAAGAGCAAGAGGATGAAGAATAAGGAGAGAGGAGGCTGCCCTAAACCGTCCAAAACCCTAAGGAGTTACTTCCACACGTTTTTGGTGCTCTAGGGATCTTTAAATAGTGAGGCTATTAGGGTTATCTAACAAGGAAACCCTAATTTGGATGGTTAGGCCCTAAGCAACCCATGGACTCCCTCCTTAGAGGCGTAGGACGATTTCTAATGGGTTTCCCCATAGAATTCGTCCACCCCTCTAATATGGAGTCCATTAGCTCAATATTCAATTATCATACAATTGACAGTTCTAGTCCCTTAAGTTTAATTAATGTCTTTTAGCCACAAAATAAATTCCTAATTAATTATTGACTAACATTAATTAAACAATATAATTTCTCCTTTAATATATTATTCTCATAATATATTAATAAATCATAATTAATCCTTTCTCTCATTAATTCATCCTATCAAGTTGCTTTGGTGAAGGAAACCCAAAAGGACCATGCACCATCGGGTCAAGTACATACCAAAATATTTATGGACTTAGACACTAATCCAACAATAAGGTCGAGGGTGCTTTTGGCATATGCCCATCGTACAGGATGTACGCCCAGAAACCCTAACTTTAGGTTGAGCCATGATATAAAGAACATAATAGCTCAAAACCTAGCCTCCTTATCTGTCCCCCAACCTCAGAGAAAACCTAGAATGAATCATCTCCACATCATTGGGTGATTTTGATTTCAAGAAGCTCATTTTGGTGGTGTAAGCTTAGAAGAAGAAAAGAGGAACTTAGGAAGGAAGAACTTGGGAAGTTGGAGCTTATAAATCTGGAATAGCATCATCTTTTGGAGGTCTTTGGAGGTATAAAGTTCATAACTTTACTTAGGAATGCTTAGATCTAGTGTAGTGTGGATTTGGAGTTATTTTGGTCCCAAGAATGGATCTTTATGATGAAATCGTTTGTGAGCTTAGGGTTGCCAACCTCAGAGCTAGAAGGGTCCCATAAGTAGTAAAGTCTCCATCTTGAATATCTTTATGGGTTCATGCATGACATCTAGCCATTTCCATGGAAGTATGTTATTACCCTTCAAGTTTAGGCTCTTTTGGTGGGTTGCAAGCCACCAAGTAGTCGACTTTTTGGATTAAGACATTAATGAGGACTAGGATCTGTGATTGTAGCTTTTGGAGTTGAGTATTAAGAACTTAATGGGAAAGTGACTTAACAGGGGATTACGTTGAGCGTACATGCAGGTACGCCCAGCATACACACCATTTAGCTCGTACGCTTAGTGTACATAGGGGTACGCCCAGCGTACTCATCAGATTGGGCTGGACAAGTTTTTGGGCCTCGGTTTGGGCCTTACTGTGGATTTTGGGTCTTTGGACCTTAGTGGGCCATCAGGAGTCAGTTAATAAGGGCCATGTATATTCTTTGGGCTTAGGGTAAGGCCCATTATAGGAATAGGGCCCAATTTAGCAAATTGGGCCATTAGTGGGCCACTATTGGGCTTGGCAAGCCCATCTAGTGTTCGGCCTTATTATATTATGATTATGAGCCTTAGTTGGAACAAGTTGGGTTAGGGGTAAAATGGTTATTTTACCCTAATGAGGATTATTGTTTTAGAATAAGTAATATCTTTAGCATTGATAGCTCGGGGAGTCGAGAGATCAGCAGTTCAGGGATTTGCCAGCTAGCAGCGATGGATTATTTGCAGGATTTTGCAGTCAGCCTTGTGAGGTGAGGTTTCTCCAGTAGGAAGGATCTAAGGCACAAATGTCGGACCATTTATGTGTATGTTAGGGTAGACCAGATTTAGATCCGATGTCGGGGTTAGTCCGATGCAGTTTTTATGTTCCGGATTTCGGTCAGATGTCGGGTGGTACCTGAGGCAGTAGTGTAAGTTTAGTTATACTTGTTTTATTTTTGATACTTCTATGGGCTTGGTAGGGAGATGAGTGTGGGCGGGGGCCCATATGTCATCACTAGCCGAGTGTGGACGGGGTTCCATATCTCATTAGTAGCAGAATAGGAGCGTGGCCCAAGATAGACGGAGCCTTGAGACTAGCAGTTATAGTATAACGATTGTTTGTATGTTTTAGCATGCTTATATGTTATAGTTGTATGTGTATAGTGGGCGGGGCCCGGAGACTGGCGGGGCCGAGAAACAGGCAAGGCCTAGTAGATACAGAATTGTATAGTGGGCGAGCCCCGAAGACGGGTGGGGCCCATAGACAGGTGGGGCTTAATCTTGGGCGGGGCCCGATGTAGCGGGATAGGCCTAATGTTTTTAGTATGTGACTATATGTATGGTATGTGGTAGGTTGGGGAACTCACTAAGCTTCATGCTTATCGTTTTCAGTTTTGGTTTCAGTTACTTCCGATAGCGGAAGGAAGAGCTTGGGATGATCGCTTGGTACACACCAAGAAGTTTTAGCATGGAATGTTTTTACTCTATTTATTAGAACGTGTTTTGAAACGATACTCTAATTTGATATATCTATCTTTAATTATGGTTGGTATGAATGGATACTTATGGTTCTATTAATCCTTTAAGAACAAATTTTTTTTTGGTCATGATTTTTAGGAGGTTACAAGTTGGTATCAGAGCCTTGGTTTGAGGGATTCGGGCACGCCTCGGGTGTGTCCGAACTCAAACTCAGGATTTGGTATGAAAGTTGTCGAAAGAAAATAATTTTTAAAAAAAGAACCTTGAGAAAAGAACTTTGAGAAACGGAAAAGAGAAATAAACTGTAAAAAAGAAAAGGGTGTGGTGCATGCAGTCAACCGAGCTCAAGTAAGTACCCCAAAATACCCATACAAGTTATGTTATGATATGATATGCTTATGAGATTTGCATGCTAGATTACGACTAAGGATATAGGAAGGATGCCTTATATCCTTGTTATATATGTATGAGCTTTGTGAATTGCACCCCAGAACAGATTCCTGAGTAGGGGATAGAACAGTTTGATTGGATTATGTGGTTAGTTTTCCCATTGTCTGAAAGTTGCTTGTTTTTTGCTTGTGGCACTCTTAATAATGTAAGCTAGCTATTAAGTGAATATGCTAAGTCACATGTGGCATGGGCTGGATAATATCATAGTAATAGATTTGACCCTATTGTGCAGCTCTCATATGAGTCTAACCGTTCTATGGATGAGTCTTTTACTTGAAGGATTATATGATCTTTGTTGCATGTGGCTATGTTTATAATGTAGCTAGTTGACATTACTGGGAAGTCCTTCAGCACTTGATGACGGAGTGAGTTGGAGGATACCCTAAGGAAAGCCTTGGATGGGAGTAGTTTTAGTAGAAGGGACTTGGTGGAGTCAAACCAATTCTTTTGGAAAGTACGGATAGATGTGGAAGGTAGTATGGGCCCGTACTACTGAAAGAAGAGGTTCCATACTCGATTCAACAAGGGCCGAGATGAGTAAAGGGAACTTGTAGTGCGTGTGTGATCCCGAGTTAGTGATGAGTATTCTGATTGTGGATATGAGGTGTTGCGGCGTGATGAAGCTTCGAGATTGACTGATTGACTGTTCAGGCGCCGATAAGGGATCAGGATCAGGTGCATGTGTCAGTCAGCTCGAGGAGAAGATGAGCGAGAGTTTGTAGCAACTGATATTACACGTACTATACTGCACCAGACTCCTCGATCTTCGGTACGGTCAAGGAGGGCACATTGAAGATTTTAGATTAGAGGATGGGAGCCTTCGCGCTGACATGGTGGCCATGATGGGGGTGTATACCCTTCTTTCTGGAAGATTAGAGCTTGCGGAGCTCCAGGTTTTCATGGGCTAGGGACCCCACAGCTAGAAGCATAGGGTTGGCAGATGTTTCCAAAACTTTTCGTACGAGCCATTGTCTGAGAAGGACAAGGTCCGACTTATTTCCTGCCTCCTGAAGGACAGGGCACGTGATTGATGGGAAGAGGCTTGTAGTGATTTGCGGGATTATGCAGTGGACTCTATTTCATGGGATGAATGTTCTACCAGGTACCGAGCAGAGTTTTCCCAGGCAATTGAGGTGCAACACTAGGTGCGAGAGTTCCAGGTGGGGGCTCATTGGTACTGCAGTATACAACGGGCGAGAGGAAGGAGTATATCGGGGCGCAAGACTCTGAATGATATAACTTCTACAGTCGGTAGTGAAAGCTAGTTTGGAGCACATTGGTAACAATGGGGCTAAACCAGGTGAAGACTTCGGAGGATCCGGAGAAGAGACCCAAGTATGTGGATCAGCTCTGGAGCAGCCAACAAAGATGGATTCAGTACAACACATGTGGAAAGATGCACGACGAGGTTCTCATTAGATGGGTTTGAGTAAATCTATCTCGGAGTAATATTTTCTGCCTGGGGGTGGATTATATTTTCAAGTAATGTCATATGCCAAATGCATACCTGGGAATCATTAGTGGTTGGTAAAGGCTATTCTCCTTTTTGGGATGGAAGTGTTTAGTATCCTCTTGCTTTTGGTCGAGATCAATTAGAGGTAGCGAGCAAAAGATCTGCGGTCAGGGTTCCGCAGGACGATTTTCCAACATCGTCAGGATTCGTTGAATTCAGTCCTTGAGTTGGGACAAGTTGGAAGCGCCAAGGGAAGTGGCTTGTTGTTGAAGTATGGGCTGGAACATCAGACTTTTGGTCTTCAAAGCTTGAGGGTGGTAGCATTTCAAGCAAGTAAGGGTGATCGGCTTCGCGGGAACTTGGGAAGTGTCCCGCTAGTCTTCAGGAGTGGGACTGCGATAATAAAAGTTAGTTGTGGAACGCTTGCAAAGGTAAACATTGGTATCCAACAGTTTGATCATTGGATGGTAGTACGGACTGGGAATCCTTTCCAAGTAGTGAGTTGTAAGGATCTAGTTGAATCGAAGTGGGGGAGAACCCTACGAGAAGTCAGGAGCAGGAGTAAGTACAAAATTAGGATGAGTGTGCATCCTTGTTGAGAAGGAAAGCAGCCCAAGTGGCTGGTTGGATTGAGGAGGACGTGAGTTGGGTGTTTGGGAAATTTGCCAACATTGAGTTCGTATATGCATGTTAGTTGATGGCTGGTTTGGGAAAACAAGTCAGAGGATCGCCAGCAGGACTCGAGTGAGTCAGGATGTAGATTATGTGAACGTCTGGCATGGGATGCTTTCATATTAGTAGTCAGTGGTATAGTTAGCATGGAGAGTGTGGTAAGACTGTGGTTTAGCAGCAACATTCGTTAGTAGCCAGATAAAGGAGTTTTGGCGAGGGCCCGTATCTCCTAAGTCAGAGGAGTGTGGGCGAGGGCCCGTATCTCCTAGTTAGCAGAGTTTGGGCGAAGTCTGTGTCTCCTAGTTAGCATGATGGAAATCAGGAAAGGATAGTTCCTTGAGATTTAGTATGGAGTTGGCCTGCATAGCTGTAGAGAGGTGTGACCTTGGGAGAGGCCGCTCCAAGATATAGTTGGGTAAGACCTATGGGCGAGGCCCGTATGTTGGTAGCAGTGCACGTTGGACCTGGTAGAGACCTTAGGGTTAGGATAGGGTATCGAGGATCCTAGAGCATATAGAGTCAGAGTGGCAAAGTAGATATAACAGTTTTAGATAACCAAAGTTTCCTTCGAGAGTCGTTGGGAGCAACTGAGCGATTGAGATTGGGTTCAGTAACCAGTGGGAGTCCGGTAACCCAGTTCATGGCATATTACTTGGGACCAGGGTGGTCTTGGTTCATCCGAAAGGCGGATAAGAGACAGCAAAATCTTCATTCAGGGTAGGTAATGATAAGAGAAGTTTGGTGTGGGGCAGCTAGTTGAACGAGAAGTGCTACGCCTCTCACAGCAGGGTTAAATAATCTCATAGGGAAGGGTTTAACCCTATTGCACAGCTCTCGTATGAGTCTAACCATTACAAGGATGAGACTTTTACTCGAAGGATTATCTGATCTATTTTGTTGGGATGGGTTTTCAGCACCAGGACATAGTAAGAGGAAGCATCCAGTATGTATCAATGAAGTAACTAGCATAGGGAATGGCTAGAATGGTAGATTAGGAAAAGGGTATATCCTTCACAGAGATAGAGAAGGTTGTCCTTCATGGAAAATTGCCTTCGGGGGATTACTGAAAGGATTGTCCAACATAAGTACTCGGGGAGTACTGAAAGGATTGTCGGTAGGGTAAGAGCCGTGTTCTCAGGATCGTTGGTGGTTAGAGCGCTCTGGGGGTTCTTATCATCAGGGATTATTTTGCGGAGAGACCGGACGGATGACCAATGGTAGTGGTCCTTTGGGGATCGGACCCAACAGGCGATGTATGCATCAGGAAGGACTGTTGTGAGCTGATTGCAGGATAGTTGGTTGTAGCGGACTTTGAGGATGAACTCTAGTTTAAGTGGGGGTGAGTTGTAACGCCCTGTTCTGAAAGTATTTGTTTATGGGTTTCAGAGCCCGAGGCTAGGGGCGTTTCGGTCCTTTATGGGTCTTGAAGCGTTGGGCTTCTCGCCACTTTTTTGTGGATATAAATGTTGGATAATGTGTCTAAGTCCATAACTATTTCTGCTATGTAGTTGACCCGACCCGACGTGGTCCATTTGGGTTGCATGGCATCATGCAATTGGATAAACTAAATGAGAGAAATAACACTTATGGTTTATTAATATATTATAAGTTCTAATATATTAATAATATTATTTAATTAGTTTTGATCAAGAATTAATTTAGAATTAATTAAGTGATCAAAAGACAACTAATTACATATATGGGTAGATTATGTAAATCTTTGATATCTTATATAGTGGGCTAAGAGGCTCCATGGATTGTCAAGTTGGGTTTCACCCATAGGATGCACCATGGAGTTAACCCATGGATCAAGAAATGAAGAGTCAAGTCACATTAGGGTTTACCTAATGCAACACACTATATAAGCAATGTGTTTCTCCCCAAAATCCGCTACACTAACTACAAGAAGAGGGCTTGGCTGATTTTGCAAGTGTTAGAGTGTTCTCTCAAGTTTGTTCATTGCATTTGGTGTTGTGTGAAGCATTTGAGGCATCACACTTGAGGTGCTAGGCTCATAAGGTTTTAAGGAACACTTTCAACAACAAGGTATGTAGTTCTATCTTTCATTCAAAGAAAAATTATTCCCCATATATGCTAGATAGGACCATAACCTTGGAAATCAACTTTGCATGATAATTAGACAAACATAGTGATGGGTTTTAGCCATAAGAACTTTCCTATGTGCGCATGCAAAACCCTAATGCTTGGATCTAGGCTTTCTAATTAAACATGCATTTGAATCCAAGACTTCTAATAACTAATTAGCTATAAAACAATACAAAATCAGATCTAGAAGTTTACCTTTGAATCTCTTGTTTAGATCTTGTTGTCTTGGAGCTCTAGAGTCACAATTTTCACTCTTCTAATCGCTTACAAACACCAATAAGCAAAGAAAATGATTTGAGAGAGAGAAGAGGGAAGAAATTCGGCCAGGGTTTCTTTCTTCTTAAGAGGTGCCGATTTCCCTATGCCATGGGGTCTATTTATACTTGTAGACTCCTTAAGGGTTTCACCTTAAAACCTATTTGGATAATCCTTTCCTTAAAGCAATCCAAATCCTTACCATAGGTAAGCCTTGGACGATTTTGAGCTATCCAAAGCTCTAGAATCCGTCCAATCCCTATCTCTCACTACTAGAAAAAAGGCCTTTTACGACGCTCATTGCGCATCGTAAAACGCTCAGACGACGCGCAAATGCGCGTCAAGAGAGATGACGTGCTTTTGCGCGTCGTCTATACACGACGCGCATTTACGACGCGCATTTATGACGCGCATTTACGACGCGCGGTTATGACACGCATTGCGTATCAAGGAAGGCCCTGTCATAAAGGAAGACGACACGTATTTGCGTGTCGTAACCTTGCGACGCGCGTGTTTTTGACATGCAATGGATATCAAGGAAGCACCAGTCAAGAAAGGCCATGTCATAAATGAAGACGACACACATTTTTGCGTATCGTAATTTTAATTTTTTTTAAAAAAATATATTTATATATTTATTAATTTATAAATTAAATTTGTATTTAATCTCTCATAATAGAAATAAAATACCATATACAAAAAATACCACCCATTGCATAATATAAAATAAAATACCATATACAAAAAATACAATCCATTGCATTTAATTTGTATGTATAACAAAGACACATGTGTTAAACTTGTTACCATTAACATCTAATCGTATGGAATCGAGTGTTAAACTTGTTAACATTAATATCTGATTCATAAGTCCTTTCAACAAGATTGTTACATGCATAAATGAAAATAAACAAGAACATTAACAGCCCAGCTATGAACAATATTGTTACCTGCATAAGTTACTAAGAGACTTATATACTCAGCTGGTTTGTAATATGGCACTAACAAGCCCAAGAATTGTTTGTGTTTTTCGTGCTCCTGGTGGATCCTACATAGACAAAAGGTAAGAATTAAAATTTTCAAAGTAAATATAAGAAAAGGGCATTATAGTAATTACCTCCATGCAATACTCAATGTTCTTCTGGATAAGATGATTTAGAATCTTTGGTACATATCATAAGGATCCCAAAATCATATAGTTGGTTATTGTTTAATTGTTTAATTTATAACATTTTTCCCAGGATAAATGATGTTTATAAAAATATTTGAGAAGCCATACTCAAATATATATATATATATATATATATATATATATATATATATATATATATATACACACACACACACACACACACACATATATATATATATATATATTAAGTTCATTAAGTCAAAAAGAAACTAACAATTATAAACTTAAAAAGGATACTTGGGTCCACAACTTCAACCAAATTATCTGAGTTTAGCAACAAGATGTACTCTTTACCCTGAAAAGCATGATTGAGGTAATCTTGTTAAGTCTTATAAATTTAAAATGTTAATATAAAAAAATAAAAAATGGACAGCTGGCTTTACTTGTAATAATAATTCATCAATTTTGCCACTTTTCTTCAAGGAGAGCAAAGCCTCCTACTGATCAAAAGCATACCTTTTTGCAAAAGGAAGAATTAAAAATAATTATACCATGTAGATGTATAAATCAAGAATGAAGGGGAATATGAATATCCTTAGAACTTTAATTTTACTCATTAAAGTAAAGAAACAAATAGATCATACAGTGGTTTATCCTTTGAAATTCCTTTGACATCATTCTCTGGAACTTGATCTTATAACAAACACATAATGTCATTGAGAAGTGACAAGATATGATAATAGAAAAAATAAATAGATAAAAAGCTGATGCAGATGGGTCATCCATTGTAAAAGCAACAATACCCTGGGCAACATCTTAGTTTAATTTAACACCATGGACTTAAAAATAAAAATAGGAATTAAATGTACCTTATGTGCTGCTCAACTGACTTGGGTGGCAGCATCACTTATGGCATAAACTGTATTACTAAGAAGACTAGTAGTTCCTTGTGTCATGCATGTGATGAGTCCTGCTGGACTCTTCTATGTATGAGGGAAATCGGTAACAAAAAAAAAGCATACCAGCAACATATGGAAATAGGGGGCCAACGGACTGAAGATAGTAGAGATCTTCGGATAATTTGAATAAAATCAGATTAATAGCTTGCACCAGTAGTTGTAGGGTGCTATTCACTGTTACAAGCCTATTATTTAATCCAATATAGTTGTGACTCTGAGGGGAGATCTTAATGTTAGGTCCATAGTCTTCAATGAAGGACCTATAAATGTAATAACATATCAAAAATGGAAGTTTAAATTTATTCAAATATAAGCATGTTAGATCTGATTTTCTTTGGTGTGTTTGTACAGGGGGTGAAGTTATGGATCAAATGCAGATACCCTATCGACAACCCTTCCATTTCCCATGCTTTCCATTATTTTCTCAATATAATTTTCAAACATCAAATGAGATAATTAAAGGCTTACTGCTGCTTGCACAAGCCTCTGTATGTTGAATCGCTACACCCTGGAAACTCCCCAATTGCTCCTTCAAATGAGATAATTAAAGGCTTTCCTTTTCTTGAAGTAACAAGGGATCTAATTTATGATTTATGATGAATATATATAAATGTTAAATGATTGTGTATAAAATGACACACCTGACTGAGAATGTTTTTTCCCAATATGAGAAAAACAACCTGCATGGTTGTAGAAATATTAACTTATGGAAATAGAATGTTATTTCTTTCATTCAACCTTTTTCTATATATGCAGAATCATATCATGAGATTTAAAGGGTTCAAAACTTACTAAAAGCTGCTGATGGAGTCACTTGATTATCGGAAAGCGCACCATCCACAAAGAATCTGCCATTATCCACAAAATACATATATGCTTCTATAGGGACATAACTGTAATTATATGCAACTTGCACATCATTCATGAAATCTTAACCAAATACTTGTAAACCCTCTTTGTCGGCATCCAAGATCAATGAGGTAGATGGTTGTAAATAGAAGTCATTGTCCACAGGGCATATGTATGATTTAGGAACTAAAACACCAGAAACAAATGTATTGATAAATGTTAGATTTTTTAAAAGTGAACCATATGTTTGATTCGTTGAGGGCTCAGTCTTGTTCACTTCTTCTAGCAAACAACACCTCAGCTGAACCCTGCAACAAAACAAATTCAATGTTTTTCTTTCATGAAAAAATAAAATAATTCAAAACTAATAATACTTACACTTGGACGACCATTTTTGTCATAGTGAATTGCATATCTTTTGAGCTCTCCAATCTCAGAGAAAAGTTTATGGGTTGGAATTGCAAATGGATAGTGTCAAGGGGAGATTTAAAAAAAACATTGGTTTGATGATGATGATGATGATTATGATTGATGATGGATGATGAATGATGAATGTGTACCCTAATATCTTCATTTGTGACTCCAATGTCCAGATTGGAAACATTTAATCTTGCACCATTATCAAATCCTACTGCTTTTAGACTCTCTTCAAACAAACCCTGCTGCCATGTGGATATCTTTGGTCTGCGGAAAGACTGGAGCAAGTATACACCAAGTTAACACTTAACACAATTCACCATTCATTCTCCACAAACATTCAATTATTCAAACAATCTTAACATTCCCTTTTCAGAAACTGAAGATATCCCAGTTAAAGAAATAGAATCCACCATAAACTCCCCCTTTACAGAACCTTTTATCACTTGAGGTAAAATGGTCAAGAAAAAAAGAAAAGAAATATAAATTGTTAGTGTTGGTGTTGGTTATTTGACATGACGAACCTCCCAAGATAGGTGACAATTCTTTAGTAGCAACTTCTCCTCATGTTTGAATTTGTAATGCAAATGTTAAGAGGTTCTGAATCAAACGTATAAGATTATCCATAGATTTGAGCTTGCCTTTGCAATAGTATAAGCTGAGGGTCGAGCATTCATAGCAAGGGGACCTCTGCGAGGTGGCCCTGTTGGTCTTCCACCACCAAATGATCTTCCTTGACCTCGACCACCACCACCACCACGAGCCCTACCTCTCCCTCTGTCTCTAATCTTCTTCAAATAGATTTTGGTGCGATACTGGATCAGCTGCTGATGCAATCGTATACGAATCGACAAAATCAAGCAATTGAATCAAAAATGAAGTTGTTTATTCGTCATTAGTTTTCATCCCCCAAACAGAGGAGGAAATTGAGATAATCAATGGGTTCGAGCCGCCGTTAGAGGTGGTGGAGTTTCTGTTTAGCCGCTGTCGCTATAGAGATGTAGCAAGGTACGAGGTGAGATCTAGGGTTCGAGCATGAGAAAGAACTGTTATAGGATCGCTGGTGATTGGATTTCATTGGAGGGTGGAGATGCAGAAGAGAGAACACGCAGTAGAGAAAGGCGGGGCAAGTTCTTCACAAAAAGCCCTAGCTCCGATTGGATTCCAGCATCGACGAGGCCTTTGACGTCGGTTTTTGTTTGGTCAAAAGCTTTGAGCTCTGATTGTCGATCGTAGCTTGAGCCCGCTCAAGCAATGGTGGCAGTCATTTTTGTGAAGATCATCGTGTTATATATGCGAAGGTATTCTCTAGAAAGGTGAGTGAGCATCCTTGCAATTGTGGCCCTATGAACGTAAAGTGTTTGATTTCTTGTGAGAAATGAAGCGATAGAGATCGATCTATGGAGGATGTGGGTCGTTCTTTGAGGGATGAAAAAACCCTAGTTTCTTAGACTTTTTGAGTACGGGGTTTTCTAAATTTTAGATTCCCGTGAGGTATTAAGGATGGGACATGATGTTTGATGAGATCGATAAGGAGGTCAGGAGTGGCGGGGAAGCGGATCAGAGAGGAGAGAGAAAGAGGGAGCGAGAGGGGAGAAGATGAAAGATAGAAAGAAGGTAGCAGACGACTTTTCAAAATTTTGGGGATTTCGTTTCCCACCTCTACTAAACGTGCGTTTTCATTAAAATTATAAAGCGACAAATATAGAGGACGCGCCTTTAAAATAAAGCGCCCTCCGTGTTTTTAATTTCTTTTCGTGAGACACTAATTTAAGGGCACTCAGTAATGCGGGACCTAAATTCTTAAAATTTTTGAAGAGATGACTCTTTTTTAATGTCGCTCTCTAATGCGTAACATAAATCAAAGAGTGTCGTGTTTTGCGCGTCGTAAAAGGCTGTTTTTCTAGTAGTGTTTAAGGATTTACAGTCTAAAGTGTAACTATCAAACAATTGACAGTTTATACCCTCTTATTTAATTAATCTCCTTAAGTCACCAAATTAATACTAATTAATTTATGACTTATATTAATCAAATACTAATATTATTATTCCTTATATTATTCTCATAATATATTAATAATATTTATTCCCTCATAATAAATCATCCTACCAAGTTGCTATGGTGAAGGCAACCCAAAAGGACCATGCACAATCGGGTCAAATACTTGCCTAATATAGTTGAAGCCTTAGACACTATTCCAACAGTCTCCCACTTGGATAAGACTAGTAACTATATGCACAAGTACAATTCGATTTGCAATCATAGCTCTCAAAGATGCTGTCAAACTCTGATCTAATCAATCTTGTCCTTTAGATAAGGGATCGTACAGTCCTCTGTTAGATATCATGCTGACAATTCTATGGAATGATTAGCCAAGCATTTAGGTTTCTCGATGTCTGATTTATTTGACATAAAACTTAATCGAACACATCAATTCAGTTCTGACCGGGCCCGACACATAAGTCAAATCAAGTCATCGAGCGGCCGAGATATCGCTTTTACCTTCTTAGGATAAAAGTTACAGATAAACTTCGACTTATATGCATTTACTTATTCATTAATCAACTATACACAACAATGCATTTTATAACACCGAGTTACTGATGCATTTTCGCATTATCAATGTACAACTAATTAACAAATAACAAACCATATATCTAGGTTTTAACACTATATGATATTATCATCTTGCGATCACCCCATTTATATCATATTCCATAAGGCGATTCCAGCAAGCACGGGTTTGTTCCAATGCTGAAAACCAGTTCATAAGCACTCATGAACGTCGCAACAATCTCTTGCTATGTCTAATACCATTTAGACAATCTACGCACCAATTTACGACAATCTTCATTCATATATACTTCCAACATATGAACGATTGTGGACAATTTGAATAATTCGATTATTCTTAATAAATTTAATTATTCTGGAAGTCAAAACATGCAAAATGAAACAATAGTTAAACAATTAACATTAGACAGTAACATTACTCATAAATAAAACTCCTTTATTTAATCATCAAATGTTAATTACAGTTATCTATTACACGTTTCTTATACTATCTAATCTACGCTAATATCATCCTTCAGCCCAATACTCCTAGCATGCTGCAACTGCTTAACCCTACTCAGTCCCTTCGTAAGCGGATCTGCTGGGTTATCTTCTGATGATATCCTCTTCACTACGAGTTGTCCTTATTCTACACGATGTCTAATAAAATGATATTTTCTGTTGATATGTCTAGATCTACCATGATCCCTCGGTTCCTTGGTTAAGGCAACCGCTCCTTCATTATCACAGAAAATCTCCATGGGCTCCTTTATGGCGGGCACAACTACAAGATCACCGATGAAGTTCTTTAGCCATATTGCCTCCTTCGACGCTTCACTCGGTGCAATGTACTCTGATTCGCACGTTGAATCAGCTACGGTTTCCTGCTTGGAACTTTTCCATGTCACTGCTCCTCCATTCAGGGTAAAGACCCAGCTCGACTGCGAACGGTAGTTGTCCCTATCGGTCTGAAAGCTGGCATCACTATACCCTCGCACCTTCAAGCCATCACTCCCTCCGAGGACTAAGAACCATTCCTTCGTCCTCCGAAGGTACTTAAGGATATTCTTCACCGCAATCCAATGGGCTATGCCAGGGTTCCCTTGATATCTACTAACCATGCTCAAAGCAAAGGCTACATCAGGGCGAGTACAAGTCATAGCATACATGATTGAGCCAACTGCGGAAGCGTATGGTACTCGGCTCATTTCTGCTATTTCTGCTTCGGTACTCGGACTTTGAGTCTTACTCAACTTGGCATTACTTTGTATCGGTAATTCTCCATTCTTCGAGTTTTCCATACTAAAACGTTTTAGTACCTTCTCTAAGTAAGTGTTCTGACTAAGTCCTATTAGTCTCTTACTTCTTTCTCTCACTATCCTTATTTCCAAAATGTAAGAAGCCTCTCCGAGGTCCTTCATAGCGAAGCACTTCCCGAGCCAGGACTTAACCTCCTGTAGAGTCGGGATGTTGTTTCCTATGAGAAATATGTCATCGACATATAGAACGAGGAAGCTTACTATACTCCCACTGGCTTTGACATATACATGTGACAACCCGATATTTCAACTCTTTGTAATGACCAAAAAGGGTCAAGTATGGTAACCACTTTTGTGTAATAAAATTTACTTTCATAATAAAATGTACAAATAGTTCTATTTAATTTCCTTCTATGTTTAAATGTCTTTGAACCATGATCGTACGTGAAAAGAACGCCCAAATCCGACTTCATATAGCGAAGTTATGATTTTTCCAAGTTCGGCTTAGCAACAGACATCTAAAAACTCGAATCGGAGATCGAGCGACTTTTGGCCGGAATGACCTAAACGAGAATCGAAGGTCTCGACAATGGTATTCCAGTGGTAAAAAGTCTGGCAAAAACCGACATCAGATAAAGAAGTTATGAATTTTCAAAGAAATTCCTTAAACACGATGAGTTTAAAATATATAATAAAAAAAAAAATTCGGAATTTGCCGACGGAGTCTAAACAAAAATTGTAGAGCGTAGTCTCACCTACGCGTGGATATAAAGACCATCGAAAACGGAGTTCGTATGAAGAAGATATGAATTTTTGAAGTTTATTAAATAAATTATATATTTATTTAATTCAAAAATCGGACCTTATCTGAAGAGGGGTCAGCGTTCTCATCCGAGGTACGCGCTGCGTACCCCTGTACGCCCTGCATACCCGAGAGACTTGGCCTCTGATCGTCCACGTCGCCCTATCCGTGGCGTCCGACCCGTCCGACCCGCCGTCTCGTCCGACCCGCCGTCCCATCCGACCCGCCTCCCCACCAACGCGTCCCATCCGAAGCCGAGGCAGTCGAGGCTTCTGTCATGCATGACGTATGCGTACGTGCTGCGTACGAGCGTACGCCCCGCATACCGAGGCAGTTCAGCCTTCCTATAAATAGGATGCGAGGGCTTCCGAGAAAAGGGCTCATTTCTCTCCTCTCTCTCCTAATCTTGCCTCGTTTTCCGTGCCCGTTCAAACCCGAAGCTCTGGTCTTTTTGCTCAAGTCCCGAGGGTCGATTTTACTCCCGAGATTCCCGAGAATCCCGAGGAAAATCCGTTTCCCGAGACGAAACTCTGCCCGGTTTTCCATCTCGCTATCTTCAAACTTTCAAGTGAGTTCATACCCCTTAATTTACCTTTTAAATATTTTATAAATTCTTTTATATGCTTTCAAGGGGGGATTACAAGTAAAACACACGAGTATTATCGTGTGTTACATAAAGAAACTCTTTTATATGCTGTTATATATCCAAATCACATGCGATTTATAAACCTTTAAGGAACTTTCATATATATAACATATGTTAAAATAGCATTCTATCTTTTGAAATATAAATTTGTAGTAATGCATGTATAAACTAAACTTTTCTTAGATTATTCTTGTCTATCTTAGACTCTACACCAAAAATCTATGCTTTCATAAACAAGTGATTCCTTTTTCTAGGTATTTCTAAACAAACAAGACACACTTTTAGAAAACTATAATAGGTATAGTTTTACGAACAAATTTCTAACTCTTATGTACTAGAAACCTGAATTTCAAGAAGTTTACTTTCGTATACAAGAACAAACGTAACATTTTAACAAGTAGATCTGTTTTTATGCCACGGTTTTGTGAGACACTAATTTCATGTACGTTCGAGTACACATTTCAAGTCCTTTATTATATACCCGAATCCCTTGGAGGGGGAGCGTGGTGTTTGTGTATAGATCTATACGGGCTTGACAACCCGCGGCCTGACTGTTAGCTGCAGTCCACCGTTTGGGGTGACAAACGTCATAACATTCCAACGCCTGAAGAACGTTGTGTATAGGCATTTCGAGTCGATAGTATGGTTATAAAACTCACAAGGGGTATTAAAAATGCATTGATTTACAAGGTTTTCAAACTCATCGGTTATTTTACACTTACATACATTTTAGAAACAAACATTGGTCTTGAGTGAAGGCTACTTTTATACTAGTAGAAAATATAGGATTTTCTAAACACAAACAAACAAGGACAAAACATTTAATTTCATTCAAACATTGTCATTTAAATACTTATGAAACTCACCAGCTTAAATGCTGATCTACTCTTTCAAAATTACTTGTATGTCCCAGGAAATCAGTAAATTTCAGGTATTCATTTTGCTTTTGATGAAGGGATGCTGCGGCGCCAGTTTGATCTCATATTTTGACATCATATTGTAATTGGTTTTGAACATGTAACTTTTGAAAAATGTAAACTTTCAATTATATATATGATGGTTGTATTGCTTTCTTTACTATGTATTCATTTGTTACGTTACCACATGAAGTCATCCGCCCCCGAACGTTTCCGCCGTTCAGGTTTGGGGGTGTGACAGATTGGTATCAGAGCAATGTTTATAGTGAACTAAGTATATCAAACCACATAAGATATACAAACTATAAATGCTTAAGGGACTAATACTCTCTGGCGAAACAAATTTTCTTTTTACGCTCAAGCAGCTTTGCGTTCAACTTAAATTGATAGTTCATTTAAGTACAATTACATGCATACCACAAATTATTTTCATGTTATACAACTATACAAGTATATAGACAAGTTGACACTACGATTGAGACTCGATATATGAAAGATTTTGGACAAATATAGCGTGATCAACTATATTTGCCCGAGATTGGACCAACGTATATCGAGGAATGATCGTAGTAAGCAACAAGTCAAACCTTACCAAACCATTACTAGAATCAAACACAAGAATTTAAATACTATAGGAGTATTTGCTATCTAAACTAGTTTAACTTACATGTTTTGCACGTTTCAACTTTATTCCATTCTTATAACCCTATTTCCCGTACAGTCAAATGGCTGGATTTCACCACCCTGGCGACCCCTACTTTCCCAACCAAGGCAACGGAGGATGGATCGAAGATGATCCCGAAGAGGACGAGGAACCCATAGAAGTGGGTGATGACTCCGGTACCGACTCAGAGCCGGAAGTTATCGATCCACCACCCATTCAACCTCCCGTCTTCGTAAGGAACATTCAAGGACCGACTCCCGTCTGGGGAAATCACCTCCACCATTGGAGCCAGCAGCAAAACCTACGCCCTCCCTACGGCATGTGCCGGGACTTCTACGATGTCCGAGGCGGAGGTTCAGCTGATCGAGCACTCCCGGTAATGGTGGGTAAGTTAGCCAATCAGTCCTATCAGTCTGGAGTTCAAGCTAGTCGACTCCGGGATGTCAACGTGGAAGTGCAGGTTCACACTTCTGACATCCGTAGGCTGGACAAGATACAAGACAAGGCTCAACTCCAAACCGAAGCATTTCAAGCGCAAATGATTGCAGCCCTCGCTGAACTGAGAGAACAACAAGCCGCTTTTGATAGGCGTCTAGTGGAGTCGAAGCAATCAAATGCGGAGCCAAGCTCCAAGCGCAACCTACGACACAAGTAGTGCTTGTCAAGGACTCAAATTTTGTTATAGTTTAGGACCTCGGCTAAAAGTCTTTAAATTTCTCGAACTTTGTAACCGGAGACCCTTATAGGGGTCAAATTTTCATGATCGTTGTAACAACTTTTATATTAATATAAGTGACACTATTACTACTATGTTAAGTATTTCGTTCAAACCTTGAATGGTCTTTGGGAAGCCAAATACTTGTTTCATACCTTCAGTCTTACAAATAACTTTCATTCTTCTATTTTAAGACTCATACTATCATCTGTTGTTGAACTATAGCGATTTAGTTCATGAGACACATACATTTTCTATTCTATGAAATTCTTATCCTCGTCTTTTCAACCTATAGTTGAAGGATGCCTCCACGTAGGAATCCAAGGCGAAACAACGGTGAGGAAGCACCCGTACCACCACCTCCACCACCTCAATTTGATGCTGTTATGTTTCAAGCAGCCGTCACCGCAGCGGTGGCAGCTGCCATGTCACAGATCAATAACTCGAGTACTAATGGCTCGAGATCTGGCACACACCTATCCAACCATGGCGAGAGTCATGGACCACCTCGAGAATGCACCTATAAGGACTTCACTAATGCCAAGCCCCGAATGTTTTATGGAACTGGTGGTGTAATGCCCCTGAGGCAGTGGATTGAAAGGACGGAGGCAGTCTTTGAAATCTGCTCCTGTCCCGAGCACAGCAAAGTCAAATTTGCAACTTTCACCCTTCTTGATAAAGCTTTAACTTGGTGGAATGGCCACGTTAAAGTACATACCCTAATCGTGGCAAACTCCATAAGCTGGGAGAGCCTGAAAGCCATGATGATGAGAAAATACTGCCCACGGGGAGAGATTCAAAAGCTTGAACACGAGCTATGGACTCTCGGAATGGTTGGTACCGACATCGCTACTTATACCAACAGATTCTGCGAGCTGGCAATCCTTTGTCCAGATATGATTGCTCCCGAGAGCAAGAAAATAGAAAGGTACATCTGGGGACTGACGCCCCAAATGCGATCAAGCATGTTAGCTTCTAAACCTGACACCTTTGAAAGTTCAAAGGAACTGGCACAATCTCTGATTGACTATGGAGGTCATCAGAACTCAACCACTTCTGCACCAGCACCACAGAAAGGAAACAACAACAACAACAACAACAACTACAACAACAACAACAACAACAACAACAACAACAACAACAACAATGGCAGAAAGAGAGTGTGGAATAAAGGGAAGGGTGGGTCTTCCCAAGAATCCGCAAAGAAACAACTGGTTTCAGTGAATGCTGCCACTGTACCTACTACAGCTCCTACAAATACCTACCCAACAAAGCGTTATGTAGGTAACCTCCCAAAGTGTACCAAATGCAATTACCACCACCATGAACCTTGTCGGGAAATGCAGGGCGCCAACTGCAACAGGAAGGGACACACAGCCCGTTTCTGGAAGGACCCTGCAAAACCTATCACTCAAGTTCCCGGTGAGGGTGTAGGGCAGACTTGCTACGGTTGTGGCGAGGTGGGCCACTACAAGAGGAACTGTCCTAAGGCAGCAGGCACCGGAGGTGTGGGACGAGTTTTGGCAATAGGCCACGATGAGTCTGTAGCTGACCCAACTATAGTTGCTGGTACGTTCCTTCTTGATAATTCATACGCATGCATACTATTCGATAGTGGAGCGGAGAGAAGCTTCGTGAGTTAAAACTTTATTCATTTACTTAAACCTAAACCTAGCAAGTTAGAAAAATCATTCACTGTAGAGATGGCCAATGGAAAAACCGAAAACACTAATTGCATATACATGGGCTGTACGTTAACTTTAGACAACCATTCTTTCCCAATCAATCTCATGCCGGTCCAAATTAAAAGTTTTGACGTCATAGTCGGCATGGATTGGTTGAGTCTTCTTCACGCCGACATCATGTGCTTTGAGAAAGCAGTCCGTCTTAATCTCTCTAACAACGAAACCTTAGTTATCTACGGCGACAAATCTAGTACAAACCTTCGCATCATTTCGTGCATCCAAGCTCGAAAGTGCTTGCGGAAGGATTGTCGAGCATTCCTAGCGCACATCGTTGATACAAGTCAAGAACTGAAGGACATCAAGAGCATCTCGGTAATACACGACTTTCCTGATATCTTTCCAGAAGAACTACCAGGATTACCACCGCAACGCCAAGTCGAGTTCAGAATCGACTTAGTTCCAGGAGCTATCCCAGTAGCGAAGTCGCCTTACCGTCTCGCACCAGCAGAGATGCAGGAACTTTCCAGTCAACTTAATGAACTCCTTCAAAAAGGATTCATAAGACCAAGTTTCTCACCTTGGGGAGCACCGGTCTTGTTTGTAAAGAAGAAAGACAGATCGTTCCGTATGTGCATCGACTACAGAGAGCTGAACAAACTTACTGTCAAGAACCGCTATCCTCTACCCCGCATTGACGACCTATTCGATCAACTTCAAGGAGCGAACTACTTCTCAAAGATAGACCTACGATCCGGATATCACCAATTACGAGTTCTAGAGGGGGACATTCCAAAGACAGCTTTCCGAACTCGTTATGGACACTACGAATTTGTAGTGATGCCGTTCGGATTAACCAATGCACCAGCAGTATTTATGGAGCTAATGAATAGGGTATGCCGCCCTTACTTGGATCAGTTCGTCATCGTCTTTATCGATGATATACTTATCTACTCTCGAAGTGAGGAAGTGCATAGTCAGCACCTACGAAAAGTCCTAGAAACACTGCGAACGGAGAAACTCTATGTGAAGTTCTCTAAATGCGAATTTTGGATTCGAAGAGTCGAATTTTTAAGCCACGTTGTTAGCGAGAAAGGTATACACGTGGACCCCTCCAAAATTTAGGCTATTGAGAACTGGTCGGCACCAAAGACACCTACAGAAATTCGTCAATTTCTAGGTCTAGCTGGCTACTATCGCAGATTCATAAAGAACTTTTCGAGCATTGCGAAACCTCTTACTACATTAACCCAGAAAGGTGTGGCCTTTGACTGGGAAGCGAAACAAGAGAAGGCATTCCAGACACTAAAGCAGGCCTTGTGCACCGCACCGATACTATCCCTCCCCGAAGGGATAGAAGACTTCGTAGTGTATTGCGATGCGTCAAATCAAGGACTTGGTTGTGTTCTTATGCAGAGAGGGAAGGTTATTGCTTATGCCTCCCGCCAGCTTAAGACACACGAAGTGAACTATACGACACACGATCTCGAGTTAGGAGCAGTGGTATTTGCTCTGAAGATCTGGAGGCACTACTTATACGGGACAAAGAGTACTATCTTCACCGATCACAAGAGCCTTCAACACATTTTCGATCAAAAGGAACTCAACATGCGACAACGACGATGGGTTGAGTTACTGAATGACTACGAATGCAAAATTCGTTACCATCCTGGCAAGGCCAACGTAGTAGCTGACGCCCTCAGTCGAAAGGAATACACTGGTCGGAGGGTCAAATCTCTGACCATGACTATCCATTCCCACTTATCCACACAAATTAAGGAGGCACAAATGGAAGCTTTGCAACCTGAAAATGTGGCAGGTGAATCCCTGCGAGGTTAAGGTTAAGGTCGAGTATCAGAAACCGTCAAGATTACTACAACAACCAGAGATACCAGAATGGAAATGGGAGCGGATTTCTATGGACTTCATAACCAAGTTACCCAAGACGACAAGTGGACTCGATACCATATGGGTCATTGTCGACAGATTGACCAAATCCGCGCATTTCCTACCCATCAAGGAGACTGACAAAATGGAGAAGCTTACAAGAACTTACTTAAGGGAAGTAGTGCGACTGCATGGTGTTCCGATATCCATTATCTCCAATCGAGATAGTAGATTCACTTCAAGATTCTGGCAGTCACTACAAAGTTCCCTGGGAACTAGGCTAGACATGAGTACAGCCTACCACCCACAAACAGACGGACAAAGTGAGAGAACAATACAAACTTTAGAAGATATGCTGAGAGCCTGTGTGATTGACTTTGGAAAGGCATGGGATATTCATTTACCCCTTGTCAAATTTTCATACAACAATTGTTATCATACAAGCATAAAGGCTGCTCCGTTTGAAGCCCTCTATGGTCGAAAGTGCAGATCCCCTCTGTGCTGGACTGAAGTTGGCGATACCCAGTTAGCTAGAGGAAGAGTTCCTGAAAGCACTCTCACCGGTCCGGAAATCATACGAGAAACGACAGGGAAGATCGTTCAGATTCGTGAACGATTGAAAGCCTCTAGAGACCGACAGAAAAGCTACGCTGACCAAAGGAGGAAACCTTTGGAATTCCAGGTGGGAGACCACGTCTTATTAAAGGTCTCACCGTGGAAGGGTTTAATACGACTTGGAAAGCGTGGGAAACTAAATCCAAGATACATAGGGCCTTTCGAGATCCTTGCCAGAATCGGCCCTGTGGCTTACAAGCTTAACCTACCGCGCGAACTTAGTAACATCCATCCAACCTTCCACGTCTCAAACTTGAAAGAGTGTCTGTCCGACGAGACTCTTGTTATTCCACTCGACGAGATCGAAATCAACGAGAGCCTCAACTTTGTGGAAGAACCAGTAGAAATCATGGACCGAGAGGTCAAACAAACAATACAAAGTCGCATACCCATCGTGAAGGTTCGCTGGATCGCCAAGCGGGGACCTGAATTCACATGGGAACGCGAAGATCAGATGAAACAAAAGTACCCTCATCTCTTTCATGTTCACTAGTATCTTTACTACTTTAAATTTCGGGACGAAATTCTCTCTAACGGGGGGATGATGTGACAACCCGATATTTCAACTCTTTGTAATGACCAAAAAGGGTCAAGTATTGTAACCACTTTTGTGTAATAAAATTTACTTTCATAATAAAATGTACAAATAGTTCTATTTAATTTCCTTCTATGCTTAAATGTCTTTGAACCATGATCGTACGTGAAAAGAACGCCCAAATCCGACTTCATATAGCGAAGTTATGATTTTTCCAAGTTCGGCTTAGCAACAGACATCTAAAAACTCGAATCGGAGATCGATCGACTTTTGGCCGGAATGACCTAAGCGAGAATCGAAGGTCTCGACAATGGTATTCTAGTGGTAAAAAGTCTGGCAAAGACCGACATCAGATAAAGAAGTTACGAATTTTCAAAGAAATTCCTTAAACACGATGAGTTTAAAATATATAATAAAAAATAAATAAATTCGGAATTTGCCGACGGAGTCTAAACGAAAATTGTAGAGCGTAGTCTCACCTACGCGTGGATATAAAGACCATCGAAAACGGAGTTCGTATGAAGAAGATATGAATTTTTGAAGTTTATTAAATAAATTATATATTTATTTAATTCAAAAATCGGACCTTATCCGAAGAGGGGTCAGCGTCCTCATCCGAGGTACGCGCTACGTACCCCTGTACGCCCTGCGTACCCGAGAGACTTGGCTTCTGATCGTCCACGTCGCCCTATCCGTGGCGTCCGACCCGTCCGACCCGTCCGAAGCGTCCGACCCGTCCGAAGCGTCCGACCCGTCCGACCCGCCGTCCCATCCGACCCACCGTCCCATCCGACCCGCCTCCCCAGCAACCCGTCCCATCCGAAGCCGAGGCAGTCGAGGCTTCGGTCATGCATGAGGTACGCGTACGCGCTGCGTACGAGCGTACACCCCGCGTACCGAGGCAGTTCAGCCTTCCTATAAATAGGATGCGAGGGCTTCCGAGAAAAGGGCTCATTTCTCTCCTCTCTCTCCTAATCTTGCCTCGTTTTCCGTGCCCGTTCAAACCCGAAGCTCTGGTCTTTTTGCTCAAGTCCCGAGGGTTGATTTTACTCCCGAGATTCCTGAGAATCCCGAGGAAAATCCGTTTCCCGAGACGAAACTCTGCCCGGTTTTCCATCTCGCTATCTTCAAACTTTCAAGTGAGTTCATACCCCTTAATTTACCTTTTAAATATTTTATAAATTCTTTTATATGCTTTCAAGGGGGGGATTACAAGTAAAACACATGAGTATTATCGTGTGTTACATAAAGAAACTCTTTTATATGCTGTTATATATCCAAATCACATGCGATTTATAAACCATTAAGGAAGTTTCATATATATATATATATATATATATATATATATATATATATATATATATATATATATATATATATATATATAACATATGTTAAAATAGCATTCTATCTTTTGAAATATAAATTTGTAGTAATGCATGTATAAACTAAACTTTTCTTAGATTATTCTTGTCTATCTTAGACTCTACACCAAAAATCTATGCTTTCATAAACAAGTGATTCCTTTTTCTAGGTATTTCTAAACAAACAAGACACACTTTTAGAAAACTATAATAGGTATAGTTTTACGAACAAATTTCTAACTCTTATGTACTAGAAACCTGAATTTCAAGAAGTTTACTTTCGTATACAAGAACAAACGTAACATTTTAACAAGTAGATCTGTTTTGATGCCACGGTTTTGTGAGACACTAATTTCATGTACGTTCGAGTACACATTTCAAGTCCTGTATTATATACCTGAATCCCTTGGAGGGGGAGCGTGGTGTTTGTGTATAGATCTATACGGGCTTGACAACCCGCGCCCTGACTGTTAGCTGCAGTCCACCGTTTGGGGTGACAAACGTCATAACATTCCAACACCTGAAGAACGCTGTGTATAGGCATTTCGAGTCGATAGTATGGTTATAAAACTCACAAGGGGTATTAAAAATGCATTGATTTACAAGGTTTTCAAACTCATCGGTTATTTTACACTTACATACATTTTAGAAACACACATTGCTCTTGAGTGAAGGCTACTTTTATACTAGTAGAAAATATAGGATTTTCTAAACACAAACAAACAAGGACAAAACATTTCATTTCATTCAAACATTGTCATTTAAATACTTATGAAACTCACCAGCTTAAATGCTGATCTACTCTTTCAAAATTACTTGTATGTCCCAGGAAATCAGTAAATATCAGGTATTCATTTTGCTTTTGATGAAGGGATGCTGCGGCGCCAATTTAATCTCGTATTTTGACATCATATTGTAATTGGTTTTGAACATGTAACTTTTGACAAATGTAAACTTTCAATTATATATATGATGGTTGTATTGCTTTCTTTACTATGTATTCATTTGTTACGTTACCACATGAAGTCATCCGCCCCCGAACGTTTCCGCCGTTCAGGTTTGGGGGTGTGACAGATTGGTATCAGAGCAATGTTTATAGTGAATTAAGTATATCAAACCACATAAGATATACAAACTATAAATGCTTAAGGGACTAATACTCTCTGGCGAAACAAATTTTCTTTTTACGCTCAAGCAGCTTTGCGTTCAACTTAAATTGATAGTTCATTTAAGTACAATTACATGCATACCACAAATTATTTTCATGTTATACAACTATACAAGTATATAGACAAGTTGACACTACGATTGAGACTCGATATATGAAATTAGATTTTGGACAAATATAGCGTGATCAACTATATTTGCCCGAAATTGGACCAACGTATATCGAGGAATGATCGTAGTAAGCAACAAGTCAAACCTTACCAAACCATTACTAGAATCAAACACAAGAATTTAAATACTATAGGAGTATTTACTATCTAAACTAGTTTAACTTACATGTTTTGCACGTTTCAACTTTATTCCATTCTTATAACCCTATTTCCCGAATCTGGCCCTTCCTGACTCTCGAACTCGTCGAGTTCCCAACTGGACTCGTCGATTCAGGCCAACTCGTCGAGTCCACCATGGGACTCGTCGAGTTCATGACACAGAGACACAAAATTCGAATCTTGCAACCAAGATTCAAACAAACAAGCAACAATTTAATAGAAACCAATCTAGGCTCTGATACCACTGATGAGTTTTTGCCATAAGAACTTTCCTATGTGCGCATGCGAAACCCTAATGCTTGGATCTAGGCTTTCTAATTAAACATGCTTTTGAATCCAAGACTTCAAATAACTAATTAGGTATAAAACAATACAAAATCAGGTCTAGAAGTTTACCTTTGAATCTCTTGTTTAGATCTTGTTGTCTTGGAGCTCAAGAGTCACAATTGTCACTCCTCTAATGGCTTACAAACACCAATAAGCAAAGAAGATGATTTGAGAGAGAGGAGAGGGACGAAATTCGGCCAGGGTTTCTTTCTTCTTAAGAGGTGCCGATTTCCCTATGCCATGGGGTCTATTTATACTTGTAGACTCCTTAAGGGTTTCACCTAAAACCCTAGTTGGATAATCCTTTCCTTAAAGCAATCCAAATCCTTACCATAGATAAGGCTTGGACGATTTTGAGCTATCCAAAGCTCTAGAATCCATCCAATCCCTATCTCTTAAGGATTTACAGTCTAAAGTGTAACTATCAAACAATTGACAGTTTATACCCTCTTATTTAATTAATCTCTTTAAGTCACCAAATTAATACTAATTAATTTATGACTTATATTAATCAAATACTAATATTATTATTCCTTATATTATTCTCATAATATATTAATAATATTTATTCTCTCATAATAAATCATCCTACCAAGTTGCTATGGTGAAGGCAACCCAAAAGGACCATGCACAATCGGGTCAAATACTTGCCTAATATAGTTGCAGCCTTCGACACTATTCCAACACATATATCCAAGGTTATTAGGGTTGCATGTACACTTAGGAAGTGTTACAATGCTCAAAACCCATAAGTGGTATTAGAGCCTAGGCTTGTTTGTTAATTATTTGTGCAAACTTCTTAAAAAATTCGAGTTTCTTCTTTCTGCTCGCATGAACTCGCCGAGTCCATGGGGGGACTCGACAAGTCCATGACCAAATGCAAGCTACTCGTCGAGTTTGTTCTTGCACTCGACGAGTAGAGGTTGCAGTTTTCAGAATTTTGACTTTCGTTGCTGGAAATGGACTAGAAACATTACCCTAAATTGTTTTGGTACTTGAAAACATGTTTTAGATGGTGTAATGTTTATGCTAATCCATTTACAAGGACAATTATCAAAATTACAAGTGTTTAAGTGTAATTTTTGATTCTTGAAAGTGCTCATATTCATGTTCTTGTTCTTATGTTGTTTAGATGATCATAGGAATTGTTTGTAACCTATGTGGTAGATTAATTCATGATCATTATGTGTTTTAATGGAGTCCATAACTTGCCCTCAAGTTTTGGAACAAGTAAAGTCTTGATTAAAACTTTAGTTCCAACCCTTAGAATTTTAAAAGCTAAAATTCAACCCTTATACTTTATAATATTATAAGTTAATAATATATATGTATAAGATCACATCGTCTTACCGTTAGTACGCCTCATTCACGAAGTCGGTCTATAGGGAGGGGGGTATAAGGTTGTTGCCTATAAAATGGCAATTTAATGGGTGTCCACTCTCACCCACCGCTTCCTTGATCGGTGCAGGGTCGTTAGCAAAACGGGTAGGAAAAGGACTTATAAATTCTCATTAAAAGTATGATGAATATATTAAAGTAACTAAATGCTTTTATTAAATTACCAATCTTAGTTACTTTAGGAAAAATGTGAATAAGGTGCTAATCCATGAAATTACACTTTACACTTTGTTTAAGTCGTTAATGGAGCGTGTGTGGTTAACCGGCACACTAACTTGAACTTAACAAGGTAGGTAAAGGGTGACTTAATGTTTATCATAGTATCGATGGAGCCTGTGTGGTTAACCGGCACATCGATTGAGGGGTAATTCTTTAAGGGTACCAAGTGATTTGCATGGTTACTTCACACCTCGTTTTGTGATCCTCGGCATCCCAGTCACAAAACTTGGAGGGCACACTCGAGATTGAAACATGCCATTGAAAAGTTCAATGAATCTCAAAGAATCTAGGAATTTCTAAGAACCAATTAAAAACCTAATATCAATATTTCGTTTTTCGTGGTGGAAATTGGTGAATCGTTATTCAGCTACCTTTCAAATATGTTATTACTTAGATTACGGCATACGTCTTCTAAGTATAATATATTGTGATTGGGTCCTAGCCTTAATATTACATTTGGGTGTTTTATTAAGGATTATCTTAATATCTAAACAAAATTTTTCTTCTTTTCAGATGTCTGCAAACACTGCTGCTTCTGGCTCTAATCCTAATGGCTCCTTTTCTCTAATGAGCTTGTGTGGGAAAGTCACTTTTGATGGGTCCAACTTTAATGAATGGATCAGAAACATCCGAATGATTACCCGCTACGAGGACAAAGAATATGTTCTTGATAAGGAGTTTAAGGAGATTGATCAGACAATTGCTACTCCTCAAGAGATCGCTGACTTTACGGCACATGAAAGGGATGCCACCAAGGTGGCATGCATCATGATGGCTACTATGACAACCGATCTCCAAAAGTCTTATGAGGACTTCTAGCCTTTTGAAATGCACCAATATTTGATGGAAAGATACCATCAAATTGCAAGACAAGAGTGGTATGAAATCATCTCCTGCATGATAAGAACCCGTATGAAGGATGGTGAACACATCACGAGCCACACGTAGAAAATGCAAAGATTTGTGGACCGGTTGTTGATGCTCAATGTGAACTTCCCCGAGGAGCTTGCAATTGATATCATTTTGCACTCCTTACCATCGTGATATGATCAATTCTGCATGACATATCACATGAACAAGGAAGAGGTCACTCTCAGCAAACTTCAAGGACTCTTAAAGACCGCGGAAAGTGGTCTTAATGGTACGGCGGTTGTTATTACTCCTATTCCTACCAACTCCACCCCTGTCTTGGCAATCGGGAAAGGATGAGGGAAGAAGAGAAAGAGTTCTTCGAAGGGTACCAAGGCTAGGACCCTTGAGGGCTCTTCTTCAAGTGGAACCAAGAAAGGTTTCGTCACTCCTTCTTCTGACCCAAAAGAGGCTGAATGCTTCTATTGCCATGAAAAGGCACATTGGAAGCGGAACTGCCCAAAGTACCAACAAGCTGTGAAGGATGGGAAAGTTAAACCCAACCATGCAGGTATTTACACTATCTTATCTAATAACTCACCACATGCTAACTTATGGGTCCTTCATACCGATTGTGGTATTCATATCTGTTTTGATTTGTAGGGACTAAGAAGAAGTGAGAATGTGGAGAAAGGAAGAATAAACTTGATCATGGGAAATAGGAAAGCTTCACCTGTCACCAAGATTGGAGTTTATACTTTATCGCTAAGTAGTGGGTTTAGTTTAGATTTGAATAAATGTTGTTATTCGCCTGAAATGGAAAGAAACATTATTTCCTTTCATGCATTGTATAAACAAGGTTTCACCTTTTCATTATATAATGAAGTTGGTTCGATTAATGCTTTCTTTAATAATGTTATTTATTTTAAAGTATTACGTTGTGATGGTGTGTATGAAACTGTATATGTGGTTGATAACTTAGGAAATAATGTATTGTGTATTGATTCTATTAATAATAATAACTTGGATAAATCATCATTATGACATTGTCGTCTTGGACATATAAGCAAGAAACGCATAGGCCAACTCCAAAAGGATGGAGTCTTGGAGTCATTTGACCTAAAGTCAGATGACAGTTACGATTCATGCTTACTTGGAAAAATGACAAAGTCACCCTTCATAGGTTCCTATGAGAGGGGTGAAGGTTTGTTGGATCTTGTACACACGGATGTGTGTGGACCCTTCAAACATGCCACAAGGGATGCTAATCGTTATTATTTGACTTTTACTGATGATTACAGTAGATATGGATATGTCTACTTAATCCAGCATAAGTCAGAGACATTCGAAAGGTTAAAGGAATTTAAACAGGAAGTTGAGAATCAATTGGGCAGGAACATTAAGATGCTAGGATCCGATCGAGGTGGTGAGTATCTTAGTTCAGAGTTCCTCGACTATCTTAGGGAATGTGGGATTGTCTCACAATTGACACCTCCCAGAACACCGCAGTTGAATGGTGTGGCTGAGAGGCGTAATCGAACCTTGTTGGATATGGTTCGTTCCATGATGAGTCGAGCTTCGCTACCAATCTCATTATGGGAGTATGCCTTAGAGACTGTCGTCCATATCCTTAATCTAGTCCCTACAAAGAAAGTTGCCAAAACTCCTCACGAGATGTGGACTGGTAAAGAACCCAAACTAGACCACATCAAGATTTGGGGTTGTGAGGCTTTCGTGAGATGTGAGAGTCATGATAAGCTTGAACCCCGAAGCGAGAGGTGTATTTTCATCGGCTACCCACAGAAATCCTTTGGTTACCTCTTCTATAGACCCTGTAATAATGTGGTCTTTTAGCAAGAAGAGGAGTCTTTCGTGAGAGAGAATTTATAAGCTAAGGAGATAGTAGGAGGAAAATTGACCTTGAAGAACTTCAAGAGTCAAGTGGTGAAGAAACTTCAAACCCTAGCCCTTAACTTGAGGAGGAAACTCCTGTTGAACCAACTGACGAGTCTATACCTCTGAGGCGATCCACGAGAGTTAGGAATGCACCTGAGCATTACTATGGGTTCCATATTACTGCGGAAGGTGATACACTTAATAGTGATGAGACACTAGTAGGTCTGGATGAACCTAACAGTTACGCGGAAGCCATGCCAGGCCCCGAGTCTGTTAAATGGAAAGAGGCAATGGACAGCGAGATACAATCCATGTATGACAATCAAGTTTGGAACTTGGTTGAGAATGTACCAGGTCGTAAGACTGTAGGGTGCAAATGGATCTTCAAGAAGAAAGCCGACATGGATGGTAATGTACACACTTATAAGGCACGACTGGTTGCAAAGGGCTTCTCTCAACCTCCAAGATTGGATTATGATGAGACCTTTTCTCCAGTAGCCAAGATTAAGTCTATTAGGGTTATGCTAGCCATAGCTGCATTTCATGACTATGAAATATGGAAAATGGATGTCAAAACCGCTTTCCTTAATGGAAAGTTGAGTGAAGATGTTTACATGAGTCAGCCAGAAGGTTTTGTAAGCAACGAGTACCCTGATAGGGTGTGTAAGCTTCAAAAATTCATTTATGGATTAAAGCAAGCACCTCGTAGATGGAATCTTTGCTTTGATGAGAAAGTCAAGGAATTTGGCTTTTCTAGTAGTGAAGATGAATCTTGTGTGTATGTCAAGGCTAGTGGGAGTATAGTTAGCTTTTTGGTATTGTATGTGGATGACATACTACTCATAGGAAATGGCATCCCAACTCTGCAGAAAGTCAAGTCCTGGCTTGGGAAGTGTTTCTCTATGAAGGACCTAGGAGAAGCTGCCTATATTCTAGGGATAAGGATTTTGAGAAACCGGAGTAAAAGACTAATTGGACTTAGTCAAAGTACCTACTTGGATAACATGCTGAAGAGATTCAGCATGCAGAACTCCAAGAAAGGAGAGTTACCTATCCAGAGTAATGCCAGATTGAGTAAAGCGCAGAGCCCAAGTACTGAGGCTGAGATAGCAGAAATGAGTCAAGTACCTTATGCTTCGACTATGGGATCGATCATGTATGCTATGACGAGTACTCGATCTGATGTAGCCTTTGCCTTGAGCATGGTTAGCAGGTATCATGGGAACCCTGGCAATTCACACTGTACTGCAGTAAAGAATATCCTCAAGTACTTACAGAGGACTAAGGAATGGGTCCTTACCCTCGGCGAGAGTGATGACTTGAGAGTTGTAGGGTATAGTGATGCTGGCTTCCAGACTGATAGGGATAATTTCCGCTCTCAGTCGGGCTGGGTCTTTACCCTAAATGGAGGAGCAATCACTTGGAAGAGTTCCAAGCAGGAGACAGTGGCTGATTCCACTTGTGAATCAGAGTGTATAGCAGCGAACGAAGCAACAAAGGAGGAAATATGGTTGAAGAACTTCATTTGAGACCTTGGAGTTGTACCAGCTATAAAGGAGCCTATGGAAATTTTCTGTGATAGTGAAAGTGTTGTTTCCTTAGCTAAGGAACCAAGGGATCACGGGGGATCCAGACACATCGACAGAAAATATCATTTTATCAGACACATCGACAGAAAATATCATTTCATCAGATGAGAACCCAGAAGATCCCCTCACGAAGGGACTGAGTAGAGCTAAGCATCTTCAGCATGCTCGGAGCATAGGGCTAAAGGATGATATAAGTTTTAGTAGTTAGATAAAGTATGAAATTTTTAAAGTGTAATTGACATTTGATGATAAATAATAGTTGGTTGTTTATTTATGAGTAAAGTGTTACTATCTTTTGTCAATCATTTAGTATAATTTCTTTTGCATGTTTTGACTTCCAGAATATTATGTTATGTTTCTACATATTATTCAAATCTCCACAGTTAGTCATATGTTGGAAGTAGATATGAATGAAGACTGTCATGAACATTGTTGTAGGTGTCAAGGTTAAGGACACTCATGAGTACTCATAAGTTCTGTGTACTGGAATCAACCCACGCTCACTGGAATCACTTCATGGAATTTATCTCGAGTGATCGTGAGAGGGTAATATCACATAATTCTTCAAACCTAGAGATATGATTTGTTACTTAAGAGTTAGTTATGCATTGATTGTACGTAAACGCATTGGTAACTTGATGTTATAAAACGTGCTTTTGTGTATAATTCAATGAGTAGTAGAAGAAACATATGAGTCGAAATTTATATGTTCCTTCTTGGATTTGAAGCTGATATCTAAGCCCCTCGATGATTTTTTTGACCTATGTACCGGCCCCGGTCAGAACTAATTTGATGTGTTCAATTAAGTTCTTTGTCAAACAAATCGGAAATCGGGAAACAAACTGCTGGACAATAAGTAAGACATTGTTCCATGTATTTGTCCGGCTGATATCTAGAACAGGGGATTATGTGATCACTTATCTTAAATGGCGTATCAATATTTTCTCAGTTCCAAGAAACCTTGAAAGAGCTACGATTGCTGACCAGTTCCTGAAGTATTACTGTTATAGTTATTAGACTTATCCAAGTGGGAGACTGTTGGATAAGGTGTCTAAGTCCATAACTATTTCTAGTATGTACTTGACCCGACCCGGCATGGTCCATTTGGGTTGCATGGCATCATGCAATTGAATAAACTAAATGAGAGAAATAACACTTATAGTTTATTAATATATTATAAGTTCTAATATATTAATAATATTATTGAATTAGTTTTGATCAGGAATTAATTTAGAATTAATTAAGTGATCAAAATTTAACTAATTATATATATGGGTAGATTATGTAAATCTTCCATATCTTATATAGTGGGCTAAAAGGCTCCATGGATTGTCAAGTTGGGTTTCACCCATAGGATGCTCCATGGAGTTAACCCAAGGAACCAGAAATGAAGAGTCGTTTTACATTAGGGTTTACCTAATGCAACACACTATATAAGCAATGTGTTTCTCCCCAAAATCGGCTACACTAACTAGAAGAAGAGAGCTTGGCTGATTTTGCAAGTGTTAGAGTGTTCTCTCAAGTTTGTTCATTGCATTTGGTGTTGTGTGAAGCATTTGAGGCATCACACTTGAGGTGCTAGGCTCACAAGGTTTTAAGGAACACTTTCAACAACAAGTTATGTAGTTTTATCTTTTATTCTAAGAAAAAAATGTTCCCCATGTATGCTAGATAGGAACATAACCTTGGAAATCAACTTTGCATGATAATTAGACAAACATAGATCCAAGGTTATTAGGGTTGCATGTACACTTAGGAAGTGTTACAATGCTCAGAACCCATCAATAAAGTTCGTTGGAAATAGATTTAGAATGAAGGAGTTATAGAACTTTGAAGGTATTGGCATTAATGGTCCCTTAATGGAAAAGTTGGAAAGAAGGACCATGCATGCAAGGTGGTAAGCGTGCGAAAATGTGCATCGTAAGGCTGGGTTACGCCCAACGAATAAGGTTGTAAGGTCGCGGGTGCTTTTGGCATACGCCTAGCGTACGTCTAGTGTCCAGAAACCCTAACTTTAGGGTGATCCACTATATAACAAACATAATGGCTCAAACCCTAGACTCACTATCTGTCCCCAACCTCAGAGAAACCCTAAAACGACTTATCTCTTCATTCTTGGGTGATTTTGATTTTAAGAAGCTCATTTTGGTGGTGTAAGCTTGGAAGAAGAAAAGAGGAAGTTGGTAAGGAAGAACATGGGAAGTTGGAGCTTATAGATCTGGAATAGCATCATCATTTGGAAGCCTTTGGAGGTATAAAGTTCATAACTTTACATAGGAATGCTTATATCTAGTGTAGTGCGGTTTTTTATTTAATTTGGTCCCAAGAATGGACCTTTATGATGAAATCTCGTTTGTGAGCTTAGGGTTGCCACGCTCAGAGCTAAAAGAGTCCCATAAGCAGTAAAGTCTCCATCTTGAATATCTTTATGGGTTCATGAATGAGATCTTGCCATTTCCATGGAAGTATGTTGTTACACTTCAAGTTTACGCTCTTTTGGTGGGTTTCAAGCAACCAAGTAGTCGACTTTTTAGATTAAGACATTAATGAGGACTTGGATCTGTGATTGTTGCTTCTGGAGTTGAGTATTAAGCATCTAATGGGAAAGTGACTTAACAGGGGAATACGCTGAGCATACGTGCAGGTACGCCCAACATACACACCATTTAGCTCGTACGCTTAGCGTAAATAGGGGTACGCCCGACGTACTCATCAGATTGGGCTGGAAAAGTTTTTGGGCCTCGATTTGGGCCTTGCAGTCGATTTTGGGTCTTTGGAGCTTAGTGGGCCATCATGAGTCAGATAATATGGGCCATGTATATTCTTTGGGCTTAGGGTAAGGCCCATTAGAGGAATTGGGCCCAATTTAGCAAATTAGGCCATTAGTGGGCCACTAGTAGGTTTGGGAAGCCCATCTAGTGTTGGGCCTTTTTAATTATGATTATGAGCCATAGTTGGACCATGTTGGGTTAGGGGTAAAATGGTCATTTTACCCTAAGGTGGATTATTGCTTTGGACTAAGTAATCTCTTTGGCATTGATAACTTGGGGAGTCAAGAGATCAGCAGTTCAGGGATCTGCCAGCTAGCAACAAGGGATTATTTGCAGGATTTTGCAGTCAGCCTTGGGAGGTGAGTTTTCTCTAGTGGGAATGGGTCTAAGGCACCAATGTTGGCCCGTTTGTGTGTATGTTAGTGTACACCCGATTTAGATCCGATGACGGGGTTAGCCTGATGCAGTTTTTATGTTCCGGATTTTGGTTCGATGTCGGGTGGTACCCGAGGCAGTAGTGTATGTTTAGTTATACTTGTTTTATTTGTGATACTTATATGGGCTTGGTAGGGAGATTAGTGTGAGCGGCGGCCCGTATCTCATCACTAGCTGAGTATGGATGGAGTTCGATATCTCATTAGGAGCATAATAGGGGCGGGACCCAAGATAGGCGGGGCCTTGAGACTAGCAGTTATACTATAGCGATTGTTTGTAATTATTAGCATGCTTATATGTTATAGTTGTATGTGTATAGTGGGCAGGGCCCGGAGACGGCCGGGGCCCAGAGACAGGCGTGGCCTAGTAGATATAGATTTGTATAGTTGGCGAGGCCCGGAGATGGGCGAGGCACGGAGATGGGTGACGCATGAAGACAAGCAGGGCCTGATGCCGGGTGAGGCCAAATGTAGTGGGCTAGGCCCAATGTTTGTATTATGTGACTATGTGTATGGTATGTGGTAGTTTGGGAACTCACTAAGCTTCGTGCTTACGGTTTTCAGTTTTGGTTTCATGTACTTCCGATAGCGGAGGGAAGAGTTCGGGATGATCGCATGGCACACACCAAGATGTTTTTTCCTGGTATGTTTTTACTCTGATAATTAGAACATATCTTGAAACGATACTCTAATATAATATATCTATCTTTAATTATGGTTGGTATGACTGGAAACTTATGGTTTTATTAATGCTTTAAACATAATTTTTTTTTCGATCATGATTTTTGGGATGTTACACTAGCCCTTATGATCTAAATGAAAATCATAGTATTTGTTAAACCGAGAATTTTCATAAAAAGAACGTCCAAATCTGATTTCGTATGAGGAAGTTATGATTTTTCTAAATTTTAGAATAGCAGTAGACAGCTAAAAACTCGAAATAAAGATCGAGTGATTTTTAGCCGACGCAACCTAAACAAGAATCGAAGGTCTCGTCAATAGTAGTACAATGGTAAAAAGATAGACGAAAACGGACTTCGGATGAAGAAGTTATGAAATTTTAACGGACTTTTCCTGTACCATCCCGTTAAAAATATAATATTAAAAATGAATTTAAAATTAGCCAACAGAGTGTAAACGAAAGTTGTAGAGTATAATTTCACCTATGCGTGGATATAAAGAACGTAAAAAATGGAGCTCGTATGAAAAAGATACAAATTTTTGAAGTTTGGAAATTCGGAGTACACCTAGTGTACTCGTGATCACGGTCCGAGATCAGCCACATCCTTCTCTCTCTTCGCACGAGGCACATGTACAGGAGAAGGCAGACACGTCCGAGCTCGGGTTCCGATTAGATGACACATTGCATGTACGCCCCGCGTGCTGAGCCGCCTCGCAGTACGCCCAGCGTACAAAGGACTTACGCCCAACGTAGTCAGACCTTCGGTCCCCTATAAATAGAGACCGAGGATCTCCGGATTTATGTTACATTCTATTAGTCTCTTTCAGTCTCTAACCTCTCTCAAGCCCCTCTAACACCCCTAAAGCTCCGATATCATACCTGACACCCGAAGCATGTCCCGACACCCCGAAGCATGTCCCGACACCCCGAAGTTCCCAAGAAAATCATATTTTTTTAGCCGAAACTCTGCCTGAGTAAGGCCGGTTTTCAACTAAAATCCCCGGTTTCATCGCAGAAATTCATATTTAGAGTCGAAGTGCTGCCGAAATTATCATTTATTCCTTCAGTTATTTCACGATGAGTTTCAATATAGGGACCATTATATGTTATTTGTTATATGTTCAATGTGCTTTCCCATGTTATTATGATAATGAGCTATACCTTAGACCACGAAATGTATGACATAAGCATCACTTGGGTACTGGTATGTAGCCTTTGGCCATGAAGTATATGACCTAAGCATCACTTTGGCATAGTAGAATACAACGACATTGTTGAAAGCTTGTGTATTCTAGTGAAATGATATTCTCAAATCATATTTTCTATGCTACTTGGGCTGAAGTCTTATTGATGTATATGAAGTGTTGAAATTATTATGTCTCATTGAATTCAAATCTTTGAATCTGATTATTCGTTGATATGGAAAGCCTGTCATATGATACTCATTTGTCTATCTTGTTCCTTGCCCCTGTATGCTCCTGTCATGTTGATATGTATATGGCATAATGTTATATTGTAACTGTTATTGAACTCACTAAGCGTCACCCACTTATCCCAAAAATACGACCCAAAAATTTTTGTTTTTAGATAATAATAAAAGTCATAACACTGAATGTCATATAATAAAAACCATACGTCGGGTATCTGAAAAGCCATAATAAAAGTGTCGTATCAAAAACTGTATCAAATCATGTCTAAATATCTAAACAAAACTCCTAGGAATAAAGTTGAAGCTGTGGTGCGTGCGATGCCATCATCCCAAGCTCTTCCCTTTACTTGCGGAAGTACCTGAAACCAAAACTGAAACTGTAAGCACAAAGCTTATTGAGCTCCCCCAAACTACCACATACCATACAAACATATAAACAACTATTGGGCCCCGTCCACTGCATCGGATCGAAGTTCGGAACTAACCAGGGCCCTGCCCTCTGCATCGGACCGAAGTCCGGAACTAACTGCCTCGGACCGAAGTCCGGAACTAACAGCATCGGACCGAAGCCCAGAACTGACTGCATCGGACCGAAGTCCGGAACTACTAAACATAGTATAGCAGACACATATCAACTAGCATAACAACATAGGCTACATACTGAGTCGGGCCGTACCCGAAACACATCACACACAAAACCTGTCTGAGCCACGAAGGTATCAAACATTCTAACTACTGCATCGGACCAAGGTCCGGAAACTACTACTAATTAAACGGGTCGGCATTGTGGCCTTAGACCCGTTCCTACTGGAAGGAAACTCACCTTGTAGCCTAGCTGCTGAAAGAACTGCTCCGGAATCTGTCTGCTGCGGCTTCGGTTTCACCCCGGCTACAATTTCCATAAGTACCCTAAATCAAATATTGATAATAATACTGAGGGTAAAATGACTATCTTACCCCTGGTCAAAGTCAACCTATTGGTCAAAGTCAACATTCAATTGACCTGACTCGTCAAGTTGGGTCACCAACTCGTCGAGTCCTTACTCTCACTTTCTTGCTTCTGCTCGCTACTACTCATCGAGCTTGGTGTAGAATCGACGAGTTCCTCTTCGATACTAACACTCAGTCAATCTGCATCCGAATCGCTGAGTTGTATGATCAACTCATTGAGTTCTCCTTCAATACATGAACACTCTGACTGTGACTCGCCGAGTTGTATGAACAACTCATCGAGTCTGCTCTTGAGGCATGAAGATTGCCTTGGACTCGCCGAGTCCGAGAATTGACTTGCCGAGTCCTTCCATGAATGTGTTGGATAAGGTGTCTAAGTCCACAACTTATTTGATATATACTTGACCCGACCGGCATGGTCCATTTGGGTTGCATCTCATCCAAACTATTTATGGATAATTTTATGAGAGTTATACACATATGTTTATTAATATATTATAAGTTACAATATATTAATATGAATTTATGTTATTTAATTAGTATTAGTATTAAATTAATTAAGAATTAATTTAGAGATTAAAAGGAAGACAAATTAGATTATGGGCTATTGGTTTTATATGGTGTGGGCTAACACTCATTTGTTAATGGGCTAGGCTTTGATGGAAGTCCATGGATGATCCATGGAGCTTTTAAACCATGGATCCTTGGGAAATGGAAAGGTCATGGGTTATTAGGGTTTCACCCTAACCATGTACACTATATAAGCATGCTTTTGGTGCATGAAATGGCAACTAGTGAACTAGTGTGTGTGTGCTTGTGTGTGGCCGAAAATACAAAGTGTGTATACTCTCTCAAAGTTTTCCAAGAGTTTGTGGTGTTTTGTGATTCCATTTGAGGCATTCACACTATTGGTGCTTGGCCCTCAAACTCCTCAAGAACCAAACTCATCAAAAGGTATGTAATCTCTTCTAACTTTTTATGTTGAAATGTTCCCCATGCCATGTTAGATAGGTTATAAACCTAGGAAAATTATTATTTTGCATGTATTTAGACAAAAATAGATCCAAGGTTTATTAGGGTTGCATGCACACTTAGGAAGTGTTAGATTGCTCAAAACCCAACAGTGGTATCAGAGCCTAGGCTTGCATGTTTGATACTTGACGCAAAATAAGTTGAAAAAGTCGAAAAACTTGATGTCGGACTGATGAACTCACCGAGTCCATGGGGGGACTCGCCGAGTCCGTGTGTATCTTCAACCTACTCGCCAAGTAGGTTCATTCACTCGACGAGTAGGAGCGACAGAGTGCAGATTTTCGACTTTTGCTGCTGGAAATGGACTAGAAACATTACCCTAAACTGTTTTGGTGTTTTAAAACTTGTTTTAGTTGGTGTAATGGTTGTTCTAATCCATTTACAATAGCATATATCAAAATTCCATGATTTTTATGTGTTCATATAATTCTTGAAATTTTGATGATCATATTCATGTTCTTATGAATTTAGAAGATGATAGGAATTATTTGCTGAATTGTTTAGAATTAATTCTTGATCATTTATGTGTTTTAATGGAGTCCATAATTTGTCCTCAAGTTATGGATATCCAAAGGTCACTTTCTTTAACACACACATTTAAACACATAAGTTACATGAAAGTGAAGAGTCTTCATTTTTATGAACCTTTAATTCATAAGTTATGAAATGAAAAGTTTTGGATAGTTACAAAACTTGTCCTCAAGTTTTGGAATTTGTAAAGTTTCACACACTTTAATAAACTTTAATTCCAACCCTTAGAGTTTTAATAGTTAAAATTCAACCCTTATACTATTTATAACATTAATGGTTAATTATTATATATATGTATAAGAATAAGTCGTTCTACCGTTAGTAGGCCTCATTCACGAAGCCGGTCTATAAGGTTTGTATAAGGTTGTTGCCTATAAAATGGTGACTTAATGGGTGTCCATTCTCACCCACCACTTGCTTGACTGGTGGAGGGTCGTTAGCCGAACGGGTAGGACAATGACTTTAAATCCTCATTAAAAGTATAATGATTATTATAAAGTAACTAAACCTTTTTAATTCCCAATCTTAGTTATTTTAGGAAAAATGTGAACATGGTGCTAGTCCATGGAATTCACACTTTGTACTTTACCAAGTCGTTGGTGGAGCGTGTGTGGTTAACCGACACACTAACTTGGACTAGTAAGGATCACGAAGGGTGACTTAATGTTTGTCATAGATCAATGGAGCGTGTGTGGTTAACCGGCACATTGATTAGGTGATAATATTAAGGGTACCAAGTGAATTAGCATGGTTATTCACACCTTGTTTTGTGATCCTCGGCATCCCAGTCACAAAACTTGAAGGGCACAATCGAGATTGAAACATGCCATTGAAAAGTTCAATAAATCTCAAAAGAATCTAGGAATTTCAAATACAATTAAAACCTAATAATTCATTTTGTTTTCATGGTGGAAATTGGTGAATCTTCATTCACCTACCTTTCAAATATATTATTACTTAGATTACGACATCCCTCTTCTAAGTATAATATATTGTGATTGGGTCCTAGCCTTAATATTACATTTGGGTGTCTTATTAAGGATTCTATATATCTAATCTAAACTTGCTTTCTTCTTTCAGATGTCTTCTAACACTAATGATTCAGGCTCTAACCCAACTGGCTCTTTCTCTCTCATGAATCTTTGTGGGAGGGTCATCTTTGATGGTTCCAACTTCATGGATTGGATTAGGAACATCAGGATGGTTACTCGTTATGAGGACAAGGAATATGTCCTCGATAAGGAGTTAAAAGAGCTTGATGAGTCTATTGCTACTCCTGAGGAGATCGTTGAATTTAGGACACATGAGAGAGATGCTACTAAGGTGGCATGTATCATGATGGCCACGATGACAGCCGAGCTCCAAAAGTCATATGAAGATTTCTACCCTTTTGAGATGCACCAAGACCTGATGGAAAAGTACCATCAAAGTGCTCGTCAGGAGCGGTATGAAATAATCTCCTCCATAATAACTACCCGCATGAAGGACGGTGATTCCGTCATGGCTCACATGCAAAAGATGCAAAGGTATGTGGACCGTTTGCTGAAGCTGAATGTGAATATCCCTGAGGAGTTGGCAATTGACATCATTTTGCACTCCTTACCTTCTTGTTATGACCATTTTCGTATGACATATCATATGAACAAGGAGGAAGTTACCCTCAGCAAGCTTCAAGGACTCTTGAAGATCGCGGAAACTGGTCTTAAGGGCAAGGCGGTTGTTACCTCTCCTACTCCTACTCCAACATCAACCCCTGTTTTAGCTATTGGGCAAGGCAAAGGGAAAAAGAGGAAGCACCCTTCGAAGGGTACCAAGGGAAAGTCTCTTGAAGGCTCCTCATCAAAAACCAAGAGCGGTTCTGTCACTCCTTCTGCCATTCCCAAGGATGCTGAATGCTTTTATTGCCATGAAAAGGCACACTGGAAGCGAAACTGCCCTAAGTACTTATAGGATCTAAAGGATGGGAAAGTGAAACCCACCCATGCAGGTATTTACACTATATTGTCTAATTACTCAACATATTCTAACTCTTGGGTGCTTGATACAGGATGTGGTATTCACATATGTTCTGATTTGTAGGGCCTAAGAAGAAGTGAGGATGTGGAGCACGGGAAGATAAACTTGATCATGGGGAATAGGAAGGCTTCACCTGTTTCCAAGATTGGAGTTTATACTTTGTTGCTTAATAATGGGTTAAAATTAGATTTGAATAAATGTGTGTACTCGTCTGAAATGGCGAGGAATATTATTTCTTTTCATGCTTTGTACAAACAAGGGTTTACCTTTTCGTTTGATAATGAATGTGGTGGTATTAATGCTTTCATTAAAAATGTATTTTATTTTAAAGCGTTACCTTGTGATGGTGTGTATGAAACTGTGTCGATTGTAGACAACTTAGGAAATAATGTGTTGTATATTGATTCTTCTACTAGCCTAGATAAAGCATCATTGTGGCATTGTCGTCTTGGACATGTAAACAAGAAACGCATAGGCCAACTCCAAAAGAGTGGAGTCTTGGAATCGTTCGACCATAAATCGGATGATAGTTGTGAATCTTTTCTACTTGGAAAGATGACAAAATCACCCTTCACTGGAACCTGTGAAAGGGGTGAGGGTTTGTTGGACCTAATACATACTGATGTATGTGGGCCATTCAAAACCGCCACAAGGGATGCTAATCGGTATTATGTGACCTTTATTGATGATTTTAGTAGATATGGGTATGTCTACTTAATCAAACATAAGTCAGAAACCTTTGAAAGGTTTAAGGAATTCAAACAGGAAGTAGAAAATCAATTGGGCAGGAACATTAAGATGCTTCGATCCGATCGAGGTGGTGAGTATCTTAGTACTGAGTTCCATGACTATCTTAAGGAGTGTGGGATTGTCTCACAATTGACTCCTCCCAGGACACCACTGCTGAATGGTGTAGTTGAGAGGCGTAATCGAACTTTGTTGGACATGGTTCGCTCTATGATGAGTCGAGTTTCATTACCAATCTCTTTTTGGGGGTAGGCCTTAGAGACTGCCGCCCATATCCTTAATCTAGTCCCTACAAAGAAGGTTACCAAAACACCTCATGAGATGTGGACTGGGAAGGTTCCCAATTTAGACCACATCAAGATTTGGGGTTGCGAGGCTTTCGTGAGGCATGAGACTCATGATAAGCTCGAACCCCGAAGTGAAAGGTGTATTTTCATCGGCTACCCACATAAATCTTTTGGTTACCTCTTCTATAGACCCAGTGAGAATGTGCTCTTTGTAGAGAGAAGAGGGGTCTTTCGTGAGAGAGAATTTATCAGCCAAGGAGACAGTGGGAGGCAGATTGATCTTGAAGAAATTCAAGAAGCAATTGGTGAAGGAACCTCATACACTAGCAATCAACCTGAGGAGGAAACTCCTGTTGAGCAAGCTGACATGTCTGTACCTCCGAGGCGTTCCACACGGGTTAGGAACACACCTTCGTTTTATTCTGGCTTTCATATTACTACGGAAGGTGATACGTTTATCAGCGATAGTACGCTGGTAAATTTGGATGAACCTAGCAGTGTTAAGGAAGCCATGGCAGGCCCGGAGTTTGCTAAATGGAAGGAGGCTATGGACAGCGAGATACAGTCCATGTATGACAATCAAGTTTGGAACTTGGTTGACAATGTACCAGGCCGTAAAACAGTCGGGTGCAAATGGATCTTCAAGAAGAAGACCCACATGGAAGGAAAAGTGCATACTTATAAGGCTCGACTGGTTGCAAAGGGTTTTACTCAAACTCAAGGTATTGATTATGATGAAACCTTCTCGCCGGTAGCAAAGATTAAGTTTATTAGGGTTATGCTAGCCATTGCCGCATTTCATGATTATGAAATATGGCAAATGGATGTCAAAACCGCTTTCCTTAATGGAAAGTTGGCTGAGGATGTGTACATGAATCAACCAGAGGGTTTTGTTAGTGCAGAGTACCCAAATAGAGTATACAAGCTTAAGAAGTCCATTTATGGATTAAAACAAGCATCTTGTAGCTGGAATCTTTGTTTTGATGAGAAGGTCAAAGAGTTTGGTTTCTCGAGAAGTGAAGATGAGTCTTGCATGTATGTCAGAGCTAGTGGGAGTATAGTTAGGTTCTTGGTACTGTATGTGGATGACATACTACTTATAGGAAATGACATCCCAACCTTGCAGGAGGTCAAGTCCTAGCTTGGGAAGTGCTTTGCTATGAAGGACCTAGGGGAGGCTGCCTATATCCTAGGGATAAGGATATTAAGAGAAAGGAGTAAGAGACTAATTGGACTTATTCAGAGTACCTACTTGGATAAGGTGTTGAAAAGGTTCAACATGGAGAATTCCAAGAAAGGAGATTTACCAATCCAAAGCAATGCTAAACTGAGTAAGACTCAGAGTCCGAGTACAGAGGCAGAGATAGCTGAGATGAGCCAACTACCGTATGCTTCCGTTGTTGGCTCTATCATGTATGCTATGACTTGTACCCGCCCTGATGTGGCCTTTGCTTTGAGCATGGTCAGCAGGTATCAGGGGAACCCTGGCAAGGCTCATTGGACCGCGGTAAAGAACATCCTCAAGTACCTGCGGAGGACTAAGGATTGGATCCTTACCCTTGGTGGGAGTGATGACTTGAGAGTATTAGGGTATAGTGATGCTAGTTTTCAGACTGATAGGGATAACTTCCGCTCTCAGTCGGGCTGGATCTTTACCTTAAATGGAGGGGCAATTTCTTGGAAGAGTTCCAAGCAGGAGACAGTGGCTGATTCGACTTGTGAATCAGAGTATATAGCAGCGAGTGAAGCAGCGAAGGAGGTGATATGGCTAAAGAACTTCATCGGAGACCTTGGAGTTGTACCAGCTATTAACGAACCTATGGATATTTTCTGTGAAAACAATAGTGCAGTTGCATTAGCCAAGGAACCAAGAGATCATGGCAGATCCCGACACATCGACAGAAAATATCACTTCATAAGACACAAGATTGAAGAAGGACTCCTCGTGACAAGGAGGATATCGTCGGATGAGAATCCTGCAGATCCCCTTACGAAGGGACTGACGAGGGTTAAGCATTTTCAGCATGCGAGGAGCATCGGGCTGAGAGACGATATTAGTTTTACAGATTAGATAGTTTTCCTGAAACTTGTAAAATGTAATCGACGTTTGATGATGAATAAAATTTGTGATTTATTTATGAGTAAAGTGTTACTATCATTGTCAATTATTTACTATTGTTTCAGTTTTGCATGTTTTGACTTCCAGAATAATTAATTTATTCAAACCTCCACAATCGATCATACGTCGGAAGTAGGTATGAATCAAGATTGTCATGAATTGGGTTTGTAGATGGCTAAAGGTGTTTAGACATGGCAATGGTTGTTGCAATGTTCATGAGTACTCATAAGTTATGAGTATTGGTATAAACCCACGCTTACTTGTATCACTTCATGGAATTTATCTCGAGTGATCGTGAGACGATAATATCATATAAGTCTTCAAACCTAGAGATATGAGTTGTTACCTATGAGTTGGTTGTGCATTGATTGCACGTAAACGCATCAGTAACTTGATGTTATAAAACGTGCCTTTGTGTACAATTCAACAAGTAGTAGAACAAGCATATGAGTCGAAGTTTATCTGTTCCTTCAAGAAATAGAAGCGATATTTGGGCCCCTCGATGATTTTGTGTTGACCCATGTACCGGGCCCGGTCAGAACTAAAGTAATGTGTTCAGTAAAGTTCTATGTCAAACAAATCGGAAATCGAGAAACAACTGCCAGACAATAAGCAAGACATAGTTCCATGTGTTTGTCCGGCTGATATCATGAGAACAGAGGATTATATGATCACTTGTCTTAAAATGGCGCTTCATAGTTCAACGGTGTTTTCGAGAGCTACGATTGCTGGTTGGTTCTTGAAGTTATATAGGAAAATATAGTTATTAGACTTATCCAAGTGGGAGTCTGTTGGATAAGGTGTCTAAGTCCATAACTTATTTGGTATATACTTGACCCGACCGGCATGGTCCATTTGGGTTGCATCTCATCCAAACTATTTATGGATAATTTTATGAGAGTTATACACATATGTTTATTAATATATTATAAGTTATAATATATTAATATGAATTTATGTTATTTAATTAGTATTAGTCTTAAATTAATTAAGAATTAATTTAGAGATTAAAAGGAAGACAAATTAGATTATGGGCTATTGGTTTTATATGGTGTGGGCTAACACTCATTTGTTAATGGGCTAGGCTTTGATGGAAGTCCATGGATGATCCATGGAGCTTTTAACCCATGGATCCTTGGGAAAAGGAAAGGTCATGGGTTATTAGGGTTTCACCCTAACCATGTACACTATATAAGCATGCTTATGGTGCATGAAATGGCAACTAGTGAACTAGTGTGTGTGTGCTTATGTGTGGCCGAAAATACAAAGTGTGTATACTCTCTCAAAGTTTTCCAAGAGTTTGTGGTGTTTTGTGATTCCATTTGAGGCATTCACACTATTGGTGCTTGGCCCTCAAACTCCTCAAGAACCAAACTCATCAAAAGGTATGTAATCTCTTCTAAGTTTTTATGTTGAAATGTTCCCCATGCCATGTTAGATAGGTTATAAACCTTGGAAAATTATTATTTTGCATGTATTTAGACAAACATAGATCCAAGGTTTATTAGGGTTGCATGCACACTTAGGAAGTGTTAGATTGCTCAAAACCCAACAGAATGAGTCTAACCTCCAGCTCGCTGAGTGTATCTCTTACTTATTGGTTCCACTCGGCATAACTCGAAAAGGGGAAAACACGGGACTCGCGACTCAACTCGTCGAGTCTGAAGAACGACTCACCGAGTCGTATACATACAATCACTATATACTCGATACTGCTTGAATCCAGTTCATTCCATTCGTAGATCTGGGTTCTAAGGGCTTGTTTAACACGTAAAGTTTCCAACTTTACGTGTAAATAAACACCAAATGAAGGTTTTAAGGCTCAAAACACACTATAAGAGTAGATCTAGGGCTTTCATGCAATATGGCTCCATAAAGGTATTAGATCTAGGCTTCTTGAACTCAAACATAGCTAGATCCGAAGGCTATTCATCTCAATGTGTCCTCTATGCTACCACCAAGCCAAGAAATGGTTCAAGAATAGCTTTAATGGTGTTCCAATGGGGATTAAAGCATAGAAACAGAAAAGGGTCGAGTTATACCTTACTATACACTAAAAAGCCACAAAGATCTTGGATCTCCTTCTTCTCCTCTTGATCTACCTTCCTTCTTCTCTCAAGATCTTCAAAGAATCACACCAAATCACACAAAATGCTAAGAGAGTTCTAGGGTTTCGAGAAGGATGCTCTGGGGGATATGGGGGCTGACTTGGGGTCCCAAAAAGTTGATTAAATAGGGTGCAAACCCTTGAAATTAGGGTTTTATCCAGACGGGCGGACTCGCCGAGTCCAGAATATGGACTCGCCGAGTCGCCAACTTAAACGTGCTCAAAATCCCGACTCTACTCGACGAGTCTGGCTACTGACACGTCGAGTTCCTCTTGAAAACTTGAAAAAAAATAATTATCTAAATAACATACCAGAATTTGGGGTGTTACACTGGAATTATGCCCATGATGCCCTTGGCATATAGGTGTTGGGTTTTGAGCATTCTAACACTCGTAAGTGTACATGCAACCCTAAATACCTTGGATCCATGTTTTCTCTATTATACATGAAAATATGAACTTTCCAAGGTATTCATCCTAACTAACATAATAACATTGATTCGTATGAGTATATTAAGTTAGAATTACATACCTCTTTGATGTAGAATGTCCTCATGAAGCTTAAGTGCCTAGTGCCCCAAGTGTGACACCTCAAATGGTTCACACAACACCAAATGCACTTGGAATAGATTAGAGAGAAATCCACACTTCATGAAAATCGGCTAGCCCTTTCACATATAATCTAGTGGCTGATTTTGTCAACAATAAGATGCTTATATAGTTAGTGACAATTAGAGTGAACCCTAATTGTCATGGCTTTCCATTTCTTTGGATCCATGGGTTCAAATATACCATGGATCATCTACGGACCATCTTATGGGTTTAAGCCCAACTTGACAATCCATGAAGCATTAGCCTACAATACAATTATGGATGATATACACAATCAACCCATATATTTAACTAGTCTTCTTTTGTTCACTTAATTAATCCTAGATTAATTATTTATCAATAGTAATTAAGTAATCTTATTAATATATTGGAACTTATAATATAGTGACAAACCTTAAGTGTTATTTCTCTCATTATAGTCTATCCAAATGCATGATGCCATACAACCCAAATGGACCATGCCGGGTCCGGTCAAGTCTTACCAATTATAGTTATGGACTTAGATATTAATCCAACAGTCTCCCAATTGGATAAATCTAAAACTATTATTTCAAGTATGACTTCAAGAACCGACTGGCAATCGTAGCTCTCAAAAGCTTCTGTCGAACTCTGACCTTGCCGATGATCTCTGACCATTGTCAATAACTTGTCCATTAGATAAGGGATCATATATTCCTCCATTCTAGATATCATATGGATTGAGACATGGATTATAATCATTCTCTCTGTCCATTTGTTGTTTCCCGATTTCTGATTTATGACGACTGACTAATTGAATAAATCAAATCAGTCCAGGCCTGGCCGAGCACTTACATTTGTCATCACCAACTTCTACTCATATGGCTTGTTCTACTACTTTTTGAATCATACACAAAGGCACATTTTATAACATCGAGTTACCAATGCGTTTCCATGCAATCAATGTACCACCAACTCATAGTAATGATTCATATCTCTAGGTTTGAAGAATATAAGATACTATCGTCTCATGATCACTCGTGATAAAATCCATGAAGTGATTCCGATGAGCGTGGGTTGAATCCAATAATCAGAACTTATGAGCACTCATGAGTGTTGTAGAACCACCTTGTACAACATCTTAGACCTCTACAAGACCAACCCATGACAGTCTTGATTTATATCTACTTCCAATATATGACCGACTGTGTATGGTTTGAATAACTTAGTAAATTAGGAAGAATGACCTAGTTATTCTGGAAGTCAAAACATGTAAAATGAAACACAAGAATAATTGAATCCAATATGGTCTCAGAACTTATGAATATAAATAAAACACCTTTTATTTATCACCATATGATTATATATTATTCATTGCGTACTGTTTCAGCTATCAACTTTATTCATGAATTAAAAAAATAGTACTCCCATGCTCCAAGCATGTACACTATGTTTTCTAAACACTAGTCATGCCACACACCAAGTATGCATACTATGTTTGTCTATGATCTTTACTTTGTGAAATAGACCAATTGAACATAACTCCAATGGTTCTCCTTTCACAATCCCAAATCCTTACTGCAAATGCAAGAATTCCAAATTCATGCCATTTACTGAAATCTGTTAGATTCTAAACTTATATGCATTGATCCTCTGGTAATGATTATGCACAAAGTCACAAAGACTTGACAACAAACATTACAGAGCATTCCAAGGAAGATCAACACCTTGAAAACATCCTTCTTGCATTAAGTTTCCTAATCTAAACAAGAGTTGCCTCCTTATAGATTATGTCAATACGATCCTTCCAACAGTTAACACTATACTTCCAACTATCCCTGAGCAACCAATCTTTGGTTAACCTTAGATTGTCGTCAACAATTGCTTAATCCTTTTAGTCATATCCAATTCTAGACTTTTCCCTCTTAATGCCCCATGCATTTGGAAAATTTTAGAAAGGATGAATATTATAGCATATGCAATCGATCCTATATCCGAAGCATATGGGACAGGATTCATGATGTCTCACATAAAGACTAAACCAGTCTTTTGCTATATTATTTCCATTTCTATTTGCCAAGTTCTCAGAAGTCAGATTATGAAAAGGGATTCCGTAATCATAATCGAATTTTAGAACGCAAATAATGGAGCCATTTTCTAGAATTTTTTTATGTTGAGCCAATCCAACATAAAATTCATATATATTTCCTTGACTAAAGATTTAAAACCTCAATCTAAACTTTTAGATTTGAGATGAAGTATAATTTCCTCTCCCTTAATGATAGCAAAACAACTCTTTCCTAATTGAAACCTTTTGTTTTCTATAATTAACATTGCTAACTTGCAACCTTTATCATAATTATCATGCTCCCACTAACATGATGATTATTAGCATAATACTTATGCTCCCACTAGCTTTGACATGTACTCAGAAATCAGTTGGACTTCTATAAATCAATACTTTATTTACTTTCTTACCAAAGTTCAGATTTCTGATACTAGATTGCTTTGATAAAACATTATCAATATCATACACCTTATCTTAGATAGCTCATAGGTGTGTCTAAACAATTTTAAGAACTATGAAAAGGGATGCCATAATCATAGTCTCGATTGTTTAGACCTTTGCCACTTCTCACAAGTCCATGTTAGTGAGTCGGTTGACCACACACGCTCCACTAACGACTTTGAGAACGCAAATATCACAATTGATATCTAGCTAAAATCTACATAGTGAAAGTGTTTCATCACCATCATTTTCATGAATCGGAGAGAAAACTTATGACACTTAGATTTAATAATGTATGTGTTCTTATCCATGTGAATTGTCAAAACCATAGTCACAAGACAAAAATAATGACAAATCCAAACTCATATGGAGTGATCTCAATCTTAATTTCTTGCCATCTGGCAGCTCAAGGGCCTGCCATTGCTTCCAAGTTGTTGTGCAACCAATTAAGAATTCTAAGAGATCATATGTAAAGACAACTTTAATTGGAATGGGCACATAATATTTCAACACGATAGGTTATAAACCTCAAGTCGTGTGCTAGTGAATAACTTCATGTTTTATTCTTGCTTAGTTCTTGAGACTTTCAAGACCTTTAGGACTCCCACTGTCCTCTTGACATATAAGACTTTCTTGTCAGATATTCAAGAGATAGTGTGGATTCTTTATCATGACACACACTTTACACAATTGGCCTTAGTTGGTTTTGTTTTATCCAAGCATCACAACTTACCAATTTCAAATGTACAAGAGTAGGACACTTTTACTCTTACATTTGACAAGTGTTTTAAACCTTTCTTTAAGATGTGTCACTCAACTTACAGTCTTGGAGTATGACTCTAAGACTTGTTTTGGAACGAAGTATGACCCATCTTCTTGATTTAACTACTTCAACAATTCATAACTCCTCTTCTTAACTATCAGAATCCACTTAGAGGATGAATTGTGATAAGGTCTCAAAATCATTAAGATGGTCTTAAAACATGATACTAAAGTACTCTCCCATCTTTTCAGATTTGAGAAACTTTTATCTTTCTGCCTAAGTTGATTCTTATTATTCGCTCTGCCATATACTAAAATTTTTCCAATGCTTCAGAATTATACTTAAGCCTGTAAGTATAACCATATTTACTAAACTTTAGTAAATTAGGACGAATAGTCTTATCAATCTTTTGTGGTGCACTTAATCAGTGCACAATAATGTGTACTCGACCCCTTAGTCCTTTACTTGACTCACACATCCATGTGAACAAGTAGTTAGTCTTAATTTTTACAATGCTTGAAAGTTCTCATTCATCATGCTATACAACTTGCACGATTCCAAGCTTCTATCCAAATGAAACTTAGGTGATGAGAATCTTTCCTTATTTGGTAAATTTAGACACTACCACAAATGAAAGAATCAAATTCATATTTCCACTCTTGCTCTTAATGGAATCTTATAAGCAACAAAAATTTTCATAAATGCCATTGTAAGGATATTTTAAAATAAATAAAATCAAATTTTTTCCTTTTATTTTTAAAACATTGCGGAAAAACATTCCTTACAGCACAAAAGAACATGAAAACTTTGTTGTTATCTATTACTAAGCAATATATCATAACTCCTAAGAAGTAGCTCAAGAATCCTATCTTCAAACTATGCGATAGAAATCCATATACGCGATCAGATTCAACATATTCTTTCTTTAAGTTTCTTCACCTTTTCTTTGATTCTTAAAACATCAACATGTGACCCACTCACATCATGTATCAAGAATCTCATAATAAAAACTTAGAAGAGTTAGATAGTGGACTTTACCTGAAGTAGAGTCCAACTTATTGACTTTAACATCCTTAGGTAAAATTTGGCAGCTTCACAACCAATGCCCTTTTCTTTGGAAATGGACCCTTGATAATGTGACTATCTCAAACTTAGCCTCTCTCTTTACCATTTGGTCAACCGATTTGACTATGGCCGATCCCTTTCCATTGGGAAGAGAGAGCTTTACTGGATATCCAATGTCATTATTGTCAATGTCCATAAAGTTTTTAGAAGTTGACCTTAGCATATAGATAAGATCATTAAGGGTCTTGTCATAGTCTATTTCATAAGAGTCTCAAAGGAACTCACTATGTGACTTAGAAAGTAGTTGAGCCACCAGCTTTCTCAAGACTTTGACACCCAACTCTCCCGGCTTGTCAATATGTGACTACATCTCCAAGATGTCATCACACATAGAACTTTCTTTGCCAATAGGGCTTGAGTGACCTTAAACTTTTCAAGAACTTATTGGTTAGGGAGAATAATTGGAGGAGGTGAAAGAAGTATGATTTCCATGGGACATCATCTTCATTTAGGAAAGCTTGTTTCAAGAGATTTTGGAAGATCCTAAATGTCTAAACCAGACATCTTTTGGGAGATATTCAAGATAGTTGATTTGAAGTCCTTAATATAACACCCAATATGAAATTTTAAGGCTAAGACCCATCACAATATTTTATAACTTGGAAGAGGGATGTCGTAATCCAAGCTATAAAATATTTTAAGGTAGGTGAATGACGATTCACCAATTTCCACCATGAAAAACGAAATAAATTTTTAGGTTTTAATTGGTTTTTGAAACTCCTAGATTCTTTTGAGATTCATTAAACTTTTCAATGGCATGTTTGAATCTCGAGTGTGCCCTTCAGGTTTTGTGACTGGGATGCCGAGGATCACAAAACAAGGTGTGAATAACCATGCGAATATACTTCATACCCATAATATTTACCCCTCAATCGATGTGTCGGTTAACCACATGCGCTCCACCGATACTATGATAAACATTAAGTTACCCTTTGCCTTCCTTGTTAAATACGAGTTAGTGTGCCGGTTAACCACACACACTCCACTAACCGACTTAAACAAAGTGCAAAGTGTAAATTCATGGGTTAGCACCTTTTTCGCATTTTCCTAAGTAACTAAGATTGGGTATTTATAAAAGATTTAGTTACTTAGTATTTATCATTAATACTTTTAATGAAGGGAGAATTATAGTCCTTGTCCTACCCGTTCGGCTAACGACCCTCCACTAGTCAAGGAAGTGGTGGGTGAGAGTGGACACCCATTAAACTGGCATTTTATAGGCAGTAACCTTATACCCCCTTATAGACCGGCTTCGTGAATGAGGCCTACTAACGGTAAGACTGATTTTACTCTGATACATACATGTATATATATATATATATATATATATATATATATATATATATATATATATATATGTATATATATATTATTAACTTATAATATTATAAAGTTTAAGGGTTGAATTTTAACTTTTAAAATTCTAAGGGCTAACTTTGAATTAAAGTATTCATAAGTGAAAACTTTTCAAATTCCAAAACTTGAGGGCTAGTTTTGAAACTATTCAAATCTAATTAATTCCATAACTGATGTGTTTAAAGTAGTTTGATTTAAAAGACTCTTCACATTCCATAACTTGAGGACAAGTTATGGAAGACTTTAAACTAATAAAATAATGTAACTTTTCTTTATTTTGTAACTTATGGAATTAATTAAGGTTACACATTTTATTACTTAATGTAGTAACTCTTGAACCTCCATAACTTGAGGACAAGACTCTTCATTTTTTGTAACCACTGCCAACTTTTATGAGTTTTATGAAACTTAAATGTGACCATTCATGTAACTTGAGGACAAGTTACACAAACACATTTTAGAATCATCTCTTAGATTAAAATGGATTGAAAACACATACTCAATTAACTTATCTATTAATCTAAGAAACTTATATGAACAAAGATAATACACATCAAACTTTTTCATGTAATTTGAATAACTTTTAAACTAATACGAAACATGAATCCAATGACAATTATATTCGGAATTGGATTAACATGAACATTACCACATCAAAAACAAGTTTATAAGTCCAAAAACATCTTAGGGTAATGTTCCTAGTCCAATTCCAACCAAAAAACTCGAAAATATGTTGTCTGGGGCTCCTACTTGTCGAGTGTATCAACCCTACTCGTCGAGTAGGATGATTTTCTTCATGGACTCGGCGTGTTCATCAGTGGACTTGGCGAGTCCAGTGCCCAGAAAGACAGAAAATTGATTTTTCAGCATTTTTCAGCAGTTTGCATGAAGTATAATTGAAAACAAGCCTAGGCTCTGATACCACTATTGGGTTTTGAGCATTCGAACAGTCCTAAGTGTACATGCAACCCTAAATACCGTGGATCTATGTTTTCTCTATTATACATGCAAATATGAACTTTCCAAGGTATTCATTCTAACTAGCATAATAACATTGATTCATATGAGTATATTAAGTTAGAATTACATACCTCTTTGATGTAGAATGTCTTCATGAAGCTTGAGTGCCTAGTGCCCCAAGTGTGACACCTCAAATGGTTCACACAACACCAAATGCGCTTGGAATAGATTAGAGAGAAATCCACACTTCATGAAAATCGGCTAGCCCTTTCACATATAATCTAGTGGCTGATTTTGTCAACAATAAGATACTTATATAGTGAGTGACAATTAGGGTGAACCCTAATTGTCATGGCTTTCCATTTCCTTGGATCCATGGGTTCAAATATACCATGGAGCATCCATGGAGCATCTTATGGGTTTAAGCCCAACTTGACAATCCATGAAGCATTAGCCCAGTATACAAGTACGGATGATTTACACAATCAACCCATATATTTAATTAGTCTTCTTTTGATCACTTAATTAATCCTAGATTAATTCTTGATCAATACTAACTAAATAATCTTATTAATATATTAGAACATATAATATATTGACAAACCTTAAGTGTTATTTCTCTCATTATAGTCTATCCAAATGCATGATGCCATGCAACCCAAATGGACCATGCCGGGTCGGGTCAAGTCTTACCAATTATAGTTATGGACTTAGACATTAATCCAACAATAGGTGCCCTACATTCCATCTCACTAAAACAGAATCTAACACAAATTCTAATGAGGGTTCCTATCCAAATCCGAATTGTTACTCTGTTCCTATCCAGAGATCCTCGATTCATCATTTGCATAATTCCCCATGACTTCCCGTCATCCTTTACTCGTTCGCCTAATAAATACCCTTAGCCAATTCCTTCAGATTTCCAGTCTTGCTCTCGGTCCAACCACCAGGTTCTTATGAGATCCCATAACAGGGCTACCCAACCGCAACCCTACAGAAACATGCACTACTCGACCACGAGCTCCTGTATCACAAGATCCAACCCTTAGCTCAACAGTCTCCACCGGTTCCAATCCGGAAGTCCCATAACCACCCGACTCGCCCCTGGATACTGATCAGTCAATCACCTCTGGTCTTGATCCTAACTAAGCAGTGGTTCCTCCACAACCCTGCAAACTAGCCTATCCTAGTCCAAATCACCTGATAGAGTCCGTGAATGACATGGCACCCCTGCAGTCTTACAACACTCTCTACCGCTAGTGAATGTTATGGCTCCCCCGTAGTCTTACAAAAGTATACCCTAACTGACCGTTAGTGAATGCTAAGGCTCCCCCGTAGTCTTACATCACTTTCATCCCAACTGAACATTAGTGAATGCTACGGATTCCCTGTACACTTACATCACTTTCATCCCAACTAAAACATAGTGAATGCTACAGCTCCCCCACAAGCTTACAACACTTTCACCCTTGCTTCTATCCTGGATACCTGGGCGGTTCTCCCCGACTTAGATTCAACTAAGTCCATTCTACACATAAAAATTGCAGGATTTCCAATTCTCATTACGTTCCAATGCTCACCTGGCTTACGACTAGTGCTTACCAAAGCTAGTACACCGTGCAAACCCTTCCAAACAACACAATTCCCATAAACCAACTAGCACATATTGTGTCCCGACAATGCCAATGACTCTAGCTGTTTACACTGATATGACACTCAGATCTCAGAGTCCAAAGGTCGGATGCTCCCACAATACTTTAGCGATAGGTTCTCTTTCCCTCCCTTGGCAACTCCGAGAGGCTTTCCTAACATACTTGCTAAGGTTATTGAACCCAGTCAAAATCCCCTCGTATGAACCCTTGAACCAACCTCGACCATATTCACAATGACACTCGAATGTTGGAAGAATCTACGATATATCAGGAGATGACCCCGTACTACTCCACCCAAATTCACGGTTTGCAGAGGGCATATAACTCTTCTTGAAGATGCACGTAACTCAACCACCACCTTGCACCCTTGCTGGCAGGAGTTCCGATCTCCCCAGTCCGACCCTACAAAGTGGGGTCCCTTCTTGCTGGGCTCCGCGTCTACCCTCTCATCCAATGGTGATTCTCAAAATAGTCAGAGCGGATGCACTCACTGCTCCTCTTTGTTTCTCCAATGGTCGATGTGTTTATCTCCCTTCTGATTGCAACACTATAATGGGCTAGCCTCCTCGTGGGCAATCCTACAAAACATGACCAACCCTGCTACACCCGTAGTAACCCAGATCACTGAACAAATTATGACAATGACTCGAAGAAATTACAGTATATGCGGATTCCGTTCCGTAAGGTACATCCGCCTAAAGATCTCTTAAAGATTACTTGACTTGATGAACGACATTTGACAACCCTTGCTAACCCAGACAATAGTAGAGTACCGACCCGAGATCCAGCTTGTCATGATTCCCAATCGATCCAAATCCCCAATATCCACCGGAAATGGCCGAAGATAGCATATCCACAACATATGAAGGAATCTTGATCAACTCCTCCTGCGATGTCTCAACTGTCCTGATAGCATGACGCAACCCCTCATTCTGATCCAAATGAGAATCCAAATCCTTGGAACGAAACTTCATCCATAGTTTCTGCAACGTTGAACTGGATCCGACCCTGCTGGCTTCTCAAATACTGATCCAAACTCTTGGGTCGCCGCCTGAAACCCTCCGATAAATTCACCTGAAATAAACCTCTCTTATTGAGGTACCTCTAATCAATCTTTCGTCCTTGGCTCTATGATCCATACCATTCAGGGTCTCACACCCCGACACCCTTACCAGTTCAATTGCCAACAATTTAACTACAGTAGTTGGAGCAACCTCTGCTCTAAGCCAACTATAACCTATCCCCAAGACTTAGTTTCCTAATCCCAAAAGTCCAATAGATGACATAATCAATCCTCGTTGTCTGATACCAGAGATCCAAGGCGAACTCAAAATCCTGGTAGTCATTCCACTATTTGGCTCACTACTGGAGCCGGGACGAAACCCTGGTCCTTCTCCTTGCATGCTCACCCGCATTCTACATAGCAGCTATTCCCATGCTCCAATCATAATCAAGGATTCTCCTTCCCAGGCTTCTTAGATTCTCCAAGACTCTCACTGATTCGAGTACGGATCCTGTACTTTCAATAGTACGGGCCCATACTACCTTCCACACCTATCCATACTTTCCTCAGCAATCCTCACGAATCCTCTAAGTCACCTACCCCATTGATGCACCAAATATCCATTAAACCGCAAAACAATATCCACCAAAGCACCTCATAGGCTCCACCTAGGCTCCCAACCCCACTGAACCGCCCCACTAACTCACCGGAGCATATCCTAGGCTTTCCTATGTTCCCAACCTCGCCCTGCCATCAGCTGCTGAGGAACTCCCGATGATGCCAGCCATCCACTTCCTGGATATCGTCATATCCACTTAGTGGCTGACTCCCATCACTTATAAGTTCCGCAAAGCAGAAAGCAAGTACTATTCGAGTAGTAACACTTCGATCCAAAGAACTGCCATAGAACATTTCGCCCACATATCGCAACATGGGCTACCTACATCCATCCATCCTCACTGTCGGCTACCTTATGAAAGTAAATTATACATAGAACAAGATCTAATAGACTGTCGAATAATCGACCCTACCCTAGGACCACAACCAGATAAGGAACAGGAAATAAGGCAAAATCAATTATTCTAAGGCTATAAGATTCTAACCGTATAGGATTTTAAAAGCATACACATAGCAGTTAGTAATAACAATAATCATTCTCATTCCAGCATAGCATCAAATATTCCCAAGTCTACCAGGTCAATCTATTGCTGACTACTCAGCACTAGCATGCAAGTCTACCAGCTCATATAACTTATACAAGCATCTCCCCTAGCCCTAACTAGCATGCGATTCACGAATTCATTAACCAAGTCGTAACAGATATCATATATGGATATTATGGGGAAACATACTTGAGCTTGGCTGATTGCATGCACCACACCTTTTCTTGTCTTAGAAATTCTTTACTTAAAAACATTTATCTTTTGAAAAATTTACCGATCCTTAGTTTGACATCAGACTCACCAAAAAGTATGTCTGAATCCCTCAAACCAAGGCTCTAATACCAAGTTGTAACGACCCAAAAATAAAGGGTAAATTTTTCATTTTTAATATAGTCAAAACATACATATCATTATTGATGGGTTTTGGTCATAAGACATCCTATGTGCTCATACAAACCCTAATGCTTGGATCTAGGTTTCTCTATTGTACATGCAAGTTATCCAAGACTATAAACCCTAATTCTAGCATTCAAGTAATCATATTAACATAAGAATAGGTTTACGATGTTACCTTGATTGTTATGTAGCAATAACAATCCCAAATCTCCTTGTATTGACTTTAGAAAGCCTAGAGTCACAATTGTCACTCCTCTAATGGTTCACAAACACCATAAGCAAGAGGATGAAGAGGAGAGAGGATGGAGGCTTCCCAAAACGTGTTCTAACCCTGGAAGAGAAGTTTTTCCACGTTTTTGAGCCTTAAGGGTTCTATATATAGTGAGTCTATTAGGGTTATCTAACAAGGAAACCCTAATTTGGTTGCTTAAGCCCTAAGCAGACCATGGAGCCCTTTCCTTAAGGCCTTGGATGATTTCATATGGGCTTCCCCCATAGAATTTTTCCACCTTATAATAAAAGGCAATCCATGGCCCAAATTGCAATTATCTTATAATTACAATTCCAGTCCCTTAAGTTTAATTAATCTCTTTTAGTCACAAAACTAATTACCAATTAATTATTGACTAATATTAATTAAACAATATGATTACTCCTTTAATATATTATTCTCATAATATATTAAATCATATTTAATCCTTTCTCTCCATAATTCATCCTATCAAGTTGCTTTGGTGAAGGCAACCCAAAAGGACCATGCACCATCGGTTCAAGTACATACGAAAATAGTTATGGACTTAGACACTAATCCAACAGTCTCCCACTTGGATAAGTCTACTAACTATTATGCGTATGACTTCAGATCCTGATCTGCAATCGTAGCTTTCCAAAGCCGCTGTCAACTCTGATGCTATCAGATACGCGTGTCCTTAGATAAGGGATCACATATTCCTCCATTCTAGATATCATATGAGATATGATTTCAAATCATTCTCTTTGTACTATATCTCGATTCCGATTTATGACGACTGACTAATTGATCAAATCAAATTAGCCCTAGCCCGGCCGAGCATTTACATTTGTCATCACTAAATCATCGAGGGGCCCAAAGATATCGCTCTTATCCTACTTTGGATAAAAGGAACGGATAAACTTTGATACAATGCTTGCTTGCACTCACTCACCGAATCACACACAACAATATATTTTATAACACCAAGTTACTAGTGCGTTTACATATTATCAATGTGCAACCGATTTGCAAGATACAACTCACACATCTCGGTTTCAAGAATATAAGATGTTATCGTCTCACCAATCACTTGTGATACAATTCATGGAGTCATCCAAGTGAGCGTGGGTTTAATCCAATGCTCAAATCATATTCATAAGCACTCATGAACGTTGCAGCAAACGTTTGCTTATGTCTAATACCTTATAGACAATCCACACACCAATTCATGACAATCTTCATTCATATCTACTTCCAACATATGAACGACTGTGGCCCGTTTGAATAATTTGATTATTCTTAATAAACTCAATTATTCTGGAACTCAAAACATGCAAAGTGAAACACAAGAATAATACTAATCCCATATGGCCTCAAACCTTTGAGTATAAATAAAACACCTTTTATTTTAAACCATATCGATTACTCATTATTTGTCGTTTCGGGTAATCAACTTCTTACTCGAATTATTACACTTGTCCCATGATCCTAGCATGCACACAATGTTTACCTATGGTTCTCACTTTGTGAAATAGATCAAATTGAACACATTTCCAATCATTCTCATTTCATAACTTCCAAATCCATTTTTCATAAGTTAAAGAATATCAAATTCTTGCTACTTATAGAATATGCTAGATTCTAACATTCTATGCAACTATCCTTTCGTAATGTCACTGCACCAAAGTCACAAAGACTATTGCCAATGATATTACAAAGTCTTCTATCGGAGATTGTTACAATACAATTCCTTAGATATAATGTCTCTCACTCAAAGAACATTCCTTTGAACATCCTTTTGCATAAAAGTTTCTAATCTAGTCATACAGTTTCAATATTCAATTCCCAATATGGATACATTTCCATATTTTCCATATGACAACTCATTCTTAATAGAATCTCATCTATTCGTAATGATGTCGATATGGTCCATCCAATATGGACACATTTCCATATTTTCCATATGACAACTCATTCTTAATAGAATCTTTTCTATTCATAATAATGTCGATATGGTCCATTCAATACCATGCTTCCAACTATTAACAAGCAACCAATCCTCGTCGAACTTGGATTGTCCTTTGATAGTTGTTTAATTATTTTAGTCCAAACCGATTCTAGTCCTTTTTCCCTCTAAATGCGCTAGACATTTGGAAAATTTTAGAATGGTCAAATATTAAAGCAGCTGCAATCGATCCTATACCCGAAGCGTATAGGACACGACGCATGATTTTTTATTTGCTATGTTCTCAAAATTTGAATTGTGAAGAGGAATGCTGTAATCATAATTGAAATTTTCAGAACACACTATGTACCTCTGACTAAATTTATTAACATTTCTCAACCTAATCCTTTAGATTTGAAATGAAGCAAAATATTCTCTCCTTTAATTATAGCAAAACAACTTTACAACCCTTACAACTTTGCAAGGTATAACTCTTGTTTTCTATAATTAATATTGCCAACTTGCAATACTTTCCATAATAATCATACAATCATAACTTTTATGCTCCCACTATCATGATGATTACTATAAAACATAACACTAATGCTCCCACTAGCTTCGACATGTATTCATAAACATCTTAACTTTCAGAAAAACAATACTTATTGAATTTCTTAAGTCTATGTTGCTAATACTTAATGCTTTGATAATCTTTTATCAAGGCTTCTTGAACTTATACACCTTTGCCTTAGATAGTTCATATGCGTGTCTAAACAATTAAGACTAATTTCCAAACCTCACAATTCAAATTATGGAAAGGGATACCGTAACCATAATCGAATTCGAGAATGCAATTTTACAATCACTATCTTCTTAAAATCTTTCATAGTGAAAGCATTTCCTCACAATCATTTTCATGAAGGAGGAAATCTTATGACACTTAGATTTAAACGGTGTATTTGTTCCTATCCATGTGAATTTGTCAAAACCAAAGTTTACGACAAATTTAAACTCATATGGATTGAACTTTCTTAATCTTGATTTATTGCCTTATGGTAGCACAGTTGCCCACCATGTCTTCCAAGTAGTTAAGCAGCTCACCCTTTCCTATCAATGTACCTTTCATTGATTAAGGTCCTTGCCTTTTATGCATTCAAATGAGAACTCATGCAACTCACCTGCATAATTAACTTAATCGGAGCGGCACAGAAACAAAATAATGTTAACACGATAGGTTGTAAACCTCAACTCGTGTGCTAGTGATGATCCATAAGGTCTATTTTGATTTGTTCTTGAAACCTTTCAATACCATTAAGACTCCCACTGACTCCTTGACATATAAGATTCTTTTGTCAATAACCATTTCTTGACAAACAAATTTTATCAAAAAACTTCATAAATTGGTTCTAGTTGGTCTTTGTCTTATCTAAGACATCACAACTTTCCACATTTGATGAATGTTTTAATACTTTTCACTCTTTGTCACAATCTTAACTTTAAGACCTGTTATTGGAACGAAGCATGATTGACTTCTTGATTTAACCATTTCTTCAATTCTTGATTCCTCTTCTTAGACATATAATTGTACTAAGACTCACTTAGAGGATCAATTGAGATATGGTTATTAATCATTAAGACCCATCATAAAGCATAAAAGGTACTCTCCCTTCTTCTTAGAATGGAGAAACTTTTATCTTTCTTCCTACTTGATTCTTCTTATTCGTTCTACTATTGATTTAAACCTTTTTCAATCAATCTAGAATTACACTTAATCTTGTAAGTATAATCAGATTTACTAAACCTTTAGTAAATCATGACGAATATCTTTGTTACTCTTATGGTGGACTTGATCAACACATAACTTTGCGTACTCGATCTCCTAGTCCTTCACTTGACACTTTGTCAATGAATTAGTCTAATTATCAAATATGAGATTTCTCATTTATCGTGCAACCAAGTTGCATGATTCCAAATTTCTGTCCAATTGAAACTTTGGGTGATGAGAAACTCTCCCTATTTGGTAAATTCTCGACTTTCCATAAATAACATAATAAGAACCAAATCCATTATTGTTAATATTCAAACATCAATTTTTCATATATGCCATTGCAAGGATAAATAAATATCAAAATTTATTTTATTGCGGAAAAAGTTGTCCTTACAATGCCATTCATTGAAAAACTATGCTAATACATCTGCCTTAGCAATCTAATTCTAACTCTAAGTAGTAGCTCAAGAATCTAATCTTCACGGTTAGATTCTACTCACTTCTTCCTTTAAGCTTCCTTTCTTTTCTTCGACCTTACAAAACATCAATTGTAATCTTATCACATTATGTATTAAGAATCTAGAATAGAAGCTTAAAAGAGTTAGTTAATGGATTTTACCTATATTAGAGCCATACGTTTCGACTCTCCCATCTCTTAGATCTCTTGGGTAAATGGGATAGCTTCGTCTCCAATGCCCTTTCTCTTGGCAATAAAAGCAAATTGACTCTTTTGGAACATGACATGGAACTACTTCAGACATTGCCTTTCTCTTATGATCAAACTTTTCGATCACAGCATGTCTTTCGTTGCCATTGTCTATATCCATAGAGGTCTCAAAGGCAGATTCACCAATCAACTTTGCTTTTCTATTGCGCCAAACCATTGCTGATTCAGCATCAATAAGCATATAGGTGAGATCTATAAGGGTCACGTCGCGGTTCATCATATAGTACTCTCTTCCGAACTCACTATATGAGTTAGGAAGTGACTGAAGAACCCAATCAACAGCCATTTCCTCATAGACAACGGATCCCAACATTCTAAACCTATCAATGTGTGACTTCATCCCTAGGACGTGTGCACACACCGACTTTCCTTCTTTTGTTTACTTGCCAAAAGGGCTTGAGTGATCTTGAACTTTTTAAGCCTTTGAACTTGTGGGTTTGGGAGAATAATTGGAGGAGGTGGAGGAAATGAAGCATGATTTCTTGTTCCTCGATCGAATCGTGGAATATCATCTTCATGTGGAAAGCTTGTTCCACGGGATTTGGGAAGACCATAATTGTGAAAACGAATTCAATTTAGTTGATTGATTGAGTCCTTAGTAAATCACCCAAATGAGATACTAAGGCTAGGACCCAACACAATATTCTACAACTCGGGAGAGGATGCTGTAACCCTAATTGCAGAATATTTGAAGGTAAGTGAATGACAATTCACTAATTTCCACCACGAAAAACGAAAAAGAATTTAAGTTTTAAATCTATGAAAACTCCTAGATCCTTTGAGATTCATTGAACTTTCAATGGCATCTTTAAATCTCGATATGCCCCTCTTGTTTGTGACTGGGATGCCGAGGATCACAAAGCGGGTGTGAATAACCATGCAAACTTACATGGTGCCCTCACATGTTACAGTCACCTATTCGATGTGCCGGTAAACCACACACGCTCCACCGAACTATGACAAACATTGAGTCACCATTTGCTACCTTTGCTTAGAACCATTTAGTGTGCCGGTAAACCACACACGTTCCACTAACGTCTTTGCAAGGGCACAAAGTGTAATTTCATGGAATTGCATCAATTCACTTTTGCCTAAGTAACTAAGATTGGGAATTTTATGAAAACATTTAGTTACTTTAATAATTTATTATACTTATAATGTAAGGTTTCGTCCTATCCTACCCGTTCGGCTAACGACCCTCCACTAGTCAAGAGTGCGGTGGGTAAGAGTGGATACCCATTCAATCGCCATTTTATAGGCAATTTCCTGAAACACCCCTTATAGACCAGCTTCGTGAATAAGGCCTACTAATGGTAAGACTGACTTTTACTCATACATATATATAATGTTAGACTTTTAATGTTATATATATAGTATAGGGTGTATTTTACACTTTTAAAATATTAGGTGGTCAAATTTAACAATTATACTTTTAATTTAATTAAATTTTAAACCAAAAACTTTATGGATTTATTAAACCTCTTTTAATTATACACGTTAATTAATTAATAAAACCATAAGGGTGTGATTTGAACCTTTTCAAAACAATACTAGGGTTTTAGAATTTAACATTCCTAATTAAACTTTTAATCAACTTTTAAATTCCAAAACTTGAGGGCAAGTTTTGAAACATTTCAAAACATTAGGGTTTAGAATTTAAATATACATCAAAATTAAACTATTTAATCAAAATTTAAATTCCAAAACTTGAGGGCAAGTTTTGAAACCTTTTTCAAAACATTAGGGTTTTAACTATTTAAATTTCAAAACAACAAAACTATTGGGTTCAAATTTAAACTATAAAACCTAAAGGGGAAAATATGAAACATTTCATAACACAAGGATCAAATAAAAAATAACCTAAAATTAACATTTAATCACATAATTATCCATATTTGATTTATTTAATGATTTCATGCAAAACAATTTACCAATTTAATCAAAATAATTAATCAATTATCACATAAGGAAACAAATATTTTATTAATTGATAAATCTCTTCAATTAGATCAAGAATATACTCATATATATCAAAAAAGTCGGATTTATATTGATCTAATGTAATAAGGCAACTTTCCATAAGCAAAAACACCAAGAAATCGCGAAGATAGCTCCATCTAACAAGTTGACTCGTCGAGTCTGCATGGACTCGGCGAGTTCATCTATGGACTCGGCGAGTCCAGCCTCCAGAAACCAAAAAAACGAATTTTTTAAACATATCAAGCATCAATACAATAGAAACCAGTCTAGGCTCTGATACCACTTATGGGTTTTGGTCATAAGACATCCTATGTGCTCATACAAACCCTAATGCTTGGATCTAGGTTTCTCTATTGTACATGCAAGTTATCCAAGACTATAAACCCTAATTCTAGCATTCAAGTAATCATATTAACATAAGAATAGGTTTAAAATGTTACCTTGATTGTTATGTAGCAATAACAATCCCAAATCTCCTTGTATTGAATTTAGAAAGCCTAGAGTCACAATTGTCACTCCTCTAATGGTTCACAAACACCATAAGCAAGAGGATGAAGAGGAGAGAGGATGGACGCTGTCGAAAACGTGTTCTAACCCTAGAAGAGAAGTTTTTCCACGTTTTTGAGCCTTAAGGGTTCTATATATAGTGAGGCTATTAGGGTTATCTAACAAGGAAACCCTAATTTGGTTGCTTAAGCCCTAAGCAACCCATGGAGCCCTTTCCTTAAGGCGTTAGACGATTTCATATGGGCTTCCACCATAGAATTCATCCACCTTATAATAAAAGGCAATTCATGGCCCAAATTGCAATTATCTTATAATTACAATTCCAGTCCCTTAAGTTTAATTAATCTCTTTTAGTCACAAAACTAATTACCAATTAATTATTGACTATATTAATTAAACACTATGATTTCTCCTTTAATATATTATTCTCATAATATATTAAATCATATTTAATCCTTTCTCTCCATAATTCATCCTATCAAGTTGCTTTGGTGAAGGCAACCCAAAAGGACCATGCACCATCGGGTCAAGTACATACCAAAATAGTTATGGACTTAGACACTAATCCAACAATTATTTCCAACATCCAAAACATCATTAATTAAAACAATTATCAGAGTCCATCCCAAAATCATTCAATGCGGAAAACATGGGTGTGTGCACTATGATCAATCCAGGCTCTTCTTTTCCAATTCGATGATACCTGAAACTATAAACGAAACTATAAGCACGAAGCTTAGTAAGTTCCCCAGAGCATACCCCACACAACCAACATATCAAATTAGCTATACAAGCTTGCTATACGACATATCACATACCATCTTAGCTATAGAAGCTATCTCTACCACATATCACATACAATCTTAGCTATACAAGCTATCTCTATCACATGCCACATATCATATAAGCTACAAAAGCTATCTCTACCACATAACATTAGCTATAAAAGCTATCTCTACCACATAACATTAGCTATAAAAGCTATATCTACCACATAACATTAGCTATAAAAGTTATATCTATTGTTAGCCACAAGGGCTATCGCTACCATTAGCCATAAAGGCTATCTCTACCTTTAGCCATAAGTCTATCTCTACCATTCGCCAGAAGGCTATCTCTACCATTAGCCACAAAGGCTATCTCTACATCATATACATATCACACACCTCTACGTAGGAAATATACCAACTATCCTAAAATGGGCCGGCCTTGGTGCCTTAGACCCATTGATATGGTGAGAAGACTCACCTCTTGACTGTTGAACTGATAACATGAAATCAGACATATCCCACACGCCGCTCCTTCTCAACTGCCCATAATGATCAGGTGATTAACTTAACACAAACCCATAAATACCCTCAGGTCCACCCTGGTCAAAGTCTATGTCTGTATTCAAGGTCAACAGTCCATATTGACCTTGACTGGTCGAGTACAATTACCCACTCATCGGGTTCCTTGCTTAACTCGTCAACTTGCCGAGTCACCCGAGAGACTCGTCGAGTTCCTTGATGTTCACAGCCGTAAACTCCCAACCGAACACCTTGGACCATGAACCCTTGGTCGTGAATGATAAAACCCTCCTGACTCGCCGAGTCATAAGAGCGACTCGACATGTTCCCACGTATTCGGTCCTTTCCAGTGGGATTTAAGGTCCCAAACTTCAGTACCATATTCTCCTAGTGATAATACCATGTAAAGTTGCCAACTTTACGTTCATACCAAGTCTCATAGTGCCAAAACCACATTAACAAGCTTTTTACAAGTCCCTAATGCATGAATAAGAATTAGGGTGCACCTAGGAGACAACTTTATGACATTTGGACCTAAGAAGATCCAGATATGGATCCATATCCTTGTGATAGGACCAGATCCAAACTTGGTTCCATTTCTTCAACGATGAACATAATCTTCCAAAAGAAATATAAGAGCTTTAAGCTTTAAGGTAACAGATTAATACCTCGATAAACTGCCCAAAACGAAATAGATACTCAATCTAGTGCTCCTCCCTTGATATTTCCTCTTCAAGCTTGAAATCCTCCCTAAAATCCCAAAGACAAGCTCCCAAATGCTCTCTTTCTTCACACACAAAAGTTTTTCTGCCGGGAACAACTTCTATGTTGTAAAATGGAAGGCTATGATGTAGCTAATGATGTTTATATATGGGGTAAACCCCAAAATTAGGGTTTTCTCCCTACAACACTGACTTGCCGAGTCAGGCCTTCCGACTCACCGAGTCGGTCCCGATCCGTCACCACAATTAAATGCCTCCACACGACGAGTTGGAATCCTAACTCACTGAGTCCATGCACCATAAACTAAAAAATTCAACCAAACCCAATCATACCTGGATCAGATGTTACAAAATCTCCCACCAAGACTCCATTTTTATGATACTAAAGGACCAAGGGACCTCACATCTGTCACACCTATCTTTTGGAGTTTCTTAACTTACAAATGGAGGTCCAAAATCCACCAAAGGGACAAAACTAGAAAACCCTAGCTTAATCTTAAGATTTAAGTGGAAATATCAAAGCTTTTTACCTCCACGAACTCCTCAAGGTCGTCTATGTGTAGATTCTTGAAGCCAGAAGACACTCCAAGCTTCCTTGACCACTTCTTCTTCTTGGATGAACACTAAAAGGACCATAATTTCACTCACAATGCTCAAAATGCACTTACAAAGGCTATTAGGGCTTCCAAGAATGTTTGACGGTGAACAGAGCTAATGGGGGTAAGGCGCAAGTGAGTTAAGCGCATTTAAATAGCTCACAAGTCCGCAAATTAGGGTTTACACCCTCAGCACGTACGCCCAACGTACTTATGGTACGCACAACGTATATCCAGTTACTCCGCGACCACTCATACATAGTACGCAAAATGTACACTTAAGTACGCCCATCGTGCTTAAAGGATCAATTATGCAAAAATGTAAATTCATTGAGGGTTTCAAGTCATACCTAGTTTAGGGCGTTACAACTCCCCCCCACTTGAACTAGACTTCATCCTATAAGTCTGTGGTTGTAAATAGATCGGGGTAATGCTCCCGTATCTCGTCCTCCGACTCCCAAGTCCATTTGGATCCCTTCCAATGCTACCATTGCACCTTTACTAGTTTTACCTCCTTGTTCCGAAGAACCTTTGTCTTCCTATCTAAGATGGTGACCGGCCTCTCAACATAGTTCAGGCCCTCATCCACCTAAATATCGTCTAATGAAATAATCGTGGACTCGTCAGCAGGACACATCCGAAGCTGAGACATGTGGAAGGTGTTGTAAATCTGACTAAGCTCCTCTAGCAGATCAAAGCGCTTTGCCTCCTTGCCCACTCAGGTAGTGATCCTGAACGAGCCTATGAATCAAGGCCCCGACTTACCCGTCTTCTGGAACCTGATAATCCCTTTCCAGGGCGACACCTTCAACAATATAAAATCCCCCACCAGAAACTCGAGATCCGATTCTCGTCGGTCAGCATAAATTTTCTGACAGCTCTACGCGACTCACAGCCGGTCACGCACCTACTGAATATGTCTGGTGGTCTTAAGATCTACCTCAATGCTCCCCATGACCCGATGACCAACGTCGTCCTAACATATCGGGGTCCTTCACCTCCGACCATATAACATTTTAAATGGATCCCGGTCGATATTCGCATGATAACTGCTATTCTATGAAAACTCTGTCAGTGGAAGGTACGTACCATAACTCCCTCCGAAATCCAGCACACATGCTCAAAGAATGTCCTCCAGCGTCTGGATCATGCTCTCACTCTGACCTTCATTCTGAGGGTGGTACGTCATGATGAAATGTAACTGAGTGCCCAGTTCCTCGTGGAACTTCTTCCAAAACCTGGAAGTAAACCGGACATCCTTGTCAGAGACTGCCGACACTGCCACCACCTCCCACACATATAAATCCACCAACTTCTTTGCGGATATACTCTCGGAAATTTGAATAAAGTGCGTATTCTTTGTTAGTCTGTCCACGATCACCCATATGACGTCTACTCCCATTGTCGTCTTGGGTAACTTCGTGATGAAGTCCATAGTGATATCTTCCCAGTTCCACATGAGAATGGTTAGTGGTTGTATTTTTCCATATGGCCGCTTATGCTCGACCTCAAATTTCCTGCAGGTCAAGCACCGCTCCATGAACCAAGCAATCTCCCGCTTCATGCAGGGCCACCAATAACACAGCCTCAAGTACCTACACATTTTCATAGCCCCTGGGTGTAAAGATTACTTAGACTTGTGCTGTAACACCCAAATTTTCAAATAATTTATCACATTTATAAAAACACATTTTCATTCATAATTGTCATAAAAACATCATTGTATCACATAATCAATTCATAACATCACATCTAAAGATCGAAATATGTAAAAGCTCCTCGAGTGTGTAATGATCAAACCGACGCCTTCCCGCGATCCTCACTCGTACATGAAACACATAACACAACATTATAAGCAAAATTGCGTAGTGAGTTCCCCAAAATACCACACGCAACACATATTAGCCACTTGAGGCTATAACTCTGTTTGACCCTCTAGTCAATGTGTCTCAGTAGGACCTTCCGGTCCCATAACTCTGGTGGGCCCTCTAGCCCTAACTCTGTGGGCCTTACCGTCCAAACTCTAAAAACGATGTTACATGCATAGCACAGAAACATAGAAATCTCATCATGCACAAACATACAAATACTCTATCACATAACTCTAATTACCACTCTAGGTAAGGTATAGTGAGAAGACTCACCTCAGGTAACTCGGTAAAATCTCGAACTCTGTAAAATCCAATCTAGCCTCCGCCTAATCAATTCAAATAAACACTCTAAAGCAATACATCCCTTAAGGCTAGGCTATTCACTCTTTTAGTACCCTCAGAAGGGTAAAAGACCATTTTACCCCTCTCATGGCCCTAAGACCCAAAATTGACCAAATCCTAAAAGTCAACTCCTCAGGTTACACTGTGTGTACCAAACATCTATGTTGGGCGTACCTGGTGTCTTCACAGAAAACGGGGTGCGCGACCCCTAACGCCGTACGTACTGGGATTACGCCCCGCGTAACTCCCAATATCAGACTCTAAGCATTTTGGGGTCTTAATCAGTTAAGACCCATGTCCAACTTCAAGATCTGACCATTTATAACCCTCTTAATCCATAAAGTTGGTGACTTTAAGCCTTTGCATGGCTGGACAAGTCACTAACACCCATGATATTCCATTTGCTAACACTAGAAAGCTCAATACTCAAGCATGACCTCATATCAACGACCAAGATGGACACTTTATGGATCTATAACACAAATACCACTGAAATGGGACAGATCTAGGTCCGTGGAGCACATTACACTCATAAAGTCTCAACCTTTGGGACTTTTAACCCTAGAATGGCCCGTGCAACATCAAACCAAAATGAAGAGGAATGTGTTGAACTTTATACCTCCAGATGCAGCTCCTTCCTCTATAGATCTCAGATCCAAACTTGCACTTCAAGATATAGCCTCCACAAGCTCCTCTCCTTCTTCTTCACTAACACACCAATGCACTTTTAGCTCCAAAACACTCACTCCCAAGCTAAGGACGATGCGAGGCTTTCTTAGGGTTTCACTCACTGATATGGAGGCTGAGAAATGAGCCTTAGCATCCATTACATAGCGCACAAGTCAAATATTAGGGTTTGTGTCTAGACCCATTACGCCTAGCATAACCCTTGGTATGCCCAGTGTACCCAAGCGAGTCCGCATCCAAATTAAGTGCATGAGTACGTGCAGCGTACTCCCCAGTACGCCCAGCGTACTCATTTGCTACAAGAACTCTTTCAAGGGACTACTTTTGACAACTTGAAAAAATGGAAGGATATAATAGCTTTACCTGGATTTTGGGATGTTACAATTCTCCCCAACTAGAACCAGACTTCGCCCTCGAAGTCTCATGCCGGAAACAACTCCGGATGCTGCTCCCGCATCTCTAACTCCGTCTCCCAAGTCAGCTCGGACCCATTCCGATGCTGCCACTGGACCTGAACCAGAGGCACCTCCTTGTTCCTCAGAACCTTGACCTTCTAGTCCAAGATCGGTCTCTCGACATAATTCACCCCCTGAGTCCACAGCATTACCGCCGACTCGTTAGCTATACACTTCCTCAGCTGGGACACATGGAATGTATCATGAATCTGGCTCAACTCTGCAGGTAGCTCCAATCGATATGCTACCCTGCCCACCCTCGCTATCACTCTGAACGGCCCAATGTACCGGGGCCCCAACTTGCCCCTTTTCTTGAATCGGATCACTCCTTTCCAAGGACACACCTTCAGAAGCACAAAATCTCCGACCTGAAACTCGAGCTCGGATCGTCGCCTATCCGCATAACTCTTCTGGCGACTCTGAGCTGTCAATAATCTCTGTCTGACCTACTTTAGCTGCTTTGTAATATGAAGTACTACCTCAGTGCTACCCAATGCTCGTTGCCCGACCTCTCCCCAGCATATGGGAGTCCGACACCTCCGTCCATACAATAAAGGGAGGCATACTGATACTCAAATGGTGGCTGTTCTTATATGAAAACTCAGCCAAAGGCAGATACGTGTCCCAACTACCTCCGAAGTCCAACACACATGTCCGAAGCATGTCCTCGAGCATCTGAAGCATCCTTTCACTCTGTTCGTCCGTCTGCGGATGGTAAGCGGTACTGAAATGCATCCTAGTACACAACTCCTCATGGAACTTCTTCCAGAACCTGGAAGTGAAACGCACATCTCGATCTGACACAATCGAGATCGGTTCGCCATGCCGCGATACCACCTCCCTCACATACACCTATGCCAGCCTCTATGCAGAAAAGCTCTCACTGATAGCAAGAAAATGAGAGCTCTTTGTCAATTGGTCGATGATCACCCAAATTGCATCGACACCTCTCGCAGTCCTCGACAATTTGGTGATGAAATCCATGGAAATATGTTCCGACTTCCACTGGGGAACCTCAAGCGGCTGCAACTTGCCATGTGGACACTGGTGCTCGGCCTCAACCCTACGACAGGTCAAGCACCTCTCAAAACAGTACGCCACATCCCTCTTCACATAGGGCCACCAAGAGTCTCTTTTCAGGTCCAAATACATCTTAGTGGCCCTAAGATGGATCAAAAACCTTGAACTGTGCGCCTCCTCCATCAAAATGGCAAGTGCCCTACCCTTAAATGGCACCCAAATCCGGTGCTGGAAGGTCATAAGCCCCCGACTATCAGCAATGAACTCAGACATTTGCCCGATCACCAGCTCTCGCTTGCGGTTTTCCGGTATCATGGCCTCTACCTGGGTCTCCCGAATGGTGTCCAACACCAGGGTCATCACTATCAACCTCAAACAAACATCTCGCAATGGGGCACTCTCTGCCCTACGACTCAAGGCATCGACTTCCACGTTAGCCTTGCCTGGGTGGTACAAGATCTCACACTTATAATCCTTTACCACATCCAACCATCTCCTCTGGTGTATGTTCAGGTTGGGCTGATCCATCAGGTACTTCAAGCTCTTGTGATCCATATATATGGTACACCGAACCCCATACAGATAGTGACGCCCGATCTTGAGGGCGAACACCACGGCCCCTACTCCAGATCGTGGGTAGGATACCTCGTCTCATGAGGCTTCAGCTGCCTCGATGCGTATGCTATCACATGCCCTCTCTGCATCAGCACCGCACCAGTCCCGATATCGATGTGTCACAATATACCACAAAGTCCTCCATTCCCTTTGGAAGGGCTAGTACAGGGGCTTCGCACAATCTCTGGCAAAGTGTCTCGGATGAGGCCTCCTACTCTAGGCCCCAACTAGATGCTACGCCCTTCCGGGTCAACCTGGTGAGAGGAACCGCAATTTGAGAGAAATCGTTGATAAACCTCCGATAATAGCCGGCCAACCCCAGAAAACTCCTGATATCTGAGGGGGATCTGGGCACCTCCCAACTCATCACTGCCTCAATCTTGGCCAGATCGACCAATATTCCTCTCTGGTTGACGAGATGTCCTAGAAACTTAACCTCTCGTAACCAGAAATTGCACTTGGAGAATTTGGCGTAAAGCCTCTCTGATCCCAGAACCCCGAGGATCTCCCTCAAATGCTCCTCATGTTGCTCTCTAGACCTCGAATACACCAATATATCATCAATGAACACGATTACATAACGATCCAACATTGGCCTGCACACCCTGTTCATGAGATCCATGAATGTCGTAGGTGCATTGGTGTGCCCGAAAGGCATCACCACAAACTCGTAATGCCCATAACGAGTCCTGAATTCTATCTTCTGAATATCCTCATCACGCACCCTCATTTGATGATATCCATACCTCAAATCAATCTTGGAGAACCAAGATGCTCCCTGCAACTGATTGAACAAATCGTCGATCCTCGGTAAGGGGTAATGGTTCTTGACCGTCAGCTTGTTCAACTCGCGGTAATCAATGCACATCCGGTGTGAACCATCCTTTGTTTTTGACAAAAAGGATCGGCGCTCCCCACGACGAGCTACTCGGCCGTATAAACCCCTTCCCCAGCAGCTCCTGAAGCTGTGAGGATAACTCCAGCATCTCTGGAGGTGCAAGGTGATAGGGCGCCTTGGCGATAGGCGTTGCCCCCAAAACCAAATCAATACGGAACTCCACCTGCCACTTGGGAGGCACACCCGGCAACTCCTTGGGGAAAACATCTGGGAACTCACGCACTATCGGGACCTCATCGACCGACCTTGCTCTCTCCGTACCTACTCTTGTATCCATCACATAAGCCATAAACCTACTACAACCTTACTGTAGACTCTTCCTCGCTCTTGCGACTGAACAAAATGTTGACCCAGAATAGGTACCCTCACCATAAACCGTAAGAAATCCCCCACTAGGGTCTCGTAAGGTCACCAGCTGTCGCTCGCAGTCGATAACCGCTACAAATCTGCTCAACCAGTCCATGCCCACAATGACATAGACATCACCCATAGAAATCGGACCCAAATCAATCGGAAACTCCACGCCGAAGATCTCGAGTACACAACCTCGAATCACATCTGTAGTATACACTTCTCTCTCGTCAGCTATGGAAACTCGCAAAAGTCGACTCAACACCTCTCGACGGATACTGATGTGCTGACTAAAGGCTAACGACACAAAAGACCGATTCGCACCCGAGTCAAATAACACCAAAGCATGTACAGAACACACAAGAAATGTACCTAGGCATATCATAATATAAGAATAAAACCACAACTCAAAATAAAAAAATGGAAGAATACATACCAGCCACAACATCGGATGCAGCGCGGACCTCCTCCGTTGTCAACTGGAAGGCTCTCCTGCGAGCCTTCAGCGCCTCAGCCTTCACTGGTCGACTCTCTGTAGCTCGAACGGCAGCAGGGAAAGATCCCTGTGATGCTCCCTGTGCTGACCCCCTCAACTGCGGACACTCGGCCTTCCGGTGTCTGGTCTGGTTGTAGTGAAAAGAGACTACAAATCCCTTGGGGCAATCCTTGGCCATGTGCCCCTCCTTGCCACACTTGTAGCAAGACCCTGCTCTACACACTCCCTCATGACCCTTGCCGCACTTGCCACAAGTAAGGCCCTTCTGGTTCCCTGATCTCGAATTGGCGGGCTTGGCCGGCTTGGCTGCCGGCTGGGAATGAGCCGGTCGCCGATCCCTCCCTTGAGACTCCGCCTCCACTCTAACCTGAGTCTCCAGCTCTATCTCCCTCTTCCGAGCATTTTCCTGAGGCTCGGCAAATGTTCAGTACGACGAGTTTGCCACAAAATCTCGTATGTCCCTCCTCAGAATACTCAAATACCGACTCATATGTGCCTGCTCGGTAGACACGGGCTAAGGGCAGAACATCGCCCTGTCATGGAACATCCTGGTGATCATAGTAATAGACTCAGTACCCTGCTTGAGGGCCAGAAACTCCTGGGCCAAACACTCCCTTTCCACCGGGGGAACCTTCTCATCACGAAATATAGCGGTGAACCTCTCCCAGGTCACCGCGGCAAGCTCAGCAGACGAAAGTGCACCGTCAGGAACTTCCACCAGTCCTTTGCTCCCAAGCGAAGCTGGTTCAACACGAACCAGACTCTCAAATGCTCTGGACATGAACACGTATAGAACATCCCTCAGTATCAAAAACCCATCTCATCGCAACAATTGAATCCTGTGTCCCATCAAACTCTGGTGGCTACATGTTGCTAAACTCTTGGAACAGCAACGAATCACCACCCTGAGGTCTAGCAGCACCAACAGCTGCGGTAGCTGCAGCGGCTGCAGCCTCAGTAACTGTTGTGTATCTCTCATCGAAAGTCTAAATCAGCGTGGTCTTAATAGACTCAAACATCTCTGGAATCTCTGCACGGATAGCCGCAGCCACCTCCTCATGGATCATCTGGCGGAGCTCCTCATCACTCACCCTGCTGGTCTCTGGTATGTGGCGTGTCCCAACGATGATGTCTTTGAAATACAACATAAGAATATCAGAGATTCGCTTGAGCATACTCGCACTCGATAACTCAACCCTACTTGTTCCCTGATACCCCAAGGATTCTTACTTGGGCTGCGCACTGCTCCGGTGTCTTCAGTAGTACAGGCCTAATACTACCATCCACACCGCATCAATATACGTCCCAAGTCCTCCTCCTAGGATCCCAATTCCCAAGTACTCTACTCTCTCTATACACAGTCTACCCTCTAGCAAATCTCTCATAAGCTCCTTGCTGCCATCTATTCACTCTTAAGCATCTCCTAGCAGCAAAATCCCTAAGCTAAGGCATCACAATTCAGGCCACTCTAGCCCTAATAAGAATACCTAGCCTACTCTAGCATGCATATCATATCATAACATATCACATAAATCATAATGTAAGGGTATTTTGGGAAATCACCGTTCGGGCCCTGGCTGATCGTACACACTGCTCTGCTTTGCTCTTTCAAAAACCTTTTACTCTTGAGAAATTTTTGTGAATTTTATTTTGAAAATCTCTCAAATCCTCAGTTTGAGTTCAGATACGTCCGAAAGTGCACCCGAATCCCTCAAACCAATGCTCTGATACCAACTTGTAACACCCAAATTTTCAAATAATTTTTTACATTTATAAAAACAGATTTTCAATCATAATTTTCATAAAAACATTATTGTATCACATAATCAATTCATAACATCACATCCCAAGATCAAAATATGTAAAAGCTCCTCGAGTGTGTATTGATCAAACAGGCGCCTTCCCGCGATCCTCACTAGTACCTGAAACACATAACACACCACTGTAAGCAAAATTGCTTAGTGAGTTCCCCAAAATACCACATGCAACATGTATTAGACAATCGAGGATATAACTCTCTTTGACCCTCTGGTCAATGTGTCCCAGTGGGACCTTTCGGTCTCATAACTCTGGTGGGCCCTCTGGCCCTAACTATGTGGGCCTTACGGTCCAAACTCTGAAAACTCTGTAACATGCATAGCACAAAACACATAGAAATCTCATTATGCACAAACATACAAATACTCTATCACATAACTCTAATTACCACTATAGGTAAGGTATAGTGAGAAGACTTACCTCGGGTAACTCGGTAAAATCTCGAACTCAGTAAAATCCGATCTAGCCTCCGCCTAATCATATGAAATAAATACTCTAAATCAATACATGCCTTAACGCTAGGCTATTCCTTCTCTTAGTACTCTCAGATGGGTAAAAGACCATTTTACCCCTCTCATGGCCCTAAGACCCAACATTGACCAAACCCTAAAAGTCAACAAAAGTCAACTCCCCGGGTTATGCTGCGCGTACCAACCATGTACGCTGGGCGTACCCGGTGTCTTCACAGAAAAAGGGGTGCGCGACCCCTTACGTCGCTCGTACTGGGATTACGCCCTGCGTAACTCCCAGTTTCAGACCCTAAGCATTTTGGGGTCTTAATCAGTTAAGACCCACGTCCAACTTCTAGATCTGACCATTTATAACCCTCTTAATCCATAAAGTTTGTGACTTTAAGCCTTTGCATGGCTGGACAAGTCACTAACACCCATAATATTCCATTTCCTAACACTAGAAAGCTCAATACTCAAGCATGACCTCATATCAACGACCAAGATGGAAACTTTATGGATCTATAACACAAATACCACTGAAATGGGACAAATCTAGGTCCATGGGGCACATTACACTCATAAAGTCTCCACCTTTGGGACTTTTAACCCTAGAATGGCCCATGCAACATCAAACCAAAATGAAGAGGAACGTTTTGAACTTTATACCTCCAGATGCGGCTCCTTCCTCTGTAGATCTGAGATCCAAACTTGCACTTCAAGCTCTAGCCTCCACAAGCTCCTCTCCTTCTTCTTCACTAACACACCAAGGCACTTTTTGCTCCAAAACACTCACTCTCAATCTAACGACGATGGGAGGTTCTCTTAGGGTTTCACTCACTGATATGGAGGCTGAGAAATGAGCCTTAGCATCCATTATATAGTGCACAAGTCAAATATTAGGGTTTGCATCTGGACCCATTATGCCCAGCGTAACCATCGGTATGCCCAACGTACCTAAGCGAGTCCGCGTCCAAATTAAGCGCATGAGTACGCGCAACGTACTCCCCAGTATGCCCAGCGTACTTATTTGCTACAAGAACTCTTTCAAGGGACCACTTTTGACAACTTGACAAAATGGAAGGATATAATAGCTTTACATGGATTTCGGGATGTTACATGTGCACCTCCTCTAATAGCCTCTGCCTCACTCCCCCTGTCACTGGTACCCATACTCGGCCACACTGCGTCAAAAGTCCGCGACTATCTTTTACAAACAAAGGATACTGTCCCCATATTTTCTCTACCTTCGAGTTTTCTTTCCTCACCCCCTCGACCTGGGCCTCCCTGATTGTGACAACTCGATATTTCAAATAAATGTAATCACCTAAAAAGTCAAGAATTGTAATCTCTTTTAATATAATGAAATTATCATCAAAAATAAAATGTTTAAGAGTCTACTTGATTTCCTAAACGATAGATATCGTGTCAAGGGTTTCAGAAATATAAAGAACACTAAAATCAGAGTTATAACAAAGAAGTTATGACCAACCTAAGATTGACAACAAAACCGTCAATACGATTAAACGTAAAACGCTAAGTTTTAATAAAATACTTTTTAACCTTAAGTATCTAAATGAAAGTCGTAGATATCATTAAAGTGTGAACATACATAAAAAGAACGCCCAAATCTGACTTTGTATGAGGAAGTTATGATTTTTCGAAATTTCGGATATAATGGTAGATAGCTAAAAACTCGAAATAGAGATTGAGCGGTTTTTAGCCGACACAACCTAAACGAGAATCTAAGATCTTGTCAATAGTAGTACAATGGTAAAAAGACAGACGAAAACTAACATCGGATGAAGAACTTATGGATTTTTAACAGACTTTTCGTGTCTCGGCCGGTCAAAAATGATATATTAAAAATAAATTCAAAATTAGCCGACGGAGTCTAAACGAGAGTTGTAGAGTAGATCCTCACCTTCGCGTGCATATAAAGAACATCGAACACGGAGCTCGTACGCGAAATTTATGCATTTTACAAGTTCGGGGCACAACTTCTGAGGAAGGTCCGAATGGAACGCCTTGCGCTCCCTAAGGGAACGCCCCGTGTTCGTGCTAGCACTCTTGTCCCTTAGCCATCCTATCCGAGGTTCGTAAGCGATGAAATATTTCGGCTTCGGAGCGCACTGCGTTCAGGGGAATGCCCTGCGTAGGGGAAACGCCCCGCGTACCCAGCAGGAACGCCCCACGTTCGCATCATTTTCCAGCCCCTATATAAAGGGTGCGAGGGTGACGGGCAATGTTTGCTAATTCACCAACAACGCTCCCAATTTTCGTACTTCTAACCTCTCGAGATTATCCTAACATTCCGGTTTCATATTCAAGCCTTGAAGAAAGTTTTTACGCTGTCGAGATTCCCGAGAATCCCGAGAAGTCCGCTTTCTCCTGTCGAAGTTCTGCTCGGTTTTCATCTCACCATCTTCACTCTATCATGTGAGTTCATACCCCTACAAACACACTTAAAATACATTTTAAATGCTTTTTAAATACTTTAGGGGGGGGGGATACAAGTATACTCACGGTTATTATCGTGTGAAAATATCATTCCTTTGCTATGCATTTCATACTGTTATTTTAACTATCATATGAAAACGTTCGCACGCAATGCATATTACAATAACACCTTGTCTTTTTAGAATAAAAACATTTTGTTGTATAATTATCAAAAACTTCAATTCTATTTGAGTATAAATGTTCAATAATGTTATACCTTACGTACAAAGTCGACACTACACTAGGATTTACCAAACAAAGGAAACACACTTTTGTAAAAACTATAATAAGTATAGTTTACTCGATATTCATGAGATATTACATACTATAAGTACTATATCAAGGAAATACTTTCATATAAAAGAACAAATCGACTTTTCATACATAAATCTATTTGATACTAAGTTTTATGAGACGTTCAACTTCACGTACTTTCAAGTACGCAGTTAAAGTCCTGTATTATATACCATAATCTCTTATAGGGAGAGGGTAATACTTGTGTATAGACATATACGGGATTGACAATCCCGCACGTAAGCTGTTAGCTACAGTTAGACTGGTAGGTCTGGGGTGACAAACATCATAACCTTCCAACGCCTGAAAAACGTTGTTACAGGCAGTCTGGGTCAATAGCATGGTTATAAAACTCACATGGAGTATTAAAAACACGTTGATTTACGGGGTTATCAAATGCCTTATTCATTTTATACATACATAAATCTACTATCCTAGGCATGAAAAATACTTTTACATTACAATTTTGGACCTTTTAAACTACCACACACTTGTGGAAAAATATTGGATTTCTAGAAGCAAACATTCAAACATGTCGGGTCTTGGTAGAAGACTACTTTTATACTATTAGGAAATATGGGATTTTCTAGGAGTTTTCAAACATCTACAAACAACTTCATTCAAATTTATACAAACATTGACATTAAATACTTATGAACTCACCAGCTTAAACGCTGATCAATTCTTTCAAACTTACTTGTATTTCTCAAGGATTCAGTAATACAAGTAAACTTCAGCTTCTGGAGAAGTGACGCTAAGGCGTCAATTCAAAACTCATTTTGTCATCATATTGTAATTTGTTATGAAACAAGTATCATAAAACAATTTAACTTCTAAATTATATATATCATGGTTGTTTTACTTTCATTACTATGTATTCAACTGTTACGATACTACATGAAGTCATCCGCCCTCGAACGATTCCGCTGTTCGGGTTTAGGGGTGTGACAGATTGGTATTAGAGCATTGTTTATAGTGAACTAAGTATATCGAACCACATAAGATATACAAACTATAAATGCATAGGGATTAAAACTCTCTGACAAAATGTTTTTACACCTAAACCACGTTTCATTTAGATTAAATTATTTGGGTCGTAAAAGCATAAATACATGCATACAACGAGTCATTTTCATAGTTAGAACTATACAAGAAGTATTAACACAAGTTGGAAACTACGACTAGGCCTTGGAATATGTAATCGGATTTGGGACAAATATAGCCTGATCAACTATATTTATCCGAGATCAGACTAATGTATGTCGAGGAATGGTCGTAGTGAGCAACAAGTTAAAACTTACCAAAATGTCACTAGTATCAAACATACAAATTTAAATACTATAGGAGTATTTGGTAAATACAATAGTTTAACTTACATATTTAGACTTATAAGTTCCAAATTTTGGGCAATTTCCTTTTTATAACCCTATTCTCGTACAGTCGACATGGCTGGATTCTATCCACCAGGGGATCCCTACTACCCAAATATGGGCAATGGAGGATGGGTAGAGGAGGACCCCAAAGAAGATAAGGAACCTATAGAATTGGAGGAAAGGGAGGACTCTGGGATAGACTCAGAACCCGAAGTAATCAACCCACCAGCGCTCAACCTCCAGTAGTTAGGAGAAACTTTTAGGGACCAACTCCCATTTGGGGAAGTCACATTCACCATTGGAGCCGACAACAAGGGTTACATCCTCCTTACGGTATGTGTCGGGACTTGTACGATGTCGGGGGTGGAGGTTCATCCGACCCATCACTCCCAATCATGATGGGCAAACTAGCCAACCAGTCCTATCAATCCGGGGTTCAAGCAAACCGGATTCGTGAAGTCAACATGGAAGTACAAGTTCACACTTCCGACATCTGTCGACTGGACAGGTTGCAGGATGATGCCCAACTCCGTAGCAACACATTCCAAGCACAACTTATTGCAACCCTCTCTGAGATAAGGGAAATGAGGGAACAGCAAGCCGCCTTCGATAGGCGTCTTATGGAAGCCAAGCAATCGGACACGCAGTCGAGCTCCAAGCGCAACCTACACTGCAAGTAGTACTTGCCCGAATCCCAACATTTCTGTTATAAAATAGGAACTCGGCCAAAAGTCTTACTTTTCCTTAACTCCAAAATGTAACTCATCGTATGTTTAATATATATGACGAAATTTCTTTGTGCGTTAATTATTTGAATACCATTCAAATTCATAAGTTTATCTATCATTCTACAAACTTTTATTATGAATCAAGCTCTAAACCTTGGGTAGGTCAGTCAAATTCATAAATTGGTAGCTGTTGTAATGCTACCTTGATAGTTTTTGTAACAGCTGCAGTGACAGCAGCAATGGCACAGATGAGTAATAATGGGTCCGGAGGGGGAGTAAATAGCTCTAGAAATGGCTAACGTGAGGTTCGTTCAGGGGATTGCACCTTCAAGGACTTCACCAATAGCAAGCCCATATCTTTTAATGGATCCGGAGGGATAATGGCTCTATCACAATGGATAGAGAAAACATAAGCGGTTTTCGAGATCTGTGCATGTCTGGAAGAGAGCAAGGTAAAGTTTGTTTCTTTTACATTCTCCAAGAGAGCTCTGACGTGGTGGAATGGCCATGTCAAGTCACTAACTCTGGTAGTGGAAAATTCTATGGGCTGGGAGAATCTAAAGCAAATGTTAACGCAAGAGTATTGTCCAAGGCGCGAAGTACTAAAGCAAGAGCAGGAACTTTCGGGCCTTACTATGGTAGGCTCAAACATCACAACCTATACCAATAGGGTTAGTGATTTGGCAATCCTTTGCCCAGGGATGGTTGCTCTAGAGATCAAGAAGATCGAGAGGTACATCTGGGGACTGTCAGCCCAGATTCAAGGGAGTGTACTAGCTTCCAAACCAGTCACTTTCGATAATGCCAAACAGTTGGCACAAGCTCTTGTTGACCATGGAGTCTGCCAAGGCTTCGCAACTGCTGTTCTGGAGCAAACCATAGGAAATAACAGCAACAACAACAGTACCAACAACAACAGCAAGAAGAAGTTTTGGAACAAGAGGAAGAGTCAGTTTTCACAAGAACCTTCCAACAAACAACAAGTAGTGGCAGTCGATGTCACTACTACCCCCACTGTTGTTCCTGTTACCTCTACACCAACAAAGCAATATGCTGGGAACCTACAGAAGTGCAGCAAATGCAATCTCCATCGCAACATAAATTGTCGAGAGATGCACTACAACAACTACAACAGGAAAGGGCACACTGCTCGTTTCTGTTGGGCACCAGCACGACCAATCAACCAAGTCCCTGGTGTCGGTGTGGGCCAGGCGTGTTATGGGTGTGGCGAGGCTGGACACTACAAGAGAGACTGCCCTAAGGCGAGGAATGTCGGCGGCATAGGAAGAGTGCTGGCAATGGGGCAGAATGAAGCAATAGATGATCCCACGGTGGTTACGGGTACGTTTCTCCTTAATAATGCTTATGCATGCATACTCTTTGATTGTGGTGCGGAGAGGAGTTTCGTGAGTCATAAATTCAAACACATACTAGAACAGAATCCTCAATCACTCAATAAGATATTTATAGTAGAAATGGAAAACGGTAGAATAGAATGCACAAACGATATGTACATAGGCTGCACACTAAGTCTAAACGAATATTCATTTCCAATCGATCTAATGTCGATCACTATAAACAGCTTTTATTTCATCATCGGTATGGATTCGTTAAGCCTACACCATGCCGATATACTTTGTCACGAAAGGGTCGTTCACCTAAATCTGGTAAAAGGCGAAACTCTTGTCATTTATGGTGACAAACCCGGTACCAATTTACAAATCATCTCTTGCGTCAAAGCCTAAAAATACATGCGTAAGGTTTACCGTGCCTTCTTAGCCCATGTAGTAGATAATGAAAAATAAGAGAAAGACCTCAAAGACATTCCAGAGGTCTACGATTTTCCTGATGTCTTCCCTGAAGATCTTCCAGGAGTACCACCAGAATGACAAGTCGAGTTCAGGATCGATTTAATTCCCGGAGCTACCCCAGTAGCTAAGTCGTCGTATCGTCTAGCGCCAGCTGAGATGCATGAATTATCCAGCCAATTAAATGAACTACTCAACAAAGGATTCATCAGGCCGAGCTTCTCACCTTGGGGAACACCAATCATGTTCGTAAAGAAGAAGGATGGATCTTTCTGCATGTGCATCTATTACTGAGACCTCAACAAGCTCACTATCAAGAACCAATATCCCCTACCACGCATTGACGACTTGTTCGACCAACTCCAAGGAGCGAGTGATTTCTCAAAGATCGATTTGAGATCCGGGTATCATCAGTTGCGAGTCTTGGAATGAGATGTTCCCAAAACAGCCTTTCGAACTCGTTATGGTCACTACAAGTTTGTAGTGATGCCCTTTGGATTAACAAATGAACCGGCGGTGTTCATCAACTTAATGAACCGAGTGTGTCGTTCATTCCTAGACAAATTTGTGTTCGTGTTCATAGACGATATACTTATTTATTCGAAGAGTAAAGAGGAACATGGAACACCTCCGACAAATCTTGGAAACTCTAAGAAAAGAGAAGCTACACACAAAATTCTCAAAGTGAGAATTTTGGATTCAGAAAGTAGATTTCCTAGGTCACGTGGTTAGCAAGGATGGGATGCACGTGGATCCTTCCAAAATCAAGGCAATCGAGAACTGGTCAGCTCCCAGAACCCCAACGTAAATCCGACAATTCTTGGGCCTTGTTGGCTATTACCGAAGATTTATACAAAACTTCTCGAAGATTCCTAAACCACTTACCACCTTGATGTAGAAAAGGTGTAACTTTCAATTGGGAAGAAAGATAAGACGCTGCATTCCAAACACTGAAGCAAGCACTATGCATCACACCTATATTGTCCGTACCAAAAGGAACAGAAGACTTCGTGGTCTATTGTGATGCATCTAACCAAGGTCTTGGATGTGTTCTAATGCAATGAGGAAAGGTCATCGCCTACTCCTCGAGACAACTCAAGGGACACAAGGTCAACTATGATGGGTTTGATCCATAAGAACTTTCCTATGTGCACATGCAAACCCTAATGCTTGGATCAAGGTTTCTCTAATTGAACATGCAATGTATCCAAGGCTTTTATTGATAGATCTAGTGTAAACATTTAAATCATAACATATGAAATAAGATCTAAAGGAATACCTTGAATTGCTTGCTTGAATCTTCTTGTCTTTGGAGCTTAGAGTCACAATTGTCACTCCTCTAATGGCTTACAAACACCAACTAGCAAGAGGATGATAATAGAGAGAGAAGGGTGAGAAAATCAGCTCTAGGGTTTCTTGAGAAGCATGAGTGCTGATTTCCTCCACCCAATGGGTCTATATATACTATGAGCTGCTAGGGTTACACCTTAAACCCTAATTGAATAACTTAGGCCCTAAGCAATCAAATGATCCCTATAGACTAGGCCTTGGACGATTACTAGGTTTCTCCAAACCCTAAAATCGCCCACCCTCTTATCCATAAAGATTCATAGCCCAAAATACAACTATCACACATTTGACAGTTTATGCCCCTTTATTCAATTAACCTCTTTACGTCACCAAATTAATTCCTAATTAATTTAGGACTTATATTAATCAAATAACAATATTATTATTCCTTATATTATTCTCATAATATGTTAATAATATTTCTTCTCTTGTTATAAATCATCCTGTCAAGTTGCTATGGTGAAGGCAACCCAAAAGGACCATGCTCAACAAGGTCGAATAGTTGCCAAATATAGTTACAACCTTAGAGACTATTCCAACAGTCTCCCACTTGGATAAGTCCAGTAAATATATACACAAGCACAATCCGATTAGCAATCGTAGCTCTCAAAGACGTTGTCAAACTCTGATCTTATCAGTCATGTCCTTTAGATAAGGGATCGTACAGTCCTCTGTTCAGATATCATGCGGACACAATCATAGTCCAGCATTTAGTTTCTCGATCTCAGATTTATTCGACATAGAACTTAATCGAACACATCAATTTTGTTCTGACCGGGCCCGACACATAAGTCAAATCAAATCATCGAGCGGCCGAGATATTGCTTTTACCCTCTTAGGATAAAAGTAACAGATAAACTTCGACTTATATGCATTTATTTATTTGCCAATCAATCATACACAACAATGCATTTTATAACATCAATTTACTGATGCGGTTTCGCATCATCAATGAACAACCAATTAACAAATAACAAACCATATATCTAGGTTTTAAGACCATATGATATTATCATCTTGCGATCAATTATAATATACATATATATACCTTAAAGTGATTCCAGCAAGTGTGGGTTTGTTCCAATGCTCAAAACTAGTTCATAAGCATTCATGAACATTGTCGCAAACTTTTTCTATGTCTAATGCCATTCAGACAATCTACATACCAATTCATGACAATCTTCTTTCATATCTACTTCCAACTATAAACGATTGTGGACCATTCGAATAATTCGATTATTCTTAATAACTCAATTATTCAGGAAGTCAAAACATGCAAAGTAAAACAATAGTTAAATAATTAACATAAGACAGTAACATTACTTATAAATAATACTCCTTTATTTAATCGTCAAATGTCAATTACATTTATCTATTATAAGTTTTTAAAACTATCTAATCTAAACGAATATCATCCTTCAGCCCAATACTCCTAGCATGTTGAAAGTGCTTAACCCTAATCAGTCCCTTCATAAGCAGATATGTTGGGTTATCTGATGATATTCTCTTAACCACATGATGTCCTTCTTCTACACGATGTCTAATAAAGTGATATTTTCTGTCGATATGACGAGATCTACCATGATCCCTCGGTTCCTTGGTCAAGACAACCGCTCCTTCATTGTCACAGAAAATTTCCACAGGCTCCTTTATGGCTGGTACAACTCCAAGCTCACCAATGAAGTTCTTCAACCATATTGCCTCCTTCGATGCTTCGCTTGCTGCAATGTACTCTGATTTGCACGTTGAATTAGCTATGGTTTCCTGCTTGGAACTTTTCCAAGTTACTATTCCTCCATTAAGGGTAAAGACCCAGCCCGACTACGAACGGTAGTTGTCCCTGTCGGTCTGAAAGTTGGCGTCACTATACCCTCGCACCTTTAAGTCGTCACTCCCTCCGAGGACTAAAAACCATTCCTTGGTCCTCCGAAGGTACTTAAGGATATTCTTGACCACAATCCAATGGGCTCTGCCAGGGTTCCCTTGATATCTACTGACCATGCTCAAAGAAAAGGCTACATCAGGGTGAGTACAAGTCATAGCATACATGATTGAGCCAACTGCGGAAGCGTAAGCTACTCGGCTCATCTCTGCTATCTCAGCTTCGGTACTCGGACTTTGAGTCTTACTCAACTTGGCATTACTTTGTATCGGTAATTCTCCCTTCTTCGAATTCTCCATACTAAAACATTTTAGTACTTTATCTAAGTAAGTGTTCTGACTAAGTCCTATTAGTCTCTTACTTCATTCTCTCATTATCCTTATTCCCATGATATAGGAACCCTCTCCAAGGTCCTTCATAGCGAAGCACTTCTCGAGCCAGTACTTAACCTCCTGCATTGTCGGGACGTCGTTTCCTATGAGTAGTATGTCATCGACATACAAAACAAGGAAGCTAAATATACTCCCACTGGCTTTGACATATACACATGATTATTCTTCGCTTCGTCCAAATCCAAACTCTTTGACAAACTCTCATCGAAGCAAAGATCCATCTGCGAGACGCTTGCTTAAGCCCATAAATGGACTTCTCAAGCTTGCACACTCTATTTGGATGCTTCATATCGACAAAACCCTCTGGCTGAGCCATATATACATCCTCTGCCAACTTCCCATTAAGGAAAGCGGTCTTGACATCCATCTGCCATATCTCATAATCATGAAATGCAGCTATGGCTAGCATCACCCTAATAGACTTTATTTTCACAACTAGTGAGAAGGTCTCATCATAGTCAACTCCGGGAGTTTGAGTAAAGCCCTTCGCAACCAATCGCGCTTTATATGTGTGTACATTCCCATCCACGTCGGTCTTCTTCTTAAAGATACATTTGCACCCAACGGTCTTACGTCCGGGCACATTATCAACCAAATTCCAAACTTGGCTGTCATACATAGATTGAATCTCGCTGTCCATTGCCTCTTTCCATTTTGCAGACTCCGGGCCTGCCATGGCTTCCTTATAGCTATTAGGTTCATCTAGATTTATTAGTGTACCATCACTAATATACGTTTCCCGTTCGGTAGTAATATGAAAACCATAAAACTAGGGTTGAACTCTAACTCTTTTGGAACGTCTAAGAGGTAAGGACTTGTCAATTGGTTCAACTGGATTTTCCTCCTCGGGTTAAGTGCCAGCGGTAGAGGTTCCTTCATCACTCGATTCTTCAATCTCTTCAAGTTCGATCTGCCTCCCACTGTCTTCTTGGCTTATGAGTTCTCGCTCTTGGAAAACCCCTCTCCTCGCAACGAAGACAACATTGTCATTCGGTCTATAGAAGAGATATCCAAAGGATTTCTGTGGGTAGCCGATGAAAATACATCGCTCACTACGAGATTCGAGCTTGTCGTGAGTATCTCGTCTTACGAAAGCCTCGCAACCCCAAACCTTGATATGTGCCAACGAGGGAGCTTTCCCTGTCCACATCTCGTGAGGTGTTTTGGCAACCTCCTTAGTAAGGACTCGGTTAAGGATATGGCGGCAGTCTCTAAGGCATACCCCCAGAATGAGATAGGTAGTGAAGCACGACTCATCATAGAACGAACCATGTCTAATAAGGTTCGATTACGCCTTTCTACTATACCATTCAACTATGGTGTCCTAGGTGGCGTCAATTGCGAAACTATTCTGCATTCTTTGAGATAGTCGTGGAATTCAAGACTTAGGTACTCTCCTCCTTGATCGGATCGAAGCATCTTAATTTTCCTGTCCAATTGATTCTCCACTTCATGTTTGAATTCTTTGAAATTTTCAAACGTTTCTGACTTGTGCTTGATCAAGTAAATACACCCATATCTACTATAATCATTGGTGAAAGTCACATAGAAGCGGTTCGCATCCTTTGTGGTGGATCTAAAGGGTCCACATACATCGGTATGTATGAGATCCAATCAACCCTCACCCCTCACACAAGTACCAGTGAAGGGTGACTTGGTCATCTTTCCAAGCAAACAAGATTCACACGTGTCATCTTCCCTAAGGTAGAATGACTCAAACACTCCATCCTTTTGGAGTTGGGCTATGCGCTTCTTGTTGACATGTCCAAGACGACAATGCCACAAACATGCTTTATCCATACTATTGGAAGAATCCATGCATAGAACATCATTTCCTAGGTTATCTACAATCATAACAGTCTCATAAATTCCATTACAAGGCATTGCTTCAAAATATAAAACACCATTTAGATAAGCATAAATCAAACCATTCTCATTATTAAACGAATATCTAAATCCTTGTCTAAACAAACCATGAAATGAAATGATGTTTCTTGCCATATCTGGTGAGAAGCAACAATTATTCAAATCTAAACTTAATCCATTACTAAGCACTAAAGAATACACTGCAATCTTGGTCACAGGCGACGATCTTCTGTTTCCCATGATTAGATTTATTCTTCCATGCTCTACATCCCTATTTCTTCTTAGTCCCTGCAATTCGGAACAAATGTGGTAACCACACCCGGTATCAAGAGCCCAAGAAATAGCATGAGATGAATCATTAGATTTAATTGTGTAAATACCTGCGAAAGATGGTTTGATCTTTCCATCCTTGATGGCTTGCAGATATTCTGGGCAGCTTCTCTTCCAATGCCCAATTTGGTGGCAATGGTGGCACTCTGCCTCCTTCGGGTTAGGGTTGGGTTTAGCAGGATCAACCTTGGTCCCACTAGAAGAGGAACCATCTCGGGACTTTCCCTTGTGGTGGCTCTTTGACGGAGCCTTCCTCTTTTTGCCACTTCCCTGCCCTATAGCCAAAACAGGAGCAGCGGGTGGATTGGGAGTTTGTGCAACAGACTTGTCCTTAAGGTTGCTCTCAACAACCCTTAGGAGCCCATGGAGCTTGCTTAGGGTGACCTCTTCCTTGTTCATGTGGTAGGTCATCCTAAATTGGTTGTAACATGGAGGCAAGGAGTGAAGGACCATGTTGATAGACAAGTCTTCCCCAAAGTCGACATTCAAGTTGCGAAGACGATCGACATACCTTTGCATCTTTTGCAAGTGAACAATTAGAGATTCTCAATTGCCCATTTTAGTAGTGATCATGTTAGTGAAGATCTCGTAACGTTCCTGCCTCGCGTTTTGATGGTGTCTCTCCAATAAGTGTTGATGCATCTCGTAATACATGTCCTCATAGGACCTTTGGAATTCGACGTTTAATGTGGCGATCATGATGCAATGAACCTTCGTTGCATCATGCTCATGAGTCTCAAAGACAGTCATTTCAGACGGAGTAGCGATTTCTGGATTGATCTTTTCGAGCTTCTCGTCAAGGACATACTCCTTGTCCTCGTAGCGAGCAATCGTGCGAATGTATCTTGTCCATTCGCTAAAGTTCGTTCCATCGAAAGTCACCTTTTGGCAAAGGTTCATTAACGTGAACGAGCTAGCAGCAGCATTGTTTGCGTTCGACATCCACAAGTAGAAAAGGACAAAGTTTGATTAGAATTGAATCCCTAATTATCACCCAATATGAAAAATTAGGGCTAGGATCCAGCAACATTATTTACATATTAGAAAAGAGATGCAGTAATCCAACATGCAAACAATTTGAAGGGAAGTGAATGACGATTCACTAATTCTCCACCACAAAACATTACCTTAAGTTTTAAATACATTTAGAATTCCTAGGTTTTCAATGAGATTCATTGAAATTTTCAATGGCATGTTTAAATCTCGATATGCCCCTCTCGTTTGTGACTGGGATGCCGAGGATCACAAAGTGGGTGTGAATAACCATGCAAATCTACACGGTGCCTTCATTGTTACAATCACCTATTCGATGTGCCGGTAAACCACACACGCTCCACCGAACTATGATAAACAATGAATCACCCTTTGCCACCTTTGCTTAGAACCAATTAGTGTGCCGGTAAACCACACACGCTCCACTAACTTCTTAGCAAGGGTGCAAAGTGTAATTTCATGGGTTTGCATCAATTCACTTTTCCTAAAGTAACTTGGATTGGGAATTTGAAAAACATGTAGTTACTTTGTATTTTAATATTATACTTTTAATGAGAAGATAGGGTTGCCCTATCCTACCCGTTCGGCTAATGACCCTCCACCGATCAAGCAAGCGGTGGGTGTGAGTGTACACCCATTAAGCGCCATTTTATAGGCAGCAACCTTATACCCACCTTATAGACCGGCTTCGTGAATGAAGCCTACTAACGGTAAGACTAGCATTTTAATTATACATACATATATATATATATATATATATATATATATATATATATTTGTCTTGTAATATTATATTAGTATAGGGTTGAATTTTAAACTTTGTAAAATTCTAGGGTTTGAAATTTAAATTGTCCAAATTAAACTTTAATCACAAAACTAAATTTCAAAACTTGAGGATTAGTTTTAAACTTTTCAAAACATAAGGGATCAAATAAAAAATAATTTAAATTAACCATTTAATCTCATAATTATCCATATTTGATTTATTTAAATGTTTCTTGCAAAACAATTTACCAATTTAATTAAAATAATCAATTAATATCATATAAGGAAATTATTATTCAACTAATTGGTAAATATCTTTTGTTAGATCACGAATATACTCACATGTATGTTAAAATTCGAATTTTATTGACCCATAAATATTAAGGCAAGTTTCGATAAGAAAAACAACAAGAAATCCCGGAACTAGCTCCATCTGATGCTCGAACTCTCCGAGTTGAGGCCTACCCGCCGAGTCCACTATAGAATTCACCCAGTTCATCAGGCAGATGGACAAAAATCGAATTTTGCAATCAACCAGTGCATCAAGCCAATAGAAACCAATCAAGGCTCTGCTACCACTGATGGGTTTGAGGCATAAGAACTTTCCTATGTGCACATGCAAACCCTAATGCTTGGATCTAGGTATCTCTAATTGAACATGCAATGTATCCAAGAGTTTTATTGATAGATCTAGTGTAATCATTCAAATCATAACATATGATATTAGATCTAAAGGAATACCTTGAATTGCTTGCTTGAATCTTCTTGTCTTTCGAGCTTAAAGTCACAATTGTCACTCCTCTAATGGCTTACAAACACCAACTAGCAAGACGATGATAATAGAGAGAGAGAGAAGGGAGAAAATCGGTTCTAGGGTTTCTTGAGAAGCATGAGTGCCGATTTCCTCCACCTAATGGGTCTATATATACTATGAGCTACTAGGGTTACACCTTAAACCCTAATTGAATAACTTAGGCCCTAAGCAATCCAATGATCCCTATAGACTAGGCCTTGGACGATTTCTAGGTTTCTCCAAACCCTAAAATCGTCCACCCTCTTATCCATAAAGATTCATAGCCCAAAATACAACTATCACACATTTGACAATTTATGCCCCTTTATTCAATTAACCTCATTAAGTCACCAAATTAATTACTAATTAATTTATGACTTATATTAATCAAATAACAATATTATTATTCCTTATATTATTCCCATAATATATTAATAATATTTCATCTCTCATTATAAATCATCCTGTCAAGTTGCTTTGGTGAAGGCAACCCAAAAGGACCATGCTCAAAGAGGTCGAATACTTGCCAAATGTAGTTACAGCCTTAGACACTATTCCAAGAAACTACACTACACACGACGTCGAACTGGGAGCAGTCGTTTTCGCCTTAAAGATTTGGAGACACTATCTCTATGGCACGAAATGCACAATCTTTACCGATCACAAGATCCGTCAACACATCGTTAATCAAAAGGAACTCAACATGAGGCAAAGACGATGTGTTGAACTGTTGAATGACTACGAATGTGAAATTCTTTATCATCCAGGAAAAGCGAATGTGGTAGTTGATGCTGTTAGTTGAAAGGAATACTCCGGCCACCAAGTGAAATCCTTAACCATGACGATCCATTCACTCATGTCCTTGAAAATCAAGGAAGCTCAGAGGGAAGCCTTGAAAACAGAGAATGTGACGGGTGAAGCCTTGAGGGGAATGGATAAGAACTTTGAAGTCAAGGATGACGGAGTTCGTTACTTCGTGGATCGGATCTGGACACCGAAGTTTGGTTGATTCAGAGACGTGGTCATGAATGAGGCTCATAAGACTCGATACTCGGTGCCTCCAGGTTCAGACAAGATGTATCTGGACCTCAAGAAACTGTATTGGTGGCCGAACATGAAAGCAGAGATCATTTCCTATGTGGGTAAGTGCCTGACTTGTGCCAAAGTCAAGGTAGAGTACCAAAACCCCTCAGGATTACTACAACAACCTGAAATACTCGAGTGGAAGTGGGAGTGGATAACCATGGATTTCATAACCAAATTACCCAAGACAGCAAGTGGGCTAGACACCATCTGGGTGGTTGTCGATAGATTAACAAAATCCGCACACGTCCTACCAATAAAGGAAATCGACAAGATGGAGAAGCTAGCTCGAACATACATCCGAGAGATTGTACGACTGCATGGTGTATCAATATCCATTATCTCCGACATAGATAGTAGGTTCACCTCGCGATTCTGGCAGTCGATGAAAAAATCTTTAGGGACGAGGCTAGACATGAGTACCGCTTACCATCCACAAACCAACGGTCAAAGTGAGAGGACCATACACACCTTGGAAGATATGCTAAGAGCTTGTGTAATTAAATTTGGTAAAGAATGGGATACCCATTTACCACTAGTTGAATTCTCATACAACAATATCCATCACTCCAGCATTTATGTTGCTCCATTCGAAGCCCTCTAAGGCCGCAAGTCCAGATCACCACTCAGTTGGGCTGAAGTGGGTGACACACAACTAGCCAAGGGACAAGTACCCGACAGTGCTCTCACAGGCCCGAAAAACATAAGAGAAACAACTGATAAGATTTTCAATTTCGGCAATGACTAAATGCTTCAAGAGACAGACAAAAGATTTATGCGGACAAAAGACTGAAGCCCTTAGAATTTCAGGTTGTGGACCGAGTGCTATTGAAGGTCTCGCCCTTGAAAGGGTTAATATGTTTCGGAAAACGTGGGAAACTAAACCCAAGGTATATCGGACCATTCGAGATCCTTGCAAGGATCGGCCCGGTAGCATACAAACTTTGACTAACACAGGAACTCAATCACGTACTTCCTACCGTTCATGTGTCAAACTTGAAGAAATGTTTGTCCGATGAAACCCTCGTCGTCCCTCTAGACGAAATCAAAATCAACGAGAGCCTCCAATTTGTAGAGTAACCAGTTGAGGTCATGGATAGGGAAATTAAAAGAACAAAACGAAGTTGCATACCTATTGTGAAGGTCCGCTGGAAAGCAAAGCAGGGATCTGAATATACTTGGGAGCACGAAGACCAGATGAAACAAAAGTACATGCATCTCTTTCCCTAATCCACAAATATTTACCTTACATTTAATTTCGGGACGAAATTTCCTATAGCGGGGGGATGTTGTGACAACCCGATATTTCGAATCAATGTAATGACCTAAAAAGTCAAGAATTGTAATCTCTTTTGATGTAATGAAAATATCGTCAAAAATAAAATGTTCAAGAGTCTCTACTGGATATCATAAATGATGGATATTGTGTCAAGGTTTTCAGAAATATAAAGAACACTAAAATCGGAGTTATAACGAAGAAGTTATGACCAACCTAAGATTCACAACAAAACCGTCAATACGATTAATACGATTAAACATAAAACGCGAAGTTTTAATAAAATACTTTTTAACCTTAAGTATCTAAATGAAAGTCGTAAATATCATTAAACTGTGAACATAAATAAAAAGAACGCCCAAATCTGACTTCATATGAGGAAGTTATCATTTTTCGAAGTTTTGGATATAGCGTTAGACAGCTAAAAACTCAAAATAGAGATCAAACGATTTTTAGCCGATACAACCTAAACAAGAAACGAAGATCTCGTCAATACTAGCACAACGGTAAAAATATAGACAAAAACGGATATCGGATGTAGAAGTTATGGATTTTTAACGGACTTTTCGTGTACGGCGTGTTAAAAATGATATATGAAAAATAAAATCAAAATTAGCCGACGGAGTCTAAACGCGAGTTGTAGAGTATATTCTCACCTTCGCGTGCATATGAAGAACGTTAAAAACGGAGCTCGTACGCGAAAGTTATGCATTTTACAAGCTCGGGGCACAAGTTCTGAGGCAGGTCTGAAGGGAACGCCATGCGCTCCCTAAGGGAATGCCCCGTAGGGAGCGCGCTGCGTTCAGGGGAACGCCCTGCGTAGGGGAAACGCCCCACGTACCCAGCAGGAACGCCTTGCATTCGCATCATTTCCAACCCCTATATAAAGGATGCGAGGGTGACGGGCAAAGGTTGCTAATTCACCAACAACACTCCCGATTTTCGTAATTCTAACCTCTCGAGATTATCCCGACATTCCAGTTTCATATTCAATCCTTGAAGGAAGTTTTTACGCTCCCGAGATTCCCGAGAATCCCGAGAAGGCCGCTTTCTCCTGTCAAAGTTCTGCTCGGTTTTCATCTCACCATCTTCACGATTATTATCGTGTGAAAATATCATTCCTTTGCTATGCATTTCATATTGTTATTTTAAATATCATATGAAAACGTTTGCACACAATACATTTTACAATAACACCTTGTCTTTTTAGAATAAAATCATGTTGTTATATAATTATCAAAAACATTAATTATATTTTGAGTATAAATGTTCGATAATGTTATACCTTACATACAAATTCGACACTACACTAGGATTTACCATACAAACGAAACACACTTTTGGAAAAACTATAATAGGTATAGTTTACTCGATATTCATGAGATTTTACATACTATAAGTACTATATCAAGGAAATACTTTCATATACAAGAACAAATGGACTTTTCATATGTAAATCTATTTGAAACTAAGTTATGTGAGACATTCAACTTCACGTACTTTCAAGTATGCAGTTAAAGTCCTGTATTATATACCATAATCTATTGTAGGGAGAGTGTGATACTTGTGTATAGATCTATACGGGATTGAAAATCCCACACCTAAGTTGTTAGCTATAGTTAGAACGGTACGTCTGGGGTGACAAACATCATAACCTTCCAACGCCTGAAGAACGTTGTTACAGGCTGTCCGGGTCAATAGCATGGTTATAAAACTCACATGGAGTATTAAAAACACGTTGATTTATGGGGTTATCAAATGCCTTAGTGATTGTATACATACATAAATCTACTATCCTAGGCATGAAAAATATTGTTGCATTACAGTTTTGGAACTTTTAAACTACCGCACACTTATGGAAAAATATTGGATTTCTAGAAGCAAACATTCAAAGATGTTGGGTCTTGGTAGAAGACTACTTTTATATTAGTAGGAAATATGGGATTTTCTAGGAGTTTTCAAACATCTATAAAAAATTTCTTTCAAATTTATACAAACACCGACATTAAATACTTATGAACTAACGAGCTTAAACGCTTATCAACTCTTTCAAACTTACTTGTATTTCTCAGGGATTCAGTAATACAAGTAAACTTCAGCTATTAGAGAAGTGACGCTAAGGCGTCATTTCAAAACTCATTTTGTCATCATATTGTAATTTGTGATGAAAGAAGTATCATTCAACTATGTATTCAACTTTTACGATACTAAATGAAGTCATCCGCCCTTGAATGATTCTGTCGTTCTGGTTTGGGGGTGTGACACTAATCATATCCAACAAAGGCGAAATCAAAGTCATCCTCATACACATGGCCTTAATCGGGGACCCTTCCATCTTGCGGCTCAATGCATCGGCCACCACGTTAGCCTTCCTTGGATGGTATAGGATCTCACAATCATAATCCTTTAGCATGTCCAGCCACCTCCTTTGTCGCATGTTGATGTTCTGTTTATCCATCAAATATTTTAAACTCTTGTGATCTGTATAAATAGTGAGTCGCACTCTATACAAATAATGCCTCCAAATCTTGAGGGCAATCACCACTGGCCCCAACTCCAGTTCGTGAGTGGGGTAATTGGCCTCACGAGGCTTCAATTGCATCGAGGCGTAAGCAATCACGTGCCCCCTCTGCATCAGCACCACACTTAACCCTGAAATCGATGCGTCATAGTGCACTACTAAATCATCCAACCCCTCAGGTAGTACTAGAATCAGAGCATCGCATAACTTTTGTCTCATGGTCTCAAAAGTTATCTCCTGATCCGCACCCCACCGAAAGGTCACATTCTTCTTGGTCAAGCGGGTAAATGGTACATGTGACATCTCCAATTTCACGACCATAAAAGACCGATTTGTTTATGCTTCATTTTAAAATCAGAGTAATCATTTTTAAGGAAAACAGTTCCAGAATTTTTCCCAAAAACAAAATATGATAACCATTTATCAAAACATTTCTCAAAGAGAATGTATTTTAATTAAATAATAAAAGCTCGGGATGTCATGTTGCAATACAGACCAAAAGAATAAACAATATAAAATAGACCTTACAACAGTTATTTATAACTACTGATCTATAATCCAAATTCTCTCGTCAAGTCCACCAACTTATACCCCTGTACCATTACCTGTAATGCAAAGAAAACTGAGTGGGTCATGGTTTGGAGCCTGGTGAGCATATAGGGTTTTCAACCCACAATAATATAGTTATTATATTTAATCATCAAAAAATCAACCCAATTACCCATCCCCATCATCTTCGTTTAATCTTACCAAAAGATCTTATCCTAAGGGTCATCTCCTATACCATATTTACCTCTCATATCTTTACATCTTATTTCCTTATATGTTTGTTCCTAAGAACTTTTCCTAAGGATCATCGCCTAAATTACATAGACAATACTAATTAGGGGATCACTCCCTAAATATGTGTTTAGAAAGGGTTAGAGTGTCATCGCATGATTTCGCAGCCACAACATCGCCTGGACTCGTAAATCATAATAAGTGTTGCACTATCATCGCATGAATACGCAACCACAACATCGCCTGGACTCGAAATTCATAATAAGGGTTAGACTATCATCGCATGAATACACAGCCACAAAATCGTCGGGACTCATAATTCATAATAAGGGTTAGACTATCATTGCATGAATACGCAGCCACAACATCGCCTGGAGTCATAATTCATAATAAGGGTTAGACTATCATCACATGAGTACGCAGCCACAACATCGTCTGGACTCGTAATTCATAATAAGGGTTAGACTATCATCAGATGAATACGCAGCCACAACATCGCCTGGACTTGTAATTCATTACCTATCTATCATCACCTAATTATCATGACCATTATATCCTCACCTATCTCTCATCACATTATTTCATCACACACCAACTATTTCATCTACCCATGTTCTACCCAACATATTTGTAGATATAAATGACATACAGTTTAAAACTATTTAAAAACCTGTATAAAACATTCATTCAACATCCATCTCAAGTAAACAACAATATATAAACACATAACACGTATTCCATAGCAAATACTTCATATCTATATGTTAGAAGAAAGTAACTACACACTCACACATAAAATAGATGTAATACATTCAAAAGATAATTGTATTAAAATCGTGTTTATGAAAGGGACTATACACTCACTTGATCAGAAGATGGTCGGACAGCACTACGACTCTAAGAGTAGTAACTCTTCGGTGAAACCGGGATATCTTCACACAATGAGTTTCTCGCGAACAGAGCTTCTGATCGGAAACTCTTTTCTTCTCGGGATCTTTGGAGAGTTGGGACTCACTTCGGGTCTTGGGATGATATCGGGGCTTCGGGGGTATTTCTTTGCACGTAAATTGATGCAATACGGGTGAGAGATGAGAGAATGAGCAACCAAACTCGGCTGGCCCTTGATTTCTTTTTATAGGGCAAATTTCTCATTTTCCACGCAGTGGGCACTGTTTCCACACCGTGGGTTTGGTCGTCACTGCATGCGTCATCGCAAGTTGGGTCTGGCAGACCCTAGGATGCTTCAGAAAACATGCCACGTCGTGGCCACTGACACAGCTTTGGGGTTTGTGCCCCGAACATCAGAAATTCATAACTTTCGCATACAAACTCCATTTAAGACATTCTTTATATCGACGCGTAGGTTAAAACAAGATCTACAACTTTCATTTAAACTCCGTCGGCTAATTTTGAATTTTTTTATTATATTATTGGTAGTAGGCCGGGACAGGAAGACTCCGTAATAAATTCATAACTCCTTCGTCTGAACTCCGTTTTCGTCTGTCTTTCTGTCGTTGCACTACTATTGATGACATATTCAATTCTCATTTATACGTTCCTCATACAAATTCATATTTAGACGTTCTTTTTATGCACGCTCGCGGTTTAACATATTCTACGACTTTCATTTAGATATCTAAGGCCTAATATCACTCTACATAAATTCACTATTTACGTCGTGGTGTGTCGTGCCGGTTCTTTCGCGAAACTTCGACAGATCATAACTTCTTCGTTATAACTCGGATTTTGGCGTTCTTTATATGTACGGAATCCTTGTAACTATAACGTCCCTAAATTCAAGTCTAAAAATTTCTTTTAATAAAATATCACTTAAATTAAAATCATCATTTCAAAACATAAACAGAGTATTAGTTTCCAAAACACATGTTCATTATCAGAGTAAAACATTCCCAGGCTGACTAATCTATGGTGTGTGCCATGCGATCATCCCGAGCTCCATCATCCGCTACCGGAAGTACCTGAAACGAAAACTGAAAGCCGTAAGCATGAAGCTTAGTGAGTTCCCCAGATACCACATACCATACAAACCATTCATAGCCAAGAACCATACATAACCGACTTATCCATAATCAAGTAAGGTGCTATGTGCCAAACATAGTCTTGCCATTATGCCACGGGCCTCACATGGTCTTCCTGGTCAAGCCTGGGCCGCTCCCTGGGTCTTACAGACAAGTGCCAAGGGCCACCCCCTGGTCTTACAGACGTGTGCCAAGGGCCACCCCCTAGTCTTACAGACAAATGCCAAGGGCCACCCCCTGGTCTTACAGACAAGTGCCAAGGGCCACCCCATGGTCTTCTATGCAAGTGTCACAAAGACAACCGTACATACTACTCTACTTAGCTAAACAGCATATAGTGTGCCAGAAGCCACCCCCTGGTCTTTCATATCCATAGCATACAATGCGCCAGGAGCCACCTCCCGGTCTTTCATACATATTGCCTAGGGCTAACCCCCGGGTCTTCCTACCATACAACGTAACGTACTGTGTGCCAGGAGCCGCCCCCTGGTCTTTCATGCATATTCTAAATGGGTCGACATTGGTGCCCTAGACCCATACAAACAGTGAGGAGACTCACCTGATGCTGCTGAACTGCTGCTGCTAATCCCTTTGACCGCTACCCGACCACTGACTAAAATCCTACTCTACTTGCTTCCCGAGCTATCAATATCAAAGCAACACTGAGTCTAACCGACCCCCGAAAGACAACCAAGTCAACTCAGGTCAAAGTCAAAGTCCTGGTCAAATTCAACCTTCCAGGTCAACCCTACTCGTTGAGTCACCCTACTGACTCGCCAAGTTCATAAGTCCAGAGTCCTTCCACTCGCGACTCTACTTGCCGAGTCAGCCCCTGACTCGCCAAGTCTACTGATTCCCGATTCCTATCCTGTCCAACTCACTGAGTCCTGGCTCGACTCGCTGACTCGAGACTTAACTCGAAGGGTTTGGGACCACACGACCTGACTCGCTGAGTCTAAGAACAGACTCGCCGAGCACACGACAATCTTCATTCAACTCGTTGAGTTGTTCATCCAACTCGCCGAGTTCATGCCTATCTTCATCCGACTCGACGAGCTGTTCATCCCACTCATCGACTTCCTCCTTGTCTTCATGGTACTCACCGAGTCCACTCAAAGGACTCGCCGAGTCCATTCAAATCTCCCAACATGCAGAAGGATTTTGAGTCATGCAGGGACTCCAATCCATAGATCCATACTTCCAAAACTCAACCCCTACGTAAAGTTGCAAACTTTACGTATAACTAAAGAGATCTAGGCTCAAAACACATTAGGGTTTGGTTTAAGGACACAAGAGCTTCACCAACTACCCATCTCCTGATGCTTTATGACATAATGGACTAACCCAACCACAGATCTGAAGTGGCAACAACATATCTAAGCCCCTAACCTAATTTGGGTCTCAAACAACCATAAAAACCCCCAAATCTCATGGCAAAATAGATATAGATGCAAAGAAGGGAAAATGGCAGCTTAATACCTCCAAGATGAACCCAACTGAAGTAGATCTCGAGCACACACCTCTCCCTTGAAGCAACCTTCTTGATCTTCAAGTTTCCTCTCCAAGGTCTCCTTCCTCCAAAGCTATTTCTCTCAATAATGGAAGCTCACACGAATGGTAGGGTTTATAGGTCCTCTGGAGTGATATGGGGGCTGAGGGAGGGACATAACACCCTTTAAATAGGATACAACTCCCGGAATTAGGGTTTTCCTCGCACAGACCAGACTCGCCGAGTCACCTTGGCCGACTCGCCGAGTCGGTCACTTACTCCTTGACCCGGATCCCGCTCCAACTCGCCGAGTCCCTCCTTGGACTTGCCAAGTCGACCCCTAAACTTAGGGTTTTCTTCCCTTTCTTGGTCTTCAAAACTTTGGGTGTTACAGTAACATATACTATAACTTAGTTAAGATTAATACTTCTCAATAATCTTCCATCAAAAAGTCATTTTTGATGCTTATTGTCTCTAAATTGACTAGCTCGGATCTACAGGCCTTACAATTATCTCCCCTTATGATGATTACGTCCCGAAATCATCAACGAAATAGGACTTGTATAATGATTCCATACATTATCTCTCCATCCTAAGTAATAATCATTATGCTCAATCTTGCATCTTCTCTTCGTACTATATTGGACTTTCAATCGTAACCTTCGAGTTACACAATAAGTCCTTCTTGAGGACTCCTTCTTCTTCTTAGGATGAGTACTTTCCTTTATCTTTTCTAACAGACTAATGGGTCAAGTTCTAATGACCTCTCAATGTATGATGCAACGTTTAGACTCAGGTCTCTTAGAGTAAAATTCAAGAATGGAATATACCTTCCTTCATATTCTAATGTGATATGATCACATTTTAGCATGTAGCATTTCTAGCTACTAACTTCTTTAACAACGAGCATGTTGCTATCGATCGCATTGATTTCAATCTTCTGACTTAAGTCAGATGCTACGTCAAACTCGGTTCTCGGAACCACGTAACAAACTCATTGCAGTTGGACTCAATTTGTCATGACCGCTAGGGTCAGAATAACAACCCTCTTACTAGTCATTACTGAAACAATGGTAATGACATACATGAATAAAACGGAATCAATTACTAGTTTCTTGGTAACCTTGCGACTTTCCCTGATGCAAGCGTGAGTCCTGTGCTTCCAGTAGTATAGATCTCTACTACTATTCACACCTACTCACACTTGTCCCAAATATTGTCTTGCAGTCCCTAAGTCCTAAAATCACAAAACAATAACACATACGAATGTGTCAAATTAATCATACAAATTTTCCTAGACTCTACTAGGACTTCTTCCATGCGCATCTTCACTCATCAATTCTACTTCAACTCGGTTGGTGATGGAAATTCCAAACGATGGGACAACTTCAAGTATTACACCAATCGTTCCACCATCCTACCAATCTAAGGTGTACTTCAGACATATCGTACTCCTCTAAACGTTCCGTTATTTAATCAGACATATTCTAAAAGCAAGATATCACTCTTACGATATCTACCGATAGGTGTCATTCACTATCATAAGCCTTTCATTTCCTTCATTTACTCAATTATCTACGAGTCTTCGCATAACATTTTCTACACCCAAGCATACGTTCGGTGTACCGGGCGAGAATTTAAGATAAGAAAGCTTTATTTACGATAGACGTACAAATCTCCTTATCACTCTGAAATGTTGACATGCTAGTTCTAATACCATAGTCATACGTTTAGAATCCTAATCACATAGGGTTTCTAGATCCGGTCGGCAACAGACCATAGATCCGAACAAACAATATCATATATTGAAAACATATAGCATTTAGCACATAAAAGTATTTTAGACATCTTTCCTAAAATATATTAGTGCTCGTGTCTAAAATACGGTAGACACTCATCTCACAATCATCACTTAGAATTCTAAATTTAAGACTAGAAATCCTACAAATTCCTAGTTCGCTTAAACTAATGCTATGATACCAACTGTAACATCCCCAATTTCACGGCCAGAAAAGACCGATTTGTTTACGCTTTGTTTTTAAATCAGACTAATCCTTTTTAAGGAAAACAGTTGTGGAATTTGTCCCAAAAACAAAATATGATAACCATTTACCAAAACATTTCTCAAAGCGAATGTCTTTTCATTAAATAATAAAACCTCGTGATGTCATGTTCCGATACAGACCAAAAGCATAAACAATACAAAATAGACCTTACAACAGTTATTTATAACTACTGATCTATAATCCAAATTCTATCGTCAAGTCCACCAACTTATACCCTTGTGTCATTACCTGTAATGCAAAGAAAACTAAGTGCGCCAGGCTTGGGAGCCTGGTGCACATATAGGGTTTTCAACCCACAATAATATAGTTATTATATTTAATCATCAAACAATCAACCCAATTACCCATCCCCATTATCCTCGTTAAATCTTCCCTACAGATATTATCCTAAGGGTCATCTTCTATACCATATTTACCTCTCATCTCCTTACATCTTATTTCCTTATATGTTTGTTCCTAAGAACTTTTCATAAGGACCGTCACCTATATTGCATAGACAATACTAATTCGGGGATCACTCCCTCAACATGTGTCTAGTAAGGGTTAGGGTGCCATCAAATGATTTCGCAGCCACAACATCGTCTGGACTCGTAAATCATAATAAGGGTTAGACTATCATCGCATGAATACGCATCCACAACATCGCCTGGACTCGTAATTCATAATAAGGGTTAGACTATCATCGCATGAATACACAGCCACAACACCGCCTGGACTCGTAATTCATCATAACGGTTAGACTATCATTGCACGAATACATAGCCACAACATCGCCTGGACTCGTAATTCATAATAAGGGTTAGACTATCATCGCATGAATACGCAACCACAACATCGCCTGGACTCGTAATTCATAATAAGGGTTAGACTATCATCGCATGAATACGCAGCCACAACATCGCCTGGACTCATAATTCATTACCTATTTATCATCACCATTATATCCTCACCTATCTCTCATCACATTATTTCATCACACACCAACTATTTTATCTACCCATGTTCTACCCAACATATTTGTAGATATAAATTACATATACAGTTTAAAACTATTTAAAAACCTATATAAACACATTCATTCAACATCCATCTCAAGTAAACAACACTATATAAACACATAACAGGTATTCCATAGCAAATACTTCATATCAATGTGTTAGAAGAAAGTAACTACACACTCACACATAACATAGATGTAATACATTCAACCGATACTTGTATTAAAATCGTGTTTATGACAGGGACTATACACTCACTTGATCAGAAGATGGCCGGACAACACTACGGCTCTAAGAGTAGTTACTCTCCGAGGAAACCGGGATATCTTCACACACCGAGATTCTTGCGGACAGAGCTTCGGGTCGAAAACTCTTTTCTTCTCGGTATCTTCGGAGCATCGGGACTATCTTTGGGTCTCGGGATGATATTGGGGCTTCCGGGATTTTTCTTTGCACGTAAATCGATGCAATACGGGTTAGAAATGAGAGAATGAGCAACCAAACTCGGATGGCCATTTATTTCTATTTTTAACGCAAATTTCTCATTTTCCATGTCGTGGGCACTGTTTTCACGTCGTGGGCTTGTTCATCACTACATGCGTCATCGCAAGTTGGGTCTGGCAAACTCCAGGATGCGTCAGAAAACGTGCCACGTCGTGGGCACTATTTCCATGTCTTGGCAACTAACACAGCTTTGGGGTTCGCGCCCCGAACTTCAGAAATTCATAACTTTCGCATACGAACTCTGTTTTCGACGTTCTTTATATCGATGCGTAGTTAAAATCATGATCTACAGGTTTCATTTAGACTCCATTGGCTAATTTTGAATTTATCTGTATTATATTATTTTTATATTATTTTTAGTACGCCGGGATAGGAAAACTCCGATATAAACTCATTACTCCTTCGTCTGACGTCCGTTTTCTTCTGTCTTTCCATCGTTGCACTACTATCGATGAGATCTTCAATTTTCATTTCGATTGTTTCGGCTAAATATCGCTCGATCTCATATTCGAACTTCAGGTTGTACACTACTAAGTCGAAACTTCGAAAAATCATAACTTCCTCATACGAAGTCAGATTTAGACGTTCTTTTTATGCACGCTCACGCTTTAACATATTCTACGACTTTCATTTAGGTTTCTAAGGCCAAATATCGCTCTAACATAAATTCACTATTTACGTCGCGGTGTGTCGTGTCGGTTCTTTCGCGAAACTTCGACAGGTCATAACTTCTTCGTTATAACTCAGATTTCGGCGTTCTTTATATATATGGAATCCTTGTAACATATACTATAACTTATTTATGATTAATCCTTCTAAATAATCTTCCATAAAAAGTCATTTTTGATGCATATTGTCTCTAAATTGACTTGCCCGGATCTACAGGCGTTACAGTACAACAATCTTGGAGAAATACTGGATAGATCTCTTGTAATATCTCGCTAAACCCAAGAAGCTACGAATCTCTGATGCATTGTTCAGTACTTCCCACCGCATAACAGCCTCAACCTTGGCTGGATCAACCGAAATACCCTCCTGATTGATAACATGCCCAAAAAGTTGTACTTCCCGCAACCAGAAATTACATTTGGAGAACTTTGCATAATGTTTATCCGCCCTCAGGGTCTCCAATACTTCCCTCAATTGTTGCTCATGCTGCTCCCTGGTCTTAGAATAGACTAGGATGTCATCAATAAATATGATCACCGACTGTTTCAGCATCGGTCTACACAACCTGTTCATGAGATCCATGAACGTTATTGGGGCATTAGTGAGCCCAAATGGCATCACCAAAACCTCATAGTGCCCATATCGAGTCCTGAAAGCTGTCTTTGGTATATCCTCATCCTGAATCCTCATTTGATGATACCCTAACCGAAGATCAATTTTGGAAAACTAAGACGCACCCTGCAGCTGATCAAGCAAATCATTGATCCTCGGCAACGAATAACGGTTCTGCACCGTTAGTTTGTTCAACTCCCTATAATCGATACACATCCTATGGGATCCATCCTTCTTTTTCACGAAAAGGATTGGTACTCCCCATGAGGAACTGCTCGGACGTACGAACCATCGGTCTAGTAGCTCTTGAAGCTTCGTAGATGCATTTCTGGTGGTGCCAACCGATATGTCGCCATTGCTATTGGAGTAGCACCCGACACCAATTCGATGCGAGCCAGGCGACCTCCCGCTTCATGCATGGCCACCAATAACTCAGGCTCAAGTCCCTACACAATTTCGTAGCCCCTGGGTGTATAGAGAACTTGGACTTCTGTGCCTCCTATAATAGCCTATGCCTCACTCCCCCTGTCACTGGTACCCATACTCGGCCACACTATCTCAAAAGGCCGCGTCTATCTTTAACAAACAAAGGATATTGTCCCCGTATTTTCTCTACCTTTGAGTTTTCTTTCCTCAACCCTTCGACCTGGGCCTCCCTGATCATATCCAACAAAGGCGAAATCACAGTCATTGTCATATTCATGTCCCTAATCGGGGAGCCTTCCGTTTTGTGGCTTAATGCATCGGCCACCATGTTAGCCTTCCTTGGATGGTATAGGATCTCACAATCATAATCCTTTAGCACGTCCAGCCACCTCCTTTGTCGCATGTTGATGTTTTCTTGATCCATCAAATAATTTCAACTCTTGTGATCTATATAAATGGTGATCCACACTCCATACAAATAATGCCTCCAAATCTTGAGGGTAATCACCACTGCCCCCAGCTCCAAGTCATGAGTGGGGTAATTGGCCTCGTGAGGCTTCAACTTCCTTGAGGCGTAAGCAATCACATACCCCCTCTACATCAGTACAACACTTAATCCTGAAATCGATGCGTCATACTACACTACTAAATCATCCAACTACTCAGGTAGTACTAGAAACGGAGCCTCGCATAACTTCCGTCTCAGGGTCTCAAAAGTCATCTGCTGGTCTGCACCCCACCGAAAGGTCACATTCTTCTTGGTCAAGCGGCTAAATGGTACAGTAATCTTGGAGAAATCCTGGATAAATCTTCAGTAATTTCCCGCTAAACCCAAGAAGCTATGAACCTCTGATGCATTCTCTAGTACTTCCCACCGCATCACAGCCTCAACCTGGGCTGGATCAACCGAAATACCCTCCGGATTGATGACATGCCCCAAAAACTTTACTTCCCGCAGCCATAAATTACATTTGGAGAACTTTGCATAATGTTTTCCTCACCCTCAGGGTCTCCAGTACTTCCCTCAAATGTTGCTCATGCTGCTCTCTGGTCTTAGAATAGACTAGGATGTCATCAATAAATACGATCACCAACTGATCCAACATCGGTCTACACACCCTGTTCATGATAACCATGAACGCTGTTGGGGGCATTGGTGAGCCCAAACGGCATCACCACAAACTCATAGTGCCCATATTGAGTCCTGAAAGCTGTCTTTTGTATATCCTCATCCCGAATCCTCATTTGATGATACCCTGACCGAATATCAATCACAGAAAACCAAGACGCACCCTGCAGCTGATGAAACAAATCATTGATCCTCGGCAATGAATAATGCTTCTTCACCATTAGTTTGTTCAGCTCCTTATAATCGATGCGCATCCTATGGGATCCATCCTTCTTTTTCAAGAAAAGGATCGGTGCTCCCCACGGGGAAGTGTTGGGACGTACGAACCCTCGGTCTAGCAGCTCTTGAAGCTGCACAGATGCATTTCTAGTGGTGCCAACTGGTATGGCGCCTTTGCTATTGGAGTAGCACCTGGCACCGAGTCGATGCGAAACTCCACCTGCCTCTCTGGAGGCACCCCTAGTAACTCTTTGGGGAAAACATCCCAAAAATCTTATACAACCGACACACTCTCCACATCCGTCATGGTCTCTACCCTCATGTCCGAGATATAAGCCAGAAACCATGTGCAACCCCACCGTAAAAACCTCCTAGCCCTCACAGCCGAAGAAAGGGTCGGTCCCTGTAAGGCCCTCTCTCCATGACTAACCGATTATCCCCCACTTGGGGTTCAAACCCTAACCAACTGGTGCTCGCAATCAATCATGGTCCCATTGGCTCCCAACCAGTCCATCCCGACAATCACTTTCAACCTTCGCAACGGTGTCGGAACTAGATCAACACGGAACCACTCACCCAACACATTAAGGACATAGCCCTAATATACCTTCGCAGCACTAACAGTGCAGTCGTCTGCAATGTCCACCTCTAGCGGGGAATCCAAAGGCTAGCCCATTCTATGATATGTGGACTGTTGATTGACTATGTGTTATGATAAGTATGTCTTTTGTATGGAAGACCCCAGGGGGTTCCTGTGACAAATGGTACAAAAACTTGGAGGGTTTTCAAGGCATCCTAGTATATTTTCATGATGAGGTTGTATGTTATTTGCTTGGTAGGAAGACCATGTGGGGGTTCCAATGCCAGGAAGACCATGTGGGGGTTCCCATCGCATATGGTAAGACCACATGGGGGTTCCAGTGGCACTAGGTGTAAGACCTAGGAGGGTTTCCAGTGCTTCCTTATATGTTGTATGCATGGCTTATGTTATTTGTATAGCTTCTTAGCTAGTGCGTTGTGTGATATGTGATTGTGTGTGGGTTTATGCTCTAGGGAAGTCACTAAGCTTTCAAGCTTACCGTTTGTTGACTTGTTTCAGGCACATCTGAGCCCAAGGGCAAGGGCAAGGCATGATGGTGAGGCACGCACTCTATCTCTCTTTCACTGATATGTTTTAGGGACACACTGATGATTTAAGTAAATTTGTAATGAATGTTGATTTGAAAATAGTTATGTTGGGATTTCATGATTTATGCAATGTGTTTTGTTAATTAAAACTGAAAATTTTCTTTGTAAAATTTGGGTCGTTACACGATGGACACTTTGTAGAACTAATGGAAGAATGGAAAGAGGAAAACTCAAACGAGCCCGCCATAGCCTTTGAAGACAACTTTGATGTTAAAAAGACTGAAAGGAGATAGAAAAACTACTCGAAGAAGCTGAATATGAAGAACTAATCAAAAGTGCAGAAAAGGCGACTCGCCGAGTTGAAGACACTGACTCGACGAGTTCGTGTGAAAAATCACGATAAGGCGGGAATTTTGGCCTGAACTCGACAAGTCACCTCTCAGGACTAGATGTGTTCAACGTACAAAACACAAAAATAGAACTGAAAATTCTACCTGAACATTTGGAATACACATTTCTTGAAGAAGGCGAACAAAAACCTGTTATCATCGCTTCCGACCTCACCAAATTTGTAAAAAGAAGATTTAGTTCAAGATTTAAAGAAAACGAAGAATGTCATCGCATGGAAAATTACAGATATAAAAGTACTAATCCCTTCATATTGATCCCATAAGATAAATCTTGAAGAAGGTGCAAAGCCGGTAGTGCAACACCAAAGGCATTTAAACCCGAACATGCAAGAGGTGGTAATGAAAAAGGTTGTCAAGCTCTTAGATGCAGGGATCATATATTCGATTTCTGATAGTCCATGGGTTAGTCACGTTCAAGTAGTGCCAAAGAACAGAGGGATGACGATCGTGACAAATGACAAGAACGAGCTTATGCCTACACGAATGGTAATCGGTTAGCGGGTGTGCATCAATTATCAAAAGCTAAACGATGCCACTTGCAAAGACCACTTCACTCTCCCTTTTATTGATCAAATGCTTGAGAGATTATCGGGCCATAGCTATTATTTTTTTAGATGGGTTTTCAGGTTATTTCTAAATTCCCATTGACCCAATTGATTAAGAAAAGACGACTTTCACTTGTCCAAGTGGAACAGTTGCTTATCGACGCATGCATTTTGGGTTATGCAATGCCGCAATGACTTTTCAACGTTGCATTACTGCGTGTTCCATGACATGGTGGAAAATTTTATGGAAGTATTTATGGACGATTTTGATGGGTTTTGAGCATTCTAACACTTCCTAAGTGTACATGCAACCCTAATAAACCTTGGATCAATGTTTGTCTAAGATACATGCAAATAATTATTTTTCCAATGTTCATATCCTATCTAGCATGGCATGGGGAACTTGAATCAAATAAAGGTAGTAGAATTACTTACCTTGTAGTTGTAGTTGATTGCTTGGAGTTTTAGAGCCTAGCACCAATAGTGTGGATGCCTCAAATGGAAATCACAAATCACCACAAACTTGGAACTTAAAGAGAATAGTCACAACTATCTTGAAATCGGCCCTCTTGCTTTACTCACATCAACTAGTGTGATTTCAAGAACCAAAGCCTCCTTTATATAGTGTGGTGGATTAGGGTTACATCCATGTAAACCCTAATACCCATGTCTCTTAATTTCCACGATATCCATGGGTTAAAGCTCCATGGAGTATCCATGGACTTTCCATGCAAGCCTAGCCCATTCCAAATAAGAATTAGCCCACACTATATAAATATAGAAGCCCATATTTAATTAGTAATACTTTTGATCTCTAAATTAATCCTAGATTAATTATAGATCAATACTAATTAAATAATATCATCTTATTTAAATATATTAGAACTTATAATATATTAATAAATCATAACTTATACTATTCTCCGAAGATTATCCATAAATTGTTCGGGCGAAGTGCAACCCAAATGGACCTTGCCGGGTTGGGTCAAGTACATACCAAATATAGTTATGGACTTAGACACTATATCCAACACTCTCCCACTTGGATAAGTCTAATAACTATAGTTGCAAGTATGACTTTAGGAACCGATCAACAATCGTATCTCTTTAAACTCTGTTGAAGTAGAATGCACCATTTTAGATAAGTGATCATATAATCCTCTGTTCTAGATATTAGTCGGACAAATACATGGAACATGGTCTTACTTATTGTCCAACATTTGTTTCCCGATTTCCGATTTGTTTGACATAGAACTTAATTGAACACATCAATTTAGTTCTGACCGGGCCCGGTACATAGGTCAAAACAAAATCATCGAGGGGCCCAGATATCAGCTTCTAATCCAAGAAGGAATAGATAAACTTCGACTCATATGTTTGTTCTACCACTCATTGAATAATACACAAAAGCACGTTTTATAACATCGAGTTACCAATGCGTTTGTCATACAATCAATGCATAACCAACTCGTAAGTAACAAATCATATCTCTAGGTTTGAAGACTTATATGATATTACCGTCTCACGATCACTTGAGATAAATTCCATGAAGTGATTCCAGTAAGCGTGGGTTGAGTCCAATGTTCAGAACTTATGAGCACTCATGATTTTTGTAGCCATGTCCAACATCTTAGACCTCTGCAACCAATCATGACAGTCTTGATTTATACCTACTTCCGACATATGACCGACTGTGGAGGTTTGAATAATATGATATACCAAACATAATTATTCTGGAAGTCAAAACATGCAAAAGAAATATAGTAAATGATTGACAAGAGATAGCAACACTTTGCTCATAAATAAAACACCTTTTATGATGGGTTTTGGCCATATGAACATTCCTATGTGCACATGCAACCCTAATGCTTGGATCTAGGTTTCTCTAATTGAACATACATTGAATCCAAGACTTCTAATGGCTAATAGAGTATAATAACAATATGAAATCAGAGATTAGAAGTTTAACTTGAATCACTTGCTTGATCTTCTTGTCCTTGAGGCTTTAGAGTCACAATTGTCACTCCTCAAATGGCTTACAAACACCAACTAGCAAGAGGATGATTTAGGAGAGAGGAAAGGAGATCAAATCGGCCAGGGTTTCTTCTCTAAGCACAAGTGCCGATTTCCCTTGACTCCTAGGCTCTATTTATACTTAGTTAGGCTCCTAGGGTTTCACCCTTAAACCCTAATTGGATAACTTAGGCCCTAAGCAATCCTAATCCCTTCATGATAAGCCTTTGGACGATTTTAAGGCCTATCCAAAGTTCTTAAAACCGGCCACCCTTTATCCATAAGGGATTTACAGCCCAAACTATAACTATCATACATTTGACAGTTTATGCCCCTTTATTCAATTAATCACCTTAAGTCACTAAATTAATTCTTAATTAATTTATGACTTATATTAATCAAATAACAATATTATTATTACTTATATTATTCTTATAATATATTAATAATATTCCTTCTCTCATTATAAATCATCCTGTCAAGTTGCTATGCTGAAGGCAACCCAAAAGGACCATGCACAACCGGGTCAAATACTAGCCTAATATAGTTGTACCCTTAGACACTATTCCAACATTTTATTCATCATCTAATGTCAATTACACTTTACAAATTTCGAGATTATCTAACTACTAAAACTAATATCATCCTTCAGCCTTATGCTCCGAGCATGCTGGAGATGCTTAGCCCGAGTCAGTCCCTTCGTGAGGGCATCTGCTGGGTTCTCATCCGATGATACCCTCTTTGCCACGAGGCTTCCTTCTTCTATTTGATGTCTAATGAAGTGATATTTTCTATCAATGTGTCTGGATCTCCCATGATCTCTTGGTTCCTTGGCTAAGGCAACCGCACTATTGCTGTCACAGATAATCTCCATTGGCTCCTTTATAGCTGGTACAACTCCAAGGTCTCCGATGAAGTTCTTCAGCCATATAGCCTCCTTTGCAACCTCGCTTGCTGCTATATACTCTGATTCACAAGTGGAATCAGCCACTGTCTCCTGCTTGGAACTCTTCCAAGTGATTCCTCCTCCGTTTAGGGTGAAGACCCAGCCCGGCTGAGAGCGGAAATTATCCCTGTCAATCTGAAAGCTAGCATCATTGTACCCTACAACTCTCAAGTCATCACTCCCACCAAGGGTAAGGACCCAATCCTTAGTCCTTCGTAGGTACTTGAGGATATTCTTTACCGTATTCCAGTGTACCTTGCCAAGGTTCCCCTGATACCTGCTAACCATGCTCAAAGCAAAGGCTACATCAGGTCGAGTACACGTCATAGCATACATGATCGATCCTACAGCTGAAGCATAAGCTAGTCGACTCATTTCTGTTATCTCAGCCTCTGTACTAGGGCTTTGTGTCTTACTCAATCTGGCATTACTCTGAATGGGTAACTCACCTTTCTTGGAGTTATGCATGTTGAATCTTTTCAACACTTTGTCCACATAGGTTCTTTGACTAAGTCCAATTAGTCTTTTCCTCCTGTTTCTCAAAATCCTTATCCCTAGGATATAGGCAGCTTTACCAAGGTCCTTCATAGCGAAACACTTCCCAAGCCATGACTTTACTTCCTGCAGGTTTGGGATGTCATTTCCTATGAGTAGTATGTCATCTACATACAGTACCAAAAAGCTGACTATACTCCCACTAGCCTTGATATAGAAACAAGATTCATATTCACTCCTTGAAAAGCCAAATTCTTTGACTTTCTCATCAAAGCAAAGATTCCATCTGCGAGGTGCCTGTTTCAATCCATAAATGGATTTCTCGAGTTTACACACTCTATTGGGGTACTCTGTACTAACAAAACCCTCTCGCTGAACCATGTAAACATCTCCAGCCAACTTTCCATTAAGGAAAGCGGTTTTGACATCTATTTTCCATATTTCATAGTCATGAAATGCAGCAATGGCTAACAGAACCCTAATAGATTTAATCTTGGCCACTGGTGAAAAGGTCTCATCATAATCAACTCCCGAAGTTTGAGAATAACCCTTTGCAACCAGTCGTGCCTTACAAGTGTGTACATTACTATCGATGTCGGTCTTCTTCTTGAAGATCCATTTGCACCCGACTATCTTACGATCAGGTACATTGTCAACCAAGGTCCATACTTGATTGTCATACATGGATTGTATCTCTCTATCCATAGCCTCTTTCCATTTAGCAGCCTCAGGGCCTGCCATGGCTTCCGTGTAGCTATTAGGCTCATCTAGATTTACTAATGTGTTTTCACTGATAAGTGTCTCACTTTCTTCAGTAATATGGAAACCATAATAATGCTCAGGCACATTCCTAACTCTAGTGGAACGCCTCAGAGGTATAGATTCTTCAGTTGGCTCAACACGAGTTTCCTCCTCAGGTTGAAGGCTAGGGTTTGAGGTTCCTTCATCACTTGACTCTTGTAGTTCCTCAAGGTCAATTTTCCTCCCACTGTCTCCTTGACTCATGAATTCTCTCTCTCAAAAGAATCTTCTTCTTGCTACAAAGACCACATTATCATTGGGTCTGTAGAAGATGTAGCCAAAGGATTTTTGTGGATAGCCGATGAAAATACACCTTTCGCTTCGGGGTTTAAGCTTATCATGAGTCTCGTGTCTCATGAAAGCCTCACAACCCCAAATCTTGATGTGGTCTAGATTGGGAACTTTTCTAGTCCACATCTCGTGAGGTGTTTTGGCAACCTTCTTTGTAGGGACTAGATTAAGGATATGGCCGACAGTCTCTAAGGCATACCCCCAAAATGAAGTTGGTAGTGAAGCTCGACTCATCATGGAACGAACAATGTCCAACAAGGTCCGATTGCACCTCTCAGATACACCATTCAACTGTGGTGTCCTAAGAGGTGTCAATTGTGAGATAATCCCACATTCCTTAAGATAGTCAAGGAACTCAGTACTAAGATACTCACCATCACGATCGGATCGAAGCATCTTAATGTTCATGCCCAACTAATTCTTCTCTTTTTGCTTAAACTCTTTGAATTCTCAAAGTTTTCTGACTTATGCTTGATTAAGTATACATATCCATATCTACTAAAATCATCTGTGAAAGTCACATAAAACCGATTAGCATCTTTTGTGGCGGTTCTGAAGGGTCCACACACATCCGTGTGTATGAGGTCCAACAAACCTTCACCCCTAGCACAAGTTCCAGTAAAAGGTGACTTTGTCATCTTACCAAGCAAACAAGATTCTCAACTATCATCATACTTTAGGTCAAATGACTCCGAGACTCCATCCTTTTGGAGTTGACCTATGCGTTTCTTGCTTACAAGTCCAAGACGACAATGCTATAAATATGCTTTATCTATGCTATTGGAAGAGTCAATATATAATACATTATTTCCTAGATTATCTACAACAGATATAGTTTCATACACGCCATCACAAGGTAATGCTTTAAAATAGTGAGCATTATTAAAGAAAGCATCAATACTACCATTATTATTATCAAAATAAAAGGTAAAACCTTGTTTATACAATGCATGAAAGGAAATAACATTTCTTGCCATTTCTGGAAAATAATAACACTTATTCAAATTTAATGTAAACCCACCATTTAGCACCAAGGAATAAACTCCTATCTTGGTGATAGGTGAAGCTTTCCTGTTTCCCATGATCAAGTTTATCTTTCCCTGGTCCACATTTTCACTTCTTCTTAGTCCCTACAAATCACAACATATGTGAATACCACAACCTTTGTCAAGGACCCAAGACTTAGAATGAGGTGAGTTATTAGACAATATAGTGTATATACCTGCAATGTTGGGTTTTACTTTCCCATCCTTCACATCTTGCTGGTACTTTGGGTAGTTTCGCTTCCAGTGCGAATTTTCATCACAATAGAAGCATTCAACCTCTTTAGGGTTAGCAGAAGGAGTGACAAAACCATTCTTGGTTTTGTTTGAAGAGGAGCCTTCAAGGGTCTTACCCTTGGTACCCTTATAAGGGTTCTTTCTCTTCTTCCCTTTGCCATGGCCAATTGCCAAGACATTGGCCGCAGTTGGAGTAGGAGTAGGAGTAGTAACAACCGACTTACCCTTTAGACCACTTTCCGCGGTCTTCAAGAGTCCCTGAAGTTTACTGAGGGTGACTTCTTCCTTGTTCAAGTGATATGTCATGCATAATTGATCATAACACGATGGTAAGGAGTGCAAAATGATGTCTATTTCTAACTCCTCGGGGAAGTTTACATTCACCTTCAGTAAACGGTCCACATACCTTTGCATTTTCTGCATGTGGCCCGTGATGGGTTCACCATCCTTCATTCGGGTTGTTATCATGGAGGAGATTATTTCATATCGCTCTTGACGAGCATTTGGATGGTAACGGTCCATCAAATCCCTGTGCATCTCAAAAGGATAATAGTCCTCATAGGACTTTTGGAGCTCGGCTGTCATAGTGGCCATCATGATGCATGCTACTTTTGTAGCATCCCTTTCATGTACCTCATATTCAGCAAGCTCGTCAGGAGTAGCAGTTGGCGCGGGTACCTTTAGCTCCTTTTCGAGAACATATTCTTTGTTCTCATACCGAGTGATCATCCTGATGTTCCTGATCCAATCAGTAAAGTTGGATCCATCGAAGATGACTCTCCTACAAAGATTCATGAGAGAGAAAGAGCTAGTAGGGTTAGAGCCAGAAGCATTGTTATTGGAAGACATCTGAAAGGAAGAGGGAATAGATTAGATTAGATTTAGAGATAATCCTTAATAAACACCCAAATATAGTATAGAGCTAGGACCCAACACAATATTTTATAACTTAGAAGAGGGATGTCGTAATCTAAGCTATAAGATATTTGAAGGTAGGTGAATGACGATTCACCAGTTTCCACCATGAAAAAGGAAATTTTAATTAGGTTTTAATTGGTTTAGAAACTCCTAGATTCTATGAGATTCATTGAACTTTCTACAATGACATGTTTCAATATCGAGTGTGCCCTTCAAGTTTTGTGACTAGGATGTCGAGGATCAGAAAACAAGGTGTGAAGTAACCAAGAAAATTACTTGGTACCCTTAATGTATTACCCCTCAATCGATGTGCCAGTTAACCACACACGTTCCATCGGTATAATGATAAACATTAAGTCACCCTTTACCTACCTTGTTAAGTTCAAGTTAGTGTGTCGGTTAACCACACGCACTCCACTAACGAATTAAACAAAGTGTAAAGTGTAATTTCATAGATTAGCACGTTATTCACATTTTCCTAAAATAACTAAGATTGGGAATTCAATAAAGTTTAGTTACTTTAGTATTATCATTATACTTTTAATGAGAATTTATAAGTCCTTGTCCTACCCGTTCGGCTAACGACCCTCCACCAGTCAAGCAAGCGGTGGGTGAGAGTGGACACCCATTAAGTTTCCATTTTATAGGCAACAACCTTATACCCACCTTATAGACTAGCTTCGTGAATGAGGCGTACTAGCGGTAAGACGACTTTGAACTTATATATATATATATATATATATATATATATATATATATATATATATATATATATATATATATATATATATATATATATATATTATTAACTTATAATATTATAAGTATAAGGGTTGAATTTTAACTTTTAAAATTCTAAGGGTTGGAATTAAAATGAAGTTAATTGAGTATTAAAATGAAGAATTTTCATTTTTCTAAGTCTTGTGTTCTTTTAATGGTTTTAATTCAAGTTTGACTCTTGGTTTTCCATAACTTGAGGACAAGTTATGGACTCCATTAAAACACATTATAATCAAGAATTAAACTACCAAGTAGGTTACAAGTAATTCCTATGATCATCTAATCTTCATAAGTTCAACAACATGAATATGAACATTTCAAGAATCATAAATTACTCATAAATCTTGTAATTTTTTATTATAGCCATTGTAAATGGATTAGCATAAACATTACACCATCTAAGACAACTTTTATGACACCAAAATAGTTTAGGGTAATGTTTCTAGTCCATTTCCAGCAGCAAAAGTCGAAAATCTGCATTCTGAGGCTCCTACTCGTCGAATGCACGAACCTACTCAGTGAGTAGGATGAAGATACACATGAACTCGGTGAGTCCCCCCATGGACTCGGCGATTTCATCAGGCAGACAGCAAAATTTCGACTTTGTTCCAATATTTTGCATCAAGTATCAAACAAACAAACCTGGCTCTGATACCATTGATGGGTTTTGAGCATTTTAACACTTCCTAAGTGTACATGCAACCCTAATAAACCTTGGATCAATGTTTGTCTAAGATACATGCAAATAATTATTTTTCCAATGTTCATATCCTATCTAGCATGACATGGGGAACTTGAATCAAATAAAGGTAGTAGAATTACTTACCTTGTAGTAGTAGTTGATTGCTTGGAGTTTTAGAGCCTAGCACCAATAGTGTGGATGCCTCAAATGGAAATCAAAAATCACCACAAACTTGGAACTTAGAGAGAATAGTCACAACTATCTTGAAATCGGCCCTCTTGCTTTACTCACATCAACTAGTGTGATTTCAAGAACCAAAGCTTCCTTTATATAGTGTGTTGGATTAGGGTTACATCCATGTAAACCCTAATACCCATGTCTCTTAATTTCCACAAGATCCATGGGTTAAAGCTCCATGGAGTATCCATGGACTTTCCATGCAAGCCTAGCCCATTCCAAATAAGAATTAGCCCACACTATATAAATATAGAAGCCCATATTTAATTAGTAATACTTTTGATCTGTAAATTAATCCTAGATTAATTATAGATCAATACTAATTAAATAATATGATCTTATATTAATATATTGGAGCTTATAATATATTAATAAATCATAACTATACTATTCTCCAAAGATTATCCATAAATTGTTCCGGTGAAGTGCAACCCAAATGGACCATGCCGGGTCGGGTCAAGTACATACCAAATATAGTTATGGACTTAGACACTATATCCAACAGATTTTTCTGTTTTTGGTTCTTCTTTTCATGATTGTCTTGTTAACCTCAACTTGATGCTTGCTAGGTGTGAAAAGACCAATCTAGTATTGTATTGGGAAAAATGTCATTTTATGGTGACGGAGGGCATTGTGTTAGCCCATAAAGTTTCGAAAGCAGGGATTGAGGTGGAGCAGGAGAAAATTGATACTATTGCTAAATTACCCCCAACAACTAATGTGAAGGGCATTAGGAGTTTTCTAGGTCACGCGGGTTTTTACCGCTACTTTATTAAAGATTTTTCTAAAATTACTAGACCTTTAACTCAATTACTTTTAAAGGATGCACCTTTTATTTTTATTTTTCTAAAGAGTGTTTAGCCGCTTTTGAAATTTCAAACGAAAAATTAACTATGCCCCGATCATTATCGCCCATAATTGGAACTTACAATTTGAGATAATGTGCGATGCAAGCGATTATGCCTTAGGAGTTGTACTTGGCTTAAGGGTTGAAAAACACTTTCAACCCATTTACTATGATAGCAAGACCCTGAATCCAACCCAAGAAAACTACACCACAACCAAAAAAGAATTATTAGTTGTGGTGTATGCCTTTGACAAATTCCATCCCTACTTAATTTTGTCTAACACTACAGTTTTTACTGACCACTCAGCTATTAAGTGTTTGTTTGCCAAGTAGGATTCAAAGCCAAGGTTGATCCGATGGGTGCCGCTACTTAAAGAATTTGGCTTCGAGATCAAGGACAAGAAAGGGATGGAAAAAATGTAGTTGCTGATCATATTTCTAGATTAGAAAATCCAGCAAAGGATGAGATGGATGAAAAGGGCATTGAATATAGCTTCCCGGAAGAGTATTTGATGGTCATAATGGGGGAAGAACCATGGTATGCCGATATTGCAAACTTTTTAGCAGCAGATTTTCTTCTAAAAGGGCTCACTCATCAGCAGAAAAAGAAGCTCTTTTCAGAAATCAAATATTATTTATTGGATGAGCCATATCTTTTTAGGAGTTGTGCAGATGGGATCATAAGAAGATGCGTTTTTGGCATGGAAATCCGAGACATACTAGAGCATTGCCATAATGGGTCGGCATGAGGACATCATGGGGTACAATTCACTACAAAGAAAGTGTTTGATGTGGGCCTCTATTGGTCTACTATCTTCAAGGATGCTGCTAATAATGTGAGGGAGTGTGATGTTTGCCAAAGAACAGGTAATTTTTCAGCAAGGAATGTAATGCCTCCAAGGAATATTCAAGTTTGTGAAATATTTGATGTGTGAGTCTGGATTTCATGGGAACCTTTCCTTCATCCAAAGGAAATAAATACATACTTGTGGCGGTGGATTATGTGTCAAAATGGGCAGAAGCGCAAGCATTACCATCCAATGGTGTGAGTATTGTGGTGAAGTTCCTAAAAAAATCTTTTCTAGATTTGGAGTACCCAAGGCATTAATTAGTGATGGGGAACCCACTTTGCTAATGACCAACTAGCAAAAGTGTTGCAAAAATATGGTGTATGCCATAGGTTTTCAACACCTTACCATCCACAAACAAATGGGCAAACCAAGATCACAAATATGGCACTCAAAAGAATATTGGAAAGCTCAGTGGGTAGTACTAGAATAGATTGGGCGCACAAATTGGATGATGCACTTTGGGCATTTAGGACCACATTCAAAACACCCACTGGTACCACACCCTATAGATTGGTTTATGGTAAAAATTGTCATTTAACCATGGAGCTTGAACATAAAGCATTTTGGGCTTTGAAAACTTGCAATTTTGAGCCGAATGATTTGCGTGCCAATCGACTTTTGCAAATGAATGCTTTAGAAGAATTGAGGAACGAGTCCTACACGAACTCGTTGATCTACAAAGACAAGACAAAAAGATGGATTGATGCAAGGTTGAAGGGTAACAAGGAATTTCAAGCTAACCAAAAAGTAATTTTATACATTTTAAGACTTAAGCTCTTTCTGAGAAAATTATGCACTCGTTGGTCTGGGCCTTTTACAATCAAGCATGTGTATGCGTACAGGCTACTTGAGATGTGGAGCAAGGATGGGTCAAGCTTTAAAGTGAATGGGCATAGGGTCAAGAAATATGAAGAGGGTATACTAAATGAAGAATTACTTGAAGAAGGAATGGACTTTGAGAAAGCCGCTACAATGCAGAGCGGGAAGGAGTCCAGCTAAAGACTCCTTAAAAAGAAGCGCTTATGGGAGGCAACTCGCTATTTGAGTTTGGTTTCTTTTTCCCCTTTTCTTTTTGTTGGGTCGTGTTTTGTGTAATGAGTTGCGTCTATTTGGCTCGTTAGTTAGTCCATTTTGTATCTCCGGTATGGGCCTATCCATCCGTGAGTTTAGTAGGGTTTAGTATATATAGGAGCCTGCATGCATCCTAGAAGGAAACGATAGAATAGAATGATCAGAGTATTCAGCAAGTTTATTATTATTGTTCTTGTAACCCTAAAATCCTCCACAGCGGAAGTTCTTAGTCGAGCTCTGCTGAGGATTGTTTGATATAATCATTCGACACATATTGATCCATACTTGTGTTATTTACTGCTTTTACATCCATCGCATTACCTGTTAAGAAGATCTAATCGATCTTTAAGTTTCTTTATAACTTAACAATTGGTATCAGAGCAGGAGGCTGTGTAATTCATACACATCTTTTCTGTTAAAAAGGTTGCGATTAGGGTTATTCCGCATTAACTAATATTTATTGAGCCGTCATCCCATAATTGACGTAACTCAGCATTTATTTTTTTTGCCCTAATCTTATATATATTACAAGTATGATCATATAAATAGGTTACGATCAAGCATGGACGAATCACAATCAAATCCCATAAACATCTCAAATAGTATTGGATCAACGACGAAGATTCCCATCCTTTACACCCAGGATTACGAAGTCTGGGCACATCACTTTGAAGATTATGTTATTGGATTTGAAGACAATGGATACCTCATCTGGGAAGCAATCGTGTCTGGACCATTCGCTCATTCAGCAACGTCTAGAATCATTAAAACACAGAAAGAGTATAATGATCTGTTGAAGGACGTAAAAGATATTGCTCAAGACGAAAAGGATAAGTTTCAGTGCAATATTAAAGCATTGAGACTAATCACATTCGCTCTTCAATCAGATACTTTCAGGCTAGTGAGTTCATGCAGCACTGCCAAAGAAATATGGGATAGGCTACGAGAGTTATATTCCACAGACAAAGATCTGGAACATTCCATTAAGACCTTACTCTTGTTTGAGTTTGGTGAATTTAAGCAGAATCCCGAGGAAACTGTTACTCAGACATTCGATCGCTTCAATCATCTTCTCAGTAAGATGATTAAACACGATATTGAAAGGAAGTTGATTGAACAAAAAGTTACATTTTTGAATGGTCTTAGATTTGAGTGGACAGTGGTTGTGTCCACTGTTAAAGCTCATGAGCAATTCAAATCTTATTCATTGGCCAAGCTGGTAGGAATTTTGAAATCCCAAGAAAAGATTGTCTTGTACGAGAAGAATGTGGTTTCAAGCTTGGGTTCCTTGGCCTTTCTTTCAAAAAGCAAAGGTGTGATGGAAGATGAAGACCTTAACTTAGAAGACTATGACCTTACCTCTAAAGACTATGCAATGATGGTGTCAAATCCAAAGAGGTTTATTAAGAAAAGGTTTCCTACCAAGAAGAACCGAAATTGGCAAGGAAGCTATAGTTCTGAAAAAGTGAGGGAGGAACTGAAGGCAGAAGAAGCAAAGAAAGAGCTGAAAGCTGAAGGGGATTCTGGGGTGAACTACTATTACTGTGGAGGAAAGAACCACTATGCCAAAGACTGTGTCCTAAAGAAAATGGCAGAAAAGGATGAAGAAAAAGATGAAGAAGTTGTGTTGATGAAAAAGCTGGAAGAGATCAAGAGAAAGAAAACTGCTGCTAACCCTTCTATGAATGCTTTAATTGTGCAGGGTTCGGTAGCGGATGATGAGTTCAGTGGCGTGGAAGTCTAGTCAACTGACTCTGAGGATGATGAAGTCAGAAAGCCATCTCATGGAAAGGCTTATGTTGCGAAAGGTGAAGGAAGCGGTGGAAGGTGTTTGATGGTGACAGATGTATCTCAAATGAGGGGATACAACACAGACGGTGGGAATGAAGATATGAAGGAGCGAGAGGACTTGTGCTTCACAGCAAAACCTCTCAGTGTGCAATTTAATGAGCTTGATGAATTAATCAAGAAGGTACAATCCATTTTTGTTTCATTCAAAGTCCCACAAAATTCATATGAAAAAGAACTAAAAAATGTAAATTCAAGAATCTCTCATCTAGACAGCAGTTTAACTCAAACACGGGTCACCAATTCTAACCTAACTGACCAATTAACCAGGGTGTCTTCAAAGAGTGAGGAACGGAGGATGTGGATAGAGCTGAAGGAGTCGGAGTTGATCAAATCCAAAGACGAAAACATTTACTTACAAAGAGACAATTTAAAACTTTTGAAACAAAGAAATGTGTTTTGTTTGATTGCTAAGCGTCTTTATTCTAACATCACTCAACTTCATCTTAACTGTGAAATAGGACAGAAAATTCATCGCATGATTTTGCCCTTTCTTGAGTTTATGGAAGATGAAATTGACGCAGAAGCATATAATTGTGAAAGTGTAGTTTCGTCTGAGGATGTAAATCCAACGTATATGTATGGTCTAGACAAAATCGAATCTTTCATAAAGTCCAAGGACCATAAGGACATGCTGAAAAATCTTTTGGATGAAAATGACAAACTGAAACTAAGGACCGAAACCATACAAAAGTTTGACTCATTGAATGCCAACTTAAGCTCAGAAAATAAAATTGATGTTGAAAATGCATCTGAGCTTAATGATGATGATGATATGAGTGAAATTTATGTAGAGGATGAAATTGACTATTCTGAGTTTGTCAAAAGCGAACCCGAAAACCACAAAAATCTTATTTCAGAAAATTCTGTAGAGTTTGCTCGTTTGTCCCACCAAAAGTCCCTGATCCTTGAAGAAAAAGTTGTTGTATACCAAAAGGAAAGGACGACTCCAAATCAGGTATATAAGGTCACAGGAGTAACTGAACATCAGACAGCCGAACTCACAGCCATTGTAAATGAAGATAATGCTGATGGTTGTGATGAGTTCTTCTGGTCTGCCCCCATCGACAATGCTGATGAAACCGTTGGTCTGTCGGAACGGACATCCTGGAAAACCAAAGGCAGATACGTGCCAGAGCCTTTGAACAAGCCTGATAACTTCGACGTGCCAAGTACTAGTGGTACAAAAGATGTTCCTGAAGAGAAAGGAGTTCCTGCAGAAAAAGTCACTCCTTCAAGCAAAACATCATCAGTTCAGAGTGAACCAGCAGACAAAAAGCAAAAGCAAAAAGCCAACATCCATCGACAGCCGAAGCAAGTAAAGAATCAGAAGCAGCAAAGGAATCAGAGATACAAGAAAAATCTCTCTGAACGAAAACATTTTTGGCGATCTCAAAACGCCCATTTCTCTTATCATGACAAAAATCCAACATCAGAGTAAAATGCTGTTAGGAAGCAAGAAAGTAATAACAACCAAAAGGAAAGGTTCGGTTCTAAGGATCACAATAACCGAAAGGAAAGATTCGGTTCAGAGAACACCAGCTACCGAAAGCAAAAGTTTGGTTCCGAGAGTAAAAGCAATCAAGGTTCAAGGTTTGGTCCCACTAATAATCAAAAACAAAAGGGATACCTAGAACCTCAAGTCAAGCAAACTTCTCAGTCTAACTTTTCTCATTCTAATTCCTCTCAACCTCATTCCAAATCCAATTATGTTCATACTCAAAATCCAAAATCTTCAACAGATTTGAAAGGAAAATCGAAGTTTTCCTTAGTCAAGACCGATCAAAAGCATTCCAATGTCCCAGTGCCTAAACCTGAATCCAAACCGTTTGTAACAAATCTCAATAAAATTAAGGTTTTCACCATTAAAAGGAAAGATAAAACAACTTTAATAAAAAGAACGTATCTTGTTGACATCTCTCTTACTATTCCTGTTCCTGTGAAAGGCTCACGTGGACCCAAGAAACTTTGGGTTCCTAAATCTACTTAATTTTTGTAGGTTATCAGTGACGAGCAGTTTGACGAAGAATGGTATATTGAAAGTGGCTGCTCACGTCACATGACAGGAAGGAAGGAAGAGCTGAGGGAATTTCGGTCTCTTTCAAACGGTGGAAATGTCAAGTTCGGGAACAACTCATTCGGCACGATAAAAGGCTATGGAATGATAACAAATGGAGATTTCACAATCAGAAAGGTTGCATACGTTGAAGGACTACAGCACAGCCTTATTAGTGTATCTCAGCTTGTTGGAGGAACCGGTCTCAAGGTTTCTTTCGACGATGAGGGTTCAGAGATAATTGAAAAGAAAACAAAAAGAGTAATTCTCAAATCGGAGCGCAAAGGCGAGATGTTTCCCCTGAATCTCAAACCTATCAAAGGAAACCCAGCTATCTGCCTGCTATCCAAAGCACAATATGACGAAAGCTGGTTGTGGCACCGAAGACTCTCTCATCTCAACTTCAAGGATATCAACAAACTTGTCACAGGTGGTCATGTTCGAGGTCTTCCATTGCTCAAATTCGATCGAGAACATTTATGTGCTGCGTGTGAAATGGGGAAGCAGAGTCGTCATAGTCACCCATCGATTGTAAACACTAAAGTTGTTAAACCGTTAGAATTAATTCACATTGACTTGTGTGGTCCATCATCTATCGAAAGCATCGGCGGTAGCAAGTATATTCTTGTTATTGTTGATGACTTTTCACGTTTTACATGGGTGTTCTTTCTGAAGCACAAATCTGAAGCAACTCTCAAGATAAAGACGTTTATCAAGCAGGTTGAAGTGCAGCTGAGGAAAGTCGTTCGCAACATCAGGAGCGACAATGGGTTGGAGTTCAAAAATAAAGAATTCAAAGACTTCTTGGCATAAAAAGGAACCAGTCACAACTTCTCAGCTCCCTACACCCCTCACCAAAACGGAATTGTCGAAAGACGAAACCGATCTTTGTGTGAGGCGGCCCGAACCATGCTAAGTTTTGCTTCTTTACCTTTATAATTTTGGGCTGATGCTATTGCTACAGCATATTTTACGCAGAACAGGTCCTACCTCAATAAACGATTTAATCTCACTCCTTATGAGATCATCAACAACAGGAAGCAAAATGTCAAATTCTTCCATGTATTCGGCTCACGGTGTTTCATCTTCAATTCTAAAGAACATCGTCACAAGTTTGACGTAAAATCCGATGAGGGGATATTTCTGGGATACTCTCTCACTTCAAAAGCATACAGGGTTTTGAATAAACATTCGAGGAAAATTGAAGAAACTTATTATGTGACTTTCGATGACAGCTATGTCAAAAAGCTGAAGGCCAGTGAAGACACAGTAGGAGAAATTTTTCTCAAACAGGCCAAGTCACAACCTCGATTGCAAATCTGTTTGAGAAGTTTGTTGAGTTATTCGATGAACCAGAGAAGGCCACTCTCTTGGAAGCTAGTGCAGCAGACAACAAAGTAGATCATCTAAAGCAACTCATCGAAAATGCTGCCAAGCAAATGAATGAAGGAGGATCAAGTTCCAACGATCCTCCACAGCACGATGCTTCAATTGAGGGGGAGGATCCACCTTCATCTTCACAACTGGGCTCATATGTTGAGGGAGAGAACTGTTCTCCAGCCACTCCCGAACGCCCAACTGTATCCGAAAGCCAATCTGTACCAGAAAGTCCTGTGGTACTCGAAAGCTCAACTCCACCCGAAACTCCTGTAGCTCCGGAAAGTCAAGATATACCTGAAAGCTTATCTGTAGAGGGGGAGAATGCTGATATGTCTTATGACGATGATAGTCAATCTGAGCTAGAAGAGATGGTAAATGCTGAATTGGATCCATCCTATGATCCAAATTACCCTCCTCTTGTCAAATGGACCAGAGATCATCCTGTTTCACAGGTTGTCGTTAATGTCTCTGAAAAGGTCCTAACCCGATCTCAACTGAAGGCAAAGCAAACTTCCTTATTTTCAAAAGTAGAGTTCTGTATGTTTAACTCCTTCGTCTCAAAAGTTGAACCAAAGACAGTTAACACTGTTCTTGATCATTCCGATTTGGTTCAAGCTATGCAAGACGAACTTAATGAATTCGAAAGAAATAAAGTTTGGCGCCTCATTCCAACTCCTCCAGATGCCTTGGTTGTTGGTCTCAAATGGGTCTTTAGAAATAAGTTGGACAAGGAAGGAAATGTGGTTAGAAACAAAGCTCGTCTAGTGGTGAAAGGATACTGCCAGGAGGAAGGAATCGACTATGAGGAAACTTTTGCTCCTATGGCTAGGCTGGAATCTGTTCGAATATTTCTTGCCTATGCTGCACACAAGAACTTTGAGGTCTTCCAAATGGACGTAAATTGTGCATTTCTAAATGGGGAGCTCAAAGAAACGGTGTACGTGGAGCAACTTCCTGGATTCATCAATGAAAAATATCCCAATCACTGTTATATTCTGGTCAAAGCGGTATATGGACTGAAACAAACACCAAGGGCCTGGTATGAAACGCTAACCAGGTTTTTGAAGATGTCCAAATTCAAACAAGGTTCGGTTGACCCAACCTTCTTTCGTAAAAAGGAAGGTAACCACCTTATGATTGTTCAAATCTATGTCGATGATATTATCTTTGGCTCAACGAATCCTAGCTTAACGGCTGAGTTCAAAAAGCGGATGGAGACTAAATTTGAAATGAGCTCAATGGGTTCAATTAACTTTTTCCTTGGTTTGAATATTAGACAGGGACCTGAAGGCATCTTTATTAACCAGGAAGCTTACACGAAGACTCTCCTTGCTAAATTTGGCATGATGGGAGACTCAAAGGTTAAAGTTCCAATGGCGTTCGACACCAAGCTCACTATATCCTTGGATAAGCCAGCAGTCGACATTACGCTATATCGGCAAATGATCGGTTCTTTAATGTACCTCACTGCTAGCAGGCCTGATATAATGTTTTCTGTTTCTTACTGTGCTAGATTTCAGGCAAATCCCCGTGAACCTCACATGCTTGCAGTTAAGAACATACTCCGGTATCTCAATCGAACTACCTCTCTCGGCTTATGGTATCCATCCAACTCAGGTTTCTTCGTTCAAGCCTTTTCAGATGCAGACCTTGGAGGTTGTGGACTAGACATGAAAAGCACCACTGGAGGCTGCCAATTCCTAGACGGGAAGTTGGTTAGTTGGCAATCAAAGAAACAGACCTGTGTGTCTCTGTCTACCGCTGAAGCAGAATACATAGCAGCTGCCTCCTGTACTTCTCAAGTGATTTGGATCCAAAGCCAACTCCGGGACTATGGACTCAATATGAAAAAGATCTCACTGTATTGCGACTCTGAAAGTACAATTAGAATTTGTCATAACCCAGTGCAACACTCGAAGACTAAGCACATAGCACTGAGGTATCACTTCATTAAGGATCATGTGGAAGAGGGGAACGTCGAAATACACTTTGTTCGAACCACTGATCAACTGGCTGACATCTTCACCAAAGCTCTTCCTGAAGCATCTTTTAACAAAATACTACTAGGGCTAGGTATGATGGAATCAGAGTCAGTACCAAAAATTACCTCTTAAAGCTCAAAAGCAAGAAGCGAAATAGACCGAACGTTCGAGTTTGGGTCTGGTGCTAGTATACCGAAATGAACCGAACGCTCGGGTTCGGTTGCATTATCTGCTTTTCGCTCATCACTCAAAGGTAGTTTCCTTGGTTGTAGATCGTATGTATAAATTTTTCATATTCATTTCTCTTATTGTCAAAGTTATTCTCTTTTTCAAATCTATTTTCTTTGGCGACCGAAATTAACCGATCGTTCGGGTTCGGTTCCAAAAATTATCTCACCCGAAATAGACCGAACGCTCGGGTTCGGTTCCAATGTTTTTCTCAACCGAAATAGACCTAACGCTCGGGTTCGGTTCCCATTTTTTGTGTGTCTTATTTTTTTTATTTTTTCAAAAAAAAAAATATTTCCTTTCATAAATTCAAAAACTCCAAAAATATTTTATTCATTTTTTTATTTTTTTTATTTCATTTTTTAGTGTGGGTATATAATTTCATTTAGGCTAGTGTCCCTAGAAGCATGCTGCTGTATGTGTCCAAAGCCTCACATGATTCTAAATAATAGGCCTTACTGACTTGTTATAAACAAACCTTGTCTTCCCAATCAGGCTTTCTTATTTATTCTAATCATGAGCTACCCAACTCTCTTCTCACATGAGATATGAGTTTTCTGCTTGGTCCTAATCTTTATAGCAGAGGTACTTTCATTTCTTTACACCATCTATGTTGCATTTCTCCATCACATTCGCTTCACAAACGTAACCCTTGAGACTCTCAAAAATTACCCCTGAGGTTTATGGTTGCACAATTTCTGCGTTCATGATCTTAGCTTCGTGTCACTACGTGCTACGTGAAACCCAAAATTCAATACCCATTATGAATTGACGGTGGCCAATTAAATTTCTGAAGCTCTCACTAATGAATTGACGAAAGTACCACATGAAATCTCCAACTTTCTTTTGAGTGATTCCTATGAAATTGTTAACACCAATAACATTTCTTCCCTTGGGATCCAGTTTTAATTTTTGTTGAGATTTTATAAATTTAAAATTACCTCCAACCTACTTGTTCAACAGACTACACCGGTCTCACAAGTACTTCGTTCGATTTCTGTCTTATATCAAGATTAGGAATTTTGAATCGAAGCGATATCCACCCTCATAAGCCTAATTAAAAGAAGTCTTTCAACACTTCTTAACAAGTGTCTGATCGTTATTTAACGGGAAACCACACAAACACTTTAAAGCCTCTCCTGACCTTGAAGGAAGAGATTCGTGCCCGGGATCATTTGTTTCGTGTCTTTATTGACATCACATATTTTCCCCACAGTATTGCTTTATTTCTTTTCGTTTACACCCTAAGCACGAAAATCTTTGATTTTCCAAAATTCAGGTTCTCTTAATTACAAGGCATTTTAAATGGATCGGTGATTTATTAAAGGATGTGGTAAATATTGATCCACGTGGGCAAATTTTTTTAAAGATGCTGTTTTATTCTAAAGGGATAAGATGACGACATGATGACTCAGGCGGGAGTCTAATCGATATGATTTCAAACGTCGCAAGAGGGACGCGTTCGAATCTGAACTGTTTCATCTCCAAACGGCGCCTGATGGGAAGGCGTGTTATTAGGGGCCTGACATTCTCTCTCATGCGTGTTCATCAGCAACCCCAACTGTCATGCATCAGTCAACTCCGAAAAACCCTTCGTTTTTCAATAGAAGATTTGGGAAGATCTTTCTCTCTCCTTAAAGCACAGTATAAAAGGCAACATCCTCCACCGTTTACCTCTTTACTGCAATTATAATTCCCAGAGTGCAAGAACTCCCTAAACCTTCACTGTTCATCACCTCCTTCACTTTCTTCATAACAACGACAGATTCTTCCTCAGTTCACCCAACATCTCACATTTTGCCCATCCGCCCACAGCAAAGCTTGATCATTGATTTAACTCCTCAATCATATGATGCATTCATGTTCCCCATCATCGAGTGTCTGAAGTTTTCTGCAATCGCTCCTGCACTTACCATGGCTGAAACCGTTCCTATGGAATTCTTGTCACAGATCTTTGCCACTGCTCACTACGACAAGGTCGTCGACACAATATTCTTTGATATCTTTGAACACAAGGCGTCGATTTCAAAGCAGCGGTTCTGCTCATTGTTAGGGTTTGACGCAGATTCTTCCAGGGTTAATCTGGAATCCATCCCCATGGATCATCTGTTCAACATGTTCTACAACATGGGATACACGGAGGTGCTTACTACGGTGACGAAATTCAAGAAGTCATGCCTACCTCCACAGTGGAATGGGATGTTCACTGTTTTGTTTAAGGGCTTATCTGAACGAAATGTCGGGTCTGATGGAGCCAGTCGTTTATTTCTCTCCATCATGTATGGTATCTACAATGGTATCAACATGGACTATGGGTCAGTTCTATGGCAACAACTCATTCAGAGTCTCTCCTCCATTTCCAGACATTCAGAGATTTCATATGCTCGATTCTGGACCATTATCACGAAACGGGTGATGGACAAGTACCACGTCCCCATTGTCGCTGGTGCTCCAATGTCTTCGATTGGTACCTTCCATACCACGAAGATCGTTGTGTCGGATGCTTCAAAATTTCCGTTCAACGGTCTATTCCGGAAACGATGTATGGTGATGTTCCGGCTGACAGCAGGATCATTCAGACGTATAAAGAGTTCAGACGTTCTGGTCCGAGGGATCTTACTCCGGAAATGCTGAAATCCATTCATGACGCCGACAAGCGTACTCCAAGAGGCAAGAAGGCTGATAAGGGAAAACAAGTGGCCAAGGGGGCGAAAGGCCCGTCTCCAAAGAAGAGGAAACTCACCAGAGCTGCTCAGTCTCCACAGCAAAAGAGGAGAAAAACCCAACCGCGACGAAATTTAATTATCGCTTCCTCCTCAAGCGAGTCTGAAGGTGATAGTTCTGATTTTGAAGGCTATCAATGTGGTAACACTCCACCACGATCTCCAACCCCTGAAGTTTATGTTTCCACTTCTCCAATTTCCTCTCCACCTAAAACCATTCCTATTTCTATTCCCCCTATAACTTCCACTACTCAAATACCACCCACTTCCATCCCAATACCAACACCAATATTCACCGAAGCAACCACAACAACCACTGCAGATGTTAGAATCAACGTATCTGATACGGGGGTTCATACTGATGCACCCGAAACCACCCCAGCACCCGAAACCACCCCAGCACCCGAACAAACAACACAACCCGAGCCTACCCATACTACCGAACCACCAGCATCACCACCACCATCAGAGGGAGAAGAACCATCCCTTGGGGGGGAGAATATGACTTTTGACTCGGTCTACTATAGCCTGTTTCAAGTACAGAGTGATGACGATGACGACGCTCCTGTCACCAAAAGGCATCTCCAGGAGCTCCATGATAAAATTGACTCACTCATCGCTTCCTCTTCCACTTCTCAGTCCTCCCTATCTGAAGCTGTAGTTCAGAAAATTGTTGACGCTTTCTCCAAAGCTCAGCAAGCTTCACTTGCTTCTGCAACCACTGCCATAGATGCCTCCACCAAAGCTTGTCAGGCAGGGACCGAAAAAGTCGATAAACTATTTACTGATGCCTCTTCCCTGTTGAAGTCTTTACAGGAGAGTGCCAACGCTGCCAAGACTACGCTGGAACCGATTGTCCACCAGCTAGCAACATCAGTCACAACTGAGTTGAAGTCATTCGCTTCTCTTCGTCAAACCATCTCTGACGATAACTCAGCTTTTCGAACAACCATCGAGGAACGTCTCTCCAAGCTTCAAGAAGATTTGGCTGCCGAGAACACTCTCATGGATGCTCTCGCAAGGAAGACTACTGCTCTGAAAGTCAAGAGCATTCAACTCTCCAACTCTCAACAGGAGATTGAATCTCTTCGATCTGAAAGGGAGGTCATCAAATCGTGTGTTTCGGATGTCCACTCTGCCATCTCCAACATCTTAGAAGCACATGATCCAATTCTTAACTACACTGTGAGGCGTGACCTTGCAAAGAAGCTCGCTCCCGCCCTTGCCCTACTCAGCAAAATCGAAGGGCTCCTTGATTTCGTGTCCATTCCGAAACAAGGGGGAGAGAAGGAAACAATGTCTCAACAACCTCCTGCTTCCACAGCTACTCACACTATCAAACCTCCTCCAGTAGGCCAAGCCTCTGGTTCCGGTGTGAAAGACAAAGGCAAAAATATTGCTGAGGAAGAAGAAGAAGAAGAAGAAGACAAAGAAACAATCGCCGACTTGTTGAAGCGTAAAAGTCGACGCAATGAGGCTGACATCAGTGCTCGTGTGGCAAGAGAGGCTGAAGAAGCCGAACATAAACAGAAGGAAGCCCACGACCTTCTTGAGAGCAGGAAAACTTTGTTTCCTTCCTGGACTCTTGAGATGATGATTAAAGAAGCCATTGACACACCGAGTATCTTGTGGCTGGAACCTGTGATCTCTTTAGATCGTTCCAATACTGTCGACTCACAGTTCGACATGCCATTGACCCGAAAGGCTTTCATCTTTCATGCCTTTTCCAACGCTGCAGAATTCCCTCATCCTCATCCATAGGTTGATCGGGACCTAATTAATTTCTATCTGAAGGTTGCTCAACCCCAATATCAGACTTGGAGCGCTCAGAAAATTGTCAACGTTCGGGTCTTGAAGCCGTACAGTGAAGGTAACTTCATCAACGTCCGGTTCAAGGTACTTCGGGGATCTGCCAAAACAGAACATACTATTTCCCTTGCAGATCTTCCCAACCTTAATCCCCATGATTGGATTATCTTGCACAACATCCTCCTCACCAACAAAGTTGAATACGGTCCAATCATCGACCATTTCAAGAGGATGCTCGTGTGCTACATCATGGAAGTTGCACTGATGGATCAGGAGATTGCAAGCATATTTAAGAAGAAACCTACAATATCTCCTGTTCGCTCTGCCAGTGATCTCAACCAAATGCAGATGGGGAAGATTGACTCGAGGAGAATTCGGTCATGTTTACCAGAAACGAAGGACAGAAATGTCTTTTTGCCTTGGTTGACAAACATCTCTATACTACTGCATGTTTGGAGCACGTTTTGGGGATCATCCACAGATGCAAGCAGAACACAGCGGATGATATCAAGTACTTTGATGATATGAGTCAATGGTACATTCGGTTTAGACAGACTATTCTCGCTCTTATCACACGTCTGTTTGATACTAGAAAGAAGGCTCCTACTGCTGGCCCGAAAAAGAAGTAGTCTCGCTCCAATTTGACGCAAAGGGGGAGATTGTTGGGTCGTGTTTTGTGTAATGACTTGCGTCTATTGGGCTCGTTACTTAGTCCATTTTGTATCTCCGGTATGGGCATGTCCATCCGTGAGTTTAGTAGGGTTTAGTATATATAGGAGCTTGCATGCATCCTAGAAGGCAACGATAGAATAGAACGATCAGAGTATTCAGCAAGTTTATTGTTATCGTTCTTGTAATCCTAAAATCCTCCACAGCAGAAGTTCTTAGTCGAGCTCTGTTGAGGATTGTTTGATCTAATCATTCGACACATATTGATCCATACTTCTGTTATTTACTGCTTTTATATCCATCGCATTACCTGTTAAGAAGATCTAATCGATCTTTAAGTTTCTTTATAACTTAACACTTTTCATTTTGATTTTTAGTTTCATTTTCTTCATTTTGTGTGTTCTAAAGGAGTTTTAGTCCAAATCTTCTTTTTAGGTTAAAATGTTTGCTTGAGGACAAGCAAAGTTTGAGTGTGGGGTGTGGCGAATTTATTTTTAAGAGAACAAAAAAAAATTCAAACAGAGGATACAACTCGTCGAGTCCTATCGACCTAACTGAAGGAGTCCATCTGGAAATACGCAATATTTTGTAAAATACATCTCTACTCGACGAGTCGGGGACACCCAACTCGACGAGTAGGTTTTATTATAAAAAAATAACTCTGTAAATTAGAGTTTTTACCCTAAAAAGTAAATTTTCATTTTCACAGCTGTTACCACTCCCATTTGGCCAAGCAAGTTCTCTTAAGGAAAATCTTCAATTTTTGTGAATTCATCTTCAAATATCTTCAAATGGTAAGATTTTTCATTCACATTCCTGTTAAAGTTTTGATTTTTCTGAGTTTGACGGTACCAACTTGCCAAAAAAGCCCGATTTTGACATTTCATAAATTTTAGGGTTTTAATTTTGGTTAAATTAAAGTGTTTGGACTAGAATTTTTTGTGAATTAGTCCTTGGATTTTCACCCTGAACAAACCCAAAGAACGAATATTGGATTTACATGGAAAATTTGGTTCGAATCAGAAGTATGTCCGCGACTTGTTCATCGGACTCGACGAGTCCGTTCATGGCCTTGACGAGTCTATGTTAAAGTTTCCAGAATTTTTATTTTTTGACAAGTTCTTTGGTTTGTCGTTGTTTTCCTTGTGTTTGATTTGCAGGAAATGTTCAGAAGCAAGGGTAAGAGATCTAGAAGAGACCAACGGGACTTTACTTGGTACAAGTTTCTAGAAATTGGATCCAAGGAGAATTTGATTAGATGGAAAAAGAATCTTGAAACACTCAGGAAAAATGATTTTTATCTGCCGAATGAACTGAATTGGACATGAACTGAGGAAGTGGGTTTGGCGGATTCTTTGAACCCACACTTAACTAATTTCTTCATTCAAGATGGGGTTCAAATCATGTGTGACGGGTGGAGGAGATTATTTCGGATACAAGAATCGGTGTATAGGGAACTTTGTTTGGAGTTTTTTTCCACTCTGACATTCCGCGGAGGAGACGACTATTACGACACAAATCCCTTGACCTTTTGTCTTGGTGGTGAATATCGGGAATGTAGCATGGCAAAATTGGGATGGAGGATGGGCCATTCTGACCAATCTTTGTTCTTGACTGAGGCAATTGGTACATTATTGGATTGTTTCTATAGAGTTGTTCCGGAAGGGAGAAATTTGGGAAATTGGTGGAACACGATAGCAAACAACGTCTACATAACTTCCGCGGCACAAGAAGGGAGCATTCGATCACCAGTTCACCGTTTGATTCATCGCCTCATTGCTAGCACAATAAAAATGAGGAAAGATGACGACAAGATTCCAAGCCTTGACGTATTCTATTTATGGTGCATAATCATGCCAAACACCTTTTGTAATATTCTGTAATGTTTGGCAACGTATTTGGGTGAAGGGGCGGTGAAGGAGAGGAAAACTTCTAAAATTAATGGGGGAATGTTTGTAACAAGGTTGGCAAGGTCATATGGTATTCTTGAGAGGGGAGCCGCGATTGTTCTGACCATGATGCCCATTACTCCATTCAATGGTATTCTTTTTAGGAGGGTGAAAATTGTGGAAGATTATGGTGGTGGTAGCTTTGCCATTCCAACGGATGATGAAGTGATAGCACCCGAACAACCGGGTAGGAGGGTGAGACCACAACAAGATCATGCACATGAAGACCCACTGGTAATCCCGGTTGATGACGAATTTCCAATAGATTGGTATAGTTTGGAATCGAGACGATATTGGGCGAGGCATTAACTACAATGATATGAATCTTCCCATATGATGAGCCACATGAGCATACCCCCGATGGATGGACCCGAGTAGACATATATTAGAAATTAGGAAGAAAGGTTTCGTTCAAGAATAAGTGGAGAAAGAGGAAGCGGACTTGGTGGGAATGAGGAAGAGGATGAAGAATGATTATCCTTTTGGTTTCATTTTTTTTATTTTTGTGTGGTTGCTTGAAACAATTTATTTGGTTTGGTTTGTTTATATTTTTCTTGCTGGTTGGTTGATGTTTTAAAACTTTTATTTATTTAGGGATTATTTAGTACTTTTATTTGTTTTTTGTTTATTACGCTTTGTGTATTTTATCTTTTTCAGTTTAGGGGTGAGGAAATAAGTGCAAGAATAGAGAGTAAAGAATATCCGAGATAAGTCGAGTCTAGGCAATAGAATTAAGAGATTTTAGTTTGGTTTCGAGTCCAACAATTAGAGCAGTTGCAAAGTGTAGTTTTACTGATGAAAAAAGAGGGGGAATTTTACTTTGATGTTATCCGAAAGACCCCAAAAGCGTACCTAAAGCAGAAGAAAGTTTTTGTCCTTACATCACATCAACTCGTTGAGTCCGGATCTATAACTTGACGAGTCAAAGTGAAAAAAACGTGACTTTTCTGTTATAAATATAACTCATCGAGTCTCCACATTAACTCGACGAGTTTATCAATCTCTTATTTTCCACTTGATGATTCGCAACCGTTTGATGTTGGTTTAGATTATATTCTTTGAAGATTATTTTTCGAGCATTTACAAGAGCTTATTCATTTATATTTGGAGTTGTACACACAAGATTCGATGCCCCAGATATGAATGATTTGTTCCAATGACTAAAGTCAATTAAAGGTTGAGCTTTAAAAGAACAAGATCAACCTCACCACTACTATCCCAGGGGAGTTTGTTCCAATTCCCTCTTTACTTTTATGTTTTTATCATGCATAATATGCAATGGGGACATTGCATAAATTAAGTGTGGGGTAGGGGGTTGGTTAGATTAGTTAATTTAGAATTTTAGTTAAATTTTGAAAAAAAATTACATATAAAAATTGCTAGGGTTACTTTAGGAAATTTGGTAAAGCAATTAGGACTTATGCTAGTATTGTGTTTGATGATTCTATGAGGACCTAAATGTTTACTTGATCCTATACACGTTATAATGCATTTATGGCACCCTTTATTCTAGTGAAATCATGGAATAAAAACACAACCTCACTTAGTTTGAGGGACGCCACATGTTTAGCATCGTGTACAAGAAATGTATCCAGGAAAGCTTAAGTAGTCATTGCACGCTAAGACTAATACATGCAACCAATAAAGGATAAAGTTAAATCCCCTTACTTAAGAATATGTTTTTTTTCTCTAGGTTTTTAGTTTGAGTGAAAAAAAAAAGTGAGAAAAAAAAAAAGAAACAAAAAAAGAAGAAGAAAGAAGAGAAAAGAAAGAAAAAATAGAAAAAAAAGTGATGAAGTGTTTGAAAGGAAGACCCTACAAAGCTTTGAACACAAAAGTAGAAATATCAAGAAAAAAAGCTAAAAATTATTGAAGATACAATGTATCAAGTATTTCTATTGTAATTTTTTCTTTTCTAGGTTATTTTATCGTATGTGTGCTTGGGGGATTAACCAAAAATGAATTGTGGTTAAGAAAGTTTTCTGCAGAGGGATTCGGAGGCACTCATAAAATGAGCATTGTTCAAAAGAAATGGGTTGGTGTTTATGAGGATTGTAAGTATTTTGGATTAGAGGGGTCCTTAGAAAAAAAAATTAGACTCTAATGCATGTGTTGCGGTCTTCGCATAATGGTTGGGTTTGATTAGGATTGTCTTATGTGGTATTAGTGTGCTAAAATTCAGTTTTGCTTGTGGGCAAACAAAAGTCAAGTGTGAGATATTTTGATATTTACATATTTAGTCATATATTTTGTCTAATATGTTAATACTTTTTGACTATTTTTTCTCTATTATTGAACAAAAGGTACTTAATTATGTTAAAAACTATATTTTCAACCTAAAAGACATGCTTGAGTTAAAAAGGAAGCGGGACTAGAAATTGGAAGCTCGAGAATTAAAGTTGTAAGAAATTAAGCTAAAAAGTTGAAGAACTCGGCGAGTTGGTCCTCAACTCGACTAGATGATGAGAAGATTCGTGAACCATCAGGTGCCTTACCGTACAAGCCACACATAGGTTTTAAGTGATGGACTCATCGAGTCAGTCAAAGGGACTCAACGAGTTGCCCCTGTTTTCAGAAAACTATATAAAGGACATTATTTCCTGAAACCCTAAGTTTTTATGGATCTTTTTGGTGACTTATTGGCGAATAGAAAGATTCTTGGAGCTCTGAATTTCGAAGATTAAACGTAGAGATCAATTTGGAAGACATCGAAAGGCAACACACATTCTATTTTCTTAAGGTTTCACACAAACTATGTTTCTATCATTGGATTTTGTTTTTGATATGTTAATTGTTGTAGATATGAGCTAAAAACTCATTACTTCTGTTTAGATTAGATAAACTTAGGAATATGGTTTTATTTATGGTTTGGATTAATTGGATTTGGTGAATTGTTTTGTTAAGCTTGCTAAAGACCCTTATGTGTTGATAATAATTATTTTCTGTTAATTATCAAGTCTATTAAGTTGCATGAAACATCTCCTCAATTGCTAATTTCATATGGTTTTTGTGAAAGCAATATTATATGCCTAGAACTAGTGAATATGAACCTATGATTAATTAGAAAATAAGTAACTCAATGTGTAAGCTTGTGTGATAGACAACCATACAAGAGTTAATTGAATTGATAAATTTAGTTAGCTAATATTAGAAGTCTTACTTGACCCGAACAAAATGCTAGCAAACTTGTTAATTTAACCAATTGGCCACTGTGTGAATTAATTTGTTTGCTAAGGATTAGTATTAGTGAACATGAATCTAATCACATTAGGAATTGGTAGCCAATGACAATTTAATCCATTGCACTTACCATAAAATCAACCATAGGAATAAGTGTGTTGAATCTGAACAAAAGTCACTTTTATTATTGAATTTAGTTACCTTGTATTTCCTTTAGTTGTTAATTGATTTTATTTTAGTATTAGTTAATTGCTTAAGTTTCTAGTCTTGCAAAACTGGAGAAAACCCTTCTTTTTATTACTTGCTTTTATTTAGATAATTCTAATAGTAAGTTTAATTGTTACCATTTCATGTGTTCGATACCCTACTTGCTTTAAATATATTGTTAGTCGATAGGTGCACTGCCTTTCATGTGTTTAATATGAGCTTAAAATAGTAGGATTAAAACTAGTGCATTTCACACACATCAATAGGGGCCTTTAGTGACAATATCCACCATTTTTTAATCCATTGTCTCTAACACCATCAGTGCCTTGCTTTTTCCATATTGAGATATTCTTTTCATCGAATGAGGAATCTTGTTTAAGGATGATAAACTCAATGAGGACGATTTTGAGGAAGATGCCATTGCATTTTGAAAATAGAGAACCTGCTCTGATACTAATCATTATATCATGGGGAAAAATAACAAGAAATAACAAAGTAGGAAATTAACAAAAACTTAATCGGAAACTTATTTCGATTAATAAAGCTCTCACAAAGAGAGAATGCAGAAAGCAATGACTACAAAAGTAAACCCTAGCATAACTTATATCCTACATGATATAGAATATAAGGCAATCCAGAAAAATAGGGATTGATACAAGCTATAAAATAGATAAGATCATAATCACTAAGATTACTTATTTGATTATGATTTTCACAAAAAAAACCCTTCATGCTGGCGCTAATGAACATACACAAATTTCTAGACGCTGGCAGATGGTCAACATCAATTAGGTTTGATACATCAGATTATAGGGTTTGACCTTAAAACATGAAACATTAGTGCACGAATAACACTAACGTTCTGGTTTTTTTTTTCTAAAAAACCATTTCTGACCACTTATTGTTGAGCCGCACAGCGCACACGTAGCACTTGGCCCTTCACAGTTGTTTGTTTTTCAGAATACTCCTGACTTAAAAACAATTGTGTGTGTGTTGTGTGGCGTAGCACTGGACCCTCTGCTTCAAACCTCTTCATACCTTACTTTAACTTATTGCAGCAGTATGCAGAGGTTAAAAAATAAACAACTTTTTATTTCATGTTGCATCCGTTTAGTCCCCCTCTTCTTCTACAGAGGGTTGTAGAGGTAGTCCGCAGACTTCAGGCATTTTCGCTTCTAAAAAAGAAACAACACCTAATATATGGTACTTCGGGACCAAGAGTTTTTTCCTGTGTTTCACAAGGCCGAAATTGGTCCTTTTTTACATATAGGTGACTTACCACCATTGGGTTACTCAATAGTTGTGAGTTATCCACATAAAACCTATTAAGAAAATTTTTTAGACGTATAAGTTGATTGATGCTCACAACCTCTGTTACACCCCCGAACCAGATGGCGGAAACGTCTGAGGGCTCGCGTGACTCAAATTGAATATCATCACAATTAATATACATGAAGCATAACTTAAACTTCACCATACATTAATACATTACAACTGACATTCTTTACATCAAGTACACTGTTTAAACATTATATTTCCATAGCATAAATTGTTTGAAAGTTTTCAAAGCATAACACCCTAACATACTTGGTGTTACTCTTCAGCTTACCTGTTACCTGAGAATACAAGTTATTTTGAAAACGTCAACATATGGAATGTTGGTGATTTATAAGCAAGGTTGTTATGAAAATGTTTTGTGTAGTTTATAAAACCCAGAAAATCCGATATTTTCTGAAAAGACAATTGTTTATACCAAAGTTTGAAGATCCATGGGTTTATTCATGAATGATTTCAAAGTGTGTATAAATGAGAAGTTTTGCATTATAGTTACAGAAAATTACAAGTGAATGGTGTTGATTTCCTCAAAAAACCCGATGTTTTCTGATAATATAATATAATATAATTGTTTCGAATTGTTATACCATCACAACGAATGATTATGATTTTCCTTGATTACTCGGATAGTATTGGATTTATTTATGTGAGTCGTTATAACCATGCATGATAATGACTAGTTCGTCTGTCTTGGCATTCTAGTGAACGCCGGAATTGATCTTAAGATTTCGTCACAAACTCTCGTTCTCCCTCCAGGAGACTTTGATTATAACTACAGACTACAAACGACCCTTAAGGTGCCGCCCGTTATTACTCACTGAATCCAAAATGAATTTGATTACCATTGATTAACGACCTGTATTTGTTTACTTGAATTGAAGGTAAGCCTAACAAACGAGGAGAAGATGATTACAAGGTCCTGCTAATTACGTGTATTATTTAAGGTTGTTGGGTATACGAAGGATACGTTGGACCATTTCGCATTTGATTTATTTGGACCTTACTAGCAATGCTAATGCGCCACTGAGGCCCAATAGACATGGGTTGTTATTGTTAGGCCCAAAATTCATGTCAATGGGTCACGAAGGGCCAATAAGCATGATTAGAATCTTTCAAGCCCAACAATTTGAATAGTTACTTGTTTTAGATATAGTATAATTTTCGGAAACTTGATTGAACAATTGTTAAATTCGTAACGACATGAAGCTTCTCGATTGTTTGTAACGATATTTGAAAATATATGTATATTCATCATTCTATTTTCATAAGTTGAAATTTTGGTATTTTTGACCCAAATATCTTAATAATAAAATAATTGACTCAAAATATTCGTTTGACCCTTTTCAGCCATTCTTTAATAAAAATGACAATTTTAGTCCCTTATTTAAAAAAAAACATTTAGGCCCTTAAACCATTTTCTTGACATTTTGACCCATAGACTTGTTTAATTAATGTTTTTAGCTCAAAATTTACTCTTCGGTAGTTTCAGCACCTTCAGTAAAGAGTTTTTCAGTTAAATTCCAAACTTTTTGCAACTTTTATAATTTTGATTCAAATTCCAAAAACATTACATTTTTTATCCTTTTTGGAAAAAGATCATTTTAACCCCTGAAATAGTTTTGTTTACCCTTTTTACCCCCTGTTTTGAGAAATTTACCATTTTAATCCCTTGAAAACCATATTTTCGCATATTTTGGGCCTATGGGCTGAAAAGCCCAAAAATTGGCCCATTAGGATAAAATTTACATTTCTAGTCCTTTGAAGAGTATAATATTCATAAAAAAAATTTATTTTTAATGTTTTGACTCTTTTGGTCCTTAAGAAAACTGTGAATGACATTTTTCAACCCAACTTTTATTTATTTGACAAATATAGCACATAAATGAGTTTTATGTTGCAATATGTTTATTTTAACCTTCGAGGGTAATTTTTCTTGCCTTGTTTAGTGTAATATATCATAGATCATGTTTATTTTCCTCCTTAAGCCATAGATCTTGATATTTCTTTCCTTTTTGTTACATATTTACCACATAAACACATGAAGTCACACATAACATACACATACACATAGATCTACACATTTTACTTATATTATCGTCCATAAAACTTGTGAAAACCAAAAATAGAGGGGTATGAACTCACCTTTGCTTGTTGTTGTAACATCCCAAATTTCGAGGCCAAAAATTTCGTTTTTAGAATTTATTATGTAATAAAGTGTGTTACTAAAACATTGTCAAATTTACATTAATTATAAAACATAAGGTCATGTGTCAAAACGATATCATCGGAAACAAGAAAATCAAAGTACGATCCCAGAAAATCCAGTGCTGAAATCATGTGTGTGATGCGCCGCTACGCCACCGACTCTTTCCCCTTTGACGAAGAGGTACCTGAAACCACAATTAAAACTGTAAGCACGAAGCTTAGTAAGTTCCGCCATCATACCACATACCCTACAATGCCATCAGTGTTTTTCAACCGGTAATCATCATCGGTAACTTTCAACCGGTAATCATCATCGGTATCTTACAACCGATATTCATCATCGGTATCTTTCAACCGGTAACCATTATCGGTATCTTTCAACCGGTAACTGGGGTGTATTCCACCCCTACTACTACTAGCATACAACAAAAAGGTATAAGCATACAATCAGGCATATCTAAGTACTGACCTACTCTTCGGTCCTTAAGACCACTGTCAGGGGAAAACTATCCCTATCATACACATTACATATCATACAGATACATCTCATAACCAAACACGTATCCATACCAAGATAACTATCAAAAAGAAAATCATCTTCTAAATACTCCTATTTGGTGGGCCGACATTGTACCCTTAGACCCACCCTTACTGGAAGGTAACTCACCTCAGAAGGTTGACTGCTGAAAAGTTGATCCGCAAATGGCTGACAGCTGCTCTGGTGATTCCCCGACTATATTCCATAAAACACTTAATCATACATTGATACTAATCCAAGGGTGAAATGACTATTTTACCTCTGACCGATTCCAAACCAAAGCCAAGTCAAAGTTAACTTCCAGTTGACCCGACTCGCCGAGTTGGCTTGCCAACCCGTCGAGTCCATATCCGGTCGATTGACCTTACTCCCGTCTCTACTCATCGAGTTAGGCATTGACTCGACAAGTTCTCTTCCTAATTGAATACTCAATGGTCCTTCATCCAACTCGTCCAGTTGTATGAACAACTCGTCGAGTTAATCTTCATCCGATGAACACGTTCTGTCCTCGACTCGCCGAGTTGATGAACAACTCACCGACTTCTATGAAGATTGCCTTGGACCCGCCGATTCAGGGCATTGACTCGCCGAGTCCCTCCATTGATGAGTCTGGCTTCCGACTCACTAAGTCCACCTATGGCTCACAGCTCTACTCGCCTAATCGAAGAACAACTCACCGAGTCACATTCATGCAATCTCTCTACACTCGATTCTACTTGAATCCAGTGCATTCCATTCATAGATCTGGGTTCCTAGGACTCGGTTAACACGTAAAGTTTCCAATGTTACGTGTATATAATCATCCATGGGGATTCTAAGGCTCAAAACCCACTAAAAGGGGTAGATCTAGGGCTTTCATGCAATATGGCCCCATAAAGGTATTAGATCTAGGCTTCTGGAACTCGAACATAGCCAAATCTAGCAGCTATTCAGCCCATTATGATCCCTATACTACTAACAAGCTTCGAAATGGATCAGATAGCTTAATGGTGTTCTAATGGGGATTTGAGCATAAAAACAGAATAGATCCGAATTGTCCCTCAATGAACTTTGGATTAAGTCCTAGATTCTTGCTCTTCACCTTCTCTTTTGGTCTTTCCTTCCTTCTCTTCTTCAAACTTCAAGGAACAAGCACAAGAACACTTCAAATCACAAGGAGAGGGTTAGGTTTCGGTATATGATGCTCTGAGGGTGATGGAGGCTAACTTGGGGCACATAAGGGGGGTTTAAATAGGGTGCAATCCCCTGAAATTTGGGTTTCTTTCAGACTGATGGACTTGCCGAGTGCAGAATATGGACTCGCCGAGTCGCCAACTTAAACGTGCTCAAAATCCCGTTCCTACTCGGCAAGTCTAGCCTATGACTCGCCGAGTCCAAGGATAAAAATGTAAAATACTCAGATAAATCATACATACCAGGAACCAGGTGCTACAAATCTCTCCTGCTTATTTTACGCTTCGTCCTCGAATTCTGTTGCTCGATCCTGAAACAGCTCGGGGTAATGCTCCATCATTTTCTTCGCCGGCTCCCAAGTTCATTCTGAACCATTCCGGTGCTGCCATTGCACATTTACAAGTTCCACCCTCTTGTTCCTCAGATCCCTCAACTTTCGGTCGAGGATTGCCACTGGTCGCTCAATGTAATTCAGGCTGCCATCGACCTGAATATCCCCCAGGAATACCACCGCTGAGTCGTCCACTAGACACTTTCGCAAATGAGAAACATTGAATGTGATGTGTATCTGACTGAGTTCGGATGGCAAATCCAGCCTATACGCCACCTTGCCCACTCGGGCCAGAACCCTAAAAGGTCCAATGTATCTGCGGCCCAACTTGCCCTGTTTCCTGAATCGGATGACGCCCTTCCATGGCGATACCTTCAGGAGAACCATATCCCCGACCTGGAATTCCAGGTCTGACCGGCACTTGTCGGCGTAACTCTTCTGCCGACTCTGACCAGTCTGAAGCCTACTCGGAACCTGTTGAATCCTCTCAGTCGTCCTGAGCACCACTTCGGTGCTCCCCATGACCCTCTAGCCTACCTCACCCCAACATATCGGGGTCCTGCACCTCCTTCCATATAACATCCCAAAAGGAGGACGGTCAATAATCACGTGGTAGTTGTTCTATGAGAACTTAGCCAAGGGAAAATAGGTATCCCAGCTACCACCGAAGTCTAGCACGCATGCCCGCAACATATCCTCGAGAGTATGGATGGTCCTCTCACTCTGACCATCTTTCTGCAGGTGAAAAGCAGTGCTAAAATGCAGACGAGTACCCAGCTCGTCATGGAACTTCTTCCAGAACCTGGAAGTAAACCGCACATCTCTGTCTGAAATCACCGAAACTGGCACTCCGTGTCGTGCCACCACCTAACTGATATAAATATCGGCCAATTTCTCGGCCGAGATGCTTTCCTGAATCGGGATAAAGTGGGTGCTCTTGGTGATAAACTCCATCGTGATGTCTTCCCATTTCCACAATGGAATCTCCAACGGCTGCATCTTGCCGTGGGGCCTCTGGTGCTCGGCCTTAACCTTCTTGCAGGTCAAGCACCGCTCCACGTACCAATCTATATCCCGCTTCATGCAGGGCCACCAGTAGTCCAGACGAAGATCCCTATACATCTTCGTCACCCCGTGATGAATGGAGAACCGGGATTTGTACGCCTCCTCCATCAGAACCAGGCGCACGCCTCCATGATATGGGACCCACACGCTACGGTGAAGAGTCAACAACCCTCGGCTATCATAGTCGAAGGAGGAAACCTGCCCCACAATCTGCTCACTCTTCCGATGTTCCTCCTTCATAGCCTCCTACTGGGCCTCCCGAATCCGCTCCAAAAGCAGAGTCACCACTGTCATCCTCAGGCAGATATCTCGGATCGGCGCTGCCTTGCAGCTAAGCGCGTTAGCCACCACATTGGCTTTCCCCGGATGATAAAGGATCTCACAATCGTAATACTTTACCATGTCAAGCCACCGACGCTGCTTCATGTTCAGATTCGGCTGGTCCATGAGATACCTCAGGCTCTTGTGGTTCGTGTAAATGGTACAACGAACCCCATAGATATAATGGCGCCAAATATTGAGGGCGAACACAACAGCCCCCAGCTCCAAATCATGCGTTGGGTAGTTCGCCTCATGAGGCTTCAACTGCCTCGAAGTGTAAGCAATAACGTGCCCTCTCTGCATCAACACCACGCCCAAACCCGAGATGGATGCATCACAGTACACAACAAAATCCTCCATGCCCTCTGGCAGGGCTAAGATTGGTGCCTCGCACAATCTCTGTCTCAACGTCTCGAATGTGGCACGCTACTCGGGCCCCCAACAAAAAACCATGGCTTTCCTCGTCAGCCTGGAAAGAGGTACGGATATCTTGGAGAAGTCCTGAATAAATATCTGATAGTAGCCCGCCAATCCTAGGAAGCTCTGAATCTCGGATGGAGACCTCGGGACCTCCCATCTCATCACTGCCTCCACCTTGGCCGGATCCACTGATATCCCATCCTAGTTGACAAGGTGCCCCAGAAACTGCACCTCGGGCAACCAGAACTCACACTTGGAGAACTTAGCATATAAGCTCTCCCTCCTCAAAGTACTCAGAACCTCATGCAAGTGCTCCTCATGCTGCTCTCGCGTCTTGGAATAAACCAAGATATCGTCAATGAAAACAATCATGGACCGATCCAACATCGGTCGACACACGCGATTCATGAGATCCATGAATGTGGTAGGAGCATTTGTGAGCCCGAAAGGCATCACCACAAACTCGTAATGACCATAGCGAGTACGAAAACCAGTCTTCTGCACATCCCCTCTCTGACCCTCATCTGATGATACCCTGATCGCAAATCAATCTTGGAGAACCAAGATGCTCGCTGAAGCTGGTTGAAGAGGTCATTGATCCTCGGCAATGGGTAATGGTTCATCACCGTTATGTTGTTCAGCTCCCGGTAGTCTATACACATCCGATGCGACCCGTCCTTCTTCTTCACAAACAGAATCGGGGCTCCCCAGGGTGAGCTGCTCGGTCTAATGAATCCCTTGTCTAACAGCTCATGTAGCTGTGTAGACAACTCCTGCATCTCAGGAGGAGCCAACCGATATGACGCCTTGGCTATCGGAGCCGCGCCAGGGACCAGGTCGATCCTAAACTCCACCTGCCTCTCCGGAGGTATCCCAGGAAACTCCTCGGGGAATACATCCATAAACTCCCACACCATGGGTACATCGCCCATTGTCGCCTTACCCACCTCCTAGATGTCCATAACATACACGATATATACTGCGCAACCCTGTTGAACGTAGCTCCTAGCTCTCGCTGTTGAACATACAACTGGTCCTCGCTGTGACCTCTCACCCTGAACTACCAACTCTCTTTCACTTGGGATCCTGATTCGTACCAGCTGATGTGCACAATCTATCACTTCCCCATTGGGGCTCAACCAATCCATGCCTATAATAACCTTGTTCCCTCGCAACGGTATAGGAACCAGGTCTACCAGGTAACGTTCCTCGAACAGCCTCAAAACACAATCTCGGTAGACCTCCGATGCTCGCACTGATCGGTCGTCTGCAATCTCGACCTCTAGAGGGCAGTCCAACATGCCCGAAGACTCAGGAAACTTCTTGCTAAGCGCAAGAGAGACAAATGATTGGGTAGCACCCGAATCCAACAATACCTGAACTGGGATACCATTCAAATGGAACGATCCTAAACACAAATACACAGGGCACATATCAATATCATAACATCATATAAATAAATCAGAGGGAAAGAATCATACTCGTCACTACATCAGGTGCAGCACATGCCTCATCGGCTGTCAGCTGAAATGCTCGGCTCCGAACCACCGGAGCCTCCGACTTGACCTTTCGGCCATCCATAACCCGTGCTCTCACTAACGCTGGTCCCACTGCCGGCGCTGCTTCTGCTGGTGGTGCTATCAACCTGGGACAATTGGCCTTTTTATGGCCCCTCTGATTGCAATGGAAGCAAATCAAGTCTAATGTCTGAATCGCAGAAGCAGGGGCAGTATAATCTCTGCCAAAATGCCCAACCTTTCCGCACTTATAGCAACCTGAACCCGGCCCAGTGCGACAAACTCCATCATGTGCCCGACCATATTTCCCATAGCGGTCCCGCTCCGTCTAGCCTTTCGGCCTACCATCGGATCCCTTGGGCTTCTTCCCCGAAGCCCCCATCGTCTGCCCCTCAGTGGCCTTCCTCTTCTGTATGTGCTCCAAATCAATCTCTCTCTCTAGCCTTGGCAATCATGGACTTTAGGGTAGGGCAAGCAGAGAAACTAACATGCTCCTGAATATCAGCCCGTAGCATGTCATGGTATCGGGTCCTCCTCATATCCTCATCCCCCGCATACTGGGGTACCAACAAGGCCCTCTCCCGGAAGTTGGCTGTGATCTCCGCCACAGTCTCCGTAGTCTGTCTCATATCCAAAAACTCTCTGGCCAGCTGCTGAAGCTCCACAGCTGGTGCAAACTCAGCCCTGAATCGGGTCACGAAATCTACCCATGGCATAGCCTCAATGGCTGGGGCTCCCAACGTATCGCCAATCAACTCCCACTAATCCCTGGCTCTATCCCTCAAACAAGCTGCAACGAAACGGACCTTCGACCCTTACAGGCAAAAGCTAGTCAGCTGCACAGACTCGATGTCTGTGATCCATCAACTCGCGTAACCCATCATCAACATGCTCGGGTCCCGGTCCCGAACCCGATCCTGAACCAGGTCCTGATCCCCCTGCTCCATCACGTGTGACCACCATTCTGAAAAATAATAATGCATTTGTTAGGATCATATATACCCCCGAAGGGTCTCACACACTCTCCAAGTTTCCAGGTTCCATCTCAGCCCTCCTTGAATCGAGTACAGATCCTCTGCTTTCAGTAGTACGGGCCCATACTACCTTCTACATCTATTCGTACTTTCCCCAAGGATTTCCTCGACTTCACCAAGTCCCTTTCACCGATGCTCTTTCCACTAATCACATCCTAGGCTTCCCTAGGGCACTCTCAGACCTACTCCCCGCCATCAGCTGCATTAGGAGTCCTTACCACATCCCCCTAACTAGCTTGCGGATACCGTTACATATCCGGTCACTAGTTAATCGAAGTTGTCCAGAACCCCTATAGCGCAAAGCAAGCAAAATTCGTGCGTTGAGTAGCCAAACCAGGCATAACCTACACAGGCCATCCTACTGACTAAATAGTCCTTAGCCCTAGCTAGCATGCAATTCTCAAAATCATATATTAGGCACACAAAGCATCCTCCTAGATCCTTAGTCCTATTCTAGCATGCAATTTTCTAAATCAAAACCATACAACATAACATAACAAGTATGGGTATCATGGGGAAAACTTACTTGAGCCCGACTGGTCGCACGCATCACACACTTCGTCTTTCTTAAAACATCCCATTTTAGATTTTAGAAAACCATTTTCCTTAAAAAAATCTTTTAGTCCCTCGGTTTGAGTTTAGACACCCCCGAGGGTGTGTCCGAATCCCTCAAACTAGGGCTCTGATACCAACTTGTAACATCCCAAATTTCGAGGCCAAAAATTTCATTTTTAGAATTTTGAATGTAATAAAGCGTGTTACTAAAACATTGTCAAAGTTATATTAATTATAAAACATAAGGTCATGTCTCAAAATGATATCATCGGAAACAAGAAAATCAAAGTACGATCCCAGAAAATCCAGTGCGGAAATCATGTGTGTGATGCGCCGCTACGCCGCCGACTATTTCCCCTTTGATGAAGAGGTACCTGAAACCACAATTAAAACTGTAAGCACGAAGCTTACTAAGTTCCACCATCATACCACATACCATACAATGCTATCGGTATCTTTCAACCGGTAATCATCATCGGTATCTTACAACCGGTATTCATCATCGGTATCTTTCAACCGGTAATCATTATCAGTATCTTTTAACCGGTAACTGGGGTGTATTCCACCCCTACTACTACTAGCATACAACAACAAGGTATAACCATACAATCAGGCATATCTAAGTACTGACCTACTCTTCGGTCCTAAAAACCACTGTCAGGGGAAAACTATCCCTATCATACACATAGCATATCATACAGATACATCTCATAACCAAACACGTATCCATACCAAGATAACTATCAAAAAGAAAATCATCTTCTAAATACTCCTATTTGGTGGGCCGACATTGTGGCCTTAGACCCACCCTTACTGGAAGGTAAGTCACCTCAAAAGGCTGACTGCTGAAAAGTTGATCCGCAAATGTCTGACAGCTGCTCTGGTGAGTCCCCGGCTATATTCCATAAAACACTTAATCAGACATTGATACTAATCCAAGGGTGAAATGACTATTTTACCTCTGACCGATTCCAAACCAAAGCCAAGTCAAAGTTAACTTCCAGTTGACCCGACTCGCCGAGTTGGCTTGCCAACCCGTCGAGTCCATATCCGGTCGATTGACCTTACTCCCGTCTCTACTCATCGAGTTAGGCATTGACTCGACAAGTTCTCTTCCTAATTGAATACTCAATGGTCCTTCATCCAACTCGTCCAGTTGTAGGAACAACTCGTCGAGTTAATCTTCATCCGATGAACACGTGCTGTCCTCGACTCGCCAAGTTGATGAACAACTCACTGAGTTCTATGAAGATTGCCTTGGACCTGCCGATTCAGGGCATTGACTCGCCGAGTCCCTCCATTGATGAGTCTGGCTTCCGACTCACTGAGTCCACCTATGGCTCACAGCTCTACTCGCCTAATCGAAGAACAACTCACCGAGTCGCATTCATGTAATCTCTCTACACTCGATTCTACTTGAATCCAATGCATTCCATTCATAGATCTGGGTTCCTAAGACTCGGTTAACACGTAAAGTTTCCAACGTTACATGTATATAATCATCCATGGGGATTCTAAGGCTCAAAACACACTAAAAGGGGTAGATCTAGGGCTTTCATGCAATATGGCCCCATAAAGGTATTAGATCTTGGCTTCTGGAACTCGAACATAGCCAAATCTAGCAGCTACTCAGCCCATTATGATCCCTATACTACTAACAAGCTTCGAAATGGATCAAAGATAGCTTAATGGTGTTCTAATGGGGATTTGAGCATAAAAACAAAATAGATCCGAATTGTCCCTCAATGAACTCTGGATTAAGTCCTAGATTCTTGCTCTTCACCTTCTCTTTTGGTCTTTCCTTCCTTCTCTTCTTCAAACTTCAAGGAACAAGCACAAGAACACTTCAAATCACAAGGAGTGGGTTAGGGTTCGGTATATGATGCTCTGAGGGTGAAGGAGGCTAACTTGGGGCGCATAAGGGGGGTTTAAATAGGGTGCAATCCCTTGAAATTAGGGTTTCTTTCAGACTGATAGACTTGCCGAGTCCAGAATATGGACTCGCCGAGTCACCAACTTAAACGTGCTCAAAATCCCGTTCCTACTCGGCGACTCTAGCCTACGAGTCACCGAGTCCAAGGCTAAAAATGTAAAATACTTAGATAAATCATACATACCAGGAACCAGGTGCTACAAATCTCCCCCTCTTATTTTACGCTTCGTCCTCGAATTCTGTTGCTCGATCCTGAAACAGCTCGGGGTAATACTCCATCATTTCCTTCACCGGCTCCCAAGTTCACTCTGAACCATTCTGGTGCTGCCATTGCACCTTCACAAGTTCCACCCTCTTGTTCCTCAGATCCCTCGACTTCCGGTCGAGGATTGCCACTGGTCGCTCAATGTAATTCAGGCTGCCATCGACCTGAAGATCCTCCAGGGATACCACCGTTGAGTCGTCCACCAGACACTTTCGCAACTGAGAAACATGGAATGTGATGTGTATCTGACTGAGTTCGGCTGGCAGATCCAGCCTATATGCCACCTTGCCCACCCGGGCCAGAACCCTAAAAGGTCCAATGTATCTGGGGCCTAACTTGCCCCGTTTCCTGAATCGGATGTCGCCCTTCCATGGCGATACCTTCAGGAGAACCATATCGCCGACCTGGAATTTCAGGTCTGACCGGCACTTGTCGGCGTAACTCTTCTGCCGACTCTGACCAGTCTGAAGCCTGCTCAGAACCTGTTGAATCCTCTCAGTCGTCTTGAGCACCACTTCGGTGCTCCCCATGACCCTCTAGCCTACCTCACCCCAACATATCGGGGTCCTGGACCTCCTTCCATATAACATCCCAAAAGGAGGACGGTCAATAATCACATGGTAGCTGTTGTATGAGAACTTAGCCAAGGGAAGATAGGTATCCCAGCTACCACCGAAGTCTAGCACGCATGCCCGCAATATATCCTCCAAAGTATGGATGGTCCTCTCACTCTGACCATTTGTATACAGGTGAAAAGCAGCGCTAAAATGCAAACAAGTACCCAACTCGTCAAGGAACTTCTTCCAGAACCTGGAAGTAAACCGCACATCTCTGTCTGAAATCAATGAAACTGGCACTCCGTGCCGTGCCACCACCTCCCTGATATAAATATCGGCCAATTTCTCGGCCGAGATGCTCTCCTGAATCGGGATAAAGTGGGCGCTCTTGGTCAATCGATCGACGATGACCTAGATCAAATCCACTCCCCGCATGGTCCTAGGAAGCTTGGTGATAAAATCCATCGTGATGTCTTCCCATTTCCACAACGGAATCTCTAATGGCTGCATCTTGCCGTGGGGCCTCTCGTGCTCGGCCTTAACCTTCCTGCAGGTCAAGCACCGCTCCACGTACCAATATATATCCCGCTTCATGCAGGGCCACCAGTAGTCCAGAAGAAGATCCATATACATCTTCGTCGCCCCGTGATGAATGGAGAACCGGGATTTATGCGCCTCCTGCATCAGAACCTGACACACGCCTCCATGATTTGGGACCCACACCCTACGGTGAAGAGTCAACAACCCTCGGCTATCATAGTCGAAGGAGGAAACCTACCCCATAATCTACTCACTCTTCCGATGTTCCTCCTTCATAGCCTCCTGCTGGGCCTCCTGAATCCGCTCCAAAAGCGGAGTCACCACTGTCATCCTTAGGCAGATATCTCGGATCGGCGTTGCCTTGCGGCTAAGCGTGTCAGCCACCACATTGGCTTTCCCCGGATGGTAAATGATCTCACAATCATAATCCTTTACCACGTTAAGCCACCGACGTTGCTTCATGTTCAGATTCGGCTGGTCCATGAGATACCTCAAGCTCTTGTGGTTCGTGTAAATGGTACAACGAACCCCATAGATGTAATGGCGCCAAATATTGAGGGCGAACACAACTGCCCCCAGCTCCAAATCATGCGTTGGGTAGTTCGCCTCCTGAGGCTTCTACTACCTCGAAGCGTAAGCAATAACGTGCCCTCTCTGCATCAACACTGCGCCAAAACCCAAGATGGATGCATCACAATACACAACAAAATCCTTCATGCCCTCTGGCAGGGCTAAGATTGGTGCCTCGCACAATCTCTATCTCAACATCTCGAATGTGGCATGCTACTCGGGCCCCCAACGAAAAACCACGACTTTCCTCGTCAGCCTGTTCAGAGGTACGGCTATCTTGGAGAAGTCCTGAATAAATATCTAATAGTAGCCCGCTAATCCTAGGAAGCTCTGATTCTCGGATGGAGACCTCGGGACCTCCCATCTCATTACGGCCTCCACCTTGGCCGGATCCACTGATATCCCGTCCTGGTTGACAAGGTGCCCCAGAAACTGCACCTTGGGCAACCAGAACTCACACTTGGAGAACTTAGCATATAAGCTCTCCCTCTTCAAAGTACTCAAAACCTCATGCAAGTGCTCCTCATGCTGCTCTCGCTTCTTGGAATAAACAAAGATATCGTCAATGAAAACAATCACGGACCGATCCAACATCAGCCGACACACGCGATTCATGAGACCTATGCGACCCGTCCTTCTTCTTCACAAACAGAATCGGGGCTTGGTGTAATGAATCCCTTGTCTAACAGCTCCTGCAGCTGTGTAGACAACTCCTGCATCTTAGGAGGAGCCAACCAATACGATGCCTTGGCTATCGGAGCCGCGCCAGGGACCAGTTTGATCCTAAACTCCACCTGCCTCTCCGGAGGTATCCCATGCAACTCCTCGAGGAATACATCCATAAACTCCCGCACCACGGGTACATCGCCCACTGTCACCTTACCCGCCTCCCGGGTGTCCATAACATACACGATATACCTTGCGCAACCCTGTTGAAGGTAGCGCCTAGCTCTCACTGCTGAACATACAGTTGGTCCTCGCTGTGACCTCTCACCCTGAACTACCAACTCTCTTTCACTTGGGGTCCTGATTCGTACCAGCTGATGTGCACAATCTATCACTTCCCCATTGGGGCTCAACCAATCCATGCCTATAATAACCTTGTTCCCCCGCAACGGTATAGGAACCAGGTCTACCAGGTAACGTTCCTCGAACAGCCTCAAAACACAATCTTGGTAGACCTCCGATGCTCGCACTGATCGGTCGTCTGCAATCTCGACCTCTAGAGGGCAGTCCAACATGCCCGAAGACTCAGGAAACTTCTTGCTAAGCGCAAGAGAGACAAATGATTGGGTAGCACCCAAATCAAACAATACCTGAACTGGGATACCATTCACATGGAACGATCCTAAACACAAATACACAGGGCACATATCAATATCATAACATCATATAAATAGATCAGAGGGAAAGAATCATACTCGTTACTACATCAGGTGCAGCGCATGCCTCATCGGCTGTCAGCTGAAATGCTCGGCTCCGAACCACCGGAGCCTCCGACTTCACCTTCCGGCCATCCATAACCCGTGCTCTCACTAACGTTGGTCCCACTGCCGGCGCTGCTTCTGCTGGTGGTGCTGGCAACCTGGGACAATTGGCCTTTTTATGGCCCCTCTGATTGCAATGGAAGCAAATCAACTCTAATGTCTGAATCACAGAAGCAGGGGCAGTATAATCTCTGCCAAAATGCCCAACCTTTCCGCACTTATAGCAGCCTGAACCCGGCCCAGTGCGACAAACTCCATCATGTGCCCGACTGCATTTCCCATAGCGGTCCCGCTCCGTCTAGCCTTTCGGCCTACCATCGGATCCCTTGGGCTTCTTCCCCGAAGCCCCCATCGTCTGCCCCTCAGTGGCCTTCCTCTTCCGTATGTGCTCCAAATCAATCTCTCTCTCTAACCTTAGCAATCATGGACTTTAGGGTAGGGCAAGCAGAGAAACAAACATGTTCCTGAATATCAGCCCGTAGCATGTCATGGTATCGGGTCCTCCTTATATCCTCATCCCCCGCATACTAGGGTACCAACAAGTCCCTCTCCCAGAAGTTGGCAGTGATCTCCGCCACAGTCTCCGTAGTCTGTCTTATATCCAAAAACTCTCTGGCTAGCTGCTGAAGCTCCACAGCTGGTGCAAACTTAGCCCTGAATCGGGTCACGAAATATGCCCATGGCATAGCCTCAATGGCTGGGGCTCCCAACGTATCGCCAATGAACTCCCACTAATCCCTGGCTCTATCCCTCAAACAAGCTGCAGCAAAACGGACCTTCAACCCTTCCGGGAAAAAGCTCGTCCGCTACACAGACTCGATGTCTGCGATCCATCAACTCACGTAACCCATCATCAACATGCTCGGGTCCCGGTCCCGAACCCGATCCCAAACCAGGTCCTGATCCCCCTGCTCCATCACGTGTGACCACCATTCTGAAAAATAATAATGCAATTGTTGGGATCATATATACCCCCGAAGGGTCTCACACACTCTCCAAGTTTCCAGGTTCCATCTCAGCCCTCCTTGAATCGAGTACGGATCCTCTGCTTTCAGTATTACGGGCCAATACTACCTTCTACATCTATTCGTACTTTCCCCAAGGATTTCCTCGACTTCACCAAGTCCCTTTCACCGATGCTCTTTCCACTAATCACATCCTAGGCTTCCTTAGCGCACTCTCAGACCTACTTCCCGCCATCAGCTGCATTAGGAGTCCTTACCGCATCCCCCTAACTAGCTTGCGGATAACGTTACATATCCGTTCACTAGTTAGTCGAAGTTGGCCAAAACCCCTATAGGGGAAAGCAGGCAGCATTCTTGCGTTGAGTAGCCAAACCAGGCATAACCTACACTGGCCATCCTACTGACTAAATAGTCCTTAGCCCTAGCTAGCATGTAATTCTCAAAATCATATATTAGGCACACAAAGCATCCTCCTAGATCCTTAGTCCTATTCTAGCATGCAATTTTCTAAATCAAAACCATACAACATAACATAACAAGTATGGGTATCATGGGGAAAACTTACTTGAGCGCGGTTGGTCGCACACATCACACACTTCGTCTTTCTTAAAACTTCCCATTTTAGATTTTAGAAAACCATTTTCCTTAAAAAAATCTTTTAGTCCCTCGGTTTGAGTTTAGACACCCCCGAGGGTGTGTCCGAATCCCTCAAACTAGGGCTCTGATACCAACTTGTAACATCCCAAATTTCGAGGCCAAAAATTTCATTTTTAGAATTTTGCATGTAATAAAGTGTGTTACTAAAACATTGTCAAAGTTACATTAATTATAAAACATAAGGTCATGTCTCAAAACGATATCATCGGAAACAAGAAAATCAAAGTACGATCCTAGAAAATCCAATGCGGAAATCATGTGTGTGATGCGTCGCAACGTCGCCGGCTTTTTCCCCTTTGACGAAGAGGTACCTGAAACCACAATTAAATCTGTAAGCACGAAGCTTAGTGAGTTCCCACTTCATACCACATACCATACAATGCCATCGGTATCTTTCAACCGGTAATCATCATCGGTAACTTTCAACCGCTAATCATCATCGGTGTCTTACAACCGGTATTCACCATCGGTATCTTTCAACCGGTAATCATCATCGGTATCATTCAACCGGTAACTGGGGTCTATTCCATCCCTACTACTACTAGCATACAACAACAAAGTATAAGCATACAATCAGGCATATCCGAGTACTGACCTACTCTTCGGTCCTAAAGATCACTGTCAGGGGAAAACTATACCTATCTAACACATAGCATATCATACAGATACATTTCATAACCAAACACGTATCCCTACCAAGATAACTATCACAAAGACAATCATCTTCTAAATACTACTACTTGGTGGGCTGGCATTGTGGCCTTAGACCCACCCTTACTGGAAGGTAACTCACCTCAAAAGGCTGACTGCTGAAAAGCTGATCCGCAAATGTCTGACAGCTGCTCCGGTGATTCCCCGGCTATATTCCATAAAAACTTAATCAGACATTGATACTAATCCTAGGGTAAAATGACTATTTTACCCCTGACCGATTCCAAACCAAAGCCAAGTCAAAGTCAACTTCCAGTTGACCCGACTCGCCGAGTTGGCTTCACAACTCGTCAAGTCCATATCCAGTCGATTGACCTTACTCCCATCTCTACTTGTCGAGTTAGGCATTGACTCGATGAGTTCTCTTCCTAACTAAATACTCAAGGGTCCTTCATCCAACTCGCCGAGTTGTACGAACAACTCGTCGAGTTAATCTTCATCCGATGAACATGTTTTGTCCTCGACTCACCGAGTTGATGAAGAACTCGCCGAGTTCTATGAAGATTGCCTTGGACCCGCCGAGTCAGGTCATTGACTCGCCAAGTCTCTCCATTGATGAGTCTGGCTTCCGACTCACTGAGTCCACCTATGGCTCACTGATCTACTCGCCTACTCAAAAAGGGGAAAAATCGGGGACTCGCAACTCGACTCGCCGTATTCGAAGAACAACTCGCCGAGTCGCATTCATGCAATCTCTCTACACTCGATTCTGCTTGAATCCAGCCCATTCCATTCATAGATCTGGGTTCCTAGGACTCGCTTAACACGTAAAGTTTCTAACTTTACGTGTAGATAATCATCCGTGGGGATTCTAAGGCTCAAAACACACTAAAAGGGGTAGATCTAGGGCTTTCATGCAATATGGCCCCATAAAGGTATTAGATCTAGGCTTCTGGAACTCGAACATAGCCAGATCTAGCAGCTATTCAGCCCATTATGATCCCTATACTACTAACAAGCTTGGAAATGGATCAAAGATAGCTTAATGGTGTTCTAATGGGGATTTGAGCATAAAAATAGAATAGATCCGAATTGTACCTCAATGAACTCTGTATTAAGTCCTATATTCTTGCTCTTCGCCTTCTCTTTTGGGCTTTCCTTCCTTCTCTTCTTCAAACTTCAAGGATCAAGCACAAGAACACTTCAAATCACAAGGAGAGGGTTAGAGTTCGATATATGATGCTCAGAGGGTGAAGGAGGATAACGTGGGGCGCATAAGGGGGGTTTAAATAGGGTGTAATCCCCTAAAATTAGGGTTTCTTTCAGACTGGTGGACTCGCCAAGTCCAAAATATGGAATCGCCGAGTCGCCAACTTAAACGTGCTCAAAATCCCGTCCCTACTCGGCGAGTCTAGCCTACAACTCGCCGAGTCCAAGGCTAAAAATGTAAAATACTCAGATAAATCATACATACCAGGAACCAGGTGCAACATTTGTTTTCGATTTGAAGAAGAAAGGGAAGAGTTTGATGCTATTTTTCGGCCCTAGCAAGCTTTCTTGGGTTGATTTCAAACTTAAGAAGCTTCTAAGGTGTAGATCATGAAAATTATGTGAGTTAGGAAGAAGTTTTGATGAAATAAAGAGACTAGGTTATGGATCTAAACAATAACTTACCAATGATGATGATTCTTATGAAATAACCTCCTTGTAATGCCCTGAATCTCAAAAATTTTTGATGAAGAAGAGGAGATATGATGGTGTTCTTGAAAGAAAACTTAAGTGAATTGTGTTTGTGTGTTGTTCTTCCTTTGGGCCGAGAGTGATAAGAAGAGAAGGAGAAGAGAGAGCAGTGAAGGGATGGTGCATGGAGACATGTGAGATTTGCATGGAAATCCCCTAGGTAATAAGGAGGTGGCTAATCCTCCTTAATCCTCTAATTTCCTTTTTTTTACTTGTGCCGAGAAAGGGAGAAGAAAGAAGATGACTTGGCCCTTTTTATGCTTGAGCCCATATTTTAGACCCAATTTGATGGTTTTCGGCCCATTTGGCCTTTGGAGATGGTTCACGGCCCAATATTCATCAAAGTATGAGTTTTATGGCCTATTAGGGCTAATTAGATTTGTTATGGCCCAATAAGGCCCATTAAAGGTAAACTAGCCCATTCTAGGCTTATGAGGCCCAAAATGTTATGTTTCATGCAAATGGGTCCAATTAGGGTCCATGTAACAGTTCTAAGTCCAAAATAGTCAAATTGGAAGCTTATTGGTCCATTAGGCCCTATAAGAAAATCGTAGTCCAAAATGGACTTAAACCGGGATTTTTTTTAGGGTTTCCAACCTTTTGTTGACTATTTGAATGTTTGTATAGGGTATTTGATGGATTTTTTTGTCATTGAATAAAGACCATACATGTTTTCAAGTGTTAGCTACAATGTCGTTCTTTGTTAAGTGTTTACAACGTATCAGAATTCCTAGTTGTGACAACCTCCTTTTTGGTTTCCTCAATTTGATGACCCAAACAAAATTTGTTTTAATCAAAATATTTCATTTAGAAATTTTCTTTCAAGCATGAAGTAGCCTTTTCCAGTACTATAGAAGCTCTAAAAATATTCAAATCAACTACGTAGATAGCAATTATGACAAATTTTGATCTAGATCTTTTCTTGAATACACATGAGATTATAGGATCACTTTTGTATCTTACTTAAGAATATCCCCAAGATCCGATGTCATAAAAACTAGAAGATATAGATGATCACACCTTCACTTTTCGACGATCATCAGAAGTACCTAAAACAATAAAATGAAACAGTAAGCTATAGCTTAGTGAGCTCCCCTAACGTACCACCACACAACACGTAACGTATACAAATCAGCATGCTGGGTCCACAACCTCTCGGTTTGATTACCCTAGCCTACTACCTCCTAGTAGGATCGCCCCGTATATCATGTATTGGGTCCTCAACCTCCTAGTTAGATCACCCTGGACACAACCTCACGGTTGGATTGCCCTGGTCGAAGAAAGCAGTGACCAAATAGGGAAAGGCGGTCGAGATGTATTGGGTTTTGATGAAGAAGATGGAGATCTGAATAGAGTTTTGATGAACACGATGCTAATCAAATATGGGTTTGTCTTTCTCATTCCTATTTCATAATTTGTTGCAGTAGTAGAGGTAAGAGCAAGCCAACCGACTTCAATTTTTGGAAAACCCCAAAAAAATCCCAGGAAGGATTAATCATGAAGTAAAAAGAATCATCAAAACTTTTACTGTCAAAATTGACACCATGACAAGAACACTTCAAACAAACCTCATCTTCTCCATCACTCTGAACCAAATCAATCTGTTTCACCTACAAGAACATAAATTCCTCGCTTTTTGTCGAAACCCATATGAACAATTCTCACACATATGATGGAATTCAACTAACGTTCGGTTATATGAACATAATCCTAATTGGGAAACCTCCTTACCATGGAGCTCACATAAAAGATCTCTATTTGAATTCTTTTTTTGGGTTCGAAAAAGCATTGTAGACAAACACTCCATACGCAGGTTAGTTTTAGGCCAAAGAATTCGGCGAATGTGATGATGATATTAGAGAAGATTGAGTTGAGGAGGAGCATGATTATGACTATCCGTTCTAAATCAGTGAATAAATATGTATCAAATGAAGGATGGTTTTCTCTGAACGAGTTCTTGATCTAATCTCAATTTTCGTTGTGTTAAAAATGGTTCCAATCGATTTGAATGTTTCAATAAAAGAGGGGGAAGGATCAACTCACCCTTTAATTTACAATGATGGGTAAATGAGGATCATGATGAACATGGGTAAAGAGAGAAAAAAAAGATGTTTAAGTCTATGTTTGTGTGTGTGTTTTTTGAGTTTCAATGACAGAGGGGGGAAAAGAGAGAGAGAGAGAGAGAGAGAGAGAGAGAGAGTAAGGATGGGCATGAGACGAAACTAGTACCGACCCATAGCGTTTCATATTTCCTACAAACGAAATTTTTTCGAAAGTCAATCCTGAGTATCGAACCGAATTAATATCAATGGTACCGATACCAAGAATGGTACCGGTTTTCACAGAATCCCGAATTTCATGTATTTCAAGTACCAAATATTGTCCCATATTTTAAATTCAGTACCGGTTGTGGTATGTTACCGATACCGGATCGGAATTTGGGACAAGCTGCTCATCCGTATGAGAGAGAGAGACAGTGGTGGGGTGGGCCCTACTTTATTTACTATTGCATTAATATTAAAATAATAGATAAATTTTTTAAGAAAATGAGAAAAAAAATTAAAATGGAATATTAGTTATTTTAAGTTTAATGGGGACCAAATGAACATAGAAACATGGCCACCCATATCCTAAAAAAATCATTCAACGTTGTATGAACAGTAGTTCCTAAATTCTAACTATTCCTGAAATATGTTTTACTAATCTTTTAATATCAACATTGATCATATAGATTCTCCAAAAAGAGTATTTTTTTTTTCCAATGTAAAAATAAGAAATTTCTCCACCTAAAAATTCAATTTTGGAATTTGCTTCAACGTCCCTTAGATTAAGAGAGATAAATATAAATAATTACATAAAAACCCTTAAGTTTAGCAAAAAAGTATGGATTTTACCCTTTTGTATATTTTTTTGGTTCATTAAATACTTAGGTTTAGCAGAAATCTTTGGCTTTACCCTTTTTCTGGTTCATAAAATCCTTCAGTTTGGTTTTTTGTTCATTAAAACTCTTAAGTTTGGCAAAAATGTTCAGTTTTACCGGGTATATCTATAAAATGGGTAAAATCGAAAAAAAAAATTGCAAGTATCCGGTATTCTGGAACCTAAAATCTACAAAAGGGTAAATCTACATATTTCTGTCAAAAATAAGGGTTTTTTTTGTCATTATCCCAGACGCAAGATTTCGTACTAGATGTGGCATGGGATTTTTTTTTGCCGCTAGTGGCACATATTCTTTTACGTAGTTGCATATTGTTTTAAGTAGTGGCACAATAATAAAATCAATCCAAAATTTTTGTATTGCGTAAATGAACGTTGTCGGTGCCATAGTAGGAGACGAATAAAAGCACTAGCCTTCAACCCTTTCTAATCCTTTTAACCTATTCTAGAGACCCAAAATCATATGGTTAAACTTATTGTCCATAGGCAAAAAAACATAAAGTTTAAGTAAAGAATAATTACTGATTACTTTAATAGTAAAATGACATTTAGACCCTTTTTTAAAAATCTTATATTACTTTCTTTTAAAATCCTAGATTTTTAATTACTCATTATGCAATAGAAAATTTGTGGTAAAATGTTTACTCAAAAAAAGTAATATTCCTATTTTAAAAATTTTGTTTTCTTTTGGTAAACAAATGGAGATAAAAGTGTCGCCATATTTATATGCCAAAATCATCTAAATTTTTTACTATTCAATATCCTAATTTTAAAGGAAGAATTTTAATCATCAACTTTTTTTTCAACTACTTTTAAAATTCCATACTCTTTTCGTGGCAAATATTTTGCCATAACTACATACTTAAAGTCAAATTTGGCTATATTTATTTGCATCTAACATATCATAATACACCAGATTCAAGTTTACTCTCATTTGATACTTAAATTTCATATGGAGCAATTCACAAATCCACTCACTAAAAACACACTATCATTGCACAACGTCAAACTATATTCCACGTCTTATTACAAGAAAGTTTGGGTGGACGCTTAAAGAAAGGTTCTGCAAGTGAAGTAGCTTCACTATTCTCGGCTTCTAACTGGATCGCTAGTCGTATTTTGCGTCAAGGTAAAATCAAGTTGACACAAGGATTACCGGTTGATTTATCTTCAAACATGTCAATGGTTGTCGGGCAGAAAATGGTACAAATAAATTTGGTCAAGTTTCAGAAATTCTGTTACGTCGTCGATCCAATATACGATCTCTTGCAAAATCTTTAAAAGTTTCAAAATCAACTATGCATAGATGGATTAAGGAAGGTGTGCTTCAACCGCATACAAATGACATCAAGCTGACTCTAATTCATGAGAAGAAAAGAGCAATATTAGAATTTTTGTTATCAAAGATTACGTTGTCATCATTATTTAGTCCACTTCCTACATTCTACGATATGTTTAACGTTGTCCATATTGATGAGACATGGTTTTACATGTCAAAACCATCAAAACGTTACTATCTAGTCCTCGGTGAGGATGAACCGTTAAAAACATGCAAAAGCAAAAAATTATAACAAAGGTTATGTATCTTGCGGCGGTAGCAAGACCGAGATTTGATTCATCGGGCAACAAAGTTTTTTTTTGGGAAAAATAGGTATCTATCCATTTACAACATTGGAACCCGCTAAACGTTCAAGCAAAAACCGTGTTGCGGGAGCATTGGAGATAAAGCCTATTCTATCGGTGAACAAAGAGGTAACAAAGTCATGGTTGATAGAAAATATTCTACCGGATATTAGAGCTAAATGGCCACGAGGTCACAAGGGTCTCATATTTACTCAACAAGACAACACAAAGCCTATGTTGATTTTAATAATAGCGAGTTTCTTGAAGCGACATCTCAAGATGGGTTTGATATTCAACTTTGTTTTCAGCCCCTAAATAGTCTGGATTTGAATGTATTACCCCTTGGATATTTTTGGGCAATACAATCACTTCAAGAACAAGAGGCTTTGCATACAAGAGGCTTTGCATACAACTGATGAATTGGTTGATGCGATTCAAACATCTTTTGAAAGAATGCAATCACAACAACTTACAATGTTTTTTTAACTCTACAAACATGCATGAAAGAGATCATGAAAGTTCAAGGTAGCAACAACTATCATGTACCGCATATTAGTAAAAGTAGGTTAGAATGAAAAGGTAACTTACCACTCCAAATTGAGTATGATCAGAGTTTAATAGATGATGCTATAATGTTTTTGAACCATTAAAAATTTGCTTATCAAAAGTTTTTTACAGCTTTTGTAAAAAACACTTCGCTCTGTTTTTATTTTGATTGTAATCAAAAAGTAAAAAAGCCTTTTCTTTTGGAATTGAAGTACACCAATTTATTGCCATTCTGTCTTTTGTTTTCGTACATATTTTAATTTACTCTTGTTTTCCTTCTCAAAAATTATAATATTAAAGATATGATAGATGATTCAAATAAAGGGTAACATTTTAGAAGTGCACATTTATTTTTAGCAATGACAATAATTTTGGGACAACTAGAAATAGGAAGTTAGACAATAAAAATTGGACGAATTATTATTATTATCAGTGTTGTAAAACTCGCCGAATTGGCCGATTACTCCTCCGAGTACTCACTACTCGGCCCCTTACGGAGGCGAGTTACAGAATCCCGAGTAATCCCCGATCGGCCCCTTACTGAACTGAGCAATGTTGTAAAACTCGGTCAAATCGGTGAACAAAATATATAACGTACTTAATGATTTATTATTTATCACACACACATGTGATTATTACTACATATATATATCTTAAATTTTAAGCAATTGTTTATAAAGTGAGACCATTATGTGTTTTTCAGTTTTTGTGTGTTCACATGTATCTATTTTTGTTATATATTTCAATCAACTTAATATTTTAACTTATGATTTTGACATATATAATTTTCCAAAAAATATTTCTACATGAATTACCTAATCCGAGTACTCCCCGAGTACTCCCGGGTACTCTCGATTACTCGCTACTCGGTAGTCGGCTGAACAGGTACCGAGTAACGAGTTTTACAACCTTGATTATTATTATTATTACTATTATTATTATTATTATTATTATTATTGTAACAATTGATTTTTTAAAATAGATAGTTTATCTAGTTATAACTATAATAATATTTAAAAGTTCTTAAATATATAATTTTTATTATAAATCATTGTTATATTTAGTATATGACGCAAATAAATGTTTAGCTTATATTATATTTTAAAATAATTATAGTTTTATAAGTCAACTTAATGAAAAAGTTATTATTTTATAATTAATATAGGTAACATAATTATTTATGTAGTTTATAAAAAACTAACAATATAGTAGTTTTATTTTATGTACCGTGCCGATAGTGACCTTTTCACACAAATAAAATAAATGGACCAAAGACACCTCACTCAACTACTCGATTTTAATGTTTTTGGTTTTAAGGTCATACATTTGACAAGTATCCCAAACTATGCCATGACTTTCAATTATTAAGTTATTTAGTTCACATTGTTTTAATTACATGAAACGGCACATGGACATGTTATTAAGAATCAAATAAATGTTGACATCAAAATCCTTAAAATAAGAAGACAAGAAATATGTGGAAAAAAACGTGGGCAAAGTATTCTCAAGAAAATTTGTGTGAAAAGTAAATAAGTAAAAACAATTTGCTCGTGTACGCATTAAAAGCGTTATTATAACCAGACCGAGTAGAGAGTTGATTTGGCGGAGGCATTTTTTAACAATTTCATATGCCCCGAAAGTATAAAGAACCATCATTTGCATTGAACATAAAACTTATCTTATTGTATGCCAATTAATAATAAATAAAATAAAGATCTTCTAAATACAAACTTGGATACCAACATCATATTTTGTTGAAGAAAAATGTAACAATAAAATAGAAAATAAATGACATCAAAAGGTATGAGACATTAAATAATCATATATACAACAAAATATAAAGAACTTAAAACAAAGCTAATTCTAATTAATAAAATAGGCTTCTAGGTTTAATAATGCGAAAAAAGATAAACAATAATATTCTTCACATGTTTAGATTGATGGTAATAGTAAATTTTGAGTAAAAAGGTGTTGTATTTCGATGATGATAGGTATTTTGGGAATTGTTGATGTAAAAAAGGTGAAAACAAGAAAATATTTTTATGAAATGTGTAAGAAAAATAATGAAGGGTTGTGATGATAATTTTGATTCATTGAATAAGTTAAAGGAATTAATATTGTTGTAAACATGTAATGATAAGTTGCAAAAGAGACAAGATTAGAGTGACCATCAAAGTCAGTTTTTCAATTTTGTTTGATAGGTCTTGACTGTTAATGGAACCATTACAAATGAATTTTGTCTTTGTAGAAGTTTTTTATTTAATTATTATTATTATTATTTTTTGTAGGAAAGCATTGTTAAGTTTCAATTTGGAAAGACATTAACAACGTCTTGTATATCACCACCAATAATCTTTTCACACTCATGTAGAATCTAATCGTTATATATTTTGATGGTTCGATTGTGAGAAAAAACCTAACTTTTTTATGACAGTTTCGATAAATCTTTTGAGCAGAGTCTCTTTCATTAATGAGTTCATAAATTACAAGGGATAAAACTGTAACACCGTAAATTTTTAAATAAAATTTTCATTTAAAATCGTAAAATTCTCATAACACATTTTACAAAAATCTCATTTATTTAATTTACAAATCACAACTCCATAATTGTTTGATTAAAATCCAGGATCTTTCGAAACATAACTATTTCCCTGGTGTGTATAATCAAGTCAATGCCTTCCCGCAATCCTGAGAAAAACCTAAAACACATCACACATAATACGGTAAGTGTAACATCCCAGGATAGCAAGAGTAAAGTTGAAGGGCTAAAAGAGTAAAATGGGAAGGAGCGACTCGGCGAGTAAGGTCGCGACTCTAGTCGCGTGTTAAATGACCAACTCGGCGAGTAGCATGGGTGGACTCGGCGAGTTAGTGCTGAGTGGAGAAAACCCTAAATCCAAAGGATGAGCCCTATATAAAGAACATAACATCCATTCCCCTGCAAAAACCCTAACCTTCGTGTGTGAGTGGATCAAGTTGCATTTGGAAGCTTAAAGAGGTAATTGTTGAGGAAATCTTGAAGGGTAGGAGGCTTGGAGCAAGGGGCTTTGCTTAGATTCGAGTTTCATTGCTGTTGGGGCTTCTTTTTTGAGGTATTATGTCGTTCTTGGGCTGTATTCATATAGATGCATCATTTTGGGGTTTATGGGGAAACATATCTTGTAATGTATTGGAGTTTAGAGGTTAGATCTGAGGTTGCTACCTCAGATCTGGAATGGAAAAAGGCTTGAATGCATAAAAGTCCGTGTTGATGAGTGTTTGAAGGAGCTATTTGTCCCAAACCCTAGCCCTAGAGTGTAAAAGGCCTAGATCTCCTTGGATTCACGTAAATTTTGCCACTTTACGTGATGGATGGCCTTAGGAAGGGTAGATCTATGGTTTGGATCATCTGCATGGCTTGGAAAGCCTCTTTATGGATTCAGACCCGGTGGTACTCGGCGAGTCACATGGGTGGACTCGGCGAGTTACTTGAAGATAGGCTGGGACTCGACGAGTTGGAAGAACAACTCGGGGAGTTGGATGAAGATGGCCTGGAACTCGACGAGTTGGAAGAACAACTCGGCGAGTAGGTTGAAGATAGCCTTAGACTCGACAAGTCTGTTCTTGGACTCGGCGAGTCTTGTCGAAGAGTCCCAATCTTTCTGGTTGAGCCGTGAATCGGTGAGTCAAGGGATGACTCGGTGAGTTGTGTGTGAGTGGACTCAAAGTTGTTGGACTCGGTGAGTTTCGGGGTGACTCGGCGAGTTGGGTCGCGGATTGAAGGAAATGCTGAGCATGGGAACTCGGCGAGTCATCGGGTTGACTTGGCGAGTAGAGTCAGTCAGGGGTTGACTTTGACCTTGTCTTTAACCAAGGGTTGACCAGTTGATTTCCAGGGGCATTTTGGTAATTATTGAATATTGTTTTGAGTTCAGTGCCTTGGTAGTTGTCCGGTGGTGGAGACCGTATCAGTGATCGGAGCAGCTTGGGTGATCTGTTCAGTCAGCAGTTTCGAGGTGAGTTATCCTCACTATATCAACAGGGTCTAAGGCACCAAGGCTGGCCCTTATCGGATTGAGATCCGGGTAGTTGTTGTTATGTTATTGCTTTGATATGTTTGCATCCTGGTAGCTAGGATGGTATATGTTAGAGACCTGATTGAGATAGGTATCCCGAGATGTAGGGTGATGCTATGCTAGTGACCGGTTAGGTCGGTATCCTGGTTAGGATGATGATATGTTATGTGATATGTTTGATCGGCTTGTTGACTGTGAATTGCTATATGATTGTATGTTTATGTGCACATGGTTGTTTGGACTGGAGTTGGGTTGAGGCGGGTCCTGCTTTGTGCTGTAGGCCAAGATACCCAGGGCGGACCGGTTGTCCCGAAGGCCCAGCGAGCGGTCTGGATAGGCTGTAGGCCCCAAGAGGGCGGACCAGATGTGCCGAGGCTCGGAGAGTGGACCAGGCCGACTGAAGGCCTGGTGCGGGCGGACCAGTCATACTGTAGACTCAGAGAGTGGACCAGGTGGATTGAAGGCCCGGTGTGAGCGGACCAATCACACTGTAGACTCGATGTATGTGATTAGATTCGGAGAGTGGACCAGGTGGATTGAAGGCCCGGTATGGGCGGACCAATCACACTGTAGACTCGAGATATATGGTTAGACTCGGAGGGTGGACCAGGTGGACTGTTGGCTGGTGCGGCGAACCAGTCCCACAGTAGACCCGAAGTGCATGGCTGTTCTGTGATCGGATATGTTATGGCATGTTATGCGTGTATGGTATATGTGGTTGGTATTTTGGGGATATCTTACTAAGCTTTCGGGCTTACAGTTGTGGTTTAATGTTTTTCAGGTTCTTCAGGAGACCGTGGCAAGGCGAAGGCATGATCGTACCGCTCCTCGTGTTTATATTGTGATGAGATTCTGGGAATACTTAAAATAAATTGTATTAAAAACCTTTTTGTAATAACTTTAGTGGAATCGGGTTGTTTTCGAAAATTTTAAATTGGTTGAAAGTTTTGGTCGTTACAAGTTGGTATCAGAGCCTTGGTTTGAGTGAATTGGAGGAACACTCATGTGACTCCAGTCTCAAGTCGAGGAGAGTTTTCAAAAGAGTATTTAAAATGGTTTTCAAAATGAGTAAAGGAGGACGTAGAGGTACGATCAGCCGGAGCCAGTAAGTAACTCCAAAATACCATACATGATATTTGTTTTTGAGCTTTGTTAGAACAGCATGCTAGTGCTAGGCTAGGGATCTTCAGGATTTCATGATAATGTTGCCTGATTTGTGATGCCTGTAGCCTAGGGTTTCCTTATGAGAGATTTCTAGTGTTCCTCTAGTTGTGAGGGTTGAGCGTTGTTATGCATGTTTTCACTAGGGTGTTGTGGTAGTACTTCAAACAAATATGGGTGATGTGGAAGGTAGTATGGGCCCGTACTACTGAAAGCACAGGACCCATATGCGTATCAGGGAAACCATGACCTCTAGGGTTGGGTTAAGAGAGTTGGTTCCGGGGATAGTGGGAAGAGTATGAGATTTTGTGTGGTTTTTTTTAGTATGGAGATTCTGAGGCATGCTGGGAGTGGATCCGGATCAGGATCGGGAGCAGGAGAGGGACTTCCGGGTGGGTCGGTACCGCCCGAGGTTATTGGTCAGATGAGCACGTACGAGTTGGATGCGAGGATTCGTGAGATCCTGCGTGATGAGATAGCTAAGTTGTTCCGGGCTGAGTTGCCGGAGCTGTTTGGGTCGATCAAGACCGCCATGGTTGAGTATTTTGATGAGCGCTATGCAGCTCTCACAGAGACGGCTGCCGTGGCGGCTACAGCGGCTGTAGCAGCGGCAGGGGGAGGAGCTGGTCGGGGCTTTCAGTATCGGGACTTCGATAATACGAAGCCTCCCACCTTCGATGGAGTTCAGGACCCGATTGTTGCAATGAGGTGGTTATCGGACGTGGAGGGGTGTTTCTTCACATGTTCATCCCCTGCTGAGCAGAGGGTGAGGTGTGCTCTGAACCTGTTGAGGCTCGGGACGAAGGATTGGTGGAGATTGACCACGGGGTCATATTCGGATGCGCAGAGGGCTACGGTTTCATGGGATCAGTTCAGGGAGATGTTCAGCACTCGCTATGTTCCGCAAGTTGAGAGGGAGAGATTGGCTCAGGAGTTCCTTGAGCTGAAGCAGGATTCGGAGTCGGTGACTGAGATCACCAAGATGTTCACTGAGTGAGCGATGTTCTGCCCTGAGTTCGCTTCGGAGCAGGCTCAGATGTCTTGATATCTGAGCATGCTCAAGAGGGATATCAGACAGTTTGTGTCTACGCAGAGGTGCGAGACCTTGTTGGAGTTGCAGGAGGCCGCCAGGCGGCGCGAGTTAGAGATTGAGTTGCAGATGCGTGAGTTGAGGCAGGCTCCGGTGCAGTTGCAGCCGGCGCCAAAACGGTCCAAGATCATTGATTCTAGAGTGGGGGATCTGAGTAGCCACACTTGTGGGAAGAATGGAAGGAGTCACACCGGAGTTTGTAGGTCCGGTGGTGCATGCCGCAAGTGCGGAAAGGAGGGGCACTATGCGAGGGATTGTCGGTAGTCAGCGCCGGCTCGGGATTTGAGGATTTGTTACCATTGTCATTAGGTTGGACATTTGAGGGTCAACTGTCCACAGCTCGCTGCAGGACCAGTGTAGGCTCCTACACCGGCCACTTTGAGGATCACAGGTGGAGGTCAGGGTGGAGCGGAGCCCCCAAGGGCTCAGGGTCGTGCTTTTCAGCTCGCAGCAGAGGATGTCGGAGCAGTGCCGGATGCAGCCGCGGGTATGTTTCTTCCACGATGTCTTGTTATCTTATGATTATTGTGGAGTATTATTTATGTGCTAGTATCTTTGTGTGGTTCTCGGTGTGGTATCCGTTGTTCTTTGAGGATTATGGTATGGTTATGGGTTAGTGTTAGGGATTTCGTTGGTTATCAATCATGGTGTTGTTAGTGGGAATCTGGCATTGGTCTGAATGTCGGGTAGCATCTGTTTTCTGAGGAGTGGTTAGCTACAGATTGAATTTCTTTCGAGCGGGATGATCAGTGTGGAAATGTGATTTTTGTGAATGTTGTTAGTGCTAGTGGGAAATCAGTCCGCGTGTAAGAGTGGTGTTGTGCAGGGTTGTTTTGGGTGGTCGGTAATAGCGACCGGTGTTTGATAGTCAGTGCTATAAGTGGGGGAGAATTGGAAAATTCTCCAGATGATCGATGAGTATGTGAGGTTGTTGAGCTGTCTGGGATTCAACAGTGTTCTGTCAGCCAAGAGCGTAGGCTGGCATGAGTAAGTAACAGGCATGAGGGGCGGAATACAGACCAAGGGTACTTATTTACGGAGGTTTGGGATCAGGCCGGGATTGAGTTGAGTGATGGAGATAGCGTTCGGAACCCCTAGAGGGCTAGAACGGTATGCATGGGAAGATTTCCCGGAGAGATAGCTCGGAATGTTCCAAGTCTTCGTCTGTGGAATACAATTCTTTCAATCTATCCCAGATCTCTATAGCTGTAGTACAAGAACTCACTACACAAAACGTATCCGACTGCAGCGCAAAGCTTATCATCCTCAGAGCCTTGATATTGCATTGAAACTTCTCCTTTTCATCCTGAGGAATATCATTGACATTATTGACAAGCTGATTGTATTCTTTCTGTGTTTTAAAAATCTTGGAGGTGCTTGTGTGAGCGAATGGGCCTGCAGTAATAGCTTCCCAGATTAAATAACCATTATCCTCCGATCCAATCACATAGTCTTCAAAGTGATGCATCCAGAATTCATAGTCTTGTGTATACAAGATCGGTATTCTTGTTGTAGACCCTATGTTGTTGGAGATACTGAACGGATTGGTTTGTGAATCATCCATGGACATTGTAAATACTTATAATCGATAACCTGTAAAAGATCAGACTTGCAATATATCGTTAGGGTTAGATCAACAATTAATGAAACACGTCAATATAGAGTGACGACTCAATAAATATCAATCAATGCGGAATTAAAAACCCTAAGAACTTCTTCGACAAAAGAGATGTGTATGAATTACACAGTCTCCTGCTCGGATACCAATTGATGAGTTTAAAACTCTTAGATCGATTAGATCTTTCACAAGTACGACTATAGAAATCAAACAATTCAACACAATATGAGAATAAACACAGATCTGAATCAAATGTATGCTTATGATTCAAAACAGAGTCACGCCTCAGCAGAGCTCGATGAAGAACTTTCGCTGTAGAGGCGAGCTAGGGTTTACAAAACTATAAAGCAAATAACAATGAAAGCGATCACTTCTAAGTCTGCACGCATGCAGCTTAAATACTAAACCCTAGTACAAAAATATGCACGGTTGGACAGACCCAATACCGGCATTCAAACTGGGCTAAGGACCGAGCCCATGACACAATCTAGTAAACCCAACACTCCTCATCATCGACTCCCTAACCAATGCCCCATTATGAGAACTATCATGAAATTAGAGACCTAACTCCTGATGGGTTTTGAACATTCTAACACTTCCTAAGTGTACATGCAACCCTAATAACCTTGGATCTACGTTTTTCTAATTATCATGCAAAGTTGATTACCAAGGTTATGATCCTATCTAGCATACATGGGGAAACAATTTTAACTTCAATAAAAGATAGAACTACATAACTTGTTGTTGATTTTGATCCTTGAGGCCTTGTGAGCCTAGCACCCCAAGTGTGATGCCTCAAATGCTTCACACAACACCAAATGCTATGGAGTAAACTTGGAGAGAAAGTATAACACTCTAAAAATTGGCTCTAGCCCATAAGAATACATGTGTAACCGATTTTGGGAGAAACATAAGCTTTATATAGTGTTGACACATCTAGGGTTACACCATGTAAACCCTAATGTGTCATGACTCTTCATTTCCATGACCCATGGGTTTGTAACTCCCATGGAGCATCCAATGGGTTTAACCCAACTTGATTATCCATGGAGCCTCTTAGCCCACTATAGATGATATGGATGATTTACATAATGAACCCATATATTTAATTAGTTATCTTTTGATCATTTAATTAATTCTAAATTAATTCTTGACCAAACTAATTAAATAATATTATTAATATATTAGAACTTATAATATATTAATAAACCACAAGTGTTATTTCTCTCATTTAGTCTATCCAATTGCATGGTGCCATGCAACCCAAATGGACCATGCCGGGTCGGGTCAAGTACATACCAAAAATAGTTATGGACTTAGACACCTTATCCAACAGTCTCCCACTTGGATAAGTCTAATAAGTATAACTGCAAGTATGACTTCAGGAACTGATCGGCAATCATAGCTCTTTTCAAGGTTTCTCGGAACTGAGAAGATGATGGTATGCCATTTCAGATAAGGGTTCATATAATCCTCTGTTCTTAGATATCAGCCGGACAAACACATGGACATAGTCTTGCTTATTGTCCAGCAGTTTGTTTCCCGATTTACAATTTGTTTGACATAGAACTTAATTGAACACAACAACTTAGCTCTGACCGGGCCCGGTACATAGGTCAAAACAAAATCATCGAGGGGCCCAGATATCAGCTTCTCATCCAAGAAGGAACAGATAAACTTCGACGCATATGCTCGTTCTACTATTTGTTAAATTACACACAAACACATGTTTTATAACATCGAGTTACCAATGCGTTTTTGCATGATCAATGCATAACTAACTCATAGTTAACAAGTCATATCTTTAGGTTTGAAGACTTATATGATATTACCGTCCCGCGATCACTCGAGATAAATTCCATGAAGTGATACGAACGAGCGTGGGTTGAATCTAATACTCAGAACTTATGAGCACTCATGAGTGTTGAGGCCATGTCCAACATCTTAGACCTCTACAACCAACTCATGATAGTCTTACTTCATATCTACTTCCAACATATGACTGACCATGGATAATTTTAATAATATGTAAAACAACATAAATATTCTGGAAGTCAAAACATGCAAAAGAAATAATAGTAAATGATTGACAAGGGATAGCAACACTTTAAACATAAATAAACACAACTTTTATTCATCATCAAATGTCAATTACATTTTACAAATTTCAAAATTATCTAACTACTAAGACTAATATCATCCTTCAGCCCTATGCTCCTAGCATGCTAGAGATGCTTAACCCTATCCAGTCCCTTCGTGGGGGGATCTGTCGGGTTCTCATCCGATGATACCCTATTCGCCACGAGAAGTCCTTCTTCTATACCATGTCTGATGAAATGATATTTTATGTCAATGTGTCTGGATCTACCATGATCCCTTGGTTCCTTTACTAAGGCAACTGCACTTTCACTATCATAGAAAATCTCTATGGGCTTCGATATAGCTGGTACAACTCCAAGGTCTCCATTGAAGTTCTTTAGCCACATAGCCTCTTTTGCCACCTCGCTTGCCTCTATATACTCTGATTCGCAAGTTGAATCAGCCACTGTCTCCTGCTTGGAACTTTTCCAAGAGATTGCTCCTCCGTTTAAGGTAAAGACCCAGCCCGATTGAAAGCAGAAATTATCCCTATCACTCTGGAAGCTAGCATCACTATACCCTACAATTCTCAAGTCATCACTCCCACCAAGGGTATGGACCCAGTTCTTAGTCCTCCGCAGGTACTTCAGAATGTTCTTTACCGTTGTCCAGTGAGCCTTACCAGGATTCCCCTGATACCTGCTAACCATGCTTAAAGTAAAGGCTACATCAGGACGAGTACAGGTCATAGCATACATGATCGAGCCTACTGCGAAAGCATAAGGTACCCGACTCATTTCTACAATCTCATCCTCAGTACTCGGACTCTAAGTCTTACTCAGTCTAGCGTTACTCTGGATGGGTAACTCTCCTTTCTTGGAATCTTGAATGCTGAATCTCTTCAGCAGTTTATCCAAGTATGTACTCTGACTAATTCCAATTAGTCTTTTACTCCGGTCTCTCAAGATCCTTATCCCTAGAATATAGGCAGATTCTCCTAGGTCCTTCATATTGAAACACTTCCCAAGCCAGGACTTAACTTCCTGTAGAGTTAGGATTTCATTTCCTATGAGTAGTATGTCATCCACATACAGTACCAAAAAGCTAACCATACTCCCACTATCCTTGACATAAACACAAGATTCATCTTCACTCCTTGAAAAACCAAACTCTTTGACTTTCTCATCAAAGAAAAGATTCCATCTGCGAGGTGCTTGCTTTAATCCATAGATGAATTTCTCAAGCTTACACACTCTATTAGGGTACTCTGTGCTAACAAAACCCTCTGGCTGATTCATGTAAACATCCTCAGCCAACTTTCCATTAAGGAAAGTGGTTTTGACATCCATTTTCCGTATTTCATAGTCATGAAATGCAGCTATGGCTAACAATACCCTAATAGACTTAATCTTGGCTACTGGTGAAAAGGTCTCATCATAATCAACTCCTAGAGTTTGAGAAAAACCCTTTGCAACCAATCGTGCCTTATAAGTGTGTACATTACCATCCATGTCGGTCTTCTTCTTGAAGATCCATTTGCACCCAACTTTCTTACGATCTGGAATATTGTCAACGAAATCCCAGACCTGATTGTCATACATGGATTGTATGTCGCTATCCATTGTCTCTTTCCATTTAGCAGACTCGGGGCCTACCATGGCTTCCGTATAGTTGTTAGGTTCATCCAGACTTACCAGTTTCCCATCACTGATAAGTTTCTCACCTTCCGCAGTAATATGGAAACCATAGTAATACTCAGGTACATTCATAACCCTTGTGGAACGCCTCAGAGGTACAATTGGAGGTATAAAGTATAAGCTCCTGAAGTTCTTACCATAGTAATAGGGTTTGAGGTTCCTTCACCACTTGACTCTTGAAGTTCTTCAAGGTCAATTAGCCTCCCACTGTCTCCTTGGCTTATGAACTCTCTCACTCGAAAGACAGCCCTCCTTGCTATAAAGACCACATTCTCACTAGGTCTGTAGAAGAGGTAACCAAAGAATTTTTGTGGGTAGCCAATGAAAATACACCTCTCACTTCGAGGTTCGAGCTTGTGATGAGTCTCGCGTCTCATGAAAGCCTCGCAACCCCAAACCTTGATGTGGGCTAGACTAGGAACTTTTCCAGTCCACATCTCGTGAGGTGTTTTGGCAACCTTCTTTATAGGGACCAGATTAAGGATATGTGTGGCAGACTCTAAGGCATACCCCCAAAATGAGATTGGTAGCGTAGCTCGACTCATCATGGAACGAACCATGTCCAACAAGGTTCGATTACGCCTCTCAGCTACACCATTCAACTGTGGTGTCCTGGGAGGTGTCAATTGTGAGACAACCCCACATTCCCTTAGATAGTCGAGGAACTCAGTACTAAGATACTCACCACCATGATCGGATCGAAGCATCTTAATTTTCCTGCCCAATTGATTCTTGACTTCCTGTTTAAACTCTTTAAACCTTTCAAAGGTCTCTGACATTATGCTTGATTAAGTAGACATATCCATATCTACTATAATCATCTGTAAAAGTCATATAATAACGATTAACATCCCTTGTGGCAGTTTTAAAGGGTCCACATACATCTGTGTGTACAAGATCCAACAAACCTTCACCCCTTTCACAAGAACCAGTGAAGGGTGACTTTTTCATTTTTCCAAATAAGCATGATTCACAACTATCATCTGACTTTAGGTCAAATGATTCCAAAACTCCATCCTTTTGGAGTTGGCCTATGTGTTTCTTGCTTATATGTCCAAGATGACAATGCCATAATGATGCTTTATCCAAGTTATTATCATTAGTAGAATCAATACACAATACATTATTTCCTAAATTATCTACAACAGACACAACTTCATACACACCATCTCAAGGTAATGCTTTAAAATAAAACACATTATTAAAGAAAGCATTTATTCCACCAATTTCATTATCAAAAGAAAAGGTAAAACCTTGTTTATACAAATGATGAAAGGAAAAAACATTTCTTGCCATTTCTGGCAGGTGAAACTTTCCTATTCCCCATGATCAAGTTTATCTTTCCATGCTCCACATTCTCACTTCCTCTTAGTCCCTGCAATTCAGAACAAATATGAATACCGCAACCGGTATCAAGGACCCAAGAGTTAGAATAAAGTGAATTATTAGATGAGATAATGTAAATATCTGCATGGTTGGGTTTCACTTTCCCATCCTTCAAATCTGGCTGGTACTTTGGACAGTTACACTTCCAGTGCGCCTTTTCATGGCAGTAGAAGCATTCAGCCTCTTTGGGATCAGAAGAAGGTGTAATGAAACCTTTCTTGGTTCCGCTAGAAGAGGAGCCATCAAGGGTCTTACCCTTAGTACCCTTCGAAGGGTTCTTTCTCTTCTTCCCTCTACCTTTCCCGATTTCCAGGACAAGTGTTGAGTTTGGAGTAGTAATAGGAGTGGTCACAACCGAATTACCTTTAAGACCTGATTCTGCAGTCTTTAGGAGTCCCTGAAGTTTGCTAAGTGTAACTTCCTCCTTATTCATGTGGTATGTCATGCGGAATTGATCATAACACGAAGGTAAGGAGTGCAAAATAATATCTATTTCTAACTCCTCAGGGAAGTTCACATTCAACTTCATCAATCGATCCACATACCTTTGCATTTTCTGCATGTGTCTTATGATGGTTCACCATCTTTCATTCGGGTTGTGATCATACAGGAGATGATTTCGTATCGCTCTTGACGAGCACTCTGATGGTAGCGGTCCATCAAATCCTGGTGCATCTCAAAAGGATAATAGTCCTCATAGGAATTTTGGAGCTCAGCTGACATGGTGGCCATCAAGATGCATGCCACTTTTGTAGCATCTCTTTCATGAACTTCATATTCAGCAAGCTCCTCAGGAGTAGTAGTTGGTTCAGGCACCTTGAGCTCCTTGTCAAGAACATATTCATTGTTCTCGTAACGAGTGACCATCCTGATGTTTCTGATCCAGTCAGTAAAATTGGATCCATCAAAGATGACTCTCCCACAAAGGTTCATGAGAGAGAGAAGGAGCCAGTAGGGTTTGAGCCAGGAGTAGCACCGTTGGAAGACATCTGAAAAGAAGAAAATAAGTTTAGTTTAGATATAGGGATAGTCCTTAATAAAACACCCAAATGTAGTATTAAGGCTAGGATCCAATCATAATATATTATAACCTAGAAGAGGGATGTCGTAATCCAAGTTATAACATATTTGAAAGGTAGGTGAATGATGATTCACCACTTTCCACCATGAAAACGAAATATAAATTATTAGGTTTTATTTGGCTTTTAGAAATTCCTAGATTCTTTAAGATTCATTGAACTTTTCAATGACATGTTTCAATCTCGAGTGTGCCCTTCATGTTTTGTGACTGGGATACCGAGGATCACAAAACAAGGTGTGAAGTAACCATGCAAATTACTTGGTACCCTTAATGTTTTTTTCACTTAATCGTTGTGTCGATAAACCACACGCGCTCCTTCCGACCTCATGAAAAACCTTAAGTCACCCTTTGCCTCCCTTGTTAAGTCCAAGTTAGTGTGCCGGTAAACTACACACGCTCCATCAACGACTTAAACAAGGTGCAAAGTGTAATTTCATGGATTAGCACGTTATTCATATTTTTCCTAAAGTAACTAAGATTGGGAATTTATAAAACATTTAGTTACTTTATAATAGTCGTTATACTTTTAATGAGAAATTTTTAAGTCACTGTCCTACCCGTTCGGCTAACGACCCTCCACCAGTCAAGGAAGGAGTGGCTGAGAGTGGACACCCATTGAGCTGCCATTTTATAGGCAACAACGTTATACCCCCCTTATAGATCGGCTTCGTGAATGAGGCGTACTAGCGGTAAGACGACTTTGATCTTATACATACACACACACACACACACACACACACACACACATATATATATATATATATATATATATATATATATATAATTAACTTATAATATTATAAGTATAAGGGTTGAATTTTAACTTTTAAAATTCTAAGGGTTGGAACTAAAGTTTTAATATGACTTTACTTGTTCCAAAACTTGAGAGCAAGTTTTGTAAACATTCAAAACTTTTCATTTCTCATAACTTGTGAATTTAATTAAGTATTAAAACTGAAGACACTTCAATTTTTTAACTCTTGTGTTCTTTTAATGGTTTTAATTCAAGTGTGACTCTTGGTTTTCCATAACTTGAGGACAAGTTATGGACTCCATTAAAACACATTATGATCAAGAACTAAACTACCAAGTAGGTTACAAAGAATTTCTATGATCATCTAATCTTCACAAGTTCAAGAACATGAATATGAACAATTTCAAGAATCATAAATTACACTTAAAAACTTGTAATTTTGATAATTGTCATTGTAAATGGATTAGCATAAACATTACACCAACTAAAACAAGTTTTACAACACCAAAACAGTTTAGGGTAATGTTTCTAGTCCATTTCCAGCAACAAAAGTCGAAAATCTGCATTCTGAGGCTCCTACTCGTCGAGTGCATGAACCTACTCGGCGAGTAGGATGAATTTACACATGAACTCGGCGAGTCCCCCCATGGACTCGGCGAGTTCAGCAGGTAGATTGCACAACATCTACTTTTTTCAACAATTTTGCACAAATAACAAACAAACAAGCCTAGGCTCTGATACCACTTATGGGGTTTGAGCATTCTAACACTTCCTAAGTGTACATGCAACCCTAATAACCTTGGATCTATGTTTGTCTAATTATCATGAAAAGTTGATTTCTAAGGATATGATCCTATCTAACATACATGGCGAAACAATTTTAACTTGAATAAAAGCTAGAACTACATACCTTGTTGTTGATTTTGATCCTTGAAACCTTGTGAGCCTAGCCCCCCAAGTGTGATGCCTCAAATGCTTCACACAACACCAAATGCTATGGAGTAAACTTGGAGAGAAAGTATAACACTCTGAAAATCGGCTCTAGCCCTCAAGCATACATGTGTAACTGATTTTGGGAGAAACATGAGCTTTATATAGTGTTGACACATCTAGGGTTACACCATGTAAACCCTAATGTGTCATGACTCTTCATTTCCATGACCCATGGGTTTGTAACTCCCATGGAGCATCCAATGGGTTTAACCCAACTTGATTATCCATGGAGCCTCTTAACCCACTATACATGATATGGATGATTTACATAATGAACCCATATATTTAATTAGTTATCTTTTGATCACTTAATTAATTCTAAATTAATTCTTGACCAAACTAATTAAATAATATTATTAATATATTAGAACTTATAATATATTAATAAACCACAAGTGTTATTTCTCTCATTTTGTCTATCCAATTGCATGGTGCCATGCAACCCAAATGGACCATGCTGGGTCGGGTCAAGTACATACCAGAAATAGTTTTGGACTTAGACACCTTATCCAATAACACCCACACTTGATATCCATCAAATCCAATGAGAGCCACCGCCCCAATGTACTCCTCTTGATCACCCGACACTACTTTTAACATATGCCCTACTATACTCAAATAGAGTGTATCCTTGTCCTTGACCATCTCAGTCCCCACTAATGACCCTCTCATGTGATAATATTACGTTGCGGCAGGCATACTGCCCAGATACTCTAGTGAAAAATCACAAACAATGCTACCCCACAGGGTTAACCTCCAAGCTCAGAAACCGAGAGCTCAATATTTGTTCTGCTCCTCACGGGAAACAGAAATAGCACAACTCTGAACACAGAAAATGAGATATCTACTATCAGCTGATTGCTCAAGTCAAACTGTAATCCTCCATAAAGCACCATTTCTACTCATCCTTGAGTCTTGCGACTCCAAATGACATCTCACCAAAAATCTCTCGGAAACGTACTCGATTTCCCTCTCAAGGTATGCTCTATTGAGACTTGTCCAAAATGGCCCTCAGTCCCCATACTCTATCACATCTTATCCTAGTCTAATCAATCACACTAGATAACTAGTAAAACCCAAAGGACTAACCGCCACAAATCATGGTACTCAAACCATGTTATTTCTTATCAATCTGCTACGAATCATGGTACCCAAACCATGTTATCTCCTCTCAATTTGCTATGAATCATGGTACCCGAACCATGTTATCTCCTCTTAATCTGCTACTTAGAACCTATGGAATTCTCCTTGTTTCAAGTATGGGTCCTCTGCTTTCAGTAGTATGGGCCCATATTACCTGCCACATCTAACCATACTTTCCACACGGATCGTCCAGATTCTCTAAGTACCTGCTCAACTTTCTCGATCACCAATCTCGCTATATGCACTCACCTCCGACGGATACTCTTCCCTAAACAGCATACTTATAGGACTCAAATTACTCACGTGGCTCCTGTAGGTTCTCACACTTCTCTGTCATCAGCTACTGAATAACTCCTTATAATCCCAACCATCTACCTGCTGAATATCGTCATATTCACTTGGTAGATGACTCCTATTATCAAGAGTTCCACAAAACGGAAAGTAAGCAGCATTTGGGCATCGAATAACCTCCACCGATACTATCACACCACTTGAGCACACAACTCCAATTGGTGTACTCATGACTCAAAGCAATCACTGAACTCAGGCTGTTTCACCTCTCACGGTATCTAATTCCTCTTCTCAATAGACTCTTCAAATGCTCATCTAGGTATCTCTCCTATATTATCCCTCGAATCATAACTCCTTCACTAAATGATTCATGCTAGATACTCTTACTCAGCACATACTCAGGCATATAACAGATAACAACAATCCCTAGGATAAGGCATCACAAATCAGACATCTCTAGCCCTAAACATGAATTACCTAGCCTATCCTCCAGCAAGCATAATGATCTCTCATAACATCTCATTAATATTTCATAAAGTCAACAATTTTTGGTATTTTGGGAAATCACCGTTCGGGCTCTGGCTGATTGTACACACTTCTCCTTCTCGCTTTTCTCTTAGAAAGTCTTGCTCGTTTTAGAAAAATCTTTTCTTTTGAAATCAAATCCTTAGTTTGAGTCTAGATATACCCGAAGGTTAATCTGAATCCCTCAAACCAAGGCTCTGATACGGACTTGTAACACCGTAAAATTTCAAATAAATTTTTCATTTAAAATCGCATAATTCTTATAACACATTTCACAAAAATCTCATTTATTTAATTTACAAATCACAACTCCATAATTGTTTGATTAAAATCCAGGATCTTCCAAAACATAACTCTTTCCCTGGTGTGTACAATCAAGTTGGTTCCTTCTCGCGATCCTGAGAAAAACCTGAAACACATAACACATAAGACAGTAAGCACGAAGCTTAGTGAGTTCCCTAAAATACCACACACACAACCCATTATCCACTCGAGGCTATATCACTGTAGGACCCTCCAATCAATGTGTCTCAGTGGGACCCTCCAATCCCACGGTTCTTTGGACCCTCTTGTACGATCTTTAAAACTCCGCATTGCATAAATCACAAAGACATAATGCACAACATACAACATAAGGCATGATAACATAATACTCAATGTAAGCACATAATAAACTCCGCTCACATATAAGTACCACTTTAGGTAAAGTATAGTGAGAGGACTCACCTTGCTAACTACAAGGAATTATCCTCGATCTCGAATCTCGAACCAGCGATCGCCTAACACATAAGGTAATTATCTCTAATCAATACTCAAATTTTCAAATCTAAGTAAACCAAATGTTACTCTTTCTCTCTCTCTTTCTCTCTCTCTTTCTTTCTCTCTCTCTCTCTAAATCCTGAAATGGATAAAAGACCATTTTTACACATCCATGGTCTGCATTACTCATTTATGCCCAAATCCTAAAGTCAACAGAAGTCAAACTCGATTCAACAGTCCATATTTGACCGGACTCGTTGAGCGCACTCATTCAACTCATCGAGTCCGCTCGTATCTTCAGAAGTCTCATGAAGGTTCCACTCAGCTCGTCGACTTGACCCCCAACTCGATGATTTATCGCTTGGCCGTGAATACCGAGACGGACCTGAACCAACTCGTCGAGTCAACTCATGGACTCAACGAGTTTACTCATTGTAATTTCCCATTCAGATGTTCCAAGTCCGATCCATTACTCTAATCCTTAGATCTAGCCTCCTAAGGTCCAAAAGTCACGTAAAGTTTGGATCTTTATGACCATGCATGGCCTATATTGTTCTAAATGCCATTACAACTCCAACAAGGGCACCAAACACATTATCTCTTTATGTGATTGAATAAAGCTTGAATCTTTGGACCCTCTATACCTCACAAGGTCTAAATCTGAAGTCTAGACCTAGAAAGGGACTCCATGTGCTGATATTTCAATAAAAAGGTGATAGAAAGCCCTAATCATCAAAACATAGGATCTAATCACCACAAGGAGAAAGGTGAGAGCTTTTTACCCCTCCCAGAAGCTCTTGGACGAAATAAAACTGATCCACTGGCCCCCTTCTTGTTCGTTGATGACTCCTTCCCTCCTATTCAAAAGAAATGCACCACAAGACCCCAAAATTAGCTCGTTTCACACTCTCTAGCTCAAAAGGACGTTAGGGTTTACTCTTAGTGAACGTGAGCTGCAAATGAGGCTATAAGTTCCTTTATATAGGCCCCAACCCCCAGGAAATTAAGATTTCTCTGCCCAGCACCTACTCGGCGAGTCAGCCCTCCGACACTTCGAGTCAACTCATTAATTCCACGCTGGTAACTAGGCCCTACTCGGCGAGTCGGACTCACGACTCGTCGAGTCACTCTATAAGTCTCAAGGTTAAACACACATTTAATGGATCCGAAAGTCCGGATGTTACAAAATCTTGAAGTTTAGAACTAGTTTGAGAAAGAGATTTCTCACTATGATATAGATTAGTGTTTAACTGCTTAATTCTAGTCTTAAGTTCTAGTTTCATGTGATTTGATTTGACAACCCGATATTTTGAGACAATAAAACGTAACACCAGTCAAATTTAAGCCAAAATATAACTTTCCTAAAAATCTTATTTGGGTTAAATAAAGTAGTAGGAATCATTGCAAGGTTTTCGTACATATAAAGAACACTAAAATCTGAGTTATAACGAAGAAGTTATGACCAATCTCAGATTCGCGGCAAAAACCGGCAACGCTGATAAACGTAAAACGCAAAGTTTCGATACAATAATTTTTAGCCTTAAGTATCTAAACGAAAGTATTAGATTATGTTAAACCATGATCGTGCCTAAAAAGAACGCCCAAAATGGACTTCGTATGAAGAAGATACAATTTTTCTAAGTTTCGTAACAGCAGTAGACATCTAAAAAGTCGAAATAAAGATCGAGCAATTTTTAGCCGACGCAACTTAAACGAAAGTTGAGGGTCTCCACAATAGGAGTAAAATGATAAAAAGACAAACGAAAACTGACGTCGAATAAAGAAGCTACAAATTTTTAACGGAATTTAGCAGTCCCGACCTATTAAAAACATATCATTAAAAATAAATTCAAAACTAGCCGACGGAGTCTAAATGAAAGTTGTAGAGCATAATCTCACCTACGCGTGGATATAAAGAACGCGCAAAAACGGAGCCCGTACGCGAAAGTTACGGAATTTAGAAGACGGAAGCCAGGATTACGCCCAACGTAATGTAGGAGTACGCCCAGCGTACTCAGGTGCAGGATCGAGTCCCATCGGCTGCAGCTCTACGCCTAGCTAGACTCGAGTCGTAAGCCATGACGCAAAGTTACACCCAGCGTAACCAATGTACGCCCAGCGTACTTCGGTGGTACGCCCAGCGTACTCGACTTTCCAGCACTATAAATAGAAGGCATGAGCTACGGGTTTTGGCACACCTTCTCAAACTCCCACACACTCTCTCATACTTTCAAGCTCAAGAAGCTGTCCCGACGCCCTCGGTTTCCGCACCCGAGCCCCCGACGAAGATTCTACTCTACCGAGACCCCCGAGAAGCTCGAAGACGCAGCTTTCCGCGGTTGAAGTTCTGCTCGACTCTAGTCCCACTCTCTTCAAACCGAACAAGTGAGTTCATACCCCTATAAACTACCTTTTCAAATATGTTATCAATGCTTTTTATACGCTTTCAAGGGGGGGAATACAAGTAAACACACGGTTATTATCGTGTGTAACCTAAAGTTTCATTATATACTCTCTTATTCAAGCAAACCATATGTGATTCATAATTACTACATGGAAACTTTAGTACACAAAATATATCACGATAACATCTTGTCTTTTTAAATTAAATGTGTGGATAAATACATACAAATCAAACACTTTATCAATACTTTGAGTAAATGAGTTCATTTATGTCACTACAAAGGTTACACTTTACATAACAAGTGAGCATTTCACCAGGGTTTATTATACAAACGAAACAAACTTTTGGGAAAACTATAATAGTTCACGACAAACATTTTTACATGTTAAAAACTCTTTCTCCAACTGCCTTACATATTTTATATTTCCTTTCAAACGCTGTTAGAATCGTATTTCAAACAAATGTCTTCTTATACTTAAAAATTGTGTTTATCAAACAAACTACTTTCAAATCGTCTTAAAAACTGACATCAAGTCATCAATTTTTATTTATTTAACTTTTCAAAGGTTTTACAAAACTTCTTTTTATATTTTTATTGTCAAATGCACGCCAATACATGAGTATATATATATATATATATATATATATATATATAGACATAAAAGTTTCCATCCGTTGATTCAATACCTTTGGGTAACAAAGACACACTTCGGTTATACACGTACAATACTAGTAAATATAATAGGTATAGTTAGGAGATACTACTTACCATTCCAAGTACAAGAAAATCACACAAGAGTTGGTTTATTTATGAGTCTATACTAATACATTACATAGTATATGAAGAGATACGATTACATACAATTACAAGGCATACAATTTCAAGAATATACAATTTCAAGAAATATGATTACATAAGATAGTGTACTTGATATTCATGAAATTTTACATATTACAAGTACCATATCAAAGAGATATTTTCATATACAAGAACAAATAGACAATTTCATACGTAAATCTGTTTTATACTAGGTTTTGTGAGACAGTTCACGTACTTTCGAGTATGCATTATTAAGTCCTGTATTATATACCATAATCCCTTGTAGGGGGAGCATGATACTTGTGTATAGATCTATATGGGATTGACAATCCCACACCTAAGCTGTTAGCTACAGCTAGGCCGGCAGGCCTGGGGTGACAAATGTCATAACATTCCAACGCCTGAAGAACGTTGTTACAGGCAGTCTGGGTCATTAGCATGGTTATAAAACTCACATGGACTATTAAAAACACGTTGATTTACGAGGTTATCAAATACCTTAGCGATTATATACATATACAAATCTATTATTTTAAACATGAAATACACCATGATAATTCATTTTTGGGACTTTTAAACTACTATCCACTTATAAGCAAATATTGGATTTCTAAAAGCAAACCTTCAAAACAGTCGGGTCTTGGTAGAAGGCTACTTTTTCTACTAGTAGAAAATATGGGATTTTCTAGAGTTTTCAAACGTTTACAATTACTTACAAATATGTTAATTGGTACAAACTTTCCTTCAAACAGTTACAGGTTTTTCTTTACAGCTTTACAAATCAAAGTCACATAAATACTTATAAATTCACCAGCATTATTGCTGATACTCGCTTTCAAAATAACTTGTATTCCCAAGACACCGATAGGCAGGTATGAATACCAAGTTCTGTGAAGACGGAGCGGTCAAGACTCGTCTTTTATTTTGAATATTCATTTTGTAGAATTATACTATGAAAGAACTCAAATGTAATTAAAATTATACTATTAATGCAATGGATGATGTTGTTGCTTGTTTACTACTTTCCATTATTGTGATACATTACATGATGTCCTCCGCCCTAGAACGTTTCCGCCGTTCTTGGATTTGGGGTGTGACAGATTGGTATCAGAGCATTGTTTATAGTGAATTAAGTATATCAACCCATAAAAGATATACAAACTATAAATACAATAGGGATTTAAAATACTCTGATAAAGAGTCTATACTTTTAAATAATAAAATATTTAAGTAAGTATACGTGCCTGTATTCATACTAAAATCAGTGTCACTAAGACAGAACAAAAGTATTGCGATTGTTGGGCAGCACAAGTAGACTTAGAGACATATAGTCAAAACTGGGATGATATAGCCTGATCAACTATATTATCCGAGGGTTGACTAGCATGTGCCTAAGTGTGGTTGTGAGTTGCAACAAGTCTAAACACTTACCCACAATACCACAATGAGAACAATAGAACATAAACCTAAAATACTATAGGAGTATTTTGTGTATTACTATAAACTACTTATGTGTCAGATTCTTATACCCCAATTACCGCATAGATAACATAGTTGGACCCCATCCCCACGACGACCCGTACTTCCTGAGCGAAGGCAATGTTGGATGGTTCAGAGAAGAACCAGAGAATGATCACCCAATCCCTTTTGAATGATCACCATACTGAAGACCTTTCGGATGATGATAACTCCGAACCTAAGGAGGAGAACCTACCCCCGGTAACTCCCAATTCAACTCCTAACCCTCGTCCAGCTCTTCATGGCTCGACGCTTCCTTGGGTAGAATGCTTGGAAACATGGAGCGAAGAGCAAGATCAACATATGCCGTCTAAAGGACACCAAAGCTGCTACAACTTAAGCGAAGGGAGCTCAGCAGACAAAGTTCTACAAATCCTGATCCGTAGAGTTGCTCGAAACGAAATTTAGGGCAGGACGACTCTCCATTATATCGAAGTGGTTGAATGCCAATGCAAGAATGCACACCATCCACACCAATCGCCTTGAAAACACTCGTGAGAGATCTGAGAGAGACCATGAGATCATGCTGCAAGCTTTAGCTAAAACACGAGCTGAAGTCATAGAGCTATGAGTACGCCAGAGAGTGTACGAAAGACACCTTCTTGATAATGGAACGTCAATTGGCTGAACTAAGAGTTCACCAGAAGGATGACCGCCGCTAGTAAGAAATGCTTTATTTCCCTTCCTTGTTTAAAGGAATCGTTTTCCTGTGTATGTCCTATGTAGCATTTTTCTATGTAACTATCTTGTACTATAAGTACTATTAGTTAGGCCTTTATGCGGACAAAACATTTCTACTCCGGATATGATGTAAGACCATTCTACAAACATACTTCTACTCTGTACTAGGACTACATCATAGGGATGTAGGTCAAAATTTCGAGAACATACTCTTACTCTTTACTTAAAGCGATCGAAATACATCTAGGTTCAACCATAATATCTCACGAACTCCTTTTTCTTCCGTGTTACAGAATCATGTCGCTGAAGAAAAGTAATCAACCCATCAGCCAAACACCAACTCTTCAGATTGATGCAACTACCTTTCAAGTTGCAGTCTCAGCTGTCGTGACAGCTGTTCTGAATCACCTTAACGCTAACAACGCAAATGTTAGCGGGATGGTTTTCAATAATTCCAATCCAAGTAACAACCAAGTACACCCACGAGTAACAAACTACCACGACACTCCGAACCTCAAACCAAAGAGCAATAAACGAAAATTCTGGGATAGAGTTAAAGGCAAATCACCTCGAGGGACAAACAAGAAACCATCGTCGGTGGTAGTCTTCGCAGCCACGACATCTGCAACTCCTACCACCAATACTGCTAGTATCCCAATTATCCCTAACCCGGCTAGAAAGTATGCTGGAAACCTACCGAAGTGAAATAAGTGCAGCTTCCATCACCTAGGTAGTTGTCGTTTGTTACACTGCAAGACCTACAACAAGAACAGCCACACTACCCGCTTCTGCAAGACTCGGGTCCAACACATTACTTCGACCACCAATGTCGAAATTTCTCGGATATGCCATTTATGTGGTTTAATGGGACACTTCAAGAGGGACTGCCCAACAGAGAAGAACGACAGTGGAACAGGAGGAATTTAACCTCAGAATGGAAAAAGGCAATGAAGGACCCAATTATAATAGGGACTCACTTCCAATCGTCAACATTAAGTATGCTATTAAACATGTGTAAAACTAGTGCAACTCGAGTCTTATCTTTTGAGAGATCCCGTCGGTAAAGGGGACCCTCGTGCTGCGTATACTTGCCTTTTGTAGTATACCTTGCTCGCAACAATACTCTTGTAGTAAAACCAAAGTACTGTAACTCTGTTAAAAGTTACAATGTTGTGTTTTGTCTGTAACAACCTTATGATCAAATCTAATACCTTTATTTCCAAGTAAGTCCGATATCATCATACAACTTGACTCAATTTGATCCTCGCAATACCAGCTTCGTGCGTACTTCTCCTTCTCCAAAAACGTCTTTCTAGCGAAGCCGTCATTCCAGAACACCGAAATACTCATGCATGGAGTACCTCATGTTTCTTATCCTTTCCAAAGAAACCTCAGCAAACCTCCCCGAAGTATCACTCGTACAATACGCAAGTTCAATCTAAAGACCCATACGGTCGATCTATCGCTGAAGAATGTATACATAGGGGTGGTATATAATCAAGGTTCTATAGGTTTAGAATTGATGATTCCACTTTAACTTCTTTTCCTTGTTGGGATGTGGGCTTAAAGAAGAATCATTTAATCGACTACCTTTTCAATCTTAATTGTATACGACTCGTATACCCGAGACTGTGATGGATGAACCAGGTATGAGTTCTACTATGAACTTCTGGACGGAGACTGCCCAAGACTGCGAGTGATCGTGCTTCCGTAAGAATAAACTTAGAAATACGTATCCTTTTCCCCTAATTCGTGAGTAGTCATACTTCTTTTAGATCTTCACGACAGCTAATCCACCCCAAGGTTTTAACATCATGATCAGTAAGAGTTGGTTAAGTCTACATCGAACCGACATCAGGTGCTTTGATAAAGCAGTTCGTCCTAACCTCCCTAAACAACGAAGCTCTAGTTATTTACAGTGACAAACCAAGTACGAACCCTCTCATCATTTCGTGTATGCAAGCTCAGAAATACTTACGAAAGGAATATCATGTATTCCTTGCACACATCGCCGAGACGTGTCGAGAAGTGAAGGACATTCAGAACATCCAAGAAGTACGCGGTCTTCCTTAAACTTTTCCAGAAGGACAACCGAGACTACCAACACAGCGTCAAGTCGAATTCAGAATCGACTTAGTTCCAGGGGCTACCCTAGTAGCCAAATCACCTTATTGTCTAGCTCCAACCGAGATGCAAGAACTTCCTAACGAGCTTAACAAACTCCTCAGAAGGAGATTCTTTAGGCTAAGTTTCTCACTTGGAGGAGCACCGGACTTGTCTATAAACAAGAAAGAGCGTTCCAAACGCTAAAGTAAGCCTGATGCATCGCACCAATATTATCCCTCCCATAAGGGTTAGAATATTTCGTGGTATAATGTGATGCATCCAACCAAGGGCTTGGTTGTGTTCTTAAGCAAGAGGAAAAGTCACTACCTATACCTCAAGACAGGTTAAGACACAGGACGTTGACTATTCAACACATGATCTTGAGTCAGGAGCAGCGGTAATTGCCCTGAAGATCTGGAGACACTACTTGTAGGGTACAAGGTGTACTATGTTCACAGACCACAAAAACATTCAACATACATTCGACCAAGAAGAGTTATATCCTCAGTGAAGGCAAGCAAAAGAAACAAAGTCGTCTCTTGATAGTGAAAGATTCGCTGGAAGGGCATGCGAGGACCAGAGTTCACTTAAGAAAACGAGTAGCAAATAAAACTTCTATCCGTAGTGTGATTATTAATTATGCTTAAACTCTAATTTCGGGACGAAATTCCCTCTAACAGAGGGATGATGTGACAACCCGATATTTTGAGACAATAAAATGTAACATCAGTCAAATTTAGGCCAAAATATAACTTTCCTAAAAATATTATTTGGGTTAAATAAAGTAGTAGGAATCGTTGCAAGGTTTTCGTACATATAAAGAACACTAAAATCCGAGTTATAACGAAGAAGTTATGACCAATCTAAGATTCGCGGCAAATACCGGCAACGCTGATAGACGTAAAACGCAAAGTTTTGATACAATAATTTTTAGCCTTAAGTATCTAAACGAAAGTCGTAGATTATGTTAAACCATGATCATGCCTAAAAAGAACGCCCAAAACGGACTTCGTATGAAGAAGACACAAATTTCCTAAGTTTCGTAACAACAGTAGACATCTAAAAACTCAAAATAAAGATCGAGCGATTTTTAGCCGACGCAACTTAAACGAAAGTTGAGGGTCTCCACAATAGGAGTAAAATGATAAAAAGACAAACGAAAACCGACGTCGAATAAAGAAGCTATGAATTTTTAATGGACTTTAGCAGTCCCGGCCTATTAAAAACATATCATTAAAAATATATCAAAACTAGCTAACGGAGTCTAAATGAAAGTTGTAGAGAATAATCTCACCTACGCGTGGATATAAAGAACATGAAAAACGGAGCCCGTATGCGAAAGTTACAGAATTTAGAAGACGGAAGCCAGGATTACACCCAGCGTAATGTAGGAGTACGCCCAGCGTACTCAGGTGCAGGGTCGAGTCCCATCGGTTGCAGCTCTATACCTAGCTAGACTCGAGTCGTAAGCCATGACGCAAAGTTATGCCCAGCGTAACCGAAGTACGCCCAACGTAATGCGTACGCCCAGCGTACTCCGGTGGTACGCCCAGCGTACTCGACTTTCCAGCACAATAAATAGAAGGCATGAGCTACAGGTTTTGGCACACCTTCTCAAACTCCCACATACTCTCTCATACTTTCAAGCTCCAGAACCTGTCCCGACGCCCTCGGTTTCCGCACCCGAGCCCCCGACGAAGATTCTACGCTACCGAGACCCCCGAGAAGCTCGAAGACGCAGGTTTCTGCGGTTGAAGTTCCGCTCGACTCTAGTCCCACTCTCTTCAAACCGAACAAGTGAGTTCATACCCCTATAAACTACCTTTTCAAATATGTTATCAATGTTTTTTATACGCTTTCAAGTGGGGGAATACAAGTAAACACACGGTTATTATTGTGTGTAACCTAAAGTTTCATTATATACTCTCTTATTCAAGCAAACCATATGTGATTCATAACTACTACATGGAAACTTTAGTACACAAAATATATCACGATAACATCTTGTCTTTTTAAATTAAATGGGTGGATAAATACATACAAATCAAACACTTTATCAATACTTTGAGTAAATGAGTTCATTTATGTCACTACAAAGGTTACACTTTACATAACAAGTGAGCATTTCACCAGGGTTTATTATACAAACGAAACAAACTTTTGGAAAAACTATAATAGTTCACGACAAACATTTTTACATGCTAAAAACTCTTTATCCAATTGCCTTACATATTTTATATTTCCTTTCAAATGCTGTTAGAATAGTGTTTCAAAAAAGGTCTTCTTATACTTAAAAATTGTGTTTATCAAACAAACTACTTTCAAATCGTCTTAAAAACTGACATCAAGTCATCAATTTTTATTTATTAAACTTTTCAAAGGTTTTACAAAACTTCTTTTTATATTTTTATTGTCAAATGCACGCCAATATATGAGTATATATATATATATATATATATATATATATATATATATATATATATATATAGACATATATAGACATAAAAGTTTCCATCCGTTGATTCAATACCTTTGGGTAACAAAGACACACTTCGGTTATACACGTACAATACTAGTAACTATAATAGGTATAGTTAGGAGATACTACTTACCATTCCAAGTACAAGAAAATCACACAAGAGTTGGTTTATTTATGAGTCTATACTAATACATTACATAGTATATGAAGAGATACGATTACATACAATTACAAGGCATACAATTTCAAGAATATACAATTTCAAGAAATACGATTACATAAGATAGTGTACTTGATATTCATGAAATTTTACATATTACAAGTACCATATCAATGAGATATTTTCATATACAAGAACAAATAGACAATTTCATACGTAAATCTGTTTTATACTAGGTTTTGTGAGACAGTTCACGTACTTTCAAGTATACATTATTAAGTCCTGTATTATATACCATAATCCCTTGTAGGGGGAGCGTGATACTTGTGTATAGATCTATACGGGATTGACAATCCCACACCTAAGCTGTTAGCTACAGCTAGGCTGGCAGGCCTGGGGTGACAAATGTCATAACATTCCAACGCCTGAAGAACGTTGTTACAGGCAGTCTGGGTCATTAGCATGGTTATAAAACTCACATGGAGTATTAAAAACACGTTGGTTTACGGGGTTATCAAATACCTTAGCGATTATATACGTATACAAATCTACTATTTTAAACATGAAATACACCATGATAATTCATTTTCGGGACTTTTAAACTACTATCCACTTATATGCAAATATTGGATTTCTAAAAGCAAACCTTCAAAACAGTCGGGTCTTGGTAGAAGGCTACTTTTTCTACTAGTAGAAAATATGGGATTTTCTAGAGTTTTCAAACGTTTACAATTACTTACAAATATTTTCATTGGTACAAACTTTCCTTCAAACAGTTACAGGTTTTTCTTTACAGCTTTACAAATCAAAGTCACATAAATACTTATGAATTCACCAGCATTATTGCTGATACTCGCTTTCAAAATAACTTGTATTCCCAGGACACTGATAGGCAGGTACGAATACTAGGTTCTGTGAAGACGGAGCGGTCAAGACTCGTCTTTTATTTTGAATATTCATTTTGTAGAATTATACTATGAAAGAACTCAAATGTAATTAAAATTATACTATTAATGCAATGGATGATGTTGTTACTTGTTTACTACTTTCCATTGTTGTGATATATTACATGACATCCTCCGCCCCAGAACGTTTCCGCCGTTCTTGGTTTTGGGGTGTGACATTTGATTTCATAAGGTCAAAACACAACTAATGAAGCATCGTATTCTTTTCATTATTAAAATAGTTTACAAAATTTTGAACTTTATATACAAAAGATGAGTCCCGGTTTTGAGCAGTGCTCTCCTTAGCAGCTTATGCAAGATCAGAGTCAAAAATACTTGAGTCACTGCTAGATTCACCAGTCAAGGAGACATCAGTGGTGGCCATCAAATACATATCTTTTCCTTCACATTCATCCTCAAATGACTCTGCTTCCACAACTGAGTTTTCTTCCTTAACCAGAAGAACTTTTGATCCCAGTTTTTCTTTTTACAAAGAAGCCACCAACCATTTGTACTTTGTTTCATATGACTCATCCTTGGAATCATCCTTCATAACTATGTAGTCCCTAGAAAAGTGATCACTGCTTCCACAGTTGAATCATTTACCATCATCCTTCTTCTCAGCATAGAATTTCCTTGAAGCACCAACATTGAGTTTCCTTTACCCTAATGATCTAAATCTACCCGACTCAAAGTTTTGTGGACCATTCATCTTTCTAGCTCCATCAAACTTATTGACCCGTATTACGATCTGAGTTGTCATTGTCACTGTTTTGGGAAATGTTGACCTTTCTTGTAAAGACAGTAGAGGACTGTTGGATAATAAAATGTGTGAAAGATGAATTTTTATTAACCTAATAGTTCTAGGGTTCTTCATATTTTAAACCCTAGGACTATAAATATTTTAGGTCATTTTTATCTTGAGTGTTAGCCTCATTTTTCATTGTAATTTTCGTTTTTACAGTAGAGAGAGAAAGTCAGAGTTCATCTTTTTCATGTGAGATGTTTTCCTATGTAATCATATCTGATGATCATATGAATGCAGAAATATTTCACTGATTTCTTGTTTATTTGAGATTGATTCATCTATTATTCATAATTTCAGCATTGTCATCTCATATTTTATGAATCTGGGTTCCAACAATTGCTATCAAAGCTTGATCTTGAATAATATTTGTTCTTTCAAGTTTTAAAGATCAGACGTGACATATTTTCGTTTTTGAATCATCCTCACGAATCTGGTGTAAGTTTTCTAGTTATTCTGTGATTTATGCTCGAAAATTGCTACATCTACATCATATCTGAACAACTTGTGAAGAAACATTCTAGATCTGAAGGGTTTTTGAAAACTTTTTTCTAGATTGTATTTTTTATCACATCGGAACTACATTCATTCTCTTATAAATTTGTTTTTATCGAAGACACAATGTCAAATCTACATTCTTCTGATGCTTCATTTACTCTTCGTGAAAACATTTTTCCTAATGCATGGCATATTCAAGGATTTCATGAGTTTGAAACATATACTGCTAATGAAATATACCATATGATGAATAATGGTTTAATTCCTAAGGAAGTATGTGTACAAGACATGTTCAAAAAGTGGCATTCCATGGAGAGTGATACACTTCTGGTACATGAACTGAATGTAATCCATTTGATAGTTAAAGATAAAGAAGAAAAAGAAATGAAAATGCAACAGAAACAAGAAGTTGCTAAAGATGCCCCAACATCCCAAAGTAAAAGTGGTTGAAAAATCCATAGAAATAGAGAAAACGAAAGATGTTTCTAATGAATCATGTTCTCCAAATGTTGTTGAAGATTTCTGCACCAAAGTTCATGATGTTATGCCAGAAAAGAGAGAAGATATTGTTAAGGTTCTTCATATTGGTTACACCTCAAAGAGAAAGCATCATGATATTTCATGCAGATGAAGTAACTCTTTTGATGGGTTGAAACCATAGGGAAAACTGGTGATTAATGAAGATAAAGTGTACCGAAATCGAAAATCATGGTTACATAGGAAATGTGATAATCACTTCAGAAAGACATATATGTCATCACAGAATGGAAATCCGTACATTAAGCCAAGATACAAGAAGTTCAAGAAGAAGAACGGTAAACCTAAGAAAATTTGGGTTCCAAATCAAAAATCCCTTGAACCTGAAGAGAAGACAAGCAATGAAATCATAAAAATGTGTTATGAAAAGTTTACTAAAAGAATAAATCTAAAGAAGAAAAGTGTTCATTTATCTCCGTTTTGGTTGAAAGATTTTATAAAGGCTCTAAGTTCATTTTCTAGAAGTTCAAAGACTCGTGTGGTTCAGAAAATCTCAGAAGAAAACATTGTCTGGAGCAATCCTTTTGATGAGAAAATGATATTTTCAAAAGATCAATGTTTTTCAAAAGTATATCTCCAACTTTCAAGCAATTTTGGGTTCTCAAAATATCTTGTTAAGTGTCAAGAAGATATGAGAGAGAAAAAAAGCTTCAACATATATTCAATGCTCTTTAAATAAAAAGATACAAGTTCAAAAATTTTCAAAGCAAATTCGTTCTACAATTAAGGGGATATATGGAAGACATTTAAAATTGGCAGATGGCATTCGGAAAATAAGGTTTACTATATATATCTACAAATGGTTTATATGATGAAAGAGTTCACAAATGGTGTCATAAGATTTAACAAAAAAAGGAGCAACTTTTTTGTTAATCTTTGGTGGGTGTAATCTAAAAAAAATGGTGAAAAAAGGTTGGTATATTATTTGTTTCTATTATTGTGAAAAAAAGATTTAATGGATCCAAGAATTAAAGAAATAAACATGGGTTTCCTCTTTTGATATGGTTGATCATCGAGAATTGAAAAGCATGGATTTTAAAATGAAAAAATGTCAAGATTTGTAAGTCTAGGCTACCATCCTATGGTGTGACAAGAGAAATTAAGTTGATTGCTATAGTGAAAATGGTACACTGTTGTCTTTGTTTTCATCCAAAAAAACACTACTGATTACGAAGAATTACAGCACACTTGATGAATGTGCATGGTGCACATGAAGATATGGCATCAGGTGGATGAACCACAAAAAAAAAAAAAAAAAAGGATGTGATGCACTTGAGATTTGGCTAAAAAACTGGATTGGTGGAGCAATTAAAAAAACCAATGAATGGAGGATAGGTGTCTTAATTCATACAAAGCATTTTCTATTATGAAGTCTTGGAAATACAAAAGGTATCTGGAGGAGGGTTTTGTGGGGTGGTAATGAGAATAGAAGGAAATTTCATTGGGTGGCTTGGGATGTGGTTACTAAACCCAAGAACTTGGGAGGTTTTGGAGTGGGGTGCCTTATATCTATGAATCTTTAGCTTCTTGCGAAATTGTTGTGGAGGTTAAAAGTGGAATATAATACTCTTTGTTCCTCTTCTATTAGAGCTATTCACAAAATAAATTGTGTTGATGGAAAACCTTTGGCTAAATGTGATATTCCCTGGACGTGACTTATAATATATCGTAACACTTGGGAGTTGAAGGAGTGGAATATTTGTCTTGATGATCTTTTTTGCAGGAAAATAGAGGCTGGAAATCGTACTCATTTCTGGAAGGAAAAATGGTGTGGATATATAAATTTAAAAGATACTTTTCTAGAGTTATACAAAATCGAGTCAAATAAAAATTACAAGGTTTGAGACAGGTTGGAAAGGTAGAGACAGATCTATTTTGCTTATAGATTGGAAGAGGTTACCTAGGAGGCGTAAAGAGATGGCTGAGCTTGATTGTTTAGAAGTTGTTGTGGCAGGTATAAATCTATCCGTTTCTGATGATACATGGGTGTGGAAAGGTAGTTCTTTGGGGCTGTTCTCGATTTCTTCTCTTAGAGGTTTGATGGCGTTAAGTCAAGTTGCAATTGGTAGCATTGCTGACTTTAATTGGGTGAGTTGGGTCCCTATCAAAGTTAATTGTTTCGTTTGGAGGTTAATTTGTAACAAGATCCCAGTTATTTATAATTTGTTACTTAAAGAGGTTGTGATTAATGAGTTGTCTTGCAAATGGTGCGGTGGTGAAGTGGAGTCCATAAAACATGTATTTTTTAATTGCTATTTTTCTGTGCATATTTGGATTTGGTTTGCAGCCTGGAGTGGCCTGTTTGTTACACCTCCAACATGTATTGAGTACTTGATCTCTATTTTGAAGATCCCGGTGGGAAGTAAAAAGAGGAAAAAAAATGGAGTTGACGCTTTTATACTCACTGGTCTGGGTTATTTGGAAAACTCGTAATGCTTTGGTGTTCAACAATAGAAGAAATTTCTCTCTCAAGGCAGCAGATGAAATTTAGTTGTTATCCTTTAGTTGGTTTAAGAATAGATCGATGTTTAGAAATAGTTGTGTAACACCGTGAAATTTAAACAATTTTACGTTTAATTTTTAATAAAATATTTCATTATTAAATCTTCCAAAAGTCAAATATCCAATGTTTCCACAAAATACATCACATAATCCATAACCCAAGATCTCAAAAACATGACATCTGCAAGTGTGTACTAATCAAGTTGGCACCTTCCCGCGAACCTCGCTAGTACCTGAAACACATAACACATAACACTGTAAGCACGAATGCTTAGTGAGTTCCCCAAAATACCACATACTGGACATATGCCTTTCCAGGCCATAGGATCTTCCGATCCAAGTGTCTCAGGGGATTTCCATCCCAGTCTCTGTTGACCTTCCAGTCCATATCATCTTGACCTTCCGGTCCACAGCATTATACTTATATCACATCACATATAGCCTAAATCACATATACATCATACACATAAGACCTTCCAGTCACACATAATTACCCCATCGGGTAAGGCATAGTGAGAAGACTCACCTCACTGATGTCGGATAATCACTCATGCCTAATCTCCCAACCTATCGTCCTCCTATATCATAAGTACAACTCTCATTAATAATTTCCTGACTTTGTTTGACTAATACTATCAAGTCAACACTAGTCAACCCAGGTCAACGGTCAACCTTTGACCCGACTCGTCGACTACCTTCGGGCAACTCGACGAGTTCATCCGTGTCCACCCAAACCTATCTAGTCCCGCTTAACACGTCGAGTCTTTCCCTTGCTTGACGTGTGACACCTCGCTCCGCCGATACTATAATAAACATTAAGTTACCCTTTCCCTACCTTGTTAAGTCCAGGTTAGTGTGCCGGTTAACCACACACACTCCACTAACGACTTAAACAAAGTGCAAAGTGTAATTTCATGGACTAACACCTTATTCACATTTTCCTAAGTAACTAAGATTTGGAATTTATAAGTGTTTAGTTACTTAGTATTTATCATTATACTTATAATGAAGGGAGAATTATTGTCCTTGTCCTACCCGTTCGGCTAACGACCCTCCACCGGTCAATGAAGCCGTGGGTGAGAGTGGACACCCATTAAACTGTCATTTTATAGGCAGTAACCTTATACCCCCCTTATAGATCCGCTTCGTGAATGAGGCCCACTAATGGTAAGACGACTTGCTCCTATACATATATAAATATTATTAAACTTATAATTACAAAGTATAAGGGTTGAATTTTAACTTTTAAAATTCTAAGGGCTTAACTTGGAATTAAAGTATTCATGGGAAAACTTTACAAACTCCAAAACTTGAGGGCAAGTTTTGAAACTCTTCAAAACTCTTGGATTTTCATAACTTATGAGTTTAAATAAAGCTTTAAAACTTTTAATGAAGAGACTCTTGGACATCCATGACTTTGAGGACAAGTTATGGAGCCATAAAAAAAACTATTTAAAAGAAAAAGACTCTTCATTTTTGTAACCTAAGGCATTTTTATAAGTTTTAAGATTCATAAATATGACTTTTCATATAACTTGAAGACAAGTTAAAAAAACACATTTTATGAACAATTTTTAAATTAATTTGGATTGAAAACAACTAAAACACAATTTTTTTCATTAATCTAAACTAACTCATAAATCAAGGAAACATAAAACTTTTGGTAATCCATAACTTTAGGACAATTTATGGGCTCCATTAAAATACATTTAGATCAAGAATTAACTAACAAACACTTTTGTAAATAATTCCTATGATCTACCAAAACTAATAAGCATGAACAATCCATATTGTTACATCCCCTAATTTCTCGGCCAGAAAAGACCGATATAATTTATGCTTTTTAAAATAAAATCAGAGAATTTTTTTTAAAAGATGTTGCGGAATTTGTTCCCAAAACAAAACATGATAAAAGTTTATCAAAACCTTCTTTAAGAAATGTATAGTTTCATTTCATATCAAAACCTCGGGATGTCATGTTCCGATACAGATCAAAAGCATAAACAAGACATTATAAGCCTTTCAACAGTTATTTACAACTACTGGCCTATAATCCAAAAATCTCTCATCGTCCTCCAACTATGCTCAGGGTCCACTACCTGTATTCATAAAACTGAGTGGGTCAGGCTTGGGAGCCTGGTGAGCATATAAGGTTTTCAACCCACATTAATAATATACTTATTAAGTTCACCAATCAACAATAACCCTGATTACCCATTCCCGTTGTCCTCACTTTACGTCCCTAAACACCTATCACAAGGGACCTAGCCTAAGGAATATCATCGGGATGGACACTACTGCTAAGGGGTTTCCTCAGCCATACATGTCCTAAAGGCAACCATGAGGGGGATGGAGTACGCCAATGAACATTTAATTCATCAACACCTACAAGTTGCGAACCTGCTAGTGTTCAACTGGACTGTCTAGAAAGGTCTGTGGTCGTCATCTATACTCTGCTAGATGACAACAAGAACAACAACAACAACAACAACATCGAGGCCTCTCACCATTTTAACACACATCAACTATTTCATCTACCCATGTTCTACCCAACATATTTTGTAGATAAAAAGCATATACAGTTTAAAACTTGTATAAAACATCATTTCAACAGTCACCTCAAATAAACAATTAACATATTTACGCAAACCACGTATTTCAAGGTAAATAACTACACACTCACTTGTTTTGATGAAAATCGGGCAGCAATTTGTTTCCTAAAACGATCGTTTCTAATAAAACCGGGAGTTTTATTGAGAAACCGGGATCTGCAAAAGTCGGGCTTCGAAACCGAAAAGATAAATTTTTCGGGCTTCACGGGCACTTCGTGGCGTATTCCAGGGGTTACAATCGATACCGGGGCTTTGCGGGATGTTAAGATGAAAGAAATATGGGTTTAGGGGTTAAAATTGACAATTTTCCAAAGTATACCCGGGAGGTCTCGCACCCTTCTATTTATAGGGGCGAGTTTTTGATCGGACGAATGAGAGGAAGCCACGCCTCGCAGATCTAAGGGCTCGCAGGGAAGGCTCGCACATGGTCTGCGCATGCGAGGGGCTCGCTGTCAGTCTGTGATTGCACTAAGGTCTAGGGTCCGAGGTAGAGGGTTCGTGGCATGTTGTGAGGGCTCGGTCTTGTGCAAGAGGGTATGTGTCGCCTTCTCAGTGGACCACTTCGGATAAGGCCATGTGCTCGGATGACTCAGCAGCTCGGGTGACTCAGCAGGACACGTGGCGCGTTTTGAGCGAGGGTGACGTGGCCGAAGTCCACGTGTGCGAAATTCCTTGTTTTTGGGGATTTTTCTTGTTTTTCGCGCCAAAACTTCTAAAATCCATAACTTTCGCATACGAGCTCCGTTTTTGATGTTCTTTATATGCACGTGTAGCTAAAATTACGCTCTACAACTTTAGTTTAGACTTTGTCGGCTAATTTTGACATTAATTTTTATATTATTATTTTTAACAGACGGGGACAGGAAATCCGTTAAAAATTCATAACTTCTTCATCCGATGTCCCTTTTTGTCAAACTTTTTACCGTTGTGCTAGTAATGACAAGACATTCAATTCTCGTTTAGGTTGTGTCGGCTAAAAATCGCTCGATCTAAAATTCCAGTTTTTAGCTATCTACTGCTAAGTTGAAACTTCGAAAAATCATAACTTCCTCATATGAAGTCAGATTTGGGCGTTTTTTTATCGAACTTCTCGGTTAAACAAATACTACGACTTTCTTTTAGATTACTAAGGCTAAAAAGTAGTTTATCAAAAAATCACTTTTTACGACATTCAGCGCCGTGCCGGTTTTGTCGCGAAACTTCGACAGGTCATAACTTCTTCGTTATAACTCGGATTTTGGTATTCTTTATATCCCCGAAATCCTTGTTTCGACCACTAAAACTCTATGTAAAGATATCGGGCTTATCTCACACTTTAATTTTGACGCTTATTTTTATTCGTAATTAATTAAGCCCTAATAATTAAGCATAAAACACATAATTCACATAATATTCACATAATTCCTTTTTTATTTCTTCAAAATGAGTTACAAAGGTTAATCTAGACTATCAACTCAATATAAATGCATAGGATAGAAACACGAGTGTTACACATATCAACAATTTCAAGAATTACATCAACATAAATAAAACTTGAAATTTTGATTTTAACCTTGAAATTGGTTTACTATAATCATTACCACTTTAATAACAGGTTTTATAAGTCCAAAACAGCTTAAGGTAATGATTCTAAACCAATTCCGACTTAAAAACTCGAAGATATGTTGTCTGGGGTCCAACTCATTGAGTGCACGAACCAACTCGGCGAGTTGGATGCATTTTGCCTTGGACTTGTCGAGTCCCTTCATGGACTCGGCGAGTCTGCTGATCAGATAGCACAAAAATTCGATTTTTCAGCAATTTAAGCAAGAATAACAAGAAAATAAGCCTAGGCTCTGATACCACTGTTGGAATTTGGGCATTCTAACACTCCTATGGTGTACATGCAACCATATAAACCTTGGATTTATGTTTTCTCTATTATACATGTAAATATTAAATAATCTAAGGTTTCATCCTAACTAGCATATTATGAAGCACCTATACTACAAAGTTCTAGTTAGATGACATACATTTTGATGTAGCTTGATGTCTTCAAGCTTTAAGAGCTTAGCCCCAATAGTGTGAAAGCCTCAAGTGGAATCACAAATCACCAAAACACCTTGGAAGAACTTGAGAATATGGATAATTGGCTCACACTTATGAAATCGGTTATTTCCCTCTTTAGTGTATCCACACTAGCCACTAGCACAATTTCATGAACCATAAGACCCTTTATATAGTGTGGAGGATTAGGGTTAAACCCTAATACCCATGACCTTTCATTTCCTAGGATCCATGGGTTAAAGCTCCATGGACTATCCATGAAGACTTAGCCCAACCTAAATGAACTTAGCCCACTACACACACACACACACACATATATATATATATATATATATATATATATATATATATATATATATATATATATATATATTATATATCTAAGAGTCCATATTTAATTAGTTCCTTTTGATCACTTAATTAATTATAAATTAATTCTAGATCAAAACTAATTAAAGAATATGATTATATATTAATATAATAGAACTTATAATATATTAATATAAATCATAAGCATGTTATTCTCCAAGGATAAACATATAAATTGTTCAGGTGAAGTACAACCTAAATGGACCATACCGGGTCGTGTCACGTACATACCAATTATAGTTATGGACTTAGACATTAATCCAACATATGGTACACCGAACCCCATACAAATAGTGATGCCAAATCTTGAGGGAGAAAATCACTGCCCCCAATTCCAAATCGTGGGTGGGATACCTCATCTCATGAGGCTTCAGCTGCCTCGAAGCGTATACTATCACGTTCCCTCTCTGCATCAACACCGCACCCAACCCCGATACTGATGTGTCACAATACACCACAAAATCTTCCATCCCCTCCGGAAGGGCTAACACCGGGGCTTTGCATAATCTATGGCGAAGTGTCTCGGATGAGTCCTGCTACTCAGGACCCTAACTAAAAGCCATGCCCTTCCGAGTCAACCTGGTGAGAGGAACGTGAATCCTATAGAAATCCTTGATAAATCTCCGATAATAGCCGGCCAACCCAGAAAACTCCTAATCTCGGTGGGGGATCTCGGCACCTCCCAACTCATCACAGCCTCAATCTTGGCCAGATCGACCAATATCCTATTTTGATTGACGAGATGCCCCAAGAACTGGACCTCTCGTAACCAGAAGTCGCACTTGGAGAATTTGGCATAAAGCCTCTCCGATCTCAGAACTCCTAGGATCTCCCTCAAATGCTCCTCGTGCTGCTCTCTGGATCTCAAATACACCAATATATCATCGATGAACATGATCACCGAACGATCCAACATCGGCCTGCACACCTTGTTCATGAGATCCATGAACGCCACCAGTGCATTGGTGAGCCCAAAAGGCATCACCACAAACTCGTAATGCCCATAACGTGTTCTGAACGCTGTCTTCTGGATACCCTCATCCCGTACTCTCATATAATGATATCCATACCTCAAATCAATCCTAGAGAACCAATACGCTCCATAAAACGGATCGAACAGATCATTGATCCTCAGTAAGGGGTAACGGTTCTTGACCATCAACTTGTTCAACTACCGGTAATCAATGCACATCCGGTGTGAACCATACTTTTTCTTGACAAAAAGGATCGACACTCCCCACGGCGAGCTACTTGGTCGAATAAATCCCTTCCCCAACAGCTCCTGAAGCTATGAGGATAACTCCTGCATCTCTGGCGGCGCAAGGCAATAAGGTGCCTTGGCAATAGGCGCCACTCCCTGGACTAAATCGATACGAAACTCCACCTGCCTCTCGGGAGGCACACCTAACAACTCCTCGGGGAAGATGTCTGGGAACTCTCACACTATTGGTACATCACAAACCGAACTCTTCCCCTCCGCGGCCACTCGTGTGTCCATCACATAGGCCACAAACCTACTACATCCCTACTGTAGACTCTGCCTCGCCCTAGCAGTTGAACAAAATGCTGACCCAGAACGGGTACCCTTGCCGTACACTGTAAGTACTCCCCCACTAGGGTATCGTATGGCCACCAGCTGTCGCTCGTAGTCGATAACCGCTCCGAATCTGCTCAACCAATCCATGCCTACGATGACACAGACATCCCCCATCGCAATCGGGACCAGATCTATCAGAAACTCCACACCGAAGATCTCAAGTACACATCCCCGAATCACCTCAGTAGCATATACCGCTCACTTGTCAGCTATGGAAACCTGAAGAGATCAACTTAACGCCTCTCAAAAAATACTAATGTGCTGACTAAATGCTAAAGACACGAAAGATCGAGTCGCACCCGAGTCAAATAACACCAAAGCAGGTACCGAACTCACAAGAAAAGTACCTATGCATACCATATTATAAGCACAATATCTCAAACTCAAAATAAATAGATGAAAGAATACATACCAGCCACAACATCGGGCGTTGCATGAACCTCCTCCGCTGTTAACTGGAAGGCTCTCTCGCGAGCCTTTGGTGCCTCGGCCTTCACTGGTCGGGTCTCGGTAGCTCTGGCAGCAAGTGCATATCCATGCCCTGATCCCTACAGCAGCTGTGAGCACTCAGCCTTCCGATGGTCGGTCTGGTTGCAATGAAAGCAAACCATAAATCCCTTGGGGCAATCCCTCGCGTAATGCCCCTCCTTCCCACACTTGTAACATACCATAGCTCTACACACCCCCTTGTGACTCTTGTCTCACTTCCCACAAGTGTGGCCCTTCGGACCTCCAGATCTCGAATCAGTGGGCTTTGCCCGCTTGGCGGCCGGCTGAGCCTGTTTTGGTCGTCTATCCCGCCTCTGACACTCGGCTTCCTCCCTGGCCTAAGTCTCCAACTCGATCTCCCTCTTCCGGGCATTTTCTTGAAGCTCAGAAAATGTTCGGTATGACGAGTTTGCCACAAGCTCATGAATATCCCTCCGCAGAATGCTCAAGTACCGGGTCATACGTGCCTGCTCAGAAGACACGTGCTTAAGGAAAAACAACTCCCTCTCGTGAAACATCCACGTAATCACTGCCACAGACTCCTTTCCCTTCTTGAGCGACAAGAACTCCTGCGCTAAACGTTCCCTCTCCATAGGGGGAACATACTCGTCTCGAAACACTGCGGTGAACCTCTCCCAGGTCACCGCGATAAGCTCTGTTGTAGTGAAGCCCGCCGTCACAAACTTCCACCAGTCCTTCGCTCCCAAGCGAAGCTGGTTCATTGCAAACCAAACCCTCAGATGCTCCGGGCACGAGCAGGTGTAGAAGCATCCCTCAATATCAGAAATCCATCTCATCGTAGCAATCGGATCCTGCGTCCCATCAAACTCCGGTGGCTTCGTGTTGCTGAACTCCCGGTACAGCAGTGAGTCACTCCCCTGAGGTCTAGCAGTAGCCACAGCCACAGTAGCTATAGCAGCCGCAGCCTCACTAACTGTTGCGTATCTCTCATCAAAAATCTCAATCAAGGTGGTCTTGATAGACCCAAACATCTACGGTATCTCTGCGCGGATAGCCGCAGCCACCTCATTGTGGAGTATCTGACGAAGCTCCTCGTCACTCACGTCGCTCATCTCTAGTCTGTGGCATGTCCTAACCATGATGTCTCTGAAATACAACATAAAAAAATATCAGAGACTCGCTCGAGTATACTCACACCCAATAACTCAGCCTTACTTGTTCCTTAGTACCCTAAGGATTCTTACTTGGACTGTGCACTGATCCGGTGTATTCAGTAGTATGGGCCCTATACTACCTTCCACACCGCATCAGCATTCATTCCAAGTCCTCCCCTAGGATCCCAGATCACAGGTACTCTATTTCTTGCTAAGCATAGGCTACCCTTCGGTAAACTTCTCATAAGCTCGTCACTGCTACCTACTGTAACACCCAAATTTTCAAATAATTTTTCACATTTATAAAAACACATTTTCATTCATAATTGTCATAAACACATCATTGTATCACGTAACCAATTCATAACATCACATCCCAATATCAAAATATGTAAAAGCTCCTCGAGTGTGTACTGATCAAACCGACCCCTTCCCACGATCCTCACTAGTATCTGAAACACATAACACAACACTGTAACCATAATTTCTTACTGGGTTTCCCAAAATACCACATGCAACACATATTATCCACTCGAGGCTATAACTCTATTTGACCCTTTGGTCGATGTGTCTCAGTGGGACCTTCTGGTCCCATAACTCTGGTGGGCCCTCTGGCCCTAACTCTGTGGGCCTTACGGTCCAAACTCTATTAACTCTGTAACATGCATAGCATAAAACACATAGAAATCTCATCATGCAAAAACATACAAATACTCTATCACATAACTCTAATTACCACTCTAGGTAAAGTATAGTGAGAAGACTCACGTCGGGTAACTCGGTAAATCTCGAACTCTGTAAAATCCGATCTAGCCTTCGCCTAATTATATGAAATAAATACTCTAAATCAATACATCCCTCAAGGCTAGACTATTTCCTCTCTTAGTACTCTCAAAAGGGTAAAAGACCATTTTACCCCTCTCATGGCCCTAAGACCCAAAAATTGGCCAAACCCTAAAAGTCAGCTCTCCGGGTTACCCTGTGCGTACCAAACATGTACGCTGGGTGTACCCGGTGTCTTCACAGAAAACGGGGTGCACGACCCCTTACGTCGCGTGTACTAGGATTACGCCCTGCATAACTCCTAGTTTCATACTCTAAGCTTTTTGGGGTCTTAATCAGTTAAGACCCACGTCCAACTTCTAGATCTGACCATTTATAACCCTCTTAATCCATAAAGTTGGTGACTTTAAGCCTTTGCATGGCTGGACAAGTCACTAACACCCATAATATTCCATTTCCTAACACTAGAAAGCTCAATACTCAAGCATGACCTCATATCAACGACCAAGATGGAAACTTTATGGATCTATAACACAAATATCACTGAAATGGGACAGATTTAGGTCTATGGAGCACATTACACTCATAAAGTCTCCACCTTTGGTACTTTTTAACCCTAGAATGGCCCATGCAACATCAAAGCAAAAGGAAGAGGAAAGTTATGAACTTTATACCTCCATATGTAGCTCCTTCCTCTGTAGATCTCAGATCCAAACTTGCACTTCAAGCTCTAGCCTCCACAAGCTCATCTCCTTCTTCTTTACTAACACACAAAGGCACTTTTAGCTCGAAAACACTCACTCTCAAGCTAAGGACGATGGAAGGCTCTCTTAGGGTTTCACTCACTGATATGGAGGCTAAGAAATGAGCCTTAGCACCCGTTATATAATGCACAAGTCAAATATTAGGGTTTGCGTCTGGACTTATTACACCCAACGTAACCCTGGGTACGCCCAGCATACCCAGGCGAGTCCGCGTCCAAATTAAGCGCATGAGTACGCGCAACGTACTCCCCAGTACGCCCAGCATACTCATTTGCTCCAAGAACTCTTTCAAGGGACCATTTTTGACAACTTGACAAAATGGAAGGATTTAATAGATTTACCTGGATTTTGAGATGTTACACCTACTCACTCTCGAAGCATCTCATAGTAGCAGTAATCTCCTAGGCTAAGGCATCACAAATCAGGCCACTCTAGTCCTAATATGAATACCTAGCCTACTCTAGCATGCATAACATGTCATATCATATCTCATAACACATAATATAAGGGTATTTTAGGAAATCACCGTTTGGGCGCTCGCTGATCATACACACTGCTATGTTCTACTCGTTTCAAAACCATTTACTCTTTTAGAAAAATTGTTTTATTGTGAAAAATTTCTCAAATCCTCAGTTTGAGTTCAGACACGCCCGAAGGTGCATCCGAATCCCTCAAACCAAGGCTCTGATACCAACTTGTAACAACGTAAATTTTCAAAACAATTTTTCCATTTCAAAATATAATAAAAGTTCATATATAATATCAAAATCCATGTATCAACATCATATCGATAAACAAATCCCAAGATCTCAATGTAAATAAAACTCCATCTGTGTGTATGGTTATGCCGACGCCATGTTAAGTGAGTATAAATGTTTAGTGAGTACCCCAAAATACCATACACAACACACACACCACTTGAGGATACAGTATGACCCTTAGGTCGATGTGTCTCAGTGGGACCCTCCAATCCCGTAGCTTGTTGGACCTTCTGGTCCGGTCATAACTCGTTGGACCCTTCAGTACGGTCTGTATCTTTGAACCCTTCGGTCCGTCTATATCGTTGGACCCTCCGGTCTAGTCTATAAAACACATAGTATACATATATCATAATGCACATAATCTCATACATACACATAGCACACAAGACCCTTCGGTCTACACATAGTTACCACCCTAAGTAATGTATAGTGAGAAGACTCACCTCGGGGAACTCGGATAATCTCGCACATGAATATACGGATCTAGCCCCCTCCTAATCACATAAACAATATCCTCAAATAAGTAATGGCTCTCAAAGGCTAAATTAAATCCCTTTCTACAATCCCACAGAAGGGTAAAAGACCATTTTACCCCTCCTTGACCCAAAAGACCAAATGTTGACTAAAACACTAAAAGCAAACGGAAGTCAACAGGGGGCAGTATGCGGCGCGTACCAGCTCTTATATGCGGGGTGTACTCCCGCGATCCAGAATCGGGGTCTCAAACCTTTACGTTGCGCGTACTGAGATTTACGCCCAACGTAAGTCTCAGTTTCATGCCCTTATGGATTTTTTGGTCTTAAACGGTTAAGACATAAAATCAAACTCCAGATCTGACTTTTCTAAGGTCACTTAATTCATAAAGTTGAAACCTTTAAGCCTTTGCATGGCTGAAAAAGTCACTAATCACTCTAAACACCTTTCCTCTATCCTGATAAGGCTTTATCTCATGCATGACTTAATATTCATGTCCAAGATTGGATTTTTATGAACCCACAACTCATCTTACTCTGAAATATGGCAGATCTAAGCTTATGGAGACCATTTGCTCATAAATTCTCCACCTTGGGACCAAAAACCCTAAAAATTGGTCCATGAAGCACAAATCAAAAATGACAAGGAAAGCTTTGAGCTTTTTACCTCCAAGTGAAGCTCCTCCCTCTTTAGAATCTCCAACTTCTAGCCTCCACAAGAACCTCCTCTTCTTCTTCACAAACACACAAAGGCACTTACTAGCTTAAGACACTCACACACTAGCTTTAGAAAGATAATATTGCTCTCCTAGGGTTTCTCTTTGTGGAATGGTGGCTGGGGATAAGATCATGTCACTCCTTTTATAGTCAACAAGTCACAATTAGGGTTTGCATCTAGGCCAGCTACGCCCAGCGTGACCCTGGGTACGACCAGCATACCTAGGCGAGTCTGCGTCTATAGTAAGTGCTTGAGTACGTGCAGCGTACTCTTCGGTACGCCAAGCGTACTCAATAGCCATACTTTTTTCCTTTAGGGGATAAACTTAACAACTTGCTAGAGAAGAAGGGTTTAAGAGATGTACTTGAACTTCAGAATGTTACAGATTGTATGTACATATTATTTTCAGAAAACTACATTTAATTTCTTTTTCTTGCATCCCTGCTAAATGTGTGCTAGTGCAACCAGATGCATATTACACCTTTTTGAAGCTACGTTTTTTTATATATTTAATTAATTATATCTAAATTTAATACTTAATAATAATAATAATAATAATAATAATAATAATAATACATCACCACAACCCTAAAATTGGAGTCTATGCATATGCTACAACTTAATTCAAGAAGGTAATAGAGGTTGGTACTTACTACTTATGCTTAGTTTATTGAACAAAATAAAAATTGCCCTTGATATGAACTTTTACCATTTACACACGTTACATTATATAGGGGTGAAAATTATCTCTTTAGGGGTGGTCATTAACGTTATCAAACTCTTCTCAACACTAATATGGAGAGAAAGTTTGACCACATGGTAAAATTTTCATAGAAAAACTTTCAAAAAAAAATCCAATAATTCTTTAATAGTAGTGATAAAATAGATATTATTATATTTTATTTACAGACACGGTTTTTTGAGTCTGCAAGAGACTATAAAATTAATATTGCATTTAGTGGTAATTATTATAAATACAAAAGATTTGTTGTTAAAAATTAATTTTTGTTTCTCTTTTGTGTCTGAAACACTTCTTCTTGAGCCCAAATCTGAAGAACTCACAAAGCGCTAGCATTATATTATCTAGTTTTTAAAGAAATTAACAAGTTTATTTTTTTATTTTTAATTGTTCTCATGCTGTAACGCCCCATTCCTAGTATGTAATGTGTATATATATATATATATATATATATATATATATATATATATATATATATATATATATATATATATAGTATTTTCCTTTCTTAAGAGAAACTCAACGAGTCGGTAGCCAACTCGTCGAGTTTGATCGGGATCTGCTCGCGTCTTAAGTGGGCGACTCGACGAGTTCGTATCCTGAACTCGGCGAGTCCGCCAATCCGGATGAAACCCTAAATCCAAGGGTTTGTACCCTATTTAAACGTCATTATAGCCTCCCACCACATCCTCCAGCACCTCTAGAGAATTTCTCTTTAAACCCCAGTCCCCATTGTTGAGCTTGAGTGTATTGTGCTAGCTTGGAAGTTATAGAAGAGAAGGAAGGAAAGAAGACCAATAGAAGAGAAAGGAGATCCAGAATCTAGCTTCCTTTTGCCACACTTTCTGGTAATAAACTTATTACCTTGATTATTATTCCATTAAACCCTCTTTTATGCTTGTTTATGCTCCTCTTGGAACTTTATATGAGTCAAACTCAAGAATTGAACTTTCCTTAGGATAAAGGCCATAGATTTGGATGATATTGAGCTCTAGGAGCTCAATGTAGCTAGCTTTATGCAGATATAGCCTTGTTCCAAACCCTAAGTGCTTATTATTGGATGATTTTGGTGTTTTAGCCCCATTCTCATGTGCATGCACGTAAAGTTGCAAACTTTATGTGTAAAACCAGCCCTAGAAGCCCAAATCCATGAATTGGATGCAATGAAATTGACTAGAATCGACTGTATAGTAATGGCATGCATGGAACTCGACGAGTTGTTCATACAACTCGTCGAGTCACAGTCTTGACGTGCTCATATGATGAAGGAGAACTCGACGAGTTTTTCTTCCAACTCGGCGAGTCGGATGAAGTTAGATTCGATGTTAGTATGGAAGAAGAACTCGTCGAGTTTTTGCCAAACTCGACGCATTGAAGCGGATAGAGGATTAGAAAAGGTGTTAGGGACTCGACGAGTTAGCGGCCCAACTCGGCGATTCTGGTCAATTGAAAGTTGACTTTGACTAGGAAGTTGACTTTAACCAAGATGTTGACTTTGACTAGGGGTAAAATAGTCATTTTACCCTGAGAATAGTTACCAGTATCTGATTTAGTGTTTATGGGATTTGTAGCCAGGGAATTCCGGAGCAACAGTCAGCCAGTTTCAGATTTAGCATCTCAGCAGCCAGCGTTACGAGGTGATTCTTCCTTCCAATAGGAACGGGTCTACGGCCACAATGTCGGCCCGTTTAGTCAGCAGTAGTTCCGGACTTCGGTCTGATGTAGTAGTTTAGTGTGCTTGATGTCTTTATGATTCAAGCATGTCCTTGTGTTATGTGTTCCGGACTTCGGTCCAATGTAGTATGTAGTATATGTGTTATGTCAGTAGTTATGATTATTCTATGCTATGTTCAGTCAGTTTTCGAACTTCGGTCCGATGCAGAGGGCAAGGCCCTGGTTAGTTCTGGACTTCGGTCGGATGCAGTATCCAAACTTCAGTCTGATGCAGAGGGAAAGGCCCTGGTTAGTTCCGGACTTCGGTGCGATGCAGTTTCCAGACTTTGGTCCGATGCAGAGGGCAAGGCCCTGGTTAGTTTTGGACTTCGGTCCGATGCAGTTTCCGGACTTAGGTCCGATGCAGTTTCCGGATTTTGGTCTGATACAGTGGGCAATGCCCAGTATGTGCTTTTTATGTTATTGTATGGTATGTGGTAGTTTGGGGGAGCTCACTAAGCTTCGTGCTTATAGTTTTCAATTTTGGTTTCAGTTACTTCCGCTAGCAAGGGGAAGAGCTCGGGACGATGGCATGGCACACACCACAGTTACAGTTTTATTCTAGGAGTTTTATTCAGACATTTGATATGATATTGACTTCGTTTGATTTGATACATTTATTATGGTATTTTGAGACATGTGATGCATGGTTTTATTATATAACATTTGATGTTGTGGGTTTTAGTAATGTTAAAACAATAATTTTTGGGTTGTGTCAAGTTGGTATCGGATCCTTGGTTTGAGGGATTCAGGCACACTTTCGGGTATGACTGGACTCAAACTAAGGAAATGGTAAAAGGTTTTCAATAAAAAAATGTTTTCGAAAGAATTTAAACAAACAAACAAAAAAAAACTTAAAAAGATAAGAGTTGTTTGAGAAAGAGAAAAAGGGTGTGGTGCATGCGATGAGCCGAGCTCAAGTAAGTACTCCTAAATTACACATACAAGTTTATGTTATGATTATCAGTTTCAGTTTTCAGTAGAACAACATGCTAGAATAGGACTAAGGATATAGGAGGATGCCATATGTGCCTGCTATATGTGTTTCAGCTTTATGAGAATTGCATGCTAGTATCGAGTAGACAGTAGTTGGATAACATGTTGAGTTATGCCTGATAGTATGAGCTTAGCATTGTATGCTAGTACAGTTTCACGTTATGAGGATAGATATTCTTGAGTAGTTTCCTGTGTCTGAATGCTGCTTGCTTTGTGCTTTGTGGGACTCTGAGTGATGGGAGTTAGCCATTAGGCGAATATGTCACGTCACATGCGATCAGGGTTGAATAATCTCAGAGTGCTGGATTTGGCCCTATTGCGCAGCTCTTGACTGAGTCTAACCATTGTAGGGACGAGTCTCTTAATCGAAGGATTATCTGAGCCTCGTCACATGGTATTCAGGTGATGGCTAGTTGGCATTACAAGGAGGCCCTCAGCAGCTGAGGACTGGTTTGGGCGAAGTCAGAGATTTTCCCTAGGGCAAGCCTAGGATGAGAGTAGCAGAGATCAGTAGCAGTAAAAGTGACTTGGTGGAGTCGAGGTAGTTCTTGAGGAAAGTACGGATAGATGTGGAAGGTAGTATGGGTCCGTACTACTTAAAGTAGAGGATCCCTACTTGAATGGAGGAAGGTTGAGATGAGACCACGAAACTTGTAGTAGTAGCAATCCCTCGAGATACATTAGTGTTTCTAACATTTATCGTGATGTGTTTTTAGAATGGTGGTTTTACGCCCTAGGCCAGCAGTCTGCAGTTTGAGGAGCCGGCAAGGGATCAGGATCAGGCTCGAGGGTCGAGCATCTAGATGAGCAGACCAGAGAGTGTTGGATTAGTGTCTAAGCCCGTAACCATATTTGGTAAGTACTTGACCCGGTTGTGCATGGTCCTTTTGGGTTGCCTTCACCAAAGCAACTTGATTGGAGAAATGATAGAGAAAGAGGTTATTATGATTTATTAATATATTTCACGAATAATATATTAAAAGAGAAATCACATTATTTAATTAATATTAGTCAAAAAATAATTAAGAATTAATTTGGTGACTAAAAGGAATTAATTGGATAAAGGGACTTAAACTGTTAAATGTGTGATAGTTGGATTTTGGGTTGGGAAACCCAATGGAACAAAGGGATGAACGAAATTAATGATGGGAGCCCATCATATTTCGTCCATAGCCTTATTCCAGAAGGTTCCATGGGCTGCTTAATGTCTAAGCTGTCCATTAGGGTTTAAGAGGAAACCCTAGCTGCCTAAAAGTATAAATAAGGACCCTAGGCTACAGAATTCGTCCACTTGCTTCGAAGAGAACCCTAGGGCCGAATTTTGTAGCCTCCTCCCTCTATCTCTTGCCTCTCCAATTGCTTTTGGTGTTTGTGATCCATTAGAGGTACGAAACTTGTGGTACTTGCTTTTAAAGACAAGAAGATTGAAGATTTGAGTTGTTATTACAATATAACAACAAGAGGTATGTAATTCCTTCTACCATCTAAATTTAGAAATAGCTACGAGCATCCTAGGGTTCTTCATGTGTTCATAATGCTGTGTATCTAACAGTGAAAACATAGATCCAAAATCTAGGGTTACATGCACACATAGGATTGCTTGTATAATACCCTTCAGAGAGTTCCTCACCTCAGAGGTTACTCGCACCATACTTGAGAAGACTACTGTGATCTTCGGTTCGATCAAGGAGGGTATTATAGAGCTGATGGATGAGAGGTTGAGCACATTCCGTGCTGAGGTAGCGGCCATGATGGGGTCGTGCACACTCACCTTCAGGGAGTTTCGGGCTTGTGGAGCTCTAGACTACTATGGGGCGCGGGACCCCATAGTGAGTAATAGGAGGTTAGCAGTTGTTGCCAATGCATTCCGCACCAGCAGATGTCCTGAGGAGGACAAGGTCAGACTAGCATCCTGTCTTCTAAAGGAAAGGGCACAAGATTGGTGGGAGGAGATTGGGCATGTCATCGGAGATGACGCAACACTTGATGCGATGACTTGGGTTGATTTTACCACCAGGTTCAGAGCCGAGTTTGCACTGGTTATTGAGGTGCAGCAGTTACATTTTGACCTAAGGCATAAGGATTCATAATTTACATGTGATTCATAATTTACATTTTGACCTAAGGCATAAGGATTCCAATCCAAAACCTTCATCAATTCCCGAAATGCATAGACATGGGACATTCTGGACCTCCAAAGGTCTCAATACAGGGTTACACTCGTTTAGGGGACTAGGGTAACAGTCAATCTAATCACACAAGGGTTCCATAAACCCTAAATCCATAAATACATCAATATAGCAGAGCATACACGAATTCTTACCTGGATGATGTATTCTCTGTGTCCCCAAATCCTCAGAATGTGACCCCCTTGCTGCTCCTTTAGCAAATCTCTTCTCTTCCTTGCACAATCACTCTTCTATAATCAACAATGGCCTATGATCCTTGCTCCAGATGCACCCAATCGATTTAGGGTTCTTCTCAGAAGGCTAAAATGAATAATGACGGCCAATAAGTCTCCTTTACACGTCCCAAACCTGAACGGTTAGGGTTTTCGCTAAACAGCGTAGACTCGCCGAGTCCATATCTGGACTCGTCGAGTCCAGTCGCGAACCCGCAACCAAGTATGCGATCCTACTCGGCGAGTCTAGGCTCCAACTCGCCGAGTCCTCTCTTAAATCACCCCAAAAACATAATTTAATAATACCTGAGATTCCGGGCTGTTACAACTCTCCCCCACTTGGATTAGACTTCGCCCTCGAAGTCTCACTCTGAAAATAGTTCCGGATGCTGCTCCCGCATCTCACGTTCCGGCTCCCAAGTCATTTCCGACCCCTTACGGTGTTGCCACTTAACCAACACCAGAGGTACTTCCTTGTTCCTCAGCACCTTGATCTCCCGATCCCTAATGGCCACCGGTCTCTCGGCATAATTCAAGCTCGCATCCACCTGAATATCCTCCAATGGAACCACTGCCGACTCATCGGCTATGCACTTCCTCAATTGCGACACATGAAAAGTGTCGTGGATCTGACCCAACTCTGCTGGCAACTCCAACCGATAGGCTACCCGGCCTATCCTTGCAATCACACGAAATGGCCCAATATACCGGGGCCCCAACTTTCCCCTCTTCCTGAATCGAATCACTCCTTTCCAAGGAGAGACCTTCAGGAGAACGAAGTCGCCGACCTGAAACTCAAGCTCGGATCGGCGTCTGTCCGCATAACTCTTCTGTCGGCTCTGGGCGGTCAATAACCTCTGTCTAACTTGTTGAACCTGCTCTATTATACATACAAATAAGAACTTCCAAGGTATTATCCTAATCTAGCATATAAAACTATCAATATAACAAGATAGAATACATACCTCTTTCATGTAGAAAGTCTTCATGAAGCTTGAGTGCCTAGTGCCCCAAGTGTGACATCTTAAATGGTTCACACAACACCAAATACACTTGGAATAACTTGAGAGAATTCTACACTTCATGAAAATCGGCTAGCCCTTTCTTACTCTCACTAGTGTGATACTAGTGGCCGATTTTGTCAAGAATAAGATCTTTATATAGTGTTACAATTAGGGTAAACCCTAATTGTCATGACTTTCCATTTCCTTGGATCCATGGGTTCAAATACACCATGGAGCATCCATGGACCATCCTATGGGTTTTAGCCCAACTTGATTATCCATGGAGCATTAGCCCACAATACAAGTATGGATGATTTACACAATCAACCCATATATTTAATTAGTCTTCTTTTGATCACTTAATTAATCCTAGATTAATTCTTAATCAATACTAATTAAATAATCTTATTATTCTTATTATTAATATACTAGAACTTATAATATATTAATAACCATAAGTGTCTTATTTCTCTCATTATAGTCTATCCAAGTGCATGATGCCATGCAACCCAAATGGACCATGCCGGGTCGGGTCAAGTCTTACCAATTATAGTTATGGACTTAGACATTAATCCAACACGTTCTTAGTGAACGGCATTTCAGTTACAATATTGTTTGACTCGGGGGCTACCCGATGATTTGTCTTACTAGCGCATAGCAAGAGGTTTAGTAGAGCTCTGGGGGAGATGGATTGTTCACTTGAGGTTGAGATAGTGGACGACAGGACCATCAGGGTAGCGAGAGTACATAGGGCGTGTTCACTGCAATTATTTGATGAGCAGTTTTCAGTGGACTTGGTTCCTATGCCCCTGCGAGGAAATAAGGTTATAGTGGGTATGGATTGGCTGAGCCCCAATGGGGCAGTGATTGATTGTGAGCTGCAGTTAGTGAGGGTTCACACTCCTAGTGGGGGAGAGTTAGTGATTTAGGGTGACAGGCCACAGCATGGACCAGTCCTTTGTTCGGCAGCGAGAGCGAGACGCTACGTTCAGCAGGGTTGCGCAGGGTAAATCACCTATGTTATAGATTCCTGTGAGAAGGGAAAGGTGATAGTTGACGATGTACCGGTAGTGTGAGAGTATCCGGACGTATTCCTAAAGAACTTGCCTAGGATACCTCCGGAAAGACAGGTTGAGTTCCGGATGCGGCTCCGATAGCCAAGGCACCGTATCGGTTGGCACCTCCAGAGATGCAGGAGTTGTCTACACTGCTACAGGAGCTGCTTGACAAGGGTTTCATCAGGCCGAGTAGTTCACAATGGGGATCCCCAATCCTAATCGTAAGGAAGAAGGATGGGTCGCACCGTATGTGCATAGATTATCGGGAGCTGAATAAGGTAACAGTGAAGAACCATTACCCACTCCCGAGGATAGATGACTTGTTTGACTAGCTTTAGGGAGTATCTTGGTTCTCTAAGATTGATCTACGTTCAAGATATCACCATATGCGGGTCAAGGATGAGGATGTGCAGAAGACCGCTTTTAGGACCCGCTATGGTCATTATGAGTTTGTGGTGATGTTGTTCGGGCTCACCAACGCTCCAGCCGCGTTCATGGATCTCATGAACTGCGTATGCAGACCGATGTTGGATTGGTCTATGTGTTCATTGATGACATCTTGGTTTATTCCAAGACTCAAGAGCAGCAAGAGGAGCACCTAAGAGAGGTGCTAGAGACGCTGAGTAGGGAGAGACTTTTCGCGAAGTTCTCCAAGTGCGAGTTTTGGTTACGCGAGGTGCAGTTCCTTGGATACCTCGTCAACCAGAAGGGTATACTAGTAGATCTGGCCAAGATAGAGGCTGTGATGCAGTGGGAGGTCCCGAGGTCTCCATCTGAGATTTGGAGCTTCCTATGACTGGCAGGTTACTACAGGAGATTAATCCAGTATTTCTCCAAGATAGCAGTTCCGCTCACCCGACTGACCAAGAAGTCGGTGGTGTTTCGTTGGGGGCCTAAGCAGCAGGCAGCATTTGAGACCCTCAGACAGAGATTGTGCGAGGCACCGATTCTTACCCTGCCAGAGGGTGTAGAGGATTTTGTAGTCTACTGTGATGCTTTAATCACAAGTATGGGAGCAGTGCTGATGCAGCGGGGGCATGTGATAGCTTACGCCTTTAGACAGTTGAAGCGTCACGAGGCTAACTATCTGACGCACGATTTAGAGCTAGGAACAATGGTATTCGCCCTCAAGATTTGGAGGCATTACCTCTATGGGATCCATTGTACCATTTACACGGATCAGAAGAGTTTGAGGTAACTCACGGATCAGCCGAATTTGAACATGAGACGGCACTGAAGGTTAGACGTGGTAAAGGATTATGACTGTGAGATCCTTTATCATTCGGGCAAGGCCAACGTAGTAGCCGATGCCCTGATCCACAAGGCGGTAGTAGCCCGATCAGGGATATTTTTCTGAGGATGAGATTGATTACTCCATTGTTGGAGCAGATTAGAGAGGCACAGGTTGAGGGCCTGAATGAGGAGAGACAGAATTGTGAGAGGATTGTGGGCCGAGTAGCCTCATTTGACTATGACAGTCGAGGATTGTTAACCCTTCATAGGAGAGTTTGGGCACCGTATGGGGGCGGTGTACGGCAGGTGTTGATAGACGAGGCTCATAAATCTCATTTCTCCATCCACCCAGGGGCGACGAAGATGTACAAAGATCTTTGACCCGACTATTGGTGGCCCTGCTTGAAGCGGGATGTGGCTTGGTACGTGGAGAGAAGCCAGACCTGCAGGAAGGTCAAGGTGGAAAATCAGAGGACCCACGACAAGATGCAACCGTTAGACATTCCCGTGTGGAAATGGGAGGACATCACTATGGATTTCATCACTAAGCTTCCCAGGACCACACGTGGAGTTGATTCGATTTGGGTCATAGTGGACCGGATGACCAAGAGCGCGCATTTCATACTGATTCAAGAGAGCATTTCGGCCGAGAAGCTGGCCGATATTTATGTGCGCGAGGTAGTGGCACAACATGGAGTGCCTGTATCAGTAGTATCAGATCGAGACGTCTGATTCACTTCCATATTTTGGAAGCGGTTTCATGATGAGATGGGGACCTCTCTTCACTTCAGCACTGTTTTCCACCCTCTGACGGACCGGCAGAGTGAGAGGACGATTCAGACTCTCGAGGACATGCTGCGGGAATGTGTTCTAGATTTTGGTGGCAGTTGGGATACGTATCTTCCGTTAGCGGAATTTTCATATAACAATAGTTACCACGCCAGCATTGACCGCGCTCCTTTCGAGATGCTTTACAGAAGGAATTGTAGGTCCCCGATTTGTTGGGGTGAGATCGGTTAGAGAGTCATCGGGAGTACGGAGGTGTTACTCAAGACCACAGAGTGGATCCAGCAGGTCTGTAGCAGACTGCAGATTGCGCAGAGTCCGCAGAAGAGTTACGCCGACAGGAGGCATTCAGACTTGGAGTTTCAGGTGGGCGATATGGTCCTCCTGAAAGTATCACCATGGAAGGGTGTTATCAGGTTCCAAAAAGAGGGGCAAGTTGGGCCCCAGGTTCATTGGTCCCTTTAGGGTTTTGGCCCGGGTGGGTCGGGTTGCCTACCGTTTGGACCTTCCAACAGACCTTATCCATATCCACAACACTCTCCACGTTTCTCAGTTATGAAAGTTTTTGGTGGATGAGTTAGCAGTAGTACCATTGGAGGATATTCAGGTTGATAGCAGCCTGAATTATATCGAGAGGCCAATTGCGATCTTAGATCGGAAGACGAAGACCTTGAGGAACAAGGTGGTTCAGTTGGTGAAGGTGCAGTGGCAACATCGGAAGGGTTCAAAGTGGACGTGGGAGACAGAGGAGGAGATGAGGGACCACTACCCGAAGTTATTTTCAAGATCAGTTGCAGCAGACTTCGAGGACGAAGTCTAAGATAAGTGGAGGAGAATTGTAACGCCCCATTCCTGGTATGTAATGTATATATATATATATATATATATATATATATATATATATATATATATATATATATATATATATATATATATATATATAGTATTTTCCTTTCTTAAGAGAAACCCGACGAGTCGGCAGCCAACTCGTCGAGTTGGGTTGGGATATGCTCGTGTCTTAAGTGGGCGAGTCGACGAGTTCGTATCCCGAACTCAGCGAGTCCGCCAGTCCGGATGAAACTCTAAATCCCAGGGTTTGTACCCTAGTTAAACGTCATTATAGCCTCCCACCCCAGCCTCCAGCACCTCTAGAGAATTTATCTTTAAACCCTAGTCCCCATTGTTGAGCTTGAGTGTTTTGTGCTAGCTTGGAAGTTGTAGAAGAGAAGGAAGCAAAGAAGACCAATAGAAGAGAAAGGAGATCCAGAATCTAGCTTCCTTTTGCGACACTTTCTGGTAATAAACTTATTACCTTGCTTATTATTCCATTAAACCCTCTTTTATGCTTGTTTATGGTCCTCTTGGAACTTTATATGAGTCAAACTCAAGAATTGAGCTTTCCTTAGGATCGAGGCCATAGATCTGGATGATATTGAGCTCTAGGAGCTCAATGTAGCTAGCTTTATGCAGATATAGCCTTGTTCCAAACCCTAAGTGCTTATTATTGGATGATTTTGGTGTTTTATCCCCATTCTCGTGTGCATGCACGTAAAGTTGGAAACTTTACGTGTAAAACCAGCCCTAGAAGCCCAGATCTATGAATTGGATGCAATGAAATTGACTAGAATCGACTATATAGTAATGGCATGCATGGAACTCGATGAGTTGTTCATACAACTCGTCGAGTCACAGTCTTGACGTGTTCATATGATGAAGGAGAACTCGACGAGTTTTTCTTCCAACTCGGCGAGTCGGATGAAGTTAGATTCGATGTTAGTATGGAAGAAGAACTCGTCGAGTTTTTGCCAAACTCGACGCGTTGAAGCGGATAGAGGATTAGAAAAGATGTTAGGGACTCGACGAGTTGGCGGCCCAACTCGGCGATTCCGGTCAACTGAAAGTTGACTTTGACTAGGAAGTTGACTTTAACCAGGATGTTGACTTTGACTAGGGGTAAAATAGTCATTTTACGCCAAGAATAGTTATCAGTATCTAATTTAGTGTTTATGGGATTTGTAGCCGGGGAATTCTGAAGCAGCAGTCAGCCAGTTTTAGATTTAGCATCTTAGCAGCCAGCATTACAAGGTGAGTCTTCCTTCCTGTAGGAACGGGTCTACGGCCACAATGTCGGCCCGTTTAGTCAGCAGTAGTACCGGACTTCGGTCTGATGTAGCAGTTTAGTGTGCTTGATGTCTTTATGATTCAATCATGTCCTTGTGTTATGTGTTCCGGACTTCGGTCCGATGCAGTATGCAGTATATGTGTTATGTCAGTAGTGATGATTATTCTATGCTATGTTCAGTCAGTTTACGGACTTCGGTCCGATGCAGAGGGCAAGGCCCTGGTTAGTTCTGGACTTCGGTCGGATGCAGTTTCCGGACATCAGTCTGATGCAGAGGGAAAGGCCCTGGTTAGTTCCGGACTTCGGTCCGATGCAGTTTCCGGACTTTGGTCCGATGCAGAGGGCAAGGCCCTGGTTAGTTTTGGACTTCGGTCCGATGCAGTTTCCGGACTTAGGTCTGATGCAGTTTTCGGATTTTGGTCCGATACAGTGGGCAAGGCCCAGTATGTGCTTTTTATGTTATTGTATGGTATATGGTAGTTTGGGGGAGCTCACTAAGCTTCGTGCTTATAGTTTTCAGTTTTGGTTTCAGGTACTTCCGCTAGCAAGGGGAAGAGCTCAGGATGATGGCATGGCACACACCACAGTTACAGTTTTATCTTGGGAGTTTTATTCAGACATTTGATATGATATTGACTTCAGTTGATTTGATACATTTATTTTGGCCTTTGAGACATGTGATGCATGGTTTTATTATATAACATTTGATGTTGTGGGTGTTAGTAATGTCAAAATAAAATTTTTTGGGTTGTTACACATGCATTCATATATTAATCTTAGTAGGTGTGGTTGGGATGCTACTACATCTACTAATTTCTTAAGGAAGTATCGACATATAGGTAATCTTTTCAATTTTTTTTATCTAGGATCATACCTTTATATGAAAGAAAATGTTAAAAACTTAAAATTGATTTTAATGACTTGCAAGATTTAAATATTGTAACTAAAAACATTGTATTATGAAAGGAAATACGTGTAGCACTTTTTTTAAAGTTGGACAGGGAGTATTCTTTCGATCTCTTGTCTGTGAAACAAACGAAAATGCCTTCAGGCCTCATCATCTTCATTAGATCAAAATGGCCATGACCGAAACTAACCTGAACGGTAAAAATGCTTTATGTTTCCCTATTATCCCATGGTTTAAGTGGCCTTTTTTTAATTTACTAATCTAAATGTCATTATATTGATTTCTTTTAATTGCAGAATATTGGTGCAGACCCGATCAAAATATATCAGCAGATCCTAAAAGTCATCGCAATTTGAAGTAAGCTTGCAAATTATTCATCCACAGATAATGAAATAGCTGGTAATCTTCAATTCCTTTTGTTTGGGTTGAAGTTTGGACTTGAAGTTGATGTACCATACAACAACAACAACAACAACAACAATTTGTAATTGCCAGTTTGAAGTAAACTCACAAATTGTCCATCCATATATCCTGAAATAGTTGGTAATCTTGAATTCCTTTTGTTTTATAACTACTTAGAAATAAATAATATTGTAATACGTGTACTTAAACATAAACTTTCCTCAAATAAATAATATGGTAATCTTTAATTCCTTTTTTTTCTACTAATTAGTTAAATATACAACTTCTCTTTCCCTAAAAATTAATTTATTTTCGGTTATTATTCAGGTAGAGAGGGAGAAGCAAGCATTTTAATGTTATGATGAATCTGAACTTAAAAATATCCTTTGTAGAAAGGGATAGGTAACATATCCTCTTATTGGTTTCGAATGTGTGTTTTCGTGTACTTGGATAAATGACATTTCAGGGGTACTTTAGTACATACAACAGGTGTGCATAAAGTTTGAAAATAATAACTTTGAAGAATAATATCAACAAAAGGTGCACCCTACCATTATTTTATATTCCACAACTATTTATATTTATTGGGATATTTATCTAAAAAGTTCCTACCAAAAACAAATTCTACAAAAATGTCGCTGTAACTTACATTATGATCCCCGTTGTAATAAAAATTATAGAAATGGCACCTACATTGAAAACAAATTACAAAATGTTCCCTATTCTAATAAAAATTATAATAATGGTGCCTACATGGAGTTTTTTTTATCCAACTTGGTCTATGTTTTATTTTGTTCAGCCACCATTTTTTCTCTCTTATTTATGGTTAATTTACTTGAATATGTAGGTATAATACGACGATTGAATCTCTTACAGAAAATGGAGAAATATGGAAGAGGTATGACTTCTTGTGTTATTTTGATTAAAGAAATCGTATATTATCAATTTAGTTGCTAGGGGTGCTTTCATAATTCACACTAGATGATTGATAATCATTTAAACAATAATAAATGTGGCCTAAATTACCAGCAACTTCCAGAACATCATGGACTTCAATTTAAGCCTTTCTTCTTCTTCTTCTTCTTCTTCTTCTTCTTCTTCTTCCTATTTCACTTTATCATATGGCCCTTTACATTGATGTCATTAAGATTTTCCTGAATCCTACAACATTATAGGATAATGCATTACTGAATTCATTGTGGTTTTAAGCTACGAAGTTCTTTAATTTCCAATAACTAATCACCACCACCAATGTTCCTCCACTATAAAACCCCACCACCGCCATCACCGCTATGGCGGTAGTTTCCTTGGCTGTGAGATAGTAGAGTTGTCCGGTCAACCCACTTCAATGGGGCAAAAGAAGTTGTTCCTGAGCTTATTTTGCCGAAAAATATAAAGTTTTTGGGCAAAGGGTATAAAGGTCAAAACAAGGGATCATTTCATACATACTTATAAAGCTAGAATTTTTTCTTGAATCTCATGCATTTGAAACCCCCATTTTTTAACTTTCTCAAACCACATTCATTTGAAACCTCATTTTTTAACTAATGCAACTCAAAAGTTTTCTTAATTATGATTTACCACTCAAAAGTTTTATAACTTATATTATGTTTAATTAGCATTTTGTGAAAGGTTTACTATAAAAAGGTCAATCTTTTGTGTCTTTTGTGTTATATAAAATCTTACATGTAAGAAGGATGTCATAACATCAATGTTTTGCATGGAATATCTTTCAACCAAAACAAATGAAGCTTTTCTATTCTTTCTTTATATTCGGTTTCTCATTTAATCGTTATATGTTATTTGTATGTATTACTCAATCTTGAATGTGACTCTCCAAACATCCATGTTTTGCTTCGAATATCATTCTGATTCTTCTTTTTCACGAAAAATATTTTGATTGCAGTATAGTGAAGAATTGTCATAAAGTTTCTATGGTTGAATGATGTTAAATGAAGAAAGAAGATTCAGAAAACGGATATAGGTTTTTTTTGTTTGAGCAAAGTTGATGAATATTAGTTTTTTCTTTTGATTTAAATGTATGTTTATGTAACATATTTATTTATATATTCAACCACCCAATGCTCTTATTTATTTGATTGTAGATTTTCTATTCTGCTTATGTTTATTTTCTATTATTTTTTTGTTGGGTTATCGTACACAACATATTTAAAAGACAATATTTAAAAGATAACATAATTTTTAACATTTGATATGTAATTATGGTAGACTTATCATGATATGCTCTTTATATGAAAGTAATTTATCCATATTACTACGACAAGAATTACAAATGACATTTACGAAAATATATATATATATATATATATATATATATATATATATATATATATATGTGTGTGTGTGTGTGTGTGTGTGTGATTTGTTTAACATGTATATGCACCTATGTATGTTATAAATTTATAATTAAATATCTTTATATTTAATAATTGAAGGGATTAAAATGATGCATCAAAACCAATTATTTAGACGAATAATAATAATAATAATAATAATAATAATAATAATAATAATAAATACACATTTCTAAGTACCACATTCATTTGAAACTCACACTACAACTCAAGAGTTTTCTAATTTATGTGTATTTATTATTACAACTCAAGAGTTTTTAACTTATGAGTATTAATTAGTAATCACTAATAACTTTTTATTTTCTTTTCTTTTATAAGGTTGTAAAGTTATGCTCATTAAAAATATTAATGTATTTGAAGAGATTTATGATTTAAATATGAAGAGTTAATATAAATGTTATAATAGATGTTTTAGTGTTTTTTTTTTTTGTTATTAAAAGTTATAGTGTTTTTTTTTCATATTTTTTATTATTCGTTGTATATATATCTTTTTTAATACAAATGTTATAATAGATGTTTTTCTATATGTTATAATAGATGTTTTTAAACGGTTTATAAAATTATCAAATCGTTGTATATATCACAATGACTTAAAAATTAAACTATAATGTTTAATAAAACTAATATGGTAACTATATGTTTGTTTTACTACTAACATTTTGTTTCAAAGTAAAAATATTAAATAATAATTTGATCAAAGTTATTATTTTAACTATATGATTCTATCATCGCGCAACGCGCAAGGATTCACCTAGTGATTATATAATTATGATAGTTTTGTATATGTGTCTTGAGGTGTAATTGTAAGGAGGGATGATATACAACGACTTTTGAAGTTCTAGATGTTGTAATGGCATGTGTAATGTATGATCAGTTGCATTTTTTAACTTTTTTAGTTATTCAAGGGATTTGTGATTGTAATTGGTAGAATGTATGTTGACTCTATTAAGGTTATAATTATAAGTGCTATTTTTTCCATTTCTTATTCCAACTAATTCTCACTTGAATCCACAAATTCTTACAGCTTTCACCAAGAGTTTCAAACAAGAGATGAAGCTATAAACAATGACACCATCTTAAATGTAATTTATTCCATCAGTTTTATTTAATATTAGTAGCAAATCCAACCCCGCAAAGTGGAGTTTCTTATCTAGTTCTAATAAGAATTATACAAGATATTAATATTTTTTCTATATTAATAACTTTTATTTTAATATGAATTATATAATATATTTAAAAAATTTGTATATTCGTAATAAAGTGTTTATAAGCCTAAGTTCGCAATTTCGAATATTTAGGGAAATGCAATCCAATCCAACATCAACATCAACCACATGAGATACTTCAAACCAGCTTTGGTGTTTGTTTTTTGGAAGTTGCTAACAAATTGTTTTTAACCAAGTAGGTATTTGGAAAAAAGGCTCATACCAGGTATCATTAGTTTGAATAAGAATACTATCTTAGAAATACATATATGGTTTAATATTACATATGTAACAAATCACAGAAAAACTAATTTGGTATACACAATAAATATTATGTTCTTTTTTTTCAATGTCATCAACGATGATGAATTATATAATTGTTGAACGCAAAGTCAATGAGAAAGTTTATTCAGATTCATGTAAAGAAAAAAAAACAAATTTCTCAAAATCAATCATACTTCATTAGTGAAACTGGTGTCCGAAATGCATAAAAGAAAATTGGTAGTTTTGTTTCGGATAACAAAGAGAACAACAGTGTGATTGTTTTTGGAAATTGTTGTAGCCTATAAGGTTGCTGGTGAAGCTGTTAGGCTAAAAAGAAATATATTCTACTAAATTTATAATTGTCCCGTTTTTTATTGTATATGAAGAACGTGATTTCTTATGATTTTGTGAAACATATGATGTTGGATGTAACGACCTATGTAATGTTGACTATGGAATACTATGTGCTTTCAATTATTAATACCAACCCATGCAAATCATAGATACTTCCCTAGTTGCTATTACGTTAGATTTTTCCTAGTTAAAATTGTAATATAAAGCTTTTTTAATTATTATTTTAGTAAAATCGACTTTCAAGTTTAACACAAAAAAAAAATTGTTTACTACATTTTTTTGATTTTTAAGGGTAAAAACTATTATTTTAGCAAATGGTATCTATAAAAGTTTTTTTTAAGACATAATCTTTTTGTGATCTCTCATTCAAGTTATAAATTTCATATATACCATCCACGAAATCATTAAATACGTTGGATATTTTGGATAAATAAAATTTTATATCCTATTTTTTTTAAGAAATAAAGTAACATATTTTACCTTTTTTTTTTAATTTCTTATTAAGATTTAAGGTCTTTTAAGCATACTACTATATGTTTTCATAGTATGATTACATTATTATTGTCAATATGCAAAAAAAAAGACTAAAATTTTCTTTTATACGTTCATGCTTGATACGTATACAACTATATAAAATACACAATCTTAATTTTCCAGCATCATTGAAGGTAGAAAAGTATATAATCTTACATACTTATAAAGCTTGCATTTTCCCTTGATTGTCATGCATTTGAAACCCCCCACAACAATTTGCTAAAACCTCATATATTTGAAACCCCCAAACATTTTCACCTTCTTAATAATTAATCACACATAATCAATGATAATTCATATGAGATAATAATTTGCTAAAACCTCATGCATTTGTATGGTATTAGAACATATTTGAGTTTTTGGGTTTTAGACTTTAGTAAATGGGTAATCCATTTAATACGTTGGATTTGAAGCTATCTTATTCGAATTACCCAAAACAAGAGATAAATTAATAATATATGCGCATGCATGTTTTGTACAAGCCTCAATCAAAATACAATATATCATGATCATACAATTAAGTGTCTTTTATTCCATTTTTGGCTTTATAAAAAAAGTTTGTTTACGTGGCAAAGAAAGAAAACTTGAAGATGAATATTTAGGTTGGATGTTTATATAAGATTTGTTTTAAATATATAATATAGATATAAATACACAAATGTGTGTCAAATACAGCCCATCATAAATTTAATATTATAAACTATAATATAACTCAAAGTGGTTTTCCAAATAGTAGACGAATCACACATGTTGTGCAGAAATTTAGTTGCATAGATAATATATTATAATTATATTTCATTTAAAATATGCTAGGGTCATTTGGTTATTACATTGTTGTATTAGGCACTATAGTCTCATATATTTTGAATGACTCTTACAAAAATGATGTCAGTAATTTGAATATAACGTAATATCTTATGATGTTTATTGAATGATATTATCTTCCATTGAGCACTTTTTAATTGGAATCAACTTTATTATGGTTAAAAATTTTGGCTCCGTTTTTTCTTTTCATTAGTTCTAGAATATGATTTTTTATATAAACTTAAAATATGTCACTATCTTAAAATAGATTGAGAATGAGATTTTTTTTATTTACTTAAAATACGGCACTATTTTCTATTTAATAGTAAAACTAACAAAAGTTGTTAAATATGTATTTTTATGAGGTTCAACGACCACAAATGAGAATCCATATCTAATCAATCATCAACTAATTACATTAGATACAAATGTGTACATAAAAATTACATTTAAAATTTTAAACTAATAGTAAAAAAATTTCATTATTTATTATGATAAAAAATCTGTAAATCAAAAAATATACATGTTATTTAATCGCATACAAGTTTTATGTATGGCTTATTCACAATACATTAAACCATATATAACCATATTAAACTACATAATTATCCCACTGCGCAAAACGCGGGCATTCGCCTAGTATAATTAATATATATAGTATAATTAATATATAGTTAAAATATGGTCATTGAGAAATTGTCCATGCCCTTTATTATACTATGTTTGAGGTATAAAATATATATTATAATTAATATATAGTTAAAATAGTGCAAATAAAACAATCAAATCATTAAAAAATCTCACCATATGAGATAAATCCTCACATGAGAGAGTAAATGACACTTGAATAGTCTGGAGTAGCTGATACTTACATAGACCAACGTTATGGGGACAAAAATAGAGAAACCTCAAGAACAACTAGACCATCATGAATAATCATCAAGATAGAAACTTCATACCTTCTAGAGAAGGATGAAAGGATGCAAATTTCCGATCTACACTGATTTGAAATCCACAGTGGTTCTATGATACTCTTGTTCCTTTAAAAGTGAAAAAAAAAACACCCCAAAAGGTCAAAACTCATAAATGGTGGCTATGTATTCAAGGAGGTCGTTTGGGGAGGATGAAGGTTGGTCATACGGAGGACCCCAAGAAGGTAGAACCATGAAATAGGGCTCGCAAACTTAGGTTTAGGGTTTTAGTCTGTTGCGGCTACACTCAGCGTAGCCTGACCTATGTTCAGCGTAGGTCATTAAACCTGCATCTAGAAATCCTTCACCAACGCTCAGCGTAGGGGACTATCCAACAATCATCGTAGGGCAAGATTTCCCAATTTCCATTTCAGCTTTGAACAATCATATCTTCTTCATTTCAACTCCTATTTCAGTGATCTTTATATCCACATTAAGGTGTTAACAAGCCCTATAGTTCTATTTATTTACTTTTAACTTAGAGCTTAATGAACTAAATTCATTAATTCAATTAAGAAGTTTGAAATATCACTTTTCCCATTTTACCCTTTAGCTACAAAATTCACATCTTAAATCACTTATCCAACATCATCAACATCTAATAGGGTCTAAACACCATTAGATTGAAGCCTAACACCTTTGTATAATCAAATTATTGTCTAAAATCCTAAATTAAGAAACATTCCAAAATAGGGTGTTACAAATACATTTTTACGTATCAGAAAATCCTTCACCACCATCGCCGCCACCTCCACCACTACCACCGCTGTCACCACCACCACAGCCATCCCTACCACCAATGTCATCATCGGCCACCTACCAACACCAACACCGATACCACCACCACAATCACTACCACCACTACCGCCACCACTACCATCGCCGCCAACGACCACCACCACCATCACTACCATCACCCACCACCACTACCGATGTCGTAACCACAACCGACGTTACCACCACCACCTATGTCATCAACCACCACAACTATCAAACGTCGCTACAACCGTCACCACCGACTGTCACTTCTACCACCACTACCACCGCCGCTGCCACGACCACTAGCCATCACTGCCACCACCACTGTTGCCATCACCGCCACACTTACCTCCCCCCCCCCCCCCCCCCCCCCCCCGCCCCCATGACCGCTACCTACCACCATTATCATAATTTTAGTATTTTTATAATTTATATAATGTATCATTATATATAAGTTAGAAAACCAGAAAGTTACGCAAAACAAACAAATAAAGTAATTCTGTCATTTTACATGGATTCCAATTTCATTTCCCACGAACCAAATAAAATTTAGAATTTATTTCAATTCCATTTACTGTCAACCAAACAAAATATGATATTAGATTCAAATTCCTTACAGATTTTTTTTTTTCAATTCCAATTACAATTCCTTGAGAAATATTCTGTGAACGAAACAACACCTTAATAAACATCATAATAATCACTATATGTAAAACATATTTTTCTCATTTTCTTTTTATTTATTTATTTTTAATTTTATTAAAATAAATCTCTCGAAACAAATTATGCTATTGGAAACTTCTTTTTATATGTATTCAAATACTTCCATAAAAAATGTTATTTATAAAAAATTGTAGATGAGAACTTAAGAATTTTTCATATTAGATTTGAAAATTTTTATACATATTTTTAAAATTTTTTTTATTTATTATTGCTATTATGTTGAATTTTTCCTGATTAAAATTGTAATATAAGGTTGTTTTTTATATTATTTTATGAAAATGGACTTTAAACTTTAACTCAAAAAATGGTTTATTCTATTTTTGTGTTTTTACTGGTAAAAACATTTATTTCTGCACATGGTATCTACGCAAATTTTCTTTAAGACATAATATTTTTGTGATCTCTCATTCCAATTATTAATTTCATATATATCATCCACGAAATCATTAACTACATTGGATATTTTGGCTAAAAAAAATTTATATCCTAAATTTTTTTTGATAAATAAAAGTGACTTATTTTACCGTTTTCTCTATTTTATTTTTTATTAAGATTTAATGTCTTTAACCATGCTGATATATGTTTTCCAGATCTATAAAAGACAAAAATTTTATTTTATATGTTCATGCTTGATACATATACAACTATATAAAATACACAATCGTAATTTTTTAGCATAGGTCTAAAATATATATATAATTAAAATAACGTAAACACAACAACCAAATGATTAAAAAATCTCACCATATGGGAGCAATCCTCCCACTAAAAAGTAAATGACATTCAAATGGTCTGGAGTAGCTCATACTCATATAGACCAAGGTATTGAGGATAAACATATAGAAATCTCAAGTGCAACTAGATCCAACATGAATAATCATCATGATAGAAACTTATACCTTCTGGAAAAAGATAAAAGGATGCAAATTCTGGATCAACACTGATTTGAGCTCCCAAGTGGTTCTACGATACTATTATTCCTTTAAAAGTGAATACAAAACACCTAAAAGCACAAAACTCATAAATTAGGGTTTCAAGGAATTCGTTTGGGGAGGATGAAGGTTGATCATGGGGAGGATCCTAAGAATTTAGAGCCGTGAAATAGGGCTCAAAACCTTAGGTTTAGGGTTTTGGTCTGTTGTGACTACACTCAACTTAGCCTAACCTACGTTCAACGTAGGTCATTAAACTCGTGTATAAAAATCCCTCACCTACGCTCAGCATATGCTGTCTAACGCTCAACGTAGGGCAAGATTTCCCAATATCGATTTCAGGTTCGAACAATCATAGCTTTTTCGTTCTAGCTCCTATTTTAGCGATCTTTATATCTACGCGAAGGTATTGACAAGCCCCACAATTCTATTTATTTACTTTTAACTTAAAACATACCGAACTAAATTCATTAATTCATTCAAGAAGTTCAAAATATTAATTTTCCCATGTTACCATTTAGCTACGAAATTTACTACCTAAATCACTTATCCAACATTATCAATATCCAATATGGTCAAAACACCAATCCTTTGAAGCCAAATACCTTTGCGTGATAGAATTACGATCCAAAATCTTGAAATAAGAAACATCCAAAAAAAGGTGTAACACCGTAAATTTTCAAACAAAATTTTCATTTTTAAATTACATAATTCTCCTAACACATTTTATAAAAAATATGTTTTATTTAATTTACAAAAACGCAATCCCATGTTTGTTTGATTAATAATCCAGGATCCTCGAAACATAACTCTTCCTCTGATGTATACAATCAAGTCGGTGCCTTCCTGTGATCCTGAGAAAAACTTGAAACACATAACACATAACACAGTAAGCACGAAGCTTAGTGAGTTCCCCAAAATACCACATGCACAAATAATAAGCCTCTTATGGCTATAGCTCGTTGGACCCTCCGGTCTCACGACTCGTTGGACCCTCCGGTCCGGTCTCAGTGTGGACCCTCCGGTCTCACAGCTCATTGGACCTTCCGGTCCGGTCTCAGTAACACATAATATAGCATATATATCATACAGACAAGATGCATAACTCAAGTAAACACATAAGACCCTCTGGTCACTCATAGATACCACTCATGGTAAGTATAGTGAGAAAATTCACCTCGGATGATGAACAACCCCTATAACGTTGTTGTTGCGCACCGATCTCTATCTCTGAGCCAAACCCACAATTAACTCAATTAGGAACTAAGTCCAAACTCTCACTCATTAGGTCTAAAGGTAGTCCACTAACCAGCCTATCCATAACCAAAAACCCATTGGGTCCACCAAGGCCCAATAACAAACGACATTTCCCGAGGTCCAACTCTCAAGTCTAAAAAATATGGCAAGCCAAACTCAAGGGCCCAAAGAACATAAATATATTCCTCTGGTCCAAAACTCTATTGTAACAAGCCCATATCCAGGCCCAACACTCAAGGCCCAAATGAGACTTAGCCCAAAAAGCCCACAGTAAGGTTACGAGTGGCATACCTCCCTTGGTACGCTCAACGTACATACAAATCTAGATCAGGCCATCGGGGACACTCGTTCAATACGCGGGACGTATTGGATGTACGCTCGGCGTATGTCCATACTTTCCTTTTTCCACTCTCTTGGTGTTAACCCGTTAAGGCCATAGCTATACTCTTAGATCTGGACTCCCTAAAGGCTCATACTCCATAAAGTTCATGACTTTAAGCCTTTGCATGGCTGATAAAGTCCCAAACCCAAGTACACTCACTCTTTACTCCCAAAAATACTCATATCTCATGCATGGAGAGATCTTGACAACCAAGATCTCATTTTTATGACTCCAAATGATTAAAAACATCTAAAAGGACAAGTATTATACTTTGGAGTACATCAATATCATAAAGTTCCAAGTTTGGGACATAAGATCCTAAAAATGGACTGAAAACAAGAACTAGCACACCAATAAGCAAGTTTCGAACTTGATACCTCTGGAAGATGCACCAACAAGTGTATAACTTAGATCCAAAAGCTAGATGCTCAAGCTATTCTCTTTCAAGGCTCCTTCTTCTTTAGTGGACAAACATAACAAGTCATCACCCCACTATATCCACATGAGAAAGCCATAGAGATTCAAAGTTTATGCTTTCTAGAGCTAGATCAATATGATTAGGGCTTGGATCCACAAGCTCCAAGCCAAGCAATGCTTCCTCAAGGAACTCCTTCTACCACAATAAGCACCAAAACTTCACTAAATCACCAAAAAGCTCAAGAATCACTCAAATGGAGGCTTAAGGTCGATTTCTAGGGTTTAGAGAGATGGAGGCTAAAGATATTAGGGTTAGGTTATTAGATAAGGAGCTTAAATAGGGTCCAAGACCCTAAAATAGGGATGCCAACGTACTTCAAAGTGTTGGATTAATTTCTAAGTCCATAACTATAATTGGTAAGACTTGACCCGACTCGTCATGGTCCATTTGGGTTGCATGGCATCATGCATTTGGATAGACTATAATGAGAGAAATAACACTTAAGGTTTGTTAATATATTAATAAGATTATTTAATTAGTATTGATCAAGAATTAATCTAGAATTAATTAAGTGATCAAAAGAAGCCTAATTAAATATATGGGTTGATTGTGTAAATCATCCATACTTGTATAGTGGGCTAATGCTGCATGGATTATCAAGTTGGGCTAAAACCCATAAGATGCTCCATGGTATGTTTGAACCCATGGATCCAAGGAAATGGAAAGCCATGACAATTAGGGTTTACCCTAATTGTCACTAACTATATAATGATCTTATACTTGGAGAAAATCGGCCACTAAGTGATGATGATAAGGGCTAGCCGATTTCAAGTGTTCAACATTTCTCTCAAGGTTATTCCAAAAGAAATTTGATGTTGTGTGAACCATTTGAGGTGTCACACTTGGGACACTAGGCACTCAAGCTTCTTAAGAACATTCTACATCAAGAGGTATGTATTCTATCTTGGTATATTCATTGTTTTGTATGCTAAATTAGGATAATACCTTGGATGTTCATATTTGCATGTATAATAGAGAAAACATAGATCCAAGGTATTTAGGGTTGCATGTACACTTAGGAGTGTTAGAATGCTCAAAACCCAACAGTGGTATCAGAGCCTAGGCTTGTTTTCTTGTTATACTTGCAAAAGGAGCTGAAAAATCGATTTTTGATTCTGTCTGCCCAGCAGACTCGCCGAGTCCATGAATGGACTCGCCGAGTCGAAGGCAAAATGCATCCAACTCACCGAGTTGGTTCGTGCACTCGACGAGTTGGACCCCCAGACAGCATATATTCAACTTTTTGGCTGGAATTGGACTAGGAACATTACCCTAAGATATTTTTGAACTTATAAACTTGTTTTTTGATGTGGTAATGTTCATGCTAATCCAATTTCTTAGATAATTGTCATAATTTCAAGATTTGTATTAGTTTGTATGTTCATGTTAATTTCTTGAAGATTGATGATGTGAATTATCTTGTTCTTATGAGTTGCTTAGATTAATAGAAAAGTTGAGTGAAATAGTTGTTTTCAATCCAAATTAATCTAAGAGTTGATTCCAAAGTGTGTTTTTGTAACTTGCCCTCAAGTTATATGAAAAGTCACATTTAAGAATCATAAAACTCATAAAAGTTGGTAAAGGTTACAAAATGAAGAGTCTAGTTCTAATTAAATGGTTTTATGACTCCATAACTTGTCCTCGAGTTATGGAGGTTCAAGAGTCTCTTCATTAAATAATAAAAAGTGTAACCTTAATTAATTCCATAAGTGACAATAAAAAAAGGTTATTTTTTTATTAATTAGTTTAAAGTCTTCCATAACTTGTCCTCAAGTTATGGAACTTGAAGAGTTTTTAATTAAAACTACTTTAAACTCATAACTTATGGAATTAATTAGTTTTGAATAGTTTCAAAACTTGCCCTCAAGTTTTGGAATTTGAAAAGTTTCACTTATGAATACTTTAATTCCAAGTTAATCCCTTAGAATTTTAAAGAGTTAAAATTCAACCCTTATACTCTATAATATTATAAGTTAATAATATTTATATATGTGTATAAGAGTAAAACTCAGTCTTACCGTTAGTAGGCCTCATTCACAAAGCCGGTCTATAAGGGGGGTATAAGGTTACTACCTATAAAATGGCAGTTTAATGGGTGTCCACTCTCACCCACCGCTTCCTTGACTGGTGGAGGGTCGTTAGCCGAACGGGTAGGATAAAGACTATAAGTTCTCCCTTCATTAAAAGTATTAATGATAAATACTAAGTAACTAAACACTTATAATTACCAATCTTAGTTACTTAGGAAAATGTGAATAAGGTGCTAACCCATGAAATTACACTTGGCACTTTGCTTAAGTCGGTTGGTGGAGCGTGTGTGGTTTACCGGCACACTAACTTGATTTAACAAGGTAGGCAAAGGGTTTCTTAAAGTTTAATCATAGGCCGGTGGAGCGCGTGTGGTTTACCGGCACATCGGTTGGGTGATAAACATTTAAGAGTACCAAGTAATTTGCATGGTTACTTCACACCTTGTTTTGTGATCCTCGGCATCGCAGTCACAAAACCTGAAGGGCACACTCAAGATTGAAACATGCCATTGAAAATTTCAATGAATCTCAAAAGATCTAGGAGTTTCAAATCCAATTAAAACTTAATTATATTTTGTTTTTCATGGTGGAAATTGGTAAATCGTCATTTACCTACCTTCAAATATTTTATAGCTTGGATTACGGCATCTATGATCTTCCCAAATAGCTTGTGGTAAATAGTTTGTAAGGTCCTAGCCTTAATATTTTATATTGGGTGTTATTTTAAGGACTTTTAATCAACTATCTTGAATATCTCCCAAAAGATGTCTAGTTCAGACATCTATGATCTTCCCAAATCTCTTGGAACTTCACTTCCTCCAGCTCCTCCAATTATTCTCCCTAACCCACAAGTTCAAGGTCACTCAAGCCCTATTGGCAAGGAAAGGTCTAGGTTTGATCACATCTTGGAGATGAAGTCACATATTGACAAGCCAGGAGAGTTGGGTGTCAAAGTCTTGAGAAAGTTGGATATTCAATCACTTTTTAAGTCACATAGCGAATCCCTTTGGGACTCCTATGAAACAGACTATGACAAGACCCTTAATGATCTTATCTATTTGCTATGATCAACTTCCTAAAACTTTATGGACCTTGACAATGATGACACTGGAAATCCTGAAAAAGCATTCTCTTCCCAATGGAAAGGGTAAAGAGAAATGCTAAGTCTGTGATAGTTCCATGTACCATTATCAAAGAGCACATATGTTAAATTGCCAAAGGAAGGGGTTTTGGTTACGAAACTGCCAAACTTACCTAAGGATGGTAAAGTCAATGAGTTTGACTTTATTTCAGGTAAAGTCCATTTGTCTAACTCTGTTAAGTTTCTACTCTAAGATTCTTATCACATGATGTGACTGGGTCATATAGTGGTGTTTTAAGAATCAAAGAAAAAAAGTGAAGAAACTTAAAGAAAGAATATGCTGAATCTGATCGCGTAGATGGATTTCTATCGCATAGTTTGTAGATTGGATTCTTGAGGTACTTCTTAGGAATTATGAGATATTGCTTAGGAATATATAACAACAAGTTTTCATATGGATTGTAAGGATTAGTTTTTCCGCGAAGTTTTTAAAATAAAAGGAAAAAGTTTTTAATTTTACTTATTTTAAATATCCTTACAATGGCATTTGTGAAAGAAATTGTTGTTTATATGATTCCATTGATGGCAATAAGCGAAATGGTTTTGATTCTTTCATTTGTGGTAGTGTCTAAATTTACCAAATAAAGAAAAATTTCTCATCACCCAATTTTCAATTGGACCGAAACTTGGAATCATGCAAGTTGTATAGTATGATGAATGAGAACTTTCAAGCATTGGAAAATCAAGACTAATTACTTGTTCACATGGATGTGTGAGTCAAGTAAAGGACTAAGGGATCGAGTACACATTCTTGTGCACTGATCAAGCCCACCTCAAATAATCGATAAGACAATTCGTCATGATTTACTAAAGTTTAGTAAATATGGTTATACTTACAGGCTTAAGTGTAATTTTGATACATTGGAAATATTTCGATGTATGGCAGAACGAATAAGAAGAATCAAATTAGGCAGAAGGATAAAAGTTTCTCAAATCTGAAAAGATGGGAGCGTACTTTAGTATCATGTTATATGATCATCTTAATGATTAAGAGACCTTATCATAATTCATCCTCTAAGTGCATTCTGATAGCTAAGAAGAGGAGCTAGGAATTGTTGAAGTGGTCAAATCTAGAAGATGAGTCATACTTCGTTCAAAAAATAATTCTTAGGGTTATACTCTAAGATTGTAACTTGAGTGACATCTTAAAGAAAGGTTTAAAAACACGTGTCAAATGTAAGAGTAAAAGTGTCCTACTCTTGTACATTTGAAGTTGGTAAGTTGTGATGTTTTGGATAAAACAAAGACCAACTTAGGCCAATTGTGTGAAGTGTTTATCTTGATAAAGAATCCGAACTATCCCTTGAATATTTGTCAAGAGAGTCTTATATGTCAAGAGGACAGTGGGAGTCTTAAAGGTCTTGAAAAACTCAAGGTCTAATAAAACCTGGAATTATTCACTAGCACACGACTTGAGGTGTATAACCTATCGTGTTGACATTTCTGTGCCCATTCCAGTGAAAGTTGGCTGTGCATATGAGTTCTTATAGTCCTCAATTAGTTGCTCAGCTGCTTGGAAGCTATGGCAGGCCCTTGTGCTACCAAATGGCAAGAACTTAAGATTGCACAAGTTCAATCCATATGAGTTTAGATTTGTCACTAACCTTGTCTTGTGATTGTGGTTTTGACTAATTCATATGGGTAGGAACTCATACACCATAAAAATCTAAGTGTCATAAGGTTTCTCTACGATTCATGAAAATGATGGTGAGGAAACACTTCCACTAAGTAGATTTGTAAGTAGATAGTAATCTTTGTATTCTCAAAGTTTTTAGTAGGTACACTAACATGGACTTCTGAAACTGTTTAGACACACCTGTGCGCTATCTAAGATAAGGTGTATGATTTTGATAAAGTCTTATCAAAGCAATCAAGTATCATAAATCTGAACTTTGGTAAAAAAAAGTCAATAGTTGATTTCTAGGTACATGTCAAAGCTAGTGGGAACATAAGTGTTATGCTAATAATCATCATGTTAGTGGGAGCATGATAATTATGATAAGTATGGCAAGTTGGCAATGTTAATTATAGAAAACAAAAGTTTCAATTCGTGAGGTTGCAGGGGTTGAAAAAGTTGTTTTGCTATAATTAAGGGAGAGGAAATTATACTTCCTTTCAATTATGAAAAGCTTAGATTGAGTTTATAATCATTCTAAGAGCTTATATTGAGATTTTAATCACCTTTAGTCAAGAATATATATATGAATTTCATGTTGGATTGGTTCAACTTAAGAAAATCCTATATATTGCGTTCTCAAAATTCGATTATGATTACGACATCCCTTTTCATAGTAAAATTTTGAGAATATGGCAAACAAAAAATTATTATGGCAAAAGAATGGTCTAGAACCATGTCTTTATGTGAAACATCATTAATCGTGTCCCACTTACTTTGGGTACAAGATCAATTACATGTGCTATAATATTTATTCTTTATGAATTTTCCAAATGCCTTGGGGCATTAAGGAGGAAAATGTCTAGAATTGGATATGACTAAAGTGATTAAGCAATTGTCGAGGACAATCTAAGGTTTACCAAAGATTGGTTGCTCAAGGACAGTTGGAAGTATACTGTTAATATTGGAAGGACCATATTGACATAGTCTGAAAAGAGGCAACTCTTGTTCAGAAGTGGTAGTCAAATTGGGAATATAGAGTTGTCTCTATAGATGGAAGCAATCTGTGTAAGATTAGAAAAAAAAAAAACTTAGTGCAAGAAGCATGTTCTAAGCAATGCATACTTTGAACATAAGGCTTTGTGTCCATGGAGAAGGTCTTTATTGGAATACTCTGTAATGTTTGTTGTCAAGTCTTTATGACTTTGTGCATAATCATTATAAGAGAATCATTGCATATAAGATAAGAATCTAACAGATTTCAGTAAAATGGCATGAATTTGGAATTCCTGCATTAAGAATTCGGGTGTGTGAAATTAGAATCATTGAAAGTTTGGTCAATTGGTTTATTTCACAAAGTAAGGATCATAGATAAACATAGAGTGCATACTTGGTGTATGGTAAAGCTATTGTTTATGAAAACATAGTGTACATGCTTGAAGCATGGGATACCTAGTGTTTTAATTCAAGTATAAAGTTGATAAAAACTGAAACAATGAATAATGAGAAATCAATATGGTGATAAATAGAAGTGGTCTATTTATATTCATATGGTTTGATACCATATTTGATTCATTTATTCTTGTGTTTGACTTTGCATGTTTTGACTTCCATAAGAACTAGGTTATTCTTCCGGAATGACTAAGTTATTCAAAACCATCCACATTCGGTCATATGTTGGAAGTAGATATGAATCAACACTGTCATGGGTTGGATTGTAGAGGTCCAAGTTGGTGGACAAAGTTGTGCTACAACGCTCATGAGTGCTCATAAGTTCTGAGTATTGGATTCAACCCGCGCTCATTTGAATCACTTCATGGATTTTATCACGAGTGATCATGAGATGATAATATCTTATATTCTTCAAACCTAGAGATATGAGTTGTTACTATAAGTTGGTTATACACTGATTGCGCGAAACCGCATTGGTAACTCGATGTTATAAAACGTGTCTTTGTGTATGATTCAACAAGTAGCAGAACAAGCCATATGAGTCGAAGTTTATCCATTCCTTTTACCTTCAGGATAAAAGCGATATTTGTGGGCCCCTCGATGATTTAGTGATGACACATGTGAGTGCTTGGCCAATCCAGGACTGATTTGATTTGTTCAATCAGTCAGTCATCACAAATCGGAAATCGGGAAACAATAGATGGACAGAGAGAATGATTTACAATCCATGTCTCAATCCATATGATATCTAGAATGGAGGAATATATGATCCCTTATCTAATGGACAAGTCATTGACAAAGGTCAGAGATCATCGGCAAGGTCAGAGTTCGACGGAAGCTTTTGAGAGCTACGATTGCCAGTTGGTTCTTGAAGTCATACGCAATAACAGTTTTAGACTTATCCAAGTAGGAGACTTTTGGATTAATATCTAAGTCCATAACTATAATTGGTAGGACTTGACCCGACCCGACATGGTCCATTTGGGTTGCATGGCAACATGCATTTGGATAGACTATAATGAGAGAAATAACACTTAAGGTTTGTTAATATATTATAAGTTATAATATATTAATAAGATTATTTAATTAGTATTGATCAAGAATTAATCTAGAATTAATTAAGTGATCAAAAGATAACTAATTAAGTATATGGGTAGATTATGTAAATCTTCCATATCTTATATAGTGGGCTAAGAGGCTCCATGGATTATCAAGTTGGGTTCCACCCATAAGATGCTCCATGGATGCTCCATGGAGTTAACCCATGGATCAAGAAATGAAGAGTCATGGAACATTAGGGTTTACCTAATGTAACACACCATATAAGTAATTTAACTCTCCCCAAAATCGGTTACACTAAGAAACAAGAGGGCTTGGCCGATCTAAAATTCATGAAAAGCTCAAACCAGCGCCTTTAACAATACATTTGGGCTCTAAAGCACAAACTGAACTCTTTTTTCAGGCAACCTACCTTACCCACATCCCAAAAGGGCCTAGACCTTTCTCCTTCAAAGCCTCAAAACCTTCTCATACTCGGATTAAGGCCCACATGCCTTAAATCACAAAACAATCTGGAACAGGATGTTACAATTCTCCCCCACTTAAATTAGATTTCGCCCTCTAAATCGTTCTTTATCTTCACATAGATCGAAACAAATAACATGAGAAGCACAACCGTAAAATATCATAACATTCAACGATCGCTATCCCAAGACATACGAAACCAAATAAAAATTCCCAACCCAAAGAAGGATGGACCCTTTTGCCGTTGAAGTACCTGCTGTAACTCCCTAGAACTGGAAACTATAGTGGATTGTCTCCCTGATAGACCGCCCACGCAGAATATCACCCTGATAATCACTCATCGACTAACAAACTCAGATAAAACAACTCCAACACTGAGTACTAGTTCAGCTCCCTACCCAATGGTTGAACCCCCAAGGGCTACCCCTTGCACACCTAATAAGATGACTTTACAATCCTCCTTCTCAAAGTAGCTATCTAAGCCCATCATATGACACACAAAGTTACGAAGTTCGCTTTACCTCAAGCGAATACTTCAACCTATCTAATGTCGCCTCACCTCTAACCTCTATCGTCTACCACATACTAGTTGCATGCGTCTCGTGGTCCTCCCAAACCAACAATTCGACCCATTCAAGCCTAAAAACATCATATGGAAACCATTACCACTCAAAATGAAACCCATCTGAAAATCTAGAATCTCATCCTGCCAACCTAATGCCCAAAGAGAGCTAAAATCATACTCAAGAGTTCAGTTCAATAGCAGAATTGGAACCACTCATATCCAATCTGATACTTAACTCAAAACCTGAGACCCGCGAATTTTCGTATACATTACTTCTCCAATCCCTTCTGATTACCAACAACCCCCGCCCCCCTAAAATCATGATATAATGGTCCCCGGCCATCACGGAGACCCCAGTCTAGCCACTAGTCTGACCACCAGCTTTCCAAAGACTCAATTGGCAAGGCTACCCAAGCCTAAGAGCCCATCTGCATCATGCTCTAACTAGTAAGGTCGTGGATCCCCATAGTCTTACGATGCTCCCTCTCTCTTACTCGCATACGTTATGGCTCCCCGTAAACATACGAATCACTCTTTGACCCATGTATGTTACGACTCCCAGTAATCATACGACTCTCCTGCTATCCAGTGAATACTACAGCCCCCGCAATATCACAATACACACTCGCTAAATAATGGATACTACGGCTCTCCGTAGTACCACGTGTCACACCCCCGAACCAGACGGCGGAAACGTCCGAGGGCTCGCGTGACTCAAATTGAATATCATCACAATGAACATACATGAAACATAACATAAACTTCAGCATGCATTAATACATTACAACTGAAATTGTTCACATCAAGTACATTGTTTAGACATTACATAATCATAGCATAAATTGTTTGATTGTTTTCAAAAGCATAACACCCTAACATATTTGGTATTACTCCTCGGCTTACTGTTACCTGAGAATACAAGTTATTTTGAAAAACGTCAACATATGGAATGTTGGTGAGTTCATAAGCAGGGTTGTTGTGAAAATCTTTTGTTATTTTATAAAAAACCATAAAATTCGATATTTTCTGAAAAAACAATTGTTTATACCAAAGTGTGAAGATCCATAAGTTTGTGCATGAATGATTTCAAAGAGTGTATAAATGAGAAGTTTTGCATTATAGTTATTGAAAAGTACAAGTGAATGGTGTTGATTTCTTCGAAAAACCTGATGTTTTCCGATATTATCATATAATTGATTTGAATTGTTATACCGTCACAATAAATGATTTTGAATTCCCTTGATTACTCAGATAGCATTGGATTTATTTATGCGAGTCATTATAACCATGCATGATAATGACTAGTTCATCTGTCTTGGCATTCTAATGAACGCCAGAATTGATCTTAAGATTTGTCACCCTAGACTGGCCGAGTATAACTGTAGCGAATAGCTGAGGCGTGGGGGAGTCACCCCCGTATAGATCTATACACAAACTCTCGCTCTCCCTCCAGGAGACTTTGATTATAACTACAGACTATAAACGACCCATAAAGGTGCTGCCCGTTATTACTCATTGATTCCAAAATGAATTTGTTTAGCATTGATTAACGACTTGTATTTGTTTACTTGTATTGAAGGTAAGCCTACCAAACGAGGAGAAGAGGATTACAAGGTCCTACTAATTTCGGGTGTTATATTAAGCTGTTGGGTATGCGAAGGACACATTGGCCCATTTCGCATTCAATTTATTTGGACCTTACTAGTAATGCTAATGGGCCACTGAGGCCCAATAGCACGTGAAAGCCATTGAGGGTCCCTTAAGCGTGTAATTGGGTCACATGAGGCCCAATAAACATTTATTATCGTTGGGCCCAAAAGTTATGTTAATGGGTCACGAAGGCCCAATAAGCATGATTAGAAACTTCCATGCCCAAAGAACTGAATATTTACTTGTTTTAGGTATAGTATAATTGTCGGAAAGTTTGATTGAACGATTGTTAGATTCGTAACGGCACAAGGCTGGTCCGGTTGTTTATAACGACAATTTTTACAATTTTGGTTTGACCTTTTCAGCCCTTCTTTAATAAAAATGACAATTTTAGTCCCTTATAAAAAAAAGACATTTTAGGCCCTTAAACCATTTTCTTAAAATTTTTAACCCATAGACTTGTTTAAGTAATGTTTTTAGCTCAAAAATTACTCTTTGGCTGTTTCTGCCCCTTCAGTAAAGACTTTTTCAGTTAAAGCCCAAACTTTTCACAACTTTTACAATTTTGACCCAAATTTCAAAAGCTTTACATTTTTGTTATCCTTTTTGGGAAAAAAAATCATTTTTAATCGCTATAATAGTTTTGTTTACCATTTTTACCCCTGTTTTGAGAAATTTACCATTTCAATCCCTTGAAAATCACATTTTACGCAATTTTTGGGCATATGGGCCGAAAAGCCTAAAAATTGGCCCATTAAGCCACAAATTACTTTTCTAGTCCTTTAAAGAGTATAATATTCATAAAAACACTTATTTTTACTGCTTTGACTCTTTTGGTCCTTAAGAAAATCGTGAATAACAACTTTCAACCCAACTTTTGTTTATTTGACAAATATAGCCCAAAAATGAGTTTTATGTTGCAATATGTTTATTATCACCTTAGAGGGTAATTTTTCTTGACTTGATTAGTGTAATATATATTAGATCATGTTTATCGTCCTCCTTGAACCATAGATCTCGAGATTTCTGTCATTTTTGTTACATATTTACCATATAAACACATGAAATCACACATAACATACACATACACATAGATCTACACATTTTACTTGTATTCTCCCCCATAGAACTTGTGAAAATTGAAAACAGAGGGGTATGAACTCACTTTTGCTTGTTTTTTTAGATTTGAAGAAGAAAGGGAAGATTTTGATGCTATTTTTCGGCCCTAGCAAATTTTCTTGGGTTGATTTCGAACTTAAGAAGCAATGATGATGATTATTGTGGAATAACCTTCTTGAAAAACCCTAACTCTCGAAAATTTTGAAGGAGAAGTGAAGAAGTTGTTGTGAGTTCTTGAGAGATGCTTAAGTGAATTGTGTGTGTATGTGTGTGTTTTTCCTTTGGCCGAGAGATAAGAAGAAGAGAAGGAGAAGAGAGAGAGGTGAAAGGATGGATGCATGGAAGTATGTGAGATTTTCATGGAAATCCCATAGGTAATAAGGAGGTGGCTAATCCTCCTTAATCCTCTAATTTCTCTTTTTTTTTTCTACTTAGGCCGAGAGAGGGAGAAGAAAAAGAATAGTTTGGTCCTTTGCGTTCTTGAGTCCATATTATGGTCCCATTTTGATGATTTTCGGTCCATTTGGTCTTTGGAGATGGTTCTCGGCCCAATATTAGTCAAAGTGTGAGTTTTATGGCTCATTAGGGCTAATTAGATTTGTTATGGCCCAATAAGGCCCATTAAGGATAAACTAGTCCATTCTAGGCTTATGAGGCCTAAAATGTTAAGTTTCATGAAAATGGGTCCAATTAGGGACCATTTTAGAGTTCTAAGCCCAAAATAGTCAAATTGGAAGCTTATTGGTCCATTAGACACAATAACAAAATCTTAGTCCAAAATGGACTTAAACCGGGATATTTAGGGTTTCCAATTTTTTTGTTGACCATTTGAATGTTTGTACAGGGTATTTGATGGAATTTTGTTGTCATTGAACAAACACCATACATGATTTCACGTTTTAGCTACAATGTCATTCTTTGTTAAGTGTTTACAACGTATCAGAATTCCTAGTTGTGACATCATCCCCCCGTTAGAGGGAATTTCGTCTCGTAATTCTTTTTAAAGCTAGATTTGAGAATGTGAGAATAGGTGAGGGTACTTCTGCTTCATCTGATATTCGTGTTCCCATGTGAATTCTGGTCCACGTTTCACGTTCCATCGAACTTTCACAATCGGAATGCGACTTTGCTTAGTACGCTTCACTTCCCTGTCCATGATTTCGACTGGTTCCTCGACGAACAGGAGATTCTCATTGATTTCAATTTCTTCTAATGGAATGAAGAGGGTTTTGTCGGATAAGCACTTCTTCAAATTGGACACATGGAACACGGGGTGTACACTGCTGAGCTCAGCGGGTAGCTGTAGTCTATAAGCCACTGCACCAATTCGAGCAAGAATCTCGAAGGTTCCAATGTATCGTGGCTTTAGTTTTCCCCGTTTCCCAAAACTAATCACCCGATCCCTTACTCGAAATTCCAAGGGGTTTCGTCGTTTATCAGCGTAACTCTTCAGTCGGTCTCGCGATGCTTGGAGTCGGGCCCTGATTTGAACTATTTTCTTTGTCGTTTTGCATATGATTTTTGGTCTTGTTAATGCATTGCTTGGTGTCAGTCCTCTTGCTAGCTGAGTGTCACCTACCTCAGCCCAACACAATGGTGATCTACAGTTACGCCCATACAACGCCTCGAATGGAGCAACTTTGATGCTTGAGTGATAACTATTGTTGTACGAGAATTCGATCAAGGGCAAGTGGGTATCCCACAACCTTCCAAAGTCTATCACACATGCGCGAAGCATATCTTCTAGCGTTTGAATGGTTCGCTCGCTTTGACCATCCGTTTGTGGGTAGTAGGCAGTGCTCATGTCGAGTTGTGTTCCCATAGCTTTCTGAAGTGATTGCCAAAAGCGTGAAGTAAAACTACAATCTCTATCTGAGATGATATATATTGGCACTCCGTGGAGTCTCACAATTTCCTTGATATAGGTCCTCGTCAGTCATTCCATCTTGTATGACTCTTTTATCGGCAGGAAATGAGCGGATTTTGTCAACCTGTCAACTATTACCTAAATGTTATCCAAACCATCAGTCGTCTTGGGTAGTTTGGTCACAAAGTCCATAGTAATCCTTTCCCATTTCCACTCGGGAATTACTAGTTGCTGTAGTAATCCCGAGGGCTTCTGATATTCCACCTTTACTTTAGCACACATGAGGCACTTGCTAATGTAAGTGGCAATTTCAGCCTTCATGTTAGGCCACCAATAATGTTGCTTGATATCCAAATACATTTTATCTGCACCCGGATGGATGGAGTATCATGTCTTGTGGGATTTATTCATGACTACTTCTCTGAATCTCCCAAGTTTAGGGATCCAAATGCGGTTCATGAAATAATATGCTCCGTCCTCCTTCACTTCGAAATTCTTTTCAATTCCTCGTAACGCTTTACTTGTTTTGTTTTCTGCCTTCAAGGCATCGAACTGATTTGCTCTGATTTGCGAGGTTAGGTGGGATTCAATGGTTATGGAGAGAGCCTTCACACGAAGATTCGAGTATTCTTTTCAACTCAAGGCATCAGCTACCACGTTAGCCTTGCATAGGTGGTACTTGATTTTGCACTCATAATCGTTTACCAGTTCAACCCATCTTCGTTGCCTCATGTTCAACTCTTTTTGATTTAAAATGTGTTAAAGACTCTTGTTGTCCGTAAAAATGGTTCACTTTGTACCGTAAAGGTAGTGCCTCCAAATCTTCAAGGCGAAGACCACAGCTCCCAATTCAAGATCATGGGTGGTATAATTTACCTCATGTGTCTTTAGTTGTCAGGACGCATAAGCTATCACCTTCCCATGCTGCATAAGTACACAGCCTAAACCCTGATTCGACACATCGCTGTAAACTACAAAGTCCTCTGTTCCCTCTGGTAGTGATACTACCGGTGCACTATAGAGTGCTTGCTTCAGAGTTTGGAATGCAATTTCTTGCTTATCTGTCCATTCAAAGGGTACACCCTTTGGCGTAAGCAAGGTAAGTGGCTTAGCTGTTTTGGAGAAGTTCTGAATGAACCTCCTGTAATAGCCTGCGAGACCTGAAAATTGGCGAATTTATGTGGGTGTCGTTGGGATCGCCCATATTTCAATGGATTTGACCTTAGAAGGATCCATATGTATCCCTTCTTGACTAACAACATGACCCAAAAAGTTCACACTACGGAGCCAGAACTCACACTTAGAGAGTTTTGCGTATAGTCTTTCGGTTCTTAAGGTTTCTAAGATTTGCCGGAGATGTCGGCCATGCTCCTCTACGCTTCGAGAATAGACTAGAATATCGTCGATGATAACGATGAAAAAGTTGTCGAGGAATGGTCGGAAAATTCGATTCATTAGATCCATGAATGCGGTAGGGGCATTCGTTAGACTGAAGGGCATTAAAACAAATTTGTAATGTCCATAACGAGTTCAGAAAGCGGTTTTGGGGATATCCTCTTCCCGGAATTTGAGTTGGTGGTATCCGGATCGCAAATCTATCTTGGAGAAGTAACTTGCTCCTTGGAGCTGGTCAAATAGATATTTGATTCGCGGAAGTGGATAGCGATTTTTGATAGTGAGCTTATTTAGTTCTCTGTAATCAATACACATCCTAAAGGAACCATCTTTCTTCTTAACAAAGAGAACCGGAGCTCCCCAGGGTGAGAAACTGGGTTGGATGAATCCTTTGTCCAAAAGTTCGATGAGTTGGCTGGACAGCTCTTGCATCTCCGTAGGAGCCAACCTGCAGGCCGATTTGGTGATGGGTGTCGCTCCCGGCACAAGGTTAATTCAGAACTCGACTTGTCTTTCTGGGGGTATCCCCGGAAGATCTTTGGGAAAGACATCTGGAAACTCGCAAGTCATCGGGATGTCTCAAATATTGACCTCTTCTTTGGACTTATCCACAATATGAGCCATAAACGTCAAGTCCTTCTTTCGTAGATACTTATGTGCCTTAATGCATGAGATAAGGCGAAGATTCGTGTTGGGTTTTCTCCATAAACAATTAGGGTTTGCGATTTGGGAGGTGAAGGTGAACGGCCTTCTCGTGACACATAATTTCAGCATGGTGGGGGCTTAACCAGTCCGTGCCGATAATCACATCAAAACTCCTAATGGAAACAGGCATCAAGTTTATTTGAAAGAAGTGTTGGTTCAAGGTCAGGGTACATCCGATGTAGATTTCCCCAGTGGATTCTGTTTTCCCATTAGCCATTTCCACCGTAAAGGTTTCATTGAGCTTCTGGGGTTGTTGTTTTAACAAGTGTTTGAATCTATTACTCACAAAGCTTCGTTCTGCCCCGGTATCAAATAGGATGCATGCATAAGTGTGGTTTAGGAGAAATCTACTGGTGATAATTGCGGGATCCTGAACAGCTTCTCCCTGACCCATGGTCAGCATTCTTCCTGTCCCCCCATTCCTAGGGTTGTTGATGTTGGGGCAGTTTTATCACACCCCAAAACCAAGAACGGCAGAAACGTTCTGGGGCAAAGGACGTCATGTACAGTATCACAACAATGAAAAGTAGTAAACAAGAAACAACATCATCCATTGCATTAATAATATAATTTTAATACAAGTGTTCTGTCAAATTATAATAGACACTAAAGTATAAAAAAAATGAAAGACGAGTCTTGATCGAGCTCCATCTTCTCTAAACCTTGCATCGGTACCTGTCTATGGTTGACCTGAGGATACAAGTAATTTTGAAAGAGAGTATCAGCTTTAAAGCTGGTGAGATCATAAGTATTTTAGTGTCTTAATTTGTATGTAAGTATTTGTATGTATAAGAACTGTAGTATTGAAAATGTTTTTAAAACAACTGTAAACGTTTGAAAAACCCTAGAAATCCCTATGATTCCTACTATTATGAAAGGGAGTCTTCTACCAAGACCTAACTGCTCTGAATGTAGTCTTCTACCAAGACCTAACTGTTTTGAATGTAGTCTTCTACCAAGACCTAACTGTTCTAAATGTAAGTTTCTTGTAAAAGTGTGTAATTTTCCCCAAGTGTAACTATCATTAACAAAATATAGTTTTTACATTTAATGCTTAAGTGAAGAGATCACTAAATATATGTAAAGGGAAAATTAATTTAGTACTGTAGTGTAGTGCTATAAGAACTACTACTGTACTAACTACCTTAAACCAGATTTATATTAAGGCATCATGTGATTAATTGTACCATACTATTGACTGGTAAGAACGACAAAGGTATGGTCGTAAAAAGAAATGACGTTTGGCACCTGCAGACCTGCAGGTCCGGCTGTAGCTAGCAGCAAAGTGTAGGATAGTCCATCCAGTATAGATCTATACACAAACTCACGCTCTCCCTCCAAGAGACTCTGGCTACAACTCGGGCCATGACATTGAAGGCATGCTCCGATACAGTGGATCACAATTTTGTTAACGTATTCATTTATGTACTTATTAAGCCTAATCATGTAAAACTATATGAACGTATGCCTTTGCTACCCAAAGGTACTGAACTGACTGAAAGGAACTATTATGTCCATATATGTACACATGATATATAACTAATGTTTAAACGACCTTCGGACGGGTACCCGATATCCCACCAGACCACATCTCAAGCGCGAAAAGGAAATAGGGTGGATAGCCTTCCTAAGTCCTTTAAACATTTCTTATATAACTATACATATATAGGCATGCTTATAATAGGATCTCTATGTCAACATATCTAAGTAAATGTACTCATGAAATTGTATAATAATGTACTGTAATGTTCTAGCTGTAATGTATGTTCTTTCTATCTAGCAAGTATTGACTCATGAATGAACTGGCTCATTGTATGATATCGCATTCTAGTAATAGTTCTAGTATCTTCCTAAACTACCCATATGGTAGTTTACTCGTAATCTAACTGGTACGTATGTACATGGATGTATACCCTTGCCACCCAAGGGCATTGGCTAAACTAGAAGGACCTTTATGACTATATATGTACACATGATATATAACTAATATTTAAACGACCTTCGGACGGGTACCCGATACCCCACCAGACCACATCTCAAGCGCGAAAAGGAAATAGGGTGGATAGCCTTCCTAAGTCCTTTAAACATTGCTTATATAACGAGACATATATAGGCATGCAATTTATAATATAAAAGCATAAAATAAGTTTTGTAAAACCTTTGAACATAATTATTATCTAAGAAAAGATCGACTTGATGTTAATCTATAAAACGGTTGGAAGGCATGGGTTTGATAAAACAGTTTAGTATAAAGAAACATTTGTTTGAAGCACAATTGTAAATAACTTTGAAATGAAACATACAGAGTAAAAGGTACATTGTAATAAGGAGTTTTAAATACATAAAGTGTTTATGAAAAACACTTGAAGGAAACTGTTTGGTAAAACGGCTAATGAGTAGCCAATCATTTGAATGCTGCTTATTAATCACATGTGATTGATATAATAATTAGCATAATTCTACTTGTATACCCCCCATAAAACATTTAAAAACAGTTAAAACATTGATTAAGGGGGTATGAACTCACCTGTTGTGGGTGATACAGATGAACTGATGAGGTAGGACTGCTAGGTGTCAAGGGAAGACTTTAGACACACGCAATAGTCCTAATTACATATGAAGACATATGTATATAAACAATTAGTGATTATAACACTAATTAAACATGTAAAAAAATCCTAATGCAAGGAAAACACTTTTGGTCAAGTGCTAGGAGGCTAATGGGTTGCGACAAAGGAGTGCAAGACCTCTTATGGGAGTTTATGGTCTAAATACCATGTGTGTTGGAGTTTACGGCCCAGGGGAGTAAACTCCTGGCCGTAAACTCTCTATAGGGTCACTAAATGAAGCTTAAAATTATTACAACTTAAGTGGTGAAGTGTTTCTAGGCTTAAACAAGTGTTTGGGCTTCTTGTTAACTCCTTTGAGGAGTTCACGGCCCATGGACCAAATCTCATGGAGATTACGGCCGTAATCTCCCTTGGGAGGGTGTTTGTGGTGTTTTCAAGTCCCTAAATTAACTAGGAACTAAACTAGGCTATTGTACAAGGCTTTAGAAGAGTTTATAGCACCATTTGGCACTATCGTTTGGAGTTCACGGCCCTGGAACTTCTTGGGCTGTGAACACCTTACTCTTGGTGTTCTAATGGTGTTTGCTAGTCCTAAACTCGTTAGGGTACATGTCAAAATTCAAGCCTAAGCCTTAGGAAGTGTTTATGGCATCAAAACACCTCTAACTTGAGTTTTTCGCCCATGAACCATTTGGTCATGTGTTTGCGCCCGTGAACACCCATAGGTGTTGGTATTTTTATTGTTTTGGGTCGTAGACACATCAAGGTAATGTGCTATGCTAGTCTCTTGGCTCAATGAAGGCATTTAGGGCATTTTGGCAACCTAAAATGGAGTTCACGGCCTAAGAACTTCCTTGGTCGTGAAGTCACTTTCACCCTTGACTCTTAACTGTTTTGTGGTGTAAACATTGTAATGGTAGCTTCTAGGTTCATTTCCAAGGCTTTGGGGGACATTGGGCACACTTTTGGCCCTTATAAAGGAGTTTACTCTCCAAGTGTTCTTGGGCGGTAAACTCCCAAATCTTGGGGTTTTGATCTGATTTTGATGTTATTCAACACAATCTAAGCTATATAATACAACTAGATAGAAGTACTCACGATTTGGGATGAAAACCCGAAGATCCGTGAGAGAGAATTTGGATTTTCTCTAGTTGGAAATGCAACTAATGAATTATTTTGGTTCAGATTTCTATATATAGTCCTGGGATTTTTGGCAGAAAATATTTTTATTCCTGAAATGAACTCTAATATCATAGAGTTTTGGAATAACTGTGTTGCACAAAACCCTAGTGCATCCACTCTCCTGGTATCTCCTTAAGTGTAAATCCTGAAAAACTGTCAAACTTATACCCAAAAGTCTGGAATTTCACTGTAACTGTTCTACTTCTATTGGCTTCAAATGGTTTGTTCAGAATGGAAATTTCGGGTTTTCACATTATCCCCCTGTTGAAGGGAATTTCGTCCCGAAATTAGAATTTAGGTAAGGAAGTAGGTATGAATGATCGAGTCATGAGGTGGAAACTTCCTAATCGATTGGTTCTAGCGCTACTTAGTGAAATCGGGTCCTCGGTTGGTATCCCAACGAACCTTCACTAATGGGCGATGACGTTGCTTTGTCCGCTTGACCTCTCTGTTGAGGGTCACTACGGTTCTAATACGAAGGCGTGGATCTCGACGAGTGGACTTACAAAATGTAACAACGCAAATTTTTCAAACAAATTTTTCTTTTAAAAAAATAAAGTATTCTAATTCAAAACAAGACATAAATAATTTAAGTGTCATATAAAATACAAATTGTATAAATCCCAAGATCATAGAAGCATCCTTCAGTGTGTATCGATCACGCCGGCGCCTTCCCACGGTTCTCGCTAGTACCTGAAACGCATACATAACGACTGTAAGCATAAATGCTTAGTGAGTTCCCCAATATACAACTTACGCACATACGCCTTTCCAGGCCCTGACCTTCCGGTCATCAACACAACGCCTTCCGGCCCATGACATAATCTCTTTCCGGCCCATAACATACATAGCACATATAACAAACAGCTTACCACATATAGCATACATATCACATATCATACCTGACCTTCCGGTCACACAGTCAAACCCTTCCGGGTACAGTATAGTGAGAAGACTCACCTCGCGAATGCTGAAAGCTAGCAAATCCTGAAATCACTCGTGCACAATCCGACGAGCTACAACCTCCCTATCACATCACATATCTCATTAACACTTATATCTTCTAAGTGTGACTATCCCTAAGAAGTCAGACTTAGGTCAACTCTGGTCAACGGTCAACGGTCAACTCGACCGGACTCGGCGAGTACCATGGCGACTCGGCGAGTCTAGACGTCCTCCAACTCTCTGGGATTCCCTATCTACTCGTCGAGTATCTTCCTTGACCCGACGAGTTACTCCTGGAAGAATTGCGGGGCCACCCCGACTCAACTCGCCGAGTCTGAAGAACAACTCGACGAGTCCCAGTTAATCTTCAAGCTACTCGCCGAGTCTGCTCATCGAACTCGGCGAGTCCATGCCATGCAACCGCTCAAACTGCATCCTAAGGTCAGAACTGCTTCGACCATTCCTAGGTCTGGCCTTCCTAGGATGATCCACCACATGAAGCCCTCATTTCAGTGCTCATGATACACCATGTGATTCATAATTTACATTTTGACCTAAGGCATAAGGATTCCAATCCAAAACCTTCATCAATTCCCGAAATGCATAGACATGGGACATTCTGGACCTCCAAGGGTCTCAATACAGGGTTACACTCGTTTAGGGGACTAGGGTAACAGTCAATCTAATCACACAAGGGTTCCATAAACCCTAAATCCATAAATACATCAATATAGCAGAGCATACACGAATTCTTACCTGGATGATGTATTCTCTGTGTCCCCAAATCCTCAGAATGTGACCCCCTTGCTGCTCCTTTAGCCAATCTCTTCTCTTCCTTGCACAATCACTCTTCTATAATCAACAATGGCCTATGATCCTTGCTCCAGATGCACCCAATAGATTTAGGGTTCTTCTCAGAAGGCTAAAATGAATAATGACGGCCAATAAGTCTCCTTTATACGTCCCAAACCTGAACGGTTAGGGTTTTCGCTAAACAGCGTAGACTCGCCGAGTCCATATCTGGACTCGTCGAGTCCAGTCGCGAACCCGCGACCAAGTCTGCGATCCTACTCGGCGAGTCTAGGCTCCAACTCGCCGAGTCCCCTCTTAAATCACCCTAAAAACATAATTTAATAATACCTGAGATTCCGGGCTGTTACAACTCTCCCCCACTTGGATTAGACTTCGCCCTCGAAGTCTCACTCTGAAAATAGTTCCGGATGCTGCTCCCGCATCTCACGTTCCGGCTCCCAAGTCATTTCCGACCCCTTACGGTGTTGCCACTTAACCAACACCAGAGGTACTTCCTTGTTCCTCAGCACCTTGATCTCCCGATCCCTGATGGCCACCGGTCTCTCGGCATAATTCAAGCTCGCATCCACCTGAATATCCTCCAATGGAACCACTGCCGACTCATCGGCTATGCACTTCCTCAATTGCGACACATGAAAAGTGTCGTGGATCTGACCCAACTCCGCTGGCAACTCCAACCGATAGGCTACCCGACCTATCCTTGCAATCACATGAAATGGCCCAATATACCGGGGCCCCAACTTTCCCCTCTTCCTGAATCGAATCACTCCTTTCCAAGGAGAGACCTTCAGGAGAACGAAGTCGCCGACCTGAAACTCAAGCTCGGATCGGCGTCTGTCCGCATAACTCTTCTGTCGGCTCTGGGCGGTCAATAACCTCTGTCTAACTTGTTGAACCTGCTCTATTATACATACAAATAAGAACTTCCAAGGTATTATCCTAATCTAGCATATAAAACTATCAATATAACAAGATAGAATACATACCTCTTTCATGTAGAAAGTCTTCATGAAGCTTGAGTGCCTAGTGCCCCAAGTGTGACATCTTAAATGGTTCACACAACACCAAATACACTTGGAATAACTTGAGAGAATTCTACACTTCATGAAAATCGGCTAGCCCTTTCTTACTCTCACTAGTGTGATACTAGTGGCCGATTTTGTCAAGAATAAGATCTTTATATAGTGTTACAATTAGGGTAAACCCTAATTGTCATGACTTTCCATTTCCTTGGATCCATGGGTTCAAATACACCATGGAGCATCCATGGACCATCCTATGGGTTTTAGCCCAACTTGATTATCCATGGAGCATTAGCCCACAATACAAGTATGGATGATTTACACAATCAACCCATATATTTAATTAGTCTTCTTTTGATCACTTAATTAATCCTAGATTAATTCTTAATCAATACTAATTAAATAATCTTATTATTCTTATTATTAATATACTAGAACTTATAATATATTAATAACCATAAGTGTCTTATTTCTCTCATTATAGTCTATCCAAGTGCATGATGCCATGCAACCCAAATGGACCATGCCGGGTCGGGTCAAGTCTTACCAATTATAGTTATGGACTTAGACATTAATCCAACACGTTCTTAGTGAACGGCATTTCAGTTACAATATTGTTTGACTCGGGGGCTACCCGATGATTTGTCTTACTAGCGCTTAGCAAGAGGTTTAGTAGAGCTCTGGGGGAGATGGATTGTTCACTTGAGGTTGAGATAGTGGACGACAGGACCATCAGGGTAGCGAGAGTACATAGGGCGTGTTCACTGCAATTATTTGATGAGCAGTTTTCAGTGGACTTGGTTCCTGAGCCCCAATGGGGCAGTGATTGATTGTGAGCTGCAGTTAGTGAGGGTTCACACTCCTAGTGGGGGAGAGTTAGTGATTTAGGGCGAGAGGCCACAGCATGGACCAGTGAGAGCGAGACGCTACGTTCAGCAGGGTTGCGCAGGGTAAATCACCTATGTTATAGATTCCTGTGAGAAGGGAAAGGTGATAGTTGACGATGTACCGGTAGTGTGAGAGTATCCGGACGTATTCCTAAAGGACTTGCCTAGGATACCTCCGGAAAGACAGGTTGAGTTCCGGATGCGGCTCCGATAGCCAAGGCACCGTATCGGTTGGCACCTCCAGAGATGCAGGAGTTGTCTACACTGCTACAGGAGCTGCTTGACAAGGGTTTCATCAGGCCGAGTAGTTCACAATGGGGATCCCCAATCCTAATCGTAAGGAAGAAGGATGGGTCGCACCGTATGTGCATAGATTATCGGGAGCTGAATAAGGTAACAGTGAAGAACCATTACCCACTCCCGAGGATAGATGACTTGTTTGACTAGCTTTAGGGAGTATCTTGGTTCTCTAAGATTGATCTACGTTCAAGATATCACCATATGCGGGTCAAGGATGAGGATGTGCAAAAGACCGCTTTTAGGACCCGCTATGGTCATTATGAGTTTGTGGTGATGTCGTTCGGGCTCACCAACGCTCCAGCCGCGTTCATGGATCTCATGAACTGCGTATGCAGACCGATGTTGGATTGGTCTATGTGTTCATTGATGACATCTTGGTTTATTACAAGACTCAAGAGAAGCAAGAGGAGCACCTAAGAGAGGTGCTAGAGACGCTGAGTAGGGAGAGACTTTTCGCGAAGTTCTCTAAGTGCGAGTTTTGGTTACGCGAGGTGCAGTTCCTTGGATACCTCGTCAACCAGAAGGGTATACTAGTAGATCCGGCCAAGATAGAGGCTGTGATGCAGTGGGAGGTCCCGAGGTCTCCATCTGAGATTTGGAGCTTCCTATGACTGGCAGGTTACTACAGGAGATTAATCCAGTATTTCTCCAAGATAGCAGTTCCGCTCACCCGACTGACCAAGAAGTCGGTGGTGTTTCGTTGGGGGCCTGAGCAGCAGGCAGCATTTGAGACCCTCAGACAGAGATTGTGCGAGGCACCGATTCTTACCCTGCCAGAGGGTGTAGAGGATTTTGTAGTCTACTGTGATGCTTCAATCACAAGTATGGGAGCAGTACTGATGCAGCGGGGGCATGTGATAGCTTACGCCTTTAGACAGTTGAAGCGTCACGAGGCTAACTATCTGACGCACGATTTAGAGCTAGGAACAATGGTATTCGCCCTCAAGATTTGGAGGCATTACCTCTATGGGATCCATTGTACCATTTACACGGATCAGAAGAGTTTGAGGTAACTCACGGATCAGCCGAATTTGAACATGAGACGGCACTGAAGGTTAGACGTGGTAAAGGATTATGACTGTGAGATCCTTTATCATTCGGGCAAGGCCAACGTAGTAGCCGATGCCCTGATCCACAAGGCGGTAGCAGCCCGATCAGGGATATTTTTCTGAGGATGAGATTGATTACTCCATTGTTGGAGCAGATTAGAGAGGCACAGGTTGAGGGCCTGAATGAGGAGAGACAGAATTGTGAGAGGATTGTGGGCCGAGTAGCCTCATTTGACTATGACAGTCGAGGATTGTTAACCCTTCATAGGAGAGTTTGGGCACCGTATGGGGGCGGTGTACGGCAGGTGTTGATAGACGAGGCTCATAAATCTCGTTTCTCCATCCACCCAGGGGCGACGAAGATGTACAAAGATCTTTGACCCGACTATTGGTGGCCCTGCTTGAAGCGGGATGTGGCTTGGTATGTGGAGAGATGCCAGACCTGCAGGAAGGTCAAGGTGGAAAATCAGAGGACCCACGACAAGATGCAACCGTTAGACATTCCCGTGTGGAAATGGGAGGACATCACTATGGATTTCATCACTAAGCTTCCCAGGACCACACGTGGAGTTGATTCAATTTGGGTCATAGTGGACCGGATGACCAAGAGCGCGCATTTCATACCGATTCAAGAGAGCATTTCGGCCGAGAAGCTGGCCGATATTTATGTGCGCGAGGTAGTGGCACAACATGGAGTGCCTGTATCAGTAGTATCAGATCGAGACGTCTGATTCACTTCCATATTTTGGAAGCGGTTTCATGATGAGATGGGGACCTCTCTTCACTTCAGCACTGTTTTCCACCCTCTGACGGACCGGCAGAGCGAGAGGACGATTCAGACTCTCGAGGACATGCTGCGGGAATGTGTTCTAGATTTTGGTGGCAGTTGGGATACGTATCTTCCGTTAGCGGAATTTTCATATAACAATAGTTACCACGCCAGCATTGACCGCGCTCCTTTCGAGATGCTTTACGGAAGGAATTGTAGGTCCCCGATTTGTTGGGGTGAGATCGGTTAGAGAGTCATCGGGAGTACGGAGGTGTTACTCAAGACCACAGAGTGGATCCAGCAGGTCTGTAGCAGACTGCAGATTGCGCAGAGTCCGCAGAAGAGTTACGCCGACAGGAGGCATTCAGACTTGGAGTTTCAGGTGGGTGATATGGTCCTCCTGAAAGTATCACCATGGAAGGGTGTTATCAGGTTCCGAAAAGAGGGGCAAGTTGGGCCCCAGGTTCATTGGTCCCTTTAGGGTTTTGGCCCGGGTGGGTCGGGTTGCCTACCGTTTGGACCTTCCAACAGACCTTATCCATATCCACAACACTCTCCACGTTTCTCAGTTATGAAAGTGTTTGGTGGATGAGTTAGCAGTAGTACCATTGGAGGATATTCAGGTTGATAGCAGCCTGAATTATATCGAGAGGCCAATTGCGATCTTAGATCGGAAGACGAAGACCTTGAGGAACAAGGTGGTTTAGTTGGTGAAGGTGCAGTGGCAACATCGGAAGGGTTCAAAGTGGACATGGGAGACAGAGGAGGAGATGAGGGACCACTACCCGGAGTTATTTTCAGGATCAGTAGCAGCAGACTTCGAGGACGAAGTCTAAGATAAGTGGGGGAGAATTGTAACGCCCCATTCCTGGTATGTAATGTATATATATATATATATATATATATATATATATATATATATATATATATATATATATATATATATATAGTATTTTCCTTTCTTAAGAGAAACCCGACGAGTCGGCAGCCAACTCGTCGAGTTGGGTTGGGATATGCTCGTGTCTTAAGTGGGCGAGTCGACGAGTTCGTATCCCGAACTCAGCGAGTCCGCCAGTCCGGATGAAACTCTAAATCCCAGGGTTTGTACCCTAGTTAAACGTCATTATAGCCTCCCACCCCAGCCTCCAGCACCTCTAGAGAATTTATCTTTAAACCCTAGTCCCCATTGTTGAGCTTGAGTGTTTTGTGCTAGCTTGGAAGTTGTAGAAGAGAAGGAAGCAAAGAAGACCAATAGAAGAGAAAGGAGATCCAGAATCTAGCTTCCTTTTGCGACACTTTCTAGTAATAAACTTATTACCTTGCTTATTATTCCATTAAACCCTCTTTTATGATTGTTTATGGTCCTCTTGGAACTTTATATGAGTCAAACTCAAGAATTGAGCTTTCCTTAGGATCGAGGCCATAGATCTGGATGATATTGAGCTCTAGGAGCTCAATGTAGCTAGCTTTATGCAGATATAGCCTTGTTCCAAACCCTAAGTGCTTATTATTGGATGATTTTGGTGTTTTATCCCCATTCTCGTGTGCATGCACGTAAAGTTGGAAACTTTACGTGTAAAACCAGCCCTAGAAGCCCAGATCTATGAATTGGATGCAACGAAATTGACTAGAATCGACTATATAGTAATGGCATGCATGGAACTCGATGAGTTGTTCATACAACTCGTCGAGGCACAGTCTTGACGTGTTCATATGATGAAGGAGAACTCGACGAGTTTTTCTTCCAACTCGGCGAGTCGGATGAAGTTAGATTCGATGTTAGTATGGAAGAAGAACTCGTCGAGTTTTTGCCAAACTCGACGCGTTGAAGCGGATAGAGGATTAGAAAAGATGTTAGGGACTCGACGAGTTGGCGGCCCAACTCGGCGATTCCGGTCAACTGAAAGTTGACTTTGACTAGGAAGTTGACTTTAACCAGGATGTTGACTTTGACTAGGGGTAAAATAGTCATTTTACGCCAAGAATAGTTATCAGTATCTAATTTAGTGTTTATGGGATTTGTAGCCGGGGAATTCTGAAGCAGCAGTCAGCCAGTTTTAGATTTAGCATCTCAGCAGCCAGCATTACAAGGTGAGTCTTCCTTCCTGTAGGAACGGGTCTACGGCCACAATGTCGACCCGTTTAGTCAGCAGTAGTACCGGACTTCTGTCTGATGTAGCAGTTTAGTGTGCTTGATGTCTTTATGATTCAATCATGTCCTTGTGTTATGTGTTCTGGACTTCGGTCCGATGCAGTATGCAGTATATGTGTTATGTCAGTAGTTATGATTATTCTATGCTATGTTCAGTCAGTTTACGGACTTCGGTCCGATGCAGAGGGCAAGGCCCTGGTTAGTTCTGGACTTCGGTCGGATGCAGTTTCCGGACTTCAGTCTGATGCAGAGGGAAAGGCCCTGGTTAGTTCCGGACTTCGGTCCGATGCAGTTTCCGGACTTTGGTCCGATGCAGAGGGCAAGGCCCTGATTAGTTTTGGACTTCGGTCCGATGCAGTTTCCGGACTTAGGTCTGATGCAGTTTTCGGATTTTGGTCCGATACAGTGGGCAAGGCCCAGTATGTGCTTTTTATGTTATTGTATGGTATATGGTAGTTTGGGGGAGCTCACTAAGCTTCGTGCTTATAGTTTTCAGTTTTGGTTTCAGGTACTTCCGCTAGCAAGGGGAAGAGCTCAGGATGATGGCATGGCACACACCACAGTTACAGTTTTATCTTGGGAGTTTTATTCAGACATTTGATATGATATTGACTTCAGTTGATTTGATACATTTATTTTGGCATTTTGAGACATGTGATGCATGGTTTTATTATATACCATTTGATGTTGTGGGTGTTAGTAATGTCAAAATAAAATTTTTTGGGTTGTTACACATGCATTCATATATTAATCTTAGTAGGTGTGGTTGGGATGCTACTACATCTACTAATTTCTTAAGGAAGTATCGACATATAGGTAATCTTTTCAATTTTTTTATCTAGGATCATACCATTATATGAAAGAAAATGTTAAAAACTTAAAATTGATTTTAATGACTTGCAAGATTTAAATATTGTAACTAAAAACATTGTATTATGAAAGGAAATACGTGTAGCACTTTTTTTAAAGTTGGACAGGGAGTATTCTTTCGATCTCTTGTCTGTGAAACAAACGAAAATGCCTTCAGGCCTCATCATCTTCATTAGATCAAAATGGCCATGACCGAAACTAACCTGAACGGTAAAAATGCTTTATGTTTCCCTATTATCCCATGGTTTAAGTGGCCTTTTTTTAATTTACTAATCTAAATGTCATTATATTGATTTCTTTTAATTGCAGAATATTGGTGCAGACCCGATCAAAATATATCAGCAGATCCTAAAAGTCATCGCAATTTGAAGTAAGCTTGCAAATTATTCATCCACAGATAATGAAATAGCTGGTAATCTTCAATTCCTTTTGTTTGGGTTGAAGTTTGGACTTGAAGTTGATGTACCGTACAACAACAACAACAACAACAAGAATTTGTAATTGCCAGTTTGAAGTAAACTCACAAATTGTCCATCCATATATCCTGAAATAGTTGGTAATCTTGAATTCCTTTTGTTTTATAACTACTTAGAAATAAATAATATTGTAATACGTGTACTTAAACATAAACTTTCCTCAAATAAATAATATGGTAATCTTTAATTCCTTTTTTTTCTACTAATTAGTTAAATATACAACTTCTCTTTCCCTAAAAATTAATTTATTTTCGGTTATTATTCAGGTAGAGAGGGAGAAGCAAGCATTTTAATGTTATGATGAATCTGAACTTAAAAATATCCTTTGTAGAAAGGGATAGGTAACATATCCTCTTATTGGTTTCGAATGTGTGTTTTCGTGTACTTGGATAAATGACATTTCAGGGGTACTTTAGTACATACAACAGGTGTGCATAAAGTTTGAAAATAATAACTTTGAAGAATAATATCAACAAAAGGTGCACCCTACCATTATTTTATATTCCACAACTATTTATATTTATTGGGATATTTATCTAAAAAGTTCCTACCAAAAACAAATTCTACAAAAATGTCGCTGTAACTTACATTATGATCCCCGTTGTAATAAAAATTATAGAAATGGCACCTACATTGAAAACAAATTACAAAATGTTCCCTATTCTAATAAAAATTATAATAATGGTGCCTACATGGAGTTTTTTTTATCCAACTTGGTCTATGTTTTATTTTGTTCAGCCACCATTTTTTCTCTCTTATTTATGGTTAATTTACTTGAATATGTAGGTATAATACGACGATTGAATCTCTTACAGAAAATGGAGAAATATGGAAGAGGTATGACTTCTTGTGTTATTTTGATTAAAGAAATCGTATATTATCAATTTAGTTGCTAGGGGTGCTTTCATAATTCACACTAGATGATTGATAATCATTTAAACAATAATAAATGTGGCCTAAATTACCAGCAACTTCCAGAACATCATGGACTTCAATTTAAGCCTTTCTTCTTCTTCTTCTTCTTCTTCTTCTTCTTCTTCTTCCTATTTCACTTTATCATATGGCCCTTTACATTGATGTCATTAAGATTTTCCTGAATCCTACAACATTATAGGATAATGCATTACTGAATTCATTGTGGTTTTAAGCTACGAAGTTCTTTAATTTCCAATAACTAATCACCACCACCAATGTTCCTCCACTATAAAACCCCACCACCGCCATCACCGCTATGGCGGTAGTTTCCTTGGGTGTGAGATAGTAGAGTTGTCCGGTCAACCCACTTCAATGGGGCAAAAGAAGTTGTTCCTGAGCTTATTTTGCCGAAAAATATAAAGTTTTTGGGCAAAGGGTATAAAGGTCAAAACAAGGGATCATTTCATACATACTTATAAAGCTAGAATTTTTTCTTGAATCTCATGCATTTGAAACCCCCATTTTTTAACTTTCTCAAACCACATTCATTTGAAACCTCATTTTTTAACTAATGCAACTCAAAAGTTTTCTTAATTATGATTTACCACTCAAAAGTTTTATAACTTATATTATGTTTAATTAGCATTTTGTGAAAGGTTTACTATAAAAAGGTCAATCTTTTGTGTCTTTTGTGTTATATAAAATCTTACATGTAAGAAGGATGTCATAACATCAATGTTTTGCATGGAATATCTTTCAACCAAAACAAATGAAGCTTTTCTATTCTTTCTTTATATTCGGTTTCTCATTTAATCGTTATATGTTATTTGTATGTATTACTCAATCTTGAATGTGACTCTCCAAACATCAATGTTTTGCTTGGAATATCATTCTGATTCTTCTTTTTCACGAAAAATATTTTGATTGCAGTATAGTGAAGAATTGTCATAAAGTTTCTATGGTTGAATGATGTTAAATGAAGAAAGAAGATTCAGAAAACGGATATAGGTTTTTTTTGTTTGAGCAAAGTTGATGAATATTAGTTTTTTCTTTTGATTTAAATTTATGTTTATGTAACATCTTTATTTATATATTCAACCACCCAATGCTCTTATTTATTTGATTGTAGATTTTCTATTCTGCTTATGTTTATTTTCTATTATTTTTTTTGTTGGGTTATCGTACACAACATATTTAAAAGACAATATTTAAAACATAACATAATTTTTAACATTTGATATGTAATTATGGTAGACTTATCATGATATGCTCTTTATATGAAAGTAATTTATCCATATTACTACGACAAGAATTACAAATGACATTTACGAAAATACATATATATATATATATATATATATATATATATATATGTGTGTGTGTGTGTGTGTGTGTGTGTGTGTGTGATTTGTTTAACATGTATATGCACCTATGTATGTTATAAATTTATAATTAAATATCTTTATATTTAATAATTGAAGGGATTAAAATGATGCATCAAAACCAATTATTTAGACGAATAATAATAATAATAATAATAATAATAATAATAATAATAATAATAAATACACATTTCTAAGTACCACATTCATTTGAAACTCACACTACAACTCAAGAGTTTTCTAATTTATGTATATTTATTATTACAACTCAAGAGTTTTTAACTTATGAGTATTAATTAGTAATCACTAATAACTTTTTATTTTCTTTTCTTTTATAAGGTTGTAAAGTTATGCTCATTAAAAATATTAATGTATTTGAAGAGATTTATGATTTAAATATGAAGAGTTAATATAAATGTTATAATAGATGTTTTAGTGTTTTTTTTTTTGTTATTAAAAGTTATAGTGTTTATTTTTCATATTTTTTATTATTCGTTGTATATATATCTTTTTTAATACAAATGTTATAATAGATGTTTTTCTATATGTTATAATAGATGTTTTTAAACGGTTTATAAAATTATCAAATCGTTGTATATATCACAATGACTTAAAAATTAAACTATAATGTTTAATAAAACTAATATGGTAACTATATGTTTGTTTTACTACTAACATTTTGTTTCAAAGTAAAAATATTAAATAATAATTTGATCAAAGTTATTATTTTAACTATATGATTCTATCATCGCGCAACGCGCAAGGATTCACCTAGTGATTATATAATTATGATAGTTTTGTATATGTGTCTTGAGGTGTAATTGTAAGGAGGGATGATATACAACGACTTTTGAAGTTCTAGATGTTGTAATGGCATGTGTAATGTATGATCAGTTGCATTTTTAACTTTTTTAGTTATTCAAGGGATTTGTGATTGTAATTGGTAGAATGTATGTTGACTCTATTAAGGTTATAATTATAAGTGCTATTTTTTCCATTTCTTATTCCAACTAATTCTCACTTGAATCCACAAATTCTTACAGCTTTCACCAAGAGTTTTAAACAAGAGATGAAGCTATAAACAATGACACCATCTTAAATGTAATTTATTCCATCAGTTTTATTTAATATTAGTAGCAAATCCAACCCCGCAAAGTGGAGTTTCTTATCTAGTTCTAATAAGAATTATATAAGATATTAATATTTTTTCTATATTAATAACTTTTATTTTAATATGAATTATATAATATATTAAAAAAATTTGTATATTCGTAATAAAGTGTTTATAAGCCTAAGTTCGCAATTTCGAATATTTAGGGAAATGCAATCCAATCCAACATCAACATCAACCACATGAGATACTTCAAACCAGCTTTGGTGTTTGTTTTTTGGAAGTTGCTAACAAATTGTTTTTAACCAAGCAGGTATTTGGAAAAAAGGCTCATACCAGGTATCATTAGTTTGAATAAGAATACTATCTTAGAAATACATATATGGTTTAATATTACATATGTAACAAATCACAGAAAAACTAATTTGGTATACACAATAAATATTATGTTCTTTTTTTCAATGTCATCAACGATGATGAATTATATAATTGTTGAACGCAAAGTCAATGAGAAAGTTTATTCAGATTCATGTAAAGAAAAAAAAACAAATTTCTCAAAATCAATCATACTTCATTAGTGAAACTGGTGTCCGAAATGCATAAAAGAAAATTGGTAGTTTTGTTTCGGATAACAAAGAGAACAACAATGTGATTGTTTTTGGAAATTGTTGTATCCTATAAGGTTGCTGATGAAGCTGTTAGGCTAAAAAGAAATATATTCTACTAAATTTATAATTGTCCCGTTTTTTATTGTATATGAAGAACGTGATTTCTTATGATTTTGTGAAACATATGATGTTGGATGTAACAACCTATGTAATGTTGACTATGGAATACTATGTGCTTTCAATTATTAATACCAACCCATGCAAATCATAGATACTTCCCTAGTTGCTATTACGTTAGATTTTTCCTAGTTAAAATTGTAATATAAAGCTTTTTTAATTATTATTTTAGTAAAATCGACTTTCAAGTTTAACACAAAAAAAAAATTGTTTACTACATTTTTTTGATTTTTAAGGGTAAAAACTATTATTTTAGCAAATGGTATCTATAAAAGTTTTTTTTTAAGACATAATCTTTTTGTGATCTCTCATTCAAGTTATAAATTTCATATATACCATCCACGAAATCATTAAATACGTTGGATATTTTGGATAAATAAAATTTTATATCCTATTTTTTTTAAGAAATAAAGTAACATATTTTACCTTTTTTTTTTTTAATTTCTTATTAAGATTTAAGGTCTTTTAAGCATACTACTATATGTTTTCATAGTATGATTACATTATTATTGTCAATATGCCAAAAAAAAGACTAAAATTTTCTTTTATACGTTCATGCTTGATACGTATATAACTATATAAAATACACAATCTTAATTTTCCAGCATCATTGAAGGTAGAAAAGTATATAATCTTACATACTTATAAAGCTTGCATTTTCCCTTGATTGTCATGCATTTGAAACCCCCCACAACAATTTGCTAAAACCTCATATATTTGAAACCCCCAAACATTTTCACCTTCTTAATAATTAATCACACATAATCAATGATAATTCATATGAGATAATAATTTGCTAAAACCTCATGCATTTGTATGGTATTAGAACATATTTGAGTTTTTGGGTTTTAGACTTTAGTAAATGGGTAATCCATTTAATACGTTGGATTTGAAGCTATCTTATTCGAATTACCCAAAACAAGAGATAAATTAATAATATATGCGCATGCATGTTTTGTACAAGCCTCAATCAAAATACAATATATCATGATCATACAATTAAGTGTCTTTTATTCCATTTTTGGCTTTATAAAAAAAGTTTGTTTACGTGGCAAAGAAAGAAAACTTGAAGATGAATATTTAGGTTGGATGTTTATATAAGATTTGTTTTAAATATATAATATAGATATAAATACACAAATGTGTGTCAAATACAGCCCATCATAAATTTAATATTATAAACTATAATATAACTCAAAGTGGTTTTCCAAATAGTAGACGAATCACACATGTTGTGCAGAAATTTAGTTGCATAGATAATATATTATAATTATATTTCATTTAAAATATGCTAGGGTCATTTGGTTATTACATTGTTGTATTAGGCACTATAGTCTCATATATTTTGAATGACTCTTACAAAAATGATGTCAGTAATTTGAATATAACGTAATATCTTATGATGTTTATTGAATGATATTATCTTCCATTGAGCACTTTTTAATTGGAATCAACTTTATTATGGTTAAAAATTTTGGCTCCGTTTTTTCTTTTCATTAGTTCTAGAATATGATTTTTTATATAAACTTAAAATATGTCACTATCTTAAAATAGATTGAGAATGAGATTTTTTTTATTTACTTAAAATACGGTACTATTTTCTATTTAATAGTAAAACTAACAAAAGTTGTTAAATATGTATTTTTATGAGGTTCAACGACCACAAATGAGAATCCATATCTAATCAATCATCAACTAATTACATTAGATACAAATGTGTACATAAAAATTACATTTAAAATTTTAAACTAATAGTAAAAAAATTTCATTATTTATTATGATAAAAAATCTGTAAATCAAAAAATATACATGTTATTTAATCGCATACAAGTTTTATGTATGGCTTATTCACAATACATTAAACCATATATAACCATATTAAACTACATAATTATCCCACTGCGCAAAACGCGGGCATTCGCCTAGTATAATTAATATATATAGTATAATTAATATATAGTTAAAATATGGTCATTGAGAAATTGTCCATGCCCTTTATTATACTATGTTTGAGGTATAAAATATATATTATAATTAATATATAGTTAAAATAGTGCAAATAAAACAATCAAATCATTAAAAAATCTCACCATATGAGATAAATCCTCACATGAGAGAGTAAATGACACTTGAATAGTCTGGAGTAGCTGATACTTACATAGACCAACGTTATGGGGACAAAAATAGAGAAACCTCAAGAACAACTAGACCATCATGAATAATCATCAAGATAGAAACTTCATACCTTCTAGAGAAGGATGAAAGGATGCAAATTTCCGATCTACACTGATTTGAAATCCACAGTGGTTCTATGATACTCTTGTTCCTTTAAAAGTGAAAAAAAAAACACCCCAAAAGGTCAAAACTCATAAATGGTGGCTATGTATTCAAGGAGGTCGTTTGGGGAGGATGAAGGTTGGTCATACGGAGGACCCCAAGAAGGTAGAACCATGAAATAGGGCTCGCAAACTTAGGTTTAGGGTTTTAGTCTGTTGCGGCTACACTCAGCGTAGCCTGACCTATGTTCAGCGTAGGTCATTAAACCTGCATCTAGAAATCCTTCACCAACGCTCAGCGTAGGGGACTATCCAACAATCATCGTAGGGCAAGATTTCCCAATTTCCATTTCAGCTTTGAACAATCATATCTTCTTCATTTCAACTCCTATTTCAGTGATCTTTATATCCACATTAAGGTGTTAACAAGCCCTATAGTTCTATTTATTTACTTTTAACTTAGAGCTTAATGAACTAAATTCATTAATTCAATTAAGAAGTTCGAAATATCACTTTTCCCATTTTACCCTTTAGCTACGAAATTCACATCTTAAATCACTTATCCAACATCATCAACATCTAATAGGGTCTAAACACCATTAGATTGAAGCCTAACACCTTTGTATAATCAAATTATTGTCTAAAATCCTAAATTAAGAAAAATTCCAAAATAGGGTGTTACAAATACATTTTTACGTATCAGAAAATCCTTCACCACCATCGCCGCCACCTCCACCACTACCACCGCTGTCACCACCACCACAGCCATCCCTACCACCAATGTCATCATCGGCCACCTACCAACACCAACACCGATACCACCACCACAATCACTACCACCACTACCGCCACCACTACCATCGCCGCCAACGACCACCACCACCATCACTACCATCACCCACCACCACTACCGATGTCGTAACCACAACCGACGTTACCACCACCACCTATGTCATCAACCACCACAACTATCAAACGTCGCTACAACCGTCACCACCGACTGTCACTTCTACCACCACTACCACTGCCGCTGCCACGACCACTAGCCATCACTGCCACCACCACTGTTGCCATCACCGCCACACTTACCTCCCCCCCCCCCCCCCCCCGCCCCCATGACCGCTACCTACCACCATTATCATTATTTTAGTATTTTTATAATTTATATAATGTATCATTATATATAAGTTAGAAAACCAGAAAGTTACGCAAAACAAACAAATAAAGTAATTCTGTCATTTTACATGGATTCCAATTTCATTTCCCACGAACCAAATAAAATTTAGAATTTATTTCAATTCCATTTACTGTCAACCAAACAAAATATGATATTAGATTCAAATTCCTTACAGATTTTTTTTTTTCAATTCCTATTACAATTCCTTGAGAAATATTCTGTGAACGAAACAACACCTTAATAAACATCATAATAATCACTATATGTAAAACATATTTTTCTCATTTTCTTTTTATTTATTTATTTTTAATTTTATTAAAATAAATCTCTCGAAACAAATTATGCTATTGGAAACTTCTTTTTATATGTATTCAAATACTTCCATAAAAAATGTTATTTATAAAAAATTGTAGATGAGAACTTAAGAATTTTTCATATTAGATTTGAAAATTTTTATACATATTTTTAAAATTTTTTTTATTTATTATTGCTATTATGTTTGATTTTTCCTGATTAAAATTGTAATATAAGGTTGTTTTTATTATTATTTTATGAAAATGGACTTTAAACTTTAACTCAAAAAATGGTTTATTCTATTTTTGTGTTTTTACTGGTAAAAACATTTATTTCTGCACATGGTATCTACGCAAATTTTCTTTAAGACATAATATTTTTGTGATCTCTCATTCCAATTATTAATTTCATATATATCATCCACGAAATCATTAACTACATTGGATATTTTGGCTAAAAAAAATTTATATCCTAAATTTTTTTTGATAAATAAAAGTGACTTATTTTACCGTTTTCTCTATTTTATTTTTTATTAAGATTTAATGTCTTTAACCATACTGATATATGTTTTCCAGATCTATAAAAGACAAAAATTTTATTTTATATGTTCATGCTTGATACATATACAACTATATAAAATACACAATCGTAATTTTTTAGCATAGGTCTAAAATATATATAATTAAAATAACGTAAACACAACAACCAAATGATTAAAAAATCTCACCATATGGGAGCAATCCTCCCACTAAAAAGTAAATGACATTCAAATGGTCTGGAGTAGCTCATACTCATATAGACCAAGGTATTGAGGATAAACATATAGAAATCTCAAGTGCAACTAGATCCAACATGAATAATCATCATGATAGAAACTTATACCTTCTGGAAAAAGATAAAAGGATGCAAATTCTGGATCAACACTGATTTGAGCTCCCAAGTGGTTCTACGATACTATTATTCCTTTAAAAGTGAATACAAAACACCTAAAAGCACAAAACTCATAAATTAGGGTTTCAAGGAATTCGTTTGGGGAGGATGAAGGTTGATCATGGGGAGGATCCTAAGAATTTAGAGCCGTGAAATAGGGCTCAAAACCTTAGGTTTAGGGTTTTGGTCTGTTGTGACTACACTCAACTTAGCCTAACCTACGTTCAACGTAGGTCATTAAACTCGTGTATAAAAATCCCTCACCTACGCTCAGCATATGCTGTCTAACGCTCAACGTAGGGCAAGATTTCCCAATATCGATTTCAGGTTCGAACAATCATAGCTTTTTCGTTCTAGCTCCTATTTTAGCGATCTTTATATCTACGCGAAGGTATTGACAAGCCCCACAATTCTATTTATTTACTTTTAACTTAAAACATACCGAACTAAATTCATTAATTCATTCAAGAAGTTCAAAATATTAATTTTCCCATGTTACCATTTAGCTACGAAATTTACTACCTAAATCACTTATCCAACATTATCAATATCCAATAGGGTCAAAACACCAATCCTTTGAAGCCAAATACCTTTGCGTGATAGAATTACGATCCAAAATCTTGAAATAAGAAACATCCAAAAAAAGGTGTAACACCGTAAATTTTCAAACAAAATTTTCATTTTTAAATTACATAATTCTCCTAACACATTTTATAAAAAATTTGTTTTATTTAATTTACAAAAACGCAATCCCATGTTTGTTTGATTAATAATCCAGGATCCTCGAAACATAACTCTTCCTCTGATGTATACAATCAAGTCGGTGCCTTCCTGTGATCCTGAGAAAAACTTGAAACACATAACACATAACACGGTAAGCACGAAGCTTAGTGAGTTCCCCAAAATACCACATGCACAAATAATAAGCCTCTTATGGCTATAGCTCATTGGATCCTCCGGTCTCACGACTCGTTGGACCCTCCGGTCCGGTCTCAGTGTGGACCCTCCGGTCTCACAGCTCATTGGACCTTCCGGTCCGGTCTCAGTAACACATAATATAGCATATATATCATACAGACAAGATGCATAACTCAAGTAAACACATAAGACCCTCTGGTCACTCATAGATACCACTCATGGTAAGTATAGTGAGAAAATTCACCTCGGATGATGAACAGCCCCTATAACGTTGTTGTTGCGCACCGATCTCTATCTCTGAGCCAAACCCACAATTAACTCAATTAGGAACTAAGTCCAAACTCTCACTCATTAGGTCTAAAGGTAGTCCACTAACCAGCCTATCCATAACCAAAAACCCATTGGGTCCACCAAGGCCCAATAACAAACGACATTTCCCGAGGTCCAACTCTCAAGTCTAAAAAATATGGCAGGCCAAACTCAAGGGCCCAAAGAACATAAATATATTCCTCTGGTCCAAAACTCTATTGTAACAAGCCCATATCCAGGCCCAACACTCAAGGCCCAAATGAGACTTAGCCCAAAAAGCCCACAGTAAGGTTACGAGTGGCATACCTCCCTTGGTACGCTCAACGTACATACAAATCTAGATCAGGCCATCGGGGACACTCGTTCAATACGCGGGACGTATTGGATGTACGCTCGGCGTACGTCCATACTTTCCTTTTTCCACTCTCTTGGTGTTAACCCGTTAAGGCCATAGCTATACTCTTAGATCTGGACTCCCTAAAGGCTCATACTCCATAAAGTTCATGACTTTAAGCCTTTGCATGGCTGATAAAGTCCCAAACCCAAGTACACTCACTCTTTACTCCCAAAAATACTCATATCTCATGCATGGAGAGATCTTGACAACCAAGATCTCATTTTTATGACTCCAAATGATTAAAAACATCTAAAAGGACAAGTATTATACTTTGGAGTACATCAATATCATAAAGTTCCAAGTTTGGGACATAAGATCCTAAAAATGGACTGAAAACAAGAACTAGCACACCAATAAGCAAGTTTCGAACTTGATACCTCTGGAAGATGCACCAACAAGTGTATAACTTAGATCCAAAAGCTAGATGCTCAAGCTATTCTCTTTCAAGGCTCCTTCTTCTTTAGTGGACAAACATAACAAGTCATCACCCCACTATATCCACATGAAAAAGCCATAGAGATTCAAAGTTTATGCTTTCTAGAGCTAGATCAATATGATTAGGGCTTGGATCCACAAGCTCCAAGCCAAGCAATGCTTCCTCAAGGAACTCCTTCTACCACAATAAGCACCAAAACTTCACTAAATCACCAAAAAGCTCAAGAATCACTCAAATGGAGGCTTAAGGTCGATTTCTAGGGTTTAGAGAGATGGAGGCTAAAGATATTAAGGTTAGGTTATTAGATAAGGAGCTTAAATAGGGTCCAAGACCCTAAAATAGGGATGCCAACGTACTTCAAAGTGTTGGATTAATTTCTAAGTCCATAACTATAATTGGTAAGACTTGACCCGACTCGTCATGGTCCATTTGGGTTGCATGGCATCATGCATTTGGATAGACTATAATGAGAGAAATAACACTTAAGGTTTGTTAATATATTAATAAGATTATTTAATTAGTATTGATCAAGAATTAATCTAGAATTAATTAAGTGATCAAAAGAAGACTAATTAAATATATGGGTTGATTGTATAAATCATCCATACTTGTATAGTGGGCTAATGCTGCATGGATTATCAAGTTGGGCTAAAACCCATAAGATGCTCCATGGTATGTTTGAACCCATGGATCCAAGGAAATGGAAAGCCATGACAATTAGGGTTTACCCTAATTGTCACTAACTATATAATGATCTTATACTTGGAGAAAATCGGCCACTAAGTGATGATGATAAGGGCTAGCCGATTTCAAGTGTTCAACATTTCTCTCAAGGTTATTCCAAAAGAAATTTGATGTTGTGTGAACCATTTGAGGTGTCACACTTGGGGCACTAGGCACTCAAGCTTCTTAAGAACATTCTACATCAAGAGGTATGTATTCTATCTTGGTATATTCATTGTTTTGTATGCTAGATTAGGATAATACCTTGGATGTTCATATTTGCATGTATAATAGAGAAAACATAGATCCAAGGTATTTAGGGTTGCATGTACACTTAGGAGTGTTAGAATGCTCAAAACCCAACAGTGGTATCAGAGCCTAGGCTTGTTTTCTTGTTATACTTGCAAAAGGAGCTGAAAAATCGATTTTTGATTCTGTCTGCCCAGCAGACTCGCCGAGTCCATGAATGGACTCGCCGAGTCGAAGGCAAAATGCATCCAACTCACCAAGTTGGTTCGTGCACTCGACGAGTTGGACCCCCAGACAGCATATATTCAACTTTTTGGCTGGAATTTGACTAGGAACATTACCCTAAGATATTTTTGAACTTATAAACTTGTTTTTTGATGTGGTAATGTTCATGCTAATCCAATTTCTTAGATAATTGTCATAATTTCAAGATTTGTATTAGTTTGTATGTTCATGTTAATTTCTTGAAGATTGATGATGTGAATTATCTTGTTCTTATGAGTTGCTTAGATTAATAGAAAAGTTGAGTGAAATAGTTGTTTTCAATCCAAATTAATCTAAGAGTTGATTCCAAAGTGTGTTTTTGTAACTTGCCCTCAAGTTATATGAAAAGTCACATTTAAGAATCATAAAACTCATAAAAGTTGGTAAAGGTTACAAAATGAAGAGTCTAGTTCTAATTAAATGGTTTTATGACTCCATAACTTGTCCTCAAGTTATGGAGGTTCAGGAGTCTCTTCATTAAATAATAAAAAGTGTAACCTTAATTAATTCCATAAGTGACAATAAAAAAAGGTTATTTTTTTATTAATTAGTTTAAAGTCTTCCATAACTTGTCCTCAAGTTATGGAACTTGAAGAGTTTTTAATTAAAACTACTTTAAACTCATAACTTATGGAATTAATTAGTTTTGAATAGTTTCAAAACTTGCCCTCAAGTTTTGGAATTTGAAAAGTTTCACTTATGAATACTTTAATTCCAAGTTAAGCCCTTAGAATTTTAAAGAGTTAAAATTCAACCCTTATACTCTATAATATTATAAGTTAATAATATTTATATATGTGTATAAGAGTAAAACTCAGTCTTACCGTTAGTAGGCCTCATTCACAAAGCCGGTCTATAAGGGGGGTATAAGGTTACTACCTATAAAATGGCAGTTTAATGGGTGTCCACTCTCACCCACCGCTTCCTTGACTGGTGGAGGGTCGTTAGCCGAACGGGTAGGATAAAGACTATAAGTTCTCCCTTCATTAAAAGTATTAATGATAAATACTAAGTAACTAAACACTTATAATTACCAATCTTAGTTACTTAGGAAAATGTGAATAAGGTGCTAACCCATGAAATTACACTTGGCACTTTGCTTAAGTCGGTTGGTGGAGCGTGTGTGGTTTACCGGCACACTAACTTGATTTAACAAGGTAGGCAAAGGGTTTCTTAAAGTTTAATCATAGGCCGGTGGAGCGCGTGTGGTTTACCGGCACATCGGTTGGGTGATAAACATTTAAGAGTACCAAGTAATTTGCATGGTTACTTCACACCTTGTTTTGTGATCCTCGGCATCGCAGTCACAAAACCTGAAGGGCACACTCAAGATTGAAACATGCCATTGAAAATTTCAATGAATCTCAAAAGATCTAGGAGTTTCAAATCCAATTAAAACTTAATTATATTTCGTTTTTCATGGTGGAAATTGGTAAATCGTCATTTACCTACCTTCAAATATTTTATAGCTTGGATTACGGCATCCCTCTTCCAAGTTATAAAATAGTTTGTAAGGTCCTAGCCTTAATATTTTATATTGAGTGTTATTTTAAGGACTTTTAATCAACTATCTTGAATATCTCCCAAAAGATGTCTAGTTCAGACATCTATGATCTTCCCAAATCTCTTGGAACTTCACTTCCTCCAGCTCCTCCAATTATTCTCCCTAACCCACAAGTTCAAGGTCACTCAAGCCCTATTGGCAAGGAAAGGTCTAGGTTTGATCACATCTTGGAGATGAAGTCACATATTGACAAGCCGGGAGAGTTGGGTGTCAAAGTCTTGAGAAAGTTGGATATTCAATCACTTTTTAAGTCACATAGCGAATCCCTTTGGGACTCCTATGAAACAGACTATGACAAGACCCTTAATGATCTTATCTATTTGCTATGATCAACTTCCTAAAACTTTATGGACCTTGACAATGATGACACTGGAAATCCTGAAAAAGCATTCTCTTCCCAATGGAAAGGGTAAAGAGAAATGCTAAGTCTATGATAGTTCCATGTACCATTATCAAAGAGCACATATGTTAAATTGCCAAAGGAAGGGGTTTTGGTTACGAAACTGCCAAACTTACCTAAGGATGGTAAAGTCAATGAGTTTGACTTTATTTCAGGTAAAGTCCATTTGTCTAACTCTGTTAAGTTTCTACTCTAAGATTCTTATCACATGATGTGACTGGGTCATATAGTGGTGTTTTAAGAATCAAAGAAAAAAAGTGAAGAAACTTAAAGAAAGAATATGCTGAATCTGATCGCGTAGATGGATTTCTATCGCATAGTTTGTAGATTGGATTCTTGAGGTACTTCTTAGGAGTTATGAGATATTGCTTAGGAATATATAACAACAAGTTTTCATATGGATTGTAAGGATTAGTTTTTCCGCGAAGTTTTTAAAATAAAAGGAAAAAGTTTTTAATTTTACTTATTTTAAATATCCTTACAATGGCATTTGTGAAAGAAATTGTTGTTTATATGATTCCATTGATGGCAATAAGCGAAATGGTTTTGATTCTTTCATTTGTGGTAGTGTCTAAATTTACCAAATAAAGAAAAATTTCTCATCACCCAATTTTCAATTGGACCGAAACTTGGAATCATGCAAGTTGTATAGTATGATGAATGAGAACTTTCAAGCATTGGAAAATCAAGACTAATTACTTGTTCACATGGATGTGTGAGTCAAGTAAAGGACTAAGGGATCGAGTACACATTCTTGTGCACTGATCAATCCCACCTCAAATAATCGATAAGACAATTCGTCATGATTTACTAAAGTTTAGTAAATATGGTTATACTTACAGGCTTAAGTGTAATTTTGATACATTGGAAATATTTCGATGTATGGCAGAACGAATAAGAAGAATCAAATTAGGTAGAAGGATAAAAGTTTCTCAAATCTGAAAAGATGGGAGCGTACTTTAGTATCATGTTATATGATCATCTTAATGATTAAGAGACCTTATCATAATTCATCCTCTAAGTGCATTCTGATAGCTAAGAAGAGGAGCTAGGAATTGTTGAAGTGGTCAAATCTAGAAGATGAGTCATACTTCGTTCAAAAAATAATTCTTAGGGTTATACTCTAAGATTGTAACTTGAGTGACATCTTAAAGAAAGGTTTAAAAACACGTGTCAAATGTAAGAGTAAAAGTGTCCTACTCTTGTACATTTGAAGTTGGTAAGTTGTGATGTTTTGGATAAAACAAAGACCAACTTAGGCCAATTGTGTGAAGTGTTTATCTTGATAAAGAATCCGAACTATCCCTTGAATATTTGTCAAGAGAGTCTTATATGTCAAGAGGACAGTGGGAGTCTTAAAGGTCTTGAAAAACTCAAGGTCTAATAAAACCTGGAATTATTCACTAGCACACGACTTGAGGTGTATAACCTATCGTGTTGACATTTCTGTGCCCATTCCAGTGAAAGTTGGCTGTGCATATGAGTTCTTATAGTCCTCAATTAGTTGCTCAGCTGCTTGGAAGCTATGGCAGGCCCTTGTGCTACCAAATGGCAAGAACTTAAGATTGCACAAGTTCAATCCATATGAGTTTAGATTTGTCACTAACCTTGTCTTGTGATTGTGGTTTTGACTAATTCATATGGGTAGGAACTCATACACCATAAAAATCTAAGTGTCATAAGGTTTCTCTACGATTCATGAAAATGATGGTGAGGAAACACTTCCACTAAGTAGATTTGTAAGTAGATAGTAATCTTTGTATTCTCAAAGTTTTTAGTAGGTACACTAACATGGACTTATGAGAAATAGCAAAGGTCTAAACAATTAAGACTATGATTATGGAATCCCTTTTCATAGTTCTGAAACTGTTTAGACACACCTGTGCGCTATCTAAGATAAGGTGTATGATTTTGATAAAGTCTTATCAAAGCAATCAAGTATCAGAAATCTGAACTTTGGTAAAAAAAAAGTCAATAGTTGATTTCTAAGTACATGTCAAAGCTAGTGGGAACATAAGTGTTATGCTAATAATCATCATGTTAGTGGGAGCATGATAATTATGATAAGTATAGCAAGTTAGCAATGTTAATTATAGAAAACAAAAGTTTCAATTTGTGAGGTTGCAGGGGTTGAAAAAGTTGTTTTGCTATAATTAAGGGAGAGGAAATTATACTTCCTTTCAATTATGAAAAGCTTAGATTGAGTTTATAATCATTCTAAGAGCTTATATTGAGATTTTAATCACCTTTAGTCAAGAATATATATATGAATTTCATGTTGGATTGGTTCAACTTAAGAAAATCCTATATATTGCGTTCTCAAAATTCGATTATGATTACGACATCCCTTTTCATAGTAAAATTTTGAGAATATGGCAAACAAAAAATTATTATGGCAAAAGAATGGTCTAGAACCATGTCTTTATGTGAAACATCATGAATCGTGTCCCACTTACTTTGGGTACAAGATCAATTACATGTGCTATAATATTTATTCTTTATGAATTTTCCAAACGCCTTGGGGCATTAAGGAGGAAAATGTCTAGAATTGGATATGACTAAAGTGATTAAGCAATTGTCGAGGACAATCTAAGGTTTACCAAAGATTGGTTGCTCAAGGACAGTTGGAAGTATACTGTTAATATTGGAAGGACCATATTGACATAGTCTGAAAAGAGGCAACTCTTGTTCAGAAGTGGTAGTCAAATTGGGAATATAGAGTTGTCTCTATAGATGGAAGCAATCTGTGTAAGATTAGAAAAAAAAAACTTAGTGCAAGAAGCATGTTCAAAGCAATGCATACTTTGAACATAAGGCTTTGTGTCCGTGGAGAAGGTCTTTATTGGAATACTCTGTAATGTTTGTTGTCAAGTCTTTGTGACTTTGTGCATAATCATTATAAGAGAATCATTGCATATAAGATAAGAATCTAACAGATTTCAGTAAAATGGCATGAATTTGGAATTCCTGCATTAAGAATTCGGGTGTGTGAAATTAGAATCATTGAAAGTTTGGTCAATTGGTTTATTTCACAAAGTAAGGATCATAGATAAACATAGAGTGCATACTTGGTGTATGGTAAAGCTATTGTTTATGAAAACATAGTGTACATGCTTGAAGCATGGGATACCTAGTGTTTTAATTCAAGTAGAAAGTTGATAAAAACTGAAATAATGAATAATGAGAAATCAATATGGTGATAAATAGAAGTGGTCTATTTATATTCATATGGTTTGATACCATATTTGATTCATTTATTCTTGTGTTTCACTTTGCATGTTTTGACTTCCATAATAACTAGGTTATTCTTCCGGAATGACTAAGTTATTCAAAACCATCCACATTCGGTCATATGTTGGAAGTAGATATGAATCAACACTATCATGGGTTGGATTGTAGAGGTCCAAGTTGGTGGACAAAGTTGTGCTACAACGCTCATGAGTGCTCATAAGTTCTGAGTATTGGATTCAACCCGCGCTCATTTGAATCACTTCATGGATTTTATCACGAGTGATCATGAGACGATAATATCTTATATTCTTCAAACCTAGAGATATGAGTTGTTACTATAAGTTGGTTATACATTGATTGCGCGAAACCACATTGGTAACTCGATGTTATAAAACGTGTCTTTGTGTATGATTCAACAAGTAGCAGAACAAGCCATATGAGTCGAATTTTATCCATTCCTTTTACCTTCAGGATAAAAGCGATATTTGTGGGCCCCTCGATGATTTAGTGATGACACATGTGAGTGCTTGGCCAAGCCAGGACTGATTTGATTTGTTCAATCAGTCAGTCATCACATATCGGAAATCGGGAAACAACAGATGGACAGAGAGAATGATTTACAATCCATGTCTCAATCCATATGATATCTAGAATGGAGGAATATATGATCCCTTATCTAATGGACAAGTCATTGACAAAGGTCAGAGATCATCGGCAAGGTCAGAGTTCGACGGAAGCTTTTGAGAGCTACGATTGCCAGTTGGTTCTTGAAGTCATACGCAATAACAGTTTTAGACTTATCCAAGTAGGAGACTTTTGGATTAATATCTAAGTCCATAACTATAATTGGTAGGACTTGACCCGAGCCGACATGGTCCATTTGGGTTGCATGGCAACATGCATTTGGATAGACTATAATGAGAGAAATAACACTTAAGGTTTGTTAATATATTATAAGTTATAATATATTAATAAGATTATTTAATTAGTATTGATCAAGAATTAATCTAGAATTAATTAAGTGATCAAAAGATAACTAATTAAGTATATGGGTAGATTATGTAAATCTTCCATATCTTATATAGTGGGCTAAGAGGCTCCATGGATTATCAAGTTGGGTTCCACCCATAAGATGCTCCATGGATGCTCCATGGAGTTAACCCATGGATCAAGAAATGAAGAGTCATGGAACATTAGGGTTTACCTAATGTAACACACTATATAAGTAATTTAACTCTCCCCAAAATCGGTTACACTAAGAAACAAGAGGGCTTGGCCGATCTAAAATTCATGAAAAGCTCAAACCAGCGCCTTTAACAATACATTTGGGCTCTAAAGCACAAACTGAACTCTTTTTTCAGGCAACCTACCTTACCCACATCCCAAAAGGGCCTAGACCTTTCTCCTTCAAAGCCTCAAAACCTTCTCATACTCGGATTAAGGCCCACATGCCTTAAATCACAAAACAATCTGGAACAGGATGTTACAATTGTCCCCCACTTAAATTAGATTTCGCCCTCGAAATCGTTCTTTATCTTCACATAGATCGAAACAAATAACATGAGAAGCACAACCGTAAAATATCATAACATTCAACGATCCCTATCCCAAGACATACGAAACCAAATAAAAATTCCCAACCCAAAGAAGGATGGACCCTTTTGCCGTTGAAGTACCTGCTGTAACTCCCCAGAACTGGAAACTATAGTGGATTGTCTCCCTGATAGACCGCCCACGCAGAATATCACCCTGATAATCGCTCATCGACTAACAAACTCAGATAAAACAACTCCAACACTGAGTACTAGTTCAGCTCCCTACCCAATGGTTGAACCCCCAAGGGCTACCCCTTGCACACCTAATAAGATGACTTTACAATCCTCCTTCTCAAAGTAGCTATCTAAGCCCATTATATGACACACAAAGTTACGAAGTTCGCTTTACCTCAAGCGAATACTTCAACCTATCTAATGTCGCCTCACCTCTAACCTCTATCGTCTACCACATACTAGTTGCATGCGTCTCGTGGTCCTCCCAAACCAACAATTCGACCCATTCAAGCCTAAAAACATCATATGGAAACCATTACCACTCAAAATGAAACCCATCTGAAAATCTAGAATCTCATCCTGCCAACCTAATGCCCAAAGAGAGCTAAAATCATACTCAAGAGTTCAGTTCAATAGCAGAATTGGAACCACTCATATCCAATCTGATACTTAACTCAAAACCTGAGACCCGCGAATTTTCGTATACATTACTTCTCCAATCCCTTCTGATTACCAACAACCCCCGCCCCCCTAAAATCATGATATAATGGTCCCCGGCCATCACGGAGACCCCAGTCTAGCCACTAGTCTGACCACCAGCTTTCCAAAGACTCAATTGGCAAGGCTACCCAAGCCTAAGAGCCCATCTGCATCATGCTCTAACTAGTAAGGCCGTGGATCCCCATAGTCTTACGATGCTCCCTCTCTCTTACTCGCATATGTTATGGCTCCCCGTAAACATACGAATCACTCTTTGACCCATGTATGTTACGACTCCCAGTAATCATACGACTCTCCTGCTATCCAGTGAATACTACAGCCCTCGCAATATCACGATACACACTCGCTAAATAATGGATACTATGGCTCTCCGTAGTACCACGTGTCACACCCCCGAACCAGACGGCGGAAACGTCCGAGGGCTCGCGTGACTCAAATTGAATATCATCACAATGAACATACATGAAACATAACATAAACTTCAGCATGCATTAATACATTACAACTGAAATTGTTCACATCAAGTACATTGTTTAGACATTACATAATCATAGCATAAATTGTTTGATTGTTTTCAAAAGCATAACACCCTAACATATTTGGTATTACTCCTCAGCTTACCTGTTACCTGAGAATACAAGTTATTTTGAAAAACGTCAACATATGGAATGTTGGTGAGTTCATAAGCAGGGTTGTTGTGAAAATCTTTTGTTATTTTATAAAAAACCATAAAATTCGATATTTTCTGAAAAAACAATTGTTTATACCAAAGTGTGAAGATCCATAAGTTTGTGCATGAATGATTTCAAAGAGTGTATAAATGAGAAGTTTTGCATTATAGTTATTGAAAAGTACAAGTGAATGGTGTTGATTTCTTCGAAAAACCTGATGTTTTCCAATATTATCATATAATTGATTTGAATTGTTATACCGTCACAATGAATGATTTTGAATTCCCTTGATTACTCAGATAGCATTGGATTTATTTATGCGAGTCATTATAACCATGCATGATAATGACTAGTTCATCTGTCTTGGCATTCTAATGAACGCCAGAATTGATCTTAAGATTTGTCACCCTAGACTGGCCGAGTATAACTGTAGCGAATAGCTGAGGCGTGGGGGAGTCACCCCCGTATAGATCTATACACAAACTCTCGCTCTCCCTCCAGGAGACTTTGATTATAACTACAGACTATAAACGACCCATAAAGGTGCTGCCCCTTATTACTCATTGAATCCAAAATGAATTTGATTAGCGTTGATTAACGACTTGTATTTGTTTACTTGTATTGAAGGTAAGCCTACCAAACGAGGAGAAGAGGATTACAAGGTCCTACTAATTTCGGGTGTTATATTAAGCTGTTGGGTATGCGAAGGACACATTGGCCCATTTCGCATTCAATTTATTTGGACCTTACTAGTAATGCTAATGGGCCACTGAGGCCCAATAGCACGTGAAAGCCATTGAGGGTCCCTTAAGCGTGTAATTGGGTCACATGAGGCCTAATAAACATTTATTATCGTTGGGCCCAAAAGTTATGTTAATGGGTCACGAAGGCCCAATAAGCATGATTAGAAACTTCCATGCCCAAAGAACTGAATATTTACTTGTTTTAGGTATAGTATAATTGTCGGAAAGTTTGATTGAACGATTGTTAGATTCGTAACGGCACAAGGCTGGTCCGGTTGTTTATAACGACAATTTTTACAATTTTGGTTTGACCTTTTCAGCCCTTCTTTAATAAAAATGACAATTTTAGTCCCTTATAAAAAAAAGACATTTTAGGCCCTTAAACCATTTTCTTAAAATTTTTAACCCATACACTTGTTTAAGTAATGTTTTTAGCTCAAAAATTACTCTTTGGCTGTTTCTGCCCCTTCAGTAAAGACTTTTTCAGTTAAAGCCCAAACTTTTCACAACTTTTACAATTTTGACCCAAATTTCAAAAGCTTTACATTTTTGTTATCCTTTTTGGGAAAAAAAATCATTTTTAATCGCTATAATAGTTTTGTTTACCATTTTTACCCCTGTTTTGAGAAATTTACCATTTCAATCCCTTGAAAATAACATTTTACGCAATTTTTGGGCATATGGGCCGAAAAGCCTAAAAATTGGCCCATTAAGCCACAAATTACTTTTCTAGTCCTTTAAAGAGTATAATATTCATAAAAACACTTATTTTTACTGCTTTGACTCTTTTGGTCCTTAAGAAAATCGTGAATAACAACTTTCAACCCAACTTTTGTTTATTTGACAAATATAGCCCAAAAATGAGTTTTATGTTGCAATATGTTTATTATCACCTTAGAGGGTAATTTTTCTTGACTTGATTAGTGTAATATATATTAGATCATGTTTATCGTCCTCCTTGAACCATAGATCTCGAGATTTCTGTCATTTTTGTTACATATTTACCATATAAACACATGAAATCACACATAACATACACATACACATAGATCTACACATTTTACTTGTATTCTCCCCCATAAAACTTGTGAAAATTGAAAACAGAGGGGTATGAACTCACTTTTGCTTGTTGTTTTTGATTTGAAGAAGAAAGGGAAGATTTTGATGCTATTTTTCGGCCCTAGCAAATTTTCTTGGGTTGATTTCGAACTTAAGAAGCAATGATGATGATTATTGTGGAATAACCTTCTTGAAAAACCCTAACTCTCGAAAATTTTGAAGGAGAAGTGAAGAAGTTGTTGTGAGTTCTTAAGAGAAGCTTAAGTGAATTGTGTGTGTATGTGTGTGTTTTTCCTTTGGCCGAGAGATAAGAAGAAGAGAAGGAGAAGAGAGAGAGGTGAAAGGATGGATGCATGGAAGTATGTGAGATTTTCATGGAAATCCCATAGGTAATAAGGAGGTGGCTAATCCTCCTTAATCGTCTAATTTCTCTTTTTTTTTTCTACTTAGGCCGAGAGAGGGAGAAGAAAAAGAATAGTTTGGTCCTTTGCGTTCTTGAGTCCATATTATGGTCCCATTTTAATGATTTTCGGTCCATTTGGTCTTTGGAGATGGTTCTCGGCCCAATATTCGTCAAAGTGTGAGTTTTATGGCTCATTAGGGCTAATTAGATTTGTTATGGCCCAATAAGGCCCATTAAGGATAAACTAGTCCATTCTAGGCTTATGAGGCCTAAAATGTTAAGTTTCATGAAAATGGGTCCAATTAGGGACCATTTTAGAGTTCTAAGCCCAAAATAGTCAAATTAGAAGCTTATTGGTCCATTAGACACAATAAGAAAATCTTAGTCCAAAATGGACTTAAACCGGGATATTTAGGGTTTCCAATTTTTTTGTTGACCATTTGAATGTTTGTACAGGGTATTTGATGGAATTTTGTTGTCATTGAACAAACACCATACATGATTTCACGTTTTAGCTACAATGTCATTCTTTGTTAAGTGTTTACAACGTATCAGAATTCCTAGTTGTGACATCATCCCCCCGTTAGAGGGAATTTCATCCCGTAATTCTTTTTAAAGCTAGATTTGAGAATGTGAGAATAGGTGAGGGTACTTCTGCTTCATCTGATATTCGTGTTCCCATGTGAATTCTGGTCCACGTTTCACGTTCCATCGAACTTTCACAATCGGAATGCGACTTTGCTTAGTACGCTTCACTTCCCTGTCCATGATTTCGACTGGTTCCTCGACGAACAGGAGATTCTCATTGATTTCAATTTCTTCTAATGGAATGAAGAGGGTTTCGTCGGATAAGCACTTCTTCAAATTGGACACATGGAACACGGGGTGTACACTGCTGAGCTCAGCGGGTAGCTGTAGTCTATAAGCCACTGGACCAATTCGAGCAAGAATCTCGAAGGTTCCAATGTATCGTGGCTTTAGTTTTCCCCGTTTCCCAAAACTAATCACCCGATCCCTTACTCGAAATTCCAAGGGGTTTCGTCGTTTATCAGCGTAACTCTTCAGTCGGTCTCGCGATGCTTGGAGTCGGGCCCTGATTTGAACTATTTTCTTTGTCGTTTTGCATATGATTTTTGGTCTTGTTAATGCATTGCTTGGTGTCAGTCCTCTTGCTAGCTGAGTGTCACCTACCTCAGCCCAACACAATGGTGATCTACATTTATGCCCATACAACGCCTCGAATGGAGCAACTTTGATGCTTGAGTGATAACTATTGTTGTACGAGAATTCGATCAAGGGCAAGTGGGTATCCCACAACCTTCCAAAGTCTATCACACATGCGCGAAGCATATCTTCTAGCGTTTGAATGGTTCGCTCGCTTTGACCATCCGTTTGTGGGTAGTAGGCAGTGCTCATGTCGAGTTGTGTTCCCATAGCTTTCTGAAGTGATTGCCAAAAGCGTGAAGTAAAACTACAATCTTTATCTGAGATGATATATATTGGCACTCCGTGGAGTCTCACAATTTCCTTGATATAGGTCCTCGTCAGTCATTCCATCTTGTATGACTCTTTTATCGGCAGGAAATGAGCGGATTTTGTCAACCTGTCAACTATTACCTAAATGTTATCCAAACCATCAGTCGTCTTGGGTAGTTTGGTCACAAAGTCCATAGTAATCCTTTCCCATTTCCACTCGGGAATTACTAGTTGCTGTAGTAATCCCGAGGGCTTCTGATATTCCACCTTTACTTTAGCACACATGAGGCACTTGCTAATGTAAGTGGCAATTTCAGCCTTCATGTTAGGCCACCAATAATGTTGCTTGATATCCAAATACATTTTATCTGCACCCGGATGGATGGAGTATCATGTCTTGTGGGATTTATTCATGACTACTTCTCTGAATCTCCCAAGTTTAGGGATCCAAATGCGGTTCATGAAATAATATGCTCCGTCCTCCTTCACTTCGAAATTCTTTTCAATTCCTCGTAACGCTTTGCTTGTTTTGTTTTCTGCCTTCAAGGCATCGAACTGATTTGCTCTGATTTGCGAGGTTAGGTGGGATTCAATGGTTATGGAGAGAGCCTTCACACGAAGATTCGAGTATTCTTTTCAACTCAAGGCATCAGCTACCACGTTAGCCTTGCATAGGTGGTACTTGATTTTGCACTCATAATCGTTTACCAGTTCAACCCATCTTCGTTGCCTCATGTTCAACTCTTTTTGATTTAAAATGTGTTAAAGACTCTTGTTGTCCGTAAAAATGGTTCACTTTGTACCGTAAAGGTAGTGCCTCCAAATCTTCAAGGCGAAGACCACAGCTCCCAATTCAAGATCATGGGTGGTATAATTTACCTCATGTGTCTTTAGTTGTCAGGACGCATAAGCTATCACCTTCCCATGCGGCATAAGTACACAGCCTAAACCCTGATTCGACACATCGCTGTAAACTACAAAGTCCTCTGTTCCCTCTGGTAGTGATACTACCGGTGCACTATAGAGTGCTTGCTTCAGAGTTTGGAATGCAATTTCTTGCTTATCTGTCCATTCAAAGGGTACACCCTTTGGCGTAAGCAAGGTAAGTGGCTTAGCTGTTTTGGAGAAGTTCTGAATGAACCTCCTGTAATAGCCTGCGAGACCTAAAAATTGGCGAATTTATGTGGGTGTCGTTAGGATCGCCCATCTTTCAATGGATTTGACCTTAGAAGGATCCATATGTATCCCTTCTTGACTAACAACATGACCCAAAAAGTTCACACTACGGAGCCAGAACTCACACTTAGAGAGTTTTGCGTATAGCCTTTCGGTTCTTAAGGTTTCTAAGATTTGCCGGAGATGTCGGCCATGCTCCTCTACGCTTCGAGAATAGACTAGAATATCGTCGATGATAACGATGAAAAAGTTGTCGAGGAATGGTCGAAAAATTCGATTCATTAGATCCATGAATGCGGTAGGGGCATTCGTTAGACTGAAGGGCATTAAAACAAATTTGTAATGTCCATAACGAGTTCAGAAAGCGGTTTTGGGGATATCCTCTTCCCGGAATTTGAGTTGGTGGTATCCGGATCGCAAATCTATCTTGGAGAAGTAACTTGCTCCTTGGAGCTGGTCAAATAGATATTTGATTCGCGGAAGTGGATAGCGATTTTTGATAGTGAGCTTATTTAGTTCTCTGTAATCAATACACATCCTAAAGGAACCATCTTTCTTCTTAACAAAGAGAACCGGAGCTCCCCAGGGTGAGAAACTGGGTTGGATGAATCCTTTGTCCAAAAGTTCGATGAGTTGGCTGGACAGCTCTTGCATCTCCGTAGGAGCCAACCTGCAGGCCGATTTGGCGATGGGTGTCGCTCCCGGCACAAGGTTAATTCAGAACTCGACTTGTCTTTCTGGGGGTATCCCCGGAAGATCTTTGGGAAAGACATCTGGAAACTCGCAAGTCATCGGGATGTCTCAAATATTGACCTCTTCTTTGGACTTATCCACAATATGAGCCATAAACGTCAAGTCCTTCTTTCGTAGATACTTATGTGCCTTAATGCATGAGATAAGGCGAAGATTCGTGTTGGGTTTTCTCCATAAACAATTAGGGTTTGCGATTTGGGAGGTGAAGGTGAATGGCCTTCTCGTGACACATAATTTCAGCATGGTGGGGGCTTAACCAGTCCGTGCCGATAATCACATCAAAACTCCTAATGGAAACAGGCATCAAGTTTATTTGAAAGAAGTGTTGGTTCAAGGTCAGGGTACATCCGATGTAGATTTCCCCAGTGGATTCTGTTTTCCCATTAGCCATTTCCACCATAAAGGTTTCATTGAGCTTCTGGGGTTGTTGTTTTAACAAGTGTTTGAATCTATTACTCACAAAGCTTCGTTCTGCCCCGATATCAAATAGGATGCATGCATAAGTGTGGTTTAGGAGAAATCTACTAGTGACAATAGCGGGATCCTGAACAGCTTCTCCCTGACCCATGGTCAGCATTCTTCCTGTCCCCCCATTCCTAGGGTTGTTGATGTTGGGGCAGTTTTGTCACACCCCAAAACCAAGAACGGCAGAAACGTTCTGGGGCATAGGACGTCATGTACAGTATCACAACAATGAAAAGTAGTAAACAAGAAACAACATCATCCATTGCATTAATAATATAATTTTAATACAAGTGTTCTGTCAAATTATAATAGACACTAAAGTATAAAAAAAATGAAAGACGAGTCTTGATCGAGCTCCATCTTCTCTAAACCTTGCATCGGTACCTGTCTATGGTTGACCTGAGGATACAAGTAATTTTGAAAGAGAGTATCAGCTTTAAAGCTGGTGAGATCATAAGTATTTTAGTGTCTTAATTTGTATGTAAGTATTTGTATGTATAAGAATTGTAGTATTGAAAATGTTTTTAAAACAACTGTAAACGTTTGAAAAACCCTAGAAATCCCTATGATTCCTACTATTATGAAAGGGAGTCTTCTACCAAGACCTAACTGCTCTGAATGTAGTCTTCTACCAAGACCTAACTGTTTTGAATGTAGTCTTCTACCAAGACCTAACTGTTCTAAATGTAAGTTTCTTGTAAAAGTGTGTAATTTTCCCCAAGTGTAACTATCATTAACAAAATATAGTTTTTACATTTAATGCTTAAGTGAAGAGATCACTAAATATATGTAAAGGGAAAATTAATTTAGTACTGTAGTGTAGTGCTATAAGAACTACTACTGTACTAACTACCTTAAACCAGATTTATATTAAGGCATCATGTGATTAATTGTACCATACTATTGACTGGTAAGAACGACAAAGGTATGGTCGTAAAAAGAAATGACGTTTGGCACCTGCAGACCTGCAGGTCCGGCTGTAGCTAGCAGCAAAGTGTAGGATAGTCCATCCAGTATAGATCTATACGCAAACTCACGCTCTCCCTCCAAGAGACTCTGGCTACAACTCGGGCCATGACATTGAAGGCATGCTCCGATACAGTGGATCACAATTTTGTTAACGTATTCATTTATGTACTTATTAAGCCTAATCATGTAAAACTATATGAACGTATGCCTTTGCTACCCAAAGGTACTAAACTGACTGAAAGGAACTATTATGTCCATATATGTACACATGATATATAACTAATGTTTAAACGACCTTCGGACGGGTACCCGATATCCCACCAGACCACATCTCAAGCGCGAAAAGGAAATAGGGTGGATAGCCTTCCTAAGTCCTTTAAACATTTCTTATATAACTATACATATATAGGCATGCTTATAATAGGATCTCTATGTCAACATATCTAAGTAAATGTACTCATGAAATTGTATAATAATGTACTGTAATGTTCTAGCTGTAATGTATGTTCTCTCTATCTAGCAAGTATTGACTCATGAATGAACTGGCTCATTGTATGATATCGCATTCTAGTAATAGTTCTAGTATCTTCCTAAACTACCCATATGGTAGTTTACTCGTAATCTAACTGGTACGTATGTACATGGATGTATACCCTTGCCACCCAAGGGCATTGGCTAAACTAGAAGGACCTTTATGACTATATATGTACACATGATATATAACTAATATTTAAACGACCTTCGGACGGGTACCCGATACCCCACCAGACCACATCTCAAGCGCGAAAAGGAAATAGGGTGGATAGCCTTCCTAAGTCCTTTAAACATTGCTTATATAACGAGACATATATAGGCATGCAATTTATAATATAAAAGCATAAAATAAGTTTTGTAAAACCTTTGAACATAATTATTATCTAACAAAAGATCGACTTGATGTCAATCTATAAAACGGTTGGAAGGCATGGGTTTGATAAAACAGTTTAGTATAAAGAAACATTTGTTTGAAGCACAATTGTAAATAAGTTTGAAATGAAACATACAGAGTAAAAGGTACATTGTAATAAGGAGTTTTAAATACATAAAGTGTTTATGAAAAACACTTGAAGGAAACTGTTTGGTAAAACGGCTAATGAGTAGCCAATCATTTGAATGCTGCTTATTAATCACATGTGATTGATATAATAATTAGCATAATTCTACTTGTATACCCCCCATAAAACATTTAAAAACAGTTAAAACATTGATTAAGGGGGTATGAACTCACCTGTTGTGGGTGATACAGATGAACTGATGAGGTAGGACTGCTAGGTGTCAAGGGAAGACTTTAGACACACGCAATAGTCCTAATTACATATGAAGACATATGTATATAAACAATTAGTGATTATAACACTAATTAAACATGTAAAAAAATCCTAATGCGAGGAAAACACTTTTGGTCAAGTGCTAGGAGGCTAATGGGTTGCGACAAAGGAGTGCAAGACCTCTTATGGGAGTTTATGGTCTAAATACCATGTGTGTTGGAGTTTACAGCCCAGGGGAGTAAACTCCTGGTCGTAAACTCTCTATAGGGTCACTAAATGAAGCTTAAAATTATTACAACTTAAGTGGTGAAGTGTTTCTAGGCTTAAACAAGTGTTTGGGCTTCTTGTTAACTCCTTTGAGGAGTTCACGGCCCATGGACCAAATCTCATGGAGATTACGGCCGTAATCTCCCTTGGGAGGGTGTTTGTGGTGTTTTCAAGTCCCTAAATTAACTAGGAACTAAACTAGGCTATTGTACAAGGCTTTAGAAGAGTATATAGCACCATTTGGCACTATCCTTTGGAGTTCACGGCCCTGGAACTTCTTGGGCTGTGAACACCTTACTCTTGGTGTTCTAATGGTGTTTGCTAGTCCTAAACTCGTTAGGGTACATGTCAAAATTCAAGCCTAAGCCTTAGGAAGTGTTTATGGCATCAAAACACCTCTAACTTGAGTTTTTCGCCCATGAACCATTTGGTCATGTGTTTGCGCCCGTGAACACCCATAGGTGTTGGTATTTTTATTGTTTTGGGTCGTAGACACATCAAGGTAATGTGCTATGCTAGTCTCTTGGCTCAATGAAGGCATTTAGGGCATTTTGGCAACCTAAAATGGAGTTCACGGCCTAAGAACTTCCTTGGTCGTGAAGTCACTTTCACCCTTGACTCTTAATTGTTTTGTGGTGTAAACATTGTAATGGTAGCTTCTAGGTTCATTTCCAAGGCTTTGGGGGACATTGGGCACACTTTTGGCCCTTATAAAGGAGTTTACTCTCCAAGTGTTCTTGGGCGGTAAACTCCCAAATCTTGGGGTTTTGATCTGATTTTGATGTTATTAAACACAATCTAAGCTATATAATACAACTAGATAGAAGTACTCACGATTTGGGATGAAAACCCGAAGATCCGTGAGAGAGAATTTGGATTTTCTCTAGTTGGAAATGCAACTAATGAATTATTTTGGTTCAGATTTCTATATATAGTCCTGGGATTTTTGGCAGAAAATATTTTTATTCCTGAAATGAACTCTAATATCATAGAGTTTTGGAATAACTGTGTTGCACAAAACCCTAGTGCATCCACTCTCCTGGTATCTCCTTAAGTGTAAATCCTGAAAAAACTGTCAAAGTTATACCCAAAAGTCTGGAATTTCACTGTAACTGTTCTACTTCTATTGGCTTCAAATGGTTTGTTCAGAATGGAAATTTCGGGTTTTCACATTATCCCCCTGTTGAAGGGAATTTCGTCCCGAAATTAGAATTTAGGTAAGGAAGTAGGTATGAATGATCGATTCATGAGGTGGAAACTTCCTAATCGATTGGTTCTAGCGCTACTTAGTGAAATCGGGTCCTCGGTTGGTATCCCAACGAACCTTCACTAATGGGCGATGACGTTGCTTTGTCCGCTTGACCTCTCTGTTGAGGGTCACTACGGTTCTAATACGAAGGCGTGGATCTCGACGAGTGGACTTACAAAATGTAACAACGCAAATTTTTCAAACAAATTTTTCTTTTAAAAAAATAAAGTATTCTAATTCAAAACAAGACATAAATAATTTAAGTGTCATATAAAATACAAATTGTATAAATCCCAAGATCATAGAAGCATCCTTCAGTGTGTATCGATCACGCCGGCGCCTTCCCACGGTTCTCGCTAGTACCTGAAACGCATACATAACGACTGTAAGCATAAATGCTTAGTGAGTTCCCCAATATACAACTTACGCACATACGCCTTTCCAGGCCCTGACCTTCCGGTCATCAACACAACGCCTTCCGGCCCATGACATAATCGCCTTCCGGCCCATAACATACATAGCACATATAACAAACAGCTTACCACATATAGCATACATATCACATATCATACCTGACCTTCCGGTCACACAGTCAAACCCTTCCGGGTACAGTATAGTGAGAAGACTCACCTCGCGAATGCTGAAAGCTAGCAAATCCTGAAATCACTCGTGCACAATCCGACGAGCTACAACCTCCCTATCACATCACATATCTCATTAACACTTATATCTTCTAAGTGTGACTATCCCTAAGAAGTCAGACTTAGGTCAACTCTGGTCAACGGTCAACGGTCAACTCGACCGGACTCGGCGAGTACCATGGCGACTCGGCGAGTCTAGACGTCCTCCAACTCTCTGGGATTCCCTATCTACTCATCGAGTATCTTCCTTGACCCGACGAGTTACTCCTAGAAGAATTGCGGGGCCACCCCGACTCAACTCGCCGAGTCTGAAGAACAACTCGATGAGTCCCAGTTAATCTTCAAGCTACTCGCCGAGTCTGCTCATCGAACTCGGCGAGTCCATGCCATGCAACCGCTCAAACTGCATCCTAAGGTTAGAACTGCTTCGACCATTCCTAGGTCTGGCCTTCCTAGGATGATCCACCACGTGAAGCCCTCATTTCAGTGCTCATGATACACCATGTGATTCATAATTTACATTTTGACCTAAGGCATAAGGATTCCAATCCAAAACCTTCATCAATACCCGAAATGCATAGACATGGGACATTCTGGACCTCCAAGGGTCTCAATACAGGGTTACACTCGTTTAGGGGACTAGGGTAACAGTCAATCTAATCACACAAGGGTTCCATAAACCCTAAATCCATAAATACGTTAATATAGCAGAGCATACACGAATTCTTACCTGGATGATGTATTCTCTGTGTCCCCAAATCCTCAGAATGTGACCCCCTTGCTGCTCCTTTAGCCAATCTCTTCTCTTCCTTGCACAATCACTCTTCTATAATCAACAATGGCCTATGATCCTTGCTCCAGATGCACCCAATCGATTTAGGGTTCTTCTCAGAAGGCTAAAATGAATAATGACGGCCAATAAGTCTCCTTTATACGTCCCAAACCTGAACGGTTAGGGTTTTCGCTAAACAGCGTAGACTCGCCGAGTCCATATCTGGACTCGTCGAGTCCAGTCGCGAACCCGCGACCAAGTCTGCGATCCTACTCGGCGAGTCTAGGCTCCAACTCGCCGAGTCCCCTCTTAAATCACCCCAAAAACATAATTTAATAATACCTGAGATTCCGGGCTGTTACAACTCTCCCCCACTTGGATTAGACTTCGCCCTCGAAGTCTCACTCTGAAAATAGTTCCGGATGCTGCTCCCGCATCTCACGTTCCGGCTCCCAAGTCATTTCCGACCCCTTACGGTGTTGCCACTTAACCAACACCAGAGGTACTTCCTTGTTCCTCAGCACCTTGATCTCCCGATCCCTGATGGCCATCGGTCTCTTGGCATAATTCAAGCTCGCATCCACCTGAAAATCCTCCAATGGAACCACTGCCGACTCATCGGCTATGCACTTCCTCAATTGCGACACATGAAAAGTGTCGTGGATCTGACCCAACTCCGCTGGCAACTCCAACCGATAGGCTACCCGACCTATCCTTGCAATCACACGAAATGGCCCAATACACCGGGGCCCCAACTTTCCCCTCTTCCTGAATCGAATCACTCCTTTCCAAGGAGAGACCTTCAGGAGAACAAAGTCACCGACCTGAAACTCAAGCTCGGATCGGCGTCTGTCCGCATAACTCTTCTGTCGGCTCTGGGCGGTCAATAACCTCTGTCTAACTTGTTGAACCTGCTCTGTCGTCTGAAGCACGATTTTTGTGTTACCCATCACTCTCTGTCCCACCTCTCCCCAACAAATGGGGGTCCGACACCTCCTACCATACAACAGCTCGAAAGGTGGCATACCAATGCTCGAATGATGGCTGTTGTTGTAGGAAAACTCTACTAAGGGCAAGTATGCATCCCAGCTACCCCCGAAGTCTAACACACACGCTCGAAGCATGTCCTCCAGCGTCTGAATCGTCCGCTCGCTCTGACCGTCTGTCTGGGGATGGTATGCGGTACTAAAATGCAATTTAGTACCCAGCTCCTCATGGAATTTCTTCCAGAATCTGGAAGTGAAGCGTACATCACGGTCTGAAACAATCGAGATCGGCACTCCATGCCGAGATACTACTTCTCTCACATACATCTCCGCCAACTTCTCCGCTGAAGAACTCTCGCTGATGGCAAGGAAGTGTGCACTCTTCGTCAACCTATCCACAATCACCCAAATTGCGTCAACTTCCCTAGCAGTCCTCGGCAATTTGGTGATGAAATCCATAGTGATCTGATCCCACTTCCACTCGGGGATCTCCAATGGCTGTAACTTGCCATGCGGTCTCTGATGCTCGGCCTTAACCCTACGACAGGTCAAGCACCTCTCAACGAACCATGCGACGTCCCTCTTCATACAGGGCCACCAATACTCCTTCCTCAAATCCAAATACATCTTCGTAGCACCGGGATGGATCGAGAATTTCGATCTATGAGCCTCTTTCATCAAAGTAATATGCGTACCGCCCACGAACAGTACCCAAATCCGACCCTGAAACGTCATAAGCCCTCGTCCATCCTTAATGAACTCTGAAATTAACCCCACAACCCGCTCTTTCTTCTGCATTTCTGATCGCACCACTTCGGCCTGTGCCCCACGAATAACATCCAATACTGGAGTCATCACAGTCAGTCTCAAACATACCCCTCGCAATGGAGTGCTCTCCGCCCTGCGGCTCAATGCATCGGCTACCACATTAGCCTTGCCCGGGTGGTACAGGATCTCACAATCATAATCCTTGACTACATCCAACCACCTCCTCTGACGCATATTTAGGTTGGGCTGATTCATCAAATACTTCAAGCTTTTATGGTCTGTGTATATCGTACATCGAACTCCATACAGGTAGTGACGCCAAATCTTGAGAGCGAACATTACTGCCCCCAACTCTAAATCATGCGTGGGATATCTCGCCTCATGAGGCTTCAGCTGCCTCGATGCATACGCTATCACATGACCCCTCTGCGTCAACACTGCACCCAGTCCCGAAATCGATGCGTCACAATATACTACAAAATCTTCCATCCCTTCCGGGAGAGCTAATACCGGGGCTTCGCACAACCTTTGGCGAAGTGTCTCAAAGGAGGTCTGCTGTTCGGGCCCCCATGAGAATGCAACACCCTTCCGGGTCAATCTGGTGAGCGGCACTGCGATCTTGGAGAAATCCTTAATGAATCTCCGATAATACCCTGCCAACCCAAGGAAACTCCTGATCTCAGAGGGTGACTTCGGCACCTCCCAACTCATCACCGCCTCAATCTTGGCCGTATCGACCAATATCCCTTTCTGATTAACCACATGTCCTAGAAATTGAACCTCCCGCAACCAGAAGTCACATTTGGAGAACTTTGCATAAATCTTCTCCGACCTCAATATCTCAAGGACCTCCCTCAAATGTTCCTCATGCTGCTCTCTAGACCTCGAATACACCAGAATGTCGTCGATAAATACAATCACTGACCGATCCAACATCGGTCTACATACCCTGTTCATGAGATCCATGAACACAGCCGGCGCATTGGTGAGCCCGAAAGGCATCACCAAAAACTCATAATGCCCATATCGCGTCCTAAACGCTGTCTTCTGGACATCCCCATCCCGCACTCTCACCTGATGGTACCCTAACCTCAGATCGATCTTGGAAAACCAAGATGCTCCCTGCAACTGATCGAATAAATCATCGATCCTCGGCAACGGGTAACGGTTCTTGACCGTTAACTTGTTCAACTCCCGGTAATCAATGCACATCCGGTGTGAACCATCCTTCTTCTTGACGAACAGAATAGGTGCTCCCCATGGCGAGCTGCTCGGCCGAATGAATCCCTTCCCCAGCAACTCCTGGAGCTGCGAGGACAACTCTTGCATCTCTGGAGGTGCAAGACAATAAGGCACTTTAGCAATAGGCGCGGCCCCCGGAACTAGATCGATACCAAACTCTACTTGCCTCACAGGAGGTACTCCAAGCAGCTCCTCGGGGAAAACATCTGGAAACTCGTGCACCACAGGGACCTCCTCAACTGATTTCGGTCTCTCGGAAACCTCCTGCGTATCCATCACATACGCCACAAAACCCTTACAGCCCTGCTGTAGACACTGCCTCGCCCTGGCGGCCGAACAAAAAGCTGATCCCGAACGGGTACCCTCGCCGTATACCGAAAGAACTCCCCCACTATGGTCTCGTATAGTCACCAGCTGACGCTCACAGTCGATGACAGCGCCGAATCGGCTCAACCAGTCTATGCCCACAATGACACAGACATCACCCATCGCAATAGGAATCAGGTCAATCGGAAACTCAACCCCGAAAATCTCTAGCACACATCCCCGAAGAACCTCCATGGCATAAATCGATTTCTTGTCAGCTATAGAAACTCTCAAAGGTCGACTCAATGACTCACGATTAACGCTGATATGCTGACTAAAGGCTAAAGATACAAAGGACCTACTCGCACCTGAGTCAAATAACACTAAGGCAGGCACAGAGTTCACAAGGAAAGTACCTACGCATATAATAACATAAGCATAAAATCTCGACATTAAAAATAAATACATGAATTACAACATACCTGCCACAACATCGGGCGCAGCACGGACCTCCTCCGCAGTCAGCTGAAAGGCTCTCCCACGAGCCCTCGGGGCCTCGACCTTCACCGGTCGAGTCTCAGTAGTCCTGGCAGTAGGCGCAGATCCCTGACGAAGCTGAGGGCACTCGGCCTTCCGATGGCCGGTCTGGTTGCAATGAAAGCAAACCATAAACCCCTTGGGGCACTCCCTAGCAATATGCCCCTCCTTGCCGCACTTGTAGCAAGCACCGGCTCGACACGCCCCATCGTGACCCTTGCCGCACTTTCCGCAAGTGCGGTTCTTCGAACCTCCCGTCCTCGAATCGGCGGACTTGATCCGCTTGGCTGCCGGCTGAGACTGAGCCGGCCGCCGGTCTGTCTGCTGAGACTCGGCCTCCTCCCTGGCCTGAGTCTCCAACTCGATCTCACGCTTCCTGGCATTCGCCTGAAGCTCAGTAAAAGTGTGGTAAGTGGAGTTTGACACAAACTCCCGGATCTCCCTCCTTAGAACACCCAAGTACCGGCTCATCCGAGCCTGCTCTGTGGCCACCAGCTTGGGGCAAAACATCGCCCTCTCATGAAACTTCCGCGTGATCGCCGCCACCGAGTCAGTACCCTGCTTGAGGGTTAAGAACTCCTGAACCAATCGTTCCCGCTCCACCGGGGGAACGTACTCATCCCTGAACATGGCAGTGAACCCCTCCCATGTCACTGCCGCAGTTTCTGCCAAAGTGAAGTTCGCCATCACGAACTTCCACCAGTCCTTCGCTCCCAGACGGAGCTGGTTCAAAGCGAACCGTACCCTCAGGTGCTCCGGGCATGAACAAGTGTAGAAGCACCCCTCTATATCCGCGATCCACCTCATCGCAGCAATCGGATCCTGCGTCCCATCGAACTCCGGTGGCTTCGTGTTGCTGAACTCTTGGAACAGCAACGAATCACCCCCTTGTGACCTAGCAGCGGCCACAGCTGCGGTAGCTGCAGCGGTTGCAGCCTCAGTCAATGCGGCGTACCGCTCATCAAACGTCTCCATCAGGGTGGTCTTAATAGACCCAAACATCTCCGGGATCTCAGCCCGGATCGCCGCCGCTACCTCCTCGTGAATCATCTGACGAATCTCCTCGTCACTCACACTGCTCGAACTCGCTCCGTGGCGTGGTCTAACCATGATATCTCTAAAATACAACATAAATCTATCAGAGACTCCATCGAGTATAATCGTACTCGATGACGCAACCCTACTCAGTCTCCGATATCCAGGGATTCTTACTTGGGCCTCCCATTGACCCGGTGTCTTCGGTAGTACGGGCCCAATACTACCGACCACACCGCATCAGCAGTCATCCCAAATCTTCCTCCCCAAACCCCGGATAGTGAGTACTCTACTTCTGTTATGCACTATCTACTCGCACACTAACAAAGCATCTCATATCGGCAAACTTCCCTAGACTAAGGCATCACAAATCAGCCCACTCTAGTCCTATCATGAATACCTAGTCTTCTAGCATGCATAACAATTCATGTCATATAATATTGTAAGGTATTTTGGGGATCTTTACCGTTCGGGCGCTGACTGATCGTACACACTGCTTCTTTCTTGCTTACCACAAAACCATTTACAAAAGTTTATGCCTTTATTTAAAAAGTTTCCTCAAATCCTCGGTTTGAGTTCAGTTACCCCGAAGGTGCACCCGAATCCCTCAAACCAAGGCTCTGATACCAATTGTAACAACGCAAATTTTTCAAACAAATTTTTCTTTTAAAAAAATAAAGTATTCTAATTCAAAACAAGACATAAATAATTTAAGTGTCATATAAAATACAAATTGTATAAATCCCAAGATCATAGAAGCATCCTTCAGTGTGTATCGATCACGCCGGCGCCTTCCCACGGTTCTCGCTAGTACCTGAAACGCATACATAACGACTGTAAGCATAAATGCTTAGTGAGTTCCCCAATATACAACTTACGCACATACGCCTTTCCAGGCCCTGACCTTCGGGTCATCAACACAACGCCTTCCGGCCCATGACATAATCGCCTTCCGGCCCATAACATACATAGCACATATAACAAACAGCTTACCACATATAGCATACATATCACATATCATACCTGACCTTCCGGTCACACAGTCAAACCCTTCCGGGTACAGTATAGTGAGAAGACTCACCTCGCGAATGCTGAAAGCTAGCAAATCCTGAAATCACTCGTGCACAATCCGACGAGCTACAACCTCCCTATCACATCACATATCTCATTAACACTTATATCTTCTAAGTGTGACTATCCCTAAGAAGTCAGACTTAGGTCAACTCTGGTCAACGGTCAACGGTCAACTCGACCGGACTCGGCGAGTACTATGGCGACTCGGCGAGTCTAGACGTCCTCCAACTCTCTAGGATTCCCTATCTACTCGTCGAGTATCTTCCTTGACCCGACGAGTTACTCCTGGAAGAATCGCGGGGCCACCCCGACTCAACTCGCCGAGTCTGAAGAACAACTCGACGAGTCCCAGTTAATCTTCAAGCTACTCGCCGAGTCTGCTCATCGAACTCGGCGAGTCCATGCCATGCAACCGCTCAAACTGCATCCTAAGGTCAGAACTGCTTCGACCATTCCTAGGTCTGGCCTTCCTAGGATGATCCACCACGTGAAGCCCTCATTTCAGTGCTCATGATACACCATGTGATTCATAATTTACATTTTGACCTAAGGCATAAGGATTCCAATCCAAAACCTTCATCAATTCCCGAAATGCATAGACATGGGACATTCTGGACCTCCAAGGGTCTCAATATAGGGTTACACTCGTTTAGGGGACTAGGGTAACTGTCAATCTAATCACACAAGGGTTCCATAAACCCTAAATCCATAAATACATCAATATAGCAGAGCATACACGAATTCTTACCTGGATGATGTATTCTCTGTGTCCCCAAATCCTCAGAATGTGACCCCCTTGCTGCTCCTTTAGCCAATCTCTTCTCTTCCTTGCACAATCACTCTTCTATAATCAACAATGGCCTATGATCCTTGCTCCAGATGCACCCAATCGATTTAGGGTTCTTCTCAGAAGGCTAAAATGAATAATGACGGCCAATAAGTCTCCTTTATACGTCCCAAACCTGAACGGTTAGGGTTTTCGCTAAACAGCGTAGACTCGCCGAGTCCATATCTGGACTCGTCGAGTCCAGTCGCGAACCCGCGACCAAGTCTGCGATCCTACTCGGCGAGTCTAGGCTCCAACTCGCCGAGTCCCCTCTTAAATCACCCCAAAAACATAATTTAATAATACCTGAGATTCCGGGCTGTGACACAAAAGTCCTAACAGAAAGGTATGGTTTCACGATCGAGACGCGAAGAGTAGAATGTACGTTACTGAGTCCGCGGAGTAGATCTAGTCTACGAGATATAGGACCGATTCTGGTAAGAATCTCGGAGGTCCTATCTATATTGAATTTAGCTTTCCACGCTTTACGAAGCGTATTAAGCCCTTCCCAAAGTGAGATTCCCTAAAGAATTTGGTCTCTCACTTGGAATTCCAAAGGTTCTTTCTCTTGCTAAACTTCCCAGTCAAGGGCCACCCCTTGCTGGTTTAAAGCCGAAAGGGTTTCTGTGATTTGTGAGGTGTTCTGGATGAACTATGATAGTAGGTCTGTAAGACCTAGAATTTGGCGAATTCCTGTCGGCGTCTCTGGTGTCGACAAATTCTCAATGATTTTGTTAAATTGAAAGAGTACTCAGGATTCCCACATCAATAATATTGTGTCTTAGGAATCTGACTCTTAAATTTCAAAACTCGTGTTTAGAGAACTTCGCGGAAAGCATCTCCGAGGGTAATGTTTCCGCGGGTTCCTTCTTACTACGAGGGTAGATAAGTAAGTCGTTACATGGAGAATGACGAAATGATCCAAGTAAGAAAAACGGACTCTATTCATTAAACTCATGAATGCTTTGGGCGTATTGGTCCTATCCAAGGGGTATCACTACGGACTCGAAGTGCCCGCATCGACTTCGGAAGGTAGTCTTCGAGACATCCTTCGCTAACACTCAAAAGTGTTGATATTCGGATCTCGGTCCATTTCTGAAAAGTGACTCGTTCCTTGCGTTTGCTCAACCGATTCATCTATGCGAGGCAGAGACAACGATTTCTAATGGAAAAATCTGTATGGAGTCCTCGATAGCCGACGAACATATGATGCAATCCGTCGATCTCTGGAAGAATAAGACTGGAGTTCTCTAGGGTGAGAAGCTTAGTCTTCTAATTCTATTTTTGTGTAGTTCGCTAAGTTGTCTAGGCTATTCTTGTATCTCCGTAGATGTTTAGACTGTAGGGCGATCGGTTTACAAGAGTCGTACTGGGTCCTAAGTTTGTTCACATGACGATGCGATTACTCGTAGTCTTGGGCAGTTCTCCGTCCTGAAGTTCATATTAGAATCCATACTTGGTTCTATGATCACCATCTCGGGTATACGAGTCGTATATAATTAAGATTGAAAAGATAGTCGAATAACTGATTCTTCTTTAAGCTCACCTCCTATCGAGGAAAAGAAGTTAAAGCGGAATCATCAATTCTAAACATGTAGAACCTTGATTATATATCGCCCCTATGTATACATTCTTCAGCGATAGATAAACCGTATGGATCTTTGGATTGAACTTGACGTACTGTACGAGTGGTACTTTGGGGATTTCTTCGGAAAAGAAAAGAACTATGAGGTACTCCATGCATGAGTACTTCGGTGTTCTGATATGACGGCTTCGCTGGAAAAACGATCTAGAAAAAAGAGATGTACGTATGAAGTTGATTATTTCTTGACGAGGACATGGTTCTGTTAGACGAAAGATAAGGATTTTGTGAGCGATTCAGGTTAACATCGTCCGAAAGGTCTTCATCATGGTGATCATTCAAAGGGATAGGATGATCATTCTATGGTTCTTCTCCGAACCAACCAGCCATGACTTCGTTTGGAAGATACTGGTTGCCGTGGGGATGAAGTGCAGCCATGTTATCTATGCGAGAATTTGGGAAAGAAAATAATTATTAGACGAACTATCTAGATAATTATTAAGGAAATCTTCATTAGTTACATCGCTATTTGTGAAGTGCATACTAGTTATATGTAATCGAAACAGGATAGGCCTTCGAATAAGTGACCATAACTCCAAATTCACACAGAATAGGGGTAAAGTAAAATTTTCGCAGATTCTAAGTCTATAACATCCTAATTACTTATATCCTTAGTGTATCCACTTAGCAACTACCAACTTAGTAATCAAGATCCTGTTTTAGTTCTCAAGTATAAAGTACTTATAGTAACACCAAATACTCCTATAGTATTTTAAGTTTAATGTTATGTTCTGCTGTTCTCATTGTGGTAGGGTTGGTAAGATTTTAGATTTGTTGCAACCACACAACTACACTTAGGGACATGCTAGTCAACCCTCGGATAATATAGTTGATCAAGCTATATCTTCCTAGTTTTGACTATATGTCTCTAAGTCTACCTGTGTTGCCCAACAATCGTAATTCTTTTGAACTGTCCTAGTGACACTGATTTTAGTATGAATGCAGCATGTATACATAATTAAATATTTTATTATTTAAAGTATATACTCTTGGTCAGAGTATTTTTAATCCCATTGTATTTATAGTTAGTATATCTTTTATGGGTTGATATACTTAATTCACTATAAACAATCCTCTGATACCAATCTGTCACACCCAAAAACCAAGAACGGCGGAAACGTTCTGGGGCGGAGGACGTCATCTACAGTATCACAACAATGAAAAGTAGTAAACAAGCAACAACATCATCCATTGCATTAATAATATAATTTTAATACAAGTGTTCTGTCAAATTATAATAGACACTAAAGTATAAACAAAATGAAAGACGAGTCTTGATCGAGATCCATCTTCTCTAAACCTTGCATCGGTACCTGTCTATGGTTGACCTGAGGATACAAGTAATTTTGAAAGAGAGTATCAGCTTTAAAGCTGGTGAGATCATAAGTATTTTAGTGTCTTAATTTGTATGTAAGTATTTGTATGTATAAGAACTGTAGTATTGAAAATGTTTGTAAAACAACTGTAAACGTTTGAAAAACCCTAGAAATCCCTATGATTCCTACTATTATGAAAGGGAGTCTTCTACCAAGACCTAACTGCTCTGAATGTAGTCTTCTACCAAGACCTAACTGTTCTGAATGTAGTCTTCTACCAAGACCTAACTGTTCTAAATGTACGTTTCTTGTAAAAGTGTGTAATTTTCCCCAAGTGTAACTATCATTAACAAAATATAGTTTTTACATTTAATGCATAAGTGAAGAGATCATTAAATATATGTAAAGGGAAAATTAATGTACTACTGTAGTGTAGTGCTATAAGAACTACTGCTGTACTAACTACCTTAAACCGGATTTATATTAAGGCATCATGTGATTAATTGTACCATACTATCGACTGGTAACAACGACAAAGGTATGGTCGTAAAAAGAAATGATGTTTGGCACCCGCAGACCTGCAGGTCCGGCTGTAGCTAGCAACAAGGTGTAGGATAGTCCATCCAGTATAGATCTATATGCAAACTCACGCTCTCCCTCCAAGAGACTCTGGCTACAACTTGGGCCATGACATTGAAGGCATGCTCCGATATAGTGGATCACAATTTTGTTAACGTATTCATGTATATGTACTTATGTAAGCGTAATCACGTAAAACTATATGAACGTATGCCTTTGCTACCCAAAGGTACTGAACTGACTGAAAGGAAATATTATGTCCATATATGTACACATGATATATAACTAATGTTTAAACGACCTTCGGACGGGTACCCGATATCCCACCAGACCACATCTCAAGCACGAAAAGGAAATAGGGTGGATAGCCTTCCTAAGTCCTTTAAACATTTCTTATATAACTATACATATATAGGCATGCTTATAACAGGATCTCTATGTCAACGTATCTAAGTAAAGGTACTCAAGAAATTATATAATAATGTAGTGTAATGTTCTAGCTGTAATGTATGTTCTCTCTATCTAGCAAGTATTGACTCATGAATGAACTGACTCATTGTATGATATCGCGTTCTAATAATAGTTCTAGTATCTTCCTAAACTACCCATATGGTAGTTTACTAGTAATCTAACTGGTACGTATGGACATGGATGTAAATAAGTTTGAAATGAAACATATAGAGTAAAAGGTACAGTGTAATAAGGAGTTTTAAACACATAAAGTGTTTATGAAAAACATTTGAAGGAAACTGTTTGGTAAAACGGATAATGAGTAGCCAATCATTTAAATGTTGCTTATTAATCACATGTGATTGATATAATAATTAGCATAATTCTACTTGTATCCCCCCCATAAAACATTTAAAAACGGTTAAAACATTGATTAAGGGGGTATGAACTCACCTGTGTTGGGTGTTACGGATGAACTGATGAGGTAGGTCTGCTAGGTGTCAAGTGAAGAGTTTAGACACATGTAATGGTCCTAATTACATATGAAGACATGTGTATATAAACAATTAGTGATTATAACACTAATTAAAAATGTAAAAACATCCTAATGCGAGGAAAACACTTTTGGCCAAGTGCTAGGAGGCTAATGGGTTGCGACAAAGGAGTGCAAGACCTCTTATGGGAGTTTATGGTCTAAATACCATGTGTGTTGGAGTTTACGGCCCAGGGGAGTAAACTCCTGGCCGTAAACTTTCTATAGGGTCACTAAATGAAGCTTAAAATTATTACAACTTAAGTGGTGAAGTGTTTCTAGGCTTAAACAAGTGTTTGGGCTTCTTTTTAACTCCTTTGAGGAGTTCACGGCCCATGGACCAAATCCCATGGAGATTACGGCCGTAATCTCCCTTGGGAGGGTGTTTGTGGTGTTTTCAAGTCCCTAAATTAACTAGGAACTAAACTAGGCTATTGTACAAGGCTTTAGAATAGTTTATAGCACCATTTGGCACTATTGTTTGGAGTTCACGGACCTGCAACTTCTTGGGCCGTGAACACCTTACTCTTGGTGTTCTAATGGTGTTTACTAGTCCTAAACTCGTTAGGGTACATGTCTAAATTCAAGCCTAAGCCTTAGGAAGTGTTTGTGGCATCAAAACACCTCTAACTTGAGTTTTCGGCCCATGAACCATTTGGTCATGTGTTTGCGGCCGTGAACACCCATAGGTGTTGGTATACTGATTGTTTTGGGTCCTAGACACATCAAGGTAATGTGCTATGCTAGTCTCTTGGCTCAATGAAGGAATTTAGGGCATTTTGGCAACCTAAAATGGAGTTCACGGCCCAAGAACTTCCTTGGCCGTGAACTCACTTTCACCCTTGATTCTTAATTGTTTTGTGGTTTAAACATTGTAATGGTAGCTTCTAGGTTCATTTCCAAGGCTTTGGGGGACATTGGGCACATTTTTGGCCCTTATAAAGGAGTTTACTCTCCAAGTATTCTTGGGCGGTAAACTCCTAAATCTTGGGGTTTTGATCCGATTTTGATGTTATTAAACACAATCTGAGCTATATAATACAACTCGATAGAAGTACTCACGATTTGGGATGAAAACCCGAAGATCTGTGAGAGAGAATTTGGATTTTCTCTAGTTGGATATGTAACTAATGAATTATTTTGGTTCAGATTTCTATATATAGTCCTAGGATTTTTGGCAGAAAATATTTTTATTCCTGAAATGAACACTAATATCATAGAGTTTTGGAATAACTGTGTTGCACAAAACCCTAGTGCATCCACTCTCCTGATATCTCCTTAAGTGTAAATCCTGAAAAACTGTCAAACTTATACCCAAAAGTCTGGAATTTCACTGTAACGGTTCTACTTCTATTGGCTTCAAATGGTTTGTACAGAATGGAAATTTCGGGTTGTCACAAGTTTTGCCGGAAATGCCCAGTCTTTCCACATCCATAGCAGGTGTGGCTTGGTCCTGCGTTGTTGTCGTTGTCGTTGTTGTTGTTGTTGTTTGTTGTTGTTGTTGTTGTTGTTGTTGTTGTTGTTGTTGTTGCGGTTGTTGTTATTATAGTTGTTTCCTTGCTACTGGTTCTGAGGAGGATAGGTCCTATAATATTTTTCTGTGTGACCCTTTCGATTGCAACTGGTGCAATGCATCTCCCTCCATTCTCCATTATGATGGAGACTGCACTTTTTGCACTTTGGGAGATTCCTGGAATACTGCCTAGGGGCACTCGGAGTAGTTGAGACTAGAGTATGTGGTGTAGAGGGAACTTGGCTGGTTTCTGCATTGACTGTCATTGTTTGTTGCTTCTTTGACGACTCTGTGCCTTGTCGCCCTCTTCTCTTGTTATTCTTTTGTTTCTTGTTGTCACTATCCTTCTTGCCTTCAGTTTCCCCTGGCTTTTCTCCCTTGTTGTTATTGTGGTCATACAGTTTCTTTGCCAACCTCTTGGAACTGTCGAAGGTTTCAGGATTTGCAACTATTACATTTCCTTGAATTGGGGAGGTTAATCCCCAGATGAATCGTTCAATTTTCATTCCTTTTGAAGTAATCATGACAGGGCACAACAGTGACAGTTCGCTGAACCTTGATATGTATGCATCAATGACGGAGTTCTAGATGGTGAGATTCCATAACTCTTGCTCCATTTTCTGAATTTCGCCTCGCGTGCACTACTCGGCCATCAACATTTCTTTCAACTCCGCCCATGGCATGGCGTTGGCTACGGGGAGAGTCATGGCTTCTACGTGTCCATTCCACCAGGTGAGAGCTTGGTCAACGAATGTGCATGCGACAAACTTCACTTTCATCTCCTTGGGGCATTGGCATATCTCAAATACCGATCCCACCTTTTCAATCCATCTCTTTATGGTTATCATTCCACCTGTGCCATTAAAGGTACACGGCTTGGCGTTGGTGAAAACTTCGTAAGACCACGTCTTGGTAGGTCCTTGATTTATTCCATTGTTGGAACTTCCAGCCCCTTGTCCATTGCCTCCACCATTGTTCCCTTGGTGGATTTGCCCCATGGTTGCGGTGACCGCAGCAGATACATCTGATGGAAATGCAACTAAGTTGATTTCTGGTGGGGTTGTCCCAGGGTTTCCACGGGTTAGTCGTTGAGGCATCTTTCTGTCATGGAACAGAAAGATGTTGAGTGCCTATGATTTTTGTGAGTTGCTGGTCCTATAAACTAGGTGTATTTCATGTACTTAAGTAGTTTCACATGTTAGCATACAATCATGGATACATAACACATAACAGATAACAACATCACAATAGAACACATATATTTTCCACTAATAATATCCATATTTTGATACATGAAAATTTGCTCTAAAGAGCATACATAAGTGGTGCAAGTTCGGCAGCGTAACGACTCTATGAGTAGTGTAATCACTTAAACATAGAGGCGATGGTACATATCATAGATCATAGTACAAGTAGGGTAAGGCTGGTCCTAACACTCTAAGGAGTGCCCGACGACTACAACAAGGTTATATACCAAAGTGTTGTGCCAACAACTGGGCCATCTCATTCATTTCTCTAATGACTTCTTCTCTTTCCTGTTCAACCTGCACCGCTCGTGCTTCCATGGCGAATAGCTGTTGCCGCAGAGCGGCAATCTCAGCTTCCGAAGATAGATTCTCTCTCGTGGGATTCCCTGGTGGGGCGGGGTGGTCCTGCTGGGTCTCGCTAGTAGGTGATGTGACAAAATCCTCATTTGTGTCTTGTTCTTCCTCCATGTCGTCATCGGTCCCATCGAACTCGTAGTCTGTGTCCGTGTACTCGCCAGGCCCAACGCCGTGTGCTCCCCCCTGCTCTCCCTCGGGCTCGTCCTCGATCATCCTGTGGGCCACTAAGACTTGATGAAACTGAATGCCCTGGTGCTCCCCTTCCATGGTGACTGAGAGGAGGTGTATGAATAAACTATTATTACTCATAAGATGTTTTAATTATTGTATAAATTGAGTTGACGTTCTCTTCTTGGTAATAAAGGGGTATGTTTTTTTTAGGTTTAACGGCCATCGCGATTTCCCGGGGCATGTGATAGTTGTACTTCGAAGGAAATGTAGTTGATCAGGCTACATTCACCCCTTAATACTGTTGGATTAATGTCTAAGTCCATAACTATATTTGGTATGTACTTGACCCGACCCGACATGGTCCATTTGGGTTGCACTTCACCGACACAATTTATATGGATAATCTTTTGAGAATAGTATATTTATGATTAATATTAATATATTATAAGTTCTAATATATTAATATGGAATCATATTATTTAATTAGTATTGATCGAGAAATAATTTATAATTAATTAATCAAAATGAACTAATTAAATATGGACTCTTAGATATATATATATATATATATATATATATATATATATATATGTGTGTGTGTGTGTGTGTGTATTGGGCCAAGTTCATTTAGGTTGGGCTAAGTCTTCATGGATAGTCCATGGAGCTTTAATCCATGGATCCTAGGAAATGAAAGGTCATGGGTATTAGGGTTTAAGCCTAATCCTCCACACTATATAAAGATGTCCTTGGTTGGTGAAATGGGCACTAGTATGGGTACACTAAAAAGGGCTAGCTGATTTTACTAGAGAGAGCCAAGTATCCATATTCTCTAAAGTCTTCCAAGGTGTTTTGGTGATTTGTGATTCCACTTGAGGCTTCCACACTAGTGGGGCTAAGCTCTTAAAGCTTGAAGACATCAAGCTACACCAAAACGTATGTCATCTAACTAGTCTTTGTAGTAGACTTGCTTCATAATATGCTAGTTAGGATTTTAACCTTGGAAAGTTCTTATTTGTATGTATAATAGAGAAAACATAGATCCAAGGTTTATAGGGTTGCATGTACACCATAGGAGTGTTAGAATGCTCAAAACCCAATAGTGGTATCAGAGCCATGGGTTGTTTTTTGTTATATTGATGCAAATGTTTTATTTTCAAAGTTGAAAAAAAAGGAAAAAAACATGACGTTTGTCAAATTTTAAGATAATTACTTTTTTTTTTTGTGAAAAACTAGTTATTTGTAAAATTTGAATCATTTACTATATGAGTTGAATTAGGTCAAATTTAGTAAAGGATAAAATGATATGATTATTTTATTAGTTTTAAAAGTTTGATCTAAAGAGTTTTTTGAAACCTCCATAAGTTATGGATATGAAAAGGTTTAAAAAAAAATTGATTCAAAGTTTTTATGGAGTTACAAAATTTGGTGTTAATATTTTAAAGAATTCCATAAATTATTCTTAAGTTATGGAACATGAAAAGTTTCATCATAAAACAAACATTTAACTCCATAAGTTATGGATTACCAAAAGTTTTATGTTTCCTTGTTTTATGAGTTATTTTTTAGATTAATGAAAAATATGTCTTAGATGTTTTCAATCCAAATTAATCTAAAAGTTGTTCATAAAATGTGTTTTTGTAACTTGTCCTCAAGTTATATGAAAAGTCACATTTATGAATCTTAAAAACTCATAAAAATGCCTTAGGTTATAAAAAAAATGAAGAGTCTTTTCTTATAAATAGTTTTTATGGCTCCATAACTTGTCCTCAAGTTATAGATGTCCAAGAGTCTCTTCATTAAAAGTTTTAATACTTTAATTAAAACTCATAAGTTATGAAAATCCAAGAGTTTTGAATAGTTTCAAAACTTGCCCTCAAGTTTTGGAATTTGAAAAGTTTTCTTTTATGAATACTTTAATTCCAAGTTAAGCCCTTAGAATTTTAAAGAGTTAAAATTCAACCGTTATACTTTATAATATTATAAGTTAATAATATTTATATATATGTATAAGAGTAAAGTCAGTCTTACTGTTAGTAGGCCTCATTCACGAAGCCGGTCTATAAGGGGGTATAAGGTTACTGCCTATAAAACGGCAGTTTAATGGGTGTCCACTCTCACCCACCGCTTCCTTGACTGGTGGAGGGTCGTTAGCCAAACGGGTTTGACAGGACTATAATTCTCCTTTCATTAAAAGTATTAATGATAAATACTAAGTAACTAAACTCTTAATAATACGCAATCTTAGTTACTTAGGAAAATGTGAATAAGGTGGTAATCCATGAAATTACACTTTCCACTTTGTTTAAGTCGGTTAGTGGAGCGTGTGTGGTTAACCAGCACACTAACTCATATTTAACAAGGTAGGCAAAGGTTAACTTAATGTTTATCATAGTATCGATGGAGCGTGTGTGGTTAACTGGCACATCGATTGAGGGGTAAACACTTAAGGGTACCAAGTAATTTGCATGGTTACTTTACACCTTGTTTTGTGATCCTCGGCATCCCAGTCACAAAACCTGAAGGGCACACTCGAGATTGAAACATGTCATTGAAAGTTCAATGAATCTCAAAGATCTAGGAGTTTCAAATCCAATTAAAACCTAATAAATTATTTCGTTTTTCATGGTGGAAATTGGTGAATCGTCATTTACCTACCTACAAATATTCTATAGCTTGGATTACGGCATCCCTCTTCCAAGTTATAAAATAGTTTGTTGGGTCCTAGCCTTAATATTTCATATTGGGTGTTATATTAAGGACTTTAAATCAACTATCTTGAATATCTCCCAAAAGATGTCAAGTTCAGACATCTATGATCTTCCTAAATATCTTGGAACCTCACTTCCTCCGCCTCCTCCAATTATTCTCCCTAACCCACAAGTTCAAGGTCACTCAAACCCTACTGGCAAGGCAAGGTCTAGGTGTGATCACATCTTGGAGATGAAGTCACATGCTGACAAGCCGGGAGAGTTGGGTGTCAAAGTCTTGAGAAATTTAGTGGTTCAATCACTTTCTAAGTCATATAATGAGTTCCTTTGGGACTCCTATGAAATAGACTATGACAAGACCCTTAATGATCTTATCTATTTGCTGGGTTCTGCTAAATCAAAAATGATTTAGTATACTAGTAAAGCAAATTTGATTAGGAGATCAACTTCCCAAAACATTATGGACAAGGACAATAGTGACACAGGAAATCCAGAAATGCATTCACTTCCCAATGGAAAGGGATTGGCCATAGTCAACTTGGTTGACCAAATGGTAAGGAGAAAGGCTAAGTCTGAGATAGTCCCATGTACTATTACCTAAGGGTCCATATATTTCTATTGCCAAAGGAAGGGGCTTTGGTTATGAAGCTGCTAAACTTACCTAAGGATGGTAAAGTCAATAAGTTTGACTTTATTTCAGGTAAATTCCATTGTCTAACTCTATTAAGTTCGTACTTTGAGATTCTTATTACATGATGTGGCTGGGTCAGATGTTGATGTTTTAAGAATCAAAGAAAAGTAAAGAAACTTAAAGGAAGTATATGTTGATTCTGATCGCGAAGATGGATCGCATGGTTCGTTGATCAGAATTTTGAGCATGTGCTTAAGAGTTATGATAGATTGCTTAGGAATAGATGACAACAAGTTTTCATGTACATTTGCATTGTAAGGATTAGTTTTTCCGCAAAGTTTTAAAATAAAAAGAAAAGTTTTTAATTTTATTTATTTTAAAATATCCTTACAATGGCATTTTTAGAAAAAGGAAAAGATGTTGCTTATATGATTCCATTGATAGCAATATTGGAAATATGAATTTGATTCTTTCATTTTTGGTAGTGTCTAAATTTAACAAATACGGAAAGATTCTCATTACCCAAGTTTCAGTTGGATAGAAACTTGGAATCATGCAAGTTGTATAGTATGATTAATGAGAACTTTCGAGCATTGGAAAATTAAGACTAACTGCTTGTTCACATGGATGTGTGAGTCAAGAGAAGGACTAAGGGATCAAGTACACTTTCTTGTGCACTTGTCAAAGTCCACCACAAAAGATGGATAAGACTATTCGTCATGATTTACTAAGGTTTAGTAAATATGATTATACTTACAAGCTTAAGTATAATTCTAAAGCATTGGAAAATTTTCAATGTATGACAGAAAGAATAAGAAGAATCAAATTAGACAGAAGGATAAAAGTTTCTCAAATCTAAAAAGATGGGAGAGTACTTTAGTATCGTGTTTTAAGATCATCTTAATGATCTTGTGACCTTATCACAATTCATCCTTTAAGTACATCTTGATAGTTAAGAAGAGGAGTTATGAATTGTTGAAGTGGTTAAATCAAGAAGATGATTCATACTTCATTCCAAAACAATTCGTAGAGTTATGCTCTAAGATTGTAACTTTAGTGGCATATCTTAAAGAAGGTTTAAAACACTTGTCAAATGTAAGAGTAAAAGTTTTCTACTCTTGTACATTTGAAATTGGTAAGTTGTGATGTTTTGGATAAAACAAAGACCAACTAGGGCTAATTGTGTTAAGTGTCTGTCTTGGTTAGAATCCATACTATCTCTTGAATATTTGGCAAGACAGTCTTATAGGTCAAGGAGACAGTGGGAGTCTAAAAGATCCTGAAAGGGTTTCAAGAAGTAATCAAGAACAAAAACTTGTATTTCATCACTAGCACACAACCAGAGGTTTATAACCTATCTTGTTGACATTTCTGTGCACATTCCAGTTAAGTTAGCTATACATTTGAGTTCTACATGTTCTCAATTGTTTTCATAACTGCTTGGAAGCAATGGCAGGCCCTTGAGTTGCCAGGTGGCAAGAAGTTAAGATTGCACAAGTTCAATCCATATGAGTTAGGATTTGTCACTAACCAAGTATTGTGATTATGGTTTTGACAAATTCATGTGGATAAGAAGACATATACCATAAAATCTAAGTGTCATAAGGTTTCTCTTCGATTCATGAAAATGATGGTAAGGAAACTCTTTCACTAAGTAGATTTTAAGTAGATAGAACTTGTGACTTTTGCAGTTCTCAAAGTCATTAGTGGAGAGTGTGTGGTTAACCGGCACACTAACATTGACTTATGAGAAATGGAAAAAGGTCTAAAAAATTTAGACTATGATTACGACATCCCTTTTCATAGTTCTGAAATTGTTTAGACACACTTGTGAGCTATCTAAGAGAGGTGTGTGATTTTGATAAAGTCTTATCAAGGCAATCTAGTATCAGAAATCTGAACTTTGGTAAGAAAGTCAATAAAGTATTGATTTCTAGAAGTCCAGTTGATTTCTGGGTACATGTCAAAGCTAGTGGGAGCATAAGTGTTGTGCTATTAATCATCATGTTAGTGGGAGTATGATAATTATGATAAAGGTTGCAAGTTAGCAATGTTAATTATAGAAAAATAAAAGGTCTCAATTGGGAAAAAGTTGTTTTGCTATAATTAAGGGAGAGGATATTATACTTCATCTCAAATCTAAAAGCTTAGCTTGAGGCCTTAATCGTATTTAGTCAAGAATATATATGAATTTCATGTTGGAATGGCTCAACATAAGGAAATTCTATATATGGGTTCATTATTTGGGTTCTAAAATTCGATAATGATTACGGCATCCCTTTTCATAATCTGAATTATGAGAACTTGGCAAATAGAATTGGAAATATTATAGCAAAAGACTGGTTTAGTCTTTATGTGAGACATCGTGAATTGTGTCCCATATGCTTCGGATATAGGATCGATTACATGTGCTATATTCATCCTTTCTAAAATTTTCCAAATGCCTGGGGCATTAAGAAGGGAAAAGGTCTAGAATTGGATATGACTAAAATGATTAAGCAATTATTGAGGACAATCTAAGGTTTACCAAACATTGGTTGCTCAAGGACAGTTAGAAGTATAGTATTAATTCTGGAAGGACCATATTGACATAATCTGTAAGGAGGCAACTCCTGTTAAGAAGTGATAGTCAAAATGGAATATGGAAATGTTTCAAAGTTAGAAACTATTCAATCTGTAAGATTAGGAAACTTAATGCAAGAAGGATGTTTCCAAGGAGTTGATCTCCTTTGGAATACTCTGTATTGATTGTGCCAAGTCTTTGTGAATTTGTGCATAATCATTACAAGAGGATCAATGCATATAAGTTTAAAATCTAACAGATTTCAGTAAATGGCATGAATTTGGAATTCTTGCATTTGCAGTAAGGGTTTGGGACTGTGAAAAGATGATCATTGGAGTTATGCTCAATTGATCTATTTCACAAAGTAAAGATCATAGACAAACATAATATGCATACTTTGTGTATGGCATGACTAGTGTTTAGAAAACATAGTGTACATGCTTGGAACATGGGACAACTATTGTTTTAAATTCAAGTATAAAGTTGATAAAACCAAAACAATGAATAATGAGTAATCAGTATGGTGATAAATAAAAGTGTTTATTTATATTCATTGGGTTTGATACCATATTTGATTCATATATTCTTGTGTTTCACTTTGCATGTTTTGACTTCCAGAATAAACTAGGTTATTCTTCCGGAATGACTAAGTTATTCAAACCATCCACAGTCGGTCATATGTTGGATGTAGATATGAATCAAGACTGTCATGGGTTGGCTTGTAGAGGTCTAAGATGTTGGACAAAGGGCTACAACACTCATGAGTGCTCATAAGTTCTGAGTATTGGATTAAACCCGTGCTCATTGGAATCACTTCATGGATTTTATCACGAGTGATCATGAGACCATAATATCTTATATTCTTCAAACCTAGAGATATGAGTTGTTACTATGAGTTGGTTTTACATTGATTGCACGAAAATGCATTCGGTAACTCGGTGTTATAAAACGTGCCTTTGTGTATGATTCAACAAGTAGTAGAACAAGCCATATGAGTCGAAGTTTATCCATTCCTTTTACCTTCGGGATAAAAGCGATATCTGTGGGCCCCTCGATGATTTAATGGTGACACATGTGAGTGCTTGGCCAAGCCAGGACTGATTTGATTTGTTCAATCAGTCAGTCGTCATGAATCGGAAATCGGGAAACAACAAATGGACAGAGAGAATGATTATAATCCATGTCTCGTTGACAAGATCAGAGTTCGATAATGGCTTTAAGAGCTACGATTGCCAGTTAGGTTTTGAAGTCATACTCAATAATAGTTTTAGACTTATCCAAGTAGGAGACAGTTGGATTAATGTCTAAGTCCATAACTATATTTGGTATGTACTTGACCCGACCCGGCATGGTTCATTTGGGTTGCACTTCACCGGCACAATTTATATGGATAATCTTTTGAGAATAGTATATTTATGATTAATATTAATATATTATAAGGTCTAATATATTAATATGGAATCATATTATTTAATTAGTACTGATCAAGAATTAATTTATAATTAATTAAGTGATCAAAATGAACTAATTAAATATGGACTCTTAGATGTATATGTGTAGTGGGCCAAGTTCATTTAGGTTGGGCTAAGTCTTCATGGATAGTCCACGGAGCTTTAACCCATGGATCCTAGGAAATGAAAGGTCATGGGTATTAGGGTTTAAGCCTAATCCTCCACACTATATAAAAATGTCCTTGGTTGGTGAAATGGGCACTAGTGTGGGTACACTAAAATGGGCTAGCCGATTTCACTAGAGAGAGCCAAGTATCCATATTCTCTAAAGTCTTCCAAGGTGTTTTGGTGATTTGTGATTCCACTTGAGGCTTCCACACTATTGGGGCTAAGCTCTTAAAGCTTGAAGACATCAAGCTACACCAAAAGGTATGTCATCTAACTAGTCTTTGTAGTATAGTTGCTTCATAATATGCTAGTTAGGATTTAAGCCTTGGAAAGTTCTTATTTGCATGTATAATAGAGAAAACATAGATCAAAGGTTTATAGGGTTGCATGTACACTATAGGAGTGTTAGAATGCTCAAAACCCAACAAATACAATTATGAACAGTCCCGAATTAACCGAGATGCCAATATCATCTTATTTGATTTGGTATTATGTTATTTTTCCTTTATCATACAAGTAGAGGTGTTTTATCGTTGTGTTTTATTTGTTTTGTTCAGAGTTGTTTTATTCCCTCCTTGGTTTATACTTGCATATCAATGTGTGGTCAGATATGCCAGTTCACTATAAACAGAGCTCTGATACTAACCTGTCACACCCCCGAACCAGACAACGGAAACGTCCAAGGGCTCGCGTGACTCAAATTGAATATCATCACAATGAATATATATGAAACATAACATCAAGTACAACTGACATTGTTCACATCAAGTACATTGTTTAGACATTACATAATCATAGCATAAATTGTTTGATTGTTTTCAAAAGCATAACACCCTAACATACTTGGTATTACTCCTCAGCTTACCTATTACCTGAGAATACAAGTTATTTTGAAAAACATCAACATATGGAATGTTGGTGAGTTCATAAGCAGGGTTGTTGTGAAAATGTTTTGTGTATTTTATAAAAACCCAGAAAATCCGATATTTTCTGAAAAGAAAATTGTTTATACCAAAGTGTGAAGATCCATAAGTTTGAGTATGAATGATTTCAAAGCGTGTATAAATGAGAAGTTTTGCATTATAGTTATTGAAAAGTACAAGTGAATGGTGTTGATTTCTTCGAAAAACCCGATGTTTTCCGATATTATCATATAATTGATTCGAATTGTTATACCATCACAACGAATGATTTTGAATTCCCTTGATTACTCAGAAAGCATTGGATTTATTTATGTGAGTCGTTATAACCATGCATGATAATGACTAGTTCATCTGTCTTGGCATTCTAATGAACGCCAGAATTGATTTTAAGATTTTGTCACCCTAGACTGGTCGAGTCTAACTGTAGCGAACAACTGAGGTGTGGGGGAGTCACCCTCGTATAGATCTATACACAAACTCTCGCTCTCCCTCCAGGAGACTTTGATTATAATACAGACTACAAACAACCAATAAAGGTTCCGCCCGTTATTACTCACTAAATCCAAAATGAATTTGATTACCATTGATTAACGACCTGTATTTGTTTACTTGTATTGAAGGTAAGCCTAACAAACGAGGAGAAGAGGATTACAAGGTCCTACTAATTCCAGGTGTTATATAAGGTTGTTGGGTATGCGAAGGACACATTGGCCCATTTCGCATTCAATTTATTTTGACCTTACTAGCATTGCTAATGGGCCACTGAGGCCCAATAGAATGTGAAAGCCTTTGAGGGTCCCTTGAGCGTGTAATGGGGTCATAAGATGCCCAATAAACATTTATTATCGTTGGGTCCAAAAGTTATGTTAATGGGTCACGAAGGCCCAATCAGCATGATTAGAAACTTTCTTGCCCAAAGATTTCAATATTTACTTGCTTTAGGTATAGTATTATTGTCGGAAAGTTTTAGTGAATGATTGTTAGAATCGTAACGGCACAAGGCTGGTCGGTTGTTTATAACGATATTTGGAAATATATGCATATTCATCATTCTATTTTCATAAGTTGTAATTTGGTATTTTTGACCCAAATATCTTAATAATAAGATAATTGACTCAAAATGTTGGTTTGACCTTTTCTGCCCTTCTTTAATAAAAATGACAATTTTAGTCCCTTATAAAAATAAGACATTTTAGGCCCTTAAACCATTTTCTAGACATTTTTGACCCATAGACTTGTTTAAGTAATGTTTTTTGCTCAAAATTTACTCTTTGGCAGTTTCAGCCCCTTAAGTATAGAGTTTTTCAGCTAAAGCCCAAACTTTTCGCAAGTTTTACAATTTTGACCCAAATTTCAAAAACGTTACATTTTTTTATCCTTTTTGGGAAAAAATCATTTTTAATCCCTGTAACAGCTTTGTTTACCCTTTTTACCTCTGTTTTGAGAAATTTACCATTTCAATCCCTTGAAAATCACATTATTAGCAATTTTTGGGCCTATGGGCTAAAAAGCACAAAATCTGGCCCATTAAGCCACAAATTACTTTTCTAGTCCTTTAAAGAGTATAATATTCATAAAAACATTTATTTTTACTGTTTTAACTCTTTTGGTCATTAAGAAAATCGTGAATAACAACTTTCAACCCAACTTTTGTTTATTTGACAAATATAGCCCAAAAATGAGTTTAATGTTGCAATATGTTTATTATCACCTTAGAGGGTAATTTTTCGTGACTCGATTAGTGTAATATATATTAGATCATGTTTATCTTCCTCCTTGAACCATAGATCTCGAGATTTCTTTCACTTTTGTTACATATTTACCATATAAAAACATGAAATCACACATAACATACACATACACATAGATCTACACATTTTACTTGTATTCTCCCCCATAAAACTTGTGAAAATTGAAAAGAGAGGGGTATGAACTCACTTTTGCTTGTTGTTTTTGATTTGAAGAAGAAAGGGAAGAGTTTGATGCTATTTTTCGGCCCTAGCAAATTTTCTTGGGTTGATTTCGAACTTAAGAAGCAATGATGATGATTATTGTGGAATAACCTTCTTGAAAAACCCTAACTCTCGAAAATTTTGAAGGAGAAGTGAAGAAGTTGTTGTTATTTATTGAGAGAAACTTAAGTGAATTGTGTGTGTGTGTTTCCTTTAGCCAAGAGATAAGAAGAGAAGGAGAAGAGAGAGAGGTGAATGGATGGATGCATGGAAGTATGTGAGATTTGCATGGAAATCCCATAGGTAATAAGGAGGTGGCTAATCCTCCTTAATCCCATAATTTCTCTTTTTTTTCTACATGGGCCGAGAGAGGGAGAAGAAAAGAATACTTTGGGGCTTTGCGTTCTTGAGTCCGTATTATGGGCCCATTTTGATGATTTTCGGTCCATTTGGTCTTTGGAGATGGTTCACGGACCAATATTCATCAAAGTGTGAGTTTTATGGCCCATTAGGGCTAATTAGATTTGTGATGGCCCAATAAGGCCAATTAAGGATAAACTAGTCCATTCTAGGCTTATGAGGCCCAAAATGTTAAGTTTCATGAAAATGGGTCCAATTAGGGCCCATTTAAGAGTTCTACGCCCAAAATAGTCAAATTGGAAGCTTATTGGTCCATTAGACCCAATAAGAAAATCCTAGTCCAAAATGGACTTAAACCGGGATTTTTCGGGTTTCCATTTTTTTTTGTTGACCATTTGAATGTTTGTACAAGGTATTTGATGGAATTTTGTTGTCATTGAACAAACACCATACATGATTTAAAGTTTTTGCTACACTGTCATTCTTTGTTAAGTGTTTACAATGTATCAGAATTCCCAGTTGTGACACCACGACACTCTCTCCCACTGACTCATGGATGCTACAGCTCCCCGTAGTCTTACTACACTCTCTCGTTCACTGGCTCACCATAGGCTCACTCCATGGTTTTTTTTGACAATCCGAAGCGATTACTCCCACTCGAGTTCACTTGCTCTCTTATCCCCCATAATCTCATCATTAAGTCATCACTACACTGAGTTCACCGACTCATGCTCTACAGCTCAACATAGATAGGTGCTTACACCCACCTAACTTATGCACCACAACTCCTGATGAAATTTCTCGTAGGCAAGGCACTAGTCTCAGCACAGATACACCCTTAGACAGTCCCACTCCAACGACAATTAACTGATGGGTTCCCACTAGAACAAATCACTCGGGTACCTCGGTACATCGTCATAACATCTCACGATGTCTTGCCTCAACCACAATTAACTCAGGTCTCATGTGTCCGCACCGCAAATCTCCATAACCAGTTCTCTAACAGCACTTGAACGGATCACTGATCCTCTCAATAGAATACTCAATTCTCCCTACTCAGGGTTCGAACCATCACCAATTGGCATACCAACAATCTACTCCACAAACTGTTTCACCAGGTATATCACACTTGACTCTTGGAACGTACCGCATAATCATTTCAATGATCTTCCCGAAGGAACCGAGCAACTACAAATATCCCACAACTCAGACTAAAATCTCAGAATCCTCCCAACGTGACTGCCTTTAGTCATCTTGAAGCCTCATACTAATATACCGCCAGATACCCCAAATGTTCTGAAATAGTCCTGACTCTCGGTCCGGAAAATAATGCACTATCACACACTTCGTCTCTGACTCCTCGACTAGCCTACCGTCGCAGGAATCATCATAAAAGCAAGAGACCTCACTCTCACAGTCCATACACAACGTAGACAACGAGGGCCACTACCCCGATATACTCCTCTTAACCACCTGAAACTGCTGCTAAAAGTATGCCTCCTATAATAAGGCACCTCATTATTCTTTTCCATCTTAGACCCACAAATGACTTTCTCATGGTATAAGAAATACCCCATCACAAACATACTGCCCAAATACTCTAGTGAAAAGGTTGCAACCCTATGCTACCCCACGAGATTTACCTCCAAACTCTGAAACTAGAAGCTCGTCATCTTTTTTGCTTCTCCCAGGAAACGGAGACAGCGCAACTCTTGCCACAGAAGCTGATGCCTCATCTATCAGTCGATTGCTCAAATCAGATCGCGATCCTCCAATAAGCATCATCTTTACTCATCCCTGAATCTTGCGACTCCAACTGGCATCTCACCAAAAATCTCTCGGAAACTAACTCGTTTTCCCTCCCAAGGTATGCTCCATTGAAACTCGTTCAACTGGTCCTCTGGCCCAACATTCTATCACATTTGATCTCTAACTAATTAATCACAACGGGATAACTTGTAAAACCAAAAGCACTAACCGCCACGAATCATGGTACTCGAACCATGTGATCACCTCTCGATCTGCTATGAATCATGGTACCCGAACCATGTTATCTCCTCTCAATCTACTATGAATCATGGTACCCGAACCATGTTATCTCCTCTCAATCTGCTATGAATCATGGTACCCGAACCATGTTATCTCCTCTTAATCTGCTACTTAGAACCTCTAGAATTCTCCCTGTTTTGAGTACGGGTCCTCTTCTTTCAATAGTATTGGTCCATACTACCTGCCACATCTTCCCATACTTTCAACACGGATCGTCCTAGATTTCCTAAGTAGCTGCTCAACCTTCTCGATCACAAATCGCGTTACACTTGGTCGCTCACCAGCGAATACTCTCCTCTATCAGCGTACTCATCTAACTAAGGTAACTCCCTAGGCTCTTCTTAGGTCCTCTCACTTCTCTACCATCAGCTCCTGAAGAACTCCTTATGATGCTAGTCATCTACCTCCTAAGTATCGTCATATTCACTTAGTGGCTGACTCCCATCATCAATAGTTCCATAAAGCACGAATCAAGCAACGTTCGGGCATCGAATGATCTCCACCAACACATAAAACCACTCTAGGTTACATCTGCACTTGCTCTACTCACACTCAAAAGGTATCAGTGAACTCAAGCAACCCTACCTCTCGTGGGTATCTAACTACTCTCTCAGTAGGCTCCTCAAATACTTATCTAGGTATCTCTCCTAGATTACTCCTCTACTCAAAGCTCTCTCTAAAAGATCCTTATGGGATACTCTTACTCTGCACACCCAAGGCATATCTCATATAGCAAAAATTCCTAGGCTATGGCATCACAAATCAGGCAACTCTATCCCTATGATATGAAATACCTAGCTTATCCTCTAGCATGCATCACTAATATCTCAATAATAACTCATAACACAAATAAGTAAGGGTATTTTAGGAAATCACCATACGGGCTCTGGCTGATTGTACACACTGCTCCTTCTCATTTTTTTTCTCTTAGAAACTCTTGCTCGTATTAAAAGAATCATTTGTTTTGAAAAATTTCCTCAAATCCCCAGTTTAAGTCTAGATATACCCGAAGGTGCATCCGAATCCCTCAAACCAAGGCTCTGATACCAACTTGTAACACCGTAAATTTTGAAACAAATTTTTCATTTTTAAATCACATAATTCTCATAACACATTTTATAAAAAATCTCATTTATTTAATTTACAAAACGCAACCCCATGTTTGTTTGATTAATAATCCAGGATCCGCAAAACATAACTCTTTCTATAGTGTATACAATCAAGCCGGTGCCTTCCCGTGATCCTGACAAAAACCTGAAACACATAACGTATAACACGGTAAGCACGAGGCTTAGCGAGTTCCCCAAAATACCACATGCACAAATAATAAGCCTCTCATGGATATAGCTCGTTGGGCCCTTCGGTCCGGTCTCAGTGAAGACCCTCCGGTCTCACGACTCGTTGGACCCTCCAGTCTGGTCTCAGTGTGGACCCTCCTGTCCGGTCTCAGTAACAAATAATATAGCATATATATCACACAGACAAGATGCAAAACTCAAGTAAACACATAAGACACTCCAGTCACTCATTGATACCACTGATGGTATGTATAGTGAGAAGACTCACCTCGGATGATGAACAACCCCTATAACATTGCTGCTGCGCACCGATCTCTATCTCTGAGCCACACCCACAATTAACACAAATAGGAATTGAGTCCAAACTTTCACTCATTAGGTCTAAAGGTAGTCCACTAACCAGCCTATCCATAACCAAAAACCCATTGGGCCCACCAAGGCCAAATAACAAACGGGCTCTCCTGAGGCCCAACTCTCAAGTCTAAAAAATATGGCAAGTCCAACTCAAGGGCCCAAAGAATTTAAATATATTCCTCTGGTCCAAAACTCTATTGCAACAAGCCCAACCTCCAGGCCCAACGCTCAAGTCTCAAAATAAGACTTAGCCCGAAAAGCCCACAGTGAGATTACGCGTGGCGTACCTCCCTTGGTAAGCTCAGCGTACGCATGAATGTAGATCGGGCCATCGGGCACAGTTGTTCAGTATGCGGGGCGTATTGGATTTATGCTCGGCATACGTCTGGAATTTCTTTTTCCACTCTTTTGGTCTTAACCTGTTAAGACTATAACTATACTCTCAGATCTGGACTCCCTAAAGGCTCATACTCCATAAAGTTCATGACTTTAAGCCTTTACATGGTTGATAAAGTCCCAAAACCAAATACACCCACTCTTTACTCCCAAAAATGCTCATATCTCATGCATGGAGAGATCTTGACAACCAAGATCTCATTTTTATGACTCTAAATGATTAAAAACATCTAAAAGGACAGGTATTTTACTCCTAGTATACTGCCTTCTTCAATAGTATGCCTAGCGTATGCTTTGCGTACATCCCGCGTACTCGGCTAAGCCTGAAACCATGAAACTTCCGAAGGCAATAACTTCTTCGTTATAAATCCATTTCTGATGATCCGTTGTTGGGTCAAAATATGGTTTATACTTTGCTTTTCTGGGCAATTATATTTTTCTGTAATATTTTTACGGTCATGTTTACGGTTGAGTTTACGTCCGTAAACACCTTACGGACGTAAACACATTTACGGCCCATGTTCACCAAGCCCATATTCTCCAAGTATAAATATAGGTGTTAGGGTGAGGAGTAGAGATTGATGAATAGAGCAGAGTACATGGTCTAGAGAGAAGAGTGTGTGTTAGTATGTGTGAATCTCTTGTATCCGGATCATAATTCATATCAATACATACAAGATTATTATTATTCTTCTTCTCCTTCTCTTCTATTTGATCTAACATCATCCGTTTGATTGGGATTCCGCACCATCAAACGTATTTGATTGATACACAGGCTAATTAGGGACTTACAATTGGTATCAGAGCCAAGTTGTATCAGTCAATTTTGTCAGATTTGGAGCATTATTTGATCTTATTTTCGAAATATTCTTGCATTTTTGGATAGATCTCTGAAAAATAAGGGGGGTTTGTTCTTTGTTTTTTTCATAAAAAAATGTTTTTGATCGAGTTTTGGAGCTTCAAAGTCGAAAAATCGGTGTTTTTGGTCGGAGTTTTCGGCCGGCGGCTAGGGTTTCGGAGTTCACGGCCGGAGTTTACGGCCGAAAACTGTTCACGGTCGCCGGAGGATTGCGGCCGGTGTTTGCGGTCCGAGGAGTTCACGGCCTCTGTTTACTGCCCCGGAGCTTGTGGTCCAAGATTGCGGCCTCCGAGTTTGCGGCTAGCACCTCGTCCTCGCATAGCAGTGAGCTGGCCTCGCATCAAAAAAATCATACGCAAATTTTGGAGGTGCCGGGTTTTGAACCCCAGACGTCCTGATCAACAAGCCAGCGCCTTACCATCTCAACTAGCAAGCTTCTTGTTTCATTACTCCGAAATTTAAAACATAACCCTTCTTTTTCGGTTCAAGTTTTGCATTTTTGACACTTTTAACCCCAAAACTCACTTCCTTTTAATTTTAAATTTCTTTTTCATCCAAAATAAAAAATAATAATAATAATTAATAATAAAATTTTATTTTTTTACCTTTATTTTTTTGACTTTTTATTTTAAAATTTGAACTTTGACTTTCAGGTTTGACCTTTGATTTTAGATTTTGACTTTCTCGTTTGACTTTTAAATTTTCAAACTTAGCTTTTCGGTTTGACTTTTTTTTAAGTTTGACTTTGAGTTTGACCTTGTAAATTTGAATTTTAAGGTTGACTTTTAAAAAAAAAAGGCATTTTTAAATTTGACGTTTAAGTTTTATCTTAGCTTCTAGTTATGCTTTTTAAGTTTAAGGTCTACGAGGGAGTTGAAACATGAAAGAGAGTCGTCAGGATATGTTAAGACAAAGTTTCAACTTTTTTGATTTTATCCCTGGAGAAACCCTTGAAACTCAGTTGCAACGATTTACTACACTCACTGTTGAGATGAATATAGCCGAGATCTTATTGACTAAGTCCGAGATCAACAAAAAGCTGCTAAATTCACTTCCGAAATCGTGGCATATGAACGTGGCTATCATCAAGAAGACAAAAGATCTCAATCATCTTAGTCTTGCTGATGTAATTCAAGAACTTGATGCTTTAAAGTGTGGAAATACAATGAGTTCTGCAAACATCTCGGTCAATGAAGTTTCAGGTTCTCAATCATGTGAAGTTTCATGTACACTATCTACTGAAGATACGATTAAATTTCTTCGGGAACAAAATGATTTATTAAAAAGAGAAGTTGAGGACCTGAGATATGAAGGATATCAACTCAGGAAACAATAGAAACCCCTGAAGTCTGAGTTAGAAGCAAAAACCAAGGACTTTAGGAAACTTCAGGAAGAGTATAGCAACAAGTGTGAAAATTATGATTATGTTAAGAGACAACTTGCTGCTGTAACTGATGAACTTGACGCTTTAAAAATTAAGTGTGGAAAAACTGATGTCAGTTTCAAAAATTATACTGCGTCAAGTCAGACAGTTGAGTCCTTATATGAAACCCAATTAAAATTCAAAGAAAATCAAAACAAGGGTCTAGGGTATGATAGTGTACCTCCTCCTTATAATCATCACTACACATCCATCCCTATGACACAGGATGAAACTGAAAGGGAGCCACATCTTCGATATGGAAAACGAGCTGGATTTGTGTCAGGAGGAGTTATTAATGTTGAAAATACTAATGTTTCTACTTCATGTGCAGGTAAAGTAGCAGAGGATGAGAACAAGGAGAGTTCTTCTGAACAAACAAACGACCCCTTGAACTCTAAATCTGTTGCTTCCGATCAACCTGCCGTTGAAAAATACAGGCCACCAATTCCAACGCAATAGAGTTCTTGTGGCAAGTGTGCATGTCGGAACAACAAGAGACAAGGCAAAGATATGCCACCAGGGGCATGAATAAATAACTTCACAGTGAAGAAAAAGACATGCTTTCACTGTGGAACACCTGGACATATTGCCAAAAGTTGTCCTAATCGCGCATACGTTCCCTACTGCGCACAAGGATGGCAAAATGCGCCAAGAGGGAGATTTTTCAAAAGAAACCCCTCAAGGTCACATTCAGATAACGCCGACTGGAATGCCATGAAGGCCAATAATTCAACTCCCAAGGCCAAGCATCCGAATCCCAAGGGCAAGAAGGAAATGTCAGCCAACAAGCCCAATCCAAGAGATGATGCAGTAAAACAAAGACCGGTTAGGTCAAAGTCATCTCAACAGCCGACATCAAGATCAAAAGCAAGCATTGAGCCACCCATCAGATCGAAAAAGAAATGGGTTAAATTTATGTTTTAAATTTGTCATAGTTTCTTCTAATTTAAATATTAAGGGAGAATTAAAAATTAAAAATAATGAAAAAAAATTCAGAAAAATTTAAAAAACAAAGAAAAATCAAAAAAATTAAAAAATCCAAAAATAGTGTTATTTATGTTTTATTTCTTGTTCAGAAAACATGAAAAATCCAAAAATATTTTTGTTTTTGTTTTGTGTGCTAAGTTTTCTTTTAGTTTTGTTTTGTCTTGAAAAGTGATTTCATGCATAGATAAGACTAATGGAGTTTGTGTTGAAGATTTCTGAGCCAAAGCCTCGTCCATGAGCATCGAAGAATTCACATTCGAAGTAGCAAGAAATGAATATTATTCTTTCAACATTTAATCCTTCAACCGCAGAAGCAAGGTGAAGCTGCAATTGAAGAATATGTGACGGATTGCATTGAAGCCTCCTCAATCAGTCTGCTGCTATCTTAAACCTGCTGAAGTGATCTAGAAGATTTGTTCTCTCTGATGTTCTCTCTGAAGATTCTCAAGCTGAAAGCGCCATCTTTCAAGAATCAGTACATGAAGTCTCCTCACCCAACGTGCGTTCAATTTCAAATTCTGAAGAAATTCCTAACTGCTCAAGATGAAGTCATTTATTGAAGATTCATCAAGTTCATCTTGAAGCCGTGAAGTCATCGAAGATTAAATGCTGATGTCAAGCTTACAATGAGGATTAACAAGAAAAGTCAGCTACCTTTTAGGGGGAGCTTGTTGGGTCAAAATATGGTTTATGCTTTGCTTTTTTGGGCAATTATATTTTTCTGTAATATTTTTGGAGTTTTCGGTCATGTTTACGGTTGAGTTTACGGCCGTAAACACCTTACGGCCGTAAACCCATTTACGGCCCATGTTCACCAAGCCCATATTCTCCAAGTATAAATATAGGTGTTAGGGTGAGGAGTATAGATTGATGAACACTAGAGAGTTTACGGCCAGAGAAACAGAAGAACTATTGTGTGTTAGTGTGTGTGTGAATCTCTTGTATCTGGATCATCATTCTATTCATTAATACATTGAGATTCATCATTCGTGTTCGTTTGATTAGGATTCCGCACCATCAAACGGATCTGATTGATACACAAGCAAATAATGGACTTACATCCTTATATCCACGAAAAGGTAGCGAGAAGCCCTACACTTCTATCAACTTTATTCCTCCTGAAGCCCACTCATACTCAGATCTAAAATTCATGAAAAGCCCAAACCAGTGGCTTTTACAATACATTTGGGATCTAAAACACAAACCGAACTCTTTTGTCACACAACCTACCTCACCCACATCCCGAAAGGGCCTAAACCTTTCTCCTTCAAAGCCTCAAAACCTTCTCATACTCAGATTAAGGCCCACAGGCCTTAAATCACAAAACAATCCGGAACAGGATGTTACAACAGGGTGTCATAAATACCCTTTTAATTATCAGAGAACCCACTACCACCAGCAACGCCACCATCACCACCACCACCACTACCACTTCCGTCACCACCACCACTACCATCGTCACCACCACTGACCACCCACCAACACCACTACTATCGCCGCTAATGGGATTTGAGCACTATAACATCCCTATGGTGCACACACAACCCTAATGCATTGGATCTAAGTTTTCTCAAGTTATACATGCAATTTTCATTTCTCTAAAGCATGGATGCTAACTAACATACAACTTTGATATTTGCAACATAAAAACAAGTTAGATTAATACCTCTTTGTTGTAGCTTGTAGAACCTTGCCTTACATGACCTACTACCTCAAATGTGATACCTCAACTGAATCACAAACACCAAGAACAATAGAGAAAAATGAGAGAGAGGTTAGGAGGAACCAAATTAGCTAGGGTTTCTTCTTGGAATACTCTAGTGCCAATTTTAGGAGCTTAGGGGTTATATTTATAGTGTATAATTCCAAGGGTCACTTGTAAACACTAATTCATTCATATAGGCTTTTAATCCAATAACTCATTTGATAGCCCTTTCGACTAAATCTTCAAGGACTCTCACATAAACTTAGTCAATCACTAATCAATCATGGATCATTACCCAAACTATATGTATCACCGATTTACACTATCAGTCCCTGTTTAGTTAATCAGTCTATTTTGATCGTTAAATTAATTCTTGGTCAATACCAATTAAATAATATGATTTCTTAATTAATATATTATTCTTATAATATATTAATAAATCATAAATAACCTCTTTCTCAAATATCCATCCTATCAAATTGCTTCGGTGAAGGCAACCCAAATGGACCATGCTACTATCGGGTCAAGAACATACCAATTATACTTATGGGCTTAGACACATAATCCAACAGTCTCCCACTTGGATAAGTCTAATAACTATAACTGCAAGTATGACTTCAAAATCCGATTAGCAATCATAGCTCTCAAAAGCCGCTGTCGAACTCTAACCTAGTCAATAATGCGTCCTTTAGATTAGCGATCATATAATCCTTTATTCTTCAAGATACTGTGTGGACAAATACATTGAAAAAAGTCATACTCGTTGTACAATAGTTTGTTTCTTGATTTCTGATTTGTTTGGCATAAAACTTAATTGAACACATGAATTCAGTCCTAACCGGGCCCGTCACATAAGTCAAAACAAAATCAACAAGGGGCCCATGATATCGCTTTTCATCCTTTTATGATAAAAGGAATAGATAAAATTTGACTTATATGCTTGTACTAATTACTTGTTAAATTATACACAACAACACGTTTTATAACACCAAGTTACTGATGCATTTTTTACTATCAAATGCACAACCAACTAGTAATCAACAACTCATATATCTTGGTTTGAAGACTATACTATATTATCATCTCACAATCACTCATGATAAATTCCATGCTGTAATTCATGTGAGCGTGGGTTTAATCCAATACTCAAATCTTATTTCAGGAGCGTTAATGAACGTTGTAACAAACTTTTGCTATGTATAAACACTTTAGACAATCTACATGCCAATTCATGACAATCTTGCCTTAGTTCCTACTTCCAAAGTATGATCGACTGTGGAAAATTTGAATAATTTTATTATTCTAGAAGTCAAAACATGCAAAATGAATCAATAGAAAACAATTGACACAAGATAGTAACTTCACTCATAAATAACACTCCTTTATTTAATCATCAAATGTCAGTTACATTTTATCTATTACAAGTTTCTAAATACATATCTAATCACTAAAACTAATATTCTCCTTCAGCCCAATACTCCTAGCATGTTGTAAGTCCTTAACCCTACTTAGTCCCTTTGTAAGGGGGTCTGCTGGGTTATCCTCTGACGATATCCTCTTCACTAGGACGAGTCCCTCTTCTACCCAGTGTCTAATGAGTGATATTTTCTGTCGATGTGCCTGGATCTGCCATGATCCTTTGGGTCCTTGGTTAAGGCGATCGCACCCTCGTTATCACAGAAAATCTCCATATGATCCTTTACAACAGGTACGACTCCAAGGTCTCTGATGAAGTTCTTTATCCAGATCGCCTCCTTCAACACTTTTCTTGTTGCTATTTACTCTAATTCACACATTGAATCAGCTACAGTCTCCTGTTTGGAACTTTTCCATGTTACTGCCCCTCCATTTAGGGTAAATACCCAGCCTGATTGAGAGTGGAAATTATGTATGTCGATCTGAAAGCTGGCGTCACTATACCTAGTTTATCTCAAGTCATCACTCCCATCGAGGGTAAGGATCTAGTCCTTAGTCCTCCGTATGTACGTAAGAATGTTCTTTACTGCTATGTAGTGAGTTCTACTAGGATTCCCCTGATACCGACTAACCATGCTCAAAGTAAAACCACATCAGGGCGAGTACATGTCATAACATACATGATTGAGCCAACGGCAAAAGTATATGGTACTCGACTCATTTATGCTATTTCAGCATTGGTACTTGGACTCTTAGTCTTACTTAGTTTGGTATTGCTCTGGATAGGCAATTCTCCTTTCTTGGAATTCTCCATGTTGAAATGTTTCAACACCTTGTCCAAGTAGGTACTTTGACTAAGTCATATTAGTCTTTTACTCCTATTTCTCAGTATCCTTATCCCTAGAATGTAAGCAGCTTCCCCGAGTTCCTTCATAGCGAAACACTTCCGAAGCCAGGACTTAACCTCCTACAAGGTTGGGACATCATTTCCTATGAGTAGTATGTCATCCATAATTAATACCAAGAAGCTAACTATACTCCCACTAGCCTTGACATACACACAGGACTCATCCTACCTTCTTGAAAATCCAAACTCTGTGACTTTCTCATCGAAACAAAGATTCCATCTGCGAGATGCTTGTTTCAACCCATAAATGGATTTCTCAAGCTTGCATACTCTATTGGGGTATTTGGCATCCACAAAATCTTGTGGCTGACACATGTAAACATCTTTAGCCAACTCCCGTTAAGGAAAGCGATTTTGACATCCATCTGCCAAATTTCATAATAATGAAGTGCAATGATAGCCAACATAACCCTAATGGACTTGATCTTGGCCACTGGTGAGAAGATCTCATCATAGTCAACCTTAGGGATTTGAGTAAAGCCCTTCACAACCAATCGTGCCATGAATGCATGCACTTTCCCATCCATGTCGGTCTTCTTTTTGAAGATCCACTTGCACCCGACTGTCTAGCGACCTGGTACATTATAAACCAAGTACCACACTTGATTATCATACATGGACTGAATCTCGCTGACTATAGCCTCTTTCCATTTGCAGACTCAGGGCCCACCATGGCATCCTTGTAGTTATTAGGAACATCCAAATTTATCAGTGTGCTATCACTGATAAACATGTCACCTTCACTTGTTATATGACAACCATACAACATAGGTGGAACACTTACTCTACTGAAACGTCTCAGAGGTAAGGACTCGTCAACTTGTTTAATAGGAGTTTCCTCCTTGGGTTGAGCGCTAGTGTTTGAGGTTCCTTCATCACTTAACTCTTGAAGCTCTTCAAGGTCAATTTTCCTCCCACTTTCCTCTTGGCATATGAGTTCTCTTTCCCGGAAAACCCTTCTCCTCGCAACGAATACAACATTGTCACTTGGTCTGTAGAAGAGATATCCAAAGGACTTCTTTGGATAGCCAATGAAAATACACCGCTCACTATGAGGTTCAAGCTTGTCGTGAGTCTCTCGTATTACGAAAGCCTTGCAACCCCAAACCTTGATATGTGCCAACGAGGGAACCTTCCATTTCCACATCTCGTGAGATGTTTTTGCAACCTTCTTAGTTGGGACTAGATTAAGGATATAGGCGGCATTCTCTAAGGCATTCCCCCAGAATGAGATAGGTAACGAAGCTCGACTCATCATGGAACGAACCATGTCTAACCAGGTTCGATTGCGCCTCTCAGCCAAACCATTAAGCTGTAGTGTCCTAGGTCAATTGTGAAACAATTTCGCATTCCATAAGATAGCCATGGAACTGGATACTAAGATACTCACCACCTCGCTCGGATTGGAGCATCTTTATCTTCCTCCCCAATTGATTCTCCACTTCTTGTTTAAACTCTTTGAACTTTTCAAAGGTTTCCGACTTGTTCTTGATTAAGTAGATATATCCATATCTACTATAATCATCGGTAAAGGTTACATAAAAGCATTTAGCATCCCATGTGGCATATCTGAAGGGCATAAACACATCGGTGTATGATATCCACCAAACCCTCACCTCTTTCACAATTATCAGTGAAAGGTGACTTGGTCATCTTTCCAAGCAAACAAGATACGCACGTGTCATCCAACTTTAAGTCAAATGACTCAAACACTCCATCCTTTTGGAGTTGGGCTATGTGCTTCTTGTTGACATGTCCAAGACGACAATGCCATAAGCATGCCTTGTCCAAACCATTGGACAAATCAATATGCAATACATTATTTCCTAAGTTGTCTACAACCATCACATTTTCATATACAAGGCAATGCTTCATAATAAAATTTACCATTATAAAAAGCATTAATAGAACCAAATTCATTTTTAAATGAAAATATAAAACCTTGTTTATACAAACCATGAAAAGAAATAATGTTTCTCGCCATATCTGACGAGTAGAAACAATTATTCAAATATAACTCTAACCATTACTAAGAAATAAAGAATAAACTCCAATCTTGGTGATATGGACGCTTTCCTATTCCCCGTGATCAAGTTCATATTCCTGTGCTCCACATCCCTACTTCTTTTTAGACCCTACAATTCATAACAAATATGAAAACCACATCCTGTATCAAGGACCCAAGAATTAACATGTGATGAGTTATTAGACAGAATTGTATAAATACCTGCGAAGGTGGGATTAATCTTCCCATCCTTAATGTCCTGCAAGTATTTGGGGCAACTTTGTTTCTAATGCTCTTTTTCATGACAATGGAAACACTCTGCTTCCTTTGGATTGGGTGAGGAAGTAGCAGAACTACCTTTAGACCTACTAGAAGAGGATCCATCATGAGACTTTCCCTTGTGATTCTTTGAAGGAGCCTTCATTTTCTTTCCCTTCCCATGTCCAATTGCCAGGACTGGGGCAACAGTAGTATGAGTATGTACAATAGACTTTCCTTTTAAACTACTTTTAGCAGTTCTCAATAGGCCTTGAAGCTTGCTTAGAGTGACTTCCTCCTTGTTCATATGATAACTCATTCTGAACTGATTATAACAAGGATGCAAAGAGTGTAGGATAATGTCAATAGCCAATTCTTTTTCGAAATTAACATTCAACATTAGCAAGCGGTCCACATATCTTTGCATCTTTTGCAAGTGGGTCGTGATTGACTCTCCATCCTTCATTTTTGTTGTTATCATGGAGGCAATGACTTCATACCTTTCTTGTCGATCACTATGATGGTACCTTTCCATCAAATCTTGGTGCGTCTCGAAAGGCCAGAAGTCCTCGTAGGACATTTGAAGCTCAGAAGTCATAGTGGCTAGCATGATGCACGACACTTTTGTCGCCTCGTTCTCATGAGCCCTATACTCAGTCAGTTGCTCAGGAGTAGCAATTTCTTCATCAATCTCCTTTAGCTCTTTGTCGAGGACATATTCCTTTTCCTCGTATCAAATGACCATGCGAATGTTTCGAATCCAGTCATTGAAATTCGTCCTATCAAAAATGACCCTCCCACATAAGTTCATTAGGGAGAAAGAGCCAGAAGAGTTTGAGTTTGAAGCATTGTTGGAAGACATCTGAAAGAGAAGAACAAAGTTTAGATTATATAAGAATCCTTAATATAACAACTAAATAAAATATTAAGGCTAGTGTTGGATAAGGTGTCTAAGTCCATAACTATTTCTAGTATGTACTTGACCCGACCCGTCATGGTCCATTTGGGTTGCATGGAACCATGCAATTGGATAGACTAAATGAGAGAATTAACACTTGTGGTTTATTAATATATTATAAGTTCTAATATATCAATAGTATTATTTAATTAGTTTTATCAAGAATTAATTTAGAATTAATTAAGTGATCAAAAGATAACTAATTAAATATATGGGTTGATTATGTAAATCATCCATAACTTGTATAGTGGGCTAAGAGGCTCCATGGATTATCAAGTTGTGTTAAACCCATAGGATGCTCCATGGGAGTTACAAACCCATGGGTCATGGAAATGAAAAGTCATGACACATTAGGGTTTACATGGTGTTACCCTAGATGTGTCAACACTATATAAACACCATCTCCTCCACCAAAATCAGCTACACAAGAAACAAGAGGGATAGAGCCGATTTTACAAGTGTAAGATTCTCTCAAAGTTTACTCCTTTGCATTTGGTGTTGTGTGAATCATTTGAGTCATCACACTTGGGATGCTAGGCTCACAAGGTTTCAAGAATCATAAGCAACAACAAGGTATGTTATTCTATCTTTCATTCAAGTTAGAAATGTTCCCCATGTATGCTAGATAGGAATATAACCTTGTAATTCAACTTTGCATGATAATTAAACAAACATAGATCCAAGTTTATTAGGGTTGCATGTACACTTAGGAAGTGTTAGAATGCTCAAAACCCATCGGTGGTATCAGAGCCTAGGCTTGTTTGTTGATTTTTTGTGCAAACTGCTTAAAAAATCGATTTTATGTTTTCTGCTCGTATGAACTCGCCGATTCCATGGGGGGACTCGACGAGTCCATGAACAAATGCAAGATACTCGTCGAGTTTGTTCTTGCACTCAACGAGTAGAGGCTGCAGTTTTCAGAATTTCAACACTTGTTGTTGGAAATGGACTACAAACATTACCCTAAACTGTTTTGGTGTTTTAAAACTTGTTTTAGATGGTGTAATGTCTATACTAATCCATTTGCAATGGAAATTATCAAAATTACAAGTTTTTAAGTGTAATTTTTGATTCTTGAAATTTTCATATTCATGTTCTTGAACTTATGAAGATTAGATGATCATAGGAATTGCTTGTAACCTTCATGGTAGTTTAATTCATGATCATAATATGTTTTAACGGAGTCCATAACTTGTCCTCAAGTTATGGAAAACCAAAAGTCATTAAAAGAACACAAGAATTATAAAAAAAGAAGATCTTCATTTTTATTACTCAATTAATTCATAAGTTATAAGAAATGAAAAGTTTTGAAAGTTTACAAAACTTGCCCTTAAGTTTTGGAACAAGTAAAGTCTTGATTAAAACTTTAGTTCTAACCCTAAGAATTTTAAAAGTTAAAATTCAACCCTTATACTTTATAATATTATAAGTTAATATATATATATATATATATATATATATATATATATATATATATATATATATATGTATAAGATCAAGTCGTCTTATCGCTAGTACGCCTCATTCAGGAAGCCGGTCTATAAGGGGGTATAAGGTTATTGCCTATAAAATGACAACTTAATGGGTGTCCACTCTCACCCACCGATTCCTTGATCGGTGGAGGGTCGTTAGCCGAACGGGTAGGACAAGGACTTATAAATTATCATTATAAGTATGATGAATATTATAATGTAACTAAATGTTTTATTAAATTCCCAATCTTAGTTACTTTAGGAAAAATGTGAATATGGTGATAATCCATGAAATTACACTTTACACTTTGTTTAAGTCGTTGGTGGAGCGTGTGTGGTTAACCGGCACACTAACTTGGACTTAACAAGGTAGGTAAAGCGTTACTTAAGGTTTATCATAGTATCGGTGGAGCGTGTGTGGTTTACCAGCACATCGATTGAGTGATAAACTTTAAGGGTACCAAGTGATTTGCATGGTTACTTCACACCTCGTTTTGTGATCCTCGGTATCCCAGTCACAAAACTTGGAGGGCACACTTAAGATTGAAACATGCCTTTGAAAAGTTCAATGAATCTCAAAAGAATCTAGGAATTTCTATGAACCAATTAAAAACCAATATTTATATTTCATTTTTCATGGTGAAAATTGGTGAATCATCATTCACCTACCTATGAAATATGTTATAGCTTGGATTACGACATACCTCTTCTAAGTTATAATATATTGTGATTGGATCCTAGCCTTAATAGTACATTTGGGTGTTTTATTAAGGACTCTCTTAATATCTAAACTAATCTTGTCCTTTTCTTTCAGATGTCTTCCAATAATGCTGCTTTTGGCTCTAATCCTAATGGCTCCTTTACCCTTATTAACTTATGTAGAAAAGTCACTTTTGATGGATCCAACTTCAATGAATGGATCAGAAACATCATGATGATTATCCGCTATGAGTACAAAGAATATGTCCTTGACAAAGAGCTTAAGGAGATTGATGAGGCCACTGCCACTCCCAGGAGATCGCTGACTTCCAGGCACGTGAAAGGGATGCTACCAAAGTGGCATGCATCATGTTGGCCATGATGACAACAGAACTCCAAATGTCCTATGAGGACTTCTACCCTTTTGAAATTCACCAAGATCTGATGGAAAGATACCATCTGTAACACTAGCCAAAATAGGTCAATAACAATCACATGTGATTATGCCAATCATGTAATGTGATTATGTTAACCTAGTAATGTGGTAAGAATGTTATGTAGTTCATGATAAACTCTAATACAAATATGAACTTTCTTTATGATGCAACTCAAAGTATACGTCCATACGATTCCAAAAATATAGAGAACATCTGAATCTGACTTCGCATGAAGAAGTTATGATAAACCGAACACCATAAATCTCTATAATAAGAGGAATTGAAAATAGACTTAGAATTAGCTATTTAAGTCTAAAAGAGAGTTGTAGTACTCGTAAATACCTACGCGTGTATATAAAGAACGTCAAAAACAGAGTTCGTATGTAAATGTTATGGCCTTCCGAAGATTCAGCTTTCAGAAACCCTAAGCTAACCACATTCACAACGTGAACTTTATGACACTCACCATGTGAGGAGTCATTTTGCCACATTTCGGAATCTAGAAGGTGTGACGAGGCTGCAAGGGGATAGGATCCAAACTCACGACGTGAACAAGGTGTTTTTCACAACGTGAGGAGTCACATGACCACCTTCCGAAGCTAGGGACGCAAATGGCAAGTCTACGGGGTGATCATGCAAGACTCACGACATGAGCCTTATGACACTCACGACGTGAGAGTCCTAAATTCTTACTATAAATAGCAGGTCTGACTTCAGCTATTCCTTACACCATTTCCTTATCTCCTCTCTCCCTTGCTGATGCCATCTTGCATCCTGAGCCCCGACGATCTCGCACGCTGACCGTTTTGCTTAGATAACATAAAATCACGCTACTAGGATGAGTTTCACGGCCACACTTTCTAATATTTCAGGGAAAAACGCATGTTATTTATTGTATATATGTTATTATGATGTCTATATGATAGTATATAGTTATGATAATCGAGATATGATTGTTCTAAATATAACATTTTGAATACATACAACTATTATTAACTTATCAGTATGTTAATTTACTAATGTAGATCTTGAGTTATACTTAGGATTCTACATATATGTTATGTGCGATATAATACCGAAGTAATATTCGAAAGTTCTAAATGTTAAGTTATATAGTATGTTGTTATTATTAGTTTTATGTCAAGATAAAACTGGATATGTTATATGTTGTTATTGTTAGTTTTATGTCAAGATAAAACTTGGTATTGTTATTGATAGTTTAATGTCAAGATAAAACTAGAAACGTTATATGTTGTTATTATTGTTGTTATTATTGGTTTTAGGTCAAGATAAAACCTGGCTTTTACTTCAAGATACAACTATTATACTGCCTAAATATTATGAAGTTAGGAGTAATGTTTAAAAGCATAGTCTAGTAACTTAAGGTTTTAGACATGAAAATGCTTTTGTTGTTAGAGCTATAGGAAGCCATCAAAGTCTACATGAGTAATTGTATTCATCAACTAAGATTGGGGATCTTCGCGGAAATCCTCTGAACTGTAACCATTAATCCCGTGTGAGCAAGGAAGTCGTGTATAATTTGTATACGGGCTGACCACCCCACTTGTGACTGTTAGCTACAGTCAACCAAAAACAAGTGATGAACTATCCTTTTATTTGTTATTATTCTGGCGTCGATGAAGCGTACAGTGTTGTTTCTCATGTTAAATCATGAGTGTATTTGTTCTCATGGTAAATCATGAGTGTATTGTTCTATCAGAGGTATTATGTCATAGCAGCGGTTACAGGCTCATGGTAGCAAATTGTTAAGAACATTATACCTTGTCGTATACAAGTATTAATGTTAAGTATAAGTTTTCCCCTACTTATACCTTAAGATTAAGAAATGTTTAGGTATAACACTTAATTGATAAGTATACCATTATAACTAATGTTAGAGAGTCAAAATGATACTTTCAAAACTATACTTTTGAATGTGTAAAAATGTATTATTTTATGGAGTCAAAACCTATGAACTCACCAACTTTATGTTGACGTATTTTAAAATGCATGTGTTTTCAGGAACTTGAAAAGCTGGTATGTATTCGAACATGAGAAGTTTTACTATTATCTTTCTGTTCATTAAGAAGTATGTCATAGTCGGATATTATGTAATAAATACTAGGAAAACAATAATGTAACTTTCAAACATCAATAAAGGTATGTATTTTCTTTAAGTATTGTTCAATGTATGTTATATAACTGTGATACGAAAAATGACGTTACACTACCCGGTGTTTCCGCCGACGGCCGGGGTGTGACAGATTGGTATCAGAGCTATTAACTATAGTGAACTAGTACTTTCTTAGGAAAGCACGTCTATAGTTTAGGGCTAACTCTATTAGGTTTAGGTATATCCCTTAGCCTATAAATAAAAAGTATTATTAATTATACTACTGAAGGACTACTTACGGGAGCGGTGACAAGGATAGACATGTCAATTTGGGTTGCTGGATTTCAGAACGACTATATGCTAAAATGATCCTGCCCTTTCGACAATCCTAACTAGCCGGAGCCTTATCAGATAGACCTGAAGTAACAAACAATAGTAAAATTGTGAATACAATAAATAATAATATAGAGTCATATATAAAGACTCAGACCCGCAATGAGAATACACCTTAATACCCGGAGTGTTTTTGATCTCAAGGATTTAGATCAAATATTCCAACTAAAGTTTATATGTGCATAGATCCTATCACAACTAGGTGTAGGTGCGCAACTACATTTTATTATGATCAGATCATATGAAATATTTAATTTGGGAGAAATATTTGATAGACTAAACTCTTGGTGATCCAAAATGTATAGGAATCCGACATGGCACATTCACGAGAATGGATAATCATCGAGGATACAGATGAAGAAGAGGAACTTTCATTCCCTATGATGGTAGGCGATCCTTACTACCCTCTAACTCCAACCACCTTTCATCCAATACCTTCTGAAGATGGAACACCTTTACCCTCCAACGAATGGGAAGAGAGTGAACCAATGGAAGAAAGCGAATCCATGGAGGAGACAGAGTCGGTGGCATCATCTCTACCACCACTGAACACTCTTTACCGTAATGTTCCAGGAGGAGTAAAAATGAAACGCACTGCACGTAAATGTATACCAATATGGAAAAAGCTTAAGAAGAGTCAGAAGGCAACATATTCAGGAAGTCAAAGAATTCAAGATGAACCTGCACGGATCGCACAAGCAGTTGATAAATGGGTGGCGGAAGAAAAAGCTACCAAGATGTATGAGACTGGTCAGTCATCTCGATCACATCTCCCACATTCTTCTGAAGATAACACTTTATCTCAATTGTTTGAGAAAAGTGTGAAAATTGAAGATAAGATGGAAATTGTCGAAGGTAGGGCTACTCATCTCTCTGGAAGAGTGCGAAGGCTAGAAGGACAAAGGACACAAGATCAGGAATTGGTGATGGATGTCCGTCATCGTATAAATTTTGCTTATAATGACATGATTACTCACGATGCCAGGATTGCAGAGTTAGAACTATACAATCAAACCTCAAGAAATGAAGAACGCACGGGAAGTCTTGAGTAGAGAACTCAAGCACTTGAAGAGCAAGTGGTTAATGTCACTGACGTGCTGGGTCATCACTTAGGTTTCTGGTAGATAAGCTACAACTAGTGGTTATGTAAATAGAGAAAATCAGACTAGTTAAAGCGAAAAGAGGGAAGTTTATAGAAAGGATGTAGAAAACCTTGCAAATTTTTCAATGTTTATAGAAACTTTTCTCTTATAAACGTAAATAAACGGATGTAACCACTGGTAATAATATGAAGCATACGTTATAGTAATCATTATACTGTGAATAATAACTAGAGTATTTAGTACTCGTGTATTAAATGATCAACAAAACTCATAAAAATTCTTATTATTTATAATAGGAACTAAAACAAAATGCCTAGAAGGATTAATCGGCTAAACCCTAACCAACCATCAGCACCACAACAACAACCACAACCACCGCCATAAATAAACCCCTCAATAAGTACAGTACAACTTGAAGAAATCATAGCTCAAAGAATTGTTGCGGCTCTATCTAATGTCACAAGAGAAGTAGTTAGAAATGAAGACCATGTAGGGACTGCTAGAACATGTACCTACAAAGATTTCATGAATTGTAGGCCAAAAATCTTTCATGGAAATGAAGGGGTAGTGAATTTGACAAGGTGGATAGAAAAGACAGAATCCGTCTTTGAAATAAGCTTTTGTCCAGATGATTGTAAAGTACGATTTGCAGCATGTACTTTTGCTGACACAGCACTTACATGGTCGAATATCCATATGAATACAATGGGAATTGATACTGCAAATTCCATGAAATGGGAGAAGCTAAAAATGATGCTAGTAGAGGAGTATTGTCCTAGGGAGGAAATACATAAACTGGAACAAGAACTGTGGACCCTAACCATGAAGGGTTCAGAGATAAAAGCTTATACCGCTAGATTTAATGATCTTGCTGTAATGTGTCCAACACTTGTGAACCCTGAATATAAAAAGATTGAGTGACATATCTGGGGTTTAGCATCGCAAATCAAAGGCATGGTGATCGCATCAAAGCCTACGACTTATGACAGCACCAAGATGATAGTTTATCAGCTAACCCTCACAGAGATCCAAGGAACAGAAGTGGTCTCAAAGGCTGAGTCTCCCAAAGCTAGAACAAAAAAGTGCAAGTTTAATAAGAAGAATCCCAAACAATCATATGAGAAAAGACAAGAAGTGGCAACCAACTACGCAACTACAACCGCAGTACCTACTCAACCAAAGTCTGCATGGTGCAACCACTGCAACCGTCATCACCCAAGTGATTGTTTTGTTTGCACGAAATGCAAAAAGAAGGGGCATATTGCTAGTTACTGCAGAAGCACAACACCTGCAACAGTCAATCAACAAACAAATACTAGAACAGGTCGTGGTGAAGAAAGAAAGTGTTATGAGTGTGGAGAGGTTGGACACATCAAGAAAGAATGTCCAAAGTTAAGGAGTCAAGGAGGCATAGGGTGTGGCAGGGCATTTGTGATCGGAAACAGAGAGGCTATCCAGGACCCTTCGGTTGTATCTGGGACGTTTCTCATAGAAAATATATACGCTAGCATACTCTTTGACTCTGGAGCAGATCGAAGTTTTATAACTCCGACATTTAGAAAATTGTTAAGTCATAAGTCTAGCATATTAAAAGAAATATATGAAGTAGAAATCGCTAACGATCAAACTGAGAAAACACATGAAATCCTAGAAATCTGTCTGTTAACTCTTAATAACTACCTTTTTCACGTCAACCTCAGGCCAATGCCTATCGGTAGTTTGATGTTATAATTGGCATGGGTTGGTTATCTTCACACTGCGCCGAAATTCTATGTCATGAGAAAGCCATACTACTACCCTTACCAAACGGCGAAGCTTTGGTTATCTATGGCGATAAATCTGGGAAGAACCTCAAAGTCATCTCTTATACTAAGACCCAGAAATATCTACATAAGAAATGTAGTGCATTCTTAGCCCACATCGTAGATAAGAGAAGAAAGATAAAAGAAATCAAGGACATACCTCAAGTATGTGATTTCCATTACGTATTTCCTGAAGATCTACCTGGAATACCTCCCGTCCGACTAGTCGAGTTTCGAATCGACTTAATTCCAAGAGCAGCACCAGTAGCGAAATCTCCTTATCGGTTGGCTCCATCCGAAATGCAAGAATTGTCTAGCCAACTACAAGTGCTTCTTGACAAAGGCTTTATCAGACCAAGTTTTTCACCTTGGGGAGCAACAATCTTGTTTGTCAAGAAGAAGGACGGATCCTTTCGAATGTGTATTGATTATCGGGAGCTAAACAAGCTAACGATCAAGAATCGTTATCCACTTTCTAGAATTAATGATTTATTCGATCAACTGCAAGGATCTAGCTACTACTCAAAGATAGATCTTAGATCAGGATACCATCAACTCAGAGTACAAGAAGACGACATTCCAAAAACAGCATTTAGAACTCGTTATGGTCATCATGAGTTCTTAGTTATGTCTTTTGGATTATCCAATGCCCCAGCAATGTTTATGGATCTCATGAATCGTGTTTGCAAACCATACTTGGATAAATTCGTGATTGTATTTATCGATGATATATTGATATATTCACGAACCAAGGAAGAACATGGTCAACACCTGTAAATAATCTTGGAACTACTAAGAAAAGAAAAGTCGTACACTAAATTCTCCAAATGTGAGTTTTGGATTAGAGAAGTACAATTTTTAGGTCATGTAGTTAGCAATGAAGGAATTCATGTTGACCCATTCAAAGTTGAAGCAATCAGGAATTGGGAAGCACCAAAGACACCAACAGAGGTGCGTTAATTCCTAGGACTTGCTGGCTATTACCGAAGATTCATAGAGAATTTCTCCAAAATAGCCAAGCCGCTTACAACACTAACCCAGAAGGATACGAAGTTCAAACGGGAAGACAAACAAGATGCTGCTTTTCAGAAACTGAAGCAATTGCAGTGTAGTGCACCAATCCTATCCCTTCCAGAGGGGACAGAAGATTTCGTTGTATACTGCGATGCATCAAATCAAGGATTGGGATGTGTGTTGATGCAAAGAGGAAAGTTTATCGCCTACGCATCACGACAAATTAAGGTGAATGAGAATAATTACACTACCCATGATCTTGAATTGGGAGCTGTAGTTTTGGCACTAAAAATCTGGAGACATTACCTATACGGTACTAAGTCTACTATTTTTACCGATCACAAGAGTCTCCAACACATCTTCGACCAAAAAGATCTTAATATGAGACAACGAAGATGGGTCGAATTATTGAATGATTACGAATATGAGATTCGTTATCATCCTAGAAAGGCAAACGTGGTAGCAGATGCCTTGAGCCGGAAAGAATATATTAAACCCCGACGGGTACGAGCATTAACTATCACGATCCATTCTAACTTTAACGCACAAATTAGAGAAGCTCAACTTGAGTCTCTAAAAGAAGAAAACATCAAGAACGAAGCTTTGCCAGGAATGGAAAAGCAACTTATACAAAACAAATGACGGAAAGCGACACTTTATGAACCGAATTTGGACGTCTAAGTTCGGTGAAATCAGGGACTTGGTCTTAGAAGAAGCCCAAAAGTCTAGATATTCCGTGCATCCAGGTTCTAACAAAATGTACTTAGATTTAAAAGTACATTATTGGTGGCCAAACATGAAGGCAGAAAATTGCTACATATGTGAGCAGATGTTTGACTTGTTCTAGAGTGAAGGCAGAACATCAAAAGCCTTCAGGTTTACTTCAACAACCGGAAATACCTGAATGGAAATGGGAGCAAATTTCAATGGACTTCATCACTAAGTTACCTAAAACTCCTAGTGGGTTCGACACTATTTGGGTAATAGTCGATAGATTGACTAAGTCCGCCCATTTCTTACCAATTAAGGAGAACGACAAGATGGAGAAGCTGACTAGAGTTTATCTTAAGGAAATTGTTAGATTCCATGGAGTTCCAAGTTCTATTATTTCTGACAGAGATAGTAGATTCACTTCACGATTTTAGCAATCTGTATAAAAATCTTTAGGAACACGTCTAGACATGAGTACAGCTTACCATCCACAGACTGATGGTCAGAGTGAGAGAACCATTCAGACTTTAGAAGATATGCTCCGAGCCTGTGTAATAGACTTTGGAAATGTGTGGGATACTCATTTACCGTTAATTGAGTTTTCCTACAACAATAGTCATCACACCAGCATCAAGGCTACACCGTTTGAGGCTCTTTATGGACGAAAATGTCGTTCCCCAGTATGTTGGGCAGAAGTTGGAGATACGTAGATGGCCAGGAAACGTACAGGCGATACCTTACGTACTGGACCATAAATAATCCATGAGACAACTGAAAAGATCGTGCAAATTAAGGATCGATGAAAGGTTGCACGTGATCGTCAAAAGAGCTATGCTGACGTAAGACGTAAGCCTTTAGAATTCCAATTTGGAGATAAAGTAATGTTGAAGGTCTCTCCTTGGAAAGGTGTAATTCGACTCGGTAAGCGAGGCAAACTAAACCCACGGTATATAGGACCTTTTGAAATTCTATCTAGAATTGGTTATGTCGCATACCAACTCAAAGAGTGCTTAAGGAGTGCTTAAAGCTTAGTATAATTGAGATATGTGTCGAAGGATGGGTTAGATTGGGTGTAGCATTGGAAAAACGGGCCAAACACATCAAACCAGGTGTGTGCGGCCGCACACTAGAGTGTGTGGCCAGCCATCCGCACACAAGCCAACCACACACCCCTCCATCCGCACTCACCCTCCTATATATACTATCCTTGGTCATTTTGATCATTTCTTACAATTCTACAAAGCAAGGACCCGAAAATTCTATCAAGTATCATCCGGAAAGGTAACATCTTTCACCAAGAACACTAAGAACACCATTTTTTCTGGCAGCACACGCCTTCTGGCCGCACACATGGCCGCAAACACGTGCTGGCAGCACACCTGGCCGCACACCTGGCCACACACACACATATTGTGTGTATTTTGGCCATACACTCTCTTGTATAGCCTTATAACCCCTCGTACAACATATATGGTTGTAACACTTCAAAATAAGTGTTTACTAGTCCCTAAGGTGGTCCCAATTCAATAATTTGTTGTTCATAACACTAATTATATTCATATATGTATCAATATATGGTAAATAGGATTCACGTGTGTACTCAAGTCACCACTTGGCACTTAGCAACTGATCCAACATTTTCATCAGAACCACTCACTACAGGTGAGTTCATACCCCTTAATCAATGGTTTAAATGTTTTAAATGCTTTTATAGGGGGGGGGGGGAATACAAGTTAAATACTTATAGTTATTACATAAATCACATGTGATTAATAACTACAAAACTAGTGGTTTTCATACTGTTCAAACTGTTTATCAAACTGTTTTGCTTCAAACTATTTTACAAACTCTTCTACTTATCAAATAATTTTACTTAAACTCTTTCATACTTATATATTGTCAAATGCATGTTTATGTATGTATAGTTATATAACCAATGTTTAAAAGACTTAGGAAGGCCAGCTCGCTTTAATTCCTTTTCCTTGTTTGGATGTGGCTTTAGGGCATCGATTATCCGTCCGAAGGTTGTTTAAATATTAGTTGTATATCATGTATACATATATATTCATAAAAGTTCCTTCAATCAGTTCTATACCTTCGGGTAGCAAGGGTACACAAACATGATCATACATTGCTAGTAAACTACTATAGGAGTAGTTTAGGAAGATAGTAATACTATTACTAGAACAATGAAACCTACAATGAGTCAGTTCATACATGAGTCAAGAGATACAATACCCTTGGGTAGCAAGGGTATACAAACATGTTAACACTATGATGAGAAACAAACAATAGACACTATGATGAGAAACAAACAATAGACACTATGACGAGAAACAAACATACATGCTAGACAGAGAAAGAACACACAGTACAGCTAGCACACATATACATTACATATACATTAACACAGTTATGTGAGCCATTAAGCAGGGCATGGCACTACCTGCCATGACTGTTTTTGTATCAGATTATCCTTAATTGGGGAGCGTATGAGTTTGTGTATAGATCTATACTGGATTGACTATCCTACACCTTGCTGCTTGCTACAGTGGGCTTGCAAGTGTACGGGTGCCAAATGTCATTTTTACGGCATCTTACATTGTCGTTTTACTATTGAGTCAGTAGCACGATACATGCCGATCACATGTTACCTTAAAAATTACAATTGCTTAAGGCAGTTAGTACAGCAGTAGTTACTTAATACAACACTACAGTACTATAATATTTTCCCATTACATTCACTTCGTGAACATGCACACGATGCACGGTAATGTAAAAACTATATTTTTGGTTAATGACAGTCGAATTGGGAAAATACACACTCTTACATGAGACACACACACATATACTAGATGCCTTGGTAGAAGGCTACTTTTAGTAGAAAACATAGGGTTTTCTAGGAGAGTTCAAACAAATACAAACTTTACAAAACTTATACAAACATCTTACAAATGATTTCATACAAAAACAGACACTAATATACTTATGATCTCACCAGCTTTAAAGCTGATACTCGCTTTCAAAATAACTTGTATTCCCAGGTCGCCAGTAGACAGGTACAGGTGCCGGATTTTGAGAAGAAGGAGCTCGTTCAAGACTCCTCTTTTATTTTGATGTATATAATTTTTGGTGTCTATATAACTTGATAGAACACACTTCTATGAAATTATACTATTAATGAAATGGATGATGTTGTTGCTTGTTTACTACTTTGCATTGTTGTGATACTTTACATGACGTCCTCCACTCCAGAACGTTTCCGTCGTTCATCGGTTTTGGGGGTGTGACAGATTGGTATCAGAGCATTGTTTATAGTGAATCGAGTGTATCAACCCATAAAAGATATACGAACTATAAACACAAGAGGGATTTAAAATACTCTGATAAAGAGTTTATACTTTTAAATAATAAAATATTTAACCAAGTATACATACCTGCATTCATACTAAAATTAGTGTCACTAGGACAGAACAAAAGTATTACAATTGTTGGACAGCACAAGTAGACTTAGAGACATATGGTCAACCCTGGGAAGATGTAGCCTGATCAACTACATTATCTGAGGAGTGAATAGCATGTGCCTAAGTATGGTTGTGAGGTTGCAACAAGTCTAAAAACTTAGCAACACTCCTACAACAAGAACAGTAGAACAAAACATTAAACTTAAAATACTATAGGAGTATTTTGTGTTACAATAATCAGTTATCTGAGAATTAAAGGTCTTTATTAGTATGTCAATAGTTGCTTAGTGGATACATTATGGGTATATTTGCCTAGGATGTCATAGCCTTAGAATATGTAAATCTTTGCTTTACTTCCTGTTCTTGTTTGATTGTGGGCTTAAAGTTAGGATTCACTTATTTCGAAGGGCTATCCTGTCGTGAGTACATATAGCTGGTATGCATTAAACAAGTATTGGAGTAACTAGTAAAGGTCATCTTATAATTATCTAGTTAGTTTGTCTATTAATTATTTCCTTATCCATATTCTCGCATAGATTAAATGGCTGGATTCCATATCCCTGGAGACCCGTACTTCCCTAACCACGACAATGCAGGATGGCTAGAAGATGAACCAGAAGATTATCACCCAATTCCTTTGGATGATCATGAAGTTGAAGGCATTTTTGATGGTTCTGACTCGGAGCCTGAAGTCAACAACCAACCTCTAGCTGTTCTTAACCCGAACCCTCGTCCAGCATTTCAAGGACCCACACCTCTGTGGGCAACAAACTTGAATACCTGGAGCCATGAACAGGGTCAACCCATTCCCTATAATGGAGACAGAAGTTTCTATAACCTCACTGATGGAGGTTCTGCTGACAGAGTCCTACCCGTCATAGTTAGTAGGATGTCTCGGAACACGATATTGGGGCAATCATCTATCAATCGAATCTTGGAGATTGATGCCAACACTAGTGTTAACACTGTCCACATTTGCCAACTAGAGTATGCTCAGGAAAGGGCTCAGGTCAGCAACGCAATGCTTCAGAGGGAGCTTGCTGAAACCCGAGCTGAAGTCAGGGAACTTCGAACTCAACAAGCAAGATCGGATAGGCGTATAAGGGACATCGAGCGTCTTCTGTCGGATTCGAGAACTCACTCTAGCAGTTCTCGTCACCGGTAGAATCTTATTAACTTTTATTTTGGATATAACCTAGTTATGTAAAAAAACTATAGGCTGATTTCCTATCCTTGTAAATCTTAGAGCTATTAGGTCTTGATTAGGTCATAGTTCTGTCAAAATTTTCCATCATGGTTGATGTAAGACCTACTTCTAGGTCATTTTTCCCAAACTCATTACATCCGTAATCCCAGTATCTTTGACAGATGCCTAAACTAATGGAAATTACTATCCAAATTGTTTTTATCTTCATTCAAGTATATTATTTAATCGTATAGTTGGGCTATGAAGAGTTGGTCCATGAGTCATTCACAACAATTCTCCCATTAAATTCTTATCAATGTTTTCATCTTCATAAACTTATAGATCAAAGATGCCGCCTCGCTGAAACCCAAGGAGAAACCTTAATAACGAAACACCGATACCACCTCCTCAACCACTTACTCCTCAGTTCGACACGACAGCCTTAAATGCTGTTGTAGCTGCAGCTGCGGCTACAGCCATGGCTCAGTATCATGCATCAGGTTCCACTGGAGGAGGCGGAACCCCTGTTAATTCCAATCAAGTCGAAGCTCCTATGCGCTCGAGAGAGTGCTCCTATAAGGACTTCACGAACTGCAAGTCATTGTCCTTCAAGGGGACTGGCAGAGTCATTGCCCTCTCGCAATGGTTCAAGAAAACCGAATCGGTTTTCGAAATCTACTCCTGTCCATAGGAGAGCAAGGTCAAGTTTGTTGCTTGCACCCTTGAAACGAAGGCCCTAACATGGTGGAATAGCCATGTTAAGTCACTATCTCTAGTAGTGGCTAATGCAATGGGCTAGGATACTTTGAAAGACCTCATGATTGAGGAGTACTACCCGAGAGGCGAAATCCAGAAGCTAGAAGAAGAACTGTGGAGCCTAACCATGAAGGGCTCCAACGTAGTCGCCTACACCACCAAGTTCTGTGAACTGGTGGCCCTCTGTCCCAACATGGTACATACTGAGGGGAAGAAGAACGAGAGATATATATGGGGACTGATGCCACCGTACCAGGGAAATGTATTGGCTTCACATCCCACTACATTTGATAGTGCCAAGAGATTGGCACAATGGCTAATTGACCATGGGGCTCGTACCCCGGCCGCAACAGCAACAAACATCCTAGCCATCTCAGAATCTGTCAGAACCGCTGAGTCCAAGCGGAATTTTTGGGAGGACAAAAGGAAGACAAAGGCTGCCAAAAAGCAGCAGGTCGTGGCAGTCCATGCTGCGATAGCACCTGCCGCTGCTGCTCCGGTAAGGCAGTATTCTGGAGTTTGCCCAACTGCAACAAATGCAACTTCCATCACGTGCGAGCCTGCCGGGAAATGCAGTGTGTAAACTGCAACAGAAAAGGGCATACAACCCGTTTCTGCGAAGCTCCGGCGAGGCCAATCATCCAGGTCCCCGGTGCTGGAGTAGGCCAAACTTGCTACGGATGTGGCGAGGTAGGCCACTTCAAAAGAAACTGCCCGAAGGCAGGGCTTGCCGGTGGAGCGGCAAGAGTTCTAGGCATAGGCCATGAGGAAGCGGTTGTCGACCCCACAGTGGTCACTGGTATGTTCCTCCTCGATAACTCTTATGCATGCATTCTATTTGATAGTGGAGCTGAAAGAAGCTTCGTGAATAAAAATTTTTCTCTTTTACTTAAGCAAAAATCACGAACACTCAAAGAAGCGTTCACAGTAGAAATGGCTAATGGGAGACAGGGAACACTAGCTGCATATACATAGGGTGTGCTTTAACTTTAGATAGTCATTCATTCTCGATCGATCTCATGCCAGCCTCAATTAAAAGTTTCGACGTCATCATCGGCATGGATTGGTTGAGTCTTCAGCGTGCCGACATCATGCGTTATGAAAAGGTTGTCCGCCTGAATCTTTCGTCTGGAGAAACCCTAGTAGTTTATGGAGACAAACCTGGCACGAACCTTCGTATCATCTCAAGCATCCAAGCTCAAAAATTCTTGCGAAAGTAATGTCGCGCATTCCTTGCTCATGTTGTCGATGTGAGGCAAGAAACGAAGGACCTTCAGAACATTCCAGTAGTACACGATTTTCCTGACATTTTTCCAGAAGAACTCCCAGGATTACCTCCACAACGTCAATTCGAGTTCCAAATCGACTTAGTTCCAGGGGCTACCCCAGTAGCCAAATCGCCCTATCGTCTAGCACCTGCGGAGATGCAAGAACTGTCCGGTCAACTTAACGAACTGCTCAGCAATGGCTTTATAAGACCAAGCTTCTCACCCTTGGGAGCTCCAGTCTTGTTCGTCAAGAAGAAAGACAGATCATTTCGTATGTGCCTCGACTACAGGGAGCTCAACAAACTAACCGTTAAGAATCGTTATCCTTTGCCAAGGATAGACGATTTATTCGATCAACTTCAAGGGGCGAACTTCTTAAAAATCGACTTAAGATCCGAATATCACCAAGTACGAGTGCTAGGGGAGGATGTTCCGAAGACATCCTTCTGAACTCGTTATGGGCACTATGAATTTGTAGTGATGCCGTTCGGATTAACAAATGTGCCCGCAGTACTCATGGATTTAATGAATAGGGTGTGTCGTCCTTACATGGATCAGTTCGTCATCGTCTTCATCGATGACATACTTATCTACTCTCGAAGTAAGGAGGAACATAGCCAACATCTGCGATTAGTCTTAGAAACCCTGCGCGCAGAGAAGCTTTATGCGAAGTTCTCGAAATGCGAATTTTTTGGATCCGCCGAGTCGAATTCATAGGGAACGTGGACCCTTCCAAAATTAAATCCATTGAGAGTTGGTTAGCACCGAAGACGCCTACAGAAATTCGTCAATTTCTAGGCCTCGATGGCTACTATCGCAGGTTTCTTCAGAACTTCTCCCGCATAACGAAGCCTCTTACAACACTTACCCAGAAGAGCGAATCCTTTGACTAGGAAGAAAAGCAGGAAAGAGCGTTCCAAACGCTCAAACGAGCCTTGTGTACTGCACCAATACTATCCCTCCCCGAAGGGGATAGAAGACTTTATTGTCTATTGCGATGCGTCAAATAAAGGACTCGGATGTGTTCTAATGCAGCGAGGTAATGTCATCGCCTATGCCTCGAGACAGCTGAAGACACATGAGGTCAACTATACGACCCATGATCTTGAACTAGGAGCAGTTGGGTTTGCTCTGAAGATCTGGAGACACTACATGTACGGTACCAAGAGCACAATCTTTACAGACCACAAGAGCCTACAACAGATATTCGACCAGAAGGAGCTCAACATGATACAACGACGGTGGGTCGAGCTACTCAGTGACTACGAATGTGAAATTCGTTATCATCCCGGCAAGGCAAATGTAGTAGCTAACGCCCTAAGTCGGAAAGAATATTCTGGTCGTAGGGTCAAATCATTGACTATGACTACCCATTCACACTTATCCACACAAATACAGGCGGCTCAGCTCGACGCTTTGAAACCTAAAAATGTGACCAGTGAATCCCTGCGAGGTATGGATAAGAACTTGGAAGTCAAGGGTGGCGGAGCTTATTATCTCATGAATCGGATCTGGACCCCGAAACTTGGTGGTTTCAGAGACTTGGTCATGAACGAGGCGCACAACACTCGTTATTCCGTCCACCCAGGTTCAGATAAGATGTATCTGGATCTTAAAAAGTTATACCGGTGGCCTAACATGAAAGCAGAGATTGCTACCTTCGTGAGTAAATGCCTTACTTGCGCAAAGGTCAAGGTCGAGTACCAGAAACCATCAGGCCTCCTGCAATGGCCTGAGATCCCGGAATGGAAGTGGGAGCGGATCAGTATGGATTTCATTACCAAGTTTCCCAAGACAACGGGTGGACTTGATACTATATGGGTCATCATCGACAGATTGACCAAGTCCGCACACTTCCTACCTATCAAGGAAACAGACAAGATGGAGAAACTTACACGAACTTACATTAGGGAGGTAGTACAACTGCACAGTGTTCCCATTTCCATTATCTCGGACAGAGATAGTAGGTTCACTTCTAGGTTCTAGAAGTCGCTATAGAGTTCCCTAGGAACTAGGCTGGACATGAGTACAGCCTACCATCCGCAGACAGACGGAAAAAGTGAGAGGACTATTCAAACCTTGGAAGATATGTTGCGAGCCTGTGTGATCGACTTTGGGAAGGCATGGGATACTCATTTACCTATTGTCGAATTTTCCTACAACAACAATTATCACACAAGCATAAAGGCTGCTCCATTCGAGGCCCTCTATGGCCGCAAGTGCAGATCCCCTATGTGCTGGGCTGAGGTGCGTGATACCCAGTTAGCTAAAGGACGAGTTCCTGAAAGCACTCTCATAGGTCTGGAGATCATACGGTAAACGACGAAGAAGATCATTCAGATCTGTGAACGATTGAAAGCCTCCAGAGACCGACAGAAAAGCTACGGGGATAAACGTAGAAAATCATTGGAATTCCAGGTGGGCGACCGTGTTTTATTAAAGGTCTCACACTGGAAGGGCTTGATACGCTTCGAAAAGCATGGGAAGCTAAATCCAAGGTACATTGGGTCTTTCGAGATTCTTGCCAGAATCGGCCCAGTAGCTTACAAACTCAAGCTACCGAGCGAAGTTAGTAACGTAGATTCTACCTTCCACGTATCGAACTTGAAAAAGTGTATGTCCGACAAGACTCTTGTAATCCCACTCAACGAGATCGAGATCAACTAGAGCCTCAATTTCGTGGAAGAACCAGTAGAGATCATGGACCGAGAGGCCAAGCAAATGAAACAAAGTCGTATCCCGATAGTGAAGGTTCGCTGGAACGCCAAGCGAGGACCTGAATTCACTTGGCAATGAGAGGATCAGATGAAACCGAAATACGCTCATCTTTTTACTTAGTTACTTATAATTACTTATTTTCTTAAATTCTAATTTCGGGATGAAATTCATTCTAATGAGGGGATGATGTGACAACCCGAAATTTCTAGCTTACATTCTTCATTTTTATTAAAGTTAGCTTCGTTTTGCTATTTTTATAATGAAGTTTTGGGACTAAAAGAGTGCTTAAAGCTTAGTATAATTGAGATACGTATCGGAGGATGGGTTAGACTGGGTGTAGCATTGGAAAAATGGGCCAAACACACTGAACCAGGTGTGTGTGGCCAGCTAGCCACACACAAGCCAACCACACACCCCTCCAGCCGCACTCACCCTCCAATATATACGATCCTTGGTCATTTTGATCATTTCTTACACTTCTACATAGCAAGGACCCGAAAATTCTCTCAAGTATCATCCGGAAAGGTAACATCTTTCACCAAGAACACCATGTTTTCTGGCAGCACACGCCTTCTAGCTGCACACATGGCTGAACACACGTGCTGGTAGCACACCTGGCCGCACACACATATATTGTGTATTTTGGCTATACACTCTCTTTTATAGCCTTATAACCCTTCGTACAATCATATATGGTTGTAACAATTCAAAATAAGTGTTTACCAGTCCCTAAGGTGGTCCCAATTTAATAATTTGTTGTTCATAACACTAATTATATTCATATATGTATCAATATATGCTAAATAGGATTCGCGTGTGTACTCAAGTCACCACTTGGCACTTAGCAGCTGATCCAACATTTTCAGCAGAACCACTTACTAAAGGTGAGTTCATACCTCTTAATCAATGGTTTAAATGTTTTAAATGCTTTTATAGGGGGGGGATACAAGTTAAATACTTATAGTTATTACATAAATCACATGTGATTAATAACTACAAAACTAGTTGTTTTCATACTGTTCAAACTGTTTACCAAACTGTTTTACAAACTCTTCTACTTATCAAATAATTTTACTTAAACTCTTTGATACTTATATATTGTCAAATGCATGTCTATGTATGTATAGTTATATAAAGCAATGTTTAAAAGACTTAGGAAGACCAGCTCGCTTTAATTCCTTTTCCTTGTTTGGATGTGGCTTTAGGGCATCGATTATCCGTCCGAAGGTTGTTTAAATATTAGTTGTATATCATGTATACATATATAGTCATAAAAGTTCCTTCAATCAGTTCTATACTTTTGGGTAGCAAGGGTACATAAACATGATCATACATTGCTAGTAAACTACTATAGGAGTAGTTTAGGAAGATAGTAATACTATTACTAGAACAATGAAACCTACAATGAGTCAGTTCATACATTAGTCAAGAGATACAACGCCCTTGGGTAGCAAGGGTATAGAAAGATGTTAACACTATGATGAGAAACAAACAATAGACACTATGATGAGAAACAAACAATAGACACTATGACGAGAAACAAACATACAGGCTAGACAGAGAAAGAACACACAGTACAGCTAGTACACATATACATTACATATACATTAACACAGTTATGTGAGCCATTAAGCAGGGCATGGCACTACCTGCCTTGACTGTTTTTGTATCAGAATCTCCTTAATTGGGGAGCGTATGAGTTTGTGTATAGATCTATACTGGATTGACTATCCTACACCTTGCTGCTCGCTACAGTGGGACTTGCAAGTCTACAGGTGCCAAACGTCATTTTTACGGCATCTTACATTGTCGTTTTACTATTAATTCGGTAGCAAGATACATGCTGATCACATGTTACCTTAAAAATTACAATTTCTTAAGGTAGTTAGTACACCAGTAGTTACTTAATACAACACTACAGTACTATAATATTTTCCCATTACATTCACTTCGTGAACATGCACACGATGCACGGTATTGTAAAAACTATATTTTTGGTTAATGATAGTCGAATTGGGAAAATACACACTCTTACATGAGACACACACACACATATACTAGATGCCTTGGTAGAAGGCTACTTTTAGTAGAAAACATAGGGTTTTCTAGGAGAGTTCAAACAAATACAAACTTCACAAAACTTATACAAACATCTTAAAAATGATTTCATACAAAAACAAACACTAATATACTTATGATCTCACCAGCTTTAAAGCTGATACTCAGTTTCAAAATAACTTGTATTCTCAGGTCGCCAGTAAACAGGTACAGGTGCCGGGTTTTGAGAAGAAGGAGCTCGTTCAAGACTCATCTTTTATTTTGATGTATATAATTTTTGGTGTCTATATAACTTGACAGAACACACTTGTATGAAATTATACTATTAATGCAATTGATGATGTTGTTGCTTGTTTACTACTTTGCATTGTTGTGATACTGTACATGACGTCCTCCACCCCAGAACGTTTCCACCGTTCATCGGTTTTGGGGGTGTGACACGATGCATAATGTCTTACATAAAGATATGATACTTTATCAATCTTCTGCCATAATATTTTATGTGTCTCGTTCTTACAATTCGAACTATGATGAGGGATGCCGTAATCATAATTGAAATTTAAGAACAAACTATGTATCCTTTGACTAAATTTATTAAAATTTCTCAATCTAATCTTTCGATATTGAAATGAAGTACAACATTCTCTCCCTTAATTATAGCAAAACAACTTTTCAACCCTTACGACTTTGCAAAGTATAACTCTTGTTTTCTATAACTAATATTGCTAACTTGCAATACTTGCCTTAATAATCATACAGGCACAACATTTATGCTCCCACTATCATGATGATTATTATCATATAAGCATAACACTTATGCTCCCACTAGCTTTGACATGTTTTAGAAAGCAACTAAACTTCCAGAAAACAATACTTATTGAATTTCTGAAGTTTGTATTTCTAATACCTAATGCTTTGATAATCCTTTATCTAAGCTTCTTAAACTTATACACCTTTGCCTTAGATAGCTCATATGTGTGTATAAACAATTCAGACTAATTGCCAAATCTCCCAATTCGAATTATGGAAAGGGATATCGTAACCATAATCGAATTCGAGAATACAATTTAACAATCACTATTTTCTTAAAATCTCTCTTAGTGAAAGCATTTCCTCACAGTCATTTTCATGAAGGAGGGAATCTTATGACACTTAGATTTTATGGTGTATGTGTTCCTATCCATGTGAATTTGTCAAAACCAAAGTTTGCGACAAATCCAAACTCCTATGGACTGAACTTTCTCAATCTTGATTTCTTGCCTTATAGTAACACGAGTGCCCACCATGTCTTCCAAGTAGTTAAGCAGCTCACCCTTTCATATCAATGTACTTTTCATTGATCAATGTGCTTGCCTTTTATGCGTTCAAATGCGAACTCATAGAACTCACATGCATAATTAACTCAATTGGAATGGCACAGACACAAAATAATGTCAACACGATAGGTCATAAACCTCAAGTCGTGTGCTAGTGATGATTGATAAGGTTTATTCTTGATTTGTTCTTGAAACCTTTCAAGACCATTGAGACTCCCACTGACTCCTTGACATATAAGATTCTCTTGTCAATAAACATTTCTTGACAAAAAAATATTCAAGAGTTAGTGTAGCTTTTATCAAGACCAAACACTTCACAAAATTGGTCCTAATTGGTCTTTGTCTTATTCAAGACGTCACAACTTTCCAATTTCAAATGTGCAAGAATAAGAAAACTTTTTCCAAATTCCACATTTGATGAATGTTATAAACCTTCTTGAGACTTGTCACTCAATGCACAATCTTAACTCTAAGACTTGATATTGGAACGAAGTATGATTGACTTCTTGATTTAACCATTTCTTCAATTCTTGATTCCTCTTCTCAGACATACAATTTCACCAAGATTCATTTAGAGGATCAATTGAGATATGGTTCTTAATCATTAAGACCTATCATAAAACATAATAAAAGGTACTCTCCCTTCTTCTTAGAATAGAGAAACTTTTATCTTTCTGCCTACTTGATTCTTCTTATTCGTTCTGCTATTGATTTAAACTCTTTAAATCAACTCGGAATTACACTTAATCTTATAAGTATAATCATATTTACTAAACCTTTAGTAAATCATGATGAATATCTTTGTCGCTCTTGTGGTGGACTTGATCAACACACAACCGTGTGTACTCGATCTCCTAGTCCTTCACTTGACACTTTGTTAACGAATTAGTCTAATTTCCAAATATGAAATTTATCATTCATCATGCAACCAAGTTGTATGAATCCAAGTTTCTGTCCAATTGAAACTTGGGCAATGAGAAACTTTCCCTATCTGGTAAATTCTTGACCTTTCCACAAATAACATAATTAAGAATCAAATCCATTATTGCTAACAATAGAAACTTAAAAACATCAATTTTTCATACACGTCATTGCAAGGATAAATAAATAATATAAAATCAAAATTTATTTTATTGCGGAAAAATCTGTCCTTACAATGTAATTCAACTGAAAAACTATGTTGTTACATATTCCTAAGCAATCTATTCTAACTCCAAGTAGTAGCTTAAGAATCTAATTTTCAAGCAATGCGATCGAAATCCATTTCTTCACGATTAGATTCAGCTTCACTTATTCCCTTAAGCTTCCTTTCTTTTCTTCGATCCTACAAAACATCAAAATGTAATCTTATCACATCATGTATCAAGAATCTAGAATAGGAACTTAAAAGAGTTAGTTAATGGATTTTACCTAAAGTAGAATCATACGTTTTGACTCTCCCATCTCTTAGATCTCTTATGTAAATAGGGCAGCTTCGTCTCCAATGCCCCTTCTCTTGGCAATAGAAGCAAGTGGAATCTTTTGGAATGGCACAAGGAACTATATCATAATTTACCTTTTCTGGATCTCCAATGTCACCATTTTCAATATCCATTGAAGTTTGGGAGTTTGATTTACCAGACAAATTTGCTCGACCAGCTCGCCAAATCATTGTTGATTCAGTAGCTATAAGCGTATAGGTCAAATCAATAAGGGTCACGTCATGATCCGTCATATAGTACTCTCTAACGAACTCACTATATGATTCTGGAAGCGACTGAAGAACCCAGTCAACAGCCAACTTACCTGAAATCTTGACACCCTACATCCTTAACCTATCAATGTGTGACTTTATCTCTAAGACGTGTACACACATAGGTTTCCCATGTTTACTTGCCAAAAGGGCTTGAGTGAGCTTGAACTTTTCAAGCCTTCGAACTTGTGAGTTAGGGAGAATAATTGGAGGAGGTGGAGGAAGTGAAGCATGATCTCTTGTTCCCCGATCGAATCGTGGAATATCATCTTCATGTGGAAAGCTTGTTCCATGGGATTTGGGAAGACCATAGTTGTCATACTTTGACATATATAAAACGGGAGAAAATTCAAGTTAAGTTGATTAGGATCCTCGATGTCACACCCAAATGAAACATCGAGTCTAGGATCCAACACAATACTCTACAACCTAGAAGAGGGATGTCGTAATCTAGTTGCAGAATATTTGAAGGTAGGTAAATGACGATTTACCAATTTCCACCATTAAAACGAAAAAGAAATTTATGTTTTAAATCTATTGAAAATTCCTAGATCTTTTGAGATTCATTGAACTTTTCAATGGCATGTTTAAATCTCGATATGCCCCTCAATTTGTGATTGGGTTGCCGAGGATCACAAAACAGGGTGTGAATAACCATGCAAACTTACATGGTGCCCCCAAATGTTACAGTCACCTATTCGATGTGCCAGTTAACCCCACACGCTCCACCGAACTATGACAAACAATGAGTCACCCTTTGCTACCTTTGCTTAGAACCATTTAGTGTGCCGGTTAACCACACACGCTCCACTAACGTCTTCGCAAGGGCACAAAGTGTAATTTCATGGAATTGCATCAATTCACTTTTGCCTAAAGTAACTAAGATTGGGAATTTTGTAAAAGCACTTAGTTACTTGTGTACTTCATTATACTTATAATGGAAGGTTTCTGTCCTATCCTACCCATTCGGCTAACGACCCTCCATTAGTCAAGAGTGCAGTGGGTAAGAGTGGATACCCATTCAATCGTCATTTTATTGGCAATTTCCTTAAACACTTATAGACCAGCTTCATGAATGAGGCCTACTAATGGTAAGACTGACTGTTTACTCATACATATATAATACTAGACTTTTAATGTTATATATAGTATAGGGTGTATTTTACACTTTTAAAATACTAGGTAGTCTAATTTAATAAATTATACTTTTAATTTAACTAAATGTGAACCAAAACTTTATGGATTTATTAAATCTCTTTCAATTATACACCTTAATTAATTAATAAAACCATAAGGGTGTGATTTGAACTTTTCAAAACAAAACTAGGGTTTTAGAATTTAACATTTCTAAATTAAACTTTTAATCAACTTTTAAATTCCAAAACTTGAGGGCAAGTTTTGAAACATTTCAAAACATTAGAGTTTAACTTATTTAAATTTCAAAAACAAAACTTTTAAGTTCAAATTTAAACTATAAAACCTAAAGGGATTAATTTGAAACTTTTCCAAACTTTATCAAGAATATTCTAGATCACAAAATTCAAATAAGGCAATTAACAATTAATTGGTAGTTATCTAATTTGACCTAGTCCAAATTCTTGCAAGATAATTCACCAAATAATTCAAATAATTAAATCTAATCATATAAGGAAATAATTATTTAACTAATACGAAGTTATCTTTAATTTTTGCAAAGATAATCACCCAATATCATAAAAATCTGATTTTATATCAATAAAAAATGTTTTGGTAACTATCCCACAGCCAAAATAGCACAAAATCCCGATTTTCCCTCTTTCTGACCAATAGACTCGTCGAGTCAGGCATGGACTCGGCGAGTTTACCATGAACTCGGCGAGTTCATCTATGGACTCGGCGAGTTCATCTATGGGCTCGGCGAGTTCAGCCCCCAGAAACCCTAAATTTCGAATTTTAAGCAAGGATAATCCATAATAGTATCAAATATATCAAACAAATAGCCATGGCTCTGATACCACTAATGGGTTTTGAGCAAAACATCATTCCTATGGTGTACATGCAAACCCTAATAGCTTTTGGATCTAGTTTGTCTAATGAACATGCAATTGAATATCCAAAGCTATAAACCCTAGATCTAGCATACAATTAATCATATTAACATAAGATAGGGGTTTAGATCTTACCTTGATTGTTCTGTAGCAATAACAATCTCAAATCCTCCTTTGTAATGGCTTTAGAAAGCTTAGAGTCACAATTGTCATTCCTCTAATGGCTCACAAACACCAAGAGGAAGAGGATGAAGAATGATAAGAGAGGAGGCACCCAAAAACGTGTAGAAACCCTAAGGAATTAGTTCACCACGTTTTTGAGTCTCAAGTTTCCTTTAAATAGTGAGGCTATTAGGTTTATCTAACAAGGAAACCCTAATTTGACTGCTTAGGCCCTAAGCAACCCATGGACTCCTTCCTTAGAGGCCTTGGACGATTTCTAATGGGTTTCTTCCATAGAATTCGTCCACTCCATCCTCTATGGAGTCCGTTAGCCCAATATTAAACTATCACACAATTGACAGCTCTAGTCCCCTTTATTTAATTAATATCTTTTAGCCACAAAAATAATTCTTATTAATTCTTGACTAATATTAATTAAACAATATGATTTCCCCTTTAATATATTATTCTCATACTATATTAATAAATCATCATTAATCCTCTCTCTCTCCATAATTCATCCTATCAAGTTGCTTTGGTGAAGGCAACCCAAAAGGACCATGCACCATCGGGTCAAGTACATACCAAAATAGTTATGGACTTAGACACTAATCCAACAGCCTTTGCCTTGAGCATGGTTAGCAGGTATCAGGGGAACCCTGTCAAGGCACATTGGACTTCGGTAAAGAGTATCCTCAAGTACCTACGGAGGACTAAGGACTGGGTTCTTACCCTCGATGGGAGTGATGACTTGATAGTTCTAGGGTATAGTGATGCTAGCTTTCAGACTGATAGGGATAATTTTCGCTCTCAGTCAGGCTGGGTCTTTACCTTAAACGGAGGAGCAAGTTCTTGAAAGAGTTCCAAGCAAGAGACAGTGGTTGATTCAACTTGCAAATCAGAGTATATAGCAGCTAGCGACGCAGCAAAGGAGGCGATATGGTTGAAGAACTTCATTGGAGATCTTGGAGTTGTACCAGCTATTAAGGAGCCAATGAAAATTTTATGTGATAGTGAAAGTGCAGTTGCCTTAGCCAAGGAACCAAGGGATCATGGGAGATCCAGACACATCGACAGAAAATACCATTTCATCAGACATCGAATAGAAGAAGGACTCCTCGTGGCAAAGAGGGTATCATCGGATGAGAATCCAGCAAATCCCCTCACGAAGGGACTGACTCGGGTTAAGCATCTCCAGCATGCTCGGAGCATAGGGCTGAAGGATGATATTAGATTTAGTAGTTAGATAACCTTGAAATTTGTAAAGTGTAATTGACATTAGATGATGAATAAAAGGTGTTTTATTTATGAGTAAAGTGTTGCTATCTCTTGTCGATCGTTTACTATATTTCTTTTGCATGTTTTGACTTCAAAAATAATTATGTTTGTTATATCATATTATTCGAACCTCCATAGTCTGTCATATGTCGGAAGTAGGTATGAATCAAGACTGTCATGATTGGTTGCAGAGGTATAAGGTGTTGGACATGGCTACAACCATCATGAGTGCTCATAAGTTCTGAGCATTGGACTCAACCCACGCTCACTGGAATCACTTCATGGAATATATCTCGAGTGATCGTGAGACGGTAATATCATATAAGTCTTCAAACCTAGATATATGATTTGTTATTTATGAGTTGGTTATGCATTGATTGTACGAAAACCCATTGGTAACTCGATGTTATAAAACGTGCTTTTGTGTATAATTCAATGAGTAGTAGAACAAACATATGAGTCGAAGTTTATCTGTTCCTTCTTGGATTAGAAGCTGGTATTTGGGCCCCTCGATGATTTTGTTTTGACCTATGTACCGGGCCCGATCAGAACTAAGTTAATGTGTTCAATTAAGTTCTTTGTCAAACAAATCGGAAATCGGCAAACAAACTGCTGGACAATAAGTAAGACATTGTTCCATGTATTTGTCCAACTGATATCTAGAACAGAGGATTATATGATCACTTATCTTAAATGGTGTATCATCATCTTCTCAGTTCCGAGAAACCTTGAAAGAGCTATGATTGCTGATCAGTTCCTGAAGTCATACTTGCAGTTATAGTTATTAGACTTATCCAAGTGGGAGACTGTTGGATAAGGTGTCTAAGTCCATAACTATTTCTGGTATGTACTTGACCCAACCCGGCATGGTACAATTGGGTTACATGGCACCATGCAATTGGATAGACTAAATGAGAGAATTAACACTTGTGGTTTATTAATATATTATAAGTTCTAATATATTAATAGCATTATTTAATTAGTTTGATCAAGAATTAATTTAGAATTAATTAAGTGATCAAAAGATAACTAATTAAATATATGGGTTGATTATGTAAATTATCCATAACTTGTATAGTGGGCTAAGAGGCTCCATGAATTATCAAGTTGGGTTAAACCCATAGGATGCTCCATGGGAGTTACAAACCCATGGGTCATGGAAATGAAAAGTCATGACACATTAGGGTTTACATGGTGTAACCCTAGATGTGTCAACACTATATAAACACCATCTACTCCACCAAAATCGGCTACACAAGAAACAAGAGGGCTAGAGCCGATTTTGCAAGTGTAAGATTCTCTCAAAGTTTACTCCTTTGCATTTGGTGTTGTGTGAAGCATTTGAGGCAGCACACTTGAGGTGCTACGCTCACAAGGATTCAAGGATCATAAGCAACAACAAGGTATATTATTCAATCTTTCATTCAAGTTAAAAGTGTTCCCCATGTATGCTAGATAGGAATATAACCTTGTAATTCAAGTTTACATGATAATTAGACAAACATAGATCCAAGGTTATTAGGGTTGCATGTACACTTAGGAAGTGTTAGAATGCTCAAAACCCATCGGCTAGGACCCAACACAATCTTCTACAATTCGGAAGAGGGATGTCGTAATCCACTTGCAAAATATTTGAAGGTAGGTAAATGAAAATTTACCAATTTTCACCATGAAAAACGAAACTGAGGATTAGGTATTAAATGAATTGAAATTTCTAGATTTTTTGAGATTCATTGAACTTCTCAATGGCGTGTTTAAATCTCGATTATGCCCTTCAAGTTTGTGACTGGGATACCGAGGATCACAAACAAGGTGTGAATAACCATGCACATGTGCTTGGTACCCTCGATGTCATTTATCACCTAATCAATGTGTCGGTTAACCACACATGCTACATTGATCAATGATAAATGTCGAGCTACCCTTTTCCACCCTTGTTAGTCCAAGTTAGTTTGTTTGTTAACCACACACGCTCCACTAACGACTTGGTAAGGTGCATAGTGCAATTTTTTAATGAGGATTAATTTCATATCCTACCCGTTTGGCTAATGAATCTCCACCAATCAAGGAAGTGGTGGGTGAGAGTGGACACCCATTCAACCAATATTTTATAGGCAGTTTCCATATACCCCCCTTATAAATCGACTTCGTGAATGAGGCCTAGCAATAGTAAGACTAATTGTCTTATACATACATACATATATATATATATATATATATATATATATATATATATATATATATATATAAGTATTAAACTTTTAATATTATAATAGTATAAGGGTTGAATTTAAACTTTTAAAACTCTAGAGTTTAGAATTTAATGTTTTATAAATGAGACTTTTCAAATTCCAAAACTTGAGGGCAAGATTTGAAACTCTTCAAAACCTCTTAGATCAATTTGAAAACAATTAAATTAATCATATAATTTATCTATTGCCAATTTGCCCTAATTCAACTCATATAGCAAGACAATTCAAATCAAATAATACAAATAACTAACTTATCATACAATCAAGTAATTATCTTAAAATTTGATAATTATCTTTTAATTGAATGAGGATAATCACTACCACATTAGAAAAAATGAATTTTATGATACTAAATAGTTTATGGTAATGATCATAATCCAATTGTGGCCAAAAAACCCAAAAATCTGCAAACAGATGATCCAACTCATCGACTCAGGCAATGGACTCTCAGGATCAACTCGTCGAGTTCCTTCATAGGACTCGTCGAGTCCACCTGTCAGAGAGCAGATTTCAATTTGCTTTGAATTTAAACAATTAACCAATGCATCAATATAACATAAAACACCCTAAGCTATGATACCACTGATAAGTTTTGAGCACTATAACATCCCTATGGTGCACATACAACCCTAATGCTTTGTATCTAAGTTTTTTCATGTTATACATGCAATTTTCATTTCTCCAAAATGTGGACCCTAACTAGCATACAACTTTGATATTTGCAACATAAAAACAAGTTAGATGAATACTTATTTGTTGTAGCTTGTAGAACCTTGACTTACAGGAGCTTAGTACCTCAAATGAATCATAAATACCAAGAAAAATGGAGAACAATGAGAGAGAGGTTATGAGGCACCAAATCGGCTAAGGTTTCTTCTTGGAATACTCTTGTACCGATTTTAGGAGCTTAGGGGTTACATTTATAGTGTAGAGTTCCAAGGGTCAGTTGTAAACCCTAATTCATCAGATAGGCTTTTGATCCACTAACTCATTTGATGGCTTTTTGGACTAACTTTTCATGGACTCTCATATAAACTTAGTCCATCACTAATCAATCATGGATCATTAGCCCAAACTATAGGTATCACTGATTTACACAATCAGTCCCCGTTTATTTAATCAGTCTCTTTTGATCACTAAATTAATTCCAAATTAATTCTTGATAAATACCAATTAAATAATACGATTTCTCAATTAATATATCATTCTTATAATATATTAATAAATCGCAAATAACATCTTTTTGAAATATCCATCTTATCAAATTGTTCTGGTGAAGGCAACCCAAATAGACAATGCTACTATCGGGTCAAGTAGATACCAATTATAGTTATGAGCTTAGACACCTAATCCAACAGCCACCACCACCACTACCGCATTGACCACCACCACCGCCACTACCATCACCCACAACCACCACCGACGTCACCACCACCACCTTTACCATCACGTATCACCACTTCCAACCCAACTACCACCACTGTCACTGCCACCACCGTCACTACCAAGTGCCACTTCTACCACCATCGTTGGCCGCCGCTGCCGCCGCCACTGCCACCGATTGCTAATGTCACCACCACCTCCACCGCTACCATCACCATCACCACCACCACTAACTTATTCACCACCATCACCTCTATTATCACCCACCACCATTACTAACACCGACATCACCACTGCTACCATCACCGTCGCTATCGGCACCACCACAACCATCGCCACCAACTGCCACTTCTGCCACCTACCACAACCATCTCTATTGTCGTCGCCGCCACAGCCACTAGCCGCCACTGCAACCACCACCACAATTACCATCACCGCTACCCTCACCACCACCGCCGCTACCACCACCACCACTGCCGTTACCACCATCATAGAAATTTTACTATTTTTATAATTTATATAATGTATCTTTACATATAAGTTAGAAACACAAGGAAAAGTAAGCAAACTAAACAAAGTGTGTAATTCTGTCGTTTTACAAGGATTTAAATTCCATGCGAACCAAACAGAATATAGAATTGATTCCAATTCCATTTCCTTTAACCAAATAAGTTATGGAATTAGATTTAAATTTTTGAAAGATTCATTTTTCAATTTCAATTACAATTCCTTTAGAAACATCTTTAACCAAATATGTTATGGAATTAGATTTAAATTCCTAAAAGATTCATTTTTCAATTTCAATTACAATTCATTCATAAACATTCTGCAAACCAAACAAAACTTTAATAAGTCCCAAAAAAATAAATACATGTAAACAATATTTTTCTCATATATATTTTTTTATATATTTTTATGTTTTTTGAAAAAAGTTTACGCTATTTAAAACTTATTTTTTATATGGATGCAAATCCTTCCATAAATAAAAAGGTTATTTATAAAAATATATAGATCAAATATGAGAAATTAAGAATTTTGCATAGTAGAATTGAAATTTTTTATATATTTTTTTAGTTTTTGTTTATTATTGCTATTATGTTGAATTTTTCCTAGTAAAAATTATAATATAACGCTTTTCTTATTATTATTTTATGAAAATAGACTTTAAAGTTTAACACAAAAAATGGTTTATTATATTTTTGCGTTAAGCTTTCATTTTTTTCAAATGGTATCTATGAAAGTTCTTTTTAAGACGTTTGCGATCTCTCATTCCAATTATTAGTTTCATATATATATATATATATATATATATATATATATATATATATATATATATATATATATATATATATATATATATATATATATATATATATATATATATATATATATATATATATATATATATATATATATATATATATATATATATATATCATTAACTACATTGGATATTTTGGCTAAAAAAAGTTTATATCCTAATTTTTTTAATAATAAAAGTAGTATATTTTAACTTTTCGTCTTTTTTTATTTTTTATTAAGATTTAATGTCTTTTAAGCACAGTAAGACTACATTATTATTATCAATATATCCAAAAAAGACTAATTTTATTTTTATATGTTCATGCTTATTATATATACAAATGTATAAAATACACTATCTAAACTTTCTAGCATCATTGAAGCTTTCATGATTATTTTGAATATTAATATGGTTGTGAGAAATTGCCCATTTCCTTTATTTCCTTTATTCTTTTATATATATATATATATATATATATATATATATATATATATATATATATATATATATATATATATATATATATATATATATATATATATATATATATATATATATATATATATATATATATTAAAGGATGACACTTCTTAGGAATAGTGCGTAACCAGGTACTGTTCTTCGGGTTTAATCATCAACCATGGTAACCACCCCCACCTCAACCCACCGCATCATCTCGATTATTCCAGATTATCCTTCTCTCACCTCGCTCTCTGCAGTTTCCAGGAACCCTAAATTCATCTCTACTGGAATCGGCGTCTGCCGCCTCTTCCTTCTACTGCTTCTTTTGTCCATATAGGGTTTGAATCTTACATCCATATGTGATGGAGGTGGTCACAGCGGTGAATACCATCCATGTCTTCCTTCTACTACTTCTTTTGTCCATATAATATTGCATTTGACCATCTATCGAGCAACTACAGCAGTCGCCACATTTTTCGATGGTGGTGCGGCAGGGCCTGTTCTGGTGGCCTACATCACAGATCGAAATTGTATCAGGCTGTACAAAAGACACCAAAAGCAACACGGGAGGAAAAATTCAGGCAGAAGTGGTGATCTTTGACGTCTTTAGCGGTTTTCCTTACGACGATCTGCCTAAGCTGTGAAAATTCGTCGAGCAAGATGTCAAAGAAGGCGTTAGCGGTGCTGCTATTGCTGACAACGGGGGTAGTGGGTTGGAGCGGCGATGGTGTTGCGCCTTTGCAATTATTAGCCCTAAACCTTCTTAGTTTCTTCCACATATCAATTTTGAAGGTAAACTCAACTCCTCAGTCCCGAACATGGCGAAACGAGCCCTACCCCCATTTTTTCTTCCTCCGATGAAGTCTAAAATGACAAACACGCTTTAAGCTCTGAAGCGTTCATTGAACTCGATGAAGGGTGAGCATCAACATTGTGATTGATGTTGTAAGTTGGAGCAAAATATCATTTACTATTTCTAAATTGCAAACACATTAATACATCATTTCTGTAATTGATGTTGTAAGTTTCCACATTAGATGATGATTTACCGTTTTTAAATTGTTTTTTGGGTACTCGACATGTTGCCAATGTATTTTTGGTACCAGTTATCGACACCTATGTACAAATAGAAGCCGATTGAATGCAACTGGTATTAATTTTTACCCTAAATTTGATTTCTGTTATAACTACTAACTACTTATCCCATTTACAAGCTTTTTTAAAATTTTGTTCGCTAATTGTATGATTTCCTTTGCTTCAAGATCAATGATGTTCACTCTTTAGCTTCTACAGTGGCAGCAACCACATCTCTTGGTTATCTGTATTACTCCTTACCAGTTGTATATATAGGAAATATACATTCCATTGATTGGCCTTTTTTTAGCTATTGAGCTTCCTTTGAAGCAGGTATCTGTCTTATGTTCTCAACAAGTGAGTGGGTGACAGCTAAATTATCAAAGAAAATCGATAGATTTATGTTTTACATGCTAACCGCTACCAAGAATGATCTTATAGGGATAACTGAAGATCAAATGAATGAATTAGATAGAAACACATGAGGGGTTATCATTAGTTCCGGTTTGGGGCTATGAAGGTAAATTTACAAATAAAGTGTATTCCTTGCACTTCTATTTTTGTATCTTAGTTTTTAGAGTTAGCAAATTCTTTTCACAGGTGTTTGTTTGTTCTTTACATTATAAGGGATGATTTAATAAATTGACTTAATGAAGTAATGCCCGAGTTGTTTGCAAATTTTCTTTAGCAGAAAGTGGGCCATACCGCTAAATGTGCATGTTGAGATGTTTCCTGTAAACAGGTATCATACTAGGCTATGTTATCACATTTGATTTAAGGGTTGTGAGCTTATCATTTTCAAGTTTGTTCTCACCAGACTAGATGGCTAACACTAGAAGGAGTGATTCTGAGTTGCAAACATCACAACATGGAGGTGAAGAAAACAAAAGAAGCTTCTTTTATCCAAGGGCATTTGCACCTACCGCAACACGCGTTAAAACCAAAACTTTGAATCTCTAATCTAATCTATTATCTATCCAGGAAATTTCTTTGTAAAATTGTCTGTTAATCTCTCTTACTTTCTTTCAGGTACATTGCCTACAACTTTTGATATATGAGGTGGTATCTACAAGCTTAGTTTCTTCCGTCATTAGGTAAGTTTGCGTATCCGACTGGAACCACAGTAGACGCAAAGGTAGCAGTCTGGATAGCCAAACAACACACAACAACAGTGGCTAAGACAGGACCCTATCAATATGTGTTAGTGTGTGTATCTGACCACAACAAATTGAGTTTCAATACCTATTTTTTTTAAGTCTTTATCTAGTTTATTTTAGCCATTTTGTAGTAGGTAGAAACCATGTTTGATGGAAAGAAACTATGGGTTGAACATTAGCCTATGGAGGTAACTCAAACCTCCTGTACTGATTAGATTTGTGTTCTTTTAGTCAGGTGGAAACTACTTATGCTTTTCTTACTTCTAGTAAAGATGAAGGCAAAGGCTGCTTTGATTCAGGTTATACTTACTTTCAAAAGGCTGTTGATGAGCTATTTCTTCAACAATTCATATATTATTGATTATTCTTAATTTATTACTTTTACAGAAAGATTTACACTTCCACACTAGATACACTTCGGAAGGCAAGAAGACCTGCAAAATCATTCATTAAATGTATTTCACAGAATGCAGATAACATATAGAAGTTGTTAGTGAATTTTATAATTTAACAATGAACATCCATTTTATAAACTTTTACTTTTTGTTCTATTCTTATTGCCTACTACAGCAACAAATCACCCATATTCAAACCTTGTAGCTTATTGTTTCATAGTTGGCACCCTTTGAGAAGCAAGTCTTGTGAGAGAACTTTTTAGTGATCAGGGGTGGATTTGTAAGTCGATAAAGGTATTTTCTACTTATTTCAAATAAAATAGTATGGAAATTTGGTTTTAGTGACTATCAATTTTGATGAAATTCCTTTTAGACAATTTATTTTTTTGAAGATTCAAAAGTGGAGAAAATCTTTATTGGTAAAAAGAGATACTTGAGAATGAGGTATTTTCATTCTTTTTTATATTATAATATGTTTTAGCGTCTTTAAAAAAGATCTAACACAATATAAAAAAATGTTATAATAACCAAAATTTATAGAATAGTTCACTTGATTAGCTTTAATGGTAACTGAAAACAACATTTTAAATAAAATGTCCTGTAAATGCCTAATTTAGATAAAAAAAAAATAGTTAACGATGGCAACTGTTGAGAACAAATTAACTTTTTTTTTTTATTTTCTATTTCGAGTGAAAACATTTGTCTTATATTATAAAATAAAGTGAAAATGTATATATTTTTTGTGATTCTTAGGATTTACATCTAAAGAGCTAAAGTTGTAAAATGCGAAAGGTGATGCTTTTGTGAGTGTCAGCATCTGTCTTATTGTGTGTGTAAATGGTTTTTGGTGTCTACATCCGTGCATATGTGTGTGTATCTGAATTTTCTTTTTGGGTAACTGGTAAAATTTAGGTTCAATGTAACAACTCTATTGTCGTTTTTTTAACAGATACGATTTCAAAGTGATGACCAGTGTACAAGTACTTTCTTTTTTCTTTACTGTTGAGGTTGTTGCGTACTGTTGAGGTTGTTGCGTCATAAATTGCATTTTCTTTAATATCAATATTTCATCTTCTTTCACATCTCCAATGTCAAAACTAACTCATAGCAATAATTCATGATTAAAAGGTTTAAAATGTTGCATCGAGGATATGATTGTTTACACTCATCAATAAAGCTTAGACTTTTAGCGTTTCTATGTGATGAAGTTATTGGAACTGAGGAACATTACTAAATATTATTAAATTAGTTTAATTCAGTTTTAAAAATATATATATTTAATGTTTGAAAAGAAAGAAAAATAAGAAAGTGAATGGATGAACAAACTGCTAGGTTTGTTGAAAAGAGAAAGTAAGCATTTATAATCGGTTTTTCTGTAATTTGCCCAAAAATATATGATATACTTGTAGTTAATATGTTATTTCATCTAGGTATATACCAAGATTCATCATCTTTTCAATATATTGTTTCTGTATTCATATGTTTTTGAATAATTAATGATCTTATCATTTATAGGCACAAACTTACACAAATTTCAAGAAGGAATGGCTGCTTTCCTTGGATCACTGAATTTACACAGTATTTGACATGTAATCTTTGACTCGATATTTAGCTTTTCTTATTCTTTTTACTGAAACATGTGTTAAAAAAACAAATGTTTTGTTTACTTGACTTTTTTTAACAGTTGTTGTTGTTGCACTTCCTGTTATATTTGACTATTATGCATTTGTAAATGGAGAATATACTATACTTTCACAAAAAGACGTCACCTTCCTGTTATATTTGACTATTATGCATTTCCTCCCTATAATGCTAAACATGTATACTTTTATAATCAACTTCTCCACTTTCATTGTTTCATTACTCAATACTCATTTTCATATTGTAGTGTCTTTGCCCTTCTTGTGGACATACGATCCAACTGAGACTAAGGTGTATCATGCGAATTACTTTTCTAATTATTCTGTTGATGTAAATTTTATTTGTCTTTTAGATGGACTCTGAACTGATAATTGATGGTGGTTTAGCAATGATCAGGGGCTAATTCCAGATTTGCTCGGAGATTGTAGAACTCAAGTGGTGAGCTTTTCTGTGATTCATAATCTTCTATATGAGCGTTTGATTTCATGGCGAGGGTAATTGGATTCACTAATATATTCGAACAGAATTTTGAGGAAGAACGCAACTACAAAAACTATAGATGTTCAAAATGTGGTACGATAAATTATTGGGCTTCATTTTTTTGACTGTATTTATTTGTTTTTCAAAGTTTTGATATGTTTTTTTTCTTTTCTCAGGGCTTATGGAATCTAAGAAAGCCAACGACTGAACTTATTAGCATATTGTAATACACACTTGTAACTCACACTGATCAACAAATTGATTCTTTTTTGTTTTTTTGTTTGTTGTGGTAACTTACCTTTTATCAGATACGTGTGTTCGCCATTTTATCAAATGTTTTTTCAGGTATCCAATGTTATACTTAAACAACACTTAATGAGGAAAAACCCATGAAGAATTTGATCTGTGGAATCCGGCTCTCCAGTTCCATCAAATCAACCAAAGGATAAACTCATGAAGTAAATATTTCGATAAATAGCTTATCCGAAAAAAAAAAAATTATCCATGACAGAAACAATATTACTGCCCCATAACAATACTCAAACTATAAACAAATAGTTGATCAAATAATGTTTACAAAGAACAAACAACGGAAAAAATTGTCGCATCTGACCCCCGCAAAGCGGGACTCCCCACCTAGTTGTACTATGTACGAGGTCTAATATATATATATATATATATATATATATATATATATATATATATATATATATATATATATATATATATATATATATACAATTTTAAAGTGAGAACACGTGAAAACATCTTAAAAAAACTAAAAAAAATCTAAAAAAATAGAAGTCATAAAATCGAGTATAGATCTATGTCCGGAAGAAAAAAAAATTGGAAAAAAAAATTTCATCATTAAAATTGATCAAGGATTCAATGTTAATTTGTTATTTTGCATCATTATGATGAATGATTCAATTTTAATTATCCAATTTTTTTTTCAATTTATTTTTTCTCCCGGACATAGATCTATGCTCGATTTTATGATTTTATTTTTTTATAATTTTTTTAAGGAGTCATCACTTTAAAATGAGTAATCACCCGATCCTATATATATATATATATATATATATATATATATATATATATATATATATATATATATATATATATATATATATATATATATATATATATATATAGTTGAGATCGGTTGAGAACTCATAGTTTCCCGAGAACCTAAGAACTAAAGGTGGAGCGTTGGATCAAAATCAAATCATTAAGGGCATGATCGTCATCATACCAATCCCACTTAATATTTTGTATTATTGAAAATATTAATAAAAAGCTCTCAAATTAACATTATAAAAAAAAAATTAGATTTTTTTATAAAAAAAAAAAATAAATTTCATTTTTCTTTAAAACTGCAAATTTTTTAAACTTTTTTGGAAAGCATAAATTTTTAAAAATTTTGAATTTTTTGAAAACTGTAATTTTTTCAACAAAAAGCTGCAATTTTTTTGAAAAAAAAACTGTATTTAAAAAACCTGCAAATTTTTTAATAAAACAATAATTTTTAAAAAAAAAACTATAATTTTTTCAAAAAAAACCTGCATTTTTTTCTAAAATACTGCAATTTTTTCAATAAAAAAAGTGCAACTTTTTAAAAAAAAAAAAAACTGCTATTTTTTTTAAAAAAAAAACTACAAATTTTTTTTAATAAAGCCGCATTTTAAAAAAAATAAAAATTTTTAAAAATCAGTAAATTTATATAAAAAACTAGAATCTTTAAAAAAACACTATTTTTTTAACAAAAAAAATCTATATTTTAGGTGCATATATTTCATATTGTTTTCAAATGAATATATGCATATTTCTTATACTATAATATTCGTAAGTAAATCATAAAAAATCTCATTTTTATTAATCAATCTATAAACATAATAGTACAAATATTTTATTCGATACAAAATAAAATATAAAACATAAAAAATGCTACGAATATTCACAATGTTATCATTTTGTTATATAAAAATTTCATATTTTCTTCAATTTATCACTTTTCACCTTTTCAATATTTTCCACAAATTCTTCAAAATCAAGAAGAAAATTAAAAAAAAATTGATTAATGCAAGAACACTCACAAAAATGCACATGCATATACCATATAAGATTTACATATGATTCATATGTGAATTACATGTGATTTACATGTGAATCACTTGTGAATTACATATGATTTATATGTAAATTACATATGTATCACATGTAACTCATATGTGATTCACTTGTGAATTACATGTGAATCACATGTAATTCATATGTGTATCACTTGTGATTTACTTGTGAATTACATGTGATTCACATGTAATTCATACGCGATTTACTTGTGATATATTGCTAAAATGAAACAAATTAAAATAAACTATATGGTTAGAAAAAATAAATAATTAATATGATTTACATGTGAATTATATGTGATTCACTTGTAAATCACAAGTAATTCCATGTGAATCACAAGTGATTCACATGTAAATCACAAGTGATTTATGAAGCGTAATATAAAAGAAACTAAAATTAACTATATGGTTAGAAAAAAAAATAATTAACATGATTTACATGTGAATTACATGTAATTCACATGTAAATCACAAATGATTCACATGTGTCACAAGTGATTCACATGTGAATCACAAGTGATTCACATGTAAATCTCTTTATTCATCATCATTTTTCTATATAAACTGATGAGATTAAAACTTAATCTTGAAGATCGATTAGATCTTAAACAGGTAAATAAATATTAACAGCAAGAACACGAAAATAAAGAACAAGTCAAGAATGAATCAAACGAGTCGAATGATTAAAATTAAACCCTCAAAAGAGCTCGATCAAGAACATCAACTATAGAGGGTTGGAAGGTTTACAAGAACGATAAAGAAAATCAAAGCTATTGTAATTCTCTATCTTGTAATCTAGATCGTTAACTTCATTATGCATGCAAGCATATATTTATATAATAAACCTAACAGGCTCTCGGTTGGACAGGCCCAAACCGGAGTACAAAATAAATGGACTAACAGTTGAGCCCAATGACGCAATCTTCAAACGAATCTTTAACCCAACAATCTCCCCCTTTGCGTCAATTGGAGCGAAATCTTCACTTGTTACTAGGGCCAGCAGCAGCAGGTACCTTCTTCTTCACAGTCTGAAACAGACGAGAGATCAGAGCAAGTATTGTCTGCCTGATCTGATGTACCATTGGATCATGTCGTTGAAGTACTTGACATCGTCTGCTGCATTCTCTTTACACCTTCGGATGATCAACAACACGTGCTCTAGGCAAGCAGTGGTGTAAAGATGTTTGTCAGCTAAAGCAAAGAGACATTTATGTCCTTCTGCTCTAGTGAACATGATCGAATTGCGTCTCGGGTCGATCTTGCCCATTTTCATTTGATTGAGATCACTGGCCGATCCCACAGGAGCTATCTTCGGTTTCTTCTTGAAGACTGTGGCTACCTCCTGATCCATTAGGGCTACCTCCATGATGTAACAGACTAACATCCTTTTGAGATGGTCTATAATCGGACCATATTCAGCTTCATTTTTCAAGAGGATGTTATGCAAAACAATCCAATCATGAGGATTTAGGTTCGGTAGATCTGCCAGGGATATAAGATGTTCAGTTCTTGCAGACCCTCGAATCACCTTGAACCGAACATTAATGAATCTTCCTTCGGTATAAGGCTTCAAAACCCGAACATTCACTATCTTTTGGGCGCTCCATGTTTGATACTGAGGATGAGCAGCCTTCAGATAGAATTTGATCAGCTCCCTATCAACCTCAGGATTAGGATGAAGGACTTCAAAAATATTTGAGAAGGCGTGAAAGATAAACGCCTTTCGAGTCAACGACATATCGAACTGCGAATCGACAGAATTATAGCAGTCGAAGGAGATCACCGGCTCGAGCCATAGGATGCTAGGAGTATCTATGGCCTCCTTAATCATTCGCTCCCGAGACCAGGCAGGGAAGAGAGTCTTCCTGCTCTCAAGGAGATCGTGGGCTTCTTTCTTCTTGCGTTCGGCTTCTTCAGCCTCTCGCGCCACACGATTGATATCATCATCAACATTGCGACTGTTTTTACGTTTCAACATGTCCGCAATGGTTTCTGTATCTTCATCTTCATCTGCTTCCTCAGCTATGTTCTTCCCTTTATCCTTCACACCCGAACCTGAAGTTTGACCAGTCAGAGGTGGTTCGGTTGTGTGAGTAGCTTTGGAGGAAGGAGGTGGTTTCGATCCGGAGTTCTTCCCTTCTCCCCCTTGTTTCGGATCGGACACAAAACTAGGTAAGCCTTCGATTTTGCTGAGAAGGTCCATGGCAGGAGAAAGTTTTTCAGCAAGGGTTCGCCTCACCGAATGATTGAGAATCGGATCGTGTGCTTCTAGGATGTTAGATAGGGCAGCGTGTACATCCGAAACACATGTTTTTATAACCTCCCGTTCGGATCGAAGAGCTTCAAGCTGTTGCTGTGAGTTTGAAAGCTGAATGCTCTTGACCTTGAGGTCGGTGGTTTTTCTTGCCAGAACGTCCATTAATGAGTTTTCAGCTGCGAGATCCTCTTGAAGCTTAGAGAGGTGCTCATCAATGGAGACACGAAGGGACGAGTTGTCATCGCTAATGGATTGGCGAAGGTTAGCGAATGACTGTAACTCCGTTGAGACGAACTTTGCCAATTGCTGAACGATTGGTTCCAAAGTTGTCTTGGTGGCATCAGCGCTCTCCTATAAGGACTTCAACAGGGAAGAGGCGTCTGAGAATAGTTTATCGACTTTTGCGGTCGCTGCCTCACATGCTATTGTGGAGGCGTTTATTGCTGCAGTGGCTGAAGCTACAGAATCATGCTGAGCCCTGGAGAAGGCATCAACAATCTTCTAAAGTGCGGCTTCAGAGAGAGAGGACTGAGAGTTGGTGGATGACGCAAGAAGTAAGTCAACCTTCTCTTTTAGCTCCTTTAGATGCTTCTTTGTTACTGGAGCATCGTCCTCATCGTCAGTTTGAACCTGAAACAGACTAAAGTAGACCGAATCGAAGGTCATGTTTTCACCGCCAAGGAATGGGTTATCTCCATCAGAGGCATGATCTGGAGATGGTGGGGGTGGTGAAGCTGGGGGTGTGGTGGTTTTTGTAGGTTCAGGTTGAGTGTTGGTTGGGGTAGTTTCGGGTGGTGGTTGAGTGTGGGTAGGTTCGGTTGTATGCTGGGTTTCGGTTTGAGGTGGTTCGGTTACGGGTGGGGTTTCGGTTACAGGTGGTGTTTCGGTTTCAGCTGTGAAAATGGGTGGTGGTATAGGGAAAGATGTTGGAGGAATAGTGGTAGTGGGGGTTATGGTGGGAATGGAAGTAGGGATTGTTTGAGTGGGTGAAGGAATGGGTGAATTATGGATTTCCATGTCTGGGGTAGGAGATCGGGGTGGAGTGTTGCCTCTTGGAGGGGTTTAGCCTCGTTAAGAGCCGTCCGAATCCGAACTCTCGCCTTCTGAGTCACTCGAAGAAGAAGGGATGATAAGCTTTCGCTTCGGCTGAGTCTTCCTTCTCTTCGGCTGCGGGGATGTTGCAGGTTTGGTTGGTTTCCTCTTCCTGGGAGAAGGACCTTTAGCAGCTTTGGTCACTTGCTTCCCTTTATCCGCCTTTTTACCCCTATGTACAGGTTTGTCAGCATCATGGATGGACTTGAGCATTTCCTGTGTGAGTTCCCTCGGTCCTGATTGTTTGAACTCCTTAATTGTCCTGATGATCCTGCTGTCAGAAGGAACATCGCCGTACATTGTCTCCGGAATAGAGCCAATGAAAGAAAACTTGGATGCATCGGAGACGATGATCTTCGTGGTATGAAAAGTACCAACCGAAGACATCGATGCACCAGCAGCAGTGGGGACGTCGAACTTATCCATTGCCCACTTTGTGATGAGAGTCCAGAACCAGGCATACGACACCTCAGAATGTCGTGAAGAAGAAGAGAGGCTCTGGATGAGTTGTTGCCAGAGAACGAACCCATAGTCAAGATTGACTCCGTTGTAGACGCCATACATAATCGACAAGAACAGTCGACTAGAACCATCGGATCCTGAGCTCCGTTCAGATAAGCCCTTGAAGAGGATTGTGAACATGCCGTTCCACTGCGGCGGCAAGCAGGATTTCTTGAACTTTGCGACGGAGGTGAGCACCTCCGTGTACCCTATATTGTAAAACATGTTGTAAAGATGGCCCACCGGAATCGTCTCCGGATTGATTCTTGAAGGGTCAGCAGCAAACCCTAGCAGTATACCAAATCGTTGCCTTGAAATCGAGGTCTTGTGATCAGACACCTCGAAGAACACCCTGTCGACTGCTTTATCGTAATGAGCAGTCGCATACACCTGCGATAGGAGCACCATGGGCATAGACTCAACCCGAGATAGTGCAGGAGCGATTTGCGAGTACTTCAGGCACTCGATGATCGGAAACATGTAAGAATCATACGCCTGAGGTGTTAGGTCAATCACCAAGCACTGTTGAGGACGAATGGGAAGGATGTGTGAGGTAGCATGGACGGATGATGATTCTGCCATTATTGAAGGTAGGAAGAAGAAGATGAACAGGAAAGCTTTAGGGAAATTTTTGCTCTCTTGGAAATTCGGATGCAGTAAAGAGGTAAATGGGAGTGGAGACTGCCTTTTATAGTGATTGTAAGGAGAGAGAAAAATATGTCCAAATCTTCTATGGAAATACGAAAAGGTTTCCCGGAATGACAGATGCGTGACAGTTAAGGCATGCGATGATCACGTAGGAGAGAGAGTGTCAGATTCCTAGGAACACGCCGCCCAACAAGCGCCGTTTCAAAACAAACCGTTTCAAATCCTCACGTGCCTTTAAGTGCCAGAGAGGAATCGCTTGAAATTCGCACACGCGTCCATTATGTCAGTAAAAGAGTGGGCGTTTCAAATTCACACGCGCCCCTTTTACCAACGGTTGAAATTCAATCCTTTTATTTCCCGCCTGAGTCAGCAACCCTTCGTCTTATCTTTTGAATCGCATCTTTTGAATAAATTGCCCACGTGGATGATTGTTGAGCATGTCTTAAGAATTAACCACCAATGCAATAAATCAGCCTGAATTATTAGAACCAGATTTTTGGAAAATCAAGGATTTTCGTGCTTAGAGTGTAAAAGGAAAAGAAATAAAGTAACTCTTTGTAGGAAGAAATGTGATGTCAATAATGACACGAAACAAATGATCCCGGGCACGAATCTCTTCCTTCAAGGTCAAGAGAGACCTTAAAGTGTTAATGTGGATTCCCGTTGAATTACGATCAAACACTTATTAATAAATGTTGAAAGGCTTCTTTTAATTAGGCTACTTCAGGGTGGCTTTCGTTTTGATGCAACAATTCTAATCTTGAAATAAGAAAGAAAGTGATCAAAGGACTTGTGAGACCGGTGTAGTCTGTTGAACAAGTAGGTAGGAATTAATTTTAAATTGGCTTGGAAAATATAAAATCTCGAGAAAGAAAAAAAATTAAAAACTGGATCTCAAGGGAAGAAACGTTATGGTGTTTAACAATTTCATAGGGATCACTCAAAAAATTAAAAAGTTGAGATTTCAGTAAGGTACATCCGTCGATTCTTTGGTGAAAACTTGAGCAAATTAATTGTTCACCGTCAATTCAGATTTGGTGTTGAATTTTGGGTTTCACTCAGCTCGTAGTAGCACGAAACTAAGATCATAAACACAGTTGTTGTGTAACCATAAACCTCAGTGGTAATTTCTGAGAGTCTCAAGGGTTACGTTGATGAAATGAATGTAATGGAGAAATGTAATGAAGATGGTGTAAGAAAATAAAGTACCTCAGCTGCAAAAAGAAGGACCAAGCAGAAAACTCTTATCTCATGTGAGAAGAGAGTGAGGTAGCTCACGATTAGAATAAATGTGGTAGCCTAATTGGGAAGACAAGGTTTGTTTATACCAAGTCATTAAGGCGATTATTCAGAATCTTATGAGGCTTGGGACACATATAACAACATGCTTCTAGGGACACTTAAGTAATCCAACAATTATATTCCCATAAACGAACGAACACAAACAAAATTAAAAGAGAAAAATATTTTTGGAGTTTTTGAAATAATAAGACTTGGAAAGAGTAAGAAAAAAAACTTTGGAAAACTTTGAAAAACCGAACCCGAACGTTCGGCTGGTTTTGGTTGGGAAAAATTTGAAAAACCGAACCCGAGCGTTCGGTTGGTTTCGGTTCAAGAAAATTTTGAAAAACCGAACCCGAGCGTTCGGTTGGTTTCGGTTCAAGAAAATTTTGAAAAACCGAACCCGAGCGTTCGGTTGGTTTCGGTTCAAGAAAATTTTGAGAAACCAAACCCGAACCTTCGGTAGGTTTCAGTTTTGGAAAATTTTAGAAAACCAAGGAAATTAGACATGGAATCAGAAAATACTATTAACAATAAGATAAACAACTGTGTACAAGAAATATTCAACCAAGAAAACTACCTTTGTGGTGATGAGCGAGTCAGATGATTTAACCGAACCTGAACGTTCAGTCAATTTCGCTTCTTACGTTTGAGGTTGAGAGGTAGTGTGAGGTACTGACTCTGATTCCATCATACCTAGCCCTTGCAGTATTCTATTGAATGATGCTTCAGGAACAGCTTTGGTAAAGACGTCAGCCAGTTGATCAGTGGTTCTGACAAAGTGTACTTCGACGTTTCCATCTTCCACATGATCTTTGATGAAGTGATACCTCAATGCTATGTGTTTGGTTTTAGAGTGTTGCACTCGGTTATGGCGGATCCTAATTGCACTTTCAGAGTCACAATATAATGGGATCTTCTTCATATTGAGTCCATAGTCTCGAAGTTGACTCTGGATCCAAATCACTTGAGAGGTGCAGGATGCAGCGGCTATGTATTCTGCTTCGGCAGTAGACAACGACACGCACGTTTGTTTCTTGGATTGCCAGCTAACCAACTTCCCGTCAAGGAATTGACAGCCACCAGTGGTGCTTTTTCTGTCGAGTCCACATCCTCCAAGGTCAGCATCTGAATAGGCTTGAACAAATAAGCCTGAGTTGGAAGGATACCATAGACCTAAGGAGGTGGTTCGCTTGAGATAGCGTAAAATGTTCTTCACTGCAAGCATGTGAGGTTCGCATGGGTTTGCCTGAAATCGAGCACAATAACATACAGAAAACATGATGTCAGGCCTGCTAGCAGTAAGATACATTAGTGAGCCTATCTTTTGACGATAGAGCGTGATATCAACAGCCGGTTTGTCTAGAGATGGAGTTAGCTTGGTGCCGAATGCCATTAGGACTTTGACTTTGGAGTCTCCCATCATACCAAACTTTGCTAGGAGAGTCTTCGTGTAAGCTTCCTGATTGATAAAGATGCCTTCGGGTCCCTGTCTAATATTTAAACCAAGGAAAAAGTTAATAGGACCCATTGAGCTCATTTCAAATTTAGTCTCCATCAACTTTCTGAATTCAGCTGTTAGGCTGGGATTCGTAGAGCCAAAGATGATGTCATCGACATAAATTTGAACTATCATAAGGTGGTTACCTTCCTTTTTGCGAAAGAAGGTTGGGTCAACCGAACCTTGTTTAAATTCAGACATCTTTAAGAATTTAGTTAGCGTTTCATACCAGGCTCTCGGAGCTTGTTTGAGGCCATACACAGCTTTATCCAGAATGTAGCAATGATTTGGATACTTTTCGTTCACAAACCCAGGAGGTTGCTCCACATACACGGTTTCTTCGAGTTCTCCATTAAGAAATGCACACTTGACGTCCATTTGGAAAACTTCAAAGTTTTTGTGGGTAGCGTAAGCAAGAAATATTCTAACAGATTCCAGCCTAGCTACGGGAGCAAAAGTCTCTTCATAATCAATCCCTTCCTCCTGACAATATCCCTTTACTACCAGACGAGCTTTGTTCCTTATAACATTCCCTTCCTTGTCTATTTTATTCCTAAAGACCCATTTGAGACCAACAACCGAGGCATCTGGAGGAGTTGGAATGAGGCGCCAGACTTTGTTCCTTTCAAATTCGTTCAGTTCGTCTTGCATCGCTTGAACCCAATCGGAGTGATCGAGAGCAGTATTAACTGTCTTCGGTTCAACTTTTGATACGAATGAGTTAAACATACAAAACTCAACTTTTGAAAATAAGGATGTCTATTTTCCTTCAGTTGTGATCGGGTAAGAACCTTTTCGGAGACATCACCAACCACTTGAGAGATAGGATGATCTCTGGTCCATTTGGTAAGAGGAGGATAGTTTGGATCAAAGGTTGGGTCTACTTCAGCATTGATCATTTCTTCTGGCTCGGATTGGCTTTCGTAGTCAAGTGACATATCACCATGCTCCCCCTCGATTGATGAGCTATGAGAAACTTGAGGTTCAAAGTTTTCTTGTGGTGCTGGACTTTCAGGCGTTGATGCACCTTCGGTTGGAGAAGCACTTTCGGTTGCAGTTGGACTTTCGGTAGCAGTTGTAGAACTTAGCTTCCCCTCAACATGTGAGTTTGGCTCCCCCTCGACATGTGAGCTTGGCTCCCCCTCGACATGTGAGCTTGGCTCCCCCTCGACTGAAGCATCATTGGATGGAGGTTCATCAGAATTTGATCCTCCTTCATTCATTCTCCTGGAAGCTTCTTCGACAATTTGCTTCATGTGGTCTACTTTGTTGACTGCTGCGCCTGCTTCTGAGAGAGTAGCTTTCTCTGGTTTGTCAAAGAGCTCCATAAATTTCTCGTATAGATTAGCGATCGAGACTATGACCTGGCCAGTTTGAGGAAAGATTTCCCCAGCTGTGTCTTCTTTGGCCTATAGCTTTTTGACATAGCTATCGTCAAAAGTCACGTAATAGGTCTCTTTGATTTTTCTCGAACGCTTGTTTAGGACTCTGTATGCTTTGGAAGTGAGAGAGTAACCCAGAAAGATTCCCTCGTCGGCTTTGACATCGAACTTGTTGCGGTGTTCTTTAGAGTTAAAGATGAAACACCGTGAGTCGAACACATGGAAAAATTTCACATTGGGCTTTCTGTTGTTGAGAATCTCGTATGGTGTGAGCGTGAATCGTTTGTTGAGATAAGACCTGTTCTGTGTAAAACAAGCAGCAGAAATTGCATCAGCCCAAAAATAAAGAGGTAAGGAAGCGAAACTTAGCATAGTTCGGGCAGCTTCACACAAAGATCGGTTTCGTCTTTCGACAATTCCGTTCTGTTGAGGTGTGTAGGGAGCTGAGAAGTTGTGACTTATTCCCTTTTCTGCTAGAGATTCTTCAAATTCCATGTTCTTGAATTCCAGACCATTGTCGCTTCTGATGTTGCGAACAACCTTCTTGAGTTGTACTTCAATCTGCTTGATGAACACTTTCAGCTTATGAGTCGCTTCAGATTTGAGCTTTAGAAAGAACAACCATGTAAATCGTGAAAAGTCATCAACAATAACAAGAATATACTTGCTACCACCGATGCTTTCGATAGATGATGGACCACACAAATCAATATGAAGTAATTCGAGTGGTTCAACAACTTTTGTGTTAATTATAGATGGATGACTTTGACGACTCTGCTTCCCCATTTCGCATGCAGCACACAAATGATCTCTGTCGAACTTGAGCAATGGAAGGCCTCGAACATGACCTCCAGTGAAAAGTTTGTTGATATCTTTAAAGTTGAGATGAGAGAGTCTTTGGTGCCACAACCAGCTTTCGTCAGATTGAGCTTTTGATAACAAGCATATAGCTGGGTTTCCTTTGATGGGTTTAAGGTTTAGAGGAAACATTTCACCCTTACGCTCCGATTTGAGAATTACTTTCTTCGTCTTCTTTTCAATAATTTCAGAACCTTCATCGTCGAATGAGACTTTGAGACCTGTACCTCCAACAAGCTGAGATACACTGATGAGGTTGTGTTGTAGTCCTTCCACATAAGCCACCTTCCTTATAGTAAAATCACCATTAGTTATCATTCCGTTTCCCTTTATAGTGCCGAAAGAGTTGTTTCCGAACTTGACGTTGCCACCGTTTGAAAGAGACCTGTATTCCCCGAGCTCTTCTTTCCTTCCTGTCATGTGACGCGAGCAGCCACTATCGATGTACCATTCTTCGTCGAACTGCTCGTCACTTATAACCTGCAAAAATTAAGCAGATTTAGGAACCCAAAGTTTCTTGGGTCCACGTGAGCTTTTTATAGGAACAGGAATAGTAAGAGAGATGTCAACAAGATATGTTCGTTTTATAAGTGTTGTTTCATCTTTCTTTTTGATGGTAAAGACTTTTATTTTATTAGGATTAGGTGCGTTCGGTTTAGACTCTAGATTGGATGCATTAATCTTCTGTTTGCCCTTTTGTTCAGCTAACAAATGAGATTTTTGAGAACGAACGGAATGAGCTTTTGAGTGAAATGGAGATGAATTGGAAGAAGTAGAAGAATTAGATGAATGAGAAGGAGTGGGTTTAGATTGAGATGACTTCTTAGCTGGAGACTCTAGGTGACCCTTTTGCTTTTGATCATTGGTGGGACTGACCTTAGAGTTGTGATTTCCTTTGATTTCAGAAACGAACCTATGCTTTCGATTGAAGTCGTTCTGTGAACCGAACCTTTGCTTTCGGTTGAAGTCATCCTTAGAACCGAACCTTGCCTTTCGGTTGTTGTGGCTCTCATGCTTTTTGACAGGATTGTTCTCAAACTTCAGATTCTTGTCTTGATGTGAGAAATATGCATTCTGGTATTGCCAGAATTGTTTCCTTTCAGAGAGATTCTTCCTGTATCTCTGGTTCCTTTCACGTTTCTTATTCCTCATCTGCTTCGGTTGATGATGAATATTGGCTTTCATTTTCGGTTTCTCCTTGGCTGGTTCACTTTGAACTGTGGGAGTTTCACTTTGAACTGAGGAACTAGAGGGAATGTCTTCTTTTGCCGAACCTCCATTCTCTTGAGGAATGTCTTTCGTACCACTAGTACTTGGCACATCGAAATTATCTGGCTTGTTCAGAGGTTCTGGTATGTATCTACCTTTACTAATCCATGAAGTCATTTCTGACAAGCCCACCGTTTCATCTGCATTATCGATTGGAGCTGACCAGAAGAACTCATCACAACCATCAGCATTGTCTTCGTTTACAATAGCTGTGAGTTCAGCAGTTTGATGTTCGGTTACTCCAGTGACCTTGTACACTTGATTTGGAGTGGTTCGGACCTTTTGATATACAACCGCTTTTTCTGCTAAGATCGGGGACTTTTGTTGGGACAATCGAGCGAATTCCACTGAATTTTCAGAAATTAGATTCTTGTGGTTTTCAGGTTCGTTTTTTACAAATTATGAGCAGTCAACCGTGTCCTCTACAGAAATTTCACTCATGTTGTCATCCTCATTAAGCTCAGATGCATTTTCAACATCAATTTTGTTTTCTGAGCTCAAGTTGGCGTTTAAAGAGTCAAATTTTTGCATGGTTTCGGTTCTCAGTTTAAGTCTATCATTTTCATCCAAAAGGTTTTTAAGCATGTCCTTGTGGTCCTTGGATTTAATGAAGGATTCAATTTTGTCGAGTCCATACATATAGGTCGGATTGACGTCATCAGATGATATCACACTCTCACAATTATAAGCTTCAGCATCAATTTCATCCTCCTTAAACTCAAGGAAGGGCAAAATAATGCGATGAATCTTTTGGCTTATTTCACAGTCCAAGTGAAGCTGAGTAATATTAGTATAAAGATGTTTTGCAATCAAACAAAAAACATTACGCTGTTTTAACAACTTTAAATTGTCTCTTTGTAAATAAATGTTTTCATCTTTTATTTTAACTAATTCAGACTCCTTCAACTCGATCCACATGCGCCGCTCCTCACTCTTCGAAGACGCCCTGCTTAATTGATCAGTTAGGTTAGAATTGGTGACTCGAGTTTGAGTTAAACTACTATCTAGATGAGAAATTCGTGAATTAACATTTTTTAGTTCTTTTTCATATGAGGATTGTGGTACTTTAAATGAAACAAAAACCGATTGTACCTTCTTGATCAGTTCATCGAGCTCATTGAACTGCACGCTGAGCGGTTTGGCCGTAAAGCACATATCCTGCTGTTCCTTCGGTTCATTGCTTCTATCATCAGTGTTGTATCCCCTCATCTGAGACACTTTAGACACCATCAGGCACCTGCCTCCACTGTTCTCCTCTTTAGCCACACAAGCCTTTCCATGCGAAGGCTTCCTCACTTCATCGTCTTCTGAGTCGGTTGACCAAACTTCCATGCCACCGAACTCGTCATCAGCAACTGAACCCTGCACAATTAGAGCATTCATGGAAGGGTTAGCGGTAGATTTCTTCTTTCTCATCTCATCAAGCCTTTTCTACAACAAAGCTTCCTCATCCTTTTCCTCATCCTTTTCAGCCATCTTTTTGAGGACACAATCCTTAGCATAGTGGTTTTTCCCACCACAGTAGTAACAGCTTACTCCAGAATCACCATCTGTCTTCGGTTCCTTCTTGGGCTCTTCAACCTTCGGTTCATTGTTAACCTTTTCTGAACTATAACTCACCTGCCAGTTTCGGTTTTTGTTGCTGGGGAATCTCTTCTTAATGAACCTGTTGGGGTTAGACACCATCATAGCATAGTCCTCAGACGTGAGGTCATACTCCTCCAAGTTGAGGTCTTCATCCTCCATCACAGCTTTACTTTTTGACAGGAGGGCCAGTGAACCTAGGCTTGAAACAACGTTCTTTTCCTGCAGCACAATCTTCTCCTGAGTTTCGCCAAAGAATATGATTTAAACTGCTCATGGGCTTTAACTGTAGACACCACTGCTCTCCATTCTGACCTTAGACCATTTAAGAACGTAACCTTTTGCTCGATAAGCTTCCTTTCGATGTCATGTTTGATCATCTTGCTAAGAAGATGATTGAAGCGATCGAACGTCTGGGTCACAGTTTCTTCGGCTCCTTGACTGAATTCTCCAAACTCAGATAAGAGCAAGGTTTGGATAGAATGTTCAAGATCCTCGTCTGTAGAGTACAGTTCACGAAGTCTATCCCAAACTTCCTTTGCCGTCGTGCATGAGCTTACCAACCTGAAAGTGTCGGACTGAAGGGCGAATCTGATCAATCTTAACGCCTTGATATTGCACTGGAATTTATCCTTTTCATCTTGCGCAATATCTTTAACATCCTTCAGCAGATCATTGTACTCCTTTTGAGTTTTGATAATCCTCGACGTTGCAGAGTGAGAAAACGGTCCATTGATAATTGCTTCCCATATGAGGTATCCATTATCCTCAGATCCTATAACATAGTCTTCGAAGTGATGCGCCCAAACTTCATAATCATGGGTATATAAGATGGGAATCTTCGTGGTTGAACCAATGCTATTGGAAATATTGATTGGATTCGATTGCGACTCATCCATAATGATCTAATAACCTGTTTAAAGATCAGACTTGTAATAAATCAGATTAGGGCAAAACAATAAATATCAAGATACGTCAATAATGAGATGACGGCTCAATAAATATCAGTAATTGCGGAAAAACCCTAATTGAAACCTTTTCACAGAAAAGATGTGTATCGATTACACAGCCTCCCGCTCTGATACCAATTGATGAGATTAAAACTTAATCTTGAAGATCGATTAGATCTTAAACAGGTAAATAAATATTAACAGCAAGAACACGAAAATAAAGAACAAGTCAAGAATGAATCAAACGAGTCGAATGATTAAAATTAAACCCTCAGAAGAGCTCGATCAAGAACATCAACTGTAGAGGGTTGGAAGGTTTATAAGAACAATAAAGAAAATCAAAGCTATTGTAATTCTCTATCTTGTAATCTAGATCGTTAACTTCATTATGCATGCAAGCATATATTTATATAATAAACCTAACAGGCTCTCGGTTGGACAGGCCCAAACCGGAGTACAAAATAAATGGACTAACAGTTGAGCCCAATGACGCAATCTTCAAACGAATCTTTAACCCAACATAAACTTTTTGATATTATGTGAGAATTACCTGAAATCTAAGAAATATGCAACTGTAGAAAGCTCTCACAACTATAGCTTGATAGGAACCAGAATAGAAAATTTTGAATGATATTTGTGATACATCATACATACATTCTTCACAATCTGATTTGTATCTAATCTGTAAAGAAAAATATCAAGAACATAAAGTTTTTTACAGAAATTATCATTGAAAAATGAGTATTTGTTTCATAATCATATACCGGATTAAGACTATGACAATGCCAAATCCATTCACAGTCAAGAGGAACAACTAACGGCCCTTCAGTGATTTTAGACTCTGAATGTTTAGCAAGCACTGAAAGCCAACATGCATTGTACCTGAAATTAGTTTTTTTTTTCATTAAATTATAAGTATTTGTTACTAAAAAGGTAATAACGAATTGAGTTACCTATATATTGCCCATTGCAATGTCTGACCTTGATAAAGGCAACAGTTTCCGTCTACAACTGCAAGAAATTACAGCTGAAGCTTATCAGTAGTCAACAAATCTTCACTGATAAAGATACTTTGTGTTGCATTCCATTCAGATTCCTATTCTGTGTCCATTTTGATACACACCTAGAAATCAAGATAAATACAAGTAAGAAATCTATTGGTTTTTGTCAATATAAGATGAGTGTTGCTACCAATGTGAAAAACTCTAAACGATCCCCACCAAATCCAAAAGTAGGCCTGTAACTACAATTAAGATAAGAACATATCAAAATTATCTTACAAACCACTTCTTCTTTACTTATGTTATAAAGCACGACTTAACAGAAAAAGTAAATGTGGATTTCCAAGTTAACTTCTAATAGTTAACCAATATTTCCCTAATTTGGCATTGTAGCATCATCTTTAGTGATTAGCTGGTCAGCAAAATCTTGCCAATCATTTGATTTGGAAATATCCTCAGGTGGCAGGTCACAAGAACCATAGTCAATGGGATGAAATTACCAATATAGAAGCACAATTAACAAAGGTAAAGGGTGAAAACATTCTTTGAAGCATTTCAACAAACATCTTGTGTGCTAAAAACAAACAATACACATTTTCAAACTCTAAATGGTTGAAAATCCATCAATATGAAGGAAACTAATACAATATTCACGATTAAAGAAAGAAAATAGGAAACAAGCAATGGTAGAATAAATGAAGAACACTTATCTTTTTCTCCTTCTGTTATCTAATTAGTAGTTGCACAGAATAGAGTTCTTAAGAGGAAGAACAATCTGATATTCTATCGATCATCAAAAAATTCCCTAATTCTTATATTTCTCCTTTTACAAAGTTGTTGGTTTCATCTAGTAGACATCCAATATGCAGAAAGTAAAGGCAGTAGGTCAGATCGAAGCCAACATGATTGAATCAAAAAATCAGAAAGCGATATAAATATGAAGGCGTTTACCAAATCAGATCGATATGTAGGAGAAACATATCTGGCGATGAAGGCACAACGATAGAGGAAGAAGAAAGATATCAATCGTAATGGACTAGTCCGATGATGATAGAGAAACAAGCGAGAACGGATGTGAAATAACGGACAAACCGATTCAAAATCAAAACATCTTCAGTGGAGTTTTTTTTCTATGAAGAACATGAGAGCAAGGAGTGTGGAGGTCGACATAGATAAAGGTGGCCGATGAAGGGAGGAGGGAGGCGATCGACGCGGATGCTGGAGGAGGTTGGAAGCTATTCGACGGAGGTGAGTCGTCAGAGGATGGATCGTAGGTTTGAGCGAGAGAGGAAAACAGGTAGGAGAGAGAGATATATGAAAATTTATTTTATCAGATATTAGATTTAAGAAATCATTTAATTATACTTTTATTCCTATAATACCCCTGACTGAACTAATTAAGATACCCCTCCATCTTTTTTTGTCTATTTATTTACAAAAACGCAACCTTACATCTCGACCCTTCCTTTTTTTGATCCAACGTTCCACCTTTAGTTCTCGAGTTGTCAGGAAACTTTGAGTTTTCAAATGATCATTCATATATATATATATATATATATATATATATATATATATATATATATATATATATATATATATATATATATATATATATATATATATATATATATATATATAGGTTCAGATTCATTTGAGACCATTCTAATTTTGTGAGACCGTGAGACCAAATCTAAAAATAATTTTAAAATGCAAAATAAATGGAAAAATCCAAAAATTCTTTTTTTAAATATTATTTTCAGAACATGAATTAACTAAAAAAAATAAAAAAAAATAAAACAAATAAAAAAATCCTGTTTTTTTTTTCAATACGTGAAATATTCTAATAGAATATTACACTGTACATATTCTAAAAAGTAATTTTAAAATGCAAAATAAATGGAAAAATCTAAAAATTCTTTTTTTTTAAATATTATTTTCGGAACTTGAATTAACTAAAAAAAACTTTTAAAAAAAATCCCGTTTTTTTTGAAAAATACGTGAAATATTCTAATAGAATATTACACTGCACATATTGTCAAAAATAATTTTAAAATGCAAAATAAATGAAAAAATCTAAAAATTCTTTTTTTTAATATTATTTTCGGAACTTGAATTAACTAAAAAAAATAAAAAAAAGACGTCTCACGATCTCACAAAATTAGGCCGTCTCACATGAACCTAACCTTTTATATATATATATATATATATATATATATATATATATATATATATATATATATATATATATATATATATATATATATATATATGTATATATATATATATATATATATATATATATATATATATAAATATATATGTTCAGGTTCATTTGAGACCATTCTAATTTTGTGAGACCGTGAGACCAAATCTAAAAATAATTTTAAAATGCAAAATAAATGGAAAAATCCAAAAATTTTATTTTTAAATATTATTTTTGGAACTTGAATTAACTACAAAAAAATAAAAAAAAAAATTATATTTTTTTTGAAAAATACGTGAAATATTCTAAATAGAATATTACACTGTACATATTCTAAAAATAATTTTAAAATGCAAAATAAATGGAAAAATCAAAAAAATTCTTTTTTTAATTATTATTTTCGGAACTTGAATTAACTAAAAAAATAAAAAATAAATAAATAAATGCGTCTCCCGGTCTCACAAAATTAGGCCGTCTCACATGAACCTAACCCTATATATATATATATATATATATATATATATATATATATATATATATATATATATATATATATATATATATATATATATATATATATATATATATATATATATATATATATATATATATATATATATATATATATATATATATATATATATATATATATATATATATATGAGTTAATGTCACTGTAAACCCACCAATTATCCAGTTTTGGTTTAAAAGGTCCCTAATGTATTTTTTTGTTGGTCTAGATCATCAAACTTATATGTGACCTATTAATTATACCAATAATCTTATTTTTACCAGGTTTTATGGGTTACACCCACGAATTGAAGCTCCTTTTCCTTGTAAATCTCACTGGAAATACCATCCAACCACCTTACGCTACCATTCAAGCTTCCTTCGATAACCACCTGGTCCATCCAAATCTGCCCAGTGAAACACAACATGCTGAACAGTATTATCTTCGTGCAAAGTCTAGCAACTACAACCTCTACTAGAAACATCCCTCACCGTCGGCTTCACTGTAGCTACTGAGAACCGCCACCCTTATATCAAATTGGCCACCTTTTTATGCACCTGCAAACCGCTGTCAACATCCCCCAGTCATGAACCTGTTTTCCTCGGCCCCCTTACCCTCACAAGGTGTCAGAGAAAAATTTGGCCAACCTTGAAGAGTTGTATATGTGATTTTCTGATGGAACTCAACTTAGTCATAGGAATATACATAAACGATCTATTATCATGACAGATAATAACTGCGAGAAGTAGCAGAACTCATCATCTTTACTGAAAATGCTGGAAAAGAGACAATAACTTTCATAAAGATGATGTTTTTTATCTTTGTGTGGGCTACCAAAGCTATCAGGTTTGTGCCAAAATGTCAACAAAATGGAGCTGTTACAACTCATGGAGTCGGAACTTGAAATAATTCCAAATATCACAAGCATTTATCCTAGGAATAATCTGGAAGCATTTAATTTTTTTTGAAGGAACATGTAAATATGGTTTATGATGCTACGATTCAAATAATATTTTCAATTAAAAGTTATAAAAACTTGTTTGTTTTGATCATCTTTAAGATATTGATGTGAGTGGGCGTGGCTCCATTAAAGTATTATTCAAGATTGACTTGGATTGTATCGGTGAAATTAGAGGAGAAGGTTGCAACAGTAACAACTTGAGAAGAATTAAATTGTAGGGATTGTGTGGAGGATAAAAGTGCAGATAGCTCTCGTCTCCTCATCGGTGGATTTCAAGCTGTTCTCGATATTTCCCCGGTGGTATAAAGCTCGATGGTGTAAGGAGGAAATGTAGTTGATGGTTAAAATGGTGGAGTTTGTAATATTAAGATGGTTGAGTTTGCAGGTGTGCCGGGAGATGGTGTTCGGTAGGCTGTGTTTCACTGTGGAGATTCGACTGGAGCAGGTGGTTGTCAAAGAAAGCTTGAATGGTGGTGTATGTGGTTGGATGGTATTTCTAGTGATGAATTTTCGACAGGTGGTGATGGTGTATGGCAGTGGATGGTGAAGCCGATGGTTGAAGGTAAATAGCATGTAGCATCATACAACATCAAAATTTAGAATAAAACATGGAAAGTTTCAGCAACCATGCCGCGGCGATAATAATAGCTCAGATACTTAAGGATTTCATATTAGAGATTTACAAGGAAAATGAGCTTCAATTTGTGGGTGTAACCGGTAAAACCGGGTAAAAAATAGATTGTTGGTATAATTAACAGGTCACATATAAGTTTAATGACTTAGACCACCAAAAAAATACATTAGTCACCTTTTAAATCAAAACCGAATAAATGGTTGGGTTACCGTGACATTAACCCTATTAATTATTACTCGCACCATCTACGTATGTGAATAGCTTTCCAGAATTACACCTATTATTTATTGTTGGACCATCTACAATTATTCTTTCTCATATTTTCAAATATAAGGTTGGCCGGTATGAAAACATTTGTATGTTTAGGAACCGACATGGCAACGTCCTTCCATGTGTGAACACTGTCACCTATTGACGTTAGGTGCATTGTGGAGTAATGCTCTTCACGGACGATTATACACACTTTGGTTGGCTGAAGGAAAGTGTCAATCATTCGACACTTGAGTGGAACGCTCGACATAAAAAATATATTAATTATTAAATGTTAAACCAAACCATGTTTACCTATAAATACTAAAACTTTTAAAAGTTATTCACACTATAAACACATCAATTTTATTTTTGCATACAAACCCATTACTATAGTTCAAACCCATCATTATATGGTATGGTGTTTTTGGAAATCTATCTATCTTATTTTGATAACTGTCATGAATAAAACACTTATAATGATTTGTTTTTTTTCCTATATAGTCATAAATGTTCACTTATAGTCACCGTTTCTAAATATTATCATGGTCATGATTGATTTTTGGAGATATGAATGTAATTAAGCTGTTAGGATAAGTTATATTACTAACATGTTTAATAGTTTATCATTACTATTGTTTATATACATCGATAAATAAAAAATTAGGACGTTACAAAAAATAGTTTATACTAACGTGTTATTCATTTTATTATGATTATTGATAACTTTTGCTGAAATGTTTAATATTATGTTGTCAATAGTGAATACTATTTACATTTGGTCACTCATTGGACAATTAAACGGTGACCATTAAATGGTTATAGTGATGTATTTTTTTATATAGAGTCACAAATGTTCACTTATAGTCACCGTTTGTAAATATTATTGTGACCGTTGTTGACTTTTGGAGATACAAAAGTAATTAAGTTGTAAGGATAAAGTATCTTTACTAACATGTTTAATGGGTTAGCATTACTATTGTTTACATCCACCGACAAATAAAAAATTAGAATGTCACTAAAAATGATCTATACTAACATGTTATTTCTTTTATTATGATTATTCATAATGTTTGCTGACATGTTTAATATTATATCGTCAATATAATGTATATTTACTCACTCATTTGACAATTAAACAATGACCATAAAATACTTATAGTGATATGTTTTTTTCTTATATAATGATAAATATTTATTTATAGTCACCATTTATAAATATTATCGTGGCCATTATTGAATTTTGGAGACACAAATGTAATTAAGTTGTCTACATAAGTTTTCTTTACTAACATTTTAATGGTTTCTCATTACTATTGTTTACGGTTTAACTCGTCACAAAAAATGAGCTATACAGAAACTAATACGTTTATTTATTATTTACACTGTAGAATGGTTTTTTTTAATTTAGTTGCACATATTGACCACCTTTCATTACTATGACGTACAAAAACGAAAATATAAAATATAATGTAATAAAAAAAGTTATTTTCTAATAATATTAATTATATAAAGTTATTTCATCTAAAAACATACATATATACAATGATATAAACCAAGTAAACTAAACTCTATTTTTTTTATTAGGAGCACTGTTGTTTTTAGTTGCTGCACTCCTTAGCCCGGTTGCTTGCTGGATACTAACTCTTGGGTTGCTTTTTCTTAGGCTCGGTTTGGGCTTTTCTATATCGGAAGACAAAGAAAAAGGAACCATGCACTCCCAAGAAAGTTTTTGCAATTGTGTTTTCCACAACTTTCACATGGAAATGGAAAAGAGTACATACGACACGATCAACAAAATATGGCGTGAGCTAGCAAGTTTAATATCTTAAAAACAGGAAAAAATAGTGGGAGCAACGATTTCAATATTTTATAAACCGCGTCCCAACAATACAAGCTTAGCAACGACATCAACCGTTTGGCCACCAAAAAGTGTGGTTGGTTTGTCGTGTGGGTCCGGTCTTTAATTTGGAATCCCTTCTAGAATTGACCGCCAACTCCAGGAAAAGGTCAAGAACATCCATGTAGAATATTGTTTTTGGCCTTGACCTCAATGATGACATCGACGAGACCGATGGGGAGGTTCCACCGGACGTCGTATTTATCGATAGCGGGAAGGGACAAAGCTAAACGGGAAACATAATCGTCCGCAACAAAGAGGGCCAATGACATTCTTTCGGAAAAAATAGAGAAACATTAAAAAAAATTGAAAATATGGTGGAAGTTCTTCGCCAAAAATTAATAATTACCAATCTTAAAATTTTGAACACAACGCCTCAATCGGATATCACACCGGTAAATCTAACAACATTTTTAACACTTCAATGCAAGGTTCGTGAAAAATAGGATGATCAGTTCTTATGTTTTCTTAATTTATTTATGCATGTTTTAATTTATATGTTTTTTATTAGTAATATAGGTTTCAATTTCTATGTTTTAATTTTTATGTATTTTTAATTGGTAATATAGATATTTTTTAATTTTTTTTAATATCCTTTAGTAAATTATTTATTTGGTTGTAACATCCCAAATTTCGAGACCAAAAATTTTATTTTTGAATTAATAATTTATAAACATTTTACCATAACATTGTCAATAAAGCATCACATTACAAAATCATAATGTTGTATCCCAAACCATGACATCAAAAGTAATGAAAACCAGAGTACAATCCCAGAAACCCAATGCAGAAACCATGTGTGTGTGTGATACGCTACTACACCGACGACTCTTTCTCCTTCGACAAAGAGGTACCTGAAACCAAAACCACAACTGTAAGCACAAAGCGTAGTGAGTTCCCCCATCATACCACATACAATATCATATCATTGGTATCTTTCAACCGGTAACTGCCATCGCTATCTTTCAACCGGTATCTGCCATCGGTATCTTTCAACCGGTAACCGCCACCGGTATCTTTCAACCGGTATCTGCCATCGGTATCTTTCAACCGGTATCCAGGGACTATTTCACCCCCTACTGCTATCATACAATATCAAGATATAATCATACAATCAGGCACATCTGGGGTACTGGCCTACTCTTCGATGCTAACGACCGATGTCAGGGAAAAACTATTCCCTACTACTACCACTAACATACACATTGCATATCATACATGCATATCTCATGACCTTATAACATAAACATACCAAGATAATTTTCACAGGGAGAATTATCCACCAAATACTCCTGATGATTGGCCGGCATTGTGGCCTTAGACCCACCCCTACTGGAAGGTAACTCACCTCGATGTCGTACAGTGTCTGAACTATCTTCTGCGTACAAGTCGACTACCCATGACCCCTCGATCCCTACACGACAATACTTCAAAGTTATTCATTTAAGTATGCAACCCCAACTAGGGTCATACCCATTTAGTCAAAGTCAAAATTGGTCAAAGTCAACTTCCAGTTGACCTGAATCGCAGAGTTGGTCTACCAACTCGTCGAGTCCATACCCCTCAACTCGATGCAAATCCCCATCTCCACTCGTCGAGTCTGGCAAGAACTCGATGGGTTCTTCTTCGATCTTACCCTCAGGGCTAACTTCATCTGACTCGCCGAGTTCACCTTGAACTCATCGAGCCCACCTCCCTCTTATGAACACGTCCAGTCTACGACTTGCCGAGTTGTATGAACAACTCGTCGAGTCCGTAGGAGATTCCCTTGGACTCGCCTAGCCTGCTCCAAGCACTCGTAAAGTCCCATGACTCCCAGACCCTCTAATGAGGTTGAACAACTAAGGGACCTTCCGTGCTCTCATCTAGTCCTTCGACAGAAGGATTTTATGGTTGTTACGCTCCGACTCGTCGAGTCCCAAGAATGAATCGCCGAGTTCACTCTTGATCATCACCATACAGTCGATCTAAAGGGGTCTTAATACACCAAAAACTACAGATATGGCCTCCTAGTTCCCATTTTACACGTAAAGTCCCGAACTTGATGCACATGCAAGGGGTTTTTGCTCAAAAAACCATAAGAAGTGACCTACAAGAGGCATGGGGCTCTCATGGCCATAAAGTTGACACCTTTAAGCCATGAGACCCCTTTTAAGGCCCAGATCTGAAGTGAAACCCCATTCAATCCCTTCATAATCCAAAAATGGCTTAGAAAGCCCCCAAAATCCCAACTCCAAAGATGAATAATCACATAAAAGACCAAGACAAGAGATTTTTACCTTGAATGAACTGGAAATGGAACAAATCTCCTGGATCTTTAAGCCACAACTTGCACTCCCAAGCTCCTTTCCTCTTCTCAAGCTTCACAACCCACCAAAATACACCAAAATGGCCTTAGAGCACACACACAATGCTAGGGTTTCGATATACTAGCTTATGGGAGTGATAAGGACGAAGGAGGTTGGGATAAGTTGTTTAAATAGGGTGCAAACCCTCAGATTTAGGGTTTCACTCAAATAGTACCTACTCGCCGATTTAGGCTCCCAACTCGTCGAGCAGGCCACTTAAACTCCCCCGCGGTCACGACTTTACTCGACGAGTTGGGCCATCAACTCGTCAAGTCTCAAAACAAATACAATAGACCTTGAATTAAATATGCACCAGGAATCAGGTGTTACATCGGTTTTAAAAATTATGTTTATTTTATATAATGTAATATAAAAAATATAAGAAAGTGAAAAAGTTAAAGTAAAGGGTATAACAATTTCCAAGAGTTTGTTATGTTGTGCTAGTGTTGTTGCGAAGATGATGTGGTGATGAAGTAATATCACTTTTCTAGTGGACAAATAGTGAGCATATCCATTATCCTAACTTGTTAGATTTTGCAATTTTATATATATATATATATATATATATATATATATATATATATATATATATATACTCTAGTAAATCAAAATCCTTTCTGATACATTTCATATTCTCATTCATTTTGTCACATGCCATTTTATAATTATTTTAAATTAATTTTTTTATGTCATGTTATGGGGTTTTTTTTTTCATTTTATTAAATTCTACATAGTATTTAAATGTAATAATAAATGAATATTAATTTTAGTTATGGATTTACCTTCTAATTTTGAAATTCCTAAATTAAAGCCCCATTGTTTAATTCTATTTATTTATTTAAAATATTTGTTTGAATTTGAAAGAGAAAAAAACACTTCAATTTTAACAATTCAATATTTTTTTTTCATTTTTCTTAGCAATTCAAAATTTTAAAATATTTAGACCTTTATTTATTTATTTTTATATAAACTCATTTAATACATGTGCCTCATAACTAGTATATACGAAAGCACAAGATATGTGAAAGTCAATTGACTTTTTTCTAGCCAATATTTTTGGAAACAAAGACCATCATTACTCTCCAAATATCGTGTTTACACATTTTTTGGCTAAATAAAAAGGTCAAACGAGCTTTTGTTGTTGAAATGTGAATATATGCATATCTATATTTGTATATATGCAAATCTATATGTGCATATATGCATATATTGTATTTATTTTTCAAAGCAATACGACACGGAACTCTGAAGTCACGTTTAGAAGAATACAACTTGAAAACATCAATAAATTATAAAATAAATTAAAAACTATAAATTTGCATATATGCATATTTTGTGTATATTCGAATGTGTATATATGTCTTGAGGTCGAATTTAGTTATGAGGTGTCGAAGTGTCCTTTGTCTTATATTAGTTTCGAAGTCAGTCTTGTATGTGTGCATAAAGGCGTGTCTTAGTGTCGAAGCATTCTTGTATAAGCCCTTGGGTATTTTTTGTATGCTTATGTAATCCCTATAAATAGGTGATATGTACTAGAGTTAGAGTAACTTTTGAGCCTTCGCTACTTTTACTCTAAACTTTCTTTGTATCTTTTAGAAGCTATAATCGAGCCATCCCGATCTTATTTACTTTTTGTGTTCATAATTCAATCTAAACACTGATTTTGTTTCTTACACTCGATCTATAACAACTACATTTGGTATCAGAGTATAATTCATACAGTTGTTTTCTAATTTTCTCAAGTTTTCAAAAGTTTTTGAGTCTCCTTCTAGATTCAAAATATTTCGCACTTTTGATTTTGAAAATCCTTACAGATCTTCTATATTGATTCGATTCTGCTTTTAGTTTGTTTAATCGAGTGTTTAGTGTTTGATTTCTGAAAGATTCATTCCTTAGATTCATCTTATTTAATCTTTTCAACCTTTGATTCCGTAAAACAATGGCGAATTTTGTTATAAACACGATGGCTTCTTATTCTCATCTTCTTGGTTCCTCAACCAATAACCCTATGTTGATTCCTGATTACTATTATCAACAGTCAGATAGGATGGAAGACTATCTGAATGGAGTTGATGAAGATCTCTAGAAATTTATTATTGGTGAAGTCCATTCTCCAAGTATGTTACAACATGTTGGGACTACTGCTTCCAATCCATATGTTGCTCGACAAGCAGAGAAACAGAAGAATAATGAGAAAGATGCTTGTGTGAACTCTGTGGTGCTCTTCCACTGGTGGTTTATAACTATTTGTGTGGATACAGGACATCTAAAGAAATTTGGGATTCTTTGAAACATAAGTATCAAGGGAGTGAGAAGACGACGAAAAGCTCTATTAAGCAATGTCTACTTGAGTTAGGAAATTTCAAGCAGAAAGAAGGTGAGAATATTGAGCTTTACTATGATCGTCTGAATGAATTAATATTCAAGTGTAGTAGATATGGAGTCAACAACTCAACAATGGAGTACAACTTGACTTTCTGATTGGGGCTTCATAAGGAGTGGCACAATGTCGGTTTGATGATAAAAACTCAGCAATACTTCGACAACTTTTCTCTTAGAAATATTTACAACGAGTTAAAGGCTCATGAAATCGAAGTCAACTAGATCGTTGAGGAAGCGTGAATAACTTTGGGTGGTCCTCTAGTCTTGATGTCAAAGCGACAAATAGATAAGATGAAATTGAGCCAACAGAGAATGAAGGATCAGAAGCTGAATGCCTGATTTTCAATTCTGATGATGAATCTATGGCTTTTTACTCAAACAATAAAGTAAAGAAATTCTTCAAGAATCCATTCAATTTGAGGTCTAAAACAAAGTGATTCGAAAGCAAGTTCTTTTGTGAAGGGTGTGAGAGAGGAGAAGAAAGTGGAGAAGGAAGTTCAGTAAGAGGATGTAAAGAAAGAGAAGAAGCTAAAGGGTGACTTTGGGTTCGATTGTCATTATTGCAATGGGGAAAACCACATGGCTAGTGACTGTATGTTACGAATGATAGATGAGAAGAAAAATAGAGTAAAACATGAAGAATAATATGTGGAGTGGCTTGAAGAAGTTAAAGAAAAGATGAAGGGTATGTCTTTGGTTGCTAGAGGGAGTGGTGAAGAGGATGGCACATATTAGATCTGGTCATCTGGATCAGACGACAAGGAGATGCGAAATCCCATGCATGGTGTTTTTTATGCTAATTTCGAAGAGGGAAGTGAGGAAGAATAGAAAGTAACTGGCAAATGCTTTGTTACTACCGCTGCTGACAAGTCTCCCATGACTTTTAAGGTACGTACTCTTCTCGAAACCTTTAATATTCCCTGTAGTTCATATCATTCAATTATATATGAGTTTGATGTAGATGTTATGTATGTTAATGATTTGCTAATCTATGCTAGTAGTGATGCTGAAAGGTCAAAATCATTAATGCTAGAAACACAGAAGAATTTGGAGTTCAAGAAGTCTAGAATAGACAAATTAGAATTGGAGCTTACGAATGTTAATGGTGATAGATACTATTTAAGTTTAGAAGTTTAAGTTTTCTTAAAATAGCGAAATATATATTGTAACTTAGAAAAATGGCTTTATGCCGAGTTAACTAATTTTCATTATTCTTCGGACATAAGCAAAGAACAACATAGGAAAATTTTACCCTTTTTGAATTTCGAAAGGGAGAAAATTGATGTGACTTCCTATGACTGTGAGAAAAAGGTCTCTAAGTTTGACAAGGTCCCAAACGATACATATGCATATGGTCTTGTTGATATTGTTGAATGTCTAGATGCAAATGATCTTGTTGATATTGTGAATAAGAACTTGACCAAAAATGAACAAATGAAAATTTTGAAAAGAACTAAAACTTTGATCTCTGACTCAGAAACCAATTTTGCTGATATCGAAGATAGTTGTGATACTATTAGTAAAATTGAGGAAGAGGAACTTGTTGACTGTTCAAAGTTATATGTCATTAATGTCACTTATTTGGCTAAGGGTAAAAGAATTTGTGATGATTCTAAAGTTGACACTTACCTACCCTCTACTTTGAAAGTTCATGACCCTGGACATGTAACTGTCGAGGATAGTCGAACAGATAGCGATGATGATGAAGAAGTTTCAAATGAAACAAATATTCCAAGAGTTGTTTTTGATCAAGTATATGAGGATATAAAGAAATTTGAAAAGATAATGAAGGAAAAAGGTCCTCATCATCTCGAATCAAACTCTGTTGTTTATCCTAACTTCAAGTGTACATATGATGTTGTTTTTCCGAATCAAGTGTTTGTTACATCAGGAAATGGTGACAAAGTAAAACCAAAGATCCACAAATTGTTGATGCAGACAACAAAGAAGTTTCGAGAGAAGGTTTTTTCTCAAACCAAAGCACAGTTGAAAACAATCTTAATAAAAACTCATCCACTTTTCAAAGAGAAAAACCAAAATGAAGTTGGAAAATTAAATGTGAAAAGTCAACTATTGTCAAACAATCTAATGAAACAGTTTCTCAAAAACCAAATCAAAATGCTCTAAATTTCAAAGAACAAATTCAAAAGATTTCAAAAGTATATGGTATTTCGATGTCTAAATCACGAAAGAAGGTATATTGGCAAAATACTGAGTCTCATAAGAAACAACATGTTTTGTCAACAAAATCGTCTAAAAAAGAAAAGACTTAACACATTCAGACCAATTCTCAATATGAGCCGTTCGTTAAAAACAAATCGTTCCAAAACCCTTTCTGAAACAAAAAGATGTTTCAAAGAAAAATTTAAATGTCTCAAATCAACCTCCAAAACCGAATGTTCAAAAACCAAGAAATGAAAATTTTGATAAAAACCAACAATCAAGGAATTATGTTTCTAATCAACAAAATGCAAGGTTTTCACAAAATTCTTTTCAAAGAAATGGTTTTCAATCTAATGAGAAAAGGAATTTCACTAGTTTCGTAATCACAACTGTAACAACGTGAAAATTTAAAACAAAATTTTCATTTTTAAAATGCCTACTTTTCATAACACTTTGTATAACAATCTCATTTGTTCAAATTTTCAAAACATAACTCCATAATTGGCTAATTAACCATCCAGTATCCTCAAACATTACTCTTCCTCTGGTGTGTACAATCAAGCCGGTGTCGTCCCGCTATCCTGAGAAAACCTGAAACACATATCACATAACACGGTAAGCACGAAGCTTAGTGAGTTCCCCAAAATACCACATACAACACATATTAGCCACTCAAGGCTATAACTCTGTGGACCCTCTGGTCCTAACTTTGTGGACCCTCCGTCCTAACTCTGTGGACCCTTTAGTCCTAACTCTATGGACCCTCCGTGTCACACCCCCAAACCAGAACGGCGGAAACGTTCAGGGGCGGAGGACGTCATATTCAGTATCATAACAGTTCATAGAAAGGAAAGTACACACCACCATACATATTAAGGTTGCCAAAATGTTTACATAATTGTATTCGTTACATGTTCAACAGATAAATACATAAACATTTTTCAAAAGAAGTAATTAACGTCAGCACGTTAATCCTCAAAAGTTGATTTCCAAACCTACTTAACGGTTCCCTGAGAATACAAGTTATTTCAAGGAAAAAGTGTCAACAATTAAGTTGGTGAGTTCATAAGTGATTTAGAAACATTGAATGCCATTCCAAAATGAGTGTATATTTTTCCAAGAAAATCCCTTATTTTCTTATAAAAGTATGAAATGCATGAGAGTATTTGTGTTGAAAAATGTAGCTAGTTGAACCAAGAAAATTCCTTATTTTCCTAATAGTTGTTTGGTTTGTATACAGGAAAAACCCTTATTTTCCTAACATAACTGGCAGTCTCTAAGACCGAAAATAGCAAGCAACCGACGTGCTTAAAAGTTGTGGCATAGTTTTATATAATAAAGCTATACGAAGATCGCACTTGTTAGATGAAGAATAGTTTTAATAGCTACTCATTCATAAAAGCATAATACCATAATAATTGTATATCCGGTGAGTTTTATAACCATACTAAACATAATATGCCTGTAGCGACGTTCTTCAGGCGTCGTAGCGTTATGACAACTGTCACCCCAAAAGACGGACTGTAGCTAACAGTCAGGGCGCGGGATCATGACTTCCCGTATAGATCTATACACATTTGACACGTTCTCCGAACGGGAGACTCTGGTTATAGACAGGACTTGTAGCGATACCTTTTAGCAAAAGGTAGTATTTGAAGATGTACATGTCTCACGGATTCTCAACTAAGTCTGTATTAAAGTAGTAGTTTTGTATGTAAAGTTTATCCTTTTTCACAATGTCCAACAAAGCATAAATCATAAGTTCTTTGAATGCATAAAATGGTTTAGCAAAGATGGTTACCCTTGATATAATGTATTTGTATGTATACGTATAAATAAAACATATTTCTATTTATAAACATCTTTTATCCCAAGAGGGTAAAGTTGTGTTGTGAGGTATTTTGCATGATAATGACTTCATAAGATAGTTAAAACAACAGTATGAAAAGTATAGCAAAAGATCGATGTTTCACATGATTTTAGTCGTGTGTTTACTTGTATTCCCCCCCTTAAAAGTGTATAAAAGCATTTACAAAACATTTGAAAGTGTAGATTATAGGGGTATGAACTCACTTGATTGATTAGGGAAAACGAGAAGAAAATCGAGCAGAACTTCGGCTCGTGAAAGTCGATTTTCCTCGGGATTCTCGGGAATCTCGGAAATCTTGGGAGAGTAGAACCTTCCTTAGGAACTTGAGTGTGAAAACCGGGGCTTCGGGAGGGCTTCGGGAGCTTAACCGCAGAGTTTCAGCACGAGAGAGGGAAGAATGGAGCACCTAAACCCGGCACCCCAAGAGTTCTATTTATAGGGGGTATTTTTGAGTGCCACGTCGTGGCTAGGGTTGGCCACGTCGTGGGGAGCAAGCCCTATCCCCTTCCGTTGATTGGACGCCCTCAGTCGCTTGCCGGGTCGCGGCCAAGCTGTGCCACGTCATGGGGGCCTGACAGCCTCAGATTTTGGACCCCGAACTTGTAAAATCCATAACTTTCGCATACGAGCTCCGTTTTCGACGTTCTTTATATGCACGCGTAGCTAAAAATATGATCTACAACTCTCGTTTAGACTTCATCAGCAAATTATGAATTTATTTTTAATTATTTATTTTTAACGGGCCGGAACACGAAAAGTCCGTTAAAATTCCATAACTTCTTCATCCGATGTCCGTTTTCGTCAGACTTTTCGCCGTTGCGCTACTAATGTTGAGACCTTCGATTCTCATTTAGGTTGTTTTGGTCAAAAGTATCTCGAGCTCTATTTCGAGTTTTTAGCTGTCTACTGCTATACCCGAACCTTGGAAAAATCATAACTTCCTCATACGAAGTCAGATTTGGACGTTCTTTTTATGTACGCTCACGGTTTGATGTTATCTATAACTTTTATTTAGATACTTAAAGCTAAAAACTATTGTATTGAAACTTCGCGTTTTTCGTTTAATCGGTGTTGCCGGTTTTGTTGGGAATTTTAGAATGGTTATAACTTCCTCGTTATAACTCGGATTTTTGTGTTCTTTATATGTATGAAAACCTTGTTACGATATTTACCACTTAGTGTACTCAATTACGGTTTTATAAAAGTTTAAATTTTGACCTGAATTTTGCTGTTGTTACATTATCCCCCCGTTAGAGAGAATTTCGTCCCGAAATTCGCATTTTGACTGGGACTCCAATTCTTGCGGGCAGGCGAGAGTGCTTCTGGTCGATTTGTTCCTCTTGTTCCTTTATGAATCTAGATCCTAATGTGCGTGTTTCAGCGGACCTTCATTACTCCGCCTATCACTTCGACCGATCGGGATCGTGTGGTTTTGGGTTTATTTACTTATGTTCTTCTAAATGTTAGAATATTCACTCGATGCATTAGGGCAGCTACGTTTTGAAGTTCATGGTTGAATTCACTCCTAGTTTCTGAGCTTGGATTTGACTCGTTGTATGTGTGGTATTTCTAAATGATCTGTTGGGGGATACTACGGGAAGGTTGTAAAGATATAGTACTCCTCACATGAGTACCTCGGGGTTTTGAAACTTGAAACCAATTGGGTTTAGTGTCGGGTTTGTCGTGATAAATCGATCGAGTTTCGTTAGTCGATGGTTAAAGTGAAAGGGTCTACTGGTATGGGTAGTAGGGGTCTCCTGCTAGGTGGAAATCCAGCCATTGTGTTTGTACGAGAATAAGGAGATAAGGATTGTCTAGAACTAAGGCACACAAGGTTGACCTCAACGTTAAACTATCGTATTCATAAAATATTCCTATAGTATTCTAAATGTTATGTTTGATTCTAAAGTTTATAAGTTCGGTAAGTTTTAAATTTGTTGTCCATTGCAGACACTCCTTGGCATACGTTAGTCGGCTCTTGGACAAATATAGTTGATCAGGCTATATTCTTCCCAGTTCCGATTACATGTCCCAAGGCATACCTGCACTGCGCAACTTATTTATAATACTTCTATATTGTTTTAGTTATGATACCGACCATGTTATTAATATGAAATTAATGCATGCCTACTTTACAAAACTAAATAAATTTAATTTTAAAAGTATGACTCTTACTCAGAGTGTTTTTGCCCAGTTGTGTTTATAGTTGTATATCAAAAATGGTTTTGATATACTTAGTTCACTATAAACAATGCTCTGATACCAATCTATCACACACCCAAACCAGAACGGCGGAAACGTTCAGGGGCGGAGGACGTCATATTCAGTATCATAACAGTTCATAGAAAGGAAAGTACACACCACCATACATATTAAGGTTTCCAAAATGTTTACATAATTGTATTCGTTACATGTTCAACAGATAAATACATAAACATTTTTCAAAAGAAGTAATTAACGTCAGCACGTTAATCCTCAAAAGTTGATTTCCAAACCTGCTTAACGGTTCCCTGAGAATACAAGTTATTTCAAGGAAAAAGTGTCAACAATTAAGTTGGTGAGTTCATAAGTGATTTAGAAACATTGAATGCCATTCCAAAATGAGTGTATATTTTTCCAAGAAAATCCCTTATTTTCTTATAAAAGTATGAAATGCATGAGAGTATTTGTGTTGAAAAATGTAGCTAGTTGAACCAAGAAAATCCCTTATTTTCCTAATAGTTGTTTGGTTTGTATACAGGAAAAACCCTTATTTTCCTAACATAACTGGCAGTCTCTAAGACCGAAAATCGCAAGCAACCGACGTGCTTAAAAGTTGTGGCATAGTTTTATATAATAAAGTTATACGAAGATCGCACTTGTTAGATGAAGAATAGTTTTAATAGCTACTCATTCATAAAAACATAATACCATAATAATTGTATATCCGGTGAGTTTTATAACCATACTAAACATAATATGCCTGTAGCGACGTTCTTCAGGCGTCGTAGCGTTATGACAACTGTCACCCCAAAAGACGGACTGTAGCTAACAGTCAGGGCGCGGGATCATGACTTCCCGTATAGATCTATACACATTTGACACGTTCTCCGAACGGGAGACTCTGGTTATAGACAGGACTTGTAGCGATACCTTTTAGCAAAAGGTAGTATTTGAAGATGTACACGTCTCACGGATTCTCAACTAAGTCTGTATTAAAGTAGTAGTTTTGTATGTAAAGTTTATCCTTTTTCACAATGTCCAACAAAGCATAAATCATAAGTTCTTTGAATGCATAAAATGGTTTAGCAAAGATGGTTACCCTTGATATAATGTATTTGTATGTATACGTATAAATAAAACATATTTCTATTTATAAACATCTTTTATCCCAAGAGGGTAAAGTTGTGTTGTGAGGTATTTTGCATGATAATGACTTCATAAGATAGTTAAAACAACAGTATGAAAAGTATAGCAAAAGATCGATGTTTCACACGATTTTAGTCGTGTGTTTACTTGTATTCCCCCCCTTAAAAGTGTATAAAAGCATTTACAAAACATTTGAAAGTGTAGATTATAGGGGTATGAACTCACTTGATTGATTGGGGAAAACGAGAAGAAAATGGAGCAGAACTTCGGCTCGTGAAAGTCGATTTTCCTCGGGATTCTTGAGAATCTCGGAAATCTCGGGAGAGTAGAACCTTCCTTTGGAACTTGAGTGTGAAAACCGGGGCTTCGGGAGGGCTTCTGGAGCTTAACCGCAGAGTTTCATCACGAGAGAGGGAAGAATGGAGCACCTAAACCCGGCACCCCAAGAGTTCTATTTATAGGGGGTATTTTTGAGTGCCACATCGTGGCTAGGGTTGGCCACGTCGTGGGGAGCAAGCCCTATCCCCTTCCGTTGATTGGACGCCCTCAGTCGCTTGCCGGGTCGCGGCCAAGCTGTGCCACGTCGTGGGGGCCTGACAGCCTCAGATTTTGGACCCCGAACTTGTAAAATCCATAACTTTCGCATACGAGCTCCGTTTTCGACGTTCTTTATATGCACGCGTAGCTAAAAATATGATCTACAACTCTCGTTTAGACTTCATCAGCAAATTCTGAATTTATTTTTAATTATTTATTTTTAACGGGCCGGAACACGAAAAGTCCGTTAAAATTCCATAACTTCTTCATCCGATGTCCGTTTTCGTCAGACTTTTCGCCGTTGCGCTACTAATGTTGAGACCTTCGATTCTCATTTAGGTTGTTTTGGTCAAAAGTATCTCGAGCTCTATTTCGAGTTTTTAGCTGTCTACTGCTATACCCGAACCTTGGAAAAATCATAACTTCCTCATACGAAGTCAGATTTGGACGTTCTTTTTATGTACGCTCACGGTTTGATGTTATCTATAACTTTTATTTAGATACTTAAGGCTAAAAACTATTGTATTAAACTTCGCGTTTTTCGTTTAATCGGTGTTGCCGGTTTTGTCGGGAATTTTAGAATGGCTATAACTTCCTCGTTATAACTCGGATTTTTGTGTTCTTTATATGTATGAAAACCTTGTTACGATATTTACCACTTAGTATACTCAATTACGGTTTTATAAAAGTTTAAATTTTGACCTGAATTTTGCTGTTGTTACATTATCCCCCCGTTAGAGAGAATTTCGTCCCGAAATTCGCATTTTGACTGGGACTCCAATTCTTGCGGGCAGGCGAGAGTGCTTCTGGTCGATTTGTTCCTCTTGTTCCTTTATGAATCTAGATCCTAATGTGCGTGTTTCAGCGGACCTTCATTACTCCGCCTATCACTTCGACCGATCGGGATCGTGTGGTTTTGGGTTTATTTACTTATGTTCTTCTAAATGTTAGAATATTCACTCGATGCATTAGGGCAGCTACGTTTTGAAGTTCATGGTTGAATTCACTCCTAGTTTCTGAGCTTGGATTTGACTCGTTGTATGTGTGGTATTTCTAAATGATCTGTTGGGGGATACTACGGGAAGGTTGTAAAGATATAGTACTCCTCACATGAGTACCTCGGGGTTTTGAAACTTGAAACCAATTGGGTTTAGTGTCGGGTTTGTCGTGATAAATCGATCGAGTTTCGTTAGTCGATGGTTAAAGTGAAAGGGTCTACTGGTATGGGTAGTAGGGGTCTCCTGCTAGGTGGAAATCCAGCCATTGTGTTTGTACGAGAATAAGGAGATAAGGATTGTCTAGAACTAAGGCACACAAGGTTGACCTCAACGTTAAACTATCGTATTCATAAAATATTCCTATAGTATTCTAAATGTTATGTTTGATTCTAAAGTTTATAAGTTCGGTAAGTTTTAAATTTGTTGTCCATTGCAGACACTCCTTGGCATACGTTAGTCGGCTCTTGGACAAATATAGGTGATCAGGCTATATTCTTCCCAGTTCCGATTACATGTCCCAAGGCATACCTGCACTGCGCAACTTATTTATAATACTTCTATATTGTTTTAGTTATGATACCGACCATGTTATTAATATGAAATGAATGCATGCCTACTTTACAAAACTAAATAAATTTAATTTTAAAAGTATGACTCTTACTCAGAGTGTTTTTGCCCAGTTGTGTTTATAGTTGTATATCAAAAATGGTTTTGATATACTTAGTTCACTATAAACAATGCTCTGATACCAATCTATCACACACCCAAACCAGAACGGCGGAAACGTTCAGGGGCGGAGGACGTCATATTCAGTATCATAACAGTTCATAGAAAGGAAAGTACACACCACCATACATATTAAGGTTTCCAAAATGTTTACATAATTGTATTCGTTACATGTTCAACAGATAAATACATAAACATTTTTCAAAAGAAGTAATTAACGTCAGCACGTTAATCCTCAAAAGTTGATTTCCAAACCTGCTTAACGGTTCCCTGAGAATACAAGTTATTTCAAGGAAAAAGTGTCAACAATTAAGTTGGTGAGTTCATAAGTGATTTAGAAACATTGAATGCCATTCCAAAATGAGTGTATATTTTTCCAAGAAAATCCCTTATTTTCTTATAAAAGTATGAAATGCATGAGAGTATTTGTGTTGAAAAATGTAGCTAGTTGAACCAAGAAAATCCCTTATTTTCCTAATAGTTGTTTGGTTTGTATACAGGAAAAACCCTTATTTTCCTAACATAACTGGCAGTCTCTAAGACCGAAAATCGCAAGCAACCGACGTGCTTAAAAGTTGTGGCATAGTTTTATATAATAAAGCTATACGAAGATCGCACTTGTTAGATGAAGAATAGTTTTAATAGCTACTCATTCATAAAAACATAATACCATAATAATTGTATATCCGGTGAGTTTTATAACCATACTAAACATAATATGCCTGTAGCGACGTTCTTCAGGCGTCGTAGCGTTATGACAACTGTCACCCCAAAAGACGGACTGTAGCTAACAGTCAGGGCGCGGGATCATGACTTCCCGTATAGATCTATACACATTTGACACGTTCTCCGAACGGGAGACTCTGGTTATAGACAGGACTTGTAGCGATACCTTTTAGCAAAAGGTAGTATTTGAAGATGTACACGTCTCACGGATTCTCAACTAAGTCTGTATTAAAGTAGTAGTTTTGTATGTAAAGTTTATCCTTTTTCACAATGTCCAACAAAGCATAAATCATAAGTTCTTTGAATGCATAAAATGGTTTAGCAAAGATGGTTACCCTTGATATAATGTATTTGTATGTATACGTATAAATAAAACATATTTCTATTTATAAACATCTTTTATCCCAAGAGGGTAAAGTTGTGTTGTGAGGTATTTTGCATGATAATGACTTCATAAGATAGTTAAAACAACAGTATGAAAAGTATAGCAAAAGATCGATGTTTCACACGATTTTAGTCGTGTGTTTACTTGTATTCCCCCCCTTAAAAGTGTATAAAAGCATTTACAAAACATTTGAAAGTGTAGATTATAGGGGTATGAACTCACTTGATTGATTGGGGAAAACGAGAAGAAAATGGAGCAGAACTTCGGCTCGTGAAAGTCGATTTTCCTCGGGATTCTTGAGAATCTCGGAAATCTCGGGAGAGTAGAACCTTCCTTTGGAACTTGAGTGTGAAAACCGGGGCTTCGGGAGGGCTTCTGGAGCTTAACCGCAGAGTTTCATCACGAGAGAGGGAAGAATGGAGCACCTAAACCCGGCACCCCAAGAGTTCTATTTATAGGGGGTATTTTTGAGTGCCACATCGTGGCTAGGGTTGGCCACGTCGTGGGGAGCAAGCCCTATCCCCTTCCGTTGATTGGACGCCCTCAGTCGCTTGCCGGGTCGCGGCCAAGCTGTGCCACGTCGTGGGGGCCTGACAGCCTCAGATTTTGGACCCCGAACTTGTAAAATCCATAACTTTCGCATACGAGCTCCGTTTTCGACGTTCTTTATATGCACGCGTAGCTAAAAATATGATCTACAACTCTCGTTTAGACTTCATCAGCAAATTCTGAATTTATTTTTAATTATTTATTTTTAACGGGCCGGAACACGAAAAGTCCGTTAAAATTCCATAACTTCTTCATCCGATGTCCGTTTTCGTCAGACTTTTCGCCGTTGCGCTACTAATGTTGAGACCTTCGATTCTCATTTAGGTTGTTTTGGTCAAAAGTATCTCGAGCTCTATTTCGAGTTTTTAGCTGTCTACTGCTATACCCGAACCTTGGAAAAATCATAACTTCCTCATACGAAGTCAGATTTGGACGTTCTTTTTATGTACGCTCACGGTTTGATGTTATCTATAACTTTTATTTAGATACTTAAAGCTAAAAACTATTGTATTGAAACTTCGCGTTTTTCGTTTAATCGGTGTTGCCGGTTTTGTTGGGAATTTTAGAATGGTTATAACTTCCTCGTTATAACTCGGATTTTTGTGTTCTTTATATGTATGAAAACCTTGTTACGATATTTACCACTTAGTGTACTCAATTACGGTTTTATAAAAGTTTAAATTTTGACCTGAATTTTGCTGTTGTTACATTATCCCCCCGTTAGAGAGAATTTCGTCCCGAAATTCGCATTTTGACTGGGACTCCAATTCTTGCGGGCAGGCGAGAGTGCTTCTGGTCGATTTGTTCCTCTTGTTCCTTTATGAATCTAGATCCTAATGTGCGTGTTTCAGCGGACCTTCATTACTCCGCCTATCACTTCGACCGATCGGGATCGTGTGGTTTTGGGTTTATTTACTTATGTTCTTCTAAATGTTAGAATATTCACTCGATGCATTAGGGCAGCTACGTTTTGAAGTTCATGGTTGAATTCACTCCTAGTTTCTGAGCTTGGATTTGACTCGTTGTATGTGTGGTATTTCTAAATGATCTGTTGGGGGATACTACGGGAAGGTTGTAAAGATATAGTACTCCTCACATGAGTACCTCGGGGTTTTGAAACTTGAAACCAATTGGGTTTAGTGTCGGGTTTGTCGTGATAAATCGATCGAGTTTCGTTAGTCGATGGTTAAAGTGAAAGGGTCTACTGGTATGGGTAGTAGGGGTCTCCTGCTAGGTGGAAATCCAGCCATTGTGTTTGTACGAGAATAAGGAGATAAGGATTGTCTAGAACTAAGGCACACAAGGTTGACCTCAACGTTAAACTATCGTATTCATAAAATATTCCTATAGTATTCTAAATGTTATGTTTGATTCTAAAGTTTATAAGTTCGGTAAGTTTTAAATTTGTTGTCCATTGCAGACACTCCTTGGCATACGTTAGTCGGCTCTTGGACAAATATAGTTGATCAGGCTATATTCTTCCCAGTTCCGATTACATGTCCCAAGGCATACCTGCACTGCGCAACTTATTTATAATACTTCTATATTGTTTTAGTTATGATACCGACCATGTTATTAATATGAAATGAATGCATGCCTACTTTACAAAACTAAATAAATTTAATTTTAAAAGTATGACTCTTACTCAGAGTGTTTTTGCCCAGTTGTGTTTATAGTTGTATATCAAAAATGGTTTTGATATACTTAGTTCACTATAAACAATGCTCTGATACCAATCTATCACACACCCAAACCAGAACGGCGGAAACGTTCAGGGGCGGAGGACGTCATATTCAGTATCATAACAGTTCATAGAAAGGAAAGTACACACCACCATACATATTAAGGTTTCCAAAATGTTTACATAATTGTATTCGTTACATGTTCAACAGATAAATACATAAACATTTTTCAAAAGAAGTAATTAACGTCAGCACGTTAATCCTCAAAAGTTGATTTCCAAACCTGCTTAACGGTTCCCTGAGAATACAAGTTATTTCAAGGAAAAAGTGTCAACAATTAAGTTGGTGAGTTCATAAGTGATTTAGAAACATTGAATGCCATTCCAAAATGAGTGTATATTTTTCCAAGAAAATCCCTTATTTTCTTATAAAAGTATGAAATGCATGAGAGTATTTGTGTTGAAAAATGTAGCTAGTTGAACCAAGAAAATCCCTTATTTTCCTAATAGTTGTTTGGTTTGTATACAGGAAAAACCCTTATTTTCCTAACATAACTGGCAGTCTCTAAGACCGAAAATCGCAAGCAACCGACGTGCTTAAAAGTTGTGGCATAGTTTTATATAATAAAGTTATACGAAGATCGCACTTGTTAGATGAAGAATAGTTTTAATAGCTACTCATTCATAAAAACATAATACCATAATAATTGTATATCCGGTGAGTTTTATAACCATACTAAACATAATATGCCTGTAGCGACGTTCTTCAGGCGTCGTAGCGTTATGACAACTGTCACCCCAAAAGACGGACTGTAGCTAACAGTCAGGGCGCGGGATCATGACTTCCCGTATAGATCTATACACATTTGACACGTTCTCCGAACGGGAGACTCTGGTTATAGACAGGACTTGTAGCGATACCTTTTAGCAAAAGGTAGTATTTGAAGATGTACACGTCTCACGGATTCTCAACTAAGTCTGTATTAAAGTAGTAGTTTTGTATGTAAAGTTTATCCTTTTTCACAATGTCCAACAAAGCATAAATCATAAGTTCTTTGAATGCATAAAATGGTTTAGCAAAGATGGTTACCCTTGATATAATGTATTTGTATGTATACGTATAAATAAAACATATTTCTATTTATAAACATCTTTTATCCCAAGAGGGTAAAGTTGTGTTGTGAGGTATTTTGCATGATAATGACTTCATAAGATAGTTAAAACAACAGTATGAAAAGTATAGCAAAAGATCGATGTTTCACACGATTTTAGTCGTGTGTTTACTTGTATTCCCCCCCTTAAAAGTGTATAAAAGCATTTACAAAACATTTGAAAGTGTAGATTATAGGGGTATGAACTCACTTGATTGATTGGGGAAAACGAGAAGAAAATGGAGCAGAACTTCGGCTCGTGAAAGTCGATTTTCCTCGGGATTCTTGAGAATCTCGGAAATCTCGGGAGAGTAGAACCTTCCTTTGGAACTTGAGTGTGAAAACCGGGGCTTCGGGAGGGCTTCTGGAGCTTAACCGCAGAGTTTCATCACGAGAGAGGGAAGAATGGAGCACCTAAACCCGGCACCCCAAGAGTTCTATTTATAGGGGGTATTTTTGAGTGCCACATCGTGGCTAGGGTTGGCCACGTCGTGGGGAGCAAGCCCTATCCCCTTCCGTTGATTGGACGCCCTCAGTCGCTTGCCGGGTCGCGGCCAAGCTGTGCCACGTCGTGGGGGCCTGACAGCCTCAGATTTTGGACCCCGAACTTGTAAAATCCATAACTTTCGCATACGAGCTCCGTTTTCGACGTTCTTTATATGCACGCGTAGCTAAAAATATGATCTACAACTCTCGTTTAGACTTCATCAGCAAATTCTGAATTTATTTTTAATTATTTATTTTTAACGGGCCGGAACACGAAAAGTCCGTTAAAATTCCATAACTTCTTCATCCGATGTCCGTTTTCGTCAGACTTTTCGCCGTTGCGCTACTAATGTTGAGACCTTCGATTCTCATTTAGGTTGTTTTGGTCAAAAGTATCTCGAGCTCTATTTCGAGTTTTTAGCTGTCTACTGCTATACCCGAACCTTGGAAAAATCATAACTTCCTCATACGAAGTCAGATTTGGACGTTCTTTTTATGTACGCTCACGGTTTGATGTTATCTATAACTTTTATTTAGATACTTAAGGCTAAAAACTATTGTATTAAACTTCGCGTTTTTCGTTTAATCGGTGTTGCCGGTTTTGTCGGGAATTTTAGAATGGCTATAACTTCCTCGTTATAACTCGGATTTTTGTGTTCTTTATATGTATGAAAACCTTGTTACGATATTTACCACTTAGTATACTCAATTACGGTTTTATAAAAGTTTAAATTTTGACCTGAATTTTGCTGTTGTTACATTATCCCCCCGTTAGAGAGAATTTCGTCCCGAAATTCGCATTTTGACTGGGACTCCAATTCTTGCGGGCAGGCGAGAGTGCTTCTGGTCGATTTGTTCCTCTTGTTCCTTTATGAATCTAGATCCTAATGTGCGTGTTTCAGCGGACCTTCATTACTCCGCCTATCACTTCGACCGATCGGGATCGTGTGGTTTTGGGTTTATTTACTTATGTTCTTCTAAATGTTAGAATATTCACTCGATGCATTAGGGCAGCTACGTTTTGAAGTTCATGGTTGAATTCACTCCTAGTTTCTGAGCTTGGATTTGACTCGTTGTATGTGTGGTATTTCTAAATGATCTGTTGGGGGATACTACGGGAAGGTTGTAAAGATATAGTACTCCTCACATGAGTACCTCGGGGTTTTGAAACTTGAAACCAATTGGGTTTAGTGTCGGGTTTGTCGTGATAAATCGATCGAGTTTCGTTAGTCGATGGTTAAAGTGAAAGGGTCTACTGGTATGGGTAGTAGGGGTCTCCTGCTAGGTGGAAATCCAGCCATTGTGTTTGTACGAGAATAAGGAGATAAGGATTGTCTAGAACTAAGGCACACAAGGTTGACCTCAACGTTAAACTATCGTATTCATAAAATATTCCTATAGTATTCTAAATGTTATGTTTGATTCTAAAGTTTATAAGTTCGGTAAGTTTTAAATTTGTTGTCCATTGCAGACACTCCTTGGCATACGTTAGTCGGCTCTTGGACAAATATAGGTGATCAGGCTATATTCTTCCCAGTTCCGATTACATGTCCCAAGGCATACCTGCACTGCGCAACTTATTTATAATACTTCTATATTGTTTTAGTTATGATACCGACCATGTTATTAATATGAAATGAATGCATGCCTACTTTACAAAACTAAATAAATTTAATTTTAAAAGTATGACTCTTACTCAGAGTGTTTTTGCCCAGTTGTGTTTATAGTTGTATATCAAAAATGGTTTTGATATACTTAGTTCACTATAAACAATGCTCTGATACCAATCTATCACACACCCAAACCAGAACGGCGGAAACGTTCAGGGGCGGAGGACGTCATATTCAGTATCATAACAGTTCATAGAAAGGAAAGTACACACCACCATACATATTAAGGTTTCCAAAATGTTTACATAATTGTATTCGTTACATGTTCAACAGATAAATACATAAACATTTTTCAAAAGAAGTAATTAACGTCAGCACGTTAATCCTCAAAAGTTGATTTCCAAACCTGCTTAACGGTTCCCTGAGAATACAAGTTATTTCAAGGAAAAAGTGTCAACAATTAAGTTGGTGAGTTCATAAGTGATTTAGAAACATTGAATGCCATTCCAAAATGAGTGTATATTTTTCCAAGAAAATCCCTTATTTTCTTATAAAAGTATGAAATGCATGAGAGTATTTGTGTTGAAAAATGTAGCTAGTTGAACCAAGAAAATCCCTTATTTTCCTAATAGTTGTTTGGTTTGTATACAGGAAAAACCCTTATTTTCCTAACATAACTGGCAGTCTCTAAGACCGAAAATCGCAAGCAACCGACGTGCTTAAAAGTTGTGGCATAGTTTTATATAATAAAGCTATACGAAGATCGCACTTGTTAGATGAAGAATAGTTTTAATAGCTACTCATTCATAAAAACATAATACCATAATAATTGTATATCCGGTGAGTTTTATAACCATACTAAACATAATATGCCTGTAGCGACGTTCTTCAGGCGTCGTAGCGTTATGACAACTGTCACCCCAAAAGACGGACTGTAGCTAACAGTCAGGGCGCGGGATCATGACTTCCCGTATAGATCTATACACATTTGACACGTTCTCCGAACGGGAGACTCTGGTTATAGACAGGACTTGTAGCGATACCTTTTAGCAAAAGGTAGTATTTGAAGATGTACACGTCTCACGGATTCTCAACTAAGTCTGTATTAAAGTAGTAGTTTTGTATGTAAAGTTTATCCTTTTTCACAATGTCCAACAAAGCATAAATCATAAGTTCTTTGAATGCATAAAATGGTTTAGCAAAGATGGTTACCCTTGATATAATGTATTTGTATGTATACGTATAAATAAAACATATTTCTATTTATAAACATCTTTTATCCCAAGAGGGTAAAGTTGTGTTGTGAGGTATTTTGCATGATAATGACTTCATAAGATAGTTAAAACAACAGTATGAAAAGTATAGCAAAAGATCGATGTTTCACACGATTTTAGTCGTGTGTTTACTTGTATTCCCCCCCTTAAAAGTGTATAAAAGCATTTACAAAACATTTGAAAGTGTAGATTATAGGGGTATGAACTCACTTGATTGATTGGGGAAAACGAGAAGAAAATGGAGCAGAACTTCGGCTCGTGAAAGTCGATTTTCCTCGGGATTCTTGAGAATCTCGGAAATCTCGGGAGAGTAGAACCTTCCTTTGGAACTTGAGTGTGAAAACCGGGGCTTCGGGAGGGCTTCTGGAGCTTAACCGCAGAGTTTCATCACGAGAGAGGGAAGAATGGAGCACCTAAACCCGGCACCCCAAGAGTTCTATTTATAGGGGGTATTTTTGAGTGCCACATCGTGGCTAGGGTTGGCCACGTCGTGGGGAGCAAGCCCTATCCCCTTCCGTTGATTGGACGCCCTCAGTCGCTTGCCGGGTCGCGGCCAAGCTGTGCCACGTCGTGGGGGCCTGACAGCCTCAGATTTTGGACCCCGAACTTGTAAAATCCATAACTTTCGCATACGAGCTCCGTTTTCGACGTTCTTTATATGCACGCGTAGCTAAAAATATGATCTACAACTCTCGTTTAGACTTCATCAGCAAATTCTGAATTTATTTTTAATTATTTATTTTTAACGGGCCGGAACACGAAAAGTCCGTTAAAATTCCATAACTTCTTCATCCGATGTCCGTTTTCGTCAGACTTTTCGCCGTTGCGCTACTAATGTTGAGACCTTCGATTCTCATTTAGGTTGTTTTGGTCAAAAGTATCTCGAGCTCTATTTCGAGTTTTTAGCTGTCTACTGCTATACCCGAACCTTGGAAAAATCATAACTTCCTCATACGAAGTCAGATTTGGACGTTCTTTTTATGTACGCTCACGGTTTGATGTTATCTATAACTTTTATTTAGATACTTAAGGCTAAAAACTATTGTATTAAACTTCGCGTTTTTCGTTTAATCGGTGTTGCCGGTTTTGTCGGGAATTTTAGAATGGTTATAACTTCCTCGTTATAACTCGGATTTTTGTGTTCTTTATATGTATGAAAACCTTGTTACGATATTTACCACTTAGTATACTCAATTACGGTTTTATAAAAGTTTAAATTTTGACCTGAATTTTGCTGTTGTTACATTATCCCCCCGTTAGAGAGAATTTCGTCCCGAAATTCGCATTTTGACTGGGACTCCAATTCTTGCGGGCAGGCGAGAGTGCTTCTGGTCGATTTGTTCCTCTTGTTCCTTTATGAATCTAGATCCTAATGTGCGTGTTTCAGCGGACCTTCATTACTCCGCCTATCACTTCGACCGATCGGGATCGTGTGGTTTTGGGTTTATTTACTTATGTTCTTCTAAATGTTAGAATATTCACTCGATGCATTAGGGCAGCTACGTTTTGAAGTTCATGGTTGAATTCACTCCTAGTTTCTGAGCTTGGATTTGACTCGTTGTATGTGTGGTATTTCTAAATGATCTGTTGGGGGATACTACGGGAAGGTTGTAAAGATATAGTACTCCTCACATGAGTACCTCGGGGTTTTGAAACTTGAAACCAATTGGGTTTAGTGTCGGGTTTGTCGTGATAAATCGATCGAGTTTCGTTAGTCGATGGTTAAAGTGAAAGGGTCTACTGGTATGGGTAGTAGGGGTCTCCTGCTAGGTGGAAATCCAGCCATTGTGTTTGTACGAGAATAAGGAGATAAGGATTGTCTAGAACTAAGGCACACAAGGTTGACCTCAACGTTAAACTATCGTATTCATAAAATATTCCTATAGTATTCTAAATGTTATGTTTGATTCTAAAGTTTATAAGTTCGGTAAGTTTTAAATTTGTTGTCCATTGCAGACACTCCTTGGCATACGTTAGTCGGCTCTTGGACAAATATAGTTGATCAGGCTATATTCTTCCCAGTTCCGATTACATGTCCCAAGGCATACCTGCACTGCGCAACTTATTTATAATACTTCTATATTGTTTTAGTTATGATACCGACCATGTTATTAATATGAAATGAATGCATGCCTACTTTACAAAACTAAATAAATTTAATTTTAAAAGTATGACTCTTACTCAGAGTGTTTTTGCCCAGTTGTGTTTATAGTTGTATATCAAAAATGGTTTTGATATACTTAGTTCACTATAAACAATGCTCTGATACCAATCTATCACACACCCAAACCAGAACGGCGGAAACGTTCAGGGGCGGAGGACGTCATATTCAGTATCATAACAGTTCATAGAAAGGAAAGTACACACCACCATACATATTAAGGTTTCCAAAATGTTTACATAATTGTATTCGTTACATGTTCAACAGATAAATACATAAACATTTTTCAAAAGAAGTAATTAACGTCAGCACGTTAATCCTCAAAAGTTGATTTCCAAACCTGCTTAACGGTTCCCTGAGAATACAAGTTATTTCAAGGAAAAAGTGTCAACAATTAAGTTGGTGAGTTCATAAGTGATTTAGAAACATTGAATGCCATTCCAAAATGAGTGTATATTTTTCCAAGAAAATCCCTTATTTTCTTATAAAAGTATGAAATGCATGAGAGTATTTGTGTTGAAAAATGTAGCTAGTTGAACCAAGAAAATCCCTTATTTTCCTAATAGTTGTTTGGTTTGTATACAGGAAAAACCCTTATTTTCCTAACATAACTGGCAGTCTCTAAGACCGAAAATCGCAAGCAACCGACGTGCTTAAAAGTTGTGGCATAGTTTTATATAATAAAGCTATACGAAGATCGCACTTGTTAGATGAAGAATAGTTTTAATAGCTACTCATTCATAAAAACATAATACCATAATAATTGTATATCCGGTGAGTTTTATAACCATACTAAACATAATATGCCTGTAGCGACGTTCTTTAGGCGTCGTAGCGTTATGACAACTGTCACCCCAAAAGACGGACTGTAGCTAACAGTCAGGGCGCGGGATCATGACTTCCCGTATAGATCTATACACATTTGACACGTTCTCCGAACGGGAGACTCTGGTTATAGACAGGACTTGTAGCGATACCTTTTAGCAAAAGGTAGTATTTGAAGATGTACACGTCTCACGGATTCTCAACTAAGTCTGTATTAAAGTAGTAGTTTTGTATGTAAAGTTTATCCTTTTTCACAATGTCCAACAAAGCATAAATCATAAGTTCTTTGAATGCATAAAATGGTTTAGCAAAGATGGTTACCCTTGATATAATGTATTTGTATGTATACGTATAAATAAAACATATTTCTATTTATAAACATCTTTTATCCCAAGAGGGTAAAGTTGTGTTGTGAGGTATTTTGCATGATAATGACTTCATAAGATAGTTAAAACAACAGTATGAAAAGTATAGCAAAAGATCGATGTTTCACACGATTTTAGTCGTGTGTTTACTTGTATTCCCCCCCTTAAAAGTGTATAAAAGCATTTACAAAACATTTGAAAGTGTAGATTATAGGGGTATGAACTCACTTGATTGATTGGGGAAAACGAGAAGAAAATGGAGCAGAACTTCGGCTCGTGAAAGTCGATTTTCCTCGGGATTCTTGAGAATCTCGGAAATCTCGGGAGAGTAGAACCTTCCTTTGGAACTTGAGTGTGAAAACCGGGGCTTCGGGAGGGCTTCTGGAGCTTAACCGCAGAGTTTCATCACGAGAGAGGGAAGAATGGAGCACCTAAACCCGGCACCCCAAGAGTTCTATTTATAGGGGGTATTTTTGAGTGCCACATCGTGGCTAGGGTTGGCCACGTCGTGGGGAGCAAGCCCTATCCCCTTCCGTTGATTGGACGCCCTCAGTCGCTTGCCGGGTCGCGGCCAAGCTGTGCCACGTCGTGGGGGCCTGACAGCCTCAGATTTTGGACCCCGAACTTGTAAAATCCATAACTTTCGCATACGAGCTCCGTTTTCGACGTTCTTTATATGCACGCGTAGCTAAAAATATGATCTACAACTCTCGTTTAGACTTCATCAGCAAATTCTGAATTTATTTTTAATTATTTATTTTTAACGGGCCGGAACACGAAAAGTCCGTTAAAATTCCATAACTTCTTCATCCGATGTCCGTTTTCGTCAGACTTTTCGCCGTTGCGCTACTAATGTTGAGACCTTCGATTCTCATTTAGGTTGTTTTGGTCAAAAGTATCTCGAGCTCTATTTCGAGTTTTTAGCTGTCTACTGCTATACCCGAACCTTGGAAAAATCATAACTTCCTCATACGAAGTCAGATTTGGACGTTCTTTTTATGTACGCTCACGGTTTGATGTTATCTATAACTTTTATTTAGATACTTAAGGCTAAAAACTATTGTATTAAACTTCGCGTTTTTCGTTTAATCGGTGTTGCCGGTTTTGTCGGGAATTTTAGAATGGTTATAACTTCCTCGTTATAACTCGGATTTTTGTGTTCTTTATATGTATGAAAACCTTGTTACGATATTTACCACTTAGTATACTCAATTACGGTTTTATAAAAGTTTAAATTTTGACCTGAATTTTGCTGTTGTTACATTATCCCCCCGTTAGAGAGAATTTCGTCCCGAAATTCGCATTTTGACTGGGACTCCAATTCTTGCGGGCAGGCGAGAGTGCTTCTGGTCGATTTGTTCCTCTTGTTCCTTTATGAATCTAGATCCTAATGTGCGTGTTTCAGCGGACCTTCATTACTCCGCCTATCACTTCGACCGATCGGGATCGTGTGGTTTTGGGTTTATTTACTTATGTTCTTCTAAATGTTAGAATATTCACTCGATGCATTAGGGCAGCTACGTTTTGAAGTTCATGGTTGAATTCACTCCTAGTTTCTGAGCTTGGATTTGACTCGTTGTATGTGTGGTATTTCTAAATGATCTGTTGGGGGATACTACGGGAAGGTTGTAAAGATATAGTACTCCTCACATGAGTACCTCGGGGTTTTGAAACTTGAAACCAATTGGGTTTAGTGTCGGGTTTGTCGTGATAAATCGATCGAGTTTCGTTAGTCGATGGTTAAAGTGAAAGGGTCTACTGGTATGGGTAGTAGGGATCTCCTGCTAGGTGGAAATCCAGCCATTGTGTTTGTACGAGAATAAGGAGATAAGGATTGTCTAGAACTAAGGCACACAAGGTTGACCTCAACGTTAAACTATCGTATTCATAAAATATTCCTATAGTATTCTAAATGTTATGTTTGATTCTAAAGTTTATAAGTTTGGTAAGTTTTAAATTTGTTGTCCATTGCAGACACTCCTTGGCATACGTTAGTCGGCTCTTGGACAAATATAGTTGATCAGGCTATATTCTTCCCAGTTCCGATTACATGTCCCAAGGCATACCTGCACTGCGCAACTTATTTATAATACTTCTATATTGTTTTAGTTATGATACCGACCATGTTATTAATATGAAATGAATGCATGCCTACTTTACAAAACTAAATAAATTTAATTTTAAAAGTATGACTCTTACTCAGAGTGTTTTTGCCCAGTTGTGTTTATAGTTGTATATCAAAAATGGTTTTGATATACTTAGTTCACTATAAACAATGCTCTGATACCAATCTATCACACACCCAAACCAGAACGGCGGAAACGTTCAGGGGCGGAGGACGTCATATTCAGTATCATAACAGTTCATAGAAAGGAAAGTACACACCACCATACATATTAAGGTTTCCAAAATGTTTACATAATTGTATTCGTTACATGTTCAACAGATAAATACATAAACATTTTTCAAAAGAAGTAATTAACGTCAGCACGTTAATCCTCAAAAGTTGATTTCCAAACCTGCTTAACGGTTCCCTGAGAATACAAGTTATTTCAAGGAAAAAGTGTCAACAATTAAGTTGGTGAGTTCATAAGTGATTTAGAAACATTGAATGCCATTCCAAAATGAGTGTATATTTTTCCAAGAAAATCCCTTATTTTCTTATAAAAGTATGAAATGCATGAGAGTATTTGTGTTGAAAAATGTAGCTAGTTGAACCAAGAAAATCCCTTATTTTCCTAATAGTTGTTTGGTTTGTATACAGGAAAAACCCTTATTTTCCTAACATAACTGGCAGTCTCTAAGACCGAAAATCGCAAGCAACCGACGTGCTTAAAAGTTGTGGCATAGTTTTATATAATAAAGCTATACGAAGATCGCACTTGTTAGATGAAGAATAGTTTTAATAGCTACTCATTCATAAAAACATAATACCATAATAATTGTATATCCGGTGAGTTTTATAACCATACTAAACATAATATGCCTGTAGCGACGTTCTTTAGGCGTCGTAGCGTTATGACAACTGTCACCCCAAAAGACGGACTGTAGCTAACAGTCAGGGCGCGGGATCATGACTTCCCGTATAGATCTATACACATTTGACACGTTCTCCGAACGGGAGACTCTGGTTATAGACAGGACTTGTAGCGATACCTTTTAGCAAAAGGTAGTATTTGAAGATGTACACGTCTCACGGATTCTCAACTAAGTCTGTATTAAAGTAGTAGTTTTGTATGTAAAGTTTATCCTTTTTCACAATGTCCAACAAAGCATAAATCATAAGTTCTTTGAATGCATAAAATGGTTTAGCAAAGATGGTTACCCTTGATATAATGTATTTGTATGTATACGTATAAATAAAACATATTTCTATTTATAAACATCTTTTATCCCAAGAGGGTAAAGTTGTGTTGTGAGGTATTTTGCATGATAATGACTTCATAAGATAGTTAAAACAACAGTATGAAAAGTATAGCAAAAGATCGATGTTTCACACGATTTTAGTCGTGTGTTTACTTGTATTCCCCCCCTTAAAAGTGTATAAAAGCATTTACAAAACATTTGAAAGTGTAGATTATAGGGGTATGAACTCACTTGATTGATTGGGGAAAACGAGAAGAAAATGGAGCAGAACTTCGGCTCGTGAAAGTCGATTTTCCTCGGGATTCTTGAGAATCTCGGAAATCTCGGGAGAGTAGAACCTTCCTTTGGAACTTGAGTGTGAAAACCGGGGCTTCGGGAGGGCTTCTGGAGCTTAACCGCAGAGTTTCATCACGAGAGAGGGAAGAATGGAGCACCTAAACCCGGCACCCCAAGAGTTCTATTTATAGGGGGTATTTTTGAGTGCCACATCGTGGCTAGGGTTGGCCACGTCGTGGGGAGCAAGCCCTATCCCCTTCCGTTGATTGGACGCCCTCAGTCGCTTGCCGGGTCGCGGCCAAGCTGTGCCACGTCGTGGGGGCCTGACAGCCTCAGATTTTGGACCCCGAACTTGTAAAATCCATAACTTTCGCATACGAGCTCCGTTTTCGACGTTCTTTATATGCACGCGTAGCTAAAAATATGATCTACAACTCTCGTTTAGACTTCATCAGCAAATTCTGAATTTATTTTTAATTATTTATTTTTAACGGGCCGGAACACGAAAAGTCCGTTAAAATTCCATAACTTCTTCATCCGATGTCCGTTTTCGTCAGACTTTTCGCCGTTGCGCTACTAATGTTGAGACCTTCGATTCTCATTTAGGTTGTTTTGGTCAAAAGTATCTCGAGCTCTATTTCGAGTTTTTAGCTGTCTACTGCTATACCCGAACCTTGGAAAAATCATAACTTCCTCATACGAAGTCAGATTTGGACGTTCTTTTTATGTACGCTCACGGTTTGATGTTATCTATAACTTTTATTTAGATACTTAAGGCTAAAAACTATTGTATTAAACTTCGCGTTTTTCGTTTAATCGGTGTTGCCGGTTTTGTCGGGAATTTTAGAATGGTTATAACTTCCTCGTTATAACTCGGATTTTTGTGTTCTTTATATGTATGAAAACCTTGTTACGATATTTACCACTTAGTATACTCAATTACGGTTTTATAAAAGTTTAAATTTTGACCTGAATTTTGCTGTTGTTACATTATCCCCCCGTTAGAGAGAATTTCGTCCCGAAATTCGCATTTTGACTGGGACTCCAATTCTTGCGGGCAGGCGAGAGTGCTTCTGGTCGATTTGTTCCTCTTGTTCCTTTATGAATCTAGATCCTAATGTGCGTGTTTCAGCGGACCTTCATTACTCCGCCTATCACTTCGACCGATCGGGATCGTGTGGTTTTGGGTTTATTTACTTATGTTCTTCTAAATGTTAGAATATTCACTCGATGCATTAGGGCAGCTACGTTTTGAAGTTCATGGTTGAATTCACTCCTAGTTTCTGAGCTTGGATTTGACTCGTTGTATGTGTGGTATTTCTAAATGATCTGTTGGGGGATACTACGGGAAGGTTGTAAAGATATAGTACTCCTCACATGAGTACCTCGGGGTTTTGAAACTTGAAACCAATTGGGTTTAGTGTCGGGTTTGTCGTGATAAATCGATCGAGTTTCGTTAGTCGATGGTTAAAGTGAAAGGGTCTACTGGTATGGGTAGTAGGGATCTCCTGCTAGGTGGAAATCCAGCCATTGTGTTTGTACGAGAATAAGGAGATAAGGATTGTCTAGAACTAAGGCACACAAGGTTGACCTCAACGTTAAACTATCGTATTCATAAAATATTCCTATAGTATTCTAAATGTTATGTTTGATTCTAAAGTTTATAAGTTTGGTAAGTTTTAAATTTGTTGTCCATTGCAGACACTCCTTGGCATACGTTAGTCGGCTCTTGGACAAATATAGTTGATCAGGCTATATTCTTCCCAGTTCCGATTACATGTCCCAAGGCATACCTGCACTGCGCAACTTATTTATAATACTTCTATATTGTTTTAGTTATGATACCGACCATGTTATTAATATGAAATGAATGCATGCCTACTTTACAAAACTAAATAAATTTAATTTTAAAAGTATGACTCTTACTCAGAGTGTTTTTGCCCAGTTGTGTTTATAGTTGTATATCAAAAATGGTTTTGATATACTTAGTTCACTATAAACAATGCTCTGATACCAATCTATCACACACCCAAACCAGAACGGCGGAAACGTTCAGGGGCGGAGGACGTCATATTCAGTATCATAACAGTTCATAGAAAGGAAAGTACACACCACCATACATATTAAGGTTTCCAAAATGTTTACATAATTGTATTCGTTACATGTTCAACAGATAAATACATAAACATTTTTCAAAAGAAGTAATTAACGTCAGCACGTTAATCCTCAAAAGTTGATTTCCAAACCTGCTTAACGGTTCCCTGAGAATACAAGTTATTTCAAGGAAAAAGTGTCAACAATTAAGTTGGTGAGTTCATAAGTGATTTAGAAACATTGAATGCCATTCCAAAATGAGTGTATATTTTTCCAAGAAAATCCCTTATTTTCTTATAAAAGTATGAAATGCATGAGAGTATTTGTGTTGAAAAATGTAGCTAGTTGAACCAAGAAAATCCCTTATTTTCCTAATAGTTGTTTGGTTTGTATACAGGAAAAACCCTTATTTTCCTAACATAACTGGCAGTCTCTAAGACCGAAAATCGCAAGCAACCGACGTGCTTAAAAGTTGTGGCATAGTTTTATATAATAAAGCTATACGAAGATCGCACTTGTTAGATGAAGAATAGTTTTAATAGCTACTCATTCATAAAAACATAATACCATAATAATTGTATATCCGGTGAGTTTTATAACCATACTAAACATAATATGCCTGTAGCGACGTTCTTCAGGCGTCGTAACGTTATGACAACTGTCACCCCAAAAGACGGACTGTAGCTAACAGTCAGGGCGCGGGATCATGACTTCCCGTATAGATCTATACACATTTGACACGTTCTCCGAACGGGAGACTCTGGTTATAGACAGGACTTGTAGCGATACCTTTTAGCAAAAGGTAGTATTTGAAGATGTACACGTCTCACGGATTCTCAACTAAGTCTGTATTAAAGTAGTAGTTTTGTATGTAAAGTTTATCCTTTTTCACAATGTCCAACAAAGCATAAATCATAAGTTCTTTGAATGCATAAAATGGTTTAGCAAAGATGGTTACCCTTGATATAATGTATTTGTATGTATACGTATAAATAAAACATATTTCTATTTATAAACATCTTTTATCCCAAGAGGGTAAAGTTGTGTTGTGAGGTATTTTGCATGATAATGACTTCATAAGATAGTTAAAACAACAGTATGAAAAGTATAGCAAAAGATCGATGTTTCACACGATTTTAGTCGTGTGTTTACTTGTATTCCCCCCCTTAAAAGTGTATAAAAGCATTTACAAAACATTTGAAAGTGTAGATTATAGGGGTATGAACTCACTTGATTGATTGGGGAAAACGAGAAGAAAATGGAGCAGAACTTCGGCTCGTGAAAGTCGATTTTCCTCGGGATTCTTGAGAATCTCGGAAATCTCGGGAGAGTAGAACCTTCCTTTGGAACTTGAGTGTGAAAACCGGGGCTTCGGGAGGGCTTCTGGAGCTTAACCGCAGAGTTTCATCACGAGAGAGGGAAGAATGGAGCACCTAAACCCGGCACCCCAAGAGTTCTATTTATAGGGGGTATTTTTGAGTGCCACATCGTGGCTAGGGTTGGCCACGTCGTGGGGAGCAAGCCCTATCCCCTTCCGTTGATTGGACGCCCTCAGTCGCTTGCCGGGTCGCGGCCAAGCTGTGCCACGTCGTGGGGGCCTGACAGCCTCAGATTTTGGACCCCGAACTTGTAAAATCCATAACTTTCGCATACGAGCTCCGTTTTCGACGTTCTTTATATGCACGCGTAGCTAAAAATATGATCTACAACTCTCGTTTAGACTTCATCAGCAAATTCTGAATTTATTTTTAATTATTTATTTTTAACGGGCCGGAACACGAAAAGTCCGTTAAAATTCCATAACTTCTTCATCCGATGTCCGTTTTCGTCAGACTTTTCGCCGTTGCGCTACTAATGTTGAGACCTTCGATTCTCATTTAGGTTGTTTTGGTCAAAAGTATCTCGAGCTCTATTTCGAGTTTTTAGCTGTCTACTGCTATACCCGAACCTTGGAAAAATCATAACTTCCTCATACGAAGTCAGATTTGGACGTTCTTTTTATGTACGCTCACGGTTTGATGTTATCTATAACTTTTATTTAGATACTTAAGGCTAAAAACTATTGTATTAAACTTCGCGTTTTTCGTTTAATCGGTGTTGCCGGTTTTGTCGGGAATTTTAGAATGGTTATAACTTCCTCGTTATAACTCGGATTTTTGTGTTCTTTATATGTATGAAAACCTTGTTACGATATTTACCACTTAGTATACTCAATTACGGTTTTATAAAAGTTTAAATTTTGACCTGAATTTTGCTGTTGTTACATTATCCCCCCGTTAGAGAGAATTTCGTCCCGAAATTCGCATTTTGACTGGGACTCCAATTCTTGCGGGCAGGCGAGAGTGCTTCTGGTCGATTTGTTCCTCTTGTTCCTTTATGAATCTAGATCCTAATGTGCGTGTTTCAGCGGACCTTCATTACTCCGCCTATCACTTCGACCGATCGGGATCGTGTGGTTTTGGGTTTATTTACTTATGTTCTTCTAAATGTTAGAATATTCACTCGATGCATTAGGGCAGCTACGTTTTGAAGTTCATGGTTGAATTCACTCCTAGTTTCTGAGCTTGGATTTGACTCGTTGTATGTGTGGTATTTCTAAATGATCTGTTGGGGGATACTACGGGAAGGTTGTAAAGATATAGTACTCCTCACATGAGTACCTCGGGGTTTTGAAACTTGAAACCAATTGGGTTTAGTGTCGGGTTTGTCGTGATAAATCGATCGAGTTTCGTTAGTCGATGGTTAAAGTGAAAGGGTCTACTGGTATGGGTAGTAGGGGTCTCCTGCTAGGTGGAAATCCAGCCATTGTGTTTGTACGAGAATAAGGAGATAAGGATTGTCTAGAACTAAGGCACACAAGGTTGACCTCAACGTTAAACTATCGTATTCATAAAATATTCCTATAGTATTCTAAATGTTATGTTTGATTCTAAAGTTTATAAGTTTGGTAAGTTTTAAATTTGTTGTCCATTGCAGACACTCCTTGGCATACGTTAGTCGGCTCTTGGACAAATATAGTTGATCAGGCTATATTCTTCCCAGTTCCGATTACATGTCCCAAGGCATACCTGCACTGCGCAACTTATTTATAATACTTCTATATTGTTTTAGTTATGATACCGACCATGTTATTAATATGAAATGAACGCATGCCTACTTTACAAAACTAAATAAATTTAATTTTAAAAGTATGACTCTTACTCAGAGTGTTTTTGCCCAGTTGTGTTTATAGTTGTATATCAAAAATGGTTTTGATATACTTAGTTCACTATAAACAATGCTCTGATACCAATCTATCACACACCCAAACCAGAACGGCGGAAACGTTCAGGGGCGGAGGACGTCATATTCAGTATCATAACAGTTCATAGAAAGGAAAGTACACACCACCATACATATTAAGGTTTCCAAAATGTTTACATAATTGTATTCGTTACATGTTCAACAGATAAATACATAAACATTTTTCAAAAGAAGTAATTAACGTCAGCACGTTAATCCTCAAAAGTTGATTTCCAAACCTGCTTAACGGTTCCCTGAGAATACAAGTTATTTCAAGGAAAAAGTGTCAACAATTAAGTTGGTGAGTTCATAAGTGATTTAGAAACATTGAATGCCATTCCAAAATGAGTGTATATTTTTCCAAGAAAATCCCTTATTTTCTTATAAAAGTATGAAATGCATGAGAGTATTTGTGTTGAAAAATGTAGCTAGTTGAACCAAGAAAATCCCTTATTTTCCTAATAGTTGTTTGGTTTGTATACATGAAAAACCCTTATTTTCCTAACATAACTGGCAGTCTCTAAGACCGAAAATCGCAAGCAACCGACGTGCTTAAAAGTTGTGGCATAGTTTTATATAATAAAGCTATACGAAGATCGCACTTGTTAGATGAAGAATAGTTTTAATAGCTACTCATTCATAAAAACATAATACCATAATAATTGTATATCCGGTGAGTTTTATAACCATACTAAACATAATATGCCTGTAGCGACGTTCTTCAGGCGTCGTAGTGTTATGACAACTGTCACCCCAAAAGACGGACTGTAGCTAACAGTCAGGGCGCGGGATCATGACTTCCCGTATAGATCTATACACATTTGACACGTTCTCCGAACGGGAGACTCTGGTTATAGACAGGACTTGTAGCGATACCTTTTAGCAAAAGGTAGTATTTGAAGATGTACACGTCTCACGGATTCTCAACTAAGTCTGTATTAAAGTAGTAGTTTTGTATGTAAAGTTTATCCTTTTTCACAATGTCCAACAAAGCATAAATCATAAGTTCTTTGAATGCATAAAATGGTTTAGCAAAGATGGTTACCCTTGATATAATGTATTTGTATGTATACGTATAAATAAAACATATTTCTATTTATAAACATCTTTTATCCCAAGAGGGTAAAGTTGTGTTGTGAGGTATTTTGCATGATAATGACTTCATAAGATAGTTAAAACAACAGTATGAAAAGTATAGCAGAAGATCGATGTTTCACACGATTTTAGTCGTGTGTTTACTTGTATTCCCCCCCTTAAAAGTGTATAAAAGCATTTACAAAACATTTGAAAGTGTAGATTATAGGGGTATGAACTCACTTGATTGATTGGGGAAAGCGAGAAGAAAATGGAGCAGAACTTCGGCTCGTGAAAGTCGATTTTCCTCGGGATTCTTGAGAATCTCGGAAATCTCGGGAGAGTAGAACCTTCCTTTGGAACTTGAGTGTGAAAACCGGGGCTTCGGGAGGGCTTCTGTAGCTTAACCGCAGAGTTTCATCACGAGAGAGGGAAGAATGGAGCACCTAAACCCGGCACCCCAAGAGTTCTATTTATAGGGGGTATTTTTGAGTGCCACATCGTGGCTAGGGTTGGCCACGTTGTGGGGAGCAAGCCCTATCCCCTTCCGTTGATTGGACGCCCTCAGTCGCTTGCCGGGTCGCGGCCAAGCTGTGCCACGTCGTGGGGGCCTGACAGCCTCAGATTTTGGACCCCGAACTTGTAAAATCCATAACTTTCGCATACGAGCTCCGTTTTCGACGTTCTTTATAGGCACGCGTAGCTAAAAATATGATCTACAACTCTCGTTTAGACTTCATCAGCAAATTCTGAATTTATTTTTAATTATTTATTTTTAACGGGCCGGAACACGAAAAGTCCGTTAAAATTCCATAACTTCTTCATCCGATGTCCGTTTTCGTCAGACTTTTCGCCGTTGCGCTACTAATGTTGAGACCTTCGATTCTCATTTAGGTTGTTTTGGTCAAAAGTATCTCGAGCTCTATTTCGAGTTTTTAGCTGTCTACTGCTATACCCGAACCTTGGAAAAATCATAACTTCCTCATACGAAGTCAGATTTGGACGTTCTTTTTATGTACGCTCACGGTTTGATGTTATCTATAACTTTTATTTAGATACTTAAGGCTAAAAACTATTGTATTAAACTTCGCGTTTTTCGTTTAATCGGTGTTGCCGGTTTTGTCGGGAATTTTAGAATGGTTATAACTTCCTCGTTATAACTCGGATTTTTGTGTTCTTTATATGTATGAAAACCTTGTTACGATATTTACCACTTAGTATACTCAATTACGGTTTTATAAAAGTTTAAATTTTGACCTGAATTTTGCTGTTGTTACATTATCCCCCCGTTAGAGAGAATTTCGTCCCGAAATTCGCATTTTGACTGGGACTCCAATTCTTGCGGGCAGGCGAGAGTGCTTCTGGTCGATTTGTTCCTCTTGTTCCTTTATGAATCTAGATCCTAATGTGCGTGTTTCAGCGGACCTTCATTACTCCGCCTATCACTTCGACCGATCGGGATCGTGTGGTTTTGGGTTTATTTACTTATGTTCTTCTAAATGTTAGAATATTCACTCGATGCATTAGGGCAGCTACGTTTTGAAGTTCATGGTTGAATTCACTCCTAGTTTCTGAGCTTGGATTTGACTCGTTGTATGTGTGGTATTTCTAAATGATCTGTTGGGGGATACTACGGGAAGGTTGTAAAGATATAGTACTCCTCACATGAGTACCTCGGGGTTTTGAAACTTGAAACCAATTGGGTTTAGTGTCGGGTTTGTCGTGATAAATCGATCGAGTTTCGTTAGTCGATGGTTAAAGTGAAAGGATCTACTGGTATGGGTAGTAGGGGTCTCCTGCTAGGTGGAAATCCAGCCATTGTGTTTGTACGAGAATAAGGAGATAAGGATTGTCTAGAACTAAGGCACACAAGGTTGACCTCAACGTTAAACTATCGTATTCATAAAATATTCCTATAGTATTCTAAATGTTATGTTTGATTCTAAAGTTTATAAGTTTGGTAAGTTTTAAATTTGTTGTCCATTGTAGACACTCCTTGGCATACGTTAGTCGGCTCTTGGACAAATATAGTTGATCAGGCTATATTCTTCCCAGTTCCGATTACATGTCCCAAGGCATACCTGCACTGCGCAACTTATTTATAATACTTCTATATTGTTTTAGTTATGATACCGACCATGTTATTAATATGAAATGAATGCATGCCTACTTTACAAAACTAAATAAATTTAATTTTAAAAGTATGACTCTTACTCAGAGTGTTTTTGCCCAGTTGTGTTTATAGTTGTATATCAAAAATGGTTTTGATATACTTAGTTCACTATAAACAATGCTCTGATACCAATCTATCACACACCCAAACCAGAACGGCGGAAACGTTCAGGGGCGGAGGACGTCATATTCAGTATCATAACAGTTCATAGAAAGGAAAGTACACACCACCATACATATTAAGGTTTCCAAAATGTTTACATAATTGTATTCGTTACATGTTCAACAGATAAATACATAAACATTTTTCAAAAGAAGTAATTAACGTCAGCACGTTAATCCTCAAAAGTTGATTTCCAAACCTGCTTAACGGTTCCCTGAGAATACAAGTTATTTCAAGGAAAAAGTGTCAACAATTAAGTTGGTGAGTTCATAAGTGATTTAGAAACATTGAATGCCATTCCAAAATGAGTGTATATTTTTCCAAGAAAATCCCTTATTTTCTTATAAAAGTATGAAATGCATGAGAGTATTTGTGTTGAAAAATGTAGCTAGTTGAACCAAGAAAATCCCTTATTTTCCTAATAGTTGTTTGGTTTGTATACAGGAAAAACCCTTATTTTCCTAACATAACTGGCAGTCTCTAAGACCGAAAATCGCAAGCAACCGACGTGCTTAAAAGTTGTGGCATAGTTTTATATAATAAAGCTATACGAAGATCGCACTTGTTAGATGAAGAATAGTTTTAATAGCTACTCATTCATAAAAACATAATACCATAATAATTGTATATCCGGTGAGTTTTATAACCATACTAAACATAATATGCCTGTAGCGACGTTCTTCAGGCGTCGTAGTGTTATGACAACTGTCACCCCAAAAGACGGACTGTAGCTAACAGTCAGGGCGCGGGATCATGACTTCCCGTATAGATCTATACACATTTGACACGTTCTCCGAACGGGAGACTCTGGTTATAGACAGGACTTGTAGCGATACCTTTTAGCAAAAGGTAGTATTTGAAGATGTACACGTCTCACGGATTCTCAACTAAGTCTGTATTAAAGTAGTAGTTTTGTATGTAAAGTTTATCCTTTTTCACAATGTCTAACAAAGCATAAATCATAAGTTCTTTGAATGCATAAAATGGTTTAGCAAAGATGGTTACCCTTGATATAATGTATTTGTATGTATACGTATAAATAAAACATATTTCTATTTATAAACATCTTTTATCCCAAGAGGGTAAAGTTGTGTTGTGAGGTATTTTGCATGATAATGACTTCATAAGATAGTTAAAACAACAGTATGAAAAGTATAGCAGAAGATCGATGTTTCACACGATTTTAGTCGTGTGTTTACTTGTATTCCCCCCCTTAAAAGTGTATAAAAGCATTTACAAAACATTTGAAAGTGTAGATTATAGGGGTATGAACTCACTTGATTGATTGGGGAAAACGAGAAGAAAATGGAGCAGAACTTCGGCTCATGAAAGTCGATTTTCCTCGGGATTCTTGAGAATCTCGGAAATCTCGGGAGAGTAGAACCTTCCTTTGGAACTTGAGTGTGAAAACCGGGGCTTCGGGAGGGCTTCTGTAGCTTAACCGCAGAGTTTCATCACGAGAGAGGGAAGAATGGAGCACCTAAACCCGGCACCCCAAGAGTTCTATTTATAGGGGGTATTTTTGAGTGCCACATCGTGGCTAGGGTTGGCCACGTCGTGGGGAGCAAGCCCTATCCCCTTCCGTTGATTGGACGCCCTCAGTCGCTTGCCGGGTCGCGGCCAAGCTGTGCCACGTCGTGGGGGCCTGACAGCCTCAGATTTTGGACCCCGAACTTGTAAAATCCATAACTTTCGCATACGAGCTCCGTTTTCGACGTTCTTTATAGGCACGCGTAGCTAAAAATATGATCTACAACTCTCGTTTAGACTTCATCAGCAAATTCTGAATTTATTTTTAATTATTTATTTTTAACGGGCCGGAACACGAAAAGTCCGTTAAAATTCCATAACTTCTTCACCCGATGTCCGTTTTCGTCAGACTTTTCGCCGTTGCGCTACTAATGTTGAGACCTTCGATTCTCATTTAGGTTGTTTTGGTCAAAAGTATCTCGAGCTCTATTTCGAGATTTTAGCTGTCTACTGCTATACCCGAACCTTGGAAAAATCATAACTTCCTCATACGAAGTCAGATTTGGACGTTCTTTTTATGTACGCTCACGGTTTGATGTTATCTATAACTTTTATTTAGATACTTAAGGCTAAAAACTATTGTATTAAACTTCGCGTTTTTCGTTTAATCGGTGTTGCCGGTTTTGTCGGGAATTTTAGAATGGTTATAACTTCCTCGTTATAACTCGGATTTTTGTGTTCTTTATATGTATGAAAACCTTGTTACGATATTTACCACTTAGTATACTCAATTACGGTTTTATAAAAGTTTAAATTTTGACCTGAATTTTGCTGTTGTTACATTATCCCCCCGTTAGAGAGAATTTCGTCCCGAAATTCGCATTTTGACTGGGACTCCAATTCTTGCGGGCAGGCGAGAGTGCTTCTGGTCGATTTGTTCCTCTTGTTCCTTTATGAATCTAGATCCTAATGTGCGTGTTTCAGCGGACCTTCATTACTCCGCCTATCACTTCGACCGATCGGGATCGTGTGGTTTTGGGTTTATTTACTTATGTTCTTCTAAATGTTAGAATATTCACTCGATGCATTAGGGCAGCTACGTTTTGAAGTTCATGGTTGAATTCACTCCTAGTTTCTGAGCTTGGATTTGACTCGTTGTATGTGTGGTATTTCTAAATGATCTGTTGGGGGATACTACGGGAAGGTTGTAAAGATATAGTACTCCTCACATGAGTACCTCGGGGTTTTGAAACTTGAAACCAATTGGGTTTAGTGTCGGGTTTGTCGTGATAAATCGATCGAGTTTCGTTAGTCGATGGTTAAAGTGAAAGGGTCTACTGGTATGGGTAGTAGGGGTCTCCTGCTAGGTGGAAATCCAGCCATTGTGTTTGTACGAGAATAAGGAGATAAGGATTGTCTAGAACTAAGGCACACAAGGTTGACCTCAACGTTAAACTATCGTATTCATAAAATATTCCTATAGTATTCTAAATGTTATGTTTGATTCTAAAGTTTATAAGTTTGGTAAGTTTTAAATTTGTTGTCCATTGTAGACACTCCTTGGCATACGTTAGTCGGCTCTTGGACAAATATAGTTGATCAGGCTATATTCTTCCCAGTTCCGATTACATGTCCCAAGGCATACCTGCACTGCGCAACTTATTTATAATACTTCTATATTGTTTTAGTTATGATACCGACCGTGTTATTAATATGAAATGAATGCATGCCTACTTTACAAAACTAAATAAATTTAATTTTAAAAGTATGACTCTTACTCAGAGTGTTTTTGCCCAGTTGTGTTTATAGTTGTATATCAAAAATGGTTTTGATATACTTAGTTCACTATAAACAATGCTCTGATACCAATCTATCACACACCCAAACCAGAACGGCGGAAACGTTCAGGGGCGGAGGACGTCATATTCAGTATCATAACAGTTCATAGAAAGGAAAGTACACACCACCATACATATTAAGGTTTCCAAAATGTTTACATAATTGTATTCGTTACATGTTCAACAGATAAATACATAAACATTTTTCAAAAGAAGTAATTAACGTCAGTACGTTAATCCTCAAAAGTTGATTTCCAAACCTACTTAACGGTTCCCTGAGAATACAAGTTATTTCAAGGAAAAAGTGTCAACAATTAAGTTGGTGAGTTCATAAGTGATTTAGAAACATTGAATGCCATTCCAAAATGAGTGTATATTTTTCCAAGAAAATCCCTTATTTTCTTATAAAAGTATGAAATGCATGAGAGTATTTGTGTTGAAAAATGTAGCTAGTTGAACCAAGAAAATCCCTTATTTTCCTAATAGTTGTTTGGTTTGTATACAGGAAAAACCCTTATTTTCCTAACATAACTGGCAGTCTCTAAGACCGAAAATCGCAAGCAACCGACGTGCTTAAAAGTTGTGGCATAGTTTTATATAATAAAGCTATACGAAGATCGCACTTGTTAGATGAAGAATAGTTTTAATAGCTACTCATTCATAAAAACATAATACCATAATAATTGTATATCCGGTGAGTTTTATAACCATACTAAACATAATATGCCTGTAGCGACGTTCTTCAGGCGTCGTAGCGTTATGACAACTGTCACCCCAAAAGACGGACTGTAGCTAACAGTCAGGGCGCGGGATCATGACTTCCCGTATAGATCTATACACATTTGACACGTTCTCCGAACGGGAGACTCTGGTTATAGACAGGACTTGTAGCGATACCTTTTAGCAAAAGGTAGTATTTGAAGATGTACACGTCTCACGGATTCTCAACTAAGTCTGTATTAAAGTAGTAGTTTTGTATGTAAAGTTTATCCTTTTTCACAATGTCCAACAAAGCATAAATCATAAGTTCTTTGAATGCATAAAATGGTTTAGCAAAGATGGTTACCCTTGATATAATGTATTTGTATGTATACGTATAAATAAAACATATTTCTATTTATAAACATCTTTTATCCCAAGAGGGTAAAGTTGTGTTGTGAGGTATTTTGCATGATAATGACTTCATAAGATAGTTAAAACAACAGTATGAAAAGTATAGCAAAAGATCGATGTTTCACACGATTTTAGTCGTGTGTTTACTTGTATTCCCCCCCTTAAAAGTGTATAAAAGCATTTACAAAACATTTGAAAGTGTAGATTATAGGGGTATGAACTTACTTGATTGATTGGGGAAAACGAGAAGAAAATGGAGCAGAACTTCGGCTCGTGAAAGTCGATTTTCCTCGGGATTCTTGAGAATCTCGGAAATCTCGGGAGAGTAGAACCTTCCTTTGGAACTTGATTGTGAAAACCGGGGCTTCGGGAGGGCTTCTGTAGCTTAACCGCAGAGTTTCATCACGAGAGAGGGAAGAATGGAGCACCTAAACCCGGCACCCCAAGAGTTCTATTTATAGGGGGTATTTTTGAGTGCCACATCGTGGCTAGGGTTGGCCACATTGTGGGGAGCAAGCCCTATCCCCTTCCGTTGATTGGACGCCCTCAGTCGCTTGCCGGGTCGCGGCCAAGCTGTGCCACGTCGTGGGGGCCTGACAGCCTCAGATTTTGGACCCCGAACTTGTAAAATCCATAACTTTCGCATACGAGCTCCGTTTTCGACGTTCTTTATATGCACGCGTAGCTAAAAATATGATCTACAACTCTCGTTTAGACTTCATCAGCAAATTATGAATTTATTTTTAATTATTTATTTTTAACGGTCCGGAACACGAAAAGTCCGTTAAAATTCCATAACTTCTTCATCCGATGTCCGTTTTCGTCAGACTTTTCGCCGTTGCGCTACTAATGTTGAGACCTTCGATTCTCATTTAGGTTGTTTTGGTCAAAAGTATCTCGAGCTCTATTTCGAGTTTTTAGCTGTCTACTGCTATACCCGAACCTTGGAAAAATCATAACTTCCTCATACGAAGTCAGATTTGGACGTTCTTTTTATGTACGCTCACGGTTTGATGTTATCTATAACTTTTATTTAGATACTTAAGGCTAAAAACTATTGTATTAAACTTCGCGTTTTTCGTTTAATCGGTGTTGCCGGTTTTGTCGGGAATTTTAGAATGGTTATAACTTCCTCGTTATAACTCGGATTTTTGTGTTCTTTATATGTATGAAAACCTTGTTACGATATTTACCACTTAGTATACTCAATTACGGTTTTATAAAAGTTTAAATTTTGACCTGAATTTTGCTGTTGTTACATTATCCCCCCGTTAGAGAGAATTTCGTCCCGAAATTCGCATTTTGACTGGGACTCCAATTCTTGCGGGCAGGCGAGAGTGCTTCTGGTCGATTTGTTCCTCTTGTTCCTTTATGAATCTAGATCCTAATGTGCGTGTTTCAGCGGACCTTCATTACTCCGCCTATCACTTCGACCGATCGGGATCGTGTTGTTTTGGGTTTATTTACTTATGTTCTTCTAAATGTTAGAATATTCACTCGATGCATTAGGGCAGCTACGTTTTGAAGTTCATGGTTGAATTCACTCCTAGTTTCTGAGCTTGGATTTGACTCGTTGTATGTGTGGTATTTCTAAATGATCTGTTGGGGGATACTACGGGAAGGTTGTAAAGATATAGTACTCCTCACATGAGTACCTCGGGGTTTTGAAACTTGAAACCAATTGGGTTTAGTGTCGGGTTTGTCGTGATAAATCGATCGAGTTTCGTTAGTCGATGGTTAAAGTGAAAGGGTCTACTGGTATGGGTAGTAGGGGTCTCCTGCTAGGTGGAAATCCAGCCATTGTGTTTGTACGAGAATAAGGAGATAAGGATTGTCTAGAACTAAGGCACACAAGGTTGACCTCAACGTTAAACTATCGTATTCATAAAATATTCCTATAGTATTCTAAATGTTATGTTTGATTCTAAAGTTTATAAGTTTGGTAAGTTTTAAATTTGTTGTCCATTGCAGACACTCCTTGGCATACGTTAGTCGGCTCTTGGACAAATATAGTTGATCAGGCTATATTCTTCCCAGTTCCGATTACATGTCCCAAGGCATACCTGCACTGCGCAACTTATTTATAATACTTCTATATTGTTTTAGTTATGATACCGACCATGTTATTAATATGAAATGAATGCATGCCTACTTTACAAAACTAAATAAATTTAATTTTAAAAGTATGACTCTTACTCAGAGTGTTTTTGCCCAGTTGTGTTTATAGTTGTATATCAAAAATGGTTTTGATATACTTAGTTCACTATAAACAATGCTCTGATACCAATCTATCACACACCCAAACCAGAACGGCGGAAACGTTTAGGGGCGGAGGACGTCATATTCAGTATCATAACAGTTCATAGAAAGGAAAGTACACACCACCATACATATTAAGGTTTCCAAAATGTTTACATAATTGTATTCGTTACATGTTCAACAGATAAATACATAAACATTTTTCAAAAGAAGTAATTAACGTCAGCACGTTAATCCTCAAAAGTTGATTTCCAAACCTGCTTAACGGTTCCCTGAGAATACAAGTTATTTCAAGGAAAAAGTGTCAACAATTAAGTTGGTGAGTTCATAAGTGATTTAGAAACATTGAATGCCATTCCAAAATGAGTGTATATTTTTCCAAGAAAATCCCTTATTTTCTTATAAAAGTATGAAATGCATGAGAGTATTTGTGTTGAAAAATGTAGCTAGTTGAACTAAGAAAATCCCTTATTTTCCTAATAGTTGTTTGGTTTGTATACAGGAAAAACCCTTATTTTCCTAACATAACTGGCAGTCTCTAAGACCGAAAATCGCAAGCAACCGACGTGCTTAAAAGTTGTGGCATAGTTTTATATAATAAAGCTATACGAAGATCGCACTTGTTAGATGAAGAATAGTTTTAATAGCTACTCATTCATAAAAACATAATACCATAATAATTGTATATCCGGTGAGTTTTATAACCATACTAAACATAATATGCCTGTAGCGACGTTCTTCAGGCGTCGTAGCGTTATGACAACTGTCACCCCAAAAGACGGACTGTAGCTAACAGTCAGGGCGCGGGATCATGACTTCCCGTATAGATCTATACACATTTGACACGTTCTCCGAACGGGAGACTCTGGTTATAGACAGGACTTGTAGCGATACCTTTTAGCAAAAGGTAGTATTTGAAGATGTACACGTCTCACGGATTCTCAACTAAGTCTGTATTAAAGTAGTAGTTTTGTATGTAAAGTTTATCCTTTTTCACAATGTCCAACAAAGCATAAATCATAAGTTCTTTGAATGCATAAAATGGTTTAGCAAAGATGGTTACCCTTGATATAATGTATTTGTATGTATACGTATAAATAAAACATATTTCTATTTATAAACATCTATTATCCCAAGAGGGTAAAGTTGTGTTGTGAGGTATTTTGCATGATAATGACTTCATAAGATAGTTAAAACAACAGTATGAAAAGTATAGCAAAAGATCGATGTTTCACACGATTTTAGTCGTGTGTTTACTTGTATTCCCCCCCTTAAAAGTGTATAAAAGCATTTACAAAACATTTGAAAGTGTAGATTATAGGGGTATGAACTCACTTGATTGATTGGGGAAAACGAGAAGAAAATGGAGCAGAACTTCGGCTCGTGAAAGTCGATTTTCCTCGGGATTCTTGAGAATCTCGGAAATCTCGGGAGAGTAGAACCTTCCTTTGGAACTTGAGTGTGAAAACCGGGGCTTCGGGAGGGCTTCTGTAGCTTAACCGCAGAGTTTCATCACGAGAGAGGGAAGAATGGAGCACCTAAACCCGGCACCCCAAGAGTTCTATTTATAGGGGGTATTTTTGAGTGCCACATCGTGGCTAGGGTTGGCCACGTCGTGGGGAGCAAGCCCTATCCCCTTCCGTTGATTGGACGCCCTCAGTCGCTTGCCGGGTCGCGGCCAAGCTGTGCCACGTCGTGGGGGCCTGACAGCCTCAGATTTTGGACCCCGAACTTGTAAAATCCATAACTTTCGCATACGAGCTCCGTTTTCGACGTTCTTTATATGCACGCGTAGCTAAAAATATGATCTACAACTCTCGTTTAGACTTCATCAGCAAATTCTGAATTTATTTTTAATTATTTATTTTTAACGGGCCGGAACACGAAAAGTCCGTTAAAATTCCATAACTTCTTCATCCGATGTCCGTTTTCGTCAGACTTTTCGCCGTTGCGCTACTAATGTTGAGACCTTCGATTCTCATTTAGGTTGTTTTGGTCAAAAGTATCTCGAGCTCTATTTCGAGTTTTTAGTTGTCTACTGCTATACCCGAACCTTGGAAAAATCATAACTTCCTCATACGAAGTCAGATTTGGACGTTCTTTTTATGTACGCTCACGGTTTGATGTTATCTATAACTTTTATTTAGATACTTAAGGCTAAAAACTATTGTATTAAACTTCGCGTTTTTCGTTTAATCGGTGTTGCCGGTTTTGTCGGGAATTTTAGAATGGTTATAACTTCCTTGTTATAACTCGGATTTTTGTGTTCTTTATATGTATGAAAACCTTGTTACGATATTTACCACTTAGTATACTCAATTACGGTTTTATAAAAGTTTAAATTTTGACCTGAATTTTGCTGTTGTTACATTATCCCCCCGTTAGAGAGAATTTCGTCCCGAAATTCGCATTTTGACTGGGACTCCAATTCTTGCGGGCAGGCGAGAGTGCTTCTGGTCGATTTGTTCCTCTTGTTCCTTTATGAATCTAGATCCTAATGTGCGTGTTTCAGCGGACCTTCATTACTCCGCCTATCACTTCGACCGATCGGGATCGTGTGGTTTTGGGTTTATTTACTTATGTTCTTCTAAATGTTAGAATATTCACTCGATGCATTAGGGCAGCTACGTTTTGAAGTTCATGGTTGAATTCACTCCTAGTTTCTGAGCTTGGATTTGACTCGTTGTATGTGTGGTATTTCTAAATGATCTGTTGGGGGATACTACGGGAAGGTTGTAAAGATATAGTACTCCTCACATGAGTACCTCGGGGTTTTGAAACTTGAAACCAATTGGGTTTAGTGTCGGGTTTGTCGTGATAAATCGATCGAGTTTCGTTAGTCGATGGTTAAAGTGAAAGGGTCTACTGGTATGGGTAGTAGGGGTCTCCTGCTAGGTGGAAATCCAGCCATTGTGTTTGTACGAGAATAAGGAGATAAGGATTGTCTAGAACTAAGGCACACAAGGTTGACCTCAACGTTAAACTATCGTATTCATAAAATATTCCTATAGTATTCTAAATGTTATGTTTGATTCTAAAGTTTATAAGTTTGGTAAGTTTTAAATTTGTTGTCCATTGCAGACACTCCTTGGCATACGTTAGTCGGCTCTTGGACAAATATAGTTGATCAGGCTATATTCTTCCCAGTTCCGATTACATGTCCCAAGGCATACCTGCACTGCGCAACTTATTTATAATACTTCTATATTGTTTTAGTTATGATACCGACCATGTTATTAATATGAAATGAATGCATGCCTACTTTACAAAACTAAATAAATTTAATTTTAAAAGTATGACTCTTACTCAGAGTGTTTTTGCCCAGTTGTGTTTATAGTTGTATATCAAAAATGGTTTTGATATACTTAGTTCACTATAAACAATGCTCTGATACCAATCTATCACACACCCAAACCAGAACGGCGGAAACGTTCAGGGGCGGAGGACGTCATATTCAGTATCATAACAGTTCATAGAAAGGAAAGTACACACCACCATACATATTAAGGTTTCCAAAATGTTTACATAATTGTATTCGTTACATGTTCAACAGATAAATACATAAACATTTTTCAAAAGAAGTAATTAACGTCAGCACGTTAATCCTCAAAAGTTGATTTCCAAACCTGCTTAACGGTTCCCTGAGAATACAAGTTATTTCAAGGAAAAAGTGTCAACAATTAAGTTGGTGAGTTCATAAGTGATTTAGAAACATTGAATGCCATTCCAAAATGAGTGTATATTTTTCCAAGAAAATCCCTTATTTTCTTATAAAAGTATGAAATGCATGAGAGTATTTGTGTTGAAAAATGTAGCTAGTTGAACCAAGAAAATCCCTTATTTTCCTAATAGTTGTTTGGTTTGTATACAGGAAAAACCCTTATTTTCCTAACATAACTGGCAGTCTCTAAGACCGAAAATCGCAAGCAACCGACGTGCTTAAAAGTTGTGGCATAGTTTTATATAATAAAGCTATACGAAGATCGCACTTGTTAGATGAAGAATAGTTTTAATAGCTACTCATTCATAAAAACATAATACCATAATAATTGTATATCCGGTGAGTTTTATAACCATACTAAACATAATATGCCTGTAGCGACGTTCTTCAGGCGTCGTAGCGTTATGACAACTGTCACCCCAAAAGACGGACTGTAGCTAACAGTCAGGGCGCGGGATCATGACTTCCCGTATAGATCTATACACATTTGACACGTTCTCCGAACGGGAGACTCTGGTTATAGACAGGACTTGTAGCGATACCTTTTAGCAAAAGGTAGTATTTGAAGATGTACACGTCTCACGGATTCTCAACTAAGTCTGTATTAAAGTAGTAGTTTTGTATGTAAAGTTTATCCTTTTTCACAATGTCCAACAAAGCATAAATCATAAGTTCTTTGAATGCATAAAATGGTTTAGCAAAGATGGTTACACTTGATATAATGTATTTGTATGTATACGTATAAATAAAACATATTTCTATTTATAAACATCTATTATCCCAAGAGGGTAAAGTTGTGTTGTGAGGTATTTTGCATGATAATGACTTCATAAGATAGTTAAAACAACAGTATGAAAAGTATAGCAAAAGATCGATGTTTCACACGATTTTAGTCGTGTGTTTACTTGTATTCCCCCCCTTAAAAGTGTATAAAAGCATTTACAAAACATTTGAAAGTGTAGATTATAGGGGTATGAACTCACTTGATTGATTGGGGAAAACGAGAAGAAAATGGAGCAGAACTTCGGCTCGTGAAAGTCGATTTTCCTCGGGATTCTTGAGAATCTCGGAAATCTCGGGAGAGTAGAACCTTCCTTTGGAACTTGAGTGTGAAAACCGGGGCTTCGGGAGGGCTTCTGTAGCTTAACCGCAGAGTTTCATCACGAGAGAGGGAAGAATGGAGCACCTAAACCCGGCACCCCAAGAGTTCTATTTATAGGGGGTATTTTTGAGTGCCACATCGTGGCTAGGGTTGGCCACGTCGTGGGGAGCAAGCCCTATCCCCTTCCGTTGATTGGACGCCCTCAGTCGCTTGCCGGGTCGCGGCCAAGCTGTGCCACGTCGTGGGGGCCTGACAGCCTCAGATTTTGGACCCCGAACTTGTAAAATCCATAACTTTCGCATACGAGCTCCGTTTTCGACGTTCTTTATATGCACGCGTAGCTAAAAATATGATCTACAACTCTCGTTTAGACTTCATCAGCAAATTCTGAATTTATTTTTAATTATTTATTTTTAACGGGCCGGAACACGAAAAGTCCGTTAAAATTCCATAACTTCTTCATCCGATGTCCGTTTTCGTCAGACTTTTCGCCGTTGCGCGACTAATGTTGAGACCTTCGATTCTCATTTAGGTTGTTTTGGTCAAAAGTATCTCGAGCTCTATTTCGAGTTTTTAGTTGTCTACTGCTATACCCGAACCTTGGAAAAATCATAACTTCCTCATACGAAGTCAGATTTGGACGTTCTTTTTATGTACGCTCACGGTTTGATGTTATCTATAACTTTTATTTAGATACTTAAGGCTAAAAACTATTGTATTAAACTTCGCGTTTTTCGTTTAATCGGTGTTGCCGGTTTTGTCGGGAATTTTAGAATGGTTATAACTTCCTCGTTGTAACTCGGATTTTTGTGTTCTTTATATGTATGAAAACCTTGTTACGATATTTACCACTTAGTATACTCAATTACGGTTTTATAAAAGTTTAAATTTTGACCTGAATTTTGCTGTTGTTACATTATCCCCCCGTTAGAGAGAATTTCGTCCCGAAATTCGCATTTTGACTGGGACTCCAATTCTTGCGGGCAGGCGAGAGTGCTTCTGGTCGATTTGTTCCTCTTGTTCCTTTATGAATCTAGATCCTAATGTGTGTGTTTCAGCGGACCTTCATTACTCCGCCTATCACTTCGACCGATCGGGATCGTGTGGTTTTGGGTTTATTTACTTATGTTCTTCTAAATGTTAGAATATTCACTCGATGCATTAGGGCAGCTACGTTTTGAAGTTCATGGTTGAATTCACTCCTAGTTTCTGAGCTTGGATTTGACTCGTTGTATGTGTGGTATTTCTAAATGATCTGTTGGGGGATACTACGGGAAGGTTGTAAAGATATAGTACTCCTCACATGAGTACCTCGGGGTTTTGAAACTTGAAACCAATTAGGTTTAGTGTCGGGTTTGTCGTGATAAATCGATCGAGTTTCGTTAGTCGATGGTTAAAGTGAAAGGGTCTACTGGTATGGGTAGTAGGGGTCTCCTGCTAGGTGGAAATCCAGCCATTGTGTTTGTACGAGAATAAGGAGATAAGGATTGTCTAGAACTAAGGCACACAAGGTTGACCTCAACGTTAAACTATCGTATTCATAAAATATTCCTATAGTATTCTAAATGTTATGTTTGATTCTAAAGTTTATAAGTTTGGTAAGTTTTAAATTTGTTGTCCATTGCAGACACTCCTTGGCATACGTTAGTCGGCTCTTGGACAAATATAGTTGATCAGGCTATATTCTTCCCAGTTCCGATTACATGTCCCAAGGCATACCTGCACTGCGCAACTTATTTATAATACTTCTATATTGTTTTAGTTATGATACCGACCATGTTATTAATATGAAATGAATGCATGCCTACTTTACAAAACTAAATAAATTTAATTTTAAAAGTATGACTCTTACTCAGAGTGTTTTTGCCCAGTTGTGTTTATAGTTGTATATCAAAAATGGTTTTGATATACTTAGTTCACTATAAACAATGCTCTGATACCAATCTATCACACACCCAAACCAGAACGGCGGAAACGTTTAGGGGCGGAGGACGTCATATTCAGTATCATAACAGTTCATAGAAAGGAAAGTACACACCACCATACATATTAAGGTTTCCAAAATGTTTACATAATTGTATTCGTTACATGTTCAACAGATAAATACATAAACATTTTTCAAAAGAAGTAATTAACGTCAGCACGTTAATCCTCAAAAGTTGATTTCCAAACCTGCTTAACGGTTCCCTGAGAATACAAGTTATTTCAAGGAAAAAGTGTCAACAATTAAGTTGGTGAGTTCATAAGTGATTTAGAAACATTGAATGCCATTCCAAAATGAGTGTATATTTTTCCAAGAAAATCCCTTATTTTCTTATAAAAGTATGAAATGCATGAGAGTATTTGTGTTGAAAAATGTAGCTAGTTGAACTAAGAAAATCCCTTATTTTCCTAATAGTTGTTTGGTTTGTATACAGGAAAAACCCTTATTTTCCTAACATAACTGGCAGTCTCTAAGACCGAAAATCGCAAGCAACCGACGTGCTTAAAAGTTGTGGCATAGTTTTATATAATAAAGCTATACGAAGATCGCACTTGTTAGATGAAGAATAGTTTTAATAGCTACTCATTCATAAAAACATAATACCATAATAATTGTATATCCGGTGAGTTTTATAACCATAGTAAACATAATATGCCTGTAGCGACGTTCTTCAGGCGTCGTAGCGTTATGACAACTGTCACCCCAAAAGACGGACTGTAGCTAACAGTCAGGGCGCGGGATCATGACTTCCCGTATAGATCTATACACATTTGACACGTTCTCCGAACGGGAGACTCTGGTTATAGACAGGACTTGTAGCGATACCTTTTAGCAAAAGGTAGTATTTGAAGATGTACACGTCTCACGGATTCTCAACTAAGTCTGTATTAAAGTAGTAGTTTTGTATGTAAAGTTTATCCTTTTTCACAATGTCCAACAAAGCATAAATCATAAGTTCTTTGAATGCATAAAATGGTTTAGCAAAGATGGTTACCCTTGATATAATGTATTTGTATGTATACGTATAAATAAAACATATTTCTATTTATAAACATCTATTATCCCAAGAGGGTAAAGTTGTGTTGTGAGGTATTTTGCATGATAATGACTTCATAAGATAGTTAAAACAACAGTATGAAAAGTATAGCAAAAGATCGATGTTTCACACGATTTTAGTCGTGTGTTTACTTGTATTCCCCCCCTTAAAAGTGTATAAAAGCATTTACAAAACATTTGAAAGTGTAGATTATAGGGGTATGAACTCACTTGATTGATTGGGGAAAACGAGAAGAAAATGGAGCAGAACTTCGGCTCGTGAAAGTCGATTTTCCTCGGGATTCTTGAGAATCTCGGAAATCTCGGGAGAGTAGAACCTTCCTTTGGAACTTGAGTGTGAAAACCGGGGCTTCGGGAGGGCTTCTATAGCTTAACCGCAGAGTTTCATCACGAGAGAGGGAAGAATGGAGCACCTAAACCCGGCACCCCAAGAGTTCTATTTATAGGGGGTATTTTTGAGTGCCACATCGTGGCTAGGGTTGGCCACGTCGTGGGGAGCAAGCCCTATCCCCTTCCGTTGATTGGACGCCCTCAGTCGCTTGCCGGGTCGCGGCCAAGCTGTGCCACGTCGTGGGGGCCTGACAGCCTCAGATTTTGGACCCCGAACTTGTAAAATCCATAACTTTCGCATACGAGCTCCGTTTTCGACGTTCTTTATAGGCACACGTAGCTAAAAATATGATCTACAACTCTCGTTTAGACTTCATCAGCAAATTCTGAATTTATTTTTAATTATTTATTTTTAACGGGCCGGAACACGAAAAGTCCGTTAAAATTCCATAACTTCTTCATCCGATGTCCGTTTTCGTCAGACTTTTCGCCGTTGCGCTACTAATGTTGAGACCTTCGATTCTCATTTAGGTTGTTTTGGTCAAAAGTATCTCGAGCTCTATTTCGAGTTTTTAGCTGTCTACTGCTATACCCGAACCTTGGAAAAATCATAACTTCCTCATACGAAGTCAGATTTGGACGTTCTTTTTATGTACGCTCACGGTTTGATGTTATCTATAACTTTTATTTAGATACTTAAGGCTAAAAACTATTGTATTAAACTTCGCGTTTTTCGTTTAATCGGTGTTGCCGGTTTTGTCGGGAATTTTAGAATGGTTATAACTTCCTCGTTATAACTCGGATTTTTGTGTTCTTTATATGTATGAAAACCTTGTTACGATATTTACCACTTAGTATACTCAATTACGGTTTTATAAAAGTTTAAATTTTGACCTGAATTTTGCTGTTGTTACATTATCCCCCCGTTAGAGAGAATTTCGTCCCGAAATTCGCATTTTGACTGGGACTCCAATTCTTGCGGGCAGGCGAGAGTGCTTCTGGTCGATTTGTTCCTCTTGTTCCTTTATGAATCTAGATCCTAATGTGCGTGTTTCAGCGGACCTTCATTACTCCGCCTATCACTTCGACCGATCGGGATCGTGTGGTTTTGGGTTTATTTACTTATGTTCTTCTAAATGTTAGAATATTCACTCGATGCATTAGGGCAGCTACGTTTTGAAGTTCATGGTTGAATTCACTCCTAGTTTCTGAGCTTGGATTTGACTCGTTGTATGTGTGGTATTTCTAAATGATCTGTTGGGGGATACTACGGGAAGGTTGTAAAGATATAGTACTCCTCACATGAGTACCTCGGGGTTTTGAAACTTGAAACCAATTGGGTTTAGTGTCGGGTTTGTCGTGATAAATCGATCGAGTTTCGTTAGTCGATGGTTAAAGTGAAAGGGTCTACTGGTATGGGTAGTAGGGGTCTCCTGCTAGGTGGAAATCCAGCCATTGTGTTTGTACGAGAATAAGGAGATAAGGATTGTCTAGAACTAAGGCACACAAGGTTGACCTCAACGATAAACTATCGTATTCATAAAATATTCCTATAGTATTCTAAATGTTATGTTTGATTCTAAAGTTTATAAGTTTGGTAAGTTTTAAATTTGTTGTCCATTGTAGACACTCCTTGGCATACGTTAGTCGGCTCTTGGACAAATATAGTTGATCAGGCTATATTCTTCCCAGTTCCGATTACATGTCCCAAGGCATACCTGCACTGCGCAACTTATTTATAATACTTCTATATTGTTTTAGTTATGATACCGACCATGTTATTAATATGAAATGAATGCATGCCTACTTTACAAAACTAAATAAATTTAATTTTAAAAGTATGACTCTTACTCAGAGTGTTTTTGCCCAGTTGTGTTTATAGTTGTATATCAAAAATGGTTTTGATATACTTAGTTCACTATAAACAATGCTCTGATACCAATCTATCACACACCCAAACCAGAACGGCGGAAACGTTCAGGGGCGGAGGACGTCATATTCAGTATCATAACAGTTCATAGAAAGGAAAGTACACACCACCATACATATTAAGGTTTCCAAAATGTTTACATAATTGTATTCGTTACATGTTCAACAGATAAATACATAAACATTTTTCAAAAGAAGTAATTAACGTCAGCACGTTAATCCTCAAAAGTTGATTTCCAAACCTGCTTAACGGTTCCCTGAGAATACAAGTTATTTCAAGGAAAAAGTGTCAACAATTAAGTTGGTGAGTTCATAAGTGATTTAGAAACATTGAATGCCATTCCAAAATGAGTGTATATTTTTCCAAGAAAATCCCTTATTTTCTTATAAAAGTATGAAATGCATGAGAGTATTTGTGTTGAAAAATGTAGCTAGTTGAACCAAGAAAATCCCTTATTTTCCTAATAGTTGTTTGGTTTGTATACAGGAAAAACCCTTATTTTCCTAACATAACTGGCAGTCTCTAAGACCGAAAATCGCAAGCAACCGACGTGCTTAAAAGTTGTGGCATAGTTTTATATAATAAAGCTATACGAAGATCGCACTTGTTAGATGAAGAATAGTTTTAATAGCTACTCATTCATAAAAACATAATACCATAATAATTGTATATCCGGTGAGTTTTATAACCATACTAAACATAATATGCCTGTAGCGACGTTCTTCAGGCGTCGTAGCGTTATGACAACTGTCACCCCAAAAGACGGACTGTAGCTAACAGTCAGGGCGCGGGATCATGACTTCCCGTATAGATCTATACACATTTGACACGTTCTCCGAACGGGAGACTCTGGTTATAGACAGGACTTGTAGCGATACCTTTTAGCAAAAGGTAGTATTTGAAGATGTACACGTCTCACGGATTCTCAACTAAGTCTGTATTAAAGTAGTAGTTTTGTATGTAAAGTTTATCCTTTTTCACAATGTCCAACAAAGCATAAATCATAAGTTCTTTGAATGCATAAAATGGTTTAGCAAAGATGGTTACCCTTGATATAATGTATTTGTATGTATACGTATAAATAAAACATATTTCTATTTATAAACATCTATTATCCCAAGAGGGTAAAGTTGTGTTGTGAGGTATTTTGCATGATAATGACTTCATAAGATAGTTAAAACAACAGTATGAAAAGTATAGCAAAAGATCGATGTTTCACACGATTTTAGTCGTGTGTTTACTTGTATTCCCCCCCTTAAAAGTGTATAAAAGCATTTACAAAACATTTGAAAGTGTAGATTATAGGGGTATGAACTCACTTGATTGATTGGGGAAAACGAGAAGAAAATGGAGCAGAACTTCGGCTCGTGAAAGTCGATTTTCCTCGGGATTCTTGAGAATCTCGGAAATCTCGGGAGAGTAGAACCTTCCTTTGGAACTTGAGTGTGAAAACCGGGGCTTCGGGAGGGCTTCTGTAGCTTAACCGCAGAGTTTCATCACGAGAGAGGGAAGAATGGAGCACCTAAACCCGGCACCCCAAGAGTTCTATTTATAGGGGGTATTTTTGAGTGCCACATCGTGGCTAGGGTTGGCCACGTCGTGGGGAGCAAGCCCTATCCCCTTCCGTTGATTGGACGCCCTCAGTCGCTTGCCGGGTCGCGGCCAAGCTGTGCCACGTCGTGGGGGCCTGACAGCCTCAGATTTTGGACCCCGAACTTGTAAAATCCATAACTTTCGCATACGAGCTCCGTTTTCGACGTTCTTTATAGGCACACGTAGCTAAAAATATGATCTACAACTCTCGTTTAGACTTCATCAGCAAATTCTGAATTTATTTTTAATTATTTATTTTTAACGGGCCGGAACACGAAAAGTCCGTTAAAATTCCATAACTTCTTCATCCGATGTCCGTTTTCGTCAGACTTTTCGCCGTTGCGCTACTAATGTTGAGACCTTCGATTCTCATTTAGGTTGTTTTGGTCAAAAGTATCTCGAGCTCTATTTCGAGTTTTTAGCTGTCTACTGCTATACCCGAACCTTGGAAAAATCATAACTTCCTCATACGAAGTCAGATTTGGACGTTCTTTTTATGTACGCTCACGGTTTGATGTTATCTATAACTTTTATTTAGATACTTAAGGCTAAAAACTATTGTATTAAACTTCGCGTTTTTCGTTTAATCGGTGTTGCCGGTTTTGTCGGGAATTTTAGAATGGTTATAACTTCCTCGTTATAACTCGGATTTTTGTGTTCTTTATATGTATGAAAACCTTGTTACGATATTTACCACTTAGTATACTCAATTACGGTTTTATAAAAGTTTAAATTTTGACCTGAATTTTGCTGTTGTTACATTATCCCCCCGTTAGAGAGAATTTCGTCCCGAAATTCGCATTTTGACTGGGACTCCAATTCTTGCGGGCAGGCGAGAGTGCTTCTGGTCGATTTGTTCCTCTTGTTCCTTTATGAATCTAGATCCTAATGTGCGTGTTTCAGCGGACCTTCATTACTCCGCCTATCACTTCGACCGATCGGGATCGTGTGGTTTTGGGTTTATTTACTTATGTTCTTCTAAATGTTAGAATATTCACTCGATGCATTAGGGCAGCTACGTTTTGAAGTTCATGGTTGAATTCACTCCTAGTTTCTGAGCTTGGATTTGACTCGTTGTATGTGTGGTATTTCTAAATGATCTGTTGGGGGATACTACGGGAAGGTTGTAAAGATATAGTACTCCTCACATGAGTACCTCGGGGTTTTGAAACTTGAAACCAATTGGGTTTAGTGTCGGGTTTGTCGTGATAAATCGATCGAGTTTCGTTAGTCGATGGTTAAAGTGAAAGGGTCTACTGGTATGGGTAGTAGGGGTCTCCTGCTAGGTGGAAATCCAGCCATTGTGTTTGTACGAGAATAAGGAGATAAGGATTGTCTAGAACTAAGGCACACAAGGTTGACCTCAACGTTAAACTATCGTATTCATAAAATATTCCTATAGTATTCTAAATGTTATGTTTGATTCTAAAGTTTATAAGTTTGGTAAGTTTTAAATTTGTTGTCCATTGTAGACACTCCTTGGCATACGTTAGTCGGCTCTTGGACAAATATAGTTGATCAGGCTATATTCTTCCCAGTTCCGATTACATGTCCCAAGGCATACCTGCACTGCGCAACTTATTTATAATACTTCTATATTGTTTTAGTTATGATACCGACCATGTTATTAATATGAAATGAATGCATGCCTACTTTACAAAACTAAATAAATTTAATTTTAAAAGTATGACTCTTACTCAGAGTGTTTTTGCCCAGTTGTGTTTATAGTTGTATATCAAAAATGGTTTTGATATACTTAGTTCACTATAAACAATGCTCTGATACCAATCTATCACACACCCAAACCAGAACGGCGGAAACGTTCAGGGGCGGAGGACGTCATATTCAGTATCATAACAGTTCATAGAAAGGAAAGTACACACCACCATACATATTAAGGTTTCCAAAATGTTTACATAATTGTATTCGTTACATGTTCAACAGATAAATACATAAACATTTTTCAAAAGAAGTAATTAACGTCAGCACGTTAATCCTCAAAAGTTGATTTCCAAACCTGCTTAACGGTTCCCTGAGAATACAAGTTATTTCAAGGAAAAAGTGTCAACAATTAAGTTGGTGAGTTCATAAGTGATTTAGAAACATTGAATGCCATTCCAAAATGAGTGTATATTTTTCCAAGAAAATCCCTTATTTTCTTATAAAAGTATGAAATGCATGAGAGTATTTGTGTTGAAAAATGTAGCTAGTTGAACCAAGAAAATCCCTTATTTTCCTAATAGTTGTTTGGTTTGTATACAGGAAAAACCCTTATTTTCCTAACATAACTGGCAGTCTCTAAGACCGAAAATCGCAAGCAACCGACGTGCTTAAAAGTTGTGGCATAGTTTTATATAATAAAGCTATACGAAGATCGCACTTGTTAGATGAAGAATAGTTTTAATAGCTACTCATTCATAAAAACATAATACCATAATAATTGTATATCCGGTGAGTTTTATAACCATACTAAACATAATATGCCTGTAGCGACGTTCTTCAGGCGTCGTAGCGTTATGACAACTGTCACCCCAAAAGACGGACTGTAGCTAACAGTCAGGGCGCGGGATCATGACTTCCCGTATAGATCTATACACATTTGACACGTTCTCCGAACGGGAGACTCTGGTTATAGACAGGACTTGTAGCGATACCTTTTAGCAAAAGGTAGTATTTGAAGATGTACACGTCTCACGGATTCTCAACTAAGTCTGTATTAAAGTAGTAGTTTTGTATGTAAAGTTTATCCTTTTTCACAATGTCCAACAAAGCATAAATCATAAGTTCTTTGAATGCATAAAATGGTTTAGCAAAGATGGTTACCCTTGATATAATGTATTTGTATGTATACGTATAAATAAAACATATTTCTATTTATAAACATCTATTATCCCAAGAGGGTAAAGTTGTGTTGTGAGGTATTTTGCATGATAATGACTTCATAAGATAGTTAAAACAACAGTATGAAAAGTATAGCAAAAGATCGATGTTTCACACGATTTTAGTCGTGTGTTTACTTGTATTCCCCCCCTTAAAAGTGTATAAAAGCATTTACAAAACATTTGAAAGTGTAGATTATAGGGGTATGAACTCACTTGATTGATTGGGGAAAACGAGAAGAAAATGGAGCAGAACTTCGGCTCGTGAAAGTCGATTTTCCTCGGGATTCTTGAGAATCTCGGAAATCTCGGGAGAGTAGAACCTTCCTTTGGAACTTGAGTGTGAAAACCGGGGCTTCGGAAGGGCTTCTGTAGCTTAACCGCAGAGTTTCATCACGAGAGAGGGAAGAATGGAGCACCTAAACCCGGCACCCCAAGAGTTCTATTTATAGGGGGTATTTTTGAGTGCCACATCGTGGCTAGGGTTGGCCACGTCGTGGGGAGCAAGCCCTATCCCCTTCCGTTGATTGGACGCCCTCAGTCGCTTGCCGGGTCGCGGCCAAGCTGTGCCACGTCGTGGGGGCCTGACAGCCTCAGATTTTGGACCCCGAACTTGTAAAATCCATAACTTTCGCATACGAGCTCCGTTTTCGACGTTCTTTATATGCACGCGTAGCTAAAAATATGATCTACAACTCTCGTTTAGACTTCATCAGCAAATTTGGAAGTTATTTTTAATTATTTATTTTTAACGGGCCGGGACACGAAAAGTCCGTTAAAATTCCATAACTTCTTCATTCGATGTCCGTTTTCGTCAGACTTTTCGTCGTTGCGTTACTAATGTTGAGACCTTCGATTCTCATTTAGGTTGTTTTGGTCAAAAGTATCTCGAGCTCTATTTCAAGTTTTTAGCTGTCTACTGCTATACCTGAACCTTGGAAAAATCATAACTTCCTCATACGAAGTCAGATTTGGACGTTCTTTTTATGTACGCTCACGGTTTGATGTTATCTATAACTTTTATTTAGATACTTAAGGCTAAAAACTATTGTATTGAAACTTCTCGTTTTTCGTTTAATCGGTGTTGTCGGTTTTGTTGGGAATTTTAGAATGGTTATAACTTCCTCGTTATAACTCGGATTTTTGTGTTCTTTATATGTATGAAAACCTTGTTACGATATTTACCACTTAGTATACTCAATTACGGTTTTATAAAAGTTTAAATTTTGACCTGAATTTTGTTGTTGTTACACTCCGTTCCGGTCTGCTTGAGCCTTCCGGCCTCATAAATCGTTGGACCCTTTGGTCTGGTCTATAACTCTACTTAGCATAAATCACAAAGACATAATGCATAGCATGCCACATACAACGGGATAACATAATACTCAATGTAAGCACATAGGACCTTCCGGTCACACATAACTACCACTCAAGGTAAAGTATAGTGAGAAGACTCGCCTCGGGTGATGAACGGCTCCTATAGATACTGCTGCTTTGCACCGGCCTCTATCTCTTTGCCAAACCCACAATTATCTCAATTAGGAACTAAGTCCAACCTCTCACTTATTAGGTATAAAGATAGACCACCTACCAGCCTATCAATTCCCTAAACCCATTGGGCCCACCAAAGCCTAATAATAAATAGGCTTGCCTGAGGCCCAACCTCAACCTACATGACAAGCCCAACTCAAGGGCCCAAGGCATAATTATATTATTTCTTTGCTCATAGTCTCAAATACAAAGGCCCAAAGGTCCAACACTTAAGGCCCAACAATAAAGTCTAGCCCAAAAGCATACAGAGAGATTCCGCAGGGCGTACCTCCTTAGTAAGCTCAGCGTACCCAAACACGTATGAAACTGATCGGGGACCTTAACCCAGTATGCGGGAGGTATTGGAATTACGTCCCGCGTACTCTCAATTTTTCTTAATCTAAATTTAGGGTCTTAACCTGTTAAGACCTTAACTCATCTCTTGGATCTAGACTTCCTAACATCTCTTACTCTATAAAGTTAACGAATTTAGGCCCTTGCATGGCTGATAAGGTCATAACACATGAAACTCTTACTGTCTTAACTCAAAATGCACATAACTCATGCATGGGTTGATTCTCATGATCAGGATCTCATTTTTTTGGTTCCTCACCACTAGAAACAGTTAAAAGGACATGTTATTAAGCTCTGGAGTTCACCATCTCACAAAGTTCCAATCTTGGACATAAAACCTTAAAATTGGACCATACTAAGCATAGATCAAAAGGAATGGGAAAGCTTTGAGCTTTATACCTTCAAATGATGCTCTAGCCCCAAGAAAGCTCAGATCCAAGGCCTGGACTTCAACTCCATTCTCTTCCATGCTCCTTCTTAACTCCAAAGAGCCCACAATAACACATACAAGCTCAACATGGCCACCCACAAGCTCAAGAACGGATATTAGGGTTTAAGAGGGTTTGTTGACTTAGGGAGGTGGCCAGAAATGAGACCATCTCATTCTTTAAATAGGGACACTACTCGAATTAGGGTTTTCCATCAGCACATAGTATGCCCAGCATACCCTCTGGTACGCCAAGTGTACTAGGTGGTCCTCGCGTCCATTCCACGCTCATAGGTATGCTAAGCGTAACCATACTTACGCCCAGCGTGCCCGATGCCACCAATTTCTCAAACAAGGACCAAACTTGCCATACTTCCCAACTATCATAGCTTCTTTGATATAACTCAGATTCCAAAGATCCTTATATCTACGGAAAGGTGATGAGATGCCTTATGCTTTGGCAACTCCTTGCAACCCGAGACCTCCTCATGCCCTGCTCGTGGCTCACGAACCCTAATTACGGACAATCTGAAACAGGATGTTACAATTCTCCCCCAAATGAATTAGATTTCGCCCTCAAAATCACTCCTTATTAACACGTAGATCGGACCAAACAAACCGAGATGCACCACCGAAGGTCCTCAAATTATAACAACAATCACTTCTAATGATACTCGATCCCACCAGGGACTCCCGACCCGAAAGGGGCAGACCCAACTACCGCTGCAGTACTTAATCTGAATCTCCAGAACTTGAAAAACTCTTGCGGTCTATTTCCTTGCTAGACCATCCTCGAAACATTATTCTGTTAATCGCCCACCGACTAACAAACTCTAAGAACACCCTACCAACCCTGATTCCCTGATCAATCCCGATCGCAACTCAAAAGGACGGAAAGGTCATAATCTCCCTCTCTCTCCGGGACCCATTGCAAGGGCAATCATCAGGATCCATTAGAGAGGATGAACCCAAAACTCTAATCTCGGACATAAGGAAAAGATCATGCTCGCCTGGGAATATTCTCTGACCTCTATAAACCCAATAGATGAACCTCAAGCTCACCCATCCCATAACCAAAAAGGTTTTACCAACTCCCATCTTTATAGAACTGTCTCAACTCTTAGTGATGCACAAGTCACACAGTTCGCTTTCCCTTAAGTGAACACTACAACTCTACTGAAGATCGGATTACCCTTGAACTCTATTGTTTACTGCTTAATATTTATGTGCATTCCGCGGCACCTCCCGAACCAAGGCCCTGACCTAGTCATGTCTAAGACATCAGATGACAAACAGTACCCCTCACATGGAACCCACCTCCGATTCCAGAATCTCATCTCATCTACCCAACATACCATCAGGACCCAACTCAACTCAAGAGTTTGATCCGACCTAGGGTTGGAACCACTCGTCCCAATAAACTACTCTACTCATGACTCATGACCCGCAACCCATACGTATCTGACTTATCCCATCCCTTCGGGTTGCGATGTCCACACCTCACTCAAAATATAATGATTCCCGATCATTGAGGAGACCCCAGTCTCGCCCCTGGTCTGACCACCAGGCTCCCAAAAACTCATAAATTAGGGCTACTCAAGCTTAAAACTCTTCTGCATCATGCTCTGATCAAAGAGTACTTCATATTAACAACCTCTTGCGGAGTAGTGAGTACTACGGCTCCCCGTAGCATCACAATAACCTCCTGCTGACTAGTGAGTACTACGGATCCCCGTAGCATCACAACACCCTTTCTCTGACTAGTGAGTACTACGGCTCCCCATAGCATCACAACACCCTCTCTTTGACTAGTGAGTACTACGGCTCCCCGTAGCATCACAACACCCTCTCTCTAATTAGTGAGTACTATGGCTCCTCGTAGCATCACAACACCCTCTCTCAAATTCCCACAATCTCATTCACACGCCACACCAAACTACGTCCACTAACTCGTGTTTCGCGGACTAACATAGATAGGTACACACTTGCTTGAATTATGCACCACTATATTTGACGACAATCATCATAACAAAACACCTTTCCTTGCTACAATCCATTGCCTTAGATAATCCCACTTGCTGGTATTAACCGAAGGGTTCCCACTGGAATCATAAATGTGGGACACACCATTTTCCATCTTAACTCACGACCCAAAATTATCCAAAATCCAAGGCATTAAACTCGGATACCTCGATACACCACTATAGAACCTAACGATGTTTTGTCTCAGCCGCTTATCTTTCTGATACACAACCCGAAATTTCGGAAAATTCCAAATCTCACTTGCAACAAGGAGAGATTGTCAATGACCAAGAACATGATGACGACAATCCGAAACTCATTCCCATATTGCTCAAATTCCTGCCAGAATACTCATAACGACCCTGGAATTAGTTGCCAAAATCAACTTCTGCCCTTCCCCAACATCATAACTGCCGAAACATTGAACCAGATCCACTGCCGAACTAACCCTATGAGCCAACCACCTCGAAGAATCCATATCCATCACAAGGTCTCCGACCGATGGCCACTTGTCGTGGAGACATTTAGCCTTTACCAAACATATGCCACATGCATTATCTCGCTTTGTACCTCGCTTCAAACACCAATAACCCTGATTACTTGAATCTACACCGCAGGTCTCTATATCCAGATCTCTAACCGATCTCGAACATATCTCTGATACTCTCAAAAAAAATACCCGGTCCTCCCCTACTCAGGGTTCGAACCATCATCAATTGGTGCACCAACACTCTATCCCACAGACTGTCTCCACTAGTAATATCACACCTAATCCCATAAGGTGCTACGTAACGCTCGATGATTTCCCCGACAGAGATTAAACAACTCCAAATACCCCGAATCTTAGATGAAATCCTCAAAACTTCCCATAATGATTGCCTCTAGTCATTTCAAATCGTACACCATCCCATCACGGGACCTCCCAACTGTCCGGTAATAACCCTGTCTGTTAATCTGGAAATAACAAACTATCACACTCCTCATCATTGACTCCTCAACCAACATTCCATCACGTCACTGATCATAAGAGCAGAAACCACATTCTCACCCTCGATACCCATCAAAGACCATAAGAGCCACCGCCCCTATATACTCCTCTTGATCGTCCGCGGCTACAGCTAACCCATGCCCTACTATACTCAATAGGGTGCATCCTGGTACTGGACCATCGCAATCCCCAATGACGACCTGTTCAAGCTATATCTTTATCTCGCAGCAGACCTGCTGCCATATACTCTGATTGAAGGTTACCATCAGTGCAACCCCACAGGGCTCACCCTCAAAATCAGAAACTAAAATCTCAACACCTATTAAGTCTCCCACAGGAAACAAAAATAGCACCACTCGGGTCATAGAAAATGATATCTCTACTATCGGCCGGTCTCCCAACTCAGACTGTATTCTTCCATAACGCACCATCCCTACTCAACTCTGAGTCTTGCGACTCTACTGGCACATCATCAACAATCCCTTGGAGCTAACTCGATTTCCCTATCAAGGGATGCTCCGCTAGAACTCGTTCATCCTAGCCTTCTGGACCCATAATCTCTCACATCCGACCTTGGTCTAGATAACCACCACGGAATAACTGGTAAAACTAGAAGCACTAACCGCCACATATCATGGTACTTGAACCATGTCCTCTCTTCTCAACCTGCCTCAAATCATGGTACTCGAACCATGACATCGCCTCCTGATCTGCTACAAATCATGGTACTCGAACCATGACATCACCTCTCGATTAGCTACCAATCATGGTACTCGAACCATGACACCACCTCTCGATTTGCTACCAATAATGGTACTTGAAGCATGACATCACCTCTCGATCTGCTACTTAGAACCTCTGGAATACTCCCTGTATCGAGTATGGGTCCTCTCCTTTCAGTAACACGGGCCCATACTACCTGCCACATCGAACCATACTCTATACACGGACCATCCCATATTCACTAAGTAGCTGCTCAACCTTCTTATCACCAATCGCAACACACGTGCTCGCTCCCTAGCGAAATGCTCTACTCTGTCAGCGTACTCATCTGACTAAGGTCACTTCCTAGGTTCTCACACTCCTCCGCCATCAGCTGCTAAGAAACTCCTTATGATGTCATTCATCAACCTCCTGAATATCGTCACATCCACTTGGTAGCTGACTCCCATCATCGGGAGTTCCACAAAGCACGAAGCAAGCATCATTCAGGCATCGAATAAACACATATGACCCACTCTAAGTGATAACTCCACTTGCTCTACTCATACACTCCCGCAGGTATCTAGCTACTCTCTCGGCAGGCTCCGCAAATGCTCATCTAGGTATCTCTCCTAGATTACTCCTCTACTCAAATCCCTCTCTACAAGGATTCCCGCTGGATACTCTTACTCAACATATACACGAAAGTGCATCACAGATAACAACAACTCCTAGGCTAAGGCATCACAACTCAGGCCACTCTAGTCCTAAAATATGAAATACCTAGCCCATCTCTAGAATGCATAATATCTCATAATGTGACAACCCGAAATTTCCATTCGGTCAAACCCTAAAAGTCACCCCTTTGTATCATAAATCAATGTCATTATTTCTTATTTTTAAGAAATATAAATTTCATTTGATTATTTTAATATTATTTTAAACGAACGGGTGAAAGAAAGCGTCGTCTCGGGTTTTAAATTTTTAAAACCGCAAACACCACGCGTCTTAGAAACCCTCAGCCAAACTATTTCGTTTGAGTCAAAAAATCATACCAAAATCCGAAAACTCATGCTATCCATGAGTTTACTCCTTAAGTCTATTCAACAGGAGTTTACTCCCCATTTACCCAAAAGAGTAAACTCCTAAAAGAGTAAACACAAGAAACACTCTCAAGTATCAAACTAGAAATAATTCCAAATCTTCAATCTTGTAAGTCTTCTAACCATTTCTTCTTAGTAAAACACTTAATCTAGTGTTTGTGCATCTATTCATCCATTCATTTATGTATGTTGTTTAGATTTTCCAAAACACCAAGAACACACACTAAGTGTTCTTGGCCTTTTAGCTCAAATCAAGCATCATTATAGTAAGTACTTCCATCCTTGAGTGCTTGTAAGCTAGTATATCAAATAAACACCAAGAAAATCGGTCAAGAACACCATGATTGAGGTGTTCACGGTCCAAGGGGATGCTTGGGCCGTAAACACCATAAAGACACCCAAAAGTGACTTAAGTCCCATGTTTAGCCCTAGTTTGAAGTCTAAGACTTACCTTAACTTAGTTAAACTTCCCATGGATGTTTTTAGGCTTTGAAAAACATCAAACACCACAAATTGTAGGTGTTTACGGTCCATGGATATTCCAAAACCGTAAACACCCAAAAAGGTGTTTAAATGAGCCATTTTCCTTTCTTAGCCCTAAAAACTAACTTAGATGTTTACCTAGTTATTATAAGGACTTGAATCAAAGGCAATATCCTTTCCCATAAAGGTTTACAGTAGTAAACCCAAGGGAAAATACCCTTAGGCCGTAAACACCTCAAGGAGGGTGTTTTGTGGCCCTAGTCCATTCCAAAGGCTAAACCACTTAGTAGAAATGCTTCAAAGGCTTGCTAAACCACAAAACAACACTTGGACCTTAAGACTAGAGCTTACGACCGTAAACTCTAGAGTTTACTACCGTAAACTCCCTAGGTCTTATCCATCAAAACTGTAAACTCCAAGGGAGTTTACTCTTGGACTCTAAACACACTAGTTTTGCCCTACCAACACTCGGATGCAATCCTTGTGATGTATAACACTTGTATAAAGTGTTTAGCATGTCCTAGAGTGTCTTAACTTTTTTTATTAGTTGTTTAAAGACTAATTGTGTATAGACATATATCCTTATATGTTATTAGGATCTTTGTGCGTGTCTAAGTCTTTACTTGACACCAAGCACTTATCCGACACTTCCTTCTGATCCACTTACCACAGGTGAGTTCATACCCCTTAATCAATGTTTTAAACTGTTTTTAAATGTTTTATGGGGGGGGGGATACAAGCAGAATTATGCTAATTATTATATCAATCACATGTGATTAATAAGCAGCATTCAAATGATTGGCTACTCATTAGCCGTTATACCAAACAGTTTCCTTCAAATGTCTTTCATAAACACTTTATGTGTTTAAAACTCCTTATTTCTCTGTACATTTTACTCTGTATACTACATTTCAAACTTATTTACAATTGTGTTTCAAACAAATGATTCTTTATACTAAACTGTTTTATCAAACCCATGTTTTCAAACCGTTTTATAGATTGACATCCAGTCGATCTTTTCTTAGAAAATATTTATGTTTAAAGGTTTTACATAACTTATTTTATGCTTTTATATTATAAATTGCATGCCTCTATATGTCTATATAAGTAATGTTTAAAAGAGTTAGGAAGGCTATCCACCTTGTTTCCTTTTCCTCGATTTGGATGTGGTCTGATAGGATATCGGGTACCCGTCCGAAGGTTGTTTAAATATTAATTAAATATCATGTGTAGATATATAGTCATAAAAGTTATTCTAGTTCATTAAATGCCCTTGGTTAGCAAGGGGATACACCCATGTCAATTACGTACCAGTTAGATTACTAGTAAACTACCATATGGGTAGTTTAGGAAGATACTAGAACTATCACTAGAACGCGATATCATACAATGAGTCAGTTCATTCATGAGTCAATACTTTCTAGAACATATAAAGCTATACTAGGAGAAGAACATATACAACTATACTAGAAAGAGAACATATAAAACAATACTAGAACGAGAAACAATACATTACTATACTTGCTAGATAGAGAGAGAACACATATTACAGCTAGCACATGTAGAACATTTCAGTACATTACATATACATAAATACGTTGATAAAATTGTGATCCAATGTATCAGAGCATGCCTTAAATGTCATGGCCCGAGTTGTAGCCAGAGTTTCCTGGAGGGAGAGCGTGAGTTTGCGTATAGATCTATACTGGATTGACTATCCTACACCTTGCTGCTAGCTACAGTCGGACCTGCAGGTCTGCGGGTGCCAAACATCATTCCTTTTTACGACCATACTTATGTCGTTGTTACCAGTCAATAGCATGGTACAATTAATCACATGATGCCTTAATATAAATCCGGTTTAAGGTAGTTAGTATAACAGTAGTTCTTATAGCACTGCACTACAGTACTAAATTAATTTTTCCCTTTTCATATACTTAAGTGATCTTTCACTTAAGCATTAAATGTAAAACTATATTGTGTTAATGATAGTTACACCTGGAAAATTACACACTTTTACAAGAAACGAACATTCAGAGCAGTTAGGTCTTGGTAGAAGACACCTAAATATAATAGTAGGAATCATAGGGATTTCTAGGGTTTTTTTCAAACGTTTATAGTTGTTTTACAAACATTTTTACATTTACAGTTCATATACATTTTCAATACTTACAATTCATATACATTTTCAATACTTACAATTCATATACATTTTTCATACTTACAGTTCATAAACTTACAAATTCTTACATACAAATTAAGACACAAAAATACTTATGATCTCACCAGCTTCAAAGCTGATACTCGCTTTCAAAATTACTTGTATCCTCAGGTTATCATAGACAGGTACCGATGCAAGGAATAGGGAAGATGGAGCTCGTTGAAGACTCATCTTTCATTTTGATTTATGCTTTGGTGTTTATCAAAATTTGACAGAACACACTTGTATAATAATTATATTGTTAATGCAATAGATGATGTTGTTGCTTGTTTACTACTTTACATTGTTGTGATACTGTACATGACGTCCTCCGCCCCAGAACGTTCCGCCGTTCTTGGTTTTGGGGTGTGACACATAACACATAAGGTAAGGGTATTTTGGGAAATCACCATTCGGGCTCTAGCTGATTGTACACACTGCACTTTCCCGCTTTCTCCTTCAAACTCTTGCTTTTTTTAGAAAAAATCATTTATTTTGAAAATTTTCCTCAATTCCTCAGTTTGAGTCCAGATATACCCGAAGGTGCATCCGAATCCCTCAAACCAAGGCTTTGATACCAACTTGTAGCAACGTGAAAATTTAAAACAAACTTTTCATTTTTAAAATGCATACTTTACATAACACTTTGTATAACAATCTCATTTGTTCAAATTTTCAAAACATAACTCCATAATTAGTTAATTAACCATCCAGGATCCTCAAAACATAACTCTTCCTTGGGTGTGTACAATCAAGCCGGGGCCGTCCCCCTATCCTGAGAAAACCTGAAACACATATCACATAACACGGTAAGCATGAAGCTTAGCGAGTTCCCCAAAATACCATGTACAACACATATTAGCCACTCAAGGCTATAACTCTATAGACCCTCTGGTCCTAACTCTGTGAAAACTTTGATCCTAACTTTATGGACCCTCTGGTCCTAAGCTCGTTGGACCCTCCGGTCCGGTCTACTTGATCCGTCCGGCCTCATAAATCGTTGAACCCTTCGGTCCGGTCTATAAATCTACTTAGCATAAATCACAAAGATCTTGGATTAGTGTCTAAGCCTGTAACCATATTTGGTAAATACTTGACCTGGTTGTGCATGGTCCTTTTGGGTTGCCTTCACCAAAGCAACTTGACTGGAGAAATAAATAGAGAAAGACATTATTATGATTTATTAATATGTTATAAGAATAATATATTAAAGGAGAAATCATATTTGTTTAATTAATATTGGTCAATAATTAATTAGGAATTAATTTTGTGATCAAGTGTAATTAATTAAACTATAGGGGCTGAATTGTAATTAGGTGATAGTTGCAAAATAAGGCAATGGTTATCCTTGTTAAAGGATGGACGAATTCAAGGATAAGGATATCCTTGAAATCGTCCAAGGTCCAAGAGATAAGGGTTTTTTTAAGGCTTATCTTGTGGTTGCTTGGTAGGCAAGTAACTGGATAAGGATAAGGACTGAAACCCTAATCCCAACCCTATATAAAGACCCGTAGGCCTTAAGAATTCATCCACTTGCTTCTAAGAGCTCCCAAGGATGATTTCTAACTTCTCCCTTCTCTCTCTATAGCCTCTCCAATTGCTTGTGGTGTTTGTGAGCCATTAGAGGCACTACACTTATGGTGCTTGCTTTCAAGACTAAGGGTTTGAAGATTTAAGTTGTTATTGCAATATAACAACAAGAGGTATGTGATCTAACCTTATATGTGATTTTTGAAAATAGCATGCTACATTAGGGTTTTATCCATGTGTTCATAATGTTGTGTATCTAATAGTGAAAACATAGATCTAAATTAGGGTTGCATGCACACATATGATTGTTTGTATAAAACCCATCAGTGGTATTAGAGCCTTTGGTTAACTTGGTTTCAATTAGTATTATTCAATTGTATGAACTTGACAAATTTGGGTTGATAGCCAATAAACCCAATGAGGCCATAGATTTCGAGATTAGGGTTTCCTAACCCTAATTTGCGAAAATCTTGAAAGGATTTTTTGAATCCTTTCCTTTTAATCCAAGATTTCGAAATCTAGGGTTTGCAAACCCTTAGATTTCGAGATTCGCCTCCTTCCCCAAGATAAGATCCTAATTTTTAGGGATTGGGATAATCCCATGTCTTATAATTATCTTTTAATAGTTAAATATGGTAATTAAAGATTTTGAATTATCCCCTCCCATTATTTTCGAAATTTAGAGGGATAAGAGGGATTAGGATAAGTTAATTGTTTAAATGGTAATTATCCTTATGATTTAGATAATCCCTTATGATTTGATAATTTAAATTAACTGTTTAATTTGTGATAATTATTAAATCAAGAGTTTTAATATTTAAAATTTTAATTTAAATGGTATTAAATTTCAAAAATTTTAAATTGAAGATTAAACCCTAGTATTTTGAAATGTTTAAAATACACCTTATACTATTATATTATTACAAGCTTAATATATATATATATATATATATATATATATATATATATATATATATATATATATATATATATATATATATATATATGTAAAATTAAAATGCTAGTCTTACCGTTAGTAGGCCTCATTCACGAAGTCGGTCTATAAGGTGGGTATAAGGTTGCTTCCTATAAAATGGCGCTTAATGGGTGTACACTCACACCTACCGCTTGCTTGACTGGTGGAGGGTCATTAGCCGAACGGGTAGGATAGGGCAATCCTCTCCTCATTAATAAGTATAATGAATCTATATAAAGTGACTAAACATTTTTACAAATTCCCAATCCTAGTTAGTTTAGGAAAAAGTGAAATTGATGCAATCCCATGAAATTACACTTTATACCCTTGCTAAGAAGTTAGTGGAGCGTGTGTGGTTTACCGGCACACTAATTAGTTCTAAGCAAAGGTGGTAAATGGTGATTCATTGTTTGTCATAGTTCGATGGAGTGTGTGTGGTTTACCGACACATCGAATAGGTGATTGTAACAATGAAGGAACCATGTAGATATGCATGGTTATTCACACCCACTTTGTGATCCTCGGCATCCCAGTCACAAACGAGAGGGGCATATCGAGATTTAAACATGCCATTGAAAGGTTCAATGAATCTCAAGAAAAATCTAGGAATTCTAAATACATTTAAAACTTAAGCTTATGTTTTTCATGGTGAAGAATTAGTGAATCATCATTCACTTACCTCCAAATTATTTGCGTGTTGGATTACGGCATCCCTTTTCTAATATGTAAATAATCTTGTTGGGTCCTAGCCCTAATTTTTCATTTTGGGTGTTTAATTAGGGATTCAATTCTAATCAAACCTTGTCCTTTCTATTTGTAGATGTCTAACGCATACAACGCTGCTGTTAGCTCATTCACGGCAATGAGCCTTTGTCAAAAAAGTGACTTTCGATGGATCAAACTTAGCGAATGGATAAGATACATTCGCACTATCGCGCGTTACAAGGACAAAGAGTATGTTCTAGATGAGAAGCTCGAGAAGATCAATCCGGAAACTGCTACTCCCAAAGAAATGGCTGTCTTTGAGACCCATGAGCGTGATGCAACGAAAGTTCATTGCATCATGATAGCCACAATGAACTCCGAATTCCAAAAGTCCTATGAGGACATATATCCCTATGAGATGCATAAAGACTTGATGGAGAGATATCACCAAAGCGCGAGGCAAGAGCGCTATGAGATCATTAAGAATATGATCACTGCTAAAATGGGAAGTGGAGAGTCTCTAACCGTGCACTTGCAAAAGATGCAAATGTATGTTGATCGTCTTCGCAAGTTGAATGTCAACTTTGGGGAAGATTTGGCTATCGACATTGTTCTTCACTCCTTGCCCTCATGCTACAACCAATTTAGGATGACCTACCACATGAAAAAGGAAGAGGTCACCCTAAGCAAACTCCAAGGGCTCCTAAGGACTGCTGAGAGAAACCTTAAGGATGTAGGTCAAACCTCCGTGAACACACTTCTATTCTTTACATAAACAGTCGAACTAAGTCTAGGTTCAACCATGCTCGCTCACAAATTCATTTTTCTTTCAAATGAACATAATCATGTCGCCCAAAAAAAAACGATCAACCCAATAACCAAGAACCGACCCTTTAGATTGATACGGCTACTTTTCAAGCTGCAGTCTCGGCTGCCGTGTCAGCTATTTTGAGCCACCTCCATGCTAACAACGCGAATGTTAGCGGAACTGTTAACAACAATTCCAATCCGAGTAACAATTAAACACCTCAACGAGCAGCAAACTACCACGACACCCCGAGTTCCGAGACGAAGAGTAGCAAACAGAAGTTTTGGACTAGAAAGAAGGACAAATCGCTTAGAGGGACGAACAAGAAACAACCACCGGTAACAACCTTCACAGCTACGACATCTGTACCTCCTACTACCATCCCTTCGGATATACCAGTTGTCCCTAACCCAGCCCGACAATATGCTGGAAATCTCCCAAATTGCATCAAATGTAATTATCACCACCATGGACCTTGTCGAGAGATGCAGTGCTTGAACTGCAACAAAAAGGGGCACACCAAACGTTACTGCAAGAGCCTAACAAGACCGATCAACAATTTGCCCAACGCCGGTGTGAACCAGACTTGCTATAGTTGTGGCAAGGTAGGGCACTACAAAAGGAACTGCCCGGAGGCAGCAAAGGCTTGCACAAACGGAATTATACTACCGACCACCGCCGCTAGAGCCAGCTAGTGTTGCCATCAGTGTGGGGAGTTTGGGCACTATAAAAGAGATTGCCCGAAAAAGGAAAGAACCCGCGTCCCCATAACTCCTACTAAACACTTCACTTCCACCACCAATGTGGGTGCTATCCATATATGTCACCAATGCGGTGAAATTGGACACATCAAGAAGGATTGCCCGATAGCGAAGAACTCGGGTGCAGATGGGAAGATTCTTAGGATCACAGCTGCAGGGGAACCTACTCCGGAACCCTCGTTAATGTAATTTAGGCGTGTTGTTGTAACAGACTTATAAACTATCCACAACTAGTGCAACTAGAGTCTTACCTTTTGCGAGATCCTGTCTGTATAGGGATGCTCGTGCTGCGTATACTTGTCTTTTGTAAGTATACCTTATCCGCATCAATAGTCTTGTAGTAAATCTAAAGTACTGTAACTCTATTCATGGTTGCACGATTGTGTTTTGTCTGTACACGTCTTATGTTCAATCTAATGTCTTTAAGTTTCTGTATGATTCCGACATTATCATACAACTAGATTCAATTTGATCGACACCATACCAGCTTCATACGTACATCTCTTTATCAGTAAACGTCTTTTTAACGAAACCGACATTTCAGAACACCGAAGTACCACTCGTGCAGTACGTCAAGTTCAAACCAAAGATTCATACGGTGGATCTATCGCTGAGGAAGGTATACGTAAGGTAATGTGTAATCAAGGTTCTACAGGTTTAGAATTGATGATTCCACTTTAACTTCTTTTTCCCTACTGGGATATGAGCTTAAAGAAGAATCGGTTATTCGACTACCTTTTCAGTTTTAATTATATACGACTCGTATACACGATATTGTGATTGTGAAAACATGTATGAATTCTAATATGAACTTCAGGACGGAGAACTGCCTAAGTCTACGAGTAATTGCATCGTCATGTGAACAAACTTAGAACCCAGTATGACTCCCGTAAACAGATCGCCCTACAGTCTAAACATCTACGGAGATACAAGAACAATACACACGACTTAACGAACTCCGAAGAAATAGAATTAGAAGACTAGGCTTCTCACCCTGGAGAACCCCGGTCTTATTCTTCCAGAGATCCACGGATTGCATCGTATGTACCTCGGATATCGAGGACTCCGTCAAGAATTTTCATTAGAAATCGTTATCTCTGCCTCACATAGATGAAATGGTTGAGCAAACGCAAGGGAAGAATTACTTTCAGAATTGGGTCTGAGATCCGAATATCACTAGTTCGAGGGTTAGGGAAGGATGTCTGGAAGACTATCTTCCGAACTCGATGCAGACACTTCGAATCTGTAGTGATACCCTTCGGATAGGACCAATACGCCTATAGTATTCATGAGTTTAATGAATAGAGTCCGTCTTTCTTACTTGGATCAGTTCATCATTCTCCATGTAACGACTTACTTATCTACCCTCGTAGTAAGAAGGAACCCATGGAAACATTACCATCAGAGGAACTTACGGAAAGTTCTCTAAACACGAGTTTTGAAATTTAAGGGTTAGATTTCCTACGACACACTATTAGTGATGTGGAAAATTTTGAGTACTCTTTCAATTTGTCAAAACCGTTGAGAATTTGTCGACACCAGAGACGCCGACAGTCATACGCCAAATTCTAGGTCTTACAGACCTACTGTCATAGTTCATCCATAACCCCTCACAAATCATAGGAAACTGTACGACCTTGACCCAGCAAGGAATGACCCTTGACTGGGAAGTTAAACAAGAAAAGGTAACCTTTGAGATTCCAAGTGAGAGACCAAGTTCTTTAGGAAGTCTCACTCTGGGAACGGCTTAATACGCTTCGTAAAGCGTGGAAAGCTAAATCCAAGATATATAGGACCTCCGAGATTCTTGCCAGAATCGGTCCTGTATCTCGCAGACTAGATCTACTCAGCGAACTCAGCAACGTACATTCTACTCTTCGCGTCTCGATCGTGAAACCATACCTTTCCGATAGGACTCTGGTAAGTCCACTCGTCAAGATCCTCGCCTTCGTATTAGAACCGTAGTGACCCTCGACCGAGAGGTCAAGCGGACAAAGCAACGCAGTCGCCCGTTAGTGAAGGTTCGTTGAGATACCAACCGAAGACCCGATTTCACTTAGGAGCGCTAGAACCAATCGATTACTAAGTTTCCTCCTCTCGACTCGATCATTTATACCTACTTCCTTATCAAAATTCTAATTTCGGGACGAAATTCCCTTTAACAGGGGGATGATGTGACAACCCGAAATTTCCATTCTGTCAAACCCTAAAAGTCAACCCCTTCGTATCATAAATCAATGTCATTATTTCTTATTTTTAAGAAATATAAAGTCCGTTTGATTATTTTAATATTATTTTAAACGAACGGGTGAAAGAAAGCGTCGTCTCAGGTTTTCAATTTTTAAAACCGCAAACACCACGCATCTTAGAAACCCTCAGCCAAACTATTTCGTTTGAGTCGAAAAATCATACCAAAATCCGTAAACTCATGCTTATCCATGAGTTTACTCCTTAAGTCTAGTCAAAAGGAGTTTACTCCCAATTTACCCAAAAGAGTAAACTCCCAAAAGAGTAAACTCAAGAAACACTCTCAAGTATCAAACTAGAAACAATTCCAAATCTTCAATCTTGTATGTCTTCTAACCATTTCTTCTTAGTAAAACACTTAATCTTGTGTTTGTGCATCTATTCATCCATTCATTTATGTATGTTGTTTAGATTTTCCAAAACACCAAGAACACCAAGAACACACACTAAGTGTTCTTGGCCTTTTAGCTCAAATCAAGCATCATTATAGTAAGTACTTCCATCCTTGAGTGCTTGTAAGCTAGTATATCAAATAAACACCAAGAAAATCGGTCAAGAACACCATGATTGAGGTGTTCACGGTCCAAGGTGATGCTTGGGCCGTAAACACCATAAAGACCCCCAAAAGTGACTTAAGTCCCATGTTTAGCCCTAGTTTGAAGTCTAAGACTTACCTTAACTTAGTTAAACTTCCCATGGATGTGTTTAGGCTTTGAAAAACATCAAACACCACAAATTGTAGGTGTTTACGGTCCATGGATATTCCAAAACCGTCAACACCCGAAAAGGTGTTTAAATGAGCCATTTTCCTTTCTTAGCCCTAAAAACTAACTTAGATGTTTACCTAGTTGTGATAAGGACTTGAATCAAAGGCAATATCCCTTCTCATAAGGGTTTACGGTAGTAAACCCAAGGGAAAATACCCTTAGGCCGTAAACACCTCAAGGAGGGTGTTTTGTGGCCCTAGTCCATTCCAAAGGCTAAACCACTTAGTGGAAATGCTTCAAAGTCTTGCTGAACCACAAAACAACACTTGGACCTTAAGACTAGAGTTTACAACCGTAAACTCTAGAGTTTACTACAGTAAACTCCCTAGGTCTTATCCATCAAAATCATAAACTCCAAGGGAGTTTACTCTTGGACTCCAAACACACTAGTTTTGCCCTACCAACACTCGGATGCAATCCTTGTGATGTATAACACTTATATAAAGTGTTTAGCATGTCCTAGAGTGTCCTAACTTTGTTTATTAGTTGTTTAAAGACTAATTGTGTATAGACATATATCCTTATATGTTATTAGGATCTTTGTGCATGTCTAAGTCTTCACTTGACACCAAGCACTTATCCAACACTTCCTTCTGATCCACTTACCACAGGTGAGTTCATACCCCTTAATCAATGTTTTAAACTGTTTTTAAATGTTTTATGGGGGGGATACAAACAAAATTATGCTAATTATTATATCAATCACATGTGATTAATAAGTAGCATTCAAATGATTGGCTACTCATTAGCCATTTTACCAAACAATTTCCTTCAAATGTCTTTCATAAACATTTTATGTGTTTAAAACTCCTTATTTCTCTGTACATTTTACTCTGTATACTACATTTCAAACTTATTTACAATTGTGTTTCAAACAAATGATTCTTTATACTAAACTGTTTTATCAAACCCATGTTTTCAAACCGTTTTATAGATTGACATCCAGTCGATCTTTTCTTAGAAAATATTTATGTTCAAAGGTTTTACAAAACTTATTTTATGCTTTTATATTATAAATTGCATGCCTCTATATGTATATAAGTAATGTTTAAAAGACTTAGGAAGGCTATCCACCTTGTTTCCTTTTCCTCGATTTGGATGTGGTCTGATAGGATATCGGGTACCCGTCCGAAGGTTTTTTAAATATTAAATATATATCATGTGTACATATATAGTAATAAAAGTTCTTCTAGTTCATCAAATTCTCTTGGGTAGCAAGGGTATACATCCATGTCAATTACGTACCAGTTAGATTACTAGTAAACTACCATATGGGTAGTTTAGGAAGATACTAGAACTATCACTAGAACGCAATATCATACAATGAGTCAGTTCATTCATGAGTCAATACTTTCTAGAACATATATAGCTATACTAGGAGAAGAACATATACAACTATACTAGAAAGAGAACATATACAACAATACTAGAATGAGAAACAATGCATTACTATACTTGCTAGATAGAGAGAGAACACACATTACAGCTAGCACACATAGAACATTTCAGTACATTACATATACATAAATACGTTGATAAAATTGTGATCCACTGTATCGGAGCATGCCTTAAATGTCATGGCCCGAGTTGTAGCCAGAGTTTCTTGGAGGGAGAGCGTGAGTTTGTGTATAGATCTATACTGGATTGACTATCCTACACCTTGCTGCTAGCTACAGCCGGACCTGCAGGTTTGCGGGTGCCAAACATCATTCCTTTTTACGACCATACTTATGTCGTTGTTACCAGTCAATAGCATGGTACAATTAATCACATGATGCCTTAATATAAATCCGTTTTAAGGTAGTTAGTATAACAATAGTTCTTATAGCACTACACTACAGTACTAAATTAATTTTTCCGTTTTCATATACTTAAGTGATCTTTCACTTAAGCATTAAATGTAAAACTATATTGTGTTAATGATAGTTACACTTGGAAAATTACACACTTTTACAAGAAACGAACATTCAGAAAAGTTAGGTCTTGGTAGAAGACACCTAAATATAATAGTAGGAATCATAGGGATTTCTAGGGTTTTTTTTTTCAAACGTTTACAGTTGTTTTACAAACATTTTTACATTTACAGTTCATATACATTTTCAATACTTACAATTCATATACATTTTCAATACATACAATTCATATACATTTTTCATACTTACAGTTCATAAACTTACGAATTCTTACATACAAATTAAGACACTAAAATACTTATGATCTCACCAGCTTCAAAGCTGATACTCGCTTTCAAAATTACTTGTATCCTCAGGTTATCATAGACAGGTACCGATGCAAGGAATAGGGAAGATGGAGCTCGTTGAAGACTCATCTTTCATTTTGATTTATGCTTTGGTGTTTATCAAAATTTCACAGAACACACTTGTATAATAATTATATTTTTAATGCAATAGATGATGTTGTTGCTTGTTTACTACTTTACATTGTTGTGATACTGTACATGACGTCCTCCGCCCCAGAACGTTCCGCCGTTCTTGGTTTTGGGGTGGGACACATAACACATAAGGTAAGGGTATTTTGGGAAATCACCTTTCGGGCTCTGGCTGATTGTACACACTGTACTTTCTCGCTTTCTACTACAAACTCTTGCTCTTTTTAGAAAAATCATTTATTTTGAAAATTTTCCTCAATTCCTCAGTTTGAGTCCAGATATACCCGAAGGTGCATCCGAATCCCTCAAACCAAGGCTCTGATACCAACTTGTAACAACGTGAAAATTTAAAACAAACTTTTCATTTTTAAAATGCATACTTTACATAACACTTTGTATAACAATCTCATTTGTTCAAATTTTCAAAACATAACTCCATAATTAGTTAATTAACCATCCAGGATCCTCAAAACATAACTCTTCCTTGGGTGTGTACAATCAAGCCGGGGCCGTCCCGCTATCCTGAGAAAACCTGAAACACATATCACATAACACGGTAAGCACGAAGCTTAGCGAGTTCCCCAAAATACCATGTACAACACATATTAGCCACTCAAGGCTATAACTCTGTAGACCCTCTGGTCCTAACTTTGTGAAAACTCTGATCCTAACTTTATGGACCCTCTGGTCCTAAGCCCGTTGGACCCTCCGGTCCGGTCTACTTGAGCCTTCCGGCCTCATAAATAGTTGGACCCTTCGGTCCGGTCTATAAATCTACTTAGCATAAATCACAAAGATCTTGGATTAGTGTCTAAGCCTGTAACCATATTTGGTAAATACTTGACCTGGTTGTGCATGGTCCTTTTGGGTTGCCTTCACCAAAGCAACTTGACTGGAGAAATAAATAGAGAAAGACATTATTATGATTTATTAATATGTTATAAGAATAATATATTAAAGGAGAAATCATATTTGTTTAATTAATATTGGTCAATAATTAATTAGGAATTATTTTTGTGATCAAGTGTAATTAATTAAACTATAGGGGCTGAATTGTAATTAGGTGATAGTTGCAAAATAAGGCAATGGTTATCCTTGTTAAAGGATGGACGAATTCAAGGATAAGGATATCCATGAAATCGTCCAAGGTCCAAGAGATAAGGGTTTTTTTAAGGCTTATCGTGTGGTTGCTTGGTAGGCAAGCAACTGGATAAGGATAAGGACTGAAACCCTAATCCCAACCCTATATAAAGACCCGTAGGCCTTAAGAATTCGTCCACTTGCTTCTAAGAGCTCCCAAGGATGATTTCTAACTTCTCCCTTCTCTCTCTATAGCGTCTCCAATTGCTTGTGGTGTTTGTGAGCCATTAGTGGCACTACACTTGTGGTGCTTGCTTTCAAGACTAAGGGTTTGAAGATTTAAGTTGTTATTGCAATATAACAACAAGAGGTATGTGATCTAACCTTATATGTGATTTTCGAAAATAGCATGCTACATTAGGGTTTTATCCATGTGTTCATAATGTTGTGTATCTAATAGTGAAAACATAGATCTAAATTAGGGTTGCATGCACACATATGATTGTTTGTGTAAAACCCATCAATGGTATTAGAGCCTTTGGTTAACTTGTTTTCAATTAGTATTATTCAATTGTATGAACTTGACAAATTAGGGTTGATAGCTAATAAACCCTAGGAGGCCATAGATTTCGAGATTAGGGTTTCCTAACCCTAATTTGCGAAAATCTTGAAAGGATTTTTTGAATCCATTCCTTTTAATCCAAGATTTCGAAATCTAGGGTTTGCAAACCCTTAGATTTCGAGATTCGCCTCCTTCCCCAAGATAAGATCCTAATTTTAAGGGATTTGGATACTCCCATGTCTTGTAATTATCTTTTAATAGTTAAATATGGTAATTAAAGATTTTGAATTATCCCCTCCCATTATTTTCGAAATTTAGAGGGATAAGAGGGATTAGGATAAGTTAATTGTTTAAATGGTAATTATCCTTATGATATAGATAATCCCTTATGATTTGATAATTTAAATTAACTGTTTAATTTGTGATAATTATTAAATCAAGAGTTTTAATATTTAAAATTTTAATTTAAATGGTATTAAATTTCGAAAATTTTAAATTGAAGATTAAAACCCTAGTATTTTGAAATATTTAAAATACACCCTATACTATTATATTATTACAAGCTTAATATATATATATATATATATATATATATATATATATATATATATATATATATATATATATATATATATTAAGTGACTAAAGTGACTAAACATTTTTACAAATTCCCAATCATAGTTACTTTAGGCAAAAGTGAAATTGATGCAATCCCATGAAATTACACTTTGCACCCTTGCTAAGAAGTTAGTGGAGCGTGTGTGGTTTAACGGCACACTAATTGGTTCTAAGCAAAGGTGGTAAAGGGTGATTCATTGTTTGTCATAGTTCGATGGAGCGTGTGTGGTTTACCGGCACATCGAATAGGTGATTGTAACAATGAAGGCACCATGTAGATATGCATGGTTATTCTCACCCACTTTGTGATCCTCGGCATTCCAGTCACAAACGAGAGGGGCATATCGAGATTTAAACATGCCATTGAAAGGTTCAATGAATCTCAAGAAAAATCTAGGAATTCTAAATACATTTAAAACTTAAGCTTATGTTTTTCACGGTGAAGAATTAGTGAATCATCATTCACTTACCTCCAAATTATTTGCGTGTTGGATTAGGGCATCCCTTTTCTAATATATATATATAATGTTGTTGGGTCCTAGCCCTAATTTTTCATTTTGGGTGTTTAATTAGGGATTCAATTCTAATCAAACCTTGTCCTTTCTATTTGTGGATGTCTAACGCAAACAACGCTGCTGTTAGCTCATTCACGGTAATGAGCCTTTGTCAAAAAAGTGACTTTCGATGGATCAAACTTAGTGAATGGATAAGATACATTCACACTATCGCGCGTTACAAGGACAAAGAGTATGTTCTCGATGAGAAGGTTGAGAAGATCAATCTGGAGACTGCTACTCCCAAAGAAATGGCTGTCTTTGAGACCCATGAGTGTGATGCAACGAAAGTTCATTGCATGATGATAGCCACAATGAACTCCGAATTCCAAAAGTCCTATGAGGACATGTATCCCTATGAGATGCATAAAGACTTGATGGAGAGATAACACCAAAGCCCGAGGCAAGAGCGCTATGTGATCATTAAGAATATGATCACTGCTAAAATGGGAAGTGGAGAGTCTCTAACCGTGGACTTGCAAAAGATGCAAAGGTATGTTGATCATCTTCACAAGTTGAATGTCAACTTTAGGGAAGATTTAGCTATCGACATTGTTCTTCACTCCTTGCCCTCATGCTACAACCAATTTAGGATGACCTACCACATGAACAAGGAAGAGGTCACCCTAAGCAAACTCCAAGGGCTCCTAAGGACTGCTGAGAGCAACCTTAAGGACAAGTCTGTTGCACCAACTCCTAATCCATCCGATGCTCCTGTTTTGGCTATAGGGCAAGGAAGGGGCAAGAAGAGGAAGGCTCTGTCTAAGAGCCACCGCAAGGGAAAGTCCCAAGATGGTTCCTCTTCGAGTCGGACCAAGGTTGATCCTGCTAAGCCCAACCCTAACCCAAAGGAGGCAGAGTGCCATCGTTGCCACAAAATAGGGCATTGGAAGAGAAGCTGCCCGGAATATCTGCAAGCCATCTTATGCAGGTATATACATAATTAAATCTAATGATTCATCTCATGCTATTTCTTGGGTTCTTGATACAGGATGTGGTTACCACATTTGTTCTGATTTGCAGGGACTAGGAAGAAATAGGGATGTGGAGCTTGGAAGAATAAATCTAATCATGGGGAACAGAAGAATGTCAGTTGTTACTAAGATTGGAGTGTATTCTTTAGTGCTTAGTAATGGATTGAATTTAGATTTAATAAATTGTTGCTACTCGCCAAATATGGCAAGAAACATCATTTCTTTTCATGGTTTATTTAGACAAGGATTTAGATATTATTTTAATAATGAGAATGGTTCTATTTATGCTTATCTAAATGGTGTTTTATACTTTGAAGCAATGCCTTGTAATGGAATTTATGAAAATGTTATGGTTGTAGATAACCTAGGAAATGATGTGTTGTGTATGGATTCTTCCAATAGTATGGATAAAGCATCTTTGTGGCATTGTCGTCTTGGACATGTCAACAAGAAGCACATAGCCCAACTCCAAAAGGATGGAGTGTTGGAGTCATTCGACCTTAGGGAAGATGACACGTGCGAATCTTGTTTACTTGGAAAGATGACCAAGTCACCATTTACTGGCACTTTCCAGAGGGGTGAGGGTTTATTGGATCTCATACATGCCGATGTATGTGGGCCCTTTAGATCCACCACAAAGGATGGAACCGCTTCTACGTGACTTTTACCGATGATTATAGTAGGTATGGGTATATTTACTTAATCAAGCACAAGTCAGAAACGTTTGAAAAGTTCAAAGAATTCAAGCATGAAGTGAAGAATCAATTGGGCAGGAAAATCAAGATGCTTCGATCCGATCGAGGAGAAGAGTACCTAAGTTTTGAATTCCATGACTATCTCAAGGAATGCGGAATAGTTTCGCAATTGACGCCACCTAGGACACCGCAATTGAATGGTGTGGCAGAAAGGCGTAATCGAACCCTGTTAGACATGGTCCCTTCTATGATGAGTCGTGCTTCACTATCTATCTCATTCTGGGGGTATGCCTTAGAGACTGCCGCCCATATCCTTAACCGAGTCCCTACAAAGAAGGTTGCCAAAACACCTCACGAGATGTGGACAGGGAATGATCCCTCGTTGGCACATATCAAGGTTTGGGGCTGTGAGGTTTTCGTAATACGAGAGACTCATGACAAGCTCGAACCTCGTAGTGAGCGATGTATTTTCATCGGGTACCCGTAGAGATCCTTTGGATATCTCTTCTATAGACCAAGTGACAATGTTGTCTTCATTGCGAGGAGAGGGGTTTTCCGAGAGTGAGAACTCATAAGCCAAGGAGACAGTGGGAGGCAAATTGATCTTGAATAGATTCAAGAATCGAGCGATGAAGGAACCTCTACCGCTGGCGCTCAACCCGAGGAGGAAACTCCGGTTGAACCAATTGACGAGTCCTTACCTCTTAGATGTTCCGAAAGAGTTAGAGTTCAACCCCAGTTGTATGGTTTTCATAATACTACCGAACGGGACACGTATATTAGTGATAGTACACTAGTAAATCTGGATGAACCTAACAGCTATAAGGAAGCCATGGCAGGCCCAGAGTCTGTAAGATGGAAGGAGGCGATGGACAGCGAGATTCAGTCCATGTATGACAACCAAGTTTGGAATTTGGTTGACAATGTGCCCGGACGTAAGACAGTTGGGTGCAAATGGATCTTCAAGAAGAAGACCGACGTGGATGGGAATGTGCGTATAAGGCACGACTGGTAGCGAAGGGCTTTACTCAAACTCCCGGAGTTGACTATGATGAGACCTTCTCACCAGTTGCTAAGATAAAATCTATTAGGGTGATGCTAGCCATTTCTGCATTTCATGATTATGAGATATGGCAGATGGATGTCAAGACCGCTTTCCTTAATGGGAAGTTGGCTGAGGATGTTTACATGGCTCAGCCAGAGGGTTTTGTCGATACGAAGCATCCCAATAGAGTGTGCAAGCTTGAGAAGTCCATTTATATACTTAAGCAAGCATCTCGCAGATGAAATCTTTTCTTTGATGAGAAAGTCAAAGAGTTTGGATTTGTACAAAGCGAAGATGAATCATGTGTATATGTCAATGCCAGTGGGAGTATAGTTAGCTTCCTCGTTTTGTATGTCGATGACATACTGCTCGTAGGAAATGACATCCCGACTCTGCAGGAGGTTAAGTCCTGGCTTGGGAAGTGCTTCGCTATGAAGGACCTCGGAGAGGCTTCCTATATTCTGGGAATAAGGATAGTGAGAGAACGAAGTAAGAGACTAATAGGACTTAGTCAGAACACTTACTTAGATAAAGTACTGAAACGTTTTAGTATGGAAAACTCGAAGAAGGGAGAACTACCGATACAAATTAATGCCAAGCTGAGTAAGACTCAAAGTCCGAGTACCGAAGCCGAGATAGTAAAGATGAGCCGAGTACCTTACGATTTTGCAGTTGGCTTGATCAAGTATGCTATGACTTGTACTCGCCCTGATGTGGCCTTTGCCTTGAGCATGGTCAGTAGATATCAAGGGAACCCGGGCAAAGCTCATTGGATTGTAGTCAAGAATATACTTAAGTACCTTCGGAGGACCAAGGAATGGTTCTTAGTCCTCGGAGAGAGTGATGACTTGAAGGTGCGATGGTATAGTGACGACAGCTTCCAGACCGACAGGGACAACTACCGTTTGCAGTCGGGCTGGGCTTTTACCCTAAATGGAGGAGAGGTGACTTGGAAAAAGTTCCAAGCAAGAAACTATAGCTGATTCAACGTGCGAATCAGAGTACATTGCAGCGAGCGAAGCGTCAAAGGAGGCGATATGGTTGAAGAACTTCATTGGTGACCTTGGAGTTGTGCCTGCCATAAAGGGGCCTATGGAAATTTTCTATGATAATGAAGGAGCGGTTGCCTTGACCAAGGAACCAAGGGATCATGGTAGATCTCGACATATCGACAGAAAGTATCACTTTATTAGACATCGAGTAGAAGAAGGACACCTCGTGGTTAAGAGGATATCATTAGAAGATAACCCAGCAGATCCGCTTACGAAGGGATTGAGTAGGGTTAAGCACTTGCAGCACGCTAGGAGCATTGGGCTGAAGGATGATATTAGTTTAGATTAGATATTTTTAGTAACATATAATATATAAATGTAATTGACATTTTGATGATTAAATAAAGGAGTATTATTTATAAGTAAAGTTACTGTCTTATGTTGATTGTTTAACTATTGTTTCAATTTGCATGTTTTGACTTCCTGAATAATTGAGTTATTAAGAATAATCGAATTATCAAATGGTCCACAATCGTTCATATGTTGGAAGTAGGTATGAATGAATATTTTCATGAATTGGTATGTAGACTGTCTAAAAGGTATTAGACATAACAAAGGTTTGCTGCAACATTCATGAGTGCTTATGAACAAGTTTTGAGCATTGGAATAAACCCGCGCTTGCTGGAATCATTTTATGGAATGTGACAAAAGTGATCGCAAGATGATAATATCATATAGTCTTAAAACCTAGATATATGGTTTATTATTTACTAATTGGTTGTGCATTGATAATGCAAAATCGCATCAATAAATTGATGTTATAAAACGCATTGTTATGTATAGTTGATTAGTGGATAAGTAAATGCATATAAGTCGAAGTTTATCTGTTACTTTTATCCTAAGAGGGTAAAAGCGATATCATGGCCGCTCAATGATTTGATTTGACTTATGTGTCGGGCCCGGTTAGGGCTAAATTGAAGTGTTCAATTAAGTTCTATGTCAAATGAATCTGAGATCGAGAAACCAACTACTGGACAATTATTTCCATGAAATTGTCCGCACAATATCTAAACAGATGACTATACGATCTGTTGAAACATAAAAGTGACCCTTTTGAACTTATCTACCGCAACGGTTCAGTACCTGCAGCCAATTTAGCACCGACGTCAATCTTTACAACTGAGACCGCAACCATTCTCCATCAGCAACCGTATCAGCATCCGGAGTATTCAATTCTTACTTATCCGCAGTCTTAGTTATTTATTTTACTATGTAATTCACTCTATTGTCCAGCATGTCTTGCACGAGTGCTCATAGAGTTGTTCTTTTCTAAACTCTATAAATAGAGACTCTTTCTTATGTATTATGTACTTGTGATATATGTGAGTGTGAAAACTCTTAACTTCTCAATACATAAGATTTCTCATTCAATCATCTTTCTCATCTTCATCTGTTATCAATCTTATTACTCTTCACACTCAAACTGCTACTGGAACATAACCTCTCTTCAGAGCAAGTCTTCTAGACTTAATCACTAAACTTGATCTCGCTTACTAACTTGGAGTGAATGCATTCCTTGTTATGAATCAGTTTAAGTGTATTCTTGATATAACTTTTGTCATTTATCTTTCTTTACTTTCCGTAACTAACTATCTAACTATCTCACTATCTAACTATCTAACTTTATTATTGTTGAGCTTTTAGATCCTTAGAGATTAACTATTCCGCAACTAACTTGTTCTAACGTTTGTTCAAGTGTGTCTCCAAGTTTTTCTCTCAACAATTGTTATCAGAGCCAAAGTGGTTGCTTTTTGGATATCGGAACTCTGATTTTCTCATTAAGCTTTCTATACCACTAAAGCTCATTTTCAAAAAAAAAATGGCACAATCGTTATCTCTAAATGTTTCTAGTAGTGTTGGTGGTTCTAACCGAGCCCCAATACTAGTAGCAAATGAATATCATCACTGGTCACAAAGAATGGAGAGGTACTTAAGAAGATTGGGCAGAGATGTATGGAGACCCGTGGAAGAAGGACCACATGTTCTAGTCCTCACACCAATCCAAACTGATGGTGCTGCAACCGGACTAGGAGGAGGTCAACCAACTATGAGCCGTCCTACCAAAGATGATCTCGATAAAATGGAAAATGATGTTGTTTCTTTTTATGAAATTTCATGTGGTGTTGCTCCTGACAACTTTGATATTATCATAAACTGCAAGTCAACAAAAGAGATCTGGGATGTAATCAAAAACTTGTATGAAGGCTCAGAACAAGCACAAGATAAGAAGCTCACAACCACACTTAACGACTTCAACAACTTCAAAGATCATGCTGGTGAAAGTTTGGAAGACTCCTTCAAGAGATTCAACCTAATAGTCACAAAGTTATCAAATGCTGGTACCATCTGCAGCAACCATGAAACCAATATCCAGTTCCTTAATGGTCTAGGAAGACATTGGACTACAGCCAGAATGATAGTCCAAGGTGACAGAAAGATTCACTCTTTATCACTCTACAAACTTTATGGAGAACTTCAAGCACAAGAATCCACCGTACTCAAAGACTGTGCTGACTTCGGAGGACCACTTGCTCTCATAGCACAAGCTCCACCGCAGTCACCTTATTCTTCATCATATGACACCCCACCTCATTCATACGAAGCAAATTCTGAGTATGATGATGAAGAAGACTTTCAGAAGGCTATTGCTCTAGTTAGCCAACAGTTCAACCGCATACCACCTTCCTCTTTTCGCAAGAATCAACAATTCAACAAACCACCATTCAACCGTAACTTCGGTCCTCAGAACAACAACTCTCGGTATTCTAAAGTCTCTCAGAACAATCAACCCAAGGAGGTACCGCAGTCTCCTCAGAACAATGACTTCGGTACTCAATCAGAAGACAAGACTGATGTTGTAATTTGTCACAAATGCAACAAAGAAAATCACTTCGCAAAAGACTGTAAGGCCAACGTAGTCAAGGACAGAGCATTCTATATCAAAATGGCTCAATAGTTAGAAGAAAAAGAAAAGGCAAGGGCATATGTGGCTCAAGTTAAACGAGACCATCAAGTTTGGCCATCAGGAGATGAAGAAGAGACCATCAGCAGTGTTACAAGAAAAGGAAAAATCTGCATGCTGGCCACTACGGATGATGATGGGTCAGCAATGTTGAATAAAAACTACTGCTACATGGCAAAATATAGGACTCTAAGAATCGTTGAACAGTTAAAACTCATGATCCAAACTTTAAATTATAGCATGCATGATTGTCAACCCTACATAAATGATCTTAATGACACTTGTGCTGCCGTCCTTTTAGACTATAACAAAGCCTTAGATGAGAAGAACATAGCGTCCCAAGAGATGTTCCACATGAGAGGAAGACTGGATAACAAGAGACTTAAGATGGCAATGCTAGAAAGAGATCTAGAGTTAGAGAAAGATGCTAGAATGTTGAGTGAAACTCAATTAGAAATAGCCTTGAATCAAAAAGATTTAGCTCAGAGAGAAATTGTACGCTTGAATCTTTTAATTGAAAAACTGTTTACTGAAAGTGAGGCTATTGAAAATTTAGTAAACAATGGAACCGTAGACAATACATATAATTGGGGTTGGTCAAATGGATATCCTACCGCAATGGATTCCTCACCCCGGTTCAACAAAGACAAAGTGTATGTCCCTCCTGATAGAGAATTTCATTTCCCTGTCAATGACAAGACTTTTCCCGAAGATATTAAAACTCACTTCGGTAGATTACACAATTTGAGCAATAATTGTGTCATTGAGGAAATTGTGTCTGAGGATTCTAGTCACATACGTGATCGAATTCCCATCAGTGGCACAACTCACTCCAATTCTCAACCTTCGTCTGAAGTTGATGAAGAAATTGTTATTGAAGGCCCCGAAGTCTCAGAGGACTTTTCATCCTTGTCCTCAGACTATAGACAACTGTCCCAGAAATGTCACACCGCAGTCTCATCTAAAACCTACTCTGCAATAGTAAAGTCATCTTCATCGCAGTTAAAAAACATTGACTGCAACTCTTCAGTTCAAGGAACTACAACTCTTCAACCGATTTTTCACAAATTGCCTATAGAAAATTTTGAGGTAGGACAATGCTCTCAAATTCTAGAATCTTCAAGTTCTGATGATTCTAGCCCACGCTTTCTAAATAATTCAAAAGGTTCCAAGAAACCACAGTTGAGTAACAATGACTGCGGTTCACCAAAATTTCTGGCAAAAAGAGCTTTCAAAGAGGAAATCAGACTTCAAAACAAAAGTAGACAAAGTTTTTCAGAAAATAGATAACATGTAAGAATTCCTAAATCCAAGAGTCCAGAAAAATTTGTTCTCACAAATTACATTTCAAAAAATTCTTCTTTCATGAAAACAGACAAAAAGAAAAGTTCAGTTTCAAAAGTCACTTCTGCTACTTCTGACACAATCCAAAAAGGTGTCAAACTTTTTAGAAACTATGTTTTTCAGATCTACTCTTCAACTGACCCAAAATGGAAAGGAGTTTTACCCACTCCAACACTTTTAAGATCAAATCAAAACAAATGGAAACGAATTTTATCAAATCCACCTTGAGCATATCAAAGATTTACACGTGAGAAACCTCGTTCAAAAGAAACTTTTCAGAACTCAAACGTCAAATCTTTCAAAAGTTATCCTCCTCAGACTAATTTCAAGTCCAACACACCCCATAAACCGCTGACCAAGCACAATGTCAGATTCAATGACAAACTCTCTTTTTGCAAATGTCAGTGCAGCTGTCAAAGGTGTTTATCTCATGTCAAGTCAAATCAAAGTCAGAAATCTCACACATTTCAAAAAACTCGTAACAATCCAAATCTGAACAAACACCCGGGACTCGGTTTGAAAAATGATAAAAGACCTGTCCATGCAACCTCGGAGCATGCATCATTTAAGAATACATCAATTGTCCCTGGCTCCAAACTTGTTTGGATGCCTAAACTAACCGTTTAAATCTCAGGCTTTGTGCAAGGAGGAACAAGAAGAAGAATGGTTAATTGACAGTGCCTGCTCCTTGCACATGACCGGAAGGTTAAAGTACCTTCGGGATTTCAGGCCTATATGTAATGGTGGAAATGTCACGTTTGGAAACAATACAAATGGTGTCATCCGAGGTTAGGGTGTTCTCACTACGGGGAACTTTTCTATTCAGAAGGTTGCTTATATAGAAGGTCTTAAATACAATCTTATCAGTGTTGGCCAACTATGTAAGGGAGGACATCGAGTTGAATTTGACAATCAATTATGTTACATAATGACGAATGATCGCAGCACCTCCTTAATCAAGTCACGCTGCGACGGCACAATGTACCCTCTTGATGTTTCTCTTATCATTGGCAAACCGCAGCTGTGTTTTCTGTCCAAAGCTGTATCCGAAGTTTGCTGGCTATGGCACCGCAAACTTGCTCATCTCAATTTTCGCTAGATCAACAATCTTGTCACAAGAGAACTGGTCCGTGGTCTCCCTATTCTCAAATTCAGCAACCAAACTCTTTGCCCAGCGTGCGAATGCGGTCAGCAATCCAAACAAGTCACCCTCTGATAATGGATTCTTCTATCTCTGAACCACTGGAGCTACTACACATTGATCTCTGCGGTCCCTCAACCGTAGCCAGTCTTCACCACAAAAAGTATATACTGGTTATTGTTGATGACTATACACGCTTCACATGGGTCTTCTTTCTTAGACTCAAATCAGAGACATCGCAGATCTTTATTAACTTCATCAATGAAATCGAACTTCAAATCAAGCTTCCAGTCAGACGCATCCGCAGTGATAATGGAACTGAGTTCACTAATCATCTTCTGACCAGTTTTCTAGTTTCCAAAGGCATCTCTCATAATTTTTTGGCACCCTATACACCGCAACAAAATGGTGTAGTAGAAAGAAGAAATCGCACACTCGTTGAAGCAGCCAGATCCATGCTTAACTTCGCCCAACTTCCTCTCAATTTCTGCGCCGAAGCAGTAGCAACCACATGCTTTGTTCAAAACCGAAGTATTGTGTACAAGCGTCTCAATAAAACGCCATATGAAGGGCTCAACAATCGCAAACCCAATGTTCGTTTCTTTCATATCTTTGGATGTAGATGCTTCGTGATCAACAATAGAGATCAACTCAATAAGTTTGCACCAAAGTTTGACGAAGGTATCTTCCTTGGTTATTCCACTAACAAGGTTGCATATCGAGTGCTCATCAGAAGAACAAGGTTGATCATTGAAAGCTTTGATGTGAAATTTGATGACTCTCACATCCGCAGTACACCTCCGTCCACTGAAACAGCTGCAATCATGGAAAGTGACATTACAGCCGATTCTAGACCTCTAAATCTAGTTGAAATCAACTATGATGATCTGTTTGATCCCATTGAAACGGCGAAACTATCCGAAGTCCTAGTGTCATCTGCAGCTCAACAACAACATGCAGACGTATCTGGACCTTCTCTATCTGAAGTAGTATCACTCAATACTTCCACCTCTCCGGTTGAGGGGGAAAGCTCTTCTCCGGATAGTGCTACAACCGTTGAGGTTCCAGTACCTGATGTTGCTTACATTCCTACCCGAAGTGAAGTCTCACCATCAAACGAACCTTCGGACGACTCAGATGACGAACTCATAGAGAATATTGACACTAGATCCGATCCTAGAATTGTCACTCTTTCATCTGCATTCCAGGGGGAACCTTCTCAAGTTCCAGAGGAACTCCCATCCGCAATCCAGGGGGAACCTCAATCTCTGCCAACTCCTCAAGAAAACCCTGCTTTAATAGATCAAGATGATTCAGCAGGATGTTCTCATGTCCAGGGGGAACTGCCTTCCCTAACCGCAGATTCCTCTGATATCCAAGACATTCCTTCTACCGCAGCTGTTGATCATCTAATGCCACGTCTTCATGTATGGACAAAAGACCATCCACCAGGTCAAGTTATTAGGAACCCATCAGCAGGTATCCAGACTCGGTCTTCCAAAGATTTATCTGACCACTGTCATTATGCAGCATTTATGTCTTCAGTTGAACTTCGAACGATCAAAGAAGCTCTGCTTGAACCAGACTGGAAAACTGCAATGCAAGAAGAATTAGAAGAATTTGAAAGAAACAGAGTATGGCAACTTGTTGCTCTTCCACAAGGTCATACTATTGTCGGTACAAGATGGGTTTTCAAGAACAAGCTAGACGAATCTGGCTCAGTCATCCGAAATAAGGCAAGACTTGTTGCCAAGGGCTATAGTCAACTAGAAGGCATTGACTACGATGAAACGTATGCTCCGGTAGCACGAATGGAAGCCATCCGGATCTTTCTAGCATACGCAGCCCACAAAAATTTCAAGGTACACCAAATGGATGTTAAGAGTGCCTTCCTCAATGGTGAACTAAAAGAAGAAGTTTACCTTCAGCAACCTCCAGGATTTGAAAATGATGAATTTCCAGCCTACTGCTATAAGCTCAAAAAAGCAGTCTATGGCCTGAAACAAGCTCCAAGAGCTTGGTATGAGACACTCTCTGAATTTCTTGTCTCATCCGGTTACAAAAGAGGAGTGATTGATCCAACTTTATTTAGAAAATCAAATGGTGACCACCTTATGATGGTACAAATATATGTGGATAATATCATTTTTGGGTCTACTGATCAAGATATGGTAGATGAATTTGCAAAGCTCATGACCAACAAATTCAAAATGTACATGAATAGAGAGATCAACTTCTTTCTAGGGCTTTAAGTCAAACAAATTCAGCAATGAATTTTCATTCATCAAGAAAAATACACCACAAAACTTCTGAAGAAATACTCAATGGATACCTGCTCTTCTGCTAAAGTCTCTATGGCCTTCAGATATAAGATCTCTGCTGATCCCTCTGGTGAACCTGTGGATCACAAGACTTATAGAGGCATCATTGGTTCGCTAATGTACCTCACCGCAAGCAGACCTGACATTCTCTTTGCAACTGGTGTATGTGCAAGATATGAGGCTGATCCAAAAGTGTCTCACATGACCACAGCCAAACAAATTCTTCGGTATCTTAAAGGAAGCACATCTATGGGTTTATGGTATCCTGCAGGCAACGACTTTAGTCTTCAAGCCTTCACCGATGCGGATCATGCAGGTTGTAGGCTCGATAGAAAAAGTACTTCAGGTGGATGTCAATTTCTAGGAGGAAGACTTGTAAGCTGGTCTTCAAGAAAACAAACGTGTGTATCTCTATCTACCGCAGAAGCAGAATATGTGGTCGCAGCCAGCTGCTGTTCCCAAGTTCTCTAGATGAAGACACAATTACTAGACTACAGGTACAGAATGTTGCGGATACCAATTTACTGTGACTCTGAAAGTGCTATAGCTATTTCTCATAATCCTATTCAGCACTCCAAGACGAAACACATTGAGTGACAGTACCATTTCATCAAAGATCATATTATGAAAGGTAATATTGAACTCATCTTTGTTCCTACTCATGAAGAGATTGCTGATGTTTTTACAAAAGCTCTTGACTCTTCAAAACTCAATACATTCTTACAAATGTTGGGAATGATGAATCCGGACCCGCAATTCTTTCTGAAGTGTTAGCCACCGCAGACCATCCTTGGTCTCCATTGCGGTTCTAACTGAGAATTATGTATGATAGATGGTTTTGATCCCGCAATCTAGGTACCGCAACCATAGGTCATATGCACCTCTCATGGGTGTTAATGTTCTTTTATTTCTAAATTTCATACAAGTGTTTGTCTCACATATTCTCTGAATTTTTTTTATCCGCGATGGAGTTTCTCAACGACATTGTTGAATTCATCCGCAACCACCTCAAATAAATTCCAACCGACTCATTACCTCTTGAATCCTTGTGTGCTATTTAATGATCCTTCATTAAATAAATTACAAACATTCCCTTTAGAAACTATCACTTTACCTTTCTTAATAAATCCCGTATCAGACCTATTTTAGGGATGATGCCAAAAAGAATGATTCCCAAATCAATCCTTTTTCAACTTGTCCTTTCCTCTCCCAAACACGTCCAATCAGTTCCAACTTTCTCTCTCATCAACCCACGATTACCTGACGTATTACCATGCGTCCACTCCACTATTAAATGCAAAATCTCCTTTTAAGATTTCTCAAATCTCTTCAAAACCCGTTTCATATTTGTGTGGTTGAGATTCAATCCCAGAATCGTTGATTCCCCCCAAAAACCCCATTCAACTTCTTACCCCCCTCTTATCCTTTACCTAGGGTTAAAATCCTTTTACCCCCTTTATAAACCCTTCTTCTTCTCTATAATCGTTTACGCTCTTTATTAATCGATTACTCTCTCAGAACTCACAAAAGCTCTCAAGAACTTCAATCTCACAACTCTAAATGGCGAAATCTGGTGCATCTAAGAAGCAATCCAAGGCTTCAAGCTCGATGAATCAAACTGGTTCCACATCACCAACAATCGCTTCAAGCAACTTCAGGGCTGTATTTGACGTTCATCCTTCTTACAATGCTCCAACAAAACTGATGATCAAGCATCTCAAGAACCACATCCTATTTGGCCCGTTCGACGCATTCACCGATGTTGTTCCTGTTTCTACACTTTTTAAATGTGCTCTGTCTGCATACAGACCAATGGAAAACCCCCAAGAAGTGCATTTGAACCTCGTCAACGATTCCATGGTCATCTTGACCAAAGAAAAATTCTTAACCTCCATTAACCTGTTAATCCATCCCTCCATCAAAATCTTCACTCCATCCTTATCCGATATCACTACCGCACTGTACCAAATGGGTTACCAGAAACCAATCCGAGGTGTTGGTGAGTTTAAGAAAAATCAGTTGCCTGCAGTTTGGCAGTTTGTATGCCACTTCGTCATCCGCTGTCTGTCTGGCAGAACCGGAGGCATCGACAACATGGGATTCAAGCTCCTTGAACTTGTATGGAGCATCTTCACCGGCCGTGATGTCAACTACGGTCAAATTCTTTGGGATGAATTCCTCCAGTACATTCCCAAAGGACAACCGAAGGAAAACCCAACCGAGCTCACTTTTGCTCGCTTTTGGTCTCTGTGTATTTCTGATCTGCATGCGGATGTTGGTCTCGACATTGGAAGTGACATCAATTTCTTTGTCACTAAGGATCTCAAAAGGTATACTCCTTCCTCTGATCAAACTAGTTTTGGACCTATCCGCAGGCTTCCCACACACATTCTTTCAATGCTTGGTCTTGAGACTGCTGATGTCTCAGATCATATTGAGGCCACGGAGGGTATTATCCCATACCTTTCTACCCCACCTCTTCCTTCTTCAACTATTCTTCCTGAGGGAACCGCAGCTCCCTCTGCCACTACACTCTCTAACATTTCTCAAAGGAGAAAATTTGTAGCTTCTAAAAGGAAAGCTATGACACCCAAAAAGAAAGCTCGAAAACAAACTGCACCGTCCAAGAAACATAAAACCAAAAGCACCACTATATTGAGCAGTGACTCTGAGGAAGATAGACTACCCATATCTATCCTCAAGAAAAGAAAGACAACCGAAACTACTAGCCATATGCGTGACCGGACTGATACTGAAGCCTCTTAACAGGCTCCAGTAGTCCTTGGAATGACCGCACATCCATTCAATGCCACTCTCGAATACCACTCAAACTCATCTTGTGAGATTGTTTCATCATCATCTTCTTCTGAACGTGGAGACAACCCCCCAGTTGTATCTCAAGTAGATAAAATTGGTAATCGCCTTAAGGTCTCCAGGGCTTCCAAGCTGCACATTTTTTCTTCTGAGGAGTTAGACTCCATCCTCTTGCAAGTATCCCAAACACTACAAACACCACTCCATCTGCAGGGCATCTCTTTCGCCCATGCCAGAACTGGGCCGAGGCCAAAGTTGACCACGGGTCAAGGAGACCAAGGAAGCCCAAGAAATCCTACTCTGCTTACATCTGTATCAGGTGGTTTAGGCACGGTGAGCACTAATGTGCAAGGATCCGTGAACCCAAGGGACACCTTGGTGCGACAACAAGGAATTGACGATGAAGACTCGAATGACTCTTGGAGTCGGTATCAACCAACCACTGATGCTGAAATCAAGAAGTATGATGCTTTCAAAAGCGCATTCCAAGCCCGCAAGGAGCAGCAGATCAAACAACAAAAGCAGAAGGAACAAGAAATTCTGTCAGTAGCCAGATATTGGGCAAATGCCATCAGCAACGCCCACACTGCTGCAACAATTCTTAAGGTTCAGACCTAGATGGACTAAATGGCTGAAACTGTGCTGAAAGCTCAAGCCTCAACTGCAGCCGCAGGTACATCTAATGTTCCCCCTACTTCACCTCCTGTTCCACCTACCGCAGTCAACCCATCTCAAGACGAAAAGCCAGCTATTGAACTCAGCTCGGCCCCAACCTTCGGCTTTGACGATGAAGACATCCAAGAGGTCAACAAACCGAATCCCTCAGATGATGAACTCATGATGTTCGAGGAAGAAGAAGAATCCAGCGGTTCTCAGCACTCCACTTCTAAGCCTAAAGAAAAGAAGAAGAAAAAGAAGAAAGATGCAGTCACTCGTAAAGAATTCCTCAACCTTCAAGCCAAAGTTGATCAAATTTTGGCTGCGGTTAAGCCTACCCAACCTCCACCAGAAGATCTCTCAGGTCCGCAATCCCTAATTGAGCGCATCGAACGACTCGAAACGAGAGAGCGGATGGCCGCTGAGCGCATCTCTCTCAAAGTCGAGATGGGGATTCGATCTATCGACAACAACCGCAGGGCCGACCATCAAGATTTTATGGCCGCAGCGGAATGCCTCATCACTGAGGTAACCGCAATCAAACAAGGCTTACAAACAACCATTGCGGATCAAGCTGCCCAGTCCCAAAAACGAATAGAGGAAACTCATACTGCCTATTAGTCCACGATTTCTGTCCTTCATGCAACAATCGCCCGCATGCAGAAATCCGTCACATCAAACTTTCATGGCTCAGAGATACTTCAACTCACAAAGGACATTCACAAGCTGCTCTTCAACTCTGCCATTCCAAACAACTCCCAACTGGCCAAATCGATGAAAGCACACTTTGTTGAGGTTTGTGCCAAAGTTGATGGACTCAACCAATGGCTTAAGGAAGCACCAGGGTTGCATTCCTCAAGAGGGGGAAGTGATAGAGAAGGCGATCGCTCAAATACATCCATCCGTCAGAGCCTTCCAATCACCACAAATAAAATTCCCACTCCGCAGCCTTCTCCTCCACCATCTCAAAATATTCCATCTCCCCACTTATCACCCAAAAACAACCTAAACCGTCCTCTGACGCCTCCTCACCTAAAGAATCTTGAGGAACATATGTCCTCAGAAAGCTCTACAGATTCTCCTGCTACCGCCCAAAGGAAACACGACTGGAAAGCAGCCAAGCTTGCCGAAATTATATGGAAAGAATGTGGTTTTAACACTATGATTGATGAATTGCTGATCAACTCATGGGTCAATCCTCTCCGCAGGCTACTTAAAAACCCATCTTGTACCGACAATAGTATGACCTTGTGGAAGAGGAACAAGTTGCCATACTTTGTTTCTTTCAAATTCTTCTAATTCTTCTTGCATTGCAGTTATCCAGTCTACTTCAAGCAGAGCTTCTTTGATCGTTCGAGGTTCAACTGAAGACATAAATGTTGCATAATGATAGTGGTCAGATAAATCTTTGGAAGACCGAGTATGGATACCTGCTGATGGGTTCCCAATAATTTGACCTGGTGGATGGTCTTTTGTCCATACATGAAGACGTGGCATTAGATGATAGAGAAGGCGATCGCTCAAATACATCCATCTGTCAGAGCCCTCCAATCACCACAAATAAAATTCCCACTCCACAGCCTTCTCCTCCACCATCTCAAAATATTCCATCTCCCCACTTATCACCCAAAAACAACCTAAACCATCGTCTAACGCCTCCTCACCTAAAGAATCTTGAGGAACATATGTCCTCAGAAAGCTCTATAGATTCTCCTGCTACTGCCCTAAGGAAACATGACTGGAAAGCAACCAAGCTAGCCGAAATTATATGGAGAGAATGCGGTTTTGACACTATGATTGATGAATTGCTGATCAACTCATGGGTCAATCCTCTCCGCAGGCTACTTGATGAAGACTACACTCCCCACCTCACATATGCTGAACCACCATCAGATGGTTATTGGGATATTCCAATTTCTCCCAATGCCAAGTACTTTGCTGTCTTTGACTCCTTCGACCGCAATCTTCCTGATCACAAGCGTCTGCCAATGGAATTCGAAAGATTGACTCGCTTCTATGCGAAGCATGGCTCTTCAGTTGAAAATATTTGGTCTAACGATAGACCATCCTTAGTGAAGAACTACAAGATGTGGAAGTTTATGAAAGCAGACTTTGCTCAATTCACTCTGTCCAGAAGAGAGCATGATTACATCCACACCCAGGCAGACTTCCCCTGCATGAACCCTGAAGAAATATTTCTCATTGCCAGAGTTTTTCAGAACAAGGCAGAGAAACATCCTAAGATGCAAATAGCTCTCGACAAAGCCAAATCCTTCCTCAAGGAAACTGTCTGTGACTTTGCGAAGATTGATGCGGACATCTACCCCACCATTATCAAGAAATTTGACCTTTCGCCACTTGAACAAGTTTCAATGCTTACAGAAGGTTTTGAAGAAAGATCTTTGCGCGCAACCAACTTCCTAGATCTTGGCATCATATTCAAACGGAAAACAGACAATGTCAAATATTTCATTCCGATGAATGCGATGCATCGCCTGCCCAAGAAGCAACTTGAAATATGCAAGACCACAGTAGAAAGATCAAAGCACACTACAGCTGAAGTCAAGTTTGAGATCTCCAGAAGAATCTTGTGGCTGGAAAATGTTAGAAAATTTTGGTGGATTTTGATCAAGTTTCTCAAACTTGATAACTAAACCAAAGTTAAAAAGGTCACTTAGGGGAAATTGTTGAAACATAAAAGTGACCCTTTTGAACTTATCTACCGCAACGGTTCAGTACCTGCAGCCAATTCAGCACCGGAGTCAATCTCTACAACTGAGACCACAACCATTCTCCATCAGCAACCATATCAGCATCCGAAGTATTCAAGTCTTACTTATCCGCAGTCTTAGTTATTTCTATTACTATGTAATTCACTCTATTGTCCAGCATGTCTTTCATGACTGCGCATAGAGTTGTTCTTTTCTAAACTCTATAAATAGAGACTCTTTCTTATGTATTATGTACTTGTGATATATGTGAGTGTGAAAAATCTTAACTTCTATATACACAAGATTTCTCATTCAATCATCTTTCTCATCTTCATCTGTTATCAATCTTATTACTCTTCACACTCAAACTGCTACTGGAACATAACCTCTATTCGGAGCAAGTCTTCTAGACTTAATCACTAAAATTGATCTCGCTTACTAACTTGGAGCGACTACATTCCTTGTTATGAATCAGTTTAAGTGTATTCTTGATATAACTTTTGTCATTTATCTTTCTTTACTTTCCGCAACTAACTATCTAACTATCTCACTATCTAACTATCTAACTTTATTATTGTTGAGATTTTAGATCCTTAGAGATTAACTATTCCGCAACTAACTTGTTCTAACGTTTGTTCAAGTGTGTCTCCAAGTTTTTCTCTCAACACGATCCCTTATCTAGAGGACAGGATACTGATGAGATTAGAGTTCGACAATGTCTTTGAGAGCTACGATTGCTAATCAAGTTGTATGTTACATTTGTTGTTACTAGACTTATCCAAGTGGAAGACTGTTGGATTAGTGTCTAATCTTGTAACCCTGTTTGGTAAGTACTTGACCCAGTTGTGCATGGTCCTTTTGGGTTGCCTTCACCAAAGCAACTTGACTGGAGAAATAAATAGAGAAAGAGGTTATTATGATTTATTAATATGTTAGTAGAATAATATATTAAAGGAGAAATCATATTTGTTTAATTAATATTGGTCAATAATTAATTAGGAATTAATTTTGTGATCAAGTGTAATTAACTAAACTGAAGGGGCTGAATTGTAATTATGTGATAGTTGTAAAATAGAGCAATGGTTATCCTTGTTAAAGGATGGACGAATTCAAGGATAAGGATATCCTTGAAATCGTCCAAGGTCCAAGAGATAAGGGTTTTTTTAAGGCTTATCTTGTGGTTGCTTGGTGGGCAAGTAACTGGATAAGGATAAGGACTGAAACCCTAATCCCAACCCTATATAAAGACCCCTAGGCCTTAAGAATTCGTCCAATTTCTTCTAAGAGCTCCCAAGGACGATTTCTACCTCCTCTCTTCTCTCTCTATAGCATCTCCAATTGCTTGTGGTGTTTGTGAGCCATTAGAGGCACTACACTTGTGGTGCTTGCTTTCAAGACTAAGGGTTTGAATATTTAAGTTGTTATTGCAATATAACAACAAGAGGTATGTGATCTAACCTTATATGTGATTTTCGAAAATAGCATGCTACATTAGGGTTTTATCCATGTGTTCATAATGTTGTGTATCTAATAGTGAAAACATAGATCTAAATTAGGGTTGCATGCACACATAGGATTGTTTGTATAAAACCCATCAAAAGACATAATGCATAGTATGCCACATACAACGAGATAACATAATAATCAATGTAAGAAAATAAGACCTTCCAGTCACACATAACTACCACTCAAGGTAAAGTATAGTGAGAAGACTCACCTCGGGTGATGAACAGCTCCTATAGACGTTGTTGGTTCGCACCGACCTCTATCTCTGTGCCAAACCCACAATTATCTCAATTAGGAACTAAGTCTAACCTCTCACTTATTAGGTCTAAAGATAGACCACCTACCAACCCATCAATGCCCTAAACCCATTGGGCCCACCAAAGCCCAATAATAAATAGGCTTCCCCGAGGCCCAACCTCAACCTACATGACAAGCCCAACTCAAGAGCCCAAGGCATAATTATATTATTTCTCTGCTCATAGTCTCAAATACATAGGCTTAAAGATTCATGTCCAACACTTAAGGCCCAACAATAAAGTCTAGCCCAAGCGCGCATGAAACTGATCGGGGACGTCAACCCAGTACGCGGGGCGTACTGGAATTACGCCGTGCGTACTCTCAGTTTTGCTTAATCTAAATTTTGGGTCTTAACCCGTTTAGACCTTAACTCATCTCTTGGATCTGGACCTCCTAACATCTCTTACTCCATAAAGTTAACGAATTTAAGCCCTTGCATGTATGATAAGGTCATAACACATGAAACTCATACTTTCTTAACTCAAAATGCACATAACTCATGCATGGGTTGATTCTTATGATCAAGATCTTATTTTTATGGTTCCTCACCACTAGAAACACTTAAAGGACAGGTTATTAATCTCTGGTGTTCACCAACTCACAAAGTTCGAATCTTGTGACATAAAACCCTAAAATTGGACCATACTAAGCATAGATCAAAAAGAATGGGAAAGCTTTGAGCTTTATACCTTCAAATGATGCTCTAGCCCCAAGAAAGCTCAGATCCAAGGCCTGGACTTCAACTCCATTCTTTTCCATGCTCCTTCTTAACTCCAAAGAGCCAACAATAACATATATACCCAACGTACTAGGTGGTCTTCGCGTCCATTCCACGCTCAAAGTTACACTAAGCGTAACTATACTTACACCCAGCGTACCTGATGATGGGTTTTGGTCATAAGACATCCTATGTGCTCATACAAACCCTAATGCTTGGATCTAGCTTTCTCTATTGTACATGCTTTGAATCCAAGACTATAAATCCTAATTCTATCATACAAGTAATCATATTAGATATTAGAATAGGTTTATAATGTTACCTTGATTGTTATGTAGCAATAACAATCCCAATTCCTCCTTGAATTGACTTTGGAAGGCTTAGAGTCATAAGTGTCACTCCTCTAATGGTTAACAAACACCATAAGCAAGAGGATGAAGAGGAGAGAGGTTAGAGGCTGCCCAAAACGTGTTCTAACCCTAGAAAAGAAGTTCCCCACGTTTTTGAGCCTTAAGGGTTCTATATATAGTGAGACTATTAGGGTTATCTAACAAGGAAACCCTAATTTGGTTGCTTAAGCCCTAAGCAACCCATAGACTCCTTTAATCAAGCCAATGGACGATTTCCTTATGGGTTTCCCCATAGAATTCGTCCACCCCTTGATTCAAGGCAATCCATGGCCCAAATTGCAATTATCTTATAATTACAATTCCAGTCCCTTAAGTTGAATTAATCTCTTTTAGTCACAAAACTAATTACCAATGACTTATTGACTAATATTAATTAAACAATATGATTTCTCCTTTAATATATTATTCTCATAATATATTAATAAATCATATTTAATCCTTTCTCTCCTTAATTCATCCTATCAAGTTGCTTTAGTGAAGGCAACCCAAAAGGACCATGCACCATCGTGTCAAGTACATACCAAAATAGTTATGGACTTAGACACTAATCCAACAGTCTCCCACTTGGATAAGTCTAATAACTATTCTGTGTATGACTTCAGATCCTGATCTGCAATCGTAGCTTTCCAAAGCCGCTGTCAACTCTGATCCTATCAGTTACGTGTGTCCTTAGATAAGGGATCATATATTCCTCCATTCAAGATATCGTATGAGATATGATTTCAAATCACTCTTTGTACTATATCTCGATTCCCGATTTATGACAACTGACTAACCGAATCACACACAATAATATGTTTTATAACACGAAGTTAATAGTGTATTTACATATTATCAATGTGCAACCGATTTGCAATATACAACTCACACATCTCAGTTTCAAGAATATAAGATGTTATTGTCTTACCAATCACTCGTGATACAATTCATGGAGTGATCCAAGTGAGCGTGGGTTTAATCCAATGCACAAATCATATTCATAAGCACTCATGAATGTTGCAGCAAACATTTGCTTATGTCTAATACTCTTTTAGACAATCCACACACCAATTCACGACAGTCTTCATTCATACCTACTTCCAACATATGAATGACTATGGCCTGTTCGAATAATTCGATTATTCTTAATAAACTCAATTATTCTGGAAGTCAAAACATGCAAATGTGAAACACAAGAATAATACTAATCCCATATGGCCTCAAACCTTTGAGTATAAATAAAATGCCTTTTATTTATCACCATATTGATTGCTCATTATTTGTCGTTTCGGGTAATCAACTTCTTACTTGAATTACAACACTTGTCCCATGCTCCTAGCATGCACACAATGTTTACCTATGGTTCTTACCTTGTGAAATGGACCAAATTGAACACATTTCCAATCATTCTCATTTCACAACTCCAAATCCTTTTTCATAAGTGTAAGAATATCAAATTCTTGCCACTTATAAAATATGCTTGATTCTAACATTTTATGCAATCATCCTTTCGTAATGTCACTGCACCAAAGTCACAAAGACTATTGCCAATGATATTACAAAGTCCTCTATCGGAGATTGTTACAAGACAATTCCTTAGATATGATGTCTCTCACTCAAAGTACTTTCCTTTGAACATCCTTTTGCATAAAAGTTTCTAATCTTAGACATAGATCTTTTAATATTCATTCCCAATATGGACACGCTTCCATATTTTCCATATGACAACCCATTCTTTATAGAATCTTATCTATCCATAATAATGTCGATATGGTCCGTCCAATATGGAAACATTTCCATATTTTCCAATACTATACTTCCAACTACTCACAAGCAACCAATCCTCGTCGAACTTTGGGTTGTCCTTTGATAGCTGTTTAATTATTTTAGTCAAAACCAATTCTAGTCCCTTTTCCCTCTAAATGCGCTCGACATTTGGAAAATTTTAGAATGGTCAAACATTAAAGCGTTTGCAATCGATCCTTTACCCGAAGCGTATGGGACACGACGCATAATGTTTTATTTTCTATGTTCTCAAAATTCGAATTGTGAAGAGGAATGCCGTAATCATAATCGAAATTTTAAGAACACACTATGTACCCTTGACTAAATTTATTAACATTTCACAACCTAAGCCTTTAGATTTGAAATGAAGCATAATATTCTCTCCCTTAATTATAGCAAAACAACTTTACAACCCTTGCGACTTTGCAAGGTATAACTCTTGTTTTCTATAATTAATACTGCTAACCTTGCAATACTTTCCTTAATAATCATACAATCATAACTTTATGCTCCCACTATCATGATGATTATTATAAACATAACACTTATGCTCCCACTAGCTTCGACATGTATTCATAAACATCTTAACTTTCAGAAAACCAATACCTATTGAATTTCTTAAGTCCATGTTTCTAATACTTAATGCTTTGATAATCTTTTATCAAGTCTTCTTGAACTTATACACCTTTGCCTTAGATAGTTCATATGCGTGTCTAAACAATTAAGACTAATTGCCAAACCTCACAATTCAAATTATGGAAAGGGATACCGTAACCATAATCGAATTCGAGAATGCAATTTTACAATCACTATCTTCTTTAAATCTTTCTTAGTGAAAGCATTTCCTCACAATCATTTTCATGAAGGAGGAAATCTTATGACACTTAGATTTAAACGGTGTATGTGTTCCTATCCATGTGAATTTGTCAAAACCAAAGTTTACGACGAATTCAACCTCATATGGATCGAACTTTCTTAATCTTGATTTCTTGCCTTATGGTAGTACAGCTACCCACCATGTCTTCCAGGTAGTTAAGCAGCTCACCTTTTCTTATCAATGTACTTTCCATTGATCAAGGTCCTTGCCTTTTATGCATTCAAATGAGAAATCATAGGACTCACATGCATAATTAACTCGATTGGATTGGCACAAAAACAAAATAATGTCAACACGATAGGTTGTAAACCTCAACTCGTGTGCTAGTGATGATCGATAAGGTTTATTTGATTTGTTCTTGAAACCTTTCAAGACTATTAGGACTCCCACTGACTCTTTGACATATATAATTCTCTTGTCAATAAGCATTTCTTGACAAACAAATATTCAAGAGTTAGTGTAGCATTTATCAAAACTCTTCATAAATTGGTCCTAGTTGGTCTTTGTCTTATCCAAGACATCACAACTTTCCACATTTGATGAATGTTATAAACCTTCTTAATACTTTTCACTCATTGTCACAATCTTAACTTTAAGACTTGTTTTCGGAACGAAGTATGATTGTCTTCTTGATTTAACCATTTCTTCAATTCTTGATTCCTCTTCTTAGACATACAATTGTACTAAGACTCACTTAGAGGATCAATTGAGATATGGTTCTTAATCATTAAAACCTATCATAAAGCATAAAAGGTACTCTCCCATCTTCTTAGAATGGAGAAACTTTTATCTTTCTGCCTACTTGATTCTTCTTATTCGTTCTGCTATTGATCTAAACCCTTTAATCAATTCAGAATTACACTTAATCTTGTAAGTATAATCATATTTACTAAACCTTTAGTAAATCATGACGAATATCATTGTTACTCTTATTGTGTACTTGATCAACACGCAACATTGTGTGCTCGATCTCTTAGCCCTTCACTTGACACTTTGTCAATGAATCGTCTAATTTCCAAATATGAAATTTCTCATTCATCATGCAACCAAGTTGCGTGATTCCAAATTTCTGTCCAATTGAAACTTTGGGCGATGAGAAACTCTCCCTATTTGGTAAATTCTCAACTTTCCATAAATAACATAATAAGAACCAAATCCATTATTGCTAATAATAGAAACATTTTAACATCAATTTTTCATACGCGCCATTGCAAGGATAAATAAATAAAATTTAAAATCAAAATTTATTTTATTGCGGAAAAATTTGTCCTTACAATGCAATTCATTGAAAAACTTATGCTAATACGTCTTTCTTAGAAATCTAACTCTAACTCTAAGTAGTAGCTTAAGAATCTAATCTTCGAGAAATACGATCGAAATCCATTCCTCCATGGTTAGATTCTGCTCACTTCTTCCTTTAAGCTCCCTTTCTTTTCTTCGATTCTACAAAACATCAATTGTAATCTTATCACATTATGTATTAAGAATCTAGAATGAAGATTAAAAGAGTTAGTCAATGGATTTTACCTATATTAGAGCCATACGTTTCGACTCTCCCATCTCTTAGATCTCTTAGGTAAATGGGGCTGCTTCGTCTCCAATGCCCTTTCTCTTGGCAATAAAAGCAAATTGACTCTTTTGGAGCATGACATGGAACTAGTTTAGACATTTCCTTTCTCTTATGATCAAACTTTTCGATCATAGCATGTCTTTCGTTTCCATTGTCTATATCCATAGAGGTCTTGAAGGCAGATTCACCAATCAACTTTGCTTTTCCATTGCGCCAAACAATTGCTGATTCAGCAGCAATAAGCATATAGGTGAGATCTATAAGGGTCACGTCGCGGTTCATCATATAGTACTCTCTGACGAACTCACTGTATGAGTTAGGAAGTGACTGAAGAACCCAATCAACAGCCATTTCCTTACAGACAACGGACCCCAACATTCTTAACCTATCAATGTGTGACTTCATCCCTAGGATGTGTGCACACACCGACTTTCCTTCTTTATGTTTACTTGCCAAAAGGGCTTGAGTGATCTTGAACTTTTCAAGCCTTTGAACTTGTGGGTTAGGGAGAATAATTGGAGGAGGAGGAGGAGGAAGTGAAGCATGATCTCTTGTTCCTCGATCGAATCGTGGAATATCATCTTCATGTGGAATGCTTGTTCCACGTGATTTGAGAAAACCATAGTTGTCGAACTTTGACATCTACAATACAGGAGAAAACGAATTCAAGTTAGTTGATTGATTGAGTCCTTAGCAAATCACTCAAATGAGATACTAAGGCTAGGACCCAACACAATATTCTACAACTCGGGAGAGGGATGCCGTAACCCAAATCGCAGAACATTTGAAGGTAAGTGAATGACAATTCACTAATTTCCACCATGAAAAACGAAAAAGAAATTTAAGTTTTAAATCTATGAAAACTCCTAGACCCTTTTAGATTCATTGAACTTTCAATGGCATGTTTAAATCTCGATATGCCCCACTTGTTTGTGACTGGGATGCCGAGGATCACAAAGCGGGTGTGAATAACCATGCAAACTTACATGGTGCCCTCACATGTTACAGTCACCTATTCGATGTGCCGGTAAACCACACACGCTCCACCGAACTATGACAAACATTGAGTCACCCTTTGCTACCTTTGCTTAGAACCATTTAGTGTGCCGGTAAACCACGCACGCTCCACTAACGTCTTCGCAAGGGCACAAAGTGTAATTTCATGGAATTGCATCAATTCACTTTTTCCTAAGTAACTAAGATTGGGAATTTTATGAAAACATTTAGTTACTTTTATACTTCATTATACTTATAATGGAAGGTTTCATCCTATCCTACCTGTTCGGCTAACGACCCTCCACTAGTCAAGAGTGCGGTGGGTAAGAGTGGATACCCATTCAATCGCCATTTTATAGGCAATTTCCTTAAACACCCCTTATAGACCAGCTTCGTGAATGAGGCCTACTAACGGTAAGACTGACTTTTACTCATACATATATATAATGTTAGATTTTAATGTTATATATAGTATAGGGTGTATTTTATACTTTTAAAATATTAGGTGGTCAAATTTAACAATTATACCTTTAATTCAATTAAATTGTAAACCAAAACTTTATGGATTTATTAAGCCTCTTTTAATTATACACCTTAATTAATTAATAAAACCATAAGGGTGAGATTTGAGCTTTTTCAAAACTATACTAGAGTTTTAGAATTTAACATTCCTAATTAAACTTTTAATCAACTTTTAAATTCCAAAACTTGAGGGCAAGTTTTGAAACATTTCAACACCTTGGGGTTTAGAATTTAAATATACATCAAAATTAAACTATTAATCAAAATTTTGTTGGATAAGGTGTCTAAGTCCATAACTATTTCTGGTATGTACTTGACCCGACCCGGCATGGTCCATTTGGGTTGCATGGCACCATGCAATTGGATAAACTAAATGAGAGAAATAACGCTTGGAGATTATTAATATATTATAAGTTCTAATATATTAATAATATTATTTGATTAGTTGATCAAAGATGTCACAACTGTAAATTTTAAGCTATGTAATCTATACATTTAAGTTAATGAGAATCAAAAACTTTAATCAAATGCAAGATACAAGTACTACAGATAGTCATCAAACAATTGGAAACCCTAGAAGTTTTGGTTAAGTCCATTTTGGACTAAGACTTCCTTATTGGATCCAAATGGACCAATAAGCTTTCAATTGGACTATCATGGGTTTAGGACCCTAATTGGGCTCTAATTGGACCCACATTCGTTTATTCCAATATTTTGGGCTAGGTAGAACCTAGAAGGAAATAAAACACAAGTTTTAATCCATAATTAAACCTAACCTAGCTTAATAAAGCACAAAAATCACAATTTCATTTTATAAGTCCAATAAATACCCTAATTAACACTAATGTTGGACTTAGGAGCAAAAAGCCCAAACACCTTATTTTTCCTTCCCATTTTCGGCCCAAAAGAAAAGCCCAAGAAGAAGGGTTGACTTAGCACTTGCCACCTCACTATTATCTAATGGACTTCTAGGCATATCACATACCTCCATGCATGTATCACTTCAAAGTCACTTCCTTTCTCTCTTCTCTTCTTGTTTCGGCCGAGGATAACCAACACACACACACATCTCACAAAATTCTCTCAAAAATTCTCTCAAGAAGCTCTCTCCCTCCCCTCTCCAAAGATCTCGAAATTTAGGGACTTTCCAAAGGGATTTTTGCAAGTAAATCATCTCCTAAGGTAAGATTATGCATAGATCTATGGTTTAAATTCTTTTGTTATCAAAATCCTCCCCTAATCTATACAAAAATCGTGATCTAGCATCCTCAAACCATCTCAAACTCAAGATCTTCACCAAAGGGAGCCAAGGCCAAAAACACTTCATTTTTCCTTCCATTTTCATTGCAAAAACCGAACCAACACCCCAAGGTGAGATTCATACCCCTATTTTCTGTTTTTAAGAGTTTTTGTGGGGGGGAATACAAGTGAAAGTGTAGATCTATATGTATTTGTATGCCTTGTATGATTTCCATGCTTATATGTATGCTTATATGTGTTTTAATGTTGGATCTAGCCATTAAACCCCTCAAAACCGAGATATAACTCATGTTTTATGATATTAGCTTCAAATATGTTCCTACATAATAAGTGATACAAGAAAAATAGCTAAGTGGTTAGCAACAATTTCCTTTAAGCTAAAAACACACATTTTGGGCCAAAAATGTGAAAAATACAAAATTAAGGGCCCAAAATGACATTTTACAGATTCTGATGGTTGAAATGTGTCAAAACAGTTTCAATAAAGCCATTTCTGGAATTCTATTTAATTGGTGGATTAAAAACATAAATTTCAAGCCTATTGGGCTAAAAATGCAAATTTCGGCCCAATAAGGCCCATTATGCGAATTTTTCTGTTTTAGAGGGCCAAAACTGTAACTTTCTGTAAAACAGTGGACTATAAGTGTCCCAAACCCTGTTCAAAGGTTTAAAATGCTTTTTAAATTTAAAAAGGACCAAAGTTGCAAAAATTTTCCATTTTGGGCTAAAATTGTCAAAATTGCGAAAATATGGACTAAACCGAGAAAAACTGCATTTTCAGGGACTTAAACTGTTTTCTTTGAAAAATATGCTGGAAAATATTAATTTCAATAATTTTTGGTGTTAAAATGTCAAGAAAAATAGTTTAAGGACCAAACCGGGAAATATTCAAATAAAAGGGTTGAAAATGTAAATTTTACAAATAATGAGGGGCTGAAAACAGAAATATTTCAAGGCTGATTCATTATGTACAATGTGATCAAATAATGATACCTCAACTACCAACGAAATACAACTCATTACAACACCAAAAGTCGTTGTTAAACGAATTGGCTCGGTCTCGAGCCAATGAAAATCCACAACTACTAACTCTTTGATACATACAAATAACGATTGGTAATACACATACATACGAGTGTGCACAGACGTCTACGCACCATCTTCGGGCCCCAAAAGTGTAAAATCTTGTTTGTTGGGCCTAGCTAGCCCAATGACCTGATCTTAAGGCCCGAAGACATTTTTTTTACTACGAAGTGTTGAGTTTTACCGACTCGGCACAACGTAGGGTGACTTTCAATGGCTTGTATCATTGGACCCCAAGGGCCATGGTATTGCTAGAAAAGTCTACACATTTTACGAGGCGGGTCGGGGACCCCTCGCACACATTTTTCCCAGCCGGTTAATAGAGTTACCGGGGTCTTAGTGACCTCTTTCTCTTCGGATGTGGGACCACTCATAGTCCGGGCGATTGGATAACGTGATTAGTACTGACGACGCCTTCGGGAATCGTTGGTATATCTATAAACCGGGCATTTGTGTAATGCGGGTTTGTAGTAAATAATCAATGCTCGAGAACCTTCCAACGTCGCTTGGGACCGATACTACTATTTTTGTAATGATTTCAACGCAACTCAACGGATTTCAAAAGAACTAGGGGAACATCGGGTTTCCCTAGGGTTTTTATCACATACAGATTTTAAACGCATACATCTTAAATGAACAATTTTTGCAAGTATAGAAACAAACAAGCATACCTATGGATCTTCACAAACGTTTTTGAAAGCTTTCCTTTTCAGAAAATATCGGATTTTCTGGTGGTTTTTCAAACAATATAAACATTCGATTTCAAACACTACTTATGAACTCACCAACATTTCATATGTTGACGTTTTTCAAAATACTTGTATTCTCAGGAAACCAGTGAATCAAGGGAAATCATGCTCAGTGACGGTTGCAGTTTATTTTTGAATGAACCAAACAATATTAATTTTTGGGAAATGTAATATCTCAAACAATGTATGACATGTAAACACTACTGGTTGTATTCTGTTGATGAATGGTGACGAATGTTGTTTGTTTCATATATATTCAATGTTATGGTATTCAATTGAGTCACGACAGCCCCCGGACGTTTCCGCCGTCTGGTTCGGGGGTGTGACAGGTTGGTATCAGAGCTTTGTTTATAGTGAACCAGCATGTCGAGCCATACATTGATATGCAACTATAAACCAATAAGAGGGACTAACATAACTCTGAACAAAACAAATGAATAAACTACACTTGCTTGCATTAGGAGTAAGGACCTAACGCTGAATCAAACACCATAATACTGGTATCTCGGTTAATTCGGGACTGTTCTTAGTGATACCAAGGAGTGAATGTAGCCTGATCAACTACATTCTCTCCAAGGTAAAACTAACACATGTCTTGATGAGATCGGAATAGCCAGGGAACCTAAAAATTTTACCCTATATCACCCAAAAAGAGAATATTTGCTTAGTCTGTGTAATAGTCATAGTACCCTAGGAATAATGTAGCATAATTACGTACTCGCGCAGACAGCATGGCTGGTTTTCATCACCCGGGAGACCCCTACTTCCCTAATCAGGGAAACAACGGGTGGCTAGAGGAGGAGGAGGAGCCTGAAGAGGAGCAGCCGGGTATTCAGTTTCATCAGGCCTTAGTAGCTCACGGGATGCTGGTGGATGAGCCGGAAGAGCATCCAGGAGAAGCACACGACGTCGAACCCGACGAATATATAGACACTGACTACGAATTTGGAGAGGTCGACGATGACGACGAGGAGGGTCAGGTCGGGGGCCAGGACCCCATCCCACCATGCGAGGACGAGGCCCAACCAGATCCCCCCGCTCCACCAGTGAAACCCCCGAGGGAGAATCGTTCCCTCGAAGCTGAGATCGCCACACTACGACAACAGCTGTATGCTATGGAAGCTCGGGCAGTGAGAGCAGAGCACGAGAGGGATGAAGTTATAGGAGACATGGCAGAGATGGCACAGCTACTAGCGCAGCATTTCGGCATATGACTTCGGCACCACCTCCTGACGCAGCTCATCGCGGTTAGGGATAGACTTATCATAGTAGGTTATTAGGAACTATGTTATGTACTCCGGCTCTATGTTTAAGTGACTACACTACTCATGGAGTCGTTATGCTGTCGGATTAGTGTTACTTATGTATGCTCCTGCGAGCAAATTTTCTTGTACTAAACACGGATAATATTAATGAACTTTTGTGTGTTTTGCTAAATTATTCTCAGTTGCTATGTGTTGAGACATTATGATTGCATGCTTGATGATAGTAATGCTTAGGTTCGCACCATACGCCTAGTTAATAGGATCATAACCTCACCGAAACCACGTACACTCAACATCTTTCCGTTTCATGACAGAAAGATGCCTCGCCCAGCTACTCGCGGAAATCCCGAACCAACCCCGCCGGAAGTTGACTCCACTGCTTTCCAGGCAGCCGTGTCTGCTGCAGTCACAGCAGCTATGGCACAACTTCACCGAGGAAACAACGGAGGAGGCAATGGTCAAGGCTCCGGAAGTTCGAACAACGGGACGAACCAAGGACTCACTAAAACGTGCACCTACAAGGATTTTGCGAACGCTAAACCCCGAACTTTCAACGGTACCGGAGGAGTGATCGCCCTAAAGCGATGGATCGAGAAAGTAGAGTCGGTATTCGAGATATGCGAGTGCCCCGAGCAGATGAAAGTGAAGTTCGCGGCCTGCACTTTTGTGGACCAAGCGCTCACTTGGTGGAATGGTCATGTGGAAGCTATGACACTTCCTGTCGCCAACTCTATTCCCTGGACAGAGATGAAAGAGATGTTGACGGCTGAGTACTGCCCCCGAGGCGAAATACAGAAGATGGAGCAGGAACTATGGAATCTCACGGTGCAGAATGGGAACATCGATGCTTACATATCGAGATTCAGCGAACTATCTCTATTGTGCCCGGGAATGATCACATCAGAGGGAAAGAAGATTGAACGATTCATTTGGGGACTGACATCCCCCATTCAAGGGAACGTGATAGCTGCGAACCCTGAAACGTTTGACAGCGCGAAGAGATTGGCAAAGAGGCTCTATGATCATAACCACAAAAAGGGCGAGAAACCGGTAGAGACTGAGAAGAAGAAGGAGAGCGATGGTAAGAAGGGATGGAACAACAAGAGGAAGGGGCGTCAAGGTCCCGAGACCTCTAAAAAGCAACAAACGGTGGCAGTTCACGCTGTCACTGCGCCGGTACCAGTCACATCACATGCTCCAGCCTCAGCTACTTCAAATACTTCAAGACCCTATTCCGGCACCCATCCCAAATGCAACAAGTGCGGTTTCCATCACCAAGGAGAATGTAGGGAGTTCCATTGCACCAGTTGCAATCGAAGGGGACACACTGCAAAGTTCTGCAGGACTTATCCTTCTCAGAACCAGAGTCAGGGAAACAACCAGAACAACAACAACAATCACCGCAACACCAACAACACCAATGCCGGCGGCAACAACGCAGGGCCTAGCCACACCTGTTTCGGGTGTGGAAGGACGGGACATTTCCGTCGAGATTGCCCTAACAACAACAACAACTCAGGAAACAGAGGAGCAGGAAGGATGCTGACTATGGGTCAGAGTGATGCAGTTCATGATCCCGCAGTTGTGACCGGTACGTTTCTCCTAAACCACACTTATGCGTGCATCTTATTTGATACCGGAGCGGAGCGAAGTTTCGTAAGCGAGAAGTTTAAACATCTATTAAAACAACAACCCCAAAAGCTAAATGAAACCTATACGGTGGAAATGGCCAATGGGAAAACCGAATCCACTAGGGAAATCTACATCGGATGTACCCTAACCCTTAACCAGCACGTCTTTCGAATAGATCTGATGCCAGTGTCAATTAGGAGTTTCGATGTGATTATCGGCATGGATTGGTTAAGCCCCCACCATGCTGAGATTATGTGCCACGAGAAGGCCGTTCGCCTTCGTCTCCCGAATCACGAAACCCTAGTAATTTACGGAGACAAACCTAGCACGAATCTTCGTCTTATCTCGTGCATCAAAGCACAAAAACATCTGCGAAAGAACAACTTAGCGTTCTTGGCCCACATAGTGGACAAGACCAAAGAAGAAACTAACATCCAAGACATTCCGGTAGCGTGTGAATATCCGGACGTGTTTCCCGAAGATCTTCCAGGAGTACCCCCAGAGAGACAGGTTGAATTCCGAATCGACCTCGTTCCAGGAGCAACTCCCCTCGCTAAATCACCATATCGACTGGCTCCTGCTGAAATGCAGGAATTATCCAGCCAACTCAGTGAGCTTCTGGACAAGGGATTTATCCGACCTAGCTACTCGCCATGGGGAGCTCCGGTGCTCTTTGTCAAAAAGAAGGACGGATCTTTCAGAATGTGCATCGATTACAGAGAGTTGAACAAACTCACTGTTAAAAACCGCTACCCACTCCCGCGAATCGATGATTTATTCGACCAGCTCCAAGGAGCTAGCTATTTTTCTAAAATAGATCTACGGTCCGGATACCATCAACTCAAAGTCCGAGAAGAGGATATTCCAAAAACCGCTTTTCGAACCCGCTATGGACATTATGAATTCGTCGTAATGCCCTTCGGTCTAACAAATGCACCTGCCGCATTTATGGACCTAATGAATCGAATCTGTCGACCGTTCTTGGACAACTTCGTCATTGTGTTTATCGATGACATCCTCGTCTATTCTCGAAGCAAAGAGGAGCATGGCCAACATCTTCGACAAGTCCTAGAAACGCTGCGATCGGAAAAGCTTTACGCCAAACTCTCCAAGTGCGAGTTCTGGCTTCGGAGTGTGAATTTCTTAGGCCACGTAGTTAGCCAAGACGGAATTCATGTGGACCCTTCTAAGGTCAAAGCTGTGGAAGGATGGGCAACTCCGACTACGCCCACGGAAATTCGTCAGTTCTTAGGCCTAGCAGGCTACTATAGAAGATTTATCCAAAACTTCTCAAGAATCGCCAAGCCACTTACCTTGCTTACGCAAAAGAGTGTGCCATTCAAGTGGACAGACAGACAAGAGATTGCATTTCGAACCTTGAAGCAAGCTCTTTGCAGCGCTCCTGTACTATCTCTACCTGAAGGAACGGAAGATTTTGTAGTTTACTGTGACGCGTCAAATCAAGGCTTAGGTTGCGTTCTCATGCAACGTGGAAGAGTAATAGCATATGCGTCCCGTCAACTAAAGGCGCACGAAGTAAATTACACAACCCATGACCTAGAACTGGGAGCTGTGGTCTTCGCCCTAAAAATTTGGAGGCACTACCTGTACGGTACAAAGTGCACCATCTTTACGGACCACAAGAGCCTCCAGCACATCTTGAATCAGAAGGAGCTGAACATGAGACAACGAAGATGGGTGGAATTGTTAAACGACTACGAATGCGAGATCAAGTACCATCCAGGCAAGGCCAACGTGGTAGCTGATGCATTAAGTCGGAAGGAATACACAAATCGACGTACGAAAACGCACTCGATAACCATTCAGTCTCATCTAACCACTCAAATTGCATCAGCCCAGGCAGAGGCCATGAGAGCGGAAAACAGAACTAGCGAGGCATTACGCGGAATGGAGAAGAACCTGGAAGTCAAAGAGAATGGGGTATACTACTTCATGAACCGTATTTGGGTTCCAAAAATCGGAGGATTCAGGGAGATCGTTATGAAGGAAGCCCACAAGACACGATACTCCATTCATCCTGGTTCGGACAAGATGTATTTGGACATTAAGCAGCACTATTGGTGGCCTAACATGAAGGCGGAAATCGCAACTTATGTTAGTAAGTGCCTTACGTGTGCCAAAGTGAAAGTAGAATACCAGAAACCTTCCGGATTGCTACAGCAACCGGCAATCCCTGAGTGGAAATGGGAGGGGATTTCTATGGATTTCGTGACCAAGCTGCCCAAGACGTCGGACGGATTGGACACCATATGGGTAATAATCGACCGACTGACGAAATCTGCCCATTTCCTGCCCATCAAAGAGTCCTACAAGATGGAGAGGCTGACGCGTTTGTACCTACGAGAGATTGTAAGGCTTCATGGAGTGCCAAAATCTATCATCTCAGATAGGGACAGTAGATTCACGTCACGCTTTTGGCAGTCGCTCCACAAGGCAATGGGAACTCATCTTGATATGAGCACCGCGTATCACCCACAAACGGACGGTCAAAGCGAACGAACCATTCAGACGCTTGAAGATATGCTTCGTGCATGTGTGATAGACTTCGGAAAGTCTTGGGATACCCACCTACCGTTGATCGAGTTTTCATATAACAATAGTTATCATTCGAGCATTAAGGTGGCCCCTTTCGAAGCACTGTACGGGCGTAAATGTAGATCACCGTTATGTTGGGCTGAAGTAGGCGACACCCAGCTAGCAGGAACACATACGTCAGATAGGGCAATGACAGGACCGGAAATCATTCGCGAGACCACAGAAAAGATTGTCCAGATCAGAGCTCGATTACAGGCATCGCGCGACCGGCAAAAGAGCTATGCTGATAAACGGCGAAAGCCCTTAGAGTTCCAGGTCGGTGATCGAGTATTGTTGAAGGTCTCACCCTGGAAAGGGGTTATACGATTCGGAAAACGAGGAAAGCTAAACCCACGGTACATTGGACCTTTCGAAATCGTCGCCCGAATAGGTCCGGTAGCCTACAGATTACAACTACCCCCGGAGCTAAACGGTGTGCACCCCGTGTTTCATGTTTCTAACCTGAAAAAGTGCCTATCAGATGAAACTCTCGTCATTCCTCTTGACGAAATCGAAATCAATGAGAATCTCCTGTTCGTCGAAGAACCAATCGAAATCATGGACAGGGAGGTGAAGCGTACTAAGCAGAGTCGCATCCCGATCGTGAAGGTACGGTGGAACGCAAAGCGTGGGCCAGAATTCACGTGGGAACGCGAAGATCAAATGAAGCAGAAGTACCCTCACCTGTTCTAGTTTTCTCAAATCTAGCTTTCAAACAGAATTTTGGGACGAAATTCCCTCTAACGGGGGGATGATGTCACAACTGTAAATTTTAGGCTATGTAATCTATACATTTAAGTTAATGAGAATCAAAAACTTTAATCAAATGCAAGATACAAGTACTACAGATAGTCATCAAACAATTGGAAACCCTAGAAGTTTTGGTTAAGTCCATTTTGGACTAAGACTTCCTTATTGGATCCAAATGGACCAATAAGCTTTCAATTGGACTATCATGGGTTTAGGACCCTAATTGGGCTCTAATTGGACCCACATTCGTTTATTCCAATATTTTGGGCTAGGTAGAACCTAGAAGGAAATAAAACACAAGTTTTAATCCATAATTAAACCTAACCTAGCTTAATAAAGCACAAAAATCACAATTTCATTTTATAAGTCCAATAAATACCCTAATTAACACTAATGTTGGACTTAGGAGCAAAAAGCCCAAACACCTTATTTTTCCTTCCCATTTTCGGCCCAAAAGAAAAGCCCAAGAAGAAGGGTTGACTTAGCACTTGCCACCTCACTATTATCTAATGGACTTCTAGGCATATCACATACCTCCATGCATGTATCACTTCAAAGTCACTTCCTTTCTCTCTTCTCTTCTTGTTTCGGCCGAGGATAACCAACACACACACACATCTCACAAAATTCTCTCAAAAATTCTCTCAAGAAGCTCTCTCCCTCCCCTCTCCAAAGATCTCGAAATTTAGGGACTTTCCAAAGGGATTTTTGCAAGTAAATCATCTCCTAAGGTAAGATTATGCATAGATCTATGGTTTAAATTCTTTTGTTATCAAAATCCTCCCCTAATCTATACAAAAATCGTGATCTAGCATCCTCAAGCCATCTCAAACTCAAGATCTTCACCAAAGGGAGCCAAGGCCAAAAACACTTCATTTTTCCTTCCATTTTCATTGCAAAAACCGAACCAACACCCCAAGGTGAGATTCATACCCCTATTTTCTGTTTTTAAGAGTTTTTATGGGGGGGAATACAAGTGAAAGTGTAGATCTATATGTATTTGTATGCCTTGTATGATTTCCATGCTTATATGTATGCTTATATGTGTTTTAATGTTGGATCTAGCCATTAAACCCCTCAAAACCGAGATATAACTCATGTTTTATGATATTAGCTTCAAATATGTTCCTACATAATAAGTGATACAAGAAAAATAGCTAAGTGGTTAGCAACAATTTCCTTTAAGCTAAAAACACACATTTTGGGCCAAAAATGTGAAAAATACAAAATTAAGGGCCCAAAATGACATTTTACAGATTCTGATGGTTGAAATGTGTCAAAACAGTTTCAATAAAGCCATTTCTGGAATTCTATTTAATTGGTGGATTAAAAACATAAATTTCAAGCCTATTGGGCTAAAAATGCAAATTTCGGCCCAATAAGGCCCATTATGCGAATTTTTCTGTTTTAGAGGGCCAAAACTGTAACTTTCTGTAAAACAGTGGACTATAAGTGTCCCAAACCCTGTTCAAAGGTTTAAAATGCTTTTTAAATTTAAAAAGGACCAAAGTTGCAAAAATTTTCCATTTTGGGCTAAAATTGTCAAAATTGCGAAAATATGGACTAAACCGAGAAAAACTGCATTTTCAGGGACTTAAACTGTTTTCTTTGAAAAATATGCTGGAAAATATTAATTTCAATAATTTTTGGTGTTAAAATGTCAAGAAAAATAGTTTAAGGACCAAACCGGGAAATATTCAAATAAAAGGGTTGAAAATGTAAATTTTACAAATAATGAGGGGCTGAAAACAGAAATATTTCAAGGCTGATTCATTATGTACAATGTGATCAAATAATGATACCTCAACTACCAACGAAATACAACTCATTACAACACCAAAAGTCGTTGTTAAACGAATTGGCTCGGTCTCGAGCCAATGAAAATCCACAACTACTAACTCTTTGATACATACAAATAACGATTGGTAATACACATACATACGAGTGTGCACAGACGTCTACGCACCATCTTCGGGCCCCAAAAGTGTAAAATCTTGTTTGTTGGGCCTAGCTAGCCCAATGACCTGATCTTAAGGCCCGAAGACATTTTTTTTACTACGAAGTGTTGAGTTTTACCGACTCGGCACAACGTAGGGTGACTTTCAATGGCTTGTATCATTGGACCCCAAGGGCCATGGTATTGCTAGAAAAGTCTACACATTTTACGAGGCGGGTCGGGGACCCCTCGCACACATTTTTCCCAGCCGGTTAATAGAGTTACCGGGGTCTTAGTGACCTCTTTCTCTTCGGATGTGGGACCACTCATAGTCCGGGCGATTGGATAACGTGATTAGTACTGACGACGCCTTCGGGAATCGTTGGTATATCTATAAACCGGGCATTTGTGTAATGCGGGTTTGTAGTAAATAATCAATGCTCGAGAACCTTCCAACGTCGCTTGGGACCGATACTACTATTTTTGTAATGATTTCAACGCAACTCAACGGATTTCAAAAGAACTAGGGGAACATCGGGTTTCCCTAGGGTTTTTATCACATACAGATTTTAAACGCATACATCTTAAATGAACAATTTTTGCAAGTATAGAAACAAACAAGCATACCTATGGATCTTCACAAACGTTTTTGAAAGCTTTCCTTTTCAGAAAATATCGGATTTTCTGGTGGTTTTTCAAACAATATAAACATTCGATTTCAAACACTACTTATGAACTCACCAACATTTCATATGTTGACGTTTTTCAAAATACTTGTATTCTCAGGAAACCAGTGAATCAAGGGAAATCATGCTCAGTGACGGTTGCAGTTTATTTTTGAATGAACCAAACAATATTAATTTTTGGGAAATGTAATATCTCAAACAATGTATGACATGTAAACACTACTGGTTGTATTCTGTTGATGAATGGTGACGAATGTTGTTTGTTTCATATATATTCAATGTTATGGTATTCAATTGAGTCACGACAGCCCCCGGACGTTTCCGCCGTCTGGTTCGGGGGTGTGACAAAAGAATTAATTTGGAATTAATTAAGTGATCAAAGGATAACTAATTAAATATATGGGTTGATTATGTAAATCATCCATATCTTGTATAGTGGGCTAAGAGGCTCCATGGATTATCAAGTTGGGTTCTACCCATAGGATGCTCCATGGATGCTCCATGGGAGTTACAAACCCATGGGTCATGGAAATGAAGAGTCATGACACATTAGGGTTTACATGGTGTAACCCTAGATGTGTCAACACTATATAAGGATCATATTCTCCACCAAAATTGGCTACACAAGTTGAACACACTAAGGAAAGGGGGCTTGGCCGATTTTGAAGAGTGTGTATTCTCTCATAAGTTCTTCCAAAAGCATTTGGTGTTGTGTGAAGCATTTGAGGCATCACCACTTGAGGTGCTAGGCTCACAAGGTTTCAAGGAACACAAGCAACAACAAGGTAAGTTATTCTATCTATACTTTATGTTAAAATTGTTCCCCATGTATGCTAGATAGGATATAACCTTGGAATTCAACTTTGCATGACAAATTAGACAAACATAGATCCAAGGTTATTAGGGTTGCATGTACACTTAGGAAGTGTTAGAATGCTCAAAACCCATCAGTGGTATCAGAGCCTAGGCTTGTTTGTTTGTTATTTGTGCTTAAAAGTTGAAGAAAGTCGAAAATCTTGCTGTCTGACTGATGGACTCGGCGAGTCCATGGGGAGGACTCGACGAGTTCATGTGTATCTTCAACCTACTCGGCGAGTAGGTTTATGCACTCGGCGAGTAAGGTCGACAGAGTGCAGAATTTCGACTTGAGTTGCTGGAAATGGATTAGAATCATTACCCTAAAATGTTTTGGTACTTGAAAACTTATTTTAGAAGGTGTAATGTCTTTTCTAACTCATTTACAACAACAAATTATCAAAATTACAAAGATTAAATGTGATTTTGATTCTTGAAAGTGTTCATATTCATATTCTTGTTCTTATGATGTTTAGATGATCATAGGAATTATTTGTAACCTATGTGGTAGATTAATTCATGATCATAATGTGTTTTAATGGAGTCCATAACTTGTCCTCAAGTTATGGAAAACCAAAAGTCTCTTGGATTAAAAAAACCATTAAAAGAACACAAGAGTTAGAAAAATGAAAAGTCCTCATTTTATTACTCTATTAAACTCATAAGTTACAAGAAATGAAAAGTTTTGAAAGATTACAAAACTTGCCCTCAAGTTTTGGAACAAGTAAAGTTAAGTTAAAACTTTAGTTCCAACCCCTAGAATTTTAAAAGTTAAAATTCAACCCTTATACTTATATTATTATGATTTAATAATTATATATATATGTATAAGAACAAAGTCGTCTTACCGCTAGTACGCCTCATTCACGAAGCCGGTCTATAAGGTGGGTATAAGGTTGTTGCCTATAAAATGGTGACTTAATGGGTGTCCACTCTCACCCACCGCTTGCTTGATCGGTGGAGGGTCGTTAGCCGAACGGGTAAGACAAGGACTTATTAATTCTCATTCAAAGTATGATGAATATTATAAAGTAACTAGATGTTTTATTAAATTCCCAATCTTAGTTACTTTAGGAAAAATGTGAATAAGGTGCTATTCCATGAAATTACACTTTACACTTTGATTAAGTCGTTGGTGGAGCGTGTGTGGTTAACCGGCACACTAACTTGGACTTAACAAGGTAGGTAAAGGGTGACTTAGGGTTTATTATAGTATCGATGGAGCGTGTGTGGTTAACCGGCACATCGATTGAGTAATAAACTTTAAGGGTACCAAGTGATTTGCATGGTTACTTCACACCTCGTTTTGTGATCCTCGGTATCCCAGTCACAAAACTTGGAGGGCACACTCGAGATTGAAACATGCCTTTGAAAAGTTCATTGAATCTCAAAGAATCTAGGAATTTCTAAGAACCATTCAAAAACCTAATACTAAAATATTGCGGTTTTCGTGGTGGAAATTGGTGAATCGTCATTCACCTACCTTTCAAATATGATATAGCTTAGATTACGGCATACCTCTTCTAAGTTATATTATATTGTGATTGGATCCTAGCCTTAATATTACATTTGGGTGTTTTATTAAGGACTCTCTTATATCTAAACTAATCTTGTCCTCTTTCCTTCAGATGTCTTTCAACAATGCTTCTGGCTCTAATCCTAATGGCTCCTTTTCCCTTATGAACTTGTGTGGGAAAGTCACCTTTGATGGATCCAACTTCAATGAGTGGATCAGAAACATCAGGATGATTACCCGCTACGAGGACAAAGAATATGTCCTTGACAAGGAGCTTAAGGAGATTGATGAGTCCACTGCAACTCCTCAGGAGATCGCTGAATTTCGGGCACATGAAAGGAATGCTACGAAAGTGGCTTGTATCATGATGGCCACGATGACAGCGGAACTCCAAAAGTCTGATGAGGATTTCTACCCTTATGAAATGCACCAAGATTTGATGGAAAGATACCATCAAAGTGCAAGACAAGAGAGGTATGAAATCATCTGCTCCATGATAACAACCATGATGAAGGACGGGGAATCCGTCACGAGCCACATGCAGAAAATGCAAAGGTATGTGGATCGTTTGCTGAAGCTTAATGTGAACTTCCCGGAGGATCTTGCAATAGATATTATTTTGCATTCCTTACCATCGTGCTATGATCAATTCCGCATGACATATCACATGAACAAGGAAGAAGTCACACTCAGCAAACTTCAGGGACTTCTCAAGACTGCAGAATCAGGTCTTAAGGGGAAGTCGGTTGCTATCACTCCTAATCAAAACTCTACTCCGGTTTTGGCAATCAGGAAAAGTCGAGGGAGGAAGAGAAAGAGCTCTTCTAAGGGTACCAAGGTTCGGACCCTTGATGGCTCTTCTTCAAGTGGAACCAAGAAAGGTTTCATTACTCCTTCTTCTGACCCAAAAGAGGCTGAATGCTTCTATTGCCATGAAAAAGCTCATTGGAAGCGGAACTGCCCAAAATACCAGCAAGATGTGAAGGATGGGAAAGTTAAACCCAACCATGCAGGTATTTACACTATCATTTCTAATAACTCACCCCATTCTAATTCTTGGGTCCTTGATACCGGGTGTGGTATTCACATTTGTTGTGACTTGCAGGGACTAAGAAGAAGTGAGGATGTGGAGCAAGGAAGGATAAACTTGATCATGGGGAATAGGAAAGCTATACCTGTTACCAAGATTGGAGTTTATACTTTATCGCTAAGTAGTGGGTTTAGTTTAGATTTGAATAAGTGTTGTTATTCGCCAGGAATGGCAAGAAATATTATTTCCTTTCATGCTTTGTACAAACAAGGGTTTACCTTTTCATTTAATAATGAAGTTGGTTTTATAGATGTTTTCTATAATAATGTCTTTTATTTTAAAGCATTACCTTGTGATGGTGTGTATGAAGCTGTATCTGTTGTAGATAACTTGGGAAATAATGTTTTGTGCATTGATTCTACTAATAATAACTTGGATAAAGCATCTTTATGGCACTGTCGTCTTGGACATATAAGCAAGAAACGCATAGGCCAACTCCAAAAGGATGGAGTCTTGGAGTCGTTTGACCTAAAGTCAGATGATAGTTGCGAATCATGCTTACTTGGAAAAATGACAAAGTCACCCTTCACAGGTTCGTGTGAGAGGGGTGAAGGTTTGTTGGACCTTATACACACGGATGTGTGTGGACCATTCAAACATGCCACAAGGGATGCTAATCGTTATTATTTGACTTTTACTGATGATTATAGTAGATATGGATATGTCTACTTGATCAAGCATAAGTCAGAGACTTTCGAGAAGTTTAAGGAATTTAAACAGGAAGTCGAGAATCAATTGGGCAGGAACATTAAGATGCTTCGATCCGATCGTGGTGGTGAGTATCTTAGTTCAGACTTCCTCGACTATCTAAGGGAATGTGGGATAGTCTCACAATTGACACCTCCCAGGACACCACAGTTGAATGGTGTGGCTGAGAGGCGTAATCGAACCTTGTTGGATATGGTTCGTTCCATGATGAGTCGAGCTTCGCTACCAATCTCATTCTGGGGGTACGCCTTAGAGACTGCCGCCCATATCCTCAATCTAGTCCCTACAAAGAAAGTTGCCAAAACTCCTCACGAGATGTGGACTGGTAAAGTACCTAAACTAGACCACATCAAGATTTGGGGCTGTGAGGCTTTCGTGAGACGCGAGACTCATGATAAGCTCGAACCCCGAAGCGAGAGGTGTATTTTCATCGGCTACCCACATCATTCCTTTGGTTACCTCTTCTACAGACCTAGTGACAATGTGGTCTTTGTAGCAAGAAGAGGAGTCTTTCGAGAAAGAGAGTTTATAAGCCAAGGAGACAGTGGGAGGCAAATTGATCTTGAAGAAATTCAAGAATCAAGCGGTGAAGGAACTTCAAACTCTAGCCCTCAACTTGAGGAGGAAACTCCTGTTGAGCCAATTGACAAATCTGTACCTCTGAGACGTTCCACGAGAGTTAGGAGTGCACCTGAGCATTACTATGGATTCCATATTACTGCAGAAGGTGAGACACTTATTAGTGATGAGACACTAGTAAGTCAAGATGACCCTAACAGCTACGAGGAAGCCATAGCAGGCCCCGAGTCTGCTAAATGGAAAGAGGCTATGGATAGCGAGATACAATCCATGTATAACAATCAAGTTTGGAACTTGGTTGAAAATGTACCAGGTCGTAAGACAGTAGGGTGCAAATGGGTCTTCAAGAAGAAGACCGACATGGATGGTAAAGTACACACTTATAAGGCTAGACTGGTTGCAAAGGGCTTCTCTCAAATTCCTGGAGTGGACTATGATGAGACCTTTTCTCCGGTAGCCAAGATTAAGTCTATTCGGGTTCTGTTAGCCATAGCTGCATTTCATGATTATGAAATATGGCAGATGGATGTCAAAACCGCTTTCCTTAATGGGAAGTTGGCTGAAGATGTTTACATGAGTCAGCCAGAGGGTTTTGTCAGCAACGAGTACCCTAATAGAGTGTGTAAGCTTGAGAAATCCATTTATGGATTGAAGCAAGCACCTCGCAGATGGAATCTTTGCTTTGATGAAAAGGTCAAGGAATTTGGCTTTTCTAGGAGTGAAGATGAATCTTGTGTGTATGTCAAGGCTAGTGGGAGTATAGTTAGCTTTTTGGTATTGTATGTGGATGACATACTACTCATAGGAAACGACATTCCAACCCTGCAGGAAGTAAAGTCCTGGCTTGGGAAGTGTTTCGCTATGAAGGACCTTGGTGAAGCTGCCTATATTCTAGGGATAAGAATCTTGAGAGATCGGAGTAAAAGATTAATTGGACTTAGTCAAAGTACCTACATGGAGAAGATTCTGAAGAGATTCAGAATGCAAAACTCCAAGAAAGGAGAGTTGCCCATCCAGAGTAGCACCAAGCTGAGTAAGACACAAAGCCCTAGCACTGAGGCTGAGATAGCAGAAATGAGTCGATTACCTTATGCTTCGGCTGTAGGTTCGATCATGTATGCTATGACGTGTACTCGACCTGATGTAGCCTTTGCCTTGAGCATGGTTAGCAGGTTTCAGGGGAACCCTGGCAAGGCACACTGGATTGCGGTAAAGAATATTCTCAAGTACCTGCGAAGGACTAAGGACTGGGTCCTTATCCTCGGTGGGAGTGATGACTTGAGAGTTGTAGGGTATAGTGATGCTGGCTTCCAGACTGATAGGGATAACTTCCGCTCTCAGTCGGGCTGGGTCTTTACCCTAAATGGAGGAGCAATTTCTTGGAAGAGTTCCAAGCAAGAGACAGTGGCAGATTCTACTTGTGAATCAGAGTATATTGCAGCTAGCGAAGCGGCAAAGGAGGCGTTATGGCTGAGGAACTTCATTGGAGACCTTGGAGTTGTACCAGCTATTAAAGAGCCAATGGAAATTTTCTGTGATAGTGAAAGTGCTGTTGCCTTAGCTAAGGAACCAAGGGATCACGGGAGATCCAGACACATCGACAGAAAATACCATTTCATCAGACATCGGATCGAAGAAGGACTCCTCGTGGCAAAGAGGGTATCATCGGATGAGAACCCAGCAGATCCCCTCACGAAGGGACTGACTCGGGTTAAGCATCTTCAGCATGCTCGGAGCATAGGGCTGAAGGATGATATTAGATTTAGTAGTTAGATAACCCAGAAATTTGTAAAGTGTAATTGACATTAGATGATGAATAAAAGGAGTTTTATTTATGAGTAAAGTGTTGCTATCTCTTGTCGATCGTTTACTATATTTCTTTTGCATGTTTTGACTTCCAGAATAATTTTGTTTGGTATAACATATTATTCAAACCTCCACAGTCGGTCATATGTCGGAAGTAGGTATGTATCAAGACTGTCATGTTTGGTTGTAGAGGTCTGGGACAAGGCTACGACAATCATGAGTGCTCATAAGTTCTGAGCATTGGACTCAACCCACGCTCACTGGAATCACTTCATGGAATTCTATCTCGAGTGATCGTGAGACGGTAATATCATATAAGTCTTTAAACCTAGAGATATGATTTGTTACTTACGAGTTGGTTATGCATTAATTGTACGAAAAACGCATTGGTAACTCGATGTTATAAAATCGTGCTCTTATGTGTGATTCAATGAGTAGTAGAACAAACATATGAGTCGAAGTTTATCTGTTCCTTCTTGGATTAGAAGCTGATATCTGGGCCCCTCGATGATTTTGTTTTGACCTATGTACCGGGCCCGGTCAGAACTAAGTTGATGTGTTCAATTAAGTTCTATGTCAAACAAATCGGAAATCGGGAAACAAACTGCTGGACAATAAGTAAGACATTGTTCCATGTATTTGTCCGGCTGATATCTAGAACGGAGGATTATATGATCACTTATCTTAAATGGCATACCATCGTCTTCTCAAGTTTCGAGAAACCTTGTAAAGAGCTACGATTGCCGATCGGTTCCTGAAGTCATACTTGCAGTAATAGTTACTAGACTTATCCAAGTGGGAGACTGTTGGATAAGGTGTCTAAGTCCATAACTATTTCTGGTATGTACTTGACCCGACCCGGCATGGTCCATTTGGGTTGCATGGCACCATGCAATTGGATAAACTAAATGAGAGAAATAACGCTTGGAGATTATTAATATATTATAAGTTCTAATATATTAATAATATTATTTGATTAGTTGATCAAAGAATTAATTTGGAATTAATTAAGTGATCAAAGGATAACTAATTAAATATATGGGTTGATTATGTAAATCATCCATATCTTGTATAGTGGGCTAAGAGGCTCCATGGATTATCAAGTTGGGTTCTACCCATAGGATGCTCCATGGATGCTCCATGGGAGTTACAAACCCATGGGTCATGGAAATGAAGAGTCATGACACATTAGGGTTTACATGGTGTAACCCTAGATGTGTCAACACTATATAAGGATCATATTCTCCACCAAAATTGGCTACACAAGTTGAACACACTAAGGAAAGGGGGCTTGGCCGATTTTGAAGAGTGTGTATTCTCTCATAAGTTCTTCCAAAAGCATTTGGTGTTGTGTGAAGCATTTGAGGCATCACCACTTGAGGTGCTAGGCTCACAAGGTTTCAAGGAACACAAGCAACAACAAGGTAAGTTATTCTATCTATACTTTATGTTAAAATTGTTCCCCATGTATGCTAGATAGGATATAACCTTGGAATTCAACTTTGCATGACAAATTAGACAAACATAGATCCAAGGTTATTAGGGTTGCATGTACACTTAGGAAGTGTTAGAATGCTCAAAACCCATCAAATTTAAATTCCAAAACATGAGGGCAAGTTTTTGAAACCTTTTTCAAAACATTAGAGTTTTAACTATTTAAATTTCAAAACAACAAAACTTTTGGGTTCAAATTTAAACTATAAAACCTAAAGGGCAAAATATGAAACTTTTCATAACAACAAGGATCAAATAACAAATAATTCAAATTAACATTTAATCACATAATTATCCATATTTGATTTACTTAATGATTTCTTGCAAAATAATATATCAATTTAGTCAAAATAATTAATCAATTATCACATAAGGAAACAATTATCTTATTAATTGATAAATATCTTCAATTAGATCAAAAATATAGTCATATATATCAAAAAATCAGATTTATATTGATCTAATATGATAAGGTAACTACCATAAGCAAAAACAGCAAGAAATCGCGAAATACCCTCCATCTGACGAGTTGACTCGTCGAGTCAGGCTTGGACTCGTCAAGTCTACATGGACTCGGCGAGTTCAGCCATGGAATCGGCGAGTCCAGCCTCCGGAAACCCAAAAAACGAATTTTCCAGTTATACAATGCATCACAATTGAAACCAAGCTAGGCTCTGATACCACTGATGGGTTTTGGTCATAAGACATCCTATGTGCTCATACAAACCCTAATGCTTTGATCTAGGTTTCTCTATTGTGCATGCTTTGAATCCAAGACTATAAATCCTAATTCTAGCATACAAGTAATCATATTAGATATTAGAATAGGTTTATAATGTTACCTTGATTGTTATGTAGCAATAACAATCCCAATTCCTCCTTAAATTGACTTTGGAAGGCTTAGAGTCACAAGTGTCACTCCTCTAATGGTTCACAAACACTATAAGCAAGAGGATGAAGAGGAGAGAGGTTAGAGGCTGCCCAAAACGTGTTCTAACCCTAGAAAAGAAGTTCCCCACGTTTTTGAGCCTTAAGGGTTCTATATATAGTGAGGCTATTAGGGTTATCTAACAAGGAAACCCTAATTTGGTTGCTTAAGCCCTAAGCAACCCATAGACTCCTTTAATCAAGCCCATGGACGATTTCCTTATGGGTTTCCCCATAGAGTTCGTCCACCCCTTGATTCAAGGCAATTCATGGCCCAAATTGCAATTATCTTATAATTACAATTCCAGTCCCTTAAGTTTAATTAATCTCTTTTAGTCACAAAACTAATTACCAATTAATTATTGACTAATATGAATTAAACAATATGATTTCTCCTTTAATATATTATTCTCATAATATATTAATAAATCATATTTAATCCTTTCTCTCCTTAATTCATCCTATCATGTTGCTTTAGTGAAAGCAACCCAAAAGGACCATGCACCATCGGGTCAAGTACATACCAAAATAGTTATGGACTTAGACACTAATCCAACACCTGATGCCACCCTTTCTCAAACAAGGATCAAACTTTCCATACTTCCCTAACTATCATAGTGCTTGTGTAACTTTTGATTAGTGCTTGTGTAACTTTTGACCAAAACAATTTGGTGCTCACCGTGGGGCCATGGTGTTCAAAATCCTCAAAAAAAATCATGTTCACACATCCAATCCTCTCTTCGTCTTCTGCTCCTTCCATTCCAAACCAAAAACCTACCACCTCCTCCTAGTGGCCCCCCATACTCAGAGGAAAATGCTTGACACTTCCAAGAAAAGCAACCCCTCTAATCTAGGAAGTTTGGGATCCTCAAGGCTCCAAGATCCAACAACCTCAATTACTATTGCAGAATACTATTATGATAAAGAAAATGACACAATAGGTGACTCAACAGCAGGAGGAGAATAGATCACTACTCAAAGAAGTGGAGAGGATGAAGGTGGAATTTCAAAAATCCCAGGAAACAATGCCCACAGTTGTGCAACCAAGGAACCTAGACTTCGATAATGCAGAATCCTCAGAAAGTCGCTAGAAGATCACAATTCCTACTACTGTGGCATCACCCTGGGGGGTAACTATGGACAACCGATCGTCCATGATCAATAATCTCAATGAGCCTTTCAACACTTCTAGAAACCTTGATTCTAGTAACTTCTTAAACAACAATACTATTAATACTAACGATGCTAACGTTGATGCAGGAATAAACCCAAACATGGCCAGGTCTCTTCAACAAACAAGACAAATGATCTCCAATGTACTTGGAGTGGTCCAACCAATACCAAAAGCATCTCCTACAAGCCAAATGATCTCGATATTAGCTCCTGCGATAGCCGATATCGAAATTCCTAAGCACTTCTATTGGGCTGTAGATAGTTTTGATGTTGCGTCTTTTGGGCTCGTTGTTTAGCCTTGTATTCTCCGGTTTGGGCCTGTCCAACCGAGAGCCTTTTATGTATTGTATGTAAGTTAAATGCTTGCATGCATATTAGGTTAAGATTGCTGAGATTATCGAAATAGCGATTGATCAAGAGTATTATATTTTTCTGTAATCGTTCTTGTAATCTTCTAATCCTTTATAGTTGATGTTCTTAATCGAGCTCTTCTAAGGATTTTATTTAATCATTCGACACGTTTGATTCAAGCTGTTTGTTTTTATTGTTGCGTTTTTACTGTTTCATATTCATATACTTGTTCAAGATCTAATTGATCTTCATAGATTAAAAGTTGTTTTAATCCCATCAATTGGTATCAGAGCAGGAGGCTGTGTAATCGATACACATCTTTTCTATGAAAAAGATTTCCATTAGGGTTTTCCGCAATCATCGATATTTATTGAGCCGTCATCTTAATTGACGTATCTTAATATTTATTGTTTTGCCCTAATCTGCTTTATTACAAGTCTGATCTTTGAACAGGTTTTTACGATCATAATGGAAGCGACGCAATCAAATCCCATTAATATTTCCAACAGCATTGGTTCGACAACAAAGATTCCAATCTTATACACCCATGACTATGAAGTATGGGCGCATCATTTTGAAGATTACGTGATTGGATCGGAGGACAATGGTTATCTCATTTGGGAAGCCATCATCAATGGACCGATTTCACATTCTGCATCATCCAGAATCATTAAGACGCAAAAAGAGTACAACGATCTGCTTAAGGACGTGACGGATATTGCGCAAGATGAAAAGGACAAATTCCAGTGCAATATTAAGGCACTAAGGTTAATCAGATTCGCCCTTCAGTCCGACACATTCAGACTGGTCAGCTCATGCACTACGGCGAAGGAAGTATGGGATAGACTTCGCGAACTGTATTCCACAGACGAAGATCTTGAACATTCCATCCAAACCTTGCTTCTATCTGAGTTTGGTGAATTCAGGCAAGGGGCCGAAGAAACAGTGACCCAGACGTTTGATCGCTGCAATCATCTTCTCAGCAAGATGATCAAACACGATATTGAAAGGAAGCTCATCGAACAAAAGGTTACTTTCTTGAACGGACTGAGATTTGAATGGAGAGCAGTTGTTTCCACAGTCAAAGCCCATGAACAGTTTAAATCTTACTCTTTGGCGAAACTGGTGGGTATTCTAAAGTCGCAAGAGAAGATTGTGGTTCAAGAGAAGAATGTTGTCTCTAGTCTTGGTTCGTTGGCCCTCCTATCTAAAAGTAAAGCTGTGATGGAGGATGAAGAGCTCAACTTGGAAGAATATGACCTCTCAACTGAGGATTATGCCATGATGGTATCCAACCCTAAGAGGTTTATAAAGAAGAGATTCCCCAGCAACAAAAACCGAAACTGGCAGGGAAGTTACAGCTCTGAAAAAGCAAACAATGAACCGAAGGCTGAGGAGCCCAAGAAGGAACCGAAGGCAGATGGCGATTCCGGAGTAAGCTGTTTCTATTGTGGTGGCAAGAACCACTATGCTAAGGACTGTGTTCTTAAGAAGATGGCTGAAAAGGATGATGGAAATGATGAGGAAGCCATGCTGCAGAAGAGACTGGATGAGTTGAGAAAGAAGAAGTCTACCGCTAACCCTTCTATTAATGCTCTTATTGTGCAGGGTTCGGTTAATGACGATGAGTTCGGTAGCACAGAAGTTTGGTCTACTGACTTAGAAGACGAAGAAGTGAGGAAGCCTACCCATGGAAAGGCTTATGTGGCTAAGGAGGAAAGAAGTGGTGGAAAATGCTTCATGGTGACTGACGTATCTCATATGAGGGGATACAATACCGATGGAGGAAGCAATGGACCGAAGGTACAGGAGGATATGTGCTTTACGGCCAAACCACTCAGCCAGCAGTTCAATGAGCTCGATGAACTGATAAAGAAGGTACAATTTGTTTTCATTTCATCCAAAGTACCATCATCCTCATATGAGAAAGAACTAAAAAATGTCAATTCAAGAATTTCTCATTTAGATAGTAGCTTAACTCAAACTCGAGTCACCAATTCTAACTTGACTGATCAATTAAGCAGGGTGGCGTCGAAGAGTGAGGAGCGGCGAATGTGGGTTGAGTTAAAAGAGTCGGAATTAATTAAAGTTAAAGACGAAAACATTTATTTGCAGAGAGACAATTTGAAATTGTTAAAACAACGAAATGTTTTTTGTTTAATAGCTAAACGTTTGTATTCCAATATTACTCAACTTCACTTGGATTGTGAGATAGGCCAAAAGATCCATCGCATGATTTTGCCCTTCCTAGAATTTAAGGAGGATGAAATCGATGCCGAAGCCTACAAATGTGAGAGTGTGATATCGTCTGATGATGTCAATCTGACTTACATGTATGGACTGGACAAAATCGAGTCCTTCATTAAATCCAAAGACCACAAGGACATGCTCAAAAATCTTTTGGACGAAAATGACCGACTTAAACTGAGAACCGAAACCATGCAAAAATTTGACTCTCTAAACGCCAATGTAAGCTCAGAAAACAAAATCGATGTTGAAAATGCATCTGAGCTTGACGAGGACGAAAACATGAGTGAAATTTCTGTAGAGGATACGGTTGACTGCTCAGAATTTGTTAAAAGCGAAACTGAAAACCACAAAAATCTGATTTCTGAAAATTCTGTGGAATTCGCTAGATTGTCCCAACAAAAGTCCCCGAAATTAGTAGAAAAAGCTGTTGTGTATCAAAAGGTCAGGACTACTCCGAATCAGGTATACAAGGTGACTGGAGTAACCGAACATCAAACAGCTGAACTCACAGCTATTGTTAACGAAGACAATGCTGATGGTTGTGATGAGTACTTCTGGGAAGCTCCAATAGATAATGGAAACGAAACCGTTGGGCTATCTGAAAGAACCTCCTGGATGAGAAAAGGGAGATACATACCTGAACCATTGAATAAGCCCGATAATTTCAGTGAGCCAAGCACCAGTGGTACGAAAAATATTCCTCAGGAGGATGGGAGATCAGCAAAAGAAGACATTCCCTCTACTCCAACAGCACAAAGTGAAACCTCTTCAGACATTCCTTCTACTCCCTCAATGCAAACTGGATCTTCTTCGGATATTCCCTCTGCTCCCTCGGCTCAAAGTGAAACTTCAAAGGAACCAGCCAAGGAGAAAACGAAAACGAAAGCTAATGTTCATCATCAACCTAAGCAGATGAGGGATAGGAAGATTGAAAGGAACCAAAGATACAGGAAAAACCTTTCTGAAAGGAAACAATTCTGGCACTCCCAGAATGCATACTATTCACACAAGGACAAGAATCTGAAGTATGAAAACAATCCTGTAAGAAAGTTTGAAAGTTCCAACAACCGAAAGCAAAGGTTCGGTTCGCAAGAAAACACCAACCGAAAGCAAGGGCTCGGTTCTGAAAAGGACTTCGACCGAAACCAAAGGTTCGGTTCCAAGAATAACTCCAACCGAACACAGAGGTTCGGCTCAGAAATCAAAAGAGAACAAGACTCGAAGGTCAGCCCCTCCAACGATCAAAAGCAAAAGGGTCACCTAGAGTCATCAGCCAGGAAGACATCTCCATCCAAATCCTCTCTTCCTAATTCTTCTCGTTCTTTTACTTCCACCCATTCGTCTCCATCTTGCTCTAAAGCTAATTCCGTTGGTTGTCAAAAACCTCGTTCATCAGCTGAACAGAAGGGAAAGCAGAAGGTTGATGAATCCAAACCAGAGTCCAAAACGAACACACCCAATCCTAACAAAATTAAAGTCTATACCATTAAAAAGAAAGATGAAACAACTCTAATAAAACGAACATATCTAGTTGACATCTCTCTTACTATTCCTGTTTCCATGAAAAGCTCACATGGACCCAAGAAACTTTGGGTTCCTAAATCTGCTTAATTTTTGCAGGTTATAAGTGACGAGCAGTTTAACGAAGAATGGTACATCGATAGTGGCTGCTCGCGTCACATGACAGGGAGGAAAGAGGAGCTCATGGAATACAGATCTCTTGCAAATGGTGGCAACGTTAAGTTTGGAAATAACTCTTTCGACACCATAAAGGGATACGGCATGATAACGAATGGTGACTTTACAATAAGGAAGGTGGCCTATGTGGAAGGACTTCAACACAACCTCATCAGTGTATCTCAGCTTGTTGGAGGTACAGGTCTCAAAGTTTCATTCGATGATGAAGGTTCTGAAATCATAGAGAAAAAGACAAAGAAAGTGATTCTGAAGTCAGAGCGAAAGGGTGAAATGTTTCCTCTAAACATGAAACACATTAAAGGAAACCCAGCCATATGTCTGTTATCCAAAGCTCAATCCGACGAAAGCTGGTTGTGGCACAGAAGACTCTCTCATCTGAATTTCAAAGATATCAACCGACTTGTCACTGGAGGTCATGTTAGGGGTCTTCCATTGCTCAAGTTTGACAGAGAGCATTTGTGTGCTGCATGCGAAATGGGAAAGCAGAGTCGTCAAAGTCATCCATCCGTAATTAACACAAAAGTTGTTGAACCACTCGAATTGCTTCATATCGATTTGTGTGGTCCTTCATCTATCGAAAGCATCGGTGGTAGCAAGTATATTCTTGTTATCGTTGATGACTTCTCACGATTTACATGGGTGTTCTTTCTAAAACTCAAATCTGAAGCGACTCAAAAGCTGAAAGTGTTTATCAAGCAAATTGAAGTCCAGCTCAAGAAGGTCGTTCGAAACATCAGGAGCGACAATGGTCTCGAATTCAAGAACAAGGAGTTTGAAGAGTTTCTTGCAGAAAAGGGAATTAGTCATAATTTCTCAGCTCCCTACACACCACAACAGAACGGAATAGTCGAAAGACGAAACCGATCCTTGTGTGAAGCTGCCCGAACTATGTTAAGTTTCGCTTCCTTACCTCTTTATTTTTGGGCTGACGCTATTTCTGCTGCTTGTTATACACAGAACAGGTCCTATCTCAATAAGCGATTCAAGCTCACACCATATAAGATAATAAATAACAGAAAACCCAATGTGAAATTTTTCCATGTGTTTGGCTCAAGGTGTTTCATCTTTAACTCTAAAGAACACCGCAACAAGTTTGATGTCAAAGCTGACGAGGGAATCTTTCTGGGTTACTCACTCACATCCAAGGCGTACAGGGTCCTAAACAAACGATCAAGAAGGATTGAAGAGACATACTATGTGACCTTCGACGATAACTATGTCAAGAAGCTACAGGCCATAGATGACACTGCCGGGGAAATCTTTCCTCAAACTGGCCAAGTCACAGTCCCGGTTGCCAATTTGTACGAGAATTTTCTGGAACTCTTTGACGAACCGGAAAAAGCTTCTCTCTCAGAAGCAGGCGTAGCTGACAACAAAATTGATCATATGAAGCAAATTGTCGAAGATGCTGCAAAAAAAATGCATGAAGGAGAATCGCCCACTGATGAATCTCCAACCAACACTACTTCAGTCGAGGGGGAGCCAAGCTCTACTACTTCAACCGAAGGTCCTTCACCAACCGAAGGTGCCTCTCCAACCGAAGATGCCCCTCCAAATGAAGGTGCTTCAACGCCTGATAATCCAGCACCACAAGAAACCCATGAACATCATGTTTCTCAAGACTCATCAATTGAGGGGGAGCATGATGATATGACGCCTGTTTACGATAGCCAATCTGAGCCAGAAGAGATGATCAACGCTGAACTAGATCCAACCTTCGATCTGAATTACCCTCCTCTTACCAAATGGACCAGAGATCATCCTATCTCTCAAGTAGTTGGTGATGTATCTAAAAAGGTTCTCACCCGATCTCAACTGAAGGCAAAACAGACATCCTTATTTTCAAAGGTAGAGTTTTGTATGTATAACTCATTCATATCAAAAGTTGAACCGAAGACAGTTAACACTGCCCTCGATCACTCTGATTGGGTTCAAGCAATGCAAGACGAACTGAATGAGTTTGAAAGGAACAAGGTCTGGCGCCTCATTCCAACTCCTCCAGATGCTTCGGTTGTTGGTCTTAAATGGGTTTTTAGAAACAAAATGGACAAGGAAGGTAATGTCATAAGGAACAAGGCTCGTCTGGTGGTAAAGGGATACTGTCAGGAGGAAGGAATAGATCATGAAGAGACGTTCGCTCCAGTAGCTAGGTTAGAATCTGTTAGAATATTTCTAGCCTATGTTGCTCACAAAAACTTTGAGGTTTTCCAAATGGACGTCAAATGTGCATTCCTCAATGGAGAACTTGAAGAAACTGTGTATGTGGAGCAACCTCCTGGGTTCGTAAACAAAAAGTATCCAAATCATTGTTATATTCTGGATAAAGCTGTGTACGGCCTCAAACAAGCTCCGAGGGCCTGGTATGAAACGCTTACAAAATTTTTAAAGATGTCTAAATTTAAACAAGGTTCGGTTGACCCAACCTTCTTTCGCAAAAAGGAAGGTAACCACCTTATGATAGTTCAAATTTATGTCGATGACATCATCTTTGGCTCCACGAATCCCAGCTTAACGGCTGAATTCAGAAATGTTGATGGAGACTAAGTTTGAAATGAGCTCAATGGGTCCTATTAACTTTTTCCTTGGTTTAAACATAAGACAGGGACCCGAAGGCATCTTTATTAATCAAGAAGCTTACACAAAGACTCTCCTAGCGAAGTTTGGCATGATGGGTGACTCAAAAGTCAAAGTCCCTATGGCATTCGGCACCAAGCTTACCTCATCTCTAGACAAACCGGTTGTCGACATCACACTCTATCGTCAAATGATAGGCTCACTGATGTATCTAACTGCTAGCAGGCCTCATATCATGTTTTCTGTGTGTTATTGTGCTCGATTTCAGGCTAACCCACGAGAACCTCACATGCTGGCAGTAAAGAACATCCTACGCTATCTCAAGCGAACCACCTCCTTAGGTCTGTGGTATCCATCCAATTCAGGCTTCTTCGTTCAAGCCTATTCTGATGCTGACCTGGGAGGATGTGGACTCGACCGTAAAAGCACAACTGGTGGCTGTCAATTTCTTGATGGGAAATTGGTCAGCTGGCAATCCAAGAAACAAACATGTGTGTCGCTGTCTACTGCCGAAGCGGAATACATTGCCGCTGCATCCTGCACATCACAAGTGATTTGGATCCAGAGTCAACTTCGAGACTATGGACTCAATATGAAGAAGATCCCTCTATATTGTGACTCTGAAAGTGCAATTAGGATCAGTCATAACCCAGTGCAGCACTCTAAAACCAAACACATAGCACTGAGGTATCACTTCATCAAAGATCATGTGGAAGATGGAAATGTAGAAGTTCACTTCGTAAGAACCACTGATCAACTGGCTGACGTCTTTACCAAAGCTCTTCCAGAAGCTTCATTTAATAAAATATTGCAAGGGCTAGGAATGATGGAATCAGAGTCAGTACCTCACACTACCTCTCAACCTCAAACGTAAGAAGCGAAACCAACCGAACGTTCGGGTTCGGTTCAACCATCTAACTCGCTCATTACTTCAAAGGTAGTTTTTCTGTTGTATATTTCTTGTACTGTTTTGTTTTTCTTTATGTTAAAAGTATTTATTTCTTGTATATCTAAATTCCTTAGTTTCTCAAAATATTCCAAAACCGAAACCTACCGAAGGTTCGGGTTCGGTTTTTCAAAATTTTGTGGAACCGAAATCAACCGAAGGTTCGGGTTCGGTTATTCAAAATTTTGTGGAACCGAAACCAACCGAAGGTTCGGGTTCGGTTTTTCAAAATTTTCTAGAACCGAAACCAACCGAACGTTCGGGTTCGGTTTTTCATTTTTTCATTTTTTTTTGGTTGTTTAGGTCTTAATTTTATTTTAACTCTTATTTTTTTTATTTTTCATTTATTATTTTTTTTATTTTTTTTATTATTATAAATTTCAAAAACTCCAAAAATATTTTATTTATTTTTCTTTGTGTGCTCATTCGTTTATGGGGATATATTTGATGACTTACTTAAGTGTCCCTAGAAGCATGCTGCTGTATGTGTCCCAAGCCTCATAAGATTTTGAATAACAGCCTTCATGACCTGGTATACACAAACCTTGTCTTCCCAATAAGGCTAACTCATTTATTCTAATCGTGAGCTACCTCACACTCTTCTCACATGAGTTAAGAGTCTCCTGCTTGGTCCTTATTTTCGCAGCAGAGGTACTATGTTTTCTTACACCTTCTACATTACACTTCTCCATTACATTCGTTTCATCATTGTAACCCTTGAGACTCTCAGAAACTACCACTGAGGTTTATGGTTACACAACATCTGTGTTTATGATCTTAGTTTCGTGCAACTACGAGCTGAGTGAAACCCAAAATTCAACACCAACGAATTGACGGTGACCAATTAATTTGATCAAGTTTTCACCAATGAATAGACGAATGTACCTTCATGGAATCTCAAATTTTCTTTTGCGTGATTCCAATGAAATTGTTACACACCATAACATTTCTTCCCAAGGGATCCAGTTTTACATTTTTTTTTGAGATTTCATATAATTCCAAGCCACTCTAAAATCAACTTCTACCTACTTGTTCAACAGACTACACCGGTCTCACAAGTACTTTGTTCACTTTCGTTCTTATATCAAGAATTGAATTGATGAATCAAAGCGAAACTACCCCAAGTTAACCTAATTAAAAGAAGCCTTTCAACATTTCTTAATAAATGTCTGATCGTCATTCAACGGGATTCCACACTAACACTTTGAGGTCTCTCTTGACCTTGAAGAAAGAGATTCGTGCCCGGGATCATCAGTTTTGTGTCATTATTGACATCACAGATTATCCTAAAAAGAGTTGCTTTATTTCTTTTTCTTTTACACTCTTTGCACGAAAATCCTAGATTTTCAAAAATTCCGTTACTAATTATTTTACAGGCTGGATTATTACTGGATGGTTACAAAAGCAGTTGTGGTCAAAAATTAGCCACGTGGGTCATTAATTGAAAACAGTTGTTTCAAAAGGGGATAAGACAAAAAGTTGCTGACTCGGCGGGAGTTAAATGGATAGAAATTCAAACGACGGTAAAAAGGAGGGCGCGTGAATTTGAAACGGTCGCGCTTTTTCTGACACTTAAAGAACGCGTGTGCGATAATGAAGCGTCATCAATCTGGCATAAGAGGCGCGTGTGGAAATGGAAACGGTTCCTTTCTCTGAACCGGCGCTTATTGGGCGGCGTAATCCTAGGAATCTAACACTCTCTCTCCTACGTGATCATCGCACGCCCCAACTGTCACCAATCAGTCACTCAAAAACCCGTTTCGTATTTCCATAAGAGATTTGAAACGATTTTTCTCTCTCCTCACCAACTATAAAAAGCCTTCAACACCACCTTTTACCTCTTTACTGCCCCCATAATTCCCAAAGCAAAAATATTCCCAAACACTCTCACGTCCTTCTTCTTCCCCAAACCTGCAACAATGGCTGAATCTTCATCTGTTCATGCAACTTCTCAGAATTTTCCCATCCGACCCCAGCAATTCCTGGTCATCGATCTGAACCCACTGGCGTATGATCCCTACATGTCGCCGGTCATAGAATGCCTCAAGTACTCCCAGCTTGCTCCTGCACTGTCAAGAAATGAAACGGTGCCAATGGTGGCCTTATCTCAGGTCTATGCGATGGCTTACTACGACAAGGTCGTCGACCGGGTATTCTTTGAAGTAGCAGAACACAAGACTTCAATTTCTCGCCCCCGTTTCTGCACTTTGTTAGGGTTTGCAGCTGATTCATCGCGAGTTCACCCGGACACGATTCCGGTTGGGATGTTGTACAGCATGTTTTACAACATGGGCTACACAGAGGTTCTCACCTCCGTCGCAAGGTTTAAGAAGTCCTACCTACCGCCCCAGTGGAATGGATTATTTACAGTTCTCTTCAAGGGACTGTCAGAGAGGAGCTCAGGATCTGACGGTGCAAGTCGTCTTTTCCTTTCGATAATGTACGGAGTCTACAATGGGATAAACCTAGACTATGGGTTTGTCCTTTGGCAACAGCTGATTCAGAGCCTCTCTTCCTCTTCCCGACACTCCGAGGTGTCGCTGGCCCGGTTCTGGATCTTGATAACAAGATGGGCCATGGACAAGTTCGACGTTCCAACAGCCGATGGTGCATTGATGTCTTCTATTGGTACGTTTCATACCAAGAAGATCATCGTATCCGATGCATCAAAATTTTCTTTTATTGGCTCTATTCCGGAGTCGATGTATGGGGATGTGCCCTCCGATAGCAAACTGATCAGAACGATCAAGGAGTTAGGGTCAACTGGTCCAAGGGAACTGACACCGGACATGCTGCGATCGATTCATGATGCCGACAAACCGGTGGCCAGGGGCAAAAAGGCTGAGAAAGGGAAGCAAGTGTCCAGGGCTCCAAAGGGACCTTCTCCCAAGAAGCGCAAACAAACGAAGGCTGCTTCACCCCCACAACCGAAAAGGAGGAAGACCCAACAGAAGCGAAAGCTAGTCATTCCCTCCTCTTCAAGCGAATCCGAAGGTGGGAGTTCAGACTCTGAGGGATCACAAGGAGACGAATCTCCTCAACGAGGCAACACACCTCCTCGTTCCCCAACCCCAGACATGGAACTTCATCAATCCCCAGTTCCTTCACCTCCACCCACAATTCCTATTTCTATTCCCACCATAAACCCCACAATTCCACCAACCTCTATCCCTATACCTCCGCCCATATTCACCACATCAACCGAAACATCACCAGTCACCGAAACCCCTCCAGTAACCGAACCTCCTCAAACCGAAACAACCCATACACCACCACCACCCGAAACAAACCCCCCACACACTCAACCTGAACCAACCAAACCCACTACACCCCCAGCTTCACCACCACCTCAATCTCCAGAAGACGCCTCTGATGGCGGTGATCAATACCTTGGTGGTGATCACATGAACTTCGATTCGGTCTACTATAGTCCGTTTCAAGTTCAGAGTGATGAGGAGGATGATGCTCCAGTGACACGGAAGCATCTTCGCGAGCTTAACGAGAAGGTTGATCAGCTTCTCGCCTCCTCTTCCAACCAGCAGTCATCTTTGTCTGAAGCTGCCCTTCAGAAGATCGTTGATGCCTTCTCCAGGGCTCAACATGATTCCGTCGCCTCAGCAACTGCTGCTATAGACGCCTCCACCCGATCCTGTGAGGCAACGACCGCAAAAGTCGATAAACTATTCAATGACGCTTCTATCCTGCTGCAGTCTTTGCAGGAGAATGCCGAAGCCACTAAGACAACTCTGGAACCAGTTGTTCAACAATTGGCCCAGTTTGTCTCGACGGAGTTATCTTTGTTCGCTACCCTCAGACAAAATCTTAGCGACGACAACTCGGCACTTCGTGCCTCCATCGATGCCCGCTTGGCAAAACTACAAGAGGATCTGGCGGCAGAAAATTCTCTGATGGACGTCTTGGCAAGTAAGACTACCGCCCTAAAGGTCAAGAGCACGCAGCTTTCCAACTCCCAGCAACAATTGGAAGCTCTTCGATCCGAGAGGGAGTTCATAAAGACGTGTGTTTCGGATGTCCACGCAGCTCTCTCAAACATCCTGGAAGCACACGACCCCATCCTTAACCACTCAGTGAGGCGTACCCTCGCTGAAAAACTATCTCCGGCCATGGACCTTTTAAGTAAACTTGAAGGCTTACCGAGTTTCGTGTCCATTCCGAAACAAGGGGGAGATATGAAGCAAGGATCGAAACCACCTCCTTCCTCCAAAGCGACTCACACAACCGAACCACCTCCAACCGGTCATGCCTCGGGTTCGGGTGTGAAGAACAAGGGCAAAAACATAGCAGAGGGAGGATATGAAGATGAAGATGAAGATGAAGACAAGGAGACCATTGCGGACATGTTAAAAAGAAAGAACAGTCGCAATGCTGAAGACGATGCCAGTCGTGTGGCGCGTGAGGCTGAAGAAGCCGAACGAAAGCAAAAAGAAGCCCACGATCTCCTTGAGAGCCGAAAGTTGCTCTTCCCTGCCTGGACCAGGGATCGTATGATAAAAGAGGCCATAGAGACTCCAAGCATACTATGGCTCGAGCCGGTGATATCATTCGACTGCAACAACTCTATCGATTCGTAGTTTGATATGCCGCTGACTCGAAAGGCGTTAATCTTCCACGCCTTCTCTAACATTTTCGAAGTCCCACATCCGAATGATGAGCTTGACAGGGAGCTCATTGACTTCTACCTGGAAGCCGCTCGCCCTCAGTACCTTACATGGAGCGCCCAGAAGATTGTTAATGTTCGGGTGTTGAAGCCTTATGCCGTGGGGAGATTCACAAACGTTAAGTTCAAGCTCATCCGAGGATCTGCAAGAACTGTCCACATCATCTCCCTGGCAGATCTGCCCAATCTGAATCCTCATGATTGGATAGTATTGTACAATATCCTGCTGACAAATGAATCTGAATATGGTCCCATCATAGACCATGTCAAAAGGATGCTGGCCTGCTATATCATGGAGGTTGCCCTAATGGATCAGGAGGTCGCCACAGTTTTTAAGAAGAAACCGAAAGTCGCACCTGTGGGATCGGCCAGTGATCTAAATCAAATGCAAATGGGTAAGATAGATCCGAGGCGAAACTCTGTGATGTTCACTAGAGCCGAAGGACAGAAATGGCTCTTCGCTTTAGCTGACAAACATCTTTACACTACAACTTGCTTGGAGCACGTCTTATCAATCATCAAGCGGTGTAAATACAATTCGGCTGATGACATCAAGTACTTCAATGATATGATCAATTGGTACATCCGGTTTAGACAGACCCTCCTCTCCATAACCAAGTGTCTGTTTAGCACCGTGAAGAAGAAGGTACCAGCTTCAGCTGCCGGCCCAAGTAAGAAGTGAAGGTCTCGCTCCAAATTGACGCAAAGGGGGAGATTGTTGGGCTGTAGATAGTTTTGATGTTGCGTCTTTTGGGCTCGTTGTTTAGCCTTGTATTCTCCGGTTTGGGCCTGTCCAACCGAGAGCCTTTTATGTATTGTATATAAGTTAAATGCTTGCATGCATATTAGGTTAAGATTGCTGAGATTATCGAAATAGCGATTGATCAAGAGTATTATATTTTTCTGTAATCGTTCTTGTAATCTTCTAATCCTTTACAGTTGATGTTCTTAATCGAGCTCTTCTAAGGATTTTATTTAATCATTCGACACGTTTGATTCAAGCTGTTTGTTCTTATTGTTGCGTTTTTACTGTTTCATATTCATATACTTGTTCAAGATCTAATCGATCTTCATAGATTAAAAGTTGTTTTAATCCCATCAACTTCCAAACCCCCAGCATGAAGCTATACGATGGAACTATGGATCCTAAAGAGCATATAGCCCAATACAGAGAAAGGATAGAGATCATTCCCATCCCAGGGCACTTGAAGGAAGCTTACCTATGTAAAGGGTTTGGGTCGACCCTTATAGGATCAACTTACAAATGGCTGCTAAATGTTCCCCCATACTCAATTACTTCATTTGCACAATTAGTCAATATCTTTAATAACCAGTTCTCTTGCAGCAGAACCTTCGAGAAGATCACTAGTGATCTCTACCGGGTGGTTCAAGATCCTTAGGAAAAACTTAAGGACTTTGTTAACAGGTTTAGCAGGGAAGCCCTAAGCATCCCCAACATTGACATGGACACTAATGTAGAAGCCTTTAAAATGGGACTAAGAAAGGGTTCACCCTTCTATGAAGACCTTGTGATGACCCCATGCAAAATATTGGATGAAGTCAGGTGCCGAGCATTGAGGCTCATAAGGCTCGATGAGGATAGAGAGATCCATAAGGGAAGCAACCCTTCAGATCAATATGAGAACCCCAACAGGAAGGCCGAATCCTCGACTCAAAGATCCTACAAATCAAAGCCTTATTCCAAACCGGATCATCACAGGGTTAATGCCCTTGAAGATGGTGGAGAAGAAGAAGAGCTTCCTAAAATCACTGACTTTTATTTTTCTATGGATGTTTCTGGTGTAATTCATGCTATGCAGTATCTTGGAGACAAAGCAAGATGGCCAAAGAGAGACAGAAAGTCGACCGCTTGGAAAGACAAGTCCAAATGGTGTGCTTACCACGAAGACTTTGGCCACATGACGGAGAATTGTGCAACCCTAAGAAAAGAAATCAGGTACCTCCTTAGTAAAGGACACCTCAAAGAGATCCTCGGTAGAAAAAGAGAAGAATCCAAGGAGAACAGCAAGGATGATCACAAGATCCTAGAGAAGCCATGATCTCCACCCTCTGATGCTAAAATAATTAATTTTATCTCAGACAGATCGAACATATGTGGTACCTCTTATTCTCAGGATAAAAGACATGCCAATGTCTCTAAAACAGAAGAGGAAGATATACCATGGAAGAATACCATGATTAGCAGTGAAAAAGAAATCACATTTCACGAGACGGGCAGTGAAGAAATTCAGGATCTTCACCATGACGGACTCGTGATAACACTGTACATGGCTAACCATTTCTTCAGAACGATCCTTATTGACAAAGCATTCTCGGTCAATATCATACTCCTAGATGCACTGAAAATAATGAGCATCCCAGAATCAGTGATAGTTAGGAGATCCTTAGTCCTCATAGGATTTAGCAAGGAAACAAAACACATAATTGGAGAAATAAAGCTACCAATATACATAACAGGGGTAAACTGTATACAAAATTTATGTGTTATTGACACCTTATCTTCTTATAATGTGATACTAGGTAGACCATGGATCCATGATATGAAAGTGGTTCCATCAACATTCCATTAGTGTGTGAAGTTACCCACTCCATGGGGAATAGTGAAGATCATAAGAGATCAACAAGAATCGAAAGAATGCTACAAAACCTCTATGAAATCTACGACCAAACCCCAACAAGAATAACAATTAAGGAAGGGGTCATGACATGTTTTGGAGACAAAGGAACAAGACATAAAGGAAGTGCCCCTGGGCATCGAGGATTCTTAAGCTAAAGTCCTCATAGGATCCTTAATGCCCGAGCAGATCGAGCATGATCTATTAAATTTCTTAAGAACCCAAAGCAAGACATTCGCATGGAACACACAAAGATATGACAGGAATAGACAAAAGTATTATTACCCATAAACTTAATATTGATCCTTCTTTTAGACCAATACACCAAAAGAGAAGGAAGTTTGCACCTGAAAGGAATAAAATCATCCATGAGGAAGTAGAAAAGTCCTCAAAACAGGGATGATAAAGGAAGTAAAGTTCCCAAGATGGCTAGCTAACGTGGTTGTCGTACAAAACAAAAATGAAAAATGGTGAGTATGTGTAGATTACATAGATCTTAACAAGGCTTGTCGTAACGATCCCTTCCCTCTACCGCATATTGACTCTATGACACGGCAGCTGGCCATGAACTCCTGACATTCGTGGATGCTTCAGCAGGATTCCAACGAATCCAAATGGAACCATTAGACCAAGAAGATACTGCATTCATAAGACCAACATGTATATATTGTAACACCGTAATGCCTTTTGGTCTTAAAATGCAGGTGCGACATATCAAAGGTTGGTAAATTGGATGTTCAAAGACAAGACTGGAGACACCATGGAAGTTTATATTGATGACATGGTAGTGAAATCAATGAGAGTCGAAGATCACCTCAGAGAGCTTAACCCACTCAAATGTCACTTTGGAATTAAGTCAGGTAAGTTCCTTGGATACATGGTAACAAAATGAGGGATAGAAGCAAGCCCGTAAGAGATCAGAGCAATCATGGAATTAAGAGCCCCATCTTCAACTAAAGATATCCAAAGGCTAACCAGAAGAGTAGCAACACTCAACAAGTTCATTTCAAGATCCATAGAATGGAGCAAGCCCTTTTACGATATCTTGAAAAAGAACAAGAAATTCGAGTGGAAGGAAGAACACGAGAAAGCCTTCAAGGAACTCAAAAAATATCTAAACTTTGCTCCACTATTAATGAAACCTATAGATGGAGGACCCCTTATTCTCTACCTCTCAATATCCCCAAACGCGATATGTGCCGTTCTGGTCAAGGATCTTACTGGGGATCAACATCGTATCTACTATGTAAGTAAGAGTCTCCTAGATCCTGAAACCAAGTACTCTCACCTCGAAAATTTAATTCTTTCCTAGTAACTACTTCTGCCAAATTAATACACTATTTCGAAACACACACGATACATGTAAAAACTAACTATCCTATCAAGAATGTCATGAGATAACCAGAAACGTCAAGAAGGATAGCAAAATGGTTTGTGAAGTTAAGCACATTTGACATCAGATACGAACCAATATCTGCTATAAAATCACAAGCATTAGCACACTTGGTGGCTGACTTTAGCGATGATCTACAAAACAAAGTAGACATGGAAGCGAAGTAACTCCTAGAAGATGAACACATGGGAAAATGGATGCTATTCAAAGATGGAGATTCAAATAAAAAAGGAACGGGCCTAGGGATCATACTAAAGTGGCCACAGGGGTACATCATACCCCAGGCAGTTATTTGTGACTTTAACAATACCAACATGGAAGCAGAATACGAAGATCTCATCATGGGACTACAATTGGCTAACGATCTTCAAATAAGGGATCTTCAGGTATTTTTTTCGATTCTTTATTACTAACCAATCACTACAATGGATCTTATGCAGTGAAAGGTGAAAAATTAGCATTCTATATAGAGATCCTCAAAAAACTAGCTTCTGACTTTGAAAACTTTAGCCTAACCTAAGTTACCAGAGAACAAAACATAGAAACAGATGCATTAGAGAATTTTGGATCCACCCTTGGGATCCTATCAGAGATGAAGATTCTTGTAACCCATATAATAACCCCAGGAATAGAAAACCTCTCCAACAAATCAGAAGATCCTGAGCATCCGATAAGCATAGCGGTTATTGAAGATCCTGACTCTAGGGTCTTTCCTCAAAAGGATCCTGGTGAACAGGATCCTCAAAGAAGTCTGCGATCATGGACCCAACCCATTACGGAGTATCTTCGAAATGGTAGAATCCTGACAAAAGAAAAAAGAGAAAGATAATTTAGAACAAGAGTCTAAATATTCATGTTAATCCAAGGTAAACCTTACAAAAAATCTATGGCAAATCCACCCTTTAGATGCTGGGAGGATCCAGAAGTTGTAGAAGTCTTAAAAAGATATACACGAAGGAGATTGTGGCAATCACACCGGGGGTAGGTCCTTATGCTCCAAAATACTAAGAACATGATACTACTGGCCAACCATGAAAAAAAGACTCCTTTCTACATATGCAAAAGTGGGATGCTTGCCAAAGATACAAAAACATCCTGCATCAACTGGCAGAACCTCTACATCCTATTATCTCCCCATGGCGATTCATGAAATGGGGAATGGGTATAGTAGGAAAAACTACCAATGGCCCCAGGAGGAAAAGTTTTCATGCTGATGATGAACGATTAGTTCTCTAAATGGATCAAACCTAAAGCTTTCGTTCAGGTAAGAGACAAAGAGGTAGTATCGTTTATTAAACGTAATATTCATACCAGGTTCGGGATCCCGGCTGAAATTATATGCGACAATGGATTCGATTTTTATTAGCAAAAGGACAAGTGATTTTTGTAGAAGCTGGGGGACCAAAATGATAATGTCCACCCTATTCAACCCAATCTAATGGTCAAGCAGATTCTAGCAACAAAACCATAATTAACAATTTGAAGAAAAGGCTGGACAAAAAGAATGGAAGATGGGCAGAAGAGCTTCCTTTTGTTTTGTGGGCAGATAGAACTACTTCCAAAGCGGCCACAGGTCAGACCCCCTATTCACCAGTGTTTGGTATAGAAGAAGTAATCGCAAATGAAGTAGTGATCCCAACGGCAAGATACTTGTTGCAAGACCAAGAGAATAACGACAGGATCCTAGCACAGGATCTTAACACTATTGAAGAGCTTAGGGATCTTGCCAAAATATGCACTGCTGCTCATCAACAAAGAATCACCAAGGCTTATAATAGGAATATAAGGGTCAGAAGGTTTCAAATAGGAGACTTGGTATTAAGGAAAACATTCCAAAAGACCAAGGATCCTAGTGAAGGAACATTGGCTCCTAAATGGGAAGGACCATATGTTATAGATTCTGAAGCAGGAAAAGGAGCATATTGGCTAGCAGCACTTGAAGGAGACATTCTGCTAAGATCCTGGAATGCTATACACCTCAAAACATACTACATGTAAGTAGGATCGACTGATCCAAAATGAATCGAAGGTACACATGTTCTATAACTTTAAAATTTTATTATTACTATTTTTCTCCTCGAATACATTACTTAAGCATTAGAGGAGCGTTCGCTAGACTAACGCCCACCCCTAGCTAACGTTTGCTATGTAGAACGACGTACGGTGAAGGATCCTCAAGATTGAAGATCCTGAAGACATCATGATACTCACTATCATAGATCCTGAAACATCAGGATCCTCACAATCGAAGATCTTGGAACATCTGGATCCTCAAGTTTAACCACCTAGAAACACAAGGAACTCAACACATGAAGATCTCAATACATGGTAAAATCCATTATATTTAACAATATAATCTCTAAACTGTCATGTATACAAGCTAGAGATAGATCATCTCTCCTACGCTTAAGGGTACTTAGTCCCCTATGAGGTTTAAAGATCTAATTACATCTTTTACATGAACTAAGGTATATGCACCTCGCTTGGACGCATGATATCTAACTGTGGGATACGGGTATCGGGATCATTTCATGATTCAGTGGCTTGACAACCCTCTTATCTTTGAAACAAGTTGAGATCCTTAAGGTTTATAACATTTTCATGTTATCGAAAAATTGGGATCCTACCCCAGTAATTACTTAAGATTTACAACATTTTCATGTTATCCAGAAAATCGGGATCCTACCCAGTAACTACTTAAGGCGTATAACATTTTCATGATATCAAAGACTGGGATTTTGCCCCGGAAATTACATAAGGTCTATAACATCTTCATGTTATCACATGTTCAGAATTTTCCTAGATAATACGGTCAAATTGTAACATTTTCATGTTATTTATCAAATGAATTATATCACAAGATGGCATCCTCCCCGGAATTTAACATTAACAAGCTATCTATTTTGTCAAATTCTATGATCTAAATAGGTTATCCTAAGGGGAAATTTCCCTTATGAGATCTTAGACCCTTATTAGGATCTCTGACAGTAAGGTTCCTTGACCTTAAGGATCCCCATCAACCTTCATTGGTAAGAAACCTCATTCTCACTAGTGAACCAAAGTTTTCTCCTAAGTTGGAATTTGTCCCAAGTAAGTTCTAGGATTCAAAGACTCATAAAGCTGAAAGAGAAACTCGAAGACAATCAACCATGCAGAAAAACCATGAGACAGATGTAAAAGGAAAATGATACCATAGCATTCAAAAGAAGAAAGGGTTGCATATCAACCCAACCAAAAGGTTAATTGTCTTACATCTCTAACAAAAAAACTACTTAAACCAATTTTTACAGGCCTAGACCTTAGTCTGGTCATCATCGACCGTGTCCTTCATCTCCCCTCCTCTGGTCAACATCAACATAGGATCCTGATTGGTGCAATAGGCTTATCGATCATCTTGGCTTACGCCTCACGCCATCCCTCCATGTCCCAAGAACTCGTATTTTCCAGATCCTCAGCCAACTTGATCTTAGCCTGCAGAATAGCTATCATAGCACTTCTCTTGGCATCAACAATGACCTCCTCGGGATCCTCAATATGATCTTCTTCCTTTTGAACTTTCTGTTTGCTCAATAACTCCACCCTTTAGAGAAGATCACCATTGGTGACCCTACATGCTTTCTCCTGCTCTTGTAGAACAAATTCAACTTTATCAACACGGACCATGAGGTTGTTGGTAACGTGGGAAACGTGGCAAGAGTACAAAAAAGGTTACCATGGCGAGTCCATCGAAGTCTGATCCTGTTCCTATTCAGAAGGAGGTTAGAACGCCTATTCAAGTTCCTGATCCTAAAGAACTTGTAAAGGAAGTGGTACCTTCGAAGTCTGGTGTTCTTAAGAGATTAAAGAAAATGGAACATAGGCCTCATTATTCACCTAATCGGCCTAGTGTCGGAGAGGCACCTGAGAAGTCTCTTTCTTCACCCAAGAGTGTTTCTATAAAGAAGAGGATTCTTAAGCCTCAAATTAGTCGAAAGGATGTTAAGATTCATGAGATTCCAGCTTTGGTATCTCCAACTTCGAAGAAAATTCAAGCTCATAAGATGGTGAAGAAGCTTACGAAGAAGCAAAATCAGGTTAAAGATCCAATGGATAAGGTATTTCATGAAATTGATTATGAAGATAGTGGAATGTTTTAATCTACACTTCGTCATGAAGATTTGAGCTTTCCATCACCTCAGAGGGACTCTCTAGTCAACTCGACTTTCAAGGTGATTGGAAGTCTTGATGGCAATGTGGAAAGATATTATATGGATACAACCACTAATATGGGTGATCGTTCGAAACAATCCATACCTGAGAAGACTTTGGTCATACCACCCAAAGTTTTGCTTGCCAACTCCAATATAGAGGAGCTGTGAACTTCAGGCATCACTGCGGACATATCTAATATGGGTGCAAATGTCAATATGGGTGACTGGGTGTCGGCATCTCAAGCCCAAGTTAATTTGGATTCTATAATTGTTTCATATACATTCGAAGCATCTGGTATTGATACAACCACTTCGCTACCACCGATTCATTCACCCATTTCTACATCTTTACCTCAATCCACAACTTCACCCACATAACAAAACATTTTGAATCAACCCATCATATCCTTATTTCCTTCTCAATCCACTAAAGGATCTAAATCCATTCTGGATGATACCACAGAGGAAGATGATTATATGGTTTCTTTTGGCGATCTCCAATTTGATCCTGAGGAGGAGAAAATACCAGATCATATGCTTATGTATGGTAAGCAGTATAAGACTCTTAACTACAAACTCAATTCATTACTCCAGCTTCATGTTGATGCTGAGAGTTGACATAGTGTCTCTGGAATTGAAATCAATGTTATTCTCAAGAAAAAGAAACTTTGGTTGAAAGTCATGCTGGATCAAATGCATAAAAACAATGAACTGTGTGTGAAACATCATTCTGAGTCGTTTAATAATGAAGTAAAGGATTTATAGGCAGTTGCCAAGGAACGACACATTCTTTTTGTTGAAGTTGTAAATAAAGTAAGAGAGGATGTCAATTCAAAGCTTGAGGAGATTCGTTCTGATATGGAAAAGGAGGTTGCAACGATTCATCACAATTACTCACATCTTAACACTAAGGTGGATATTATTGCTACTTTTATGACTACGGTTGTTGAATCTTACACTTCTTTACTTCCCAAAGTTGATAAGAAGTCTGAGTCTGATACTCAAAGTTTTGCAAAATTGTAAGAACTCCACGACAGTTTGAAGGTGTTAGTTTCGAAACTTTGGTGTTTTTCCCAGTCTTCGATTACTCAAGAATCCTTATCTTACAAGCTTATGTCTTTGGAGTCCACACTCAAGGCTAAATTATCCCCACTTATGAATCTTGTTCATCTAATTCCATATGATGCCCCGCCTATTCATACAGGGGTGCAAATGGGAGAAAAGAGTGTTGAATGAGATCGAGTGTTGGTATGGGTTCGTCAAAATTTGCTGGTAGTAGTTCATATTAAGATGAAGATGATGGAAAATTTGTTGGGAAGGTTATGTCGACACGGATTCCCACTTCATTGCCTAAATCCATGGTTTCAATAACTTCAACTTCTATCACAACAAAGCCATTGACAAAAGGAATTGTTATTGGTTCATCTACTAGTGCATCAAGTTTGAATCCACCTTTATCAACTGAAGAAGTGAAAGGAAAAGGAAAGGGTATTAGAATTGAGCCAATTGCAGAAGCAAAGAAGATGAATTTAGAAAAAGAAATGGAAAAACAAAGATAAATACAAAGCATCTTAAGGCAAAGGCAAAGTGATCAACATTTACTATATCAGAAAAAGTAAGGTTTTTCTAGAGAAACTTAATGTACTTTTCGAAAGAACAAAGAACAGTTTTTCCAAAACAAAATACTTATGAACTCACCAGCTTTATGCCGATACTCTTTCAAAACCTACTTTTATTCTCAGGACACTAGGAGACAGGTTCATGCACCGGGTTCAAGAAGATGGAGCATATTAGCTTCGAGTGTTTACTTGTTATATACTTTTGATGACAATCATGTATGATTTAAATGCAATGTAAACATAATTCTATTAATTCAATGGTTGTTGTCGCTTTGATTACTATTATTCAATTGTTATGATACTTCAGATGACGTCCTTCGCCCCCGAACGTTTCCGCCATCTCGGTTTGGGGGTGTGGCATTATATGTCAAGAGGACAGTGTGTCACACCCCCAAACCAAGGATGGCGGAAACGTCCGAGGGTGGAGGACTTCATGTAGAGTATCACAACAACGAGTATAATAGTGCTCAAAGTAAATACAACCATCATAAATATAATTGAAAAAGTTACACCAAAGTATATGTTTACATGATTCGAATCAATTACATTATGAAACAAAATGAACTGTTTGACGATTTATCGTCCCATCCTCAAAACGTTGTTGATTTCCTGTTTTCACTGAATTCCTGAGAATACAAGTAGTTTTGAAAAAGTGTCAACACAAAGGTCGGTGAGTTCATAAGAGATTTTGTTGGAGAAGTAAACCGTTTTCCTTGTAAAAGCGATAGAATATGTATCCAGAAAATCCGATATTTTCTTTATAAAATTTATGTAATGTAGTCTTACAACCGACGACCAAAATGTATAAGTAACCTCTCTTACTAATAGAAAATGATATGTGTTTGAATTGACATAAACGCGCTTGAATTAAATGAAATTCCCGTAAATTCTTATGTTTGTTAATACTTTATGTATATGTAGTCCTAAATCTCAGGACCGAGAAAAATAACAAGTATTGTCCATACTTAAAGTTATAAATGTGGTTTCAAATGATGTGTATTCATAAATACCAAAACCGAAAGTGTACAGTAATATCTATACTTATTGAGATAAAAAGTGATTTTTAAAATCGACATAAAACCCATTTAAGTTTTATAAAAAATCCCGCAAAATTTATGTATTGTTATATCCCTATGTGAGTCGCTATAATCATACTATGACTAAATGAACCTGCCACGACGTTTCTCAGGCGTCGTAAAACTGAAATGACATTTGTCACCCGTAGACCTGCAGGTCCCACTGTAGCTAGCAGCAAGGTGTGGGGTGTCAAACCCAATATAGATCTATACACAACTATCACGTTCTCCCTCCAGGAGACTCTGATTATAACTAACAGGAATTTATATCCCGCACTCGGACGTACGGAAAGAGATTGTCTCACAATTTAGGTTAACAAGTTTACAAGTTGTGTGCGGGAGTGTAAAACCTTTCTGTATGAATGTATCCTTTTTGTACGTGTGTGTTATGTGATGTATCATAAAATATACCTATTATAGTTTATCCAAAACGTCTGTAATGTATAAGAATTCTTTTATGAATGCTTTAATGCTATGAATCCATAAACTATGCTCATTATAGCTTAATATACGTGTTCTAAATGAATGAATAATCTTATCATGAATGACTATATTTCAGTTTATGATGATAAACTAACATGGAAACACATTCAATATTTGGAACTTATCGTTATACACTTTGCTCAACATAATACAAAGTGTTATGAAAGTTATAAGCTGTTAACAAATTTTCAACCTTTCTACACTGTTTTTGAAAATTCATAGAAAAATCATACGAAGCTGAAAACTAAATCCGTAAATTCTGAGAGTTCCCAAAATGTGTCTAGTTTACTCATAATTTTATCATGATTTTTAATGATCTCTAACTTGGGTGAAAAGGTCCATAATCACTGACTGGTCCGGATTGGTGTTTGAAATGATAGGTAGTTTTGTAAAAATCACCATAAATTGTAGAAAAATCGTATGGAGATGTGCAAGTAGTCATTTTAAAGCTAAGAACTGGAATTACTTACACCTAAAACAGTTTTTCAAACAAAAATGTTTAAGTTGTCCAAAACAGTCCGTGAATGGAGTCCAACTTTTCTGATGAAAGCTGTTAGAAAAATTTAGTTATGTTCTTGGTGTTTTAACTTGTATCCCCCCCCCCCCCCCCCCCCCCCCTAAAAACTTGAGAAAACATGAAAATGTAGGGGTATGAACTCACTTTAAGTGTTTTCAATAGATGATTGTTGAAGAATGGAGGTGTTTAACTCAAGAACACTTGGAGATGCCTTGAAGATTTTTGAGAATCTAGCATCATAGTTATGGAGTTTGTATAAGCTATCAATGATTTGAGTAGAATGAAGTGTAAAAATCACAAGGAGGATGAATTACACTTACCAAGAGTGGAAGAACACTTGATGATCAGCCTTGAGATCTTGAATTAGAGAGAAAAGTTGGAGAGATAAGTTGGAGTTGAATCTTTGGTGGAATGAGAGTGATTGAAAGAAAATGAGGAGGGAGGTTGAGTGACCAGCCCTAGAACGTGGGGATGGCTTGTGAGAGGGGTAAAAAGTACAAGGAAGTGACAAGGTATGGTGGGGAGGAGTGTGGGTTAATCATGGAGTGGGTATGGGGTTGCTTGTGTCATAAAATAAGGTAAGGTCAACACTCTATCTTTGTACTTTACCTACTCTCTTTTGGATAAGGTTTTATCCATAAAATGTGATTAAATCATTAATTTAGGGGTCTTATATTTTAAACTAAAGTTTTGGGTGAAAATCCTATGTCAAAACAATTAAAAACGGGCTTAAAACGTGAATTTAATCGAAAACCGGGAGAAAAAGGCTTCCCAGCGAGGCCTCTCGGTCCTAGGCCGAGGTTCGGTCCCTAGGCCGAGGTTCGGTCAGGATGGTGCTGATTCGGAAGCGAGAGGCGCGAGCCAGAAGCGAGAACCGAAGGGCGAGGGTTCGGTCCGAAGAGAAGTCAGAAGCGAAGGTCAGGAGGGAAGCTTCGGTCCTCGGTCCTCAGAAGAGAAGGTTCGGTTCGGAGATAGAAGGCGAGAAGTCAGAACCGAATGAACTGTAGTGAACAGTATCTTCGGTTCGGTTCAGCAGCCTTCTTTATCAGGAGGTTTCGGTTCCTAAGGGGGGTTTCGGTTCCTTAGGGGGGTTTCAGTTCCTAAGGTCCGTTTTTCGCGTAGACTTCCGTTTATGGGCTGTTTTCGCCAAATTCGAGGGTCGGGATGCCCCGATTGATTATAGAAAGTTGGGAGAGATTTCGAGAGAGATTTGAGAGAGATTCCACATACTTAGAGAGATTTGGGAGAGATTTGACATACTTGGAGAGAATTCACATACAAAGAGATATTTGGGAGAGATTTCACATACTTAGAGAGATTTGGGAGAGATTTGACATTCTTGGAGAGATTTCTCATACAAAGAGAGATTTGGGAGAGATTTCACATACTTAGAGAGATTTGGGAGAGATTTGACATTCTTGGAGAGATTTCTCATACAAAGAGAGATTTGGGAGAGATTTCACATACTTAGAGAGATTTGGGAGAGATTTGACATTCTTGGAGAGATTTCTCATACAAAGAGAGATTTGGGAGAGATTTCACATACTTAGAGAGATTTGGGAGAGATTTGACATTCTTGGAGAGATTTCTCATTCAGAGAGAGATTTGGGAGAGATTTCACATACTTAGAGAGATTTGGGAGAGATTTGACATTCTTGGAGAGATTTCACATACAGAGAGATATTTGGGAGAGATTTCACATACTTAGAGAGATTTGGGAGAGATTTGACATTCTTGGAGAGAGAGATTTGGGAGAGATTTCACGTACTTAGAGAGATTTGGGAGAGATTTGACATTCTTGGAGAGATTTCACATACAGAGAGATATTTGGAAGAGATTTCTGATAAGAAGAGATGGAGTGAACACGATTGAGAGAGGTTTCATTGGTGACCCTTTTTGAGTGTTCGGTTTCGCAATGCAGGGTCCGTAAGCCTCGTTAAGCCTTGTTTAAGGATCTTGCATACTCCCGATGAGTATGCAACATTGTTTTATCGGTTTGGCTCGCCACGTACCACAGTTTTAGGTTAAGGAGATCTAGATGTACGCACTTTTCAATTTATGATTTCTCATTAGAATAGAGAGTTGTTTAGAAATTACATAACGTACACTCTAATACTCACGGCAAATTAAGTTGACCGGTTTGACTTTTTGACTTTAGTTGACTTTGACTTGACCGAAAATTGACGGTTGTCACACAGTGGGGGTCTAAAAGATCATGAAAGAGTTTCCAGATCTAATCAAGAATAAAACCTGTCGTTTATCACTAGCACACGACTCGAGGTTTATAACCTATCGTGTTGAAATATTCCTATTTATGTGCCCACTCTAGTTAAAGTTGGTTTTGCATATGAGTTCTGAGAGTTCTCAATTGGTTGCATAACAACTTGGAAGCAATGGTAGGCCCTTGTGCTACCAGGTGGCAAGAAGTTAAGACTGCATAAGTTCAGTCCATATGAAGTTGTGATTATGGTTTTGACAAATTCACATGGATAGGAACACATACACCATAAAATCAAAGTGTCATAAGGGTTCTCTCCAATTCATGAAAATGACGGTGAGGAAACGCTTTCATTAAGAGGATTTTAAGAAGATAGCAATTATGATATTTGCAAAGTCGTTAATGGAGTGTGTGTGGTTAACTGGCACACTAACATGCACTTGTGAGGAATGGAAAAGGTCTAAACATTTGAGACTATGATTACGGCGTCCGTTTTCATCGTTCTAAAATTGTTTAGATACATATATGTCCTATCTAAGGAAAGGTGCATGATTTTGATAAAGTTTTATCAAAGCATCTCATATCAGAAATCTAAACTTTGGTAAGAAAGTCAATAAAGTATTGATTTATAGAAGTTCGGCTGATTTCTGGATACATGTCAAAGCTAGTGGGAGCATAAGTGTTATGCTAATAATCATCATGTTAGTGGGAGCATGATAATTATTATAAGTGTTGCAAGTAAGCAATGTTAATTATACAAAACAAAAAGTTTCAATTCGGAACAGTTGTTTTGGTATAATTAAGGGAGAGGAAATTATACTTCATTTCAATTCTAAAAGCATAGATTTAGATTTTAATCATCTTTAGTCAATGATATATATATATATATATATATATATATATATATATATATATATATATATATATATATATATATATATATATATATATATATATATATATATATATATATATATATATATATATATATATATATATATATATATATATATATATATGAATTTTATGTTGTAATGGATCAACTTAAGGAAATTCTATATATACACATATTGTTTTCTCAAATTCGATTATGATTACGGCATCCCTCTTCATAGTCAAATTATGAAAACATGGCAAATAAAAATATTGTAGGAAAAGATTGGTCTAGAATCATGTCTTGATATGAGACATCATGAATCGTGACCCATATGCTTTGGGTATAGGATCGATTGCATGTGTTATAATATTTATCCTTTCTAAATTTTCCAAATGCCTGGTGGCATTAAGAGGGGAAAAGATCTAGAATTGGAAATGACTAAAATGATTAAGAAATTATCGAGGACAATCTAAGGTTTATCAAAGATTGGTTTCTCAGGGACAGTTGGAAGTATTGTATTAATTTTGGAAGTACCATATTGACATATTCTGAAAGGAGGCAACTCTTGTTCAGAAGTGATAGACAAAATGGGAACATGGAAATGTCTCCATAGGTGGAAGTTATTCAATCTGTGTAAGATTGTAACACTTAATGCAAGAAGGATGTTCAAAGCAACGTAATTTGAATATGAGACTTCCTTTACATGGAGTTGATCTCCATTGGAATACTCTATAATGACTGTTGATAAGTCTTTGTGACTTTGTGCATAATCATTACAAGAGGATCAGTGCATATAAGTTTAAAATCTAACAGATTTCAGTAAATTGTAGGAATTTGGAATTCTCACATTTACGATATGGATTTGGGATTGTGAAAGAATAATCATTGAAATTATGTTCAATCGGTCTATTTCACAAAGTAAAGATCATGGACAAACTTAGTGTGTATACTTGGTGTATGGCATAACTAATGTTTGGACAAACATAGTGTGCATACTTGGTGTATCGCATGACTATTGTTTGGATAAACATAGTATGCATGCTTAGAGTATGGCATGACTATTGTTTTGATTCAAGTATAAAGTTGGTTAATTGAAACATTATACAATGAATAATGTCTAATCAATATGGTGATAAATAAAAGGTGTTCTATTTATATCCATAAGTTCTGAGACCATATTGGATTCGATTATTCTTGTGTTTCACTTCGTATGTTTTGACTTCCAGAATAAATAGGTCATTCTTCCAGAACGACTAAGTTATTCAAACCATCCACAGTCGATAATACGTTGGAAGTAGGTATTAAGGCAAGACTGTCATGAAGTTGGTTTGTAGATGTCTAAAGGGTTGGACATAGCGAGAGTTGTTGCAACATTTATGAGTGCTCATAAGTTCCGAGTATTGGATTAAATCCACGCTCATTTGAATCACTTCATGGATTTTATCACGAGTGATTATGAGACGATAATATCTTATATTCTTCAAACCTAGAGATATGAGTTGTTGACTATGAATTGGTTATACATGGATTGCACGAAAACGCATTGGTAACTCGATGTTATAAAATAATCCTTTGTGTATGATTCAACAAGTAGTAGAACAAGCATATGATTCGAAGTTTATCCATTCTTTTTACCCTAGGAAGGATAAAAGTGATATATGTGGGCCCCTCGATGATTTAGTGGTGACACCCCTAAGTGCTTGGCCAAGCCTAGACTGATTTGATTTGTTCAATTGGTCGGGCGTCATAAATTGGAAATCGGGAAACATCAAATGGATAGAGAGAATGATTATAATCCATGTCTCAATCCATATGATATCTAGAATAAAGGAATATATGATCCATTATCTATTGGACAAACCATTGACTAGGTCAGAGTTCGACAGCGGCTTTAAGAGCTACGATTGCTAGTCGGGTTTTGGAGTCATATGCAATAATAGTTTTAGACTTATCCAAGTGGGAGACTGTTGGATTAGTTTCTAAGTCTATAATTATAATTTGTATGTACTTGACCTGATTTGGCATGGCCATTTAGGTTGCATGGCATTAGAACAATTTGATAGACAAAATGAGAAAAAGGATACTTATGATTTATATTAATATATTATAAGTTCTAATATATTAATATGAAATCATATTATTTAATTAGTATTGATCAAGAATTAATTTAGTGATAAAAATGAACTAATTAAATACGGACTCTTACAGATATATGTGGTGGGCCAAGTTCATTTAGGTTGGCCTAAGCTTTCATGGATAGTCCATGAAGTGTTTAACCCATGGATCCTATGGAAATGAAAGGTCATGGTTATTACGGTTTACATGAATGTAACTCTGATCCTCCACACTATATAAATAGGTCATTGGTTCATGAAATTGGGACTAGTGCATAGAAAAGAGGGCAATGCCGATTTCATAAGAGGGAACCTAAGTATCCTTATTCTCTAGTTATTCCAAGGCTTCTTGGTGTTGTGTGATTCCATTTAAGGTGCAACACTTGGGGCACTAAGCTCTTAAAGGTTCAAGACTTCAAGCTCCATCAAAAGGTATGTCATCTAACTAAGATTTATAGTATAATTGATTCATATTATGCTAGTTAGGATAAAACCTCGGAATATTAAATATTTTCATGTATAATAGAGAAAACATGGATCCAAGGTCGATAGGGTTGCATGTACACAATAGGAGTGTTAGAATGCTCAAAACCTATCAGGTTGGACGTGAGAGGGTTTCCCATAAGTTAGAGCCCTTAAATAGGGCTCAAAACTGAAGAATTAAGGTTTTGGTCTGTTGCAATTACGCCTTGTGTAGCATAAATTACGCCAAGCGTAACTTATAAAAAATGCCTCCAACATCAGCAAATTACTCCCTATGTAACTTGATTGTGAAAATCCTCAATCTCCACTGCAACTTCAAACAACCACAACTTCTTCGTGTCAACTCTATTTTTAGTGTTCTTTTTAAGCACATAAAGGCTTTGAAGAGCCCCACAATTCTATATAAGTACATTTGACTTCAAACATACCGAACTAAAATGTTGGATTAGTGTCTAAGCCCGTAACCATATTTGGTAAGTACTTGACCCGGTTGTGCATGATCCTTTTAGGTTGCCTTCACCAAAGCAACTTGATTGGAGAAATGATAGAGAAAGATGTTATTATGATTTATTAATATATTTTAAGAATAATATATTAAAATAGAAATCATATTATTTAATTAATATTGGTCATAAATTAATTAAGAATTAATTTGGTGACCAAAATAATTTAATTGAATAAAGGGACTTAAAATGTCAAATGTGATAGTTGGATTTTGGGTTGGGAAACCCAATGGAACAAAGGGATGAACGAAATTAATGATGGGAGCCCATCATATTTCATCCATAGCCTTATTCTAGAAGGTTCCATGGGCTGCTTAATGTCTAAGATGTCCATTAGGGTTTTGGAGGAAACCCTAGTTGCCTGCAAGTATAAATAAGGACCCTAGGCTACAGAATTCGTTAACTTGCTTCCAAGAGAACCCCAGGGACGAATTTTGTAGCCTCCTCCCTCCCTCTCTTGCTTCTTCATTTTCTTTTGGTGTTTATAAGCCAATAGAGGTACTACACTTGTGGTACTTGCTTTAAAAGACAAGAAGATTGAAGATTTGTGTTGTTATTACTACATAACAACAAGAGGTATGTAATCCCTTATACTATCTAGATTTCGAAATACCTAGGAGCATGCTAGGGTTCTTCATATGTTCATAATATTGTGTATCTAATAGTGAAAACATAGATCCAAATTCTAGGGTTGCATACACACATAGGATTTTTTGTATCAAACCCAACAGTGGTATCAGAGTGTATGGTTTTTTGTTTTCAATTAGAATTATACAATTGTATGAATTTGAAACTTTAGGATTTATGGCCAATAAAACCTAGGAGGCAAGGATTTTGAAATTAGGGTTCTTGAACCCTGTTTTTCGAAAATTTGATAAGGGTTTTCAAACCCTTTTCTCAGCCCTCAAGATTTCGAAATCTAGGGCTTGCAAACCCGAAATATGCCTCCTCCCCTAGATTAGATCCAAAATTTTAGGGATTTGGATAATCCAATATCTTGTAGTTATCTTTTAATGTTTTAAATATGGTAATTAAAGATTTTGAATTATCCCATCCCATATTTTTGATTTTTAGGGGATTTAAGGGATTAGGTTAAATTAATTGCTTAATCTAAAAGATAATCCCTCTAGATTTGATAATTTAAATTATTTGTTTAATTTCAGGATAATTATTAAATAAAGAGTTTTAATATTTAAAATTTTAAGTTTAAAAGTTTTAAATTTCGAACATTTTAAAATTGAAATTAAAACCCTAGTATTTTGAAATGTTTAAAATACACCCTATACTATTATATTATTACAAGATTAATATATATATATATATATATATATATATATATATATATATATATATATATATATATATATATATATATATATATATATATGTATAACTAAAATGCTAGTCATACCGTTAGTAGGCCTCATTCACGAAGCCGATCTATAAGGGGGGGTATAAGGTTATGGCCTATAAAATGGTCGCTTAATGGGTATCCACTGTTACCCACCGCTTCCTTGATTGGTGGAGGGTCATTAGCTAAACGGGTAGGATAGGGCAATCCTTTCCTCATTAATAAGTATAATGAATCTATATAAAGTAACGAAACATTTTTACAAAATTCCCAATCTTAGTTACTTTAGGCAAAGTGAATTGATGCAATCCCATGAAATTACACTTTGTACCCTTGCTAAGAAGTTAGTGGAGCGTGTGTGGTTAACCGGCACACTAATTGGTTCTAAGCAAAGGTGGCAAAGGGTGACTCATTGTTTGTCATAGTTTGATGGAGCGTGTGTGGTTAACCAGCACATCGAATAAGTGGCTGTAACAATGAGGGCACCATGTACATCTGCATGGTTATTGACACCCGCTTTGTGATTCTCGGCATCCCAGTTACAAACTAGAGGGGCATATCGAGATTTAAACATGCCATTGAAAAGTTCAATGAATCTCAAAGGAATCTAGGAGTTTTTCAATACATTTAAAAGTTAATCTCTTTTTGTTTTTCATGGTGGAGAATTAGTGAATCGTCATTCACTTACCTTCGTATTATTTTCATGTTAGATTACGACATCCCTTCTCTAATGTGTAAATAATGTTGTTGGGTCCTAGCCCTAATTTCTTTTTTTGGGTGTTTAATTAGGGATTCATTTCTAATCAAACTTTGTTCTATTCTATTTCAGATGTCGAACTCAAATAACAACAATGCTTCCGGCTCAAACTCCTCCGGCTCGTTCTCACTCATGAATTTGTATGGGAGAGTGATATTCGACGGGTCCAATTTCAATGATTTGATTCGTAACATCCGAATGGTCACTCGTTACAAGGACAAAGAGTATGTCCTCGATAAGGAGCTAAAGGAGGTGAACATCAACATTGCTACTCCCGAAGAGATCACTGCCTTTGAGGCCCACGAGTGTGATGCTACGAAAGTCCATTGCATCATGCTAGCGACCATGATTGCTGAACTACAAAAGTCCTATGAGGACTATTATCCCTGTGAGATGCATCAAGACTTGGTGGACCATTACCATCAATGTGCGAGGCAAGAGAGGTATGAGGTCATCTCTTCGATGATCACTACCAAAATGGGCAGTGGAGAGTCCCTTACCGCTCATCTGCAAAAAATGGAGAGATACGTCGATCGTCTATTGAAGTTGAATGTTAACTTCAATGAAGAGCTGGCGATTGACATTATCCTTCACTCCTTGCCTCCCTGCTACAACCTGTTCCGCATGACCTATCACATGAATAAGGAAGAGGTCACCTTGAGCAAGCTCCAAGGACTGTTGAGAACTGCTGAGAGTAATCTCAAAGACAAGTTTGTTGCATCAACTCTCACTCTAACCGTGCTCCTGTTTTGGCGATAGGGTAAGGGAGGGGCAAGAAGAGGAAGGCTCCCTCCATGAGCCACCACAAGGGTAAACCCCAAGATGGTACCTCTTCTAGTGGAACCAAAGTTGGTTTTTCTAAGCCCAACTCAAACCCTAAAGAGGTAGAGTGCCACCACTGCCACAAAATAGGGCATTGGAAAAGAAGCTCCCCGGAATATCTGCAAGCCATCAAGGATGGGAAGATCAAGCCATCTTTCGCAGGTATTTACACAATTAAATCTAATGATTCATCACATGCTATTTCTAGGGTTCTTGATACAGGATGTGGTTTTCACATATGTTCTGATTTGTAGGGACTAAAAAGAGATAGGGATGTGGAGTGTGGTAGAATAAATCTAATCATGGGGAACAGAAGATCGTCGCCTGTCACCAAGATTGGAGTGTATTCTTTAGCGCTTAGTAATGGATTAGGTTTAGATTTAAATAATTGTTGCTATTCGCCAGATATGGAAAGAAACATCATTTCATTTCATCGTTTGTTTAGACAAGGATTTAGATATTCGTTTGATAATGAGAAAGGTTCGATTTATGCTTATCTAAATGGTGTTTTATATTTTGAAGCATTGCCTTGTAATGGAATTTATGAAACTGTTATGGTTGTAGATAACCTAGGAAATGATGTATTATGAGTGGAATCTGCCAATAGTAAGGATAAAGCATGCTTGTGGCATTGTCGTCTTGGACATGTTAACATGAAATGCATAGCCCAACTCCAAAAGGATGGAGTGTTGGAGTCATTCGACATTAGGGATGATGATGTGTGCGAGTTTTGTTTATTTGGAAAGATGACCAAGTCACCCTTCACTGGCACTTGTGAAAGGGGTGAGGGTCTATTGGATCTCAGACACACAGATGTGTGTGGGCCCTTTAGATCCACCACAAGGGACGCGAACCGCTTCTATGTGACTTTCACCAACGATTATAGTAGATATGAGTATATCTATTTAATCAAGCACAAGAGAGAAACCTTTGAAAAGTTCAAAGAGTTTAAACAAGAAGTGGAGAATCAGTTGGGCAGGAAAATCAAGATGCTTCGATCCGATCGAGGAGGAGAGTACCTAAGTATTGAAATCCACGACTACCTCAAGGAATGCAGAATAGTTTCGCAATTGACGCCACCGAGGACACTGCAATTGAATGGTGTGGCTGAGAGGCGTAATCGAACCCTATTGGACATGGTTCGTTCCATGATGAGTCGTGCTTCACTACCTATCTCATTCTGGGGGTATACCATAGAGACCGCTGCCCATATCCTTAACTTAGTCCCTATGAAGAAGGTTTCCAAAACACCTCGTGAGATGTGGACAGGGAAAGCTCCCTCGTTGGCACATATCAACGTTTGGGGTTGCGAGGCTTTCGTAAGACGAGAGACTCACGACAAGCTTGAACCTCGTAGTGAGCGGTGTATTTTCATCGGCTACCCGCATACAACCTTTGGATATCTCTTCTATAGACCGAGTGACAATGTTGTCTTCGTTGCGAGGAGAGGGGTTTTCCGAGAGCGAGAACTCATAAGCCAAGGGGACAGTGGGAAGCAAACCGATCTTGAAGAGATTCAAGAGTCGAACGTTGAAGGAACTTTTGACGCTGGCGCTCAACCCGAGGAGGAAACTTCGGTTGAACCGATTGACGAGTCCTTACTTCTTAGAAGTTCCGAAAGAGTAAGAGTTAAACCCTAGGTATATGGTTTGCATATTACTACATAAAGGAACATGTATATTAGTGATAATACACTAATAAATTTAGATGAACCTAACAGTTATAAGGAAGCCATGGCAGGCCCAGAGTCTGCAAAATGGAAAGAGGTGATGGATAGCAAGAGTCAGTCCATGTACGAAAACCAAGTTTGGAATTTGGTTAACCATGTGCCCGGACGTAAGACGGTTGGGTGCAAGTGGATCTTCAAGAAGAAGACCGACATGGATGGGAATGTGCACATGTATAAGGTGCAATTGGTTGCGAAGGGCTTTACTCAACCTCCTAGAGTTGACTACGATGAGACCTTCTCCCCAGTTGCTAAAATAAAGTCTATTAGGGTGATGTTGGCCATTGCTACATTTCATGATTATGAAATATGGTAAATGGATGTCAAAACCGCTTTCCTTAATGGAAAATTGGCTGAGGATCTTTACATGGCTCAGCCAGAAGGTTTTGTCGATGCGAAGCATCCCAATAGAGTGTGCAAGCTAGAAAAGTCTATTTATGGACTTAAGAAAGCGTCTCGCAGATGGAATCTTTGCTTCGATGAGAAAGTCAAAGAGTTTGGGTTTGTACGAAGTGAAGATGAATCATGTGTATATGTCAAAGCCAGTGGGAGTATATTTAGCTTCCTCGTATTGTATGTCGATGACATACTACTCATCGGAAACGACATCCCGACACTGCAGGAATTTAATTCCTGGCTTGGGAAGTGCTTCGCTATAAAGGACCTCAAAGAGGCTTCCTATATTTTAGGAATAAGGATACTGAGAGACCGAAGTAAGAGACTAATAGGACTTAGTCAGAATACTTACTTGGACAAGGTACTAAAACGTTTTCTTATGGAAAATTCCAAGAAAGGGGAGTTACCAATCCAAAGTAATGCCAAGTTGAGTAAGACTCAAAGTCCGAGTACCGAAGCTGAGATAGCAGAGATGAGCCGAGTACCTTACACTTCCGCAGTTGGCTCGATCATGTATGCTATGACTTGTACTCGCCCTGATGTGGCCTTCTCTTTGAGCATGGTCAGTAGATATCAAGGGAACCCTGGCAGAGCACATTGGACCGCAGTTAGGGGTGTAAGTGAGCCGAGCTACACCTGAGCTACTCGGGATCGACTCGTTAAAAGCTTGACTCGAGATCAAATTAAACGAGCCTGATCCGAGCTCGAGCCTAAATATGAGGCTTGTTTATTAAACGAGATCGAGCCGAGCTTCAATTAGTGGGCTCGCGAGCCTAAACGAGCTTAAACGAGCCTATATATATATATATATATATATATATATATATATATATATATATATATATATATACACACACACACACACACATACATACATACATACATACATACACACACTAACACACATACACACACACACACATATATATATATATATATATATATACACATATATACATGGAGGCTCCTTTAGGCTCGATTAGGCTCGCGAGCCCACTGAATTGTTCACGAGCTGAGCTCGAGCTTCATTTTAAGGCTCGAATCGAGCTTGAGCTTCCTCAAAATTAAATGAGCCGAGCTCGAGCTTGGTCAGGCTTGGGCTCGGATCGGCTCGTTTACACCCCTAACCGCAGTCAAGAATATTCTTAAGTAACTCCAGAGGACCAAGGAATAGTTTCTAGTCCTCAGAGGAAGTGATGATTTAAAAGTGCGAAGGTATAGTGACGCCAGTTTCTAGACCGACAGGGACAACTACCGTTCACAGTCAGGCTGGGTCTTTACCTTTAATGGAGGAGAAGTGACTTGGAAAAGTTTTAAGTAAGAAACCGTAGCTGATTCAACGTGCGAATCAGAATACATTGCAGCTAGTGAAGCGTCAAAGAAGGCGATATGGTTGAAGAACTTCATTGGAGACCTTGGAGTTGTACCTGCCATAAAGGAGCCTATGGAAATTTTCTGTGATAATGAAGGAGCGGTTGCCTTGACCAAGGAACCGAGGGATCATGGTAGATCTCGACATATCGACAAAAAATATCACTTTATTCGACATCGGGTAGAAGAAGGACTCCTCGTAGTAAAGAGGGTATCGTCAGAGGATAACCCAGCAGATTCGTTTACGAAGGGACTGAGTAGGGTTAAGCACTTACAGCACGCTAGGAGCATTGGACTGAAGGACGATATTATTTTAGATTAGATAGTTTAGAAACGTGTAATAGATAAATGTAATTGACATTTGATGATTAATATAGGAGTATTATTTATAAGTTACTATCTTATGTTAATTGTTTAACTATTATTTCACTTTGCATGTTTTGACTTCCTGAATAATCGAGTTATTAAGAATAATCAAATTATTCAAACGGCCCACAGTTGTTCATATGTTTGAAGTAGGTATGAATGAAGACTGTCATGAATAGGTGTGTAGATTTTCTAAAAGGTATTAGACATAGCAAAGGTTTGCTACAACGTTCATGAGTGCTTCTGAACAAGTTTTGAGCATTGGAATAAACCCGCGCTTGCTGGAATCACTTCATGGAATTTATCACGAGTGATCGCAAGACGATAATATCATGTGGTCTTAAAACCAAGATATATGGTTTATTGTTTACTAATTGGTTGTGCATTGATAACGCAAAAATGCATCAGTAACTTGATGTCATAAAACACATTGTTGTGTATAATTTGATTAGTGAATCGTAAATGCATATAAGTCGAAGTTTATCTGTGCCTTTTATTGTAAGAGGGTAAAAGCGATATCAGGGCCCCTCGATGATTTGATTTGACTTATGTGCCGGTCCGGGTCAGGACTGAATTGATGTGCTCAATTAAGTTCTATGTCAATTGAATCTGAGATCGAGAAAACAAACTAATGGAAAATAAGTATGACCATGTTCCATGTGATTGTCCGCACGATATCTAGCACAGAGGACTGTACGATCCCTTATCTAAAGGACAGGTTACTGATAAGATCAGAGTTCGACATCATCTTTGAGAGATACGATTGCTAATCGAGTTGTGCTTGCATTTATGATTACTAGACTTATCCAAGTGGTAGACTGTTGGATTATTGTCTAAGCCTATAACGATATTTGGTAAGTACTTGACCCGGTTGTGCATGGTCCTTTTGGGTTGCCTTCACCAAATCAACTTGATTGGAGAAATGATAGAGAAAGAGGTTATTATGATTTATTAATATATTTTAAGAATAATATATTAAAAGAAAAATCATATTATTTAATTAATATTAGTCATAAATTAATTAAGAATTAATTTGGTGACTAAAAGAAATTGATTGAATAAAGGGACTTCAACTGTCAAATGTGTGATAGTTGGATTTTGGGCTAGGAAACCCAATGGAACAAAGGGATGAACGAAATTAATGATGGGAGCCCATCATATTTCGTCCATAGCCTTATTCCAGAAGGTTCCATGGGCTGCTTAATGTCTAAGTTGTCCATTAGGGTTTTGGAGAAAACCCTAGTTGCCTACAAGTATAAATAAGGACCCTAGGCTATAGAATTCGTTCAATTGCTTCCAAGAGAACCCTAGGGCGGAATTTTGTAGCCTCCTCCCTCTCTCTCTTGCCTCTCCATTTGCTTTTGGTGTTTGTGAGCCATTAGAGGTACTACACTTGTGGAACTTGCTTTCAAAGACAAGAAGATTGAAGATTTGTGTTGTTATTACTACATAACAACAAGAGGTATGTAATCCCTTCTACTATCTAGATTTCAAAATTCCTAGGAGCATGCTAGGGTTCTTCATATTTTCATAATATTGTGTATCTAATAGTCAAAACATAGATCCAAATTCTAGGGTTGCATGCACACATAAGATTGTTTGTATCAAACCCAAAATAAAATCCTAAATTCATGAAAGATGTACAAAATATCACTTTTCCCATTTTCCCTTTGAATCCAAAACATAAACCAAGGGCTTGGATCACATGACCAATATTATTAATATTTAATAGGGTCTAAATACTATTCGCTTGAAGCCTAAGGCCTTTACTTAATCCTTTATTTTCCATAATCGCTAAATAAGAAACTTCTCGAAATATTGTGTTACATTGGATCTGCCTGACGAGCTTAGTTAGATTCACAACACCTTTCTTGTTTCTCAACAATGGAAATGCTTAGCAGATGTGTCTGAGGTGGTTCCCTTGGATGATATTAAGGTTTTTGAACACCTGAATTATATAGAGAGATTGATCATGATTCCCGACAGGATGACGAAGGCCTTGCACAACAAGTTACTGGAATTATGACTGCGAGGTTGAGATGAGGGAGAACTACCCCGAGCTATTTGTGTCAGAGGTCTTCAAGGACGAAGTCTGATTCACGTGGCGGAGAGTTCTAACATCTAGATCCCAATGTATGAATTTTAACGGCCACGACATGGTGATGGCATCACCATGACCTGAAAATTTGATTTTTTTACCACATGTTTCAATTGGGTGCCACGTCGTGGCACTAAGTGGCCATGTTGTGGCTACCATTTTAGGCCAAAACCCTAATTTTCGGACTTTAAGACCTTTTTTTAAGGAAGTTAAGGCTAGGGTTTCCTCCATTCTCAACCTCAAACAACTCCTTTACAAACCCTAATCCTTTTGGAAGCTTTTGTGCTTATTTTTCAACTTCTTGGTGGTTTTGAAGGAAGAGAAATAAGATTTAATGGATTGATTCAACAAGAAAACCTCCCCTTCACTTCTACACATCTTCTAGACCCCATGTAACTCCACAAGTTTCGATCTTTTCAAGTCTTTCTTCTTAGATCGAGGTTTTATGGCACATTATGGTCCCTTTGAGGTGATTTGTTTGGATTGAAGCGATAAAGTTTGCAATTTTATGGTTTCTCTATGTCCCAAGAGTATTATATCTCATAGGTCTAGGAAATAATGGTGATTTGGAGACAATGTTTGAAGTTTAATTTTTATTGCATTTTCTTATCTAAATTTGAGAATGGGCATGCATGGGGTATGCATGGCCATAAAGTTTATCTTTTTAGGGTTCATTAGGGTCCCTAAAATGCTTTTGGAAGTTTTGCATTGAATATTTCATGGATTAAGTGCTTAATGGTCTAGTCTCATGCATTAAGTTTCCTTTTTCGACTATAGAATTTAGATCTAGACATAAAGAGATGTATTAAGGGATAAAGTTGGAAACTTTGTCCATTAATACCTTGGAAAAAACTAGAGCTCACCTTTCGAGCTCATGAAATCGGAAGAAAACAGATTAAGCTTGTTTGAGCTATTCAGACTAGTCCCCACGACGTGGACTTAGGCAGCCACGATGTGGTGAATCATATACTATTTTGGCGTTTTTTGCTCACGACGTGGCCAACGAAAGCCATGACATGGAGGGATATTGTTGGTAATTTTAACCTTAGCTTTGACCATTGACTTTAAGGATTGACTTTTTGTTAAAGTTCTAGTTTAGATAGATGGCCTAAGAGTTTATCTTGTGTGGTGAACTATGTGGCTTTTACACCTATTTCCTGATCTTGTAGTTATCTTTTAATGTTTTAAATATGGTAATTAAAGATTTTGAATTATCCCATCCCATATTTTTGATTTTTAGGGGATTTAAGGGATTAGGTTAAATTAATTGCTTAATCTAAAAAATAATCCCTCTAGATTTGATAATTTAAATTACTTGTTTAATTTCAGGATAATTATTAAATAAAGAGTTTTAATATTTAAAATTTTAAGTTTAAAAGTTTTAAATTTCGAACATTTTAAAATTGAAATTAAAACCCTAGTATTTTGAAATGTTTAAAATACACCCTATACTATTATATTATTACAAGATTAATATATATATATATATATATATATATATATATATATATATATATATATATATATATATATATATATATATATATATATATGTATAACTAAAATGCTAGTCATACCGTTAGTAGGCCTCATTCACGAAGCCGATCTATAAGGGGGGGTATAAGGTTATGGCCTATAAAATGGTCGCTTAATGGGTATCCACTGTTACCCACCGCTTCCTTGATTGGTGGAGGGTCATTAGCTAAACGGGTAGGATAGGGCAATCCTTTCCTCATTAATAAGTATAATGAATCTATATAAAGTAACGAAACATTTTTACAAAATTCCCAATCTTAGTTACTTTAGGCAAAGTGAATTGATGCAATCCCATGAAATTACACTTTGTACCCTTGCTAAGAAGTTAGTGGAGCGTGTGTGGTTAACCGGCACACTAATTGGTTCTAAGCAAAGGTGGCAAAGGGTGACTCATTGTTTGTCATAGTTTGATGGAGCGTGTGTGGTTAACCAGCACATCGAATAAGTGGCTGTAACAATGAGGGCACCATGTACATCTGCATGGTTATTGACACCCGCTTTGTGATTCTCGGCATCCCAGTTACAAACTAGAGGGGCATATCGAGATTTAAACATGCCATTGAAAAGTTCAATGAATCTCAAAGGAATCTAGGAGTTTTTCAATACATTTAAAAGTTAATCTCTTTTTGTTTTTCATGGTGGAGAATTAGTGAATCGTCATTCACTTACCTTCGTATTATTTTCATGTTAGATTACGACATCCCTTCTCTAATGTGTAAATAATGTTGTTGGGTCCTAGCCCTAATTTCTTTTTTTGGGTGTTCAATTAGGGATTCATTTCTAATCAAACTTTGTTCTATTCTATTTCAGATGTCGAACTCAAATAACAATAATGCTTCCGGCTCAAACTCCTCAGGCTCGTTCTCACTCATGAATTTGTGTGGGAGAGTGATATTCGACGGGTCCAATTTCAATGATTTGATTCGTAACATCCGAATGGTCACTCGTTACGAGGACAAAGAGTATGTCCTCGATAAGGAGCTAAAGGAGGTGAACATCAACATTGCTACTCCCGAAGAGATCACTGCCTTTGAGGCCCACGAGTGTGATGCTACGAAAGTCCATTGCATCATGCTAGCGACCATGATTGCTGAACTACAAAAGTCCTATGAGGACTATTATCCCTGTGAGATGCATCAAGACTTGGTGGACCATTACCATCAATGTGCGAGGCAAGAGAGGTATGAGGTCATCTCTTCGATGATCACTACCAAAATGGGCAGTGGAGAGTCCCTTACCGCTCATCTGCAAAAAATGGAGAGATACGTCGATCGTCTATTGAAGTTGAATGTTAACTTCGATGAAGAGCTGGCGATTGACATTATCCTTCACTCCTTGCCTCCCTGCTACAACCTGTTCCGCATGACCTATCACATGAATAAGGAAGAGGTCACCTTGAGCAAGCTCCAAGGACTGTTGAGAACTGCTGAGAGTAATCTCAAAGACAAGTTTGTTGCATCAACTCTCACTCCAACCGTGCTCCTGTTTTGGCGATAGGGTAAGGGAGGGGCAAGAAGAGGAAGGCTCCCTCCAAGAGCCACCACAAGGGTAAACCCCAAGATGGTACCTCTTCTAGTGGAACCAAAGTTGGTTTTTCTAAGCCCAACTCAAACCCTAAAGAGGTAGAGTGCCACCACTGCCACAAAATAGGGCATTGGAAAAGAAGCTCCCCGGAATATCTGCAAGCCATCAAGGATGGGAAGATCAAGCCATCTTTCGCAGGTATTTACACAATTAAATCTAATGATTCATCACATGCTATTTCTAGGGTTCTTGATACAGGATGTGGTTTTCACATATGTTCTGATTTGTAGGGACTAAAAAGAGATAGGGATGTGGAGTGTGGTAGAATAAATCTAATCATGGGGAACAGAAGATCGTCGCCTGTCACCAAGATTGGAGTGTATTCTTTAGCGCTTAGTAATGGATTAGGTTTAGATTTAAATAATTGTTGCTATTCGCCAGATATGGAAAGAAACATCATTTCATTTCATCGTTTGTTTAGACAAGGATTTAGATATTCGTTTGATAATGAGAAAGGTTCGATTTATGCTTATCTAAATGGTGTTTTATATTTTGAAGCATTGCCTTGTAATGGAATTTATGAAACTGTTATGGTTGTAGATAACCTAGGAAATGATGTATTATGAGTGGAATCTGCCAATAGTAAGGATAAAGCATGCTTGTGGCATTGTCGTCTTGGACATGTTAACATGAAATGCATAGCCCAACTCCAAAAGGATGGAGTGTTGGAGTCATTCGACATTAGGGATGATGATGTGTGCGAGTTTTGTTTATTTGGAAAGATGACCAAGTCACCCTTCACTGGCACTTGTGAAAGGGGTGAGGGTCTATTGGATCTCAGACACACAGATGTGTGTGGGCCCTTTAGATCCACCACAAGGGACGCGAACCGCTTCTATGTGACTTTCACCAACGATTATAGTAGATATGAGTATATCTATTTAATCAAGCACAAGAGAGAAACCTTTGAAAAGTTCAAAGAGTTTAAACAAGAAGTGGAGAATCAGTTGGGCAGGAAAATCAAGATGCTTCGATCCGATCGAGGAGGAGAGTACCTAAGTATTGAAATCCACGACTACCTCAAGGAATGCAGAATAGTTTCGCAATTGACGCCACCGAGGACACTGCAATTGAATGGTGTGGCTGAGAGGCGTAATCGAACCCTATTGGACATGGTTCGTTCCATGATGAGTCGTGCTTCACTACCTATCTCATTCTGGGGGTATACCATAGAGACCGCTGCCCATATCCTGAACTTAGTCCCTATGAAGAAGGTTTCCAAAACACCTCGTGAGATGTGGACAGGGAAAGCTCCCTCGTTGGCACATATCAACGTTTGGGGTTGCGAGGATTTCGTAAGACGAGAGACTCACGACAAGCTCGAACCTCGTAGTGAGCGGTGTATTTTCATCGGCTACCCGCATACAACCTTTGGATATCTCTTCTATAGACCGAGTGACAATGTTGTCTTCGTTGCGAGGATAGGGGTTTTCCGAGAGCGAGAACTCATAAGCCAAGGGGACAGTGGGAAGCAAACCGATCTTGAAGAGATTCAAGAGTCGAACGTTGAAGGAACTTTTGACGCTGGCGCTCAACCCGAGGAGGAAACTTCGGTTGAACCGATTGACGAGTCCTTACTTCTTAGAAGTTCCGAAAGAGTAAGAGTTAAACCCTAGGTATATGGTTTGCATATTACTACATAAAGGAACATGTATATTAGTGATAATACACTAATAAATTTAGATGAACCTAACAGTTATAAGGAAGCCATGGCAGGCCCAGAGTCTGCAAAATGGAAAGAGGTGATGGATAGCAAGAGTCAGTCCATGTACGAAAACCAAGTTTGGAATTTGGTTAACCATGTGCCCGGACGTAAGACGGTTGGGTGCAAGTGGATCTTCAAGAAGAAGACCGACATGGATGGGAATGTGCACATGTATAAGGTGCAATTGGTTGCGAAGGGCTTTACTCAACCTCCTAGAGTTGACTATGATGAGACCTTCTCCCCAGTTGCTAAAATAAAGTCTATTAGGGTGATGCTGGCCATTGCTACATTTCATGATTATGAAATATGGTAAATGGATGTCAAAACCGCTTTCCTTAATGGAAAATTGGCTGAGGATCTTTACATGGCTCAGCCAGAAGGTTTTGTCGATGCGAAGCATCCCAATAGAGTGTGCAAGCTAGAAAAGTCTATTTATGGACTTAAGAAAGCGTCTCGCAGATGGAATCTTTGCTTCGATGAGAAAGTCAACGAGTTTGGGTTTGTACGAAGTGAAGATGAATCATGTGTATATGTCAAAGCCAGTGGGAGTATATTTAGCTTCCTCGTATTGTATGTCGATGACATACTACTCATCGGAAACGACATCCCGACACTGCAGGAATTTAATTCCTGGCTTGGGAAGTGCTTCGCTATAAAGGACCTCAAAGAGGCTTCCTATATTTTAGGAATAAGGATACTGAGAGACCGAAGTAAGAGACTAATAGGACTTAGTCAGAATACTTACTTGGACAAGGTACTAAAACGTTTTATTATGGAAAATTCCAAGAAAGGGGAGTTACCAATCCAAAGTAATGCCAAGTTGAGTAAGACTCAAAGTCCGAGTACCGAAGCTGAGATAGCAGAGATGAGCCGAGTACCTTACACTTCCGCAGTTGGCTCGATCATGTATGCTATGACTTGTACTCGCCCTGATGTGGCCTTCTCTTTGAGCATGGTCAGTAGATATCAAGGGAACCCTGGCAGAGCACATTGGACCGCAGTTAGGGGTGTAAGTGAGCCGAGCTACACCTGAGCTACTCGGGATCGACTCGTTAAAAGCTTGACTCGAGATCAAATTAAACGAGCCTGATCCGAGCTCGAGCCTAAATATGAGGCTTGTTTATTAAACGAGATCGAGCCGAGCTTCAATTAGTGGGCTCGCGAGCCTAAACGAGCTTAAACGAGCCTATATATATATATATATATATATATATATATATATATATATATATATATATATATATATATATACACACACACACATACATACATACATACATACATACATACACACACTAACACACATACACACACACACATATATATATATATAGACATATATACATGGAGGCTCCTTTAGGCTCGATTAGGCTCGCGAGCCCACTGAATTGTTCACGAGCTGAGCTCGAGCTTCATTTTAAGGCTCGAATCGAGCTTGAGCTTCCTCAAAATTAAATGAGCCGAGCTCGAGCTTGGTCAGGCTTGGGCTCGGATCGGCTCGTTTACACCCTTAACCGCAGTCAAGAATATTCTTAAGTAACTCTAGAGGACCAAGGAATAGTTTCTAGTCCTCGGAGGAAGTGATGATTTAAAAGTGCGAAGGTATAGTGACGCCAGTTTCTAGACCGACAGGGACAACTACCGTTCACAGTCAGGCTGGGTCTTTACCCTTAATGGAGGAGAAGTGACTTGGAAAAGTTTTAAGTAAGAAACCGTAGCTGATTCAACGTGCGAATCAGAATACATTGCAGCTAGTGAAGCGTCAAAGAAGGCGATATGGATGAAGAACTTCATTGGAGACCTTGGAGTTGTACCTGCCATAAAGGAGCCTATGGAAATTTTCTGTGATAATGAAGGAGCGGTTGCCTTGACCAAGGAACCGAGGGATCATGGTAGATCTCGACATATCGACAAAAAATATCACTTTATTCGACATCGGGTAGAAGAAGGACTCCTCGTAGTAAAGAGGGTATCGTCAGAGGATAACCCAGCAGATTCGTTTACGAAGGGACTGAGTAGGGTTAAGCACTTACAGCACGCTAGGAGCATTGGACTGAAGGACGATATTATTTTAGATTAGATAGTTTAGAAACGTGTAATAGATAAATGTAATTGACATTTGATGATTAATAAAGGAGTATTATTTATAAGTTACTATCTTATGTTAATTGTTTAACTATTATTTCACTTTGTATGTTTTGACTTCCTGAATAATCGAGTTATTAAGAATAATCAAATTATTCAAACGGCCCACAGTTGTTCATATGTTGGAAGTAGGTATGAATGAAGACTGTCATGAATAGGTGTGTAGATTGTCTAAAAGGTATTAGACATAGCAAAGGTTTGCTACAACGTTCATGAGTGCTTATGAACAAGTTTTGAGCATTGGAATAAACCCGCGCTTGCTGGAATCACTTCATGGAATTTATCACGAGTGATCGCAAGACGATAATATCATGTGGTCTTAAAACCAAGATATATGGTTTATTGTTTACTAATTGGTTGTGCATTGATAACGCAAAAATGCATCAGTAACTTGATGTCATAAAACACATTGTTGTGTATAATTTGATTAGTGAATAGTAAATGCATATAAGTCGAAGTTTATCTGTTCCTTTTATTGTAAGAGGGTAAAAGCGATATCAGGGCCCCTCGATGATTTGATTTGACTTATGTGCCGGTCCAGGTCAGGACTGAATTGATGTGCTCAATTAAGTTCTATGTCAATTGAATCTGAGATCGAGAAAACAAACTAATGGAAAATAAGTATGACCATGTTCCATGTGATTGTCCGCACGATATCTAGCACAGAGGACTGTACGATCCCTTATCTAAAGGACAGGTTACTGATAAGATCAGAGTTCGACATCATCTTTGAGAGATACCATTGCTAATCGAGTTGTGCTTGCATTTATGATTACTAGACTTATCCAAGTGGTAGACTGTTGGATTATTGTCTAAGCCTATAACGATATTTGGTAAGTACTTGACCCGGTTGTGCATGGTCCTTTTGGGTTGCCTTCACCAAATCAACTTGATTGGAGAAATGATAGAGAAAGAGGTTATTAATATTTATTAATATATTTTAAGAATAATATATTAAAAGAAAAATCATATTATTTAATTAATATTAGTCATAAATTAATTAAGAATTAATTTGGTGACTAAAAGAAATTGATTGAATAAAGGGACTTCAACTGTCAAATGTGTGATAGTTGGATTTTGGGCTAGGAAACCCAATGGAACAAAGGGATGAACGAAATTAATGATGGGAGCCCATCATATTTCGTCCATAGCCTTATTCCAGAAGGTTCCATGGGCTGCTTAATGTCTAAGTTGTCCATTAGGGTTTTGGAGAAAACCCTAGTTGCCTACAAGTATAAATAAGGACCCTAGGCTATAGAATTCGTTCAATTGCTTCCAAGAGAACCCTAGGGCGGAATTTTGTAGCCTCCTCCCTCTCTCTCTTGCCTCTCCATTTGCTTTTGGTGTTTGTGAGCCATTACAGGTACTACACTTGTGGAACTTGCTTTCAAAGACAAGAAGATTGAAGATTTGTGTTGTTATTACTACATAACAGCAAGAGGTATGTAATCCCTTCTACTATCTAGATTTCGAAATTCCTAGGAGCATGCTAGGTTTCTTCATATTTTCATAATATTGTGTATCTAATAGTCAAAACATAGATCCAAATTCTAGGGTTGCATGCACACATAAGATTGTTTGTATCAAACCCAAAATAAAATCCTAAATTCATGAAAGATGTACAAAATATCACTTTTCCCATTTTCCCTTTGAATCCAAAACATAAACCAAGGGCTTGGATCACATGACCAATATTATTAATATTTAATAGGGTCTAAATACTATTCGCTTGAAGCCTAAGGCCTTTACTTAATCCTTTATTTTCCATAATCGCTAAATAAGAAACTTCTCGAAATATTGTGTTACATTGGATCTGCCTGACGAGCTTAGTTAGATTCACAACACCTTTCTTGTTTCTCAATAATGGAAATGCTTAGCAGATGTGTCTGAGGTGGTTCCCTTGGATGATATTAAGGTTTTTGAACACCTGAATTATATAGAGAGATTGATCATGATTCCCGACAGGATGACGAAGGCCTTGCACAACAAGTTACTGGAATTATGACTGCGAGGTTGAGATGAGGGAGAACTACCCCGAGCTATTTGTGTCGGAGGTCTTCAAGGACGAAGTCTGACTCACGTGGCGGAGAGTTCTAACATCTAGATCCCAATGTATGAATTTTAACGGCCACGACATGGTGATGGCATCACCATGACCTGAAAATTTGATTTTTTTACCACATGTTTCAATTGGGTGCCACGTCGTGGCACTAAGTGGCCATGTTGTGGCTACCATTTTAGGCCAAAACCCTAATTTTCGGACTTTAAGACCTTTTTTAAGGAAGTTAAGGCTAGGGTTTCCTCCATTCTCAACCTCAAACAACTCCTTTACAAACCCTAATCCTTTTGGAAGCTTTTGTGCTTATTTTTCAACTTCTTGGTGGTTTTGAAGGAAGAGAAATAAGATTTAATGGATTGATTCAACAAGAAAACCTCCCCTTCACTTCTACACATCTTCTAGACCCCATGTAACTCCACAAGTTTCGATCTTTTCAAGTCTTTCTTCTTAGATCGAGGTTTTATGGCACATTATGGTCCCTTTGAGGTGATTTGTTTGGATTGAAGCGATAAAGTTTGCAATTTTATGGTTTCTCTATGTCCCAAGAGTATTATATCTCATAGGTCTAGGAAATAATGGTGATTTGGAGACAATGTTTGAAGTTTAATTTTTATTGCATTTTCTTATCTAAATTTGAGAATGGGCATGCATGGGGTATGCATGGCCATAAAATTTATCTTTTTAGGGTTCATTAGGGTCCCTAAAATGCTTTTGGAAGTTTTGCATTGAATATTTCATGGATTAAGTGCTTAATGGTCTAGTCTCATGCATTAAGTTTCCTTTTTCTACTATAGAATTTAGATCTAGACATAAAGAGATGTATTAAGGGATAAAGTTGGAAACTTTGTCCATTAATACCTTGGAAAAAACTAGAGCTCACCTTTCGAGCTCATGAAATCGGAAGAAAACAGATTAAGCTTGTTTGAGCTATTCAGACTAGTCCCCACGACGTGGACTTAGGCAGCCACGATGTGGTGAATCATATACTATTTTGGCGTTTTTTGCTCACGACGTGGCCAACGAAAGCCATGACATGGAGGGATATTGTTGGTAATTTTGACCTTAGCTTTGACCATGGACTTTAAGGATTGACTTTTTGTTAAAGTTCTAGTTTAGATAGATGGCCTAAGAGTTTATCTTGTGTGGTGAACTATGTGGCTTTTACACCTATTTCCTGATTTTGTGAGACGTTGATGTTTTACTTCATTAGCGAGGTGGGTCTTCTTAATGTACTCGTGCGTTGAAGGTACCAATGTCGGCCCACTGGATTGTGCTAGTTATCTTTGTTACTCTTGCATGTTACGTCAGGCTGGGCCCATTTATGTATGTTGGAGTGGTCCCATTTATATGTTTTGTGGTATTTTGGGTAGCTCAATAAGCTTCGTGCTTGCAATTTTGTGGATTAACATTTCAGGTACATCCAATTCGAAAGGGAAGGGCCCAAGGTAATCACACAACATCCCCTTATGATTTATGCATTGATAATCATTTCACTTTGATATTTTTAATATATTTATACTATGATGATTTCGGGACACTTGATGTATGGTTTCATGATTTTAAAAATGAGAAAATGGTATCACTGATTTTGGGATGTTACACCCCTTATCCTCTTTCTCTTTTAAGAAGACTAGTAAAAGTGTTGGTTTTTAAATAACTATCCATTAAGAATAAATTGTGTTTAGTTTTAAAAGGATTAAGAAGTTCTAAATATTAGTGAGAAACAACATTCATGGTGGCTTGAACTTGCTGGTGAATAGCAATAAAGAAGATCAAATCGATTTGTCTTTGTCATCTTCATCAACTCCCTATTCTATGTGGGATCAAAGGTTTCAAAGTCCGTCATCTTTGAACACCATATGGTTTTTTTTATATAATCTTTATAACTCGTCTAATTGGATCCTCGATGGTTGTGGTTCAGAAAGGTCATAAAATAAGAGTTAGTTTCATGTTGCCTTTGTTGCCGTTATAAGAAAAAAAAATATCAGTTTTAGCTACAAAACTCCATCGGTGGTCTTAGATTTGTCACTTAGATGTTAGAAAGATTTATTATTATGTTTGATGATCCTTGGTTTTGGGAAACATGCATGGATTTATTTGGATAAGAAATAACCATGTATGTTTTTTTATGGCAAATTTTGCTTATAACAGTTTGTTTTTATGCAACCAAAACTTTTATTCATTTTGAGTGCATAAACTTGTCTTAGAAAAAACAAAATGTTGTTTTTATTTCATGTGATAATTTTATGTTTAAACAAGCCATTATGACACTTGTGGTTGATATTTTTATACAATCATATGATGAGTAATATATAAATATGCTTTATTTTGTTTTGTTCATTTTGTGAGAAATAGTTTTGTTTAGAGTAGTTTGTTTTTACGTATATGTAACAAGAATGGAGCTTTGAAAACTTTTACAAGCCATGGTGTTTTGAAAACCATCTTTAAATATCCATTAAGTCCCTTAAGAAATGACTTAATAATTCATGTAATCGCTCACAAAACTTGTGACTAGTAAATGGATTTGTGTAAAACCCAATATATGATATTAGTATAAAATTCAATGTGACATCATAAAATTTAGTTTTATCAAGCTTATGGAACCTCAAGAAAAAAATATTTTCTTCTTTAAATGTTCAACGTAATATTTTATGCATAAAATATTCATGATACAAAATATTTTAAATGAATCATTTATAAAATACATTTGCTCAAAATTTCAAGTGTATGTCGTCGTCCATTTTAACATCACTCCTATCTCATTTATGTGATCCTTGTGGCATTAGGGTCACCTATCTACTTGGATAGTGTTATGATGCCTGAGGTGTATTTACTAATGGGATAAATGCCACCTAACCACTACTAAGGAATGATTCCACATGTTATTCAAGTACGATGATTTGATCGGGAATCCTATGTGATAAATGTAGTCTATGCATAAGACACTCTACGCATAGATGGGATTAACATGCCATTAAAACATAAGATGTCTATTGATTCCATAAAATTCTAAGAATCACATATGAGATCTAATTGGTTACGGTAACCTACCAATCGACATAATCGCTTGGCTTGAGGGTTACTAACTCGAGTAACTGTGGGTGATATGGTTGTTATCCTTTAATCTACTTATTTAAAGGGTAATTAACATTAAAGGGAATTATACATCAAAAATAATAAAATTAAATCTTATTATTTTATAGATGACAACCCTAACTGTTACACACACTCTTAAAGTATCTTTATGTCCAAGATTCATTATAGAATACTATTTGTTAATGACATTGTTATTGGTGATTTATTATCATCAATGTTATTTAAGTATAATAGGATTTATTTGTTGACCAAAAGTGATCTTGATAAATATTAAAAAAGTAAGGGATGTGTGGAGTGCACACTTGTTTAAGTTTGATCAAGTTTTCAGACTACACTGCCATTTAGGGGTGAAGCCCCTAAACGAACAGGGGTCTGGGAGTAGCACCCCTAGGAGCGGGGTCCCAGCGGCAGCATCCCCTGGGGGGGTTTAAGGGGCAGAACCCCTGGCTTGGGTCAAGCTGATTTTTTTTGGCTAGGGTCGAGCTGTTTTAAATGTTTTATGTTGCTATATAAAAAAATGCATTAGAAATCCATTTTTTTGATATTTGACTAAGTCTTGACTTTTATCAAAGTACCCATTTCTATGACGTTTTCGGTGGTTTGTGACAGTTTGAAACTATCATATGACAGTTTTCCGACAGATATCATAAATTGGTTTTTTTGGTTTCATTTCTTGGTACTCTCAAAATTGATAACAAGCACATTCTCAATTCTTGCTATCATATTCTATGTTTTATCCGATTAAGATTAGCAGTACCACCCAAATACTTTAATCTGAAAGTGATATCAAAATTTTCAAAATTTCCAAGCCTTTCTATACCCCCAATTTCTAACAAAGATTAAAGTATTATTGTGATCATGGCAAGTGGCTATTCTATGAAGGAAATGACAAGCAAGTTTGATAAGTTGGCGTAGTTTGAAGGCCAAGACTTTCTTAGATGGCAGAAGAAGATGAATTTCCTATTAACCATTATGAAAGTGATGTATGTTCTGAGTACACCCAGGCTAGAATTTGTTGAACATTAAACTTTGGAGGCAACACGGAGGAGATCAAAATGGGACAACGATGATTACATCTGTCATGGTCATATTCTCAATGGTATGTGTTACACTCTTTTTAATATCTATCAAAATGTTGAATATGAAAAAGCACTTTTGGATTCTCCTAAATCCAAATACATAGCTGAAGATGCTTATAGTAAGAAGATTAGGGTTAGTAACTTTATGGGTTAAAAGATGGTTGACTACACACCTGTTATGGAACAATTCCATTAAGGATCGTGGGACAGTGTGCTCAACACAATCTAAAAATGGATAAAGCCATTTTGTAGCTGTGATTATTAACAAAATGCCCCCTTCCTGGAAGGATTTTAAACACAATCTAAACATAACAAAAAGGAATTGATTGTGAATCAACATGGAATCCATTTACGAATTGAAGAGTCCTTAAGGACTTAGGAGCTTGATAACTATCCCAAAGGCAAGAACCAAGTTGGTTCCTCTTCTATGAACATGGTGGATGGACAAGGATCTAAGAATCAAAAGAAGTCTAATAGAAAAAAGAAGTTTAAAGGAAAGTCTGACAAGTATTCCAACAAGAAGGCTAAAGTAGCTTGTTGGATTTATAACAAATCGGGTCACTACAAAAAAGATTGTCATTTTCATAAAGTGAACAATGATGGTGTTGGACCAAGCGGATCCAAGGAGCCAAAAAAGCAACAAGGTCATATTTTTGTTTTCATGTAGAATTCTAAATATATTCAAAATTATATTCTATGATTTCTGAAGCATTTTTTGTGCAAGACGATAATGTTGGATGGTGGGTTGACTCGTGAGCAACAATTCATGTTTGCAAAGATCGACATTGGTTTAAGGACTTTCAACCAATTGAAGGTGGATCTGTTGTGAAATGCGAAATGTTGCAACTGAACACATAAAGGGCATAGAATCTATTTTACTTACATTTACTTGAGGAAAATGTTTATGTTTGAAGAATGTTTAATATGTTCCAGGGATTTACAAGAATCTCGTGTCTAAAATTGTATTAAATAATTTTGGTTACAAACAAGTGTTAGAAAGTGACAAGTATATCTTATCAAGACATGATTCTTTTATGGAATTTGGAAATGTATGTGATGGAATGATTGAGCTTAATATTAATTATCCTTCTATTGATAATTTTGTTTGCATGGCTTCTACTAGTACTAGCAATAATTATTATACATCTAAATTATGGCATGCTAGACTATGAAACATTTATTACAAGAGATTAAAAGCCATGTCTAAAATGAGTTTAATTCTAGCTTTTGATATGCACAATAATGAAAAATGTAAAACATGCATGCTAACTAGAAACACTAGACAACCTTTCAAAGATGTTGTTACGGAAAGCAAGCTGTTGGATCTTATACATAGTGATTTATGCGATTTCCATGCAACACCTTCCCTTGGCAACAAAAAGTATGTTGTTACTTTTATTGATGATGCATCTAGATATTGTTATGTCCATTTGCAACATTCAAAAGATGAATCTCTTGATAAATTTAAAATTTATAAGCAACAAGTATAGCTACATAAAAATGAATTAATAAAAGTATTGCGTACTAAACCAGGTGGTAAGTATTATGATCCAATTTATTTTGAATCAATTGGAATAATACATCATACCACACCTCCTTATATACCACAACAAAATAGTGTAGCTGAAAGGAAGAATATGACTTTGAAAGATTTAGTTAATTATGTGTCGTCCTATGTTGGATTAAGTGAAGGGTTTCGGGTGAGGCAATGTTAACGACATGTTACATTTTGAACATAACTCCAAATAAAAGGAGTAAGAATACTCCTTATGAACTTTGGTGTAAAAAGGTACCAAATTTTAGTTATCTCAAACTTTGGGGATGTAGAGCAGTTGTAAGGCTCACTGAACCAAAACGGAAGACATTGTGACAACCCGAAATATTTGGATTAAACCAGGTCTAAATTGTAACCCTATTACAATGAAAACCTTGAAAACCATGAGAGCATAAGTGCATGTATATGGAAGTATACGCTTTGGAAATCACATACAAGGCAACCTCTTGAAAGTAAAGAAGTTTATCAAAGAAAAACTAGACGAATGGATTTGATTAAGAATCACAGAAAATAGCTATAAGAACTTGTATTATGTTGCAACCTTGAATGCTTGAAACATAGGGCCACCACTTTTAGCTTTCTAGGCACAAGAAACATATTCCTATTTCTAGAAATCATCCAAGACGTATATGTACAAAAGAATATCATCTAAGACCATAAATCCTTTTCATTAAGGCATGTATGGTCGTGAACTACCCTAGAAACTAAAAAGTTGTCGTGAACACCATCGTAAAGAGCTTTTGGCCGTGAACCACCTTGGTGGATCTTCATTTGGCCGTAAACACTAAAGGGAAAACTCGTTTGGGAGTAAACACTTCCCTAGGAAGTATCTTGAGAGTAAACACTTCCCTAGGAAGCACCTAGGGCATAAACACTATAAGGGATCCAAAATTTGGCCATGAACACTTCCCTAGGAAGAATATAAACCGTGAACACATTTACAGAAGGCATCAGCATGAACTCAAATCTAGGAGGCTTTTAGGCCGTAAACAATTTCATCCCATGTGGTTTACGACCATAAGATGTGAATAAGACAAATTATCTATCACATTTACATTTGACTTTATAATGCAACATCTCAACCATTTTCAAGGCTTTCACGAGTAAAAACATATTATCTATCAGATAACTAATCTAACACCATCTCAACCTTCATATACTTAATAGAACCATAAACCCCATTCACAAACTCTTTTCACATTCTGTGAACTCCAAAAATGACTCTCAAACATATACTAGATTCAAGTCTAAATTCTTCAAAGCATTCCCTAGTTCCTAGAAGTTCCAAGGTTCAAAGATTTTATCAAACTCTTCAAGTGTTAAGATTTGTGATGAGATTTGAAATCGAGTTTGAATGTAATCCAAGTATGAATTGAGTAAATGATTGAAACAATGAACACTGGAGTAAATAGAATCTTTTTTTCAGCTCGTATTATGCTTTTCAGTTTACAGAATATAATGACTAAACTGTAAATCTACGTTAAAAGCGATCCCTAGATCACTAGTACAGACCCCTATTTATAGGTGAACAAAAGCATAACAATCTTGAAAGGACTAAACGTTAAGCCTCGACTTTATAATGCCTTAGAAAAATAACTATACATACGAAGACCCCTACATACGGAGACTAAAGACTCTTCGTAACAAACAAACTGACTCTTCGACTATTACAACATTTAGCCCTAACAATCTCCTCCTTTGGAATCAAGGTCGAAGTCTTCAAGAAGTCAGTGATTGAACGACATACATCACCACTCTTCAGATCTCCGTGTACCAAGAGATAACCTTCTTTATCTCTTTCTTATCTCCTTCTGAGTTTCTCTTGCAGTGGTTCATACGAACAATTAAGTTCGTATATTGAGAGTTGTTGTACCTCTCCACTTCGCAAGTTTGAAACAAAAATCTCTTTGCTCTTCCAGCTTTATCTTTCCCAGCAAAATTTATCCCTAATGTTTTTAAGCAGATTTCACCATCTTCATATTTATTCAGCTCAGTTTGCTTCTTTGTTGGAGCCATTGGTGCAGTTATATCGATTCCTTTGACTATTGCAAGTTCTACATCAGTTTGAGCCAAGCATTCGAAGTAATTTTCCAAGAATATTTGTATGTGCTTGCATCCAAGGCTAAAAACATTAGGCTCAGTGTCTTGGAGATACGAAAAAGATTTGTCTTTAAGCATCAAGGCAGTATTGATGAGATCATATGTATTCATCAAAGGAAAGTCTGCAATAGTAAATTCTTGAAGTTTCCCACTTTCTCTTGCAACAGTGTATTTGATATTTTCAAACTTCCCATCGAAAATGACATCCCTTTTAATAGATATCACCTTTCGTATCTTCTCCAAAGACCAAATCTCTTCTGGAGCCTTTCCCAACACTTCATGTAATAGAATCTTCATCTTCTTTCCCTCTTCTATTTCAAGAGATTTTGCCTCAGCTTTAAACTGTGGCATTACGAACATCGTCTCGTTGATTAGGTAATCACGTTGACATAAATCAGAGTTTGTCACCATGTAGCTCTTCTTCGGAATCTTCTCAAAAGAATACATATGGTCAAACAGAACCTGGATTCAATGGTTTCGTAATTATATACCTTTGACAGATCACCCTTGTCAACCTTCGAACTATCCAAAGCTCTCTATCTCATGATACTTTGCGCGTGTCTCATTCTTTCTACTTCAGCTGCAACCTCAGCTTTCTTTTCTTTATTAGTCTTCTCAACAGCAATACCCTTGCCTTTATCCTTTATATTTGAAGCATCAACTTTAGTCGACGAAGATACATCAGTTTGGTTTCCAATAACAACCCCCTTCGTGATTGGCTTTCAAATTGGAACAGTTGTGATCACCGTTGAAGTAACTGGACCAGCAGAAACAACAATTGGCTTTGCCGCTACTTTCGAAGGAAACACCTTATCAACCACCTTCGCATCTTCTGTGGTTGTTTTCATCCCTTCGCAAGTTTTCACTTGTTCCCCATCCTTCGTTTGTTCTATCTTCTCTCCACCTTGCACCCCTGTGAAAACAGGTGGGCCATGTGATACAGTAGGTAAAAGGCTGGAAATTCGAAGCAATGGAGCAAGTTGCTTGTGTAAAATGGCTTCGAACTGAATAAACTTCTGGGAAAGGAATTCTTGTGAAATAATTGGAGAAACAGACTTCGAATATACTTCCTTTAATTCCTTCAACAAATTGACCAACTCTCCAAAGTTCTGTTCCACTTTGGCAAAAAGAGTTGTCAATGTTGGATGCATGTTTTCGAAAAGTTTGACATATCTGGTGACTGCATCACATATGATATCAATCTTCTGATTAGCCGAAGCATAATCTTGTTGTACGATTAGAACTTCCTTTTGTATATCTTCTCTAAGTTCTCGAATTTGTTGGTTGACATCCTGTCGTACCTTCTTTACTTCTTGTACGAAGAGCACATGACGCTCCTTCGTAACCACCTTCAAATCTTTCAGTTCTCTCACAAAATCTGCTCTCTGAGAATTGATTCGATTTTTAGTAGTAATATCATGATTTCCCACTTTTTCAAGCACTCTACTTTCTGAATCCCAAATGAACCCAGATACCTTCGAAACGACCCGACCTTCCATCAATTTCATCAAAGAATCAACCTCCAAGCTTGTAACCCCAACACCACCAACATCTGCTTGTGATTGCAAGATTGAATTCAATTTGGAATTCAGAATCTTGAATTGCTTCATCGTCATAAGCATATGGTTTGGAAAATCTTCTTCAGAGTTATCAAAGTGAAGATCTTCGAATGTTCCTCCAAAGCCTTCATTATCAGTACCAGCATCAGTGGCCATTGTTTCATCAACAGGTGAGGATGGGTTTGGTGGATCAGTAGATTGAGTAGAAAAAATCGTAGTGAACGGTTGATCCATAATTGACTGGAATGTTGGAGAATCAGTGGTTGAAGTAACTTGGGGTAAAGAGACAACAATATCTTGATCAACAGTTGCTTGTCGAACAACAAGCTTTGAATCACCAGGCTTCGAAATATTAACAGGAGGATTAGTCTCCACTTGTTCACACCACCCTTCGAATCCACAGGGGTGATTAATACCATGTTATCATTGGGTGAATTTTCTTCTTGAAGATTTGCCTCAAGCCCTTCATCAGTCCGTTGGTTCTTCTGTATGAATTTTGCAAGATCCTCAGCCCTTCGTTTCTTCGAAGATGGAGAAACAGGGGCTGGAACTTCTCGGACCATAACACACTGATGTGTTACTTGGGTTTTTCTAACAACCTGGGATGAAGATTTTCGCTTGAATTTGAGTCGGCGAAAAACCCCTGACTTGGATGGAATAGTCTCCTTCTCCTGAGACTCTTCAAAAATTGGTGTATCAGCAACAGTCACAGAAATAGTCGAATTAAGCTGTGGAATAAGTGCTTCGACTGTAGCAGGCTTTGGCTTAGGAGACTTCTTCTTTTTCTCTACCTTCTCTGGGTGTTCTGAAGACCAACCTCTGTCTTCTTAGTTTTCTTGGACTTTTTCTTGTCAGCTTCGTACAAAATACTAGTGACAACGGTTGTGTCTATCGTTTGAAGATAAGACAACAACACGTTATTTGTAGGACCCACCCTTTTGAGCATCGCATCCGGAATGCGAGCAATAGATGTAAAGATTCCAGGATCATCAGCAACCTCCTTCGGACATCCATACATATGAAATGAAGCTTTTTCTTCGTACTCTGGAACTTCAATCCTCTCCTTAGTGCAAATGTACTGAAGAATAAGACTCCAATATCTGGCACATGAAATCCCCTGCCTAACATTGGTCTTCGTAATGCTCGTTAAGAACTCCGTCCATAACTGTTCAGAATAATCAACTTGCAAATCATAATAAAGCCCAGCCACCATAGCATAGACTTCCATTCTCCCCTTGTCAAGACCCACTGTTCTTCCCGTAAGACAACGAAGAATGTCACACCCCCGAACCAGACGGCGGAAACGTCCGGGGGCTGTCGTGACTCAATTGCATACCATAACATTGAATATATATGAAACATAACAACATTCGTCACCATTCATTTCATATTACAACCAGTAGTGTTTACATATCATACATTGTTTTAACATTACATTCCCCAAAAATTAATTTGTTCAATTCATACAAAAATAAACTGCAACCGTCACTGAGTATGATTTTCCTTGATTCACTGGTTCCCTGAGAATACAAGTATTTTGAAAAACGTCAACATATGAAATGTTGGTGAGTTCATAAGTAGTGTTTGAAATCGAATGTTTGTATTGCTTGAAAAACCACCAGAAAATCCGATATTTTCTGAAAAGAAAAGCTTTCGAAAACGTTTGTGAAGATCCATAGGTATGCTTGTTTGTTTCTATACTTTTAAAAAAAATGTTCATTGAAGATGTATGCGTTTCAAATCTGTATGTAATAAAAACCCTAGGGAAACCCGATGTTCCCCTAGTTCTTTTGGAATCCATTAAGTTGCGTTGAAACCATTACGAAAATAGCAGTGTCAGTCCCAGGCGACGTTGGAAGGTTCTCGAGCAATGATTATTTACTACAAACCCGCATTACACAAACGCCCAGTTTATAGTTATACTAACGAACCCGAAGGTGTCGTCCGTACTAATCACGTTATCCAATCGCCCGGACTAAGTGTAGTCCCACATCCGAAGAGAAAGAGGTCACGAAGACCCCGGTGACTCCATTAACCGGTTGGGGAAAATATGCGTGCGAGGGGTCCCCGACCCGCCTCGTAAAATATGCAGACTCTTCTAGCAATACCAAGGACCCTTGGGGACCAGTGGTACAAGCCATTGAAAGTCACTCCACGTTGTGCCAAGTCGGTGAAACTCAGCACTTCGTAGAAAATATGTGTCTTCGGGCCTTAAGATCAGGTCATTGGGCTAGCTAGGCCCAACAAGCAAGATTTTACACTTTTGGGGCCCGAAGATGGTGCGTAGACGTCTGTGCACACTCGTATGTATATGTATTACCAAACGTTATTTGTATGATTCGTAGTGTCGAAGAGTTAGTAGTTGTAGATTTCCATTGGCTCGAGACCGAGCCAATTCGTTTAACAACGACTTTTGGTATTGTAATGAGTTGTATTTCGTTGATAGTCGAGGTGTCATTATTTGATCAAATTGTACATATTGAATTAGCTTTGAAATATTTCTGTTTTCAGCCCCTCATTATTTGTAAAATTTACATTTTCAACCCTTTTATTGTAACATTTCCCGGTTTGGTCCTTAAACTATTTTTCTTGACATTTTAACACCAAAAATTATTGAAATTAATATTTTCCAGCATATTTTTCATAGAAAACAGTTTAAGTCCCTGAAAATGCAGTTTTTCTCGGTTTTAGCCCTTCTTTTCGCAATTTTGACAATTTTGGCCCAAATTGGAAAATTTTTGCAACTTTGGTCCTTTTTAAATTTAAAAAGCATTTTAAACCTTTGACAAGGATTTGGGACACTTATAGTCCACTGTTTTACAGAAATTCACAGTTTTGGCCCTTCAAAACAGAAAAATTCGCATGTTGGGCCTCCTTGGGCCGAAATTTTCATTTTTAGCCCAATAAGCTTGAAATTTATGTTTTTAATCCTCTAATTGAATATAATTCCAGAAATAGTTTTATGGAAACTGTTTTGGCACATTTCATCCATCAGAATCTGTGAAATGTCAATTTGGGCCCTTAATTTTGTATTTTTCACATTTTTGGCCCAAAATGTGTGTTTTTAGCTTAAAGAAAATTGTTACTAACCACTTAGCTATTTTTTCTTGTATCACTTTATATGTAGAAATATATTTGAAGCTAAAATCATAAAACATAAGTTATATCTCGGTTTTGAGGGGTTTAATGGCTAGATCCAACATTAAAACACATAAAAGCATACATATAAGCATGGAAATCATACAAGGCATACAAACCACATATAGATCTACACTTTCACTTGTATTCCCCCCCCACAAAACTCATAAAAACAGAAAATAGGGGGTATGAAGCTCACCTTGAGGTGTTGGTTCGGTTTTGCAAGGAAAAATGGAAGGAAAATGAAGTGTTTTTGGCCTTGGCTCCCTTTGATGAAGATCTTGAGTTTTGAGATGATTCTAGGGTGTAAGATCACGATTTTTGTATAGATTAGGGAAGGATTTTGATAGCAAAAGAATTTAAACCGTAGATCTATGCATAATCTTACCTTAGATGAAGAATATTGTGGAGATTTCCTCTTGAAAGCTTCCTAGAACTCGAGATTTTGGAGAGGGAAGAGGAAGAAGTCTTGAGTGAATTTTAGAGAGAGTTTGTGAGTGTTTTGTGTGTGTGTGGTGATGCTCTCGGCCAAAACAAGAATGGGGAGGGAGAGGGAAGAATGGAAGTGATCTTTGAAGTGAAATGCATGGAGAAATGAGAATAATGCATGGATATCCTATGGGTAAAGATGAGGTGTCACTTGAAAGTCAACTCCTTCTTGGGTTTGGGCCTTGGGCCGAGAATGGGAAGGAAAAAAAAGATTTTTGGGCTTTTTGCTCCTAAGCCCAATATTAGTGTTAATTAGGGTGTGTTTTAAGTCTAAAGGAGTGTAGTAGGATTTTTATGTTTTTCTTGAACTAGTTTTAGGTTATTCATGTATCAAGGCTCTTAATCCATTTCATTCATGACCTAAAATGTTGGAATAAGTAAATATGGGTCCACTTAGAGTCCAATTAGGGTTCTAAGCCCATAATAGTCTAATTGGAAGCCTATTGGTCCACTTGGATCCAATAAGGAAGTTCTAGCCTAAATTAGACTTAATAAGAACTTCTAGGGTCTCCAATTGTTTGATGACTATTTGTAGTTCTAGCATGTTGTATTTGATTGAAGTTTTTGATTAACATTAACTTCAATGTATAGATTACATAGCTAAAAATTTACAGTTGTGACATCATCCCCCCGTTAGAGGGAATTTCATCCCGAAATTCTGTTTGAAAGCTAGATTTGAGAATTGCTAGAATAGGTGAGGGTACTTCTGCTTCATTTGATCTTCGCGTTCCCACGTGAATTCTGGCCCACGCTTTGCGTTCCACCGTACCTTCACGATCGGGATGCGACTTTGTTTAGTACGCTTCACCTCCCTGTCCATGATTTCGATTGGTTCTTCGACGAACAGGAGATTCTCATTGATTTCGATTTCGTCAAGAGGAATGACGAGAGTTTCATCTGATAGGCACTTTTTCAGATTAGAAACATGAAACACGGGGTGCACACCGTTTAGCTCCGTGGGTAGTTGTAGTCTGTATGCTACTGGACCTATTCGGGCGACGATTTCGAAAGGTCCAATGTATCGCGGGTTTAGCTTTCCTCGTTTTCCGAAACGTATAACTCCTTTCCAGGGTGAGACCTTCAACAATACTCGATCACCGACCTGAAATTCTAAGGGCTTTCGCCGTTTATCAGCGTAGCTCTTTTGCCGGTCACGCGATGCTTGTAATCGAGCTTTGATCTGGACAATCTTTTCTGTGGTCTCGCGAATGATCTCCGGTCCTGTCATTGCCCTATCCGACGTATGTGTTCTTGCTAGCTGGGTGTCACCTACTTCAGCCCAACATAACGGTGATCTACATTTACGCCCGTACAGTGCTTCGAAAGGGGCCACCTTAATGCTCGAATGATAACTATTGTTATATGAAAACTCGATCAACGGTAGGTGGGTATCCCAAGACTTTCCGAAGTCTATCACGCATGCACGAAGCATGTCTTCAAGCGTCTGAATGGTTCGTTCGCTTTGACCGTCTGTTTGTGGGTGATACGCGGTGCTCATATCAAGATGAGTTCCCATGGCCTTGTGGAGCGACTGCCAAAAGCGTGACGTGAACCTACTGTCCCTATCCGAGATGATAGATTTTGGCACTCCATGAAGTCTTACAATCTCTCGTAGGTACAAACGCGTCAGCCTCTCCATCTTGTAGGACTCTTTGATTGGCAGGAAATGGGCAGATTTCGTCAGTCGGTCGATTATTACCCATATGGTGTCCAATCCTTCCGACGTCTTGGGTAGCTTGGTCACGAAGTCCATAGAAATCCCCTCCCATTTCCACTCAGGGATTGCCGGTTGCTGTAACAATCCGGAAGGTTTCTGGTATTCCACTTTTACTTTGGCACACGTAAGGCACTTACTAACATAAGTTGCGATTTCCGCCTTCATGTTAGGCCACCAATAGTGCTGCTTAATGTCCAAATACATCTTGTCCGAACCAGGATGAATGGAGTATCGTGTCTTGTGGGCTTCCTGCATAACGGTCTCTCTGAATCCTCCGATTTTTGGAACCCAGATACGGTTCATGAAGTAGTATACCCCATTCTCTTTGACTTCCAGGTTCTTCTCCATTCCGCGCAATGCCTCGCTAGTTCTATTTTCCGCTTTCATAGCCTCTGCCTGGACTGATGCAATTTGAGTGGTCAGATGAGACTGAATGGTAATCGAGTGCGTTTTCGTACGGCGATTTGTGTATTCCTTCCGACTTAATGCGTCAGCCACCACGTTGGCCTTGCCTGGATGGTACTTGATCTCGCATTCGTAGTCGTTTAACAACTCCACCCATCTTCGTTGTCTCATGTTCAGCTCCTTCTGATTCAAGATGTGCTGGAGGCTCTTGTGGTCTGTGAAGATGGTGCACTTAGTACCGTACAGGTAGTGCCTCCAAATTTTTAGGGCGAAGACCACGGCTCCCAGTTCTAGGTCATGGGTCGTGTAATTTACTTCGTGCGTCTTTAGTTGACGGGACGCATATGCTATCACTCTTCCACGTTGCATGAGAACGCAACCTAAGCCTTGATTTGACGCGTCACAGTAAACTACAAAATCTTCCGTTCCTTCAGGTAGAGATAGTACAGGAGCGCTGCAAAGAGCTTGCTTCAAGGTTCGAAACGCAATCTCTTGTCGGTCTGTCCACTTGAATGGCACGCCCTTTTGCGTAAGCAAGGTAAGCGGCTTGGCGATCTTAGAGAAGTTTTGGATGAATCTCTTATAGTACCCTGCTAGGCCTAAGAACTGACGAATTTCTGTGGGCGTAGTCGGAGTTGCCCATCCTTCCACAGCTTTGACCTTAGAGGGATCCACATGAATTCCATCTTGGCTAACTACGTGGCCTAAGAAATTCACACTCCGAAGCCAGAACTCGCACTTGGAGAGTTTGGCGTAAAGCTTTTCCGTGCGCAGAGTCTCTAAAATTTGTCGGAGATGACGGCCATGCTCCTCCTTGCTTCGAGAATAGACGAGGATGTCATCGATAAACACAATGACGAAGTTGTCCAGGAACGGTCGACAGATTCGATTCATTAGGTCCATAAATGCGGCAGGTGCATTTGTTAGACCGAAGGGCATTACAACGAATTCATAATGTCCATATCGGGTTCGAAAAGCGGTTTTTGGAATATCCTCTTCTCGGACTTTGAGTTGGTGGTATCCGGACCGTAAGTCTATTTTAGAGAAATAGCTAGCTCCTTGGAGCTGGTCGAATAGATCATCGATTCGAGGGAGTGGGTAGCGGTTTTTGAAAGTGAGTTTGTTTAACTCTCTGTAATCGATGCTCATCCTGAAAGATCCATCCTTCTTTTTGACAAAGAGCACCGGAGCTCCCCATGGCGAGTAGCTAGGTCGGATAAATCCCTTGTCCAGAAGCTCACTGAGTTGGCTGGATAATTCCTGCATTTCAGCAGGTGCCAACCGATATGGGGATTTAGCGAGGGGAGTTGCTCCTGGAACGAGGTCGATTCGGAATTCAACCTGTCTCTCTGGGGGTACTCCTGGAAGATCTTCGGGAAACACGTCCGGAAATTCACACGCTACCGGAATGTCTTGGATGTTAGTTTCTTCTTTGGTCTTGTCCACTATGTGAGCCAAGAACGCCAAATTGTTCTTTCGCAAGTGTTTTTGCGCTTTGATGCACGAGATGAGGCGGAGATTCGTACTGGGTTTGTCTCCGTAAATTACTAGGGTTTCGTGATTTGGGAGACGAAGGCGAACGGCCTTCTCGTGGCACATAATCTCAGCATGGTGGGGGCTTAACCAATCCATGCCGATAATCACATCGAAACTCCTAATTGATACTGGCATTAGGTCTATTCGAAAGACGTGCTGGTTAAGGGTTAGGGTACATCCGATGTAGATCTCCCTAGTGGATTCGGTTTTCCCATTGGCCATTTCCACCGTATAGGTTTCATTTAGCTTCTGGGGTTATTGTTTTAGTAAATGTTTAAACTTCTCGCTTACGAAACTTCGCTCCGCTCCGGTATCAAATAAGATGCATGCATAAGTGTGGTTTAGGAGAAACGTACCGGTCACAACTGCGGGATCTTGAACTGCATCACTCTGACCCATAGTCAGCATTCTTCCTGTTCCTCTGTTTCCTGAGTTGTTGTTGTTGTTAGGGCAATCTCGACGGAAATGTCCCGTCCTTCCACACCCGAAACAGGTGTGGCTAGGCCCTGCGTTGTTGCCGCCGGCATTGGTGTTGTTGATGTTGCGGTGGTTGTTGTTGTTGTTCTGGTTGTTTCCCTGACTCTGGTTCTGAGAAGGATAAGTCCTGCAGAACTTTGCAGTGTGTCCCCTTCGGTTGCAACTGGTGCAATGGAACTCCTTACATTCTCCATGATGATGGAAACTACACTTATTGCACTTGGGAGCGCTACCAGAATAGGGCCTGGAAGCATTTGAAGCAGCTGAGGCTGGAGCATGTGAGGTGACTGGAACCGGCGCAGTAACAGCGTTAACTGCCACTGTTTGTTGCCTTTTTGAGGTCTCGGGGCCCTGACGCCCCTTTCTTTTCTGGTTCCATCCCTTCTTACCATCCCCTCCCTTCTTCTTCTCGGTCTCCACTGGTTTTTCGCCCTTTTTGTGGTTATGATCATATAGCCTCTTTGCCAATCTCTTCGCGCTGTCAAACGTTTCAGGGTTAGCAGCTATCACGTTCCCTTGAATGGGGGATGTCAGTCCCCAAATGAATCGTTCAATCTTCTTTCCCTCTGATGTGATCATACCCGGGCACAACAGGGATAGTTCGCTGAATCTCGATATGTAAGCATCGATGTTCCCATTCTGTACCGTGAGATTCCAAAGCTCCTGCTCCATCTTCTGTATTTCACCTCGGGGGCAGTACTCAGCCGTCAACATCTCTTTCATTTCCGTCCAGGGTATAGAGTTGGCAACAGGGAGTGTCATAGCTTCTATGTGGCCATTCCACCAAGTGAGTGCTTGGTCCACGAAAGTGCAGGCCGCGAACTTCACCTTCATCTGCTCGGGGCACTCGCATATCTCGAACACCGACTCTACCTTCTCGATCCATCGCTTTAGGGCGATCACTCCCCCAGTGCCGTTGAAAGTTCGGGGTTTAGCGTTCGCAAAATCCTTGTAGGTGCACGTTTTAGTGAGCCCTTGGTTCGTCCCGTTGTTCGAACTTCCGGAGCCTTGACCATTGCCTCCTCCGTTGTTTCCTCGGTGAAGTTGTGCCATAGCTGCCGTGACCGCAGCAGACACGGCTGCCTGGAAAGCAGTGGAGTCAACTTCGGGCGGGGTTGGTTCGGGATTTCCGCGAGTAGCTGGGCGAGGCATCTTTCTGTCATGAAACGGAAAGATGTTGAGTGTACGTGGTTTCGGTGAGGTTATGATCCTACTAACTAGGTGTAGGGTACGAACCTAAACATTACTATCATCAAGCATACAATCATAACGCCTCAACACATAACAACTGAGAATATCATAGCAAGACACACAAAAGTTTATTAATATTATCCGCATTTAGTACAAGAAAATTTGCTCGTAGGAGCATACATAAGTAATACTAATCCGACAGCATAACGGCTCCATGAGTAGTGTAGTCACTTAAACATAGAGCCGAAGTACATAACATAGTTACTAATATCCTACTACGATAGGTCTATCCCTAACCGCGATGAGCTGCGTCAGGAGGTGGTGCCGAAGATGTGGACGCTCCCTGAAGACGAGCCACCAAGCGTTCTGCATCCTGGAGTCGAGATTCCCACCTTACCTGCCTCATGTGAAACTCCCGGAGGACGTCGCGCGTCTCCTGTTCCGCACGCTCGACCCTAGTCCACAGCTGGCGTACTTGATCAGCAGTGTCCTGAGCAAGGTCGCCGGTGTCCCGTAATCGTCTCACCATGACCGGTAGGGCTCGGTCGGCCGGTCCTCCGTCCCTCAAGTCAAAGAACTCACGTGACATGCCGAACGGGGGTCGTTGTCCCTGATGTCTGCTCCATCTCCAAAGATCAATGCCCCAAGGAGGGGTAGGTCCAGTGGGTCCCACACGATAAGCAGGCACCCTGATCGGGTAAGGGGGATCGATGACCTCGGACTCTGCGTCCGAATCACCCCCTTCGCTGTCATCAAGCTCCTCTCCGAAAGGTTCTTCGTCTTCCTCGGGTTCGGCAGGCTCGCCCTCGACTTCTGCCTCCGGTTCCCCGTCTGATTCCTCTTCGGGGTCCTCCTCAGGTTCTTCTTCAGGCTCTTCCTCAGGCTCCTCCTCCTCTAGCCACCCGTTGTTTCCCTGATTAGGGAAGTAGGGGTCTCCAGGGTGATGAAAACCAGCCATGCTGTCTGCGCGAGTACGTAATTATGCTACATTATTCCTAGGGTACTATGACTATTGTACAGACTAAGCAAACATTCTTTGTTTGGGTGATAAAGGGTATAGTTTTAGGTTCCCTGGCTATTCCGATTTCATCAAGACGTGTGTTAGTTTTACCTTGGAGAGAATGTAGTTGATCAGGCTACATTCACTCCTTGGTATCACTAAGAACAGTCCCGAGTTAACCGAGATACCAGCATTATGGTGTTTGATTCAGCGTTAGGTCCTTACTCCTAATGCAAGCAAGTGTATTTTATTTATTTGTTTTGTTCAGAGTTATGTTAGTCCTTCTTTTTGGTTTATAGTTGCATATCAATGTATGGCTCGACATGCTAGTTCACTATAAACAAAGCTCTGATACCAACCTGTCACACCCCCGAACCAGACGGCGGAAACGTCCGGGGGCTGTCGTGACTCAATTGCATACCATAACATTGAATATATATGAAACATAACAACATTCGTCACCATTCATTTCATATTACAACCAGTAGTGTTTACATATCATACATTGTTTTAACATTACATTCCCCAAAAATTAATTTGTTCAATTCATACAAAAATAAACTGCAACCGTCACTGAGTATGATTTTCCTTGATTCACTGGTTCCCTGAGAATACAAGTATTTTGAAAAACGTCAACATATGAAATGTTGGTGAGTTCATAAGTAGTGTTTGAAATCGAATGTTTGTATTGCTTGAAAAACCACCAGAAAATCCGATATTTTCTGAAAAGAAAAGCTTTCGAAAACGTTTGTGAAGATCCATAGGTATGCTTGTTTGTTTCTATACTTTTAAAAAAAATGTTCATTGAAGATGTATGCGTTTCAAATCTGTATGTAATAAAAACCCTAGGGAAACCCGATGTTCCCCTAGTTCTTTTGGAATCCATTAAGTTGCGTTGAAACCATTACGAAAATAGCAGTGTCAGTCCCAGGCGACGTTGGAAGGTTCTCGAGCAATGATTATTTACTACAAACCCGCATTACACAAACGCCCAGTTTATAGTTATACTAACGAACCCGAAGGTGTCGTCCGTACTAATCACGTTATCCAATCGCCCGGACTAAGTGTAGTCCCACATCCGAAGAGAAAGAGGTCACGAAGACCCCGGTGACTCCATTAACCGGTTGGGGAAAATATGCGTGCGAGGGGTCCCCGACCCGCCTCGTAAAATATGCAGACTCTTCTAGCAATACCAAGGACCCTTGGGGACCAGTGGTACAAGCCATTGAAAGTCACTCCACGTTGTGCCAAGTCGGTGAAACTCAGCACTTCGTAGAAAATATGTGTCTTCGGGCCTTAAGATCAGGTCATTGGGCTAGCTAGGCCCAACAAGCAAGATTTTACACTTTTGGGGCCCGAAGATGGTGCGTAGACGTCTGTGCACACTCGTATGTATATGTATTACCAAACGTTATTTGTATGATTCGTAGTGTCGAAGAGTTAGTATTTGTAGATTTCCATTGGCTCGAGACCGAGCCAATTCGTTTAACAACGACTTTTGGTATTGTAATGAGTTGTATTTCGTTGATAGTCGAGGTGTCATTATTTGATCAAATTGTACATATTGAATTAGCTTTGAAATATTTCTGTTTTCAGCCCCTCATTATTTGTAAAATTTACATTTTCAACCCTTTTATTGTAATATTTCCCGGTTTGGTCCTTAAACTATTTTTCTTGACATTTTAACACCAAAAATTATTGAAATTAATATTTTCCAGCATATTTTTCATAGAAAACAGTTTAAGTCCCTGAAAATGCAGTTTTTCTCGGTTTTAGCCCTTCTTTTCGCAATTTTGACAATTTTGGCCCAAATTGGAAAATTTTTGCAACTTTGGTCCTTTTTAAATTTAAAAAGCATTTTAAACCTTTGAAAAGGATTTGGGACACTTATAGTCCACTGTTTTACAGAAATTCACAGTTTTGGCCCTTCAAAACAGAAAAATTCGCATGTTGGGCCTCCTTGGGCCGAAATTTTCATTTTTAGCCCAATAAGCTTGAAATTTATGTTTTTAATCCTCTAATTGAATATAATTCCAGAAATAGTTTTATGGAAACTGTTTTGGCACATTTCATCCATCAGAATCTGTGAAATGTCAATTTGGGCCCTTAATTTTGTATTTTTCACATTTTTGGCCCAAAATGTGTGTTTTTAGCTTAAAGAAAATTGTTACTAACCACTTAGCTATTTTTTCTTGTATCACTTTATATGTAGAAATATATTTGAAGCTAAAATCATAAAACATAAGTTATATCTCGGTTTTGAGGGGTTTAATGGCTAGATCCAACATTAAAACACATAAAAGCATACATATAAGCATGGAAATCATACAAGGCATACAAACCACATATAGATCTACACTTTCACTTGTATTCCCCCCCCCCCCCCACAAAACTCATAAAAACAGAAAATAGGGGGTATGAAGCTCACCTTGAGGTGTTGGTTCGGTTTTGCAAGGAAAAATGGAAGGAAAATGAAGTGTTTTTGGCCTTGGCTCCCTTTGATGAAGATCTTGAGTTTTGAGATGATTCTAGGGTGTAAGATCATGATTTTTGTATAGATTAGGGAAGGATTTTGATAGCAAAAGAATTTAAACCATAGATCTATGCATAATCTTACCTTAGATGAAGAATATTGTGGAGATTTCCTCTTGAAAGCTTCCTAGAACTCGAGATTTTGGAGAGGGAAGAGGAAGAAGTCTTGAGTGAATTTTAGAGAGAGTTTGTGAGTGTTTTGTGTGTGTGTGGTGATGCTCTCGGCCAAAACAAGAATGGGGAGGGAGAGGGAAGAATGGAAGTGATCTTTGAAGTGAAATGCATGGAGAAATGAGAATAATGCATGGATATCCTATGGGTAAAGATGAGGTGTCACTTGAAAGTCAACTCCTTCTTGGGTTTGGGCCTTGGGCCGAGAATGGGAAGGAAAAAAAAGATTTTTGGGCTTTTTGCTCCTAAGCCCAATATTAGTGTTAATTAGGGTGTGTTTTAAGTCTAAAGGAGTGTAGTAGGATTTTTATGTTTTTCTTGAACTAGTTTTAGGTTATTCATGTATCAAGGCTCTTAATCCATTTCATTCATGACCTAAAATGTTGGAATAAGTAAATATGGGTCCACTTAGAGTCCAATTAGGGTTCTAAGCCCATAATAGTCTAATTGGAAGCCTATTGGTCCACTTGGATCCAATAAGGAAGTTCTAGCCTAAATTAGACTTAATAAGAACTTCTAGGGTCTCCAATTGTTTGATGACTATTTGTAGTTCTAGCATGTTGTATTTGATTGAAGTTTTTGATTAACATTAACTTGAATGTATAGATTACATAGCTAAAAATTTACAGTTGTGACAAAGAAAAATCCCAAACAAAAAATTCCATACCGTGGGTAAGCTGGATTTCCTGAAATCACTTATTCTCGTTAATGGGGGTTGATGACCCATCTCGTTGAACATAAAAAAATCCGTGGATACGTGAATTCCACATTTGGAGAAGTGTTTTGAATCCCCAAAATTTTGCAAAACAATCTCTTTGACACCCGAATTCTTGTTTCATTCACCATGGTAAACTCCACACTTTCAGTAACTTTGTTGTAAGATGTTGTTGATCCAGCCTTGGACAACCAAGACATCGGAACCGGAAAAGAATCAAACATTTCTTTTGAAAGAACTGAATTCTTCAAAGTAACCACCAACATCTTTAGTTCATCCGGATACTTGGATAAATCCGACTCCACTTGATAATTCGAACCCTGGATCTTCAAAATTGGAACAGAAAAAACTTCTTCAGTTGTTGGTGATGACGGAATAGGTTCTTGCACTGGAGTCGCTGTTGTTAAGAGTTTGAAGAAGATTGATTGCAGAGAGAATTTGTAAGTATGATAGTATTTGATCGCATAAAGTGATAAGGATCCCTGAATTCCCTTTTTATATGTAACCCTAGAATTTTGAATTTCAAGCGGGATGCATTAAATGCTTGCTGACATGGCCCCTTGAAATACAGACCTCAACTCCAAAAAAATAGGCACTCATCAAAAAGTAACAAACGTAACTGTCAGCAAGCCTATAAAATCGTATCGTATACCATACGTCACCAAACGACAGGCTGTTTTGTTTGCCCCAAGAGAATTGTAACCGTCGGAACCCTTCAGAATAGAAGTAAGGCTCTTTCACTTTTGGGTTAAAAAGCAAAGTCATATGCCAGAATTTCGAAATCATCAACCTGAGTTGGTATTACTCAAAACCTCAAGGATTTCGTGCGTGATGTGTTCCAAAAAAATTTAGATAAGAAACAAATGAAAGTTTTGGATTATGATTTGACACAAAAACAGTTAAATCCCGAGCAAAGATTACTTCGAAAATTATCAAGAGAGATAATCAACAGCTTGTTTGGTTTCCCGTGAATTACAATCGACAACTTGTAGAGAAGTTTTGAAGGGTTTCTTTTATAAGGCAAATGGGTGGCTTCAAAAATTTCGTTACATATCAACCTAAACATAAGGTGAGTAAGTGTAACTGAAATTATTTGTTTGACCAGTGTAGTCAATGACAAATTGGTTTAGAATAATATTCAAAGTAACAAGGATTTTTGAAGTATACTCACACGGAAATCATATTCATGAAAAAATATTATGCTGGATCTTGTTAGGAACAAACATCGTAGGCTTCGAATGCTTGATCAAGACCACTCAAAAAGAATGAATACGATTTGGAGTATAAAAGGTTGGTACTGAAACAAATGTTTCGTAAGTTCTGGAACAAAGTTCCCCGTCAATTCCTTAATTGGTTGGATTTTTGGGTTTCTCTTCCATCACGGTCTCATGATGTTAGATCATAAACACAGACTTGTGATTTGTCTAGGTTTTGATTGGTTTGATCAAAGACCTCAAGGAAAAATCTCTTCGAAAATTTAGATTGAAAGAATTGTTTGGTATAAAAAGATTGGTTAAGAAGCGAAGTGTACCTCTGTTATAATGGACAAAACAGAAAACTCTTAACTCCAATGAGAAGAGTAAGGTAGCTCAGTCGACTAATGTGAATTTAAGCCTGATTGGGAAAAACCCTCTGTATGAAAGATTCATTAAGGCTTTCAGTTTTCACACAATGAGTCTTGTTGAGGCTTTTGGTCTACATACAGCAGCATGCTTCTAGGGACAGCTTAACTAGTTATGAAAATTGAATAAAAGTAATGTACCAGCCCTAGAAATGCCAGACAAGAAGTCATCTAATGTTATCGTCATAAACTCTTTTGCTTTGCATGCTTCCCATCAAACATACGAATACGAAGCATTCGAAGAGTTGACTTTGAACAGTAACCTTTGAATAAGACCTTCTTCAAAGAAAAAAACACAAGAATGCGAAGCATTCGAAGAGTTGACCATGAACAGTAACCTCTGAATGAGGAACACTTTTTAAGCTAACTGTCCTTCAGCGCACTGAAACATTCTGACCCATCACTCTTCGCTTTTGTCGCATGAAATTGAATTTCCATCAATCATTCCCAATCCTTCGAAAATACGAAGAAATGATTTTTCATCCAATGCCTTTGTGAAAATATCTGCTAGTTGTTCCGTTGTTTTCACAAAATGAACTTCAATATTTCCTTCTTCCATATGATCTTTTATGAAATGATATCTGAGAGCAATGTGCTTAGTCTTCGAATGTTGCACAGAATTATGACAATTTCTTATTGCACTTTGTGAATCACAATATAAAGGAATCTTTTTCATATTTATAGCATAATCACGTAATTGACTTTGAATCCAAATAATTTCTGATGTACACGCAGCAGCAGCAACATATTCAGCCTCGGCAGTAGAAATCGAAACACATGTTTGCTTCTTTGATTGCCAACTGACCAATTTTCCATCTAGTAATTGACATCCACCAGTTGTGCTTTTTCGATCAAGACTGCATCCTCCCAAATCAGCATCTGAATAAGCTTGAGTAAAGAACCCTGTTTTCGAAGGGTACCACAAACCTAACGAAGTACTGCCTTTCAAATATCGGAAAATATTCTTCATCGTCGTTAGATGTGGTTCACGTGGATTCGATTGATACCTAGCACAGGTACAAACAGAAAACATAATATCAGGTTGACTGGCAGTTAAGTATAATAATGACCCTATCATGCTTCTATACAGAGTTAAATCAATAGCATATTTGTCTAACGAAGGAGTTAGCTTTATGCCCGTTGCCATTGGTACTCGTAACCTTCTGCTATTCATCATTCCAAATTTTTCCAGCAGATTCTTCGTATATTTATCCTGATTAATGAAGATGCCTTCTCTGTTTTGACGAATATTTAAACCCAAAAAATTATTAATTTTTCCCATCATACTCATTTCGAATTTGCTTTTCATCAAGTCTTCGAATTCTTTAGACAAAGCAGGGTCAGTAGATCCAAATATTATATCATCAACATAAATTTGAACAAGCATCAGGTGACTCCCAACTTTCTTTCGAAATAATGTGGGATCAACTGATCCTTGTTTAAATTTTGATTGTTTCAAAAATGATGTTAAAGTTGCATACCATGCTCTTGGTGCTTGTTTTAACCCATATACAGCTTGATCTAAAATGTAAACATGATCAGGATGTTCGTTATTTATAAAACCTAGTGGTTGTTCAACATAAACCATTTCTTCAAGTTCGCCGTTTAGGAATGCACATTTTACATCCATTTGATAAACGTCGAAATCTTTATGAGCTGCATAAGCCAGAAAAATATGAACAGCCTCGAGTCTTGTGACAGGGGCAAATGTTTCTTCATAATCAATTCCTTCTTGTTGAGAATATCCTTTAACAACAAGTCTGGCCTTATTTCGAATAATATTTCCATCTTTTTCAGTTTTGTTTTTGAAAATCCATTTAAGTCCAACAATTGAAACATCGACAGGTTTAGGAATTAATCTCCAACCCTTGTTTCTTTCGAATTCAGACAATTCAGCTTGCATAGCAACAACCCAATCAGAGTGTTCCAGTGCAACCTTAAATGTCTTTGGTTCGATTTTGGAAATAAAGACATTAAACATGCATAGCTCTTTGTGATTATTGAGTACCTCATTTCTCGCATGAAGTTGAGCGCTTGTCAATACACCCGCTTGAGGATTTCCAATTATTTGTTCTTTTGGATGATTTCTTGTCCATTTTGCCATAGGCGGATAAGCACGATCAAAGTCCAAAGGTGCATCTTCGAACATATCATCGTTTTCTGATCCATTTATTGAACATTTATCCTCAGCATCATCAAAATGCTCCTCTTCGAGTATTGGTTCCCCCTCGAGTATTGGCTCCCCCTCGAGGATTGGCTCCCCCTCAACATCAACATTGGTAGACATATTATCTTCATCGTACGAATGCTCCTCCTCAACCAAAGTGTTCGAATCCAAGTGCTCCCCCTCCACTCGACCATCAGGTATTTCATTTGGGTTCGCCTGCGAAAACGACATTGATTCATCATCAAACTTCGAATATTCTGATTGTTGATTATCTGGTGCATTTCTTTCTACGTCAATTGCATGATCTGAAACACCAAAAATCAATTCATAATCAATATCATCCATTTCTATGGGTTCATTCTCATTTTGAAAGTTATGCAAAATAGGATAATTTGAAAATTGAAGATTAGTTTTCTTAAGATAATAATCATCAAATGTCAAATTGAATGTTTCTTCCACTTTGCGAGTTCGTTTATTTAACACTCTATAAGCTACAGAGTTGTATGAATATCCCAATAAAATTCCTTCACCAGCTTTTGTTTGAAACTTCGAAAGATTATCCTTGAGATTCATTATGAAACACCTGCATCCAAAAACATGGAAGAATTTGACATTAGGTTTTCTATTATTGATTATTTCATAAGGAGTAACATTAAACCGTCTTTGAATGAATGATCTATTTTGAGTAAAGCAGGCAGTTGACACAGCTTCAGCCCAAAGATATTGAGGTAAATTCGAATATGCCAACATTGTTCTTGCGGCTTCGCATAATGATCGATTTCTTCGTTCAACTACACCATTTTGTTGCGGTGTATATGGAGATGAGAAATTATGAGAAATGCCTTTCTCCACTAGAAATGAATCCAAAACACGATTTTTGAACTCAGTTCCATGATTGCTTTTAATTTTTCGAACTGGCTTCTTCAACGAAATTTCCATTTTCTTTATAAAATCAATCATCACTTGTGAGACTTTAGATTTTAACCTGAGAAAGTAAACCCACGTAAATCTTCAAAAATCATCCACTATAACTAGAAACGTACCTTTTCTTGTTAAGAGTAGCAACTCTTGAAGGACCACATAAATCAATATGCAAAAGTTCCAGTGGTTCAACAATCTTCGAATCTACTGTTATTGAATGACCTTGTTTGTGTTGTTTTCCTACTTCGCAAGCTGCACACAAACTGTCATTATCATATTTAAGAATGGGTAATCCTCTTACCAGATCTTGTACCACAAGTTTGTTGATGTTTCGAAAATTGAGATGTGATAGTCTCCTGTGCCATAACAAGCTTACATCGGCATCAACCTTCGAAAGTAGACACAAAGCAGGTTTGCCTACCATTGGATTGATGTCCAATGTAAACATATCACCTTTCCGTTTTGACTTGAGTAAAACTTCGTTTGTCTCAACATTCGAAATGACACTTCCTTCTTCATTGAAAAGAACTTGATTTCCAGTTCCCACAACAAGTTGTGAAACACTTATCAAGTTATGTTGTAAACCTTCTACAAATGAAACTCGATTGACAGTGAATTTTCCATTCGTTATCTTTCCATAACCCTAGACTTTGCATTTATGGTTATTTACAAATTTAACCACTCCACCATTCTCTAGGCTTCGAAAATCACGTAAGTTTTCCTTCTTCCCAGTCATGTGACGAGAGCAACCGCTATCGATATACCATTTGTTGTCATATTGCTCGTCACAAAGTACCTGCGATTATTGAAAAATTTTAGGTACCCAAGACTTTTTGGGTCCATTTATATTAGGTTTCTTTTCCCATTGTAAAGTATAACCATTAACCCAATCACAAACTCTAGTTTTGATACTGTCAACAAAGTTAACTTCTTCATTCAAAGGGTCAAATATATGAGATTTTACTGTTTTCAAATTTTCACTGACTGTTCCCTTCGCATTTTGAGTCTGTGCTATGACAGTCTTCGCTTTTGTGACCATTTTCCATGCTTTGAATGAAATATTGGATTGCTTTGATGATGAACTGCCATTCATTGAAGGATTTGCATACTTTTCATATGCTTCATGTATCTGTTCTTTCGAAAACTTACTTGATTGATACATTTTTCCCTTTCCTTCCAACCAATGATCAATATGTCTTTTAGTTGTTATACCCTTCGCATTTGAAGCTTTTTCAGCTTGTTTCTTTGGAAGATTAAAACAATTTGCTGAAAATGGAACATAATCCACTTTTGGTTTTGAAAGATATGATTCATGATAAGACAAATTTATTTGTGATTTTGAAATCTGTTTTTCAACCTTTTTCTTGGAAGTGTTGTTATTGGTTCTTTAGAAAATGTTGTTTGCTTATTTCTTTCAGAGAATTGTTTAGGTTTTTGAAAATCTTTTCTAAAACGAGTTTGTTTATTTGAAAATGAAGCATTTTTCTTTTCAAAAATTTGACTATTTGATTTTCCTTTAGACATAACTCGATTTGTGTTATTAAGAACTTTCTTTTCTTTTGAAAAATTTATTGATGTCATATTTAATGACTCAATGGTTTGCCAAAAAATTGTTGTTCTTGCTTGTCTTTTTGAGATTTTATATTCTTTTGAAAAATTTTCAACTTGTTCTTTAAACTCCTTTGAATTGAATTTTATCGCTTTGTTAACTTCTTTAATTACTGGTTTAACAAATTCTTTCTTTGTCAGCACATTTTCAGTTGTATTAACCAACTTCTTTTCAACTTTTGATTTTTCAACCCATGTTCGTTTTGGTTTTTGACGTTGAAATGTATATGAGTTCATTGTTAGATTGTTTACAACCGTGCTTTGATTTGCGAAGAAACTTTCATCAGAAGTTTTCTTATTGTCCTCCTCCAACAAATTTTTGAGTTCAGGCCTTATATTTTCAACATTATCTGTTGTTACGAAGACTTGGTTTGGGAACACAATATCATCATTGCATTTGAAGATTGGATAAACCACGGTATTTGATTCAAGATAATGAGCACCTTTTTCTTTAAGAATTTTCTCAAACTCTTGTGAATCCATATAAACCTGATCGACAACAACTCGAGGAATTTCAACCTCTTTCAGACTTTTCTTTGTCTTCGAATGATTTGTTTCTTCCTCATTGTCACTATCATCTGTTTGACTCTCTCGTATGTCCACAAAATCCATATCACAAACTTTCGAAGTTGAGGGTTGATCAGTGTCAATTTTCACCAATAATTCCTCACATTTATCTTTCCTTTTAAAAGAATTTGTAACATTTATCACAAACAACTGGGAACAATCTACATCCTCTAAATCACTAATTTCACTAATATTATCAGAATTATCTTCAATATCAGCAAAATTAGATTGAGAATTAGATGTAGAATTCTCAGTCTTTTTCAAAATTCGAATTTGTTCAGATTTGGTCAAGGTCTCATTAACAATTTTTACTAAGTCATCAGCATCAAGACACTCTTCGACTTTAACAATTCCATATCTAAACCTATCATCTGGAACTTTGTTAAAATCAGCTATTTCTTTTTCGCAATCATATGAAACATTATCTACCTTAGCACTTTCGTAAGCTAAAAATGGTAGTAACTTTCTATGTTGTTCCTTACTAATCTCACTAGAATGATGCAATTTAGTTAATTTTCCATAGAGTCTTTTTGCACAATTACAAAAAATATTACGCTGTGCCAGTAACAAATTTATTTCTCTAGCTAAATTCTCCTTATCTGCCATAATATTTGAAACTTGCAATTCTAGATAATCAATCCTAGTGACTTTCGAATCTAGCTTCTTTCTTGTCTCTAGTAATTGATCATTTAACTTTTTCGCCTCATTGCTAGCAGATATGACAAGTGAATCAAAGTAAGTAACAGTTTCATCAAAAGATACTAATTCAAAATTGTATGCAGAAACTGGAATATTAAAAGATTCAAGAATGTTACGTACCTTTGTTGTCATAGGCGACTTGTCAGTAGACTTAGATACGAAGCACTGCCCACGCACTTCATAAGTCTGCTCTTCATCCGAATCCTCCTCAAGTTTTGCAAACATGGCTCCATGTGATGGATTCCTCATCTCTTCATCATCAGAGCCCGAAGACCATATTTGATATGTTCCATCTGATTCATTTTCTCCATGAGCCACCAAAGACAAATTCTTTGCTCTTGACTTTACTTCCTCCAGCTTCTCAGTATAATAAGCTTCATCCTTTGTTTTGTATTTCTTTTCCTCCTTCTTTCTCAACATACAATCCAGTGCCAAGTGATTAGCACCATTGCAATAGTGGCAATCAATCCCAGTGTCACCCTTTCACTTCTTTTCCATTTTCTCCACTCCATTCTTCAAATCCTTCTTTTCTTCCTTCATCTTCTCAACCATTCCACTTTTGTTCTCAAAACTTCCCTTCGAATCTGATGACTTGTTCTTTGTATTAAAAGGTTTCTTAAAAAATTTCATTACTTGACTGTTTGAGTAAAAATCCACAGCTTCATCATCAGAATTCATCAGAAATCCTTCTTCTTCATCAGACTTTGATTTTTCACTCTCTTTTTCTGAAACCTTCGAAATTAGAGCCAATGGACCACCAAGACTCGCCATTGCTTCGTCAACTATTTCATTAACCTCATTTTCATGAGATTTCAATTGATTATATAAGTCATTTAAAGTCGAAGTGTCAAAGCTCTGATGGTTTTTCACCATCATACTTACACTCATCCATTCCTTTCGAAGTCGCATCACAAATATCAAGTTGAACTCCACTGATGACCTTATGATACCATAACGATTGCAACGGTAGATTAACTTGTTGAACCGATCATAATATACTTCAATGGATTCAGACTCCTTCTGTTTGAAATCATTGAGTTCCACTGGACATTGTTTCACAGAAGTGATCTTCGTCTTCTCACTGCCTTGAAATTTATCTTTGAGGTTGTTCCAGATTTCTTTAGCTGTTGTGCAAGTCCTGACATAGTTGTACACAACAGGAGGCAAAGCACCTCTTAATTCCCTCATACACCTCTTCTCCAGCTGTTTCAGACGATTAGATTGATTATCAACCTCTGAATTGGTTGAAGATGAACCAATTGGCTGAACTATTGCAGGTGGATTGATTTCGCCTGAAATACAATTCCATAGTTCCTCATCCAATCCATTCAAGTAGTCTTGCATACGATCTACCCACTGATCATAATATTCCGGAATTAGCATCAGAATCTTTGTGGATGATCCAAGCAGATGAGAAAATGATGTCATGGAGTTGAGATTGAATAACGCCATTGTTGTACGGAATGAAAACTTAAGATTTTGATGAAAACTTGGAGAATTTGAAATCAAATTTTATGATTCAGATTTGAATCATAAAACAAACACTCGATTCACAAAAACTTTTGCAGAATCAAATCCTAGACCTAGATCTAGAAGAATTTTTCACACACAAAAAGAACGGAAACTTTTTGAATCAAACAACAGACTCAAAAACCTTTTTGAACGTATGAAAATCAGATCACAGAAAGGAGTCTTGCTCTGATACCAATTGATGAGATTTGAAATTGTGTTTGAATGTAATCCAAGTATGAATTGAGTAAATGATTGAAACGATGAACACTGGAGTAAATAGAATCTTTTTTTTCAGCTCGTATTATGCTTTTCAGTTTACAGAATACAATGACTAAACTGTAAATCTGTGTTAAAAGCGATCCCTAGATCACTAGTACAGACGCCTATTTATAGGTGAACAAAAGCATAACAATCTTCCAAGGACTAAACATTAAGCCTCGACTTTATAATGCCTTAGAAAAATAACTATACATATGAAGACCCCTACATACGAAGACTAAAGACTCTTCGTAACAAACAAACTGACTCTTCGACTATTACAACATTTAGCCCTAACAATTTGAACTCCTCATCATCTCTCCAAATCATCCACCAAATCAAACCAAGGTGAGCTTCATACCCCTCTTTTAATGTTTTCTTTGTTTTTGGGGGAGGATACAAGTCAAATGTCTTGTTAAATCATGGTATAATTGCTTGTCTATGTGTGTATGTTATGTTGTATGTGTTTAAAGTTATGAACTACATATAAATAGTCCAAGAACTCGAGATTTTGGGTTAAGTCTCAATAGTTTGGACAATATTTCACATCTTATTTATTGATTTGAAAGAAAAACTAGTGCTTATTTGAACTATGAACTACTTCACAAAACCTTATATTAAGAACAACAAGGAATTGTTTCAGAATTTGCTTAAACAAAGTTGTTGATATAAAATTTTGGAAGATGCAAAATTATAAAAATTTTATATTACTGTGGACCATTTTCGGCCAAATATATATATATATATATATATATATATATATATATATATATATATATATATATATATATTAGGGCTATTTTGAAATACTGGAAAATTTTGAGTTATTAATGAATATTCCAATTAAAATGAGCCAAAAATGGAACTATTTGATAAATGAGGGCCATTTTGAACATTTTCTTAAAAACGAGTCTAAAATGAGTCTTTTAGAAGAAATGAGCCATTTCAAACAATTCTCGTATTTTTGGATCACTCATGACATTTTTCACAAATGTGGGTCTTAATTGATAATTTATAAAAAGAAGGGCCACTTTTGCAAATATCGATAGTATTGAGTCATTTATGAAATATATATTATTCAAAATGTATTAATTTCAATATACAAAATGAAACACCGAGTCAACGACCACAACTAAGGTTACGAAACGAAACAAAACATCTAGTCAACAAGTACATCTATTGTAATTTATTAAATAAATAACGGAGTTCAAGTATTTGCGTAAATATCTGTTAGTATTCTAGTCAGACGCATCTTCACAGTACCTATATAATTGTAACACCCGAAAATCAGAAAGACCAAGAAAGGAAAGAAAACCCTAAGTCAAAGGGGGGGGGAGGTCAATTCGTCAAGTCCAAGGAGGAACTCGACGAGTCCGAGCGAGATCCGGGTCGAGGAGTAAGTGACCGACTCAGCGAGTCGGAGTATGGACTCGGCGAGTGTTGTCTGAACAGGGAAACCCTAAATCCGGGACTTTGTGCACTATTTAAGCACCTCATTCTTCTCCTTAGGGTTCCTTTACACCTCCTCTCATCCAGAACATCGAACCCTAGCCGCCATATCCGTTTTTTAGCAAAGATCTAGCCTTGGAGTTATGATTTGAAGCTTGGAAGTGAAGGAAGTTCATAGTGGTACAAGAGGAAGCCTTGGATCCTGAGTTGGTGTGGCTTTTCAGAGAATTTGAAGGTAAGAAGTCATTACATTCACTCCTTTACTCATAGTTTCCTTTTGTTATGAGATTTGGGGCTTTTATGCCATGTTCTAGAGCCAATTGGAGTTAGAAATCCAGATCTGAAATTGCTACTTCAGATCTAAGTGTATTATGGCCTAGAGAGTCATAAAGTATTAGCCTTGAGGGTGTAGGTGAAGCATGGTTGTCTTAAACCCGAGTATGGAAAGTTTTGGGCCTAGATCTCCTTAGCTACACGTAAAGTTTGCACCTTTACGTGAGGGATAGGCTTTGGAAGTATGGACTATGATTTAGAGCCCCTGCATGGCTCAAAAAGCCACTGAATGGAGTAAGAACTGGAGCGACTCGGCAAGTCACATGGGTGGACTCGGCGAGTTGGATGAAGTTGGGCAGGAACTCAACGAGTCTGTTGAAGATTGTGTGGGACTCGGCAAGTCTGTTCTTGGACTCGGCGAGTCAAGTCGCGAAACCCCAACCCTTCGAGTTAAGACTAGGATCAGTGAGTTGAGTGGGGACTCAGTGAGTTGGACAGGTCAGGACTCGGAAATCGGTGGACTCGGTGAGTCATGGACTAACTCGGCAAGTCGATTCGCGAATGGAAGGACTCTGAGCATATGACATCGGTGAGTCAGTAGGCAGACTCGGCAAGTAGGGTTCACCTGGAAGGTTGACTTTGACCAGGACTTTGACTTTGACCGTAGTTGACTTAGTTAACTTTCGGGGGACAGTTAGACTAAGTGTTGCATTGATATTGGTAGCTCGGGTAGCTAGTGGAGCAGGAGTTTAGAGAGTTGTCGGGCAGCAGCTAGAGGGGTTATCAGCAAGTTCAGCAAGTACAGGTGAGTTTCCCTTTGTGTGAATGGGTCTACGGCCACAATGCCGGCCCATGTAGTTATAAGAAGGAAGACCTGGGGGTAATCCCTAGGCGCAATATGCTAGAATAATATGCAAGACCAAGGTCCAATGATAGCGGGTGGGTGCCCAAGGAATGGTTATATGATAGTTTATACTTATTGTCTGTGTGATACATGTATGTTCCTGGTAGGGACGTGAGTGTGGGCGAGGTCCCGTATCTCACCAATAGCAGAGTATGGACGGTGTTCCACATCTCATTAGCAGCAGAGCAGGGGCGAGGCACAAGTTAGGAAAGGAGTGAGTGTGGGCTGGGCCCGTATCTCATTATCAGTAGGAGCGTGGACGGGGTTCCGTGACTCATCAGTATCAGGACAAGGGCGAGGCCCAATATTGGCGAGGCCTCAGGACAAGATTTATTAGCTTATGTGTTGTGATATGCCTATGTGTTAGTGTATGTTAGCGGGCGAGGCCCAGTGATAGGAAAGGCCTAAGTGAAACAGATCTGTATCTGAGCGGGGCTCGAAGCCAGGCGGGGCCGTTGTAGCGGGCGAGGCCCAAAGTAGCGGGTGTGGCTCAGTATATGTTGTATGTGTTTATGAAGGGTATATTGGGGAACTCACTATGCTTCGTGCTTACGGTTTTCAGTTTTGATTTCGGGTACTTCCGATAGCGGTGGAAAGAGCTCGGGGTTATTGCATGGCACTCACCATAGATTAGTCAGCCTGGGATGTTTTACTCTGATAATGAACATATGTTTTGGAAATTATTACTCTGATTTTGTTATGAATTGACAAATATGTTTTAAGTACTATTTTATAAAAGAAATTTTTAGTCTTGAAAATTGGGACGTTACAAGTTGGTATCAGAGCCTTGGTTTGAGGGATTCGGACATAGTCTCGGGTGTGTCTGAACTCAAACTAAGGAATTGGTATGGAAGTTTTTAAAATGAAAAGACAGTTTTGTAAAAAGAGTGTTGAGAAAGAAAACAGTTTTAAAAAAGCAAAAAGAATTCAGAAAGAAAAGAATTTTGATAATAGAAAACGGTGTGGTGCATGCAATCAGCTGAGCTCATGTAAGTACCCCAAAATACCCATACAAGTTTATGTTATGATTATCAGTTTGTAGTACAGCATTCTAGACTAGGACTAAGGATCTACGGAGGATGCCTTATGTGCCTATTATATGTGCTTTTATGTTGCATGCTAGTACAGATTCTTGCTATGTGGATATGATTGCTTGAGTATGTTATGGTTAGATTTTCCCTTGTCTGAATGCTGCTTGCTTTGTGCATTGTGGTATTCTGAGTGATGGGAGTTAGCCATTAGGTGAATACATCACGTCACATGTGATCAGGATTGAATAATCTTAGAGTACTAGATTTGGCCCTATTATGCAGCTCTTATCTGAGTCCGACCGTTGTAGGGACAAGTCTTTTACTCGAAGGATTATCCGAGCCTCGTCACAGGTGACAGTATTCAGGTGATGGCTAATTGGCATCACAATGAGGCCTTCAGTGGCTGAGGATTGGTTTGGTTAGGGTCAGAGGTTTCCCTAGGGTAAGCCTAGGATGAGATAGTGCTAAGAGCAGTGGTGGTAGAAAAGGGACCTGGTGGAGTCGAAGCAGTTCTTGAGGAAAGTAAGGATAGATGTGGAAGGTAGTATGGGCCCGTACTACTGAACGCAGAAGATCCGTACACAATTCAAGAAAGTCCGAGATGAGACCGGGAAACTTGTTGTATGTGCGTATGATCCCTCAGCAGTGATGAGTATTCTGATAGTTATTGTGATATGTTTTCAGCATGGTGACTTTGCGAGAGAGGTCAGTGGGCGGATTAGGCTCCGGAGAGGGATCAGGCTCGGGTTCAGGGGCCAAGAAGCTTGAAGAGCGGATGAGGGAGTTGACATCAGCGGAGGTTACGCGCAGTATTCTAGATCAGACTCCTATGATTTTTGGCACGGTGAAGGAGGGTATACTGGAGATTTTGGATGAGAGGTTGGGATCCTTCCGTACAGAGATGATGGATTTGGTGGGGGCTCGTACTTTGACATTCCGAGAGTTTAGAGCTTGCGGAGTGCCAGATTATCATGGGGCTAACGACCCCATTTCTAGCAGCAGGTGGTTGGCCGATATCGCTAATGCATTTTGTACGAGCCGGTGTCCCGAGGGGGACAAGGTCAGACTCGCCTCCTGCCTTCTGAAGGACAGAGCGAGGGATTGGTAGGAGGAGATTGGTCATGCTTTGGGGGATGATGCCGTGTTGGGCGCGATGACATGGAGCGATTTCTCTGCCAGGTTCAGGGCGGAGTTTTCGCCGATTATTGAGGTGCAGCAGTTGGCACGAGAGTTTCAGGATTTGACGCAGACCACTGAGACTGTGGCGGAGATCGCCGCCAAGTTCAGGGAGAGGGCTCTTCTTGTACCGTGGTATGTCGCGAATGAGGAGATGAAGAAGGCCTAATACCATGAGATGTTAAGGGATGACATCAGGTAGTTTGTGAGCAGGTCCAAATGCAAAATGTTAGAGGATATGATCACGCGAGCTAGAGAGAGAGAGAGAGAGAGAGATTGATTTGGAGTAGATCCGAAAGAGGAAGCCGGATGAGGTTTAGGCAGCCACCGGGTCGGGCAAAAGGCCCAAGGGATTGGATTCGAGATCGAGGGATTATCAGAACCGCTGCCGATGGGGGAAGTGTGGCACGGCGCACGGGGGAGCATGCAGGAGTGGTAACGGTGGTGAGTCTGGCTGTTTCAAGTGCGGTCGGACTGGTCATTTTAGCAGGGATTGTACTGTTACCACCACACAGGGATTATACTTGATATGTTTTCACTGCAGTTAGCGGGGCCACAAGAAGGCCAAGTGCCCCAGTTTGTTTTCGGCAGGACGAGTGATGGCACCTACCCCTGCAACTTTGAGGATCACAGACGGCCGTCAGTGCCGTGCAGAGGCGCCTGCGGTAGGAGGCAGGGCTTTCCAAATGACTACCTTGGAGACGCGAGCAGCGTCAGACGTTGCAGGTATGCGACTTCTGTTTTCAGTCTTTATTTTTGCATGATTATATTGTTATGGTTCTGCATCATTATCGGTATGAGTATTTAAATTTTGTGTGTCTTGCTTGCGATTGAGTTATATGTCATCTGCATACCTAGGATATTTGAATGGTAGTTAAGGGATGTGCTCTATTAGAGAAGGTTACTTAGGATGCAGTAGTTGTAGCATGCCTGGGAGGGACTTGGTATGTCTCGCTAGTTCGGAGTTGTATAGTTCTAGAGATGGACTAGTTAGATCCCTAGCTTTGGTAAGCTTGGGTTCCTCAGTAGATTGATTATGGTATCGTAGAAAGGATATGGGATTTATTTTCGAGCATTGAGCAACGAGGTGTAAGCAGGATCGAAGTGGGGGAGAACCCTCCGAGTGTACAAGGGCAAGAACACGCAGACCCAGGATGAGTACACGATCTCTGAGAAGGAAAAGAAGTAGTACAGCGTTTGATGGATTGAAAAATTCCGGATTGAGAAACTCCCCATCAGTTGGTGCATGCAAAGGTGATGGTTAAAGCCTGGTTGGGAATTCAGGTTGGAGGATTGCCTGTAGGACTCAAGTGAGTCAGAATGAAGATCTTGAGGACAGATAGCATGGGATGCTTTCCTGTTAGTAGACAGTAGCGGAGGCAGCTTGTAGAGCATAGTAGAGCGTCAGGAGAGCCGCAACTTTCTCCAGTAGCAGTCAGTGGTGGAAAGTGGTGTAAGACAGCGGGTAAGCCGTAGGATCCACTAGCAGTCAGAGATGGAAGGTGTTGTAAGACTATGGGTAAGCCGTAGCATTCCCTAGTAGCTTCTTTAGCGAAGCTGGGGTGAGGCCCTTTATCTCACAGTGACCAAGGTAGGGATGAGGAATGGGTAGTGGTTGAGGATAGTAGGGAGCTTGCCTGTATAGCCCTAGAGAGGTGAGACCTTGGGAGAGGCCGCTCCAGGATGTAGTTAGGTGAGACCCGTGGGCGAGGCCCGTGTGAGAGTAGCAGTATAGGTGAGACCTGGGAGCAGGGTAGCTCAGTAGTACAGGTGGGACCTGGTAAGGACCATAGGGTCAAGTTGGGGGACCGAGGATTCCAGGACTTGTAGCGCCAGAGTGGCAGAGTAGAGGGGGCAATATTAGATAGCCTAAGTTTCCGGGAGCGACTAGAAGTTTGTGTTGGGGGCTAGCGACCGGTGGGAGCCGGTAATCTAGATATTGATAGATTAGTAGGGACCAGGGTGGTCTCGGTTTATCCAGAAGGCAGAAAAGGGACAGTAGAAGTTTTCAGTCAGAGGCGGCGATGGTAAGCAGTCTATGGTGGAATGCAATTTGTTGAACGAGGGGTGCTCAACACTAAGTTATAGCAGTGAAAAGTGTCCAGTGGATACTGGCGGTAATGACCCATACTGGAAGTAGCGGGGGTGATGGAGTTGGTGAAGGATAGAACCTTCACAGTGACAAAGGAAGTAGTTGGTTATGGAACGTTGCCTTAGAAAGGCCGAAAATCGTACAAGGAAAGAAAGGGGTGAATTCCCAGGGTGTTCAACATGAGCACTTGGGGAGTACCGGAAGGTTGTCAGTTGAGTAAGTTGTGTTTACAGCATGACCAGGGTTAGGGTGAACCCGAGGATATTATTCTAAAAGATTAAGGGTCGTCAGGATGACCAGACGAAAGGCCAGCGAAGGTAGGCAGTTGGTGTTGGATTAATCAGTAGAGTATAGAAAGCAGATTGCAGGGCAATTGGCCATAGAGAAACTTCGAGGACGAAGTTCATGTTAAGTGGGGGAGAGTTGTAACACCCAAAAATCAGAAAGACCAAGAAAGGAAAGAAAACCCTAAGTCAAGGGGGGGTCAACTCGTCGAGTCCAAGGAGGAACTCGACGAGTCCGAGCGGGATTCGGGTCGAGGAGTAAGTGACCGACTCGGCGAGTCGGAGTATGGACTCGGCGAGTCCGGTCTGTAAAGGGAAACCCTAAATCCGGAACTTTGTGCACTATTTAAGCACCTTATTCTTCTCCTTAGGGTTCCTTTCCACCTCCTCTCATCCAGAACATCGAACCCTAGCCGCTATATCCATTTTTGAGAAAAGATCTAGCCTTGGAGTTGTGATTTGAAGCTTGGAAGAGAAGGAAGTTCATAGTGGTACAAGAGGAAGCCTTAGATCCAGAGTTGGTGTGGTTTTTAAGAGCATTTAAAGGTAAGAAGTCATTACCTTCACTCTTTTACTCATAGTTTCCTTTTTTCATGAGATTTGGGGCTTTTATGCCATGTTCTAGAGCCAATTGGAGTTAGAAGTCCAGATCTGAAGTTGCTACTTCAGATCTAAGTGTATTATGGCCTAGAGAGTCATAAAGTATTAGCCTTGAGGGTGTAGGTGAAGCATGGTTGTCTTAAACCCGAGTATGGAAAGTTTTAGGCCTAGATCTCCTTAGCTACATGTAAAGTTTGCACCTTTACTTGAGGGATAGGCTTTGGAAGTATGGATCTATGATTTGGAGCCCCTACATGGCTCAAAAAGCCACTGAATGGATTAAGAACTGGAGCGACTCGGCGAGTCATATGAGTGGACTTGGCGAGTTGGATGAAGTTGGGCAGGAACTCGGCGAGTTGGAAGAACAACTCGGCGAGTCTGTTCTTGCACTCGGCGAGTCAAGTCGCGAAACCCCAAACCCTTCGAGTTAAGACTCGGATCAGTGAGTTGAGTGGGGACTTGGTAAGTTGGACAAGTCAGGACTCGGAAATCAGTGGACTCGACGAGTCATGGACTGAACCAGCGAGTCGAGTCGCGAATGGAAGGACTCTAAGCATATAAGCTCGGCAAGTCAGTAGGCAGACTCGACGAGTAGGGTTGACCTGGAAGGTTGACTTTGACCAGTGTTGACTTAGTTGACTTTCGGGGGACAGTTAGACTAAGTTTTGCATTGATATTGGTAGCTCGGGGAGCTAGTGGAGCAGGAGTTCAGAGAGTTTCAGGGCAGCAGCTAGAGGGGTTATCAACAAGTTCAGCAAGTGCAGGTGAGTTTCCCATTGTGTGAATGGGTCTACGGCCACAATGCCAGCCCATGTAGTTATGAGTAGGAAGACCCGGGGGTTAGCCCTAGGCGCAGTATGCTAGAATAATATGCACGACCAAGGTCCAATGATACCGGGCGGGTGCCCAAGGAAAGGTTATATGATAGTTTATGCTTGTTGTCTATGTGATACATGTATGTGCCTGGTAGGGAGGTGAGTGTGGACGAGGTCCCGTATCTCACCAATAGAAGAGTATGGACGGTGTTCCACATCTCATTAGTAGCAGAGCATGGGAGAGGCCCAAGTTAGGAAAGGGGTGAGTGTGGGCTGGGCTCGTATCTCATTATCAGTTGGAGCATGGACGGGGTTCCATGACTCATCAGTAGCAGGACAAGGGCGAGGCCCAAGATAGGCGAGGCCTCAGGACAATATTTATTAGCTTATGTGTTGTGATATGCCTATGTGTTAGTATATGTTAGCGGACGAGGCCCAGTGTCAAGCGGGGCCTAAGTGAAACAGATATGTATCTGAGCAGGGCTCGAAGCCAGACGGGGCCTAGAGCGGCGGGGCCGTTGTAGCGGGCGAGGCCCGAAGTAGCGGGCATGGCCCAGTATATGTTGTATGTGTTTATGCAGGGTATGTGGTAGGTTGGGGAACTCACTAAGCTTTGTGCTTACGGTTTTCAGTTTTGATTTTAGGTAGTTCTGGTAGCGGTGGAAAGAGCTCGGGGTGATCGCATGACACACACCATAGATTAGTCAGCCTGGGATGTTTTACTCTGATAATGAACATATGTTTTGGAAATTATTACTCTGATTTTGTTATGAATTGACAAATATGTTTTAAGTACTGTTTTATAAAACAAATTTTTAGTCTTGAAAATTGGGACGTTACAATAATAGTGTACGTTTAAAGTCCTATAAGAGTTATAACCAGAGTCTCCTGGAGGGAGAATGGGAATTTATGTATAGATCTATACGGGGTTGACACCCCACACCTTCATTGTTTGCTACAGATAGACCGGCCAGTCTAGGGTGACAAATGTCTTAAATGAAACCGACGTCTGAAGAACGTCTAGACAGGCCTCCGTCATATTAGTATGGTTATAACGACTCACTAGAATATAATAGTATATTTTATATATTTACATGTCACTACAAATAGTTAGCACATTGTGTTGATCGTCCCCTTGCATGGTGTTGATGTCCACATTCGTTGTGTTGATCGTCCACATGCATTGTGCGGATTTGTTCACAAACAGCCATCGATTACTCACACAATCACGGTCTTAGGGTTTTAAGACCACAAACGATGACACAATTTTCACGGATCACATTCTTTTATTCATCATCAATTATGATTTTGAATATCTCGAATGAAACTTTATCACACAGGTCTTAGGGTCTTAAGACTACTATTTTTGTATATCAGAAAATATAGGATTTTCTGGGGAGAAACGATTTTATACAATTTTGAAAGATCACAAACTAAAGCACACCTGCAACTATATTTGATTAGAAACAAGACTTACAACTATTTTGTATATCAGAAAATATCGGATTTTCTGGGGAAAAACGATTTTATACAATTTCGAAAGACAACAAACTAAAGCACACCTGCGACTATATTTGATCTGAAACAAGACTTACAACTATTTTGTATATAATAAAATATAGGATTTTCTAGGGAAAACCAATTTTATACCATTTCGAAAGATCACAAACTAAAGCACACATTCAACTATACCTGATTGGAAATAAGACCTACAACTATTTTGACAAAGAAATACTGGATTTTTCTGAGTTTCTAAACTATTACAAATCTTTATACGAAAATCCTTATAAACTTATCAACATATTATATGTTTACGCTTTTCAAATGACTTTTATTCTCAGGAAAACGGTAAACAAGGTTATGGATCGCGAATTTTGGATTATTTTGCTATAGTTTGGAATTTACTTACTAATGTCTCTTTTGTGTAATTTGAGAACAAATACATGATGTAAACTATGTAAGTTTGTTATCTTAATGTATGACATTTTTATTTTCTATGTTTCATTACTATTCTACTGCTATGATACTGCACAACGACGTCATCCGCCTCCGGACGTTTCCAACGTTCCAGTCTGGGGGTGTGACAAACATTGGGTGAGAGAGGTGTAGATTGTATCATCACTGGATATGATGAGCCTTCCAAAGTCTATAGATTCTATGTGTTAGAATTTAATCATTACGTATCTGTAATCACTATGATAGAGTTAGGAGATCATATCTTTTATGAAGAAAGATTTACATCTATACCTAGAACAAGGGATATGATTCATCAATCTTCGAACATTAGTAGTACTCAAGTGAAGATATTTCTGGTGGTTTAAGTTTTGTACCTGAACCTAGGAAAAGCACAAGAGCAAGAAAAGCTAAGTCTTTTGGATATGATTTTCACCTTTATCTAGTTGAAGTAACAGGGAATGAGACTATATGTCAACATCAATATTGTGTTAATATTAAGGAGGATCGAAGGAATTTTAGTAAACCTATGGCTTCTATGGATGTTTATTTCTGGAAAGAAGCAATTCAGGATGAGATTGATTCAATCATGCATAACAATACTTCGGTATTGTTTGATTTACCTCCTGGTTTCAAGCCATTGGGAAGTAAGTGGATCCTAAAAAGGAAAATGAAGGTGGATGGCACAATTAATAAGTATAAAGCCAGATTGGTTATCCAAGACTTAAGGAACAATTATTGCATTGACTTCTTTGATACTTATGCTCCTATTGCTAGAATTTCCACTTATAGATTATTTTTTAGCTCTTGTAGCTATACGCAATCTTGAATTGGGGACTTGGATGAGGAAATTTACATGAAACAACCTAAAGGGTTTGTGATGCCTGGTAATGAACATAAGGTATTTCAGTTCAAAAATTACTATATGGTTTGAAACGAACACCAAAAGAATGGCATCAAAAGTTAGATGATGTGATATTGTCTAATGGTTTAACATTAAACTAGGGTGATAAATGTGTATATAGAAAATTTTATTCTTCTGGTAAAGTGCAACACTCCAAAAATCATAAAGTTTTAAAACTTTCAAAAACAACCATTATCCATAAATTTTTTACAAAAGAACCATTGTTTCAAAAATAAAGTCATACCAAAGTGTCCCAAAAGTCAATGTCATAAAAATATGAGGATGTGCACTGTCAGGCCTTCACCCTCCCTTGATTCTCTGAAGTACACAAAATAATAAGCTAAAACTATAACCCAAAGTTTAGTGAGTTCCCACAAAAAACCAACACAAAGCATACAAATATGAGCCTATAGCCTGACTGGACCTCCTTGCAGGGCCTACAGCCTATGTGAACCATTGTATGCGCCTTCGGCCTGACTGGACCGCCTCGCAGAGCCTATAGCCTATCTGGACCCCTCAACCTAATCACAAAATGTTGACATATGTAATAGATAAACATAAACACAAAACCAAAAAATATAGATAATCATGCAGATCTACTAATCAGTCATATACTAGCATAACACTATCTAGTAACCAGGATAAATAATGTATTGAGTCGGCATTGGTTCCTTCGACCCACGAGTACAGTAACTAAAACTCACCTCTCAATCTGAACACAGGCTGAATAAATCTCTACTCTGAAAACTGGCTCTACCCGGCACCTATTATCCAAAATATTGCCCCACTTAAATTAATACCAAATTACCCAAATTACCCTTTGGTCTAGATTAATCAAACCTAATAAACCATATGTAAACGGGGCATAATCCATTTGATCGAGGAGTCAAGGAGAAGATTGCATACGCGCAATGTACCATTTTGTACTCCCGACGCACACACCCGGTCAGCCAACGAACCCATTAATTGCTTAATTCATCTATACGTTTCGTCCAAAACAAGATCCAAGTCCCAAATGTTTTCCTTAACCATAAAGGTTACAACTTTATGGTCTTATTCCCATTGAGTGCTTAACACTCAAAACCCCAACATCTAAAGCCATTAGGACAACCAAAGTCATGAATAAGGAAGAACTAAGAGCAAAAATCATATTTTTATGAATCAAGCTACCCTAAAACATCCAAAAGGAAAACTCATTGGTCTAGGGTAGCTTGTACCCAAAAGGACCAAGAATATGGGGCTAATAAGTATAAAATTTGAACATCACCAAGATCTATTGATATGATCATCATGTTCAAAACTTTATCCCTCAAAAATAAGCTTGAAGGTGAAGTGTTCCTTGATTTATGAGGTCTTCATCTTCCATGTTGGTGCTCCTATCTTCTCCTTGCTTCAAAGCTACCACAAACACACACTCTTCGGCTCAAAGGAACACACATAAGAGATTAGGATTATAATGGACGAAATGAGGGTTGGAGGCTGGTGAGGGAGTGAGCATTTGAGAGTTAATGATGTTTATATAGGGTCAAAACCCTAAAATTTAGGGTTTGTGGATCAGGAACATACACTCCACGTACGCTATGTATGCCCAACAGATGTGAGCTCACCCCAAATATTACCAAAATGCCTCTATAGGCCATTTTGCAAGCTTTCTTGTGCACAGGGGCTAAAATGCAATAACTCTTCATACTTAGGGTAGAAATTGAAAATATGTCATCATCAGAATGTTACAATTCTCCCCCACTTGAACTAGACTTCATCCTCAAAGTCTATTGCTGTGAAAATTTCTGGAAAATACTCTCACATCTCTTACTTGGTTTCCCATGTCCATTCGGAACCCTTCTGATGCTGCCACTAAACTTTGACGAACGATACCACTTTGTTGTGCAAGGCCTTCGTCTTCTGGTCTAGGATTGCTACTGGTCTATCCACATAATTTAGGTGATCATCAACCAGAATATCCCCTAAGGGAACCACTACTAAAACATCAACCACATTCTTCCGAAGATACAAAACGTGGAAAGTGATGTGGATTTTTCTAAGCTCCTCAGGAAAATCCAATCTATACCCTACCTTGCCAACCCTGCTACCACCCGAAACAGCCCAATATATCGGGGCCCCAACATATCCCTCTTCCGAAAGCGTATTACACCATTCCAAGGTGATACCTTCAATAAAACTGATGGGATTAAAACAACTTTTAATCTATGAAGATCGATTAGATCTTGAACAAGTATATGAATAAGAAACAGCAAGAACGCAATTATAATAGCAAATCAGAACACAATATTAAGAACAAAACAGCTTGAATCAATCGTGTCGAATGATTAAATAAAATCCTTAGAAGAGCTCGATTAAGAACATCAACTGTAAAGGATTGGAAGATTACAAGAACGATTACTGGAAAATATAATACTCTTGATCAATCGCTATTTCGATAATCTCTAGAATCTTAACCTAATATGCATGCAAGCATTAACTTAAATACTATACATAAAAGGCTCTCGGTTGGACAGGCCCAAACCGGAGAATAAAAGGCTAATCTACCGAGCCCAAAAGACGCAACATCAAAACTCTTTTCAGCCCAACAATCTCCCCCTTTGCGTGAATTTGGAGCGAGACCTTCACTTTCTACTTGGGCCGGCGGCTGAAGCTGGTACCTTCTTCTTCACGGTACTAAACAGACACTTGGTTATGGAAAGGATGGTCTGTCTAAACCGGATGTACCAATTGATCATATCATTGAAGTACTTGATATCATCAGCCGAATTGTCTTTACACTGCTTGATGATGAATAAGATGTGCTCCAAGCAAGTTGTAGTGTAAAGATGTTTGTCAGCTAAAGCGAAGAGACATTTCTGTCCTTCGGCTCTAGTGAACATCACAGAGTTTCGCCTCGAATCTATCTTGCCCATTTGCATTTGATTTAGATCACTGGCCGATCCCACAGGCTTGACTTTCGGTTTCTTCTTAAAAAATGTGGCAACCTCCTGATCCATTAGGGCCACCTCCATGATATAGCATGCCAACATCCTTTTGACATGGTCTAAGATGGGACCATATTCGGCTTCGTTTGTCAGCAGGATATTGTACAAGACTATCCAATCATGAGGGTTCAGATTGGGCAGATCCGCCAGAGAGATCATGTGAGCAGTCCTTGCAGATCCTCGGATAAGCTTGAACTTTACGTTTATGAATCTCCCCACGGCAAAAGGCTTCATCACCCGAACATTGACAATCTTCTGGGCGCTCCATGTAAGGAATTGAGGGCGAGCGGCCTCCAGGTAGAAGTCAATGAGCTCCCTGTCAAGCTCATCGTTCGGATGCGGGACTTCAAAAATATTAGAGAAGGCGTGGAAAATGAACGCCTTTTGAGTCAGTGGCATATCGAACTGCGAATCGATGGTGTTGTTGCAGTCGAACGATATCACCGGCTCGAGCCATAGTATGCTTGGAGTCTCTATGGCCTCTTTTATCAAACGATCCCTGGTCCAGGCAGGGAAGAGCAACTTTCGGCTCTCAAGGAGATCGTGGGCTTCTTTTTGCTTTCGTTCGGCTTCTTCAGCCTCACGCGCCACACGACTGGCATCGTCTTCAGCATTGCGACTATTCTTTCTTTTTAACATGTCCGCAATGGTCTCCTTGTTTTCATCTTCATCTTCATCTTCATCCTCTGCTATGTGTTTGCCTTTGTTCTTCACACCCGAACCCGAGGCATGACCAGTTGGGGGTGGTTCGGTTGTGTGAGTAGCTTTGGAGGACGGAGGTGGTTTCGATCCTTTCTTCTCATCTCCCCCTTGTTTCGGAATGGACACGAAACTCGGAAGGCCTTCAATTTTGCTTAAGAGGTCCATGGCCGGGGAGAGCTTTTCAGCGAGGGTGCGCCTCACCGAATGATTAAGGATGGGATCGTGTACTTCCAGGATGTTGGATAGAGCGGCGTGGACATCCGAAACACACGTCTTTATGACTTCCCTCTCGGATCGAAGAGCTTCCAATTGTTGTTCGGAGTTGGAAAGCTGCGTGCTCTTGACCTTTAGGGCAGTTGTTTTACTCGCCAGAACGTCCATCAGAGAGTTCTCTGCCGCAAGATCCTCTTGGAGTTTTGCCAGACGGGCATCGATGGAGGCACGGAGTGCCGAGTTGTCGTCGCTGATATTTTGTCGGAGGGTAGCGAACGAAGTCAACTCCGTCGAGACGAACTTGGCCAATTGCCGAACAATCGGTTCCAGAGTTGTCTTTGTGGCATTGGCTCTTTCCTGCAGAGACTGCAGCAGGTCAGAAGCGTCGGAGAATAGTTTATCGACTATTTCGGTCGCAGCCTCACAAGCTCGGGTGGAGGCGTCTATCGCAGCAGTTGCTGAGGCCACTGAGTCATGTTGAGCCCTGGAGAAGGCATCAACTATCTTCTGAAGGGCAGCTTCAGATAAGGATGACTGCTGGTTGGAAGAGGAGGCGAGAAGTTGATCAACCTTCTCGTTAAGCTCGCGGAGATGCTTCTTTGTCACTGGAGCATCATCCTCCTCATCACTTTGAACTTGAAACGGATTATAGTAGACCGAATCAAAGTTCATGTGATCACCCCCAAGGTATTGATCACCGCCATCGGAGGCGTCTTCTGGAGATTGAGGTGGTGGAGAAGTCGGGGGTGTTATGGGTTTGGTTGGTTCTGGTTGAGTGGGTGGGGGGTTTGTTTCGGGTGGTGGTTGTGTATGGGTTTCGGTTTGTGGAGGTTCGGTTACGGGAGGGGTTTCGGTTACAGGTGGTGTTTCGGTTGATGTGGTGAATATGGGTGGAGGTATAGGGAATGAGGTTGGTGGTATAGTAGGGTTTATGGTGGGAATGGAAATAGGAATTGTGGGTGGAGGGGAAGGAACTGGGGATTGGTGAAGTTCCATCTCCGGGGTTGGGGACCGAGGGGGTGTGTTGCCTCGTTGTGGAGAGTCGTCTCCTTGTGAGCCCTCAGAGTCCGAACTCCCACCTTCGGATTCGCTTGAAGAGGAGGGTATGAGGAACTTTCGTTTCGGTTGGGTCTTCCTCCTTTTCGGTTGTGGGGATGAAGCAGCCTTCGGTTGTTTACGCTTCTTGGGAGAAGGTTTTGGGGCTTTGGATGGTTTCTTCCCCTTGTCTGCCTTCTTACCCCTGGCCACCGGTTTGTCGGCATCATGAATCGAGCGCAGCATGTCCGGTGTCAGTTCCCTCGGACCAGATGGCCCTAACTCCTTGATCGCCTTGATCATACTGCTGTCTGAAGGAACACTTCCACACATAGTCTCCGGGATGGAGCCAATGAAGGAGAATTTTGATGCATCCGAGACGATGATCTTCTTGGTATGGAACGTACCAATAGAAGACATCGGTGCACCGTCAGCAGTTGGGACATCAAACCTGTCCATAGCCCATCTTGTGATCAAGATCCAGAACCGGGCCAGTGACACCTCGGAGTGTCGAGAAGTAGAAGAGAGGCTCTGAAGCAGCTGTTGCCAGAGGACAAACCCGTAGTCCAGATTGATCCCGTTGTACACCCCATACATAATTGACAGGAAAAGACGACTGGCCCCGTCCGATCCTGAGCTCCTTTCTGACAGTCCCTTGAAGAGAACTGTAAATAACCCATTCCACTGGGGCGGTAGGCAGGACTTCTTGAACCTTACAACGGAGGTAAGAACTTCCGTGTAGCCCATGTTGTAGAACATGTTGTAGAGCATACCAACCGGAATCGTCTCCGGGTGAACACGCGATGGGTCAGTGGCAAACCCTAACAACGTGCAGAAACGGGGGCGAGAAATGGAAGTCTTGTGATCTCCCACTTCAAAGAATACCCGGTCGACGCCCTTGTCGTAGTAGGCCGTCGCATAGACCTGAGATAGAGCCACCAGTGGCACCGTTTCAATTCTGGACAATGCCGGAGCAAGCTGGGAGTACTTGAGGCATTCGATAACCGGCGACATGTAGGGATCATAGGCCATTGGGTTCAGATCAATGACGAGGCATTGTTGAGGTCTGATTGGAAGAATCTGAGAAGTAGCATGGACGGAAGAGGATTCAGCCATTGTTGCAGGTTTGGAGAAGAAGATAACCGGGAGAGAGTTTGGAAGTATTTTTGCTTTAGAAATTATGGGGGCAGTAAAGAGGTAAAAGGTGGTGTTGATGGGTTTTTATAGTAGGTGATAGGAGAGAGAAAGATCGTTTCAAATCTCTTATGGAAATACGAAACGGGTGTTTTTGGAGTGACCGATTGGTGACAGTTGGGACGTGCGATGATCACGTAGGAGAGAGAGTGTCAGATTCCTAGGATCACGCCGCCCAATAAGCGCCGGTTCAGAGAAAGAAATTGTTTCCATTTCCACACGCGCCTGTAACTTCAGAGATATGACGCTTCGACATTGCACACGCGTCCTCAAGTGTCAGAAAAAGCGCGGCCGTTTCAAATTCACGCGCCCTCCTTTTTACCGTCGTTTGAATTTCTATCCTTTTAACTCCCGCCGAGTCAGCAACTTTTTGTCTTATCCCCTTTTAAACGGCTGTTTCCAATTATTGATCCACGTGGCTAATTTTTGACCACAACTTCATGTGTAACCATCCAGTAAATATCCAGCCTGTAAAATAATTAGGAACGGAATATTGGAAAATCTTGGATTTTCGTGCAAAGAGTGTAAAAGAAAAAAGAAATAAAGCAACTCTTTTTAGGATAATCTGTGATGTCAATAATGACACGAAACTGATGATCCCGGGCACGAATCTCTTCCTTCAAGGTCCAGAAGAACCTCAAAGTGTTAATGTGGAATCCCGTTGAAGTACGATCAAACATTTATTAAGAAATGTTGAAAGGCTTCTTTTAATTAGGCTAATTAATGGTGGTTTCGCTTTAATTCAACAATGCAATTCTTGATATAAGAACGAATATGAACAAAGTACTTGTGAGACCAGTGTAGTCTGTTGAACAAGTAGGTTTGAGTTGATTTTGTAGTGGGTTGGATAAATATGAAATCTCAGATAAAAATTTAAAACTGGATCCCATGGGAAGAAATGTTATGGTGTGTAACAATTTCATTGGAATCACGAAAAAAAAATGGAGTTTTCATGAAGGTACATTCGTCAATTCATTGGTGAAAACTTGATCAAGTTAATTGGTCACCGTCAATTCGTTGGTGTTGAATTTTGGGTTTCACTCAGCTCGTAGTGGCACAAAGCTAAGATCATAAACACAGATGTTGTGTAACCATAAACCTCAGTGGTAGTTTCTGAGAGTCTCAAGGGTTACAGTGATGAAACGAATGTTATGGAGAACGGTAATAGGGATGGTGAAAGAAGACATAGTACCTCTGCTGCGAACAAAAGGACCAAGCAGGAGACTCTGAACTCATGTGAGAAAGGAGTGAGGTAGCTCACGATTAGAATAAATGAGTTAGCCTTATTGGGAAGACAAGGTTTGTGTATACCAGGTCATGAAGGCTATTATTCAAAATCTTATGAGGCTTGGGACACATACAGCAGCATGCTTCTAGGGACACTTAAGTAAGTCATCAAATAGATCCCCATAAATAAATGAGCATACACAAAAAAAAAAATTTGGATTTTTCATATTATTTAAAAAAAATAAAATATTGAAGAAAAGAAAAAAATAATAAAAAACTTTCGAAAAATTGAAAAACCGAACCCGAACGTTCGGTTGGAATTGGTTGTAGAAAATTTTGGGAAACCGAACCAGAACGTTCGGTTGGTTTCGGTTGCACAAAATTTTGAAAAACCGAACCCGAACCTTCGGTTGGTTTCGGTTCTGGAAAATTTTGAAAAACCGAACCCGAACCTTCGGTTGGTTTCGGTTCAGGAAAATTCTGAAAAACCGAACCCGAACCTTCGGTTGGTTTCGGTTCTTGAAAATTTTGAAAAACCGAACCCGAACCTTCTGGAGGTTTCGGTTTTGGAAAAATTTTTAAGAAACCAAGGAGTTTAGATATGCAATATGAAAAAAACTTTTTACATAAAGAAAAACAAATTTTGCACAAGAAATATACAACCCAGAAAAACTACCTTTGAAGTAATGAGCGAGTGAAATGGGTGAACCGAACCCGAACGTTCGGTTGGTTTCGCTTCTTACGGTTGAGTTTGAGAGGTAGTGTGAGGTACTGACGTTGATTCCATCATACCTAGCCCTTGCAATATTTTATTGAATGATGCTTCAGGAAGAGCTTTGGTAAAGACATCAGCCAGTTGATCAGTGGTTCTTACGAAGTGAACTTCGACATTTCCATCTTCCACATGATCTTTGATGAAGTGATACCTCAGTGCTATGTGTTTGGTTTTAGAGTGTTGCACTGGGTTATGACAGATCCTAATTGCACTTTCAGAGTCACAATATAGTGGGATCTTCTTCATATTGAGTCCATAGTCTCGAAGTTGACTCTGGATCCAAATCACTTGTGATGTGCAGGATGCAGCGGCAATGTATTCCGCTTTAGCAGTAGACAGCGACACACATGTTTGTTTCTTGGATTGCCAGCTGACCAACTTCCCATCAAGAAATTGACAGCCACCAGTTGTGCTTTTGCGGTCGAGTCCACATCCTCCAAGGTCAGCATCAGAATAGGCTTGAACGAAAAAGCCTGAATTGGATGGACATCATAGACCTAAGGAGGCGGTTCGCTTGAGATAGCGTAGGATGTTCTTCACTGCCAGCATGTGAGGTTCGCATGAGTTAGCCTGAAATCGAGCACAATAACACACAGAAAACATGATATCAGGCCTGCTAGCAGTTAGATACATCAGCGAGCCTATCATTTGACGATAGAGCGTGATGTCGACAGCCGGTTTGTCTAGAGAAGGGGTAAGCTTGGTGCCGAATGCCATTGGGACTTTGACTTTTGACTCTTACATCATGCCAAACTTTGCTAGGAGAGTCTTTGTGTAAGCTTCCTGATTGATAAAGATGCCTTCGGGTCCCTGTCTTATATTTAAACCAAGGAAAAAATTAATAGGACCCATTGAGCTCATTTCAAACTTAGTCTCCATCAACTTTCTGAATTCAGCTGTTAAGCTGGGATTCGTAGAGCCAAAGATGATGTCATCGACATAAATTTGAACTATCATAAGGTGGTTACCTTCCTTTTTGCGAAAGAAGGTTGGGTCAACCGAACCTTGTTTGAATTTGGACATCTTTAAAAATTTTGTAAGCGTTTCATACCAGGCTCTCGGAGCTTGTTGGAGGCCGTACACAGCTTTATCCAGAATATAGCAATGATTTGGATACTTTTCGTTCACGAACCCAGGAGGTTGCTCCACATACACAGTTTCTTCAAGTTCTCCATTGAGAAATGCACACTTGACGTCCATTTGGAAAACCTCAAAGTTTTTGTGAGCAGCATAGGCCAAAAATATTCTAACCGATTCTAGCCTAGCTACTGGAGCGAACGTCTCTTCGTAATCTATCCCTTCCTCCTGACAGTATCCCTTGACAACCAGACGAGCCTTGTTCCTTATGACATTACCTTCCTTGTCCATTTTGTTTCTAAAAACCCATTTAAGACCAACAACCGAAGCATCTGGAGGAGTTGGAATGAGGCGCCAGACTTTGTTCCTTTCAAACTCGTTGAGTTCGTCTTGCATTGCTTGAACCCAATCAGAGTGATCGAGTGCAGTATTCACTGTCTTCGGTTCAACTTTTGATACGAATGAGTTAAACATACAAAACTCTACCTTTGAGAATAAAGATGTCTGTTTTGCCTTCAGTTGAGATCGGGTCAAGACCTTATCAGATACATCACCAACTACTTGAGAGATAGGATGATCTCTGGTCCATTTTGTAAGAGGAGGGTAATTTGGATCGAAGGTTGGATCTAGTTCAACGTTGATCATCTCTTTGGGCTCAGATTGACTATCAAAATCAAGCATCATATCATCATGCTCCCCCTCAATTGATGAGTCTTGAGAAACATGAGGTTCAGGGGTTTCTTGCGGTGCTGGACTTTCAGGCACTGAAGCACCTTCGTTTGGAGGGGCACCTTCGGTTGGAGAGGTACCTTCGGTTGGTGAAGGACCTTCGGGTGAAGTGGTAGAGCTTTGCTCCCCCTCGACATGAGAACTTGGCTCCCCCTCGACTGAAGCATTGTTGGTTGGAGAGTCATCAGTGGGCGATTCTCCTTCATGCATTCTTCTTGCAGCATCTTCGACAATCTGCTTCATATGATCTATTTTGTTGTCAGCTGCACCTGCTTCGGAGAGAGAAGCTTTTTCCGGTTCGTCAAAGAGTTCCAGAAATTTCTCGTACAAATTGGCGATTGAGACTGTGACTTGGCCAGTTTGAGGAAATATTTCCCCGGCAGTGTCATCTATGGCCTGTAGCTTCTTGACGTAGTTATCGTCGAAGGTCACATAGTATGTCTCTTCAATCCTTCTTGATCGTTTGTTTAGGATCCTGTACGCCTTGGATGTGAGTGAGTAACCCAGAAAGATTCCCTCGTCAGCTTTGACGTCAAACTTGTTGCGGTGTTCTTTAGAGTTAAAGATGAAACACCTTGAGCCAAACACATGGAAAAATTTCACGTTGGGTTTTCTGTTATTTATTATCTCATATGGTGTGAGCTTGAATCGCTTGTTGAGATAGGACCTGTTTTGTGTATAACAAGCAGCAGAAATAGCGTCAGCCCAAAAATAAAGAGGTAAGGAAGCGAAACTTAACATAGTTCGGGCAGCTTCACACAGAGATCGGTTTCGTCTTTTGACTATCCCGTTCTGCTGTGGTGTGTAGGGAGCTGAGAAATTATGACTAATTCCCTTTTCTGCAAGAAACTCTTCAAACTCTCTGTTCTTGAATTCGAGACCATTGTCGCTCCTGATGTTTCGAACGACCTTCTTGAGCTGGACTTCAATTTGCTTGATAAACACTTTCAGCTTTTGAGTCGCTTCAGATTTGAGCTTTAGAAAGAACACCCATGTAAATCGAGAGAAGTCATCAACGATAACAAGAATGTACTTGCTACCACCAATGCTTTCAATAGATGAAGGACCACACAAATCAATATGAAGCAATTCGAGTGGTTCAACAACTTTTGTGTTAATTATGGATGGGTGACTTTGACGACTCTGCTTTCCCATTTCGCATGCAGCACACAAATGCTCTCTGTCAAACTTTAGCAGTGGAAGGCCCCTAACATGACCTCCAGTGACAAGTCGGTTGATATCTTTGAAATTGAGATGAGAGAGTCTTCGGTGCCACAACCAGCTTTTGTCGGATTGAGCTTTTGATAGCAGACATATGGCTGGGTTTCCTTTGATGGGTTTCATGTTCAGAGGAAACATTTCACCCTTTCGCTCTGACTTCAGAATCACTTTCTTTGTCTTTTTCTCTATTATTTCAGAACCTTCATCATCGAATGAAACCTTGAGACCTGTACCTCCAACAAGCTGAGATACACTGATGAGGTTGTGTTGAAGTCCTTCTACATACGCCACTTTCCTTATTGTAAAATCACCATTCGTTATCATCCCATATCCCTTTATGGTGCCGAAAGAGTTATTTCCAAACTTAACGTTGCCACCATTTGTAAGAGATCTGTATTCCATGAGTTCCTCTTTCCTCCCTGTCATGTGACGCGAGCAGCCACTGTCGATGTACCATTCTTCGTCAAACTGCTCGTCACTTATAACCTGCAAAAATTAAGCAGATTTAGGAACCCAAAGTTTCTTGGGTCCATGTGAGGTTTTCATGGGAACAGGAATAGTAAGAGAGATGTCAACTAGATATGTTCGTTTTATTAGCGTTGTTTCATCTTTCTTTTTAATGGTAAAGACTTTTATTTTATTGACATTAGGGATGTTCGTTTTGGACTCAGGTTTGGATTCATCGACCTTTTGCTTTCCCTTCTGTTCAGCAGATGGATGAGGTTTTTGAGAACCAACGGAATTAGCGTTAGAGCAAGATGGAGATGAATGGTTGGAAGTAGAAGAACGAGAAGAATTAGGAAGAGAGGATTTGGATTTGGATGGAGATGTCTTCCTTGTTGATGACTCTAGGTGACCCTTTTGCTTTTCATCGTTGGTGGGGTTAACCTTCGAGACTTGTTCTCGTTTGACTTCAGGGCCGAACCTCTGCGTTCGGTTTGAGTTGATCTTGGAACCGAACCTTGGCTTTCAGTTGGTATCTTCTTGCGAACCGAACCTTGGCTTTCGGTTGGTATCTTCTTGCGAACCGAACCTTGGCTTTCGGTTGGTATCTTCTTGCAAACCGAACCTTGGCTTTCGGTTGGTATCTTCTTGCGAACGGAACCTTGGCTTTTGGTTGGAGGAACTTTCAGGCTTTCGTACAGGATTGTTTTCATACTTCATATTCTTGTCCTTGTGTGAATAGTATGCATTCTGGGAGTGCCAGAATTGTTTCCTTTCAGAAAGGTTTTTCCTGTATCTTTGGTTCCTCTCTATCTTCTTATCCATCATCTGCTTGGGTCGATGATGAACGTTCGCTTTCGTTTTTGTTGTCACCTTGGCTGGTTCCTTTTGAACTTCAGGTGTTTTTCTTTGAGCCGAGGGAGCAGATGGAATATCTGAAGAAGATTCAGTTTGCCCTGAGGAAGTGGAAGGAGTATCTGATGAAGTTTCGCTTCGAGCTGTAGGTGTTGAAGGAATATCTTCTTTTGCTAAACGATCATCCTCTTGAGGAATTTCTTTCGTACCACTGGTGCTTGGTTCACTGAAATTATCAGGCTTATTCAAGGGTTCAGGTATGTACCTCCCTTTCTTCATCCAGGAGGTTCTTTCAGAAAGACCGACGGTTTCGTTTCCATTATCAATAGGAGCTTCCCAGAAATACTCATCATAGCCATCAGCATTGTCTTCGTTAACAATAGCTGTGAGCTCAGCTGTTTGATGTTCGGTTACTCCAGTCACCTTGTATACTTGATTTGGAGTGGTCCTGACCTTTTGATACACAACAGCCTTTTCTACTAATTTCGGGGACTTTTGTTGGGACATTCTAGCGAATTCCACAGAGTTTTCAGAAATAAGATTTTTGTGGTTTTCAGTTTCGCTTTTAACAAATTCTGAGCAGTCAACCGTATCCTCCACAGAAATTTCACTCATGTTTTCGTCCTCGTTAAGCTCAGATGCATTTTCAACATCGATTTTGTTTTCTGAGCTTACATTGGCGTTTAGAGTGTCAAATTTTTGCATGGTTTCGGTTCTCAGTTTAAGTCGGTCATTTTCGTCCAAAAGGTTTTTGAGCATGTCCTTGTGGTCTTTGGACTTAATGAAGGACTCAATTTTGTCCAGTCCAATTTTATAAGTTGGGTTGACATCATCAGACGATATCACACTCTCACAATTGTAAGCTTCGGCATCGATTTCATCCTCCTTAAATTCTAGGAAGGGCAAAATCATGCGACGGATCTTTTGGCCTATCTCACAATCCAAGTGAAGTTGAGTAATATTGGAATATAAACGTTTAGCTATTAAACAAAAAACATTTCGTTGTTTTAACAATTTCAAATTGTCTTTCTGCAAATAAATGTTTTCGTCTTTAACTTTAATTAATTCCGACTCTTTTAACTCAATCCACATTCGCCGCTCCTCACTCTTCGACGCCACCCTGCTTAATTGATCAGTCAGGTTAGAATTGGTGACTCGAGTTTGAGTTAAGCTACTATCTAAATGAGAAATTCTTGTATTAACATTTTTTAGTTCTTTCTCATAAGAGGATGGTGGTACTTTAGATAAAATAAAAGCAGATTGTACCTTCTTTATCAGTTCATCGAGCTCATTGAACTGTTGGCTGAGTGGTTTGGCCGTAAAGCACATATCTTCCTGCACCTTCGGTCCATTGCTTCGTCCATCGGTGTTGTATCCCCTCATTTGAGACACTTCAGTCACCATGAAGCATTTTCCACCACTGCTTTCGTCTTTAGCCACATATGCCTTTCCATGAGTAGGCTTCCTCACTTCTTCGTCTTCTGAGTCAGTAGACCAAACTTCAGTACTACCGAACTCATCGTCATTAACCGAACCCTGCACAATAAGAGCATTAATAGAAGGGTTAGCGGTAGACTTCTTCTTTCTCAACTCATCCAATCTCCTCTGCAGCACATCTTCCTCATCATTTCCATTGTCCTTTTCAGCCATCTTCTTAAGAACACAGTCCTTAGCGTAGTGGTTCTTGCCACCACAATAGAAACAGCTTACTCCGGAATCGCCATCTGCTTTCGGTTCCTTTTTGGGCTCCTCAGCTTTCGGTTCATTGTTTGCTTTTTCTGAGCTGTAACTCCCCTGCCAGTTTCTGTTTTTGATGTTGGGGAATCTCTTCTTTATAAACCTCTTAGGATTGGATACCATCATGGCATAATCCTCAGTTGTGAGGTCATATTCTTCCAAGTTGAGCTCTTCATCCTCCACCACAGCTTTACTTTTAGATAGGAGGGCCAACGAACCAAGACTGGAGACAACATTCTTCTCTTGAACCACAATCTTCTCTTGGGACTTTAGAATACCCACCAGTTTCGCCAAAGAATATGATTTAAACTGTTCATGGGCTTTGACTGTGGAAACAACTGCTCTCCATTCAGATCGCAGTCCGTTCAAGAAAGTAACCTTTTGTTCGATGAGCTTCCTTTCAATGTCGTGTTTGATCATCTTGCTGAGAAGATGATTGAAGCGATCAAACGTCTGGGTCACAGTTTCTTCGGCCCCTTGCCTGAATTCACCAAATTCAGATAGAAGCAAGGTTTGGATGGAATGTTCAAGATCTTCGTCTGTGGAATACAGTTCGCGAAGTCTATCCCACACTTCCTTCGCCGTAGTGCATGAGCTGACCAGTCTGAATGTGTCGGACTGAAGGGCGAATCTGATCAACCTTAGTGCCTTAATATTGCACTGGAATTTGTCTTTTTCATCTTGCGCAATATTCGTCACGTCCTTAAGCAGATCGTTGTACTCTTTTTGCGTCTTAATAACTCTGGATGTCGCGGAATGAGAAAACGGTCCGTTGATGATAGCTTCCCATATGAGAAAACCATTGTCTTCCGATCCAATCACATAGTCTTCAAAATGATGTGCCCATACTTCATAGTCATGGGTGTACAAGATTGGAATCTTTGTCGTCGAACCGATGCTGTTGGAAATATTAATGGGGTTTGATTGCGTCGCGTCCATTATGATCGTAAAAACCTGTTCAAAGATCAGACTTGTAATAAAGCAGATTAGGGCAAAACAATAAATATTAAGATACGTCAATTAAGATGACGGCTCAATAAATATCAATGATTGCGGAAAAACCCTAATGGAAATCTTTTTCACAGAAAAGATGTGTATCGATTACACAGCCTCCTGCTCTGATACCAATTGATGGGATTAAAACAACTTTTAATCTATGAAGATCGATTAGATCTTGAACAAGTATATGAATAAGAAACAGCAAGAACGCAATTATAATAGCAAATCAGAACACAATATTAAGAACAAAACAGCTTGAATCAATCGTGTCGAATGATTAAATAAAATCCTTAGAAGAGCTCGATTAAGAACATCAACTGTAAAGGATTGGAAGATTACAAGAACGATTACTGGAAAATATAATACTCTTGATCAATCGCTATTTCGATAATCTCTAGAATCTTAACCTAATATGCATGCAAGCATTAACTTAAATACTATACATAAAAGGCTCTCGGTTGGACAGGCCCAAACCGGAGAATAAAAGGCTAATCTACCGAGCCCAAAAGACGCAACATCAAAACTCTTTTTAGCCCAACAAAAACCATGTCCCCGACCTGGAACTCCAACTCCGATCGATGCTTATCGGTGCAACTCTTCTACCGAATCTGAGCTATCTGTAATCTTTGCCTAATCTGCTGGATGAGCTATGTCATCTGAAGGACTACCTCATTCCTTCCCATGACCCTATGATCAACCTCACCCCCACATATTGGGTGCGAAACTTCATCCCATAGAGGAGATCGAAATGTGGCGTACTGATAATAAACTGGTAGTTATTGTTGTACAAAAACTCAGCTAGAGGAAGGTAGAGTCTCAACTGCCACCAAAGACAATGGCATAAGCTCTTAACATGTTCTCAAGTGTCTGAATGGTCCGCTCACTCTGACCATCTTTCTACAGATGATAAGCAATGTTAAGATGCAATTTCGTACCGATTTCCTCATGGAACGTCTGTTAGAAACAAGATGTAAACCTAAAATCTCGATCAGATACAATGGATACTGGAATACCATGTTCAGAAACAATCTTGTGCACGTACAAGTTGGCTAATTTCTCAACCGATGAGGTCTCACGGAAAGCTAAGAAATGGGAACTCTTGTTCAACCGATCTACTTTCACCCAAATTGTATGGTGCCCCTTAGCCGTCTGAGGTAACTTGGTGATGAAATGTATAGTAATATGTTCCCATTACCACATAGGAACCTCTAGTAGCTGCCACTTTCCATGCAGTTGGTGTTTGGCCTTGACCATCCAACAAATCAAGCACCTATAAACATATGTTGCAATATCCCTCTTCGTGAACAACCACAAGTACCTAAGTCTCAACCCCCGATACATCTTGCTGGATCCAGGTTGAATTGAAAAATTGGACTTGCGTGCCTCCTCCAATACAGTCTGATTAATCCCACCAAAATATGGCACCCAAACCTGTCAATACCATGTCAATAATCCATGACTGTTAGTAGTAAACCTGTCAATCTCAGCCCTAAGCCTCTCATTCTTCCAATTTTCCCTCTTGACTCCTTCGACCTAAGCCTCCCTGGCCAAATCTAGTAATGGAAAACTAATTTAGATCCACATACACAGACGTCCAATCACAGAACTAGCCACCTTGCGACTCAAAGCATCATCCACCACAATACAAAATCTCACAGTCATAATCTTTGACCACATCAAATGACCTACGCTTTCTCATGTTCAGATTTGGTTGATCCATGAGATATTGCAAACTCTTGTGATATGTGTATATAGTACACCGAACCCCATACAAGTAGAACTGCCAAATCTTGAGAGCAAACACTACTGCCCGCAACTACAAATCATGAGTTTGATAATGGATATCATGCTGCTTCATCATCCAAAAAGCATAAGCAATAACTCTCTCCCGCTGTATAAGAATTGCACCCAAACCCATGATGGATGCATCAAAAAATACCACAAAATCCCCAACACCCTCGGGGAGGGTCATCACTAGGGCCTCACATAATTTCTATCTCATAGTCTCAAATGCACCAACTGCTCAAAGCCCCAATGTAAATCTATGCCCTTCCTCTTTAGACGGCTGAGGGGTGCTGCAATCATGGAGAAATCCAGACTAAATCTCTGATAATATCCTGCTAAACCCAAGAAACTTCTAATCTTCAAGGGTGACTTTGGTACCTCCTACTATATCATGGCCTTAATCTTGGTCGAATCGACCAAAATCCCATCTTGGTTAATGAGATGACCCAAGAACTGGACCTCCCTTAACCAAAACTTACACATCGAGAACTTGTCATACAACTATTCTCACCTCAAGACTCCCAGAAGCTCTGGATGGTGCTCCTCATGTTGCTCCCTGGTCATGGAATACACCAAGATATCATCAATAAAAACAATAATTGATCGATCGAGCATCATACCCAATTCATCAAATCTATAATTACCACAGGCGCATTGGTGAGCCCTAATGGAATCACCACAAACTTGTAATGACCATAACAAGTCTGAAACGTGGTCTTTTCTACGTCCACCTATGTAAACCTCATTTGATGATACCCTGACCTCAATTTGATCTTAGAGAACCAAGATGCACCTTGCAACTGATCGAAGAGGTCAACAATCCACGAAAGGGGATAACGGTTCTTTACCATTATCTTGTTCAACTCCCGGTAATTAATGCACATCCGGTGCGAAGCATCCTTCTTCTTGACAAATAAAATTGATGCTCCCCACGAAAAACTGCTTGGTCTAATAAACTGCTTGCCCAACAGCTCCGAAATCCGAGAGGACAACTCTTGCATTTAGAGTGGTGCCAATCGATACGATGCCTTTTCAATTGGGGCCGCACCCATAACCAAATCAACCCTTAACATGATCTAACACTCATGGTGCAGACCAGGAAACTCCTCCGGGAACACATCAAAAAATTCTCAAACAACTAGCACATCTAAAATCGAAGCCTACTTCCCAACTCAGGCATCAACCACATAAGCAAGATAACCCATACATCCATGCTACATATAATGTCGAGCTTTAGCAGTAGAACAGAAGGCTGATCCCAATATGGTACCCTCTGCATAAGTAACCAATTCTCACCCAATTGGGTTTCAAACTACTACACACTAATCCTCACCATCGATCATAGCCCCAAATCTATTTACCAAGTCCATCCCTACAATCAGATACATGTGTCTCATGGGAATAGGGATCATATCAATTGGATAAGGCACCTCAAAAATATCCAAAAAATAGTCACAAAAAACACTCGATGCAGAAATCCCATGTTCGTTGGTGGTAGAAACTCGCAAGGGACTTTCCAGCTCTCTAAGGGTCATATCAAAACCCCTGCCAAAAACATTGAGATACAAAGGACTGACTCACACCCAAGACGTATGACACAAGATCGTGCAAAGAATTCACTAAGAGGGTACCTAGAATAAGCATAAACATAATCATACCATAAAACAAGTGACAAAATAATAAATGGAAACACACCAGTAATGGCGTTCGGCGCCGCCCTGTCCTCCTGCGTTATGAGCTGAAATGCATGACCTTGACCTCACCAGGGCTCTGCCCTACCATATCATCCATTTTTTATCCTCAGTGTAGCTGGTGTTGGAGCCTGCGTCGGTCCCACAATGAGCAAGGGACAGTTGGCCTTAATATAGACACCCTGCTCATAGTGATAACAGATCCTGGTTCTCGGTACTGGGACCTGCTGCCGACAATCCTTGGCATAATTCCCCTCCTTACCACATTTGTGGTATCCAAAAGATGATTAGCAATCACCATCATGAACCTTGCCGCATTTGTCACAAGTTCCGCCCCTTTGAACCCCAAAACTCAAATCAGTAGCCTTGAACTGTAGGGTGCATCTGCACCGGAGCCTGCCTCCTCACTCTCGCCTAGAGCTTCATCTCAATCTCCCACCTCCTTGCGACCTCCTATAGCTCCACAAGTGTATCGTAACGTTGAGTGGACATGATCTGGCGGATGACCATCTTGAGCATGCTCAAGTACTGGGTCATCTGAGCTTGCCTAGAAGCAGGAAACTCAGGACAAACCAAAGCCCTCTCAGTAACCATCTTAGTGATCCCAGTCACCGACTCGGTCCCCAATCTTAAATCCAAACACTCCTAGCTCAGCGTCTCGGTCTCCACCAATGGAACATGTCGCATTGTGATGAGCCAGTCACCAATCTCCACCAGTCCTTCTCCTCTAATCGAAGAAGGTTTAGGGCGCACTTGACCTTCTGGTAAGCAGGGAATGAACATGTAAAGAAACACCCCTTAACATGGGATAACCACCTCATCGCAATCATCGAATCTTGAAATCCATCGAACACTTGAGGTTGCATATTATTCAACTCCTGGTACTAGAAGGCTCTCTCTGCACAAACCCTAGCGGCTACAACAGTTATGGTAGTTTTAGCAATAGCAGCTTCAGATGTGTTGCATAATGATCAAAGAATAGCTAAACCATGGAGGTCTTGATAGACCCAAACAACTCTGGAATCGATCCCTGGACAACAGTACCCACCTCAACAGAAAGCATCTCCAGAATCTGATCCTCAGTCAACCCGAGCCTCTCTTGGCAACCCACTCCGACTCCTGAACCAGATCCCCTCATGAGCACCATACTGAAAAAAAACAATAATATATCAAACAAGATGCATTTAATATCACACAAGACATTCTAATAACGAAACCCTAAGGGTTGTGACTTCCCTGCTATGCATACAGGTCCTGTGCTTCCGGTAGTATGGGATCATACTACTTTCCACACCTACCCGTATTTGTCTAAGAGGATCATCACAACCGCCCTAACAATACACCCTAGGATATGCATACATCCTATCCTCACTCCCTATCAAATTCCTAGACACTCCTTAACTGGCCGACTACTCATACATAAACTCCTCTATGAAACTTCCACCAACCCTGCACCACTCACGTATGCAAATCATACATTACATTGGATCCTATAGACAGTAGAATACCTGATTCTACCCTAAGTCCTTCATCAAACAAGAACAAGAAATAATGCCAAACTAAACATTCTCAGGATATAGAATCTTAGTTATGTACAACTATGATGCATACACTAAGCAAATATAGTAACGATGTCAATTACATAAAAGAAATAATCCTAGGCTATCAGGCATCACACATTAGACTATTCTATCATTCAATTCCTAAAAATATCTAGCCTACCACTAGCATGTTGTTCTAACATAAACATAATATCAAATAACTGTGTAGGTAACTTGGGCTATACTTTCTTGCTCCGGTTGATCGTACACATCACATCATTCCCTAGTTTGAGTCAGGATTCACACCAATTTCCATCCACTTCTCTCAAACAAGGCTCTGATATCAATTTGTAACACTCTAAAAATCATAAAAGTTTAGAACTTTCAAAAACAACCACTATCCATCATTGTTTACAAAAGAACTATTGTTTCAAAAATAAAGTCATATCAGAGTGTCCCAAAAGTCAAATCATGAAAAATAGGAGGATGTGCATGGTCAGGCCTTCACTTTCTTATGATCCTCTAAAGTACCTGATTCAATAAAATAAAATTGTAAGCCAAAGCAAAGTGAGTTCCTCCAAAGTACCAACACACAATATACCAAATAAAGCATGCAAATATGAGCCTTCATCTTAAATGGACCACCTCGCAAGTCCTACAACCTATCTGGACCGCACTAGAAGCCTTCGTCTTAACTAGACCAACTGCAGGTTCTACAGCCTATCTAGACCGTCCCGGGTGTCTTGGTCTTCAGCATAAAGAAGGACCACCTCAACCCAACCACAATATGTTGACATATGTAACAAATAAACATAAATACATAATCAGCAAATACATATAATAATGCAGATCTACTAATCTTTCATATACTAGCATAGTACTATCCTATAACCAGGATAAATAATCTATTGGGTCAACATTGGTGCCTTCGACCCACGAGTACAGTGAGGAAAACTCACTTCTCAGTCTGAACACAAGCTGAATAAATCTCTGCTCTAAAAACTGGCTCTACCCGACACTTATTATGCAAAATATGACCCAACCTAAATTAATACCAAATTACCTAAATTACCCTTTAGTCAAGATTGGGCAAACCTAACAAACCATCCTAGTTAACCTAGCCTCGTATGTGGGGCGTACATAGATGTACGTGGGGTGTAGTCTATTTGATCGAGGATTTGGGGAAAAGACAGCATACATCCAGCGTACCATTTGGTACGCCTAGCGTATACACCGAGTCAACCAACCAACTCATTAAGTGCTTAATACATTTACACTATTCGTCTAAAACAAGATCCAAGTCCTAAATGTTGTCCTTGACCTTACAATTTCCAACTTTATGGTCTTGCATGGACATTAAGTGCTTAACACATGCATGAGGAAGAACTAAGAGCCATTAAGATGACCAAACTCATGCATGGGGAAGAACTAAGACCAAAGATCATATTTTTATCACTCATTCCACCCTAAAACGTCCAAAAGGACTACTCATTGGGTCGAGGGTAGCTTATGCCCAAAAGGACCAAGAATATGGGGATGATAAGCATAAACTTTGAAGATAAGCAAGATATAGCTATATGATCATCAAGTTCATAACTTTACACCTCAAAATGAAGCTTGAAGGTGAGGTGTTCCTAGATCTATGAGTTCTTGATCTTCCATGTTGGAGCTCATATCTTCTCTGTGCTTCAAATTCACCATAAACACACACTCTTGGCGGAACAAAGGAAAGAGGAATGGGTGACGTTAGCTCAAAGGAACACACACAAGATATTAGGGTTGCAATGGACGAAATGAGGGTTGGAGGATGGTAAGGGAGTGAGCATTTGAGATTAATGATGTTTATATAGGGTCAAAACCCTAAAAATTAGGGTTTGTGGATCAGGAACGTATGCCCCGATTACGCTATGTACGCCCAATATACATGAGCTCGCCCTAAATATTACAAAAATGCTAGTATTGGCCATTTTGCAAGCCTTCTCATGCACAAGGGATAAAATGAAATCACTTTTCATACTTAGGGTTAAAATTGAAAATCCATCATCATCAGAATGTTACATAAAGGAGTTATAATTTGTCTATATGTTGATGATATGTTAATTTTTGGTACTGAACAAGATGAAATTGATAAACCCAATAAATTCTTATCATCTAGTTTTAACATGAAAGACATGGGGAAGGCTAAGGTAATTCTTGGTATAAGAATTTGAAAAAGAAACAATGGCATTTCAATTTCTCAATCTCGTTACATTTAGAAGATATTGATAAATTTTAACTTTGAGGATTTTTCTCCTAAAAGCACTCCTATAGATCCTAATCTTAAGCTTCTACCTAATAAAGGATCTCCAATGTCTAAACTTGAATATTCTAGAGCAATTGGCTGTCTTATGTATGCCATGATTAGTATTAGGCACGATATAGCTTTTGTTGTGGGAAAGCTTAGTAGATATATTAGTAATCTTAGTGCACATCATTGGAAAGCGGTGAATAGAGTATTCAAGTGTTTGAAAGGAACCATAGATTATGGTTTGACTTATAGCAGATATCCTTATGTTTTGGAAGGTTATTCAGATGCCAAATGGAATACCAACTTGAAGATCACTCTTCTACAAGTGGTTGGGTATTTCTTATTGGAGGAGGACCAGTTTCTTGGACATCCAAGAAAAAAACTTGCATTACTAACTTAACTATGGAATCTAAGTTTGTTTGCTGCTGGTAAGGAAGTTGAGTGGATAATGAATTTGATTTATGAAATTCCATTATGGCCTAAACCGATATCTACCATTTCTATCAGTTGTGATAGTGATGGAACCTTTGCTAAGGCTTATATTCAAGTGTACAATGGGAAGTATAGACACTTAGGTGTTATACATAGCATGATTTGTGAGCTCATTATGACTGGTTTGATATATGTGGAGTTAGTGAGAACCCAGTTGAATTTGGCCGATCATCTAACCAAAGGGATGTTACACCCTATATCCTCTTTCTCACTTAAGAAGACTAATGAAAGTGTTGGTTTTTAAGTAACTATTTGTTAAGACTAAATTGCGTTTAGTTTTAAAAGGGGTAAAAAGTTCTAAATATAAGTGAGAAACAACGCTCTTAGTAGCTTGAACCTCCTGTTCATACCAATGAAGTAGATCAAATCCTTTTGTCTTTGTCATCTTCATCAACTCCTTATTCTAAGTGGGATCAAAAATTTCAAAGTCTGTCATCTTTGAACACCCTACGGTTTTTTAAAATCTTTCTAACTCGTGTAATTGGATCCATGATGGTAGTGTTTCTAAAAGGTCATAAAATACAAGTTAGTTTAATGTTTCTTCTATTGTCGTTATAAGAAAAAAATATATCATTTTTAGCTACAAAACTCCACTGGTTGTATCATATTTGTCGCGTACATGTTAGAAATGTTTATTATTATGTTCGATGATCCTTGGTTTTGGAAAACATGCATAGCTTTATTTGGAAAAGAAATGACCTTGTATGTTTTGCATGGCAAATTCTGTTTATAATTATTTGTTTTTATGAAACCAAAATTTTCATTCATTTTCGGTGCATAAAGTTGTCGTAGAAAAAACAAAGTGTCGTTTTTATTTCATGTGATGATTTTATGTATAAACAAGCCACTATGACACTTGTGGTTTATATTTTTATACATTCATATTATGAGTAATATATAAATCGGCTTTATTTTATTTTGTTCATTTTGTAAGTAATAGTTTAGTTTAAACTATTTTGTTTTTACTTATATGTAACAAGAATGGAACTTTGAAAACTTTTACAAGCCATGGTGTTTTGAAAACCATCTTTAAATATCCATTAAGTCCCTTAAGAAATGACTTAATAATTCATGTGATGGCTCACAAACATGTGACTAGTAAATGGCTTTGTGTAAAACTCAATATATGATATTAGTGTAATATTCAACGTGACATCATAAAATTTAGTTTTATCAATCTTATGGAACCTCAAGAAAAAATTGTTTTATTATTTAAATGTTCAACATAATATTTTATGCATCAAATATTCACAATACAAAATATTTTAAATGAATCATTTATAAAATACATTTGTTCAAAAGTTCAAGTGTATGTCGTCCATTTTAACATCTCTCCTATCTCATTTATGTGTTCCTTGTGGCATTAAGGTCACGTATATACTTGGATAGTGTTATGATAGCTGAGGCGTATTTTGCTAATGGGATAAATGCCACCTAACCAGTAGTAAGGAATGATTCCACATGTTATTCAAGTATGATGATTTGATCGAGAATTTTATGTGATAAATGCAATCTACACATGAGACACTTGAGGCATAAATGGGATTAACATTCCATTAAAACATAAGATGTCTATCGATCCCATAAAATTCTGAGAATCACATATGAAATCTAATTGGTTCCCGTAACCTACCAATCGACATAATTGCTTGGCTTTCTGGTCACCACCTCGAGTTACTGTGGGTGATTTTGTCCTTTACCTTTAATCTATTTATTTAAAGGGTAATTAACATTAAAAGGAATTATACATTGAAGATATTAAAATTAAATCTTATTGTTTTATAGATGACAACCCCAACTATTACACATGCTCTTGAAAGATCTTTATGCCCAAGAATCATTATAGCATGATATTTGTTAATGACATTGTTGTTAGCGATTTATTATCATCGATGTTATTTAAGTGTAATAGGATTAATTTGTTGACCATAAATGATCTTGATAAATATTAAAAAAGTAAGGGAGGTATGGAGTGCACACTTGTTTAAGTTTATTCAAGTTTTCAAACTACACCATCATTTAGGGGTGAAGCTCCAGAACGAATAGGGTTTTGGGGGCCGCAAACCTGGGAGCGATGTCTAAGGGCTGGCAGCCCCTTGAGGGGTCAAAGGGGCAGAGCCCCTGGCTAGGGTTGAACTGTTTTATACTTGTTGTGTTGCTATATAAAAATGCATCATATTTCCGTTTTTTTGAGAGTTGACCCAGGTTTGACTTTTATCCAATACCCATTTTTAAGACTGTTTTTGGTGGTTTGTGACAGTTTGAAACTGTCATATGACAGTTTTCAGAGAAAGACCATAAATTGGTTTTTTGGTTTCATTTCCGGGTACACTCGAAATTTGTAACAATCCCATTCTTAGTTCTTGCTCGTATATTCTGTGTCTTATCCGAATAAAGATTTGGAGTACCACCCAAATACTTTAATCTGAAAGTGATATCACAATTCTCAGAATTTCCAAGCCTTTCTATACCCCCAAATTTCTAACAAAGATTAAACTCTTTTTTCTGAACATGAGAATTTGCGACTCCATGAAGGGAATGACAATCAATTTTGATAAGTTGGTGATGTTTGAAGGCCAAGACTTTCTTAGATGGCATAACAACATGAATTTCCTCTTGACCACTATGAAACTTGTGTATGTTCTGAGTACACCCATGCCAGAATTTGCTAAAGATGAAACTTTTGAGGCAATATGGAGAAGGTCAAAGTGGGAAAATGATGACTACATCTGTCGTGGTTATATATTCTCAATGGTATGTATGACTCTCTTTTAGATATCTACCACAAATATTGAATCTAAAAAAGAACTATGGTATTCTCTTGAATCCAACTACATAACTGAAGATGCTTCTAGTAAGAAGTTTCTGGTTGGTTACTTTACGGGTTACTAGATGGTTGACTCCAGGCCTATTATGGAACAATTCCATGAAATTTTAAGGAACCTGGGAGAATTTGCTCAATACAATCTAAAAATGGATGAAGCCATTTCTATGGCTATGATTATTGACAAACTGCCCCCTTCATGGAAGTATTTTAAACACCATCTAAAACATAACAAAAAGGAATTGACTTTGAATCAACTTGGAATCCATTTACAAATTGAAGAGTCCTTAAGGAGTCAAGAACATGACAATAACCCTAAAGTCAAGAACCAGGTTGGTTCTTCTTTTGTGAACATGGTGGATGGATAAGGATCAAAGAATCGAAAGAAGTCTAATAAAAAAGGAAGTTTAAAGGAAAGGTTGACAAGTCTTCCAACAAGAACGCTAAAGTAGTTTGTCGGAATTATAAATAATCGTTTCACTTCAAAAAGGATTGTCGTTTTCGTAAAGTGAACAAGTATGGTGTTGGACCAATTAGATCCAAGGATCCAAAAAAGCAACAAGGTTAGATTTCTGTTTTCATGTAGAATTCTAAATATATTCAGAACTATATGCTGTAATTTTTGAATCATTTTTTGTGTAACATGATAATGTTGGATGGTGAGTTGATTCGTGAGCAACAAGTCATGTATGCAAAGATCTACATTCGTTTAAGGACTTTCAACCAATTGAAGGTGGATCTGTTCTGAAATGGGAACAGTTGCAACTGAACACATCAAGGGCATAGGATATGTTTTACTTACCTTTCTTTCTAGTAAATGTTTGTGTTTGAACAATCTTATATATGTTCTAGGGATTCATAAGAATCTCGTGTCTTAAATTGTATTAAATAATTTTGGTTACAAACAAGTGTTAGAAAGTGACAAGTATATCTTGTCAAGACAAGGATCTTTTATGGGATTTGGATATGTACTTAACGGAATGATTAGTCTTAATACTACTTATCCTTATATTTATAATTCATTTTGTGTTGCTTCCACTAGAACTAGAAATAATATTAATAAATATGAATTATGGTATGCTAAACTAGGACACATTTATCACAAGAGAAACAAAGACATCTCTAAAATGAGTTTAATTCCTTCAGTTGATATGCAGAATAATGAAAAATGTAAAACATACATGCTAACTAAAATCACTAGACAACGTTTCAAAGATGTTGTTAGGGAAAGCAAGGGGTTGGATCTTATACATAGTGCTTTATGTGATTTCCATGCAACACCTTCCCTAGGAAACAAAAAATATGTTGTTACTTTTGATGATGATGCATCTAGATATTGTTATGTCTGTTTGCTTCATTAAAAAGATGAAGATCTTGATAAATTTAAAATTTATAAGCAGCAAGTAGAGCTACATAAAAATGAATTAATAAAAGTCTTGCATATTGATAAAGGTGGTGAGTATTATGATCTAATTTATTTTGAATCAACTGGAATAATACATTAAACCACAACTCCTTATACACCACAACAAAATGGTGTAGACAAAAGGAAGAATATGACTTTGAAAGAAACTGTTAATTCTTAGTTTTCCTATTCAGGATTAAAGGAAGGGTTTTGGGGAAAGGCAATGTTAACAGCATTTTGATGATGATGCATCTAGATATTGTTATGTCTGTTTGCTTCATTCAAAAGATGAAGATCTTGATAAATTTAAATTTTATAAGCAGCAAGTAGAGCTACATAAAAATGAATTAATAAAAGTCTTGCATATTGATAGAGGTGGTGAGTATTATGATCTAATTTATTTTGAATCAACTGGAATAATACATTAAACCACAACTCCTTATACACCACAACAAAATGGTGTAGACGAAAGGAAGAATAGGACTTTGAAAGAAACTGTTAATTCTTAGTTTTCCTATTCAGGATTAAAGGAAGGGTTTTGGGGAAAGGCAATGTTAACAGCATTTTACATCTTGAACAGGACTCCAAATAAAAGGAGTATGACTACTCTTTATGAACTTTGGTGTAAAAAGCTACCAAATTGGAGTTATCTCAATAGTTAGGACTGTAGAGCAGTTGTAAGGCTCACTGAACCTAAAATGAAAACATTAGGTGAGAGTGGTGTAGATTGTATCTTCATTGGATATGTTGAGCATTCCAAAGCAAATAGATTTTTGTCTTAGAATATATAATCACAATGTATATGTAATCACTATGATAGAGTCAAGAGATGATATCTTTGATGAAGAAAAATTTACATCTATACCTAGAACAAGGGACTTGATTCATCAATCTTCAAACAAGAGTACTACTCAAGCTAAAGATGTTTCTGGTGGTGTAAGTTTTGTACCTGAACCTACAAAAAGCACAAGACCTAAAAAAGCTAAGTCTTTTGGATCTGATTTTCAACTTTATCTAGTTGAAGCAACAAGGAATGAGACTATATGTCAACATCTATATTATTTTAATATTGAAGATGATCCAAAGACTTTTAGCGAAGCTATGGCTTCTACGGATGTTCATTTCTGGAAAGAAGCAATTCAGAATTAGATTGATTCTATCATGCATAACAATACTCGGGTATCGTCTGATTTAGCTCTTAGTTGCAAGGCATTGGGAAGTAACTGGATCGTTAAAAGGAAAATGAAGGTGGATGGCACAATTGATAAGTATAAAGACAGATTGGTTTTCCAAGGCTTTAGGCAAAAGGAAGGCATTGACTTCTTTGATACTTATGTACCTATTGCTCGAATTTCCACTTTAAATTATTTTTAGCTCTTGTAGCTATACATAATATTGAATGCAGACTTGGATGAGGAAATTTACATGAACCAACTTGAAGGGTTTGTGATGCCTGGTAATGAACATAAGGTGTGTAAGTTCAAAAATTATTATATGGTTTGAAACAATTACCAAAAAAATGGCATCAAAAGTTTAATGATGTGATATTGTCTAATGGTTTAACATTAAACCAAGGTGACAAATGTGTATATATAAAATTTGATTCTTCTGGTAAACTGTAACACTCCAAAAATCCTAAAAATTTTAAACTTTCAAAAACAACCATTATCCATAATTGTTTACAAAAAGAACCACTGCTTCTGTTAGGTCCAGTTAAGTGTTGCGTCTTTGGGCTCGTTAGCTAGTCCATTTTTGTCTCCGGTATGGGCCTGTCCATCCGTGAGTACATTGTAGGGTTTATTATATATAGATGCTTGCATGCATTCTTGAACGTAATGATTTTGATAGAGATTTTATAGTGTACACATTCTTATCTTTTGTAACCCTAGAATCCTCTACAGCGGAAGTTCTTCATCGAGCTCTGCTGAGGATTGAGTTAATCGAATCATTCGACTCATTCAGATCCATACTTGTGCTTTTATCTCACTGTTTTTACTTTATTGATTTGCCTGTTATAAAGATCTAATCAATCAAAGAGTTTTAAATACTCATCAATTGGTATCAGAGCAGGAGGCTGTGTAATTCATACACATCTCTTCTGTGAAAGAAGTGATTAGGGTTATTCCGCATTAACTGATATTTATTGAGCCGTCACTTCATAATTGACGTATCTCATTATTTATTCGTTTGCCCTAATATTGCATATTACAAGTCTGATCTTTCAAACAGGTTAAACGATCAAGCATGGACGATTCTCAATCTAATCCTTTTAACATCTCAAACAGTATTGGATCAACAACGAAGATTCCTATTCTTTACACCCACGATTACGAAGTTTGGGCTCATCATTTTGAAGACTATGTCATCGGATCTGAAGATAATGGGTATCTTATTTAGGAAGCCATTGTGTCTGGACCATTTGTTCACTTAGGAACATCCAGAATCATTAAAACTCAGAAAGAGTATAATGATCTGTTAAAAGATGTAAAAGATGTTGCTCAAGATGAAAATGAGAAGTTTCAGTGCAACATCAAATCATTAAGACTGATCCGATTCGCTCTTCAATCTGACACGTTTAGGTTGGTGAGTTCCTGCAGTACCGCTAAATAAATCTGGGATAGGCTGCGAGAGCTGTATTCCACAGATGAAGATTTAGAGCACTCTATTCAGACTTTGCTTTTGTCTGAGTTTGGAGAATTTAAGCAAAATTCTGATGAGACCGTCACTCAGACATTTGATCGCTTCAATCATCTTATTAGCAAGATGATCATACAGGATATCGAAAGGAAGCTGATTGAACAGAAGGTCACCTTTTTGAATGGCTTAAGATCTGAATGGAGAGCTGTTGTGTCTACAGTTAAAGCTCATGAGCAGTTCAAGTCATATTCGTTGGCTAAACTGGTAGGGATTCTGAAATCCCAAGAAAAGATTGTGATGCAAGAAAAGAATGTGGTCTCAAGTTTGGGGTCTTTGGCCCTCCTGTCCAAAAGCAAGAATGTAGTAGACGATGAAGATCTGAACCTAGAGGACTACGATCTTACTTCAGAAGATTATGCTATGATGGTCTCCAATCCAAAAAGGTTCATCAAGAAGAGGTTTCCTACCAATAAGAACCGAAATTGGCAGGGAAGCTATAGTTCTGAAAAAGTAAGGGAGGAGCCGAAGACTGAGGAACCGAAGAAAGAGGCGAAGGTTGAAGGAGACTCTAGTGTCAACTGCTACTACTGTGGAGGAAAGAATCATTATGCCAAAGATTGTGTTCTGAAGAAAATGGTAGAGAAAGATGAGGAGAAAGATGAAGAGGCTGTCATGATGAAAAAGTTGGAAGAGATCAAGAGGAAGAAAGCTGCTACTGATCCTTCTATGAATGCTCCTATTGTACAGGGTTCGCCAGAAGATGACGAGTTCGGTGGCGTGCAAGTGTGGTCAACCGACTCAAAAGATGATGAGGTGAGAAAGCCTTCGCATGGAAAGGGGTATGTCGCAAGAGGTGGAGAAAGCAGTGGCAAGTGTCTGATGGTGACTGACGTATCTCACATGAGAGGATACAATACAGATGGTGGAAATGAGGACACCAAGGAGCGAGAGGACTTATGCTTCACAGCAAAACCTCTTAGTGTGCAGATCAATGAGCTTGATGAATTGATCAAGAAGGTACAATCTCTTTTTATCTCGTTCAAAGTTCCACATAAATCATATGAAAAGGAATTAAAAAACCTAAATTCAAGAATCTCAAATCTAGATAGTTGTTTAACTCAAACACGGGTCACCAATTCTAACCTAACTGACCAAATAAGTAGGGTGTCATCCAAGAGTGAGGAGCGAAGGATGTGGATTGAGCAGAAGGAGCCGGAGCTGATTAAGTCTAAAGACGAAAACATTTATTTACAAAGAGACAATTTGAAACTTTTAAAACAAAGAAATGTTTTTTGTTTGATTGCTAAAAGACTTTATGCTAACATTACTCAACTGCATCTGAATTGTGAAATAGGGTAGAAAATACATCGCATGATTTTACCCTTCCTTGAGTTTAAGGAGAATGAAATCGATGCTGAGGCATACAACTATGAAAGTGTTGTATCGGCTGATGATGTGAATCTCACTTACATGTATGGTCTGGACAAAATTGAATCTTTTATAAAGTCCAAAGACCATCAGGACATCTTGAAAAATCTTTTGGATGAAAACGATAAGCTGAAACTAAGGACCGAAACCATACAAAAATTTGACTCATTGAGTGCTAATTTAAGTTCAGAAAATAAAATTGATGTTGAAAACGCATCTGAACTTAATGAGGACGATGATATGAGTGAAATTTCTGTAGAGGATGTAGTCGATTGTTCTGAGTTTGTCAAGAGCGAACCCGAAAACCACAAAAATCTAATTTCTGAAAATTCTGTGGAGTTTGCTCGTTTGTCCCAAAATAAGTCCCCGATTCTTGAAGAAAAGGCTGTTGTGTACCAAAAGGTGAAAACAACACCAAATCAGGTGTACAAGGTCACAGGAGTAACCGAGCATCAAACAGCCGAACTCACTTCCATAGTGAACGAAGATAACGCAGATGGCCGTGATGAGTTCTTGTGGTCAGCTCCTGTAGATAATGTCGACGAAACAGTTAGTTTGTCAGAGCGAACGTCCTGGAAAACAAAAGGAAGATATGTACCAGAGCCGCTGAATAAGCCTGACAAGTTTGACGTGCCAAGCACAAGTGGCACAAAAGAAATACCTGTTGAAGAAGTCACTTCCACAAGCGAAACATCATCTGTGAAATGTGAACCAGTTGACAAGAAGCTGAAACAAAAGGCTAACATCCACAACCAGCCGAAACAAGTGAAAGATCAAAAGCAGCAGAGGAATCTGAGATACAAAAAGAATCTCTCAGAGCGAAAGCAGTTTTGGCAATCTCAAAATGCCCATTTCTCCTATCATGATAAAATTTTAAAGCCAGAGAAAAAGGCTTTCAGGCCGCATGAGGAACACAACCGAAAGGACAGGTTCGGTTCAGAGAGCAACAAAAACCGAAAGGACAGGTTCGATTCAGAGAGCAATAGCAACCGAAAGGACAAGTTCGGTCCCGAAAGCAACAGCTACTGAAGATCCAGGTTCGGTCCCTCTGATGACCATAAACAAAAGGGTCACTTAGAACCTCAAGTAAGGAAAGACTCCCAGTCCAAAGTCTCTCACTCTAATTCCTCTCATTCTCGATCCTTTTCTAAATCCTATTTTGTTCCGGCACGAAACTCAAAATCTTCAACAGATTTGAAAGGAAAATCAAACATTTCCTCTGTCAAAAATGACCAAAAGCAGTCTAAGGCCCAAACACCAGAACCTGAAACCAAATCAACTGTTGCTAACCCTAATAAAATCAAAGTGTTTACCATTAAAAGAAAAGATGAAACAACATTAATAAAAAGAACATATCTTGTTGATGTTTCTCTTACTATTCTTGTTCCTGTGAAAGGCTCACGTGGACGAAGAAACTTTAGGTTCCTAAATCTGCTTAATTTTTGCAGGTTATAAGTGACGAGCAGTTCGACGAAGAATGGTACATTGACAGTGGCTGCTCACGTCACATGACAGGGAGGAAGGAAGAGCTAAGAGAGTTTCGATCTCTTCAGAATGGTGGAAATGTCAAGTTCGGTAACAACTCCTATGGAACAATAAAGGGTTATGGGATGATAACCAATGGAGACTTCACAATAAGAAAGGTGGCTTACGTTGAAGGGCTACATCATAATCTCATCAGTGTGTCTCAACTGGTGGGAGGTACCGGTCTCAAGGTTTCATTTGACGATGAAGGTTCAGAAATCATAGAGAAGAAATCAAAAAGGGTGATTCTCAAATCAGAACGCAAAGGCAAAATGTTTCCTCTCAATCTCAAACCAATCAAAGGAAATCCAGCTATATGTCTTTTATCCAAAGCTCATTCTGACGAAAGTTGGCTGTGGCACCGAAGGCTCTCACATCTCAATTTCAAAGATATCAACAAGCTTGTCACAGGAGGTCATGTTAGGGGTCTCCCATTTCTCAAGTTTGATCGAGAACATTTGTGTGCTGCGTGTGAAATGGGGAAGCAAAGTCGTCAATGTCACCCATCCATTATAAACACAAAAGTTGTTGAACCACTTGAATTGCTTCACATTGACTTGTGTGGTCCATCATCAATCGAAAGCATTGGCGGTAGCAAGTATATTCTTGTTATTGTTGATGATTTCTCACATTTTACATGGGTGTTCTTTCTGAAGCACAAATCTGAGGCTACTCCGAAGCTAAAGATGTTCATCAAGCAGGTCGAAGTGCAACTGAGAAAAGTCGTCCGCAACATCAGGAGCAACAATGGATTGGAGTTCAAGAACAAAGAATTTGAAGACTTTTTTGCAGAAAAAGGAACCAGTCACAACTTCTTAGCCCCCTACACACCTCAACAAAACGGAATTGTCGAAAGACGAAACCGATCCTTGTGTGAGGCGGCCCGAACGATGCTAAGTTTCGCTTTTCTTCCTTTATATTTATGGGCTGATGCTATTGCTGCGGCTTGTTTTACGTAGAACAGGTCTTATCTCAATAAGCGCTTCTCTCTTACTCCTTATAAGATCATCAATAACAGGAAGCCGAACGTGAAATTCTTCCATGTATTCGGCTCACGATGCTTCATCTTCAACTCCAAAGAACATCATAACAAGTTTGACGTTAAAGCTGATGAAGGAATCTTTCTGGGATATTCTCTTACTTCAAAAGCTTACCGGGTCTTAAATAAGTGTTCAAGTAAGATCGAAGAAACATATTATGTGACTTTCGATGATAACTACGTCAAAAAGTTAAAGGCTACTGAAGAAGAAATTGGAGAGATATTCACTTAAACAGTTCAAGTCACGGTCTCGATTGCTAATCTGTTCGATCAGTTTGTGGAATTATTCGATGAACCTGAGAAAGCTACTCTCTCGGAAGCCAAGGCAGCAGACAACAAAGTCGACCATCTAAAGCAAGTTTTCGAAGATTCCGCCAAACGAATGGGTGAAGGAGAACAGGTTCCAAACGAACCTCCTCAGCAAGACGCTTCAGTTGAGGGGGAGAATCCACTTTCTTCAAAACAACCGAGCTCACAACTTGAGGGGGAGAATTCTATTCCAGTTCCACCCGAAAGCTCCACAACACTCGAAAGACCTGTAGCACCTGAAAGCTCAACAACACTCGAAAGTCCTGTAACACCAGAAAGTCCAGCTACACCTGAAAGCTCATCAGTCGAGGGGGAGAACTCAGATATGTTCTACGATTACGATAGTCAATCTGAATTGGAAGAGATGGTCAATGCTGAATTGGATCCATCCTATGATCCAAATAACCCTCCTCTTGTTAAATGGACCAGAGATCATCCTGTATCTCAGATAGTGGGTAATGTCTCTGAAAAGGTCCTCACCCGATATCAACTGAAGGCAAAGCAAACATCTCTATTCTCCAAAGTAGAGTTCTGCATGTATAATTCTTTCGTATCAAAACATGAACCGAAGATAGTAAATACTGCTCTTGATCATTCCGACTGGGTTTCAAGCTATGCAAGATGAACTTAACGAGTTCGAAAGAAACAAGGTATGGCGCCTCATTCCAACTCCTAAAGATGCCTCAGTTGTTGGTCTCAAATGGGTATTCAGAAATAAAATGGACAAGGAAGGCAATGTGATTCGAAACAAAGCTCGTCTCGTGGTGAAAGGATACTGCCAGGAAGAAGGAATTGACTATGAGGAAACTTTTGCTCCGGTAGCTAGTCTGGAATCTGTTCGGATATTTCTGGCCTATGCTGCACACAAGAACTTCGAGGTCTACCAAATGGACGTGAAATGCGCCTTTCTGAATGGAGAACTTGAAGAAACGGTTTATGTGGAGCAACCTCCTGGTTTTGTCAAAGAAAAGTACCCAAATCACTGTTATATTCTGGACAAGGCAGTTTATGGTCTGAAACAAGCACCAAGGGCATGGTATGAAACGCTAACTAAGTTTTTAAAGATGTCAAAATTCAAACAAGGTTCAGTTGACCCAACCTTCTTTCGCAAGAAGGAAGGTAACCATCTTATGATTGTTCAAATCTATGTCGATGATATCATCTTTGGCTCACCGAATCATAGCTTCACAGTTGAATTCAGAAAGCTGATGGAGACTAAATTTGAAATGAGCTCAATGGGTCCGATTAACTTTTTCCTTGGTTTAAATATTAGACAGGGACCCGAAGGCATCTTTATCAACCAGGAAGCATACACCAAGACTCTTATTGCTAAATTCGGCATGATGGGAGACTCAAAGGTTAAAGTTCCAATGGCATTTGGCACCAAGCTCACACCATCCTTGGAAAACCTACAGTCGATATTACGATATACCGCCAGATGATTGGGTCTTTAATGTATCTCACTGCTAGCAGGCCTGATATAATGATTTCTATGTGTTACTGTGCTAGGTTTCAGGCGAATCCTCGTGAACCACATATGCTTGCAGTGAAAAACATACTCCGGTATCTGAAACAAAATACCTCTCTCGGTTTATGGTATCCATCAAACTCAGGTTTCTTCGTTCAAGCCTACTCAGATGCAGACCTTGGAGGTTGTGGTTTAGACAGGAAAAGCACCACTGGAGGCTGCCAATTCCTAGACGGGAAGTTGGTTAGCTGGCAATCAAAGAAACAGACATGTGTTTCTCTGTCTACAGCTGAAGCAGAATACATCGCAGCAGCCTCCTATACATCTCAAGTGATTTGGATCCAAAGCCAGCTCCGGGACTATGGACTCAATATGAAAAAGATCCCACTATATTGCGATTCAGAAAGTGCAATTAGGATCTGTCATAACCCAGTGCAACATTCCAAGACTAAGCATATAGCACTGAGGTATCACTTTATTAAGGATCATGTGGAAGATGGGAACGTCGAAATTCACTTTGTTCGAACCACTGATCAACTGGCTGACATCTTCACCAAAGCTCTTCCTGAAGCATCTTTCAATAAAATTCTACAAGGGCTAGGAATGATGGAATCGAAGTCAGTACCAAAGACTACTTCTCAAAATTAAAAGTCGGAAGCGAAATGTACCGAACGTTCGGGTTCGGGTCACATGTGTGCCAAAATGAACCGAATGCTCAGGTTCGGTCCTGTTCTGGTATGCCGAAATGATCCGAACGCTCGGGTTCGGTTCTATCATCTGATCTTCGCTTATCACTCAAAGGTCGTTTCTTTGGTTGTAAACCTTTTGTATTATTTTCTCAAATACATCTCTCTTATTTTCAAAGTTCTTTTCTTTTTCAAACTTATTTTTTTTTGCAACCGAAATAAACCGAACGCTCGGGTTCGGTTCCAAATTTTTTTTAGCCGAAATAGTCCGAATGCTCGGGTTCGGTTCCAAAAAAAATTTTGTGTGTGTCTCATTTTTTTATTTTTTTTTATTTTTATTTTAAATCAAAAATTCCAAAATCTTTTTATCCTTTTAAATCAAAAACTCCAAAAACATTTTTTTTATTTTTATTAGTTCGATAATTTTTTTTGTTTTGTGTCTTATATTTTTATATGGATATTTGTGGGGAAATTCTTTCATTAAGTTAAGTGTCCCTAGAAGCATGCTGCTGTATGTGTCCAAAGCCTCACCTGATTCTGAATAATAGCCTTACTGACTTGGTACATACAAACCTTGTCTTCCCAATTAGGCTTTCATATTTATTCTAATCATGAGCTACCTAACTCTCTTCTCACATGAGACAAGAGTTTTCTGCTTGGTCCTTATTTTAACAGCAGAGGTACTTTAGTTTTTCTTTATACCATCTACACTACTTTTCTCCATCTCATTCGCTTCATAAACGTAACCCTTCAGACTCTCAGAAATTACCACTGAGGTTTATGGTTACACAATTTATGTGTTTCTGATCTTAGCTTCGTGTCACTACGTACTAAGTGAAACCCACAATTCAATACCTACTATGTATTGACGGTGAACAATCAATTTTGCTCTAGCTTTCACTAACGAATTGGCGGACTTATCAATGAGGATGGAAAGTAAAATCTCTAATTTTCTTTTGTGTGATTCCTATGAAATTGTTAAATCCCATAACATTTCTTCCCTTGGAATCCAATTTTAAATTTTTTTGAGATTTTACATAACCTATTTTACATTACCACTTAAATTATTTCAATCCTACTTGTTCAACAGACTACATTGGTCTTACAAGTACTTCGTTCGATTACTGTCTTATATCAAGATCATGAATTCTGAACTGAAGCAAAAGTCACCCAAATTAGCCTGATTAAAAGAAGCCTTTCAACACTTCTCAATAAGTGTCTGATAGTTATTCAACGGGAAACCACACAAACACTTTAAAGTCTCTCTTGACTTTGAAGGAAGAGATTCGTGCACGGGATCCATTGTTTCGTGTCTTTATTGACATCACAAATTCCCTTATATGTGTTGCTTTATTTCCTTTTCTTTTACACACTAAGCACGAAAATCTTTTTGATATTCCAAAATTTTGGTTTCATACAAGGCATATTTCTTAAATGGGATTTGAAGTCATAAAAGAGTTGTGGCTCACATTGATCCATGTGGTCACTTTTTCTTTAAGATGACGTTTAATCTAAAAGGATAAGATGCTGACTCAGGCAGGAGTCCAATCGATTTGATTTTCAAACAACGCTTAAAGGCCAGGTGTGCGAAGTGGAACCGTTTCGTTTAAAAACGGCGCCTGATGGGAAGGCGTGTGAATCGGGACTGGTATTCTCTCTCATGTGTAATCATCGGTGCTAACAACTGTCACGCATCAATCACTTCCGAAAAACCCTTCGTATTTCCTTCGAAGATTTGGGACAGATTCTTCTCTCTCCTTTAGCCACAATATAAAAGGTAATATTTACCATTATTTACCTCTTTACTGCACCTAAATTTCAGAGAGCAAGAAATTCTTCACGTATTCTACTGTTCATCATCTCTCCCAACTTCTTCACAACAATGGTGGATTCATCATCAGTTCATGCCACTTCCCACATCCTGCCGATTCGTCCCCAACAGAGTTTGATCATCGATCTTACTCCTCAGTTTTACGACGCCTTCATGTTCCCGATCATCGAGTGTCTCAAATACTCACCGCTTGATCCTACACTCACCAAAGTTGAAGTTGTTCCTATGGAGTTCTTTTCCCAAATTTTCGCCACTGCTCATTACGACAAGTCAGTCGACAGGATCTTCTTCGACGTGCTTGATCACAAGGCGTCTATCTCCAAGCAACGATTCTGCTCACTTTTAGGGTTTGAACCTAATTCATATAGGGTTAACCCTGAATCAATTCCGGTGGGTCACCTGTTTTCTATGTTCTACAATATGGGTTATACTGAGGTGCTGACAACGGTCACGAAGTTAAAGAAATCGTGTCTGCCACCTCAGTGGAATGGGTTGTTTACAGTGTTGTTCAAGGGGTTATCTGAACGCAGTGCTGGATCAGACAGAGCGAGTCGTCTGTTCATCTCGATTCTCTATGGGGTTTACAACGGTATCAACTTGGACTATGGGTCGGTCCTATGGCAGCAGCTTATTCAGAGTCTGGCTTCTACATCTCGGCATTCCGAGATTTCCTATGCTCGTTTTTGGACTCTCATTACAAAATGGGTGATGGAAAAATATCACGTCCCCATTGTTGCTGGTTCTCCAATGTCTTCGATTAGTACTTTCCATACCACGAAGATAATCGTCTCTGACACATCCAAGTTTCAGTTCATTGGATCCATCCCTGAGTCGATCTATGGAGACGTTCCTGCCGATAGCCGTATCATCAGAACCTACAAGGAGTTTCGTCACTCTGGTCCTAGAGAGCTAACTCCTGAGATGATCAAATCCATCCATGAAGCTGACAAGCCTGCCACAAGGGGAAAGAAGAATGAAAAAGGCAAAGACAAGCAGGTTGGCAAGGGAGCGAAAGGCCCTTCTCCCAAGGAACATAAAACCACCAAGGCTGCTCAATCCCCTCCTATGAAGAAGAGAAAAACCAAACCAAGGCGAAAGCTGATCTTAGCTTCCTCCTCAAGCGAATCTGAGGAAGAAAATTCAGACTATGACGAGTCTCCTCGTGGTAACACTCCTCCACGATCGCCTACCCCAGAAGTTCATGTTTCCACTTCACCTATCTCTTCTCCACCAGTTACCATTCCTATTTCTATTCCCCCCATAAACTCCACCACTCAAATACCACCTACCTCCATCCCAGTACCCCCTCCCATTTTTACAGACGCTACCACCACAACCGCAGAAGTACGAACCAACGTATCTGATACGGGGGCTCCTACTAAGGCACCGGAACCCACTCCCACTACCGAACCTACTTCACAACCCGAACCTACTACCACTACCGAGCCTCCACCCTCACCTCCACCCTCATCTCCTGCTTAGGCAGCAGAGGACGAAGAACCATTTCTTGGTGGGGAGAACATGACATTTGATTCGGTCTATTACAGTCGGTTTCAGGTGCAGAGTAATGATGATGATGATGCTCCCATTACCAAGAAGCATCTCAAGGAGATTCACGAAAAGATATATTCGCTCATCGCCTCTTCTTCTTCATCACAGTCCTCCATCTCTAAAGCTGCTATTCAGAGGATAGTTGATGCTTTTACTAAGGCTCATGCAACCTCCGTTAGCTCGGCTACTGCCGCCATTGATGCATCCACCACAGCCTGTGCGGCTGCGACCGAAAAAGTCGAAAAACTATTTACTGATGCTTCCTCTCTGTTGAAGTCTTTACAGGAAACTGTCGAAGGCACCAAAATGAAACTAGAACCCATTGTCAACTAGTTGGCTACCTCAGTTTCCTCAGAACTGAAGTCTTTTGGCACTCTTCGTCAAACTCTCTCAGACGACAACTCATCATTTAAAGCGACGATTGAGGAGCGACTGACAAAGCTCCAAGAAGATCTTGCTGCTGAAAATTCTCTTATGGATGCTCTTGCCAGAAAGACCACTTCTCTGAAGGTCAAGAGTCTTCAACTCTCCAATTCTCAAAAGGAGGTTGAGTCTCTTCGATCTGAAAGAGAGATTGTGTCTTCGTGTGTTTCGGATGTCCACGCAGCCATTTCAAACATCCTGGAAGCACATGACCCGATACTAAACTACTCTGTGAGGCGTACTCTCGCGGAAAAGCTTGCTCCTGCTCTTTCTCTCCTGAGCAAGATTGAAGGGCTCCTTGACTTCATGTCCATTCCGAAACAAGGGGGAGAGAATGTGTCTCAACCGCCTCCTACTTCTATAGCAACCAAAACAACCGAACCTCCTCCAACAGGCCAAGCCTCAGGATCGGGTGTCAAAGACAAAGGCAAGAAAATTGCTGAAGAGAGTGATGAAGATAACGAGACCATTGCCGATCTTTTGAAAAAGCAAGGCCGAGACAAGGACGCTGACATTAGCGCTCGAGTTGCTAGAGAGGCTGAAGAAGCCGAAAGGAAACAGAAAGAGGTTCACGACCTTCTTGAGAGTAGGAAAACTCTTTTTCCTCCTTGGACTCTTGAGAAGTTGCTGAAAGAAGCAATCGAAACACCGAGCATCTTGTGGCTCGATTCAGTGATCTCTCTAGATCGCGTTAATTCTGTCGATTCTAAGTTCGACATGCCACTGACCCGAAAGGCGTTCGTCTTCCATGCCTTTGACAACATTGCCGAGTTCCCTCATCCTTATCCAAAGGTTGACAGGGATTTGGTCGAATTCTATCTGAGGGTTGCTCAACCACAGTATCAAACATGGAGCACTCAGAAGATAGTCAATGTTCGGGTACTCAAGCCGTATCGGGAAGGAAACTTCACCAACGTTCGATTTAAGGTGCTGAGAGGTTCTGCCAAGACCGAACATGCCCTTTCGCTTGCTGATCTTCCCAACTTAAATCCACACGATTGGATAATTTTGCACAACATCCTTCTTACAAATGAAGCAGAATATGGTCCGATCATTGACCACTTCAAGAGGATGCTTGTTTGTTACATCATGGAAGTCGCCAAGATGGATCAGGAGATAGCGAGTGTCTTCAAGAAAAAGCCTACTATTTCTCCTGTTGGCTTAGCAAGTGATCTCAATATGATACAGATGGGGAAGATATACCCAAAGAGAAACTCTGTTATGTTTACTAGAAACGAAGGCCAAAAATGCCTATTCGCTTTGGCAGACAAACATCTCTATACCACTGCATGCCTGGAACATGTCTTAGGGATTATTCATCGTTGCAAGCAAAACTCAGCAGACGACAAGAAGTACTTTGATGATATGATCCAGTGGTACATTTGCTTCAGACAGACGATCCGTGAGTACATTGTAGGGTTTATTAGGTCCAGTTAAGTGTTGCGTCTTTGGGCTCGTTAACTAGTCCATTTTTGTCTTCGGTATGGGCCTGTCCATCCGTGAGTACATTGTAGGGTTTATTATATATAGATTCTTGCATGCATTCTTGAATGTAATGATTTTGATAGAGATTTTATAGTGTACACGTTCTTATCTTTTGTAACCCTAGAATCCTCTACAGCGGAAGTTCTTCATCGAGCTCTGCTGAGGATTGAGTTAATCGAATCATTCGACTCATTCAGATCCATACTTGTGTTTTTATCTCACTGTTTTTACTTTATTGATTTGCCTGTTATAAAGATCTAATCGATCAAAGAGTTTTAAATACTCATCAGTTTCAAAATTAAAGTCACATAACAGTGTCCTAAAAAATATAGTCATGAAAAATAGGAGGATGTGCACGGTCAGGCCTTCACTTTCCCATGATCCTCTGAAGTATGTGAAACAATACACTAAAACTTTAATCTAAACCATAGTGAGTTCCCCAAATAACAATCATAACAATAAAAAGCATACAAATATAATCCTACAGCCTGACTAAAACTCCTTGCATGGTCTACAACCTATGTGAACCGCTATACGAACCTTTGGTCTGAATGGACTGCCTCGCAGGGTCTCACGCTTACCCGGACCACCTTGGGTGTCTTGGCCTTCAGCACAAAGCTTGATCGCCTCAACCCAACCACAATATGCCGACATATGTAACAGATAAACATAAACACATAACTAGAAAATATAGATAATCATGCAGATTTACTAATTGGTCATATACTATCATAGCACTATCCTATAACCCAGATAAATACTCTAGTAGGACGACACTCGTGCCTTCAACCTACGAGTACAGTGAGCAAAACTCTTCTCTCAGTGTAAACATAAGTTGAATAAATATTTTCTCCGAAAACCAGCTCTACCCGACACTTATTATCCAAAATATTTCCCAACTTAAATTAAAACCAAATTACCCAAATTACCTTTTGGTCAAGATTGGTCAAACCTAACAAAACTAGCCGAGTCAAGCCATCCAAGTCGACCTGGCCTCGCACACCGGGCGTACACAGATTTACGTGGGGCGTACTCTGTTTAACTGACGAGTTGGGTCAAAGACCACGTATGCATAGCGTACCATTTTGTACGCACATAGTCATCCAACAAACTTATTAAGTTCTTAATACATCCAGATTTTTTTTCTCCAAAACCAGATCCAAGTTCCAAATGTTTTTCCTTGACCACAAAGTTTCCAACTTTATGGTCCTGCATGGCCATTAAGTACTTAACACTAAAAACCTCAACATGTAAAGCCATTAAGGCAACCAAACTCATGCATGGCGAAGAACTAAAGAGACAAGATCTTATTTTTGTCACTCAAGCTACTCTAAAATGTCCAAAAGGACAACTCATTTGGTCTAGGGTAGCTCATACCTAAAAGGACAAAGAATATGGGGCCAACAAGCATAAACTTTGAACATGAGCAAGATCTAGTGATATGATCATCAACTTTAGAGCTTTATACCTCAAAATGAAGCTTGAAGGTGAGGTGTTCCTTGATCTATGAGGTCTTGATCTGCCAAGTTGGTGATTCTATCTTTTCCTTGCTTCAAAGGTACCATAAACACACACTCGTAGGCTCAAAGGAACACATACAAGAGATTAAGGTTGCAATGGACGAAATGAGGGTTAGAGGTTGGTGAGGGAGTGAGCATTTGAGAGTATTGATGTTTATATAGGGTCCAAACCATAAAAATTAGGGTTTGTGGATCAGGCATTTATTGTAACGTCCCAATTTTCAAGACTAAAAATTTCTTTTATAAAATAGTACTTAAAACATATTTTTCAATCCATAACAAAATCAGAGTAATAATTTCCAAAACATATGTTCATTATCAGAGTAAAACATCCCAGGCTAACTAATCTACGGTGTGTGCCATGCGATCACCCCGAGCTCTTCCCTTCGCTACCGGAAGTACCTGAAACCAAAACTGAAAACCGTAAGCACAAAGCTTAGTGAGTTCCCCAACCTACCACATACCCAACACAAACACATACAGTGTATACTGGGCCACGCCCGTTACTTCGGGCCTCGCCCGCTACAACGTCCCCGCCATTCCAGGCCCAGTCTAGCTTCGAGCCCCGCTCGGATACATATGTGTTTCACTTAGGCCTTACCTGTCACTGGGCCTCGCCCGCTAACATATACTAACACATAGGCATATCACAACACATAAGCTAACATATACTAATAAATCCTGTCCTGAGGCCTCGCCTATCTTGGGCCTCACCCTTCTCCTGCAACTGATGAGTCATGGGACCCCGTCCACGCTCCTACTGATAATAAGATACGGGCCTAGCCCACACTCACTCTTTCCCTAACTTGGGCCTCGCCCCTGTTCCGCTGCTAATGAGATGTGGAACACCATCCACACTCTGCTATTGGTGAGATACGGGACCTCCCCCACACTCACCTCCCTACCAGGCACATACATGTACCACACAAACAACAAGTATAAACTATCATATAAACCATTCCTTGGGCACCCGCCCGCTATGATTGGACCTTGGTCCTGAATATCATTCTAGCATACTGCGCCTAGGGCTAACCCTCGGGTCTTCCTACTCATAACCACATTGGCCGGCATTGTGGCCTTAGACCCATTCACATAAAGGGAAACTCACCTCGTACTGCTAGACTTGCTGATAACCCCTCGGGATGCTGACCGACAATTCCCTGAACCGCTGCTCCACTAGCTCCCCAAGCTACCAATATCAAAAACATATATCACTTAGCTTAACTGTTCTCCAAAAGTCAACTAAGTCAACTCTGGTCAAAGTCAACCTTCCAGGTCAACCCTACTCGTTGAGTCTGCCTATTGACTCGCCGAGTTCATTAGCTCAGAATCCTTTCATTCACGACTTGACTTACCGAGTCAGCCCCTGACTCGCCAAGTCTACCGATTTCCGATTTCTGACCTGACCAACTCATTGAGTCCCCACTCAAGTCACTGATCCAAGTCCTAACTTGAAGGGTTTGGGGTTTCGCGACTTGACTCGCCGAGTCCAAGGCAATCTTCAACAGACTTGCCGAGTTGTTCTTCCAACTCGCCGAGTTCCTGCCCAACTTCATCCAACTCGCCGAGTCTATCCATGTGACTCGCCGAGTCTCTCCAGTTCTTAATCCATCCAATGGCTTTTCGAGCCATGCAGGGGCTCCAAATCATAGATCCATACTTCCAAAGTCTATCCCTCATGTAAAGGTGCAAACTTTACGTGAAGCTAGGGAGATCTAGGCCCAAAACACTCCAAACTCGGGTTTAGGCCAACCATGATTCACCTACACCCCCAAGACTGATACTTTAAGACTCTTTAGGCCAGAATACACTTAGATCTAAAGTAGCAACTTCAAATTTGGGCTCTGACTCGAAATGGTTCAAGGACATGGCATAAAAGCCCCAAATCTCATAACAAAGGGAAAACTAAATGAAGAAGGGTGAAAATAACGACTTAATACCTTCAATAACTCTGAAAGGTGACCCAAACTATGGATCTAAATCCAATCCTTGAAGCCCCAAAGATTCCTTCCTTCCTTCTTCCTTCAAATCACCCAAAAATGGCAAGAGACTTGAATATGCAACAATAGAGGCTGAGGGCTTTAGTTTCTGGATGAGAGAGGCTCCAAGTAACCCAAATGGAGAGAATAAGACATTTAAATAGTGCCCAAAGTCCTGGATTTAGGGTTTCCCTCTTCAGACCGGACTCGCCAAGTCAGCTACTTAATCGATCCCCCGGATCCCGCTCCGACTTGCCGAGTTCCTCCCAGGACTCGACGAGTTGACCCTTGGACTTAGGGTTTTCCTTTCCTTTCTTGGTCTTTCTTATTATGGTTGTTACACTTATGCCCCGCTTACACTATGTACGCCCAGTGTACGTGAGCTCGCCCCAAATATTACAAAAATGCCACTATGAGCCATTTTGCAAGCTTTCTCGTGCACTAGGGCTGAATTCAATAATTCTTCATCCTTACGGTTACAATTGAAAGTACCTCATCATGGGAATGTAACATAAAGGAGTTATAATTTATCTATGTTCTGTCCAAATTAATACTATACTTCCAACTTTCCACAAGCAACCAATATTTTAGTAAACCTCAGACTGTCCCTTGAAAATTGTTTAACAACCTTAGTCACACCATGTTCTAATCCTTTTTCCTTCTCAATACCCAAGGCGTTTAGAAAATCAAAACAAGTGAATATTATAGCATATGTAAACAATCCTATATCGGAAGCATATGGGACTCGATACATAATGTCTTACATAAAGGCATAATATCGATCAATCTCTTGCTATAATATATCTATATATTGAATTTCCTAACACGATATGCATATATGTCCAAGACCGAGTTTTATTTTAACTTTAATCTAAACTTTTATGTTTGAAATGAATGATGAATGCCCTCTCCTCTAAATCTTTCTACAGCGAAACAATTTCCAAACTTTGCAACATGCAAATTTGAAATCGTTGTCTACTACTAGCAAAACAATTATGCTCCTAATAACACAAAAATTGTGCTCCCACTAGCTTTGACATGTATCCAGAAATCAACTGAACTTCTATAAATGAACACTAATTACTTTCTTTATTAAAGTACAAATTTCTAGTACGTGACACTTCGATAAGTCCTAAACATTCAAACTATACCTTTCATTAGATAGCATATATGTCTGTGTTTAAACCCTTTCAGAACTTACAACTATAAGTCCTAAACATTCAAACTATACCTTGCCATTTCTCACAATTCGAACTATGAAAATAAATGTTGTAATCATATTGCGAATTTGAGAACGCAATTATCATTACCACTAATCATAATGATATTTATCAATTCTTTAAAATCTACTAGCTAAAGTGTTTCCTGTAATAGTGCAATTTTTAGAAAATTTACAAAAATCTCATTACATATCCATATTATTTTAGAATTCATAGTACAAAAAGCTAAATGTGAAAGCACTAGAAAATGCATTCCATGCCATCAAGTCGGGCCCTTGCCCTTATCAATAGAAGTACCTGAAACGTTTAAAAAAAACTATAAGCACAAGCTTAGTGAGTTTCCCAAACACACAAATCATATAATCACATAATGCCATGCACACACATTGTCACACCCCTAAACCAGAACGGCGGAAACGTTTAGGAGTGGAGGACGTCATGTTTAGTATCACAAGACATGCATCATAGTAATCACAGTAGTAAACAACCATTTCATTTGAAAGAAAGTGTTTACAAAGTGTGTGTTCACAAAACATAGAATACATAAGTAAATAACAAAACAAGACTTGGATCCATTATGCTCCATCTTCTGAATTCCCAGCGCGAGTACCTGTCTACTAGTCTCCTGAGAATAGAAGTTATTTTGAGAGAGTTGATCAGCAATTAAGTTGGTGAGTTCATAAGATTTTAGTGATCTAAGTATGTTGTAGAAAGCTTAGTAATATGTAGTAAGTTTTTAAGTTCTTTTTAGAAAGTTTCCCTGTTCCTCTAGAAAATCCTATATTTCCTGCTTTAATGAAAGATAAGTAAAAATGACTCTACAATCCTTTCTATGAGTAATAAATGGATACAAGTTATATAAAACTCGGAGTAAATAAATAATCGATTGTGTGTATCTGCCCTAAGCCCACAACCAAACAAGGAAAAGGGAATGACGCGGAAAGCACACATCCCATTGGTTGTTAGATCCTTGTTGTATATAACCCTGGTGTATTCCCTTGTTACTCATGGAGTTAATTGTAATAGTTCCTTTATATTTAACGAAAAGATTCTTTAAGAAAACCCTTATTTCTTACAATAAAATAGTAACCACAGTGGTTCCTTCTATAATCACTTAGTTGATACTAGCTATATATAATCTAATATCGAACGGATAGTTAATTGTGTGAATTTACCCTAAGCCCACAACCAAACAAGGAACGGGGAATGAGGCGGAAAACACACATCCAACTGCCTACCAGATATTAATTATATATAACCCTTTTGTATAAACTAAGGTATTATATAATTAATCACCTAAGGTCCTTTAAGTTACACTAGTTTAATAAATGGATTAAACCCTTTACTGGTAAGTTTCTAGTTTTGCATACCAAAAGCTCTGATTGGAAAAGTATGTTTTGTACTAGAAAACTGTGCATTGTATTAGTGTCCTATGAATTGACCCATACCGTGTACCCATTATGATGACTTAATGTATACGGAACATATATATATATATATATATATATATATATATATATATATATATATATATATATATATATATATATATATATAACTAGGATCGAATGGATAATAGGCTGGATAAATCCGCTCCAAGCCCACAACCAAACAAGGAACGGGAAATGAAGCAGAAGGCACACATCTTATTACCTATCGGATCCTATTTATATATATATCCCTTGATGTATACATTAAGGAATCATAAGGTTAGCATTATGGTCCCTTTCGACTGAATGTTCCTAATACGAATAAGTTATGTATGTTATTTATTATCGTTGGTTACTTTACTGAAGTACCCTTTATAAATAAATAACTTAAGTTGGATAATATTATCACCTCATGCCTGCTAGTCCTGGTACGTGAAATCGTACCAGTATCAATGCAAACCCAGAAATATTTATTATTAAGTTTATCACCTCGTGCCTGCTAGTCCTGGTATGTGAAATCATACCAGTGTCAACGCAAACTTGGAAAGATATATTAACATGTTTTTCCACTTTGTTATAGTATGTTCCTCCCTGTACTTGTTATAGTATGTCTATCTCTGTTTCCCTTTATTATGTGTTCTATTATGTTATCGTGTATTGTATCTAGTATGAACTGAACCTCTAAACTATACCCATTATAGTTTACTAGTATATTTATTTGAACTGTTATTGAAAAGAATCGTTTATCTACTAAGTTATGTTTGTGCTTTTAAAACGGAATTTTGCTAAACTATAAAGCAACATAACTTTAAAAGAGTTTTTGAAATGCTTTGTTCATGTTAGAACAAAGTTCTTTTAGGATCGTATGATTCTAAGCAGGATATTAAATAAGAACATAATAAAGAACACAAGAATGGCACTAAATATGTCGTGTGATTAATGTGATAACACCTCAAAAGAGCTCGATAAAGAACTTCAATCTGTAGAGGTGTTTAGGGTTCAAGAATCTACGTAATTAATCACCATTTTCAATATACGCATACATGCATGCATATATATACAATAACCCTAACAGCTAATCTAGATAACAACGAAACTAATCTAGATAGACACGGATGGACAGGCCCAATCCGGATACAATATATAGGTGGCCCAAGACGCAACATAACTGGACTCAACAATCTCCCCCTTTGCGTCTTTGGAGCCGAAACCTCAGTCCTTTTTAACAATAGGAGGCTTCTTCATAGTCTTGAACACCTTCAGTATAACTGCTATCATATGATGACGAAAAGTAATATACCAGCAAAGCATGTCAGTAAAGTTCTTCTTATCAGCCGCTGAGTTCTGCTTGCATCGGTGTATGATATTGATGATATTCTCCAAACAGTCCATTGAAAACAGATGCTTATCAGCCAGAGAAAATAGAAACCCGAGTCCTTCTCCTTTCCTGATCCATAGTTGTAAATTCATGGATATAGGAGGCCAACATTCTCTTAAGATGATCTAAAATCGGCTCATACTCCCTAGGATCAAAGAGCAGAATGTTGTATAGCAGAATCCAGTCATGAGGATTGAGATTAGGAAGAACTGCTAGAGAGATTACAGACACCGTGTTTGCTGAACCACGGGTGATTTTGAAATTGACATTTTGAATCTCCCAGGAGGTGAAGGCTTCAGTACCTTAACTTTTACAATCTTCTGAGCACTCCAAGTTAAGTACTGCGGTTGACCATACTTCAAGTAAAAATCGATCAATTCCCTGACAACCTTCGGATGTGGATGTGGAAACTCAACAGTCGGCTCAAAGCAGTGAAACGTAAAAGCTTTTCTGGTAATAGGCATATCGAACTGCGAGTCTTTAGAGTTATCACAATCAAACAGAAGGAAACTCAATAGCTTGATTGATAAGTGTGTCTCTATTCCACTCAGGAAACAAAGCCTTCTTGCATTGCAAGACATCCTCTTCTTCCTTGGTTCTCTTTGCCTGCTCCTCTGCTTCATTAACCACTTTCATTGTTTCATCAAGCTCTCTGTTTGTTTTCTTTCGTTTTAGAGCATCAGCTATAGTTTCATCAACATCACTTTCACTATCATCATTAATCCCTTTCTGCTTTGATTGAGAACCAGAACCCGAAGCTAAATTAACCTTCGGTTCTGTTGTGACTTTCGGTTGTTCATCTTTTGTCTTCACAATCGGTTTCGGTCGAACAAAATAACGAGCGCTACTCTCTCCCCCTTGTTTTGGAGGTACACCCCCCTCCGAAACACCTTTCATTTCATTTAAAATTGCAATGGCAGGAAGGAGTTTGGATTGAAGATGATTCCGAATAGTCAAAGTTAAGATTAGATCATGTGCTTCAAGCAGATTAGTCAGCATATCTTTCACATCTCCTGCAAAACTTTTATAAACAGCCCTTTGAACTTTCAACAAAGAAATTTCTTACTCTTCCTGGGCCAGCTGCACTTTCTGAACATCAATTGTGACATGCTTTTTAGCTAAATCCTCCTTCAAGGCACGCTCTGTTGCCAGATTAGCAGCCAGAGTATCAAAACGAGAATCCACTGAGTTTAAGAAAGAAGTGGTTTCTGTTTTAAGCTCAGAGCGTACAGCCTCAAACTTAGTAGTTTCGTCGTGAAGGGACTTAGAAAAGGAGTCCACGAAGGATTGATAGTGAGCTGCATGAGTGTCAGCATGAGACTTTAATGACTCAAGAAAAATCTGAGTTGTATGAACAATCTCAGAAACGTCTTTGGTGGCCTGCTTACAGGTGGAGGTAGACTCATTAACTGCCTTCGTAGAATTGTCAATTGCCTGAGTATACTGCTCAATGGCTGTCTCCAGAAATGCTTTGCTGTCGGCAAGCAAATGATCCAACTTCTCATGAATGCCCTGTATTTGTTGACTTGTGACAGGAGCATCAGTGTCATCATCGGTTTGAAGTCGGTAAGGATTGTAGTAGATTGAGTCAAATTCCTCATCGTCTCCCCAAGAGTAGCACCAGAATCAGTGGATAGGGTTGGTGAAGGAAGTTTCGTATCAATTGGAGTTGTAGTCGCAGTAGTAGCCCCTGTATCAGATACATTGACTTCTACGGTGGATTTGGGAATGGTAGTGGTTGTGGATTCAGTTATAAGTGGAGAGGATAAGGATATAGTAGAAATAGGAACAGAAGCAATTGGTGGTGGGGTTGGCAAAGTTGTTGCTTGAGTGGTAAGGGGTGTAGTAATAATGGGAACAAAAAGTGGAACAGTCTGTTTCGGTGATTGGGTTGGAGTTGGAACTCTGTTGTGTTTTGGAGATTCTGGTGGAGTAGGAGATCATGGAGGAGTAGGCTCTCGGGGTGAGACATGACGAACCTCTTCTTCCTCACTTTGCTCATCTGCATTATCTGTGCTTGGAGGAGTGTTCCCTCTAGGTCTGCGAGCCATCTTCTTTATCTTTTTCGGTTTCGGTTGAGAAGTATCTCCTTCAGCAGACTTGCGTTTAGAGGACTTGGACTTACGTTCCTCAGGATCCTCTTTCTTTGAAACCCTCTTTCCTCTGTTGGTAGGCTTTTCTAGTGCATCCAAAACTGCTTGCTGCTCTGGAGACAGAACTCTCGGTCCGATAGGAGGAAGTTTCCTATGGTCATCCAAGACATTGCTCTGTTCTGCAACACCACGATACATGGTTTCAGGAATCATTCCATAATGAGGAAACTTGAGCGGATCAGAAAGAATAATCTTCTTTGTATGGAATGTGGCAATAGAAGCAAGTAGAGCATCCTACATGATCGGAATCTCCAAAGAGTTAATAGCCTTTCTTGTAATCAGGGTCCAAAAAAGCCCACATGAAACTTTAGAATGCCGTGTTGATGTATTGACTCTCTGTACCACCTGAGACCAGATTATAGAGCCATAATCAAGATTGATCCCATTGTAGAGGCCGTAAAGAATGGCGAGAAAACCCTTGCTTGTAGTATCGGAACCACCACATCGTTCTGCCAAACCCTTAATCAGTAGAGTGAGCAAGCCATTCCACTGAGATGGTAAACATGATTTCTTCACTTTGGTGATGGTAGTCAGCACATCGGTATACCCCATGTCGTACATCATCGAAAATAGTTGAGATGTGGTAATGAAGTCTGGCGAGATAACAGAAGAATCTACTGCAAGTTTTAAAATCGAACAGAACTTCAACTTTGAAACGGAGGCCTTCTTGTCATGGAAGGAGAAGTAGATACGATCTTTGTTTTTGTCATAAGTCGCTGTGGAATAAACATGTGATAACAGCAACATTGGGACTGCTTCAACCTGGGTTAGGGCTAAAACCAGGGGGAATATTTTAAACATTCCACAACCTGTAGCATATATGAATCATATAAGAACGGATTAAGTTCAATGATCATATTTTGGTTAGGTCTAATGGTGAGCAAGGATCATGATGCCGTGTGTTCATGTACTGAAGAGGAGGTCACCATTGATGAATGAAGAAAATGATGAACACTGTTTACTCGTCGTTTGAGAGACTTGAATGCTGGTAAGTGTGAGAGAATTGAATGCTAGTAAAAGACAAATAAGATGTTCAACCCTTTATATACCATTGCCTGGAGAGAGAAAATCGTGATGATTATGATGAGATCACTAAACGTCGCCTGAAAAATCGTGATGTGATAGGGTGGTTACTCCCAGATATACGTCAGCACGCATGGCTTTAGAAACCGTTCAAATTCACGCGCCTTAATCTTATCTTCAATCGGCGTTTAAACTTCCACAGTAGCCCCTCGTTTGGTTACAATTAATAACCCAAAACTCAAACCAAACAGTAACCAGAATGTTGGAAAATAAAATTTTCGTGCATAAGAGTGACAAAGATAAAGAAATAAATCAAATGTGTATGGGATGTGAGTGATGTCTTATAATTAGACATAAAGCAGAGGATTCTGGGCAAGAATCACTTCCTTCAAAGTCAAGAGAGACTTGAAGTGCTTGTGTGGTTTCCCAAAAAATACGATCAACTGTTTGTTAATAAACATTGACAGGCTTCTTTTAATCATAGGCTTAGGGTAGCTTATCTTCAACCGAACTTCGAGTTTCAACATAAAATCGAACGTTGGAAGAAGTACCTATGAGACCGATGAGGTCTGTAGAACAGGTAGGTGGGTTTTATTGTTTTAGTGACTATAGAGAAATCAGAAATCTCAAAAAAAAATAAACTGGATCTCTTTGGGAAGAAATGCGTTGGTAGTAGACAATTTCATAAAAGATCACACAAAAATAAAAAGAGAGATTTCTTCAGGTAACCAGTAAGTTCTTAAATTTATAATTCACCGTCAATTCATTTTTGGTGTTGGATATTGGGTTTCACTCAGCACGTGGTAAACGTATCTAAGATCACAAACACAGATGTTGTGTAACCATAAACTTCAGTGGTAAAGACCGAGAGTCTCAAGGGTTACGTTGGTGAACCGAAAGTAGATGGAGAATATAAGGAGGTGGCTAAAGAACCGAATGTACCTTCTGCTAGATAATCATGACACAGCAGAGAAACTCTTTACTCATATGAGAAGAGTAAGGTAGCTCTAGACTGAGAATATAAATTACCCTGATTTGGAAGAAACGATGGGTGTTAATCGAATCATTAAGGCCCGCTCAAGATCGTAGAGGCTTAAGACAACATGCAGCAGCATGCTTCTAGGGACCCTTAACTAGTTCATTTTGAAATTGAATCTTACCTTCCTTAGATCCACAGTCGATTATATGGGTATTTATATCACCTACGAAAAGTAAAGAAACACACCAAACAAGCCAAACAGACAATCATACGAGACAAATAAAAAAAAAATCAGAAAGATAAAATATTTTTGGAATTTTTGAAATTTTCTGAAAAAGAATTAAAAACAGAAAGGAATTTTTGAAATTTTCTGAAAAAGAATAAAAACAAAAAAATAAAATATTTTTGGAATTTTTGAAATTTTCTGAAAAAGAATAAAAACAGAAAAATAAAATAATTAAGTTCAAATCAAAAGAGAGATATGTACAGAATATACAATCGAAACCTTATTTTAAATTAGTGAAGCGAAATAGACCGAGCGTTCGGTTCATTTCGGTTCCAGAAAATTACGGAGCCGAGATAGACCGAGCGATTTGTCCATTTCGGTTCCCTAAAAGTCTAGAGCCGAAATAGACCGAGCGGTCTGTCCATTTCAGTTGTCTAATTTTAATGATAGTTTTGAGGATTCGGTACCGACTCTCTTTCCATCATGCCCAAGCCTTGTAAGATTTTGTTAAAGGTTGCTTCTGGCAAGGCTTTAGTAAAGATGTCAGCCAGTTGATCAGCAGATCGTACAAAGTGTACTTCCACGTTCCCATCTTCTACATGATCCTTGATGAAATGATAACGAAGTGCAATAAGCTTCGTTTTTTAGTGTTGCACTGGATTATGACAAATCCTAATTGCACTTTCAGAGTCGCAATAAATAGGAATCTTCTTAATACTTAGTCCATAATCTCTTAGTTGACTTTGAATCTAAACCACTTGGGACGTGCACGATGCTGCATCAATATATTCAGCTTCGGCTGTGGATAACGAAACACAGGTCTGTTTCTTGGACTGCCAACTAACAAGTTTCCCATCAAGAAATTGGCATCCACCTGTAGTACTCTTTCTGTCCAGTCCACATCCTCCTAGATCAGCATTAGAGAAGGCTTGGATGAAGAATCCAAATCTTGCAGGATACCAGAGACCGAGAGATGAAGTTTTCTTCAGATATCGAAAAATGTTCTTCACAGCAAGCATGTGAGGTTTTCTTGGATTGGCTTGAAACCTGGCACAGTAACAAACAGCAAACATAATATCTAGTCTACTAGCTGTTAGATACATAAGGGACCCGATCATTTGACGATAGAGTGTTATATCCACGGCAGGTTTCTCCAAAGATGGGGTTAGCTTGGTGCCAAATGCCATAGGAACCTTCACTTTTGAGTCACCCTTCATTCCAATTTTTTTCAGTAAGTTCTTGGTGTATGCTTCCTCGTTTATAAAGATACCTTCTGGTCCCTGTCTTATATTCAAACCAAGGAAAAAGTTAATTGGACCCATTGTGCTCATTTCAAATTTAGTCTCCATCAACTTCCTGAATTCAGCTGTTAAGCTAGGATTCGTGGAGCCGAAGATGATATCATCAACATAAATCTGAACAATCATTAAATGTTCGCCTTCCTTCTTATGAAAGAAGGTTGGGTCAACCGAACCTTGTTTAAATTTTGACAATTTCAAGAAGCGAGTTAGCGTTTCATACCAGGCTCTCGGTGCTTGTTTTAGACCATAGACAGCTTTATCCAGCACATAGCAGTGATCTGGGTATTTTTCATTCACAAAACCAGGCGGTTGCTCAACATAAATGGTTTCTTCTAAATCTCCATTTAAGAAAGCACATTTGACATCCATTTGGAAAACTTTGAAGTTCTTGTGAGCAACATATGCAAGAAAGATTCTGAAAGATTCTAACCTTGCCACTGGAGCAAAGGTTTCTTCATAATCTATCCCTTCTTCTTGACAATATCCTTTGACAACCAACCGAGCCTTGTTACAAATGAAATTCCCTTCTTTGTCCAGCTTATTTCTAAACACCCATTTCAGGCCGACAACAGAAGCATCTTTCGGTGTAGGAATCAACCTCCAAACTTTGTTGCGTTCGAACTCATGGAGCTCATCCTGCATTGCTTGAACCCATTCTGAATGATCAAGTGCAACATTTACAGTTTTCGGCTCAATTTTGGAAATAAACGAATTGAACATACAAAATTCCACTTATGAGAATAATGCAGTTTGTTTCGCCTTTAGTTGAGATCGAGTAAGAACACTTTCTGAGGTTTCACCAATAATTCGTTCTTTGGAATGGTCTTTTGTCCATTTCACTAACGGAGGATAGCTTGGATCATATTCTGGATTCAATTCAGCTTCTACTTCTATTTCAACATCTAACTGATCGCCCTCACCTTCGTCAGTAGAACTATTACTTTCTTTCTCCTTCTCCCCCTCGACTGGTGAAGTGAAATTTCTGTCAGCATCATAGTCTGCATTTCTTGTGGAAGTTGGTTTCTCCCCCTCGATTTGCCTATCACTTGGTTGTTTTGGATCAGTGTTTGCCCTATCATCTGAACTTTTAGATGTAGGATCTGAACATGGATTCTCCCCCTCACCAAAAGCTCTGCTTGTCTGTCAGGTTGTAGAGCTCTCCCCTAGAACGTTGAATCGTTTTTTGGAGAGCCTGTTGTTGAGTTAGTGCTTGGTGGTTCGCTTTCCATCTCTTTAGTAGCTTCGTCTATGATCTTCTTGAGATTATCGAGTTTGTTATCTGCTGCCGTTGCCTCTGAATGAATTGCCTTTTCTGGTTCATCGAATAGCCGAATGTATTCCTCAAATAGGTTGGATATTGGAGCCGAGACCTGTCCAGATTCTGGGAATATGTCTCCTAAGGCACTTTCAGTCCTTTGAACCTTCTGCATATAATTGTCATCGAAGGTGACATAATAATTCTCTTCAATTGTTTTGGAACGCTTATTCAACACCCTGTATGCTTTTGATGACAGAGACTAACCCAGAAATATTCCCTCATCGTCTTTAACATCAAACTTATTTCGGTTCTCTTTAGAATTAAAAATAAAGCACCTTGAACCGAAGATATGGAAAAATTTGACATTCGGCTTCCTATTGTTGATGATCTCATAAGGAGTTGTGGAGAATCTCTTGTTGAGCAAGGACCGATTCTGAGTATAGCATGCAGCGGCAATTGCATCAGCCTAGAAGTATAAAGGTAGGGAAGCGAAACTTAACATGGTTCTGGCTGCTTCACATAACGAGCGATTTCGTCTTTCAACAATCCCATTCTGCTGTGGTGTATAAGGTGCCAAAAAATTGTGAGTTATCCCCTTATCAGCCAGAAAGTCCTCAAAATCCTTGTTCTTGAATTCCAGACCATTGTCACTTCTGATGTTTCTAACCGTTTTCTTTAGTTGTACTTCTATTTGCTTGATGAATGCCTTCAGCTTGGGAGTTGCATCTGATTTCTGTTTAAGAAAGAAAACCCAAGTGAAGCATGAAAAATCATCTACAATAACAAGAATATACTTACTTCTACCGATACTCTCTATAGCAGAAGGTCCACATAAATCAATCTGTAACAGTTCAAGTGCTTCCACTATCTTAGTATTGATGCGTGTAGGGTGGCTTTTTCTGCTCTGTTTACCCATCTCACATGCTGCACATAAATGCTCCTTTTCGAACTTGAGAAGAGGAAGGCCTCGAACGTGATCACCAATCACTAATTTTTTGATGTCTTTGAAATTCAGGTGTGATAGATGTCGATGCCATAACCAGCTTTCATCGGTGTTTGCCTTTGACAGCAAACAGATAGCTGGTGTCCCTCGAATTGGGTTAAGATTTAGAGGGTACATCTCTCCCTTTCGTGCAGATTTCAGCAGTACCTTCTTGGATTGTTTTTCCACTATCTCAGACCCCTCATCATCAAATGATACCTTCAAACCCGTGCCTACAACTAATTGCGGCACGCTAATGAGATTGTGTTGCAATCCTTCTACATAAGCCACTTTTCTGATTGAGAAGTCTCCATTAGTTATCATGTCGTATCCTTTGATTGTTCCATAGGAATTGTTTCCAAACTTCATTGACCCACCATCTTTCACGGACCGAAACTCTCTTAGCTCCTCCTTCCTTCCTGTCATGTGACGCGAGCAGCCACTGTCTATATACCATTCGTCGTCAAACTGCTCGTCACTGATTACCTGCAAATTCAAGCAGATATAGGAACCCAAAGTTTCTTGGGTCCTGGTGAGTTTTTCACAGAGAAAGGAATAACTGCATAAACATTAACTAAAAAGGTTCGTTTAATGAGAGTGGTTTGATCTTTTCTTTTAATGGTATACACCTTGATTTTAGTTTTGTCTTCTTTAAATTTTAGTGTATCAGTTGGGGTTGTTTTTGATGGTTTAAGATTTGTCGTTTGATTCCTAGGTTTAGTGGAGGATTTCTTATTATCCTTCACAAAGTCTGATACCAACTTTCCTTTTCCATTGATGTCCTTTAAAGAATTTGTTTCAACTTGGGACTTGGAGGATCCATTACTAGGTTTGGGACCGAATCTAGATTGAGGACCGAATCTAGGTTGATCACTGAATCTAGGTCGAGGACCGAATCTAGTTCGAGGACCAAGAGTAGGTTCAGGACCGAGACATGACTTTTGGTTCTGGGATTTGGAATAGTAGGAATTTGGACTGAAATTTTCCTTCAACTCTTCCTTTCCCTTGTTCATGGATTCTTTCCTGAGAGGCTCATAGTTGGGGTTTTGAGAATTCCAATGCTTTTTCCTTTCATTCAGATTCGTGGCATATCTTTTATTTCTCAAGCGTTTCTGTTCAGCTAGCTCCTTCTAAGATTTGTGAATATTGAAGCTGGCCTTTGGTTTCTCCTTCTGAGTTGCAGTTGTTTTACTTTTCATTTTATATTATGTGCTCTTGTTAGTTTGAACTTTCGGTTCTTCCCTCTTGATTGGAACATCAGGTTCAACCATTGGTTCCTCAGGAACATCTTTGGTTCAACTTGAGCTTGGAATATCGAAACTGGAGGGTTTGTTGATGGGCTCTGGTATGTATCTACCTTTGATTCTCCATGTGGTTTTATCAGATAGTCCCACAGTCTCGTCTGTGTTGTCAATAGGAGCAAACCAAAAATAGTCTTCGGATCCTTCAGCATTATCTTCGTCAACTATGATTCTTTATTCTGCCGTTTGCCTTTGAGTGACCCCAGTCACAGCGTAAACCTGATTTGGCACGGTCTGAACCTTTTGATAGACCATGGCCTTTTCCTTGAGTTTTGGTTTCTGCTCTTTTGACAGACGAGCAAACTCAACGGAGTTTTCTGATATAAGGGGTTTTTCATTCTCGGTTTCATGTTTCATAAACTTCGAGCAATCAACTTCATCTTCTACTGAGATTTCACTCATCTCGCTTTCCGCATGAAATTCAGACGAATTATCTAAGTTTATTTTATTATCTTGAACAATTTTGGCATTTGGCAGATCGAATGTTTGTATAGTTTCAGTTTTAATCTTTTGCCTATCATTTTCATCTAAGATATTTTTCAACATACTCTTATGTTCTTTAGAATCGATGAAGGTTTCTATCTTATCCAAACCTAGCCTATACAAACTTGATGTCTCTTCAGATGATACTTCTAATTCACATTCTGTTATAACTTCATCTTCCTTAAATTCAAGAAAGGGCAAAATCATTTTATGAATTTTCTTGCCAATTTCACAGCTTAAATGTAATTGAGCAATGTTAGTATAAAGACGCTTCGCAATTAAACAGAAAACATTTCTTTGTTTTAATAACTTTAAATTGTCTCTTTGCAAATAAATACATTCATCCCTAGTTCTAACTAACTCCGCTTCCTTCTGCTCAATCCACATTCTCCTTTCCTCACTTTTTGAAGACACCCTGCCGAGTTGGTAAGTTAGGTTAGAATTTGCTAAGCGGGTTTTCATGAGGCTACTACTGCTGGGTTTTGAGCAATCTAACACTTCCTAAGTGTGCATGCAACCCTAATAAACCTTGGATCTATGTTTGTCTAAATACATGCAAAATAATAATTTTTCCAAGGTTCATAACCTATCTAACATGGCATGGGGTACTTTTAAACATAAAAGAATTAGATGAGATTACATACCTTTTGATGATGAGTTCAATTCCTAAGGAGTTTGAGAGCCAAGCACCAATAGTGTGAATGCCTCAAATGGAATCACAAATCACTACAAACTCTTGGAAAACTTTGAGAGAGTATACACACTTCTATTTTCGGCCACACACAAGCACACACACGCTAGTTCACTAGTTGCCATTTCATGCTCCATAAGCATGCTTATATAGTGTGCATGGTTAGGGTGAAACCCTAATAACCCATGACCTTTCCTTTCCAAGGATCCATGGGTTAAAAGCTCCATGGATCATCCATGGACTTCCATACAAGCCTAGCCCATTAACAAATGAGTGTTAGCCCACACCATATAAAACAATAGCCCACAATTTAATTAGTCTTCCTTTTAATCTCTAAATTAATTCATAATTAATTTAAGACTAACACTAATTAAATAACTTGACTTCATATTAATATATTATAACTTATAATATATTAATAAACATATGTGTATAACTCTCATAAAATTATCCGTAAATAGTTCGGCTGAGATGCAACCCAAATGGACCATGTCGGGTCGGGTCAAGTATATACCAAATAAGTTATGGACTTAGACACCTTATCCAACAACTACTTAGGTTAGAATATTTAAAATTTAATTCATTTAATTCTTCTTGATATTTAGTTTTTGAGATTTTAAGAGACTCAAGTATAGAATGTACCTTTTTGATCCATCGATCGCAGTCGTTGATCTTCTCACTCACCGGCTTGGCCGCAAAGCACTTGTTATCTGTCAGGTTCGGTTCCGTATCTGCACTTTCGGTTGATGGACCAGCAGTGACGATAAAGCACTTTCCACCTGAACCTTCATTCTTTTCCACATATGCCTTTCCATGAGTGGGCCTTCTTACCTCCTCGTCTTCAGAGTCGGTTGACCAGACTTCTACGCCTCCGAACTCATCTTCCCTTGCATTCTCCTGTACGATTAAGGCTTTCATCGAGTTGTTGGATTCCTTTTTCTTCTTTACTTCTTCTTATTTTCGCATATAATACGCCTCATCATCTTCACCCACTTTTTTCTCAGCCATCTTTCTCAACATGCAATCTTTGGCAAAATGGTTCTTGTCGTGACAATAGTTGCAGTCGTATCCAGAGTCTCCTGCAAGCTTGCTCTCCTTTTTCTCTTCATCCTTTTGAGAGGAGACTTTCGGTTCATCCTTCATCTTTTCAGAACTATAACTTCCCTGCCAGTTTCGGTTCTTGCTGACGGGAAATTTTCTCCTTGCAAATTTCTTTGGATTTCTGACCATCAAGGCATACTCCTCACTTGTAAGGTCGCATTCTGACATGTCTGACTCTTCTTCTTCTTCTGCAGTACTTTTTCCTTTAGAAACAAGAGCCAACGATCCCACACCAGAGATTACTTTCGCTTCCTTGGTTACAACACTTTCATGAAACTTTAGTATACCAACTAGTTTCGCCAACGAGTATGATTTGAACTGTTCATGTGCCTTCATAGTGGAAACCACTGCCATCCATTTTGGTCTTGGCCCGTTCATGAACGTTACTTTCTGCTCGATCAGATTTCTCTCTATCCCATGCTTGATCATCTTACTGAGGAGATGATTGAACCGATTAAAGGTCTGTATAAGCTTCTCTTCAGGTTTCTGTTCGAAAACTCTAAATTCTGACAGCAACAGAGTTTGAATGGAGTGTTCCAGGTCTTCATTAGTTGAGTAAAGTTCCTTCAACCTATCCCATATCTCTTTAGTTGTTGTGCATGAACCTACTAGCCGAAAGGTGTCAGATTGCAGGGCGAATCTTATCATTCGCATGGCTTTAACGTTACACTAGAGCTTGTCCTTCTCATCCTGTGGCATCTTCTCAACATCTGTCACCAGCTTGTTGTAATCCGTTTGCGACTTAACAGTCGTGTTTTTTCCCGAATGTACAAACGGTCCACGAGTGATAGCTTCCCAGATGAGATAGCCATTGTCTTCAGATCCAACCACGTAATCTTCAAAGTGATGAGTCCATACTTCGTAGTCTTGAGTATAGAGTATGGGTACTCTGGTTGTTGATCCGATGTTGTTTGAGATGTTTATGGGGTTTGTATGCGAATCATTGTAAGACATGGTGAGCTGCTAGAATCAAACCTGTGAACTTGAGATTAGGGTTTTATCAAAAACAAAGTTGTCGTCGATACGAAGACGACGGCTTCTATTTATACGATAAAAGCGGAAACCCTAAAGTATTATGAATATAGAAGTAATGTGTATTGATCACATAATCTCCTGCTCTGATACCAATTGTTAGAACAAAGTTCTTTTAGGATCGTATGATTCTAAGCAGGATATTAAATAAGAACGTAATAAAGAACACAAGAATGGCACTAAATATGTCGTATGATTAATGTGATAACACCTTAGAAGAGCTCGATAAAGAACTTCAATCTGTAGAGGTGTTTAGGGTTACAAGAATCTACGTAATAAATCACCGTTTTGAATATACGCATACATGCATGCATATATATACAATAACCCTAATAGCTAATCTAGATAACAATGAAACTAATCTAGATAGACACGGATGGACAGGCCCAATCCGGATACAAAATATAGGTGGCCCAAGACGCAACACAACGGGACTCAACAGTTCACTTATAAAAGACACAAGCAATCATTTGAAATATGTTTATAACAAACATTTACACAATTATCATTGTGTTCAACTTGTATTCCCCCCTTAAAAGCATATAAAACAGTTAAAAGATTCATTACGGGGTATGAACTCACCTGAGGTGGGTGATTCAACATATACGTGCGTAAGGATGGGAAGTTCCATGAATGAAGTCCTGAGACACAATAAGTCCTAAATGACATATAATGACATATACTGGCATAAATATAGTGTTTGGAAGCAACCAAATGCAAGGAAACACCTCACGGGACAAGGAAACACTTTGACCAAGTGTTGGAATCACATGTGATTAATCTAAAGGGTGTTTATGGCCATGGTTTGGTGTTCACGCCCAAGGGAGTTTACGACCGTAAACTCATGGTCAAAGATGCATATGAGGGTGTTTGAAGGCTAGGGAAGCTTGGGGACTTTTGCTCTACACAAGGATGAGAAAGACCAATTCAATGGAGGCTTTTGATGAGTTTACGGCCCAAAGGAGTTTACAGCCATAAACTCATGGTCATTATGCATTTGAGAGTAGTTTAAGGTCTTATTTCCATCAAGGAGGCGTTCTAGGTCAAAGGTTTGCTTGTTGGAAGAGTTTAAGGCCCAAACATGCCATAACATAGAGGCTTGAAATGGTTGATTTTTGGCCAAGAACACTAGTGTGTGTTCTTGGTGTTCTTGGTGAAACTTGAAGATCAAAGAAAACATGATTTCCATGGATGAAATCAAAGAGTGTAAATAGGAGATGAAGTGTAACAACAAATCAAAGAAAGAACACTTAAGTTTTTGATGATCTAAGATGATGGACTCGATGATACTTGAGAGGATTTGGAAGTGTTCTTGAGTTGGAAATGAAATAATGAAAGAAAATGAAGGGATGGAGTCTTATAGGGGAGTTTTCGGCCAGGGTTGAGTTTACGGCCGTAAACTCCATGTTTACAGATGTAAAATCCACATGTTGGAGTTTAGAGCTTTAGTGTTTTACAGAGAAGCTAACATGTATCTCCTAACACTCACAAATTGATTGTACTAGGCTCAGGACACTCAAATAGACTCTAAATTGTGCTAAATGATAGCAGGAGTGAGTCTGACACTGAGTTGAGTTGACTGACTGAGCTTTAAAAGCAAAAAAAAAAAAAAATTGGGTTGTCACACACATATACATACAAGTTTGTCTGGGACTCCCTCCATGGTCTTCAATTGAATACCATGGGCTACCCCATGGTCTTGTATCCCCGTAGCATGGGCTCCTCCTATGGTCTTACCAAGTGTCATGGGCTCCTCCTATGGTCTTGCCAAGTGCCATGGGCTCTTCCCATGGACTTCACATAAGTCAACATATAATTCCACTAACAAACAATTACATATTCCTATATGAAACATTTCATAATCAGTAATGGGCCGGTCTTGGTGTCTTCCACCCATGATTGTAGTGAGAAGACTCACCTCAATATTGAACGGTAGTTGACTAAGTCTCGTCTCTGAATATCATCTCTAATCGACCCCTAAACATAAAAAAACTCCATAAATACAACTCCAAATGCCCTAAAATCCTTAAAAGTCAAATTTGGTCAAGGACTAAAGTCAAAGGTCAAAGTCAACGATCCGAGTTGACCCAACTCGCTGAGTTGTCCATCAACTCATCGAGTTTCCCCATTAATAGCATAGATCGGGGAAAATCGCATCAACTCGTCGAGGTCTCCTAAGGAACTTGTCGAGTTGGCCAAGAATCAAATAACTTAATGCATTAAGTCATTTCCATCGAATCTAGAAGCTTCCGTTCTCATCTCCTCCCAAATGATGTCTAGAAGGGTAAAGTTTCCAACTTTACCCTTAAAAACCACTACAATGAACCCAAATCTGAATCCTTGACTTAATAGAGTGAGGATTAACCGATTAAGCCCTTAAACTCTCAAAACATAGTCCCAAAAGACAGATCTGGAATCCCAAGGATGGATTATCATGTAAAGTTTCCAACTTTACGTCCATCCATGCAAGAAAAGAACCCTTGAGCCCAAATGGCATAATAAAGGAATTAATGCATGGATGGGACTTAGGAGTAGCCAGGGATACCTCCGGAGAGGCAGGTCGAGTTCTAGATCGACCTGGTGCCGGGTGCGGCTCCTATCGCCAAGGCGTTGTACCAGTTGGCGCCACCCGAGATGCAGGAGATGTCTTCACAACTGTAGGAACTGCTAGGCAAGCAGTTCATTCGACCTAGTAGTTCTCCATGGGGAGCACCGATCCTCTTCATTAGGTAGAAGGAAGGTTTGCACCGGATGTGCATTGATTATGGGGAGTTGAACAAGTTGACGATGAAGACTTGTTATCCAGTCCCGAGGATAGATGATCTCTTTGATTAGTTATAGGGTGCATCTTGGTTCTCCAAGATACATTTGAGGTCGGCGTATCATCAAGTCCGGGTCAGATAGGAGGACATGGAGAAGACCGCGTTTTTGACACATTATGGTCATTACGAGTTTGTGGTGATGCCATTTGGTCTCACCAACGCGCCAACAGTATTCATGGACCTGATGAATCGGGTCTGCAGACTAATGCTTGATCGCTCGGTCAAAGTGTTTACTGATGATATATTGGTATGTTCCAAGACCCGAGAGCAACATGAGGAGCACCTCATGGAGTTATTAGGAGTTCTGAGACGAGAATGGCAGTATGCTAAGTTCTCGAAGTGTGAGTTTTGGTTGCGGGAAGTCCAGTTCCTCAGACATCTCGTTAACCAGGACAGGATTTTGGTCGACCCAGCCAAAATCGAGGTAATCATGCAGTGGGAGGTGCCGAGATTTCCTTCTGATATCAGGAGTTTTCTGGGATCAGCATGGTACTACCGAAGATTCATTCGGTATTTCTCCAAGATTGCAGTACCCCTCACTCGTTTGACGAGGAAGGGGCGGATTTCCGGTGGGGCCCTAAGCAGTAGGAGGCGTTTGAGACCCTGCGACAACATTTGTATGAGGCTCTCGTTTTGACTCTCCCGGAGGGAGTTGACGATTTTGTGGTGTTCTCTGATGCATTCGTCACATGTTTAGGGGCGGTCCTCATGCAAAGGGGGCGAGTGATAGCCTACGCATCGCGGCAGCTGAAGCAATGAGACGAGATATCCTATGCATGATCTGGAGTTGGGGGCGGTGGTTTTCGCTCTCAACATCTGGAGGCATTACCTATATGGGGTCCGCTGTATAATGTACATGGATCACAAGAGTTTGAGACACTTCATGGATCAGTCGAACCTGAACATGAGGTAGCGCAGGTGGCTGGATGTAGTCAAGGACTACGATTGTGAGATCCTTTACCACCCCGGTAAAGCGAATGTAGTGGCGGACGCCTTGAGCCGCAAGTCAGTTGGGTTTTCCACCCTAGCGATATGTGTGAAGATACCAATGGATTCTCTACTTGTGAGTTTAATCAGAGATGCTCAAGTCGAAGGCATACGACCAGAGAACTAGAAGTTGGAGAGGATCATGGGTAAGAACACCCGGTTTGTGCAGGATAGCCGAGGATTATTGACCCGATGTGGTCGGGTATGGGTTCCGATGTCTGGTTGGGTCAGACAGACAATCATGAGTTTGAGTTACTGGTGGCCATGTATGAATCGAGAAATCGCTTTGTATGTCGAAAGGTGCTTGACTTGTAGGATGGTAGATTTACCTCCCGTTTCTGGCATAAGTTACACGAGGAACTGGGCATGCAGTTGCACTTTAGCACAACATTTCATCTGCAAACTGTCTGTGAGCGTAAGCGGACCATTCAGACCCTTGAGGATATGTTGAGGGCGTGTGTTATTGATTTCGGTGGGAGCCAGGATTCCCACCTACCCCGTGCGGAGTTCACCTACAACAACAGCTATCATTCCAGCATTGGCCCCCCGCCTTTTAAGCTATTTTATGAGCGGAGATGTGACACCCCAGTTTGTTAGGGTGAGATCAGACATAGGGTGATGGGACAGATGGAGGTAGTTTTGCAGACTACCGAGAAGATTCACCAGATTAGGCAGCAATTGCAGACCGCTCAAAGTTGGCAAAAGAGTTACACCGATAGTCTTCGATATGAGTTAGAGTTCCAGGTGGGTGATACGGTACTCCTGAAGGTCTCACCCTGGAAGGGTTTGATCCGCTTTAGGAAGAGGGGGAAATTGGGTCCCTGTTACATTGGGCCGTTCATGATCATTGATAGGGTTTTCAAGGGGGCATACAGACTAGAGCTACTGGAGGACCTTAGTCGGGTCGAAAACACTTTCCACGTTTCCCAGTTACGAAAGTGTATTATGAATCAAGAGGTAGTGGTGTTGTTGGATGATATTCAGGTTGATGAGAGCCTGAATTACGTGGAAAGGCTTGTGGCCATACTGGAGAGGAAGATAAAAGTTCTGTGAAACAAAGAGATACCTTTGGTGAAGGTACAGTGGGAACATCGGAGGGGATCCGAGTGGACGTGGGAGCCATAGGCATAGATACGGGAGCACAATCCGGTGTTTTTCACCTCAACGGACTTCTTGGATGAAGTCTAGTTCAAGTGGGGGAGAATTTTAATGCCCCGATTCTCAGGTATTGACTTTTGATATAAAATTTTTTCTGGATTTCAAGGTCTACTCGACGAGTTGGTTGGCCGACTTGTCGAGTAGCAGTGGGTTGGAGGATGAAACCCTAATTCCCGGTGTTTTGCACCCTATTTAAATTATCATTGGCCTCCCCAGCCTCCTCTTTACAGGCTCTTGACATTCCAAAACACTAATTCGTGTGTGTGTGTATGTGTGTATGCTTCATTGGTGTGTTTAAGATTTGAAGAAGGATTTTTGTGAGAAAAAATTGGGGAGCAAGTCACTAGAAGCAAGGAACTCGTGGGAATCAGAGATCTAATTCAGTGGCACCCTTTTTGAAGGTATTAAGCTATTACCTTGGCTCATTTCTTCCTAGATCTCTTTTGGGTGGGTTTTTTAGGAAGCTTTTTTTGTGTTTGAGCTAAGATCTGAAGTTGCAACTTCAGATTTGAGCTCTCTTTGGTCTCTAAGTCCAAAACATTGTCAAGGTTGGCAAGTATAAACCTCCCCTCATGTGTTATACCTGTTTGAAAGCTTAGTTTTGTCATTTTAAGGCTTTAGAGCTTTGCATGCACGTAAAGTTTGCAACTTTACGTGATAAGCATGCCATGGGAAGATGGATCTACAATATGGAGCCTTTGAATGGCTTTAAAAGCATCTGTATGGATGAAGGACTTAAGGGACTCGGCGAGTGGCATGGTCAATTCGGCGAGTCCAATGAATATTGTCGTGGGCTCGGCGACTCAGATGAGTGACTCGGTGAGTCGACTAGGGTTTTCCCAACCTTTGGACGTGTATGAACTTGGTGAGCTACAAGGGAAACTCGGTGAGTCAGCCAAGGAGTTTACGGCCGCAAACCTTAGGAACTCGATGAGTCACTCTAGTGACTCGGCGAGTTGGCGAGTTATGCAACGAAATCGACAAGTAGCTGAGGGTACTCGAAGAGTTGAGGTCAACATGGACTGTTGACCTTGACAATTGACTTTGACTTTGACCAAGGGTTGACCTGTTGACTTCTGGGGACGTTTTGGGAGGTTGGAAATTTACAAGTATGGTTTTGTAATGAATATAGGTGGTGGAGTTTGTGAAGGTGATCCGAGAGTTTGAGCTTATCTTACGAGTCAATAGTTGCAAGGTGAGTTATCCTCATTATATCAACAGGGTCTAAGGCACCAAGGTCGGCCCTTTATGATTGTATCCAGATTATGGCATGATATGATTATATGTTTACATCTAGTAGTTAGGATGGTGATATGCTTATGCTTAGTGACCGGTTAGGTTAGTGTCCTGGTTATAGGATGATGCTATGTTAGTGACCGGTTAGGTCTGTTTCCCGGGTTTTGTGATGTTGCTATGATTAGTGATATGTTAGATCGGTTTGACTATTATATGATATTAGCTAGCGTATGATATTTATGTGCACATGTTTGTTTGATTGGCGGTTGGGTTTAGGCGGTTCTACTTTGTGCGGTAGGCCAACATACCCGGAGAGCGGTCCAGATAGGCTGTAGGCCCTACGATACGGTCCAGTCATGCCGAAGGCTCGGGAGTGGTCCAGATAGGCTGTAGGCCCTGCGAGGCGGTCCAGTCAGACTGAAGGCTCATTATGCATGTTTTTCTATATTTGTTGATATGATATGATTATGGATATGTAATGTTGGTATTTTTGGGGTTAAATCACTAAGCTTTGGGGCTTACAATTTAAATTTGTTGTTTCAGGTACTTCTGATAATCGAGGGAAGGCGAAGGCATGATCGTACCACTCCTCCAGTTGCTATGTTTTTATGATTCCAAACTGGGATACTCTGATAATTATTGTTTTGAAAACAAATTATGTAATGATTAAATGGTTTTTAAGTGTGCTGAAAAAGTTTTAATTTGGCATGAAAATATGGGTGTTACCGCAAAGCTTGCAACTTTATGCCAAGAGAGGTCATAAAAGGATCAGATCTAACATAATAACCCCTGGAACCCTTAACCTTTTGGACAGCCCAACCATACACCTAAAAATCAAGCTAAAACATCCAACTAAGAGATCTAGAAGATAACAGCACGAGGTATTGACTTTACACCACAAAAGAACTGCACCAAATGGAGAGTTTCTGGATTTAAAGCCTTCCTTCCAAACTAAGCACCTTCATTCTTCAAACTCCTTCAAAAGAACACCAAAAACCAACTCTCCAAACTCAAATCAAGCTCACACACTCGACCTTGAAGGATAATACACGAACTAGGGTTTCTGGACAGAGGAGGCTGGTAAGGAGGCCAGCAAGGGAGTTAAGGTCTTTAAATATGGTGCAAACCCTAAAATTAGGGTTTTCTTCATAGCTTCCAACTCATCGAGTTAGACCAAAAATGTCTGCGGCCAAAACCCCCTCGACACGTCGAGTTAGAGCCTCCAACTTGTCGAGTCCCCACATAAAATACAATAAATTAGGGAGTTTAACTAATACCATATCTAAGCGTTACATTTCCTCATAATCATTTTCTTGAATCAGAGTGAAACCTTTTTCCACCTAGATTTTATGGTGTATATGCTCCCATCCATGTGGATCTATCATTACCAACCTACAATCACAAGATAAGGTTGAGGAAAAAACAAAAATCAAATTTAGTTCTCCCTTTATGGACTGAACTTTGCTCATTCTTAATTTCTTGCTTTCTGGTAGCATAAGGGCCTACCAATGCTTCTTGGTTGTTAAGCAGTTCACCCATATTGATCAATGTACTTTCACTGACTAAAGTGCTCTGCCTTTTGCAATCAAATGAGAACCATAGAGCTCATAAGAATTGCTAAATCAACTGGAAGATGCACAAAAACTAGAATGTGTAAACTTAACACGATAGGTTATCAACCTCAGGTCGTGTGCAAGTGATTACTAAAAGGTTTACTCTTTATTGACTCCTGAAACGCTTCAAGATCATTAAGACTCTCACTGACTTCTTGAAATATAACTTTCTTTCTGTCACACCCCAAAACCGGAACGGCAGAAACGTTCTGGGGTGGATGACGTCATGTCAAGTATCACAACATATGTAGTATAGTAATCAAAGTACAACAACCATTGCATTAATAGTAATAGTTTTACATAAGTTACATTGTATAGAGACATCAAAATAATACAGAAACTAGTATAGATGCAGCTCGATTCTAGGCTGGCTTCACAAAATCTCCCGGGTGTACCTGTCTATTGCTGACCAGAGAATACAAGTTATTTTAAAACCGAGTATCAACATTTTTATAAATATTGGTGAGTTCATAAGTATTTAGTGTCATTTGTGTAAGTAAGCATTTTATTCAAAATAACTTTATGAAAATTAGTAGTTTAGAATCTACGGTGTATTAATGTCCTTTCCAGAAAATCCTATATTTTCTAAATAAAAGCAGTCTTCTACCAAGAATCGACAGAGTTATGTTTTAAAGGGTAATTTTCCCTTAAACACTATCATTACCAAAATACGGTATTGACTTTAAAGAAAGTAGGAGAATATTACTAGTAAAATACCAGGGGAAAATAACATATACCTCAGCAGATATACTGCTGACCAAGGCGAAAGAAATCATAGACTCCAGGAAAGTATCGAATGTATGATATGCCTGGCTCAGTCTATCAAAAGGAAACACAGACCCCAGACGGTATCGAATGAACGATGTGGCTAGCAAGGTCTAAAACAATGAAACACAAACCCCAGACAGTATCAAATGAACGATACAGCTAGTAAGGTCTAAAACAAAGAAACACAGACCCCAGACAGTATAAAATGAAAGATACAACTAGCAAGGTCTAAAACAAAGGGAAAATTCTAAGTGGGTTGTTTCAAGAATACAGTGTTAGATGCTCGTTACTTTAAGGCCATGAATTATAAGGAAAACATCGAGATAATCGTAACCATACTAATAGACAATAGAGTACTTGACGCCTTGCAAGCGTCGGAATAAATATGACATTTGTCACCCCTTGGCTCGTTAGGTCGTGGACTGTAGCTAGCAGTCAGGGTGCGGGAGTGTCAGTCCCGTATAGATCTATACACACAATGCCCGCTCTCCCTACAGGAGACTCTGGTTACCAACTCGACAACGGGGAGATCCGTGTCTTGAAGATGCATCTCGTATTCTGAATTCTATTAGAGGCGCTAGAGAAATGATATAGACTCGTGTATGAAATGACTCCTGTGGAATTCTCGTACTAGAAAGAGTAAATAGAGGCTCCTAACTATTCCTATAATAGTTACTAGTGTCTCTGATCTATGAATGATGAATGGAAGGATGCCCTTGCTACCCAAGGGAAATGAACTGGTCGATGTAAACCTTTATGTCTATATGTGTATACATGATATATAACTAATGTTTAAATGACCTTCGGATGGATATCCGATACCCACCAGACCACATCCCAACGAGGAAAAGGAAATAGGGCGAACTAGCCTTCCTAAGTCCTTTAAACATTATTTATATAACTATACAAGTACAAGCATGCATTTAACAAAGTGGAAGCATAGAACCATAGACGAAAACTTTGACGAAAACTTTGGAAAACCTTTACACGTAAGAAAATTGTGACTAATTATCCTTCTGTAAAATAAGCTTGAAGACCTTTGGAAATCCTTTGAAAACCTTTCATAAACAAGTTTTGAATGTAATTTTGATAAAACAATATAAGTAAAGAAAACCTTTGTTTAAAATACTGTTGTAACTGGTTTTGAAGTAAAACATACAGCGCGAGAGACAATTTCAGAAAAGGTTTAAACAAGTAAAGACGTTTTGGAAAACCACCTATAGTATTATACTTGGTAAAACAGTTGAAAGTGTGATAAATCCTTTTGCATGCAGGTTATCAATCACATATGATTGATATGATAACTAGCATGTTTTAACTTGTATTCCCCCTCCCCCATAAAAGCATGTAAGAACATTTAAAAGGTTAATTCAGGGGTATGAACTCACCTGACGTTGGCGTTTTGGATGAATGGACGGTATGGATGCTAAGTGTCAAGCGAGGACTTGACCACACACGTGAATCCTATTTAACATGTAATGATACATTTAAGTATCTAATTAGTCATTTAATAACTAATTAAGCATGTAAGGATGTCTTACAACATAAAAACACTTCGCTACAAGTGCTAGAAGTATCAAGGGTTGCATAGAAGGTGTGTATGGACTCACATTGGAGTTTACTCTTCAAATGATGGCCCTTATGAGTGTTTACGGTTTCACGACCACTTCCCCCATGAGTTTACGGCTGTAAACCCATGGTAGTGGTGTCATGGGATGTTTAAAGGTCTTATCTCACTCATAGAATCATTCTAGAGTCGAATCAAGGGCTAAGGAAGTGATTGGGGCTCAAAATGGATACAATAGGGAGTTTACGGCCCATGGGCCACTCCTTGAGGAGTTTACGGCCATAAACACATGAGTTTACGGTAGTAAACTCATGTTATTCCATTTCTTTTGTGCTTTGGTGGTTCTAGTCTATGTAGGCAAGGTTCTAGTCACTTATATGAGCATAGGAAGCTGTTAAAGGCACTTAAACACCTTGGAAAGGTGTTTACGGTCTATGAAGGTGTTCTTGGGGAGTTTACTACCTTAAACACATGATTTTATGGCAGTAAACGTATGTTAGTCCATGAATCATGTGTTTTGGTGGTTGTAGGTTAAGCATACAATGTTCTAGGTCCAATTCTAAGCCATACAAAGTGTTAAGGGCACTTTAACACCCTTTGGGAGTGTTTATGGTCTAACAAAGGGTGTTTACGGTCCAAGAATGTTATTGGGCCGTAAACTCAAGTGTGACTCACTTTTGTATGTTTTGGTGCATCTTAAGAAGGAATATAAGGTGTTGTGCACTCAAGGAAGCTCATAGAAGCTTTTGGAGATGTTTAAGGGGTAATTTAACACCCAAAAAGGTGTTTAAGGTCCTTGAAGATGGGTTTACGGTCCAAGAATGTTCTTGGACCGTAAACTCATGTTTACTCCCCATATGTTAAGATTTTGGTGTTCTAAGTCCTTTCATGTAATCCCTAAGTCATTGCTAAGCATTAGAAGTGGTTTGGAGGGGTTTTTGGGCACCAAAACCCTCTTTCAAGGTGTTTATAGTTTTGGGATGCTCCCAATACCGTAAAATCTTGTTCTTGGGGTTTTTGGATGTTTAAGCCACGAATTTGCAAGTCAAATGAGTTAAACAACAAGCTAGGAAGGTTAACTTACCGATTTCAAGCTCGAAGGGGCGATTTTTGACCAAAAACCGATTTGTAGAGAGAGAAAGTAGAGAGAGAGACTCCTAAGGTGTGAAAAGGGTTGGAATGAAACCCACTCAACCCTTATATAGGGTGGAGTTTATGGCCTGGTTGGGGGTCCACCTGACACCAACCGCGAACGGGGTTTTTCTCGACTACCGTTAAACGCGGCAAATTTTAAAATTATACCTCCTTAATTTTGGTTCGCTTGACGAATATTATTTAAAATATTCCAACGGGTTCAAATCCGGTCAAAAATATTTTGGGATAAATTTGGCTAATTTTTGACGTATTTAATTTTGACGTCAAAACTAACGGAAATTTTTGGGTTGTCACATCATCCCCCCGTTAGAGGGAATTTCGTCCCGAAATTAGAATTTAGGAAAAGAAGTAGGCATGAATGATCGAGTAATGAGGTGAGGGCACTTCCTATTCGAATTTTCCTCGCACTCCCAAGTGAACTCCGGTCTTCGCTTGGCATTCCAACGAACCTTCACTAGTGGGATGCGGATTCGTTACGATCGCTTGATCCCTCGTTACACAGTTTTCTATGGGTTTTTCTACGAAGTTAGGGTTCCCAATGATTGCTATTAAGATGAGTGGGTTTACACAAGTCACGTCGGACAAATACTTTGTCCATGCTGGGGACATGAATAGACTACGGTGGAATTTATGGAATTCCAAAAGCAGTCGTGGTCTGACAAAGGTTGGACCAATTCTTATAAAGAATCTCGAATGGTCCTAAGCTCTCAGAAAGATAGAGCTTTTCAGTTCTCAGAACATAATGCACTTCTATGGTGGGATCATCACTGGCGTGATCGCCATTTTGAAGTTCCAAACGTTCTCTCATACTGGGGTGTAGTTCTTCGGGTTGGTTCTTAGAAGGCTCGGGTTATCCTCGGATTCGTGTTTCCTACTAATTGGCTTTTAGAGGTTTTCTGGACCATTGGATGTATTGGCTACACACTGGTATGTGATTGGTTTCGTGGAATCTATCTCAACTTAGTGCAAAATGGACCTGCACTTCCGATTCTTGAGGTGTTTCTAATGGAGACTCTCCAAGTTAATGAGATAGGGCCTTAGCAGACGATGGTTAGAGGGTTTTAGATTTCTTTGCCGATTAACAGATGCTTTCACAGTATGATTCTTAACTTAGAAGGAATCACGCTCTTACTTGCTTCGCTTTTTCATGGATAGTAGCCTCTGCTCAGGCTAACTTAGTTCTTAGAGATTTTCTGAAGTGTTGAACTATCTCGGGAGGTGGTTCTACTATTTCCGTGTGAGATAGTATTCTTGGAACACCTATTAGTCCAATGAATCTCTAAGACATGCCCTATTCTCTAAGGTGTCGGTTTATTCTAGTAGCAGAAAGCGCGTGTTCTTGTATAACCCATCGACTAACACCTAGACTGGTGTCAAGTCTATAATCTCTCCGGGATCTGGGTTATAAGGCTTAACGCAACCTACTTTTGTACTTTATTCAAGTATTCTGGCTGCGGAGGTAATCTTGTGGTTCTTAGCATTCTACTATTCACTTCGGAGAATGCAGTCTATCGTCTACAGTGCGACGGTGACTTCTACCACGTGAGGAGGAGGCGGAGTTTCCTAGGCACTACTCGTAAGTAACGGGTTGGAAGAAGTGCCTGAGTAGTACGAGCATCTTCTGCAACTACTCTTCCAGGGGTTCTAAGTTTTCTTGATTTTAGGTTAAGGCTAGAAGTAAAGGGTTCCGTCGCTCGGAACGCCTAATCTCCTGATCCACTCTTCTCAAGGTTTAACTTATCCCAGCTTCCAGATTTCTGGTATATCCGCTGAGATGCTTAATTCGTGGGATTACGCGTGAATGGATGGTCGTAGTCAATGTCCTTGACTCTTACGACTTAGATTTCTTTACCAACTGAGGGTGTTAGCTACTATGTTGGCTTAACCGGGATGACAACAAATTTCAGATTTGTGGTCATTATAGTAGCTCAACCCACAGGGGTTCTCTTGACTCTAGCTCCCATTCCATGGGATAGGATGAAGGGTTTTACTATGAGGTTCGTGGTAGAGCTCATACTTGGCTTAACCACTAATACTTGGTGTATGCAAGTCGTATATAATTGAGGTCGGCAGGATGTTCAGTTGTGCGACTCCACCCCAGTCCCACAACCCAACGAGGAACAGGGAGTAGGGAAGAAGCACACATCTTAAATCTTTTTGATCTAAATTATATACCACCCTTATGCATATACTCAGTTATAGTAGTCAGTCCCATGAGTTCTATCCTCTTGATTCACGAACCTGATTGTGAGGTGAGAAGGGTCCTTCTGGGATTCTACGGAGTGGGTTTTGGGTGGTTATCGTTTTCTGGAATGCCTGTAGTGTCTTTCGCTTCAGGTTCTATCTGTCTAAGAAGGGGTTGGTTAACAGCGCGTGGTACCCATCTCCTGGGTACTTCAGAAGGTTTGAAATAAGAGGGACGACTGACGGATCGCATTAGTTTTCATTATTTTTAGGTTCGGAAGAACCTTTATTTACCGAAATGGCTACGGTGAAAGTTCTTTTTACACAGCACTAGGATTTACACATGGTTGCACAAAGTCAAACCATGATTGATAGGGGCGTCGAAGTTGGCATACTTCGACATGATATAGAATGAGGGCCGATAGGTTCATGTGCTAAATGGGCACACAAGTTCTAGGCGTCTCGGGTTTCGTCCCGTGTATCATTGTCGTGGATACTTGGACCGATAGAGTTGACGCGGAACTGTAGAGGGTCCTGAGTGTTTCTGAATAGGGTACCTTTCATGTATGGATTCTCACGAGGCCTTTCTATAATCGCCTAACATATACTAGTCATGTATAATTAAGGTAGGGAGGACTGTTGGCTGAGCGACTCTACCTTAAATCCACAACCAAACAATGAACAGGAAATGAGGCAGCATCACTCACTCTAGGTCTATCCATCTTAATTATACATGGCTTTGATGTATATGTCGAGCCATTATAGCTCTACCTGATGAAATTTTAAATTTTATAACAATGCTGCAACTTTTTCCTTAACGGCGAAGTAATTACATTTAGAGTTAGCCTTTTAATGTTTTTGATTAGTTATCTAGGATCGAGAGACATACCAAAAATCTATCGGGTTCATTGATGCTTCTCCCTAAGCATTAGAGTCAGACTCCTCCTGTGTCCTTGTCTTTTCTTTCAGTTGGGCAATCTCGCTTTAGGTTCCCAATCTCACCATATAGATGGCATATTGGATTGGTCTTCACATTGGTGGTTGATGTAATAAACTCAACCGGGGTTCTGCAGATGCGATCGGTATGCCCCTTCATGTTGCACCTAGCACAAAAGAGTTCTCGACAGACACCATGATGGTGGTAGCTACACCTGTTGCATTGGGGAAGGTTTCCTAGCTATGGTCTTCTTGAAGTCGGGATGGAAGGGATGGCAGGGTATTAACTGTCTTAGCTCGTTGCCCTTCGGAAGGTCCTTGGGTCGAGGTACTTCCCTCCTCGTTCTTGAACGTTCTCTTCAATGGATTTGGTTGAGGTTCCTAGGTGGCTGGGTACACAGAGGGTGGTTGCTACTGTCCATTACTTGGATCAGAATTCCCGATAGGGCTCTTGCTAACATTGGCGTTGTTAGCACTCAGTTAAGCCATGACAGCTGCTACGGCTGCCGAGACTGCAGCTTGGAACGTAGCTTCATCGAATAGGAGAGTCGGTTTCTTGCCAGTGGATTGGTTACGCTTCTTCGGAGGCATGGTTTTCCTACATGGAGAGGAACACAAGCTGATGAGAGACGATGGTTAACCCTGGCCGTATCTATCATTACTATAATAGGCATAAATTTTTCCCGTGCCTCAGATATTGGTTGTCTGAGTGTCGACCTACATCCCTATGATGTAGTCCGGGTATTCAAGGTAGGGTGAAAGTATCAGAAAGCCATGAGATGGAAGTCGTTCCTACTAAGTTACCTTTATACCGGGAAAGGTTCACTCTCTGGCTTGGAAAGATTTGAGGGAAGTTCGGAACAAATTCACAGAAGAAAAAGGCTCATGAAGACTTATGGCTAAACATTCTCACTCGAGGTTTTGAGGTTCGATCTAATCATATTACTTACGACGGGAAAAGGCGCTTTACCTAACACATAGTGTGAGTAGTGTAATCACTAACTCACTAAATTGTATTATTTATGGGTGTATTAGCATGACGAATACGAGGAAAAGACACTTCTCGGGTTCCATGTACTGGCTCCCTCTGTCTACCTCATATCCTCGACTGGGACCGGCGTTGGTTTTCTTCGGATAGTTACCTAGGGTTCTCTCCTCGTGTAGACATACCGAATCTCTACTCCGCCTTACTTCTAATCCTAACTCTGAGTGTCATCGCTTCATGATGGATGACTTGAAATCTCAGAAGTTCAGGCGAATTTCCCACGGATGTCCCTAAAAAGGTATAGGCACTTGGTGGTTTCAATAGTCTCGTCCTAGTTCATTTATTTCCGAACTGGAAATCTTCTCAATGAACTTCTCCTGGATCTGAATCAACTCTTCTGTCGAGCACTGAAGTGGATAGGTTTTTCTACAAAGTTCGTGCGAGAATGAAAATTTCTAAACAATCCTAAGAGATTATTAACATTTCACTGGATGATCCACATCGAGTCCTGCTACAATTACATAGGGCACACAAATTATATGTAACGTAGATCCAATAGGCCTTCGAATATGTGATACTACTCTATATCCACATCCAAACAAGGAAAAGGAAATAGAGCGAAACCACACATTCTTAGTCTATGGGATCCTTATTATCTATAACCTTGGAAGTATACCCTCTGTAATTGTAGGTATATCAATAAGGATCTTTTTAGTTTTTCACACAAGGTTATCTATGGATCCTAAAATACCCCCATGGTATTTTAATTTCTTGTTTGATTCTTATCTTCTGAATATGATTTTGGGATTAATGTGATTCTTTTAGTATTCCAAAATACTCCCATAGTATTTTAAACTTTATGTTTGGCTCTATCATTCCTATTTGATAAGTTTTAGACCTGTTGCAGCACCACTATCACTCCCAAGCACAAGTTCATCGCATCTCAAATAAATGTAGTTGATCAGGTTACATTTATTCCACCTTACGATTACATAACTGCCTAGGTTTGACGGTAATGCTCAACATCCGAATAAACTCCTTCCAAAGAACACCAAAAACCAACTTTCCAAACTCACATCAAGCTCACACACTCGACCTTGAAGGATAATACACGAACAAGGGTTTCTGGACAGAGGAGGCAGGTAAGGAGGCCAGCCAAGGGAGTTAAGGTCTTTAAATATGGTGCAAAACCCTAAAATTAGGGTTTTCTTCATAGCGCCAACTCGCCGAGTTAGACCAAAAATGTCTGCGGCCAAAACCCCCTCGACACGTCGAGTTAGAGCCTCCAACTTGTCGAGTCCCCACATAAAATACAATAAATTAGGGAGTTTAACTAATACCATATCTAAGTGTTACATTTCCTCATAATCATTTACTTGAATTAGAGTGAAACCTTTTGCCACCTAGATTTTATGGTGTATATGCTCCCATCCATGTGGATCTATCATTACCAACCTACAATCACAAGATAAGGTTGACGAAAAAACAAAAATCAAATTTAGTTCTCCTTTTATGGACTGAACTTTGCTCATTCTTAATTTCTTGCTTTCTGGTAGCACAAGGGCCTACCAATGCTTCCCGGTTGTTAAGCAGTTCACCCATATTGATCAATGTACTTTCACTGACCAACATGCTCTGCCTTTTGCAATCAAATGAGAACCATAGAACTCATAAGAATTGCCAAATCAACTTGAAGATGCACAAAAACTAGAATGTGTAAACTTAACACGATAGGTTATCAACCTCAGGTCGTGTGTAAGTGATTACTAAAAGGTTTATTCTTTATTGACTCCTGAAACTCTTCAAGATCATTAAGACTCTCACTGACTTCTTGAAATATAAGTTTCTTTCTGTCACACCCCAAAACCGGAACGACAGAAACATTCTGGGGTGGATGACGTCATGTCAAGTATCACAACATATGTAGTATAGTAATCAAAGTACAACAACCATTGCATTAATAGTAATAGTTTTACATCAGTTACATTTTATAGAGACATCAAAATAATACAAAAACTAGTATAGATGCAGCTCGATTCTAGGCTGGCTTCACAAAAGCTCCCGGGTGTAACTGTCTATTGCTGACCTGAGAATATAAGTTATTTTGAAAGCAAGTATCAGCATTTTTATAAATGCTGGTAAGTTCATAAGTATTTAGTGTCATTTGTGTAAGTAAGCATTTTATTCAAAATAACTTTATGAAAAGTAGTAGTTTAGAATCTACGGTGTACTAATGTCCTTTCCAGAAAATCCTATATTTTCTAAATAAAAGCAGTCTTCTACCAAGACTCGACAGAGTTATGTTTTAAAGAGTAATTTTCCCTTAAACACTATCATTACCAAAATATGGTATTGACTTTAAAGAAAGTAGGAGAATATTACTAGTAAAATACTAGGGGAAAATAACATATACCTCAGCAGAAATACTGCTGACCAAGGCGAAAGATATCATAGACTCCAGGAAAGTATTGAATGAATGATACGCCTAGCTTAGTCTATCAAAAGGAAACACAGACCCTAGACGGTATCGAATGAACGATACGGCTAGCAAGGTCTAAAACAATGAAACACAGACCCCAGACAGTATCAAATGAACGATACAGCTAGTAAGGTCTAAAACAAAGAAACATAGACCCCAGACAGTATAAAATGAAAGATACAGCTAGCAAGGTCTAAAACAAAGGGAAAATTCTAAGTGGGTTGTTTCAAGAATACAGTGTTAGATGCTCGTTACTTTAAGGCCATGAATTATAAGGAAAACATCGAGATAATCGTAACCACACTGATAGACAATAGAGTACTTGACGCCCTGCAAGCGTCGGAATAAATATGACATTTGTCACCCCTTTGGCTTGGTAGGTCGTGGACTGTAGCTAGCAGTCAGGGTGCGGGAGTGTCAGTCCCGTATAGATCTATACACACAATGCCCGCTCTCCCTACAGGAGACTCTGGTTACCAACTCGACAACGGGGAGATCCGTGTCTTGAAGATGCATCTCGTGTTCTGAATTCTGTTAGAGGCGCTGGAGAAATTATATAGACTCGCGTATGAACTGACTCCTGTGGAATTCTCGTACTAGAAAGAGTAAATAGAGGCTCCTAACTATTCCTATAATAGTTACTAGTGTCTCTGATCTATGAATGATGAATGGAAGGATGCCCTTGCTACCCAAGGGAAATGAACTGGCCGATGTAAACCTTTATGTCTATATGTGTATACATGATATATAACTAATGTTTAAACGACCTTCGGATGGATACCTGATACCCACCAGACCACATCCCAACGAGGAAAAGGAAATAGGGCGAACTAGCCATCCTAAGTCCTTTAAACATTATTTATATAACTATACAAGTACAAGCATGCATTTAACGAAGTGGAAGCATAGAAGCATAGACGAAAACTTTGACGAAAACTTTGGAAAACCTTTACACTTAAGAAAATTGTGACTTATTGTCCTTTTGTAAAATAAGCTTGAAGACCTTTGGAAATCCTTTGGAAACCTTTGTTTAAAATACTTTTGTAACTGGTTTTGAAGTAAAACATATAGCGCGAGAGACAATTTGAGAAAAGTTTTAAACAAGTAAAGACGTTTTGGAAAACCACCTATAGTATTATACTTGGTAAAACAGGTGAAAGTGTGATAAATCCTTTTGCATGCAGGTTATCAATCACATATGATTGATATGATAACTAGCATGTTTTAACTTGTATCCCCCCTAAATGCATGTCAAAAATTTTAAAAGGTTAATTCAGGGGTATGAACTCACCTGACGTTGGCGTTTCGGATGAATGAACGGTATGGACGCTAAGTGTCAAGTGAGGACTTGACCACACACGTGAATCCTATTTAACATGTAATGATACATTTAAGTATCTAATTAGTCATTTAATAACTAATTAAGCAAGTAAGGATGTCTTACTACATAAAACACTTTGCTACAAGTGCTAGAAGTATCAAGGGTTGCATAGAAGGTGTTTATGGACTCACATTGGAGTTTACTCTTCAAATGATGGCCCTTATGAGTGTTTACGGTTTCAAGACCACTTCTCCCATGAGTTTACAGCCGTAAACTCATGGTAGTGGTGTCATGGGATGTTTAAAGGTCTTATCTCACTCATACAATCATGCTAGAGTCGAATCAAGTGCTAAGGAAGTGATTGGGGCTCAAAATGGACACAATAGGGAGTTTACGGCCCATGGGCCACTCCTTGAGGAGTTTGCGGCCATAAACACATGAGTTTACGGTAGTAAACTCATGTTAGTCCATTTCTTTTGTGCTTTGGTGGTTCTAGTCTATGTAGGCAAGGTTCTAGTCACTTATATGAGCATAGGAAGGTGTTAAAGGCACTTAAACACCTTGGAAAGGTGTTTACGGTCTATGAAGGTGTTCTTGGGGAGTTTACTACCTTAAACACATGATTTTATGGCAGTAAACGTATGTTAGTCCATGAATCATGTGTTTTGGTGGTCGTAGGTTAAGCATACAAAGTTCTAGGTCCAATTCTAAGCCATACAAAGTGTTAAGGGCACTTTAACACCCTTTGGGGGTGTTTATGGTATAAGAAAGGGTGTTTACGGTCCAAGAATGTTCTTGGGCTGTAAACTCAAGTGTGACTCACTTGTGTATGTATTGGTGCATCTTAAGAAGGAATATATGGTGTTGTGCACTCAAGGAAGCTCATAGAAGCTTTAGAAGGTGTTTAAGGGGTAGTTTCACACCCAAAAAGGTGTTTAAGGTCCTTGAAGATGGGTTTACGGTCCAAGAATGTTCTTAGACCATAAACTCATGTTTACTCCCCATATGTTAAGATTTTGGTGTTTTAAGTCCTTTCATGTAAGCCCCTAATTCATTGTTAAGCATTAGAAGTGGTTTGGAGGGGTTTTTGGGCACCAAAACCCTCTTTAAAGGTGTTTATAGTTTTGGGATGCTCCCAAGACCGTAAACTCTTGTTCTTGGGGTTTTTGGATGTTTAAGCCACGAATTTGCAAGTCAAATGAGTTAAACAACAAGCTAGGAAGGTTAACTTACCGATTTGAAGCTCGAAGCGGCGATTTTTGACTAAAACCCGATTTGTAGAGAGAGAAAGTAGAGAGAAAGAGACTCCTAAGGTGTGAAAAGGGTTGGAATGAAACCCACTCAACCCTTATATAGGGTGGAGTTTATGGCCTGGTTGGGGGTCCACCTGACACCAACTGCGAACTGGGTTTTTCTCGACTACCATTAAACGTGGAAAATTTTAAAATTATACCTCCATAATTTTGGTTCGCTTGACGAATATTATTTAAAATATTCCAACGGATTCAAATCCGGTCAAAAATATTTTGGGATTAATTTGCTAATTTTTGACGTACTTAATTTCGACGTTAAAACTAACGGAAATTTTTGGGTTGTCACACTTTCTGAAGGAACATTCCTTGACGAACAAAAACAAATATTCAAAAGTTAGTGTGAATTCCCATCAACACTTCATGTAATTCGTCTTAGTTTATCCTTTGTTTTAACCAAAACATCACAACTACCAATTCCAAATGTGCTAGAGTAAGAAAACATTATTACTCCACATCTCATGTGGTGCTATAAACCTAATTAGTTCGAAACAAGCTTCAATATATGATTTATACTTACTAGTGTATGACTCTAAAATTTAATTGGAAGTGAAGTATGACTCATCTCTCAATTGAACCGTTTCAACAATATATGATTCCTCTTCTCAGTCAAAACAATTGCTCTAAGATGTTCTTTGAGGATCAATGTGATAAACTTCCACAATCATTAAGATGATCATAAAACACGATACTAAAGTACTATCCTTTCCTTTCAGATTGGAGAAACCTTTATCTTTCTTCCTAATAGATTCTCTTTTATTCGTTCTGCTACTCTTTTAATCTTTTAAAAGTGTCAGAATTATGCTTCATCTTATAAACACAACCATGACTACTGAAGCATCAGTAAACCATGAGCAATAAAGATATCATCCTTTGTGGCATGTCTGAATAGTCCATATTAATGTGTACTAGATCCTTTAGTGATTTACTTGGCTCACATAAACATGTGATCAACGAATTAGTTATAATCTTCCAATGATCAAAATTCACAAACATCACACTATTCAAATTGCATGAATTCAAGTTTCTATCCAACTGAAACTTGGATGATGAAAATTCCTTTTCATCGGGTCAATCATGACATTACCATAAACGATATAATTAAGAATCACATCCATATTTAACATTGCTAATAAGAGAAAAGAAAAACATTTCCAGAAGGATAAGGAAGACCATTGTTGTCTGAACTTAACATATATAATAGGAGAAAAGAGAATTGAATTTAGTTGATTTTAATCCTCAATTATTAACCCAAAAAATTTAAATTAAGGCTAGGATCCATATTTTCGATTCGAACTTTGAAAACGGATGTCGTAATCAAATTCGAATCTATTTTAGGTAGGTAAAGCATTACCAATTTCAATCTCATGAAACTTCTAGATCTTTTGAGATTCATTGAACTATTCAATGGCATGTTTAATCTCGATTATGCTTGATATGTGCATATTTAGTGTGTATTTAGTATAGTTTTTTATTCATATATTAGCTAAATTATCGCATATTATGGACGAAAGGTACTTAAAAGTGTTAAATTATGTTTTTCAGTCCAAAGATGAAGCTCGGAAGTAAAAGGAGCAAGAGAAGCGGTTAGAAGATTGAGAATGGAATGAAGAAGGAAAACACTGAAAAAGAAGCTTTTACTCGTCGAGTCATATATCTACTCGACGAGTCCGGTCGAGGAATCAGAAGGATAATGACTCAGGATCCCAGATAGTTATCGCAATACAGAGACTGTGAGAGGGACTCGACGAGTCACCACTTGACTCGACGAGTCGGACCGCTTATTTAAAGATAATTCCTCAGATCGAGAGGCAGAAGTTCTGGGACGATTCAGAAGTGCTTAGCTGCGAATAAGAAACCAGAAGAACCCTAGAAGTCGACCAAGGAAGCTAGAATCCAACTCCGGAAGTAATTAAGGCATAATTCCACCATTCTACTTATTTCTTTTGTTTTGTCAACATGATTAAGCAACTTGAACTTATTTGTTTGCTGTTATTTACCTTAATTAAGTTGAACTAAATAGAAGTACTTCTCCGTTATTGAATCTAGTCAAGTCTTTGTTTTCTAGTTTAACAAGTAATCATTAGCAAGTTTCTAGTCTTGTAAAACTAGAGAAAACCCCTACTTATTAGTTAAATTAGATAAATTAGTTTTTACTATTTAATTTGTCGTTCCCTGTGTTCGATACCCTACTTGCTTGAACTATACCACAATTGATAGGTTCACTGCCTTTTGTGTGTTATTTGATAATTAAAAGTAGGTTTAAAACTAGTGGGTTTTACACACATCAAGTTTTTGGCGCCGTTGTCGGGGAACGGTTCTAAAATTAATAGTAAAATCTAGTTTAATCGATCCTTTGTGTGGGATTTATCTTACACAAAGTTATTTATAAAGCAAATCAGTAAGTAGATTTAGTTTAAAAAAAAAATAAATAAATAAATCGTTTTTAGAATAACTAGAAATATTTATTTTCTGTTTTTGCCTTGAACTCGCCGAGTGCATTCGAGCAGACTCGGCGAGTCCATCGCTGTTTCAGTCTTTATTTTTTATTTCATTTTTATTCCTTTTACGCGTTTCGTTTCTTTTGTTTCGTTTTTTTTTAGCTATTTCATGACCCGAGGATCGGACACACCTCTAGTACCACCTTTGGAAGACCCGGAATCCGCACTAAAGAGAAGCAAGGGAAAAGCCGTAGGAGAAACCGCAACTTCAAAGAACTCACCACTCAAGAACTTGAAATCCGTTTTCAGCAAGAAGAAAGGCAGCAAATCAGGAGTATCCAGTGGCTCATTAACAATTGAAGAACCAATTCACGAAGGTAGCGAGTACGAGACCGAGGAGGAAAAAGAGCATATTTCCGAGCACGAAACCGATTCCGAAGAAGAGTTAGCTATCATTATGGCTAACATCGATGAAGTCCCTATGGGGGAGTGGAAGAAAAGGATGCGTGATGACACCGGGCCGGGACTTGTGCAACCCGCAATTCCCGCAACCGCTACGTTTGAGCTAAAGGGCCATATTCTCGCTCAACTCAAGGAGATCCCTTTTTACAGGAGAGATCATGAAGACGCTTACAAGCATTTGGACGAAGTAAATGATGTGGCCGACTACTTCAACGTGCCTAATGTTCCACGCGAGACCCAGCTTCTTCGAATGCTCCCTGTCACGTTTAAAGGCGCTGCGAAAGATTGGTTAAAATCACTTCCTCCCGGATCGGTCACCACATGGGCCAAGATGAAAGAAGAGTTCATTGACCATTTCTGCCCGCCTTCCAAGATAGCCAAGCTAAAGAAAGCCATTGCCAACTTCGAGCAACAACCCGGAGAATCTCTTTATGAAGCTTGGGAAAGGTACAAGAGCCTACTTAGAAATTGCCCACACCATGATCTTAATAGCCAACAGGAGGTCTCCATCTTTTATGATGGAGTTAATGTCACCACAAGGCAACTACTCGATTCACAAGGCCCGCTCACCCGAAAGCCACCTCCGGAAATAAAGGAATTAATTGAAGAATTCTCTAAGCATTCTAGAGAATACCACAATCCGAGGAATGAAGTGAGTCGTGGAGCAGTAAACTCGGTGAACGATGGCATGGCGGCGGTAATAGCTAAACTCGATAGCCTAGACCGAAGAATGACGAAAATGGATCAAACGATCCATGCTATTAGGGTAGGATGCGAAAATTGTGGCGGCCCCCATCTTACCAAGGAATGTGATCGAGACGAGAATGGAAATAAAAAGGCTCAAGTATTTTATTCCAGTGGCGATAGATACGATGAAGACTGGAGGAAACCAAAGAAGGAATGGCTCCCATACGAAGAGTATAAAAAGGCTAAGGAGGATAAATACAAACAGAGGGAGAGGGGATTCTATCAAAAGGAAGAGCCGGTGGCGGAAAAGAAGGCAAATTTAGAAGATATACTCACAAGGTTCATAACCACGTCCGAGAAAAGACATAATGATCACGATGTAGCAATGCAAGAAACCAGAAACATGCTGAGGAATCAGCAAGCTTCCATTCTCAACATTGAGAAACAGCTGGGACAGCTTGCACATCAAGTGAATGAAAGAAGACCGGGTCAACTTCCGAGCAACACCGAGCCCAATCCAAGAAAGGAGAACGTGAGCGTAATAACCTCCAGCAGTGAAGAAGAATTTACAGAAACACTAAGAGTCTCAAAGAAGAAGGCAGGGAAGGAAGAAAGACCAGAACCAGAAAAACCCGACCAGACTCGCCGAGTCACTCTCATGGACTCGACGAGTCTAGTCGGGAATGAAGATACTGTCAGTTTCCTAAAGCCATACAACCCTCCTTTGCCATACCCAACCAGAGCCATGCCTGCAGAAAAAGTTCAAGCATATAGAACCTTCATGGAGCATGTTAAAGCTTTACAAGTCAATATGCCATTTGTGGAAACAATGCTCCAAACTCCTAAATACTTTAACTTGCTTAAAGGCCTTTTTGCTGCTAGGAAAGATCTGGCTGAAGTCGCGGAGATATTGATGAGTGAGCTGCCTGAGAAGAAGGGTGATCCGGGTAACATAGTAATTCCATGCCAATTTGGTAATGAAGTTTCTACACGAGCATTGGCTGATTCAGGTGCAAGCATTAATTTGATGCCCTACTCATTCTTTAAGAAGCTAAATTTACCAGCACCTAGGCCGGTAAATATGAGAATCCATTTGGCAAACAAAACGATAATTAATCCACAAGGCATTTGTGAAAACCTCCTTATCAAAGTGGACAAGTTTATTTTTCCAGTAGACTTCGTGGTGGTGGAAATGGAAGAAGACCCCGAAATACCAATTATTTTGGGAAGATCATTCTTAAACACCGCGTGTGCCCTAATTGACATATGTGAGTCTACATTGACATTAAGAGTGGGGGATGATTCGGTGATGTTTAAAGCTATTCCAGAAGTCAAGCAAGAAGAAGAAAAGCGAGAAGAAATCTCATTTATCCAATTGGATGATGAGGTATTACAAAAAGAGCTTAAAATTTTACTAAAAGAAGACCCAAGTAAGTTCACACTACACTCCGAAGGAGTTGAAGATGCTAACAAAGACTTGGAGGAGCTAGAAAAGCTACTGGAAGGAGCCAACTCAGAAAACACTCCAGGATTGATCGAACACGATCCAACTCGCCGAGTCGTCATGATGGACTCGACGAGTCCAGTCGATCTGGATAGAAACTTGACCAAAGTTGATCTGTTTGTTGATAGTTCTTCACATACCCTGGGTTCAGTTACTGTTTTTGATTCTTTGGAAGAACAGTTGGCAGAAGAAGTAAAAGGAATGGAGGTCCAACACGCCGATGTGGCATGCCTTGATACGATGCCATTTGAAGAAGGGATAAGCACGGGAAAGGATGCAGGAATAAAGGAAAAGAAGGAGGAAGCTGATCACCAATTCACCACTAAACCTAGAGCACGGACCATCATGAAATATGAAGTCATTAAATTTAAAGAGAAGGATGTTCAAGAATTGGTGAAAAAGAAAAGGGTAAAGCAGAAAAAGAGAAAAAGGAAAGACCAAGCAGCTGAAGATAAGGCAATGAAAAGGAGAAGAGACGAATCGAAGAGGGCTTACAAGAAAAAGATTCACGCCTACAAGACCAAGTATAAACCACAAAAAGAGAGGCGTACATTCCCGATGCTTGAAGATGACAAAACGTAAATGGGAAGGAGTCTAGCTCATGACTCCTCAAAAAGAAGCGCTTGGCGGGAGGCAACCCGTCGTTAGAGTTTGCTTTCTTTTACTCTTTAGTTTTTTTTTAGTTTTTTTTGTTTCGTTTCACAATTCTAATCTTCCAAATCATCGGACATAACTGCTTGAGAGTGTGTCTAGCCTAAGTGTGGGGTGAAATGATTCATAATAAACAGAAAAATTTTGAAAAAAATATGCAAATTTGTTAAATGACTCGCCGAGTCTGACCCTGACTCGACGAGTATATATTGATTACTGAAAATCTTTAACTGCGCGACTAGACTCGCCGAGTCTGACCCTGACTCGACGAGTCGGTTTTATTTACAGAAAAAAAAAATTTCGAAATTACTTTTACATCTGGTAAATAGGGTTTTAACCCTAAAAATTCTGTTTCCACACCACACTCGCCGGGTACCCCTTTCGCAAACGCTCTCTCAAGCATTCAAAGAAATCTTCAAATCTTCTTCCAATTTCTCAAGGTTTAAACTCAAAAGGTAACAACTTTATTCTTGATTTCTAGAAAGAATGAGATTATAAGGCCATCTATACCTGTAATTGCATGAAAAAACCCGTTTTTGAAAAGTAATGAAATTCTAGGGTTTCGATTTTTTCATGAATATTGTTGTTTTGAACGTTTATTTTGGCCTTATTACTTAGTAGGAAGTCCTTGAACAAAAACCCTTGACAGAAATTACAAGTTATATGGTCCAATTTTATGCGACCCGTCGACTGACTCGTGCAGGTTGCGCGACTCGTCGAGTCGGGCATGGACTCGACGAGTCCAGTCGATTTACAGATACCTTCCAGTTTTTAATTATATATTCTGTGTTTCTGGGTTTTGTGTGTTTATTTTGCAGAAATCATGTTCAGAAGAGGACAATCTTCAACTAGTAGCCAAGGGGAGTTTCCATGGTTAAACTTCCCGCAAATTGAATCCGCTTCAACAATGAGGAAGTGGAAGAAGAAGCTCTCCGACATCAAGAAGAAGGAGGTGTATGTTCCGAACAGAATTGATTGGGAATGGCTGCAAAGTGTTAGCTATGAAGAAGAACTAGCTCCTTACCTTTTGAAGGAATTCCAACATGAAGGCGAAACTATGGTGTGTGACGGGTGGAGCCGGGTCTTCCGCATACAAGAGCCGGTGTATTTAGAGCTTTGCTTGGAGTTTTTCTCCACGGTGTCTTTCACCGGGGGAGTGGATGTGTATCACCCGACGAGCTTTACTTTTTGTCTTGGGGGCGAGTATCGTCAATGCTCGGTGGTGGACCTTGCCTGCCGACTAGGGATCAATGATCAACCCTTGGTGACAACAAACATCTTTCGGGCTTTCTTGGCATTCCCCGATGGAGTCACAAGCACGGGTTGGTGGAATACCATAGGAAACAAAGTTTACATCCCAAAGTCTGCACAAGAAGGGAGCATCCGATCCCCGACTCACCGCCTCATTCACCGCCTTATTTCCTCCACCATTAACCAAAGGAAAGACGGTGACAAGGTCTCCAACCTTGACGTTTTCTACTTATGGAGCATAATAACACCCGGCGTCTTTTGCAACATCCCATGGTGTATTGCTTCATACCTTTCGAAGGGTGCGGTCAAAGATCGCAAAACCTCCCGTATCAATGGAGGAATGTTTGTCACTCGATTGGCTAATTCATTCGGGTTGATGAACCGCGGAGCTTGGAACTTCATGTCAATGATCCCGACGCCCCCGTTTAATCCCATTCTTTTCCGACGAGCACGGATAATTGAAGACTATGGTGGTGGCCATTATGCCATCCCAAATGATGACCCCGTTGTTGGTCCCGATGCACTGGGAAGGAGGGTGAGATCGAGAAGAGAACGGGATGTAGAGGACGAGCCACCAGTGATTCCGGTAGAAAATGAAGATGTACCAATGGATTGGTACAATGTAGAGATGAGGCGGATGCAGGATCAATTGGCGAGGGGGCTGAACTTTAGCAACCAATCCCACATTCGACTTTTTGACCACTTCAATATCCCACATATTGATGGTGGGAATTACCCATTCATTCCGTCTTGGGATGAGAGGATTGCTGCGAGACGAAGCGGAGCCGGGGGAAGTGGAGCCGCCAATGATGATGAGGAAGATGAAGATTGATGTTTTTGTGTTTTTAATCAAACAATTTTAATTTTTGCTGTTTTGTTTTATATTTTTTATTTAGTGTGTATGCTTTAAGATTTTATTATGTTTAATGGTTGTTTGCTTTAGTTATTTTTCAGGATTGAATTATGATTGCTTGCTTAGGATGGTTTAGAGATGTAAAGCATGGATGTTTTCTAGAGTAAGAGTGAGTCAAGGAAGCGAGTTTTTAACGTCAAAGTGTCGAGTCCGGTCCTAGGGGGTATGAGCAATTGAGTCCAAATATGAGGAAGGGTTAAAGAAATTTTTGGAAGCTAAAACAGTTGCAAAATACCAAGTTTTTCTCGTTCAGTGGGCTACTCGACGAGTGCACTAAGCAGACTCGCCGAGTCGCCTTGTATTTTTACATATTCTGAGAAGGCGCGCTGGTACTCGACGAGTCCATCATAAGACTCGACGAGTCGATCATTTTTTATACCGATGGACTGCTGATTTGATGCTGCTACTTGTCCAACTTGCTCATCTATTCTTCCATTTCCATTCTTGAAGATCTTACACTGATTTCCGCGTATTTGGAGCCACCCACACGAGTTTTGACACCCAAGGCATGGATGAGATGTTTCCATGTCTAAAGTCAATTGAAGATGGAGCTGAAGAGAAGAGATATCAACCTCACCACTACTATCCCAGGGGAGTTTGTTCCAATTCTCTTCTTGTTTTTATTGTTCTTTATCATGCATAATATGCAATGGGGACATTGCAAAAATTAAGTGTGGGGTAGCGGGTTGGTTAAATTAGTTAAAATTTTAGTTAATTTTTGATAAATTTTGAAAATTTTTCATTAAAATTGTTAGGTCTAAATTAGAAATTTTTGGTAAAAGCAATTAGGTTTCTTGCTAGTATTATGTTGATGATTGCATGAAGATCCAAATGTTTAGTTGAGCCTATATACGTTCTAGTGCATTTGTGGCTTCCTTATTCCAGTGAAATCATGGGACAAAAACACGACCCTGCTCAGCCTGAGAGATGCAATATGTTTAGCAGCCTAAACCTGAAATGTATCCAGGAAAATTATTATCATTAGCCAATAAAGGTTGAGATTGAGCACCCCTGCTTAAGCATGTAGGTTTTGAGTGAAAAAAAAAGTGAGTTACATGTTAAAAAAAAAAAAAGAGAGAGAGAGAGAGAGAGAGAGAATTACAAGAAAAGTTATAAGAGTTTTTGGAGCAATTAAGTATGGAGTTCAAAGATCAAAATTCCAAAAAATCCAAAAAAAAGTTGAAGATACCGAAAGTCAATACAAGTTGGTGAATTCAAAGATATCAAAGATGAAATGTTCAAAGAAGTGAAGAATTCAAAGAATTCCATAGTGGTATCGAAAAGTTGTAATTTTCTAGAATATGTATGCTTGGGTTGCTCGATTAAAAATACCTTGAGGTTAGGAGGTTTTCTGCGGATGGATTCGGAGGGTTGCATAAAATGAGCATAGTTCGGGGTGAGTGGGTGAATGTTTATGAGGATTGTGAGTATTTGGAATATGGGGGGGTTCTTTAGGAAAAATTTTAGACACAAATGCATGCGTTGCGGTCTTGGCATAATGGCTGGGTTAGATTGGAATTGTTATACATAATTCTAATGTGATTAAAATTCAGTTTTGCTTGAGGGCAAGCAAAAGACAAGTGTGGGGTATTTTGATATGTGCATATTTAGTGTGTATTTAGTATAGTTTTTTATTCATATATTAGCTAAATTATCGCATATTATGGACGAAAGGTACTTAAAAGTGTTAAATTATGTTTTTCAGTCCAAAGATGAAGCTCGGAAGTAAAAGGACCAAGAGAAGCGGTTAGAAGATTGAGAATGGAATGAAGAAGGAAAACACTGAAAAAGAAGCTTTTACTCGTCGAGTCATATATCTACTCGACGAGTCCGGTCGAGGAATCAGAAGGATAATGACTCGGGATCCCAGATAGTTATCGCAATACAGAGACTGTGAGAGGGACTCGATGAGTCACCACTTGACTTGACGAGTCGGACCGCTTATTTAAAGATAATTCCTCAGATCGAGAGGCAGAAGTTCTGGGACGATTCAGAAGTGCTTAGCTGCGAATAAGAAACCAGAAGAACCCTAGAAGTCGACCAAGGAAGCTAGAATCCAACTCCGGAAGTAATTAAGGCATAATTCCACCATTCTACTTATTTCTTTTGTTTTGTCAACATGATTAAGCAACTTGAACTTATTTGTTTGCTGTTATTTACCTTAATTAAGTTGAACTAAATAGAAGTACTTCTCCGTTATTGAATCTAGTCAAGTCTTTGTTTTCTAGTTTAACAAGTAATCATTAGCAAGTTTCTAGTCTTGTAAAACTAGAGAAAACCCCTACTTATTAGTTAAATTAGATAAATTAGTTTTTACTATTTAATTTGCCGTTCCCTGTGTTCGATACCCTACTTGCTTGAACTATACCACAATTGATAGGTTCACTGCCTTTTGTGTGTTATTTGATAATTAAAAGTAGGTTTAAAACTAGTGGGTTTTACACACATCAATGCTCTCACTTTTGTAACTGAGGTTCTAAGGATCACAAATGAGATGTGAATAACCATTTAAATTAGCTTGGTACTCTCGATGTCATTTATCATCTAATCAATGTGACGGTTAGCCAGACATGCTCCATTAATCAATGATAATTTACGAGACACTCATTGCCACCCTTTATTAGTCCATGTTAGTGTGACGGTTAACCACACACGCTCCACTAACGATTTATATAAAGTGCAATATTCAATTTTATGGATTAGCATCAAATTCACATTTTTCCTAAAGTAAGTACGATTGGAATTTTATATAAAAAATTTGTTACTTTATAATATCATTATACTTATTAATGAGAGTTGATTGTCCTAAAGTAAGCAGTGGGTGAGAGTGGACACCCATTCAATCGCCATGTGACATCCCCATTTTCACGGCCAGAAAAGACCTATTTTGTTTATGCTTTGTTTAAAAATCAGAGTATCATTTTAAATAAAAGTGTTGCGGAATTTGTCCCAAAACAAAATATGATAAAGATTTATCAAAAGCATTTCCGTAGAAATGTATTTCATTAAAAAGACTCGGGATGTCATGTTCGATACAGATCATAAGCATAAACAATACAACATAGGCCTTACTACATTATTCCGTATATACAGGCCTAAAATCCTTTAATCTCTCATCCCAAGACATCACATCTATGCTCATGCGCCACTACCTGTAATACAAGAAACTAAGTGGGTCAGGCTTGGGAGCCTGGTGAGCACATAGGGTTTTCAACCCACAATAAATAAGTTTATTAACTTTATCAAACCAAACAAACCCGATTACCCATTCCCGTTATCCTCACTCTACGTCCCTAAAACATCTAACACAAGGGACCTAGTCTAAGGACTATCATCGGGATGGACTCTACTGCTAAGGGGATTCATCAGCAATAAATGTCCTTAAGGCAACCATGTGGGGGATGGAGTACACCTGGTGAGCACACGGTTCAAATAAACACCTACAGGTTGCGAGCCTGCTAGTGTTCCACTGGACTGTCTAGAATAGTCTATGGTCGTCATCTATACTCCGCTAGATGACTGGATCATCAACAACATCTATAACGAGGCCTCTCATTATTTCATTTTATCACACAACAACTAATACATCTACCCATGTTTTACCCCCATCATTTTCGTAGATATAAAATACATACACAATTTAAATCATTGAAAACATGTATAAAAATGTTCATCCAGCATAGATAGCAAGTATTCAGGTAATATGCACACATAGCATGTAATTTATATAAAATACTTCATATCTATGTGTAAGCTGATACTAAAGTACTCTCCTTTCCTTTCAGATTGGAGAAACCTTTATCTTTCTTCCTAATAGATTCTCTTTTATTCGTTCTGCTACTCTTTTAATCTTTTAAAAGTGTCAGAATTATGCTTCATCTTATAAACACATCCATGATTACTGAAGCATCAGTAAACCATGAGCAATAAAGATATCATCCTTTGTGGTAGGTCTGAATAGTCCATATTAATGTGTACTAGATCCTTTAGTCCTTTACTTGGCTCACATAAACATGTGATCAACGAATTAGTTATAATCTTCCAATGATCAAAATTCACACACATCGCACTATTCAAATTGCATGACTTCAATTTTCTATCCAACTGAAACTTGGATGATGAAAATTCCTTTTCATCGGGTCAATCATGACATTACCACAAACGATATAATTAAGAATCACATCCATATTTAACATTCCTAATAGGAGAAGAGAAAAACATTTCCAGAAGGATAAGGAAGACCATTGTTGTCTGAACTTAACATATATAATAGGAGAAAAGAGAATTGAATTTAGTTGATTTTAATCCTCAATTATTAACCCAAAAAATTTAAATTAAGGCTAGGATCCATTTTTTCGATGCGAACTTTGAAAACGGATGTCGTAATCAAATTCGAATCTATTTTAGGTAGGTAAAGCATTACCAATTTCAATCTCATGAAACTTCTAGATCTTTTGATATTCGTTGAACTATTCAATGCCATGTTTAATCTCGATTATGCTCTCACTTTTGTAACTGGGGTTCTGAGGATCACAAACGAGATGTGAATAACCATTTAAATTAGCTTGGTACTCTCGATGTCATTTATCATCTAATCAATGTGATGGTTAGCTACACATGCTCCATTAATCAATGATAATTTATGAGACACTCATTGCCACCCTTTATTAGTCCATGTTAGTTTGACGGTTAACCACACACGCTCCACTAACGATTTATATAAAGTGTAATATGCAATTTCATGGATTAGCATCAAATTCACATTTTTCCTAAAGTAAGTACTGAAGAGTTAAGAAACTCTTTGATCGTTTAGATCTTTGAACAGGTTAATCATAAAAACAATAAACAGTAATATCAAACACAAGAATGAATCAAAATATGTCGAATGATTCGATAGATTCAAGCCTCAGCAGAGCTCAATAAAGAACTTCCAATGTAGAGGCTGTTAGGGTTACAAATTATAAAGATAATATCTTTCAAATAATCGACTTCTAAATCTTACGTACTAAGATGCATGCAATCACTATAAATACTAAACCCTAGAAATAACTCATGGATGGACAGGCCCAATCCGGAGACAAAATGGACTAAAGAGCGAGCCCAAGACGCAACACCTTTCAGACCCAACAATCTCCCCCTTTGCGTCAATTGGAGCGAGACTCCTACTTCGGCTTGCTGGGACCAACTGCAGGAACTTTCTTTGTGGTATCAAACAGACGTGGAATTAGGGAAAGGATGGTATGTCTGAAGCGAATGTACCACTGGATCATGTCATCAAAATACTTCTTGTCATTTGCTGAATTCTGTTTGCATCGATGAATAATTCCCAGAACATGTTCCAAGCACGTAGTGGTGTAAAGGTGCTTATCTGACAAGGCGAACAGGCATTTTTGGCCTTCGTTCCTTGTGAACATAACAGAATTCTGCTTCGGGTCGATTCTTCCCATCTGCATCATGTTCAAATCACTAGCAGAGCCAACAGGAGAGATAGTAGGCTTCTTCTTGAAGATACTTGCGATCTCCTGATCCATCTTGGCAACCTCCATAATGTAGCATACAAACATTCTTTTGAAGCGATCGATGATTGGCCCATACTCAGCTTCGTTGGTGAGGAGGATGTTATGCAAAATAATCCAATCGTGTGGATTCAGATTGGGAAGATCAGCAAGTGATATAGCATGTTCAGTTTTAGTAGAACCCCTCAGCACTTTGAACCGAACGTTCGTGAAGTTCCCCTCACGAAACGGTTTGAGGACCCGAACATTGATGATATTCTGAGCACTCCATGTCTGATACTGTAGTTGAGCAGACTTCAGATAAAATTCAACAAGTTCCCTATCAACCTTTGGATCAGGATGAGGAACATCAGCAACATTATCAAACACATGGAAGATGAAGGCCTTTCGGGTCAGTGGCATATCGAACTGAGAATCGATAGAATTGATCCGATCCAAGGAAATCACTGGTTCGAGCCACAAGATGTTGGGAGTCTCGATTGCTTCTTTTATAAGCTTCTCGAGAGTCCATGGAGGAAAAAGAGTTTTTCTACTCTCAAGAAGATCATGAGCCTCCTTCATCTTTCGTTCGTTCACCTCGAACTCTCTGGCAACACGAGCACTCATGTCAGCATCTTTTTCTTGGCCTTGTTTCTTCAAGAGATCAGCGATGGTCTCTTTATCATCATCATCACTGTCTGCAGCAATATTCTTTCCTTTGTCTTTGACACCCAAACCTGAGGCTTGACTTGCTGGAGGAGGTTTAGTTGCTTTAGAGACTTCAGTGATTGTTTCTTGCTCTCTGAATATTTGGTGCCGTAAAGAGGTAAAAGACTGTAGGATTTACCCTTTATACCGTGGGTAGAGGAGAGAGAAGAATCTGTTCCCAAATCTTCAAAAAAAACGAAGCGTTTCCTTAGGTGATTGACACGTGACAGTTTGAAACCCCGATGATTACGCAGGAGAGAGAAAGACTGTTCCGTTTCACACGCCTTCCCATCAAGCTTCGTTTGAAATACCAAAAACGATTCCGCTTCACACACCTTCCCATCAAGCGCCGTTTGAAAAATTAAAGTGATTAGACTTTCGGCTGAGTCATCAGCTTATCCTTTTAGAATGAGCTGTCTTCATAGATAAAGAAAAGCACGTGTAACTATAAGAACCACATCTCGTTTACCACAGTAAATCCCATAGCTAAAAAAATAGCTTATAATTAATGAAACCAGATTTATGGAAAATCAAAAAGATTTCCGTGCATAGAGTGTCAAAGAAAAAGAAATAAAGCAACACATATGTGGGAAATTGTGATGTTAATAAAGACACGAAACAGTGGATCCCGGGCACAAATCTCTTCCTTCAAAGTCAAGAGAGACCTTAAAGTGTTTGTGTGGTTTCCCGTTGAATTACGATCAAACACTAATTAAGAAGTGTTGAAAGGCATCTTTTAAAATGGCTAATTTGGGAGGCTTTCGCTTCAGTTCAGAATTCCTGATCTTGATATAAGACAAAAATCGACTGAAGTACTTGTGAGACCAATGTGGTCTGTTGAACAAGTAGGTGTGGAGAATATTTAAGTAACATGTTGAAAATATATTAGGGTGAAATCTCAAAAAAAAAAAAAAAACTGGATTCTAAGGGAAGAAATGTTATGGTATTTAACAATTTCATAAGAATCACACAAAAAGAAAATTAGAGATTTCTTGGTAAAATCACTTGGGTGAATTCGTTAATTCATGAGTGAAAACTAGAGAAAATTTAATTGTTCGCCGTCAATGCATAGTAGGTATTCAATTGTGGGTTTCACTTAGCACGTAGTGCCACGAAGCTAAGATCATAAACACATAAATTGTGTAACCATAAACCTCAGTGGTAATTTCTAAGAGTCTCAAGGGTTACGTGTATGAAGCGAATAGGATGGAGAAAAATATTTGAGATGGTGTAAAGAAACCAAAGTACCTCTGCTATAAAATTAATGACTAAGCAGAAAACTCTTATCGCATATGAGAAGAGAGTAAGGTAGCATCCAAATTAGGCATCAAAATTAGGGATTCCTTGGTGGATAACCCTAATAGCCTCACTATATATAGAACCCTTAAGGCTCAAAAACGTGGACAACAACTCTTCTAGGGTTAGAACATATTTTGGGCAGCCTCCATCCTCTCTCCTCTTCATCCTCTTGCTTATGGTGTCTGTAAGGAAATGGTTGTTGATTGGGTTCTTCAGTCACTTCCTAACTCATATAGTGAGTTCGTAAGAGAGTACTATATGATGAACCGCGATGTGACCCTTATAGATCTCACCTATATGCTTATTGCTGCAGAATCAGCAATGGTTTGGCGCAATAGACAAGCAAAGTGGATTAGTGAATCTGCCTTCGAGACCTCTATGGATATAGACAATGGCAACGAAAGACATGCTATGATCGAAAAGTTTGATCATAAGAGAAAGGCAATGTCTGAAGTAGTTCCATGTCATGTTCCAAAAGAGTCAATTTGTTTTTATTGCCAAGAGAAAGGGCATTGGAGACGAAGCTGCCCCATTTACCTAAGAGATCTAAGAGATGGGAGAGTCCAAACGTATGGCTCTAATATAGGTAAAATCCATTAACTAACTATTTTAAACTTCTATTCTAGATTCTTAATACATAATGTGATAAAATTACAATTGATGTTTTATCGAAGAAAAGAAAGGAAGCTTAAAGGAAGAAGTGAGCAGAATCTAACCGTGAAGGAATGGATTTCGATCGCATTTCTCAAAGATTAGATTCTTGAGCTACTACTTAGAGTTAGAATTAGATTGCTAAGAAAGATGTATTAGCATAGTTTTTCAATGAATTTCATTGTAAGGACAAATTTTTCCGCAATAAATAAATTTTGATTTTATATTATTTATCCTTGCAATGGCGTATATGAAAAATTAATGTTTGAATATTAGCAATAATGGATTTGGTTTTTATTATGTTATTTATGTAAAGTCGAGAATTTACCAAATAGGGAGAGTTTCTCATCGCCCAAGTTTCAATTGGACAGAAACTTGGAATCATGCAACTTGGTTGCACAATGAATGAGAAATTTCATATTTGGAAATTTGACTAATTCATTGACAAAGTGTCAAGTGAAGGACTAGGAGATCGAATACACAAATTTGCGTGTTGATCAAGTCCACCATAAGAGTAACAAAATATTTGTCATGATTTACTAAAGGTTTAGTAAATATGATTATACTTACAAGATTAAGTTTAATTCTGAATTGATTAAAAAAGGTTTAAATCAATAGCAGAACGAATAAGAAGAATCAAGTAGGCAGAAAGATAAAAGTTTCTCCATTCTAAGAAGAAGGGAGAGTAGCTTTTATGCTTTATGATAGGTCTTAATGATTAAGAACCATATCTCAATTGATCCTCTAAGTGAGTCTTAGTACAATTGAATGTCTAAGAAGAGGAATCAAGAATTAAAGAAATGGTTCAATCAAGAAGTCAATCATACTTCGTTCCAAAACAAGTCTTAAAGTTAAGATTGTGACATTGAGTGAAAAGTATTAAGAAGGTTTGTAACATTCATAAAATGTGGAAAGTAGTGATCTCTTGGATAAGACAAAGACCAACTAGGACCAATTTATGAAGAGTTTTGATAAAAGCTACACTAACTCTTGAATATTTGTTTGTCAAGAAATGTTTTGACAAGAGAATCTTATATGTCAAGGAGTCAGTGGGAGTCTTAATAGTCTTGAAAGGTTTCAAGAACAAATCAAATGGACCTTATCGATCATCACTAGCACACGAGTTGAGGTTTACAACCTATCGTGTTGACATTATTTTGTTTCTGTGCCAATCCAATCGAATTAATTATGCATGTGAGTCCTATGAGTTCTCATTTGAATGCATAAAAGGAAAGGACCTTGATCAATAGAAAGTACATTGATAAGAAAAGGTGAGCTTCTTAACTACTTGGAAGACATGGTGGGCAGTTGTGCTACCATAAGGCAAGAAATCGAGATTAAGAAAGTTCGCTCCATCCTCTCTCCTCTTCATCCTCTTGCTTATGGTGTTTGTGAACCATTAGAGGAGTGACAATTGTGACTCTAGGTTTTCTAAAGTCAATACAAGGAGATTTGGGATTGTTATTGCTACATAACAATCAAGGTAATATCTTAAACCCGTTCTTCTGTTAATATGATTACTTGTATGCTAGAATTAGGGTTTATAGTCTTGGATAACTTGCATGTACAATAGAGAAACCTAGATCCAAGCATTAGGGTTTGTATGAGAACATAGGATGTTCTTAGGACAAAAACCCATCAGTTTAAGGGGTAGTTTAACACCCAAAAAGGTGTTTAAGGTCCTTGAAGATGGGATTACGGTCCAAGAATGTTCTTAGACCGTAAACTCATATTTACTCCCCATATGTTCAGATTTTGGTGTTTTAAGTCCTTTCATGTAAGCCCCTAATTCATTGCTAAGCATTAGAAGTGGTTTGGAGGGGTTTTTGGGCACCAAAACACTCTTTCAAGGTGTTTATAGTTTTGGGATGCACCCATGACCGTAAACTCTTGTTTTTGGGGTTTTTGGATGTTTAAGCCACGAATTTGCAAGTCAAATGAGTTAAACAACAAGCGAGGAAGGTTAACTTACCGATTTGAAGCTCGGAGGGGCGATTTTTGACCAAAACCCGATTTGTAGAGAGAGAAAGTAGAGAGAGACTCCTAAGGTGTGAAAAGGGTTGGAATGAAACCCACTCAACCCTTATATATGGTGGAGTTTATGGCCTGGTTGGGGGTCCACCTGACACTAACCGCGAACGGGGTTTTTCTCGACTACCATTAAACGCGGCAAATTTTAAAATTATACCTCCATAATTTTGGTTCGCTTGACGAATATTATTTAAAATATTCCAACGGGTTCAAATCCGGTCAAAAATATTTTGGGATTAATTTAACTAATTTTTGACGTACTTAATTTCGATGTTAAAACTAACGGAAATTTTTGGGTTGTTACACTTTCTGAAGGAACATTCCTTGACGAACAAAAACAAATATTCAAAAGTTAGTGTGAATTCCCATCAACACTTCATGTAATTCGTCTTAGTTTATCCTTTGTTTTAACCAAAACATCACAACTACCAATTCCAAATGTGCTAGAGTAAGAAAACATTATTACTCCACATCGCATGTGGTCCTATAAACCTAATTAGTACGAAACAAGCTTCAATATATGATTTATACTTACTAGTGTATGACTCTAAAACTTGATTGGAAGTGAAGTATGACTCATCTCTCAATTGAACCATTTCAACAATATATGATTCCTCTTCTCAGTCAAAACAATTGCTCTAAGATGTTCTTTGAGGATCAATTGTGATAAACTTCCACAATCATTAAGATGATCATAAAACACGATACTAAAGTACTCTCCTTTCCTTTCAGATTGGAGAAACCTTTATCTTTCTTCCTAATAGATTCTCTTTTATTCGTTCTGCTACTCTTTTAATCTTTTAAAAGTGTCAGAATTATGCTTCATCTTATAAACACATCCATGATTACTGAAGCATCAGTAAACCATGAGCAATAAAGATATCATCCTTTGTGGTAGGTCTGAATAGTCCATATTAATGTGTACTAGATCCTTTAGTCCTTTACTTGGCTCACATAAACATGTGATCAACGAATTAGTTATAATCTTCCAATGATCAAAATTCACACACATCGCACTATTCAAATTGCATGACTTCAATTTTCTATCCAACTGAAACTTGGATGATGAAAATTCCTTTTCATCGGGTCAATCATGACATTACCACAAACGATATAATTAAGAATCACATCCATATTTAACATTCCTAATAGGAGAAGAGAAAAACATTTCCAGAAGGATAAGGAAGACCATTGTTGTCTGAACTTAACATATATAATAGGAGAAAAGAGAATTGAATTTAGTTGATTTTAATCCTCAATTATTAACCCAAAAAATTTAAATTAAGGCTAGGATCCATTTTTTCGATGCGAACTTTGAAAACGGATGTCGTAATCAAATTCGAATCTATTTTAGGTAGGTAAAGCATTACCAATTTCAATCTCAAGAAACTTCTAGATCTTTTGAGATTCATTGAACTATTCAATGGCATGTATAATCTCGATTATGCTCTCACTTTTGTAACTGGGGTTCTAAGGATCACAAACGAGATGTGAATAACCATTTAAATTAGCTTGGTACTCTCGATGTCATTTATCATCTAATCAATGTGACGGTTTGCCAGACATGCTCCATTAATCAATGATAATTTACGAGACACTCATTGCCACCCTTTATTAGTCCATGTTAGTGTGACGGTTAACCACACACGCTCCACTAACGATTTATATAAAGTGCAATATTCAATTTCATGGATTAGCATCAAATTCACATTTTTCCTAAAGTAAGTACGATTGGAATTTTATATAAAAAATTAGTTACTTTATAATATCATTATACTTATTAATGAGAGTTGATTGTCCTAAAGTAAGCAGTACGTGAGAGTGGACACCCATTCAATTGCCATGTGACATCCCCATTTTCACGGCCAGAAAAGACCTATTTTGTTTATGCTTTGTTTAAAAATCAGAGTATCATTTTAAATAAAAGTGTTGCGGAATTTGTCCCAAAACAAAATATGATAAAGATTTATCAAAAGCATTTCCGTAGAAATGTATTTCATTAAAAAGACTCGGGATGTCATGTTCGATACAGATCATAAGCATAAACAATACAACATAGGCCTTACTACATTATTCCGTATATACAGGCCTAAAATCCTTTAATCTCTCATCCCAAGACATCACATCTATGCTCATGCGCCACTACCTGTAATACAAGAAACTAAGTGGGTCAGGCTTGGGAGCCTGGTGAGCACATAGGGTTTTCAACCCACAATAAATAAGTTTATTAACTTTATCAAACCAAACAAACCCGATTACCCATTCTCGTTGTCCTCACTCTATGTCCCTAAAACATCTAACACAAGGGACCTAGTCTAAGTACTATCATCGGGATGGACTCTACTGCTAAGGGGATTCCTCAACAATAAATGTCCTTAAGGCAACCATGTGGGGGATGGAGTAGCACACAGTTCAAATAAGCACACAGTTCAAATAAACACCTACAGGTTGCGAGCCTGCTAGTGTTCCACTGGACTGTCTAGAATAGTCTGTGGTCGTCATCTATACTCCGCTAGATGACTGGATCATCAACAACATCTATAACGAGGCCTCTCATTATTTCATTTTATCACACAACAACTAATACATCTACCCATGTTTTTGATGGGTTTTGAGCATTCTAACACTTCCTAAGTGTACATGCAACCCTAATAACCTTGGATCTATGTTTGTCTGATTATCATGCAAAGTTGAATTCCAAGGTTATATTGCTATCTAGCATACATGGGGAACAATTTTAACTTGAATCATAGATAGAATAACTTACCTTGTTGTTGCTTGTGTTCCTTGAAACCTTGTGAGCCTAGCACCCCAAGTGTGATGCCTCAAATGCTTCACACAACACCAAATGCTCTTGGAAAGACTCTTGAGATAACACACACTTCTCAAAATCGGCCAAGCCCTCTAGTTTCTTATGTCTAGCCTTGTGTCGCCAATTTTGTGGAGAATGGGACTCTTATATAGTGTTGGCACATCTAGGGTTACACCATGTAAACCCTAATGTGTCATGACTCTTCATTTCCATGACCCATGGGTTTGTAACTCCCATGGAGCATCCATGGAGCATCCTATGGGTAGAACCCAACTTGATAATCCATGGAGCCTCTTAGCCCACTATACAAGATATGGATGATTTATATAACCAACCCATATATTTAATTAGTTATCCTTTGATCACTTAATTAATTCTTTGATCAACTAATTAAATAATATTATTAATATATTAGAACTTATAATATATTAATAATCTCCAAGTGTTATTTCTCTCATTTAGTCTATCCAATTGCATGGTGCCATGCAACCCAAATGGACCATGCCGGGTCGGGTCAAGTACATACCAGAAATAGTTATGGACTTAGACACCTTATCCAACAGTCTCCCACTTGGATAAGTCTAATAACTATATCTCTAGTACTTCAGGAACCGACCGGAAATCGTAGCTCTTTCAAGGTTTCTCGGAACTGAGAAGATGATGGTACGCCATTTAAGATAAGTGATCATATAATCCTCTGTTCTAGATATCAGCCAGACAAATACATGGAACATGTCTTGCTTATTGTCCAGCATTTGTTTCCCGATTTCCGATTTGTTTGACATAGAACTTAATTGAACACATCAACTTAGTTCTGACCGGGCCCGGTACATGGTTCAAAACAAAATCATCGAGGGGCCCAGATATCAGCCTCTAATCCAAGAAGGAACAGATAAACTTCGACTCATATGTTTGTTCTACCACTTATTGAATTACACACAAAAGTACGTTTTATAACATCGAGTTACCAATGCGGTTTCGTACAGTCAATGCATAACCAACTTGTAAGTAACAAATCATATCTCTAGGTTTGAAGACTTATATGATATTACCGTCTCACGATCACTCGAGATAAAATTCCATGAAGTGATTCCAGTGAGCGTGGGTTGAGTCCAATGCTCAGAACTTATGAGCACTCATGATTGTTGTAGCCTTGTCCAAGACCTCTACAACCAAACATGACAGTCTTGATTCATATCTACTTCCAACATATGACCGACTGTGGAGGTTTGAATAATATGTTATACCAAACAAAATTATTCTGGAAGTCAAAACATGCAAAAGAAATATAGTAAACGATTGACAAGAGATAGCAACACTTTACTCATAAATAAAACACCTTTTATTCATCATCAAATGTCAATTACACTTTACAAATTTCCGGGTTATCTAACTACTAAAACTTATATCATCCTTCAGCCCTATGCTCCGAGCATGCTGAAGATGCTTAACCCTACTCAGTCCCTTCGTGAGGGGATCTGCTGGGTTCTCATCCGATGATATCCTCTTTGCCACGAGGAGTCCTTCTTCGATCCGATGTCTAATGAAATGGTATTTTCTGTCGATGTGTCTGGATCTCCCGTGATCCCTTGGTTCCTTGGCTAAGGCAACAGCACTTTCACTATCACAGAAAATTTCCATTGGCTCTTTAATAGTTGGTACAACTCCGAGGTCTCCAATGAAGTTCTTCAGCCATATCGCCTCCTTTGTTGCTTCACTAGCTGCAATATACTCTGATTCACAAGTAGAATCTGCCACTGTCTCTTGCTTGGAACTCTTCCAAGAAATTGCCCCTCCGTTTAGGGTAAAGACCCAGCCCGACTAAGAGCGGAAATTATCCCTATCAGTCTGGAAGCTAGCATCACTATACCCAACAACTCTCAAGTCATCACTCCCACCGAGGGTAAGGACCCAGTCCTTAGTCCTTCGTAGGTACTTGAGGATATTCTTTACCGCAGTCCAGTGTGCCTTGCCAGGGTTCGCCTGATACCTGCTAACCATGCTCAAGACAAAAGCTACATCGGGTCGAGTACACGTCATAGCATACATGATCGATCCTACAGCCGAAGCGTAAGGTGTTCGACTCATTTCTGCTATCTCAGCCTCAGTGCTAGGGCTTTGTGTCTTACTCAATCTGGTGTTACTCTGGATGGGTAACTCTCCTTTCTTGGAATCCTGCATGCTGAATCTCTTCAGCACCTTATCCAAGTAGGTACTCTGACTAAGTCCAATTAGTCTTTTACTCCGATCTCTCAAGATTCTTATCCCTAGAATATAGGCAGCTTCACCAAGGTCCTCCATAGCGAAACACTTACCAAGCCAGGACTTTACTTCCTGCAGGGTTGGAATGTCGTTTCCTATGAGTAGTATGTCATCCACATACAATACCAAAAAGCTGACTATACTCCCACTAGCCTTGACATACACACAAGATTCATCTTCACTCCTAGAAAAGCCAAATTCCTTGACCTTTTCATCAAAGCAAAGATTCCATCTGCGAGGTGCTTGCTTCAATCCATAAATGGATTTCTCAAGCTTACACACTCTATTAGGGTACTCGTTGCTGACAAAACCCTCTGGCTGACTCATGTAAACATCTTTAGCCAACTTTCCATTAAGGAAAGCGGTTTTGACATCCATCTGCCATATTTCATAGTCATGAAATGCAGCTATGGCTAACAGAACCCGAATAGACTTAATCTTGGCTACCGGAGAAAAGGTCTCATCATAATCCACTCCAGGAATTTGAGAGAAGCCCTTTGCAACCAGTCTAGCCTTATAAGTGTGTACTTTACCATCCATGTCGGTCTTCTTCTTGAAGACCCATTTGCACCCTACTGTCTTACGACCTAGTACATTTTCAACCAAGTTCCAAACTTGATTGTCATACATGGATTGTATCTCGCTATCCATAGCCTCTTTCCATTTAGCAGACTCGGGGCCTGCCATGGCTTCCTCGTAGCTGTTAGGGTCATCTTGACTTACTAGTGTCTCATCACTAATAAGTGTCTCACCTTCTGCAGTAACATGGAATCCATAGTAATGCTCAGGTGCACTCCTAACTCTCGTGGAACGTCTCAGAGGTACAGATTTGTCAATTGGCTCAACAGGAGTTTCCTCCTCAAGTTGAGGGCTAGAGTTTGAAGTTCCTTCACCGCTTGATTCTTGAATTTCTTCAAGATCAATTTGCCTCCCACTGTCTCCTTGGCTTATAAATTCTCTCTCTCGAAAGACTCCTCTTCTTGCTACAAAGACCACATTGTCACTAGGTCTGTAGAAGAGGTAACCAAAGGATCGCTGTGGGTAACCGATGAAAATACACCTCTCGCTTCGAGGTTCGAGTTTATCATGAGTCTCGCGTCTCACGAAAGCCTCGCAACCCCAAATCTTGATGTGGTCTAGTTTAGGTACTTTACCAGTCCACATCTCGTGAGGAGTTTTGGCAACTTTCTTTGTAGGGACTAGATTAAGAATATGGGCGGCAGTCTCTAAGGCATACCCCCAGAATGAGATTGGTAGCGTAGCTCGACTCATCATGGAACGAACCATATCTAACAAGGTTCGATTACGCCTCTCAGCCACACCATTCAACTGTGGTGTCCTGGGAGGTGTCAATTGTGAGACTATCCCACATTCCCTTAGATAGTCGAGGAACTCTGAACTAAGATACTCACCACCACGATCGGATCGAAGCATCTTAATGTTCCTGCCCAATTGATTCTCAACTTCCTGTTTAAATTCCTTAAACTTCTCGAAAGTCTCTGAGTTATGCTTGATCAAGTAGACATATCCATATCTACTATAATCATCAGTAAAAGTCAAATAATAACGATTAGCATCCCTTGTGGCATGTTTGAATGGTCCACACACATCCGTGTGTATAAGGTCCAACAAACCTTCACCCCTCTCACACGAACCTGTGAAGGGTGACTTTGTCATTTTTCCAAGTAAGCATGATTCGCAACTATCATCTGACTTTAGGTCAAACGACTCCAAGACTCCATCCTTTTGGAGTTGGCCTATGCGCTTCTTGCTTATATGTCCAAGACGACAATGCCATAATGATGCTTTATCCAAGTTATTATTAGTAGAATCAATACACAAAACATTATTTCCTAAGTTATCAACAACAGATACAGCTTCATACACACCATCACAAGGTAATGCTTTAAAATAAAGAACATTATTAAAGAAAGCATCAATAGAACCAACTTCATTATTAAATGAAAAGGTAAACCCTTGTTTGTACAAAGCATGGAAGGAAATAATATTTCTTGCCATTCCTGGCGAATAACAACACTTATTCAAATCTAAACTAAACCCACTACTTAGCGATAAAGTATAAACTCCAATCTTGGTAACAGGTATAGCTTTCCTATTCCCCATGATCAAGTTTATCCTTCCTTGCTCCACATCCTCACTTCTTCTTAGTCCCTGCAAGTCACAACAAATGTGAATACCACACCCGGTATCAAGGACCCAAGAATTAGAATGGGGTGAGTTATTAGAAATGATAGTGTAAATACCTGCATGGTTGGGTTTAACTTTCCCATCCTTCACATCTTGCTGGTATTTTGGGCAGTTCCGCTTCCAATGAGCTTTTTCATGGCAATAGAAGCATTCAGCCTCTTTTGGGTCAGAAGAAGGAGTAATGAAACCTTTCTTGGTTCCACTTGAAGAAGAGCCATCAAGGGTCCGAGCCTTGGTACCCTTCGAAGATCTCTTTCTCTTCCTCCATCGATTCTTCCCAATTGCCAAAACCGGAGTAGAGTTTTGAGTAGGAGTGATAACAACCGACTTCCCCTTAAGACCTGATTCTGCGGTCTTGAGAAGTCCCTGAAGTTTGCTGAGGGTGACTTTTTCCTTGTTCATGTGATATGTCATGCGGAATTGATCATAGCACGATGGTAAGGAATGCAAAATAATATCTATTGCAAGATCCTCCGGGAAGTTCACATTAAGCTTCAGCAAACGATCCACATACCTTTGCATTTTCTGCATGTGGCTCGTGACGGATTCCCCGTCCTTCATCATGGTTGTTATCATGGAGCAGATGATTTCATACCTCTCTTGTCTTGCACTTTGATGGTATCTTTCCATCAAATCTTGGTGCATGTCATAAGGGTAGAAATCCTCATAAGACTTTTGGAGTTCCGCTGTCATCGTGGCCGTCATGATGCAAGCCACTTTCGTAGCATCCCTTTCATGTGCCCGAAATTCAGCGATCTCCTGAGGAGTTTCAGTGGACTCATCAATCTCCTTAAGCTCCTTGTCAAGGACATATTCTTTGTCCTCGTAGCGGGTAATCATCCTGATGTTTCTGATCCACTCATTGAAGTTGGATCCATCAAAGGTGACTTTCCCACACAGGTTCATAAGGGTAAAGGAGCCATTAGGATTAGAGCCAGAAGCATTGTTGAAAGACATCTGAAGGAAAGAGGACAAGATTAGTTTAGATATAAGAGAGTCCTTAATAAAACACCCAAATGTAATATTAAGGCTAGGATCCAATCACAATATAATATAACTTAGAAGAGGTATGCCGTAATCTAAGCTATATCATATTTGAAAGGTAGGTGAATGACGATTCACCAATTTCCACCACGAAAACCGCAATATTTTAGTATTAGGTTTTTGAATGGTTCTTAGAAATTCCTAGATTTTTTGAGATTCAATGAACTTTTCAAAGGCATGTTTCAATCTCGAGTGTGCCCTCCAAGTTTTGTGACTGGGATACCGAGGATCACAAAACGAGGTGTGAAGTAACCATGCAAATCACTTGGTACCCTTAAAGTTTATCACTCAATCGATGTGCCGGTTAACCACACACGCTCCATCGATACTATAATAAACCCTAAGTCACCCTTTACCTACCTTGTTAAGTCCAAGTTAGTGTGCCGGTTAACCACACACGCTCCACCAACGACTTAATCAAAGTGTAAAGTGTAATTTCATGGAATAGCACCTTATTCACATTTTTCCTAAAGTAACTAAGATTGGGAATTTAATAAAACATTTAGTTACTTTATAATATTCATCATACTTTGAATGAGAATTAATAAGTCCTTGTCTTACCCGTTCGGCTAACGACCCTCCACCGATCAAGCAAGCGGTGGGTGAGAGTGGACACCCATTAAGTCACCATTTTATAGGCAACAACCTTATACCCACCTTATAGACCGGCTTCGTGAATGAGGCGTACTAGCGGTAAGACGACTTTGTTCTTATACATATATATAATTATTAAATCATAATAATATAAGTATAAGGGTTGAATTTTAACTTTTAAAATTCTAGGGGTTGGAACTAAAGTTTTAACTTAACTTTACTTGTTCCAAAACTTGAGGGCAAGTTTTCTAAACTTTCAAAACTTTTCATTTCTTGTAACTTATGAGTTTAATAGAGTAATAAAATGAGGACTTTTCATTTTTCCTAACTCTTGTGTTCTTTTAATGGTTTTTAACCCAAGAGACTTTTGGTTTTCCATAACTTGAGGACAAGTTATGGACTCCATTAAAACACATTATGATCATGAATTAATCTACCACATAGGTTACAAATAATTCCTATGATCATCTAAACATCATAAGAACAAGAATATGAATATGAACACTTTCAAGAATCAAAATCACATTTAATCTTTGTAATTTTGATAACTAGTTGTTGTAAATGAGTTAGAAAACACATTACACCTTCTAAAACAAGTTTTCAAGTACCAAAACATTTTAGGGTAATGATTCTAATCCATTTCCAGCACTCAAGTCGAAATTCTGCACTCTGTCGACCCTACTCGCCGAGTTCATAAACCTACTCGCCGAGTAGGTTGAAGATACACATGAACTCGACGAGTCCTCCCCATGGACTCGCCGAGTCCATCAGTCAGACAGCAAGATTTTCGACTTTCTTCAACTTTTAAGCACAAATAACAAACAAACAAGCCTAGGCTCTGATACCACTGATGGGTTTTGAGCATTCTAACACTTCCTAAGTGTACATGCAACCCTAATAACCTTGTATCTATGTTTGTCTAATTATCATGCAAAGTTGAATTCCAAGGTTATATTGCTATCTAGCATACATGGGGAACAATTTTAACTTGAATCATAGATAGAATAACTTACCTTGTTGTTGCTTGTGTTCCTTGAAACCTTGTGAGCCTAGCACCCCAAGTGTGATGCCTCAAATGCTTCACACAACACCAAATGCTCTTGGAAAGACTCTTGAGATAACACACACTTCTCAAAATCGGCCAAGCCCTCTAGTTTCTTATGTCTAGCCTTGTGTCGCCAATTTTGTGGAGAATGGGACTCTTATATAGTGTTGGCACATCTAGGGTTACACCATGTAAACCCTAATGTGTCATGACTCTTCATTTCCATGACCCATGGGTTTGTAACTCCCATGGAGCATCCATGGAGCATCCTATGGGTAGAACCCAACTTGATAATCCATGGAGCCTCTTAGCCCACTATACAAGATATGGATGATTTATATAACCAACCCATATATTTAATTAGTTATCCTTTGATCACTTAATTAATTCTTTGATCAACTAATTAAATAATATTATTAATATATTAGAACTTATAATATATTAATAATCTCCAAGTGTTATTTCTCTCATTTAGTCTATCCAATTGCATGGTGCCATGCAACCCAAATGGACCATGCCGGGTCGGGTCAAGTACATACCAGAAATAGTTATGGACTTATGCAACCCAAAGGTGCTGAGACACTCATTGCCACCCTTTATTAGTCCATGTTAGTGTGACGGTTAACCACACACGCTCCACTAACGATTTATATAAAGTGCAATATTCAATTTCATGGATTAGCATCAAATTCACATTTTTCCTAAAGTAAGTACTGAAGAGTTAAGAAACTCTTTAATTGTTTAGATCTTTGAACAGGTTATTCACAAAAAAGATAAACAGTAATATCAAACACAAGAATGAATCAAAATATGTCGAATGATTCAATACATTCAAGCCTCAGCAGAGCTCGATAAAGAACTTCCGCTGTAGAGGCTGTTAGGGTTACAAATGATAAAGATAATATCTTTCAAATAATCGACTTCTAAATCTTACGTACTAAGATGCATGCAAGCATCTATAAATACTAAACCCTAGAAATAACTCATGGATGGACAGGCCCAATCCGGAGACAAAATGGACTAAAGAGCGAGCCGAAGACGCAACACCTTTCAGACCCAACAATCTCCCCCTTTGCGTCAATTGGAGCGAGACTTCTACTTCGGCTTGCTGGGACCAGCTGCAGGAACTTTCTTTGTGGTATCAAACAGACGTGGAATTAGGGAAAGGATGGTCTGTCTGAAGCGAATGTACCACTGGATCATGTCACCAAAATACTTCTTGTCATCTGCTGAATTCTGCTTGCATCGATGAATAATTCCCATAACATGTTCCAAGCACGTAGTGGTGTAAAGGTGCTTATCTGACAAAGCGAACAGGCATTTTTGGCCTTCGTTCCTTGTGAACATAACAGAATTCCGCTTTGGGTCGATTCTTCCCATCTGCATCATGTTCAAATCACTAGCAGAGCCAATAGGAGAGATAGTAGGCTTCTTCTTGAAGATACTTGCGATCTCCTGATCCATCTTGGCAACCTCCATAATGTAGCAGACAAACATTCTTTTGAAGCGATCGATGATTGGCCCATACTATGCTTCGTTGGTGAGGAGGATGTTATGCAAAATAATCCAATCGTGTGGATTCAGGTTGGGAAGATCAGCAAGTGATATAGCATGTTCAGTTTTAGTAGAACCCCTCAGCACTTTGAACCGAACGTTCGTGAAGTTCCCCTCACGAAACGATTTGAGGACCCGAACATTGATGATCTTCTGAGCACTCCATGTCTGATACTGTAGTTGAGCAGACTTCAGATAAAATTCAACAAGTTCCCTATCAACCTTTGGATCAGGATGAGGAACATCAGCAACATTATCAAACACATGGAAGATGAAGGCCTTTCGGGTCAGTGGCATATCGAACTAAGAATCGATAGAATTGATCCGATCCAAGGAAATCACTGGTTCGAGCCACAAGATGCTGGGAGTCTCGATTGCTTCTTTTATAAGCTTCTCGAGAGTCCATGGAGGAAAAAGAGTTTTTCTACTCTCAAGAAGATCATGAGCCTCCTTCATCTTTCGTTCGTTCACCTCGAACTCTCTGGCAACACGAGCACTCATGTCAGCATCTTTTTCTTGGCCTTGTTTCTTCAAGAGATCAGCGATGGTCTCTTTATCATCATCATCACTGTCTGCAACAATATTCTTTCCTTTGTCTTTGACACCCAAACCTGAGGCTTGACTTGCTGGAGGAGGTTTAGTTGCTTTAGAGACTTCAGTGATTGTTTCTTGCTCTCTGAATATTTGGTGCCGTAAAGAGGTAAAAGACTGTAGGATTTACCCTTTATACCGTGGGTAGAGGAGAGAGAAGAATCTGTTCCCAAATCTTCAAAAAAAACGAAGCGTTTCCTTAGGTGATTGACGCATGACAGTTTGAAACCCCGATGATTACGCAGGAGAGAGAAAGACTGTTCCGTTTCACACGCCTTCCCATCAAGCTCCGTTTGAAATACCAAAAACGATTCCGCTTCACACACCTTCCCATCAAGCGTCGTTTGAAAAATTAAAGCGATTAGACTTTCGGCTGAGTCATCAGCTTATCCTTTTAGAATGAGCTGTCTTCATAGATAAAGAAAAGCACGTGTAACTATAAGAACCACATCTCGTTTACCACAGTAAATCCCATAGCTAAAAAAATAGCTTATAATTAACGAAACCAGATTTATGGAAAATCAAAAAGATTTCCGTGCATAGAGTGTCAAAGAAAAAGAAATAAAGCAACACATATGTGGGAAATTGTGATGTCAATAAAGACACGAAACAGTGGATCCCGGGCACGAATCTCTTCCTTCGAAGTCAAGAGAGACCTTAAAGTGTTTGTGTGGTTTCCCGTTGAATTACGATCAGACACTAATTAAGAAGTGTTGAAAGGCATCTTTTAAGATGGCTAATTTGGGAGGCTTTCGCTTCAGTTCAGAATTCCTGATCTTGATATAAGACAGAAATCGACTGAAGTACTTGTGAGACCAATGTGGTCTGTTGAACAAGTAGGTGTGGAGAATATTTAAGTAACATGTTGAAAATATATTAGGGTGAAATCTCAAAAAAAAAAATAAAACTGGATTCTAAGGTAAGAAATGTTATGGTATTTAACAATTTCATAAGAATCACACAAAAAGAAAATTAGAGATTTCTTGGTAAAATCACTTGGGTGAATTCGTTAATTCATGAGTGAAAACTAGAGCAAATTTAATTGTTCGTCGTCAATGCATAGTAGGTATTCAATTGTGGGTTTCACTTAGCACGTAGTGGCACGAAGCTAAGATCATAAACATATAAATTGTGTAACCATAAACCTCAGTGGTAATTTCTGAGAGTCTCAAGGGTTACGTGTATGAAGCGAATAGGATGGAGAAAAATATTTGAGATTGTGTAAAGAAACCAAAGTACCTCTGCTATAAAATAAATGTCTAAGCAGAAAACTCTTATCTCATATGAGAAGAGAGTAAGGTAGCTCATGATTAGAATAAATGATATAGCCTAATTGGGAAGACAAGGTTTGTATATACCAGGTCAGTAAGGCTTTATTCAGAATCAGTTGAGGCTTTGGACAACATGCAGCAGCATGCTTCTAGGGACACTTAACTATTAAAAAGTGTGAGAACAATACCTGCCCTATTGATCATCCACAAATGGTAAAAACGAACGGAAGTAAAAAAAATATTTTTGGATTTTATAAAACTTTTGATTCAAAGAGAAAAAGAAAAATAAAACAAACAAAAAAAAATTTTAGAACCGAACCCGAAATAGACCGAACGCTCGGTTCATTTCGGTTTAAAAAATTGTTTGAAAAAAAATAATTAGGAAATAAGTGTACAAAAAAGTTTACAACCAAATAAACTACCTTTTAGTAATAAGCGAAGACAAGTGCAATAGGACCGAACCCGAGCGCTCGGTTCATTTCGGTACCCATGTGAACCGTACCCGAAATAGACCGAACGTTCGGTTCATTTCGCTTCCAACTTTTAGTTTTGAGAAGTAGTTTTTGGTACTGACTCCGATTCCATCATACCTAGTCCTTGTAGAATTTTATTAAAACTCGCTTTAGAAAGGGCTTTGGTGAAGATGTCAGTCAGTTGATCAGTAGTTCGAACAAAGTGAATCTCAACGTTTCTGTCTTCGACGTGATCTTTAATGAAGTGATACCTCAATGCAATGTGTTTGGTTTTGGAGTGTTGCACAGGATTATGACAGATCCTAATTGCACTTTCTGAGTCACAATATAGAGGGATCTTTTTCATATTGAGTCCATAATCCCGGAGTTGGCTTTGGATCCAAATTACTTGAGATGTGCAAGAAGAGGCTGCAATGTATTCTGCTTCGGCTGTAGACAGAGAAACACATGTTTGTTTCTTAGATTGCCAGCTCACCAGCTTCCCGTCGAGGAATTGACAGCCTCCTGTAGTGCTTTTCCTGTCTAAACCACATCCTCCAAGGTCTGCATCTGAGTAGGCTTGAACAAAGAAACCTGAGTTTGAGGGATACCAGAGACCGAGAGAGGTGGTTCGATTCAGATAACAGAGTATGTTTTTCACTGCAAGCATGTGTGGTTCACGAGGATTCGCTTGAAACCTAGCACAATAGCACATAGAAAACATTATATCAGGCCTGCTAGTTGTGAGGTACATCAGGGAACCAATCATTTGGCGGTATAGCGTTATGTCGACTGCCGGTTTTTCCAAGGATGGTGTGAGCTTGGTGCCGAACGCCATAGGGACTTTGACCTTTGAATCTCCCATCATGCCGAATTTAGCAAGAAGTGTCTTGGTATATGCTTCCTGGTTGATAAAGATGCCTTCGGGTCCTTGTCTACTGTTTAAACCAAGGAAAAAAGTTAATCGGACCCATTGAGCTCATTTCAAATTTTGTCTCCATCAATTTTCTGAATTCAGCTGTTAAGCTAGGATTCTTTGAGCCAAAGATTATATCATCGACGTAGATCTAAACAATCATAAGGTGGTTACCTTCCTTTTTACGAAAGAAGGTTGGGTCAACCGAACCTTGTTTGAATGTAGACATCTTTAAAAACTTAGTTAGTGTTTCATACCATGCCCTAGGTGCTTGTTTCAGACCATAAACTGCCTTGTCTAGGATGTAGCAATGATTTGGATGATGTTCATTCACGAAACCAGGAGGTTGCTCCACGTAAACCGTTTCTTCAAGTTCCCCATTTAGAAAAGCGCACTTCACATCCATTTGGTAGACCTTGAAGTTCTTGTGTGCAACATAGGCAAGAAATATTCGAACAGATTCCAGCCTAGCTACCGGAGCAAATGTTTCTTCGTAATCAATTCCTTCTTCCTGACAGTATCCTTTTACCACAAGACGAGCTTTATTTCGAATCACGTTACCTTCCTTATCCATTTTGTTTCTGAATACCCATTTGAGACCAACGACTGAGGCATCTTTTGGTGTTGGGATGAGATGCCAGACCTTATTTCTTTCAAACTCATTGGGTTCATCTTGCATTGCTTGGACCCAATCAGAATGATCAAGATCAATATTGACGGTCTTTGGCTCAACTTTGGACACGAAAGAATTAAACATGCAGAACTCTACTTTGGATAAAAGGGAAGTTTGCTTTTCCTTCACTTGAGATCGAGTTAGGACCTTTTCAGATATATCACCCACTATCTGAGATACAGGATGATCTCTGGTCCATTTGGTGAGTGGAGGATAGTTTGGATCATAGGATGGATCCAATTCAACATTGACCATTTCTTCCAACTCTGATTGACTATCATCATCATAGAACATATCGGAATTCTCCCCCTCGACAAATGATGAATTATTTGGACCTTCGGGTGCTACTAAACATTCAGGTATAGCTGGGCTTTCGGGAGCTACAGGACTTTCGGGTGTAGCCGGGCTTTCAGGTGCTACCGGACTTTCGGGTGTAGCCGGGCTTTCGGGTGCTACCGGACTTTCGGGTGTAGCCGGGCTTTCGGGTGCTACAGGGATTGGATTCTCCCCCTGAATTTGTGAGTCTTGTTGTTTTGAAGAGAATTGATTCTCCCCCTCAACCGAATTGTCGTGCTGAGGTTCTTCTTCTCCCATTTGTTTGGCTGCATCTTTAACAATCTGCTTCAGATGATCGATTTTGTTGTCTGCTGCCTTGGCTTCCGAGAGAGTGGCTTTCTCAGGTTCATCAAATAAGTCTATGAACTGATCAAATAAATTAGCAATCGAGGCTGTGACTTGACCTGTTTGAGAGAAAATCTCTCCAATTGCTTCTTCGGTAGACTTTAGTTTCTTGACGTAATTGTAATCGAACATCACATAATAGGTTTCTTCAATTCCTCTAGAACGTTTATTTAGAACCCTGTATGCCTTTGAAGTAAGAGAATATCCCAGAAAGATTCCTTCGTCAGCTTTAACATCAAATTTGTTGCGATGTTCTTTGGAGTTGAAGATGAAGCACCTTGAACCGAACACATGGAAGAATTTGACATTCGGCTTCCTATTGTTGATGATCTCATAAGGAGTGAGAGAGAAACGCTTGTTGAGATAAGACCTATTCTGCGTAAAACATGTTGCAGCAATAGCATCAGCCCAGAAATATAAGGGAAGAGAGGCAAAACTTAGCATGGCTCGGGCCGCCTCACACAGGGATCGGTTTTGCCTTTCGACAATTCCATTCTGTTGAGGTGTATAAGGGGCTGAGAAGTTGTGACTGGTCCCTTTTTCTGCCAAGAAGTCTTCGAATTCTTTGTTTTTGAATTCCAGTCCATTGTCGCTCCTAATGTTTCGAACAACTTTCCTCAGTTGCACTTCGACCTGCTTGATAAAGATTTTCAATTTGGGAGTCGCTTCAGATTTGTGCTTTAGAATGAATACCCAAGTAAAGCGTGAGAAATCATCAGCAATAACAAGAATATACTTGTTACCGCCAATGCTCTCGATTGATGATGGACCACATAAGTCGATGTGTAGCAACTCAAGTGGTCCAACAACTTTTGTGTTTATAATTGATGGGTGACTTTAATGACTCTGTTTCCCCATTTCACATGCAGCGCACAAGTGTTCACGATCGAACTTAAGCAATGGAAGACCCCGAACATGACCGCCCGGTGACAAGCTTGTTGATGTCTTTGAAGTTAAGATGTGAAAGCCTTCGGTGCCACAACCAACTTTCATCTAAATGAGCTTTGGACAAAAGACATATGGCTAGATTCCCTTTGATCGGTATGAGATTCAGAGGAAACATTTCGCCTTTTCGATCTGATTTGAGAATGACTTTGTTGGGTTTCTTCTCTATAATTTCTGAACCTTCGTCGTCGAATGAAACTTTGAGACCGGTACCTCCCACCAGCTGAGATACACTTATGAGATTATGTTGCAACCCTTCTACATACGCCACCTTCCTTATTGTAAAATCTCCATAACCCTTTATTGTTCCATAGGAGTTGTTACCGAACTTGACATTGCCACCATTTAGAAGTGATCGAAACTCCCTTAGCTCTTCCTTCCTTCCTGTCATGTGACGTGAGCAGCCACTGTCAATGTACCATTCTTCGTCAAACTGCTCGTCACTGATAACCTGCAAAAATTAAGCAGATTTAGGAACCCAAAGTTTCTTGGGTTCACATGAGCCTTTCACAGAAACAGGAATGGTAAGAGAAACATCAACGAGATATGTTTGTTTTATTAAGGTTGTTTCATCTTTTCTTTTAATAGTAAACACTTTGATTTTATTAGAATTAGTTGAAGGCGTTTTGGTTTCAGATTCTGGTGTTTGGACTTTAGCCTGCTTTCGGTCTTCCTTAGCTGAGGAAATCTTCCTTTTTCCTTTCAAATCCCTTGACGATCTTGAATTTTGTGTAGGAACAGAATTGGGCTTAGAAGAAGATTGAGAACGAGAAGAATTAGAGAAAAAGAAATTAGAATGAGAATCTTTCCTGACTTGAGGTTCAGAATGACCCTTTCGGTTGTGGTCATTTGGGGAACCGAACATGGACCTTCGGTAGCTGTTTGATGATGAACCGAAGTTGGATTTTTAGGTGTTGTTGGTTGGTGGTCCGAAACTGGGTCTTTTATTGTAAAAGCTTGATGGACTGAAATCAGGTCTTTGCCTGTTGTTATTTGGCGGACCGAAACTAGCTTTTCGGTTACTGCTGCTTTCGGGACCGAACCTATCCTATCGGTTCTGTTCTTCGCGTGGACCGAAAGTCTTTCTCTGGTTCTTCTGACTTTTGTTTTCTTCTCCCTTTGAATTAGAATCTTTGTCATGGTAAGTGTAGTGAGGATTTTGGGAGAGCCAAAACTGCTTTCGCTCTGAGAGATTTTTCTTGTATCTTAAGTTTCTCTGTTGTTTTTGATTTCTCATCTGTTTTGGTTGTCTGTGGATGTTTGTCTTTTGTTTCAGCTTCTTAGCAATCGGTTCGCTCTTCATGGATGAGGTTTTGCTTGTGGAGGTGATTTCTTCCACTGGAATCTCTTTTGTGCCACTAGTACTTGGTACGTCAAAGTTAGTAGGCTTATTCAGAGGTTCGGGCACATATCTACCTTTGGCCTTCCAGGATGTTCGCTCTGACAGACCAACTGTTTCGTCTACGTTGTCTATCGGTGCTGACTAGAAAAACTCATCACAGCCATTTGCATTATCTTCGTTCACTATGGCAGTGAGTTCAGCTGTCTGATGTTCGGTTACTTCTGTAACCTTATACACTTGATTGGGAGTTGTTCTAACCTTCTGAAACACGACGGCCTTTTCTTTAAGGACTGGGGACTTAGTTTTGGTCAAACGAGCGAATTCCATAGAATTTTCAGAAATCAGATTTTTGTGGTTTTCGGGTTCGCTTCTGACGAACTCAGAACAGTCAACTTCGTCCTCTACAGAAATTACACTCATATCATCGTCCTTATTAAGTTCAGATGCATTTTCAACATCAATTTTGTTTCCTGAACTCAAATTGGTACTCAATGAGTCGAATTTTTGTATGGTTTCGGTCCTGAGTTTCAACTTATCATTTTCATCCAAGAGATTTCTAAGCATGTCCTTATGGTCTTTGGACTTTATAAAAGATTCTATTTTGTCCAGACCATACATGTAAGTGGGATTAACATCATTGGAAGATACAACACTTTCACAGTTGTATGCTTCGGCATCAATTTCATCCTCCTTAAACTCAAGGAAGGGCAGAATCATGCGATGTATCTTCTGTCCTATTTCACAATTTAGATGCAGTTGAGTAATGTTAGCATAAAGCCTTTTGGCAATCAAACAAAAAACATTCCTTTGTTTTAACAATTTGAGATTTTCTCTTTGTAAATAAATGTTTTCATCCCTAGACTTAATCAGCTCCAACTCTTTCTGCTCTATCCACATCCTTCGCTCCTCACTCTTGGATGACACCTTGCTTATTTGGTCAGTTAGATTAGAATTTGTGACCCGTGTTTGCGTTAAACAACTATCTATATTTGAAATTCTTGAATTCAAGTTATTTAATTCCTTTTCATATGATTTTTGTGGAATTTTAAACGAAAAAAAACAGATTGTACCTTCTTGATCAGTTCATCAAGTTCATTGATCTGCACACTGAGAGGTTTTGCTGTAAAGCATAAGTCCTCTCGCTCCTTGGCCTCTTCATTTCCACCATCAGTGTTGTATCCCCTCATCTGAGATACATCGGTCACCATAAGACATCTTCCATCAGTTTCACCACCTTTTGCAACATAAGCCTTTCCATGAGAAGGCTTTCTCACTTCATCGTCTTCTGAGTCAGTCGACCACACCTGCACGCCACCGAACTCATCATCATCTACCGAACCCTGCACAATTAGAGCATTCACAGAGGGATTAGTAGCAACTTTCTTCCTTTTTATCTCTTCCAGTATTTTCAAAAGACTTGCTTCTTCATCTTTCTCTGCCATCTTCTTCAGCACGCAATCTTTTGCGTAGTGATTCTTCCCACCACAGTAGAAGCAACTGACACCAAAGTCAGCTTCACCCTTCGCTTCCTTTTTCGATTCCTCAACCTTCGGTTCTTCTTTCACCTTTTCAGAACTATAGTTACCCTGCCAATTACGATTTTTGTTGGAAGGGAACTTTTTCTTGATGAACCTTCTAGGGTTTGACACCATCAATGCATAGTATTCGGCTGTCAGATCGTGATCTCCCAGATTTAGATCCTCTTCATCTTCTTCTACACTCTTACCCTTGGACAGAAGCGCCAGAGACCCCAGATTTGAAACCACACTTTTCTCTTGCAGCACTGTCTTTTCTTGGGATTTCAGAATCCCCACCAGTTTCACCAGCGAGTACGATTTGAACTACTCGTGTGCTTTAACTGTTGACACAACAGCTCTCCATTCGGACCTTAGACCATTCAGAAAAGTGACCTTATGTTTGATGAGCTTCCTTTCAATATCATGTTTGATCATCTTGCTGAGAAGATGATTGAAGCGATCAAATGTCTGCGTAACAGACTCATCAAGATTCTGCTTGAACTCTCCAAATTCAGATAGAAGTAAGGTCTGAATTGAGTGCTTCGGATCTTCATCTGTGGAATACAGCTCTCGCAGCCGATCCCATATTTCATTTGTTGTACTGCAAGAGCTCACCAATCTAAACGTGTTAGATTGAAGAGCGAATCGAATTAGTCTCAATGCCTTAATGTTGCACTAAAACTTCTCATTTTCGTCCTGAGCCACATCTTTCAACAAATCATTATACTCCTTTTGAGTTTTAATGATTCAGGATGTTCCTGAATGAGCAAATGGGCCAGTTATAATAGCTTCCCATATCAGATACCCATTATTTTCAGATCCAATGACGTAGTCTTCAAAGTGGTGCGTCAAAACCTCATAATCTTGAGTGTAGAGAATTGGAATCTTGGTTATAGATCCTATACTGTTTGAGAGGTTAATGGGATTAGATTGAGAATCGTCCATGCTTGATTGTATAACCTGTTATAAGATCAGACTTTGTAATACGTAATATCAGGGCAAGAAGAATAAATAATGAGATACGTCAATTATGGAGTGACGGATCAATAAATATCATTAAATGTGGAATTAACCCTAATCACTTCTTTCACAGAAGAGATGTGTATGAATTACACAGTCTCCTGCTCTGATACCAGTTGAAAAGTTAAGAAACTCTTTGATCGTTTAGATCCTTGAACAGGTTAATCACAAAAACGATAAACAGTAATATCAAACACAAGAATGAATCAAAATATGTCGAATGATTCAATAGATTCAAGCCTCAGCAGAGCTCGATAAAGAACTTTCGATGTAGAGGTTGTTAGGGTTACAAATGATAAAGATAATATCTTTCAAATAATCGACTTCTAAATCTTACGTACTAAGATGCATGCAAGCATCTATAAATACTAAACCCTAGAAATAACTCACGGATGGACAGGCCCAATCCGGAGACAAAATGGACTAAAGAGCGAGCCCAAGACGCAACACCTTTCAGACCCAACAAGTACGATTGGAATTTTATATACAAAAATTAGTTACTTTATAATTTCATTATACTTATTAATGAGAGTTGATTGTCCTAAAGTAAGCAGTGGGTGAGAGTGGACACCCATTCAATCGCCATGTGACATCCCCATTTTCACGGCTAGAAAAGACCGATTTTGTTTATGCTTTGTTTAAAAATCAGAGTATCATTTTAAATAAAAGTGTTGCGGAATTTGTCCCAAAACAAAATATGATAAATATTTATCAAAAGCATTTCCGTAGAAATGTATTTCATTAAAAAGACTCGGGATGTCATGTTCGATATAGATCATAAGCATAAACAATACAACATAGGGTGTAGGGGAACTTTATTTGAAAGCTATATTAAAAACTGCGTAAGTGTAGCTCACTTACAACGGATTTTAAAGAAAACCGGAACTTTATTTGGAGCAGCGTTTCGAAACCGAAAGACCCTTTTTCTCGGGACTCCGGGAGCTTCGGGGCTTCCTTAGGGTGTAGGGGATTTTTCCTAGGGTTTAGGGGTGGTTTGGAACCTTAGAGAGAGAAGGGTTTCTGGTGTGATTTGCTCAGCAGCCCTCGCAGGTATTTATAGGTGCGAAGCCCCGGATTTACGCTGGGCGTCGGACAAGACTACGTTGGGCGTAGTTCGGATAAGCCTCCAGCTCGCATCCAGCTGTTAGCCACTTCGGACCGGATAAGAACCAAGGGAACGCGGGGCATTCTGGATCTCATACGCGGGGCATAGGGCGAAGGTGAGGCGACGTGTCCTTCATCCGAAGCGAGCCGTGATCAGCAAGCGATGGTTAGGATTGAGCCACGTCATCGATCGAGCAACAGATTTCGCAAATTGCATTCTCGACTTCTAAAATTCATAACTTTCGCATACGAGCTCCATTTTTGACGTTCTTTATATCCACGCTAAGGTGGGAACGTACTCTACAACTTTTGTTTAGACTCCATCGGCTAATTTTGACTCTATTTTAAAAGTTATATTATTAATAGGCCGGGACATGATTGGTCCATTAAATTCTCATAACTTCTTCATCTGACGTCCGTTTTCGCCCATCTTTTTCTCGTTATGCTACTCTTAACGAGATCTTCAATTCTCGTTCAGGTCGTGTCAGCTAAAAACCACTCGATCTAATATTCGAATTTCGGGTTGTACACTGCTAATCCGAAACTTCGAAAAATCATAACTTCTTCATACGAAGTCAGATTTGGGCGTTCTTTTTATCGATGTTCTTAGTTTAACATATTCTATGACTTTTGTATAGAGCACTAAGGCTAAATCTCGTTCTATTGTAAATTCACTGTTTATGCTTCCCGGTATCGTGTCGGTTCCGTCGCGAAACTTCGACGGGTCATAACTTCTTCGTTATAATTCGGATTTTGGCGTTCTTTATATCCCCAAAATCCTTGTTTCGACCACTACAACTTTATATAAAGATATCGGGCTTATCTCACACTTTAATTTTTGACGCTTATTTTTATTCTTTATTAATTATACATTTATAATTAAATAATAAACACATAAATACACATAATACTCAAATATTTCATCTTTATTACTTCAAAAGAGTTACAAGAGTTGACCTAGAGTATTACATTGCCAAAAATGCTTAGCCCTGAAACCCGGGCGTTACAATTCTCTTCCCCTTAGGATGATTCCGTCCTGGAATCATGCATCAGCAAACAGATGTGGATATCGACTCATCATGTCATCCTCTGTTTCCCAAGTGAGATTCGGCCCATTTGAATGTTTCCATCGGACTAGCACTAAGTCGACCATCTTGCGTCGTAACTTCTTAGTCTTACGGTCAACAATTGCCTCAGGTTCTTCGATCAGCCTTTTATTCTCATCCATCCTTAACTCTGAGATTGGAATTATGTCGGGAACTTCTCCCGTGAATTTCATCAGATAACACACATGGAACGTGTTATGAATACCATCGACTTCTTCGGGAAACTCCAGCTTGTAAGCTTGGTTCCTAATCTTCTAAAGAACTTTGAACGGTCCAATAAACCTTGAACTCAACTTCCCTCGTTTCCCGAATCTTATAAGTCCCTTCCACAGTGAGACTTTTAGCAAAACCGAATCCCCGACTTTGAAGGTCATCGGTCATCTTTTCTTGTCAGCATAGCTCTTCTGACGATCCTGAGCTGCTAACATTCTTTCCCTAATCACCTTCAATTTCTTAGCAGTCTCGTGGACTATCTCGGGGCCCATAAACTGCTTCTCTCCGGCTTCAATCCAACAAGACGGCATACGACACTTCTGTCCATACAAGGCTTGATAAGGTGTCATCTTGATGCTCGAGTGAAAACTATTGTTGTAGGAGAATTCTACCAGAGGTAAGTGCTCGTCCCAGTTCCCTTGGAACTCAAGGGTACATGCTCTCAGCATATCCTCCAGTGTTCAAATCGTTCTTTCGCTTTAGCCATCAGTTTGCGGATGGTAAGTTGTACTCAAGCATAACTTTGTACCCAACTCCTCTTGTAGACTCCTCCAAAACCGTGACGTGAAATGGCTATGACGATCAGATACAATTGTAAGAGGAACACCGTGAAGTCTTACAATTTCCTTCACGTAAGCATTTGCGAGCTTATCCATAGACCACTTTTCGTTGGCTGCTATGAAGTGTGCACTCTTGGTGAAATGATCCACGACTACCTAAATCATGTCGTGACTGTTCTTCGTCCTGGGCAGTTTAGTCAAAAAAATCCATGGTGATGTCTTCCCATTTACCCATGGGTACAGGTAAAGGTTCTAAACTCCCATACGGTTTCTGATGTTGTGCCTTAACTATTGCACATGTCACACACTCGGCCACATACTTCGCAACATTGAGCTTCATCATAGGCCACCAGTAGTAGGGTTTTAGGTCCCCATACATTTTAGTGCTACCGGGATGAATCGAGTACATGGTCTTGTGTGCTACTTCCATCAGAAGGTCTCTTATTCCTCCCGTTTTAGGTACCCAAATTCGATCTTGGAATACCTTCAGTCATCGACTGTTTGTGCCGAACGCTAATGTTTTGCCCAAACGTTCTTCCTTTCGTTCATTCTTCTCTAAAGCTTCTTCTTGAGCTTTCCTGATGCTTTCCACAATCGTCGAGACGACTTCAATTCTCAACGCTCTTGGCCTTTTCCTTTCAAGGTTGACTTTCCGACTGAGAACATCAGCAACAACATTTGCTTTACCGGGGTGGTAAAGTATCTCACAGTCGTAGTCCTTGAGTAACTCTAGCCAGCGTCGTTGCCTCATGTTCAACTCCTTCTGATTAAAGAGATACTGGAGACTCTTATGATTAGTGTGTTGGGTTTTGAGCATTCTAACACTTCCTAAGTGTACATGCAACCCTAAATACCTTGGATCTATGTTTTCTCTATTATACATGCAAATAAGAACTTCCAAGGTATTATCCTAATCTAGCATATAAAACAATGGATATAGTAGGATAGAATACATACCTTTTTGGTGTAGTAAGTCTTCATGAAGCTTGAGTGCTTAGTGCCCCAAGTGTGACACCTCAAATGGAATCACAATCATCAAAACACTTGGAATGACTTGAGAGAATTCTACACTCATCAAAATCGGCTAGCCCTTTCTTCACTATCTCTAGTGGCCGATTTTTCCTCAATAATAAGATGCTTATATAGTTACACAATTAGGGTAAACTCTTAATTGTCATGGCTTTCCATTTCCTTGGATCCATGGGTACAAATACACCATGGAGCATCCATGGACCATCCTATGGGTTTTAGCCCAACTTGATTATCCATGGAGCATTAGCCCACTATACAAGTATGGATGATTTACACAATCAACCCATATATTTAATTAGTCTTCTTTTGATCACTTAATTAATCCTAGATTAATTCTTGATCAATACTAATTAAATAATCTTATTATTCTTATTATTAATATACTAGAACTTATAATATATTAATAACCATAAGTGTCTTATTTCTCTCATTCAAGTGCATGATGGTATGCAACCCAAATGGACCATGCCGGGTCGGGTCAAGTCTTACCAAATATAGTTATGGACTTAGACATTAATCCAACAGTCTCCCACTTGGATAAGTCTAAAACTATTATTGCGTATGACTTCAGGAACCAACCGGCAATCGTAGCTCTCAAAAGCTTCTGTCGAACTCTGACCTTGTAGATGAACTCTGACCTTTGTCAGTGACTTGTCCATTAGATAAGGGATCATATATTCCTCCATTCTAGATATCATATGGACTGAGACATGGATTATAATCATTCTCTCTGTCCATTTGTTGTTTCCCGATTTCTGATTTATGACGACTGACTAATTGAACAAATCAAATCAGTCCTGGCCCGGCCGAGCACTTCCATTTGTCATCATCAAATCATCGAGGGGCCCACAGATATCGCTTTTATCCCGAAGATAAAAGGAACGGATAAACTTCGACTCATATGGCTTGTTCTACTACTTGTTGAATCATACACAAAAGCACGTTTTATAGCACAGAGTTACCAAATGCGGTTTCGTGCAATCAATGTACTATCAAATCATAGTAACAACTCATATCTCTAGGTTTGAAGAATATAAGATATTATCGTCTCATGATCACTCGTGATAAAATCCATGAAGTGATTCCAATGAGCGCGGGTTGAATCCAATACTCAGAACTTATGAGCACTCATGATTGTTGTAGCCTTGTCCAACACCTTAGACCTCTACAACCCATCATGACAGTCTTAATTCATATCTACTTCCAAAATATGACCGACTGTGGATGGTTTGAATAACTTAGTCATTCCGGAAGAATAACCCAGTTTATTCGGGAAGTCAAAACATGCAAAGTGAAACACAATAATAATTGAATCCAATATGGTATCAACCCTTTGAACATAAATAAAACACCTTTTATTTATCACCATATGATTACACATTATTCATTGTACACTGTTTCAGCTATCAACTTTATTCTTGAATTTAAAACAATAGTTGTCCCATGCTCCAAGCATGTACACTATGTTTTCTTAAACACTAGTCATGCCACACACCAAGTATGCATACTATGTTTGTCTATGATCTTTACTTTGTGAACTAGATCAATTGAACATAACTTCAATGATTCTCTTTTCACACTCCCAAATCCTTACTGCAAATGCGAGAATTCCAAATTCATGCCATTTACAGAAATCTGTTAGATTCTAAACTTATATGCATTGATCCTCTTGTAACGATTATGCACAAAGTCAGAAAGACTTGACAACAATCATTACAGAGTATTCCAAAGGAGATCAGCTCCTTGGAAACATCCTTCTTGCATTAAGTTTCCTAATCTTAAACAGATTGAAAATTCTAACTTTGAAACATTTCCAGATTCCATTTTGACTATCACTTCTGAACAAGAGTTGCCTCCTTACAGATTATGTCAATATGGTCCTTCCAGAATTATCACTATACTTCCAACTGTCCTTGAGCAACCAATCTTTGGTAATTAGATTGTCCTCGACAATTGTTTAATCCTTTTAGTCATATCCAGTTCTAAACCTTTTCCCTTCTTAATGCCCCAGGCATTTGGAAAATTTTAGAACGGATGATTATAGCACATGTAATCGATCCTATATCCGAAGCATATGGGACACGATTCATGATGTCTCACATAAAGACTAAACCAGTCTTTTGCTATAACATTTCCATTTCAATTTGCCAAGTTCTCATAATTCAGATTATGAAAAGGGATGCCGTAATCATAATCGAATTTTAGAACGCAAATAATGGACCCATATACAGAATTTCCTTATGTTGAGCCATTCCAACATGAAATTCATATATTTCCTTGACTAAATGATTAAAACCTCAAATCTAAACCTTATAGATTTGATATGAAATATAATTTCCTCTCCCTTAATTATAGCAAAACAACTCTTTCCCAATTGAAACTTTTGTTTTCTATAATTAACATTGCTAACTTGCAATACTTATCATAATTATCATGCTCCCACTAACATGATGATTAATAGCATAACACTTATGCTCCCACTAGCTTTGACATGTACTCAGAAATTAGCTGGACTTCTAGAAATCAATACTTCATTGACTTTCTTACCAAAGTTCAGATTTCTGATGCTAGATTGTTTTGATAAAGCTGTATCAAAATCATACACCTTCCCTTAGATAGCACACTTGTGTATCTAAACAATTATGAAGAGGGATGCCGTAATCATAATGTTTAGACCTTTTTGCCACTTCTCACAAGTCCAAATTAGTGTGCCGGTTAACCACACGCGCTCCACTAACGACTTTGAGAATGCAAATATCACAATTGCTATCTAGCTAAAATCTACTTAGTGAAAGTGTTTCCTCACCATCATTTTCATGAATCAGAGAGAAACCTTATGACACTTAGATTTAATGGTGTATGTGTTCTTATCCATGTGAATTGTCAAAATCATAGTCACAAGAAAAGGATAATGACAAATCCAAACTCATATGGACTGAACTCAATCTTAATTTCTTGCCACCTGGCAGCTCAAGGGCCTACCATTGCTTCCAAGTTGTTGTGCAACAAATTGAGAACTCTAAGAACTCATATGCAAAACCAACTTTAACTGGAATGGGCACAGAATATGTCAACACGATAGGTTATGAACCTCAAGTTGTGTGCTAGTGAAGAACTTTAGGTTTTATTCTTGATTAGTTCTTGAGACTTTCAAGACTTTTAAGACTCCCACTGACCTCTTGACCTATAAGACTCCCTTGTCAAATATCCAAGAGATAGTGTGGATTCTAATCAAGACAAACACTTCACACAATTGGCCTAAGTTGGTCTTTGTTTTATCCAAAACATCACAACTTACCAATTTCAAATGTACAAGAGTAGAAAACTTTTACTCTTACATTTGACAAGTGTTTTAAACCTTCTTTAAGACATGTCACTCAAATGACAATCTTGGAGTATGACTCTAAGACTTGTATTGGAACGAAGGATGACTCATCTTCTTGATTTAACCATTTCAACAATTCAAGTTCCTCTTCTTAGTCATAAGAATGCACTAAGATTTCCTTAGAGAACTAATTTTGATATGGTTTCTTAATCATTAAGATGATCTCAAAACTGATACTAAAGTACTCTCCCATCTTTTCAGATATGAGAAACTTTTATCCTTCTGCCTAATTTGATTCTTCTTAACGATCTTTAGTGGTGGACTTAATCAGTGCACAAGAATGTGTACTCGATCCCTAAGTCCTTTACTTGACTCACACATCCATGTGAACAAGTAATTAGTCTTAATTTTCCAAAACTTGAAAGTTCTCATTCATCATGCTATACAACTTGCATGATTCCAAGTTCCGGTCCAATTGAACCTTGGATGATGAGAATCTTTCCTTATTTGATAAATTTAGACATTACCACAAATGAAAGAATCAATTTCATATTTCCACTCTTGCTCTTAACGGAATTATATAAGCAACAATTTTTCCTCAAATGCCATTGTAAGGATATTTTAAAATAAATAAAATCAAAAAAATTTTCTTTTATTTTAAAACTTTGCGGAAAAACTATCCTTACAATCCATATGAAAACTTGTTGTTATCTATTCCTAAGCAATATCTCATAACTCCTAAGAAGTAGCTCAAGAATCCGATTTTTCAAACTATGCGATAGAAATCCATATATGCGATCAGATTCAGCATATTCTTCCTTTAAGTTTCTTCACATTCCTTTGATTCTTAAACCATCACCATGCGACCTGGTCACATCATGTATCAAGAATCTCAGAATAGAAACTTAACAGAGTTAGATAGTGGATTTTACCTGAAGTAGAGTCAAACTTATTGACTTTAACATCCTTAGGTAAATTTGGCAGCTTCGCAACCAATGCCCTTTCTTTGGCAATACAAACATATGGACCGTTTGATAATGGTACACAGGACTATCATAGACTTAGCTTTTCTCTTTACCATTTGGTCAACCGAGTTGACTATGGCCGATCCCTTCCCATTGGGAAGAGAATGCTTTACTGGATATCCGATATCATCATTGTCAATGTCCATAAAGTTTTAGGAAGTTGATCTTAGCAAATAGATAAGATCATTAAGGGTCTTGTCATAGTCTGTTTCATAGGTGTCCCAAAGGAACTCACTATGTGACTTAGAAAGTGATTGAACCACCAACTTTCTCAAGACTTTGACACCCAACTCTCCCGGCTTGTCAATATGTGACTACATCTCCAAGATGTGTTCACACCTAGACCTTGCCTTGCCAATAGGGCTTGAGTGACCTTAAACTTTTCAAGAACTTGTGGGTTGGGGAGAATAATTGGAGGAGGTGAAAGAAGTATGATTTCCAAAGGACATCATCTTCATTTAGGAAACCTTGTTTCACTAGATTTGGGAAGATCATAGGTGTCTATTACAGACATCTTTTGGGAGATATTCAAGATAGTTGATTTAAAGTCCTTAATATGACACCCAATATGAAATATTAAGGCTAGGACCCAACAAACTATTTTATAACTTAGAAGAGGTATGTCGTAATCCAAGCTATAAAATATTTGAAGGTAGGTGAATGACGATTCACCAATTTCCACCAAGACAAACGAAATGAATTATTAGGTTTTAATTGGTTTTTGAAACTCCTAGATCTTTGAGATTCATTGAACTTTTCAAAGGCATGTTTCAATCTCGAGTGTGCCCTTCAGGTTTTGTGACTGGGATGCCGAGGATCACAAAACAAGGTGTGAAGTAACCATGCAAATCACTTGGTACCCTTAATAAATTACCCCTCAATCGATGTGCCGGTTAACCACACACGCTCCATCGATACTATGATAAATATTAAGTCACCCTTTACCTACCTTGTTAAGTCCAAGTTAGTGTGCCGGTTAACCACACACGCTCCACTAACGACTTAGACAAAGTGTAAAGTGTAATTTCATGGATTAGCACCTTATTCACATTTTTCCTAAGTAACTAAGATTGGGTATTATTAAGAGTTTAGTTACTTAGTATTTTCATTAATACTTTTAACGAAGGGAGAATTATAGTCCTGTCAAACCCGTTCGGCTAACGACCCTCCACCGGTCAAGCAAGCGGTGGGTGAGAGTGGACACCCATTAAGTTGCCATTTTATAGGCAACAACCTTATACCCACCTTATAGACCGGCTTCGTGAATGAGGCGTACTAGCGGTAAGACTGACTTTACTCTTATACATATATATATATTATTAACTTATAATATTATAAAGTATAAGGGTTGAATTTTAACTTTTAAAATTCTAAGAGCTAACTTGGAATTAAAGTATTCATTAGAGAAAACTTTACAAATTCCAAAACTTGAGGGCAACTTTTGAAACTATTCAAAACTAATTAATTCCATAACTTATGTGTTTAAAGTAGTTTTAATCCAAAAACTCTTCAAGTTCCATAACTTGAGGACAAGTTATGGAAGACTTTAAACTAATAAAAGAATTAACTTTTCTTTATTTTATAACTTATGGAATTAATTAAGGTTACACCTTTTTTTATTTTATTTTTATTTTATTAAATGAAGAGACTCTTGGTCCTCCATAACTTGAGGACAAGTTATGGAGTCATAAAACCATTTAATTAGAACTAGACTCTTCATTTTTTGTAACCTTTGCCAATTTTTTATGAGTTTTATGATTCTTAAATGTGACTTTTCATATAACTTGAGGACAAGTTACAAAAACACATTTTAGAATCAATTCTTAGATTAATTTGGATTAAAACCAACTATCACATAATTTTCATCATTAATCCAAATTCACTCATAAAACAAGATAACACAAAAAACTTTTGGTGATCCATAACTTATTCTTAAGTTATGTAATCCTTTAAAACATTAACACCAAATTTTGTAACTCCAAAAAAACTTTGAATCAATTTTTTTTTTTTAAAACCTTTTCAAATCCATAACTTATGGAGGTTTCAAAAAAAAAAATAAAACTTTTTAGATCAAATTTTTAAAACTAATAAAATAATCATATTATTTTATCTTTTATTAAATTTGACCTAATTCAACTCATAAAGCAAATTATTCAAATTTTACAAATAATTAGTTTTTCACAAGAACAAGTAATTATCTTAAAATTTGACAAACTTCATGGTTTTTTTTCCAACTTTGAAAATAAAATATTTGCATCAATATAACAGAAAACAACCCGTGGCTCTGATACCACTGTTGGGTTTTGAGCATTCTAACACTTCCTAAGTGTACATGCAACCCTAAATACCTTGGATCTATGTTTTCTCTATTATACATGCAAATAAGAACTTCCAAGGTATTATCCTAATCTAGCATATAAAACAATGGATATAGTAGGATAGAATACATACCTTTTTGGTGTAGTAAGTCTTCATGAAGCTTGAGTGCTTAGTGCCCCAAGTGTGACACCTCAAATGGAATCACAATCATCAAAACACTTGGAATGACTTGAGAGAATTCTACACTCATCAAAATCGGCTAGCCCTTTCTTCACTATCTCTAGTGGCCGATTTTTCCTCAATAATAAGATGCTTATATAGTTACACAATTAGGGTAAACTCTTAATTGTCATGGCTTTCCATTTCCTTGGATCCATGGGTACAAATACACCATGGAGCATCCATGGACCATCCTATGGGTTTTAGCCCAACTTGATTATCCATGGAGCATTAGCCCACTATACAAGTATGGATGATTTACACAATCAACCCATATATTTAATTAGTCTTCTTTTGATCACTTAATTAATCCTAGATTAATTCTTGATCAATACTAATTAAATAATCTTATTATTCTTATTATTAATATACTAGAACTTATAATATATTAATAACCATAAGTGTCTTATTTCTCTCATTCAAGTGCATGATGGTATGCAACCCAAATGGACCATGCCGGGTCGGGTCAAGTCTTACCAAATATAGTTATGGACTTAGACATTAATCCAACATAGTGAACAACTTGCACTTCATGCTATAGAGATAATGCCTCCATATCTTTAGAGCAAATACTACTGTCGCCAACTCCAGATCGTGAGTGGGGTAGTTCTTTTCATGCTCTTTCAATTGTCGAGATGCGTATGCTATCACCTTTTCTCTTTAGGTCAGAACGCAACCCAACCCGACTCCAGATGCGTCACTATAGACCGCGAAGTCTTCAACTCCATCGGGTAGAGAAAGTATCGGTGCTTCACATAACTTCTTCTTTAGCTTCTCGAATGCCTCATCGTGTTTCTCACTCCACGTATACATAGCTCCTTTGTGAGTCAAAGCTGTCAATGGAGCAGCTATCGAAGAAAAGCCTTGAATAAATCTTCGGTAATATCCGGCTAATCCTAGAAAGCTTCGAATCTCCGTGGGACTCTTTGGACGTTCCCACTTCATTACAGCTTTGATTTTTGCGGGGTCAACCATTATTCACTCCTGGTTAACCATATGACCTCAGAATTGAACATCTCAGATCCAAAAATCACACTTGGAGAACTTTGCAAAAAGCTTCTCCTTCTTCAACACTTCTAATACTTCCCGTAGATGCTTGCCATGCTCCTTTTGGCTTTTCGAGTAGATCAGAATGTCGTCGATGAACACTATCACTGATTTATCGAGAAATGGTTTACAAACCCTATTCATCAAATCTATGAATGTTGCTAGAGCATTAGTTAGTCCAAACGACATAACCAAGAAATCGTAGTGTCCATATCTCGTTCTGAATGCAGTCTTCTTAATATCTTGATCTCTCACTTTCAGCTGATGATATCCTGACCTTAGATCCATCTTTGAGAAGTAGCTCGAACCTTGCAGCTGATCGAATAGGTCGTCAATCCTCTACAATGGATACTTGTTCTTCATTGTTGCCTTGTTCAACTCTCGGTAGTCTATACACATTCTCATACTTCCGTCCTTCTTCTTCACGAATAACACCGGAGCTCCCCAAGGTGATGAACTAGGTCGAATGAAACCGTTGTCCAACAGCTCCTGATGTTGCTTCATAAGCTCCTTCATTTCCGTCGGTGCTAATCGGTAAGGTGCCTTTGCTATCGGTGTTGTTCCTGGTAACAAGTCTATACGAAACTGCACTTGCCAATCAAGTGGTAATCCGGGAAGATCTTCGGGAAAGACTTCCGGATAATCACACACAACTAGTATATTATGCACATCTTTCTTCTCCTTCTTAGCATCGATTACGAATGTCAAGTATGATGCACATCCTTTGGACAAACATTTCCTGGCTTTCATCGGGGAGATGATTCCAGAATTCACTCTGCCTTTGTCCCCGTACACCATAAATGATTCCTTTCCGGGTGGATTTACCCTTACTATCTTCTTTTGGCATTGAATCTCATCATCGTTGGCGCTAAGCCAATCCATACCCAAAATGATTTCGAAACCGTTTAACTCTATGGGTAATAGCTCTTCGTGGAATTCGTTTCCATTTAGGTCAATGACTACGTTCTTAATACGACTACTAACAGGTACGAACTTGCCACTGGCAACTTCTACAATCAGGGCATTATCAAGTTTTTCTACAGGCAATACTAATTTCCCACCAAATCTATGTGATACAAAGGAATAGTTAGCTCCGGAATCAAATAGTATATTGGCAGGAAAACCATTTACAGGAAAGGTACCTGAAGCGACGTCTGATGCCTCCTACGCAGCCTCGAGCGTCATCTGGAAGGCTCTCGCCTTCGGCTTAGGTGGAATGTTGGGCCTTCCCGCATCTTTCTTCTTTGGTCAATCCTTAGCAATATGCCCTTCTTCACGGCACTCGTAGCACACCCTCTTGTTGATGGGGCACTCATTGGCATAGTGCCCCGTTTTCCCACACTTGTAGCAGGTTACTTCCTCGCTACATTTTCCCGAGTGCTTCTTCTTGTACTTCTCGCACCATTTCAATTCATTTCCTCCTCCCCCGAGCTTCTTTGAACCGAACTTGCTCTTCTTTTTGTTGGGTTTAGCAGACCCTTCAAATTTCCTCTTCTCGCCAACCTCAACTTTGCTGGCAACTCTTCCCTTAATCATATCCTCTACAGACTTGGCAGCCCAGATAGCTGCCTCCAGAGTAGGTTCCTGACGCACTGGCACTGCATACTCCCATGGGAGTCCCTTAGTGTACTTGTCGATCTTTGTCAGCTCATCCGGAAGAAGGCGCAAGGCAAATTCCATCTTTTCTGTGAAGTTGTTCGTGTATTCATCGATTGACATGCTTCCCTTATTCAGTGTTAGAAATTGGTTCTCTAGCTCGAGCAAGTTTTGAGCTGAGCAGTACTTTCGTTTGAATTGCACCAGAAATTCTGACCATGCCAGTTACAGGGGCTCGTTGGGGCTTAAAGTCTTCCCCAAGGTATTCCACCAGAAATTCTGCCCATGGTGTTTTATTCTATGAAAGAACACACTTGTATTTAAATTACTGTAGCATCCCGAATTTCAAAAGTACGATTTAAGAGTTTAAAGTGTAATTTCGAAGAAGGGACTCGACGAGTAGGTACGCTTACTCGCCGAGTCGGAGCGGGTTTGGTTCGCGAATTAAGTGACCAACTCGCCGAGTCGAAAGCTGGACTCGACGAGTTGGTGATGGGATGAGAAAAACCCTAATCTTAGGGTTTGCACCCTATTTAAAGTACTTAATGTCCTCCCCTCAGCTCCCTTAGCCCCCTTTGAGATCCAGTAAACCCTAGCTTATGTGTGTATTAGGCCATTGGAGGGAGATTAAAGCTTTGCGAAGTGTTCTTGTGGAAGAGACTTGAAGATCAAAAGGGTTTGCATCATGAAAGTAGTGTAGATCCAGAATCTACTACAGTTTTGGGCACATCTTGGAGGTAATGAGCTGTTACATTTCCTTTGTTGCTTCTAGATTTATTCTTGAATGAGATTTGGGGCCACTTTGGTATGATTGAGATCCACTTTGGGTTTGGAGTCTAGATCTGAGATTGCTACTTTAGATCTAGACTTATATTGGTCCAAAAAGTCATAAAGCATCAGTTATTGAATTGTTGGTGAAGCCCTTTTGTCTAAAACCCAAGCCCTAGTGTGTTTTGGGCCTATATCTCTTTGGTTTCACGTAAAGTTTGCAACTTTATGTGAGTGATAGATTGTAGAAGGGTGGATCTACAGATTGGAGCCTCAACATGGCTCGAAAATCCTCTGAATGGATTGAGAACTCGAGAGACTCGGCGAGTCACATGGGTCTGCTCGACGAGTTGTATGAACACATGCATGGACTCGACAAGTTGGAAGAACAACTCAGCGAGTCTGTTGAAGATTGCATTGGACTCAGTGAGTCTGTTCTTTGACTCGGTGAGTCAGGTCGCAGAACCCCAACCTCTTTTGGTTAAAGCCTTGGATTAGTGAGTCGGTTGGCGACTCAGTGAGTTGGACAGGATGAGACTCAGAGATCGTTGGAGACGGCGAGTCTTGGGGCGACTTGCCGAGTTAAGTTGTATCATGAGAGTTTTCTGGGTAAGGGAACTCGGCGAGTCGACGGGCTGACTCGGCGAGTAGAGTCAACCAGGAAGGTTAACTTTGATTGAGGAATTTGACCTTGACCAAGAGTTGAACAGTTTGACTTCCAAGGGTACTTTGGTAATATTGGTATTTATGGAATTGGTTCTTTGGTAGTGTTCAGTGGCGGCGATCGTGTCAGAGGCCAGAGCAGCTTGGTCTTATCTTTTCAGTCAGCAATTTCAGGTGAGTTATCCTCACTATATCAATAGGGTCTAAGGCACAGTATGCTACATGTGGTTATGATCTGTTAGATTGGTATCAAAATAGACAGTATGTTGTTATGCTCATGTGATTCGTTAGGATTAGTATGTTAGTGACCTGGTTAGGTTGATGCCTTAGTCATGAGAGATTGCTATGATCGATGATCTGTGAGATAGTTATATCTGATATTTGTACTTATAATGTTGATGTGCTTATTGATCTGTTAGATCGGCGTCCTGATAATTGGGACAATATTATGTCAGTGACCTGGTTTAGGTCGGTATCCTTGTATATAGGATGATGCTATGTTAGTGACATGGTTTAGGTCGGTATCCTTGTATATAGGATGATGTTATGTTAGTGACCTGGTTTAGGTCGGTATCCTGGTATATAGGATGATGTTATGTTAGTGACCTGGTTTAGGTCGGTATCCTGGTATATAGGATGATGCTATGTTATTGACCGGTTAGGTTGGTATCCTGGTAAGGATGATGCTATGCTTTATGATCTGCTAGATTGATTTGTTTGCCAATGGACTATTATGTGATTTCTTGTTATATGTACACATGGTTATTTGCTTGATGATTGGGTTGAGGCGGTCCTACTTTGTGCTGAAGGCCAACATACCCTACGAGCGGTTCAGATAGATTGTAGGCCCGTATAGTGGTCCAGTCATACCAAAGGCTCGGATAGATCCAGATAAACTGAAGGCCCGGTGCGGGTGGTCCAGTCATACTGTAGACTCAGAGAGTGGACCAGGTGAACTGAAGGCCTGTTGTGGGCGGACCAGTCACGCTGCAGACTTGAGAGGCATGGCTGTTCTGTATTGTGATACAATATGTTATGATTATGGTTGTATGTGGTTGGTATTTTGGGGGTAATTCACTAAGCTTTCGGGCTTACAGTTCAGTGTATTGTTTCAGGTACTTCAGGAGGTTGTGGCAAGGCGAAGGCGTGATCGTACCGCTCCTCATGTTTTATGATTCATGTGACATGGTTCTAGAGGATACTCTGATGTTTAAACTATTTTGAAAATAAGATGTATGAACTTAATGGTTTTTGAATGAAATAGAATGTTTTAAATTGGCTCAAACTTTTGGTCGTTACAATTAGACTACTAATGATATGGATGATGTTGTTGCTTGTTTACTACTTTACGCTGCTATGATACTTTACATGACGTCCTCCGCACCAGAACATTTCCGCCGTTCTCGGTTTTGGGGTATGACAGAATAAAATTTATAAAGAGATGATCACTTAGCGGAAACTATATATTTCAAGGAACAGGGAATGAGGTGGAAAGCACACATCCAACTACCTATCGGATATTAATTATATATAACCTTTCTGTATAAACTAAGGTATTATAGAATTAATCACCTAAGGTCCTTTAAGTTACACTAGTTTAATAAAATGGATTAAACCCTTTTACTGGTAAGTTTCTAGTTTTGTATACCATAAGCTTTGATTTGAAAGGTATGTTTTGTACTAGAAAATTGTGCATTGTATTAGTGTCCTATGACTTGACCCATACCTGGTACCCCTTATGATGACTTAATGTATACGGAAAATATATATAACTAAGATCGGGTGGATAATAGGCCGGGTGAATCCACTCTAAGCCCACAACCAAACAAGGAACAGGAAATGAAGGGGAAGGCACACATCCTATTACTTGTCGGGTCCTATTTATATATATCCCTTGATGTATACATTAAGGAATCATAAGGTTAGCATTATGGTCCCTTTCTACTGAATGTTCATGTTACGAATAAGTTATGTATCTTATTTATTATCGTCGGGTACTTTGTATATGTACCCTTTATAAATAACTTAGGTTGGATATAACTATCACCTCGTGTTTGCTAACCCTAGTACGTGAAATCGTACTAGTTTCAATGCAAACCTGGAAAGATATATTATTAAGTTTTATCACCTCGTGTCTGTTAACCCTGGTACGTGAAATTGTACTGGTGTCAACGCAAACCCAGAAAGATATATTATTAAGTTTTATCACCTCGTGTCTACTAACCCTGGTACGTGAAATCGTACTGGTGTCAACGCAAACCCAGAAGATATATTAACGTGTTTTTTCCCGGTACTTTGTTATATTATGTTCCTCTCTGTACTTGTTATAGTATGTTCCTTCCTGTTTCTCTTTATTGTGTGTTCTCTTATGTTATCGTGTATTGTATCTAGTATGAACTAAACCTCTAAGATATACCCCTTATAGTTTACTAGTGTTTCACTTGAACTGTTATCGAAAAGACCCATTTTACTACTATGTTATGCTTGTACTTTAAAAACGGAGTTTTGTTAAACTATAAAGCAACATAACTTTAAAAGAGTTTTTAAAATGTTCTGATCACTTATAAAAGACATAAGCAATCTTTTGAAAGATGTTTTATAACAAACATTTACACAATTATCATTGTGTTCAACTTGTATTCCCCCCTTTAAAAGCATTTAAAACAGTTAAAAGATTCATTACGGGATATGAACTCACCTGATGTGGGTGTTTCAAACAAATACGTGTGTAAGGATGAGAATCACCACAAATGAACTCCCGAGACTTAACGAGTCCTAAATGACATATAATGGCATATATTGACATAAATATATTGTTTAGAAGCAACCAAATTCAAGGAAACACCTCACGGGACTAGGAAACACTTTGACCAAGTGTTGGAATCACATGTGATTCAACTAAGGGGATTGTACGGCCATTTGGAGAAGTGTGCGGCCAGGACTGTACGTCCAGGAAGTCTACGTCCGTACGCTCATGGTAACAAGTGCACAAAAACCTTTTCCAAGGGCAGGGATGCTTATGGGACAATTGTGTTGGATTAATGTCTAAGTCCATAACTATAATTGGTAAGACTTGACCCGACCCGGCATGGTCCATTTGGGTTGCATGGCATCATGCATTTCGATAGACTATAATGAGAGAAATAACACTTAAGGTTGGTTAATATATTATTAGTTCTAATATATTAATAAGGTTATTTAATTAGTATTGATCAAGAATTAACTTGGAATTAATTAAGTGATCAAAAGGAGACTAATTAAATATATGGGTTGATTGTGTAAATCATTCATTCTTTTATATGTGGGCTTGTGATCCAAGATTCCTTATGTTGGAATAAGTCCATGGGGTGACCCATGGATACTCCATGGACGTTAAAATCCATGGAGCATAACGAATGGGTAAAGTTATGAGTTACATGGTGTAACCCTAATAGCCACCATATAAAAGAATCCCATGGCTCAAGAAATCGGCCACTATGTGTGAGAATGAAGGGCTAGCCGATTTCATAAATTGTGTATGTTCTCTCAATCTAGTCCAAGTGTATTTGGTGTTTTGTGAACCATTTGAGGTGTCACACTTGGGGCACTAGGCACTCAAGCTTCATGAAGATAATCTACATCAAAGAGGTATGTAATTCTAACTTGATATATTCATTTGAATCAATGTTATTATGCTAGTTAGGATGAATACCTTGGAAAGTTCATATTTGCATGGATAATAGAGAAAACATAGATCCAAGGTATTTAGGGTTGCATGTACACTTACGAGTGTTAGAATGCTCAAAACCCACCCAACAGTGGTATAAGAGCCTAGGCTTGTTTTCAATTATACTTGATGCAAATTGCTGAAAAATGCTAAAAAAATCAATTTTCTGGCTTTCTGGGCATTGGACTCACCGAGTCCACTGATGAACTTGCCGAGTCCATGAAGAAAATCATCCTACTCGTCGAGTAGGTTGATACACTCGACGAGTAGGAGCCCCAGACAACATATTTTCGAGTTTTTTGGCTAGAAATGGACTAGGAACATTACCCTAAGATGTTTTTGGACTTATAAACTTGTTTTGATGTGGTAATGTTCATGCTAATCCAATTTCAAAGATAATTGTCAATAGATTCATGTTTTGTATTAATTTAGTGATTAGGCTAATTACATGAAAAGGTTTGATTTGAATTATCTTGTTCTTATGAGTTGCTTAGATTAATAGAAAAGTTAATTGATTATGTGTTCTCAATCCATTTTAATCTAAGAGTTGATTCTAAAATGTGTTTTTGTAACTTGTCCTCAAGTTATATGAAAAGTCACATTTAAGTTTCATAAAACTCATAAAAGTTGGCAATTGTTACAAAAAATGAAGAGTCTTGTCCTCAAGTTATGGAGGTTCAAGATTCACTTCATTAAGTAATAAAATGTGTGACCTTAATTAATTCCATAAGTTACAAAAATAAAGAAAAAGTTACATTCTTTTATTAGTTTAAAGTCTTCCATAACTTGTCCTCAAGTTATGGAACTTGAAGAGCCTTTTAATTAAAACTATTGTAAACACATAAGTTATGGAATTAATTAGTTTTGAATAGTTTCAAAATTTGCCCTCAAGTTTTGGAATTTGAAAAGTTTTCACTTATGAATACTTTAATTCCGAGTTAGCCCTTAGAATTTTAAAATTTAAAATTCAACCCTTATACTTTATAATATTATAATTTAATAATATTTATATATATGTATAAGAGTAAAGTCAGTCTTACCGTTAGTAGGCCTCATTCTTGAAGCCGGTCTATAAGGGGGTATAAGGTTACTACCTATAAAATGGCAGTTTAAAGGGTGTCCACTCTCACCCACCGCTTCCTTGACTGGTGGAGGGTCGTTAGCCGAACGGGTAGGACAAGGACTATAATTCTCCCTTCATTAAAAGTATTAATGATAAATACTATGTAACTAAACCTTTTATAAATACCCAATCTTAGTTACTTAGGAAAAAGTGAATAAGGTGCTAATCCATGAAATTACACTTTGCACTTTTTTAAGTCAGTTAGTGGAGCGTGTGTGGTTAACCGGCACACTAACTCGTATTTAACAACGTAGGCAAAGGGTAACTTAATTTTTATCATAGTATCGATGGAGCGTGTGTGGTTAACCAGTACATCGATTAAGGGGTAAACACTTAAGGGTACCAAGTAATTTGCATGGTTACTTCACACCTTGTTTTGTGATCCTTGGCATCCCAGTCACAAAACCTGAAGGGCACCCTCGAGATTGAAACATGCCATTGAAAAGTTCAATGAATCTCAAAAGAATCTAGGAGTTTCAAATCTAGTTAAAACCTAATAATACATTTTGTTTATCTTGGTGGAAATTAGTGAATCGTCATTCACCTACCTTCAAATACTTTATAGCTTGGATTACGGCATCCCTCTTCCAAGTTATAAAAGTATTGTGTTGGGTCCTAGCCTTAATATTTCATATTGGATGTTATCTTAACGACTTTAAATCAACTATCTTGAATATCTCCCAAAAAGATGTCTGCTTTAGACATTTATGATCTTCCCAAATCTCTTGAAACAAGCTTTCCTAAATGAATATGATGTCCCATGGAAATCATACTTCTTTCACCTCCTCCAATTATTCTCCCTAACCCACAAGTTCAAGGTCACTCAAGCCCTATTGGCAAGGCAAGGTCTAGGTGTGCTCACATCTTGGAGATGAAGTCACATATTGACAAGCCGGGAGAGTTGGGTGTCAAAGTCTTGAGAAAGTTGGTGGTTCAATCACTTTCTAAGTCACATAGTGAGTTCCTTTGGGACTCCTATGACAAGACCCTTAATGATCTTATCTATTTGCTAAGATCAACTCCCTAAAACCTGTGGACAGTGACAATAATGACATTGGATATCCAGTAAAGCTCTCTCTTCCCAATGGAAAGGGATCGGCCATAGTCAACTCGGTTGACCAAATGGTAAAGAGAAAGGCTAAGTCTGTGATAGTCCCATATTCCATTACCAAAGCGTCTATATGTTAAATTGCCAAAGGAAGGAGCATTGGTTGCGAAGCTGCCAATTTACCGAAGGGTGTTAAAGTCAATAAGTTTGACTCTACTTTAGGTAAAGTCCACTATCTAACTCTGCTAAGTTTCTATTCTGAGATTCTTGATACATAATGTGACTGGGTCACATGGTGATGTTTTAAGAATTAAAGAAAAGTGAAGAAATTTAAAGAAAGAATATGCTGAATCTGATCGCGTAGATGGATTTCTATCGCATAGTTTGAAGATCGGATTCTTGAGCTACTTCTTAGGAGTTATAAGATATTGCTTAGGAATAGATAACAAAAAGTTTTCATATGGATTGTAAGGATAAGTTTTTCTATAAAGTTTTAAAATAAAAGGAAATTTTTTATTTTATTTATTTTATGTATCCTTACAATGGCGTTTATGGAAAATTGTTGCTTATAAGATTCCACTAATAGCAATATTGGGAAATGAAATTGATTCTTTCATTTGTGGTAGTGTCTAAATTTACCAAATAAGGAAAGATTCTCATCACCCAAGTTTCAGTTGGATAGAAACTTGGGATCATGCAAGTTGTATAGCATGATGAATGAGAATTTTTTCATCTTTGGAAAATTAAGACTAGTTCCTTGTTCACATGTATATGTGAGTCAAGTGAAGGACTAAGGGATCGAGTACACATTCTAGTGCACTGGTCAAGTCCACCACAAAAGATCGATAAGATTATTCGTCATAATTTACTAAAGCTCAGTAAATATGGTTATACTTACAAGCTTAAGTGTAATTCTGAGACATTGGAAAAGGTTCCAATGTACGGCAGAGCGAATAAGAAGAATCAACTTAGGCAGAAAGATAAAAGTTTCTCAAATCTGTAAAGATGGGAGAGTACTTTAGTATCAGTTTTCTGATCATCTTAATGATTAAGAAACCATAGCATAATTAGTTCTCTAAGGAAATCTTAGTGCATTCTTATGACTAAAAAGAGGAATCTTGAATTGTTGAAATGGTTAAATCAAGAAGATGAGTCATACTTAGTTCCAATACAAGTCTTAGAGTCATACTCCAAGATTGTAACTTGAGTGACATGTCTTAGAGAAGGTTTAAAACACATGTCAAATGTAAGAGTAAAACTTGTCTACTCTTGTACATTTGAAATTGATAAGTTGTGATGTTTTGGATAAAACAAAGACCAACTAAGGCAAATTGTGTGAAGTGTTTGTCATGATTAGAATCCACACTATCTCTTGAATATCTGACAAGAAAGTCTTATATGTCAAGAGGACAGTGGGAGACTTAAAGGTCTTGAAAGTCTCAAGAACTAATCAAGAATAAAACCTAAAGTTCTTCACTAGCACATGACTTGAGGTTTATAACCTATCGTGTTGACATATTCTGTGCCCATTCCAATTAAAGTTGGCTTTGCATATGAGTTCTTAGAATGCTCAATTGGTTGCACAACAACTTGAGATGAATATGAATGTTATGTTGGAATGGCTCAACATAAGAAAATTCTATATATGGGTCCATTATTTGCATTCTAAAATTTGATTATGATTACGGCATCCCTTTTCCTAATCTGAATTATGAGAACTTGGCAAATTGAAATGGAAATATTATAGCAAAAGACTGGTTTAGTCTTTATGTGAGACATCATGAATCGTGTCCCATATGCTTCGGATATAGGATCGATTACATGTGCTATATTCATCTTTTCTAAAATTTTCCAAATGCCTGGGGCACTAAGAAGGGAAAAGGTCTAGAATTGGATATGACTAAAAGGATTAAACAATTGTCAAGGACAATCTAAGGTATACCAAATATTGGTTGCTCAAGGACAGTTAGAAGTATAGTGATAATTCTGGAAGGACCATATTGACATAATCTGTAAGGAGGCAACTCTTGTTCAGAAGTGATAGTCAAAATGGAATATGGAAATGTTTCAAAGTTAGAAATTATTCAATCTGTGTAAGATTAGGAATCTTAATGCAAGAAGGATGTTTCCAAGGAGCTGATCTCCTTTGGAATGCTCTGTAATGTTTGTTGTCAAGTCTTTCTGACTTTGTGCATAATCATTACAAGAGGATCAATGCATATAAGTTTAGAATCTAACAGATTTCAGTAAATGGCATGAATTTGGAATTCTTGCATTTGCAGCAAGGATTTGGAACTGTGAAAAGAGGATCATTGGAGTTATGTTCAATTGACCTAATTCACAAAGTAAAGATCATAGACAAACATAGTATGCATACTTGGTGTATGGCATGACTAATGTTTAGAAAACATAATGTACATGCTTGGAGAATGGGATAACTATTGTTTTAAATTCAAGAATAAAGTTGATAGCTGAAACAGTATAGAATGAATAATGAGTAATCATATGGTGATAAATAAAAGATGTTTTATTTATGTTCATAGGTTTTGATACCATATTAGATTCAATTATTCTTGTGTTTCATTTTGCATGTTTTGACTTCCAGAATAAACTAGGTTATTCTTCCGGAATGACTAAGTTATTCAAACCATCCACAGTCGGTCATATGTTGGAAGAAGATATGAATCAAGACTGTCATGGATTGGCTTGTAGAGGTCTAAGATGTTGGATAAAGGGCTACAACACTCATGAGTGCTCATAAGTTCTGAGTATTGGATTCAACCCGCGCTCATTGGAATCACTTCATGGATTTCATAACGAGTGATCACGAGACGATAATATCTTATATTCTTCATACCTAGAGATATGAGTTGTTACTATGAGTTGGTTGTACATTGATTGCACGAAAACGCATTTGGTAACTTGATGTTATAAAACGTGCCTTTGTGTATGATTCAACAAGTAGTAGAACAACCCATATGAGTTGAAGTTTATCCATTCCTTTTACCTTCGGGATAAAACCGATATTTTTGGGCCCCTCGATGATTTGGTGATGACAAATTTATGTGCTCGGCCGGGCCTGGACTGATTTGATTTGTTCAACTAGTCAGTCGTCATAAATTGGAAATCGGGAAACAAAAAATGGATAGAGAGAATGATTATAATCCATGTCTCAGTCCATATTATATCTAGAATGGAGGAATATATGATCCCTTATCTAATGGACAAATCATTGACAAAGGTCACAGTTCATCTACAAGGTCAAAGTTCGACAGAAGCTTTTGAGAGCTACGATTGCCAGTCGGTTCTTGAAGTCATACACAATAATACTTTTAGACTTATCCAAGTGGGAGACTGTTGGATTAATGTCTAAGTCCATAACTATAATTGGTAAGACTTGACCTGACCCGGCATGGTCCATTTGGGTTGCATGGCATCATGCATTTGGAAAGACTATAATGAGAGAAATAACACTTAAGGTTGGTTAATATATTATTAGTTCTAATATATTAATAAGGTTATTTAATTAGTATTGACCAAGAATTAATTTGGAATTAATTAAGTGATCAAAAGGAGACTAATTAAATATATGGGTTGATTGTGTAAATCATTCATTCTTTTATATGTGGGCTTGTGATCCAAGATTCCTTATGTTGGACTAAGTCCATGGGGTGACCCACGGATACTCCATGGAGGTTAAAATCCATGGAGCATAAGGAATGGGTAAAGTTATGAGTTACATGGTGTAACCCTAATAGCCACCATATAAAAGAATCCCATGGCTCAAGAAATCGGCCACTATGTGTCAGAATGAATGGCTAGCCGATTTCATGAAGTGTGTATGCTCTCTCAATCTAGTCCAAGTGTATTTGGTGTTGTGTGAACCATTTGAGGTGTCACACTTTGGGCACTAGGCACTCAAGCTTCATGAAGATAATCTATATCAAAGAGGTATGTAATTCTAACTTGATATATTCATTTGAATCAATGTTATTATGCTAGTTAGGATGAATACCTTGGAAAGTTCATATTTGCATGTATAATAGAGAAAACATAGATCCAAGGTATTTAGGGTTTCACGTACACTTAGGAGTGTTAGAATGCTCAAAACCCAACAAATTTCTCATCAAGTCTTGAAGCTAGAAAGGCATTTTAGAGGCCTTTAATGGGTGTTTTGAGGGGTGTACAGCCACACATGGGTGTAAGGCTGTACACACCCTATCAACTTGTAAAATGTAACGACCCAAATTTCACGTCCAAAAATTTCATTTAAATTAAGTAGTTTGTAAAACATTTGTAGTAAAACGTCATACGATCATATCATTTCAATAAACATATCTCGTGTCTAAATACCCAAAACATGAAAATAGAATTAATGTCAGAGTACAATCCCAAAATATCTCATAATGCGTAAAACCAAAGTGTGTGTGTATGATGTGCCGCTACCGCGCCGGCTCCTTCCCCTTCCCTGAAGAGGTACCTGAAACAAAACTGAAAACTGTAAGCACGAAGCTTAGTGAGTTCCCCTATCGTACCACATACCATACAATCATATCACATACATACTGTCAGGCATTTCTAGGGTGCCCGACCTACCCGGTACGGCCATTCTGGGGTGTCGACCTACCCATACGGCCATTCTGGGGTGCCGACCTACCCATGCGGCCAATTTGGGGTGTCGTCCTACCCGTGTCTAGCCATTCTGGGGCGCTGACCTACCCATGTCGAGCCATTCTGGGGCGCTGACTACCCTTCGGTCCTAACAAGCGAACCTCGGGGACTATTTCACCCCTACTACTAATATCACATATAACATGACATAAACATATTATTAGACATATATGGGGTGCCTGAACTACCCTTCGGTCCTAACAACCGAACTCGGGGACTGGTCCCCTCCTACTACCTCTATCGCATATAACATAACAAGCCAGCATGCATACATATCATCACATACTGTCAGACATATCTGGGGTGTCTGGCCTACCCTTCAGTCCTAACAACCGAACACTATTACTATCACATATAACATATCATGCCAGCATATAACATAACAAGTAGCAGCAAACCTAGATGATATCACAAAGACAATCATCTTACATACAACTCCTACTGGTGGGCCGGCATTGTGGCCGTAGACCCACCGCTACTGGAAGGTAACTCACCTCGTAGTAGCTGTCGAACTGTGTGGAAATCCTCCAACTGCTGTTGCTGCTGCTCCGGAAATCATCCGGCTAAAATTCCCACAAAACACTTAGTCAGAAACTGACATCTACTCTTAGGGTAAAATGACCATTTTACCCCTTGACCAAGTCAAAGTCAAAGTCAACTTCTAGTTGACCTGACTCGCCGAGTTGGCTTTCCAACTCGCCGAGTCCCTATCCTTCCATTAGACCTCATACCCGTCTCTACTCGTCGAGTTAGGCGATGACTCGACGAGTTTTCCTTCTAAATGAACACCGACTAGATCCTCATCCGACTTGCTGAGTTGTATGAACAACTCGTCGAGTTCATCATCAACTGATACTCATGTCCTGCCTTGACTCGTCGAGTTGTATGAACAACTGGTCCAATTACTCTTCATCCTATGAACACATTTTGTCCTCGACTCGCCGAGTTGATGAACAACTCGCCGAGTTCTATGAAGATTGCCTTGGACTCGCCGAGTCCGTTCATGCACTCGCCGAGTACCATGAATTTCCAGAATAATTTGCTTAGTCCAGCACGTTAGGTCACTCCCCGAGACTCCCCAAAACCCTTCCACACTCATCTGGTCCTTTTGACCCTCACAGATATGGGACAAAACCCTTGGACTAGCCGAGTCCAGGAATGGACTCACCGAGTCGGTCACATTCCCTCCATAAAACTTCGATTTCTGATGTACAACACTTGACCAAAGGATAGATCCAGGCCCCTAAACTTGATCTAGCACGTAAAGTTACAAACTTTACGTGCATGCATGGGACTTTTGAGCTTAAAAGGCTCTAAAATGGTTCTTTTGTTGCATGGGGCCTTCCTTGAGTGCAAAAGCATCCCAAATCTGTCTTGTGACTCCAATAATGACATGATCCAGAAGCTCAAACCCCCAACCATGTTTGCAAACATGGTTGGCCACCAAAAATGGCTTATAAAAGCCCTAAATCACCCCAAAGAGGGATCTAACAAATGAATGAGCAAGGTTCAGACTTTATACCTTCTGTAGACTGCAAATGGTGAACCAAACTCGAATCCTTCAGTCCCCTCTTGATCCTCCTATGCTCTTCCTTCTTCCTTGAGGTCAAAACTCACAAGAATCACTCAAAAGCCTTGTATTTCCTCAAAAACGGCTAGGGTTTGCTATGAGAAGTGTTTGGGAGCATAAAGGGGGAATGGAGGCTGCATAAGTTCGTTTAAATAGGGTGCAAACCCCTGGATTAGGGTTTTTGTCCAAACAGCGGCTACTTGCCGAGTCCGGGACCCGACTCGCCGAGTTCGTAGCTTAAACTCCGCGCCTCATCCCGCTTCTACTCGGCGAGTCAGTCCTTTGACTAGCCAAGTCCAAGGCTAAAATGCAAAAATAAATGAAGATTTAATAACAAAATACGTACCAAGAACCAGGTGCTATAAATCTCCCCCACTTATTTTAGACTTCATCCTCGAAGTCTGCCGCTCGATCCTGAAATAGATCGGGGTAGTGCTCCATCATCTCATCCACCAGCTCCCAAGTCCACTCCTACCCCTTCCGGTGTTGCCCTTGCACCTTCACAAGTTCTACTCTTTTGGTTCTCAGATCCTTTGACTTCTGGTCAAGGATCGCTACAGGTCGCTCGATGTAATTCAGGTTGTCATCAACCTGAATGTCCTCCAAGGGTACCACCACTGTATCGTCCACTAGGCACTTCCGCAGCTGAGAGACGTGGAAAGTGTTGTGGACCTGACTGAGTTTGGCTGGCAAATCCAGCCTATATGCCACCATGCCCACCCGGGCTATAACCCTGAACGGTCCAATATATCTTGGGCCCAACTTGCCCTGCTTCCTGAATCAAATGACGCCTTTCCAAGGTGACACTTTCAGGAGAACCATATCTCCGACCTGGAATTCCAGGTCTGATCAGCGCTTGTCGGCATAACTTTTATGCCGACTCTGAGCAGTCTGAAGCCTGCTTCGAACCTGCTGAATCTTTTCTGTCATCTTGAGCACTACTTCGGTGCTCCCCATGACTCTCTGGCCAACTTCTCCCCAGCATATCGGGGTCCTGCACCTCCTCCCATACATCATCTCGAAAGGAGGACGGTCGATGCTCGCATGATAGGTATTATTATACGAGAACTCCACCAACGGAAGGTAGGTATCCCAGCTACCTCCGAAGTCTAAAACACAAGCCCGCAACATGTCCTCCAGAGTCTGGATGGTCTGGTCGCTCTGGCCATCCGTTTGCAGGTGAAAGGTGGTGCTAAAATGCAGACGAGTACCAAACTCGTCGTGGAATTTCTTCCAAAACCTGGATGTGAACCGCACATCCCTATCCAAAATCACCGAGACTGGCACTATGTGTCGGGCCACCACCTCTCTGATATAGATATCGGCCAATTTCTTGGCCGAGATGCTCTCCTGAATCAGGATAAAGTAGGCGCTCTTGGTCAATCGATCCACGATGACCCATATCGAATCCATTCCCCGCGCGGTCCTGGGAAGCTTCGTGATAAAATCCATCGTAATATCTTCCCATTTCCACAACGAGATGTCCAACGGCTGCATCTTGTCGTGCGGTCTCTGATGCTCGACCTTGACCTTCCTGCAGGTCAAGCGCCGCACCACATACCATGCCACATCCCACTTCATGCAGGGCCACCAATAGTCCAGATGAAGATCCCTATACATCTTCGTTGCCCCGGGATGAATAGAGAATCGGGATTTATGTGCCTCCTCCATCAGAACCTGACGCACGCCTCCATGATAAGGGACCCACACCCTACGGTGAAGAGTCAATAACCCTCGGCTATCATAGTCGAAGGAGGAAACCTGCCCCACAATCCGCTCACTCTTCCGATGTTCCTCCTTCATAGCCTCCTGCTGAGCCTCCCGAATCCGCTCCAACAGCGGAGTCAAACCTATCATCCGCATGCAGATACCCCTGATCGGCACCGCCTTGCGGTTAAGCGCATCGGCCACCACATTGGCCTTACCCGGGTGATAAAGGATCTCGCAATCGTAATCCGTTACCACATCCATCCACCGACGCTGCCTCATGTTTAGATTCGGCTGATCCATGAGGTACCTCAAACTCTTATGAACCGTGTAAATGGTACAGCGAACCCCATAGAGGTAATGACGCCAAATCTTGAGGGCGAACACAACAGCCCTCAGCTCCAAGTCATGTGTCGGGTAATTTGCCTCGTGAGGCTTCAGCTGCCTCGACGCGTAGGCGATGACATGCCGCCTCTGCATCAACACCGCGCCCAAACCTAAGATGGACACATCGCAGTACACAACAAAATCCTCCATGCCCCCTGGCAGGGCTAAGATTGGCGCCTCGCACAATCTCTGTCTCAGTGTCTCGAACGCTGCCTGCTGCTCGGGCCCCCAATGAAAGACCACGGCCTTCCTCGTTAGCCTGGTCAACGGTACGGCCATCTTGGAGAAATCCTGGATGAATCTCCGATAATAGCCCGCTAAACCCAGGAAACTCCGAATCTCAGATGGAGACTTCGGAACCTCCCATCTCATCACGGCCTCTACCTTGGCCGGGTCTACCGAAATCCCGTTCTGGTTGACAAGGTACCCAAGAAACTACACCTCGTGCAACCAAAACTCGCATTTGGAGAACTTGGCATACAAGCTCTCCCTCCTCAAAGTCTCCAGCACCTCCCGCAGGTGCTCCTCATGCTCTTCCTGCGTCTTGGAATAAACCAAGATATCATCAATAAACACTATTACTGACCGGTCTAACATAGGTCTACACACACGGTTCATGAGGTCCATGAACGCGGAAGGAGCATTGGTGAGCCCGAAGGGCATCACCACAAACTCGTAGTTTCCATAGCACGTCCGAAAGGCAGTCTTCTGCAAATCCTCCTCCCTGAACCTCATCTGATGATATCCTGAACGCAGATCAATCTTGGAGAACCAAGATGCTCCCTGTAGCTGGTCAAATAGGTCATCAATCCTCGGGAGTGGGTAACGGTTCTTCACCGTTACCTTATTCAGCTCCCTATAGTCTATACACATACGATGCGACTCATCCTTCTTCTTCACAAACAAAATCGGGGCTCCCCAAGGCGAACTACTTGTCCTGATAAATCCCTTATCTAGCAGCTCATGCAGCTGCGTAGACAACTCCTGCATCTCGGGAGGAGCCAACCGATAGGGTGCCTTGGCTATCGGAGTCGCACCAGGGACTAGGTCGATCCTGAACTCCACCTGGCGCTTCGGAGGTATCCCGGGCAGCTCCTTGGGGAATACGTCCGTGAACTCTGATACTACAGTCACCTCGCCCACCGTCGCTCTACCCGCCACCCGGGTATCCATAACATACGCGACATAACCTGCGCAAACATGTTGGAGGTAACGCCTAGCTCTCGCTGCTGAACATAGGGCTGGTCCTCGTTGTGGCTTCTCGCCCTGAACCACCAGCTCCCCCTCACTTGGGGTCCTGATCCGCACCAACTATTGCGCGCAGTCGATCACTGCCCCATTGGGGCTTAACCAATCCATACCGATAATAACCTTGTTCCCCCGCAAAGGTATGGGAACCAGATCCACTAGATAACGCTCCTCGAATAACCTCAGCACAGAATCCCGGAACACCGTCGATGGTCGCAGCGAACGGTCATCCGCAATCTTTACGTCTAGAGGGCAATCCAACATGCCAGAAGACTCGGAAAATCTCTTGCTGAGCGCAAGAGAAACAAACGATCGGGTAGCGCCCGAATCAAACAATACCTGAACTAGAATACCGTTCACATGGAACGATCCTAAACAAAGCACATACATATTATATCAAAATCACAGCAGCATATCATAATAGCATAAATAAGAAGACATACCCGTCACCACATCGGGTGCAGTGCGTGCCTCATCCGCAGGGTTGCTAGAGCTGGCGCCTTCATCGGCGCTGATGCTGCTGTCAACTGGGGGCAATTGGCCTTCTTGTGGCCCCTCTGGTTGCAGTGGAAACACAGCAACTCAGATGTCTGAATAACCGATGCAGGGGCAAAACAATCCCTGCTAAAATGCCCCGTCTTGCCTCACTTGTAGCAGCTCGACGATCCTAGTCTACACGCCCCCTCATGTGGCCTGCCGTATTTCCTGCAGCGGCCCGGTCCTGATTGGCCTTTCGGCCTACCATCCGATCCCTTGGGCTTCTTCCCCAAAGCCCCCATCGACTGCCCCTCCTCTCCTGTCCTCTTCCAGACATGCTCCAGGTCAATCTCCCTCTCCCTTGCCCTGGCAATCATAGACTCCAGGGTAAGGCAAGCTGAAAAACTAACATGCTCCCGAATTTCGGCTCGCAGCATGTCATGATAGCGGGTCCTCCTCATATCCTCGTCTCCCGCATACTGGGGCACCAGAAATGCCCTCTCCCGGAACTTGGTTGTGATCTCTGCCACAGTCTCCGTCGTCTGCCTCATATCTAAAAACTCCCTGGCCAGCTATTGAAGCTCGACAGCCGGCACAAACTCTTCCCTGAACCTGGTCACAAAGTCCGACCAGGTCATAGCCTCAACAGCCGAGGCTCCCAATGAGTCACCGACGGACTCCCACCAATCTCTAGCTCGGTCTCGTAAACATCCTGCTGCATATCTCACCTTCGACCCCTCGGGGCAGAAGCTAGTCAACTGTGCAGACACGATGTCTGCAATCCACCGCCTGGCAGCTATGGGGTCCTTCGCCCCGTGAAAATCTAGCGCACCACTGGCCCTGAAGTCCTTAAAGGACAATGTGCGAGATCCCGACTGGCCAGATGTCATGTCACTCCTGAATGCCCTGAGGCGATCCTCCATCAAGCCTGTACACGCAGCGTACATGCAATGCAGCCTATACGCTTAGCGTACAGAGGAGTACGCCCCGTGTACTCACTGGATTTGGGCTATGCCTTCATTTGGGCCTCGGTTTGGGCCATTCCTTGGACTTTGCTATTTTGGGCTATAGTGGGCCATTAAAAATCAGATTTCGGGCCAAAGTTATGTTTGGGCTTCAGGAAAGGCCCATTTCAGGAGTTGGGCCAATTGTCACACCCCCGAACCAGACGATGGAAACGGTCGGGGGCTTGTGCGTGACTTCATTGTTGTAGTATCATCACAGAGTATATAATTGAAACACAACATCATCATCATCACACATGTAATATAACAACATTCATTGTTTACATCGAGTATTGTATTTTAATATTACATGCCAAGATAGTGAAAGTATGATGGAACAAAATATAACAAAATATCCATTAGTTTGTTTCACTCAACCTGCTTCAACGGTTTCCTGAGAATAAAGTTAATTTAAAAAGGAACATAAAAATGTTGGTGATTTCATAAGAATGTTTGTGAAAATGATTTGTACAACTTTGAAACCACCATAAAATCCTATATTTTCTGAAAACAGTTTAGTATGTTTGTATCCGATCTTGTATAAATGCATGTGTGTTAATAATTATTAGAATGTATAACAATAGTGCTGAAATCGTAAGGAGAGTGTAAAGAGAATGCCCCAGACAACCCGATGTTGTCCGTAAAAGAGAATGCTGCCATACCAACCCCCAAGGTTGAGTACCAGTACGAGTATGTTCCTGAGTAATCCAAAGAGAAAATAGAATGGTCTCCCGTAAATTTATAACCTTAATTCCTCTAAGTGAGCCTTTACAACCATACTTGATAATGACAATTTCGTCTGTCTTGACGTCTGGAAGACGCCAACTTGTTTAAGGTACGATTTGTCACCCTAGACTGGACTAGTCTAACTGTAGCGAACAGCTCAGGTGTGGGGCGTCACCCCCGTATAAATCTATACACAAACTCACGCTCTCCATCCAAGAGACTCTGGTTATAACTATAGCCTACGATCGTACACTCAATAGGTGTTAACCGACAAAACCCACTAGATCCTTAATCGAATTTACACGAAGAGAAACATATAAAACTCATTCCAGGCCCAATGAACCATGTAAGTGAACCACCAAGGCATCGCTAAACACGTAAGTCATTTCAAGGCCCAAAAGGAATGAAATTATATAACATGGGCCCGAAATCTATGTAAAAGGACAACTAAGGCCCATTTCACATATAAGGTATTTACAGGCCCGAATAGCACGCAAATAGTATCCAAGGTCCGTCGCGCATGTTAATGGGTCAATGAGGCCCAATAAACATATAAATAGTATTCAGGACCTATCAAACATATTAATGGGTCACCAAGGTCCAACAAACATAAAAATGACCTAATTAGCCCATTTGTTATGATATTGTTAGTTTTAGCTCAATCATTTAATAAAATGATATAAAAGGCCCACTTTTTGGAAAAAGGACACTCTTGGCCCATTAAGCCAAAAATTTACACTTAAGGCCCAATTTTAGTAAAAGTAGCATTTTAGGGCCTTTTAAAGGCCAAGTCTTGCATCCAACACAAGTTTAAACACTTTTAGTAAGTTAAAACAATTATTCTAGTTTTTGACTTTTCTGACCCGGTTGTTGGAAAATTTGTAGAAAAATCATCGTAAGTCGAAATTTGAATCCGTAAGCTCTGGATGTTTGGAAATTTTGTATACCTTGTTCACGATTTTTTCAAAAAATTTAATGGCTTCAAACCAGTGTGAAATTGCTAAACTTCACAGACTGGTCCGAGATTATTTCAAATATGATAGGCAGTTTTGTAAATTTTGCCAAAAATTGTAGAAACATCGTATGAAAACGTGAGGGTAGTCATTTTAAAGGTATAAATCTGAAATTCTTTCATGTAAAACATTTTTGAAAAATATTATCATTAAGATGATCAAAACAGTCCAAGATTAGACTAAAACTTTTCTGTCAAAAGCTCATTTTTGAGTTTAAGTTATCCATGTTTGTACACACACTTGCTTTTGCTATTTTAAGTGTATAAATTCCAGATCTACAAGTTTACATGTATTATATGTGATAACACATACTTTGTAACGCCCCGATTCTCATGTATGGATTTAAATAAAGAATTTCTTTAGTTTTAAGTCCTACTCGACGAGTTAAGGCTGACCTACTCGTCGAGTAGCAGCGAGGTGGGATCCTGAATTTATTGATCTACTCTTCGAGTCCATAAAGTTGTAACTTTAGAACTGAGCTCCTTTGGGCTTCTTTGTACATAAAGTTTCCAGCTTGTGCAAGAATGAGACTCTCCCAAGGTGTAAAACTCCATTAGAAGCATAGATTGGTCATTTAGAGCCCTTAGAACCTTGCATGAGCGTAAAGTTTGCAACTTTACGTGATAAACATGCCTTAGAGGCTTGGATCTGTAATCTAGAGCCTTGCCATGGCTTAAAAAGCGTCTGTATGAATGGAGGTCCGCGAGGACTCGGCGAGTTGGATGAACAACTCGGCGAGCCTGATGAGTTTGGCCGTGAACTCGACGAGTTGATGAACAACTCGACGAGTCCGTTGAAGTTTGCCTTGAACTCGACGAGTCGTTTGAAAACTCAGTGAGTCGACTTAAGTTCCCCCGATTCTTGGACACGTATGAGCTTGGCAAGTTAAAGGAGGACTCGACGAGCCAATCAAGGATTTCACAACTTCTCAAGTCCAGAAGGGACTCGACGAGTCGGTGAACTGCACTCGACAAGACGAGTCCACATGGACTATTGACTTTGACTGTGGGCGTTGACTTTGACCAAGAGTTGACCAGATGACTTCTGAGGGTATTCTGATAATTTGGGAACTTATGAAAAAAATGGTTGTATGGTAATTATAGGTAGTGAAGTTCGTGTTGGTGATCCAGGAGTTGAAGCTTTCTAGTTTTCTGACGTCAGTTGCGAGGTGAGTTATTCTCTTTATACTAAGGGGTCTAAGGCACCAAGGCCGGCCCATTGGATTTGATATCCTAGTAGGTTATTGATATGTTGAGTTGAGCTAGTAATGTATGTCAGTCGATATGCTAGTCGGGTAGATCTGTAAGACTGCCTATGATACTGATTGATTATATGTATGTGCATTTATATGTTACATGTCGACATGTTATGTGGGGTGGGTTGAGGTTGTACTGCTCCGTGCGGTAGCCAACAAACCCGAGAGTATTCCAGATATGAGCTGAGGGCCTGGTAGGCATTCCAGACTCATACTGAGGACTCAGGAGCATTCCAGATACGAGCTGAGGGCCCGGTAGGTATTACAGACTCGTACTGAGGGCTCGATGGCATTCTAGATATGAGCTGAGGGCCCGGTAGGCATTCCAGACTCGTACTGAGGGCCCAGGGGTAGTCCAGCTTGTAAAGCTATGGACCCAGTACATGTTGTCTGTTTTGATTGATATGATATGTTAACATTGATGTTGCTATGTGGATTGTATGTGTATCGGTATTTTGGGGGTAACTCACTAAGCTTTCGGGCTTACAATTTAAGTTTATTGTTTCAGGTACTTCAGGGGATCGAGGCAAGGCCAAGGCATGATCATACAACTCCTCCTATTGTGTTTATGTTTCTGGGAAAAACTCTGATAATCAATATTTTGAAAACAAGTTGTAATGTTTTGATGAACTTGATATGTTTTAAAAAGTTTAAACCGGTTTGAAATTTTGGACGTTACAAGTTGGTATCAGAGCCAGGTTTGAGTGAATTGGAGGAACATTCGTGTGAATCCAGTCTCAAATCAAGGAAAGGCTTTCAAAAAAATGTTTTAAGAAATTTGTTTTCAAAATAACTAAAGGAGGATGCAGGGTGTACGTTCAGTCGGAGCCAGTAAGTAAACCCCAAAATACCATATAGTTATTTGATTATGTGATATGTTAGAACAGCATGCTAGTACTAGGCTAGGGATCTTCAGGAATTGCATGATAGAATTGCCTGATACATGATGCCTGCTAGCCTAGGGTTTTCCTTATATGAAATTGACACCATTACTGTAGTTATCTAGTGTAGGCATCACGGTTGTACATAACTAAGATCTTATAGCCTGAGAATGTTTGATTTAGCCTTATGTTATGTTCTTGTTTGATTGGGAGCTTAGAGTAGGATTGAATATGCGAAAGTCTATAGGGTCCAGCGTTATGTATGGCTAGCATACACTAGTGTTGCAAGGTTGCTGGAAGTTTCGTGGGTGCATGGGTTGTTTAGGAGGAGTCCGCCGACTTCGAGGCATTTAGCCTTCCTTTAGGAGTGAGGCTTGAGTGCTCGGTATGATTATGTGTATTGTTGGGCCATGAGATGATACTTGGGACAAATATGGGTAGGTGTGGAAGGTAGTATGGGCCCGTACTACTGAAAGCACAGGACCAATACGCATAACAAGGAAGTCACAACCCCTAGTGTTTTGTTGGGGTTGGTCCCCAATTATTCGTATGAGTTATCTGATGCCTGGTGTTGTGCTTCAGAATGGTGATGACCAGGCGCTTGGTGACCGGATCCGGTTCGGGATCAAGATCAGGATCAGGAGAGGGCGGATAGGGGGAGTTGACAGCACCCAAGACTATTGACCAGATAAAGCCAGATGAGATGGATGACAGGATCCGAGCGATCCTGCACGATGAGGTTGTTGCGTTGTTCCGATCCGAGTTGTCGGAAATGTTCGGGTCGATCAAGACCGCCATGGTGGAGTATTTTGATGAGCGCTACGCAGCCCTTGCAGAGAAAGACGCCACAGCAGTTGCATCAGTTGTATCTACGGCAAGGAGAGGAGTTGGTAGGGTTTTTTAGTATAGGTACTTCGATAACACGAAGCCCCCTTCTTTTGATGGGACGCATGATCCCATCAAGGCTGTGAGATGGACTTCAGATGTGGAGAGGTGTTTCTTCACCTGCTCGTGTCCTGCTGACCAGAAGGTCAGGTGTGCTCTGAACCTGCTTATGTCCGGGGCCAAGGACTGGTGGAGACTTACGACTGGGTCTTACACTGATGACCAGAGAGCTGCTATTACTTGGGAGCAGTTCAGGGATATGTTCCGCACCCGTTACATTCTGAGGGTTGAGCGGGAACATTTGGCACATGAGTTTCTGAGCTTGAGACAGGATGGAGAGTCAGAGACGGAGATCACCCGTATGTTCACCGAGCGGGCGATGTTCTGCCTAGAGTTTGCTTCCGAGCAGTCTCAGATGACCCGTTATCTGAGTATGCTCAAGACTGATATCTGATAGTTTGTATCTACCCAGCGATGTGATACTCTTCTGGAGCTGCAAGAGGCTTCCAGATGGCGGGAGTTAGAGATTGAGCTGCAGCTAAGGGTGCAGCGGTCGGCCCCAGCAATGTCACAGTCGGCGCCAAAGCGGCCTAAGACTGTTGATGCTAGGACCGGAGGTCAGCAGGGCTGCACTTGTAGGAAGTGTGGCAAGGGTCATTGTGGTGTATGTCAGGCTGGTAGTGGGTACCACAAGTATGGCAAGGAGGGGCATTACGCGAAGGATTTTTGCCAGGCCACCCCAGCTCATGGTATGAGGTTATGTTATCACTATGATCAGGTTGGTCACATAAGGGCCAACTGTCCACTACTTGCCGCCAAGTCCGTGCAGGCGGCAGTGCCGACTACTTTGAGGATCACGGATGGGAGACCAGTTAGGTCAGAGCCTCTGAAGGCTCAGGGTCGTGCTTTCCAGCTCACGGCGGAGGAGGCCAGAGCAGCACCAGATGTGGTTGCTGGTATGTTTCTATCCTCATCTTGTTTTATTTATCTGTTGTATGCTTATCTGTGGTACCTGTGATTAGGTACGTTTTTGGTGAACTCTTTGCCTGCTTTGGTCTTATTTGACTCGGGGGTGAGTCGGTCCTTCGTGTCTCAGTCTTTTAGTAGGGAGTTTCATACGCCAGTGGGCGAGTTAGAGTGTCCATTGCGATTGTCTATTGCCAACGAACACGGGATTTCTGCTTCTTCAGTTTATTGAGGATGTGACTTAGAGATTTTCGGGGTGTCTTTTCCGATAGATTTGATTCTGATCCCCATGGGGGAAGTGTGCGTGATTGTGGGCATGGATTGGATCAGTCGGTTCGGTGCTATGATTGATTGTGAGGGTCGGCGAGTGGTGGTTCGAACCCCAAGTAGGGGAGAGCTGGTTATATATGGTGAGGGCACCAGAGTAGGATCAGGGTTTTGTTCAGCTGCCAAGGCTCGGCAGCACATTCAGCATAAGTGTATGGGTTATCTAGCGTATGTGGTAGATACGCGAATCAGGGACCAGACCTCGGTTTCCGATCTACCAGTGGTCAGGGAGTTTGCAGATGTGTTTCCAGAAGAGTTGCCAGGGATACCTCCAGAGAGGCAGGTTGAGTTTAGGATCGACCTGGTGCCAGGTGCAGCCCATATCGCTAAGGCGTCGTACCGATTACCGTCACCAGAGATGTAGGAGCTGTCATCGCAGCTACAGGAACTGTTGGGCAAGCAGTTCATTCGACCTAGCAGTTCTCCATGGGGAGCGCCGATTCTTTTTGTCTAGAAGAAGGACGGTTCACACCGGATGTGCATTGATTACCGGGAGTTGAACAAGCTAACGGTGAAGAACCGTTACCCACTCTCGAGGATAGACGATCTCTTCGACCAGTTGCAGGGTGCATCTTGGTTTTCCAAGATAGATTTGAGATCTGGGTATCATCAGGTCAGGGTCATAGAGGAATACGTGGAGAAGACCGCGTTCCGAACTCGTTATGAACATTACGAGTTTGTGGTGATGCCGTTTGGGCTCACCAACGCGCCAGCAGTATTTATGGATCTGATGAATCGGGTCTGCAGACCGATGCTTGACCGCTCGGTCATAGTATTTATAGATGATATCTTGGTGTATTCCAAGACCCGAGAGCAGCATGAGGAGCATCTGCGAGAGCTGCTGGGAGTCCTGAGGCGGGAACGGTTGTACACCAAGTTCTCGAAGTGTGAGTTTTTTTTGCGAGAGGTCCAGTTCCTCGGACATCTCGTTAACCAGGAAGGGATTTTGGTCGATCCGGCCAAAATCGAGGCGGTTATGCAGTGGGAGGTTCCAATATCTCCCTCAGATATTAGGAGCTTTCTGGGATTGGCAGGATACTACCGGAGATTCATACGGGATTTCTCCAAGATTGCAGTACCCCTCACTCGTCTGATGAGGAAAGGGGTGGATTTTCGGTGGGTCCCCGAGCAGCAGAGGGCATTTGATACCCTCCGTCAGCGTTTGTGTGAGGCACCAGTTTTGACTCTTCCGGAGGGGGTTGATGATTTCGTGGTGTTCTGTGATGCATCCATCACAGGTTTAGGGGTGGTCCTCATGCAGAGAGAATGAGTGATAGCCTACGCATCACGGCAGCTGAAGCCACATGAGACGAGATACCCTACGCATGACTTGGAGCTTGGGGTGGTGGTGTTTGCCCCCAAGATATGGAGACATTACCTTTATGGGGTCTGTTGTACCATTTATACGAATCACAAGAGCTTGAGGCATATCATGGATCAGCCGAACCTGAACGTGAGGCAGCACAGGTGGCTAGATGTAGTCAAGGACTACGATTGCGAGATCCTTTACCACTTTGGTAAAGCGAATGTGGTTGCGGATGCTTTGAGCCGCAAGTCGGGTGGGTCTTCCACTCCCGCGATATGTATGAGGATAGCAGTGGATTCCCCGCTTGTGAGTTTGATCAGATATGCCCAGATAGAGGGAATACGACTGAAGAATTGAAAGATGGAGAGGATCAAGGGTCAGAACACCAGGTTCGTGCAGGATAGTCGGGGGTTACTGACCCGATGCGGTCGGGTTTGGGTTCCGATGTCTGGTGGGGTTAGGCAGATGGTTATGGAGGAGGCTCATAAGTCTCACTTCTCTATTCACCTGGGGGCACCAAAATGTACTAGGATTTGAGTTTGAGCTATTGGTGGCCATGTATGAAGCGCGAGATTTCTTGGTACGTCGAGAGGTGCTTGACCTGTAGGATGGTCAAGGCTAAACATCAGAGGCCGCATGGCAAGCTACAGGTCCTGGAGATTCCCATGAGGAAATGGGAACAGATCACGATGGACTTTATCACAAAGCTACCAAGGATGGCGAAGGGGTTTGATGCCATTTGGGTCATCATGGATCGATTGACCAAGAGTGCCCATTTCTTGGCCATACGGGAGAGCTCGTCGGCCGAGAAGCTGGCCGAAGTGTACGTTCGCGAGATCGTGTCTCGCCATGGGATTCCCGTTTCCATTGTCTCTGATCGGGATGTCAGGTTTACCTCCCGCGTCTGGCAAAAGTTTCACGAGGAGTTGGGCACGCGATTGCACTTCAGCACAGCATTCCATCCGCAGACAGACGGCCAGAGCGAGCAGACTATTCAGACCCTCGAAGATATATTTAGGGCGTGTGTCATCGACTTCGGTGGGAGATGGGATTCTCACCTACCACTTGTGGAGTTCGCCTACAACAACATCTATCGTTCTAGTTTTGGCGCCCCACCATTCGAGATGTTATACGGGCGGAGGTGTCGCACCCCGATTTGTTTGGGCGAGGTGGGTCACAGGGTGATGGGTCAGACGGAGGTGGTCTTGCAGACTACCGAGAAAATTTAGCAATCAGGCAGCGACTACAGACAGCTTAGAGTCGACAGAAGAGTTACGCCGACAGATGCCAATCGGAGTTGGAATTTCAGGTAGGTGACATGGTACTTCTAAAGGTCTCGCCCTGGAAGGGTGTGATCCGCTTCAGGAAGAGGGGAAAATTGGGCCCTCGGTATATTGGGCCATTCAGGATCATCGTCGAGGTTGGCAAAGTGGCTTATAGGCTTGAGCTTCTAGAGGAGCTTAGCCGGATTCACAGCATGTTCCATGTTTCGCAGTTACGGAAGTGCATCACAGACCATGAGGCGGTAGTATCGCTGGATGACATTCAGGTCGATGAGCGCCTGAACTACGTGGAAAGGCATGTGGCCATCTTAGAAAGAAAGAAGAAGATTTTGCGAAACAAGGAAATACCTTTGGTGAAGGTGCAGTGGGAACATCGGAGGGGATCCGAGTGGACATGGGACCCAGAGGCAGAGATGCGCGAGCACTACCCGGCGTTGTTTATTCCAGAGGACTTCGAGGGCGGAGTCTAGTTCAAGTGGGGGAGAACTGTAACGCCCCGATTCTCAGGTATGGATTTAAATAAAGAATTTCTTTAGTTTTAAATCCTACTCGACGAGTTAAGGCTGCCCTACTCGTCAAGTAGCAGCGAGGTGGGATCGCGAATTTATTGATCTACTCGCCGAGTCTATAAAGCGACTCGACGAGTAGGAGCTGGCAGATGAAACCCTAAATTTTGGGGCATTTCACCCCATTTAAAGGATCATTGGCCACCCCCTAGCCTCCCCTTCACTGCCTCTTGTCCCTTTAAAGTCCAAATCGTGTGTGTGAGCTCATCTTGTGCATTTTAAGCTTGAAGGAGGAATTCTTGAAGAGAAAAGAGCTTGGAGACCAAGCATTCAGAAACAAGGAGCTTGAAGGACCTAAGATCTACTATGGTTAGCATCTTCTGGAAGATATAAATCATTACCCTAACCTCATTCATTCTATTGGGCAACTTCTAGGGTTTTCATAGTGTGTTTGGAAGCTACTCTTCTTTGCAACCTCAGATCTAAAGTTGTAACTGCATAACTGAGCTCCTTTGGGCTTCTTAGTACATAAAGTTTCCAGCTTGTGCAAGAATGAGACTCTCCTAAGGTGTAAAACTCCATTAGAAGCATCGATTGGTCATTTAGAGCCCTTAGAACCTTGCATGAGCGTAAAGTTTGCAACTTTACGTGATAAACATGCCTTAGAGGCTTGGATCTGTAATCTGGAGCCTTGCCATGGCTTAAAAAGCGTCTACATGAATGGAGGTCCGTGAGGATTCGGCAAGTGGGATGAACAACTCGGCGAGCCTGATGAGTTTGGCTGTGAACTCGACGAGTCCGTTGAAGTTTGCCTTGAACTCAACGAGTCGTTTGAAAACTCAGTGAGTCGACTTAAGTTCCCCCGATTCTTGGACACGTATGAGCTTGGCAAGTTAGAGGAGGACTCGACGAGCCAATCAAGGATTTCACAACTTCTCAAGTCCAGAAGGGACTCGACGAGTCGGTGAACTGCACTCGATGAGTCGAGTCAACATGGACTGTTGACTTTGACTGTGGGCGTTGACTTTGACCAAGAGTTGACCAGATGACTTCTGAGGGTATTCTAATAATTTGGGAACTTATGAAAAAAATGGTTGTATGGTAATTATAGGTAGTGAAGTTCGTGTTGGTGATCCAGGAGTTGAAGCTTTCTAGTTTTTTGACGTTAGTTGTGAGGTGAGTTATTCTCTTTATACTAAGGGGTCTAAGGCACCAAGGCCGGCCCATTGGATTTGATATCCTAGTAGGTTATTGATATGTTGAGTTGAGCTAGTAATGTATGTCAGTCGATATGCTAGTCGGGTAGATCTGTAGGACTGCCTATGATACTGATTGATTACCTGTATTTGCATTTATCTGTTACAAGTCGACATGTTATGTGGGGTGGGTTGAGGTTGTACTGCTCCGTGCGGTAGCCAACAAACCCGAGAGTATTCCAGATATGAGCTGAGGGCCCGGTAGGCATTCCATACTCATACTGAGGACTCGGGAGCATTCCAGATACGAGCTGAGGGCCCGGTAGGTATTACAGACTCGTACTGAGGGCTCGATGGCATTCTAGATATGAGTTGAGGGCCCGGTAGGCATTCCAGACTCGTACTGAGGGCCCAGAGGTAGTCCAGCTTGTAAAGCTATGGACCTAGTACATGTCTGTTTTGATTGATATGATATGTTAACGTTGATGTTGCTATGTGGATTGTATGTGTATCGGTATTTTGGGGGTAACTGACTAAGCTTTCGGGCTTACAGTTTCAGTTTATTGTTTCAGGTACTTCAGGGGATCGAGGCAAGGCCAAGGCGTAATCGTACAGCTCCTCCTATTGTGTTTATGTTTCTGGGAAAAACTCTGATAATCAATGTTTTGAAAACAAGTTGTAATGTTTTGATGAACTTGATATGTTTTAAAAAGTTTAAACTGGTTTGAAATTTTTGACGTTACATACTTTTATCAAGGTTTTTATGAAGATCCAAGTGATAAACTTCGTGTTCTTAACATAATTTTAGATTAATGAAGTAAGCAACACATAATCACCAAATAATTCATGAAAACACACACATGGTCATGCATATACAGATGGATCTACACAAAGCAACTTGTATTCTCCCCCAAAACCAAGTAAAATTCGAAAACAAGGGGGTATGAACTCACTTTCGGTTGTTGCCTTCGATTTTGAAGAAGATATGGAAGGAGATGAGGTTGTTTTCGGCTTTGAATGCTTCCTTAGAAGAAGTTTTGAAGCTTTGATGGTCCAAGTAGATGATAATTGTTGAAGAACACTTGGGATCACACACCAAGGTCGCGAAAATGGAATAGGAATGTGAGAGTTTTCTTTGAGCTTGAGAGGAATTATGAGTGAGTTTGAAAGTCAAATGTTTGTGTGATTGTGGAGCTCTCAGTCGAAGATAAGGAGGATGGAGGAAAGAGGTTAGTGGTTAATACACTGTTGGGCTGAAAAGAGTTTTGATGTTGCGTCTTTTGGGCTCGTTAGATTAGCCTTTTATTCTCCGGTTTGGGCCTGTCCAACCGAGAGCCTTTTATGTATTGTATATAAGTTAAATGCTTGCATGCATATTAGGTTAAGATTCTAGAGGTTATCGATACAGCGATAGATCAAGAGTATTATATTTTTCTGTAATCGTTCTTGTAATCTTCTAATCCTTTACAGTTGATGTTCTTAATCGAGCTCTTCTAAGGATTTTATTTAATCATTCGACACGTTTGATTCAAGCTGTTTGTTCTTATTATTGCGTTTTTAACTGTTTTATATTCATATACTTGTTCAAGATCTAATCGATCTTTGTAGATTAAAAGTTGTTTTTAATCCCATCAATTGGTATCAGAGCAGGAGGCTGTGTAATCGATACACATCTTTTCTGTGAAAAAGATTTCCATTAGGGTTTTCCGCAATCATCGATATTTATTGAGCCGTCATCTTAATTGACGTATCTTAGTATTTATTGTTTTGCCCTAATCTGCTTTATTACAAGTCTGATCTTTGAACAGGTTTTTACGATCATTATGGACGCAACGCAATCAAACCCTATTAATATTTCCAACAGCATCGGTTCGACGACAAAGATTCCAATCTTGTACACCCATGACTATGAAGTATGGGCGCATCATTTCGAAGATTATGTGATTGGATCGGAGGACAATGGTTATCTCATATGGGAAGCCATCATCAGTGGACCGTTTTCTCATTCTACATCGTCCAGAATCATTAAGACGCAAAAGGAGTACAATGATCTGCTCAAGGACGTGACGAATATCGCGCAAGATGAAAAAGACAAACTCCAGTGCAATATTAAGGCACTTAGGTTGATCAGATTCGCCCTTCAGTCTGACACATTCAGGCTGGTTAGCTCATGCACTACGGCGAAGGAAGTGTGGGATAGACTTCGCGAACTGTATTCCACAGACGAAGATCTTGAACATTCCATCCAAACCTTACTTCTATCTGAATTTGGTGAATTCAGGCAAGGGGCCGAAGAAACTGTGACCCAGACGTTTGATCGCTTCAATCATCTTCTCAGCAAGATGATCAAACACGACATTGAAAGGAAGCTTATCGAACAAAAGGTTACTTTCTTGAACGGACTGCGATCTGAATGGAGAGCAGTTGTTTCCACAATCAAAGCCCATGAACAGTTTAAATCATATTCTTTGGCGAAACTGGTGGGTATTCTAAAGTCCCAAGAGAAGATTGTGGTTCAAGAGAAGAATGTTGTCTCCAGTCTTGGTTCGTTGGCCCTCCTATCTAAAAGTAAAGCTGTGGTGGAGGATGAAGAGCTCAACTTGGAAGAATATGACCTCTCAACTGAGGATTATGCCATGATGGTATCCAATCCTAAGAGGTTCATAAAGAAGAGATTCCCCAGCAACAAAAACCGAAACTGGCAGGGGAGTTACAGCTCAGAAAAAGCAAACAATGAACCGAAAGCTGAGGAGCCCAAAAAGGAACCGAAAGCAGATGGCGATTCCGGAGTAAGCTGTTTCTATTGTGGTGGCAAGAACCACTACGCTAAGGACTGTGTTCTTAAGAAGATGGCTGAAAAGGACAATGGAAATGATGAGGAAGCGGTGCTGCAGAAGAGATTGGATGAGTTAAGAAAGAAGAAGTCTACCGCTAACCCTTCTATTAATGCTCTTATTGTGCAGGGTTCGGTCAATGACGATGAGTTCGGTAGCACTGAAGTTTGGTCTACTGACTCAGAAGACGAAGAAGTGAGAAAGCCTACTCATGGAAAGGCATATGTGGCTAAGGAGGAAAGCAGTGGTGGAAAATGCTTCATGGTGACTGAGGTGTCTCAAATGAGGGGATACAACACCGATGGAGGAAGCAATGGACCGAAGGTGCAGGAGGATATGTGATTTACGGCCAAACCACTCAGCCAGCAGTTCAATGAACTCGATGAACTGATAAAGAAGGTACAATCTGCTTTTATTTCATCTAAATTACCACCATCCTCTTACGAGAAAGAACTAAAAAATATCAAAACAAGAATTTCTCATTTAGATAGTAGCCTAACTCAAACTCGAGTCACCAATTCTAACCTGACTGATCAATTAAGCAGGGCGGCGTCGAAGAGTGAGGAGCGGCGAATGTGGATTGAGTTAAAAGAGTCGGAATTAATTAAAGTTAAAGACGAAAACATTTATTTGCAGAGAGACAATTTGAAATTGTTAAAACAACGAAATGTTTTTTGTTTAATAGCTAAACGTTTGTATTCCAATATTACTCAACTTCACTTGGACTGTGAGATAGGTCAAAAGATCCATCGCATGATTTTGCCCTTTCTAGAATTTAAGGAGGATGAAATCGATGCCGAAGCTTACAATTGTGAAAGTGTGATATCGTCTGATGATGTCAATCCAACCTATATGTATGGACTGGACAAAATCGAGTCCTTCATTAAGTCCAAAGACCACAAGGACATGCTCAAAAACCTTTTGGACGAAAATGTACGACTTAAACTGAGAACCGAAACCATGCAAAAATTTGACTCTCTTAACGCCAACGTAAGCTCAGAAAACAAAATCGATGTTGAAAATTCATCTGAGCTTAACGAGGACGAAAACATGAGTGAAATTTCTGTGGAGGATACGGTTGACTGCTCAGAATTTGTTAAAAGCGAAACTGAAAACCACAAAAACCTTATTTCTGAAAATTCTGTGGAATTCGCTAGATTGTCCCAACAAAAGTCCCCGAAATTAGTAGAAAAAGTTGTTGTGTATCAAAAGGTCAGGACCACTCCAAATCAAGTATACAAGGTGACTGGAGTAACCGAACATCAAACAGCTGAACTCACAGCTATTGTTAACGAAGACAATGCTGATGGTTGTGATGAGTATTTCTGGGAAGCTCCTATTGATAATGGAAACGAAACCGTTGGTCTTTCTGAAAGAACCTCCTGGATGAAGAAAGGGAGGTACATACCTGAACCCTTGAACAAGCCTGATAATTTCAGTGAACCAAGTACAAGTGGTACCAAAGAAATTCCTCAAGAGGATGATTGTTTAGCAAAAGAAGACATTCCTTCAACACCTACAGCTCGAAGCGAAACTTCATCAGATACTCCTTCCACTTCCTCAGGGCAAACTAAATCTTCTTCAGATATTCCATCTGTTCCTTCTGCACAAAGAAAAATTCCTGAAGTTCAAAAGGAATCAGTCAAAGTTACAGCAAAAACAAGAGCGAACGTTCATCATCAACCTAAGCAGATGAGGGATAAGAAGATAGAGAGGAACCAAAGATACAGGAAAAATCTTTCTGAAAGGAAACAATTCTGGCACTCCCAGAACGCATACTATACACACAAGGACAAGAATCTGAAGTATGAAAACAATCCTGTACGAAAGCCTGAAAGTTCCACTAACCGAAAGCCAAGGTTCGGTTCGCAAGAAGATACTAACCGACAGCCAAGGTTCGGTTCACAAGAAGATACCAACCGAAAGCCAAGGTTCGGTTCTGAAAAGGACTTCGACCGAAACCAAAGGTTCGGTTCCAAGAACAACACCAACCGAACACAGAGGTTCGGCTCCAAAATGAAAAAGGAACAAGACTCAAAGGTTAACCCCACCAACGATCAAAAGCAAAAGGGTCACCTAGAGTCATCAGCAAGGAAGACATCTCCATCCAAATCCAAATCCAAATCCTCTCTTCCTAATTCTTCTCGTTCTTTTACTTCCACTCATTCATCTCCATCTTGTTCCAAAACTAATCCCGCTTGCCCTCAAAAACCTCATTCTTCAGCTGAACAGAAGGGAAAGCAAAAGGTCGATGAATCCAAACCTGAGTCCAAAACGAACATCCCTAATGTTCATAAAATAAAAGCCTTTACCATTAAAAAGAAAGATGAAACAACTCTAATAAAACGAACATATCTAGTTGACATCTCTCTTACTATTCCTATTCCCATGAAAAGCTCACATGGACCCAAGAAACTTTGGGTTCCTAAATCTGCTTAATTTTTGCAGGTTATAAGTGACGAGCAGTTTGACGAAGAATGGTACATCGACAGTGGCTGCTCGCGTCACATGACAGGGAGGAAAGAGGAGCTTAGGGAATATAGATCCCTTGCAAATGGTGGCAACGTTAAGTTTGGAAATAACTCTTTCGGGACAATAAAGGGATATGGGATGATAACGAATGGTGATTTTACCATAAGAAAGGTGGCCTATGTGGAAGGACTTCAACACAACCTCATCAGTGTATCTCAGCTTGTTGGAGGTACTGGTCTCAAAGTTTCATTCGATGATGAAGGTTCTGAAATCATAGAGAAAAAGACAAAGAAAGTGATTCTGAAGTCAGAGCGAAAGGGTGAAATGTTTCCTCTGAACATGAAACCCATCAAAGGAAACCTAGCCATATGTCTGCTATCAAAAGCTCAATCCAACGAAAGCTGGTTGTGACACCGAAGACTCTCTCATCTCAATTTCAAAGATATCAACCGACTTGTCACTGGAGGTCATGTTAGGGGTCTTCCTTTGCTCAAGTTTGACAGAGAGCATTTGTGTGCTGCATGCGAAATGGGAAAGCACAGTCGTCAAAGTCACCCATCCATAATTAACACAAAAGTTGTTGAACCACTCGAATTGCTTCATATCGATTTGTGTGGTCCTTCATCTATTGAAAGCATCGGTGGTAGCAAGTACATTCTTGTTATCGTTGATGACTTCTCTCGATTTACATGGGTGTTCTTTCTAAAGCTCAAATCTGAAGCGACTCAAAAGCTGAAAGTGTTTATCAAGCAAATTGAAGTCCAGCTCAAGAAGGTCGTTCGCAACATAAGAAGCGACAATGGTCTCGAATTCAAGAACAAAGAGTTTGAAGAGTTTCTTGCAGAAAAGGGAATCAGTCATAATTTCTCAGCTCCCTACACACCACAACAGAACGGAATAGTCGAAAGACGAAACCGATCGTTGTGTGAAGCTGCCCGAACTATGTTAAGTTTCGCTTCCTTACCTCTTTATTTTTGGGCTGACGCTATTTCTGCTGCTTGTTATACACAAAACAGGTCCTATCTCAACAAGCGATTCACGCTCACACCATATGAGATAATAAATAACAGAAAACCCAACGTGAAATTTTTCCACGTGTTTGGCTCAAGGTGTTTCATCTTTAACTCTAAAGAACACCGCAACAAGTTTGATGTCAAGGCTGACGAGGGAATCTTTCTGGGTTACTCACTCACTTCAAAGGCGTACAGGGTCCTAAACAAACGATCAAGAAGGATTGAAGAGACATACTATGTGACCTTCGACGATAGCTATGTCAAGAAGCTACAGGCCATAGATGACACTGCCAGGGAAATCTTTCCTCAAACTGGTCAAGTCACAGTCTCAATCGCCAATATGTACGAGAACTTTCTGGATCTCTTTGACGAGCCGGAAAAAGCTTCTCTCTCAGAAACAGGGGCAGCCGACAACAAAATAGATAATATGCAGCAGATAGTTGAAGATGCTGCAAGAAGAATGCATGAAGAAGAATCGCCCACTGATGAATCTCCAACCAACAATGCATCAGTCGAGGGGGAGCCAAGTACTCAAGTCCAGGGGGAGCCAAGCTCTACCACTTCAACCGAAGGTTCTTCAACAACCAAAGGTACCTCTCCTACCGAAGATCCCTCTCCAAGCGAAGGTGCTTCAACGCCTGAAAATCCAACACCACAAGAAACCCCTGAACCTCATGTTTCTCAAGACTCATCAATTGAGGGGGAGCATGATGATATGACGCTTGATTTCGATAGCCAATCTGAGCCAGAAGAGATGATCAACGCCGAACTAGATCCAACCTTCGATCCAAATTACCCTCCTCTTACCAAATGGACCAGAGATCATCCCATCTCTCAAATAGTTGGTGATGTATCTGAAAAGGTTCTGACACGATCTCAACTGAAGGCAAAACAGACATCCTTATTTTCAAAGGTTGAGTTTTGTATGTTTAACTCATTTGTATCAAAAGTTGAACCGAAGACAGTGAATACTGCCCTCGATCACTCTGATTGGGTTCAAGCAATGCAAGACGAACTGAACGAGTTTGAAAGGAACAAAGTTTGGCGTCTCATTCCAACGCCTCCAGATGCTTCAGTTGTTGGTCTTAAATGGGTTTTTAGAAATAAAATGGACAAGGAAGGTAATGTCATAAGGAACAAGGCTCGTCTGGTTGTCAAGGGATACTATCAAGAGGAAGGAATAGATTACGAAGAGACGTTCGCTCCAGTAGCTAGGCTAGAATCTGTTAGAATATTTCTGGCTTATGTTGCTCACAAAAACTTTGAGGTTTTCCAAATGGACGTCAAATGTGCGTTTCTCAATGGAGAACTTGAAGAAACTGTGTATGTGGAGCAACCTCCTGGGTTCGTGAATGAAAAGCATCCAAATCATTGCTACATTCTGGATAAAGCTGTGTACGGCCTCAAACAAGCTCCGAGAGCCTGGTATGAAACGCTTACAAAATTTTTGAAGATGTCCAAATTCAAACAAGGTTCGGTTGACCCAACCTTCTTTCGCAAAAAGGAAGGTAACCACCTTATGATAGTTCAAATTTATGTCGATGACATCATCTTTGGCTCCACGAATCCCAGCTTAACAGCTGAATTCAGAAAGTTGATGGAGACTAAGTTTGAAATGAGCTCAATGGGTCCTATTAACTTTTTCCTTGGTTTAAACATAAGACAGGGACCCGAAGGCATCTTTATCAATCAGGAAGCTTACACGAAGACTCTCCTAGCGAAGTTTGGAATGATGGGAGACTCAAAAGTCAAAGTCCCAATGGCATTCGGCACCAAGCTGACCCCTTCACTAGATAAACCGGCTGTTGACATCACGCTCTATCGTCAAATGATAGGCTCATTGATGTATCTAACTGCTAGCAGGCCTGATATCATGTTTTCTGTGTGTTATTGTGCTCGATTTCAGGCTAACCCACGCGAACCTCACATGCTGGCAGTGAAGAACATCCTACGCTATCTCAAGCGAACCGCCTCCTTAGGTCTATGGTATCCATCCAATTCAGGCTTCTTCGTTCAAGCCTATTCTGATGCTGACCTTGGAGGATGTGGACTCGACCGCAAAAGCACAACTGGTGGCTGTCAATTTCTTGATGGGAAGTTGGTCAGCTGGCAATCCAAGAAACAAACATGTGTGTCGCTGTCTACTGCTGAAGCGGAATACATTGCCGCTGCATCCTGCACATCACAAGTGATTTGGATCCAGAGTCAACTTCGAGACTATGGACTCAATATGAAGAAGATCCCACTATATTGTGACTCTGAAAGTGCAATTAGGATCTGTCATAACCCAGTGCAACACTCTAAAACCAAACACATAGCACTAAGGTATCACTTCATCAAAGATCATGTGGAAGATGGAAATGTCGAAGTTCACTTCGTAAGAACCACTGATCAACTGGCTGATGTCTTTACCAAAGCTCTTCCTGAAGCATCATTCAATAAAATATTGCAAGGGCTCGGTATGATGGAATCAGAGTCAGTACCTCACACTACCTCTCAATCTCAAACGTAAGAAGCGAAACCAACCGAACGTTCGGGTTCGGTTCAACCATCGGACTCGCTCATTACTTCAAAGGTAGTTTTTCTGTGTTGTATATTTCTTGTGCAAAATTTATTTTTCTTTATGTAAAATGTTTTTTTTTTTTTGCATATCTAAACTCCTTGGTTTCTTAAAAATTTTCAAAGACCGGAACCTCAAGAAGGTTCGGGTTTGGTTTTTCAAAATTTTCAAGAACCGAAACCAACCGAAGGTTCGGGTTCGGTTTTTCAAAATTTTCTTGAACCGAAACCAACCGAAGGTTCGGGTTCGGTTTTTCAACTTTTTCCAACCGAAACCAACCGAACGTTCGGGTTCGGTTTTTCAATTTTTTTTTGGGTCTTATTTTTATTTTAACTCTTACTTTTTTTATTACTGTTTTTAATTTTTTTTATTAAAAATTTCAAAAACTTCAAAAATATTTTATTTATTTGTGTGCTCATTCGTTTATGGGGATATATTTGATGACTTACTTAAGTGTCCCTAGAAGCATGCTGCTGTATGTGTCCCAAGCCTCATAAGATTTTGAATAATGGCCTTCATGACCTGGTGTACACAAACCTTGTCTTCCCAATAAGGCTAACTCATTTATTCTAATCGTGAGCTACCTCACTCTTTTCTCGCATGAGTTTAGAGTCTCCTGCTTGGTCATTTTGTTCGCAGCAGAGGTACTGTGTCTTCTTTCACCATCCCCATTACACTTCTCCATAACATTCGCTTCATCACTGTAACCCCTGAGACTCTCAGAAACTACCACTGAGGTTTATGGTTACACAACATCTGTGTTTATGATCTTAGCTTCGTGCCACTACGAGCTGAGTGAAACCCAAAATTCAACACCAATGAATTGACGGTGACCAATTAACTTGATCAAGTTTTCACCAATGAATTGATGAATGTACCTTCATGAAATCTCAATTTTTTTCTGATTCCAATGAAATTGTTACACACCATAACATTTCTTCCCATGGGATCCTGTTATAATTTTATTTTATCTGAGATTTTATACTTATCCAAGTCACTTAAAAATCAACTCTAACCTACTTGTTCAACAGACTACACCGGTCTCACAAGTACTTTGTTCACATTCGTTCTTATATCAAGAATTGAATTGTTGAATCAAAGCGTAACCACCCTTAATTAGCCTTATTAAAAGAAGCCTTTCAACATTTATTAATAAATGTTTGATCGTAATTCAACGGGATTCCACACTAACACTTTGAGGTCTCTCTTGATCTTGAAGGAAGAGATTCGTGCCCGGGATCATCAGTTTCGTGTCATAATTGACATCACAGATTATCCCAAAAAGAGTTGCTTTATTTCCTTATCTTTTACACTCTTTGCACGAAAATCCTAGATTTTCAAAATTCCGTTACTAATTATTTTACAGGCTGGTTTATTACTGAGGGATTACTAATGAAGTTGTGGCCAAAAATTCGCCACGTGGGTCCTAAATTGAATACAGCTGATTAAAAAAGGGAAAAGACAAAAAGTTGCTGACGCGGCGGAAGTTCAAAGGATAGAAATTCAAACGACGGTAAAAAGGAGGGCGCGTGAATTTGAAGCGGCCGCGCTTTTTCTGACACTTTTGGAAGCGTGTGCAGTATTGAAGCGTCATCCATCTGGCATTAATGGCGCGTGTGGAAATGGAAACGGTTCCTCTCTCTGAACCGGCGCTTATTGGGCGGCGTGATCCTAGGAATCTGACACTCTCTCTCCTACGTGATCATCGCACGTCCCAACTGTCACCAATCAGTCACTCAAAAACCCTTCCGTATTTCCATAAGAGATTTGAATCGATCTTTCTCTCTCCTATCACCTACTATAAAAACCCATCCAGACCACCTTTTACCTCTTTACTGCCCTATAATTTCCAAAGCAAAAATACTTCCAAACTCTCTCCCGGTTATCTTCTTCTCCAACCTGCAACAATGGCTGAATCCTCTTCCGTCCATACTACTTCTCAAATTCTTCCAATCCGTCCTCAGCAATGCCTTGTGATTGATCTGAACCCACTAGCCTATGATCCCTACATGTCGCCGGTTATCGAATGCCTCAAGTACTCCCAGCTTGCTCCGGCATTGTCCAGAATTGCAACGGTGCCAATGGTGGCTCTATCTCAGGTCTATGCGACGGCCTACTACGACAAGGGCGTCGACAGGATATTTTTCGAAGTGGCGGAACACAAAACGTCGATTTCTCGTCCCCGCTTCTGCACCATGCTTGGGTTTGCTGCTGACCCATCGCGTGTTCACCCGGAGACGATTCCGGTTGGTATGCTCTACAACATGTTCTACAATATGGGCTACACGGAAGTTCTTACCTCCGTCGCCAGGTTCAAGAAGTCATGCCTACCGCCCCTGTGGAATGGGTTATTTACAGTTCTCTTCAAGGGACTGTCTGAGAGGAGCTCAGGATCGGACGGGGCCAGTCGTCTTTTCCTGTCAATTATGTATGGGGTGTACAACGGGATCAACCTCGATTATGGGTTTGTCCTTTGGCAACAACTGATTCAGAGCCTTTCTTCCACTTCTCGCCACTCTGAAGTGTCGCTGGCCCGGTTCTGGATCTTGATCACAAGATGGGCCATGGACAGGTTTGAGGTCCCAACTGCTGACGGTGCACCGATGTCTTCTGTTGGTACGTTCCATACCAAGAAGATCATCGTATCCGATGCATCCAAATTCTCCTTCATTGGCTCTATCCCGGAGTCGATGTATGGTAGTGTGCCATCAGACAGCAGTATGATCAAGGCGATCAAGGAGTTAGGGCCATCTGGTCCGAGGGAACTGACACCGGACATGCTGCGATCAATTCATGATGCCGACAAACCGGTGGCCAGGGGTAAGAAGGCAGACAAGGGGAAGAAACCATCCAAAGCCCCAAAACCTTCTCCCAAGAAGCGCAAACAACCGAAGGCTGCTTCGTCACCACAACCGAAAAGGAGGAAGACCCAACAAAAGCGAAAGCTAGTCCTTCCCTCCTCATCAAGTGAATCCGAAGGTGAGAGTTCGGACACTGAGGGATCACAAGGAGATGAATCTCCTCTACGAGGCAACACACCCCCTCGGTCCCCAACCCCGGAGATGGAACTTCACCAATCACCAGTTCCTTCCCCTCCACCCACAATACCTATTTCCATTCCCACCATAACCCCTACTATACCACCAACCTCATTCCCTATACCTCCACCCATATTCACCACATCAACCGAAACACCACCTGTAACCGAAACCCCTCCCATAACCGAACCTCCACAAACCGAAACCCATATACCACCACCGCCCGAAACTAACCCCCCACCCACTCAACCTGAACCAACCAAACCCACAACACCCCCTGCTTCACCACCACCTCAATCTCCAGAAGACGCCTCCGATGGCGATGATCAATTCCTTGGTGGTGATCACATGAACTTTGATTCGGTCTACTATAGTCCGTTTCAAGTTCAGAGTGATGAGGAGGATGATGCTCCAGTGACAAAGAAGCATCTCCGCGATCTTAACGAGAAGGTTGATCAACTTCTCGCCTCCTCCTCCAACCAGCAGTCATCCCTATCTGAAGCTGCCCTTCAGAAGATAGTTGATGCCTTCTCCAGGGCTCAACATGACTCAGTGGCCTCAGCTACTGCCGCGATAGACGCCTCCACCCGAGCCTGTGAGGCTGCGACCGAAAAAGTCGATAAACTATTCTCCGACGCTTCTGACCTGCTGAAGTCTCTGCAGGAAAGCGCCAATGCCACAAAGACAACTCTGGAACCGATTGTTCAGCAATTGGCCAAGTTCGTCTCAACGGAGTTGACTTCGTTCGCTACCCTCCGACAAAATATCATCGACGACAACTCGGCACTCCGTGCCTCCATCGATGCCCGTCTGGCAAAACTACAAGAGGATCTTGCGGCAGAGAACTCTCTGATGGACGTTCTGGCAAGTAAAACAACTGCCCTAAAGGTCAAGAGCACGCAGCTTTCCAACTCTGAACAACAATTGGAAGCTCTTCGATCCGAGAGGGAAGTCATCAAGACGTGTGTTTCGGATGTCCACGCGGCTCTATCCAACATCCTGGAAGCACACGACCCCATCCTTAATCATTTGGTGAGGCGCACCCTCGCTGAAAAGCTCTCCCCGGCCATGGACCTCTTAAGCAAAATTGAAGGCCTTCCGAGTTTCGTGTCCATTCTGAAACAAGGGGGAGAAGATAAGAAAGGATCGAAACCACCTCTGTCCTCCAAAGCTACTCACACAACCGAACCACCCCCAACTGGTCATGCCTCGGGTTCGGGTGTGAAGGAAAAGGGCAAACACATAGCAGAGGATGGAGATGAAGATGAAGATGAAGACAAGGAGACCATTGCGGACATGTTAAAAAGAAAGAACAGTCGCAATGCTGAAGATGATGCCAGTCGTGTGGCGCGTGAGGCTGAAGAAGCCGAACGAAAGCAAAAAGAAGCCCACGATCTCCTTGAGAGCCGAAAGTTGCTCTTCCCTGCCTGGACCAGGGATCGTTTGATAAAAGAGGCCATAGAGACTCCAAGCATACTATGGCTCGAGCCGGTGATATCGTTCGACTGCAACAACACCATCGATTCGCAGTTCGATATGCCACTGACTCGAAAGGCGTTCATCTTCCACGCCTTCTCCAACATCTTTGAAGTCCCGCATCCGAACGATGAGCTTGACAGGGAGCTCATTGACTTCTACCTGGAGGCCGCTCGCCCTCAATACCTTACATGGAGCGCCCAGAAGATTGTCAATGTTCGGGTGATGAAGCCTTTTGCCGTGGGGAGATTCACAAACGTCAAGTTCAAGCTTATCCGAGGATCTGCAAGAACTGCTCACATGATCTCTCTGGCGGATCTGCCCAATCTGAACCCTCATGATTGGATAGTCTTGTACAATATCCTGCTGACAAACGAAGCCGAATATGGTCCCATCTTAGACCATGTCAAAAGGATGCTGGCATGCTATATCATGGAGGTGGCCCTAATGGATCAGGAGGTTGCCACAGTTTTTAAGAAGAAACCGAAAGTCAAGCCTGTGGGATCGGCCAGTGATCTGAATCAAATGCAAATGGGCAAGATAGATTCGAGGCGAAACTCTGTAATGTTCACTAGAGCCGAAGGACAGAAATGTCTCTTCGCTTTAGCTGACAAACATCTTTACACTACAACTTGCTTGGAGCACATCTTATTCATCATCAAGCAGTGTAAAGACAATTCGGCTGATGATATCAAGTACTTCAATGATATGATCAATTGGTACATCCGGTTTAGACAGACTATCCTTTCCATAACCAAGTGTCTGTTTAGTACCATGAAGAAGAAGGTACCAGCTTCAGCCGCCGGCCCAAGTAGGAAGTGAAAGTCTCGCTCCAAATTGACGCAAAGGGGGAGATTGTTGGGCTGAAAAGAGTTTTGATGTTGCGTCTTTTGGGCTCGTTAGATTAGCCTTTTATTCTCCGGTTTGGGCCTGTCCAACCGAGAGCCTTTTATGTATTGTATATAAGTTAAATGCTTGCATGCATATTAGGTTAAGATTCTAGAGGTTATCGATACAGCGATAGATCAAGAGTATTATATTTTTCTGTAATCGTTCTTGTAATCTTCTAATCCTTTACAGTTGATGTTCTTAATCGAGCTCTTCTAAGGATTTTATTTAATCATTCGACACGTTTGATTCAAGCTGTTTGTTCTTATTATTGCGTTTTTAACTGTTTTATATTCATATACTTGTTCAAGATCTAATCGATCTTTGTAGATTAAAAGTTGTTTTTAATCCCATCATACACCATGGCTAATATTTTGCTTAGATGTATGATATGCAATTAGCTTGGTTATCAAATAAATAAAAATGAGGTGATTTAGTTTCATTCAAATTTTTATTTTTTATTATTATTTTTTTTATTTGAAGTTTGGGCTGAGAATTTGGCTAAGAGAAATGGGATTGAAGAAATTTGGGCCTTCTCTTGCCTTTTTCGAATTTATGAAGCCCAAAAATAAACTTTCGGCCCATTGGGCCCTTAGGAGGGTTGACGGCCCAATGAAGTCCACTTTAAAGGGTTTAAGGCCCACTAGGGCTATTGGAATTGTTATGGCCCAACTTGGCCCACTAGGAACAAAATGAACCATTTTAGGCCCACATGGCCCAAAAATGTTAAGTTTTATGAGTGTGGGTCCATTTAGAGCCCAATTAGGGTTCCTATGTAACACTCTAAAAATTTCAACCAATTTAAACTTTTCAAAAACAACCCAATTTCATAAGGTTATTACAAAAAGGTTTTCAATAAAATTATTTATCAGAGTCTTCCCAGAACCATATCATAAAACATAGTCATGAGGAGCGGTACGATCACGCCTTTGCCTTGCCACGGTCTCCTGAAGAACCTGGAAACATTTAAACCACAACTGTAAGCCCGAAAGCTTAGTGAGATACCCCAAGATACTAACCACATATACCATACACATAACATGCCATATCATAACAGAACACAGAACAACCATGCACTTCGGGTCTACTGTGTGACTGGTCCGCCCTATCGAGCCTTCAGTCCACCTGGTCCACCCTCCAAGTCTAGCCATATACATTGAGTCTACAATGTGGTTGGTCCACCCGCACCGGGCCTTCAACCCACCTGGTCCACTCTCTGAGTCTACAGTATGACTGGTCCGCCCGCACTGGGCCTTTTCAGTCGGCCTGGTCCACTCTCTGAGCCTCGGCATGTCTGGTCCGCCCTCGCGGGGCCTACAGCACAACCGGACCACTTGCTGGGCCTTCGGAATATCCGGCCCACCCTGGGTATGTTGGCCTACAGCACAAAGCAGGACCCGCCTTGTGACAACCCGAAAAACTCCTCGCATGCATTCTTCAATTCTTTCCAATATTAGACTTATTTTACTATATAGTAGTACCCTTTAGAGTCTAATGAAGCGTTCTAAATGTGATATAATCAAGGTAGGAGTGTTAAAAAGGGTTAACTCAAAGTGTAGGAATCAAAAACCGGGCCAAACACTCCAACACATGGAGTGTGCGGCTACACACTTGAGTGTGCGGCCACACCCTCTTGTTTGCGGCCTCACACCCTCCCAACCGCACACTCCACCTATATATGCCACACTTAGATCATTCTTGAACCCTTCCTTCACTTCTTCAAGCATAGAACACGAAAATCCTCTCAAGTATCATCCATTCTCCTTGAAGATCTTCATAAAAGGTACCAAGAACACCAAGAACACCAAGATCTTCATCTGGCCGCACACATGGCAGCACACACCACCTGGCAGCACACATGGCCGCACACAGGGCCGCATACATGTGCTGGCAGCACACTAGGCCGCACACCTGGCCGCACACACACACATAGTGTGTATTTTGGCCATACACCCTCTTGTATAGCCTTATAAACCCTCACACAATCATATATGATTATAACACTTCATTATAAGTGTTTACTAGTCCCTAAGGTGGTCCCAAAATCATCAATTAGTTGTTCATAACACTAATTAAATCCATATATGTACCAATATATGCTAAATAGGATTCGCGTGTGTACTCAAGTCACCACTTGGCACCTAGCGTCTAATCCAACATTGTCATCAGAACCACTCACTACAGGTGAGTTTATACCCCTTTAATTAACCTTTGAAATACTTTTAAATGTTTTAAATGCTTTTATGGGGGGGAATACAAGTTGAATACTTATAGTTATTACATCAATCACATGTGATTAATAACTACAAAACCAATGATTTCATCACTGTTTCAAAATGTTTATCAATCTGTTTTACTTCAAAATGTTTTACAAACTCTTTTACTTATCAAATACTTTTATTTAAACTTTATTATACTTCTTATAAATTGCGTGTCCATATATGCATAGATATATAAGAAATGTTTAAAAGGCTTAGGAAGGTCATCCACCCTATTTCCTTTTCCTCGATTTGGATATGGTCTGGTGGGATGTCGGGTAGCCGTCCGAGGGTCATTTCAATATTAATTATATATCATATGTGCGTATATAGACATAAAAGTACTTCTATATTCATGTGTATCAGTTACATCATCAGTAAGTTACCATCGGGGTAACACAGGATCATACGTCTACAAATTCTAGATCAATGAGTCAGTTCATTCATGAGTCAATACTTATTAACTATGAGAACATATACATTGCTTTACTATGAGAACATTTACAACCTATACTAGAAAGGGAACATACACAACTATACTAGTACGAGAACATATACAACAATACTAGAACAAGTAACATTACATTACCTATACATAAATACGTTTACAATTGTGATCCACTGTATCGGGCATGCCTTAAATGTCATAGCCCGAGTTGTAACCAGAATCTCTTGGAGGGAGAGCGTGAGTTTGCGTATAGATCTATACTGGATTGACTATCCTACACCTTGCTGCTAGCTACAGTCGGACCTGCAGGTCTGCGGGTGCCAAACGTCATACCTTTTTACGACCTACATTTGTCGTTGTTACTCAGTCGATAGTATGGTACAATTAATCACATAATACCTTAATATAAATCCGGTTTAAGGTAGTTAGTACAGTAGTAGTTCCTATAATACAACACTACAGTACTACATTAATTTACCCATTACATACATTTAGTGATTATTTCACTTAAACATTAATGTACAAACTATATTTTGTGAATGATAGTTACACTTGGGAAATTACACACTTTTACAACAAACGAGCATATAAACCAGTTAAGCCTTGGTAGAAGGCTACTTTAATAGAAAATATAGGTTTTTCTGAGAGATTCAAACTTTTACAAACACTTACAAACATTTTACAAACTTACACTTGAGACATGTTCAAACGTTTTGATAACAAACACCGACACTAAAATACTTATGAACTCACCAGCTTAATGCTGATACTCGCTTTCAAAATAACTTGTATTCTCAGGTCATCAGTAGACAGGTACCGAGACCAGCTTTTGAGAAGATGGAGCGCATCCAAGACTCATCTTATTATTTTGATTTACATTATATTTTTGGTGTCTAAAACTGTACAGAACATGCTTGTATTAAAATTATATATTTAATGCAATGGATGATGTTGTTTGCTTGTTTACTACTATTGTGTTGTGATACATTACATGACGTCCTCCGCCCCAAAACGTTTCCGCCGTTCTCGGTTTTGGGGTGTGACACGCCTCAACCCAACCCCCGTCAACCAACCATGTGCACATAAACATATAATCATATAACAATTAATCACCAATCAACCGATCTAGCAGATCACATAACATAACATCATCCTAACCAGGATGCCGACCTAACCAGTCACTAGCATATACCATCCTAACTACCAGGATGCAAACATAACAAAGAAACAACATAACAAGGATACCCGGATTACAATCCGATAAAGGGTCGGCCTTGGTGCCTTAGACCCTGTCGATATAGTGAGGATAACTCACCTACAACTGTTGACTGAAAAGATAAGACCAAGCTGCTCCGACCACTGACACGATCTCCACCACTAGCCAACACCAAAACACTGAACTCAAAATAAATGCCAACAATTACCAAAATGCCCCTAGAAGTCAACTGGTCAACTCTTGGTCAAATTCAACGTCAACTCTCCTGCCTGACTCTACTCGCCGAGTCACCCCGCTGACTCGTCAAGTTCCCTTGCTCTGAAACTCCCAAATCACGACTCAACTCACCGAGTCACCCCGAGACTCGCCGAGTTCCACAACTCTGAGTCCCCTCGCACTCAACTCACTGAGTCATCCCTTGACTCACCGATTCATGGCTTAACCAGAATATGTTAGGACCTCACGACCAGACTCGCCGAGTCCGAGAATAGACTCGCCGAGTCCAAGGCCATCTTCAACCAACTCGCCGATTTGTTCTTCCAACTCGCCGAGTTCCTGCCTATCTTCATGCAACTCGCCGAGTACACCCTTGTGACTCGCCGAGTACCCCTAGGTCTTAATCCATACAGAGGCTTTACAGGCCATGCAGATGATCCAAACAATAGATCCACCCTTCTACAAACCATCCATCACGAAAAGTGGCAAACTTTACATGAATCCAAAGAGATCTAAGCATATAACACGCTAGGGTTAGGGTTTGGGACAAGATGGCTTCACCAATCACTCAAGAATAAGGACTTTTATGCACTCTAGACCTTCTCCATTCCAGATCTGAGGTAGCAACCTCAGATCTAAACTCCAAACTCAAAATATCACAAGATATGCTTTCCAAAAACTCCAAAATGATGAATCTAGATGAATAACATCCCAAGCAACGAAATAATACCTCAAAAGAAAGCTCCAACAGAAGAGTAATCCAAATCCTTGCAAAGCCCCTTGCTCGAAGCCTCTTAGCCTTCAAAGATCTCTTCCACAAACACTCCTTCAAGGCCCAAATGCTCTCTAATTCACTCACAACGAATATTAGGGTTTCTGGACTTCAAGGGAGAGTAAAGAGGCTGGGGAGAGGGCATTATGTCCTTTATATAGGGCTCATCCCCCGGAATTAGGGTTTTCTCTACACAGCACCAACTCGCCGAGTCCATCCACCGACTCGCCGAGTTGGCCACTTAACACGCGACCAGAATCGCGACCCTACTCGCCGAGTCCAACCATGGACTCGTCGAGTTGACCATTCACATTTTCACTTTGAACCCTGAACTTGCACTCCTGAACTCGGGATGTTACATCCTAGGCCCAAGATAGTCAAGTTGAAGGTTTATTGGTCCATTAGGGCACTAAGAGAATCCTAGCTCATATAAATCTTGAACCAGGATTTTTAGGGTTTTCAACTCATGATTGCCTATTTGAAATGCTTTGTATAGAGTTTTGAGCTTCACATGTGATCCTTGATTAAGTTTGTTGTCATTGAATAAGCATAGTGCATAGTATCAAATTAGAGTTACAGGTATTACAATATATAATGTTTATAGGAGCACAAAATGTCCTAGCTAGAATGCTAGTTGTGACACCAATTTAGAAAATTGGGTCATTGGTGGGCCACTAGTGGGCTTGGAAAGACTATCTAGAATTGGGCCTTTCATGTTATGGATTTGGGGCCTAGGTCATGGACTGGATTAGATTGTAACGCCTGTGTTTCCGGGCTTGCCGTTTTTAGCAATATAATAGTCTAGGTTAACCTTTGTAACCCGTTTTGAAATAATAAGAATGTATTATTTGAGTATTATGTGTTTTGTGCTTAATTGCTTAATTACGTGGTTTGATTAATTAAGAATAAAAATAAGCGTCAAAATTTAAGTGTAAAATAAACTTAATATCTTTGGTTAATGTTGTAGTAGTCGAAACGAGGTTTCCGAATATATAAAGAACGCCCAAATCTGACTTCGTATGAGGAAGTTATGATTTATCGAAGTTCCGGCTTAGCAGTATACAGCCTGTTTTACTCGATTTGAGATCGAGCGGTTGTTAGCCGAAGCAATCTAAATGAGAATCGAAGATCTCATTGTTGGTATTGAAACAATAAAAAGTTAGGCGAGAACGGACGTCAAACGAAGAAGTTATGAAATTATAACGAAAGTTTCTGTCGCGGCCTATTAAAAATAATTAATAAAAATAAAGTCAAAATTAGCCGACGGAGTCTAAACGAAAGTCGTAGAGCATGGTCTCACCTTTCCGTGGATATAAAGAACGTCGAAAACGGAGTTCGTATGAAGAAGTTATGAATTTCCGAAGTTTATTAATCATTTAGTAATTAAATTTAATTATAAATCGAAAGTATTATCCGAAGCCGTGTCACCGGTGTAATCCGGAGTACGCCCCGCGTACGAGGTTACGCTATCGCGTAACTCCGATAGTGTCGACACTTCGGATGACGCATGCAATGACGATTTCGGACGCGTACGCGCTGCGTACGCCTGTACGCCCCGCGTACTCCGAGGCTCCAGCCTCTATATAAAGGATCCGAAGGCAGCCTCATTTGTTGTTCAATTTCTTCTCTTCTCTCTAGTCTTTTGCATCGTTTTTCGTGCCGAAGCTACCCCGAAGCCCCGGTATCATACTCTAGCCCCGAGGCAAGTCCCGAGACCCCGAAGATCCCGAGAAGCGCGGTTCCCGAGTCGAAGCTCTGCCCGCAAGAAGTTCGATTTTCGAGGAGATCTTCCAGATCTGCTGTGGATTACTACTTCTATAAGCCGTAGTGCTGTCGGATCGTCTTCTGATCAAGTGAGTGTGTAGTTATTTCTTCTAATACAATAATACGAAGTATTTTATATAAAAATACGTGTTATGTGTATATATTTGGTTGTGTTATGTGTGAATGAGTATTCACTCTCTTCTATCTTATAGATCTGCTTATTTCTTTATGAGATATGTGTTATGTGTGTGTGCCTCATCTGTTATGTGACATATGTGTTGATTAAAGCATGCTATACAGGTTTTCTTTAAACTACGTATGAAAATATATATTTTATCTACTAATATGTTGGGTAGAACATGGGTAGATAGTTGGTGTGTAATAAACAGATGAGAGGCCTCGATGTTGTTGTTGTTGTTGATCTAGTTATTCAGCGGAGTATGGATAACGACCACGGACTCTTTCTAGACAGTCCAGTGGAACGCTAGCAGGTTCATAACCTGTAGGTGTTGTGAACGATGTGTTCACCGGTGTACTCTATCCCCCTCATGGTTGCCTTTAGGATATCTATTGTTGAGGAAACCCCTTCGCAGTGATGTCCGTCCCGATGAAAATCCTAGATTAGGTCCCTTGAGATAGTTGTTTTAGGGACGTAAAGTGAGGATAACGGGAATGGGTAATCGGGATAGTGATTGGTTGGTGAAATTAAATATAACTTATTTATTGTGGGTTGAAAACCCTATATGCTCACCAGGCTCCCAAGCCTGACCCACTCAGTTTTATTTGTATTACAGGAAGTGGCACAAGGGCGTAAGATGGATGGATCATCTTGTTGTTTTGTTTACAAGTCTGTATATGTATATATTTGTTGAATGACTTGTAATGTTTATCGTTTATGCTTTATGGTCTGTATCGGAACATGACATCCCGAGTTTTGATTATATAATGAAATGCATCTCTTGATGAAATGCTTTGATAAATATTATTTTATCATGTTTTGTTTTGGGAACAAATTCCGCAACTCTTTCAAATAAAAAGGATTTACTCTGAAAATATTTAAAAGCATAAATGAAAATCGGTCTTTTCTGGCCGAGATTTTGGGGATGTCACAGTTGGTATCAGAGCATTAGTTTAAGCGAACTAGGAATTTGTAGGATTTCTAGACTTAAACTTAGAATGCTAAGTGGAATTTTGAGATGTGTGTCTGTTGGATTTTAGACACGAGCACTGGTTTATTTTAGGAAAGTTGCCTAAAATGCTTTTATGTGCTAAATGTTATATGTTGCCATATATGATATTATTTGTTCGGATCTACGGTTTGTTGCCAACCGGATCTGAAGGTTTATGTGTTTAGGATTCTAAGCGTATGTATACGATATTAGAACTAGCATGTAATCGTTTGGAGTAATAAGGTGAAATTATTCGGTGTGTAGATCAAAATGGTGAGAACGAGGAGTGGCGTTGGAAACGCAGATGAAAACAGGAATCAACCGCCAGTGATTGAGCAAATACCTGTTGTAGCAGCAGCACCAGAACCAATAACAATGGCTGCGGTGCAAGCCATGATTCGGGCTATGCTAGCCGAACAAAGGGAGGAGATGCGACAAATGTTGCATAATAATAGGGATGAACCTATCATACCTATTGAGGAACCGGAATTGATTCCCGAGCAATCGGAGGAAGGGAACAATAGTCGCATGGTGAGTCAAGTTGGGACTCAAGAGGAACGAAGGAACGATCCGGAAAGGAGAAACAACAAGGATGGGCGTATGTACAAGAATTTCTTGGGCGCCAAACCGCCAAGTCTTTCTGGGAGCCCAAAGCCTGTTGAGATAATGGATTGGATCTCCGAAATGGAGATGGTATTTGAAAGTTGCGACTGTAGCAACAAACAGAAGATCGTCTTTGCGGTTAGACAACTGAAGACTGGAGTCTTGAGTTGGTGGAAGTTGTTGGCAGATACTATGCCACAAGGAGAAGCCCTGAAAATGTCATGGGAGGAGTTCTTGGAACAGTTAAGGGTGCAGTATTGTTCGGAGATAGATCTGATTGATCTGAACAATGAGTTTCAAAACTTAAAGAAGGGGAAGATGAGCATAGATGACTATGCTACTGCATTTACTGAGAAGATGAAGTTGTTTCCGTACCTAGTGCCAACGGAACTCTCCAAGATTGAGAGGTTTGCTAATGGACTGCCTGCTGACTTTGGTCCGACAGTCAAAATGGCAACCACTCTGAAAACCGCTGTACGTGCAGCTAAGAATGTGGAGGCCCAGCAGAAGGAAAAGGGTCTGGAAAGGATAGATGTTGGAGAAAAGAGGAAGTTCGATGGAACTTCAGGATCCAACAAGAAAAACAAGTTCTCGAAGTCTGGTTCGAGGGGAGGTGGAGGTGAGGCGAAATGGTGCGACAAATGTAAGAAGAAGCATCATGGAAGATGTGAGGTGGCGAACACATGCTACAAGTGTGGAAAGCCAGGGCACTATGCCAATGAGTGTAACCTCACAAAGAAAGTTTGCTATGGTTGTGGTGAGGAGGGTCATATGTCGAAAGACTGCCCGAAGAAGAAGGAGGCAGCTAGACCCAACATTCCGCCAAAGCCAAAGGCGAGAGCATTCCAGATGACACTGGAAGCTGCTAAAGATGAAGCTGATGTCGCTTCAGGTACCTTTCTCGTTAACGAATTGTCTGCCCAAATTTTATTTGATTCTGGAGCCAACTACTCCTTTATATCGCATGAATTTGGTAGAAAGCTAGCTTTGCCTGTTGTTAGACTAGATAATGCCTTATTAGTCGAAGTTGCTAGTGGCAAGTTTGTACCTGTTAGCTATCGCATGAAAAACATCTTAATTGATCTGAATGGGAATAAGTTCCACGAGGAATTATTGCCTATCGAACTTAATGGTTTCGACATCGTATTGGGAATGGATTGGCTTAGCGCCAACGACGCCGAAATTTTATGCAAGAAGAAAATAGTCAAAGTAAACCCGCCTGGGAAAGATTCGTTTATGGTGTATGGAGATAAACGCAGAGTAAATTCTGGAATCATTTCGTTGATGAAAGCCAGAAAATATTTGACCAAGGGGTGTACATCGTATTTAGCATTCGTGATTGATGCTAAGAAGGAAAAGAAGGTGATGCAGAATATTCCAGTTGTGTGTGATTATCCGGAAGTATTTCCCGAAGATCTTCCTGGATTGCCGCCTGATCGACAAGTGGAATTCCGTATTGACTTGTTGCCAGGAACAACGCCAATTGCGAAAGCACCTTATCGATTAGCACCGACGGAGATGAAGGAGCTAATGATGCAACTTCAGGAGTTATTGGACAAAGGTTTCATTAGACCTAGTTCATCGCCCTGGGGAGCTCCGGTGTTATTTGTAAAGAAGAAAGATGGAAGTATGAGAATGTGCATCGATTACAGAGAGCTGAACAAGGCAACAATAAAGAATAGATATCCGTTGCCGAGGATTGATGACCTGTTTGATCAATTGCAAGGTTCGAGCTATTTCTCGAAGATTGATCTTAGGTCAGGATATCATCAGCTAAAAGTAAGAGAGCAAGATATCGAGAAGACTGCATTCAGAACTAGATATGGACACTACGAGTTCTTGGTTATGTCGTTTGGACTAACCAATGCTCCAGCAGCGTTCATGGATTTGATGAATAGGGTTTGTAACCCGTTCCTTGATAAATCCGTGATAGTGTTCATAGACGACATTCTGATTTACTCGAAAAGCCAGGAGGAGCATGGCAGACACTTGCGAGAAGTGTTAGAAGTCTTGAAGAAGGAGAAGCTGTATGCTAAGTTCTCCAAATGTGATTTTTGGATTCGTGAAGTCCAATTCTTGGGTCACGTGGTCAACCAAGAAGGGATAATGGTTGATCCAGCGAAGATCGAAGCTGTGACGAAGTGGGAACAACCGAAGAGTCCCACGGAGATTCGAAGCTTTTTAGGATTAGCCGGATATTACCGAAGGTTTATCCAAGGCTTTTCTTCGATCGCTAGTCCATTGTCAGCTTTGACCCACAAAGGAGCTACTTATGCTTGGGGTGAGAAGCATAAGGAAGCATTTGAGAAGCTAAAGGAGAAGCTATGCGAGGCACCGATACTTTCTCTACCCGATGGAGTTGAAGACTTCGCTGTCTATAGCGATGCGTCTGGGGTTGGATTGGGTTGTGTTTTGACCCAAAGAGAAAAGGTGATAGCATATGCGTCTCGACAGCTGAAAGAGCATGAAAAGAATTACCCGACTCATGATTTGGAGTTGGCAGCGGTAGTTTTCGCTCTGAAAATATGGAGGCATTACCTCTATGGCACGAAGTGCAAACTTTTCACTGATCATAAGAGTCTCCAATACCTCTTTAATCAGAAAGAATTGAATATGAGGCAACGACGCTGGCTAGAATTACTTAAAGACTATGACTGCGAGATACTTTACCACCCCGGTAAAGCTAATGTTGTTGCTGATGCTCTCAGTCGGAAAGTCAATCCCGAAAGGAAAAGGCCAAGAGCGTTGAGAATTGAAGTTGTCTCAACTATTTTGGAAAGTATAAAGAAAGCTCAGAGCGAAGCTTCTGAGAAGATGACAGAAAGGAGGAACGTTTGGGCAAAACGTTGGTGTTCGGTGTAAACAGTCATGGACTGAAGGTGTTCCAAGATCGGATTTGGATACCTAAGACAGGAGGAGTCAGAGATCTTCTGATGGAAGAAGCTCACAAGACCATGTACTCGATTCATCCGGGTAGCACTAAAATGTATAGGGACCTGAAACCCTACTACTGGTGGCCGACGATGAAGCTTGATGTTGCAAAGTATGTGGCCGAGTGTGTGACTTGTGCGAGAGTCAAGACACAACATCAGAAACCGTACGGGAGTTTAGAACCTTTGCCTGTGCCTATGGGTAAGTGGGAAGACATTGCTATGGATTTTGTCACTAAACTGCCCAGAACAAAGAATGGTCACGACATGATTTGGGTGGTCGTTGATCGATTCACTAAGAGTGCGCATTTCATAGCGGCCAGGGAGAAATGGTCTATGGAGAAGCTTGCGAATTCTTACGTGAAGGAAATTGTGAGGCTTCACGGTGTTCCGTTAACGATTGTGTCGGATCGTGATAGCCGTTTCACATCGAGGTTTTGGAAAAGTCTACAAGAGGAATTGGGTACCAAGTTGTGTTTAAGTACAGCTTACCATCCACAGACTGATGGTCAGAGCGAACGAACGATACAAACACTTGAAGATATGCTGAGAGCATGTACTCTGGAATTCCTAGGTAATTGGGATGAACATTTACCGTTGGTAGAATTTTCCTATAATAATAGTTTCCACTCGAGCATTAAGATGGCACCTTACCAAGCTTTGTATGGACAGAAGTGTCGTACGCCGTCTTGTTGGCTTGAGGCTGGGGAAAAGCAGTTTATGGGACCGGAGTTGGTTCATCAAACTGCTGAAAAGTTGAAAATAATTAGGGAAAGAATGTTAGCGGCTCAGGATCGTCAAAAGAGCTATGCTGACAAGAAGCGGAGACCGATAACTTTTGAGGTTGGGGATTCGGTTTTGCTTAAAGTCTCGCCGTGGAAGGGACTTATAAGATTTGGTAAAAGGGGAAAGTTGAGTCCAAGGTTTATTGGACCGTTTAAAGTTCTTCAGAGGATTGGGAACCAAGCTTACAAGCTCGAATTACCCGAAGAACTGAATGGAATTCACAACACTTTTCATGTGTGTTATTTGAGGAAGTTCACGGGAGAAGTTCCCGACATAATTCCAATTTCTGAATTGAGAATTGATGAGAACAAAAGGTTGATTGAAGAACCAGAGGCAATTGTTGACCGAAAGACTAAGAAATTGCGACGCAAGATGGTTGGGTTAGTGCTTGTCCGATGGAAACACACGAATGGGCCGAATCTCACCTGGGAGACGGAGAGTGACATGATGGGTCGCTATCCACATTTGTTTGTTGATGTGTGATTCCGGGGACGGAATCATTCTAAGGTGGAGAGAATTGTAACGCCTGTGTTTCCGGGCTTGCCGTTTTTAGCAATATAATAGTCTAGGTTAACCTTTGTAACCCGTTTTGAAATAATAAGAATGTATTATTTGAGTATTATGTGTTTTGTGCTTAATTGCTTAATTACGTGGTTTGATTAATTAAGAATAAAAATAAGCGTCAAAATTTAAGTGTAAAATAAACTTAATATCTTTGGTTAATGTTGTAGTAGTCGAAACGAGGTTTCCGAATATATAAAGAACGCCCAAATCTGACTTCGTATGAGGAAGTTATGATTTATCGAAGTTCCGGCTTAGCAGTATACAGCCTGTTTTACTCGATTTGAGATCGAGCGGTTGTTAGCCGAAGCAATCTAAATGAGAATCGAAGATCTCATTGTTGGTATTGAAACAATAAAAAGTTAGGCGAGAACGGACGTCAAACGAAGAAGTTATGAAATTATAACGAAAGTTTCTGTCGCGGCCTATTAAAAATAATTAATAAAAATAAAGTCAAAATTAGCCGACGGAGTCTAAACGAAAGTCGTAGAGCATGGTCTCACCTTTCCGTGGATATAAAGAACGTCGAAAACGGAGTTCGTATGAAGAAGTTATGAATTTCCGAAGTTTATTAATCATTTAGTAATTAAATTTAATTATAAATCGAAGGTATTATCCGAAGCCGTGTCACCGGTGTAATCCGGAGTACGCCCCGCGTACGAGGTTACGCTATCGCGTAACTCCGATAGTGTCGACACTTCGGATGACGCATGCAATGACGATTTCGGACGCGTACGCGCTGCGTACGCCTGTACGCCCCGCGTACTCCGAGGCTCCAGCCTCTATATAAAGGATCCGAAGGCAGCCTCATTTGTTGTTCAATTTCTTCTCTTCTCTCTAGTCTTTTGCATCGTTTTTCGTGCCGAAGCTACCCCGAAGCCCCGGTATCATACTCTAGCCCCGAGGCAAGTCCCGAGACCCCGAAGATCCCGAGAAGCGCGGTTCCCGAGTCGAAGCTCTGCCCGCAAGAAGTTCGATTTTCGAGGAGATCTTCCAGATCTGCTGTGGATTACTACTTCTATAAGCCGTAGTGCTGTCGGATCGTCTTCTGATCAAGTGAGTGTGTAGTTATTTCTTCTAATACAATAATACGAAGTATTTTATATAAAAATACGTGCTATGTGTATATATTTGGTTGTGTTATGTGTGAATGAGTATTCACTCTCTTCTATCTTATAGATCTGCTTATTTCTTTATGAGATATGTGTTATGTGTGTGTGCCTCATCTGTTATGTGACATATGTGTTGATTAAAGCATGCTATACAGGTTTTCTTTAAACTACGTATGAAAATATATATTTTATCTACTAATATGTTGGGTAGAACATGGGTAGATAGTTGGTGTGTAATAAACAGATGAGAGGCCTCGATGTTGTTGTTGTTGTTGATCTAGTTATTCAGCGGAGTATGGATAACGACCACGGACTCTTTCTAGACAGTCCAGTGGAACGCTAGCAGGTTCATAACCTGTAGGTGTTGTGAACGATGTGTTCACCGGTGTACTCTATCCCCCTCATGGTTGCCTTTAGGATATCTATTGTTGAGGAAACCCCTTCGCAGTGATGTCCGTCCCGATGAAAATCCTAGATTAGGTCCCTTGAGATAGTTGTTTTAGGGACGTAAAGTGAGGATAACGGGAATGGGTAATCGGGATAGTGATTGGTTGGTGAAATTAAATATAACTTATTTATTGTGGGTTGAAAACCCTATATGCTCACCAGGCTCCCAAGCCTGACCCACTCAGTTTTATTTGTATTACAGGAAGTGGCACAAGGGCGTAAGATGGATGGATCATCTTGTTGTTTTGTTTACAAGTCTGTATATGTATATATTTGTTGAATGACTTGTAATGTTTATCGTTTATGCTTTATGGTCTGTATCGGAACATGACATCCCGAGTTTTGATTATATAATGAAATGCATCTCTTGATGAAATGCTTTGATAAATATTATTTTATCATGTTTTGTTTTGGGAACAAATTCCGCAACTCTTTCAAATAAAAAGGATTTACTCTGAAAATATTTAAAAGCATAAATGAAAATCGGTCTTTTCTGGCCGAGATTTTGGGGATGTCACATAGATCAGGGGTAAAAAGGTCATTTTACCCTAAGAAGGATTATTGAGTTTGGACTAAGTGTTATCTTATTCTAATAGCTCCGGGAGTCGTCAGAGCAACCGCTAGAGATTTCTTACCATGAGATTTTGCATTCAACTTTGCGAGGTGAGTTTTCCTCCTATGTGAACAGGTCGAAGGCATTAATGTCGGCCCGTATATTATGTTAGTATGTTCCAGACTAAGGTCCGATATCGGGCAGTGCCCAATGTAGGTTTATATGTTTTCCGGATTTCGATCCGACATCGAGCGGTGCTCGAGGAATGTTTGTATGCTTGATGTCTTTGTGATTCTTGCATGTGTATGTATTGTATGTTTCCGGATTACGGTTTAATGCTGGGCAATGCCCGAGGAATGTTTGTATGTTTCCAGATTACGGTCCAATGCTGAGCAATGCCCGAGGAATGTTTGTATGCTTCTGAATTTCGGTCTGATGTCGGGCGGGCCCGAGGAATGTTTATTTTTTTTGTTATGTGATTATTTATGTGTATTTTTTATATGTTTATATGTATATCGAGCTTTGCTCGATGCCGGGCTGGAACCGATGTCGGGCGGAGCTTGATGCTGGACACTGTCCGATGCCGGACGAGGATCAATGAACGGGCGGGGCCTACTATATGTTTATATGTGATTATGTGATTATGTGTATGGTATGTGGTAGTTTGGGGAGACTCACTAAGCTTCGTGCTTACAGTTTTCAGTTTTGGTTTCAGGTACTTCCAGTAGCAGAGGAAAGAGCTCGGGATGATTGTATTGCACACACCATGATGCTTTAGCATGGGATGTTTACTCTGATATATTTGACAGATGTTTTCGATTAATATATCATTCATGATGTTTCGAGATACTATGACTAATGTTTTGATGAGATTATTTTGATAACTATGGTTTTATTTAATAATCAAAAATGAAATTTTTAATCATAATTTTTGGGGATGTTTCACTCGATGATGCACTTATTCGAATATTAAGTGCGGATCAAAACAATAAAAAAATTGACAACCATATACACCAAAATCATTATCCAAATTTGTACAACAATTCTTTTTTTTTGGACCAAAGCATAATCTTTTGACAAATGTTTCTATAATTTTTTTAGACTGTTGGTATGACATCCTGGTACCAAGTTGCTACATCAACATCGAGCTCTCAACGCTGTTGTGGGGATGGTGTTCAAGCCTGCCTTCAACACAATGTGGTGAGGCAAGAAAAACAAAGGAAAAAAGAAAAAGAACGAAAAACATGACAATAAGACACTTTGAGCAGACAACCGGGGATAACACAATGGGAAGGGTGGTGTTCGTTGGTCTTAGCCCCGTTGAGGCCATACAACATCAACTCTCTAAGGTTTTTTGTTTTTTTACCCATATCTACCGGTCTTAGGAAATAAATAAATACATAAATAATCTTTCCTAATAAATAAAAATTATTTTGCCTCTTGTCGATTTCTTATGGGTTTTGACACTTGTTATTTTATACTATTTTTGAAATAAATATTATCTACTTGTTAATTTCTGACTTGTTTCCATTTTTAAAATTAAAATGATATATATATATATATATATATATATATATATATATATATATATATATATATATATATATATATATATATATATATATATAGGAAAAGGGAATATACGGTTGTGATGTATGTATGCTTGGGTATAGAACCCTTCAAAACTACACCGTTTTGTCGAAAAAACCCACCAAATCACGTTCCCAGCTTATACGGGTTTTTTTCCATGCATATCCTTTGTTTCCATCTCTAACTCTGCTAACAATCTTCTCTATTAATTGCTCATCCTAAACCCTAAACCCACTTGTAATCGTAACTCCCATCGTCTGCAATACCAATTCTCCAAGTCGAATCGGCAAATAGCTCACTGTGTACAATCAAATTGATTTAAGGTAAAAACTTTTGTTTCCCAACTGTTCGTTAGTATGATATTTAGAAATACATATATTTATTTTTTGTTTTGGTTTCGTTCATTCGGCCTCAAATGCAATCATCATATAATAATAATAATAATAATAATAATAATAATAATAATAATAATTAGTTTTTTATCATTATCATCACGTTTTATGAATTTTGCAATACATACACAACACATGTAGAGCCAATAATTCCAAAAGCTTCTTGAAAGCGCTTTATGAGTCAAAGCTTCATAAAACCATTAAGTTTTAAATCTTTAGCGGCTCAATGAAAAACATTTCATTCAAATAATAAAATTAGAGCTTTGTGAGACAAAGATGGAAGAAAGTATCGATTATAATAATATGGGCCATAATATTAATTTCGTGTTCAAGAGAAATAATTTCAAACACCAAAATTAGAGAAAAACTAAAATACCAATCCCCTGTTATGTTATTTTGTTGTTAAATTTGAATAAATTAATGAAAGCTTGAATATGATGAATCTGTAACATTTTTTTCAATGAAAGAAAGACAGAAACAAAATTAACCCTCTATAATTGTCAATTTATCAATGTTATACAGTATGAGTTTTTACTAATGGGTGACGCCTTGTGTATCTGGTACAGGACATGCAAAACCACATGAGTTTAGAAGCTCAAGTTGTTGATGATCCATTACAAACAGATACAACCAAAGATGTCGATGAGAATATGAACCTTGGTAGTGATGTATATGAAAGAAATGATGAAAGTATCATGGGAAAGATTTTTGATACACCTCATGATGCGTATGCATTTTATAATCGATATGCTTTTTTACATGGATTTTGTATACGAATTCATTGGGGTTATAAAAATAAGACGACAAATGAGGTTTATCGTAAGATGTATGTTTGCAACAAAGAAGGTTTCAAAAGATTGAAGGCTAATAGTTCACATGGAGATGCAAAAAAACGACGTAGAAATTTAAGGACCGGGTGTAAAGCAATGGTTCATATTTCAAAACGGAAAGATGGGAAATGGTTTGTGGATGTGTTTAATGATAAACACAATCATGCGTTAAGTATTACACCGACAAAAGTAATGAAGCATCGATCGCATGGAAAGTTACATCGTTTATTGGCGTGTAAATCTCTTATGGTAGAACTTGGTCAATCAGGGTTAAAGTCTTCTCAAATCAAAAAGGTTGTTAATGCAATGAAAGCTCCATCGGACATCACTAACGATGTTGTTTTTTGAAGTTATTATAGAGGTGGAAAAGAAAAAGATAATTTGAATTCCTACTAAACTGATGAAATTCAACATATGAGACTTAAAGTTGCTATTTGTTCCTTTAAAATACTTAAATTGGTTATTTGAGACTTTGATTTTACTGCAGTAGCTATGTACTTCATATTTGAGGCCTGGAGCTTATTGTTATTTGAATCGGTGATTTACCATAAAGGATAATGAAATGACATTTTTAATTTGATTACTATCTTTACTTAAGAACCATGGATGTTCTGGTTATATTGAACCTATAATTCCAGCCACTAGCCCTTTGACCTTAGGATAGACTAAATGCCAAAAAAACTAAACACATAGCTTATCAAACATAAAATGGATGGACTAAGTTCCAAAATTACCAACATCGAGGGTTAGAAGCAATTAACTTTCAGTGAATTAATGTTGAATACTTGTGTACTTCTACAATTATAAAAGATATATCGAGATAACAATGTACTTTCAAGACGTCAAATATCCTCATAGTATTGTCAATGAGAGATCAAAATTCGATTTCGTTTTTGAACATGATGTCACTTGTTTGCTATTCCAGACTTACAAACAGCCAGAGACAAAAAAAAAGTGGAAATAATGAACCAGGTTTTATTGAAGTATTAAAACAAATTACAATAGTGAATGTATGAATTCGCTAAACACTATAAGCATTTCTAGGAATGCAATAGATGTCCTGCTAAAATCACAATTTAGATGGAACTTTTGATCTTCTGTTTTCTCTTTCGAAGAACCTTGATGTGTATGTGGGTTTTTTCGTTATAGAGACCGTGTTATACCTGTAAGAAATTTTTTATCTTAAGCCCATCTACTAATTGGTATAATAATCTCCAATTCATCAGTGCTTATTCACTCTTTATGTAGAGGATGCCAAGGACTCCAGATTGATACATTCAATCACTAACTAGTACCAAAAAGGAAGAGGAAGAAAAAGAATCAATAGTATGTCTCATTTTAGATATACATGAGGTTATGTAAAGATACACATGAGTGTTTAATCTCTAACCAAGACTTGTCTCTTTGACATATCATCGAGCACCTCTAGTGCACTCGGTAGATCATCATGTTTTCTAAAGATACTGAAAGCAAATAATGGAAATTCCCTGTGAAAATGTTTGCTAATATATTAGACTTAAATTTCCCAACTTTCCTGCTCAATATCTTCGAATCCAAAAAAGAACCAAGAGGCTTCAAATATTCTCTAATTTTCCTTATCAGTAAATGCCCAAACCGAACCCAATGCACGTGAATTTGGAAATAGATGCAGGTCAAAGAGAAAGGTAGAAGAAAAAAGATGGTGTCAAATTCGAATCAGGTGGTTACTTTGTTGAAATCGAAAAGGGAAATTAGGAAATGATTTGGTTTAAACGGAAAGTAAGAAACTATATTTATTTAACTTTAGGATTTATATCGAAACTACGTAGCTTAGAAGCAAAACAACGTAGTTTTAGAAGTTCTATATCTAATATTACATGCATGACAGCCATATATTCACTTTTCCATATATATATATATATATATATATATATATATATATATATATATATATATATATATATATATATATATATATATATATATAGAGAGAGAGAGAGAGAGAGTTAAATTCAAATGTTTTCACTATCTATTGTGTGCCTGTATTATTGATTTTGGACCAATTATTTTAATTATTTTAAGAAACTAATTAATGCATATTAAATATTGAAGATGTAATTAATACCCATTATATCTTCAACATGTAATATGCATTGATTACTTTCTTAAAATAACCAAAATGATTGGTCCAGAATCAATCATACATGCACACAATAGATAGTAAAAACAAAATAACCTAACTATATATATATATATATATATATATATATATATATATATATATATATATATATATATATATATATATATATATATATATATATATATATATATATATATATATATATATGTAAAATATTAAATATAATATATATATGATATTAACTTGCTATAAATACCTTTATTTTTTATTTTAAAATTTTACATTTAAAAATATACTTACTGTTTATTTTTCAATGTTTAATTTTTTTTAAATAATGTATTACACAGTATTTGTGTAATACACGGGCTCGTAAATAAATAAATAAAAACGTGAAACAGGGTGTAGTTGCTCTGGACACTTTTCCTGCTGACCCTATGGATTTCCCTTCAAAGATCTAGACAACCGTTTACACTACAACAGCATTCAGGTAATCAGAAAGATCAGACTGAGAACGAAAAAAAAAATGAGCAACAACAAGAAATTATTGATAATCGGAGGCACTGGTTACTTGGGTCAGCATCTATTACAATCCTTTTCAGAATCCCAGAAATCAATCGATCTATCAATAGCGTTCACACATCAGTCGTCTTCTCCGCCTAACCTCTTACTTCAATCCCTTCCTCATGCTACCCCCTTTCAAGTTGACTTACAAACGGGTCAGGGGTTTGACTCCATCTCTCACACATTTGGCCAGGTTCTCATTCTCTACCACTAATTCATTGAATCTTATCGTTTATTGTTCATGTTTTGGTTTTAATTTCGTCAGACATACCGCATCCAACTGTAGATATGTAATAATGCAGCTCATTGTTGAATGTTTTCTAAGACTTAGGGATTTCGATTTCATGGATTGGAGAATTGGTGAAAATTCTGTTCAAATTTTAACAAAAATGAGCTTATTTCAATTCCAAATTTCGGTTCCAATGCACCCAATTCAGTTCTCGTTTGATTGTCATGTTATGTTCTTTTGAGATTCTGGAAATGCCTATTTCTATGATGATTTCTGTGCATTATTTTGATGAATTTAATCTGATCATTGTGGAATCTTTATCCTTCAAATTAATTTAATGGAAGTTAACTTGCAATGCAGCCTGATGTTGTAGTCAATTGTGCTGCAATTTCTATACCTCGTGCTTGTGAGACAAATCCTACACTTGCCATGTCCGTTAATATTCCTTCCTCACTTGTAAAATGGTTATCAAGTTTCACTGAAAGCAATACTCTTCTCATTCATCTATCCACCGATCAAGGTAATACAATTGAACCCTATGACCTTTGCTTTTTTTTTTTTCCTCCCAACTAAAATTTATCAAGATTGTGAAATTTGAATTTTGGAATGTAAGGTTAAAATGGTCATTTAGTCTCATTCAGTCAGTCTGGAAAAGAAATAGATTCTGTGACTACAAAACTTTATTGCCCATTTAGTCACTTTACCAATACTTGACTTAACTAGAAAAAAGAAAAAGAAAAAGAAACTAGTTATGTCCCCCATTAAGTCAGAAAAATTCATAATTTTGTCATTTTAATTTGTTTATGTTGATAATAATTTTTTTACCAGTTTATGAAGGGACAAAGTCTTTTTATAAAGAAGACAATGAGACACTTCCAGTGAATGTATATGGGAAGTCGAAAGTGGAAGCTGAAGAATATATTATTGCAAAATGTTCAAACTTTGTGATTTTAAGAAGCAGCATTATTTTTGGACCACAAACTATCTCACCTGTCTCAAAATCACTTCCAGTTCAGGTATATATATATATATATATATATATATATATATATATATATATATATATATATATATATATATATATATTCTTTTTATAACATTAAGTTATATCATTTACACACATACATGCCCCATTTCTCACATAGGGCCCGAAAATACAGACTGTGACTGTGACTGTGACTGTGACTTCTTATCTTTTGTCCCAAACAAAAAAAAAAAGTTAGGACTGGGAGTGAGGGACTAATTCTCAGTCTCTCGTCTGTGCAAAAGACGTAAATGCCCTCATCATAGAAATAGCCCCAAGAAATATTGAAAATCTCTTTTTATGAATGTTCAACTTCAACATATGAAATGCAGTGGATGGATAGTGTTCTTGGCAAAGGGCAAGAAACAGACTTCTTTCATGATGAATTTCGTTGCCCGGTTTATGTGAAGGATGTTGTAAATATTATACAAATATTAACCAACAAATGGATTTCAGGTTACAAATTTCTCATTTTTTTTAATGAAATTCTGTTTGTAGTTATGATTGATTTCTAAGGTCAAACACGTCTAATTTTGCAACTTCATAATGAATGTGGTTTTCGTGATCATATCATATTTAGTAACAAGTACTACACCTAAAAAAGATGGTGTTAAATTTATACTAAAATTTATCTTAAATTTGAATATAAAAGGTTATATATTTGACTACAAAAGTCAAATTGTGCCTCTTTTATATTATATTCCTATTTTGATCAAATACACTACCTAGTTTCTTTTCTTTTTCTCCATTATTGAAAGTAAGATGTTATAATATACATATAAATGAAAGTACATTTCTTTCCTTTAGCCCATAAATAAATGGAGTCAAATTTGTAAAAAGTTACAATTTAATAAGGAAAGCCTCATTACCTAAATTTCTCTATTAACTTGTTCTTTTTGCATTAATTTAGAATAAATAAATAAATAAATAAGACACATACCCATATATAGCTTACCATATTAAGTCATATTTTTTGCATTAAGTCAGAAAGAAACAACACCTAAAATTTGGGATATTTTGGTCAATTTACAGATGGAAAGAAAATGGGATTGCTTCTAAATGTTGGTGGGCCCGATAGGTTATCTCGGGTTCAAATGGCTGAGACTGTGGCTCATGTTAGAGGCTACAACACCTCATTGATCAAACATGTGTCCACGTCATCGGTTAGTTTAACTTAACCCTAGTTAAAAATCAAACTCTCATACGTTTTTTTGTTATAATTTTCAAATTATGGTTTTTTTTTTCTTCAGATTGATCGTGGAGTGAAGTCACCAAGTGACATATCCATGGATATAAGCAAGCTAATTCAAACATTAGATTTTAGACCAATGTCTTTTCAAGATGGTGTCAAGTTGACAATTGAATCAATGAATCCATGACATAAAGTTGTTGGTTTTATAGACTCTACATGGAAAAAAAAATAGTATTATGTTGTTGAAGTAGTGTATGAAATGTTGTATATTAAAACTAGTGAAAGACATTGTAACATGACTAGTGAAAGATGTGTAATAGGAGATAATATATTACATTGGACTGGCATTGGTAAGCGAAAATTACAATTTTTTATCACATCCAAAAGGGTGGGAAAATATTTCGGTATTGATATATTGTTTGAGTAAAAGACGTGTATGCCCTTATCATTATAATTAAAAGTAGCCATAAAAGCTTATACAATATTGTTATGTCCTGATCAGTCTAATAATTGCAGCCTAACATTATAACTAAAAAATTGTTGCTTGTTTTGATATTACGCCAAAACCAAACCGAATTTATTGCACACCTCGTAATTTCTTTCGCAACTTTATAGAAACGATAGTTTGCTTGAAATAAAATATATTGTTAGAAAAGATGGCTTGAAAACTTAATTATCTTTTTTTTTCTACATTTGTAATAAATGTGATTGTGAAATTTGAACATTCATTTTATCATGTTCATAGAGGAAAATATGGTAAATGTGATAGATCCTTGTTTTTGCTCCTATAGTCGAATCGATAATCTTAGTGTTGATATTTAAACATGTCACATATAAATTTTGTTATTTGGATCATACATTTTAATGGTCAATTACATGAAACTCTAGTCAACCATATTTAGTTTTCCGTTCCAAAAAAATAGTCAATTACAAATTTTAGTTACAATTTAAAGGGATCTAATAGGCTTATTTTTGCTTTTCTTTCATCATACGATCATAATTAAGATTTGTTTTTTGGTATGTTTTTAATATGATTGAAGTAACGGCCGACCGACCCTTTTAGGCATGTTTGAGCTTTTGAGAGTTTTTAGGAACTTTAGATTTAACAAAAAAATGTCTAATAAAGTAAAAGCTTCATTTTTAATACGAACTTAAAGGTTTTTCAGAACAAAAAACTCAATCCAAAAGTTATATTAAGTAGTGTTTTTCTTTTGCATATTATAATAAAATTATCAGATCTCCCTTAAAGAAAAACTCATGTTATTTTTATGTTCTTTTATGTAATTTTACACATTTCAAAAGCTTATAACTAATTTTTCAAACAATGTACACAAATAAAAGCTAAATTTTCCGGCTGCAAATAAAAACTATATCGTCCAAATGTCAATGGGTCTGAAAAGTTATTGCAGGTTCAAAGGGTTGAGACTGTGACTCATGTTAGAGGCTACGATCAAACTCATGTCCATATCATCGGTCAATGTAGCTTAACCCTAGTTAAGAATCACACTCATGTTTCTTTTTGTTATAATTTTCAAAATTATGATTTTTGCTTTCAGATTGATCGTGGAGTAAAGTCACCAAGTGCAATATCCATGGATATAAGTAAAGTAATTCAAACATTAGATTTTAGACCATTGTCTTTTAAAAATAGTGTTAATTTGACAATTGAATCAATGAATCCATGACATGAAGTTGTTGGTTTTATATATTATATACATGGAAAAAAATTAGTATTATGTGGTTGTAGATTATGAAATGTTGTATATCAGATATGATTAAAAGTAAAACTACGTTGGTTTTAAGCAGTGTTGCAGAAATTGGCATTGGCGGCCGATTAATCGGCGATTAATCGTTTGGCGGCCTCAAACCGGTTACGATTAGGGTTCTTGGCGGAAATTGGTCAAAATCGGTCAAATTCGGGCTTGGCAGTCCTTGGCGGCCTTGGCGGTCCTCGGCGGTCATAGGCGGGAAATATTCATTTTTAATATAACCAAAATTTCATTTTTAATATAACCAAAATCATAAAACGGAGTATATCATAATAAAACCATGCGTTGCAAATCTCAAAAACCATACTAAAATTACAAATGAGAAAGCGGTGTCATGACTGTATCAAATCATATATAAGATAACCGATCAACTCCCAGGATAAAAACTGTGGCTGTGGTGTGTGCGATGCCATCATCCCGAGCCCTTCCCTTTGCTTGCGGAAGTACCTGAAACCAAAACTGAAACTGTAAGCATGAAGCTTAGTGAGCTCCCCCAAACTACCACATACCACACAATAACATATAAAGCACATACTGGGCCTTGCCCACTGCATCGGACCGAAGTCCGGCTAACCGGGGCCTTGCCCCCTACATCGGACCGAAGTCCGAAGCTGGATGAAACATCGGACCGAAGTCCGAAGCTGACTGGGACCTTCGTCCCCTACATCGAACCGAGTCCGAAGCTGACTAGGACATCGGACCGAAGTCCGAAGCTGACTGAGACATCGGGCCGAAGTCCGAAGCTAACTGGGACCTACGTCCCCTACATCGGACCGGAGTCCGAAGCTGACATCGGACCGAAGTCCGAAGCTGACTGGGACCTTGTCCCCTACATCGGATCGAAGTCCGAAGCTGACTAAACATAGCATAAACATATCATCTAGTATAAACACATAACCCTGTCTGAACCACGAAGGCATCAAACATACTAACTACTACATCGGACTGAGGTCCGAAGCTGACTGCTAGCTAAACGGGCCGGCATTATAGCCTTAGACCCGTTACTACTGGAAGGACACTCACCTCGTGGACTGGCTGCTGTGTGAATGGCTCTAGAAGCTAACTGTTGCTGCTCCGGTATCTCCCCGGCTACAAGGCCATAAACACACTCAATCAAATACTAAACAGAACACTGGGGTAAAATGACTGTTTTACCCTTGGTCAAAGTCAACTCTCCCGGTCAAAGTCAACCCACAGTTGACATGACTCGCCGAGTTGGGCTACCAACTCGCCGAGTCTTCTAATCTCATTTCACAACCCCACTCGTGGCTACTCGTCAAGTATGGCATCGACTCGACGAGTACTCTCTCGATCCAAGAACTCAGACAATCTTCATCCGACTCGCCGAGTCATATGAACAACTCGATGAGTTGCTCTTGAGCTTAAGAAGATTGCCTTGGACTCGCCGAGTTGTATGAACAACTCGCCGAGTCCCTCCATTGCTGAGTCTGCTCTCCGACTCACTGAGCCCACTCTACTACTCACAGGCTTCCACTCGTCATCACTCAAAAGGGGAAAAACGGGGACTCGCGACTCGACTCGCCGAGTTGTTCTTCCGACTCGCCGAGTCGCTTGCATGCAGCAACTCAAAACTCGATTCTGATTGAATCCAGTGTATAAAACTAATAGATTTGGACTCCCTTAACTCGATTAGCACGTAAAGATTCTATATTTACATGCCCATAAGCATCCATGAAGCTAAAATGGCTCAAAAAGCATAATAAAGGCTAGATCTAGGGTTTTCATGCAAGGTAACTTCAAAAAGGCAATAGATATGGGCTCTACAACTCCTAAATGAACAGATCTAAGGATATCTCGACATAATAGGGCATCCATACAATCATAAGGCTTGAGAGAAGCATCAAACTAGATCTAGAAGAGTTCTAATGGAGGTTAAAAGCATAAAACAGGAGGGAATCCGAAGAATACCTCAAAGAACTCTGATTTGCCCTTGGATCTTTGCTCTACACCTCTTCTCCTTGCTCCTTTCTTCTTCTCCTTCTTCAAGCCTTCAAAATTTAACACAAGAACACTTAGATCACTCAAGGATGGATTAGGGTTTTCTCACAGCTTTCTGAGGGTGAAGGAGGCGAGATTGGGGGCTATAAGGTGGATTAAATAGTGAGCAACCCGGGGATTTAGGGTTTCTTCCAGGCAAGCAGACTCGCCGAGTCCCGAATATGGACTCGCCGAGTCGCCGACTAACACGTGCTCGAAATCCCGTCCCTACTCGGCGAGTCAGGCTATGAACTCGCCGAGTCCCTCTTGCAAACTTCTAATTAAATACTATGGAATCATCATACCGGGGACGGGTCGTTACAATTCTCCCCCACTTGGCTCAGACTTCGTCCTCGAAGTCTGCTACGGCTGAATCTGCAAATATCTCCGGGTAGTGCTCTCTCATCTCCTCCTCAGCCTCCCACGTCCACTCAGACCCCTTCCGGTGCTGCCACTGCACTTTCACTAACTGAATTTCCTTGTTCCTCAAGGTCTTTGCCTTCCGGTCCAGAATCGCGACCGGTCTCTCAATATAAATCAGGCTACTATCAACCTGAATATCCTCTATGGGAACAACTGCTGACTCATCCACCAAACACTTCCTCAACTGAGATACATGGAAAGTGTTGTGGATCTGACTAAGCTCCTCAGGAAGATCCAACCGATAAGCAACCCGACCCACCCGGGCCAAAACCCTGAAAGGACCAATAAACCTGGGACCCAACTTGCCCCTCTTCCGGAACCTGATAACACCCTTCCAAGGTGAGACCTTCAGAAGGACCATATCACCCACCCGGAACTCCAAGTCTGAACGCCTCCTATCGGCGTAACTCTTCTGCCGACTCTGCGCAGTCTGCAGTCTACTACGGACCTGCTGGATCAACTCGGTCGTCTTGAGCACCACCTCTGTGCTTCCAATGACTCGCTGACCTACCTTGCCCCAACAAATCGGGGTCCTACACTTCCTCCCATAAAGCATCTCAAAGGGAGGTCGATCAATGCTCGCATGATAACTGTTGTTATACGAAAATTCCGCTAACGGAAGGTACGTATCCCAACTGCCATCGAAGTCTAGAACACATGCCCTGAGCATGTCCTCGAGAGTCTGAATCGTCCTCTCACTCTGCCCGTCCGTCTGAGGGTGGAAAGCGGTGCTGAAATGAAGACGAGTACCCATCTCGTCGTGAAACCGCTTCCAGAATCTGGATGTAAAACGGACATCTCGGTCTGACGCCACCGATACCGGCACTCCATGACGTGCCACGATCTCGCGCACATAGATATTGGCTAACTTTTCTGCCGATATACTCTCCTGGATCGGGATAAAATGAGCACTCTTCGTCAACCGATCCACTACTACCCATATCGAATCCACTCCTCGTGCGGTCCTGGGAAGCTTGGTGACAAAATCCATGGTGATGTCCTCCCATTTCCACACGGGAATGTCTAACGGCTGCATCTTGCTGTGAGGCCTCTGGTGCTCCACCTTGAACTTCCTGAAGGTCAGGCACCTTACCAAGCGACATCCCGTTTCATGCAGGGCCACCAATAATCGGGTCGAAGATCTCTATACATCTTCGTCGCCCCTGGGTGGATAGAAAATCGAGACTTATGAGCCTCATCCATCAACACCTGCCGTACTTTTCCCCAGTACGGTACCCACACTCTCCCATGAAGTGTCAGCAATCCCCGACTGTCATAATCAAACAAAGATGCTCGGCCCACTATCCTCTCACACTTCTGCCTCTCCTCCTTGAGGCCCTCGACCTGAGCCTCCCTGATCCGTTCCAACAACGGAGTAATCACTATCATCCTCAAGCACAAATCTCTGATAGGGGCTGCCGACACTTTACGGCTTAGGGCGTCGGCCACCACGTTGGCCTTCCCTGGATGGTAAAGGATCTCACAATCATAATCCTTCAGCACATCTAACCACCTCCTCTGCCTCATGTTCAGACTCGGCTGATCCATAAGGTACCTCAAACTCTTGTGATCCGTGTAGACAATACAACGGACCCCATAAAGATTATGCCTCCAAATCTTGAGGGCAAACACAACCGCCCCCAGCTCTAAATCATGGGTAGGATAGTTAGCCTCGTGAGGCTTCAACTGTCTCGAGACGTAAGCTATCACATGGCCTCGCTGCATCAACACTGCTCCCATACCTATGATTGAGGCATCACAGTAGACTACGAAGTCCTCTACTCCCTCTGGCAAGGTAAGGATCGGAGCCTCGCACAACCTCTGTCTGAGGGTCTCGAACGCTGCCTGCTGCTCAGGCCCCCAATGAAATACCACCGACTTCTTGGTCAGTCGGGTGAGCGGCACTACTATCTTGGAGAAATCCTGAATGAATCTCCGGTAATACCCTGCCAACCTTAGGAAGCTCCGAATCTCAGATGGAGACTTCGGGACCTCCCACTGCATCACGGCCTCTATCTTGGCCGGATCCACCAAAATACCCTTCTGGTTGACGAGGTGACCAAGGAACTGCACCTCGCGCAACCAGAACTCACACTTGGAGAACTTTGCGAAAAGTCTCTCCCTCCTCAAAACTTCCAGCACCTCCCTCAGGTGCTCCTCGTGCTGCTCCTGCGTCTTGGAATATACCAAGATATCATCTATGAATACTATCACTGACCGATCTAGCATCGGCCTGTACACGCGGTTCATGAGATCCATGAACGCAGCTGGGGCATTTGTGAGCCCAAATGGCATCACCACAAACTCATAATGACCATACCTGGTCCTGAAAGCAGTCTTCTGCACATCCTCATCCCTAACCCGCATCTGATGATACCCGAAGCGTAGATCGATCTTGGAGAACCAAGACGCTCCCTGAAGCTGGTCAAACAAATCATCTATCCTCGGAAGTGGGTAACGGTTCTTCACCGTCACCTTATTCAACTCCCGATAATCTATACACATACGATGCGACCCATCCTTCTTCCTCACAAACAGGATAGGCGCCCCCCAAGGCGAACTGCTCGGCCAGATGAAACCCTTGTCTAGCAGCTCCTGCAGCTGCGTAGACAACTCCTGCATCTCAGGGGGAGCTAGGCGATACGGTGCCTTAGCTATCGGAGCCGCACCAGGAATCAGGTCAATCCCAAACTCAACCTGCCTCTCAGGAGGTATCCCCGGTAAATCCTCGGGAAATACATCCGGGAAGTCTCGCACTATCGGAACATCATCAACTGTCGTCTTGCCCTTCTCCCGGGCATCCAAGACATAAGCTACATAACCAGCGCAACCCTGCTGAAAATAGCGTCTCGCCCTTGCGGCGGAACAAAAGGTCGGTCCGCGCTGTGGCCTCTCGCCCTGAATCACTAACTCTCCCCCACTGGGAGTGCGAACCCTCACCAGTTGAAGCTCGCAATCAATCACTGCCCCATTGGGGCTTAGCCAATCTATGCCCACAATAACCTTATTCCCTCGCAGGGGAATAGGAACCAGGTCCACTGAAAACTGCTCATCAAACAACTGAAGAGAACACCCTCTATGCACTCTGCCGACCCTCACGGTCCTATCATCTGCTATCTCAACCTCTAATGGAAAATCCAGCTCCCCTGGAGCTCTACTAAATCTCTTGCTAAGCGCAAGCGATACGAATGATCGGGTAGCCCCCGAATCGAATAATACCATAGCAGAAATGTCGTTCACAGAGAACGACCCTATATAAAACATACAATCATAAGCAATAATCAATCAATAAAATAAAGAGATGAAGGGAAGATACATACCCGTCACCACATCAGGAGTCGCTCGCGCCTCCTCTGCTGTCATCTGAAATGCTCTACTCTTCGCCACTGGCGCCTCAGCTCGGCCCTGCCGGCCATCTGTAATCCTCAAGGTAGCAGGGGCAGGTGCAACCACCTTCCCTACTGCAGCTAAACTCGGACACTGGGACTTTTTATGTCCCCTCTGATTGCACTGAAAGCAAATCAGATCTGATGCTGCAACAGCAGTAGCAGGGGCCGTACAGTCCCTACTCAAATGCCCAGTCCGACCGCACTTGAAATAGCCGGAACTCCCTGCCTTGCACACCCCATCGTGCATCTTCCCACACCTGCCACATCGGCTGTGGCTCGGCTGAGACCTGGACCTGTGATCTGAAACCTTGGGCTTTTTGCCCGAACCTCCTGAACCCGAAACCGCCTCCGGTTTCCTCTTCTTCTCCATCTCGAGATCAATCTCCCTCTCTCGAGCCCTAGCAATCATGTCGTCCAGCATTTTACAGCTGGACCGGCTCACAAACTGGCGGATATCGCTCCGCAACATCTCATGATAACGGGCCTTCTTCATCTCCTCATCGGCTGCATACTGAGGAACAAGAAGATCCCTCTCCCTGAACTTTGCGGTGATCTCCGCCACGGTCTCCGTAGTCTGGGTGAGGTCCTGAAACTCTCTGGCTAACTGCTGCACCTCAATAACTGGTGCAAACTCAGCCCTGAACCTGGTAGAGAAATCAGCCCAGGTCATGGCATCCAATGCTGCATCATCTCCCATAGTATATCCGACCTCCTCCCACCAATCCCGTGCCCTGTCCTTCAGAAGACAGGACGCCAATCTGACCTTGTCCCCCTCGGGACACCTGCTAGTGCGGAATGCGTTGGCCACATCCGCCAACCATCTAGTACTCGCTATGGGGTCCCGTGCCCCATGATAGTCTGGAGCTCCACATGCCCTGAACTCCCTGAAAGTAAGTGTGTGTGACCCCATCATGGCCACCACCTCGGCACGGAAGGTGCCCAATCTCTCATCCATCAGCTCTAGGATACCCTCCTTGATCGAACCGAAGATCATAGGAGTCTGCTCTAAAATGATACGAGTAATCTCTGAAGAAAGAAACTCTCTGGTCTGCTCATCCATGTGCTCGTTCCCCGAGCTGATCCTAATCCCTCCCCGGCACCTCCACTGCCGGCTGCTGTCCTCGGACGCAAAACCACCATACTGAAACACATCATAGCAATATCAGAAAACTGAAATATCTCAAGGGATCATTGATACTACTACTAGCTTCCTGGTCTTGTCTCGGCCTTCCTTGATTCGAGTACGGATCCTCTGCTTTCAGTAGTACGGGCCCATACTACCTTCCACATCTATCCATACTTTCCTCAAAAACCGCCTTAACTCCACCAAGTCACTTCTACTACTACTGATCTCTGCTACTCTCATCCTAGGCTTGCCCTAGGGAAATCGCTGACTCCACTCATACCAGTCCTCAGCTGCCGAAGGCCTCCTTGTAATGCTAATTAGCCACCACCTGAATACCATCACATGCAATGAGGCTCGGATAATCCTTCGAGTAAAAGACTCGTCCCTACAACGGTTGGACTCAGACAAGAGCTACGCAATAGGGCCAAATCCAGCACTCTGAGATTATTCAACCCTGATCACATGTGATGTGGCGTATTCACCTAATGGCTAACTCCCACCACTCAGAGTCCCACAAAGCACAAAGCAAGCAGCATTCGGATAAGGGAAACATATTCAGGCAAAACTATTCTCATAACGAGAAGCTACTCTAGCATACAATGCTAAGCTCGCGCTACCAGGCATAACCTAAACATGCTATCCTACTGCTGTCTACTCAATACTAGCATGCAATCCTCATAAAGTTGTAACACATAAAGCAGGCACATAAGGCATCCTCCTAGATCCTTAGTCCTATACTAGCATGCTGTTCTACTGAAGCTGGAACAATTCATCATAATAATAAAACTTGTATTGGTAATTTGGGAGTACTTACTTGAGCTCGGCTGATCGCATGCACCACACCCTTATCTTGTTTAAAAATTCTTTTCTTTCTAAGTGCTTTTCAAAATCTCATTCGAAAACATTTTTCTTTTTGAAAATATTTTTATCTTTTCCTTAGTTTGAGTTCAGATGCACCCGGAGGTGTATCCGAATCCCTCAAACCAGGGCTCTGATACCAACTTGAAACAACCTAAAAATACGACCCGAAAATTTCATTTTTAATATAACCAAAATCATAAAACGGAGTATATCATAATAAAACCATGCGTTGCAAATCTCAAAAACCATACTAAAATTACAAATGAGAAAGCGGTGCCATGACTGTATCAAATCACATATAAGATAACTGATCAACTCCCAGGATAAAAACTGTGGCTGTGGTGTGTGCGATGCCATCATCCCGAGCCCTTCCCTTTGCTTGCGGAAGTACCTGAAACCAAAACTGAAATTGTAAGCACGAAGCTTAGTGAGCTCCCCCAAACTACCACATACCACACAATAACATATAAAGCACATACTGGGCCTTGCCCACTGCATCGGACCGAAGTCCGACTAACCGGGGCCTTGCCCCCTACATCGGACCGAAGTCCGAAGCTGACTGGGACCTTCGTCCCCTACATCGAACAGAGTCCGAAGCTGACTAGGACATCGGACCGAAGTCCGAAGCTGACTGAGACATCGGGCCGAAGTCCGAAGCTGACTGGGACCTACGTCCCCTACATCGGACCGGAGTCTGAAGCTGACATCGGACCGAAGTCCGAAGCTGACTGGGACCTTGTCCCTTACATCGGATCGAAGTCCGAAGCTGACTGAACATAGCATAAACATATCATCTAGCATAAACACATAACCCTTTCTGAACCACGAAGGCATCAAACATACTAACTACTACATCGGACCGAGGTCCGAAGCTGACTGCTAGCTAAACGGGCCGGCATTGTGGCCTTAGACCCGTTACTACTGGAAGGAAACTCACCTCGTGGACTGGCTGCTGTGTGAATGGCTCTGGAAGCTAACTGCTGCTGCTCCAGTATCTCCCCGGCTACAAGGCCATAAACACACTCAATCAAATACTAAACACCGCACTGGGGTAAAATGACTCTTTTACCCTTGGTCAAAGTCAACTCTCCCGGTCAAAGTCAACCCACAGTTGACATGACTCGCCGAGTTGGGCTACCAACTCGCCGAGTCTTCTAATCTCATTTCACAACCCCACTCGTGGCTACTCGTCAAGTATGGCATCGACTCGACGAGTACTCTCTCAATCCAAGAACTCAGACAATCTTCATCCGACTCGCCGAGTTATATGAACAACTCGACGAGTTGCTCTTGAGCTTAAGAAGATTGCCTTGGTCTCGCCGAGTTGTATGAACAACTCGCCGAGTCCCTCCATTACTGAGTCTGCTCTCCGACTCACTGAGCCCACTCTACTACTCACAGGCTTCCACTCGTCATCACTCAAAAGGGGAAAAACGGGGACTCGCAACTCGACTCGCCGAGTTGTTCTTCCGACTCGTCGAGTCGCTTGCATGCAGCAACTCAAAACTCGATTCTGATTGAATCCAGTGTATAAAACTAATAGATCTGGACTCCCTTAACTCGATTAGCACGTAAAGATTCTATCTTTACGTGCCCATAAGCATCCATGAAGCTAAAATGGCTCAAAAAGCATAATAAAGGCTAGATCTAGGGTTTTCATGCAAGGTAACTTCAAAAAGGCAATAGATCTGGGCTCTACAACTCCTAAATGAACAGATCTAAGGATATCTCGACATAATAGGGCATCCATACAATCATAAGGCTTGAGAGAAGCATCAAACTAGATCTAGAAGAGTTCTAATGGAGGTTAAAAGCATAAAACAGGAGGGAATCTGAAGAATACCTCAAAGAACTCTGATTTGCCCTTGGATCTTTGCTCTACACCTCTTCTCCTTGCTCCTTTCTTCTTCTCCTTCTTCAAGCCTTCAAAATTTAACACAAGAACACTTAGATCACTCAAGGATGGATTAGGGTTTTCTCACAGCTTTCTGAGGGTGAAGGAGGCGAGATTGGGGCTATAAGGTGGATTAAATAGTGAGCAACCCGGGGATTTAGGGTTTCTTCCAGGCAAGCAGACTCGCCGAGTCCCGAATATGGACTCGCCGAGTCGCCGACTAACACGTGCTCGAAATCCCGTCCCTACTCGGCGAGTCAGGCTATGAACTCGCCGAGTCCCTCTTGCAAACTTCTAATTAAATACTATGGAATCATCATACCGGGGACGGGTCGTTACATTTTATATATTATATACATGGAAAAAAAATTAGTATTATGTGGTTGTAGATTATGAAATGTTGTATATCAGATATGATTAAAAGTAAAACTACGTTGGTTTTAAGCGGTGTTGCAGAAATCGGCCTTAGCGGCCGATTAATCGGCGATTAATCGTTTGGCGGCCTCGAACCGATTACGATTAGGGTTCTTGGCGGAAATTGGTCAAAATCGGTCAAACTCGGGCTTGGCACTCCTTGGCGGCCTTGGCGGTCCTCGGCGGTCATAGGCGGGAAATATTTAAAAAATTCCAAAAAAAAATAATTTTCAAATATTACACCAAAATTTTAAATTTTTAAGCTTTCAAATTTTCAAATATTATACTAAAGTTTTTAAAATTTCAAAATTTTAAAATTTAAAATTTCCAAATACTTAATTTTTTAGGAAATATTGATTTTTTTAAATAATTTTATTAATAATTTAGGGTCCCCGATTAATCCCCGTCGAGTCTGATTAATCGTTTATCGTCAGTCGATCACCGAGCTATCGCCGAATGAATTTTACAACCATGGTTTTAAGCATATTAATGGTGATAGTTAAATTAGGGTAAAAGGTCATGAAATACAAGAATTCAATCTAATGAAAAGAAGTGTAATATGACATAACAATTCGTATGCATTGGACTAATGAAATATGTGTAATGAGACACTGGCGTCATAAAGCAATTTTTTTTCACACCCATTCAAAAAGGTGGGACAATGATTCGTTGTTGATATATTGTTTGAGTCGAAGGCGTTGTGCCCTTATCATATCATTGAAAGTAGTCATAAAAGTTTATACATTCTTGTTCTGTCTTGGTTAATTCTAATAAGTGAAGTCTAACAATATAGGGAAAAAAGTGTGACTTGGTTTTGATTTTATCCGAAAACCTAACAGAATTTATCGTACACACCTAGTCTCTTTGGAATTTATATAAATACAACAGTTTGCTTGAAAAAAGATATTATTCAAAAAGATGACATAAAAACTCAATTTTCTCTCTTTTCTACATTTTGTATAGATTTGATTGTCAAATTTGAACATTCATTTTCTCATGTTTCATACAAGAAAATATGGTAAATGTGATAATCACCATTGTTTTTGTTCACGTAGTCGAATCGAATCGATAATCTTAATGTTGATATTTAAACACATCATATATAAATTTTGTTATTTAGATCATACATTTTATAGGTCAATTAAAAAATTTAGCTCCAATTAAACCGGTCTAGTAGACTTGTTTTTTGGTATGTTTTTAATATGATTGAAGTAAGGTCTTACCATTTTTGTATGTTTTTAATATGTTTGAAGTAACATCTTATCCTTTTGGGTGTGTTTGAGCTCTTGAAAGTTTTTAGGAGGTTGAACTTTTATATCTAACAAAAATGTCTAATTAAATTAAAAGCTTTTTAATACATGATTAAAGCTTTTTTTAAAACAAAAATTCTAATCCAAAAGCTATTTCAAGTAGTGTTTAAAGAAAAACTCTCTTATTATAACAAAATTACAAGGTTGCCCATTAAAAAAAAAGCTCATGTTGTTATTCATCTATTCTTTTATGTGATTTTACACGTTTCAAAGCTTACAACTATTTTTTCCAAACACTTACACAAATAAACATTAGAGTTTCCAAATAAAAAATTCATCTTCTAGCTTCCAACTTCCAACTTCCAACTTTTAGCTTCAAGCTTCTAACTACCGGTCACCATCTACACTTTGCTGATGTACACATTTGAACTATATCGTATTGGAACTAAATCTATGGTTCCTTACGGTTTGGCGTAATTATCACTTTGCTACCTTGAAGTTTTTCTTAATTTCCTTGTAGTAGAATGATCCTTTGAGCTTTCGTTTTTTTTTTCTCAACTTCCTTGTGATGGAATTAATTACATCGTCCTTGATGTCTAACATGTCTCAATTTCGTGTTAATTAACCGATTTCATATCATTATCACTAATTTAAAAGAAGTTGGGGGTACATATCAAGGAGCGCTATTCCACAATAAAACTTACATTTTGATCCCTAAATTTCATGTTTTCTTATGTTTGTTGTATATTATTAACTTTTATTGATTATGAACTTGTTCGGCACGTAGTTTTTAGAAGCTTCTAACTTTTAAGAAAAAAAAAAAAAAAAAAAAAAAAAACTTGCATTCGGTAGTTTTTAGGAGCTTCTAATTTTTTTGGTTAAATAAAAAACTTCAAATCCAAAAGTTACTTTAACTAGAGTTTAAAAAAACTCTTTTAGATTTTAACAAATTGACTTAAATACCTTTTAAAATAAATAAATCATATTCATACTTTTGGTTCTTATCTAATACAATTAAATGTAAATATATTTTAATAATTGTTTACACACGTTGGGTTGGGCTCATTAAGATGTAGCTTGGGTTGGGTCCATTTATGTATGTTGGGTTGGGCCCATTTAGTTATGTGTTGGCTTTTATATGATATATGGTATTTTTGGGGAAAGTTTACTAAGTTTTGTACTTCCGGTTTTGTAGTTTAACATTTTCAAGTACTTCAGTTCAAAAGGGAAGGGTCCATAATGATTGCATCACATCCACTGCAGATTTAAATTTATGATTTGTTGATACTATAATGTTCTTTTGGAAACATTGTTGACAATGATGATCTTTTATGAAAAATACATTGGATGTTTTATTATTTTAAAATGAAAAAAATAATGTCCATGAGTTTTGGGACGTTACAAATACTTGAAAATATTCGATATAGCTACCAAATAAAATAAAAGAAAATTTGCATGAGATTTGACTAAAACGGAATAAAAGCATGTTAAATAAACTACAATAATAATAATAATAATAATAATAATAATAATAATAATAATCTTCCTATTCTAATAAATGAATAAGTTTATTTTCCTATTGACAAGTGTCACAATATTAGAAATTTTTATTAATATTATATGTCACCTATCATGTACATGTCAACCTATTAATTCTCTATTTCAAATTTTAAATTTTAAATTCTCACTCTAATTACATTAAATTAATAATTGATTCTTCATCTCAAATTTCAAAATTTTAATTACATTAAATTAATAACATTAAAATAAAAGATAAAAAATAAAATTAAATTAATATATATATCATAAGGTGATATAATTTCACGTGTTTATTTAAATCAACGATTATAATTTTATATAACTTAAAAATATTTCTTAATTAATAATTTATTTGAAATAACATATTAATAATTTTGAGTTTTTACTATGAAAGTTTAACTAATTTTAAAACCGTAATTATAATGAGTTATAAACTTCTCCAACTCCATCTATATTCTAATAAAAGAATATGTCTATTATCCTATTGACAAATGTTATACTATTAGAACTCCTTATATGTAACATCCCAAAAACACAGTCTGAAAATTTCGTTTTAAATTAGTAATAAAACCATATTCATCAAACGTCATATAAGAATCATAAACAAGGTATCTCAAAATATCTTAACAACTGTCAAATATATCAGAGTATAAACATCCCAGGCTGAACAAATGGTATGTGCACTGCAATCTTCCCGAGCTCCTCTTTTGAAAACTGAGTACCTAAAACCAAAACTGAAAACCATAAGCATGAAGCTTAGTGAGCTCCCCCAAACTACCACATACCATACAATAACATGTAAAGCAACTACTGGGCCTTGCCCACTGCATCGGACCGAAGTCCGGAACTAACCAGGGCCTTGCCCTCTGCATCGGATCGAAGTCCGGAACTATCCAGGGCCTTGCCCTCTGCATCAGACCGAAGTCCGGAAACTGCATCGGACCGAAGTCCGGAACTAACCAGGGCCTTGCCCTCTGCATCAGACCAAAGTCCGGAAACTGACTGGACATAGCATAGCATAATCATAGCTACTAACATAACACATATAATGCATACTGCATCGAAAAGAGTCCAGAACACATAACACAAAACATGTTTGAATCACAAAGACATCAAGCACTCTAACTACTGCATTGGACTGAGGTCCGGAACTAACTGAACATAGCATAACATAATCATAGCATATAATATGAACACATATACTGCATACTACATCAGACCATAATCCGGAACACATAACTCATACCATGTCTATATCACAAAGACACCAAGCATACTGAACTACTGCATCGGACTGAAGTCCGGAACTACTACTAACTTAAACGGGCCGACATTGTGGCCGTAGACCCGTTCCTACTGGAAGGAAACTTACCTCACACTGCTGAAGTCCCGTAGACACAATCTCATACTGTTGAAGTCCCGCAGACTCAACCCTAGCTGCTGGATGACAGATTCCCAAACTGTCAACACGGAAATAACACCCAATTAATAATTGGGTTCCAACTCATTACCATAAGTCCATACTTGGGTAAAAGACTACTTTACCCCTGTCTTAGCTTGACTTAGTCCCAAGGCCCAATCCAAAGGCCCAAAGTCCAACTATGGCTCAAAGCCCAACCTTTGGCCCGATTTTCCAAATTGGGCCCAAACCTCTACTTGGACTTCCCTTAAGGCCCAATTGTTCAGTCCAGTCCAACATGTCTCATTCTAAGGGCCCAATATCATACAACCATCTAGGCCCAACTATGGCCCATCTATGGCCCAATTTTCCAAATTGGGCCCAATCCTTCTTATGGGTCTTACCCTAAAGCCCAACTAATTACTCTAGTCCATTTGATCATTCTTGGATGGCCCAACACAAAGCCCAAGTGAAATTAGGGTTTCACATAAAATGATGATTAGGGTTAAGTGTTTCTTACTTAACCCATTAAGGACTTAATCCATTAAGTCCTTTACTCTACTAGATCAATGATATGGAGAAATTGGGCTTACTACACAATCCAATCTCAATAGCCCAAAAGTGGGTCCAATAAGTCTAAGGCCCAATTACTCACAATTAGGGTTTCTACTCAAACATGGCCCAAAAGGCCCAAAATAAATCTTTAAGCCCATTAGGGTTTTGGCTAGGTCCATTAGGGTTTTGCTTGAGGGGCACCACCAACTACCACCTCGGGTAGTGGTGGTCAATGGCGGCTCACGGCGGCGGCCACCACCTTACGATGGTGGTTACTATTATTATTTTCATTATTCCATGCGATTATAATTACAAGGCTTTTATCCAAAATACACACAATAGCTAATACACACACTAACTAATACATACACACACAGCCACACCATGGTGGTCGGCGGTGGTGCTTGGCGGTAGCCAGCGGCGGAACGGCGGCACGCGGCGGCAGCAAGCGGTGATGATGGATTTTTCCTTCCATTTCTTGACCAAAGAAGACCTACACATCAGTAACCTTATGAAAATGAGCATACACATAACCAATCACATACACAGCCACCCTCACATGGTGGGTGGTGGCGGCAGAAAGAACGACGTAGCGGCAGCCACCTCCTTGTGGTGGTGGCGGCGGGGGTTTTTGGCTAACTGTCTCGCAAACAACCCTCGAATACTGAGAACGACCTGCATACACAATTATACTCATATTCAGCCACCTCTCGGGTGGCTGTCGTCATCGGAAAAAAGGCAAGAACGGTGGCCAAAAGGTCACCGGCGCAGCAGGGACGCGTCTGACACCGCACACACACACACAAAAGGAACGGAGGAGAGGAGATAGAAGGGCGGCAGAGGGTCATACCAGGAGTTCCTCGATAGTTCGCGGCCCAAGCATGCGAACACAACGCTTCCATCGATCCTCGGCGATCCTCCAGTGCCTGCAACGTCTCCGGCAGCAGTGTCGCAGCGGCTCTCATCGGTGGGGCAGCAGGCGGCGTCCTTGCCTAGTCGGAAAAGCGAGAAGAGGGGAGGTGGCGGCTGGAAATGGTTTCTTAGGTTTAGGGTTGAAGATGCGATATGGGGAGGGGATACGGGTATATCCCGTGTCTCTTTCAAACTGATGCCCAAATATACACTTCTGGTCCCTTCCCATCCATTCTTTTTCAAATGAACTCCAATAGTTACCATATAACCCCTCATGACAAATTTCTTTCCAACTAGATACTTAATTTTACCATTTATACCCTGTCTTATGAAACCCCTTTCAAAACAAGTCCCATAATTACTAAGCGCACCCTGACTTCTAAAACTTTTCAAATTAAATCCATAACTTATACTTTTAACCCCCAACTTTTAAAATCCTTCACAAATTACTCTGGGACTTACATTTATTAATTTATTTAAATAAACGGGACGTTACATTATTAATATTATATCTCATTTATCATGCCATATATCAATCTATTAATTATCCATTTCAAATTTCAAATTTCAAATTTCAAATTTTAAATTTCTCATTCTAATTACATTAAATTAATGATTGATTCTCCATTTTAAATTTTCTCACTCTAATTATATTAACTTAATAACATTAGATTAAATAATAAAATAAAATTAATACAGATTAGAATGTGATATAATTTCAAGTATTTATTTAAATCAACGATTATAATTTTATATAACTAAAAAAAATCTCTTAAGTAATAATTTATCTACTCTAATAAATGAAAATGACTTTGCCATATGTCCTTCTCTCATAAGATTAGCCACATGTCATTTTGTCATAATTTGAAATATATTTATTTTCCACTTGTCATTATTTTAATTTTCATTTTCAATATATCATTAATTTACTTTCCATAAATTAAACCTACCATAATGACTATTAAATTTTAAATTTCAAATTCAATTCCAAATAAATTTACAGTTTAAACCTTTATGTTTAATATTGTGTTATAATTAACCCGTTTAGTACACAGTAAACACATAATTTTAATTAATTTATTCTTTGCATGTTTTTTTCTCATAATTTTCACTTATTTCAATTTCAAATTCAAATAAAATTTCTATTTAATCGTGCGTACTTAACATTTTGTTTTAATCAACCCGTATATTATACGGGTCTCACAACTAGTTTAAAATAATTGATTAATAATTTTGATTTTTTAATATGAAAAATTAATTAATTTTATAACCATGATTCTCACGGGTTATAAACTAATAATAATAATAATAATAATAATAATAATAATAATGCCACCCTCACAACAAACTTGTATTGTCCATCTCCCAACTATGCTCTCCCTTCTTAACTGAAAGTTGAACTTTGATGAACTACCAATTCAAGTTCTATACATTGATTGTTTTCAGCCTCACCGTTCTAATTTCTCATCCACTTCCATACCCACACATTATTATGCCACCGATCTGGAATATAACGATTTTTTTTTTCAAATTATACAATCTATGAAACATTGTCTTATGAGGAACATTCCTTACCCACACATCCTTGTAGAAAATATTATCCCCACCAAATTTCCTACCTTTTGTCTCATATTCGTATGAAGGACGATACCAATTCTTGTTTATTAATATTATGTTTTCTACAATCCAAAATCTTGTTTATCAATTTTTGTTCTTCTACCCAATTTTCTAACATTCTAATTACATTTCATTGTAAAAACATCATTTTATATTATTAGCCTTCTTATTCTATTGTCAGTAGATAGTGTGTTTTAAATATTAACTTTGAAAATATCTATAATTTGAATAAAATGAACTAAAATACATTAAATTTACATGTAATTTGCCCTTTTGACTATTGATGATAATCTGCCCCTTTGACTATTGATGATAACTTAGAAGTTCATATTAGAAAATATATATTCCTTTTATCTTATATAACAATTAGCATAAAAATGATGAGTTGTTGACAAGTCTTTGTATTATAAATATGTTACCTATTTTCTTTAGACCAATACCCTCTTGGAGGTGCTTTCATGGTGGGAAGATTGATTCATAATTCATAAAATGAACCATAAATTCGATATAGATATGTTATAACTTTATTTTCAATCAATCAGTAATGAATATCTTATTTATTAATTGGATCTTTTTATTTGAAAAAAAAAGTTATAATATAAACTCTTAAAAGATTATTGTTAAAATATGCCCCAAGTCCTTAGAATAAAATTTGATTTTGAATATATTTATCTCATACATAATAAAACTTGTCCAAAAATAAAATAAATCAATCAAAACATCAATTTTCATTATCCTTTACAACTAAATTTTCTCTAAAAACCAAAGTTGACTTGTAAAGAAATAGCTTAATGTGGCCAAACAAATCGAGAACGTGAAATCCCAAGAATACCCTTGGCCGCCAAAAGACCACGTCATCATTCTTCGGGCAGTTTAAATCAATAATACATCTTGCCCGAATCTGAATTCAGAAATTCTTGCACAAACGTCCTCTTATTCCCCTGCCCGTAAATCTCGGTCAGTCTCACTCCCTCCGTTCTCAACTCTTGCACAGTTTCAACTTTTAACTTTCAACTGCAACTCTTGTTTCAGACGATCAACCTATTACAATACATACAGATTATCTGTATCTATATGCATACAAACCACGCTATACTCTGTGAGAAGTGGTATTGTTAAATTCAGGGAAATGTGGAGGAGAACGGTGGCTCGATCTGCTGCTGCGGCGGCGTTGAATCTCCGGCAATCACGGAGGTTATCGATTTGCGCGTCGTCAACTCCGATCCCTGCTCCTAGTATTGTTCACAAGCGTGGATCCGATATTCTCCATGATCCGTGGTTTAACAAGGTTAGTTGCTGTTATAAACGGATTGAAAGTGAAAAAAACATATTTTTGTTTTTGATTCAAAGTACTAGTAGGTTTAAATCGCAAGTAGTTTGTAATATATTAGAGCTTTAATGAAGTATTTTAGTTCTAAATGTGGTGAACTTGTGATATTGAACTGAACATATGTTTGGAGGATCGTGTTTTTCTAGCTTGTTTCTTAAGTTAAAAGTGATTTTAACTTTATAGTTGATTTAGATTCGTTAAACTTGCTCAAAAACCATGCTATTTTCAATCCTAGTAGGCTTAAGTTACAGTAGTCTGTAATTTATGAGAGCTCTACGTTTTGAAGTATTTTAGTTCTGAATGTGGTGAACTTATGACATTGAACTGACATCTGTTTATCACCAATTGATCATTCCATCTGAAGTTTTTCAAAATTAAGTGTTCAAACATGATAACTGATTAGTTTCAATTGTGTTTTACTCATTCTTATTCTCCAAGAGCAGGATACTGGATTTCCCATGACAGAAAGAGATAGACTTGGACTCCGTGGTCTTCTCCCACCTCGCGTCATATCATTTGATCAGCAATATGATCGTTTTAGTGAGTTCTACACTTCTATTGTTTATACACAGGATTTTATGACTTCTTTTTTCCTATTTTGTGGTGTCAGTTTTTCCAAAATCTATCAGTTATGGAAATGTTACTAAAGCTATTAACTCATTCTTTTTCCCAAATTTTGTTGTTAGTGGAATCATATCATTCATTGGAGCATAATACAAAAGGTCAACCTCAGAGTGTTGTATCATTGGCAAAATGGAGAATCTTAAATAGACTACATGACAGAAACGAGACATTATATTACCGAGTAAGTATTTTAATAAATAACTTACGCTATTGAACATCATAATAATTTAAAGTAATCTAATTGTGTACTTTACAGGTACTTATTGATAACATCAAAGATTTTGCTCCTATAATATACACTCCAACAGTTGGTTTGGTGTGTCAAAACTATTCAGGATTGTTTAGACGCCCACGTGGCATGTACTTCAGTGCAAAAGATAAGGGAGAGATGATGTCCATGATCTATAACTGGCCATCTAAGCAGGTTTCATAATATTCCCAATTTTTTTAAAAGAAATAAATAGCAATGTACTTTCATTTCTTTCTATTACAACATTGTAATTTCTGTTTTTTCGTATTAAGTCATTTTACTTTAACAAATATACCTAGTTATAGCATGGTACTTTTAAATTTCTTCTTATGAAGACATTCTACTTTGCAAAATCTACCCATTTATAGCATTCAACTTTGCTTTGTATTTGGATGACATTGCTAGAATTAGGTAGATTTTTCAAAATTAATGTTGTAATAGGAAGAAGTGAAAATAGGATGCTATAATTAACAAATTAACAAAAGTACGTTACTCTTTCTTGCATTCAACCACTTCCTTTGATCTTTTATTTTCCATTCCTACCCAACTACTCTAATTAAGTTTATGTTTATTTAATGAGTTGGTGTATACTGTATAATTCAAACTTGTAACAAATTCTGTGAATTAATCAAAAACCCTTTGTGTGAATTTTGTAGGTATTGGCTCTTATTATGTTATTAATTAAAACATAAAGTTTTTTCACAATATGCTCTCTGTATACAAAGAATGTGCTAAACTATCATAACTTGTTACATCAAGCATTTTCATTCTAATTATTTTTATTCATAAACCAATTTAGATATAAGTAAATTATTGTAAAAATTTCAGGTAGACATGGTAGTTCTTACAGATGGCAGCCGTATTCTTGGGCTTGGTGATCTTGGGGTTCAGGGAATGGCCATACCTATTGGAAAGCTCGATATGTATGTTGCTGCTGCTGGTATCAATCCTCAAAGAGTATGCTTCTTTTTTTTTTTTTTTTTAAATCACAACTTCAATTTATATGCTATACTACTTGATCAAACACATTCCCTTTGACACTCCCGTGTGAAAAGAAATTATAAGATGTTTAATGGAGTGTTTGGTTTGTGAATGAAATTGGACAGAATAGGAATATAAGATTCCATTATGAGACCTTTTTGGTTGCCAAATGGATGGAATTCAATCCCATTTCTTTCATTTGATATATATTTCAGTAAGTAAACATTAACAAAAAAAAGTTTCATTTATATATGAACCAAGCAAAAGAATGAAATTGAATTCCATTCCATTCCAGTTTTTGTCAACTAAACATGTGACAAATTACAATTCCTTCAAATTCCAATTCCTTTTAATGGATTCATCTCCTCAAATAATATTCTATGAACCAAACGAAAACGTGGTGTACATTCTCACTAATACATTTGGTCTGCATTGCAGATCCTTCCTATCATGCTTGATGTTGGAACTAACAATCAACAGCTACTAGATAATCCCCTTTGTAAGTGGATAAGTGTACACAAACTCATTGTATAGCATCTTTAACTTTACCCACAAGTTAATATTATTTTAATTAAATGATTTCTTTTTTAACTATATTTACTTTGACAGATATAGGACTACGACAACCTAGATTAGAAGGGGATGAATATATATCAGTAGTGGATGAATTAATGGAAGCTCTTCATGCACGTTGGCCAAAGGCTATTGTCCAGGTTCATTTAAAAAAAAAAAAAAAAAAAAAAAAAAAAAACTTTCAAGTGTTTGGTTATTTATGTATGTTGAATTTATATGAAATCTTTTATGATTGTCCATGTTAAATTAGTTTGAAGACTTTCAATTCAAGTGGGCTTTTGAAACTCTTGAAAGATACCGGAAGAAGATCTGCATGTTCAATGATGACATACAGGTTAGAATCTGTCTAATGCTTATGCTCCTTGATTTGAAACATCAAGTTATTGTTTGGTATGATGGAGTCAAGGAAGGAATGGAATGGTTCATTCCACCGGAACGAAAAAAAAAATTCATGTTTGTTTTGCCTGATGGAATGATGGAATGGAATGGGTGATTCCTCCACTTGTTCTTCTTTGCAGGGAACTGCTGGTGTTGCATTGGCTGGATTACTTGGAACTGTTAGGGCACAAGGTCGCCCTTTATCAGACTTTGCAAACCAAAAAATTGTCGTTGTTGGTGCTGGAAGGTACTTCACACCCTCATTTCTCCTTATATATATATATATATATATATATATATATATATATATATATATATATATATATATATATATATATATTATGAACTTTAACTTACATTCTGTATGGTTTTCAGTGCAGGGCTTGGTGTTCTTAAAGTGGCCTATCAGGCGGCTGCAAGGATGGCAGGATCAGAAGCAAAACCTCAATTTTTCCTACTTGATAAAGACGTATGATTTTACGAAAATGCCCTCGTCCAACTTACCATCTTATTCTGTTTCTATTATTTTTCAGTGAACTAATAGTTTGAATAGAAAATAAAAAGGGGAAACGTAAGTGCGTTGCTATTATGAATATAAAGTTTTAAAATTTTTTTGGATGCAGGGTTTGATCACAAAGGAGAGAGGTTGTATTGACTCAGCAGCTGCACCATTTGCCAAAGATATTGGAGAGGTTGAAAGTTTAGGTCTCCATGAGGGATCTGATCTTCTTGAAGTGGTACGTTACATCTATTTTTGGAATAATTGTGTTTTTTTTAGTTAATTATATGAAAAACTTTTTTGAAAAGAAAAAAAAAAAGTTATATACTTTGCAAATGGGGATGCCAATTTTATGGTGTTTTGCAGGTCAAAAAGGTCAAACCTCATGTTCTTCTTGGTTTATCTGGAGTTGGAGGTGTTTTCAATGAGCATGTATGTATTCTTTTTTTGGTTTAATAAGTATAATTTTTCATTAATTGTAGACTAGATTACACAAAATACTTATCATATTTTGGTAAATTTTTGCGGTTTAACAACTAGTATCCGGTATTTTTTTCCAATCAAACCATAAATAAAAAGACATTTTTCCATATTAACCATTTTGACATATATCAGATTTCACTGGTAGTTTTCCAAATTAACCATTTTAGCATGTTATGTTATATCAGGTTAAAATAATTAATTTGAAAAATATCTTAAGCTTTTATGGTTTCATTGGAAAAAATAAAGTATTAAGTGATTAAACCTCAAAATTGCTTAAAATATAATTGTTTTTCTGTGATTTGCCCTTAACTTTATAGAAATATTTCTACACATTGTCCTGAGATATCTAATTACCAGAATATGAGATAATTTTATTGCAAATTAGTTTTTTTTTTTTGGTTGCATTCACTCATGAGCCTTTTATCTTTTTGTTGTTGTATATAAAAAAAGGTGCTTAGAGCCATGCGAGACTCGGATTCCACTAAACCTGCTATTTTCGCCATGTCGAATCCAACTTTGAATGGTTTGTCTTTCTGAATCCATTTTTCGCATAATGTTTTTGAAGGACAATGAGGGTATTTTGGTCATTTGGAAAAATAAAAATTAAGAATGAAATTGAATTCCTTCCACCCAGCCTAGGAATGGTGAAATCCATCAAACATTGAAGGAATTTGATGGAACTGAATTCTTTCCTTTTGTCAACCAAACAAACCATGGAAAGGAATCATGAATTCCAATTCTGTCAGATTCCCTTTGAATCTGTGAAGCAAACACGCTCTTAGTGAATTTTCTATTTTTAATAAAATTTCAACATATACTGCGAGGCTATTTCGGTCTTTTAACAAAAAAAATAAAAATAAAGGAAGAGTTCAAATTCCTCTACGAATGGTGGAGACCGTTAAAACCCTGAATTTGAAGGATTTGGCAACCATGGAATGGAATCTCTAATTCCAGTTGCGTTAAATTCCATGAACCAAACAGGTCCCTTAGATTCATCCTCTAATCAACCAACAGATTTTCTAATAATGATTTATAACTCATGAAACAGCTGAATGCACTGCTGTCGATGCTTTCAAGTATGCGGGTGAAAATATAGTTTTTGGAAGTGGAAGCCCTTTTGAGCATGTTGATCTTGGTATTATTATTTCTTAAACTTTCATTATTTTCATATTTTATCTATCAATATAATTTGAAATTATTCCACCTTTTTTTTTTTGCTTAATTGTTTCTTACAGCATTATTATAAATTATAACACTTGCAGGAAATGGGAAAATAGGTCATGTGAATCAAGCAAATAACATGTACCTCTTCCCCGGGTGAGTGCTCATTTAGTTATTTTAATAATGTTGTTATAAAAATATGTTCTATATTTAATTTATTATATTATATTTGTTCAATATCTTTTGCCTATACATACAGGGTTGGTTTGGGATCTCTGTTATCCGGTGCTCATATTATATCCGATGGAATGTTACAAGCCGCTTCTGAATGGTAATTTAAAAATTAAAAATAAATAATATAGGTTTATATTTCATCTTTTATGAATTTTCTGGAATTAAAAGTAATGGTAGCATAATATTTGTTATATTATAATATAATTTTCTTCTTTCTTTACAGTCTTGCTTCTTATATGACAGAAGAAGAAATTCAGATGGGCAGACTTTATCCATCTATCGATAGGTACAATCATGATGTCTCTCTCTATTTTTGTAAGGAAGGGTATTTTAGACATTTAACGAATTTTTTGAAGGGTAACACATGGGTTCTATATATATATTTTGTCTTTATTGAAGGGTAGACATGATTTTTTTGTCAGTTAAAGGTTGTTACAAGTATAATTTCTCTACTTTGTCTTTGCTGAAGGGTATTGTAGACATTTAATAAATAGTCAAAACATTTTTCTAAAGGGTAGAGATTTCTTTGTTTTTGAGTTGACTGAAGGAAGGAAGGAAGGGTATTTTAGACATATTAGTGGTTTATATTTGCAGTATTCGACATATTACTGCTGAAGTTGGGGCAGCCGTGGTTCGGGCAGCTGTTGCTGAGGAACTGGCGGAAGGGCATGGTGAGGTGGGACCGAGAGAGCTTGCACACATGTCAAAGGTATCATTTTTTAACCTCTTTTTTTTTTTACATTTCCGTACAACAAAAAAAATAACAATATGTAACAAATAAAATATATTGCGCATATTGGTATCAAATTAAAAATATATATATAAGTACATTTTATTACGTGTAAAAAATAAAATAAAATAATTTGTTGTTATCGGTAAATTAATATAAGTACATTGCTATTTATGAATGCAGGAAGAGATTGTTGAATATGTAACAAGCAACATGTGGTATCCCATTTACAGTCCTTTAGTTCATGAGAAATAAGGCATTTTGGAGTCGGGCTATTCTTCTAAAGGAGAGATGTATAAGTATAATAAGTATTATTATTATATCATCTCCTGCAGCCTATTTTATTATAGATATTTAATTAAATGTATAATAAAGAATCAGGTAATTATATTATATTTTCAAATATGTAAAACATGTAACATGCATCATTTAACTGGTTAGAATGAAAGGGTTGAGACTCGTGTTTGACATGCTTCCCTTGAAACAAATTTGTTTACATGCATTGGGAATGTTTTCCAGGGTACAACAACTACTCAACTAACGTATCTGATTAACCTTGCATGCTCTCAATTAATAGTAGTGGAATTTCAACTTGAAACCACAACAAAATAATTGGAAATTAAATGGCTAATTAATCCGTTTACACGTGTCCCACTTGTGAACTGTGTCCATGGGTGTGCGTATTGGATTCCTATCATTCAACTAGATGGTTCGGAACTCCTTAATATATAAATCCACTAAAAGTTTGTTTTCCCACTTATTTAACTCTGATTTGGACATGTTATATATATATATATATATATATATATATATATATATATATATATATATATATATATATATATATATATATATATATATATATATATATATATATATATATATATATATATATATATCGTTTCCAAGCTATGAATATTACATCTATGGATATTAAAATATTCCAATTTCCATGTTTTCAATAGTCGGTGAAAATCATATTTTATATTTAAAGAAAATCATTTTTTTCGGACACTTATGCACCGATGTGTTCGATTTTTGGACATAATATCAATACACAACTTGGATAATTTAGGATCGCGTTATAACCACTTTCCGAAATATATAGTTCGGTCATGTTGCATGGGGTTACACACATCTTTGGATAATCCGAGAAAAAAAATGGATTTCATGCAAAATCCAAGATCAAACTACAGAAACACCCTGCTTTCGTTTTTTGTTCTTTGAGACCATATTTTTGCAGCGTAATGTTATAAAAGAATAACATATGCAATCACCAAAAATATCTATCTTATAAAGGCACCAAAAAATTATATTTTGTTATTTTTGGAGGGAAAAAGCAATTGTTTCCAAAAGTTGCAATGGTTCTTTTTTTGTGGGAAATTAACTTCCAGCTATATTTGTTACGTATAATCACTCCATAACCGCATTTCGGACTAACATGATTCTTCATCGGATGTTTCATTTCGGACAAACATGATTCTTTATCGGATGTTACAGAGTTATACGAAACCATATTTCGGAATTACGATTTTATGAAGGATGTCTTCTGATAGTGAAGAGCCAGAGAAAGTGTTGTTAGTACTCTTTTAGAGGAAATATTTCGTTTAAAGTAGATGTAGGTGGTATTTAGGTTTTTTGTGTGATTAATATATGTATTAGGAACAATTGGTATAAGTAAAAACCTAGAAAACCAATTTTGGAACATTTCGGAATACGTAGAACTAATCTGAAGTCCGTAGAACAAGTCCACAACAATATGCTAATTTAATATTTTTGCAACATTGCGGTACATATGAAGCGGTTGGCACTACAAACTACAAACCTGAATTGGGTCGGGAAATAAAGGCTAGGTTTAACCCTACACCAATAAGGGTGACGCTTTTCAGGGCGTCCTATTTTAAACGGTAGTTCGATGTGTCGATGGGTGTAAAATGTCACCCATTACTATGTCATTACTTGTTATGCAAGGAGGTAGTGACCTATCTAGACCTAATGTTAACAAGTTTCTACTTCAATAGACGACTATCAACTCTTTTTTAGAGTTTTCTGTATTGTTACCGACTTGTAGTTCGGGGAGTATTTTCCTGCTCATTTGTCGTCTGCACAGTTCAGGCATCACGTGTTTCCTTTTGCAAGTTACCGAATTACAACATTTCTTCAATAACTCATGTAATGACTTATCCAATGAAGACGATATCCGAGTGTCCATGGTGTATATGTTAGAGCGGTGATTTTGTTGTAGATACCATTGGCAATCGGTATAAGACGAATACCTTACACTCGTATTAGATTTTGGCCAAGGTAACAATTAACTAACATTAAAATTATGATTTCATATTTGATATAATATTTATAAAATGGAAATTGGTGAAACAGATATCCTTGGATACAAGTAAGTTGGGATTACACATACATACAATTGTCCATCGTCTATTATAAAATCGAGGAGCATCTGAGCCTACCTGCCCAAGAACCAGTTAGACCTTCCATACCATGCATGGATTTATGCATCCCTTTAAGGTGAAAATATTGTACTTTTAGGCAAAACTATTATATGAAGATAATTATGTTTGCTAATTAGTTAACATCTTAATCTTATAGATTTGGTTCATGGAAACTTTTCCATACTTTAGGACCCTCGGGTATCACCATAGGGGGTGTGATCCTGCGAGTGGTTTCATGTCAAATGTGTGTGCGTACTTTAGGCGTTTGGCCAAATGTGTACGCACACTTAATTTTAGTGTGGTAGGCGTTTTAATTACCAATTTTCTTTTTCTTTAACATGATATAGGGGAATATGATATCATTAACCTTTATTTATTATTTTATGTAGAATCCCCCGATCAAGACCTTACAACCGATGGACCATGAGCAAAGTGCTTTGTGGTGGGTTGATAATTGGTCATGGATAGACACTGGTGATTTATATTTCAGTGTGTTGGTTTTAAGTATGTTGTAAACAATTTTGTTTTGGTGGTGTAATATAAACAACTCATGGAAAAAGATATTTCTTTAAGTTTAAGAAGTTTTATATTAGTACAAACATTACTAGGGGTTTTTTAGATCACTACTAGTATATTCTTGACTATGTTCTTGACCAACTTTTACCTCTGACTTATACTTAGCCTTAGTTTTAACGCTCGATTTTGTCTTGGTTCTTGACTCTCTAATGGACAACAATAAGTGAATTCGACATTGAAGTACTTTGCTTTCAAGTAATTTTCTTTTTAAAATGATATGGATGCCTTATATAAGAAGCTCAACCTGATGCCAAAATGAAGATGAAGCCTTATGTCGTACATGATTTTGTTGTTGGAAATAGAAATAAAATTTATATTTTTTATTCAGATTTTTACAACTCTACCGGTGTTTGGCTTAGCTTTTAAATGGCCAAAAAATGTCAAAAAAAATATATATATGTTACTGTTCGCCCTTCATATACCCTAGAAATCAAAAATCGTCCAACGGAGAAATTAGAGAAAAAATTACTAGACACCGGAGAAATTGAAAAGATGACAGTCGGCATAAATGAGATTGGAACCATTGGAGATGAATACACAACCATTGAACTAACTGATGACCATAAAGGATGAGTGGAAATCGACGGAGTCGGCTGCGACGCATGTGGAATTACCGGCGGTGGGCGGTGGGCGGAGGACGGAGGTTGGGGAAGGCGGATAATCTTCTGTTGACCCAGAGAGTTGTGTAAGTTTTGATTTATCGGGTTTTGCACTTTTACTTCTATTTTAGTAGTTTTTTGTTGTTATATATAATATGAAACAATTTTTTATGTTAATCACATTAGCTGCTAAATCATCGGCATCCATATTCAAATTCAAAATATGTTCAAGAAATTTTGTGTTATACATTTCATGGGTAATCCCCTGTATGTTTGAATTTGTGTTGGCATGATTAATATGTTGAATTTGATGAATTGAATCTACTTTTTTACATGTCCTCTTCTCCTTCATTTGGACACATGATATTTTCTAACATTTTTAAATTTTCTATTTTACACTTGTCATTTTATTATTGTATTTTTCATTTTATTAAATTAAAATTTCATATTTAATATGTAAGGTAATATATATGTAAGGTATTTATTAGAAAATGTTTATATATGTAATATATCCAATACATTAAAGTCTCATTAATTTTAATAATTCAAAAGATTTCCTATTTTTCTTATAAATTCAAATTTTTCAAATTATTAAAATTTTATATATAATTTTTTTAAATAAACCCATGTAATATACATGGGTCTCACACCTAGTTGATTAATATGTGATTGGGTTTTTAGGTTTCGAAGTTGATTAGGTTTAAATACTTATGCTTTGTTTATGAATATGTAGTTAAAGATTATGCAAACTTTTTGGACCATATGAATGGGAAATAGCGTAAGGAGTTACTCATATGTAAAGAAATATTTATAAGGAGAGTTTTTAGTTTTCAAATATAAACATTGATTGGAATCATCACAACAGGAACAAACAATAGCAGTACAGAATCTTTGACGTTTGTTAATCATGAGAAGATTTTTTTTTTTTTTTTTTTTGTTTAAGTGGGAGACAAATAAAAGTACATTGGCATTACATGTTAAAATGAAAGTGGGGTGTTATAACTTAAAGATTTGAAATATAAGGTCATTATAACGTAAAATTTTACATATAAGGTCCCTAAGAAATAAGTTAGAAATAAAAAATAAAAAAAAATCAAAAATAGGGAAAAAAAAAATGAAAACAATGATGTTATAACTGTTGAAAAAAGGAAGTATATTGTTATAGAAAAAAGGTTCCTGGTTCAAAATGATTAATAGAAATATAAACAGCTTTTAAATTTAATCTGGTATAATGATCCTCGGTTGTACAAAATTAACATAATTGGTCCTTGTATAAAAAGATTACAAAAATTGTTCTTTAAATATAAAAAGATCAATAAATTGCCAGTGTTTAAAAAGATTAATATAAATAGAAACAGTATAGAAAAATGATTTTATGATCCCTGTTATGACCAAAATTAACAAACTTGGTGCCTATATAAAAACATTAAAAATAATGGTCCTTTAAATAAAAAATAGTAATAAATAGTCGGTGTTTATCCAAGATTAACAGAAATAGAAACAGTTTATAAACTGATATAATAGTCCATGTTTGAACAAAAATAACATAACTGGTACCTGTATAAATAGATTTACCAAAATGATCCTTTAAATATAAAAAGAGCAATAAACGGTAAGTGTTTAAAAATATTAACATAAGTGGTCCCTATATATTAGAGAAATAGCAAAAAATGGTCCTTTAAATAAAACATATAAATAAATGGTCAGTGTTTAAAAGGATTAAAAGAAGTCTGGAAACAGTTTATAAAACTGATATAAATATATAATGGACATTGTTTGAACAAAAATAACATAACTGGTGCGTGTTTAAAAAGATTTAAGAAAGGCCCTTTATATAAAAGGATAGCAATAACTGGTCAATGTTTAAAAACATTAACAGAAATATATAAAAAAAAAATACAACAGTAATGATTAAGAAATTCAAAAACATTAACAGAAATATATAAAAAAAAATACAATAGTAATGATTAAGAAATTCAAAAATTAAATGGTATAAACATCTGTGTAATCCCTAAATTCGTATAATTGTATTAGAGTAAGTTGAAATTTTGAAAAATTAACAAAAAATATTGATATTAGAGGCCGATTTTAAAGGGATTTGAATTTAATTATGGTTGGATATTTTAATGAGTCAACGATTTTTTATATTAAGGGCAGTTTAGAAATTACTATATTAGACTAGAATACTAAAACCTATATAAGGAAATCCAACTTATTGCCTTGTTGTCTAAGAAATCTTGTTGCCTAAGTTTCCTTCTAATTAGTATATATAAGATAAGATGTAATCGTTGTCTTTTTAATTCATTGATCGAATCAAGTTTTAATAAGATTTCGCAGTAATTTTTTTTCTCTCCTCTGTTTTCTGTTATTCCCCTGTGTTCGTCCCTTCTTCTACACTCCTGTTCTTCTGTTTTCTTTTATCTCGGTGAACAAGGTAATGATGGAGCTTGTTAATTCCAATCGCCCTGAAGTGGATCTTCCATATGCTGAAATGGGAAAAGTTTTGTTGAGATTTGCACCTGAACCAAGTGGCTATCTCCACATAGGCCATGCGAAAGCCGCTTTATTGAACCAATATTTTGCTCAGAAATACAACGGGAAAGTAATCCTAAGGTTTGATGACACAAATCCTGCAAAAGAAAGCAACGAATTTGTTGATAATATTTTAATAGATATCGCGACATTAGGAATCAACTATGAAAAAATCGCATATACTTCCGATTACTTTCCGAATCTCATGGAAATGGCTGAGAAGTTGATTAAAGAAGGGAAAGCATACGTCGACGACACCCCAAAAGAACAGATGAGATACGAGCGAGAGAAGAAAATAGAATCAAAGTGTCGATGAAAACCTCAAGCTATGGAACGAGATGGTTCTTGGAACGGAAAAGGGAGTTGAATGTTGTTTAAGAGGAAAATTGGACATAACCGATAACAATGGATCAATGAGGGACCCGACTTACTATCGGTGTAATCCGATTCCAACTTAGTTTCGGTAGGTTTTTTTTTTTTTTTTTTTTTTTTTTTTTTTTTTTTTTTATTATTTTTAATGATGAAATTGAGAAGGAATGGAATGGAATGTTTGTTTCGTGTTGGAATGGAATGGACCAATCCTAAACAAAGTTTCCTTCTGTTTTGTTAATTTTTCACCCCTTAATCATTGAATGGAATGGAAATTTGCAATATAATTTTTTTTAACAAAATTTGATGTTTTCAATTAACTTACGTAACAGCTATACAACTTCTCATAGCTAATATGTGTAGGGGCTGTTCTTGTAATTTTCTATTTTCTTATTCCTTTGTTGTATTTATTGTATCTATTTGTAGTCTTCTCCTGTTATCAAGGAGATCATTCAATCTAATTTACTTTCATGGTATCAGAGCGTTAATCCTCTCCTGTTTCCTCTTCTTGCCCTTCTCTCTTCCGTCTTTTCTTCTTTTTTCTTCTTTTGTTCTTCCCTCCCTCCGCCTCCATGGCTAATTCTTCTGATGCATCAATCCCATTAAACACATTGATGCACATGATAACTGTTAAACTCAATTCTACCAATTACCTGTTATGGAAGCATCAGATGCACCCTATCTTAACCTATCAAGACTTATTCTCTCATGTTGATGGCTCTCTCCCGTGTCCACCCAGCACCATTACTGTTGCAGAAAAACTAGTTGTGAACCCTGAATTCACGTCCTGGGGCAGTACCGATCAGCGCGGCATCATCATTCTTCAAGCCTCTTTATCGGAGGAAGCCATCACTGTTATCGTGGGTCTGACTTCCGCTAGACAAATCTGGGTTGCACTTGAAAAAGCTTATGGTAACTCATCGATTGAACGGGTCCATAATCTCCGTGACCAACTTCGCTTAATCCAGAAAGGAACCAAGACAGTTGCTAAGTTTGGTTGCGCCTTTAAAGCCCTGTGCGATTAGTTGGCTGCGATCGGGTTTCCGGTTGATGAAGATGATCAGTTGCACTGGTTCTTGTGCGGCCTCGGACCCATCTTTGAGACCTTCTCCACTACTGTTCGCTCAATCAGGCCTGCTCCGCCCTTCGCAGACTTGCTTGCTCGGGCTGAAAGTCACGAGCTATTCATCCGGGCTCTACATCACTCCGCTACACCCCCAATCGCATTCAACGCCAATTTTGAACCACCTGTGACTGCTTCGACTGCTCCCGGAAATCGTGGGGGTCATGGACCCTATCGTGGTGGTAACAATGGAGGGTCTCGCGGTGGTCGTGGCAATCGGGGTGGCAGACGCAGTCCCCATTGTCAACTGTGTCGCACCAATGGTCATTATGCCAATGCTTGTCCCGATTTAAAGAAATTTGTTGCTGGGATCGATGGGAAGGACAATGACCTAGCCACTGCCCTCTTATCTCAATGCCATGTCTCGTCTCTGGTTCCTGATTGGTTCGTTGACTCCGGCGCAACCGATCATATGACTTCCACCACTCACTCGGTGTCCGATGCTTCATCTACCATAGGTACCGAATCTGTTACCTTTGGTAATGGCAAGTCTCTCCCTGTCACTCATAAAGGGCACTCAATACTCAATAATAATCTCCGTTTGAATGATATCTTGGTTGTACCGAATCTCACTCACAACCTTTTGTCTATCAGTAAACTCACTAAAGATAACTTGGTGGATGTCTTACTTTCTTATCCTTCGTTTTCTATTCAGGATCGTCACACCAAACAGGTCCTAGCCAAAGGAAATTGTGAGAATGGTCTTTATGTCCTCCACCCAAGTCATCAAGCATTTGTGTCTCATTCACGACCCCAAGCATCGTTTGAAGTGTGGCATTCCCGTTTGGGTCATGCAAATTTTGACGTTATTACATCTTTACAAAAACTTGGTTATCTTGTAGTGAATGCACTGTTACCTAAACCGGGCTTATGTTCCCCGTGTCAACTTGCTAAAAGTCAACGTTTACCGTTTGACATAAATAAAGCTCGTGCCTTACATTTATTAGATCTTGTTCATTGTGACCTATGGGGACCTTCCCCTATTGCTTCAAACGACAACTATCGATATTATGTCATATTTGTTGATGACCATTCTCGCTTCTCTTGGTTATACCCCTTAAAGGCAAAATCTGATTTCTCACGTGTATTAGTGGGTTTCCTCAATATGGTACAAACTCAATTTTCAAGGAAAATCAAAATATTTCAAAGTGACGGTGGTACTGAGTTTTTTAATCACCATGTCAAGTCCATATTTGAAGCAAATGGTACTTTACATCGGTCCTCGTGCCCGTATACTCTGCAACAAAATGGACGGGCAGAAAGAAAACACTGACACATTGTTGAAACGGGTTTGGCAATGATGTTTAATGCCCACCTGCCTTCAACTTATTGGGTTGATGCCTTTTCATCTGCAATTTACATAATTAACCGTCTACCCACAAAAGTTCTTGATGGAAAATCACCATTTGAGATTGTACATTCCACACCACCCAATTACTCCACATTTAGGGCATTTGGGTGTCGGGTCTTCCCGTATCTTCGTGATTACTCAGAAAACAAACTTGCTCCACGAAGCATACCGTGTGTTTTCATTGGCTATAGCCCTATGTACAAGGGTTATCGGTGCCTTGATCCTATCTCATCTCGGATATATGTTTCTCGACACGCAAGATTTGATGAAAGTGTCTTCCCCTTTATGGCTAACACTAAACCCAGTTCACTCACCAGCCTTGAGATTTGCACCTTCCTTGACAACCCTCATACTTCTCTGTCAAAACCAAGCACCCCGATCTCTCCCATTCACCCTGCCACTATCGACAACTCCTCCCCATGCAAACTATGCTCAGATAACAACTCTTCAAACCCACATCCGAGCCACCCTCAAGCCCAACTTCGAGCCACGCCTCCAGCCCAATCACCGACTCCTCCTCAAGCTCGTCATCCCCTTCCTCTCCACATCCTGTGACTCCACCCAACACTATTCCCTTACCATCACCTTCGCCACCCCTGCCACCCACACATCCTATGACCACTCGTGCCAAGGCAGGAATTTTCAAGCCTCGCCACTTCGCCGACTTCTCCACTCTTTCAAGCCAGCCATTACACACTGCTTTGCTCGCTACTAGTGACCCCAAAAATGTGCAATCTGCCCTTAAACAACCTCAATGGGTTGACGCCATGAAACGTGAACTTGATGCTCTTCATAAAAATACCACTTGGACCCTAGTTCCACGTCCTTTAAATCGCCAGGTGGTGGGGTCCAAATGGCTGTATCGCACAAAGTTCCATTCCGATGGCACCATTGAACGACACAAAGCACGACTTGTTGCACAAGGGTTCAGTCAAACTCCTAGGCTAGACTACTCCCACATTTTTAGCCCTGTGGTTAAAGCTTCCACCGTTCGGATCATTCTATCTCTTGCAGTTCTTAACAACTGGTCCTTACATCAACTGGATGTTAACAATGCATTCTTGCATGGGCAGCTCACAGAGTGTTTATTCATTGAGCAACCTCCTGGGTTTGTTGATCCTCAACACCCAAATTATGTGTGCAAGTTGAATAAGGCAATTTACGGCCTTAAACAGGCCCCACGTGCATGGTTTCATCGACTAAGCACCTTTTTAATTTCTAACGGCTTTTCTTGTAGCAGGGCCGATACTTCTCTATTTATCTTTTCACGTGGCGGGTGTATCATGTATCTTTTGGTGTATGTTGATGATTTAATTTTAACTGGAAATCAAGATGGGATGCTCAAAGAGTTTATCACTCAGCTTCACAATCACTTTGCCATCAAAGACTTGGGAAAGCTTAACTACTTTTTTGGTCTTGAGGTCTCCTATCTACATGATGGTTTGTTCCTAAGCCAAAGATGTGCTTGAACGCGCTAAGATGCTTGATGCCAAACCGGCACCCACTCCCTTGTCACCAACTGTCACCCTCTCCTCGACGGGTGACCCATATTCGGATCCGACTCAGTACCGCTCTATTGTAGGGGCACTGCAATATCTCACCATAACGCGACCTGATATCTCCTATGCGGTCAATCAAGTCAGCCAATTCCTCCATGCTCCAACCAATCAACACTTTCAAGAAGTCAAACGAATCCTCCGCTACATTAAAGGCACGCTTACGTTTGGTTTGACGTTCTCTAAGCCCACCAACACTTCCCTACTTGGATATTCTGATGCGGACTGGGCTCGGTGTGTTGAGACTCGTCGGTCAACCTATGGCTACTCGATTTTTTTGGGTGGCAACCTTGTTTCTTGGAGTGCCAAGAAACAACCCACAGTATCTCGATCCAGCTATGAATCCGAATATCGTGCCATGGCCAATGTCGCTGCTGAGATCATCTGGATCACTCATTTGCTTCACGAGCTTCACACTCTTCCAGCGGTTCGACCTACACTCCTCTGTGACAATCAGAGTGCTCTCTTCCTCACTCAAAATCCTATTGCTCACAAGCGAATGAAGCACATTGATTTAGATTACCACTTTGTCCGAGAACTCGTTGCTTCCGGGAAACTTCACACCAAGTTCATACCATCAAAGCTTCAAGTTGCTGATATTTTCACTAAAAGCCTTCCTCGGCGTCAGTTTGAGTTCTTCCGAGACAAGCTTCGGCTCGGCCCTCCGCCCCTCAGCTTGAGGGGGGATAACAGCTATACAACTTCTCATAGTTAATATGTGTAGGGGCTGTTCCTGTAATTTTCTATTTTCTCATTCCTTTGTTGTATTTATTGTATCTATTTATAGTCTTCTCCTGTTATCAAGGAGATCATTCAATCTAATTTACTTTCATTACGTTTTCATTTTCTAAAAGTAACAACAATATCTTAATATTCTTTTTTCACAGGGAGCATCAATGAATCTGAATCTCATGGAATGGGACAAACTCTAGAACATTAACAAAAAAATGATCGACCCTGTTTGCCCCAGACACACTGCAATCCTTGAAGAGAACCGTGTCTTGTTGACTTTATTAGATGGGCCCCACAGGCCATTTGTGCATGTCATACCAAAGCACAAGAAATACGTTGCTGCAGGGGATAAAACCATCACTTTTACCAAAAATATTTGGATAGAACAAGCCGATGCCAAGGCCATATCCCCTAACGAGGAAATTACGTTGATGGACTGGGGAAATGCGATTGTTAGAGAAATCAACAAGGACAAAAACGGAAATGTGACCGAGTTAACCGGGGTTTTGCATCTTGAGGGATCGTTTAAGACCGCGAAACTGAAACTCACATGGTTGCCTGACACTAACGAGCTTGTTCCATTAACTCTAGTGGAGTTCGGATACCTAATCACGAAAAAGAAGGTATGATAAGTGATAAATTGTACCATATCCATATCTTGTGTGTATGTGTGTGTGAAAAGACATAAATGCCCCTTATCATTATCATGACTGAAAATGTGGAACTTACTTATAATTAATTAATTAATTGTGTGTTTTTGATGCAGATGAAAAAAGGAGAGGATTTTATTCCAGTGTTGAACAGGGATACAAAGAAAGAGATTGGGGTGTTGGGGATTCGAATATGAGAATACTGAAAGGTGGAGACATATTGCAATTGGAGAGGAAAGGCTACTTCAGATGCGATGTTCCTTTCATAACACCTTTAAACCCCATTGTTCTCTTTGCTATTCCAGATGGCAGGCAAACTGCAACTACCAAATAATAATAATAATAATAACATTCATCTGTTAGTTAGTAAACATGGATTACAAGATTTTGGGACTAATTGTGTTTTCATTTGATATTATAGTTACCTGCAGTTACTCACTTTTGCTATGTTTATTCTTTCTTCAAATTAGTTCTTAACCTCATGTATATATTACAAAATGTTGGAATTTGTGTGTTAAATCCCATTTGTCTATAGCTTTCGATATTGGTCTCTCCTACTAAAAGCCGTGGGTTAAAGTTTTTTCTGGTAGTAGATGTTTTCGAATGGTTTTGTTTCATGAGATTAGCTTGCTTGTTGGATAAACATTCTTATCTTCTAATCCTGTAATAAAACAACTTTATGCATCACCGAGTAAAGAACTGCAACATACAGTTGATACCATTAAATGCAACTAAATTATGGTTTATTATACCCAAAAACCGCTTGTTAATGAACCAATAAAAACCGGCCGGTTCTTAAAAAACCGGATTTAACCAGCTAAAAACCGGCTCAATATGTAAAAACTGAATTTTTATGACTGAATCCGGTTTACACCGGGGGTAAGTAGCATGAACCGGACTTAAATTAGTCCGTAGAAGCTTCCTTGAAAACTTGAAAACTAGAATATATATTAATACAATGTTTTTCTTTCTGAGCGATCTAGAACTTTTTCCCACATAAAAGATACTATGCACCCATCTTACATTCAATACATCTCTTTTAATTTATTTTTTATTTTTCTAATTATATTATTATTATTATTTTTAATTAATTACATAAATGAACATGTGTTTAATCATTAATGGCTATTTTACAAAATCTTTTTTTGTTTCACCTCGATTATAAAGTAAAAAGTGATAATCCAACATAAGTTTTTTATTTAAATTCATTGGTATTTTAGTTTTAGATGTTTTTTATATATTATATATTTCTTTAATTATGATGTAATAATGACATTATCCGGTTTTTTGGTCCGGTCCGACTGGTTGAACCATAGAGCCGGTAAGACGACTGATTCGGTGACTGATTAGGTTTTCAAAACATTTGTTTAAATTATACACCTTTAAGGTTTTAATTGAGAGTAATTGTTTTAATTCCATTAATTTTGTCATCGGGTCATCAAATGGAAGTGGATTCATACACAACGTGTGACACCGTAAATTTTCAAACAAAATTTTCATTTAAAATCACATAATTCTCATAACACATTTCACAAAAATCTCATTTACTTAATTTACAAATCGCAACTCCATAATTGTTTGATTGATAATCCAGGATCCTCAAAACATAACTCTTTCACTGGTGTGTTACAATCAAGCCGATGCCTTCCCGCGATCCTGAGAAAAACTTGAAACACATATCACATAACACGGTAAGCACGAAGCTTAGTGAGTTCCCCAAAATACCACACACAGCTCATTAGCCACTCGAGGCTATAACACAATAAGACCCTTCGGTCAATGTGTCTCAGTGGGACCCTTCGGTTCCACACTTGGGTGGACCCTCCGGTCCTAACTTAGTAAGCACAGAATAATACATAGCATAAATCACATATACATAATTGCAGGATATCACAGTACTCAATATAAACACATAACACCCTCTAGTCACACAAGAATTACCACTCTAGGTAAAGTATAGTGAGAAGACTCACCTCAGATGATGAACATCCCCTATAAACACTGATGTTGCATACTAGCCTCTATCTCTGAGCCAAACCCACAATTAACCCAATTAGGAACTAAGTCCAAACTTTCACTCATTAGGTCTAAAAGTAGTCCACTATCCAGTCCGTCAATAATCTAGAACCCATTGGGCCCACCAAGGCCCAATAATAAATGGGCCCAACTCTCAAATCTAAATGGAAAGCCTAACTCAAGTGCCCAAAGCACACACACATACACACACACACACACACACACATATATATATATATATATATATATATATATATATATATATATATATATATATTCCTTTGATCCAAAACTCTATTGCAACCAACCCAAATTCCAAGCCCAACACTCAAGGCCCAAAATGACACTTAGCCCAAAAGTCCACAGTAAGGTTATGCGGGGCATACCTCCCTTGGTACGCTCAACGTACCCACGAATCCAGATTGGCCATCGAGGACACTTGGTCAGTACGTGGGGCGTACTGGGATTACACTCAGCGTACGACCCAACTTCACTCTTTCTACTCATTTGGTCTTAATCAGTTAAGACCTTGGCTCATATCATAGATTTGGACTCCCTAATAGCTCTTACTCCATAAATTCAGTGACTTTAAGCCTTGGCATGGCTGATAAGGTCACAAACACACAAAACTCTCACTCTCTTATCTAAAAAGGCTCATATCTCATGCATGGCTTGAATCCAACTTCCAAGTATTGATTTTTATGACATTACACCACGAAATACACTCAAAGGGGCTGATCATAGTCTATGGAGCTCAAATATCACATAAAGTCTCCAACTTTTGGGACAAAACCCTAAAATACTCTACTAAGATGCACAAATCAAAAGAGTGAGAAAGCTTGAAGCTTTATACCTCTATATGAAGCTCCCAACATAGATATGCTCAGATCCAAGGGTCTGGACTCTCACTCCTTCTTCTCCAAAGCTTCTTCTTCACTCCAAGAACACACAAAAACACTCAAAGGCTCTCAAATGCACTCACAAGCTCCATGAACGAAGGTTTAGGGTTTAAGAGGGTTTTCAATCTGAGGATGGTGGCCAGGAATGAGACCATCTTATTCTTTATATAGGGACACCCTTCAACTAGGGTTTTTCATTAAGTGCCTAGTACGCCCAGCGTACTAGATGGCTCCGCTTAAAATTCGCGCGCATGAGTACGCTAAGTGTACTCACACGTACGCCCAGCGTACTCGACTGCCACATTTCTCAAATAAGGGACTTATCCTGCCAAAACTTCAAACTTCCATAGCTTCCTTGATATAACTGATGGGTTTTAGCCATAAGAACATCCTATGTGCTCATACAAACCCTAATGCTTGGATCTAGGTTTCTCTATTGTACATGCAATTCATCCAAGACTTTAAACCCTAGATCTAGCATATGATAATCAATATTAACATAACAATGGGTTTAAGATATTATCTTGATTGTTATGTAGCAATAACAATCACAAATCCTCCTTGTAATGACTTTAGAAAGCTTAGAGTCACAAATGTAACTCCTCTAGTGGTTCACAAACACCAAGAGTAAGAGGATGAAGAATGAGGAGAGAAGGAGGTTGCCCAAAACGTGTACAAACCTTAATGATCTTGTTCACCACGTTTTTGGGGCTTAAGGGTCCTTTATATACATGTAGGCTATTAGGGTTTTGAACTAGGAAACCCTAAACTGACTGCTTAAACCCTAAGCAGCCCATGGACCCTTCCTTAATAAGCCTTGGATGATTTCTAATGGGTTTCCCCATAGAATTCGTCTAACCTTATATTATAAGATTATCCATAGCCTAATTGCAACTATCTTATAATTACAATTCCAGTCTTCTCTTTTAGCCACAAAATTAATTATCAATTAATTCTTGACTAATAATAATAAAACAATATGATTTCTCCTTTAATATATTATTCTCATAATATATTAATAAATCATAATTAATCCTCTCTCTCCATAATTCATCCTATCAAGTTGCTTTGGTGAAGGCAACCCAAAAGGACCATGCACCATCGGGTGAAGTATATACCAAAATAGTTATGGACTTAGACACTAATCCAAAAATAACTCTGATTCCAATGAACCTCATACTTACGGAAAGGTGTCGAGATGCCCTACGCTTCTAGCAACTCGTCGCAACCCCGAGGCTTCCTCATGCCCGGGTTGCAGCCCACAAACCTTAATCTCAGACGATCTGAAACAAGATGTTACACAACGGTTTTTCTGTAACACCCATAAAATTCGAGCCAAATTAAAACATTTTAATTCATTCAAAAACCATTAAGTTCATACATTTGTTTTCAAAGTGGTTTAAACATCAGAGTATTTCCCCAGAACCATATCACATAAATCATAAAACATGAGGAGCGGTACGATCACGCCTTCGCCTTGCCACGATCTCCTGAAGTACCTGAAACAAAACACTGAACTGTAAGCCTGAAAGCTTAGTGAGTTACCCCCAAAATACCAACCACACATAAACATACTCATAACATATCACAAATAGAACAATCATGCACATCGGGTCTACTGTGTGACTGGTCTCCCCGCACCGGGCCTTTAGTCCACCTGGTCCACCCTCCGAGTCTAGCCATGTACATTGAGTCTATAGTATGATTGGTCCGCCCGCATCGGGCCTTCAATTCACCTGGATCTAAAATGTTTTAAAATGAATAAAAATAATTTTCTTCGTAAATGTTTTGATAACGTATTTAACATGTTTTACTGGGAACAAATTCCGCAACATTTTTATTAAAAGAGGTATTCTGATTTTATAAAGCATAAACAAAAATAAGTATTTTCTGGCCGTGAAAATGGGGATGTCACAGATATACAATAACATTTTTGGTTATATTGTCGTCCTTGTAAACTTGCTTGCACCAATTCAATGTGTATGGACAAATGGAAACAATACAAAACTCATAAACCATGATATATTAACCTTTTTTTGAAATTAGATAATCCAATTACACAAAAAAAAACATTAACCAAATCATAAAGACTACATATTCCTACATCAAAGACTACATCAAAATAAGATCAAATCATAAAGACATTAACCAAATCACAAAGACTACATGAAAATAATGCCACTAGTACATTAACCCTATGACCAAGACAACACTTCCTACATCCAGACACCACATCAAACTCTAATCAACCATGTTTCAAGTAACGAATTGCAAAAAGACCCCAAATGAAGAGAAGTATTAACTGATACATCCTTGTTTGCATTGTAACTTGTTGAAGGGATTATTGGAGCTTGTTCATAGATCTAAGTATCCCAAGTATCACTTCCACCGATCTAAGACGTGTGGGCTCATCAAACCACTCAATCTAACCGTACCTCCTCTCATTACAAACGTATGACCAAAATCACCTTCCAGGGTTGCGACCAGACCACGATGTGACGATAACAAGATCGCAATTTCCACATGCGCATATTAGCATTCTATTGCGTTTACTCCGTTCTTTATAAGTCACAGTGGTCGATCAGATTAGGGGGAAGAAGAGAGTAATATACCTCTTCGGATAATTGTTCACAAACAATCTTTTTAGGTGAAATGATTAAAATACCCTCATGTGCAAGCACATGAGACATATTAACGTTGCTTTAGACGGACATCCAACCCAGTTCGCGTCAATGTTACGTCCGTAGGTACCATCTAAGGGAAAAAAACTTTCGTAAGGACCACTTTAAGAAAAAATACAAACTTAAATGACCATTCGTTTAATTTACTCTAAAATTTATAAAAAAAAATAATTACTGTTATCAAATTTATACGAGATACATTACTCAATTTCCTATTATATTAATCTTGTATGATCCAACACTCACTGCTGTAATCCGTTTATGTCCGACCCGATTAACAAGCTCAGCCCAGATTTTTAAGGCATCTTTTACTCTTTTAGTATATTCTTTCTTTTTAGACACAACTCTCTCCTCCTCTTCCCCTGGGCCACTGACGTCATCATCCCTTCATCATTTCCATTTTTAACCTAATTTTTTCCTGAGAAAATCCGCCATTGATATTTTTCGAGCTCAACCTTCCGGTCTTACTCCACATGTAACGATCGATCAGTAAGTTTTCACTTCATCTGCACAAACGTATACAGTTCTAACTACACACACATATACATGTTCTTTTAAGTTTATATTTCGAAGTAGAATGTAGAACGGAAGCTTGATTGCGGTTAATTTGTTGATTATTTTAGTGTTTTCTAGAGCATATTTAGCCAATATTGAAGTCAACTTATTAGAAACTAGACATTGGATGATCGAAACTTTTGTTATTCGAACACGAATGAGCTGTCATCTGTACATAATTATTTCGAATTTATATAGACATTTTATACAGATGTCGTTCGATCGATACATATACAAAAATTTGAACTGGAATGTACGATGATAGCTTGATAATTGATTAGCTTTGAGTAGGACATGGTTGTGATGTTCTGTAGGGTACTTATAATGAATTATGAAGTCGAGCTATCAAGAATTGACTTGAAATTTGACATGTCGAACCTATCTGCATATAGACATTCACACATGCAGAAAAAAAGTGGTTGTTTTGTTATTTTTGAGTTGGTATGTAGGAATGATGCTTGTTTTTATATAGAAATTGAGATAGAGTATATGTACTATACTTGAGCATGATTTCTGAATGGATATATATAAATATTAAGTAATTTGTGATTGTGTGTTTTTGTTTATTTTGAAGTGAAATTTGCTTAAGTTACAGTAGTAGAGTTTTTAGGTACATCTGAATTCTAATCCAGTTTGTTTTTTAATATTTTTTTGGTGGCAAATTTGACGGCGATAAGAGATTCAACAACTATTGAATCTTTGACTTATGCTTGAAATTAACTACACATATTGTACAAATTAGACTTTGGATGACTGAAATTTGGATTATTAAGCACATGTATATAGCATGCATGTTTGATTCTTTTCTGAAGTATGTGTGAAATCAATTTGCTTCAACAGGTGAATGATGACACAAAAAGGAGAGTTGGTTCTATCAGTAGTTTATAGTTAGAAAGTGAAAAGGGGAGGTAAATATGGATATTTCATGTAGTTTTCAAATCCGTGGCAGTGAAGGTACTAGTTATAGAGCATTAAAGCAGCTAACTGTGCGCTCAAGGTATGATTACAAATTGTTTGGCAACACACGGCTCGTGTTTGTTGGGCCTAGAAAGAAGTTAAAGAAATTGATTTTGTCTAGTCATAGTGGAGGTGAGTTGAAAAGTTGTTTGTGGAGTTATAGTAAACCGAAATCCACTGTCTGTATACTTAAGACATCAAGAGGAGTTAAAGTAGCATGTCAAGGAAATGATTCAATTGCATATATAGATGGGACAGAGAGGGATGTTGATTTTATTGAGAGTAGCAGTGAAGAGAACCCAACAGGGGACACTAATTTTGATCCAGAAAAGTTAAATGACGAGGGGGAAGATGAGGAAACAGAAAACCCAAGTGTTGATGAATTAAAGAAAGTGTTGCAGAAGGCACTTAAGGAGTTGGAGATTGCTCAACTTAACAGTACCATGTTTGAAGAAAAGGCTCAAAGGGTATCAGAAGCAGCAATAGCACTAAAAGATGAAGCTTCAAGTGCTCAAGATAGTGTCAATTCAACTTTGCTTTTGATTGAAGAGATTACAAATGAAGAGATTGCTGCTAATGAAGCTGTTCAGAGAGCTGCAATGGCACTATCATTGTCTGAGGCTAGGCTTACATTGGCTCTTGATTCGCTAGAAGTTGCTAAAGAAAGAACAAGTATGGAAAATGAAAGTGAAGAAAAAAATTTAAATCCATTGAGAGAAGAAGAGGAAGCTGTCTTTATTGCTCAAGAAGATATAAGAGAGTGTCTTTTGACTTTGGCAAACTGTGAAGGAGCATTGTCTCAGTTGCAGAATAGGACAGATGGGTTGGAAAGAGAAGTGGAAACGCTTAAAGATCTTGCAAAGAAAGCAGAGATGGAAGCTTTGAGAGCTGAAGAGGATGTGGCAAATATAATGCTTTTAGCAGAGGAAGCTGTTGCTTTTGAACTCGAGGCTACAAAACGTGTTAATGATGCTGAAATTGCATTGCAGAAAGCTGAGAAATTGCTTCCCATCTCCCCTGTGGATACCTCTGAAAGTTTAAATGAGGATTCAATGGGTGAGGATGATAAGGGCATTCAAGGAAATTCTGTGGAGATAATTGTTGATGGATCTATTGAGGGTTCTTCCACCACTGAAGATGTAATAGATAGCCAAATGTTTGAAGAGTCGAGATTTTCTGATGAGAGTGAACAAGAGAATGGGAAACCAAGTTTACCATCTAAAGAGATGGAATATGAGGCAGAAAAGACGAAAAGTCAAACAAAAAAGCCAGAAACACAGAAGGATTTGACCAAGGACACCTCACCATTAAATTCTTCTAAAACATTGTTGAAGAAGTCCTCCCGTTTCTTTTCAGCATCGTTTTTCTCTTCTGCAGAGGATGATACCGAGTTTACTCCTACTTCATTTTTTCAATGGCTAATTGATTCCACAAGATCACAAATACCTAAACTTGTGCTTGGCTCTATGCTTCTTGCTGCAGGGTATAAATTTCTTTCTAATTCAGTTATTTAAAAGAAAAAAAGAACTAGTCACTTACTAATATTTGGTCCTGAAATTCTTTTCCTCTTATCATGTGATGACTATATACATGTCAGTTTTGCTTTTTATGCTAAACGGGAAGAAAGAATCCATCAGCTATTTCAACAACCTGACATTATCACCACAAGTATTGATGAAGTTTCATCAAATGCTAAGCCATTGGTCAAACAAATAAGGAAATTACCAATGAGAGTCAAAAAGCTTATTGCGATGCTTCCTCATCAAGAGGTATGCTGCTGTTTGCCATTTGTCTCAAGTTGGGCAATGAATGTATTTAGTTTTGTGCTTTATGCTTACTGATCTCATGTTTAATCTATTCAGATGAATGAAGAAGAAGCTTCCCTGTTGGACATTCTATGGTTATTACTTGCCAGTGTTATCTTTGTTCCTATATTCCAGAAACTTCCTGGAGGTATATTTATGCTAACATTGTTATATGCTTTATCTTTGAAATTGCATGTCAAAATATCAAATGATCATGTCCCTAAAATCTTGTTTATTAGTTATTATGTTTTTTTTTTTTTTTTTTTTTTTTTTTTTAAATAAATCTTGATCATGACCTAATCTTTTGATTCTTTCATCTGATTGTGTCTCCAGGCAGTCCTGTTCTTGGGTATCTGACTGCTGGCATCTTGATTGGACCATATGGTCTTTCAATTATACGCAATGTACATGCTACAAAAGCAATAGCTGAATTCGGAGTTGTTTTCTTGCTTTTCAATATCGGTCTTGAGGTTAGTATACCTAAGTCTGATTTAAGTTTGGGGCTAAATACAAGAAATAACAACATACCATCATTTATTTGCTTAGTACAGCATCCTACTTTCATTTTTTTCTACTACAACATTGTATTTTCATTTTTTTCTTATTGACGCATTGTACTTTGAAAAATATACTCAATTATAGCAATGCAAATTGCTTTATATTTGAATGGTATTGCTATAATCGTCTATATTTTTCAAAGTACAATGCGGGTAACAATATGAAATGAAAAATGAAATGGTATAATAAACAAATAAATGGAAGTACGTTGCTAGCTCTTGCATTTAGCCCTTAGTTTATCTTAAGTTTGTGCATCTGTATCAGAAGAAAGTTGATTAAAACCGTAAACTCTGCAGCTTTCTGTTGAAAGGCTGAGTTCCATGAAGAAATATGTTTTTGGATTAGGTTCTGCTCAGGTAATTGCAAGCATTTGGTTTTTATACTTATTAACAAGCCTAAATCATTATTATTATTATTTTTTTTTTTTGCATTACTTCCAATATTTAAATCCTTGTTACACAGGTCTTGGCGACAGCTGTTGTTGTTGGAATGGTTGCCCATTTTGTTTGTGGACAGCTAGGGCCTGCTGCAATTGTCATTGGTAATGGCCTGGCACTATCTTCCACTGCTGTTGTCCTCCAGGTAATCACCAGTACTTTCATTGATATGTTTATTATAGCATCTTACAATCATTTTTTTCTTTCTATTATACCCTTGTACTTTTAAAAATCTACCCAATTAGTAGCAATGTCATTCAAATACAGATCATTTTCACTGCTATAATTTTATAGATTTTCACAGACAATGCTCTAATAAGAAATTCTTTTTGAAAGGATGATGCTGTAATATGGTAGATTTTTCAAAAAACAATGTTTTATTATGAATTTCTTTTGAAAGTAGGAAGTTGTAATTGGAAGAAATGCAAATAGAATGCTATAATAAACAAGTAAATTAGAGTAAGTTGCTGTTTCTAGCACTTAGCCCATTAAATCAAATATAAAAACATTTTCACAGTTATAATGGGGTAGGTTTTTCAAAGTACAATGGCTTAATAAGAAAAGGAAAAAATGAAAGTACAATGCTGTAATTGGAAGAAAGAAATGAAAAGAGAATGCTATAATAAAAAATAAATAAAAGTACATTGCTATTTCTTGCACGTATCCCATTAAGTTAATATCAATCTTCTACTTGTACAGGTATTGCAGGAACGAGGTGAGAGCACATCACGCCATGGACGAGCTACATTCTCTGTTTTACTTTTTCAAGTATGTTTTCTTGCTCATTCTCTCTATCTTAAGAAATCATGCTCCTTTTTATTTTTATTTTTTTGATTTGTCTCTTTTTTGTCAGGACTTGGCCGTTGTTGTTTTGCTGATTCTCATACCTCTTATTTCACCAAATTCGTCAAAAGGAGGGGTAAGTATTTTTATCAACACACACCATTCATTTAATGACTATGCTCTTTAAGTCAAAACCAAAACCAAACCTAAACAATCGGTTTCTAGCCCAGTTCAACTGGATCTGTTTTTCATATGGGCATGCAAAAAAAGTTGAAACCTAACCAAAAATGAGAAATTATGGAAACCAAAAAACCCCGAACTGAACGGAAATATTAAATATTCAAAACGTCTGTTTAATTGAATAAGTATGTTAAAAATTAAAATAAGTAACATGCATTTACGGTTTCCATTGAAAATTTATATATGTTATTATAATGATGTCATATTAAGATACTGTTGGGTTCGGTTTTGAAACAAAAACCCGTAACTAATATGTTGTTTTTTATGCTCTCAGATTGGCTTCCAAGCAATTGCTGAAGCTCTTGGATTGGCTGCTGTGAAGGCACTTGTTGCTATTAGCGCCATTATTGCTGGAGGACGCTTGGTAAACTTTCTATACATTTTATGAAATTTATTACAACATCTGCATTTGATTCTTAACATGATCCAACTTGTACCCTTCTTTAATAATTTCATTTGCTTACATAAGGTCATAACCTTTACTCTCTTAGGGGTGTTTGGTTAGAATGTTTTTGGAAGGAATGGAATCTATTAAACAAATTGGAATTTGGAGGATCCATAATCTGTCACGTGTTTGGTTGGCAGGAAATGAAATGGAATTCAATAATAAAAATTAATATATATTTACATTTAAATATTTATTGTTAATGTGTGTGTGTGTGTGTATATATATATATATATATATATATATATATATATATATATATATATATATATATATATATATATATATATATATAATTGAATCTTTTACATTAAACAATAATGAAGGTACTTTGGTCTTTTAAAAAAACTAATGCATGAAATTAAATTTCCTTCCGCCATCCCTAGGAATAGTTGAATCCATCGAACATGGAATTTAAAGGATTCCAACGGAATTGATTTCCATCCATTTAACTACCAATGAACCAAACATGGAATGGAATCTTAAATTCCAATTCCGACAGATTCCATCAGAATGAGTCTGCAAACCAGACACGCCCTAGTTCCTACACTCTGATCGAGACCCAAAAAAATTGTTGCATGCTCCCTATAAGATCCCATCTCCAAAGTATAAGATGAGTTAGAGTTAAATGCAAGAAATAACAGCGTACTTCCTTTTATTTCTTTACATAGCATCTAACTTCCGTCTTTTTCTACTACAACATTGTATTTTCATTTTTTTTCTCATTACAGTATTTTACTTTGAAAAATCTATCCAATTGTAGCATTGTACTTACAATCTTTTTCATATTACGATATTGTCCTTTTGAAAAATCTATCTAATTATAGCAATGTAAATTGCTTTGTATTTGGATGATATTGCTATCATTGGGTGGATTTTTCAAAGTAAAATGCTGTAATAGGATAAAAATGGAAGTATGATGCTATATAATAAACAAATATATTAAAGTAAATTGCTATTTCATGCATTTAATCCATTATAAGAAAACATGGTCAAAGTATAATGATAGAAGTTTTGATGCATTTTATGGGCAATTGTTAGCTTATTTCCCCTCTTGCTACTTACAGTTGCTTCGACCAATTTACAAGCAAATTGCAGAGATGCAGAATGCAGAAATATTCTCTGCAAATACTCTCCTGGTTATCCTGGGAACTAGTCTCCTTACTGCGAGGGTGAGCACACTTAATTTAACTATCTTTATATTTAAAAAATCATTTTGTCATTCATATTTATTTTCACAGGCTGGGCTTTCCATGGCACTAGGAGCATTTTTGGCTGGTTTGCTACTTGCAGAAACTGAATTCTCTTTGCAAGTTGAATCAGATATTGCTCCATATCGTGGCCTTCTATTAGGCCTCTTCTTCATGACGGTATACCTTCTATTGAACTGAATGCCACATCATCAGTTGTCGGACTGAATGCCACGTCATCAGTTAGTTAGTTCCCTTGTTTGTATCTTGTATAAAAATCCTGAACTCGACATCTCAGGATTCATACAATATAGTGATATACAAACAAGGAATTAACAAACTGACTGATGACGTGGCATTCAGTCCCAATGAATGAAAAACTCTATAATTAAGCTTGTACTTGCACATGTATTCCAAAAAACTCCACAATAGGAGAGTTGACTATTTGGTAGCTTAATATGACCCAATAAGCTCCCTATTGTGGATGTTCTTATCTAGAATTGTACCATTTACAAAAGGAAGGGGATTTCAAAGGACTTGAATTTTTTTTTTCAGGTTGGAATGTCAATTGATCCAAAACTTCTAGTTTCAAACTTTCCTGTTATTATGGGGATTTTAGGGCTTCTGCTTGTTGGGAAGACAATACTTGTGGCTGTAGTTGGTAGGCTTTTTGGTGTCTCATTGATATCTGCAATCAGAGTTGGTCTTCTACTTGCACCTGGTGGAGAATTTGCATTTGTGGCCTTTGGTGAAGCTGTCAATCAGGTATGTAATCTAAGTTGTGACGGGATTGGAATCGAGATTCCATTCCATGGTGTGTATGGTTGACAAATGGATGGAATTCAATTCCATTTGAATCCTGCAAATTCCGTGTTTGATGGATTTACAATTCCTAGGGGAGGCTAAAAGGAATGTAGTTCCGTTCTTTTTTATTAAACGACCAAAATATGCTCGTTATATATCGATAATGAAAAATAGATAAAATATTAAAAAATGATTTAGTTATTTTGTTATTAAATTCCTTTTCTTTTTCTGCCAACCAAGCACATGAGAGATTAGGATTCCTTCATGTTCCAATTCCTTTGATGGATTCCATTCCTTCCAAAAACATTCTTCAAACCCACACCCTCTGCAAACCATTCTTCCCTTTTTATTAAATGACCAAAATAAATACCTCATTATATTTTGAAACTAATAAATTTAATTATTTATATCTACATAAACAAAAGATAATTTAAATACAAATAAAAATTCCAAAATCAATAATTTCTTTTATTATTCAATTCAATTCCATCTTGTTTCCTGCCAACCAAACGCTTTTCAGATGACAGATATGATTCCTTCAGATTCCAATTCCCTTGACAGATTTCATTTCTTCCATTATTCCTTTCTTTAAGCCATGGAACTGGATGGAATCATATTATAGTTACTATGTTTATAATTTGTAATTTTATGTTTCTTTTCAGGGTATAATGACTTCTCAGTTGTCTTCTTTGCTATTTCTTGTGGTGGGGATTTCAATGGCTATCACACCATGGTTAGCTGCTGGAGGCCAATTAATAGCATCTCGTTTTGAGCAGCAAGATGTCCGTAGTCTATTACCTGTAGAAAGTGAGGTAATATATAATATCCCAAAAATTACTTTTCCCAAATGTATATATATGTAACTTTATCTTTTAGGGGGAAATTAGAAAATGACACAAAAAGTTGGAGGGAAAGCATTGGACATGGAATTTAGTATGTAAAGTGCTTTTTGAGTGAATCTAGTTACTATATGTCAAGAAGGTTTCAGAAAATGGCATCACATCTGTAGATTTATTTAATAATGTGATTTTGGAAACTACATGGATCAAGTCTTTTGTTCATTTCTAATTTCTTGTAATTTGATGTATCCTATTTTCAGACGGATGATTTGCAGGATCATATCATTATATGTGGTTTTGGACGTGTAGGCCAGGTATATTCTAATCTTAAAATTTTGTTTTGTTATTAAATTTAACTAAAGTTCTTAAGATGGACATGAACATGATGTTCGTGACTATTTTTATATGATGTTTAAATGTTTTTACTTTTATTAGTGTTTTAACTTTTTTGGTTCTTTCAGATCATTGCCCAGCTTCTTTCTGAAAGGCTGATTCCATTTGTTGCTCTTGACGTGAGGAGGTATGGAGTTATTTTACTTTTATGTCCCTTCAACTGTCTTCTCTCACCCAACTCTCACAAAATTATAACATCTCTTCGTTATTCTGTTTATGAATTTTTGGGTTAACTGCAAAAAATAGCAATGTACTTTCACTGAGGTTTATTATAGCATCACACTTCCCATTTTTTTTTCCCATTACAGCATTGTACCTTAGAAAATATACACAGTTATAGCAATGTCATCTGAATACAAAGCAATTTTCACTGCTATAATAAGAAGCAATAAATAAAAGTACAATGCTATAATTGGGTAGATATTTAATAAGAAAAAAAACTGATAGTACAATGCTGTAATAGAAAGAAACGAAAGAACGTTGGATGCTATAATACACAAATATATGAATGTACATTGTTGTTACTTGCATTTAGCCCTTACCATTTGTGAAGTGTATAACAACTAGCCTATACTGTTTCTCTCACCTAACTTTCACACTTATCCACATCTCTTCTTGCTTTTTTATAAATTCTTATGCAAGAAATAGCAATGCACTTTCAATGATTGCATCTTACTTTCATTTTTTCTTATTACAGCAATGTACTTTAGCAAATCTATCCAATTATGGCAATGTCATCCAAGTACAAAGCACTTTTTACTACTATAATAAGAAAAAGAAATTAAAAGTAAAATGCTATAATTGGGTTGATTTTTCAAATTACAATGGCCTAATAAGAAAAAAATTCGAAAAGACAAATATATGAAAGTACATTGTGCTTTAGAAAATCTACCTAGTTATAGGCTACACAAATGTCACTTAGATACCAAACCGTTTTCACTTGTATAATAAGAAAAAAAAAGTGCAATACTATATATAGTTGGGTAGACTTTTCAAAGTATAACAATGGCTTAATAAGAAAAAACAATGTTGTTGTAATAGAAAGAAAGCAAGACGCTATAATACACACAAATATATGACAGTACATGGTTGTTTCTTCCATTCATCCCTTACTATTTTTGAATTATATAATAACTACTAGTCAATTGGCATCTAAAATTTCCATGATCACCAGTGATCGAGTAGCAGTGGGACGTGCACTTGACCTTCCTGTATACTTTGGTGATGCTGGTAGTCGAGAGGTGAACCCCACCCAATTTCAATTTCTATCACAACAAAAACAACAACAAAACAAAAACACATTTGTAAGAAATAGCACTGTACTTTCATTGATTTATTTAATGTTTATTGATTGATTTTTCAGGTTCTTCATAAAATTGGGGCAGAAAGGGCCTGTGCTGCAGCAATAACTTTGGATACACCTGGTGCAAATTATAGAACTGTTTGGGCTCTCAGCAAATACTTCCCCAATGTGAAGACTTTTGTGCGTGCTCATGATGTTGATCATGGACTCAATTTGGAGAAAGCTGGAGCAACAGCGGTATTTTTCTCTTTACAACAAATACCAACCTACTTTTATTGATTTGTTTATCATTGGCGCATCATACTTTTTGAAAAATCTAGCAAACTTTTTCAAATATAAACCAATTTTCATTGCTATAATTCGATACAAGTTTTAAAATATGTTGTACTAATCGGAATTTATGTCTTAAATTATAGCCTCTATTTTTCATGAGTTTTTTATATTGCTCTACTTTATTCGTTGTTTAGTTATTTGGGCTAAATGCAAGAAGTATCAGGTTACTTTAATTTATTATTTTATTACATCCTACTTTAAGTTCTTTTATATTATAGCATTGTACTTCAAAATTTTATATCCAATTATAGCATTGTATTTTGAAAATTTATTATTAAGATGTTATACTTTGAAAAATGCACCTTGTTATGGTGGTGAAATTGGTTTGTATTTTGATGGCATTGCTATAATTAGGTAGAGTTTTAAAGTTCAATGTCATAATAGGAAAAATGAAAGCAGGATGCCCTAATAAACAAATCAATGAAACTACATTGCTGTTTCTTGCATTTACCCTTAAAGTTATTTTATTTTCAAAGAGTAATAATGCAAGAAATAGCAAAACATTTTTATTGATTTTTTTAATATAACATCCATCATTATACTTTGAAAATCCACCCAATAATGGCAATGTCATTGAAATACAAAGCAAATTTTGCTGTTATAAGTTATAACTTGGTAGATTTTTTGAAGTATGATGCCTTAATAAGAAAAAAAAAATGTTAAGTATAACAAAAAGAAATAAAGTAGTATGCTATAATACACAAAGAAATAAAATGACGTTGCTATTTCTTGCATTTAGCACTTACAAAATTAAAAAAATTAAACATGATACAAGGTCATTAGAAAATCAAATTTGTAATTTAATTAAAATCATGACGCTTTCCAAAATTTATTTTTCATTTTTTATTTCCATTCCATGATGAAATGAAAAAAAGAACACTCCCTGTTTGAGGAATGAAAATTAACAAAATGGGAAGAATCACATTGCTTCAAGAAACAACATTTTTCTTTACAATGGAATCAAGCATTCATTCCCTTCCTTGTCCTTGATCTTGACACTTGTCTTAATTTGGGTTTTGTATCATTATTGTTTTACTCTTCCTTTTCATATAAATCCCTCACACCATATTAACTTTGAGTAAAAAAAACACGATGCAGGTTGTGCCAGAGACTTTAGAACCAAGTTTACAGCTAGCAGCTGCTGTTCTTGCACAAGTAAGGCCTTGTTTTTTATATATTCCATTAAATGCTATCCGGTTTTTAATTTCAGGTTAAAAAAACCCATTTATCTGCTTTTTTTTTTTTTTTTTTATTTTTTTTTTATGAAAACTATGATGATAATTCAGTGACTAAATCGATAAAATGGTATACATACATTATGCTTTTATAAAAATCCAAAAGTAAAAAAAATAATAATTGTTTAATTATACCAATTTTCGTTGCTATAATTGTTCGACCTTTTCAAAGTATAAAAAAGAAAGTAGAATGCCTTAGACTTGGTATGAAAAAAAGCACAATGCTGAATAGAAGAAAAAGGAAGTAGGATGCTATAACACACAAATAAATAAAAGTAGTGTTATTTCTATTCTTGCATCTAGACCTATAAGGGCAAATTTCTAAAAAGTTGGTACTTAATGTTTGATTTTATCTCTAAGTAAATAAAAGTATTCTTATTTCTGCAATAAATGGATCAGAATTCAGAAACATTTTCTCAACTCATTTTTGATAGGCTAAATTACCAATGTCCGAAATAGCTGCCACAATCAATGAGTTTAGAACACGTCACCTCTCAGAACTAACCGAGGTATCAAATCATCCTTTTATTTTTCATCTTTTCTCAAGAAATAAAATGATTTATTTTTAATAAACACTTTTTTTTTTCAGCTATGTGAAACTAGTGGAAGCTCTCTTGGATACGGGTTTTCTCGTGTTGTTATAAAACCTAAATCCCAAACTTCAGATTTTATCGATGATAGCCAAGTCAATGAAGGAACACTCGCAGCATAAATAAAGAAAAAAAACACTGAAATTTCTAGATGTTTATAGTAAATTTCGCCCCTTAAATACAAACTGTACAGGTAAAGATTTTCTATTCTCACCATTTGGAACCTTCTACCCATATTTTTAGGGTTATTTTGGACTGTGACTTGATTTTGTGGGGGCCAAACTTGATAATAGTTGGATGACGAAATTTTGGATTTGGTGATACGTTTTAATTTGTTAAAGACTTTCGAATTTGGTAATATTCAAGATACGTGGTCAATGCTTTATAATGTGATATTATGATGAAACAGTTGGATAACTGATAATGTACTTTCATGAGATATGGATTATAAAAACAATGGCTTTTGACTTTTATACCCTTAATTTTAATTAAAGATAGAAAATCATAATTAAGATATACGAGTCAAAACACATTTTTATATGGATGGATTTTATGGAAAGCCTCTAATCTCTCCTAGGGGGGTTGTCTAACCTTATGCAAATCAGTCATCGACAGCTTTGACGCTTTTTTTTTTCTCTGTTATACAAAGCACCCTTGAAAGTCGTAAATTCTTGCAAATCTACATAAAATTGGTATTGGGAGTTGGGACTACTTTGTGCAAATTCTGTAATTTTGCTACCGAAGATGAAGATCACATATTCATTCGATGAGCTGTCATAAAATTATTGGGCCTGATGACAAAAAAAAAATAAGCGATGTCCATATAGCTATTTCTCTGATATTCAAATGGGTTTTATAAACGATAAAATCTTCAACCCGGCTTCAAAACACAACACTGGCAAGTGATGTACAACTTTAACATCGGTGGACATTTAAGATGGCAAGAATTGTGTTCGAATCATGTTCTAGAATGTAATACTCATTTGTTTTATTTTTTTATTTGTTTTTTTTTTTTTTTTTATTTCCACAACTCTTGTCTCCTAGCTTCTTGTTAGTTTCATTTGATATAAATCTTGCTGCCATTTAAAAAATAATATAGACGTTTTTTTTTTTTGGGTGATATAGAATTATAGAAATACTGATACAAGAAGGTTATTTAAAATTTATAATATTTCAAGGAAAATATATAACTATAAAAGCTGTGAAATGGGGAGTTCCATTTTGGTTATATACCAAATTAAGCTATATAGTCTTTCGAATAATAGTATAGTAACTATTGTCTCTTTTTATTCGAACAAACTTTTAACTTTCAAATTTCATGCAATAACTAACCCAGTACAAGTGCTATTCAATTCAACTTGCCCCCAACCTACATGCACCAAACCTCCCCACCACCACCACTTGTTACTGATATACTTTTGATTAGTTACATACAAAAAATATTTTTTTTATCCAAGTCAATTTTTTTTTTCAGGTTTAAACCTAAAATTTAAAAAAGAATTCAAGAAATCCGTCCAGAGTGATACATTTTCGGTTTGATAAATTTAGCTGGTTTCCATTTTGACTTTTTTTTCCTCCACAAAATACCCAATATGTTTTTTTTTTCAGAGGTCTATTGTCATTTTTTTTCCTATTTAAACTTAGTTACTATTATATTGTGATTTGATGATGAGTTTATGGTGATAATCATGATTAAGATGCTTTTCATGCTTAGATGGTAAATTTTGATTGCTAAATGGTGTTAGGCATTTTACGTACATGTTGCATCTTATGTATGAAGTTTATGGGTGAGAGGATTGTGTGGTGCACTCTTTCCGATGTTTTTGTAGGTTCATCTCTTACACACTTTGCATGTTTCGGGACCTGTTTTATCCCTTATGTCCCTAAGCTTGTCTATGTGGCCCCATACATTTATGAGGTTTTTAAGGTCTATTGAGGACGTTGGTGATTCTATATGAGTTTTCGCTATTGATGTCTTACATGAGAGGTGAAACAATCCTATGGACATGCAAGCATATGAGGGATGAAACAAGGTCATGATACATGAGTGATGAAACAAGCTCATCGCCCCATATACAGTTACACCCCTATTATATACTAAGCTTCTATAACAAAACGTAACTCCTCCTGTCTTCATATAAGTTAGTATTAAGTTAATCGAACACATAATTAACAACAATCCATAGGCTTTATACATATATCCAAAAAAAGCCCTGGTGAACACAAAGAAAGCCAAAGAAATGCCAAAACGTAGATTAAAAAATTGCTAAATATCATTCATCATCATCATTGGTCCAAAACGGTCATAGCTAAGTTGATAACAGTTAGTTGTTTCACACCTAAGCTCATAAAAGCGTCATGATTATATATATAAAATTACAATACAACGAAGACCTCGTACTCAAATATCTTGTCTTCTTTCATAAAAACTGATACCAGAAGAGAACCTGTCTGAAACGAGCTGTCTGTCAGACAGTTTCTCTTCTAGTTCAACTTTAATTGAAATGTGCTTCCAAGAAGCTCATATCATTTTGACCAGGGAAATCAAAAAACAACTGTAACGCGGTATCCGACGAATCCTCAACTTCATCCGAGCTCGAGGAATGTGTGATTCCAGTGTAGAAATGTCCGCTTTTACCCTCAAATTTCAATTCCGATTCCAATTCCGGTTTGTGTACCGTTTCCATAGTCGTCCCGGAAACCGAGGCTTGTGAAGCCGGACTAGAACACACAACCTTATTCATGCTTCTAAATGAGTTCCCGACTTCGGAATGCCAAATCCGGAGAAAATAGTCGGCATTAGCGGTGTTGTTGATTCTTTTGTTTGTTATCGATGGGCTTAAAAGTAGAGACGATTCCATTGAAAGACGTGCTTCGGCCTCCAGCCTGGCACTCTCCCATTGCGCCATGTGGCGGGTGGACGGGGAGGCCGGCGGTCGTTTTAGCGGGCCCGATATGGCGGTCGGCTCGTGGGTTTGTGGGTCGATTCCGATGGAAAGAAGACGTTTTCGCAAGTGAGTGTTCCATAAATTCTTGATCTCGTTATCTGTTCTTCCTGGTATTTGGGCTGCAATTGCAGCCCATCTGGAAAATACAGATAAAACTTTAATATAAAGTCATAAATTAAAAACTTTATGTTCCCCAAATAAAAACCATAACCATTCAGTAACCCTCAGCAGATAAATCCCACACACATTGTCACAAGTCCTTTTCTGACAGTGTGGGCCAGGGCGAGCTGAGGGTTAGTGATGATTGATTATATCAATCCATTTGCGTAGTGCAAATAAAAATCCCAATCCACATTGGGATTAAGACTCCAACACTGTGTCCCTTTTGCAGAAAAGGGACAAGGGTTTGAGTACGAGCAGTACCGATTGCCGAGAATGGCATGCAGTTGAATGACGAGTTTTTCTTCTTCGGGGCTAAAGGGACCGCGCTTGATGTCTGGTCGAAGGTAGTTTGTCCACCGGAGCCGACAACTCTTACCACACCGGAGCAAACCTGGAAAATTGTTTAAATAATTAATGAATTTTCTGATATAAAATATATTGGTTCTAATTTTGATGTGCGAATAGTGATAGAATGGACAATACAACAAAAGTGTACTTTCATCCATGTGATGTCAATAAGATGCATTTAAATCCAAGTCTTGATATTATGTTATATAATAATATATAATAAGAGATATGCATCGACCCCACACATTTATTTGTCTGTTTTGTTGATGACACAAAGAGAATATGAATCAATGATTACTCTCTTCAACATAATCCATATCCATACATACAAATAAACAATCTCCTAACACATTTCATGATTTTTTTTTTTTAACTTTTGATATATACAACAGTTAACTTAATAGTAAGATTACAAACATGTAATTATTATATTAGAAAAAGATTACTAGGTACGTAGTATTTAAAAATATTGATTTACATGTAGATTTTCTAATTTCTTAACCAAAATAATTAAGGATTAATAAAAGTATATAAGATAGAATGATTTTTGAAAATAAAGGTAAAAATTAATTATCATGACTTTAACGAATATTAACCACTAGCAATCTGCTCCACAAAAATGGGTTTTCTGACATTCTAGAGCCATAATAAATACATATTTATTTACTTTTATTTTTCCAAAACTAAGTATTGGGACTTTTGTTATAAAATTTTATCTGCTTCACAATATGAATATGTTTTTCGTTTTTTAGTTGCAAAATAATCAAATTTATCTACTACAAAATTAATTATTACGAGTTAAAATGTTCAATATTCACAAAACTGAATTTTTCCGACCTCTTAAAAAAAAATTCAACAAATAATTAATTTCTTAACTTATAAAAAAAAAAATTAAAAACAAAATAAGCATTTTTTTTTTTTGCATAATCACAAAAATGAAACGAAAGTATATATGTAAAAGTACCACTTTGCGATATATGATTTGCTCGATTGTTGATTTTTTTAAGGTAAAATTCAGAGGGAGAAATTTTGAAACCAAAATCGAAGCAAAAAATGGAGGTGAATAACTGAATATCATATCTTTCGATCATTTGATTCTTTTAAAGATTTTGAAATCAAAATCGAGTAGAATGCTATGATCTTCGATCAAAACAAGTTTAACCTAGATTTCATGGATAAAATAGCGAACGAGATAAACAGAAACACACCAGCGAGTTTTGGTAGAGATCGCCAGCTTCCATGGCCGTTCTTCTTGATATACTCAATCAACAGTTCGTCTTCTTCTTGAGTCCATGGCCCTCTCTTCAATCCTGTCTTCTCACAACAAGGTGCTCTCCCCATTTTCAACGACTCTTAATCAAAACCCTAGAAATTTAAACCGAATCAATGTACATATGTAGGGGAAGAACTAAGAAGAAGAGTATATATGATTTGAGCAATAATTATGGAGAGAGAGAGAGAGAGAGAGATGGAGATTTGAGAATGAATTTGAAAAGAAAATGTGTGTTGGTGTGTGTGGGGGAAAAGACATGTCAAGAGAAGAATCAAAATCTCAGGTACGACGACCGGCGAATTACATGCCGACACTATTTGCATTTATTGATCGTATTTATATATCTCCCTCTCTCTCTATTATCTTCAAGAGTTTTGCAAAACACGATACAGAAACTATGTATCAGCATATTTGGTAATCGGCCTTCATTACAACGACGACAAACCGGTTAATAATTTAGGAGGTCGTATTAAAAACTTGTAACCAAATCATTTATAAAGGAAGTTTTTTTTATTTAGAAAATGTTTGGACTATATTTATAAAATATCCAAGTAGAAACAAAAAAAAAAAAGTTAGAAACCACTTCGTAGTTATTAAACTGTGAAAATATGTACAACCTATTAAAATGAATGTGTGTCATAATCGTAAATAACACTAGATCATTGCAGTTATTAAACTGCAAACTAAGTTAACTCACAACTATTTAAACTATGAATGCATCTCAATGATTTGGTGTTTTTTATAAGAGAAAATTACAAAGCTAATCATTTTTCTTAAATACTTTTTAGTTTTTAGTCAAAAATTAGCATTTATTGCAAACTAGCCACTGAAATCGTAGGTGATTAAGAAAACCTACGGTCAACGCATGGTTGACTATAGTCAATGTTGTGTTGACTATTCTTTTCGAGCAATGGACTATTATTTCGTGGGGCGTCTTCTGTATCAGGGCTGTTAGCCACAATATAAAAAGTTGAAAATTTCGTTTTTGCTCATTTTTTGTATTTTTTAACTTAAGAAAACTCTTTCAATGAAGCCTTCAAAGAACGACTATATATTCTTTCGAATCTTGGACTTTTTTTTGTTTTTTCTTATTTGCGATGAGATTCAATACATAGGGTTTAGCTTTTTTGGAAAAAATCGAAAAAATAAAAACAAAACCGTACGCTTCATAAGATACCTACGATGCACAAGCAGCCAATGCACAAAAACGTGCATTGATTTACTTTTACACCGTAGGTTTCTTATGAAGCCTACAGTTTTCGTAATTTTTCCGTTTTCTCTTTTTTTGTTTGTATATCGTATACAATAACATATAGTTGTGATGCGGTGATTTTTTTACAAAAAATGCAAAAAAAAGGGAAACCGTAGGTTTCCTAAGAACCTACGATGTACAAGCAATCAATGTATGTTTTGTGCATTGACTGTTTATACATCGTAGGTTCTTATGAAACCTACAGTTTGGGAAACGGTAGACTTATCAAAGGATATCATAGGTCATTTAGAAACCTACGGTTTCATATGGTATTTTGATAAAAAAAATCTTATATATTTATACATAAACTGTAGGTATTAGGGCGAATCAGTAGGTGATTTAAGATACCTACAACTTCAATGACTATTTTGGAATAGTTAGTATTTTTGGCTAAAAAGTAATAAATAATTAGTAAAATTGGCTAGTTTAGTCATTTTTTTTATAATAAGTTTCAGCTTAATGATTTGTATTCACAATTTAATAATATGTGAATTTTGTTCCTAATCTTAATTTTTTTTTCTTTTTTTTTTATTTGAACAAATTGAGATGTTAGACAAAATTCATAACAAAATTTAAAACTTACGTCAAAAATTTAAAATTAAACTATGACACGCTTTACCGGTATAGTAGAGGTGGAAATGAAAAATATTGTTTTTCATTTATAATTAGTTAGATTTGTAGGCAACTTAATGTCAAACGTTAAAAATAGTTGATTTTTTAATACAATTTTAACCTAATAATTTAACCGTTATCATTTTCTTTATGGTATTATTTGCAATGACACAAATCTAGTTATATGATCCTTAAACATTGATCAGTTTTATTATTAATCGACACAAAATAAATTATATGATCCTTAAATACTTGATGATAAATAATTCATCAAACAATAAAACCTAATTATTACAATTTAAAATAATAACTCAACTTGTTTTTTTTTTCTCTAAATGCAGAAGAACAATAATGGCTAAATAATTTTTGGTTATTATTTTTCGAGATCAATTAATTGTTCTTTTGAAAAACCCTAGGAGATAGACATGTTGATCCAATACTTTTTGCAAATAAAAAGCATTGAAAAACTGAATTTAATGTGTTGCTTCCTCTTTTACAAGCTTCCGCCCCCATCAGTTCTTACAAATCGCCATTAAATTCATGAATAGCACTTGATAATAATTGCAAAATTAAATGCAGTAGAGAGAGAAAACAACGATATCTAGAGAGAGAGAGAGAGAGAGAGAGAGAGAGAGAGAGAGAGAAACTTACTTGAAGTTATAATAGTGATAATAGGTCGTAAGAGCTGAATACGCAAAGCAACGAGGAGAAATTTTGCAGGAAGGAAGCATTAATAGCGGAGACTGGATTCGAAAACCAAAAAGACACAATATATATTATTGTGTGTGTGTGTGTACGTCAGTTGTGTTGTCGCTTCAAATCATACATATACATACATGTATGTATTGTATGTATATGTGTATGTAAAGATATTGTAAGTAGAGGTTGCAGAGGAGGGAAAGAGAGCATTAATGGCGATGATAGCATTTAATTGGAGACTGAGCGGAAGGGAAGGACCAAGGGGGCCATCAGCCATCTACATTCTACACCTAAACATACATTCCGTATACACATGTAGGCACATGTAGAGTAAATAACTAAATGTATAAGTTTTAAGAGAATATAACAAATTAATACATTTTGGTTGTTTTTTATGGTCTAACGATTATAAATCAAAGAAATTCTAATAAGTCAGGGACATACCTATTTGGTGTTAGGAGTGACATGGATAACCTTTTAAATTTTATCGTTAAGTGTAAAATTTAGTGTAAATTCGTTAAAATCCGTCACGAATCATTTGGAAATCCGTCAGAAATAAGTGTAAATTTAATGTAAATATGTCGGTGTAACTCTTTTATGATGGAAACTGCTATTGGAAAATGAGTTTTTTTTAGTAGTACAACCCTTTTTTATGTATCCGTCACTAATTCAAGCTTAACAAACTAAAACTATATTGGTTAGTTTTATTTACTATAACAAGTTAAAGTAGTCATATTAGAATAAAATTGTTGAAGTTGATTGGATCTGTGAAGGATTCACGAATACTAAGATAAAAAATGGTTAAAATATCATGCTTTCATGTAATTTTCTTTAATTAACATTTTTTCTATGATGATCATATTTATACATACAAACTCCTTTTTTTTAACCTTTCATTTGTTTGATCAGTAGTTAGATCAATTCTCAACATTTTTATAGTTCTCAAGAATATTCATCGATAAGTTGGTGTAACACTAGGTTTCAGATTTGCTTTTTTCATTCGGGGCTGCAGTCCAATCTTCAGTGGTCATGAGGCTTAGGGCCTTGGGAAATGAAGAATTTGGCCCTTCTCGAGTGTGGGTGTTATGGTCCAAGTGATCCAAGTGTTAGATTGAGTCTTCGGAGGCCAAGGGTATTACCATAATTTGATATTTCGGTCTTTTATGGATTTTAGGTTTTGTTCGGGAGGTTTTAAGATGAAGGTGGGTTGTTAGAAGTGTAAAGCTTCTCGCCAACTTTCTGTGGATATACAGAACGTCGAAAACGGATAAGGGATGCAAAAGTTATGACCATTTGAAGTTAGAGGGGTGTTGGGCCAAAACGGATACGCATGGCGTACAAGGGAGGTACGCAGGGTGTACATGGGAAATGCGGATGCAGGAAGATTTGGGAACGCATGGCGTTCATATGATCAGATGGAAACCCTAATTTAGGGTCTTGGACCCTATTTAAACACCTTAAGTCCCAGCTGATGTTGGCCTCATTTCCAGCCTCACGCCTTAATCTCGAAACCCTAGAGCCTCCTTGTGAGTTGTGAGCTCATTGTGTGTGTTTTATGCTCATTCAAGGAAGAGAAGCTTGGTGCAAGTTGGTGATTAAACTAAGAGCTTTTAGATATTGGTTCTCTGCTCCAATTCCAACACATTTAAGGTATAAAGCTCTAACCTTGCTCATTAGAAGCTTAGATCTAAGTTTTTATGGATTTTGGTCCCATGGTTGAGATCTTGTAGTTATGGTCACTCAAGAAGCTTTGAGTTGCTTCTCTTGGTGTTTATGATGTTTTAGATTCATAAAGTTTACATCTTTAGAGTTGTATAAGTGCCATGCATGAGATTAAGCCTTTTTTATGGAAGTTGAATACTATACCTTGAAGTTGGGACCTTTTGGGGCATGCAAAGCCACCAAGTCAGCGACTTTATGGTTCTATATGATCTTTAGGACTTGGATCTAGGTTATGGTTGTGTGGCTTTAGGCATTAAGTGCTTAATAAGCACTTTTGGGCATCAGTGTGCGAACGCCTATGTAACGCCCAGTTTCCTGGTACGTATTTAACTTAATCATTTATGCATCTTAGAAGGGCTACTCGACGAGTTGGTGGCCCTAACTCGTCGAGTAGAAGGCAATAAGTGAGCTACTCGACAAGTCGGGGTCTTAACTCGACGAGTAGGACAAGCTGGATGAAACCCTAATCTTTAGGGTTTGCACCCTATTTAAGCATCATATATGGCCTCCACCCCATCCTCTATCACCTCCAAACCCTAATCTCGAAACCCTAATCCACCTTGAGTGATCTTGAGCTATTTCTTGTCATTTTGAGTGTTATTTGTGCCTTTTGAAGCTTGTGGAAGAAGAAGAAGTTAGAGGACTCAAGAGAGAAACAGTAAATCCAAAAGTTTCATCCCTTTAGCTGCATGTTCTGGTAATAAAGCTTTAAACTTGATCACTTTCTTCTTAGATCTATTTATGACCTCTTTGTTGGATTAATGTCTAAGTCCATAACTATAATTGGTAAGACTTGACCCGACTCGGCATGGTCCATTTGGGTTGCATGGCATCATGCATTTGGATAGACTATAATGAGAGAAATGACACTTAAGGTTTGTTAATATATTATAAGTTATAATATATTAATAAGATTATTTAATTAATATTGATCAAGAATTAATCTAGAATTAATTAAGTGATCAAAAGAAGACTAATTAAATATATGGGTTGATTATGTAAATCATCCATACTTGTATAGTGGGCTAATGCTCCATGGATTATCAAGTTGGGCTAAAACCCATATGATGCTCCATGGATGATCCATGGTGTATTTGAACCAATGGATCCAAGGAAATGGAAAGCCATGACAATTAGGGTTTACCCTAATTGTAACAACTATATAAGATCATATTCTTTGACAAAATCGACACTAAGTTAGGAAGAGAAGGGCTAGCCGATTTTAGAAGTGTTCAAGTTTCTCTCAAGTTATTCCAAGTGCATTTGGTGTTGTGTGAACCATTTGAGGTGTCACACTTGGGGCACTAGGCACTCAAGCTTCATGAGGACATTCTACATCAAAGAGGTATGTATTCTATCTTGTTATATTCATTGTTTTGTGTGCTAGATTAAGATAATACCTTGGAAGTTCATATTTGCATGTATAATATAGAAAACATAGATCCAAGGTATTTAGGGTTGCATGTACACTTGGGAGTGTTAGAATGCTCAAAACCCAACACTCTTTATGTGGGTTTTGGTCCAAGATTGCTAGCTTGTGGGTAAGGATCGACCCAAGAGTTACTTTTCCAGATCTAGTGCCTAGAGGGGATGTGAAGACATAAAGGTGCAACTTTATGTCCTTAGAGCCCCCATGCAAGTGCTAAAGACGTATTTATGGCCTTTTGAGCTAAAAAAGGCCATGCATGGAAGCAAGCTTGAGACTTTTCGTGGTTATCTGATAGCTAGGCCCTAGATCTAGGTTTGCATGCGTGGATTTGAGATTCTAAGGCTTTTTGGACAAGATCTATGTGCTAGAGGAATTAGGGTTTTAGCTAAACCCTTCAAAAAGAGTTATCAACGGGTAAAGTTGGAAACTTCAAGGTCATTCCCAGCGAACAAGTGAAGTATTCTCACCCTTAGAGAACAAGGGCTTAGAAAGGTCACCCTTAGAGAACAAGGGCTTAATCTATTAAGATGGCCAATCAGACAGAAGGACTTGTTGAGTCCATGAGGGAACTCGACGAGTCGAGTCGTGTTGTCCCGATTCTAGTTTATAGTAGAACTCGACGAGTCTGTAGAGGGACTCAACGAGTGGATTATCCGAGTCGCGAATGAGCAGCTCGATAGGACTCGACGATTCGGTGGAGCGACTCGGCGAGTTGAGTCGCGATTCCAGGATTTCTGAGTTATAGAATCGACGAGTTGGTCAACCTAGAATGTTGTCTTTGACCAGAGTATGGACTTTGACTGGGGGTAGAATGGTCATTTTACCCTTAGATGGATTTTTAGTTTTCTGACTAAGTAATATTGTATAGAGGTAGCCGGAGAGTCATGGGAGCAGCTAGCAGAGATTCCTCACGCACGAGTTCAACATCCAGTTTAAGAGGTGAGTCCTCTTCCAGTAGGAACGGGTCTAAGGCCACAATGCCGGCCCGTTTGGTTGTTAGTAGTTCCGGACTACGGTCTGATGCCGGGGCGGTCTCGAGAAGAGTATATGTATGCTTGATGTCTTTGTGATTCATGCATCTTATGTGTTGTGTGTTCCGTGGCAAGCCCGATGCGTGTTAGTTTATATGATATTTGTTATGTGTTCCGGGCTTCGGTCTGATGTCGGGGTAAGCCCGATGTATGTTATATGCTTATGTTATGTGTTTATGATATATGATATGTTGTGTATGTGTCGGGGTAAGCCTGATGCCGGGGCAAGCCCAATGCCAGGGTGAGCCCGATGCCAAATGTGGTCTGATGCCGGGGTGAGCCCGATGTCGGGTTCGTCCCGATGCAGCTGGGCGGTGTCCTATAGTTGTGTTATCTGTTATATGATATATGTGTATGGTATGTGGTAGTTTGGGGGAGCTCGCTAAGCTTCGTGCTTATAGTTTTCAGTTTGGTTTCAGGTACTTCAACTAGCAAAGGGAAGGGCTCGGGATGATCGCATGGCACACACCACAGTTTACTAGCCTGGGAGATTTACTCTGATATTTGATATGAGATTTTGATATGTTGAAAGACATTATGATATTTTGAGATACATGGTTTATCATTTTATACTATAATGATGATATTTATGGTTTTAATAATGATTTAAAAACGAAAATTTTGGACCGTATTTTTGGGATGTTTCAACCTTGGGTCGAGGAACGCCCAACGTTCTGGCTAGGGCTCGCGATCTGTTCACTGGTAACGAACACCCAACGTTCCACAAGGGAATGCCCAACGTTCGACCAAACAGTGGGCTTTCCTTGGGCCATTTTCTTGGACTTGTTGCTTTGGGCTATAGTGGACCATATGAAATCAGCTTTGGGCTATGTTTATGTTTGGGCTTTAGGGTAAAGCCCATTAGAGGAATTTGGGTCCAATTTGGAAAATTAGGCCATAAGCAGGCCACTGGTGGGATTTAGAAGATTATCTAGTGATGGAATTTTATGTTATGTGTCACACCCAAAAACCGGAACGACGGAAACGTTCTGGGGCGGAGGACGTCATGTAATGTATCACAACAATGTAAAGTAGTAAACAAGCAACAACATCATCCATTGCATTAATAGTATAATTTTATTTACAAGTGTGTTCTTTCATGGTAATAACAACATAATGAATACTCAAAACAAAAGACGAGACTTGACTGCTCCGTCTTCTCTAAACCTTGCATTGGTACCTGTCTATTTGTGACCTGAGAATACAAGTTATTTTGAAAGCGAGTATCAGCTTTAAAGCTGGTGAATTCATAAGTATTTAATGTCGTTATTTATATAAGTATTAATGAAAAGTCTTATAAGTAAAAGTGTAAACGTTTGAATTCCCTAGAAAATCCCATATTTCGTACTAGTATAAAAAGGTAGTCTTCTACCAAAACTAGACTGTTTTGAAAGTAGTCTTCTACCAAGACTTAAGTGAAAGAAAGTAAGCAAGTAAGTAGTCTTCTCACGAGACCCGCTGTAAGTAAGTAGTCTTCTCACAAGACCCGCTGTAAGTAAGTAGTCTTCTCACGAGACCTGCTGTAAGTAAGTAATAATATGATTGGTACTCCCTATTCTACGATTGGAACTAAAGGTGACTTCCGCAACGAATCGCTAGGTCGAAATCCATATTTTTTACCAAATCATATATAAGCCAAATCTATACCTATAATAGCTTACTAGGGATATATGAACGTATACCTTTGCTACCCAAAGGTACTGAACTAACTGATTAGAACTATTATGTCCGTATATGTACACATGATATATAACTAAATATCTAAACGACCTTCGGACGGATACCCAATACCCACCAGACCACATCCCAACGAGGAAAATGAAATAAAGCGGGTTAGCCTTCCTAAGTCCTTTAAACATTACTTATATAACTATACATATACAGGCATGCTTTTAACAAGGTATCTATGTGAAAGTATCCATGTAAGTGTATACAAGTAAGTGTATCCATGTAAGTGTATCCATGTAAGTGTATCCAAGTAAGTGTATCCATGTAAGTGTATCCATGTAAGTGTATCTCTTCATATAGCATCTAGTATAGACTCATGAATGAACTGAATCTGGTGTATTCCTTGTACTTGGAATGGTAAGTAGTATCTCCTAACTATACCGATAATAGTTACTAGTAAGGTACAAGTATAACGAAGGTATACCTTTGCTAGCCAAAGGTACTAAACTGACTGAGGGTACTTTTATGTCTATATATGTATACATGATATATAACTAATAGTTGAACAACCTTCGGACGGATAACCGATACCCTAAAGCCACATCCCAACGAGGAAAAGGAAATAAGGCGAGCTAGCCTTCCTAAGTCCTTCAAGCATTACTTATATAACTATACATATACAGGCATGCTTTTAACAATTTAAAATTATAAAAGAAGTTTTGTAAAACATTTAAGAGTTTTGAACAATAAATAAATAATAATGACTTGATGTCATTTTATAAAGCATTTCGAAAGTAATTCTTTTGATAACAAAGTATAACAGAGTTTTGAAAGGAAACATACAGAACATAATATAGTTTAATAAAGAGTTTTAAACAAGTAAAAACGTTTTAGAAAGCTATCTGAAGTAATCTGTTTGATAAAACAGCTAAAAGTGTAGTAAATCCAGTGGTATGCTGGTTATTAATCACATGTGATTGATATAATAACTAGCATAACTTAACTTGTATCCCCCCCATAAAATCATTTAAACACATTTAAAACATTGATTAAAGGGTATGAACTTACCTGTAGTGAGCGGATCGAAAGGAAGTATCGGACAAGTGCTTGGTGTCAAGTGAAGACTTAGACACACACAATGATCCTAATAACATATGAAGACATATGTATATATATAATTAGTGATTATAACACTAGCTAAACATGTATAAACATCCTATTGCGAGGATAACACTTTGGTCAAGTGCTAGGAGGCCATCGGGTTGCAACAAAGGAGTGCAAGGCCTCATACGGGAGTTTATGGTCAATGGACCATCTTTGTTGGATTTTACGGCCCAGGGGAGTTTACTCCTGGCCGTAAACTCTCAATTGGTCACCAAAAGAGGCTCAAAACTCTAAGGGCTTAAGTGGTTAAGTGATCCAAATCTTTAAACAAGTGTTTGGGTGGGTTTAAGGTCCTAAAATGACCTTGTTTGTTGTTTACGACACTGGGACCACTTCCCCATGAGTTTACGGCCGTAAAATCATGGTAAGAAGTACCATTTCGTGAATTGTGGTCCTTAGGTCAATGGTTTAAGGTTCTATGTCACTAACCAAGGCTTACTAAGGTGTTAGGGTGTCATTTGCACCCTTAAAAGGGGTTTACAGCCCAAGAACATGTATTGGCCGTAAACTCCTTGAATCCTATGATTTCTTATGTTTTCTAAGTTCCAAATATGATAGAACTAGTGTACAATGAGTTGGATCAAGAGTACTTACAATCTAGGAGCTTGAATGGTCGGTTTTGGCCAAGAACACTAGTGTGTGTTCTTGGTGTTTCTTGAAGATCTAAGAAAACATGATTTTTGTGGATGAAATCATGAGAGAATGCTAGATTAAGAGGTGTATCAGCTAATAAAGGATGAATACTTACTAGTTTTGAAGATCTAGGGTGATTGTTGTTATGATAGTTGAGAGATAATGAAAGAAAATCCGGCCAAGAACTGAAGAAATGAGAAGAAATGACCCAATGCCCTATATATACTCTTGAGTTTACGGCCACATGAGTTTACGACCATAAACTCATGGTCTTGTGGCCGTGAACTCATTTAGATGGGGTTAGGATTCGTTTTGCCACACTGTGGTTCTAGCGGGTACTTTCTAACACTTATTCCTTAAGTGTATTTGGCTCAAAACTCCTTAGAATGACTTGTAACTAGGCTAGAACTCTGTACTAATGATTTTGACACTCATTTGAGTTGATTTACTGAGCTTTAAATAATAAAAATTTCCGGGTTGTCACATTATGGTTTTGGGGCTTAGTCATTATCCAAATTAGGCCAGGGGTAAAATGGTCATTTTACCCTAAGATGGATTATTAGATTTTGATTGATTGTTATTTTGCATTGATAGCTTGGGAGTCATCAGGGCAGCATCAAGAGATTTCTTTATGAGAGATTTAGCTTTTCGAGGTGAGTCTCCCTTCGTAGAATTCGTGGGTCGAAGGCACCAAGGCCGGCCTACTAGTTATGTTGTAGTATGATGATTGTCTTTGTGATAATTGTCGGTTGTGCATGTATTGCTTGATGATTTCTGTGTAATATTATGTGGTAGTGATAGAGGTGAAATAGACCCGTTATCCGGTTGAAATAGAGCTAAGGGGGCATGTCGAGCACCCATATATGCTCGGCAGTATCCAATTGAGATAGACCGAAGGGGGCAGGTCGAGCACCCATATATGCTCGGCAGTATCCGGTTGAGATAAACCGAAGGGGCAGGTCGAGCACCCAGATATGCTCGGCAGTATCTGGTTGAAATAGACTGAATGGGTAGGCCAGCACCCATATATGTTTGGAGGTATGTTTGTTATATATGGTATGTGGTATTTGGGGAACTTACTAAGCTTTGTGCTTACAGTTTGTAGTTTGTGGTTTTAGGTACTTCCGGTTCAGAAGGGAATGGTCCAACTTAATCGCAGCGCATACACTCATGTTTTCCGTAATACGTGATTTTAGGAATGAACTCTTATAATTGTTTTATTTTGAAACACTTCTAAATGTTTGAATAAAGGTTAAATGAATGTTTGGATTATAATAAAAGTGAAAATTTTACCCTATGATTTTCGGGATGTTGCAATTGGACGTTGTTATACATTTGGTACCTAATAAACTATCGAAGATGTAAACTTTTATCAGAATTACAATCGAAATACAAATCCAGATATAATCATTGTAGTTTTCAACTATTATGGTTTTGATCCCCTCTTCCTGATATATTATACTATCTTGCATCAGATCACTAATTATAAAAATTTGATTTGTTTATGAAGGAGCTCATGATCATGAACTTGTCAAATAGTTTTCCTGAAATTCTAGGTTACACACGTCTTAATTAGGCTAGATAAGATAATCTTCATAATGTTTACAAGCTGTTAGTTCAAATGCCAAAGAGAATGATGCATTGTGATTTGCTTTAACTATGTGACTAACATGACTATCGGTAACAAGTGCACATTAGGATTATCAACAACATATGTATTATTTCTCCATTGTTTCTCTCTTTGTAGCACTCAAGATCATGGGTGAGTGTAAGTTATGGCTAGGTGAGTCTGTTGGGTTATGAGAGTCCTTAGACAACGAAAGGTACAACAAAAGCAACATTAAAATCATAACCAATTAAGGACCTTTGTTCACCAGATCTAGGCAACTGATACATAAAGCGAAAACTAGAAATATAGCATACATATACTTGTGTTCTTCGGTTTCTTTGATTTTGCTAATTGATTGGACTAAGATGACCCAACATAGAATCCCTCTGTTATTATCTCACCCAAGATACAAACGTCAAGACTGAAACCACCTTAGCTGAAAGCACACCACGAATCGGGACATGTTTGAATATGTTGAATAAGGTGTATAAGCCAATAATTAAATTGGTATATTCTTGTAATTAAAAACAAAGTTCTTTTTGGGTTGTCCTCATAACTAGAACTTGATTAGAATGACATTTATAGAGAGATGATGATTTATTAGATTATTATATGATTAATAAACTAATTGAAAATTGTGAGGAAATAATTTGTTAATATATTATATGATTAATATATTAATTGGAAATAGAAAATTGATTTGTTAGTTTATTATGATTAATAAATTAATATGAAATAAATTAGAATTAATTAATTAATCAAAATTAATAAGGAATTAATTAAAGGTCCAAGGGTTAAATTGTATTGTTCATAATTGAGCAAGAAAATAAAATTCTAGAACCCATATAGGGGTGAACGGAATTAGGAGGGTTTTTTTAGGTTTCTAGAAGCCTCATGTTTGTAAATAAGAAAATGATTTGAATTGGGATTAAATCTATTATTGAATCATTTAAATCTTGCTTTGTCCCTAAGTTAGCTAAACTATATAGGACCCCTTGGGATCTCAGATTTATTCATACTCTTCCTTGGAAGATACCTTGACTGAAAATCTCCTCTCTCCTCTTGTCTTTTAGTTCTAAGGTTTGGATGTGAGCCATCAGAGGCATCATCCTTTTGGTGCCAAGCTTTCTACAACCTACACTACAAGGAGATTGAAGTGATTTGTTACTACAAAAAATCAAAGGTTTTTAACCTTAATCCCATTATTTCGATTTATATTAGGGTTATACAAGTTTAGTTGTTCATTGTATGTTGCTATCAAGGTGTATGACATAGATTTTTTATAGGATGCATGTAGTCTATTAAATGTTAATTGTTTTTCGCATTATACAAATTTTGTTTCCTATAAAACACATTACTGGTATCCGAGTTTAGGCTTTTCAAACATTGATTGCACATGAGTTGAATCGAACTAAACTTTTTTTCGCAAAATACTGATCTCACGATGTGAGAGTATAGTGCTCACGACGTGAGCACGATTTTTTTTTCCAGATTTTTGGTAATTATCTTCCTAATATGATTTATGGTATTATTTTTGGTAATTATCTAGTATTGATTCTGTTACATTTTGAATTTTGAATGTCTTGCGTGATAATCCATAAAACCCTAAATATTAGGAGATATCCTTATTAGATAATTTATAATTAGATAAATGAAATTGAATTACCCCTTATGAATTTTATAATTAATTTAATTGCAATGCAATTAAAGATATTTATAAATTCATTATATGTTTAAATTGATTAATTAATTATATGATAATTTAGATAATTAATATTTAAACCTTGTATTTTAAAAGGATTTAAAATACACCTTATACTATATATGATTAAAAGTTTAGTATACTATATGTATAAGACAAGTCAGTCAAATCAATAGTAGGCTCATTCACGAAGCCATACTCTTAGGGGGGATAAAGAAACGACCTATACAATAACAGTCATTGGGTGTCCATCCTCACCCACTGCTCCTTTGTATAGTGGATCGTCGTTATTCGAACGGGTTTGATATGACATAACTTCTAAAAGTATGATACTATAAAGTAACTAAACCTTTTATAAATCCCACTCTAGTTACTTTAGAAAAATGTGAAATTATATGCTAATCTATGAAAACACACACCACTCTTTATATGTCATTAGTGGAGTGTGCATGGCTAATTGGCACACTAATTTAGGGCTATAAAGTTAAGGTGATTGACAAATAGAAAATTATCATTATTGATGGAGCGTGTGTGGTTAGCCGACACATTAATTCAAGATGATAAACGACCTCGAGGTTGTCAGACAGGTTTGCATGGTTGTTCACATCTTAATTATGATACTCGGCATCCCAGTAACATTGGTAAGAGCATAATAGATATTAAATATGACATTGATAAGATTTAATGAATCTTAAAGATCTAGGAGTTTCATATGATGTAAATTGGTGAGATGATTCTACTTACCTAAATTAGATTCGAAATTGATTATGACATCCTTCTTCAGAAGCCAAATCGAAAATATAGATCCTAACCTTAATTTAAATTATGGTTAATAATTAAGGATTAAAATCAACTAACATGAATTCTATCTTCTCCCGAATTCTATATGTCAAGACAAGACAACGATGGTCTTCCTCTTTCTTATAGAAATGTTTTTCCTCGTTCTTTTGAAGATGGCCTTCCACATTTTGATAAAGGTGAAGATGATCTTCCCCATACTCACAACAACATCATAAAAAGGGAATGAATCATTTTCAACTATGCTTTGTGGTTATTGGATATGTGGTAAGATAATCTTGTTATAAATTTTAATTGTTTATTTAAATTTTCCAATGTTTTTATAATTAATTCTTTTATTTTTCAAAAAAAAAAAGAATGTCGCTTCATACATTCATAGCGTGCATGCTACCTGTCATCTTTATAAGTAGTGTCCCTTTAAGAGGGGACTACCTATAGACAATGTTTATAATAGTTGCTATGGACAGATACAACTAGAACCTGCCTATAACATTTTATTCTGGGCGTGACAAATAGTGTCGACTCTTGTACGTGGTTCCCGATGAGATTGAAGGAAGCTCTTGGGGATGTTGAGGAATTATTATTCATAACCAATATAGAGGATTGATAACTTTTTCCTAAGGTCATGTATTCCTTATTTCATATCATGAGTATTGTTGTAAAAGTGTGAAAATTATGATTGTGCGCTCGAGAGTTGGTCGAAACAATACATTTAAACCTTTGTTTTGGCATACATACAAATCATATACAAATGATTTTCAAGAAAACTTCCGTTGACTACGCAATGTTGCATGTGAGTGGCTTGCCAACATCGCTCATGTGAAATGTGCAAGAACCTATTTCACTAACATCCATTGGAATGTACTTAACATTGCTATTCTAGAGTCCATCAACATGTTATCGGTTCATGAACGTAATTTACCGATAACAACGCTCATTGAGGTTGTTTGTGAGTACACTCAACAAATTTATATTCAACACGGCGACTAAGGAGGTAAAATACTATATATAATTTCTAGTTGTAAAATGACCGAAATCATAATATTTCTTTTTCAGGGGGTTCATTGGTGTACTCACGCCGTATGCAGATATGGTGCTTCACAGGAGGATGCACAAGTCTGTTCAGTGAAAGTAAAGAAGGATGTCGTCTGAGATGTTGTCTGACATTTTTCAAGTAACAAATTTTAGGAAAACTTGTGTTGTAGATCTGCAACTTCATATGTTTACATGTGGAAAATGGTGCAGTCGTGGTATAACATGATGTTATGTTCATACTGCAACACATTATTTAACCTACAATGACTTTTACCATATGGTGCAACTGTATTGGAGGTCTATGTATACTGAGTTGCATACCAAACGAAAACTGTGCATCCTCTGCCGCCTCCTTCTTAATAGAAAATACCGGTACCAATAATGGTCGTTTTAAACCCTAAGTAATCGAATAATTTATGTTTTATCGGAAATAATTATATTTGGATATGGAATTATGAAGTATGTCTTCTTCAAAATTGGGTTTTTAACAAAATTTTCACTTTGTAGCTTAATTTGGACCTAAAAAAAGTATGTATTCCCGTAATCCAAACTTGGAGTTTGATATGTTCATGAATAACCTTTATTAAGTAGAACACAAACAAAAACATTTCACCTCGAAAAGAGTTCGTATTGAATAGTTACGAAGGTTCGAATAAAAACATAATAAATAAATAAAAACTTGAATTTTGTAAGTGTAATTGTGACAACCCAAATTTTATTCCGTTATATTAACCCGTTTCCGTTAACGGAATATTCCATTTTATAAAAGTTCCGTTAATTTGAGGTCGGCAAATAAATAAATGTTTTATTTATTTATTTATATCTTATGTCGTTATCGTCGTGATAAAATAAATAAAGACAAGTAACTTACATTTCCATTTGATTGGAAAAAGTTAATTTTTATTACGACCATTTAACCCGGGTAAAAAGTTTAAACCTCGTTAAACACTAGTATCGGGTAGTCGTATACCGGGTGCAACACTTAGGGCATATATATAGGGAGTTGAATACTCCATAGGACTCTTTTACCACCGTAAACCCATTTCCTCCCTCTACGCTCTCTCTCAAGCTCGTTTTCGACTCAAAACCGCGAGTTTCCGCCTCCAAAACGTAAGTCCCCTTACCCTAACTTGTTCTAAACATCATTGGTTGTGGTTTTAACCCAAAAATCGAACATATAAGCAGTTAAAGAGGAGTTTATGGCCTAAGAACCTCCTTAGGCCGTAAACCCCTTAAATGAGGCCAAATGTCCCAAATTTCCTTCCTTTAAGCTTAGAAACTAGTTGGGGATTTAACCTAGGAGTGTTTAAACCATAAAACAATAATTTTTAGGGCATAAAAGAGAGTTTACGACCCAAGCACATGCTTAGGCCGTAAACACCCTCTAACCATGCATAAATGCCCAAAAACACTTCCAAATCATGTTTAAGCTTGAGATATGACTTAGGGAATTTCCATTTCGAGTTTGGAACAATTAAACATCATCATTTGAGGGGCAAACTAGATTTTACGGCCCAAGCATATGCTTAGACCGTAAACTCCCCCAAACCATGTCAAATGAGAGTTTAAGTCCCCTAAATGGCCCTATAACTTCACTAGAAATTGTTGGGGTTGAAACAAGGACCTTAAAATCAAAGATTGGAGGGTGCACAAGAGTTCACAGCCTAAGCCATGGGGCTTACGGCCGTAAACTCCCAAGGAGTGTCCTTTGGGCCGTGAACTCCAAGGGAGTAAGCTCTTGGACCCTTAGACACCCCTTTGGCCTTGTATAATTCCCTAGAACCACTTCTAAATCCATATGAGACTTGAAAGATATCAAGAACACTCCTCCCATGAGTTTACGGCCATAAACTCATGGGGTATGTGGCCTCCCAACCGTGAACTCACATAAAGTGAGTTTTAGGAGAGTAAACTCCTTATCCGAGCCATACACACCCTTAAATGTTACCCGAGACACCCCTAGCACTTAATTAAAGTGTTTTCCGCACTTTAGCATGCGTATACGTGTTAAATTAGTATTATATGTACTAATTGTATGTAAACATATGTTATCATATGTTAATAGGTCACTAAGTGTGCTCAAGTCTTTACTTGACACCGAGCACCCAACCGGCACCTTCATTCGATCCACTTACATCAGGTGAGTTCATACCCCTGAATGAACATTTTTAAATGTTTTTACATGTTTTATGGGGGGGGGGGATACAAGTTAAACATGCCAGTTATCATATCAATCACATGTGATTGATAACCCGCATGCACAAGGATTTGTTACACTGTCAACTGTTTTACAAAGAATGATATTGTAAATGGTTTTCCTAAAATGTTTTCACTTGTTCAAAGCTCTTCTCAAATTGTTTCTTGCGCTGCATGTTTTATTTCAAATTCCGTTACAACAGCATTATAAACAAAGGTTTTTTGTACTTAAAATGATTTCTCAAAGTTTCATTTAAAACTTATTTTACAAAAGAATACCAAGACGTGATTTTCTCAAGTATAAAGGTTTTCCCAAGTTTTTCATCAATGTTTTCTCCCATGTTTTTATACTCCTACTTGGTTAAGATACTACTGCTTCACTTCTACTTAGTTTAAACTCCTACTTGATAACGCTTTCACTTCGTGATACGCTTATACTTGTTAATGCTTCTACTTCACTTATACTTGTTAATGCTCCTACTTCACAATACGCTTATACTTCACGATACGCTTATACTTCACGATACGCTTCTACTTCACGATAAGCTCCTACTTGTTAACACTTATACTTTGGGAAACACTTCTACTTCGTTAAACACTTAAACTTCGTTAAATGCTTCTACTTAGTTAAATGTATGCCTGTGCTTATATATATATATATATATATATATATATATATATATATATATATATATATATATATAAGTAATGTTTAAAGGACTTAGGAAGGCTTGTTCGCCCTATTTCCTTTTCTTCGTTGAGATGTGGTCTGGTGGGATCGGATGTCCGTCCGAAGGTCGTTTGATCATTAGTTATATATTATGTATACAAGCATAGACATATAGGTTTACATTAGTCAGTTCAGTTGTGAGTCTCTATCATTAGTCCAGTATTTTACATCAGATCTCACTACACGAGATACATCTTCAGTACACGGCCTTCTCCGTTGTCAAGTTGGTAACCAGAGTCTCTTGTAGGGAGAGCGGACATTGTGTGTATAGATCTATACGGGATTGACACCCCCGCACCCTGACTGCTAGCTACAGTCCACGGCCTACCAAGCCAAGGGGTGACAAATGTCACACTTACACAGATGCTTGTAGGGCGTCTAGTTCTCTAGTGTCTATCAGTATGGTTACGAGTATCTCGGGGTTACCTTATAATTCATGGTCTTAAGGTAACGGGTTTTTAACACTTTATTCACTGTTTTAGACCGTGCTAGCTGTATCTTTCATTTGATACTGTCTAGGGTCTGTATTCACTGTTTTAGACCGTGCTAGCTGTATCTTTCATTTGATACTGTCTAGGGTCTGTATTCACTGTTTTAGACCGTGCTAGCTGTATCTTTCATTTGATACTGTCTAGGGTCTGTATTCTCTGTTTTAGACCGTGCTAGCTGTATCTTTCATTTGATACTGTCTAGGGTCTGTATTCACTGTTTTAGACCTTACTAGCTGTATCTTTCATTTGATACTGTCTAGGGTCTGTATTCACTGTTTTAGACCTTACTAGCTGTATCTTTCATTTGATACCGTCTGGGGTCTGTGTCTCCTTTTGTTAGACTGAGCCAGGTGTGTCGTTCAGTCGATACTCTCCTGGAGTCTATGATTCCTTTTGCCTTAGTCAGCAGTCCTCACTGCTGAGGTATATGTTATTTTCCCTGATATTCTCCTACTTTTTTAAAATCAAATCTCGTATTTTGATAATGATAGTGTTTAAGGGAAAACTAACTTTTTACAACATAACTCTGTCCAGTCTTGGTAGAAGACTGCTTTTAAATTAGAAAATATAGGATTTTCTGGAAAGGACTCTAATACACTGTAGACTCTAAAACTACTACTTTTATAAAGTTAATTTGAACTTACACAAATGACACTAAATACTTATGAACTCACCAGCATTGTAAAAATGCTGATACTCGCTTTTCAAATAACTTGTATTCTCAGGTCAGCAATAGACAGGTACACCCCGGAGCTTTTGATGAAGACAATTTAGTACCAAGTTGCACCTATATTATTACTTGTATTACTTTGATGATGTATTGTAATGTAAACCATGTAAAACTATTACTATTAATGCAATGGTTGTTGTACTTTGATTACTATACTACATATGTTGTGATACTTGACATGACATCATCCACCCCATAACGTTTCCGCCGTTCCGGTTTTGGGGTGTGACAATAATATATAGAAATATATCCAAACAATGCACATATTTTAAAAAAATGGCAAGACAATAAAATCCTTTAGAAAAAACAATATATATATATATATATATATATATATATATATATATATATATATATATATATATATATATATATATACAGTGTTCTAAAAGGCGCGCCATGGCGGGAGGCGTGGCTCCGCCGTTACGAAAAGCTTCATAACGTTGCTGTTAGGCGTGGCGTGTGGCAAGGCGTGATATGGCGCGCCATGGCGCGTTATAGCGTGTTATGGCGCGTGTTTTTTCGTTTGAGACACGGTTTTTTTCTCTTTGTTATGTCTTTTCTAATCGGAGATACAGGTATTGTGGTTTTCGTTAAATTTTTGTTACTAGTTATTGATCTAACACTTCTAAAAAGTAGTTATATGTAATATAAATTTATATTTATGTGGTAATATAATTTTAAATTAATACAAAATCGCCGCCTTACATCACGTCTTGAAAAACGTCATGGCTCGTTAAGCTTGAGGCTTGACCTTGCCGTCACGCCACGCCTCACGCCATTTAAACCTATATATATATATATATATATATATATATATATATATATATATATATATATATATATATATATATATATATATATATATATATATATATATATATATATATATATATATAGGTTTAGGTTCTATGGAAAAAAACCCTAAAAATCATAAAAATGCATAAAAAAATACTTAAAGATCACAAATTTTTTTTAATGCTAATAATTTCTGATCAACCCTGGATTTTTGTAGTCAATGTCCCCAAAATGATGTTGTTTTAGACGGAAAAAAAAGGGAAAATCCCCAAAAAAAACCCACATATTATAAGTGAGTGCTTAAAAAACCCTTCTAATATTTTTTTGTACGATTTAACCATCATTATTTACCAAACCGTGTAACATATCTTGGTTATCCAGTTACCCGTTCTCATGGTGCACGTGTAATACACCGCTTAAGAATGAAGCTACCCTCTTCTCTCTCTAACGTATCATCTCTCTCTCTCTACTCTCTCTCTCTCTCTCTCCCATTTTTCTTCTTTCTTCCATTTCTTCTTCAATTGACTGCCAAGAACCATGTGTCATCCGCCACCCATTGGTCACCGAATCACTCCGCTCTCCGCTGCTCTCTACAGAATTAATGGATGGGGTGCGCCTTACTTCTCTGTTAACTCCTCCGGCAATGTCACCGTCCGTCCACATGGTTCCGGTACCATGGACCATCAGGAGATTGATCTCCTGAAGGTTGTGAAGAAGGCGTCTGAACCGAAATCTACCAGAGGTTTCGACCTGCCGCTTCCACTCATCATCCGATTTCTGGACGTCCTCAAGAACCGCCTGGAGTCGTTCCAGTCGGCTTTTAATTGTGTCGTCGAGTTACATGAATACGGCTCCCATTACCAGGGAGTTTATCCCGTAAAATGCATTCATGACCGGTTCGTCGTTGAGGACATTGTGAAATTCGGTTCCTCTTTCAGGTTCGGATTGGAAGTCGGATCCAAACCGGAGCTTCTTCTAGCCATGAGCTATCTCTTCAAAGGAAGTTCTAACTCTCTCCTGATTTGCAACGATTTCAAAGATGTTGAATACATCTCACTAGCTTTGATCGCTTGAAAGCTTTCATTGAATACTGTGGTTCTTCTCGAGAAAGAAGAGGAACTGGATTCTATTATTGATATGAGCCGAAGACTTTGTGTTCTTCCCGGTGTAAGAGTCACTTTACTTCTTGCTGTGAAGTCAGAAGTTACAATCTTGAATGGGAAAAAAAGGAAGTTCTTACATTACAAGAGTTTCTTGCACAACCTGCTTTAGATTCAAGAAGTTTGCTTTTAAGTGTTCATATACTTCTTATTGATTAAGTTGAGTGTTGGTTTGATGCATAAAGCTCTCAAGTTAATAAGGGCTAGTGTACAACCAGAGATAGGACATCACATCCTGCTTATCGATCAAGCTTGGCTGCTAGTTTTCTCTTTGATTTTCTCTTCCTTTAGTTGATGTTGATTCCTTAAATATAAATGGTTCAAGGATGACATTTGATCAATGATAAAAAAGACCATTATTGTCGTCTGCAAAGCAGGTGCTGGAATCTAGCCATGAACAATACCCTGTTGGCGAATCGATTTTTTTTACGTGAAGAAGGGTCTCGTTTTTCAACTTCAAATCGACCCTTTCTCATGAAGAATTTGAGAAAGGAAAAGACGATTTGTGTAGGACCCTTCTCAAATGAAGTATCTGATTCTATAGCTTGAAGTATATGATTCTATAACTTGAAGTTGAGGAAAAAGAAGATCAATATGATGGATCACCATTCGAGATGTAGCACCAACTGAAAAGAAGTAGAAGAACAACTTCTGGAGATGAGAATGAAACACACTTTTTTAACCTTGAAAAGATTTAAAAGCACATCATCATTTTAACCCTTTTCATCCAATTTAACGCCACGTAAGCTATGTTACCGGTAGCTTATGGCTAACCGGTCACAAAGCATGAAAACAATCGAATTTAGAAAAAATAATGGTTGATTTATACAAAAAAATTATGTAAGGGTTTTTTTTAAGCATTGAAGTATAAAACATAGGGTTTTTATGAGATTTTCCCAAAAAAAAATCTACAAATGATGTAATCTTCGAAAATTATGGCTGTATGTTTTTTTTTTTTTTTTTTTTTTTTTTTTTTTTTTTTTTTGTGGCTATTTTGTGGTAATTTTTTTTAATAAAAAATTACTCTTATAGTCTTTTGCTCTATTTAAAAACGACTTAAATAATTAAAAATAAATACAATTCTATTTCAACATTACAAAAAACTGAAAAAGAATACATTTATCACTATTTTTTAACTTTTGTCTATATTTGGGGATTTGAATAACAGGGAACCACATAAGTCAATGACGTCAAACGGGAAACTATAATTCACCGCGTGGAACCCACCGAAAAAATATTTAATGTAGTCAAAGAGTCAAACCATCATTATTACGTGTCCATGAACCTATGGATAATGCATAGCATGTTTTCCAATAAAGACAATAACTTTCGTGCATACGTGTAAATTTACATTATTAGCATTAAGGGTCAACAATCCCGAATCATCGAAAGGAAGCGGATGAAAAAAAGATACCGATTATTTAACTGAACTAATATTATCGATACTAATACAAGAAATGGAACCAATTTTCGATAATGGTACTGATGATTACTGAATCCTAAATTTCATGATTTTTGAATTTCAAGTATTATCTCATCTCATATTAGTATAAACAACGATATTCGGTACTGATTCAGATTAGAAATTCCGGTATATTTTCACACCTCTAATTTGCATATTCACATGGAAACAATGGAAATGGAAAAATAAGTACATATCCAAATTAAAAAGAAAAATGATGCGCTCATAGTCCTTATTGCTTATTATACCTCCTAAAATTAGTTAAATCAATTAAGTTTTATTAAATCATGTTTTAATTTTAATTTTTTATTTTATTTATGTACCCTTCCTATTATTTATTGTAACTTTTTTTATTTGATTTTGTGATCTTTTATTGTTTTCTTGTTTTTTATGTTACCAAATCGACTGAAATGTCGTGTATGGAAGTGGATGGAAAAAGATACTGAGTACTTAACCGAACTAATATTATCGATACTGGTACAAGAAATGGAACCGATTTTAGATACTAACAACGGTACCGACACTGTTTGATGAGCCTGCGTAAAGACCTTGATTGGTGAAGGGCTTAAAAGTTAGGTAGCTGCTGATTACTGAATCCTGAATTTCATGATTTTTGAATTCCAAGTACTATCTCATCTCATATTAATATAAACGACATTCGGTACTGATTCAGATTAGAAATTCCGGTACATTTTCACACCTCTAATTTGCATATTCATATGGAAAGAATGGAAATGGAAAAATAAGTACATATCCAAATTAAAAAGAAAAATGATGCGTTCATAGTCCTTATTGCTTATTATACCTCCTAAAATTAGTTAAATCAATTAAGTTTTATTAAATCACGTTTTAATTTTAATTTTTTATTTTATTTATGTACCCTTCTTTATTTATTGTAACTTTTTTATTTGATTTTGTGATCTTTTATTGTTTTATTGTTTTCTATTTGATTTCCTTTTCAGCCACGACATGGTGAACCCTCACCACGACGTGGCGATAAGCCTTTGGGCTGCGGGAGTTTAATGAACCACCACGACGTGGTGAAGGGTACCACGACGTGGTGGCCGTTGTTGGAGAAAACCCTAAAGTTTAGGGGTTAAGCACTATTTAAACTCCTTAATATCTCATATCCTCCCTCCCTTCAGCCTCCATCCAAATCGTCCCTTGCAAACCTTAGATCCCTTGTGTGAGTTTTTAGCCCTAAAGTGTGTGTATGTGTGTGTGTTTGGTGCTAGTAAAGGACCAAGGTGGTGGAAGATCGTATTGGGAGTCCAAAGCAACGTGGGTTCAGGAGTTTATCTTCCTCAAGCATCTCAAGGAGGTATACACTCTTCATCCTGAGGAGTTAGTTGATAGATCTATGGGTTTTATTCACTTTTCTCTATGCCTTGTTGTTTTGGGAGGTTGAATCTCATAAAGCTTGCAACTTTATGAATCTCCAGACCATTTGGAGCATTTGGCTCTTTGGATCTGATTTAGATTTGAGTTTTGAGGCCATGCATGAAATCTTAGCCCTTTTGACCTAATTTGACCAAATAAGATTTCAAGACATGCATTGGACATGCATATTTGAAAAGCACCGATTTTTATGATGTGTTTGGTGTTAGAAACTCTTATGGAGCCTTTGGGCAAGTGATCTTAAGGATTGAGTGGATGTTGATTAAGTCATGGGATGTTTTTAGCCTTAAAGTTGAGATCTATGCATTTTGTAGGGTTCTATTGGATAAAGTTGGAAAATTTATCCATATAGACCCTATTATGGACCAACCCTATTATAGACCAGATCTGAGTTGGAGACCCTTTGGATCAAAGGAAATGGTTGAATACATTAAGCTGCTGAAAGCCCTGTTACCACGGCTTGGTGGCGGGGCTGGTTGCGACTATTTTGTCGTATTAGATGCCACGACCTGGCAAGGGCTACGACGACCTGACAGTCAGCTGAGTTAATACTTTTTTGCTTTTTGATTGTTTGGCCCAATTTGATCCAAGGGGGCATTTTGGATTACGTTTCAGAATTAGTCTTTGGTAGTTAGGTGTCAGTTAGAGCTGAGATTCGGAGTCGGAACCTCATCAACTATTGTTCAGATTTTGAGGTGAGTCTTCTCACTCTATATGCGGGTCGAAGGCACCAATGTCGAACCATTACTTTTTGTGTAGAATGTTAGTTGTCTATCTGATACTCGCATGAAAGACCAAGATTTGGCCCCTTTCAGTTATATGAAAGACCAGGATTTGGCCCCTGACAGTTATATGAAAGACCAGGATCTGGCACCTGACGTGTAACATCCCAAAATTTAAGCCCAAAAATTTCATTTTTGATTAATTAATTCATAAACACGTCATCTCAAATCCAAGTATCATGTTTGAAACCCACAACCATGAACAAATGTCATATCAGAGTACAATACCAGAAAAACACCGTGCGGAAATCATATGTGAGTGTGTGTGATGCCGTGCTACGCCGCCGGCTCCTTCCCCTTGGATGAAGAGGTACCTGAAACCAAAAAGTGAAACCGTAAGCACAAAGCTTAGTGAGTTCCCCCATCATACCACATACCATACAATACCATCGGTGTCTTTCAACCGGTAATCATCATCGGTATCTTTCAACCGGTAACCGTCATCGGTATCTTTCAACCGGTAACTGGAGACTATTCCACGCCTTACCACTAGCATACGATAGCAAGATAAAAGCACACATTCAGACATATCTGGGTACTGACCTACCCCTTGGTCCTAAGGACCATTATCAGGGAAACTATCCATATCATGTAACATATCATACAGATATAACTCATAACCAAACGCATACTAGACCAAGATAAACTATCACAAAGACAATTATCTCCTAAATACTCCTCAATGGTGGGCCGGCATTGTGGCCTTAGACCCACCCCTACTGCAAGGTAACTCACCTCGTATCTGTTGAACTGTGCGGGAATCCTCTGACTGCTGCCACTGCTACTCCAGAAATCCACCGGCTAAAATTTCCACAAAACACTTAGTCAGAAACTGACATCTACCCTTAGGGTAAAATGACCATTTTACCCCTTGACCAAATCAAAGTCAAAGTCAAAGTCAACTTCCAGTTGACCTGACTCGCCGAGTTGACTCGTCAACTCGCCGAGTCCCTATCCTTCCATCAGAACTCATACCCGTCTTTACTCGTCGAGTTAGGCGATGACTCGACGAGTTTTCCTTCTAAATGAACACCGACTGAATCCACATCTGACTCTCCGAGTTGTATGAACAACTCGTCGAGTTCATCATCAACTGACACTCATGTCCTGACTTGACTCGCCGAGTTGTATGAACAACTCGTCGAGTTACTCTTCATCCTATGAACACGTTCTGTCCTCGACTCGCCGAGTTGATGAACAACTTGCCGAGTTCCATGAATATTGTCTTGGACTCGCCGAGTCCGTTCTTGCACTCGCCGAGTACCATGAATTCCCATAACACTCTGCTTAGTCCAGAACGTTGGGTCACTCCCCGGGACTCCTAAAACCCTTCCACACTCAACTGGTCCTTATGACCCTCACTGATATGGGACTAAAACCCTTGGGCTCGCTGAGTCCAGGAATGGACTCGCCGAGTCTATCACATTCCTTACTAAGAACTTCGATTTCTGATGTACAACACTTAACCAAATGATAGATCCAGGCCCCCAAACTCGATCTAGCACGTAAGTTACAAACTTTACGTGCAATGGGAAATTAGAGCTTAAAAGGCTCTAAAATGGTTCTTTTGTTGCATGGGGCCTTCCTTGGTGCAAAAAGCAACCTAGATCTGACTTGTGGCTCATAAAATCACATGATACAGAAGCCCAAATCCCCAACCATGTTTGCAAACATGGTTGGCCACCAAAAATGGCTTATAAAAGCCCTAAATCACCCCAAAGAGGGATCTAACCAAAGAATGAGCAAGGTTCAGACTTTATACCTTCCAAAGATTGCAAAAAGGTGAACCAAACTTGAATCCTTCAGTCCGCTCTTGATCCTTCTATGCTCTTCCTTCTTCCTTGAGATCAAAACTCACAAGAATCACTCAAAAGGCCTTAGATCTTCACAAAAACGGCTAGGGTTTGATATGAGGAGTGTTTGGGAGCATAAAGGGGGAAAGGAGGCTGCATAAGGTCGTTTAAATAGGGTGCAAACTGTTGGATTAGGGTTTTTGCCCAAACAGCGGCTACTCGCCGAGTCCGCAACTTAATCCCCGCGCCTCATCCCGCTTCTACTCGGCGAGTCAGTCCTTCGACTCGCCGAGTCCAAGGTCAAAAATGCAAAAATAAATGAAGATTTAAAAACAGAATACATACCAAGAACCATGTGCTATAAATCTCCCCACTTATTTTAGACTTCGTCCTCGAAGTGTGCCGCTCGATCCTGAAACAACTCGGGGTAGTGCTCCATCATCTCACTCACCGGCTCCCAAGTCCATTCCGACCCCTTCCGGTGCTGCCACCGCACCTTCACGAGTTCTACTCTTTTGTTCCTCAGATCCTTCAACTTCTGGTCAAGGATCGCCACAGGCCGCTCGATGTAACTTTTCTGCCGACTCTGAGCAGTCTGAAGCCTGCTCCGGACCTGCTGAATCTTCTCTGTCGTCGCGAGCACTACTTCGGTGCTCCCCATGACTCTCTGGCCAACCTCGCCCCAACATATCGGGGTCCTGCACCTCCTCCCATACAACATCTCAAAGGGAGGACGGTCGATACTCGCATGATAGCTGTTATTATATGAGAACTCCGCCAACGGGAGGTAGGTATCCCAACTACCTCCGAAATCTAAAACGCATGCCCGCAACATATCCTCCAGAGTCTGGATGGTCCGCTCGCTCTGGCCATCCGTCTGCGGGTGAAAAGCGGTGCTAAAATGCATACAAGTACCCAGCTCGTCATGAAACCTCTTCCAAAACCTAGAAGTAAACCGCACGTCTCTGTCCGAAATCACTGAAACTGGCACTCTGTGTCGCGCCACCACCTCCCTGATATAGATATCGGCCAATTTCTCGGCCGAGATGCTCTCTTGAATCGGAATAAAGTGGGCGCTCTTGGTCAATCGATACACGATGACCCATATCGAATCCATCCCTCGCGCGGTCCTGGGAAGTTTCGTGATAAAATCCATCGTAATATCCTCCCATTTCCACATCGGGATATCCAACGGCTGCATATTTCCGTTTGGTCTCTGATGCTCGGCCTTAACCTTCCTGCAGGTCAAGCACCGCTCCACGTACCATGCCATATCCCGCTTCATGCAGGGCCACCAATAGTCCAGACGAAGATCCCTATACATCTTCGTCGCCCCGGGATGAATGGAGAATCGGGATTTGTGCGCCACCTCCATCAGGACCTGGCGCACTCCTCCATGATAAGGGACCCACACCCTACGGTGAAGAGTCAATAAACCCCGGCTATCATAGTCGAAAGAGAAAACCTGCCCCACAATCCGCTCACTCTTCCGATGTTCCTCCTTCATGGCCTCCTGCTGAGCCTCCCGGATCCGCTCCAGAAGTGAAGTCATTACTGTCATCCTTAGACAGATATCCCTGATCGGCGCTGCCTTGCGGCTAAGCGCATCAGCCACGATATTGGCCTTCCCTGGATGGTAGAGGATCTCACAATCATAATCCTTTACCACATCAAGCCACCGACGCTGCCTCATATTTAGATTTGGCTGGTCCATGAGATACCTCAAACTCTTGTGGTCCGTGTAAATCGTACAACGAACCCCATAAAGGTAATGACGCCAAATCTTGAGGGCGAACACAACAGCCCCCAGCTCCAAATCATGCGTTGGGTAGTTCGTCTCGTGAGGCTCAGCTGCCTCGACACGTAGGCGATGACATGCCCTCTCTGCATCAATACTGCTCCCAAACCTGCGATGGATGCATCACGGTACACAACAAAATCCTCCATGCCCTCTGGCAGGGCTAAGATTGGCGCCTCGCACAATCTCTGTCTCAGCATCTCAAATGCGGCCTACTGCTCAGGCCCCCAACAATACACCACCGACTTCTTAGTCAGTCGGGTGAGCGAAACTGCTATCTTGGAGAAGTCCTGAATGAATCTCCGATAGTAGCCTGCCAAACCTAGAAAGCTCCGAATCTCAAATGGAGACCTCGGAACCTCCCAATTCATCACGGCCTCTACCTTGGCCAGATCTACCAAAATCCTGTTCTGGTTGACAAGGTGCCCAAGAAACTGCACCTCGCGCAACCAGAACTCACACTTGGAGAACTTAGCATACAAGTTCTCCCTCCTCAAAGTCTCCAGAACCCCCCGCAGATGCTCCTCATGTTGCTCCCGTGTCTTGGAATAAACCAAGATGTCATCAATAAATACTATCACAGACCGATCCAACATCGGTCTACACACGCGGTTCATGAGATCCATGAACGCAGCAGGAGCATTGGCGAGCCCGAAAGGCGTCACCACAAACTCATAATGGCCATAACGCGTCCGAAACATGGTCTTTTGTACATCCTCCTCTCTGACCCTCATCTGATGATACCCTAAGCGCAAATCAATCTTGGAGAACCAAGATGCTCCCTGAAGCTGGTCAAAGAGGTCATCAATCATCGGGAGTGGGTAGCGGTTCTTCACCGTTACCTTGTTCGGCTCCCGATAATCTATACACATCCGATGCGTCCCGTCCTTCTTCCTTACAAACAAAATCGGGGCTCCCTAGGGTGAACTGCTCGGTCTAATGAAACCCTTGTCAAACAGCTCCTGCAGCTGTGTAGACAACTCCTGCATCTCAGGAGAAGCCAACTGATACAGCGCCTTGGCTATCGGAGCCGCACCAGGAACCAGGTCGATCCTGAATTCCACCTGTCGTTCTGGAGGTATCCCCGGCAACTCCTTGGGGAATACATCCGCAAACTCTCGTACCAAAGGTACATCGTCCACTGTCGCCCTACCCGTTTCCCGGGTATCCATAACATACGCGACATAACCTGCGCAACCCCGCTGGAGGTAGCGCCTAGCTCTCGCTGCTGAACATAAAGCTGGTCCTCGTTGTGGCCTCTCGCCTTGAATCACCAGCTCTCCCCCACTTGGGGTCCTAACCCGCACCAACTGCTGCGTGCAGTCGATCACTGCCCTATTAGGGATGAGCCAATCCATGCCTATAATCATCTTGTTCCCACGCAATGGAATGGGAACCAAGTCTACCAAGTAGCGCTCCTCAAATAACCTCAGCACACAATCTCGAAATACCGTCGATGCCCGCATCGAACGGTCGTCTACAATCTCTACCTCTAGAGGGCAATCCAACATGCCCGAAGACTCGGAAAATCTCTTGCTAAGAGCAAGAGACACAAATGATCGGGTAGCGCCCGAGTCAAACAACACCAGAACTGGGATGCCGTTCACATGGAACGATCCTAAACAGAGCACATATCAATAACACAATCACAACAAAAGAATATCAGAGGGAAAGAATCATACCCATCACCAGATCGGGTGCAGCGCGTGCCTCCTTGGCTGTCAGCTGAAATGCTCGGCTCCGCACCACTGGAACCTCTGTCTTGACCTTCCGGCCATCTGTAACCCGCGCCTTCGCTGAGACCGGCACTGCTGCTGACGCTGCAGTCAATCTTAGGCAATTGGCCCTTTTGTGTCTCCTCTGATTGCAATGGAAGCAAATCAGGTCTGTCATCTATACCGCAGGGGCGGGGGCAGTACAATCCCTGCCAAAATGCCCCACCTTGCCACACTTATAGCAGCCCGAACCCGACCCAGTGCGAAAAACTCCCTCGTGTGACCGACCGCATTTCCCACAATGGTCCCATCCTGCCTGGCCTTTCGGCCTACCATCAGATCCCCTGGGCTTCTTCCCCGAAGCCCCAATCGTCAGCCCCTCCACTGCCTTCCTCTTCTGGACGTGCTCCAGATCAATCTCCCTCTCCCTAGCCATGGCAATCATGGAATCCAAGGTAGGGCAAGCCGAAAAACTAACATGCTCCCGAATGTCAGCTCGTAGCATGTCATGGTAGCGGGTCCTCCTCATATCCTCATCACCCGCGTATTGGGGCACCAGCAATGCCCTCTCCCGGAATGTAGCACCTGGTTCTTGGTATGTGAAATTTATCTAAGTGTTTTGCATTTTTAGCCTTGGACTCGGTGAGTTGTAGGCCCAACTCGCCGAGTAGAGACGAGATATGGAACATGTTTAAGTTGGCGACTCGGCGAGTCCATATTCTGGACTCGGCGAGTCCCCGCTGTCTGATGAAACCCTAATTTCAAGGGTTTGCACCCTATTTAAATCATCTTGTGCGCCCCCAAGCTCTCCCCCTTCAACCTCAGAGCTCCCTATATCGTCCAAACCTTGTTCCTTGTGAGATTGAAGTGCTTTGGTGTGTTTTCTTGAAGATTTTGAGAGAAAAAGGAGAGTAGATCAAGAAGAGAAGAAGGAGGCCAGACATCTTGGTGTTATTTCAGTGATTCCTTGAGGTATAACTCAGTTTCCCTCTGTTTTCATGCTTATAGTCCCTTAAAGCTCCATTAAAGTCCTTCTTGAGCCATTTCCCAAGCTTGGATATGAATTAGGGTCTATGATAAGCTGATTAACCTTTAGATCTAGGCATGATTGAGCTCCGGGAGCTCGGATCCACTGCCTTTATGAAGCCATATTGCATGAAAGCCCTAGATCTACTCTTTTAGTGCATTTTGAGCCCTAAAACCTTCATTGGTGTTTATTTACACGTAAAGTTGGAAACTTTACGTGTTAATCAAGCCCTAAGAACCCAGATCTACGTATGGAATGAGCTGGATCCAAGCAAAATCGAGTATATAGTAGTTGCATGTGGTAGATTCGGCGAGTCGTTCATCGGACTCGGCGATTCGAGTCGCGAATCCCCGAGTTTTCCCCCTTTTCGTGTTTGCTGAGTGGCGTAGTGAGTCATGGGGTGTGACTCAGTAGGTCGGAAGCCAGACTCATTCATGAAGAAACTCTGCGAGTCAATTCCCTGACTCGGCGAGTTCAAGGCAATCTTCCTGTCTCAAGAACAGACTCGGCGAGTTGTTCATACAACTCGGCGAGTCTCAGCATAGTATGTTCTTCGGATGAAGATGAACTCGACGAGTTGTTCATACAACTCGGCGAGTAGGATGAAGGACTATTGGACTTTGGTGTAGAAGGAAAACTCGTCAAGTCAATGCCTAACTCGACGAGTAGAGACGGGATTATGGTCAATCGAATGGATAGGGACTCGGCGAGTTGGCAAGCCAACTCGGCGAGTCGGGTCAACTGGAAGTTGACTTTGACTTTGACTCTTGGCTTGGTTAGGGGTAAATGGTCATTTTACTCTGAGGTCGGTTAGCAGTATTTGACTGAGTGTTTTGTGGGAATTATAGCCGGAGGATTTCCGGGGCAGCAGCAGCAGCAGAAGATAGTCAGTCGCAGATCAGTAGCTACTTTGAGGTGAGTTACCTTCCAGTAGCGGTGGGTCTACGGCCACAATGTCGGCCCACCAGTAGGAGTTGTATGATATATGATTGTCTCTGTGATATTCATCAAAGGTTGCTACTACCTGTGATATGTTTATGTGCTAGTATGATATGATGTTATGTGCTAGTTAACGTAGGGGAGATAGTCCCCAGATTACCGGTCGATAGGGCCGAAGGGGCGGTCGTGCCCAGCCATGCTAGCTAGATTATGTGATATGTGTTATGTGGTAGTAGTAGGGGTGAAATAGTCCCCAGTATCCGGTCGAGAGGACCGAAGGGGAGACCAGCACCCAGATATGCTAGTCAGTATCCGGTCGAGAGGACCGAAGGGGAGACCAGCACCCAGATATGCTAGTCAGTATCTGGTCGATAGGACCGAAGGGGAGGCCAACACCCAGATATGCTAGTCGGTATCCCGTCGAGAGGACCGAAGGGGAGGCCAGCACCCAGATATGCTAGCCAGTATCCGGTCGAGAGGACCGAAGGGGTAGGTCGGGCACCCATATATGCCTGATAATATATGTGTGTTATGTGGTTATATGGTATGTGGTACAGTGGGGGAACTCACTAAGCTTCGTGCTTACAGTTTTCAGTTTTGGTTTCAGGTACCTCTTCTTCGAAGGGGAAGGAGCTGGCGCGGTAGCGGCACATCACATACATGCTTTGTATTCCGCACTATGAGATCTTCCTGGGGATTTGTACTCTGACATTATTATGTTTTATAAAATGTTTTTCCAGACACACAATATCTTTTATGAAAGGACATGTTCAGTGAATGTTTTATTTCTAATGTTTTGCTAAGTATATGTTTTAAAAATGAAATTTTTGGCTCGTATTTTTGGGACGTTACAAGTTGGTATCAGAGCCCTGGTTTGAGGGATTCGGACGCACCTTCGGGGGTGTCTGAACTCAAATCGAGGGATTAAAAGATTTTAAAGAAGAAAATGTTTTCTTAAAAGCTAAGTAAAGAGTTTTAAGAAGGAACGAAGTGTGTAATGTGCGCGACCGGCCGAGCTCAAGTAAGTATTCCCCAAAGTAACCATACAAGCTTATGTTATGTTTATGAATTTCAGTAGAACAACATGCTAGAATAGGACTAAGGATCTAGGAGTGATGCCTTATGTGCCTGCTTTCTGTGCTTCAGTGTATGAAAAACTGCATGCTAGAATTGAGTAGACAGCAGTAGGATAGTCTTTTTAGGTTATGCCTGGTAGTATGGGTTTAGCATTGTATGCTAGTTTAGTTTCTCTCTATGAGGACGGATTTGCTTGAGATTGTTTCCTGTTGTCTGAATGCTGCTTGCTTTGTGCTTCGTGGGACTCTGAGTGATGGGAGTTAGACATTAGGTGAATACGTGACGTCACATGTGATCAAGGTTGAATAATCCTAGAGTGCTGGATTTGGCCCTATTGCGCAGCTCTTTTCTGAGTCTAACCGTTGTAGAGCCGAGTCTGATACTCAAAGGATTATTTGAGCCTCACCACATGTGATGGTATTCAGGTAATGGCTAATTGTCATTACGAGGAGGCCTTTAGCAACTGAGGACCGGGTAGGGTGGAGTTAGAGATTTTTCTAGGGCAAGCCTAGGATGAGTATAGCAGTGATCAACGGTAGTGAAAGGGACCTGGTGGAGTCAAGGCAGTCCTTGGAAAAGGTACGAATATATGTGGAAGGTAGTATGGTCCCGTACTACTGAAAGCAGAGGATCCGTACCCGAACCGAGGAAGGCCAAGATAAGACCAGGGAACTTGTAGTAGGTGTGTTCCCTCCAGAGGTATCAGTATCGCTAATGATTATTATTTATGTATTTTAGAATGGTGGTACTACGCTTGAGGTCAGCAGTTGGCAGTTCAGGAGAGGGATTGGGTTCGGGATCAGGTTCCGAGCAAGTAGATGAGGGGCTACGCGAGTTCATCGCGTCAGAGATCACCAGAGGCATCTGATGTGTGCAAACTCATCTAGTTTTAAACCTACTTTTAATTATCAAATAACACACAAAAGGCAGTGAACCTATCAATTGTGGTATAGTTAAATAAGCAGGGTATCGATCACAGGGAACGACAAATTAAAACTAAAAACTAATTTTATCTAAGTTAATTAATAAGTAGGTGTTTTATCTAGTTTTACAAGACTAGAAACTTACTAACTATTACTTACTTAAAAACAAAATACTAACTAGATTCAATATATGGAAGGGAACTTCTGTTTAGTTCAACTTAGCTGATTCTATGGTTGATTTCAAGGTAATGGTGCAATGGATTAATTCTTTCGTTGGTTACCGATTCAAGTGATTAGATTCGCATTCACTACACTAATCCTTAGCAAATAAACTAACTTAAACAGTGACCAGTTGTCTAATTTAATTAAATTTACTAGATTAATTATTCGGGTTAAGTTAGACTTGCAATAGTTAACTAATTTTTTCTTTTAATTAACTTCTTCTTTGATGGTCATCTCACAAGCTTGCACATGAATTTACTCAATTTTCTTATTAATTCTAGTTTCATATTCATTAATCCTAGACATATGGCATAGTGATCACATAGCATATGAGGTTAATAATCAATAGATGTTCATGCTAATCAATTATCTTCCTATTAACAAAAAATTAATTATTATTCACACACAAGGTTCTTTAGCAAGCTAAAATAACAAAAATTCACCAACTTTAGAATTAATCCTACCAATCAATCAAACCATATTGTCAACTTTGTATCCCCAAACAGAAGTCTAAAGGTTTTAGCTCATAATTGAAGTAAATAACAGTAAACAAACAGAATCAAATTGTTTAACCATAATGATAAACGAAAGATTAAGTAGAATGATGAAATTTGCCTCAATTCTCCTTCGGGATTGAATTCTAGCTTATGACTTCGTCTTCCAGGGTTTTTCTGACTTCTTATTCGCAGCAAAGCTCTTGTGAATCGTCCCATAATTTTTCATATCGTTCTGTGAAGTTATCTTTATATATATGACTCGACTCGTCGAGTCAGGTGGCAACTCGTCGAGTCCATCTCATATTCCACGTATTGTGATAACTCTCTGGGATCCCGAGTATTTATCTTCTCGATTCTTCGATTAGACTCGCCGAGTAGTCGGCCCTACTCGCCGAGTAGGGGCTTTTTTCAATGTTTTTCTTCTTTGTTCCATTCTCGAACTTCTAACTGTTCCTCCCGCTTCCTTTCGCTTCATTTTTGGACTGAAAACATAATTCAAACACTTTTAAGTACCTTTCGTCCATAAAATGCAATAATTTAGCTAATAAATGAATAAAAATGTATACTTAATATGAACTAATTATGCACATATCAAAATACCCCACACTTGTCTTTTGCTTGCCCCCAAGCAAAACTGAATTTTAAACACATTAGAATTACATATGACAATTCCAATCTAACCCAGCCATTATGCCAAGACCGCAACGCATGCATTTGTGTCTAAAATTGTCCTAAGTACCCCCCATATTCCAAATACTCACAATCCTCATAAACATTCCCCCACTCACTCCGAACTATGCTCATTTTATGCAACCCTCCGAATCCATCCGCAGAAAACCTCTTACCCTCAAGGTATTTTTAATTGAGCAACCCAAGCATACATAATCTAGAATTACAACTTTTCGATACCACTATGGAGCTCTCTTGAATTCTTTATTTCCTTGATAATTTGATCTTCGATCTCTTTGAATTCACCACCTTTATTGTTTGATTTTTGGTATCTTCAACTTTTTGAATTTCTTGGAATTTTGATCTTTTGATCTTCACTTTATTTGCTCCAAAATTCTTCAACTTTTCTTGTAATTCTCTCTTTTTTTTACATGTACCTCACTTTTTTTTCACTCAAATCCCTACATGCTTAAGCAGGGGCGCTCAATCTCAACCTTCATTGACTAACGATAACAATCTTCCTGGATACATTTCAGGTTTAGGCTGCTAAACATATTGCATCCCTCAGGCTGAGCGGGGTCGTGTTTTTGTCTCATGATTTCACTGGAATAAGGAAGCCACAAATGCACTAGAACGTATATAGGCTCAACTAAACATTTGGGTTTTCATACAATTATCAACACAATTCTAATATGGAATCCTAATTTGCTTTTACCAAAATTTTCTAATTTAAATCCCTAAGTAATATTTTTGGTATGCAACAATTTTTCAAAATTAGCCTAAATTAAGATTCTAAATTTTCTAATATGTGACTAACCCCCTACCCCACACTTATTTTATGCAATGCCCTCATTGCATATTATGCATGATAAAAACATAAAAAGAGAATAAAGAGGGAATTGGAACAAACTCCCCTGGGATAGCAGTCGATAGGTTGATCACTTTCATTTTAGCTCCAACTTCAATTGACTTTAGACATGGGAACAACTCATCCATGTCTTAGGTGTCAAGTCTCGTGTGGGTCGCTCCAAATACGCGGAAAAATAGAGTAAGATCTTCAAGAATCAAAATGGAAAGAATAAATGGTCAAGTGGTACTCTTATCAGCATCAAATCAGCAACCCTTTTGGTATCAAACTGAACGAGTTGTCGAGTATATACTAGACTCGTCGAGTAGCATGGCGGACATCTTTGAATATGTGAGATTACATAGCAACTCGTCGAGTCAGTTTATTGCACTCGACGAGTAGACCGCTGGACGAAAAAAATGGCATTCTGCATTTGTTCCAGCCTGCAAAATTTTTCCTCACTTTTGAGATCACTCGCTCATGTCCATAAGGACCGGACTCGATACTTTGACTCTAATGCTTCCTTTTCTTGACTCTTTATCACTCTTATAATCCCCTTGACTCTATAACTCTAACCCTCCTATGCAAGCATTCCTAATTCAATTCTGAAAAATAATCAAGGCAATCACACATTAAGCAAAACAGTAAAAAGTCTTAACACATTCAAACAAACCAATTAAAAACAAACAATAAAAATTGAAAATTGTTTAATAAAAACGCAAAGAAATTAATCCTCCTCCTCGTCATGATCCGACGCTGCTCCACTTCCTCCCGCACCACTCCTTGCACTAATTACCTCTTCCCACGATGGAATATACGGAAAGTTACCACCATTGATATGCGGAATGTTGAAGTGGTCGAAAAGCCGGATATGTGATTGATTACTAAAATTGATGCCCCGCGTCATTTGATCTTGTAACCGCCTCATCTCCATGTTGTACCAATCCATTGGTACTTCTTCATTATCAACCGGAATCATTGGCGGCTCGTCCTCCACATCCCGCTCCCTCCTCGATCGGACCCTCCTTCCCGGTGCTTCGGGACCAACTTTCGGATCATCATGTGGAATAGCATAATGACCACCACCATAGTCTTCAATAATCCTGGCCCGCCGGAAAAGAATTGGATTGAATGGAGGTGTGGGAATCATCGTCATAAAGTTCCATGCACCACGGGTCATCAACCCAAACGAGTTGGCTAGCCGGGTGACAAACATACCACCATTAATTCGAGAAGTTTTTCGATCCTTGACCGCACCCTCCGATAGATATGAAGCCAAACACCAAGGAATATTGCAAAAAATGCCGGGTGTGATGATGCTCCATAAATAGAAGACATCAAGGTTAGAAACATTGTCATCATCCTTCCTTTGGTTAATAGTGGATGAAATGAGATGATGAATAAGGCGGTGTGTAGGCGATCGAATACTCCCCTCTTGTGCCGATTTCGGGATATAAACTTTGTTGCTAATCGTGTTCCACCAACCCGTGCTCGTCACTCAATCGGGAAACACCATGTGGGATTGCTCCAAAAATGCCTGAAAGATAGCTGTTGAGACCAAGGGCTGGTCATAAATTCCCAATCGACAGGCAAGGTCGAGCACAGAACATTGATGAAATTCACCCCCAAGGCAAAAACTAAAACTTGTTGGGTGATAACAATCCACTCCCCCCGTGAAAGATACCGTGGAGAAGAACTCTAGGCATAGCTCCAAATACACCGGCTCTTGAATTCGAAAGAACCGGATCCACCCCTCACAAATCATCGTTTCTCCTTCGTGGGTAAACTCCTTTAAAAGATAAGGAGCTAACTCCTCTTCATAGCGTACATTTTGCAACCAATCCCAATCTATCCTATTAGGCACGTAAATCTCTTTCTTCCTTATGTCGGCCAACTTCTTCTTCCACTTCCGCATCGTTGAAGCGGACTCAATTTGTGGGAAATTCAACCAAGGAAAGTTCCCTTGGTGTCCACTAGAACTCTGTCCCCTATTGAACATTATTTCTGCAAAACAAAGATACAAAACCCAGAAACATAGATTAAAAGTAGTCATGCACGTGTTCCCCGACTCGACTCGTCGAGTCCATGGACGACTCGGCGAGTCGCAAGAACTGCACGAGTCAGTCGGCGGGTCGGTCTAAATTGGACCATGAAATCTCAAAATTGGTCTAAATTGGACCATGAAATCTCAAAATTACTTCAAGGGTTTTGTCTAGGCACATTTTTATAAGGTACTAGGCAGGAATACGTATGCAAAACAACATAATTCATGAAAAATCGAAACCCTAGAAATCTATTATTTTTCATAATCGGGTTTTTCTATGCAATTTCCATCATGGATAATCTCAGAAGCATGCTTTTAACAGAAAAGAAGAAGAAATTTGTTACATTTTGTGATGAAACTTGAGAAATTTGAAGAACAATGGAAGAACACTTGAATGCTTGAGAGAAAAGGTTGGAGAGAGGCGCACGGCGAGTGTGTTGTGAAAAAGAAATTGATTCATTAGGGTTAAAACCCTAGTTACCGGTTGTAAAAGTAATTCTTATTGTTATTTTTTTTTCTGTGAATAATACCAACTCGTTGAGTCAGGTTCAGACTCAGCGAGTCTGGTCGCGATGCCATTTTTTCGGAAATCTATATGGACTCGTCGAGTCATGGTCAGACTCGGTGAGTCTCTTCCAAACAATTCAAGATTTCCAAAAAATTTTCATTTATTTAAAAAAAATCATTTCACCCCACACTTAGCCCATGCACACTCTCAAGCAGACATGTCCGACGAATCGGAAGATTAAAATTCTAAAAAAAACGATAAAAAATCCATACAAAACTAAAAAGGTAAAAGAAAGCAAACTCTAAATAACGAGTTGCCTCCCGCCAAGCGCTTCTTTTTAAGGAGTCGTTTGCTGGACTCCTTCCCATCTACGTCTCATCATCTTCCAGTATCAGGAATGCACGCCTAATCTTTTGTGGTTTGTACTTTGTCTTGTAAGCGTGAATTTTCTTTTTATAAGCCCTTTTAATTCATCTCTCTTCTTTTTCACAGCATCATCCTCAGCTGCTTGGGCTTCCCTTTTTCTCTTCTTCTTCTTCACCCCATTCTTTTTCACCTTCTCTTGCACCTCCTTTTCTTTAAACTTAATTACTTCGTATTTTGTGAAAGTTTGTGCTCTAGGTTTGGTAATGAATGGTTGATCAGCTTCCACCTTCCTTTCCTTTGCCTCCTCGTCTTTTTCTGTGCTCACCCCATCTTCAAGCGGGATTGCATCAAGACATGCTACCTTGGCGTGTTGAACTTCCGTTTCGATTTCTCCTCCTGCTGTTTGTTCTTCTAAAGAATCATGAAAAATATCCAAATCCAGAATATGCAGAGAACTAGCAACAAGCAGATCTAAATCGTCCAAGTTGTTATCAAATTCGACTGGACTCGTCGAGTCCAGTAAAGTGACTCGGCGAGTCGTATCGTATTCCATCAATTCTTGGGTGTTTTCTGAGTCGACTCCTTCCAATAGCTTTTCTAACTCCTCCAAGTCCTTGTTAACATCTCCATCCTCTCCAGAATGTAGCAGAAACTTGCTTGGATCTTCTTTTTGCAAAAGTGCAAGTTCTTTTTGTAATATCTCGTCATCCAAATGGATAAGTGAGATCTTTTCTTGTCTTTCTTGTTCTTGATTGGCTTCTAGTATAGCTTTAAATGTTATGGACTCGTCACCCACCCTCAACGTTAACGTAGACTCACATACATCAATTAAAGCAAAAGCGGTGTTTAGAAATGACCTCCCCAAAATAATTGGAATTTCGGGGTCTTCTTCCATATCAACAACCACGAAGTCTACCGGAAATATAAACTTGTCGACTTTAATAAGGAGATCTTCACAAACGCCTTGTGGATGAATTATTGTCTTGTCTGCCAAATGGATCGTCATATTTACCGGTCTTGGCTCCGGTAAATTCAACCTCTTAAAGAAAGAGAAAGGCATCAGATTGATGCTTGCTCCCGAGTCGGTCAATGCTTGAGTGACAACTTCATTACCAAACTGGCACGGAATTATAATATTCCCCGGATCGCCCTTCTTTTCGGGTAGCTCACTCAACAGTATCTCCGTGACTTCAGCCAAATCTTTCCTAGCAGCAAAAAGACCATTTAGCAGGTGGAAGTATTTGGGTGTCTGGAGCATCGTTTCCACAAATGGCACATGATATTGCCATATTTATACTTATTTTTAGGCAATATTTAAGTATATTTTTGTTAATAAATTGATAATATGTTTAGAATAATGATACTTATGATTTTAAATTGTTATTTTCAGTCAATATAAAGGATTTTCGAAGAGAGGGACCAAAAATGCCAAAATGTGGAACATGGGAGGATTGGAAGGCAAGAAAAGAATAAATTCACGATAAACACTCAGTTCACGACGTGGCAATCAAGCCCACGACGTGGTACGGGTGTTCCAGAAGATAAACATCGCGACGCGGAGGATTTCCTTGAAGGATACGGATTTCTTGAATCTCATGACGTGGCACATCTGGCCACGACGTGGCGCGGGTTTTTGAGGATTATATAAGTCCTCCTGATTATTACGAAAAGGGGAGCTTTTGGCAGAAGAAAAGAGTTCCATGAGACGATTAAGAACGAAAGAAAGGTTCTGGAAGAGGGTTTTCAACACCAAAAGAAGTAAAGGTTTATTTTTTTAGTTAAATAAGAACATGTCTTTCATTAGTTTTAGCTGTGTTGATTTATCTGCTATGATGAGCAGCTGAATCTATCTACTCTTGTTTAGCTAGATGAAGCTTTGAACTTATGAATAGTTATATGTTTATGGATTGAATTTAGTTGGTAAAAAAAATTGCTTGTGTTTGATTTGTATAGCCTAGCATGCTATTACTCGTTTATCCAATTGCTTGATTGCATGTTCTGTGTAGCTTAGTGACCATTAAACTGCATGAACCTGTTTACCTAATAATTTAGTGAACATTGAATTGTTAGAGCTAGGATTGACCAATCTTAGTTAGCAATTAGAATAAATAAAGCTTAGCTGTGCTAGAGAACGTGTATTGTGACCATAATTGCGTTTATACAACAAATCTTACATAGCCTATTTACATTCATAATTAGTTCTGTGTTTAATTATGTGTGAACATACATGGTTTGACATGAATTAGTTAATTATTGGTAAGATAGAACTAAATTACTAATACAACTAAAAACCAACATAATAATCCGTAATCATTAGCTAGCCATAAGGGAGAAGTGGATTCAAACTAAACAAGAGTGTGTTTTTTAATTATTGAATTTGATTTAAGTTCATCTGATCTTGTAAAACCAGATAAAACCTCTTATTAAACTTGTTAATAAATTAGGTTAATTTAATAGTAAGTAAATTAATTAGAACACCGTTCCCTGTGATCGACACCCGACTTACCCAAGCTATACTGTAATCTGACTAGGTACACTGCCTATAAGTGCATAGATAGTTAAGTTTGTTAGGTTATAAATATTAAAATTAGTGAGTACTTTTGTGCACATCAGCACATTAACTTGTAGGGCTTTAACATGCCTCATGAAGGTTCTATATGCTTCAACTTTTTCCGCAGGCATGGCTTTGATTGGGTATGGCAGAGGAGGATTATATGGCTTTAAAGGACTGATAGTTTTGTCATTTACACTTGGACTCGTCGAGTCCAATAGAGTGACTCGGCGAGTTGGATCGGGTTTTTCTGGAGCCGCTTCTTCTATCTTTTCCGCCTTCCTCTTGGAGATTCTCAGTGCATCTGTGAATATTTCTTCCTTGCTGGAGGTTATTGCACTAACATTCTCCATTCTTGGATTGGGTTCGGTGTTACTTGGAAGTTGACTCGGTCTTCTGTCATTCACTTGATGTGCAAGCTGTCCCAGCTGTTTCTCAATGTTGAGAATGGATGCCTGCTGATTCTTTAGCATATTTCTGGTCTTGTGTATTGCAACATCGTGATCACTATGTCTCTTTTCGGATACGGCTATGAATCTAGTGAATAATTCTTCTAAATTGGGTTTCTTTTCTACCGGTTCTTCCTTTTGATATAGTCCCCTCTCCTTCTGCTTGTATTTTTCCTCCTTTGCCTTCTTATACTCTTCGTATGGGAGCCACTCCTTCTTAGGTTTTCGCCAATTTTCGTCGTATTGATCGCCACTTGAATAGAAGACTTGATCTTTCTTATTTCCATTCTCATCCAAATCGCAATCCTTTGTGAGATGGGGCCCTCTACAATTTTCACATCCCACCCTAATAGCATGGATTGTTTGATCCATTTTTGTCATTCTTCTATCAAGACTATCAAGCTTAGCTATCACCGCCGCCATGCTATCATTTGCTGAGTTCACTACTCCCCGACTTACTTCGTTTCTTGGATTGTGGTATTCTCTAGAGTGCTTAGAGAATTCTTCGATTAACTCCTTAATTACCTAGGGCGCCTTCTTCGTGAGCGGGCCTTGGGAATCGAGCAATTGCCTTGTCGTTACATTGACTCCATCATAGAAAATGGAGACCTCTTGTTGGCTATTAAGGTCATGGTGTGGGAAATTTCTAAGCAAGCTCTTGTACCTTTCCCAAGCTTCATAAAGAGATTCTACGGGTTGTTGCTCGGAGTTGGCAATGGCTTTCTTTAGCTTGGCTATTTTGGAAGGCGGGCAAAAATGATCTATGAATTCTTCATTCATTTTGGCCCATGTGGTGACCGATCCGAGAGGAAGTGACTTTAGCCAGTCTTTTGCAGCCCCTTTAAACGTGATTGGAAGCATGCGAAGAAGTTGGGTCTCGCGTGGAACATTCGGTACATTGAAGTAGTTGGCCACATCATTTACTTCGTCCAAGTGCTTGTAGGCGTCTTCGTGATCCTTCTCGTAAAAAGGAATTTCCTTGAGTTGAGCGAGAATATGGCCTTTTAGTTCAAAAGTAGCGGTCGTGGGAATTGCGGGCTGCACAAGTCCCGTCCCGGTGTCATCGTGCATCCTATTCTTCCATTCCCCCATGGGGATTTCATCTATATTAGCCATAGTGATAGCTAAATCGTCTTCCAATCCGGAGTCGTGCTCGTATGTGGGTTCTTCTTCTTCCTCGGTCTCGTACTCGATATCTTCTTGAATTGGGTCTTCAATTGTCAACGAGGCACTGGATGCTCCTGTTTTTCTGCTCCTCTTCTTGCTGAAAACAGACTTTAAGTTTTTGAGTGGTGAGTTCTTTGAAGAAGTGGATTCTCCAACGGTTTTGCCTTTGCTCCTTCTTAGTGTGGATTCCGGGTCTTCAAAAGGAGGGACCAGAGGTGTATCAGATCCTCGGGTCATGAAACAACGGTAAACAAAACAAAAAAACACATAAAAAGAACAAAAAACGAAATAAAAATTAAAGCTGAAATAGCGATGTACTCACCGAGTCTGCCCGAATGCAGTCGGCGGGTTCAAGGGAAAAACCAAAAAAATTTAATGCTAATTCTAAAAACGGAATTTTATTGAAACTAATTATACTTACTGAATTACTTTTTAAATAACTTTGTGCAAGATAAATCTCACACAATGTCACACCCCCGAACCAGACGGCGGAAACGTCTGAGGGCTATTGTGACTCAATTGAATACCATCACAATGAATATACATGAAACATAACATCATACATCACCAAGCATTGAAGTATTACAACTGGTAGCGTTTACATTCAGTACATTGATCCATAACAGTACATGCCCAAAAGTAAATTGTTCGATACTAATTAAACAAACAGCAAGACATTACTGAGTACATTTTTCCCTTTCGATTTACCTGTTACCTGAGAATACAAGTATTTTGAAAAACGTCAACATATGAAATGTTGGTGAGTTCATAAGTAATGTTTGAAATATAATGTTTTGTATTGTTTTGAAAACCACCAGAAAATCCGATATTTTCTAAAAAGAACATAGTATAAAAAGTGTGAAGATCCGTAAGTATGCTTGTTTGTTTCTATAAATGTAAAAAAAAAAGGAATTTGTTAAACTTGGTATGCATCTCGTAGGTGTATGAATTGAAAAACCCTAGGAAAAACCCGATGTTTTCCTAATACTTTGAATTAAGCGTCTTATATTTTGTTATTTTGTTGCGACGTGTGTATTCGATGAGTCCCGGTGACATTGGATTAATTATGGATTGTGAATTGTTATAAACACACATTAATGAAAATGACTAATTTACAACTATACAACCGATCCCTTAGGCGTCGTTCGTACTATTCACTTAATCCAACCACCCGACTTCTCATAGCCCCACAACCGAGGAGGAAAAGAGGGTACGAAGCCCCCGATATTTCCATAAGTCGTTCAAGGCTATCGTGAATGCGAAGGGCCCTTAGCCTGACTCGCATTGGTGAATTCTCGACTTCGCTAGCAGTACCAAAGGACCCTTGGGGCCCAACAGCACAAAAGCCGTTGAAAGTCCTTTTACACGGAATTAGGTCATATAAGACCCAACTACATGTAAGCGAGTTTCCTTCGGGCCTAAAGATCATGTCATTGGGCTAGCTAGGCCCAACAAGCACGATTTGAAACTTTCGGGCCCAAAGATGGTGTATCGACGTCTGGTGTATTCCCACGTGTGTATTGACTTCCCGAAATTTCCGCGTGTGTATTGAAGTAGCGTCGTGTTATTAAGTTCGGATTCGTTATTGATTCGAGACCGAATCAGTTCGTTTGATAACGATTTTGGGTGTTGAAGGTGTATTATATTTCGTCGATAGTCGTGGTACTAGTATTCCATCCTAACAGATTTATTGTTTAAAATCACTAGAATTTTTCTTTTGCAGCCCCTTTCTTTTGGATAAATTTTCAATTTTGGCCCTGTAACAGCCCGGAATTCCAGGTATCTTTATTGTTTAATTATTTTGTGTTTTGAGAGGGGACTCGGCGAGTTGGAGCTCAGACTCGCCGAGTAGGGTCGCGATTCTGGACACGGGATTCGTCTGGACTCGGCGAGTCCAGGATATGGACTCGGCGAGTCTGCGCTGTTTAATGAAACCCTAATTTCCCGGTCCTAAGCCCTATTTAAAGGACCTTATGGCCCTCATTTGCGGCCACCTTGAACCCTAAGAGCCCCCATACGACTGTGAGCCCTTGTGAGTGTATTTGGAGGCCATTTGTTCACCATTTTGTGTGATATTGCAAGAAAGGAGGGAGAGGATCAAACTTGAGGAGTTAGGGAGCTTGGATCTGTTGCTAATTCATCAAGGGAGTCTTCTTGAGGTAACTTTCAGAGCCAAACTTCGTGTTTTGTGTTGATGTGTCAAATATAGGGTTTCTTCTTGCTTTTCTTGGCTTAAATTGGAAGTATGAAAGGTTCCATGGAGATATGGAACCTAGATCTGGGCCTTAGCAGGTCCAGGAGACCCCATACGACTAGCTTTATGTCCATCCTTTTGAGTTAGAAGCTAAGGTGGTCATATTAGAGGTTGTTTCCCCAAAATAAGCCTTGTACGCATTGCATGGCAACCAAGACTGAGACTTTACGTGACAAATAAGCTTGGGAAGGCCAGATCTATGAATGGATGGAACGGATCTGACCGCAAAAGCCAGTTTTAGCTGGTGCATGGCATGGACTCGCCGAGTCTGATGAACAGACTCGACGAGTCGCTTGAAGATTGTCCTTGAGGACACCCAGTGTGTAGTCCTGACCGAGTTATGGTTGACTCAGTGAGTCAGGACGAGTTAGAGAGGGTTGACAGGCGGACTGAGTCGAGCTGGGACTCGTTGAGTTGTTCTTGAGACTCGGCGAGTTGAGTCGGGGTGGCCCCACGACTCTCCCAGGTGGAACTCGTCGAGTCAGGGGAAGCACTCGACGAGTAAGAAGGGAATCCTAGGGAGTTGACGAATAGGTCTAGACTCGCCGAGTTGCCCTTGTGCACTCGCCGAGTCCGGTCAAGTTGACCGTTGACCAGAGTTGACCTATGTTTGACTTCTTAGGGATAGTCAAACTTAGAAGATAAAAGTATTGACAAAAGATGTATGATGTTATAGGGAGATTGTAGCTCGGCGGATCGAGCACGAGTGACTTCGGGATTTGCTAGTTTTCGATATCCGCGAGGTGAGTCTTCTCACTATACTGTACCCGAAAGGGTTTGACTGTGTGACCGGAAGGTCGGTTATGATATGTGATATATGTGCTATATGTGATAAGTTAATTTTTATACGTGCTATGTATGTTATGTGGGCCGGAAGGCATTATGTTATGGGTCGGAAGGCGTGTAATGTGGACCGTAAGGTTGGCGTGGGTAGGACCGGAAGGTTTACCCAGCAGGGACGGAAGTCCCCTAAGACACATGGACCGGAAGGTCAGGGCCTGGAAAGGCGTATGTGCGTAAGTTGTATTTTGGGGAACTCACTAAGCAATTATGCTTACAGTTGTTGTGTATGTGTTTCAGGTACTAGCGAGGACCGTGGGAAGGCGCCGGCGTGATCTGTACACACTGATAGATGTTTTGTGATCTTGGGATTCACATGATTTGTATTCTATTATGACACATGGAATGTTTATGCCTTGTTTTGAATGTAAACACTTTATTTTGAAATGAAAAATTTGTTTGAAATTTACGTTGTTACAGGCCCTTTGTATAAAAGAACTTCCGTTTTAGTCCTTAAACCATTTTTCTTGACACTTTAGTATCAAAACTTATTGAAAGGGTATTTTTCAGCTCAAGTTTATTTGAAAAATAGTTTTAGTCCCTCAAGATGAAGTTTTCTCGGCTGAAACCTCAATTTTCGCAATTTTTACATTTTTGGCCCAAAATAGAAAATTTTTGCATCTTTAGTCCCTTTTAAATATGAAAAGTATTTTTAACCCTTGAAATGGACTTGGAGCACTAGTAGTCCTCTGTTTTACAGAAAAGTACAGATTCAGCCCCTCTAGTTTGAAAATCTCGCAATTTGGGCCTTGTTGGGCCGAAAAGTGCATTTTTGGCCCATTAGGTTTAAAAATTTCCATTTTAGTCCTTCAAAAGAGTAATTTTCCAGAAAATACATTTTTGAAACTGTTTTAACTCACCTCAACCATCAGAATTTGTATTTTTCACATTTTGGGCCCTTTAACTTTATATTTTTAACATTTAAAGTCCAAAAATGGGATTTTAGCCCAAAGGAGTTCATATTAACCAACTTGGTTATTTTTCTAGAGTTGATTTGTATGAAATAATATGATTTATACTTATTTCATTCAACATAATGTAGATATCTATTTTGAGTTCCTTTTTGACTAGATCCAACACCATAATCACATAAGAACATGTAAATAAACATAGAAATCACACAAAGCATACATACACTCATAGATCTACACATTTGCTTGTATTCTCCCCCAATAAAACTTATAAAAACCGAAAAATAGGGGGTATGAAGCAAAGGTGTGGTTTCGGTTTTGGAGAAGAGATGAAAAGAAATGAGGTGATTTTCGGCCCTAGCAACCTTTCCTTGAAGATCTCGAGTTTAGGAGCTTCTAAGGTGCAAGATCACAAGATTGAATGAATTTAGAAGAGATTTTTATGAAGTGAAGGGAGTTAGATCATAAGTTAGCCATTAACTTACCTTAGATGATGAATCACTTTATGAAGATCCTTAAGCTTCTAGCCAAATTTTCAAGATCTTGGATGGAGAGAATGGGTGATTCTTGAGTAATTTAGAGAGTGTTTTTGTGAGGTGTGTGTGTGTGTGTGTGCTCTCGGCCGAAACAAGAAGGGAGGGAAGGAGTGAGAAGCTTGACAAGATTGTTGCATGGAGATATGTGTGTTGCATGGAATACCTAAGGACAAAAATGAGGTGTCATGAAATAAGTCAACTCTTCCTTTTCTTTTGGGCTTGTCTTGGGCCGAGAATAGAGAGAGGAGAGAAAGGATTTTTGGGCTTTTTGCCCTTAAGCCCATATTAGAGTTAGGTTGAATGATTGTTGGCCTTATAAAATATAAGTGTGATTTTTATGCTTTATTAGGCTAGATTAGGTTAATTATGGTCCATAGTAGTTCATATAATTGATTTATTTCATTCTAGGCCCAATATGGCCCAAAATGTTGGAAATAAATGAAAGTGGGTCCAATTAGAGCCCATTTAAGGTTCTAAGCCCAAGATAGCCAAGTTGGAAGCTTATTGGCCCATTGGGCCCAATAAGGAAGTCCTAGTCCAAAATGGACCTACACAAGAACTTCTAGGGTTTCCAATTACTTGTTGACTATTTAAAATGCTTGTATGGTGTACTTGATTGAAATTTTGTTGCCATGATGTAAGTATCTTACATGCTCTCAAGTTTTTGATTCAACATTTTACTTGAGTGTTGTGATTACAAGACACAAAATTTCTAGTTGTGACACACAAAGGACCGATTAAACTAGAATTTAATGCTAATTTTAGAACCTTTCCCTGGCAACGGCGCCAAAAACTTGATGTGTGCAAACTCACTTAGTTTTAAACCTACTTTTAATTATCAAATAACATACAAAAGGCAGTGAACCTATCAATTGTGGTATAGTTAAATAAGCAGGGTATCGATCACAGGGAACGGCAAATTAAAACTAAAAACTAATTTTATCTAAGTTAATTAATAAGTAGGTGTTTTATCTAGTTTTACAAGACTAGAAACTTACTAACTATTACTTACTTAAAAACAAAATAACAACTAGATTCAATATATGGAAGGGAACTTCTGTTTAGTTCAACTTAGCTGATTCTATGGTTGATTTCAAGGTAATGGTGCAATGGATTAATTCTTTCGTTGGTTACCGATTCAAGTGATTAGATTCGCATTCACTACACTAATCCTTAGCAAATAAACTAACTTAAACAGTGGCCAGTTGTCTAATTTAATTAAATTTACTAGATTAATTATTCAGGTTAAGTTAGACTTGCAATAGTTAACTAATTTATTCTTTTAATTAACTTCTTCTTTGATGGTCATCTCACAAGCTTGCACATGAATTTACTCAATTTTCTTATTAATTCTAGTTTCATATTCATTAATCCTAGACATATGGCATAGTGATCACATAGCATATGAGGTTACTAATCAATAGATGTTCATGCTAATCAATTATCTTCCTATTAACAGAAAATTAATTATTATTCACACACAAGGTTCTTTAGCAAGCTAAAATAACAAAAATTCACCAACTTTAGAATTAATCATACCAATCAATCAAACCATATTGTCAACTTTGTATCCCCAAACAGAAGTCTAAAGGTTTTAGCTCTTAATTGAAGTAAATAACAGTAAACAAACAGAATCAAATTGTTTAACCATAATGATAAACGAAAGATTAAGTAGAATGATGAAATTTGCCTCAATTCTCCTTCAGGATTGAATTCTAGCTTATGACTTCGTCTTCCAGGGTTTTTCTGACTTCTTATTCGCAGCAAAGCTCTTGTGAATCGTCCCAGAATTTTTCATATCGTTCTGTGAAGTTATCTTTATATATATGAATCGACTCGTCGAGTCAGGTGGCGACTCGTCGAGTCCATCTCACATTCCACGTATTGTGATAACTCTCTGGGATCCCGAGTATTTATCTTCTCGATTCTTCAATTGGACTCGCCGAGTAGTCGGCCCTACTCACTGACTAGGGGCTTTTTTCAATGTTTTTCTTCTTTGTTCCATTCTTGAACTTCTAACTGTTCCTCCCGCTTCCTTTCGCTTCCGAGCTTCATTTTTGGACTGAAAACATAATTCAAACACTTTTAAGTACCTTTCGTCCATAAAATGCAATAATTTAGCTAATAAATGAATAAAAATGTATACTTAATATGAACTAATTATGCACATATCAGCATCCTTGAGTCGACCCCCATTATCTTCGGGTCGATCAAGGAAGGGATAGTGGAGTTTATGGAGGATCGCCTTAGGGCATTCAGGAGCGACATGGCATCTGGCCAGTCGGGATCTCGCACACTGTCCTTCAAGGACTTCCGGGTCAGTGGTGCGTCGGATTTTCACGAGGCAAAGGACCCCATAGCTGCCAGGCGATGGATTGCAGACATTGAGTCTGCACAGTTGACTAGCTTCTGCCCTGAGGGGTCGAAGGTGAGATTTGTAGTAGGATGTTTGAGAGATCGAGCTAGGGATTGGTGGGAGTCCGTTGGTGACTCGTTGGGAGCCTCGGCTGTCGAGGCTATGACTTGGTCGGACTTCATGACCAGGTTCAAGGCAGAGTTTGCGCTGGCTGTCGAGCTTCAACAGCTGGCCAGGGAGTTCCTAGATATGAGACAGACGAAGGAGACTGTGTCGGAGATCACCGCCAAGTTCCGAGAGAGGGCGTTGCTGGTGCCCCAGTACGCGGGTGATGAGGATATGAGGAGGACCCGCTATCATGACATGCTACAAGCTGATATTCGGGAGCATGTCAGTTTTTCAGCTTGCCCTACCCTGGACTCTATGATTGCTAGGGCAAGGGAGAGGGAGATAGATCTGGAGCACATCTGTAAGAGGAAGGCGGAAGAGGGGCATGTTATGGGGGCTTCGGGGAAGAAGCCCAAAGGATTGGATGCAGGGCCGAAAGGCTAGCAGTGGAGGGGCCGCTGCAGGAAATGCGGCAAGGCGCACGAGGGAGCGTGCAAGTTGGTATCGTCAGGCTGCTACAAGTGCGGCAAGCCAGGGCACTTCAGCAGGGATATTACCGCCCCTGCACCTGTGATACAGACGTCTGAGTTGCGATGTTTCCACTGCAATCAGAAGGGCCACAAGAAGGCCAATTGCCCCCAGTTGACAGCATCAACACCAGCTCCAGCTACCCTGCGGATTACTGATGGCCGGCAGGGCAAGGCAGAGGCTCCAGTGGTGAGGAGTCGGGCATTCCAGCTGACTACCAAGGAGGCACGCGCCACACCTGATGTGGTGACGGGTATAATTCTTTCCCTCTATTTTATTTTTATTATGTTATGATATTGATATGTGCTCTATGTATATGCGTTAGGATCGTTCCATGTGAACGGTATCCCTGTTCAGGTGTTGGTTGACTCAGGTGCCACCCGATCGTTTGTTTCTCTTGTGCTTAGCAAGAAGTTTACTGAGTCCTCAGGCATGTTGGATTGCCCTTTAGAAGTTGAGATTGTCGATGATTGATCGGTGCAGGCATCATCGGTGTCCAGAGATTGTGTCCTGAGGTTATTTGAGGAGCGCTACTTGGTGGATTTGGTTCCTATTTCGTTGCGTGGGAACAAGGTGATTATAGGCATGGATTGGTTGAGCCCTAATGGGGCGGTGATAGATTGCGCACAACAGCTAGTGCGGATCAGGGCCCCGAGTGGGGGAGAGTTGGTGATCCACAGCGAGAGGCCACAGCGTGGACCCACAGTATGTTCAGCAGCAAGGGCTAGGCGCTACCTTCAGCAGGGTTGCGCGGGATATGTCGTGTATGTTATGGATACCCGGGAGGTGGGTAAGGCGACAGTGAGCGAGGTTCCAGTGGTGTGAGACTATGCTGATGTGTTCCCGGAGGAGCATCCTGGAATACCTCCGGGGCATTAGGTAGAGTTCAGGATCGAACTAGTTCCTGGTGCGGCTCCGATAGCCAAGGCACCCTATCGGTTGGCTCCTCCCGAGATGCAGGAGTTGTCTACGCAGCTGCAGGAGCTGCTAGACAAGGGATTTATTCGACCGAGCAGTTCACCCTGGGGAGCCCCGATCCTGTTTGTGAAGAAGAAGGACGGGTCACATCGGATGTGTATTGATTACCGGGGGCTGAATAAGGTAACAGTGAAGAACCGTTACCCACTCCCGAGGATTGATGACCTCTTTGATCAGTTACAGGGAGCATCTTGGTTCTCCAAGATCGATTTGTGTTCAGGTTATCATCAGATGAGGGTCAGAGAGGAGGATGTACAGAAGACCGCGTTTCGGGCGCGTTACGACCATTATGAGTTCGTGGTGATGCCGTTTGGGCTCACCAATGCTCCTGCCGCGTTCATGGACCTCATGAACCGCGTATGTAGACCGATGCTGGATCGGTCTGTGATAGTTTTCATTGATGACATCTTGGTTTATTCCAAGACGTAGGAGGAGCACGAGGAGCATCTGAGAGAGGTTTTGGAGACCTTGAGGAGGGAGAGCTTGTACGACAAGTTCTCCAAATGTGAGTTTTGGTTGCGCGAGGTGCAGTTTCTTGGGCACCTCGTCAACCATAATGGGATTTCAGTAGACCCGGCCAAGGTGGAGGCCGTGATGAGATGGGAGGTTCCGAAGTCTCCATCCGAGATTCGGAGTTTCCTAGGATTAGCAGGCTACTATCCGAGATTCATTCAGGATTTCTCCAAGATAGCCGTACCCCTGACACGGTTGACTAGGAAAGTCGTGGTCTTTCGATGGGGGCATGAGAAGTAGGCAGCGTTCGAGATTCTGAGGCAGAGATTGTGCGAGGCGCCAATCTTAGCCCTGCCCGAGGGCGTAGAGGATTTTGTGGTATACTGTGATGCGTCTATCTCAGGCTTAGGCGCCGTATTGATGTAGAGGGGGTATGTCATTGGTTATGCCTCGAGGCAGTTGAAGCCTCACGAGGCGAACTACCCGATGCATGATTTATAGTTGGGGGCGGTGGTCTTCGCCCTCAAGATTTGGCGGCATTACCTCTACGGGGTTCGATGTACCATTTACACGGACCACAAGAGTTTGAGGTACCTCATGGATCAGCCGAATCTGAACATGAGGCAGCATCGGTGGTTGGACGTGGTGAAGGATTATGATTGCGAGATCCTTTATCACCCTGGGAAGGCCAATGTGGTGGCCGATGCGCTTAGCCGTAAGGCGGCACCGATAAGGGATGTGTGTATGAGGATGACGGTGGTGACTCCACTGCTAGAGTAGATTCGGGAAGCTCAGCAGGAGGCTATGAAGGAGAAACATCGGAAGAACGAGCGAATAGTGGGTCAACTCACCTCCTTCGATTATGATAGCCGAGGATTATTGACACTACACCGTAGGGTGTGGGTGTCGTATCATGGAGGCGTGCGCCAGATCTTGATGGAGGAGGCGCACAAATCCCGATTCTCTATTCATCCAGGGGCGACGAAGATGTATAGGGATCTTCGTCTAGACTATTGGTGGCCCTGCATGAAGCGGGATGTGGCTTGGTACGTCGAGCGATGTTTGACCTGCAGGAAGGTCAAGGCCGAGCATCAGAGACCGCACGACAAGATGCAGCCGTTGGACATCCCGTTGTTGAAATAGGAAGATATTATGATGGATTTTATCACAAAGCTTCCCCGGACTGCGCGAGGAGTAGATTCGATTTGGGTCATCGTGGATCAATTGACCAACATCGCCCATTTTATTCCGATCCAGGAGAGTATCTCGGCCGAAAAGTTGGCTGATATCTATATCAGGGAGATAGTGGCGCGGAACAGGGTGCCAGTGTCAGTGATATCAGACCGAGATGTGCGGTTCACTTCCAGGTTTTGGAAGAAGTTTCATGATGAGTTGGGCACTCATCTGCATTTTAGCATCGCCTTTCACCCGCAGACGGATGGTCAGAGCGAGCGGACCATCCAGACGTTGGAGGATATGTTGCGGGCATGAGTGCTAGACTTCGATGGTAGTTGGGATACCTATCTTCCCTTGGTTGAGTTCTCGTACAACAACAGCTACCACGCGAGTATCGACCGCCCTCCATTCGAGATGTTGTATGGACGGAGGTGCAGGACCCCAATATGTTGGGGTGAAGTTGGCTAGAGGGTCATGGGGAGCATATAGGTGGTGCTCAAGATGACCGAGAGAATCCAGCAGGTTCGAAGCAAGTTGCAGACTGCGCAGAGTCGGCAGAAACGTTACGCCGACAAGCGCCGGTCAGACCTGAAGTTCCAGGTCGGGGATATGGTTCTCCTAAAGGTGTCGCCTTAGAAGGGCGTCATTCGATTCAGGAAGCGGGGCAAGTTGGGCCCGAGATACATTGGTCCGTTCAGGGTTTTAGCCCGGGTGGGCAAGGTGGCATATAGGCTGGATCTGCCAGCCGAGCTCAGTCAGATCCAACACACCTTCCATGTCTCCTAGCTGCGGAAGTGGCTAGTGGATGATTCAGCGGTGGTGCCGTTAGAGGATATCCAGGTTGATGACAACCTGAATTACATTGAGCGCCCAGTCGCAATCCTCTACCGAAAGTCGAAGGATCTGAGGAACAAGAGGGTGGAATTAGTGAAGGTGCAATGGCAGCACCGAAAGGGTTCGGAGCAGACTTGGGAGCTGGTGGAAGAAATGATGGAGCATTACCCCGATCTGTTTCAGGATCTAGCAGCAAACTTCGAGGACGAAGTCTAAAATAAGTGGGGGAGATTTGTAGCACCTTGTTCCTGGTATGTGAAATTTATCTAAGTGTTTTGCATTTTTAGCCTTAGACTCGGCGAGTTGTAGGCAAGACTCGCCGAGTAGAGATGGGATACGGAACACGTTTAAGTTGGCGACTCGGTGAGTCCATATTCTGGTCTCGGCGAGTCCCCACTGTCTGATGAAACCCAAATTTCAAGGGTTTGCACCCTATTTAAATCATCTTATGCACCCCCAAGCTCGCCCCCTTCAACCTCAAAGCTCCCTATGTCGTCCAAACCTTGTTCCTTATGAGATTGAAGTGCTTTGGTGTGTTTTATTGAAGATTTTGAGAGAAAAAGGAGAGTAGATCAAGAAGAGAAGAAGGAGGCCAGACATCTTGGTGTTATTTCAGTGATTCCTTGAGGTATAACTCAGTTTCCCTCTGTTTTCATGCTTATAGTCCCATAAAGCTCCATTAAAGTCCTTCTTGAGCCATTTCCCAAGCTTGGATATGAATTAGGGTCTGTGATAAGCTGATTAACCTTTAGATCTAGGCATGATTGAGCTCCGGGAGCTCGGATCCACTGCCTTTATGAAGCCATATTGCATGAAAGCCCTAGATATACTCTTTTAGTGCATTTTGAGCCCTAAAACCTTCATTGGTGTTTATTTACACGTAAAGTTGGAAACTTTACGTGTTAATCAAGCCCTAAGAACCCAGATCTACGTATGGAATGAGCTGGATCCAAGCAAAATTGAGTATATAGTAGTTGCATGTGGTAGATTCGGCGAGTCGTTCATCGGACTCGGCAATTCGAGTCGCGAATCCCCGAGTTTTCCCCCTTTTCGTGTTTGCTGAGTGGAGTAGTGAGTCATGGGGTGTGACTCAGTAGGTCGGAAGCCAGACTCATTTATGAAGAAACTCCGCGAGTCAATGCCCTGACTCGGCGAGTTCAAGACAATCTTCTTGTCTCAAGAACAGACTCGGCGAGTTGTTCATACAACTCGGCGAGTCTCAGCATAGTATGTTCTTCGGATGAAGATGAACTCGACGAGTTGTCCATACAACTCGGCGAGTAGGATGAAGGACTATTGGACTTTGGTGTAGAAGGAAAACGCGTCGAGTCAATGCCTAACTCGACGAGTAGAGACGGGATTATGGTCAATCGAATGGATAGGGACTCGGCGAGTTGGCAAGCCAACTCGACGAGTCGGGTCAACTGGAAGTTGACTTTGACTTTGACTCTTGGCTTGGTTATGGGTAAATGGTCATTTTACCCTGAGGTCGGTTAGCAGTATTTGACTGAGTGTTTTGTGGGAATTATAGCCGGAGGATTTCCGGGGCAGCAGCAGCAGCAGAAGACAGTCAGTTCCCACGCAGATCAGCTGCTACTTTGAGGTGAGTTACCTTCCAGTAGCGGTGGGTTTATGGCCACAATGCCAGCCCACCAGTAGGAGTTGTATGATAGATGATTGTCTCTATGATATTCATCGAAGGTTGCTACTACCTGTGATATGTTTATGTGCTAGTATGATATGATGTTATGTGCTAGTTAACGTAGGGGGAGATAGTCCCCAGATTACCGGTCGATAGGGCCGAAGGGGCGGTCGTGCCCAGCCATGCTAGCTAGATTATGTGATATGTGTTATGTGGTAGTAGTAGGGGTCAAATAGTCCCCAGTATCCGGTCGAGAGGACCGAAGGGGAGACCAGCACCCAGATATGCTAGTCAGTATCCGGTCGAGAGGACCGAAGGGGAGGCCAGCACCCAGATATGCTAGCCAGTATCCGATCGAGAGGACCGAAGGGGTAGGTCGGGCACCCAGATATGCCTGACAATATATGTGTGTTATGTGGTTATATGGTATGTGGTACAGTGGGGGAACTCACTAAGCCTCGTGCTTACAGTTTTCAGTTTTGGTTTCAGGTACCTCTTCTTCGAAGGGGAAGGAGTTGGCGTGGTAGCGACCCATCACATACATGCTTTGTATTCCGCACTATGAGATCTTCCTGGGGATTTGTACTCTGACATTATTATGTTTTATAAAATGTTTTTCCAGACACGCGATATCTTTTATGAAAGGACATGTTCGGTGAATGTTTTATTTCTAATGTTTTGCAAAGTATATGTTTTAAAAATGAAATTTTTGGCTCGTATTTTTGGGACGTTACACGGAACTTGGTGGTGACCTCCGCTACAGTCTCCGTAGTCTGCCTCATATCCAAAAACTCTTTGTCCAGCCGCTGAAGCTCCACAGCTGGCACAAACTCCGCCCTGAATCTGGTCACAAAATCCGACCAAGTCATAGCCTCAACAGCCGAGGTCCCCAATGAGTCGCCAACAGACTCCCACCAATCCCTAGCCCTGTCTCGCAAGCATCCTGCTGCATATCTTACCTTCGACCCCTCTGGGAAGAAGCTCGTCAGCTGCGCAGACTCAATGTTTGCGATCCATCTCCTAGCAGCAATGGGGTCTTTCACCCCATGGAAATCGGGCGCACCACTCCCACGAAAGTCCTTAAAGGACAGTGTGCGCATACCTATCTGGCTAGACGCCATATCACTCCTGAATGATCGGAGACGATCCTCCATCAGCTCAACAATCCCCTCCTTGATCGACCCGAAGATGATAGGGGTCGACTCAAGGATGCCCCTCGTGATCTCAGACGCGATGAACTTGCGTAGCCCATCATCAACCTGCTCGGATCCCGAACCCGAGCCCGATCCTGATCCTGATCCGGAACCTCCGGCTCCAAGTCGTGTGGTCACCATACTGGAAATACATGCATAAAGGTCAGGATCATTCATATACTCGAGAGATCTAACATACCTCCCAAGGTTCCCGATTTCGTCTAGGCCCTCCTTGATTCGAGTACGGGTCCTCTGCTTTCAGTAGTACGGGCCCATACTACCTTCCACATCTACCCGTGCTTTCCTCAAGGATTGCTTCAACTTCACCAGGTCCCTTTACCGATACTCCTTTCCACTAACCTCATCCTAGGCGTACTGTTACATTTCCGCTCCTAAGTTAGTTGGAAATATCCAGAACCCCCATAGCACAAAGCAAGCAGCATTCGTGCATCGAGTAACCAAATCAAGCATAACCTATACAGGCCATCCTACTGCTGACTAAACAGCCCTATCATATAGCTCATACAATAGGCATATAAGGTATCCTCCTAGATCCTTAGCCCTAACTAGCATGCGATTATCAGAATCATATATCAGGCACACAAGGCATCTTCCTAGATCCTTAGTCCTATTCTAGCATGCAATTCTGAATCAAGCCATATAGCATAACATAACATGTATGGGTATCTTGGGGAAAACTTACTTGAGCCCGACCGGTCGCACGCATCACACACCTTGTCTTTCGTAAAATCCTTTCGCTTAGATTTTTAGAAAACCATTTTATTGAAAAAAAAATCTTTTAGCTCCTCAGTTTGAGTCCAGACACCCCCGAGGGCGTGTCCGAATCCCTCAAACCAGGGCTCTGATACCAACTTGTAACATCCCAAAATTTAAGCCCAAAAATTTTGGGATGTTACAAGTTGGTATCAGAGCCCTGGTTTGAGGGATTCGGACACGCCCTCGGGGGTGTCTGGACTCAAACTGAGGGATTTGGACACGCATCACACACCTTGTCTTTCGTAAAATCCTTTCGCTTAGATTCTTAGAAAACCATTTTATTGAAAAAAATCTTTTATTCCCTCAGTTTGAGTCCAGACACCCCCGAGGGTGTGTCCGAATCCCTCAAACCAGGGCTCTGATACCAACTTGTAACATCCCAAAATTTAAGCCCAAAAATTTCATTTTTGATTAATTAATTCATAAAACATTCATTAGGAAATATTGTATAAACACGTCATCTCAAATCCAAGTATCATGTTTGAAACCCAACACCATGAACAAATGTCATATCAGAGTACAATCCCAGAAAAACACCGTGCGAAAATCATATGTGAGTGTGTGTGATGCCGTGCTACGCCACCAGCTCCTTCCCCTTGGATGAAGAGGTACCTGAAACCAAAAACTGAAACCGTAAGCACAAAGCTTAGTGAGTTCCCCCATCGTACCACATACCATACAATACCATCGGTATCTTACAACCGGTAATCATCATCGGTATCTTTCAACTGGTAATCGTCATCGGTTCTTTCAACCGGTAACCGTCATCGGTATCTTTCAACCGGTAACTGGGGACTATTCCACCCCCTACCACTAGCATACGATAGCAAGATAAAAGCACACATTCAGACATATCTGGGTACTGACCTACCCCTTGGTCCTAAGGACCACTATCAGGGAAACTATTCCTATCATGTAACATATCATACATATATAACCCATAACCAAATGCATACCAGACCAAGATAAATTATCACAATGACAATTATCTCCTAAATACTCCTCAATGGTGGGCCGACATTGTGGCCTTAGACCCACCCCTACTAGAAGGTAACTCACCTCGTATCTGCTGAACTGTGCGGGAATCCTCTGACTGCTGCCACTGCTGCTCCGGAAATCCACCGGCTAAAATTCCCACAAAACACTTAGTCAGAAACTGACATCTACCCTTAGGGTAAAATGACCATTTTACCCCTTGACCAAATCAAAGTCAAAGTCAAAGTCAACTTCTAGTTGAACTGACTCGCCGAGTTGACTCGTCAACTCGCCGAATCCCTATCCTTCCATCAGACCTCATACACGTCTCTACTCGTCGAGTTAGGTGATGACTCGACTAGTTTTCCTTCTAAATGAACACCGACTGAATCCACATCCGACTCGCCGAGTTGTATGAACAACTCGTCGAGTTACTCTTCATCCTATGAACACGTTCTGTCCTCGACTCGCCGAGTTGATGAACAACTCGCCGAGTTCCATGAAGATTGTCTTGGACTCGCCGAGTCCGTTCATGCACTCGCCGAGTACCATGAATTCCCATAACACTTTGCTTAGTCCGGAACACTTAGTCAGAAACTGACATCTACCCTTAGGGTAAAATGACCATTTTACCCCTTGACCAAATCAAAGTCAAAGTCAAAGTCAACTTCCAGTTGACCTGACTCGCCGAGTTGACTCATCAACTCGCCGAGTCCTTATCCTTCCATCAGACCTCATACCCGTCTTTACTCGTCGAGTTAGGTGATGACTCGACGAGTTTTCCTTCTAAATGAACACCGACTGAATCCACATCCGACTCGCCGAGTTGTATGAACAACTCGTCGAGTTACTCTTCATACTATGAACACGTTCTGTCCTCGACTCGCCGAGTTGATGAACAACTCGCTGAGTTCCATGAAGATTGTCTTGGACTCGCCGAGTCCGTTCTTGCACTCGCCGAGTACCATGAATTCCCATAACACTCTGCTTAGTCCAGAACGTTGGGTCACTCCCCAGGACTCCTAAAACCCTTCCACACTCAACTGGTCCTTATGACCCTCACTGATATGGGACTAAAACCCTTGGACTCGCTGAGTCCAGGAATGGACTCGCCGAGTCTATCACATTCCTTACTAAGAACTTCGATTTTTGATGTACAACACTTAATCAAATGATAGATCCAGGCCCCCAAACTTGATCTAGCACGTAAAGTTACAAACTTTATGTGCATGCATGGGACATTAGAGCTTAAAAGGCTCTAAAATGGTTCTTTTGTTGCATGGGGACTTCCTTGGTGCAAAAAGCAACCTAGATCTGACTTGTGGATCATAAAATGACATGATACAAAAGCCCAAACCCCCAACCATGTTTGCAAACATGGTTGGCCACCAAAAATGGCTTATAAAAGCCCTAAATCACCCCAAAGAGGGATCTAACAAAAGAATGAGCAAGGTTCGGACTTTATACCTTCCAAAGACTGCAAAAAGGTGAACCAAACTTGAATCCTTCAGTCCGCTCTTGATCCTTCTATGCTATTCCTTCTTCCTTGAGATCAAAACTCACAAGAATCACTCAAAAGGCCTTACATCTTCACAAAAACGGCTAGGGTTTGCTATGAGGAGTGTTTGGGAGCATAAAGGGGGAAAGGAGGCTGCATAAGGTCATTTAAATAGGGTGCAAATCCCTGGATTAGGGTTTTTGCCCAAACAGCGGCTACTCGCCGAGTCCGGGACTCGACTCGCCGAGTCCGCAACTTAATCCCCGCGCCTCATCCCGCTTCTACTCGGCGAGTCAGTCCTTCGACTCGCCGAGTCCAAGGCCAAAAATGCAAAAATAAATGATGATTTAATAACAGAATACATACCAAGAACCAGGTGCTACATGACGCTTGTATGTAAGACCGGGATTTGGCCCTCGGCATTGTATGGAAAGGCTATGGTTTTGGCCCATGGCAGGAAATGATTATAAGACTATAATTTTGTAACGCCCGCGTTCCTGGCTAAGCATTAATATAATGATGTAATGGTTAGGGTCGACAATTGTAACCTATTTTAAAGTAATGAAGATGAATTATTTGAGTATTATGTGATTTATGTGCTATATATGTGCTTATAATGATGTAATAAAATAATAATAAAAATATGCGTCAAAAATAAAATAATAGATAGACCCAATATCAATGAATAAATTTGAAGTGGTTGTGACAAGGATTTCGGAGATATAAAGAACGCTGAAATCCGACTTATAACAATGAAATTATGACCCATCGAAGTTTTGCGACAAAACTGGAACGACGCTGTGTATCGTAAAAAGTGAGTTTGTGATAAAATACTTTTTAGCCTTAGCGATCTAAACCAAAGTCATAGCATACATTAAACCGAGAGTGTGCATATAGAGAACGTCAAAATCTGACTTCGTTAGAGGAAGTTATGATTTTTCTAAGATTTGGCATAACAGTATGCAGTCCGGAAATCGAATTTTAGATTGATCAATTTTTAGCCGACACAATGTAAACTAGAATCAAAGATCTCATTAATGGGAGCTCAACGATATAAAGACAGACGAAAACGGACGTCGGATGACAAAGTTATGAATTTTTAACGGACTTTAACTATCTAAGTCTGTTAAAATATAACTTTAAAAATAAAGTCAAAGTTAGCCGACAGAGTCTAAACGAAAGTTGTAGATCCCGTCGCTACCTACACATGGATATAAAGAACGTCAAAAATGGAGCTCGTATACGAAAGTTACGGAAATTAGAAGATAATTAATTTTGGGTTAAGTTTCGTAGCTGACACATGACGAGATCTCAGCCCCACCTTCTTCCCCATGGCTTTGCATGCGTTGCTGACACGTGGAGCCGGTACGCCCAACATAGGGATTGGTAAGCTCCGCGTACCGTATACACCCATCGTACAACTTAGTTATGCCCCGCGTAACCTGTTTCCTCAGCCTATAAATAGAAGCGCAAATCACCCATTTTCTTCACACCTTTCCAATTCTCTTCTCCCAATTACTTCCAAACATTCTAAGTTTTTCCATAGCACTTCCTAAGTTCTAGAAGAAAGTCCCGAAGCACCAAAAGGCCCCGAGAAGAAGAGCTTTCGGCTCAGAAGTTTTGCGCGAGCAGATCCCGGTTCCTCGCTAAACCCCCCTTGTAAGTGAGTTATGTGTAACGACCCAATTTTCAAGTCCAAAAATTTCATTTTTATTTAACTGACTCATAAAAACATTCATAAGAAAATACTGTGAAATCACATCATCTCATAAAACAATGTATCATGTTTGAAAACCAAAGTCATAAAAATAGTAACATGTCAGAGTACAATCCCAGAATATCCATGGTGCGGAAAACAATGAGTGTGTGTATGATGTGCCGCTACCGCACCAGCTCCTTCCCCTTCGCGGAAGAGGTACCTGAAACCAAAACCGTAAATTGTAAGCACGAAGCTTAGTGAGTTCCCCCATCATACCACATACCATACAATCACATAACATATACTGCCAGGCAATTTTGGGGTGCCCGACCTACCCGGTACGGCCATTCTGGGGTGCCGACTTACCCGTACGGCCATTCTGGGGTACCATCCTACCCGTGTCAAGCCATTCTGGGGTGCGGACCTACCCGTCGGTCCTAACAACCGACCCTCAGGGACTATTCCACCCCCTACTACTACTACTATCACATATATCATACTATCATACATATCTGGGGTGTCCGAACTACCCTTCGGTCCTAACAACCGAACTTGGGGACTATTCCCTTCCTACTACCACTATGACATATAACATATCATGCCAGCATATAAACATATCATCACATACTATCAGACATATCTGGGGTGTCTGACCTACCCTTCGGTCCTAACAACCGAACTCTACTACTATCACATATAACATATCATGCCAAAATATAACACATTAGGTAGTAGCAAACCTAGATGATATCACAAAGACAATCATCTAACATACAACTCCTACTGGTGGGCCAGCATATGTGGGCCGACATTGTGGCCGTAGACCCACCGCTACTGGAAAGTAACGAACCTCGTACGAGTAGCTGCTGATAATCTGTGAGGGAAACCTCTGCATGCTGCTGCTCCGGAAATCCTCAAGCTATAATCCCCACAAAACACTCAGTCAGAATCTGATATCTACTCTTAGGGTAAAATGACTATTTTACCCCCAACCAAGTCCAAGTTAAAGTCAACTTCCAGTTGACCCGACTCGTCGAGTTGGGCCGTCAACTCGTCGAGTCCCTAACCCTATACCCGTCCTTATCCACAACTCAACTCGTTGAGTTTAGCAATGACTCGACGAGTTCCTCTTCGATATGATCATCGAATGAACCGTCATCTGACTCGCCGAGTTGTATGAACAACTCGTCGAGTTCACCTTCATCTGAAGAACAAGTCCTATCCTTGACTCGCCGAGTTTTATAAACAACTCGTCGAGTTCGTCTTCATGTTCTGGGAGAGTGCCTTGGACTCGCCGAGTCTGTTCTAGCACTCGTCGATTCCCATGAAATCCAGGTCTAAGGCTAAGTCCAATACGTTGGGTCACTCCTTCGGACCTTCTACAACCCTTCTAACACCCAACTGAGTTCTTTTGACCCTCAATAGATATGGGACTTTAAGCGTTGGACTCGTCGAGTCCCAAGAACGGACTCGCCGAGTCGATAACGTCCACACCTTAATTCCTTGGTTTATGATGTACAACCTTTGACCAAATGATAGATCCAAGGCCCTAAGCTCGATCTAGCACGTAAAGTTACGAACTTTACGTGCATGCAAGGGACTTTTGAGCCTAAAAGGATCTAAAATGGCTCTTATGTTGCATGGGACCTTCCTTGAGTGCAAAAGCAACCCAAATATGCCTTGTGACCCCTCCCAAGACTTGGATCCAAGGTCTTAACCCCCAACCATGTTTGCAATCATGGTTGGCCACCTCATATGGCTTAAAAAGCCCTAAATCTTCCCCAAAAAGGGATCTAACTACAAACTTTATACCTTTCAAAGACTGCAATTAATGAACCAAACTCGAATCCTTCAGTCTCCTCTTGATCCTTCTATGCTCTTCCTTCTTCCTTGAGGTCAAAACCCACAAAAATCACTCAAAAGCCTCAAATCTTGCACCAAAACACTTAGGGTTTGCTATGGAGGGTTTCTGGGAGCATTAGGGACGAGTGGTGGCCGGAAGAGATGATTAAATAGGGTGCAAACCCTCAGATTAGGGTTTTTGTTCAGTCAGAGCCTACTCGTCGAGTCCGTCCAGTACTTAAATCCTGCGTCCCATCCCGCTTCTACTCGGCGAGTTGGTCCTTCAACTCGCCGAGTCCCAGGCCAAAAATGAAAAACACTTAAATAAATTACATACCAAGAACCAGATGCTACATTATGCTTACCCTACTTTAGGTATAACTTATGTTTAAGTTTTTATCGTTATTATGAACCTAAAAACAAAATTTATCAGTGATTCAAAATCTACTTATGGGGATAATGTCTAGCTGTGATTTAGTGAGGTGTTTAAAGTGGGCTTTCCAAACAGTATACTACGTATACCAAATGGGCCCTACCTCCGATATGATCCTACCTGTTTGTTCCTTAATTGATAGATCATGATAGTAAATTTTGATTTAATGATAAATATAGACTAATAATTAGTCGAAATAAATGTTAAACTAAAATCTAATGATGAAAATACTAGGTGTAACATCCAAGATTGATCAGGTTAGTTTTTAACTTTTGGAATTTGAGTTTATGGCATTATTGGTCCCTGAGATTTGGAATCTTGACCTTTTTGAGTACGCAGAGCGTAGGGGACTCCGGGAGCGTACGCTACGCGTACATTTCGTACGTCAGACGTACGTGGCTCAGACTAAAACCCTAGTAATTAGGGTTTGTGCACTATTTAAACCCCATTATGACCCCAATACCTTCCCTCACCTCAGCCTCCACTATCATTTCGGCCCTCTTAGCTAACCCTAGCCAATTTTGAATCTCTTGAACTTTGTAGTGAGATTTTGAGCTTCTTTGGTGGTGAAGAAGGTGGTGCAAGAAGAAAGCTTTGTCTCAAAGACTTTAGCTCCAACATTTTCTACTCATTTGGCACCACATAGATGTATAAAGCTCAAATCTTTTCTTGTGTTTCCTTAAGTTCTTGGTTTAGGCTAGATTTTCCCTTTTGACCCAAAAAGGCTAGATCTTGGTGAGTATGAGCTACTCCCAAGCCTTTTAGTTGCATTTCCAGTTATGTTCTAGTGTCTAAATGCTTAAAGGTGCAAGATTTGAGGTGTTTTGGTCCCCATTCTTGAGATAAGACGTTTTTGGACTTCTTGTAGCCATGCAAGGGCTTAAAGTTGGCAACTTTATAGCCCTAGAGGTCTTAATGAGTTCAAATCTGAGTTTTGGATGTAAAATCTTAGTACATTAAGTATTTGCATGTATTGTTGTATAACTGGAGCGTACGTCACGCATACACGCATGCACGTCGTGCGTACTGCCTCCGGCCGAGGTACACTGCACGTACCAGTATGTACGCCGGGCGTACGGTTCAGGCAGCCTTTTTAAGTGTTGGGCTTAAATCTTTGGTTCTTATGTGGGTTTTGGTTTTTTGACCTTGGGCCTGAGGTTTTGGGATCAGTTGGGCCATGGAAATCATATTGGATCATTAGTAGCTTAGTTGGGACTTTTGGGCCTTGTGGCCCATAATGGTTGCGAACTTTGGATGCTAGGCCCATTAGTGAAGGAATGACCTTTGGGCTTACTATGGAGGAACTTGGACTTAGATTTCTGGGCTTTTTAATTAGGGTGAATTATAATCCTAAATAAGGTATTTGTATATTTGTTCGGTGTAAGATTTTTGGCTGGTAGTTGAGCAGTGATTGTTTCTGCAAACTGAGGTGGGTCTTTTCACTATACCAATGGGTCGAAGGCACCAATGCCGACCCATTACTTGATAAGTGATTTCTATAATTTGAATATGCAACAATTTTTTATTTGGTATGTGTTGATTGATGTGAAGACCATGGGAGGAGCTCATGACACTTGGTAAGACCATGAGGGGGAGCCCATAGCCCTTGGGTATAAGACCATGGGGGTTGCCCATGGAATCCCGGTTGAAGACCATGGAGGGAGCCCATGGCAGATTTATGTGTATATGTGCATGAAATTATATGTTTATGTGTTTTATGTATTTTGGGAAACTCACTAAACGTATGGTTATAGTTTTGTTGGGTGTTTCAGGTACTTCTGGTTCTAAGGGCAAGGGCCCGGTTTGATGGTGCAGCGTGCACTCTCCAGTATTTCCGCATTAGCTGTTTTGGAAAATTTGATCTTGAATAATATATTTATGTAATGGAATTTTGGAGAAACAAATATGAATGAGATTTCTAATTATTAAATGAAAATTTTTATTTGAATTTTGTGGCTGTTACAAGTTGATATCAAAGCCTTGGTTTGAGGGATTCGGGCACACTCTCGAGTGTGTCAGAACTCAAACTGAGGAAATGGTAAACCCTTTTTCAAAAGAAACCAAAAGTTAAAGTTTTCTTGTAAACGATTTTCATAAGAAGGGGAGAGTGCAATGCGCGTAATCAGTCGAGCTCAAGTAAGTGTTTACAATGTATTAGCATTGCTATACTTATATTTGGAAATTGATGTTGAATTGATTATTTTCTAAGTGTATGCTTTCAAAGTTATATACGTCTAGGATTGCATAGCCCTATAATAATGAATTCTGCATTATACTTGTTTCTTGTTTGGTTGTGGTTTAGGGTAGAAGCTTTATTTGACAGTTTATGTGATTTTATTTGTGTATAACTTGCATGCATAGGGAAACCTGCTATGATTGATTTGAGTTTCTGGTTCGGTGAGGATTGAGAAATTCTAGAATAGTCTAAGATTTAAGTTCATGATGTATTATGTGGTCATGTTATTTTATTTGGGTGATCTAGAAGAATCAGGTATGACCTTAAGGAAGGTATAGGTAGGTATGGAAGATAGTATTGGGCCCGTACTACTGAAAGCATAGGACATGTACCCGAAACAGTGTCAGACCTGGAAGCTATAGGATTTCGGTGAGGAGGAACCCTTTCGAACTTCCTTATCAATTTTTATTATGTGGTATTTTTCAGTTGAGGATGGTGATGATCACGCGAGGTTTGGGTTCAGGATCAGGATCAGGTTCAGTCTTTGGTGTAGAGCCTATTCATGAGAGGACGTGTGATCTCATTATGACGGAGGTTACTCGTGGCATCCTTGACGCTACCCCGATGATCTTTGGTACCATCAAGGAGGGTATCATAGAGATCATGGTGGAGCAGCTCAGGTCTTTTTGAGCCGAGATTGATGCAGGCCAGATTGGGACCCGATCTCCCTCGTTCAGGGAGTTTAAGGCGTGTGGTGTGCCTGAGTTCTTTGGGGTCAAGGACCCCATTACTAGTCGATGTTGGGTGGAAGACATGGAAAGTGCCTAGCGCACGAGCTTTTGCCTTGAGGCGGCAAATTTGGGGTTCGTATCTTGTATGCTGAGGGACCGGGCATGAGACTGGTGGGAGGAGGTTACCCACGAGGTGGGACCAACGGGTGTGGCTGAGATGACTTGGGAGGATTTTGTGAGGAGGTTTGATCAGGAGTTTGCACCGACCATTGAGGTGCAACGTTTGGTGAGAGAGTTCCAGGATTTGCAGCAGACTATAGAGACTGTGGTGGAGATTACCGCCAAGTTTTAAGAGAGGGGACTATTGGTTCCACAGTACGTTGTGGATGAGTAGATGAAGAAGACGAGATATCATTCCATGCCGATGGATGATATTAGTGAATTTGTGACCTTTTTGGGGTGCAATACCCTGAATGACATGGCGGAGAAGGCCCGAGAATGGGAAATTGAGTTGGAGCTCTGAACGAAGCGGAAGCCTGAGCAGGTTCAGACAGCAGTGGGTCAGGCTAAGAATCCTAAGACATCCGATCCTCCCAGTAGGGGCCAGTAGAGCTGGTGAAGATATGCCAAGTGCGGTAAGCCGCACAGTAGAGCCTGTCGTGTGGCAGGCTCGACATGTTATGCTTGTGGCCAACCGAGCCACATGAGCAAGGATTGCCCCAAGAAAGTTCTGATTTGTTTTCACTGTAACCAAATAGTCCATGAAAAGGCCGATTGTTCGAGGTTGACGGGAGGATTAGTGGCGGCGCCTACGCCCGCCACAATGAGGATTACTGATGGCCGCCATGTCAAGACGGAGGCTCCTGCGGTGAAGAGCCGTGCATTTTAGCTGACCACGGAGGAGGCCCAAGCAACACCAGACGTCGTGACTGGTATGTGATTTATTTATGCCTTATTTATTTTATTCTTATGTTGATGCTGTTATGATCTTTTATAGGGACCTTTTGGTCAATGGATTGTCGGCTCATATTCTTTTTGATTCGGGAGCTACTCGATCATTTGTATCTCTTGCGCTTAGCAAGAAGTTTTGGCATGCTCCAGGGACTTTGGATTCCCCACTCAAGGTGGAGATTACGAAAGATCCTACCGTGAGCGCTACAAGCGTATTTCGGAAGAATGTTCTGAATTCGTTCGGCGAGAGGTTTCCTATTGATTTGGTCCTAATTCCTTTGAGTGGATTGAAAGTAATCATTGGGATGGACCGGTTGGGGCCCAATGGGGCCATGATAGATTGCGAGCACCAGCTGGTGAGAGTTCGAACCCCAAATGGGGAGGACTGGTTATTCATGGAAAGAGAGCCTCGCATGGGCCAACCCTCTGTTCGGATATGAGGGCTAGGAGACTTCTTTAGTAGGGTTGTTCTGGGTTTTCGGCTTATGTCTCGGGTACGAGGGTGGAGACCATGTCAGAGATGAGCAGGGTACCTATTTTGCGAGATTTCCCTGATGTATTTCCAGAGGAGTTACCTGGGGTGACTCCCGAAAGGCAAGTGGAGTTCCGTATTGATTTGATGCATGGTGCGGCTCTGATAGCCAAGGCGTTGTATCGTATAGCTTCGCCTGAGATGCAGAACTTGTCTATGAAGCTCCAGGAGTTGCTAGACAGGGGATTTATTCGTCCGAGCAGCTCCCTGTGGGGAGCACCAATCCTGTTCATGAAAAAGAAAGATGGGTCACACAAGATGTGCATTGATTACCGGGAGCTGAACAAGCTAACAGTGAAGAACCGTTATCCATTTCCAAGGAGGTGAAGAACCGTTATTGTATGCGAAAGTTATAGAATTTAGAAGATAATTAATTTATGGGTTAATTTCTGAAGCTGACACGTGGCGAGATCTTAGCCCCACCTTCTTCCCCACGGTTTCACATGCGATGCTGACACGTGGAGCTTGTGCACCCAACGTAGGGCTTGGTACACCCTGAGTATCGTGTACGCTCAGCGTACAACTTAGTTACGCTCCGCGTAACCTATTTCCTCAGCATATAAATAGAGGCACAAATCATCCATTTTCTGCACACCTTTCCAATTCTCTTCTCCCAATTACTCCCAAACCTTCTAAGTTCTTCCCTAGAACTTCCTAAGTTTTAGATGCGAGTCCCGGAGTGCCAGAAGGCCCTGCAAAGAAGTGCTTTCGACTCAGAAGTTTTGCCCGAGAAGATCCCGGTTCCTCGCTAAACCCCCTTATAAGTGAGTTATGCTTACCTTACTTTAAGTATAACTTATGTTTAATTTCATTATCGTTATTATGAACCTATAAACAAGATTTATCATTGATTCAAAGTCATTATACTGATTTATCTAATTATGAGGATGATTTCTAGGCTGTGATTTAGTAAGGAGTTTAAGGCTTGAAATGCCAAAACAAGTTTCATTTAGAGTCCCAAGCATAAAATCTCTCTTCTAGCTTGATAAAGTTTGGACTTTTGGGCTTAATCGACCTTATAAGGTCCGGACCTGTAGTCTTAATCTCTTGGCAAGCTCAAAATACTCAAAGTCTCAAGGAAAGATGGAAAAAGCCCTAAAACTTCCTAAACACGAGATCTAGGCAAAATAATAAGCAAGGTGGTGACTTTTACCTTCAAACAGAAGCTAAGGATGGATAAACAGTGGATCCAATAGCCCCTTATCTTTCCAAGCCTTGATACTCTTCTCTTCTCTACCAAAGGTGAAATAAAATGCCCAAAGTTATCTCTTCTTTCTCTATTAAATCAATCCAAACGATTAGGGTTTCACACAGGGGAGTAAGGTGACATGGGAGGCGGAAATGAGGACTTAAGTTCCTTTAAATAGGACACAACCCCGGAAAATTAGGGTTTCCTCTCACATCGTCAACTCGTCGAGTTGGTCCCTCCAACTCGCTGAGTTGGTCGTAAAACCCACGTGGCCAAATCCTTCTCTACTAGACGAGTTGGGGCCTTCAACTCGTCTAGTTGCTCAGTCAAAATCATGAAAATTAAATAAATATTATCCTTGGGATTTGGGATGTTACATTTCTCCCCCACTAGAATCAGACTTCGCCCTCGAAGTCATGCTCCGGAAACAACTCTGGGTATTGCTCCCGCATCTCGGACTCTGGCTCCCAAGTCCATTTTGATCCTCTGTGGTGCTCCCACTGCACCTTAACTAGTCACACCTCCTTGTTCCTCAGGGTCTTAACTTTTCTATTCAAAATCACTATCGGTCTCTTAATATAGTTCAAACTTGCATCAACCTGAATGTCCTCTAATGGTACCACCGGCGTCCCATCGGTTGCACACTTCCTCAGCTGAGACACGTGGAAGGTGTTATGAATATGGCTCAACTCTGCAGGTAGCTCCAACCAGTAAGCTACCTTACCCACTCGGGCGATCACCCTGAAAGGACCAATGTATCTAGGGCCCAGCTTTCCCCGCTTCCTGAATCGGATCACCTTTTTCCATGGGGATACCTTCAGGAGGACAAAATCTCCGACCTGGAACTCTAGCTTATATCGTCGTTGGTCTGTGTAACTCTTATGGCAACTCTGGGCCGTCAGTAACCTCTGTCTAACCTGTTGAATCTGCTCAGTCGTATTGAGCACTATCTCAGTGCTCCCCATCACTCTCTGCCCTACCTCACCCCAACAAATGGGAGTCCGACATCTCCTCCCGTATAAGAGGTCGAATGGAGGCATACCGATACTGGAATGATGGCTGTTGTTGTATGAAAACTCAGCAAAGCGCAAGTAAGTGTCCCAACTTCCACCAAAGTCCATAACACATGCATGGAACATGTCCTCGAGTGTCTGAATCGTTCGCTCACTTTGTCCGTCTGTCTGTGGGTGGTATGCAGCAAGGTTGTCAAGATCGGGATCCTACTTAGGATTGTTTTTGGGTTTGCAAGATCGGGATCGAGATCTTAAGATCCCACAAAATAGAATATAAATTTAATTTATAATATTTAATAATGAAAAATATTTCGAACATTTAATTTTTCGTTCAAAAGTTATAAAAACTTCAAAATATTAGTCATAAGTCACAATAAAAAATGATAAATGGTAGATTGGTAAATGGTAAGAGATATAAAGTGGTAAAAAAATTCCATTCGCAAAAAAAAAAAGGAAGGTAGGTAGGATCGGATCTCGATCCTACGATCTTACGATCCTACCTGCAACCGGGTACCCAACTCCTCGTGAAGCTTCTTCCAGAACCTGTAAATATAGTGCACATCTCGATCTGACACTATCTATGTCGGCACTCCATGTCGTGCTACCACCTCTCTCACAAAAATCTCGGCTAATTTCTCTGCAGAAGAGTTCTCACTGATAGCCAAAAAGTGAGCAATCTTCGTCAACCGGTCCACAATCACCCATATCACATCGACACCTCATGCGGTTCTCGGTAATTTGATGATAAAATCCATGGAAATCTGTTCCTACTTCCACTAGGGAATCTCTAGAGGCTACAACGGGCCATGTGGACGCTGGTGCTCCGCCTTAACCTGACGACAAGTCAAGCACCTCTTAACTACTCATGTCAGATCCCTCTTCATACAACGCCACCAATAATCCCTCTTCATATCCAGATACATCTTAGTGGCCCCTGGATGGATCAAGAATCTCGATCTATGTGCCTCGTTCATCAATATATGGTGAGCCCCGCCTCTATAAAGCACCCAAATCCACCCACGGAAGGTCATAATCTCCCGACTATCTGTCTCAAACTTGAGAACCTGTATGATTACCCCCTCCCACTTGCGGTTCTCTGACCTCACAGCCTCCACCTGAGCCTCTCGGATGGTATCTAGGACTGGAGTCATCACCGTCATCCTTATACACATATCTCGAATCGGAGCACTCTCTGCTCTACGGATTAAGGCATAGGCTACCACATTAGCCTTGCATGGGTGATATAAGATCTCGCGGTCATAGTCTTTCACTACATCCAACCACCTCCTATGTCTCATATTCAGGTTGGGCTGATCCATGAGGTACTTCAGACTCTTATGCCCCGTTGTATATGGTGCACTAGACTCCATACAGATAGTGACACTAGATCTTCAGGGCGAACACCACCACCCACAGATCCAAATCGTGGGTAGGATACCTCGTATCATGAGGCTTCAACTGCCTCGATGCATATGTTATCACATGCCCCCTCTGCATCAACACCGCACCATCCCTGATATAGATGCATGACAGTAAACTACAAAGTCCTCTACTCCCTCGGGAAGGGCTAACACTAGAGCTTCGCACAATCTCTGGCGAAGAGTCTCGAATGAGGCTTGCTACTCGGGCCCCCAAGCAAAAGTAACACCCTTTCCGGTCAATCTGGTAAGAGGAACAACAATCTTGGAGAAATCTCTGATAAATATCCTGTAGTAGCCGACCAAACCCACAAAACTCGTGTTCATCGATGAACACGATGCGTTGGTGATTCCAAAAGGCATCACCACAAACTCGTGGTGCCCATAACGAGTCCTAAAGGTCGTATTCTGGATATCCTCCTCGAAAACTCTAATATGATGATATCCAGATCTTAAATCAATCTTGGAAAACTAAGATGCCCCCTGCAATTGATCGAATAAGTCGTCGATCCTCGGTAATGGATAACGGTTCTTGACCGTCAGCTTGTTCAACTCCCAGTAATCGATGCACATCCAATGTGAACCATCCTTTTTCTTTACAAAAAGGATCGAAGCTCCCCATGGTGAGCTACTCGATTTGATAAAACCCTTCCACAGCAGCTCCTGGAGCTGCGAAGATAACTCTTGCATCTCAGACAGCGCAAGGCGATAAGGTGCCTTGGCAATAGGCATCGCACCCGGAACCAAATCAATCCGGAACTCCACCTGCCTCTCAGGAGGCACACCCGACAATTTGTTGGGGAAAATGTGTGGGAACTCGCACACTATCGGAACCTCGGAGGTAGAATTCGGCCTCTCGGTGGCAACTCTCGTATCTACCACATAAGCTAAATATCCCATACATCACTTCTGTAAACTCTGTCTCGCCCTAGCAGCAGAGCAGAAAGCTGATCCAGATCTAGTCCCCTCGCCATACACAGTAAGCACTCCCCCACTAGGGTCGCAAATAGTCTCTAACTGACGCTCGCAGTCGATCACAGCTCCAAAACGGCTCAACCAATCCATGCGCATTATGACACAGACGTCACCCATCGCTATCGACACCATATCTATAGGAAACACCGAAAATCTCTAACACACATCCCTGAAACACAACAGTGGAAAAAACCGCATGCTCGTCGGCTATATAAGCCCTCAGAGGTCGACTCAACGCCTCGCGTCTAACACTAATGTGTCGACTAAAAGATAAGGACACGAAGGATCGACTCGCACTCGAGTCAAATAACACCAAAGCAGGCACAAAACTCACAAGAAAAGTACCTATATACAACACAGTATAAGCATAAACAAATCTAAAAATAACAAACATAAGGAAAAATATGTACCAGCCACGACATCAGGTGTTGCGCGGACCTCCTCCGCTGTCAACTGGAATGCTCTCCCACTAACTCTCGGGGTCGCGGCCTTCATCGGCCAGCTATCATTAGTACGCAAGGCATCGGGAGCGGAAGCCTGAACTGATCTCTATGTAAGCTGAGAACACTCGGCCATTCAGTGGCCCGTCTGATTGCAGTGAAAACAGATCGAGAATCCATTGGGGCAATCCTTCGTCTTATGCCCCTCCTTGCCACATTTGTAGCAAATCCCAGCTCGACAAGACCCATCGTGGCTCTTGCCACACTTGCCGCAAGTGCGGCCCTTATGGCCTCCCACTATCACATCAGCGGGCTTAGCACGCTTCGTTGCAGGCTGCGACTGCACTGGTCTCTGGTCTCTCCCCTGAGACTCCCCTTCCACCCTAGCCTGTAACTCCAGCTCAATATCCATCCATCTGGTGTTGGTCTGAAGCTCAGCCAATGTCTAGTATGACAAGTTTGCCACGAACTCCCGTATATCCCTCCTCAGTATGCTCAGGTATCGGCTCAAACGTGCCTGCTCAATGGACACGTGCTCAGGGCAAAACAATGCCCTCTCGTGGAACATCCTCGTGATCTCTGTCATAATTTATGTCTTCTACTTGAGAGACAGAAACTCCTAGGCTAATCGTTCCCTCTCAACTTGAGGAACATACTCATCTCGTAACAACCGTGTAAACCTCTGCCATGTCACTGCAACATGATCTGTAGGAGTAAAGTTGGCAGTCACGAACTTCCACCAGTCCTTCTCTCCCAAGCGAAGCTGGTTCAGTTTGAACCAAACCCTCATGTGATTTGGGCATGAACACATATAGAAATACCCCTCAATGTCATATATGTATCTCATAGCAATAGTCGGATCCTAAGTCCCATTAAACTTTGGTGGCTTCGTGTTGCTAAACTCCTATAGCAACAACGAGTCACCTCCCTATGGCCTAGCAGCTGCTACGACGGTGGTGGCTGCAGCAGCAGCAACCTCAATAACAGCAGCATAGCGCTCATCAGATGTCTCAATCAACATGGTCTTAATAGACCCAAACATCTTCGGTATAGCCTCTCGGATAGCGTGGTCACCTCCTCGTGAATGATCCTGCGGATCTCCTCGTCACTGGCACTACCGCTCTCGTGGTTGTAGCGTGTACCCACCATGATGTCTCTGAAACACAACATAAAAATCACCAGAGACTCGTTCGAGCATACTCACACTAGATTTCCCTCCCTACATGCTCCTTAGTACCCTAAGTATTCTTACTTGGGTTGCATACAAATCCGGTGTTTTCAGTAATACAGGCTCAGTACTACCTTCCACACAACCCTGTAGTCACCCCAAGTCCTCCCCCTAGGATCCCAATTTACAAGTACTATATCTCTCACGAATATCAGACTACTCTCTCAGTAGACCCTCATTTGCTCATCTAGGTATCTCTCCTAGATTATCTCTCGACTCAGAACTCTTTCTAAGTGATTCCTGCTATATACTCTTACTCAGCACATACTCAAGGCAAATAACAGATAACATCAATCAATAGCATCTCCTAGGCTAAAGCATCACAAATTAGACAATTCTAGCCCTAAAATATGAAATACCTAGCCTATCCTCTAGAATGCATCCCAAGTATCTCATGAGTATCTCATAACACAAATAAATAAGGGTATTTTGGAGAAATCACCGTTCGAGCTCTGGCTGATTTTACACACTGCTCCAACTCGTTTTTTTCTCTTAAAACTCTTCCTCGTTTTAGAAAAATTGTTTCTTTGAAATTTTTTCTCAAATCCTCAGTTTGAGTCCAGACATACCCGAGAGTACATCTGAATCTCTCAAACCAAGACTCTGATACCAACTGTAACACCGTAAATTTTCAAACAAATTTTTCATTTTTAAAATCACATAAATCTCATCAACACGTTTCACAAAATCCCTAAAATGTCAAATTATCAAAAACACATATTCATAATTGTTTGAATAAAACCCAGGATCCTCAAAAACATAACTCCATCTCGTGTGTACAATCAAGCTGGTGCCTTCCCGCGATCTTGAGAAGTACCTGAAACACATATCACAGTAAGCACAAAGCTTAGTGAACTCCCCAAAATATCATACATAACTCATTAGCCTCTCATGGCTATATCTCAAATAAGACCCTCTGGTCGATGTGTCCCGGTGGAACCCTCCGGTCCCACAACTCAGGTGGACACTCCGGTCCTAACTTAGTAAAGCTCAGCATAATACACAACATAAATCACAAAGTCATAATGCAAGATACCACATTGCTCAATAAATAGCATACAAGACCCTCCAGACACACAAAGCTACCACTCATGGTAAGTATAGTGAGAAGACTCGCCTCATAAGTAAGCAAAGAAATCGTGTACCCCTCGAACGATCTATTCCCCACCTACATGTCACGGATCTCTAATTAACACTTAAAATCACAACTCTAAATAAACCAAGAAATCCTCTCTCTCTAACTCATGGGATGGGTAAAAGACCATTTTACCCCTCCCATGGTCTCCATAAACCCAGTCTTGACCAAACCCTAAAAGCCAACAAAAGTCAGCACTCGAGTCAACAGTCCATGTTGACCCTACCCGACGAGTGCATTTATGTGACTCGACGAGTTCCCTCATTTCTTCAACAATGTCGCGAAAATCCAACTTAACTCGTCGAGTTGTCTCATCAACTCGCCGAGTTACACATGTCCAGACTCGTCGGGGGAAAACCCTAGCCGACTCGTCGAGTTGGCTCATCAACACGTCGAGTCTCTTAAGTTTGTTTTCTCATTCAGACGTTTTAAGGCAGAGTTACAACCCCAAACTCTAGATCTAGCCTCCTAAGGCTGAGATACCACGTAAAGCTGCAAGCTTTACGTCCATGCATGGCACTTAAGGCTTGAAATGCCAAAACAAGTTCCATTTAGAGTCCCAAGCATAAAAGCTCTCATCTAGCTTGATAAAGTTTGGACTTTTGGGCTTAAGGGACCTCATAAGGTCCGGATCTGTAGTCTCAACCTCTTGGCAAGCTCAAAATACTCAAAGTCTCAAGTAAAGATGGAAAAGCCCTAAAACTTCCTAAACACGAGATCTAGGCAAAATAATAAGCAAGGTGGTGACTTTTACCTTCAAAAAGAAGCTAAGGATGGCTAAACAATGGATCCAACAGTCCGTTCTCGTTCCAAGCCTTGATACTCTTCTCTTCTCTTCCAAAGGTGCACTAAAAGGCCCAAAGTTAGCTATTCCCTCTCTCTTAAATCAATCTAAACGATTAGGGTTTCACACAGGGGAGTAAGGTGACATGGGAGGCGGAAATGAGGACTTAAGGTCCTTTAAATAGGACACAATCTCGGAAAATTAGGGTTTCCTCTCACAGGACCAACTCGTCGAGTTGGTCCTAAAACCCATGTAGCCAAATCCTTCTCTACTCGACGAGTTGGGGCCTCCAACACGTCGAGTTGCTCAGTCAAAATCATGAAAATTATATAAATATTATACCTGGGAGTCAGGATGTTACAAGTGGGCTTTTCAAATAGTATACTACGTATACCAAACGGACCTAACTCCGATATGATCCTACTTGGTTGTTCCTTAATTGATAGATCATGAAAGTAGACTTTGAGTTAATGATAAATCAAGACTAATAATTAGTCGCACTAAATATTAGACTAAAATCTAGTAATGATAATATTAGGTTTCATGGGAGGAAAAGAAAATTGTTAGAAGCGAAGCGCTGCCCGAATTTCGAATCATCGCTTTAACAAGTGCATATTTAATTTCATCTTACACATAGATACGAAGTATTTAATATAAATTATGTGTTATGTGTACATATTATCTATGTTTTTGATATCTATGCTGGATGAACAAAATATACATGTTTTATTCGATTTAAACTATATATGTATTTTATACCTATAATTACGATTTGTAAAGATGGGTAGATTATATAGATGATGAAATAAATAATGAGAGACATCGATGTTTAAGCTGATTTAGTCATCTAGCGGAGTATAGATGACGACCACGGACTATTCTAGACAGTCTAGTGGAACGCTAGCAAGCTCGCAACCTGTAGGTGTTTGTGAACGATGTGTTCACTCGGTGTACTCCATCCCCATCATGGTTGCCTTACTGGCATATATTGCTGAGGAATCCCCTAAGCAGTATTGTCTTCCTGATGATGATCCTTAGGTTAGGTCCCTTGAATTAGATGTCTTAGGGACAAAAAGTGAGGATAACGGGAATGGGTAATCGGGTTGAATGATTTGATGAAATTAAAGAACTTAATTATTGTGGGTTGAAAACCTTATCTGCTCACCGGGCTCCCAAACTTGACCCACTCAGTTTTTTGTATTACAAGTAGTGGCAAAAGAGCACTTGAGTGTTGATCTGATGAGAGATCTATGGATTATAGGTCATTAGAATAATAGATATTTGTAAGGTTTGTACTATATCTGTTTATGCTTATGTACTGTATTGGCAATGGCATCCCAACGTTTTTAATATAATTAAAATAAATTTATTTGAAAATGCTTTGATAATATCTTTATCATATTTTTTGGAACAACTTCCGCAACATATTTCTTCAAAATGATACTCTAATTTTCGAATAAAACATAAACAAATCGGCCTTTTCTGGACTTGAAATTGGGAATGTCACAGATTTGGCTCATAGCATTGTTCATGTTTGTTTGTTTATGCTCATGAATATGCTAAAGTAACATAAACGAATGCAGATAAACAAACATATATGAACATAAAAAAACATTTAATATACTAATGTAATCAAACAAATATGAACATATAAAAACATAAAAGGTACTTAAACGAACCAACATAAACGAACAATATAAACGAACATAATTAAACGAACAAGACTATTATTCATTTTATTTGTTTACAAATATAAACATATAAAAACATAAAAGATACTTAAATGAACGATCATAACGAACATAATTAGACGAACAAGACTATTATTCATTTAATTTGTTTAACTAAACAAATAAGAATTACAAAAATTTGTGAACGAACTTCCACTTACTTCGGTTTTTGCCCATAACTTTTTTTCCTTTAAAAAAATCAAAGTTTTTAAAGTTTAAATCTTTATAAAATTAGCACATTCGTAGTAGATTATTATGGGAGGCACTATTTTTCTCAATACAAACACGCCCGGCGCAGTCTTTTTTAAATTGATTGGTTCTCCTGCAACACATCAATAAAAGATGTATGATAAGTTCTGTATTTAAAATACCACAACAAATCATTGCATAAAGATAGTCTCATTATTAAAATAAATAAAATAAAATAAAAAATTTATAAATAAAGCCTACAAACTGCCACGAATCATATTGACCATTTGTGTAGTTTCTTCTTCTAATAATAATAATAATAATAATAATAATACAACAAAATACAACAAATCTAATAATGATAATAATAATGGAACGAAAAAAGACAACAAAATAGAAAATAAACAAAAAACAAAAAAGCAACAAATGACAAATATGAAATTAAGATACAACTAATAATTAAGGGGTACATCTTTTTTTTTTTTAATAATCAATGTTTATCTTTGGTGTTCTTTTTTTGAAAAAAATAAAATCATTAAAAATAGTTCTTCTATGTTATCGGCATTATATATATATATATATATATATATATATATATATATATATATATATATATATATATATATATATATATATATATATATATATATATATATATATATATATATATATATATATATGAAAAACTGAATATACCCTTAAAAGTATATGAACTTAGGTACCAAAACTAACAACTACGTTGTTTTATATTATATAATACATTTTAATTGTCTAATGTTCTTATAATTTAACTTCTAAATTGATTTACTTTCATGATTTTTATAAATTATACATTTATCTTCCTCTTACAAAATTTTCATTTTCAACTACAATATATATAGCATAGTCGGTGTTCGACAAAAAGATATGATGTAAGAGAAATATATTAGTGAAATTTCGAAAATCTTAAAAGTAAATCAAGTTAGGGGTTGAAATTTAAAAGCATTATAATGAATATATAATATAAAACGACATATTATGGTATGTTTGAATACTTAAATTTATATACCGTTAAGGGTATATTCACTTTTCCCATATATATATATATATATATATATATATATATATATATATATATATATATATATATATATATATATATATATATATATATATATATATATATATATAGAGAGAGAGAGAGAGAGAGAGAGAGGATCAAATGAAAACATAAATAATATCGTTCATAATGTTTTTTTTAGAAACGGATTTGGATTTTGGCCTAATCCGGGTTGGATTTTGAGTGATGTAAGCCAAAGCGGATTGGATCGGATTCTCCCTTTATGCACCTCTAGTTGCATGTATTGTCAATATGGTTCCAACATAGAAGGTAACAAAGACACCGCATGAGATATGTTATGGATGAGTACCAATTATTGTCTTAATTAAAGGTCTGGGATTAATACATGAGACTTTTAACAAACTACAATCTTTAACCAATAAAATGTATTTTCCTGCGGTACTCAAACAACGGATTTAATATTATTTATACAACCCTGTAGAAAACACAGTATTTGAAGGTGAAAGTTTGTAAAAGGAGTCCCTAAACCCGAAAACTGTTAAACATTTAAAAAAAAAACAGATTTTGTTGGAGTAGAATTAAGGAGTTGTATGAACTTCACCAGAGTTTGTATTTAAATCATTATATGCACAAATGTCCTATTAATAAAATTTTGAAAATGAAAATATTCTACTAATAAAACGGGATATATATATATATATATATATATATATATATATATATATATATATATATATATATATATATATATATATATATATATATATATATATATATATATATATAATTCATGTAACGATTCTATTTTTATATTGGTATAGAGTCAACCACATTGCCCACCCTAACAAAAACACCAAAGAACTCGAAACATAACTTTTTTGCAACCAAGATTGTTAGTGAATATGATGGATTCTTTTTAAAGCAAAATGACCTAAATCTTCCATTTAAAAACAATCAAATAAGGCATTCTAGTTTCGAGATGATGGATTTCTTAAAGAAACGACTGTGACTGTGACTGTGTCTTCATATCGCTTGCCCCTCCACATTCTATAAAAGTAAACCAAAAAAAGAAAAAAGATTAATTAAAAAGAATAAAAACAGTTACTTATATCATTCTTTTTCAATTTTTAAGGCGGCAAAATGACAAAAATGTCCTTTTTGTACTTTCAATATATTTACATTTCGAATACTCACCACCTAGATATAGATACCCTTGTGTTGACCATACATCAAGTTCTCAAGACTCCAATTAGTTGAGTCAATCAACGACAATAAATAGCTTGATCAATGAATGGAGGAATTTGCTTAATCTCAGTTCCAAGCTCTTGTTCAATCCTATACCTAAAAGACAAAAAAACAAAACTAATCCATCAAATGACGAAAATGCCCTTTGAAACAAATGAAGGACGAGGACGGCATTCCCGTCTTTTTTTTTTTGTTGTTGTTACAAGGTACAGAACCCAACAAGCCTTCTAGGGCTGTTTTAGATTAAAAGGATCAGAAGGGCATTAACGTCTTTTGTCACATATAAAGAAAAAGAACAGTATGCATACAAATTGAAGCGGTCTTCATATGTGATTAGATTTACAGCTAATCCAAGGTGTCCAAATCTCCCAGATCGACCAACCTATACATATACATATTGAAAAAATGTAAATAAGCTTTCTAGTGTTAGTTATTAATGATGATGAGGATGACAAGGGCATTTTCGTCTTTTGCACAGACAAGAGATCGAAAGCAAGTTTGGTGTGACGAAAAATTGCAATTTTGGTCATGTCATATCATGATGTTAGTCCTAGTCCAATGCATACCAAACACAGCACAACTTGTTATGTCATGTAAATGTCAAGAAGTATGAAATAGATTTTTATTTGATCATACTCTGTGTAAATATGTTTCTGAATTTCTTGGAAAGTCAAAATTGATAACAACATTTACTGCTTGTATATCAATACCCCGTGTAAATAAATCTGAAACCAAAAGAAATGCAAGTGAGAATGATGACTGATTGGTTCATTAATAGGGTATGTTAATGGAATGATCAATTCCATTCCCTCTTGGATTACTGCATTCATAGTCAAAGTCATACCAGTACAAACAAGATTCCTGCATGCACCATTACGGAAATCATGAAAAACCCTATTCCGATGATCTTGAAGCATTTTTGCATGAATGTAGAAACAAGAGTAACCAAGTTCAGTAATCTTCTTTGCCAAAAGCTCCACCCGATTCACAGAATTGCAGAAAATGATTGATTGGTTGATTTGAAGCTGCAAAAATAACCACACTTTTATCATTTATTTTTTTCTTTCAGAATTTGTTGTCTAACATATGTCAAAGTGAGATGGTTGATTTAGAAACTATGAGGTGTAATGAGAACCTTAGAGAAAAGAGTGTTAAGGCAGTGAACTTTCTGTCTTTCTTCAACAAAAGCATAAAATTGTGTGATTCCCTTAAGAGTGAGCTCATCCATGAGGTTGATAACATACGGATTCCTTAAGTATCTGTCTCTAAAATCTTTAACAGTCACCGGAAAAGTTGCTGAAAACATTAAAATTTGGCGGTTTGGTGCCATAAACTGAATCAGCTGCTCGATCGAAGGCTGGAACTCCTGCGACAACAGCTTATCCGCCTGCACAACACAGAATAAAAAAAAAAAAAAAAAAAAGAAGGGCATTTATGTCTTTTGCACCAAGAGCAACAACTTTCTTGAAAAACTACAATTTTTGTCCCATTGACATCTGTAAAGGCTGATAGGAGGGCTTTTTCACAAATGAAATATAGAGAGAGCAAGATATGTGGGGTGGGGCCCACCTAAAGGATATGAATTCATACCTCATCCATGACAAGCATTGCACAATCTTTCAAAATACAGATTCCTTTTTTGGTAAGATCTAGAATTCTTCCAGGGGTACCAACAAGCAAATGAACAGGTTGATACAATCTCATTATGTCATCTTTTAAACTGGTTCCACCTGTCGTAACCATTACTTGAATATTTAAGTGTTTTCCAAGTTCTTTGCAGACTTGTGATGTCTGAAGAGCTAATTCTCGTGTTGGAACAAGTATAACAACTGCCACAAAATAAATAAATAAACCTTAGAGATCTCTATATTAACGGGTAACAGATAACAGATAACAGGTGACCATTGTTTTTAAGTCTAGTTAATGTGTTATAGAACCTTGAATAACATTTTTATCTTGATCGATTTTTTCTAAAGCAGGAATGCAAAAGGCGGCTGTTTTTCCTGTCCCATTTTTAGCTCTTGCAAGAATATCGCTTCCAGTGAGAGCAATTGGAATACTTTCCTCTTGAACTGGAGAAGGCCTTTCAAAACCCTTTTCATATATCCCCATAAGAAGATCACGCTTAAGAAAGTAGTCTTCAAACTCATTTCCTTTAGTAGCTGTCACATCCTGAAAAACAAGAACTTAAAACTGAAAAACAGATTTGTATTTTGTAGATTAAAAAAAAAAATCATATCCTATATATGCCCATATACAAGAGGCAAAATGCATAATTCATCTATACACAAACTTTGCAAAATGATGACATATATGAAAGCATACCTCTGTTTTGTATCGAGTGTCTGCTGGTGGGAGTCTTAACTGTGCTTTCCAATCTTGAGAGCTATGAGAGGAAAATAATATTAATTATTAGTATGAATAATCTTGGGAACTGTGCTTTCCAATCTTGGGTTCTATGGGTTTGATGTTATATGCATTCCATACAATCATGTTATCTGAGAATTTAAAGTAGATTGAATGGTTAATATCAATTTATATGAAGTTTGAATGTGCAAATGGAGAAAAAGGATTTACGAGCTTTTGGTTGTTGTTTATTGATGTTCCAACCCTGTTAAAGAAAAGTGGATGTTGCATGATTTATCAAAGATACATCGTTTATGGATAACATGTCGCTATTTTGGAAAGAATTTGCATGGGTTGCATGCATACATGACGATTTACATGGTATGTATGATGTTTGATAGGAAATCACACTGAAGTATAATCTATGTTTAGAGTGAGTTGCATGATACAATGGGGAAAGTTGTCATTAATGATTTATAACCATTTGCAGGAAAAGACATATTATCATTTTAGAAAGTTTTTGAGGGTAAAGGTTAATGCAGTGGTTTTATAACTAATCATGAGTAAGGTTATATTTGAAGAAAATCATGAGAAAGATTTTTATGGTACTTTTCTAACAATTCTTGGAGAAAGTTACAACTTACAACACTCATTTTTTATAACAAGGAAAAGGTAAATACGAAGTTACTTTGTATATCAAGTATTTTGGGAAAAAATGATGTTGGGGATGTTTCTATCAGACATTTTAGAATGATGTTGCTAGTTATAAACCCTTCACTCACTTAGGAGGCTTCTAGCCTAAAACTAATTTCCGAATTGAACAGATATTCTGAGGTTATAGAAGATTATTGATCGAAAGACAGCTTTTATTCATGAGATTGTTGTGTCTTGTTAGAGTATTTTGATACTAGGAAATATTATTTTATGAGTTTATGGCTTTGGTAATGTTGGTAACTTTATTGATGGATTTAGACTTGAAGCGATAACTGAGGAAACATTAATGCAAAAATAAAACGATAATAATCATGAGCCGGTGAATTGTACCTAGAATCATTCCCTTCTGACTGCATGGTCTTTTCCACTTCAACCGTGGCGCTTGAATGGTTTCCCAATGAGTTTCTTCTTAACCACTGTTGTTGCTGTTGAAACTGTTGGTTTTGTATCGGATTCCTCTGTGCATACTGTTGTTGATAATTTCTCTGTTGCTGGAAACTAGGGTTGGTATTTCCCTGATAATTTCCACCACCACCACGCCCAATTCCCGGTGGATATCTTCCTCCTCCGCGTCCATTGTTATTCATCTCAGAAAATCAATCAAGAAATCACCAAAAACCCTAATTAAACCAATCAACAAATTCTCCTCCGACCCGAAACCCAAATTCTTAACGGAGAACAAAACAAACGAAATCTACAGAAGACGATTTTTAAAAATGACGATGGATCACAACTCACAAGAAGCGAGGGAAATTGCGCATTTCTTTGGCTAATAATTCGAAACAAAATCGAAAAAGCATGTCTATGCAAATTTGTTGTGTGATTGAGATTGAAAATGACTTCAGTAATTGAATAAGGAATAAAGAAAGATCCGATGGACCGAATTTGATGATTCTTGGTATTTTTGACCTGAAGTCAAGCAAGGAAGAAATGGACGTGACAGGTTTGTATTTGGGGAACAAAAATGGGGATCCAAACTTTTCAACATAGGGCTCCTCACAAAAGAACTTGGCCCCAAATATATGAAAAAATTGAAATTTGTGTATTTTTGTAGTTTGGATTTTTGACGGGGTCTTATGATTTTTAGATTTTAAATTCAAATCATGGGTGAATGGTCCGAAATTACATGTTTGAAATTTTCTAAAATATTTTGGTGTGTTTTTACTTAGAGTTTAAACATCAATTTTTATAAAAACGAGGTTCCTTGAAAATATTAAGATTTATTTTACATTTTGACATATTTAGTGGGTGTTTGGCTAAACTTATTTAAGCTCATTTCTTAACTTATTATCAGTTTCACACCGATATAAGTTACAATAAATGTTTGGATGGAAATAGCTTATCAATGTATTATACCAGAAATAAGTCAAAATCTATAAATAACTCTCCCCTGACTTATTAGCTTATAAGTTATAAGTTGAAAAGTGTTTATAAAAAGTCATAAACTTAACCAAAAACCCCTTAAGGTCTTTATGGACTCTACAAAAAAATAGCGTTTCATTATTGAAAATTACGAAATAAACAGAACTTTTGTTAGCTCAAGCTCTTTTGGGGGTCGTCCCACTTTAGTAAAGAAGGTTCAGCATGCCCATCATCCCCAAGAACCCCAAGAAACGATAAGTGTAGATTAGAAGTTGGTAACAATGATTTTTAGTAAAGTGGCAGTGGATGTTGAAATTTGAAGATGACGTGCTTTGGTCCAATGTCGTTTAGGCGATTCAAAAAATTAGCGGCCATGAAAATTGTCTCCATGCCAAAAGAACATCCATGGAAATTTGTATAATATCTCAAAAAAAAACATTTAGGATATAGATGGTGTGGCTATTTTCCTAAATGATCTATTCACAAGAGTGGTGAATAACGGTAATGAAAATATAATTTGGCTACAAATTCCCTTAAATATCTCCGGACCCCGAGATTGTTTGTACTAGAGTCTTCCAAAATTTGTTTAATTTTACAAAGTGAGATAACCACAAATGTTAGCTCATTTAATGGTTTTGGGGCTGGAAAAGACAACTTAAACTAGGTGAAGAACTTAAGGAATTCGAATATATGCCGATACATGTGTTATTTGGTTGATTTAATTGGTCATCGGTTTGTATGGTTCAGTTTAATAGGTTATTTGACTTCAATAATATTAACCAAAATCGAACCAAGTAAAATTTGGTTTACTGGTTTATTTGGAGATTGTCTTTTAATAGCATCTCATAATCGAATAATCTAACCGAAAGAAGGATCAAACTTCAACCCAAATTATCTCCCCTCATATAATAAGAGGTGAAAAAGTATAACACTTCTTTTTGGAAACATCCCATATATGGGTAGTTTGAAATATCTATTTTAAAACTCATTAAAAATAGTTTAAAAACCATTGTAGATTAAAAGTTCTGAAAAGATGTCTAAAAACCAGTAAGTATATCGTCGTAAGAGTATATAAGGGCATAACAATTAAAAAAAAAGTAAAGTGATTAACTATTCCAAACATAACATGTATATAGTCTTCTATGGTATCATCAAGCTCATCAATCTACAAAGTCACTGTGAAATTGATACTAACCTGAGTACATGTCAAAATAATAGATAGACATGAAAAAGCCTAATAAATAATAAGTAATATCGAGTCAGATAAAAAAGAAAAAAGCACATTTCAAAGAAAGGTCATAACCCTTTTTCTTCTAAAAAACTAAACAAAAATCTAAACTTCATTCATATCTTTCACAAAAATGGTGAGTAACAGGAAAAACTTTGTTTTGAAAAGATAATTGGGTGACAAATTCCCCTAAATATATTCATATTTTTTTTGTTCCTTTGTTTATCTTAAGGGTCTCCCTTTGACTATAAGACATGATGTTAGATGAAGCATGTTATAGGAAGTCAGCACAAAACACATAACCTAACACAAATGCCTCATCACCATAACACCACATTGTCGTACTATGTATATATGAGAAGGGTTTGTAAGGTCTAACCCGCGTGCTAAGGACTTTCTAGAATGATGTTCACAATATCGTTCATCGTAAATAGATATCCAAGTCATTATAGTGTCCATACACCACAAACCTAATACTACCCGATGCGTATCCGTGCATGATCATCGTAAATAGATATCCATGTCATTCTAGTGTTCATATTTTAAAACACTTATAAAAACATCGCATGTATGGATGCAACAAAGATTACATATAATAGATTAAACAAGTGAATACATGTAATATAGCACATAGAACACAACTCAAAGTACAATGTCATGATAAAGGGACATGTGCTATATGGTAAAGTATCCGTCTCAAGTATGTATGTGATCTTCTAAATAACCCCTAATTATCCAAGTTAAGTTTTCTAAACTTAATTACTTAATTTTATTATTTATATATTATTTCCAATTTAAATGGATCAAAACCAAGGTTCTAAAAAGTTCGTCGTGGCTCCGCCATGACGCACCATGGCTCCAAGGCTTGTATGCGCCGCCAAGTTTTACCAAAACGTCATCTTAACTCATATATGTGTATAAAAATAAATAATAGTTGAAAATACATATAAAAATATGAATTATATACAAATTTTCCGCCTTAAGTCACGCCTTACAAACGACGTGACTCGCCAAGGCTCGGAAAAGCTTGAGGCTTGACATTGCCGCCAAGTCACGCCTTACGTTATTTAGAACCTTAATCAAATCCGAGGAAGTTGCTACGTATGTACAAGGCAGATAGTTACATGCCAAGGGTTTGCAAAGGATTGTGCAGTTCCCGTGTAAATATAGTTACATGTCCCCTATAACTTAACAAAAAAATTACACGACTTGCATAAATGGACATCCCACTATTTTATGTGGAAAAAAAAACTGTTTTGATAAAACCAATTTTAACATTTTGCTCTCATTTTAACACATCATAAACTTAGTTTAATTATAAAATAACGTTCTGATAACATCATAAACCTTATCAAATTATGAATCAAATATCATCCTAATATTTTCAAATTAAGTTTTAAATTTTCAAAGATGATCACTAAATTTATATTTTACTTATGATTTATAGTAAGTATATTAAAACTTAACTTCTAAACATATTAACATGCTTAACTTCGAAATCCAATGATTTTATGGGTGTTTTGTCAAAATTAAGCATATTACTCCATTAAAACACTACAAATCGATTTTAACCGAAATTAAAGTATTCAACACTTGATTGAGATTTAGCATTTTTAAACTTACATATGAAACACATTACTAATGGGTTGTTTGATAGTTGCTGACTCAGTTAGATCTGACTATCAAGCTCTGACTGAGTCTGAAGCTCTGACTGTATTTGTCTCTGACTGAAACTATATTGTTTGATTATGCATCTCACTGGCCATACCGACTACTGAAAATGACCATTTTATCCTTTTGTTCTATTTCGTATAACCAAGTACCATCACAAATTACCATTTTATAAAAAAAAAATTATTATTTTTAAATTTTCTATTATAGCATTAAATTTTCAATTAAAAACATTGAACTCTAAATTTTTTCTTTCTATTAGAACATGTCAACAATGAACTTTTACTTTGAAACAATGAACAATGAATACAATTTGAATTAAAGAGGGATAATTGGCTCTCCCAAGTCCAAACAATTGATTATATGATAATTAAATTCACAATCTACATACACAAGGAATAAAGAATCACACACTAGCATGAACATCAGTTTTGGTAAATTGGTTATGATCTCCCTCCAATGTCTTTGTGCTTCCTTTCTGCCTTTTTGGGCCTTTACTTTCCCCAGAAATCTACCAAACAAAATCATATAGTCAAGATAAGCATACAAATGATCAAATCTTCCAATTCTTAACAAATTTGCCAAACTTCTCTCATGTTCCAATTCCCATGCAATGTATCAAATTTCAAACAAATTCTGAAGAACCATGTAATACAATAATCAAGTTACTCAAACTTTTAGTCCAGTAAAAATGAATTCGATAACAGGAGCTGTAAAATCTTCCAATTCCTAACAAGGTTTTTTCACAAACATGCGGTGAGCATGAAGATAACAGGATCAGTAAAAAGGAGAGGTGAAGGATATATACCTCAGAATCCGATAACTTCTATGAGCAATTATCATTCCATCCGATTGGCTGCCAATTGCCAGTTTCATCGTCATGAAACTTTGTAAAAGAGCATTCAAATAAACTTCTTCATTCTTCACATCACGTATCAGAAAAAAAAAATTAATCTTACCGGTCGGAGTTGCAGGGATGGCCGACTTAAATGACGGAGGAAGCGCTGGTAGATGGATAAGGAAGGCGCTAGTGGAGATCGAAAAATTAACCTTAATCAGTCAACTTCTTTTTTGAACGAGGAAGAGCTGAAGGCGCTGTGTGGAAGGCCATGTGTTGTAGGCGTCACTAGGAGAAGATGACGGTGAGGCAGGAGGGACTGGCATCGGCGGAGGAAGGAAACGACAAGGCGCGACGACTGAGGAGGGCGTTCCGTCGACGGAAACGATGGTTCCTACCACCGTGATTTTCAGATGCGATGGTATAAGAGAAAGGGCAATAACCGAGTCAGCTAACATTTTATCAGAGAAAGGACCGAATAAGATAAATTCTAAGAGGAGGTAGCATTTGGTAACATGGGTTAAAACATTGACACCTCGTATCTTTGACACGTAAGCATGATATGAAATGGTGATGAGTTTAGAAGAGAAATATTAGATCATTCCATGGATAGTTTCATCCGAGATCGTGATGGAGGACATAGCTTACGATCATCGGCTTTGATCATTCCTCTTTGTGTACGTTATGGAGTCTCCACTCCATGTTGAAAGCTCTTAACATCTCTTTTCCATTTCTACGTCAGACCCATGTATTACATGGGTTTATTTAAAAAAAAATTAAATATAAAATTTTAACAATTTGAAAACTTTAAATTTATAAGAAAAATAAGAAATTTTTTGAATTATTAAAATTAATGAGACTTTAATGCATTAGATACATTACATATATAAACCATTTATAATAAATACCTTACATATATATTACCTTATATATTAAATGTGAATTTTAATTTAATAAAATAAAAAATACAATAAAATGACAAGTGGAAAATAGATAAATTTAAAATTTCTAGAAAATGCCATGTGTCCAAATGAATGAGAAGAGGACATGTGGCAAAGTCATTTTCATTTATTAGGGTAGATTTAAATAAAATAAATTATGAAAATGATACAAGTTGCTGAAGCTAGAATTACAAATATTTAAAGCTGAAATACTCAAATGGATACCATCTATCTTCTCTTTCCTCTCGTCAGGCAAGTAGGGACTCATTCTTAACAAACCAACTTAGCACATGGATAGGGAGTGGTAAATAGACTTTAGTAAGTGGTTAGCAAGGGAGGGTGGCGAGCCACTCCCTTTAGTCTAAGGACCGAGACCGGGTCAGCTGCCCTACTCTAAACAAATCAAACACTCTGACCCGACTGAATCGGACAAAAACGTCTGATCGGACACCCAGTTAGCACCAAATCAAACAGGCTAATTCATGTTCAAATTTGGATTTAATAGATCATGGATGATTTCATGGAACTAGGGTTTCAAAACCATTATAAAAATTTCAAATGTGACCATGAGGATGAACTTACATCACTAGATTAGTGTTAATAACATATAATTTAACAGTAAACTCATTTATTCAGGAAACTAATACCTAAATTAGAATCTGATGAAATAATAAAGTATTTCACCATTAATTGAAGCTTAATCAACTAAAAGATATAAGGAATTACTCCCTTATAAAACTTAATCTTGAATGATTTGGTATTAAGACTCTAAGGAAGCTCAAATTCCACCATCAATTTGGAATCACACTTAAAGTTCTTATTTCCCTCTCTTCCCTGTGCTCTCAAACATTTGAAATGAAGAGAAATCAAGGGTTCTTAGGTTCAATCTCTCATTATTTGGCAAAGTAACTTTCTAATTTTTAATTCAACTTTCTAGTCTTATATCTTCAAATTTAATCCTAGAATGTTAATATTCTTAAATTGTTGAATCCAAAACATAAATAGATCAGGTTAAAAGTCATAGTTAACTCCCATGATTGAAAAATCAACTCTAGATTTCAAAGATATTTAATTACTTCAATTTAATTAATTTTGGAATTTAATTTAGTTCAAATTTTAGTTTACTTGACGAAAAATCACATGATTGAAAAATCCAAGGAAGTCTACATGCACATGTGATATATTTAGAATTGAAACACTGACGTGTCAAACCATCAAAACTTTATATGTTAACAAAAACACACAACAAATAATAAGGTTTCATGCTTGGATCATCAAAGCAAAAAAAGAGTGACAAGAAAGCACAAATACATATACTATCGATACCTAAGACAGAGTACAAGCTTAAATGCATAAAGTACAAATACCACATACCAACGATTTCTAAACTCTTATACATAAAACGATATGGAATAATGAAAATAGACAACAACGATGTACATCTTGAAATGCATACAATACAAGTCACAATAGTCTTTCCCTCCTAAATAAAGCCGATGAATTAAACTAAATCTTTAAATGAGGTTCTATAAATGCCAATAAAATATTCGAGAGAACGATTTTACTAAATTTAATATTACGTTATATAAAATGGCTGGAATCCGGTGTGCGCTTACGCAGGGATCATGTTAAACTGAAATCTTGACAGCTGCTGTGGTATAGTTGATATGACTGGTCCATATCTCTGCAAATTGAAAGCAAAAAGTCAAAATTCAAAAGTCAAAATTGGTATGAACCTTTAGAAATCAGAATTAGAATTGCAAGCACCCGTTTTAATTTATATCAAGCACATGGTTTGTGAGAATTACTTTACCATTAAGCAAATGTCTTAAATGCCCTTGTGAGATGGAAAAACAAGGAAACATGTTGAAGCAAATACGACAATGGGCAAAAACGTAATTTTAACATGACATACCTGAACATTATCATAAAGCTCAAACAGTGGGACAGCAAGAAGTTTGAGATTTTTGGGCACTGCAAAGTACTCTCTTTCTGACAAGTGTACAACATAAAGTTTCTTGCATTCCTAAAAACCACAAAAAATGTAATCAAGTCAGCCCAACAAAAGAGTAAAATGACAAATTTGCCCTTGTTTCTTTTTCCTTCCATTTTCTCTCTTAAAAAATCATTATTTATCGGGAGCAATACTTGATGAGACATGAGAATAAAGGAACAAAATTAATTACGAAAATTAAGTGGAGGATTCTTTAACCTTTGGTTTTGAGATGTGTGGAGGGCAATATGGGTACATGATAGTTTCAAAGTTTGGCCTCCACCATACAGCAACACACTCACCAATCTGCAAAACCATGAGTCAATGTTAGTATAATATCTAAAATACCCCTCAACAAATGTCACATCAAACCAATATTAAAAATTCCATCATCCAATTAGAGCTATTATTATACAACAATTTCTTCAACACCAACATGCAGACATGAGAAGAAGTAGAACAAACAAACCTGCCAATTAGGTTGCATATTAGGCGAATTAGCAGCAAGTTTGCTTGACAATTTCCTTTTCAACCCTTCAACTTCTGCAAAATGAAAAAGGAACACATAAATATACACATCATCAAATGATGAAACTAATCTTAATGATGGTTGTGTAAAATACAATACCATTTTCACCAGGCTTAAGTCGTCCACCAGGAAGTTTACAAAATGTGTTGCCAATTTGTAGTAGAAGAATGTGAGGATGATTATGCTCTTGCACCTTCATGTTCATCAAACAAACTAAAGATCTCAATAGTTGATGATATTAGACTCATTTAAAATAAACGTGACAAATTTTAGATGTAGATTAGAAATATTCAATATCATGTTCAATATTATGTCCAAAACCTTTCATTCAGTTGTTTCTGTATGACTGTATTAAGTAAAAAAGAAACAATCATATATAGCTTTCTTGATTAAAGTCCTCTCTTCATTAAGTAAAGAAAAAAGAAACAACAGAAGAGTTGAATACTAACCAGTAAGATTGCTTCAACACTGGTCCTCATACCTTCCTTCATATAGCTGTGAAGCCAAATTGTTTAGAATAAGAAACACCAAGTACATTATTAGAGTTCAAACTCAAATTGATGACATCTATAATGATTATTGCAACTTGAAGTTGTAATAACTGGCAAAAACAGACTTTGATACTGATTTTCTTGTTACTTTGGGTCAAAATAATGAGAATTAGAGGTACATGTAGATGCAAACAAGCACCATAAGAAAAGCTTATTATTGATATAAACATAGAAACAACTTGTAAAGCCATAGCTCTAATCAAATTCCGATTCTTCAAGTGGTCATAATCACTGTTATTACGCATATCCAAACACAGTTGGCTTATCAATTTTCGTGTTTATTAGCTTGCGTAAGGTGACATTATCGATCATTTACATTGGTTAAATTTTAATTTTACCTATGAACAAAGCAATAACACACAGGCGTTTATCGTAACGAAAATAAACTCAATCACAAGATCGTCTAAAAACCCTAGAACACGATTACGAAGAACACTATGCCACCAAATACTCATAAATAGCTTCTAGGGTTTCTTTCCACATTGCTTCAAGCACCCAAAACAAGTACAAAATTACATAAATATATAGATACATGCTACATAGAGAAAAAGAAAAGAAAAGAAAAAAACGCGTACTTGAGTTTCATGCGAGCAAGACGATCAGCAACAGAAGTGTCTTTCTCCATTTTGGGTTCTTTTGTGCCGAAGGAGTAACTCGAAAGAGGGTATGTGTTTACAACTGATGAAGTCACCATCTCCCTAGATCTTTCGCAAAAACACGCAGTGGAGATTGAAGATCAAAAGGAAATTGGTAGCGGGTCTATTTGATTTGGGGATGGAGGGCTACTTGTTGAGAAACGAAATTAGGGTGAAAGACCAAATATTTGAATATTTTTGTACACAAAGCAAAAGTGAAACTTGGCAAAACAAAACATATAATTAATTTATTGGTTTTATTAACCTTCATACTTTAGAGTTTATTATTATTAGTTATTTTTTTATTAATTAATGATTTTATAAACTATTTTAAGATAAACATATCTTAATTTTTATATATAACAAATAAAAATTAATATGAAATAATAAATACTATGACTTTAAACTCAAATTTAAGTATTAATTATTATAAATTATATTTTATTAGAAAAAGAATAATATTTCCACCAATAAAATTATAACCACATTTAAGGTTTATATTATAGAAGGTAAATGAAACTAAAATTTTCACCTATGAAATTAACAGGCATTTAAACTACAAATTAAGTATCATTAGTAAAAAAACATTTTTATTTATACTAAATGAGATTTAGTGAAAAATATATGCGGGTAATTAAGATATCATCTTTCTATTTTAATATTTATTCAAAAGGCTTTTGAGTATATAATATATGGGGCGTGTTTGACACGGAGCTTTTAAAAGCGTTTGAGAACTTCTAACTTTTAACTTTTGACAAAACGTTCCAGTTTAAACAAAAAGTTTCGTTTGACAATACGAGCGTTTAATTTTTAGTTTAAACAAAACGTTCCAATTCTAAAAGCTACTTTATGTATCATTTAACAAAACGTTGCTGAGCTTTTAAAGTTAATTTCCATAATTACCCTTCAAAATGTATTTATATATATATATATATATATATATATATATATATATATATATATATATATATATATATATATATGTAACAACTCAAATTTTCAAACAAATTTTTCATTTTTAAAACATAATATTTTCCATTAAAACAAGGCATAAATAGTTTAATTATTCGGTCAATACATTTATTCAAACTCCCAAGATCCTAAAACAATCTTCAGTGTGTATCGATCATGCCGGCGCCTTCCCACGGTCCTCGCTAATACCTGAAATACATACATACACAACAACTGTAAGCATAAATGCTTAGTGAGTTCCCCAATATACACTTACACACATACGCCTTTCCAGGCCCTGACCTTCTGGTCCTCAATACAACGCCTTCCGGCCCATAACATAATCGCCTTCCGGCCCATAACATATTGCCTTCCGGCCCACATATCATACATAGCACATATCACACTTAACTTACCACTTATAGCATACATATCCATATAACACTTAACTTACCACTTATAGCATACATATCCATATAACACTTAACTTACCACTTATAGCATACATATCCATATAACACTTAACTTACCACTTATAGCGTATAAACATAATACATAACATACTTGACCTTCCGGTCACACAGTCAAACCCTTCCGGGTACAGTATAGTGAGAAGACTCACCTCGTAAGTGCTGAAAGCTAGCAACTCCTGAAATCACTCGCGCACAAACCGACGAGCTACAACCCTCCTATCACATTACATAACTCATTAACACTCATATCAGCTAAATGTGACTATCCCTAAGAAGTCAGACTTAGGTCAACTCTGGTCAACGGTCAACGGTCAACCCGACTGGACTCGGCGAGTCCCATGGCGACTCGGCGAGTCTAGTCGTCCTCACAGATTCCTGAATATTCCCTTTCTACTCGTCGAGTATACCTCTTGACTCGACGAGGTCCTCGTGGAAGAATCGCGGGGCCACCCGGACTCCACTCGCCGAGTCTGATGAACAACTCGGCGAGTCCCAGCACATCTTCAAGCTACTCGCCGAGTCTGAAGAACAACTCGGCGAGTCCATGCCATGCAGATGAGTAACTGCTTCCTGGGATAGGTCTCGTCCCGAAATACACATGCATGGGACCTTCTGGACCTCTAAGGGTCCTAATACAAGACTATAATCGTGGGGTAACAAGGCATTTCTTCATCAAATCACTAAATGGGTCCTATAAACCCTAATTTCATAATTACATCAAAATAACAGAGCAAACACGAATTCTTACCTGGATGATATGTTCTCTGTATTCCCAACCTCAGAATGTGACCCCCTTGCTGCTCTTTTAGCCAATCCTCCCTCTTCCTTGCACACCCACTCTTCTCTAACCAATAATGGCCTAAGATCCTTGCTCCTGCTGCACTTAATCGATTTAGGGTTCCTCTCAGAAGGCAAAACGAACAATGACGGCCAATGGACCCCTTTTATACGTCCCAACCTTGAACGGTTAGGGTTTCTGCTGAACAGCGTCGACTCGCCGAGTCCATATCTGGACTCGTCGAGTCCAGTCGCGGACCCGCGACCAAGTCCGCGATCCTACTCGGCGAGTCTAGGCACCAACTCGCCGAGTCCCCTCTTAAATCACCCCAAAAACATAAATTTTAAAAATACCTGAGGTTCCGGACTGTTACAATATATATATATATATATATATATATATATATATATTTTATTTTTAATCAATTGTCATTTTATGTAATTTTATATATTTCAAAAGCTTCCGGCTATTTTTGCCAAACATTCATATAACAAATAAAAACTACAACTTTATGCTACCAGCTACCCGCTACCAGCTAACTGCTACCCGCTTCCAGCTAATAGCTACTTTGACAAACACACCCATGATATTTTATTCAAATTCAAATATTAAATATATTTTTTAGAAAAGAAACAACAATACCTTACGATAGTTCATATAAAAAAATAACTTTTTATAAATGAATATTAAATATATTTTTTAGAAAAGAAACAAAAATACCTTACCATAGTTCATATTAAATGAATAAAAAAAATAACTTTGTGATTTACTACATATTTTAACTATTATATCAACTTTTTTAATAAACTTAAAACACTGCCTATTAATATCAAATACAATTCTTAGATTTCGTGTTATAGCGATGAAATTTCTAAAACTTTAGAATATGGTTAATTTGCGAAAACTCATTTGTGTATGGTATGTGTTTTTCAAACATGGATAAGAGATTTGATATGTGTAATAATGTATTTATGATTTTTCCTTTAATAATTAACATCTTAGAAAATATATGTATAGTGTTTTAATAGTAAAGGGGAGGTAAAAATCAAAATTCAATCATCTATTAGTACATGATGATATACATAACCTTTAAAGCTCAATATAATAAACCACAAAACTAATGTCAAATTTATTATTAATTAATTACATTAACGTGTTTGTAAGTTTAAAGTGTCTTAATATATACACAATTTATTTTGCTATATTTTTATATAATATTTCTATTCAAATGTAAGTATTAATTATGTTCTAATGTTATGTGGGAAAATCTCTTCCAATATTTAATTCATATTGGAAAAACCACCATTTGTTAAAAAAAATGACATATATAACCTTTTAACCTCGATATAGGAAACCACAAAAATAATTCCAAATTTATTATTAATTATTTCCATTAAAATCTTCGTAAGTTATATATATATATATAAAATTTATTTTGCTATGTTTTTATATCTCTTGTTTTATCGATGTTTCTATTCAAATTTAAATTTTAATTATATTATAATATTTTTAGAGGAGTTATATGGAAACCTATTCCAATACTTAATTCATACCGTATATTAAAATTCATTGATTGTCAAAGTTGTAACGACATACATTACTAAATGTAAAAGTTGTAAATAAAACATAAAACTAACATGAAAAACAAAATGACTTGGTGAAAATTAAGTTTCCATTTTTAAATTTCTTCATTCGGACAAATTCATCATATTTCACATGTAACATTAAAAAAATCACAATAAATTTAAAACTTTTAAAACCAACCATGAATCAATATTTTTTACAAAAATAGTCATTGTTTCAAAAGCATCACTTCAAATCCGAGTTTTTACAATACCCGAATACATAAAAATTGGAAGTTGTATACGGTCACACATTTGCCTTCCCACAATCCTTGGAAGTACCTGAAACCATAAACTAAACTGTAAGTCAAAACTTAGTGACTCCCACTAAAGTATCAACACACCATAATAGAAAAACATGCAATATGACCAACCAGCCTAACTGGACCGCCTCGCAGGGCCTTAGCCTATCGGGACTGCTTCTAAGAGCCTTCGACATTACTGGATCGCCTCGCAGGTTCTACAACCTATCCAGACCGCTCCATGGGCCGACGGCCTGACTGGACCACCTCATAGGGCCTATAGCTTATCTGGTCGTCCCCGAGTGTCTTGGCCTACAACACAAAGAAGGACCACCTCAACCCAACACAACATGTCGACATATGTAACAAACAAACATAAACACAGAGCCAACAACACAGGTAATCATACGAATCTACTGAACAATTACAATTATCATATCACTATCCTAACCAAGATAAACAATTTAGTGGGCTGACCTTGGTGCCTTTGACCCACGGATACAGTGAGGAAAACTTGCCTCACGGTTTGACGAATAGTTGAACAATACACTGCCCCAAATACCAGCTATACAGGTCACCTATTCAACAGATAGAGGCTAAGGCTTAACTATAGCTCAAAATACCCTTAAGTTAAACTTAGTCAACCCTCGTACGTGCGGCGTACACTGAGGTACGCATGTCATACGCTCGAAACCTCTTTTCTCAATAAGAGCTTAATGCATCAATCTCTCATATCCAAAATTCAGATCCAAGACTAAAATAACACTAAGAGTCATAAAGTTTCCAACTTTATGACTTTGCATGTCCATAAAGTGCTTAATACACAAATATGCATGGAGACAAACTAAGAATCAAGACCATATTTTTATGACTCAAGACCCCTCATAAGGTCTGAAAGGACGACTTATTTGGTTAAGAGCTTGCCATGCTCACGAATTATCATATTTGGGACCAAAAGTGCCCTAAATGAATAAATGGCTAGATCTACAAGATATGGTGATCAAGTTAAGAACTTTTTACCTCATGGTGGTTGCAAACAAGGAAATAGTCTCATATCCAAGTTGCTTCCAAGCTCCATGTTCTTCTCACCACCTTTTTCTTCTTCAAGAATGCAACAAAAACACAAAGATTAGCTCAAGATGCACTCTTCTCACTTAGGGTTAGCTTGGGGGTTGTTTTTCTCAAATGGAGGTTGGTAAAGGAATGATAAATGAGATATAATGATGCTTATATATGGACAAAATCCTAAAAGTTAGGGTTTGAGGACTTACCACGTACGCCCTACATACGTGGTGTACGCCCAGCTTACTAGGGCCCACCCTAGTACGACTGGCATACACAACATACGCTCAGCGTACTAATCCCTGGCCAAAATTACCAAAATGCCACTATGGTCCATTCTTGCAATCTTTCTCAAACCCATGGGTCAAAATGCAATATTCTTTCATACTTAGCATTAAAATTGAAAATACCTCATCATCGGGATGTTACAATTTCCCCCCACTTAAACTAGACTTTGTGCTCGAAGTCGGCTGCCACGAATAACTTAGGATAATGCTCACGCATCTTCGCCTTCGGCTCCCAGATCCACTCGGAGCCTATCCGATGTTGCCATTGAACCTTTACTAAAGGTATCTCCTTGTTGCACATAACCTTCATCTTTCTCTCCATTATCGCTAATATAATTCAGGCGTTCATCGACCTGAATACCATCCAAATGGACCATTTCCTTATCATCGAACACGCACTTCCGCAACTGCGAAACGAGGAAAGTGTTGTGGGTTTGGCTGAGCTCACTCAGCAAATCCAACCGGTAGGCCACCCCTCCTACCCTAGTGTAGCATTAGTGTTTCTGGCTAAGAATTAGAATGATGATGTAGTAGTTAGGGTCAATAATTGTAACCTATTTTGAAATAATAAAGAAGAATTATTTGAGTATTATGTGAATTATGTGATTTTATGTGCATTATACTTGCTATTAACGATGTAATAAATTAAGAATAAAAATAAGCATTAAAAATAAAATAACAGATAGAACCAATATCTATAAATAAAGTTGTAGTGGTCGTGACAAGGATTTCGGAGATATAAGGAACGCTGAAATCCGACTTATAACAAATAAGTTATGACCTATCGAAATTTTGCTATCTTCATTTCATGATAGTCCGAGCTCCATCCTCTTTATCATCATGTCATAACATTACTTCATGTTTTCACTTTTCACTTAGGAAATGTACCTTTCTAACTGCATAGAATAGAAAATATGGTATTATTTTAGCCCGAACTTTATTTAATGTTAGATTGGATTGAAAAAACGCTCAATTCGTTTAGTTAGACAGATCGTGTTGGATTATAATTTTCAACATGTTCAGAATAGGTTTGAACTCAAACTTAATTCATTGTCTTCTTAATCATAACACACCATATTCTAAGGGAAGAGAGTTATTAATTCCATCTAGAATAAGTTTGAGATCGATATTACATGTTGATTGGGAGGGGGAATTCAATGAAGTGATCTGTACACAACAGTCTTCTCAATAGACAACAATTTATTTATGTTATATATGAATGTACAATACAATCTTATAAAAGATAAATTGTTGTATATTGAGAAAAACTGTTGTGTACAAATCAGCTTCTATTCGATGACCAAATGGCAAAATTAATGGAGTTAAAACAACTATTCTCAGTTAAAGCCTTAAAGGAGTATCGTTTAGACCAATGTTTTAAAAAACAGACCGGTCGTCTTACCGGTTCGATGGTTCAATGGGTAGGACCGTACCCAAAAACCGAATGAAATCATTATTACATCCTAATTAAATATATAAATGTTATATAAAATTAAAATACCGATGAAATTTAAATAAAAAACTTATGTTGGATTAGCACTTTTTACTTTATAATTGAGGTGAAAAAAAGGTTTTGTAAAATAGCCATTAATGATTAAACGTCAATTCATTTAGGTAAATAATTAATTAAAAATAATAATAATATAATTAGAAAAATAAAAAAGAAATGAAAGAGATGCACTAAATATAAGATGGTTGCTTAGTATTTTTTGTGGGAAAAAGTCTCACATCGCTCAAAAGAGAAACATTGAGGAGTGCCTCTCACTATAATACATATTCCAGTTTTCAAGTTTTGAAGGAACCAGATTTAGTCATAAAAATTTAGTTTTTATATATTGAGCGGGTTTTTTGCTGGTTAAATCCTGTTATTTTATGAACCGGCTTGACTTGTTTTTACTTGTTCATTATCAAGAAACCATGATTTAGATGCATTGAATGGTATGAATTGTATTTTGCAGCTCTTACTAGGTGATGCGTTAAGTTGTTTTATTACAGGATTAGAAGATGAGAATGTCAACCAAGAAGCAAGCATGTGCTCTTTTTGAAATTTAAAAAGCCAGCTGATCTCATTCATGAAACGAAGGAGAACATGCAATTCACGAGTTGTAATGAAAAGCAAGCTTGCCGGATATTCCAACAGACAAGGGACTAAACCAAATTTGCAGAAAACATGTACTACCACAAAAAATATTTACGAACAGATGATTTCAAATACATCCCAAACAGGGAAGTTTTGATATTGATATTATTATTATTATTATTATTATTATTATTATTATTATTTGGTTGCAGTTTGCCTGCCATCTGGAATAGCAAAGAGGACAATCGGGTTTGAAGGTGTTATGAAAGGAACATCGCATCTGAAGTAGCCTTTCCTCTCCAACTGCAATATGTCTCCACGCTTCAGCCTTCTCATGTTTGAATCCCCAACACCCCCAACCTCTTTCTTTGTATCCTTGTTCGCCACTGGAACAATATCCTCTTCAGTTTCCAGCTGCATCAATAACACACAATTAATTATATAAGTTTAACTTCCATAACTACACACTTTCAATCTTTGATATGGGCATTTATGTCTTTTCACACACAACACAAGAAATGGATACGGTACAATTTATGACTTATCATACCTTCTTTTTCGTGATTAGGTATCCGAACTCCACAAGAGTTAATGGAACAAGCTCGTTAGTGTCAGGCAACCACGTGAGTTTCAGTTTAGTTGTCTTAAACGATCCCTCAAGATGCAAAACCCCTGTTAAGTCGGTCACATTTCCGTTTTTGTCCTTGTTGATTTCTCTAACAATCGCATTTCCCCAGTCCATTAACGTAATTTCGTCGTTAGGGGATATGGCCTTAGCATCGGCTTGTTCTATCCAAATCTTTTTGGTAAAAGCGGTGGCTTTATCCCCTGCAGCGGCGTATTTCTTGTGCTTTGGTATGACACGCACAAATGGCTTGTGGGGCCCATCTAATAATGTCAACAAGACTCGGTTCTCTTCAAGGATTGCAGTGTGTCTGGGGCAAACAGGGTCGATCATTTTTTTGTTAATGTTCCAGAGTTTGTCCCATTCCATAAGATTCAGATTCTTTGAAGCTCCCTGTGAATATCAAGATTAACATAATAAAAAGAGTAAGCTTTTATTGTTATTTTTAGAAAATGAAAACATAAGTTAACCGAAATCATCAAACTTTGTTATAAAAGAGTTGCAAACTTTCATTCCATTCAATGATTAAGGGATGAAAAATTAACAAAACAGAAGAAATCGAAACAAACAATCAAACATTTTTCATTCCATTCCATTCCTTCTCAATTCCATCATAAAAATAAATAAATAAATAAAAACTACCCAAGAGAATGAATGTGTTTTTATATGCCATCTCGGAAGTTTTTTACTTTTTCAATATCATAAACTCCAATAACAGGCATAATGTAAATAGAAAATTGCAGAAATAGCAACATACTTTACTCTCTTCACCAATATTTTATTTTTTACCCACAATAACAATGTACTTACATTTCTTTACCCATATTACAATAACATATATAGTAACATGTTTTAACCAATTAAAGCAAACTTACGTTTCTTTACACATAATAACATACTTACATATTTTAATAACAATATGTAGCAAATAAACCCATAAAAATAAATTGCTATTATTTGTAAGCAACTGAAGTTCATTGCTATTATGGGTAATGTAATGTAATTATGTAAATGTGTTACTATTATGAGAAGAAACATAAAAGTATATTGCCATTATAGGTAAAAAATTTAGATTATAGAATATACTTACTTGGTCAAGTATAAAGTGTATCAAAGCCTGAATTTGTAAGCCTCTTCGCACAATTCCTTGGACAGTTGGAAAACGGGCATCATCCCATCCATCAACCTTTTTATTTTCAACAAACCAAAGCAACTTCCGTTTACTTAAAACTGTATAAACCATATTCAACCTGCTAAATTCATACAAATGAACTTTCCTAACCCCCATATCCTCTTGAATCCTTGAATACTGAGGATTTCTATCATGATACTCGCTGGATCTCAACGCGTGTGTAATCCCTTCAATAGAATCAACAAAAGGACATGCAAAATCATAAGTCGGATATATTTTATACTTTGATCCGATTCGGTGATGCGGAATCGGATTACACCGATAGTAAGTCGGGTCCCTCATTGATCCATTGTTATCGGTTATGTCCAATTTTCCTCTTAAACAACATTCAACTCCCTTTTCCGTTCCAAGAACCATCTCGTTCCATAGTTTGAGGTTTTCATCGACACTCTGATTCCGACACTTTGATTCTATTTTCTTCTCTCGCTCGTATCTCATCTGTTCTTTGGGGGTGTCGTCGACGTATGCTTTCCCTTCTTTAATCAACTTTTCAGCCATTTCCATGAGAATCGGAAAGTAATCGGAAGTATATGTGATTTTTTCATAGTTGATTCCTAATGTCGCGATATCTATTAAAATATTATCAACAAATTCGTTGCTTTCTTTTGCAGGATTCGTGTCATCAAACCGTAGGAATAACTTCCCTTTGTATTTCTGAGCAAAATATTGGTTCAATAAAACAGCTTTCGCATGGCCTATGTGGAGATACCCACTTGGTTCAGGTGCAAATCTCAACAAAACTTTTCCCATCTCGGCATATGGAAGATCGGCTTCAGGGCGATTGGAATCATCGTCATCACCTTTTACATTTGTTGAACAACTGAGCTCTTTTTTCTTTGAAGATGCTGATGCTACAGCAGCATGTTGTGTAGATATCATGGTGTACCATCGACCCAAGTTTTGGTACTTTTTTGACTTCAATAAGCTTTCCCATCTCTTACCAGCTCCTGAAGGAATTAATAAAGATATATATATATATATATATATATATATATATATATATATATATATATATATATAGTATTAAAATGGACAAAAAAATAAAAAAAAAAATGAAAGCATGCATAAGTAATGAGATTCATTTACCTGCAAGATACGACCAGATAGTAATATCTGCAAGCGATAAACTATGACCAACCAAGAAAGTGCGATGCAGCAAATACCCATCAACATATTTGCATGCGCACTCAAATTCTGAACCACGAGACAAGATAGGGGCATACTCCAGCCACTTATCAATCTAAAAAATCAACAGAATTTACGTAATTAGTAATAATTCTTGAAACTACGATCTTCATTTGATTATGTGCAGCTTTAAATCACCTGCCCAGTTTCAAAGGCATCACGCTCATACAAGTTAGGAACGGTTGTTGATGTGCGACCAAGATACTTGACAATTACATTTGTTCCACGTAGCTTCAACCTATAACAAATACAAATTTTTTTGTTTGAGTCAATAAATTAAAATTTGAATATTGCTAATACTAGTTTCTTGGCAAAATCCATTGCATCTTATAATTTACATCAATCTTCATTGGAAAGACTCTATTTGACTCGCATTATCTCGAGAGAACATTTATCAAGGCAAGTAACTTCAAACAATTGGATGTATTTGCTGAATCAAACTCAAAAAAAAAAAAAAAAAAAAAAAAAAAAAAAAAAAACACGATACCTGTTGGTTAGGACAAGAATAGGCGGAGAGCCGACGGTGAGAGTTGGATTGACTGTGAGAGAAACTCCGGCAACTTCCGCAGTAGCAAGCACCGCCAGAGGAGGCGTCGAGTCAGCAGCTATTAGCAGCTCCATCAAATCGTTAACTAGATCGCTTCTCGATTTTGTTATTTGCTAACCTGGGAAAAGTTGAAAACGGAAAAAGGTGACGCCAGAGCTTCCAACTTCAAACTACAAAGTATAAAATTTTCTCGCCTTCGTTTGATTTTGATAGTGTAGGTCTTAACAAAAAAAAAACTTAGCAAGGGTTAAACAAAGAAGAATAAAAAAAAACGGATAGTTAAGCTTTTATATCATATAAGCATCTTAACAGCATTATTCAAAACAACGTGTATGTTCGTATTAATTTCATAACAGTAGCAATGTGTATCTTAAACCTGTTCATAACAGTAGCAATTGACCAACAGTAGCATCCTATTAATTTCTATAGGTGAAAGTTGGAGACATCGCAAGGATTTCGAAAAGTAGCAGGAGAGATAACCAAGGATTTCACACAGATTTCTTGTTCCCTATCTAAAAGTTGCAGACATCACACAAACTTCGACTTTTATTAAAAAAACTCATCAGGGGAAAAAGGAAAACAGATATCCAGATGAACCAAAGCAGGAAAATTGATGAAAATCAAACCTATATCGAATCTGTAGGATGCCAAGGTCGCAGGTCTAGCTGTTGGGCGATACGGTCTCCGGCCAGTGGCGGCGATTGCAATCGGTGGCCAGCAGGGAGGAATCGCTTGAGGAGCCGAGAGAATGGAGTTCTTCTTGTGTCGCAACCGGCGTAACCTACGTTAGAAGGTATAATGGTCGATTCTAAAATGTAGGAATGGCTTGGTGCCTCTTTGATTATTGGTTCTAATCGGGTCCAACGGGGGGACCGGGTTCAAAAGCATTGGGCTCGGTACAAAGTGGGATGATCTTTAGAACCAATACAATCCAAACCGGATCGGAACCGGTCACGATTTAATATAACGGTTTGGTTAGCGGTTTTCGAACTATAGAGAAACCGGTTCCGGTTTTAAAACCGGTTCGGGTCCACATAAAACCGAAACCGGTCAGGAAGTTTGAGAGACTAAATCCATGCAAATATTTTTTTGAAGATATTATTTGATTCTCCTAAATCTCAATCTATTCGGGTATTCCTAATTAACCTAAACTTACTGTTTGATTTTGCATGTGTCTAATGTACAAAATAACTATATTACCATCAAAAAATATTTTTTAAAATAATTCTTTTAAAATTTACCATTTAAGGTGTGTTTGGCAAAAGTAGCTGTTAGTTGGTAGCGTGTAGCAGGTAGCTGGTAGCGGGAAGTTGTACATTTTATTTTTTATATGTATGTTTGGTAAAAGTAGCTAGAAGCTTTTAAAATATATAAAATTACATAAAAGGACAATTGATTAAAAATAAATAAATATATAAATATATTTTTAAGGGTAATTATGAAAATTGATTTCAAAAGCGCAGGAGCGTTTTGCTAAACGCTACATAAAGTAGTTTTTAGAACCGGAGTGTTTTGTTAAAACTAAAAGCTAAACGCTCCTACTGCCAAACGAAACTTTTTGTTTAAACCAGAACGTTTTATTAAAAGCTATAAGCTAGAAGCTCTCAAACGCTTCCAAAAGCTCCGTATCAAAACACACCCTTAATTTATAAATGACCATGCTATACACAACACAATTATGTAAAATCAAGATAGAGGATAAAAAATTGTTACACATTATAAATGATTCTCATGAATACAAAGTTCTTGGCATATTTGAATTTCCAATAACAAAACAATTCCAACCTTGTACTAAAAAGTAAAAACTCAAATGCACAATTATAAAAATTTTCATTGAAGCCAATATGCACTGCAATCCAGTTTTGTAATTTGTACTCTCCATTTCTCCCATGCCTGATATATCCTTTATGAAGGTACATCTCTTCTCTTCCAGCAATTTGGTAACTGGTTTTGTAAAATACATGGGATTGTGACCATATGTATTGTATGTGTCAATTGTGACCATATGTATTGTATTGTCAATTGCATAGCACTATATGTATTGTGACTGTTTTGTTTCTTGTGTTACTAAATATGCTTTCCTGATTTGTGATATAACTAAAAATGGTTGATGATGTTTAGTTTTCCCTTATTGTTTGAAACATCAATGTGTGGTATGTCTAAATATTTGAAAAATCCATGTGTGGTCTTACGCCTAAGTACTTGAGAAATCCATGTGTAGTATTATGCCTAAATGATTGAATGATGTTTAGTTTGTTGTTGTTGTTTTGTAAAAATTATATAAAATCAGTCATAATTCCCTTTTTGGTGATTCTAGTGTCATTGGAAATATATGAATGTATAGTTTATTTCATTTTTGTATCTCATAAGCTAATTCATGATAATAAAGATGGGACGTTTGACGATCCATTAGTCAAAGAACAATATGTAAGTGTTAAATGCATAAAATTAGAAGTATATTGTTTTTTAATGCTTAAAGTGAAGTATATTGATGTTTTTTGTACAAAACTTAAAGTATATTAGTCAACTTTATAAAATACAAAATGGTTTAGTTCAAGAGCTCATCTAAATGAGTTCCAGTCTTAGTGTCCTCCAGAAATACAACCTCAACAATACAACCTATGTGGACCCAGGTAGTCGTATTTGAAAAGGTCTTGGGTGCTCGTAGTGGACATGTTAACGGTATCGAACATAAACCTTCTTCAATGGGAGGTTCTAATGCTTTCTTTGAGGTACACTCACACTTACATACACAACAACATACACATGTTCTTAACTAGCAAATTTAGTTTATTTAATTTAAATTTATTTAATAATTTTTTTATGCCGATTATTTGTTATAAGCTATGGTAATTGGTAGTTTGAGGATTGTATATGTGACAACCCGAAATTTCCATTCTGTACAAACTATATCATTTCAATAGAAGTTATAGTGTCACTGTTAATTTTCAAACTTTTTCGCATAAGTTTGAGTAATTCAAGGTTTGCACTTCAGGAAATATCAGGAGAGTGGGTGCACTAGGGTTTTGTGCAACACTGTTATTCCGACACTCTATTATATTAGAGATCATTTTTGGAATAAAAGTATTTTCTGTCAAAATATTTCAGGACTATAAATAGTTTTCTAAATTTAATTAATTCATTATTCACAATTCCAACTAGAGAAAAACCATTTTCTCTCTGACGGATCTTCGGGTTTTTATCCCAGATTGTGAGTAACTCTTTCTAGTAGTGTTAGAATACTTATTAGATGCTTATAACATGATTTAGATGGCTAAATCATTAGATCTAGGAGTTTACTACCCAAGGTGTTCTTGGGCGGTAAACTCCCGAAACGAAGCCAAAACCGAAACTTGTGTTATGATAAGGCCTTAGATCTTTATGTATGCATGTTAGGGACAAGGAAACAAGCCAAAATCCACCCAAGATTGGGAGTTTACGGCCCAGAACTCTCATAGGCCGTAAACTCCATATTCTAACCCAAAGTGGTGATTTGAGGACTTAAGGACTTTAAGGCTTGTATCTAGGCTAATTCCCCAAGTAGTATAAGGTCTTAAACACATCAAAAGACACAAAAAAATGGGAGTTTATGGCCCAAATGCATCTTAGGCCGTAAACTCCATATAAATGGACATTAAGGGTGTTTTCATTGCACCTAAAGCCCTAGACCTTTACAAGAAATTGTTCCACTTAAAATGAAGGACCAAAACTCATCAAAATCACTTAACCAAGTGAGTTTACGGCCAAGACATGGTTCTTGGGCCGTAAACTCCTAAAAAGGGCACTAAGGTGTGCCTAATGCCTTCAAATGCTAGGAATAAAAGTCTAGAACATATCCCACAAGTGCAAGAGGCTTGAAAGCAACAAAAACAACACCCCAAGGGAGTTTACGGCTGTAAACTCCAAGGGGAAATGGCCTTGAGGCCGTAAACTCCTATTTGGAGTACTTCTAGACCTTAAACCCTTCCAAGGACTTAGCCACTAAGTTAGAACAATTCTAGAAAGCATTTGGGACTTCAAAACACACCAAACATACATGTTTGGGAGTTTACGGCCGTAAACTCAAGAGTTTACAACTGTAAACTCCATGTGTGATGGTTTATGGAGAGTAAACTCTCATATAGGGTCCTTTGGAAACCCTAAACACAAATACCCAGTCCCACAATAACTTAGGCGAAATCCTTAAGGCTTAAAACACTTATATAAAGTGTTTATTATGTCTAGGATGTCTTAAACATTATCGATTAGTCTTTTGAGTCTAATTGAGTGCATATGTGTGATTGTATGTTCATTAGGATCGTAGTGTGTGCACGAGTCCTCGCTTGACACCTAGCCATCCTATACCGTTCAGTTCATTCCGATCACCAACTACAGGTGAGTTCATACCCCTAATCAATATTTTAAATGATTTTAAATGCTTTAATGGGTGGGGGGGAATACAAGTAGAAACAAACATGTTATTAAATCATTGATATGTATTTTATAACTGTGTTTGTCATTTAACAGATTTCACATGCTACAAAATGTGATTGCATGAAATGATTTTACATCTTAAAAGCACATTGTTACCAAATGTTTTACCTTTGAAATGTTTATTAAAATGACATCAAGTCATTGTTAATTATTGTTCAAAACCCATAAGATGTCTTACAAAAACCATTTTTCATTCTTGAACTAAACTATGCATATACACTTATATTCTTATATATGTATTGATGTTATAGTTTGCATCTTTCATTTAGTTTAGTAAGAGTGGGTAAACTTACATGGTCAACTAGTTATATTACCGTAGATTATCATAGGGATAATTTGAAGATATCAAACATTACTTCTATTACAAGGAGTCACACAAGAGTCAGTTCATTCATGAGTCTATACTAGTACATTACCTGATACACGAGTACTTCAGATGTTTACCTGATACATGAATATGTTTACATATACTTACATTATACATGAACACGTTTACATGAACGCATTTCATGAGTACCTTTATGTAGATACACTTAACTGTGTACATTAACATGAATACTTGTATCTCGAATTGCGAGGATGATTTATTAGTACCTTCCGTGTAAATCTTCCTGCATATCCCCCGTACCTCGGGATATCTAGACAGGACCCTATCCCTAGTACCTCGGGATACCTAGATGGGCCTCTATCCTACAGTACCTCGGGATATACGTACGGGACTAACCATTCCGGAACTCATCTGTTAGCAACAGTGGGTAATGAACATCTACGGATGCCTACGGTTATTAGTTATACTAGGAGTACCTTTACGGGGACTAACCCTTCCTTCGCCCTGTTGCTGCTACCGAGGACAATTGGACAATCTTCGGATGTTCATTAGGTTATATAAGTACATGTTAGCACCAGTACCTCCTGCTAACACTTACTTTATTACGTATTTCCTATTACTTTATTTTGTGATACCTTTCACATAAACGATGAGTTAGACTAAGCACTTTTAGTACTAGTCAATACAAAGGAAAAACTACACTTCATACTTACAAAACATTCGGGTCTTGGTAGAAGACTACACTTCATACTTACAAAACATTCGGGTCTTGGTAGAAGACTACACTGCATACGTACAGAACATTCGGGTCTTGGTAGAAGACTACATTTCATACTTATAGAAAATAAGGGTTTTTCTAGGGATTTCATACTTACCTCCACATTTTCATTTAAAGGTTTACATGGCTTTCAAAACAGATTTCCACAAACAAAGCAATGACACTTATATACTTATGAATTCACCAGCTTTAAAGCTGATACTCGCTTTCAAAATAACTTGTATTCTCAGGTCATCAGTAGATAGGTACGGAGGCCAGGTTTTGAGAAGACGGAGCAGACAAGTCTCGTCTTTTATTTTGATTGTATATTTTTTGTGTCTTATTGCAATGAAAGAACACACATGTATTAAACTTTACTTATAATGCAATGGATGATGTTGTTGCTTGTTTATTATATTACACTGTTGTGATACTGTACATGACGTCCTCCACCCCTGAACGTTTCCGCCGTTCGTGGTTTTGGGGTGTGACAGATTGGTATCAGAGCATTGTTTATAGTGAATTAAGTATATCAACCCATAAAAGATATACTAACTATAAATACATGGGATTAAAACACTCTGTCTCAGAGTTATACTTTTAAATAATAAAATATTTAAGTAAGTATACGTGCCTGCATTCATACTAAAATCAGTGTCACAACGACAAGAACAAAAGTATTACGATTGTTGAATATCACAAGTAAGCCTGGGGATATATAGTCAGTCTTGGGAATGGCATAGCCTGATCAACTATGCTGGTCCGAGGAGTGATTAACATATGCCCAAGAATGGTTGTGATGTGGCGACAAGTCTAAAAACTTACCAACACAACCATAAAGAAATACCATATGGGTATTTGGTCTTACTGTGATTATCTTAGTCAGTTCGTCTATTTTAGCTATTCCTTCTGTTGTTGGGCTATGGGGATTTAGTCCATGAGACACATTCATCAATCATTTATTCTTATCCATGTCGTCATCTTTTAAATGTATAGTTAAAAATGCCGCCACGCAGAAGTACAAGACGTAATCCAAACAACGAAGCACCGATACCACCACCTCCACCACCACCTGTACCTCTTCAACCACCAAATCCTTTTGATGCCAACATGTTCCAGGCAGCTTTCACAGCAGCAGTTGCAGCTGCTGTGTCAGCAATCAACGCGCATGCCCCTAGTGGATCTGGAACAGGGGAACCTCCCTCGAACCACGACGAAAGCCATGGACATCCTCGAGAGTGCACCTACAAGGACTTCACTAATGCCAAACCCCGCAGCTTCAATGGAACTGGGGGTGTTATGGTGTTGAGACAATGGATTGAGAAGATGGAATCTGTCTTCGAGATCTGCGGATGCCAAGAAGGCAACAAGGTCAAGTTCGCAGCTTGTACCTTCTCTGATCGAGCACTAACATGGTGGAACAGCCATGTTAACTATCTAACTTTGGTGGTGGCGTATTCCATAGGCTGGGCAAAGTTGAAAGACATGCTGATGAAGGAATACTGTCCTCGAGGTGAAATACAAAAACTCGAGCAAGAATTCTGGGGTCTGCAAATGGTTGGATCCGACATCACTACCTACACAAATAGGTTCTGTGATTTGGCAAACTTATGCCCTGATATGGTTGCTCTCCAGAGCAAAAAGATCGAGAGATATATCTGGGGACTGTCGCCCCAGATCCAGTCAAGTGTGATCGCTTCCAGGCCTATTACCTTTGATAGTGCCAAGGAACTGGCACAATCTCTTATCGATCACCGGAAACCTCAGAACACAACAATCCCTACACCCGTACCACAGAAGTCCAACCCCGACTACAACAAGAAGGGGTGGAATAAGAGGAAAAGAGGGGCTCCACAAGGATCCTCCAATAAGCAACAACTTGTGGCGATCAATGCTGCCACAGTGACTCCTGTTGCCCCTGCGAACCTCTTACCAGCAAAAACTTATGCTGGGACTCTTCCGAAGTGCAACAAATGCAGCTTCCACCACCACGGACCTTGCAAGGAGATGTTCTGCTCTAACTACAACAGGAAGGGGCGCACCGCCCGTTACTGCAAGGCTCCAATAGCTCAAGCCGCCCAGGCTCCTAACACTGGTATGGGCCAAACTTGCTACGGTTGTGGCAAAGTGGGCCACTACAAGAGGAACTGCCCTAAAGCAGGAATGGCTGGAGGAGTAGGAAGAGTTATGACCCTAGGCCACGAGGAAGCAGTAGCTGATCCAACGATAGTTACTGGTAAGTTCCTCCTCGATAACTCATATGCTTGCATACTTTTCGATAGTGGAGCCGAGAAAAGTTTTGTAAGTCACAAATTCGCACACCTGCTTAAACAAAAACCATGTGCATTAGATAATTCATTCACAGCAGAAATGGCTAACGGGAAAACAGAGAGTACAAACTGCATATACGTAAGTTGTACCTTAACTTTAGATAGCCATACTTTCAAGATAGATCTCATGCCAGTCACAATTAAATGTTTCGACGTTATCATCGGTATGGATTGGTTGAGTCTTCTTCGTGCCGACATTATATGCTTCGAAAAAGCAGTTCGTCTTAACCTTCCTAACAACGAGACTTTAATTATCTACGACGACAAACCTAGTACGAGCCTTCGCATCATTTCGTGCATTCAAGCCCAAAAGTGCTTGCGAAAGGAATATCATGCATTCCTAGCACACGTCGTCGATACCAGTCAAGAACTGAAAGACATTCAGAAAATCCCAGAAGTACGCGACTTTCCCGACATATTCCCAGAAGAACTTCCCGGTTTACCACCCCAATGCCAAGTCGAGTTCAGAATCGACTTAGTGCCAGGGGCTACCCCCGTAGCCAAATCTCCTTATCGTCTGGCACCGGCTGAAATGCAGGAACTTTCCAGTCAACTTAACGAACTCCTCAAGAAGGGATTCATTTGACCAAGCTTCTCACCATGGGGAGCACCGGTTTTGTTCGTCAAGAAGAAAGATGGATCGTTTCGCATGTGCATCGACTATAGAGAACTCAACAAACTTACCATTAAAAATCGTTATCCCTTACCCCGCATTGACGATTTATTTGATCAACTTCAAGGAGCCAACTACTTCTCGAAGATAGATCTGCGATCCGGATACCACCAACTACGAGTGTTAGAGGAGGATGTTCCCAAGATAGCCTTCCGAACTCGTTATGGGCACTATGAGTTTGTAGTGATGCCATTCGGATTAACTAACGCGCCCGCAGTATTCATGGATCTGATGAATAGGGTGTGTCGTCCTTACTTGGATCAGTTTGTCACCGTCTTCATTGATGACATACTCATCTACTCTCGAAGTAAGGAGGAGCATAGTCAACATCTCCGAAAAATCTTAGAAACATTGCGAGCGGAGAAGCTCTACGCGAAGTTCTCAAAGTGTGAATTTTGGATTCGACGAGTCGAATTCTTGGGCCATGGAGTTAGCGAAGAAGGTATACACGTGGACCCTTCCAAAATTAAGGCCATCGAGAACTGGTCAGCACCAAAGACACCTACTGAAATTCGTCAATTTCTAGGTCTAGCTGGCTACTATCGTAGGTTCATTCAGAACTTCTCCCGCATAGCGAAACCTCTTACAACCCTGACCCAGAAGGGCATGGCCTTCGACTGGGAAGAGAAACAGGAAAGAGCGTTCCAAACGCTCAAACGAGCCTTGTGCACCGCCCCGATACTATCCCTTCCCGAAGGAATAGAAGACTTCATTGTCTATTGCGATGCATCCAATCAAGGACTCGGATGTGTTCTGATGCAGCGAGGTAAAGTCATAGCCTATGCCTCGAGACAGCTGAAGACACACGAGGTTAACTACATAACCCACGATATCGAGCTAGGAGCAGTTGTGTTTGCTCTGAAGATCTGGCGACATTACCTTTACGGTACAAAAAGCACAATCTTTACAGACCATAAGAGTCTACAGCACATTTTCGACCAGAAAGAGCTCAACATGAGACCACGACGGTGGGTCGAGCTACTTAGTGATTACGAATGCGAAATTCGTTATCATCCGGGTAAAGCCAATGTAGTAGCCGACGCCCTAAGTCGGAAAGAATATACTGGTCGTAGAGTCAAATCTTTGACTCTAACTATCTATTCACACTTGTCCACGCAAATAAAGGAGGCTCAGCTCGACGCTTTGAAACCTGAAAACGTGGTGGGTGAATCCCTTAGAGGGATGGATAAGAACTTGGAAGTCAAGGGTGGCGGAGCCTTATACCTCATGGATCGGATCTGGACACTGAAACACGGTGGCTTCAGAGACTTGGTCATGACCGAAGCTCACAACACTCGCTATTCCGTCCACCCGGGTTCAGATAAGATGTATCTGGATCTTAAAAAGCTATACTGGTGGCCTAACATGAAAGCAGATATTGCTACCTTCGTGAGTAAATGCCTTACTTGCGCGAAGGTCAAGGTCGAATACTAGAAACCCTCCGGTCTTCTACAACAACTGGAGATACCAGAATGGAAGTGGGAGCGGATCACTATGGACTTCATAACCAAGTTGCCCAAGACGACGGATGGACTTGATTCCATGTGGGTCATCGTCGATAGACTGACCAAGTCTGCACATTTCCTACCGATCAAGGAAACTGACAAGATGGAGAAACTTACCAGAACTTACATTAGGGAGATTGTAAGACTGCACGGTGTTCCTTTATCTATCATCTCAGACCGAGATAGTAGATTCACTTCGAGGTTCTAGCAGTCATTACAAAGTTCCCTAGGAACTAGGCTGGACATGAGTACAACCTACCATCCACAGACCGACGGGCAAAGTGAGAGAACTATCCAAACCTTAGAAGATATGTTGCGTGCCTGTGTGATTGACTTTGGAAAAGCTTGGGATACTCATTTTCCCCTTGTTGAATTTTCCTACAACAACAGTTATCACACGAGCATAAAGGCAGCTCCATTCGAGGCCCTCTATGGCCGAAAGTGCGGATCCCCTCTGTGCTGGGCTGAAGTGGGTGATACCCAGTTAGCTAAGGGACGAGTTCCCGAAAGCACTCTCACGGGTCCGGAGATCATTCGGGAAACGACAGAGAAGATCGTTCAAATTCGTGAACGATTAAAAGCCTCTAGAGACCGACAGAAAAGCTACGCCGACAAGCGTAGGAAACCATTGGAGTTCCAGGTGGGCGACCGAGTCCTACTAAAGGTCTCACCCTGGAAGGGCTTGATATGCTTTGGAAAGCGTGGGAAGCTCAATCCAAGATACATAGGGATTTTCGAGATTCTCGCAAGAATCGGCCCTGTGGCTTACAAGCTCAATCTACCGAAAGAACTCAGTAACGTACATCCTACCTTCCACGTGTCAAACTTGAAAAAGTGCTTATCCGACGAGACTCTTGTTATTCCACTCGACGAGATCGAGATCAACGAGAGCCTCAACTTCGTGGAGGAACCAGTAGAGATCATAGACCGAGAGATGAAGCAAACAAAGCAGAGCCGTATCCCGATAGTGAAGGTGCGCTGGAACGCAAAGCGTGGACCGGAATTCACTTGGGAACGTGAGGATCAGATGAAACTGAAATACCCTCACCTTTTTACTTAGTTATTTGTAATTTCTTACATGCTTAAATTCTAATTTCGGGACGAAATTCCTTCTAACGGGGGGATGATGTGACAACCCGAAATTTCCATTCTGTACAAACTATATCACTTCAATAGAAGTTATAGTGTCATTGTTAATTTTCAAACTTTTTCGCATAAGTTTGAGTAATTCAAGGTTTGCACTTCAGGAAATATCAGGAGAGTGGGTGCACTAGGGTTTTGTGCAACACTGTTATTCCGACACTCTATTATATTAGAGATCATTTCTGGAATAAAAGTATTTTCTGTCAAAATATTTCAGGACTATAAATAGTTTTCTAAATTTAATTAATTCATTATTCATAATTCCAACTAGAGAAAAGCCATTTTCTCTCTGACGGATCTTCGGGTTTTTATCCCAGATTGTGAGTAACTCTTTCTAGTAGTGTTAGAATACTTATTAGATGCTTATAACAAGATTTAGATGGCTAAATCATTAGATCTAGGAGTTTACTCCCCAAGGTGTTCTTGGGCGGTAAACTCCCGAAACGAAGCCAAAACCGAAACTTGTGTTATGATAAGGCCTTAGATCTTTATGTATGCATGTTAGGGACAAGAAAACAAGCCAAAATCCACCCAAGATTGGGAGTTTACGGCCCAGAACTCTCATAGGCCGTAAACTCCATATTCTAACCCAAAGTGGTGATTTGAGGACTTAAGGACTTTAAGGCTTGTATCTAGGCTAATTCCCCAAGTAGTATAAGGTCTTAAACACATCAAAAGACACAAAAAAATGGGAGTTTACGGCCCAAATTCATCTTAGGCCGTAAACTCCATATAAATGGACATTAAGGGTGTTTTCATTGCACCTAAAGCCCTAGACCTTTACAAGAAATTGTTCCACTTAAAATGAAGGACCAAAACTCATCAAAATCACTTAACCAAGTGAGTTTACGGCCAAGACATGGTTCTTGGGCCGTAAACTCCTAAAAAGGGCACTAAGGTGTGCCTAATGCCTTCAAATGCTAGGAATAAAAGTCTAGAACATATCCCACAAGTGCAAGAGGCTTGAAAGCAACAAAAACAACACCCCAAGGGAGTTTACGGCTGTAAACTCCAAGGGGAAATGGCCTTGAGGCCGTAAACTCCTATTTGGAGTACTTCTAGACCTTAAACCCTTCCAAGGACTTAGCCACTAAGTTAGAACAATTCTAGAAAGCATTTGGGACTTCAAAACACACCAAACACACATGTTTGGGAGTTTACGGCCGTAAACTCAAGAGTTTACAACTGTAAACTCCATGTGTGATGGTTTATGGAGAGTAAACTCTCATATAGGGTCCTTTGGAAACCCTAAACACAAATACCCAGTCCCACAATAACTTAGGTGAAATCCTTAAGGCTTAAAACACTTATATAAAGTGTTTATTATGTCTAGGATGTCTTAAACATTATCGATTTGTCTTTTGAGTCTAATTGAGTGCATATGTGTGATTGTATGTTCATTAGGATCGTAGTGTGTGCACGAGTCCTCGCTTGACACCTAGCCATCCTATACCGTTCAGTTCATTCCAATCACCAACTACAGGTGAGTTCATACCCCTAATCAATATTTTAAATGATTTTAAATGCTTTAATGGGGGGGGGGAATACAAGTAGAAACAAACATGTTATTAAATCATTGATATGTATTTTATAACCGTGTTTGTCATTTAACAGATTTCACATGCTACAAAATGTGATTGCATGAAATGATTTTACATCTTAAAAGCACATTGTTACCAAATGTTTTACCTTTGAAATGTTTATTAAAATGACATCAAGTCATTGTTAATTATTGTTCAAAACCCATAAGATGTCTTACAAAAACCATTTTTCATTCTTGAACTAAACTATGCATATACACTTATATTCTTATATATGTATTGATGTTATAGTTTGCATCTTTCATTTAGTTTAGTAAGAGTGGGTAAACTTACATGGTCAACTAGTTATATTACCGTAGATTATCATAGGGATAATTTGAAGATATCAAACATTACTTCTATTACAAGGAGTCACACAAGAGTCAGTTCATTCATGAGTCTATACTAGTACATTACTTGATACACGAGTACTTCAGATGTTTACCTGATACATGAATATGTTTACATATACTTACATGATACATGAACACGTTTACATGAACGCATTTCATGAGTACCTTTACGTAGATACACTTAACTGTGTACATTAACATGAATACTTGTATCTCGAATTGCGAGGATGATTTATTAGTACCTTCCGTGTAAATCTTCCTGCATATCCCCCGTACCTCGGGATATCTAGACAGGACCCTATCCCTAGTAGCTCGGGATACCTAGCTGGGCCCCTATCCTACAGTACCTCAGGATATACGTACGGGACTAACCATTCCGGAACTCATCTGTTAGCAACAGTGGGTAATGAACATCTACGGATGCCTATGGTTATTACTTATACTAGGAGTACCTTTACGGGGACTAACCCTTCCTTCGCCCTGCTGCTGCTACCGAGGACAATTGGACAATTTTCGGATGTTCATTAGGTTATATAAGTACATGTTAGCACCAGTACCTCCGGCTAACACTTACTTTATTACGTATTTCCTATTACTTTATTTTGTGATACCTTTCACATAAACGATGAGTTAGACTAAGCACTTTTAATACTAGTCAATACAAAGGAAAAACTACACTTCATACTTACAAAACATTCGGGTCTTGGTAGAAGACTACACTTCATACTTACAAAACATTCGGGTCTTGGTAGAAGACTACACTGCATACGTACAGAACATTCGGGTCTTGGTAGAAGACTACATTTCATACTTATAGAAAATAAGGGTTTTTCTAGGGATTTCATACTTACCTCCACATTTTCATTTAAAGGTTTACATGGCTTTCAAAATAGATTTCCACAAACAAAGCAATGACACTTATATACTTATGAATTCACCAGCTTTAAAGCTGATACTCGCTTTCAAAATAACTTGTATTCTCAGGTCATCAGTAGACAGGTACGGAGGCCAGGTTTTGAGAAGACGGAGCAGACAAGTCTCGTCTTTTATTTTGATTGTATATTTTTGGTGTCTTATTGCAATGAAAGAACACACATGTATTAAACTTTACTTATAATGCAATGGATGATGTTGTTGCTTGTTTATTATATTACACTGTTGTGATACTGTACATGACGTCCTCCACCCCTGAACGTTTTCGCCGTTCGTGGTTTTGGGGTGTGACAGTATATAATATCCTTTTTCTCTTTGCAAGATTATGTTTATAATAATATCCAATGATCGTAAGATCCTACCAAAATTATTTTCTAAAATAAAAATATATATTTTCGTACAACAGTTAACAATTCATTTAACAGTATATTGTTTAAACTTTAAAGACTTTTCTGTAGATTTTTTTTATATGTACTAAATCTATTTGAAGAGAATTTATATTTATTTATTAAAAAACATAAAATAAATATACCATCTACATCTCTTTCACTTAGAAAAACTCATATTTTTTTAAGTAATCATATTTTTTTATTAAAAACATAACAACAATAATTTATATATCATTTTTGGGATTTTTGTGGTTCTCTTTAATAAATATCATTACTCCAATTATAAAGATATTACCAAAATACATTTCCTAAATAGTGCTCCATGATATACGTGGCCAAGAAATGCATTCCTTAGAACAAATCAACACAATTCATGTTAATTGTATTTATCATGTGTTTTCTTAATTAGTGTAACTCTTATATTAGGGTCATTAGTAAAATGATGTTTGGGATCATTCTATGATTTGGGGCCGTGACCCGAAGATCAGTTATCATAAGGCTTTGGGCCTTGGGGGGAAGAGAGATTTAGAGACCTATGGATGTGGGTAATGTAGATTAGGTAATCCGAGAGTTCGGTTGGTGCTTTGGAGCCCAAGGGTATAACCATAAAGTGATAGTTTGAGCCTTTTATGAATTTTGGATTTAATTTCAGAAAGTTTTAAGGCAAAGGAGAGTTGATAAGATTGTAGAGCTTCTCATTACCTTTTCGTGGATATAAAGATCATCGAAATCGGAGTTGAAACGAAGAATTTATGACTGTTTGAAGTTAGGGCGGTTTTGGGTTAAGCCGTGTACGCTGGGCGTAGTCAACGTGTTCGTTGGACGTACTAGGGCATCCCTAGTATGCTGAGCTTAAAATGAGTACGTTAGGCATACGTGATCAGTGCCCAAACCCTATTTCCGTAGCTTGAGCCCTATTTAAGCTCCTTAACTCCCCCAAATCCATTACATTCTCAGCCTCCACCTCTCCAACACCCTCTCTTGTAACCCTAACCCTAGATTGAGCCTTGTGAGCAAAAAGAATGTATTTTTATGTGCTTTGCAGTGTTCTTGGTGCACCTTGGAGAAGAAGTAACTCGTTGAAGAAGTGTTGGTTGCATTGGATCTTGTAGATCCATAATTTTTTCACCATGGTCTTTCTTCTAGAGGTAAAAAGTTTGAATCTTTATGATGGAATTGCTAGATCTAGCTAGTTTTGGGTGCTATGAGCTTTTGGTCACTTTAAGTGCATAAAGTTTAAATCTTGATAGTTTGTGACCTTGTTATAGATAAAGTTGGAAACTTTATCCATCTAAACATCATTTTGATTCTAGTCTGAAGGTTGGAGACCTGCACTTAATGGATTAAGTTGAAAAATATGTACTTTTGGGTCCCTCTGAGACTTAAAGACTATATATTTTTTTGTTAGGACCATTTTTAAGGATAAAGTTGGAAACTTTATCCATTATGGAGCTATTATGAAGCATAAAAATGTGATATTGGCCCTTCTACCCCTTCCATACAAGAGTTGTGATATCTTATTGGGTTAAGAACTTAGGGTTTTGGATATTAAGCACTTTACAACCATGCAAAGTCATAAAGTTGGAAACTTTATGACTTAGGACATCATTTTGGGATTGGATCTGAGTTTTGGACGTAAGGCCTTAATGGAATAAGACCTTAATGGAGTTTTGGGAGTGGGCTGAGTATGTTGGGTGTACTTGGTGGTACGCTGCACGTATAGGGTAAGCGCCTCGCTTTTGATCAACATTAGATTGTGTTGGGCATATTCTCTTAGCTGGGCGTACCTGGTGGTATGTTGCACGTACATGGTACTCTCTTGGTATACATGGTATACTCTGCTGGGAAGAAATATTGACTTTTGGACCTTGACCGTTGACTTTAACTTTGACCAGGGTTGACCAAGTATGACCTAAGGGCATTTTGGGTAATTTGATTTATAGTTTGATATTTGGGTTATTATTAATTGTATAGGTGACCGGTAGAGATAGCTTTTAGAGTAGTTATTGGTGCAATTATTCTTTCAGACTATGAGGTGAGTTTTCTCACGAAATCTATAACGACCCGATTTCCCTTCCGTTAACGACGCTAAACTTCCGTTACTCAAGAATTGATTATAATAAATCTATTTTGATTCTACGAGTATTAGAAAGGAATAAAAAGATATTAATTATTATCTACAAGAAGTAATTTAGAGAAACTTAAATTGTTAGGTTATTTAGGGTTAGCGGAAAAGGAATTAAAGTTGAAAGTGTAGGGACCGGTATGGAAATTTCGTCCATAACAGTCAATATCAAAGGAATCGACGTTTTTCTTTATTGAAGGCATCGTGCATTATTTTTGTGTGGCTTTTACATGCACCTCAAAACCGATATCTTTAGGACTGCTTTCGGCGTCGATTCACGGATAAGAAACAAAAAAACGATTGATTATCCATTGGACTTGTTGTCGTCGATCAAGTATTAGAGAAGAAGGAACAAATTCAAAACCTAAAGGAATGGAGGGATAAGTATCGTGCGATCAAGGAGGGAAATCTCATTCCAATCGTTCTTGTGTGCGTCGATCGTGAGGAGTAAAAGTGGATGAATATATCGGTTGTAAGCCAAGGGTTCAACAAGTGTTTGCAACCGGGATAGATAGAGTCGATGGGTTTGATTTGGTGTGAAATTGAAGCGGGAAAAGTCGATTTCACTTGGTATGCTTCTCAATTTCATTCTTCATCTTGTGTTGATGTCTCATTTGCTAGTAATTTGATTCAGTCAATCTTCTTCTTCTTTCTACCTTCAACCTTATGGTTTTTACGTAACCAAAACCCCAACCATATTTGATTGTTTTTTGGTGATTTTTGGCTGTCAAAATCTTGTTATGAACACTCCTTAATTTATTGTTAATTATGTTCAAGAATTGCTCAAGATAATGGAATCAATGTCTTTCTTTTGTTATTAGATTTATACTTTTTCTATGTCAGTTCTAGTGATTTTTCATGGGGATGATTTTCTATAAAAGGTCCATGTTTTGAGCCACCCAAAAGGTCTTCAAAACAACCTTAGAAAGTCTTTCTATGAAGCTTTAAGGTGGAGCAAACTTAAGCTTTGGTGGAGTACTCTTTTTAGCAATGCACTTTGTTTTTCCCATAAAAACAATATACATTGAGTCATGATTTGAGGTTGAAGTTATTATTTTAACTTCTTTACATGTTTCTTCTATTAACAACTCAATTCCCATATTTATAGCTGATTTTGGTTATGGCTTATTGTTTTAAGTTGTCCATTAACCCTTAAAATGCAATGCTGGGAAATTCTGAAAAATTACCAATTTGTCCATGTATTGAAAAAAAATATAGAAACATTATCAGAAGTTGGATTGGTGATCTGTAAACTCTCAAAGTTGTCATTTTGAGTCTAGGTTTTCCATGATTTTTTCCAATACCTGATATTGTCCCTAACCAAGGTGAAAATCATCTCTTTCACTGACTGGTCGGAAATTAGCTGCACGGACATGTTGTCTTATAAAATTCATAGAAAAATCTAGAAAAATCATATGGATTTGTGCGAGCACTTTCTGAAAATCTAAAAGTGTGATATAATGGAATATGAAAAGAAATTAAGTCTTATTCAGGTATAAGTGGGGCTAAACAGGCATTGAACGGGATATTGTTTCAGGCCATAATCTGGGAATTTGACCTAAAAACTAATTTGCATATTTCGGTAATAGATTGCTATTATTTGTTTATGTAATCTTCTAGTAATACATATATTTGTTCTTTACTAGAGGAAGGTTTGACACCTTAGTTCCTAAAAGAGTTGAAGTATAGAGAGGATGCATTTTTTACAAAGGTGAGTCATTTCTTGTGGTTAATTAGCACTTGTTTAAGGGGTAACATGCTTTTACACTTGTTTGGTTGATGCGATGAATGTTTGATGCTATCTCTTTCTTTGTATAAGTTGTATCCAAGTATGATATTGTGATGTGTAACACCTGTTCCAGGTATTACTTGAATTGTTTAATTTCAAGGTTTTGGTGCTTGGACTTGGAGAGTTGGGAGCCCAACTCGTCGAGTAGAGGACATTTCGAGGACACGAGATCTACACCCTACTCGATGAGTTGGAAGGCCAACTCGACGAGTAGGTGCTGTAAAGATAAAACCCTAATTTTAGGGTTTGCACCCTATATAATCTCCTTAAGAGCCTTGGGGCTGACCTTCTATCAACCTCCAAACCCTAAGAACGTCTGTGCCAAACCCTAATCCCTAATCTCTTTCATTTTATGAGCTAGGGTGACTTTTGAAGCTTAAGAAGAAGGAGATAGTGAGAAGAATGAGAAGATCCAGCAAACCAAGCCCTCACTCTTGAGCTTGACCACCTTGTGGATTGTTGTAGTCTTCAAGATTCGATTTTTATCTTAGAATATGGCTAGATATTGAGTTTACTTTTCATTTCCTATCCTTCTTGTTGATTTCATGCATTGGGTTCATAAAGTTTGCAACTTTATGGATCTCTAGAGCAAAATGGTCCCAATGTAGGCTAGATCTAGCCTTTGGTCAAGCAAGGACGCCATGCAAGGACTTTTAGGGCATATTTCCCTCTTTTTGGCCATTTTGACCTAAAGACATGCATTGGACATGCATGTCCATAAAGCCTCCATCTTTGGAACGTTTTGAGGACTAGAAACTCTTATGGAAAGGAGGGATTCCAATTCCCTAGAGTTTTGGACCATATGGCAAAGCTTTGGAGCTTTCCAACCTTTGATAAGGGCCTTAGAGAATTTGGAACAGCTCTAGAGGGTAAAGTTGGAAACTTTATCGTCCTAGACACCTTAGGGCTTCAGATCTAAGCCTTGGAGTCCCTGCATTCAGTGTATCATCACAACAAGCAAACAAGAAGGGGGACTCGATGAGTTGCTCTAGCAACTCGACGATTCGGATCGGGTTTCCCCGCCTTCTGAATATCAAGTGAACTTGTCGAGTTGATGAAACAACTCGGTGAGTTGGCTAGGGTTTGATCAGGTTGTCTGTACTCGGTAGGAACTCGACGAGTCGCTAGATGCACTTTACGAGTTGAGGTCAACATGGGCTGTTGACTTTGACTGTTGACCTTGACTTTGACCATGGTTAACCAGGGTTGACCTTGAGGGTAATTTTGGGATTATGACAAGTCTATCTTATGATGCTTACAGGCAGTTGAGTTGGAGCAACATGTGGGACATATCTGGTTCTAGCTTGTCCGTTCAGCGTTCGAGAGAGGTGAGTCTTCTCACCATACTAATGGGTCTAATGCACCAAGGCCGACCCATTTTATGTTATGTGGTACACTAGCTGTAGTAGAGATATGTGGTATGATAGTTAGCTTTATGCTAAGTGGTATGCTAGTAATTATATGATATTTTGATGGAAGACCCCGGGGGAGCCCGTTGCAATTGGATATAAGACCATGTGGGGTAGCCCATGGCATGATGGTATAAGACCATGGGGGAGCCCACGACATCCTTATATGTTTATGTATGTAGTATGATAGATACTTATGTGATATATGATATGCTATTTAATTATGTATGTTATTGCATGGAAGACCCCCGGGGGAGCCTGTGGTAGTTAGATATAATACCATGTGGGGGAGCCCATGGCATTCCTAGGTAAATACCATGGGGGGAGCCCATGACATGATGGTATAAGACCCTAGGGGAGCCCACGACATCCTTATATGTTACTAGGCATGGTTTAGGTGGTATATGCAGCTTTTATAGCTAATATGATGTGTGTTATGTGGATTGTGTGTGAGGTATGCTCTGGGGGTCTCACTAAGCATCACCTTACAATTTGTGGATTTGTTTCAGGTACATCCGAGCCCAATGGAAAGGGCAAGGCTTGATGGCATGGCATGCACTCTCACAGGTGTTTTATGGGACACTCTGATGTTTTTAAATAAAAGTTGAAATTGATATGAGTTTTGAAAACAATTATGTTTGGATTTTGTGATTTATGAAGATGTGTTTGGTTAATCAAAAATTAAAAATTTCTCTTGAAAATTGAGTTGTTACAAGTTGGTATTAGAGCATTGGTTTGAGGGATTCGGGCACATTCTCAGGTTTGTCAGGACTCAAACTGAGGAAGCGGTAAAAAAATTGTTTTCAAAAATAAAATAAAAAGTTTTTAAAGAAAGGAAAAGATGATAGTGCAACGCGCGCGATCAACCGAGCCAAGTAAGTAGTTCCCCAATGTATTAGCCATGTTATACTGATATTTGAGCTTTGATGATTGTATGGAACTTGCTATGTGTATGCTTTTAAAATTGTATATGGTTAGGAGCATATAGCCTTATAATGATTGATTTGGCCTTATTTCATGTTCCTCATCTGGTTGTGGTCATAGGGTAGAATCTTTTATTCGAAAGTCTATTTAATCCTTTTTTTATGTATAATTTGCATGCATAAGGCAACCAATTATGATTGATATGGGTTTTTTGGGGGACAAATTAGGGTTATCAAGTATAGCCTTGGGAAAGTACATGTAGGTGTGGAAGGTAGTATTGGGCCCGTACTACTGAAAATACATGACATGTACCCCGAACTAATGATAGACCTGGAAACTATAAGGAGGACCGGTGTTGGAGGATCCCCTCTATTGATATCCTGATCATTATATTTTATGATATTGTAGTTCAGTATGGTGGTTACATGATTTGAAGAGGGAGGATCAGGATCGAGGTCAGGATCTGGGTCTGGGTCAGGCGACACTATTGAGCCCATTGACGAGAGGTTGCGTGAGCTCATCGCAGACGAGGTTACAAGGGGCATCCTTGACGCTACCCCAGTTATCTTTGGGACGGTCAAGAAGGGTATGATGGAGATCATGGAGGAAAGGCTCAGGGCATTTAGAGCCAAGATTGCTACGGGCCAGGTCGAGGCCCGAACTCCCTCATTTCGGGAGTTCAAGGCATGTGGAACATCGAAGTTTTTTGGGGTCAGGGACCTCATTGTTAGCCGACGCTGGGTGGAGGTATCGAGAACGCCCAACGTACGAGTTCTTGCCCAGATGTGGCAAAGGTGGGGTTTGCTTCTTGTATGCTGAGAGACAAAGCCCGAGATTAGTGGGGCGAGGATACTAGCCAGGTAGGAGCAGCCGATGTAGTTGAGATGACATGGGTCGAGTTCGTTCGATGATTTGACTTGGAGTTTGCACCAGCCATTGAGGTGCAATGGATGGTGAGGGAGTTCTAGGAGCTCCAACAGACCATCGAGACCGTGGGGGAGATCACCGCCAAGTTTCAGGAGCAAGCATTGTTGATCCCACAGTATGCTACCGATGAGGACATGCAGAGGATGAGATATCATTCCATGTTGAGAGATGATATCCGAGAGTTTGTGAGATTTACAAGGTGCAAAACCCTGAATTAGATGGTAGAGAAGGCCCGTGAGAAGAAGATGGAGTTGTACTTCCGTACCAAGTAGAAGCCGAAGCAGGCACAAGCAGCGGTGGGTTAGGCTAAGAAGCCTAAGACCTCAGACACTTCCAGCAGGGGCCAGCAGAGCCGGGGCCGATGTGCCAGGTGCGGTAAATCGCACAGTGGGGCTTGTCGGATAACAGGCTCTGGATGTTACTTTTGTGGCCAACATAGTCATTTGAGTAAGGATTTCCCGAAGAAGGGCTTGATATGTTTCCACTGCAACCAGACTGGCCATAAAAATGTTAACTGTCCGAGGTTGCGGGGAGGGGGAGGAGCAGTGGCGGCGCCCGCACCCGCCACGATGAGGATTACTGATGGCCGCCCTGCTAAGGCGGATGCTCCAACGGTGAAGAGCCGCACATTTTAGCTGACTACCGAGGAGGATCGGGCAACGCCAGACGTTGTGGCTGGTATGTATTTATTCTTCTCTGCTCTATGTTTATCTATATTGCTAATGTGTACGTTGTGCTTGTATAGGGATCTTTCTGGTCAATGGTATGTCGGCTCTTAATATGTTTGATTTGGGTGCTACACGATCGTTCGTGTCTTTTGTGCTTAGCAAGAAGTTCCGGGACGCGCCGAGAACTTTGGTTCCCCGCTCGAGGTAGAGATTGCAGATGACCGCACTATGAGTGTGTATCTGGACTGTGTCCTGAATTTTCTTGGCGAGAGGTTTCACGTTGATCTAGTCCCGATACCATTGCGGGGGTTAAAGGTGATTATCGGGATGGACTGGTTGGGGGCCAATGGGGCCATGATTGATTGTGAACAACAGTTGGTGAGGGTTCGAACCCCAAGTGTGTGAGAACTGGTTATACATGGTGAGAGGGCCTCGCAGGGGCCAACTCTCCGTTCGGCTGTGAGGGCTAGGAGATTTCTGCAACATGGATGTACAGGATTTCTTGCTTATGTCTCAGATACGAGGGTTGAGACCACGACGAATGTGGGCAGTGTGTCGGTTGCACAGGAATTTTAGGATGTCTTTCCCAAAGAAGTTACTAGAAGTGCCTCTGGAGAGGCAGGTGGAGTTTCACATTGATTTGGTGACGGGTGTCGCTCTGATAGTGAAGTCACCATACCGGTTGGCACCGCCCGAGATACAGAAGTTATCTACGCAAGTTCAGGAGTTGCTAGACCGAGGGTTCATCCTTCCGAGCAGTTCCCCATGGGGAGCACCAATCCTGTTCGTGAAGCAGAAGGATGGATCATACAGGGTGTGTATTGATTACCGAGAGCTAAACGAACTAACAGTGAAGAACCGTTATCCGTTGCTTAGGGTAGATGATTTGTTCGATAGGGTGCGTCTTGGTTTTCCAAGATTGATCTTTGGTCAAGGTACCATTAGATGAGGATTCGGGATGAGGATATACCGAAGACAACTTTATGGACTTGGTATGGGCATTATGAGTTTGTGGTGATGCCGTTTGGGCTTACCAATGCCCCAGAAGTGTTCATGGATCTCATGAACAGGGTGTGTAGACCGACGCTGGATCCGTCGGTGATCGTTTTATTGATGATATCCTGGTCTATTCTAAGACCAGGGAGCAGCATGAGCAACATCTGAGAGAGGTATTGGAGACCCTAAGGGTGGAGAGTGTAACATCTCGTTCGTTAAATAAATAAATAGATAAAATTAAGACGAAAATGCATTTTTGGTCCCTGTAGTTATCCAAAAATTATGGATAAGGTCCAAAATGTTTTCAAGTTGCATGGTTGGTCCAAAACATGAAACTTCTTGTGGTTTTGGTCCTTGGACTTAACTCCCGTCTATTTCCTTCCGTTTAGTGTAACACGTACCCTCCATGTGAGGGTAACTTCGTCTTTTCATCTGTATTGCACATTACCGTCAATTGAAAGCTCTATAGGCTATTTGTGTATAACATCCCTAATTATCAGTTGGCTACTCCTATTCCTTCACCCACCATTGACGACGTGAAGATAAAAAAACCCTAATCACAAACCTGTTTCCTAATCGAGCTTCAATTTGTTGTTGAAATTTCGCAAATGGTTCTCACAATGTGGTCCATCAGAGCACACGGTGAAGAAATTCCCAACCAAATTTATGGTAAGATGCTCTGTATTTGATCATGTTCTTACACTTTTGAAATCTAAAAATCTTTCTTTTTGTTTTGATTTTTAAGATGGACATCCCACCATGTTCAATATTGAACTTCATCATGGTGGGAAGTTCACAAAGTTTCCAGGCATCAAGTATATTGAAGGGGTTGTAGCATACATTGATGTGGTCGATATAGAAGAATTCTCGGTACACGAACTAGACTCCATCATGTTAGATTTAGGGTATGTTGTTCCACCTGTCATCTACTACCATTTCCATTTGCCTAATGAGGGTTTGGATTTTTGAATAAAAGCTCTAGGTAATGATGATGATGTACGTAACCTATCAAAATATATGAGTGAGAACAAACTGATATGAAACATCCCAAAAATACGACCTAAAATTTTTTGTTTTAATATTACTAAAAATCGCAACGTCAACTATTTGATAATAAAACCATGAATCGTATGCCTCAAAATGCCATAATAAATGTATCAATTCAAAACTGAAGTTAATATCATGTCGAAATATCTAAATAAAACTCCCAGGAATAAACTGTAACTGTGGTGTGTGCCATGCCATCAATCCGAGCCCTTCCCCTTGCTTGCGGAAGTACCTGAAACCAAAACTGAAACCGTAAGCACAAAGCTTAGTGAGCTCCCCCAAACTACCACATATCGTACAATTACATATAAAGCACATACTGGGCCTTGCCCACTGCATCAGACCAATGTCCGGACTAACCGGGGCCTTGCCCCCGGCATCAGACCGAAGTTCGGAAACTGCATCAGGCCGAAGCCCGGACTAATTAGGGCCTTGCCCCCCTGCATCGGACCGAAGTCTGTCTAACTACATCAGACCGAAGTCCGGACTAACTGGGGCCTTGCCCCCTGCATCGGACCAAAGTCCGGCTAACTGCATCGGACCAAAGTCTGGACTAACTGGCTGAACATGGCATAACATAATCATAACTACTAGCATAAACACATATACTGCATACTGCATCGGACCGAAGTCCAAAACACATAACAAAAAAACATGCTTGAATCACAAAGACATCAAGCACACTGAACTACTGCATTGGACTGAAGTCCGAAAACTACTGCTAACTAGACGGGTCGACATTGTGGCCGTAGACCCGTTCCTACTGGAAGGAAAACTCTCCTGAACTGTTGAACTCGGCTGATAACCCTCCGGCTGCTAACCGACAACTCTCCGAAATGCTGCTCCTCTAGCTCCCTGAGCAGCCAATACCAATAACAACACTTAGACTGAACTGTCTTCTCAGGGTCAATTAAGTCAAATTTAGTCAAAGTCCTGGTCAAAGTCAACCTTCCTGATTGACCCTACTCACCGAGTTAACCCACCGACTCGTCGAGTTCTTATACTCAGAAAAATCTTATAACACGACTTAACTCGCCGAGTCACCCCAGGACTCGTCGAGTTGAACGATCTCTGAATTCCATCTTGACCAACTCACTGAGTCACCAACCGACTCACAGATTCGAAGCTTAACCAAAAGAGGTTGGGGTTCTGCGACCTGAATCGTCGAGTCCAAGAACAGACTTGCCGAGTCCAAGGCAATCTTCAACAGACTCGCCGAGTTGTTCTTCCAACTCATCAAGTCCATGCACATGTTCATACAACTCGTCGAGTACACCCATGTGACTCGATGATTCTCTCCAATTCTCAATCCATTCAGAGGCTTTTCGAGCCATGCAGCGGCTCCAAACCATAGATCCACTCCTCTACAATCTAATCCTCACATAATGTTGCAAACTTTACGTGAAACCAAAGAGATATAGGCCCAAAACACACTATGGCTGGGGTTAAGGACTAAGGGGCTTCACCAACAACTCTTAAACAGATACTTTATCACATTATGGACCATCACAAGCCTAGATCTGAACTTCCAAACCTAAAATAGATCTCAAACAAATTAAAGAATTCCCAAAACAACCACCAAGGATGAACCAAAAAGGAAATAGCTCAAGATAAGGGCTCCTTACCTCAAAGATGTGCCCAAAACTGATGTAGATCCCAGATCCATACAACACCGTTGAAGCTAGCTTCCAATTTCTCAAGCTTCTTCCACCAATTTCCTTTTCCAAGCCCCAATCTCCTCAATAATGAAGCCTCACACGGATTTAGGGTTTTTCTGGAACTCTCTGGGGGATTAGGAGGTTGTGAGAGGGACATAATGTCACACCCCAAAACCAAGAACGACGGAAACGTTCTGGGGCGGAGGACGTCATGTATAGTATCACAACACAGTAAATGTAAATAAGCAAACAACATCATCCATTGCATTAAATATATAATTTTAATACAAGTGTGTTCTGTACAGTTATAGACACCAAAAATAATGAAACACAAAATAATATGAGGTGAGTCTTGAATGCACTCCATCTTCTCAAAAGCTGGCCTCGGTACCTGTCTACTGATGACCTGAGAATACAAGTTATTTTGAAAGAGTTTATCAGCATAAAGCTGGTGAGTTCATAAGTATTTTAGTGTCAATGTTTCTTGTCAAAACGTTTGAACCTGTCTCAATGTATAAGTTGTAAAAATGTAAGTAAATGTTTGAAAGTGTTTGTAAAAGTTTGAATCACTCAGAAAATCCTATATTTTCTATAAAAGTAACCTTCTACCAAGGCTAGACTGTTTTGTAAACTTTTCAGTTGTAAAAGTGTGTGATTACCCAAATATAACTATCATTTGTTAAAATATAGTTTGTACATTAATGCTTAAGTGAGGTTATCACTAAAATATGTAATGGGTAAATCATTGTAGTACTGTAGCTTTATATAATAAGACTACTGCTGTACTAAATACTACTACCTTAAACCGGATTTATATTAAGGTATATTGTGATAAATTGCACCATGCTATTGACTGATAATCAACGACATAATGAATGGTCGTAATAAAGAAATGACGTTTGGCACCCGCAGACCTGCAGGTCCGGATGTAGCTAGCAGCAAGGTGTATGATAGTCAATCCAGTATAGATCTATACGCAAACTCACGCTCTCCCTCCAAGAGAATTCTGGCTACAACTCGGGCCATGACATTTAAGGCATGCCCGATACAGTGGATCACAATTATTACGTATTTATGTATATGTATTGTTTCTCGTATATCTGTATATGTATTGTTTCTCGTATATCTGTATATGTATTGTTTCTCGTATATCTGTATATGTATTGTTTCTAGTATATATGTATATGTACTGTTTCTAGTATATCTGTATATGTATTGTTTCTAGTATATCTGTATATGTATTGGTTCTAGTATATCTGTATATGTATGATCCTGCATTACCCCGATGGTAACCAGCTAATGATGTACTGATGAGTATGAATATGGAAGTACTTTTATGTCTATACATGTATATATGATATATAAGTAATATGGAAACGACCTTCGGATGGTCACCCGAAATCCCACCAGACCACATCCAAATCGAGGAAAAGGAAATAGGGCGGATGGCCTTCCTAAGCCCTTTGAACATTATTTATATATCTATACATATATGGGCATGCAATTGGATATATAAAAGCATAAATAAGTTTTCGTAAAACATTTGAAGCATAATATAATTTCAAGAGAAGATCGACTTGATGTCGATCTATAAAACATTTTGAAAGCATAAGTTGATAAAACAGTTTAAGTATAAGAAGCATTTGTTGAATCACAGTCTATAAATAAGTTTGGATAGTAAAACAGTTTGTAAAACATTTCAAAGTGAAGTAGTTTGAAAAACAGTTTGAACAGTGGTAAAAAAATCGTTGTTTTCCTAGTTATTAATCACATGTGATTAAATGCAATCACATGTGATTGAAGCAATAACTATAAGTATTTGACTTGTATTCCCCCTCATAAAGTATTTAAAACACTTAAAATCATTTCAAAGGTTGATTCAAGGGGTATGAACTCACTTGTGGTGAGTCGTTTGAATTGCAGTGTCGGCTACCGTGCTAGGTGGCAAACGGAGACTGGTTTACACGCACGATCCTAGTTATCATATAATAAGCATATATATAACTAATTAGACATATAATAACTTAAATAAATAAGTTAAGACACTTAGAAAACATTTAAACACTTTTATGAGTGTTTAAGGTTCAAATGGTTGCATCTAAGTTGCTACGGGACAAGGCAAAAGGGTTTGAAACATCAAATGGCCTTGTATAGGAGTTCACCATCCAACAAACCCCACACCTTGGAGTTTACGGCCGTAAACTCATAGGTTTATGGCCGTGAACTCCTCAAAGGGTGGTTTTGGGTGTTTTGTGGTGCTATCTTGATCCTAGAACACTCCTAGCTTTATTGGAATAACACATGAAGTAGTTTAAGGCTCTAGAACACTCCATATGGGAGTTTACGGCCTAAAGTCATTCACCCTAGAGTTTACGGCCGTAAACTCTTGGATTTTAATTGTTTTGAGGCACTTAAACATCAAGGATGGCTTCCATGAATTTATCTAAGGCTAATGGGGACAAGAGGCACACTTTTATGCCTTCACTTGGAGTTTACGACCCAAGATATGTTCCTTGGCCGTAAACTCCTTTCAAGGAGTGATTTTTATGTGTTCTACTCTTCATTCTAGTCCCAAGTATTCAAGGTAAATTGTCTTAAGGCTTAAGGTGTGCTTGGAATGATTTTTACCCTACAAAAAGGGGTTTACGGCCCAAGAGGAGTTCTTGGCCGTAAACTCCTACTATCTTGTGATTTTGATGAGCTTTTGATGTTCTAAATAAGCACAAGTACTAGTAGTCAAAGTCCTTAAGCATTTGGGGAAGTTTTGGGGCACTTTAAGCCCTTGAAAAGGGGTTTACGGCCCAAGGGAGTTCCTTGGCCGTAAACTCCAAGAACTTGTGTTTCTTGGTTGCTTTTTGATCCATAAAGGTCATACCCTAACTCCTAAACAAGTTGTCTAACAAGAAATCGGGACTAGGAAGCCATAATGTTCCATTTTGGAGTTTACTCCCCAAGAACGTTCTTGGGCGGTAAACTCCCGGATCTTGTAATCTAAGCATGTTATTGATGTTAATAAGCATCTAACAAGTATTGAATCACATATAGAAAAGTAGACTCACAATCTGGGATGAAAACCCGAAGATCCGTCAGAGAGAATATGACTTTTCTCTATTTGGAATTGTGAATAATGAATTAATTTAATTCAGAAAACTATTTATAGTCCTGGAATATTTTGGCAGAAAATATTTTTATTCCTGATATTGGACTATAACATTATGAAACTTGAAATGCCCAAGTTTCACAAAACCAGGAGTATCCACTCTCCTGATATCATCTAAAACCTAAACCCTAATGTACACAAACTTGTTCGGAAAAGCTTGAAAATCACTGAAACTGAACTAGCTTCTATTGAATAGATGATGTTCGTACAATGGAAATTTCGGGTTGTCACACATAAAGTCCTTTAAATAGGGTGCAAACCCTATGATTAGGGTTTTCTCATTCCAGCACTGTGACAACCGTCAAATTCCAGTCAAGTCAAAGTCAACTAAAGTCAACAAGTCAAACCGATCGACTCAATTAACCTTTGTATATTAGGGCTTACGTTAGGTAATTGCTATACAACTCGCTATGCTAATGAGAAAACAATGTTGCATACTCATCGGGAGTATGTAAGGTCCTTGAACATGGCTTAACGGGGCTTACGAACCTTGCGTTGAGGAGCCAAACACTCATAAATGTCACACACGAAACCTCTCTCAATCATTTTCACTCTATCTCTCTTTATCTCAAATCTCTCCTAAATCTCTCCAAGAATGTGAAATCTCTCCCAAATCTCTCTTTGTATGAGAAACCTCTCCGAGTATGTCAAATCTCTTCCAAATCTCTCCAAGAATGTGGAATCTCTCCCAAATCTCTCTTTGTATGAGAAACCTCTCCAAGTATGTCAAATCTCTCCCAAATCTCTCCAAGAATGTGGAATCTCTCCCAAATCTCTCTCCGTATGAGAAATTTCTCCAAGTATGTCAAATCTCTCCCAAATCTCTACAAGAATGTCGAATCTCTCCCAAATCTCTCTCTGTATGAGAAATCTCTCCAAGTATGTCAAATCTCTCCCAAATCTCTCCAAGAATGTGAAATCTCTCCCAAATCTCTCTTCGTGTTAGAAATCTCTCAAAGTATGTCAAATCTCTCCCAAATCTCTCCAAGAATGTGAAATCTCTCCCAAATCTCTCTTTGTATGAGAAACCTCTCCAAGTATGTCAAATCTCTCCCAAATCTCTCCAAGAATGTGAAATCTCTCCCAAGTTTCTCTCAAAAGTTCCTTAAAGTTTTTGTAGTCTTTCGGGCCATCCCGACCCTTAACCAGGTCAAAAACCGCTTAAAACGGGGCAAAAACAGATAAAAAAAGAATTAAGGACCCGAAATCCCTCTTAAGGAGCCGAACCCTCTTAAGGACCCGAAACCCCTCTTAGGAACCGAACTTGTCAGAAGCGAACTTGTCAGAAGCGAAGGCACATCTCGGACCGAACCCTCTTGGACCGAACCTCGCACAAGGAACCGAAGATACCTTCGGTCCATTTCGCCTCCTACCCCTTTCGCTCCATTTCGCCTTCGGCCCAACAGCAGAAGGGACCGAACCTCGGCCTAGGACCGAGAGGCCTCGCAGGGAGCTCTTTTTCACCCGGTTTTCGACTAGTTTTGCGTTTTAGGCCCGTTTTTAATTGTTTTAACGCGATATTTTCACCCAAAAACTTTATTTTAACATATAAGGCCCCATATTTAATAATTAATCACGTTTTTGGGGATAAGCCTTATCCAAGAAGAGTGGGTGAAGTACAAGAGGTGGAGTGTTGACTTTTCCTTAGTTTATGACACAAGCAACCACCACACCCACTCCATGACTAATCGACACTCCTCCCCACCATCCCTAGTCACTTCCTTATACCCTTCCATCAATCATCAGCCATTTCCCACGTTCTTAGAGATGGAACATCCATCCTCTCTCCTCACACTTCATTCATTCTCTCATTTTCCACCAAAAGATCAAACACTTTTCTCTCTATTTCGAGACTCCAAGGCTGATCATCAAGCTTTATATACTCTTGGTAAGTATAATTCATCCTACTTGTGATTATTACACTTCATTCTACTCAAATCATTGATTGCTTACACAAACTCCATCACTTTGATGTTAGATTCTCGAAAATCTTCAAGGCATCTTCAAGTGTTCTTGAGTGGAACACTTCCTTTCTCCAACATTCATCTACTGAAATCACATAAGGTGAGTTCATACCCCTATATTTTCATGTTCTCTTAAGTTTTTAGGGGGTGGGGGGGGGGGGGGGGGGGGGAATACAAGTTAAAACACCAAGAACATAACTAAACTTTTCTAACAGCTTTCAACAGAAAAGTTGGACTCCATTCACGGATTGTTTTGGACAACTTAAAAATTTTAATTTTCAAAACTGTATTAGGTGCAAATAGTTCAAGTTCTTAGCTTTAAAATGACTACTTGCACATCTCCATATGATTTTTCTATAATTTATGGTGATTTTTACAAAACTGCCTATCATTTCAAACATTAATCCGGACCAGTCTGTGATTAGGGACTTTTTCACACAAGTTGAAGGTCATTAAAATTCATAATAAAAAATATGAACAAACTAGACTCATTTCCCAAACTCTCAGAGTTTACGGATTCTGATTTGGACCTTTGATGATTTTTCTATAAATTTTCTAAGAACAGTAAATGAAAATATTAACAACAGAAAAATGCTATCAAGTTCATTTCACCTTGTAACATGTTGAGCAAGGTGTATATCTTTATGTGAAAATATGTTCTTACAAATAGATGACATTTTGACTTAGTATATAGTCATACATCAGAAAACAAATGGATTTTTACCTACAAAAGTATGGTAATCAATTAGTTGTTATAATGCATGTTGCTTCACTTTAGTAAAAAGTACATATACATATCGGTAAACATAAGGGTTTTTACCTTCACAAATACAGTAGTTAACCATAATAAACAAAGTTATAACTATTACATTTAAACGTTTTGATAAACTATAATAGGTATGGTTTATGTTTCGATTAACACATCAAACACATTTCGGAAGGTTTTATTCCCACAGAAAAAGGTTTTACACTCACGCACACCACACGTAAACTTGTTAACTTAAATTGTGAGACATTCTCTTCCCGTACGTCCGAGTGCGGGATCCAAATTCCTAGTAGTTATAACCAGAGTCTCTTGTAGGGAGAACGTGATAGTTGTGTATAGATCTATATTGGGTTAGACACCCCACACCTGAGCTGCATGCAATAGCTAGACCGCTAGGTCTGTGGTGACAAATGTCATATCAGTTTCGCGACGCCTGAGAAACGTCATGGCAGGTTCATTCAGTCATAGTATGGTTATAGCGACTCACATAGAAAGTTAACAACTCATAAAGTTTACGGAAATTTTTATAATCAAAAGGGATTTTATGTCAATTTAAAATCACTTTCTATCTCAATAAGTACGGATATTACTGTACACTTTCGGTCTTGGTATTTAAGACTACACGTCATTCATTACGGGATTTTCCCTCAAATCAAAAAGGGTTTTATGCCGATTTAAAACCACAGTTATATCATTAAGTATGGAAAATACTTGTTTATTCTTGGTCCTGGGATTTAGGATCACATAACTTTTAAAAGGAAAATATTGGATTTTACTTGGTGACACACAACACATTACAAAGAACGGTTTCCAAAATCCTTATCTCAAAAACTTATGAACTCACCAACCTTTGTGTTGACACTTTTTCAAACAACTTGTATTCTTAGGAAATCAGTGAAACAGGAAAACCAACAACATTTTGAGGATGGGACGTTGAATCGTCAAACAGTTCATTTTGTAATCATAATGTAATTGATTTGAAACATGTAAACATATACATTGGTGTAACTTTTTCAATTATATTTATGATGTTTGTATTTACTTTGAGCACTATTATACTCGTTGTTGTGATACTATACATGAAGTCGTCCACCCCCGAACGTTTCCGCCATCCTTGGTTTGGGGGTGTGACAAGCAACAACTCGTCGAGTCCAGCTTTCGACTCGGTGAGTTGGTCACTTAATTTGCGATCCAAACCCGCTCCGACTCGGCGAGTAAGTATTCCTACTCGTTGAGTCCCTTCTTCAATTTACACTTTAAGCCCGTAACTTAGACTTCTGAAATTTGGGATGTTACAACTCTCCTCCACTTAAATTAGGCTTCGTCCTCGAAGCCTACTACAGGATACGCTTCCGAACTAACCACTTGCACTGCAAACTCCGAATTCCCAAATAACTCACGTCCTTCCAAACCCTACCACTGCACCCCTTTTTAAAATAACTTCTTCTCTCGTGGCAGCCTTGCCAAAACTCCATGCCGACCACTGGCCTCGTTGTCATCACATAACAACCAAGTATCACCCGAGGATACTGTCCCTTTCCTGACAGGAACACACTTTCATGACTTGCAAAAGTTATATACCACAATAATTCACTGGGTTCTCTCCCGGTGCCAAACGATCCTCCTTTTTTCCATATCTGCCGATAACCCGAGCAACTCGCAAGGTTGGAACTTATTCTGTCCTCCTCATGAATCCATTCCTTTCATGCTAACTACCCCAGGTTCTCACTAGAACAACAAAATTCATAGATCCACTTATCCCTATGATTCACTTATACTTGGCCATAACTCAGATAATCGTGCTATGAGTGACTTGCCACTCCACAAGCTATCCATGAAAATCCAAAATACCATTACCGCTAGAGACCCAAGACTGTCCGAAAACACTGAACTGCCTGGAACACTGACTGCCTGAATCACTGACTGCCTGAAACACTGAACTGCCTGATCACTGACTGCCTGAACACTGACTGCCTGAAACACTGAACTACCTGATCACTGACTACTTGAAACACTGACTGCCTGAAACACTGAATTGCCTGGAATACTGACTGCCTGATACACTGAACTGCCTGATCACTGAACGCCTGAACACTGACTGCCTGAAACACTGAATTGCCTGATCACTGACTGCTTGAAACACCGACTGCCTGAAACACTAAACTGCCTGGAATACTGACTGCCTGAATCACTGGCTGCCTAAACACTGAACTGCCTGAAACACTAAACTGCCTGATCACTGACTGCCTGAACACCGACTGCCTGAACACTGACTGCCTGAAACACTAAACTGCCTGAAACAGCATGCTGCTACAGGGATGCTTTCCAACATCTCTCGAGACCTTCCTGGTCTCACTTCCTTCGTCAGTCATCTGAAAAATCGGGTTCCAACTCGGCTGCGGGGCCAAAGGACTCCCTATTTAGCCGCCTCACATGAATATTGAATAAAATTCTTCTCTAGAACTAGTTGCCACTAGTTATCATGTCACTGAGACTCTAACAACCTCCTGATTCCCCTCCCTGATGGATCCCTGGGATCCATAAGAATCGGGCTCTAGACGAGCCCCAAACTGTCCCGACCCTAAAGGCCTTAAGTTGACTGTCTAAAAGCTCCACGATGGCCTCCCTGACTGAACCAAATAACAAGAGTCTGATCAATGATGTTGTGCATAATTTTTGCGGAAATAAAATCTATCATCTGATCGTCAAGCTGCCTGACTCCAGAGCTCGAGCCAGATCCCTCCCCGGCACCTGGACTGCCAACTGATATCTCACGCAATGTCACCATGCTGAAAACATATCACATTAACTATCAGAATACTCATCACTGCTGAGGGATCTATACACACTCTACAAGTTCCCTGGTTTTGTCTTGACCCCTCTTGAATCGAGTATAGATCCTCTGCTTTCAGTAATATGGGCCCATACTACCTTCCACATCTATCTGTACTATCCTCAAGAACTACCTCGACTCCACCAAGTCCCTTCTACTACTACTGATCTCTGCTACTCTCATCCTTGGTTCGCACTAGGGAAATATCTGACTCTACCCAAACCAGTCCTTAGCTACTGCAGGTCTCCTTGTAATGCCAATTAGCCATCACCTGAATACCATCACATGTAGCGAGGCTCGGATAATCCTTCGAGTAAGGGACTCATCCCTACAACGTTTAGACTCAAACGAGAGCTGCACAATAGGGTCAAATCCAATACTCTAAGATTATTCAACCCTGATTACATGTGACTTTTCGTATTCACCTAATGGCTAACTCCCATCACTCGGAGTCCCACAAAGCACAAAGCAAGCAGCATTCAGACATAGGAAACTACTCAAGCAATTCTATCCTCATATCAAGAAACTGTACTAGCATACAATGCTAAGCTCATACGATCAGGCATAACCTAAACAGGCTATCCTACTACTGTCTACTCAATACTAGCATGCAATTCTCATAAAAATGAAACACATATATAGCAGGCACATAAGGCATCGTCCCTAGATCCTCATTCCTATTCTAGCATGCTGTTCTACTGAAACTGAAACTGATAATCATAACATAAACTTGTATGGGTAATTTGGGAGTACTTACTTGAGCTCGGCTGATCGCATGCACCACACCCTTTTGTCTTTTTAAGAAAACTCTTTTTCTTTCTAAATTCTTTTTCAAAAATTCTTTTCGAAAACGTTTCTCTCTTGAAAATCTTTTACCATTTCCTCAGTTTGAGTTCAGACACACTCGAAAGCGTGCCTAAATCCCTCAAACCAAGGCTTTGATACCAACTTGAAACATCCAAAAAATACGACCCAAAATTTTTTGTTTTAATATTAATAAAAAACACAACGTCAACTATTTGATAATAAAACCATGAACCGTATGTCTCAAAATGCCATAATAAATGTATCAATTTAAAACTGAAGTTAATATCACATCGAAATATCTAAATAAAACTCCCAGGAATAAACTGCAACTGTGGTGTGTGCCATGTCATCAATCCGAGCCCTTACCCTTGCTTGCGGAAGTACCTGAAACCAAAACTGAAACTGTAAGCACAAAGCTTAGTGAGCTCCCCCAAATTACCACATATCATACAATTACATATAAAGCACATACTGGGACTTGCCCATTGCATCAGACCAATGTTCGGACTAACCGGGGCCTTGCCCCCTGCATCAGACCGAAGTCTGGAAACTGCATCGGGCCGAAGCCCGGACTAACTAGGGCCTTGCCCCCTGCATCGGACATAAGTCCAAACTAACTGGGGCCTTGCCCCCTGCATCGGACCGAAGTCCGGCTAACTGCATCGAACCGAAGTCCGAACTAACTGGCTGAACATGGTATAGCATAATCATAACTACTAAAATAAACACATATACTGCATACTGCATCGGACCGAAGTCCGAAACACATAACACAAAAACATGCTTGAATCACAAAGACATCAAGCACACTGAACTACTGCATTGGACCGAAGTCCGGAAACTACTGCTAGCTAGACGGGTCGGCATTGTGGTAGTAGACCCGTTCCTACTGGAAGGAAAACTCACCTGAACTGCTGAACTCGGCCGATAACCCTCCGGCTGCTAACCGACAACTCTCTGAAATGCTGCTCCTCTAGCTCCCTGAGCAACCAATACCAATAACAACACTTAGACTAAACTGTCTTCCTAGGGTCAATTAAGTCAAAGTCCTGGTCAAAGTCAACCCGCCGACTCGTCGAGTTCTTATACTCAGAAAACTCCTATAACACGACTCAACTCGCCGAGTCACCCCAGGACTCGTCGAGTTGAACGATCTCTGAATTCCGTCTTGACCAACTCACTGAGTCGCCAACCGACTCACAGATTCGAAGCTTAACCAAAAGAGGTTGGGGTTCTGCGACTTGACTCGTCGAGTCCAAGAACAGATTCGTCGAGTCCAAGGCAATCTTCAACAGACTCGCCGAGTTGTTCTTCCAACTCATTGAGTCCATGCACATGTTCATACAACTCGTCGAGTACACCCATGTGACTCGCCGAGTCTCTCTAGTTCTCAATCCATTCAGAGGCTTTTCGAGCCATGCAACGGCTCCAAACCATAGATCCACCCCTATACAATCTAACCCTCACATAAAGTTGCAAACTTTACGTGAAACCAATGAGATATAGGCCCAAAACACACTATGGCTAGGGTTAAGGACTAAGGGGCTTCACCAACAACTCTTAAACAGATACTTTATCACGTTATGGACCATCATAAGCCTAGATCTGAACTTCCAAACCGGAAATAGATCTCAAACAAGTTAAAGAATTCCCAAAACAACCACCAAGGATGAACCAAAAAGGAAATAGCTCAAGATAAGGGCTCCTTACCTCAAAGATGTGCCCAAAACTGATGTAGATCCCAAATCTATACAAGCCCCTTGAAGCTATCTTCCAATTTCTCAATCTCCTTCCACCAATTTCCTCTTCCAAGCCTCAATCTCCTCAATAATGAAGCCACACACAGATTTTGGGTTTTTCTGGAACTCCCTGGGGGATTAGGAGGCTGTGAGAGGGACATAAAGTCCTTTAAATAGGGTGTAAACCCTAAGATTAGGGTTTTCTCATTCCAGCACCAACTCGTCGAGTCTAGATTTCGAATCGGCGAGTTGGTCACTTAATTCGCGATCCAACCCCACTCCGACTCAGCGAGTAAGTATTCCTACTCGTCGAGTCCCTTATTAAATTTACACTTTAAGCCCGTAACTCAGACTTATGAAATTTGGGATGTTACATGATAAAAGTGTACATAGAGCATGGAGAAACAACATTAGTTACCTATTTCATGTCCCCAAATTGTCCTAGAAGGGTTATAATAAAAGAGATAGAAGATAAGGAACCATCTCAACCCATATCCCCTACTGTTGATCCTCACTTGGTGGAATCTGAAGTTTGTAAGGGTAAAGTTGGGTTGTCCTTGGCAAGGTATGGGTCTTTCACACTTGAGTTAAGTAGGGGCAAAGGTTGGAAACCTACCCAAGGTAGCTCATCATGTAGTAAAAATCTTTGCTTGGATTGGGTAGACAAAGGAGAAATAGGTGTTGTTGAAGGTGATCAGGTTAACCTTGTGACTGCCACTGCTGATTTAGAAATGGTTGAAAAATTAGTGAATGAAGGTGTAGAGGAGGGGCAACCTATTGCAAATAAGGGTGTAGAAGAGGGGTATACTGCCATGAATAAGCAACACCAATCAAATGAAGTCCCTTTTGAAAACAACTATAGTGTAGAAGAGGAAATGTTGGAAGATTTTTACCCTTTCTATGGGGTTGAATTTAATGAAAGTATTCCAAAAAAATCATCCAACATAGATGCTGTAGATGCAAGTAGTGATGATGATTCAGAGAGCAGTGAAGATAGTGACTTTATGGTTGATGAAGATAACCTAGTTCCGGATATTGAAGTAGACATGGAGAATTTTCACATAAGTATAGACACGGATGCAGAGTACATAGGGAGTGAGTATATGTTTCATGAGTGTAATGATGTTCAAGAGGAAGTAGAGGATATAGAGGTTCTTAACAATGATGAATGGGATTCTCTAGGTGAAGATTCAGACAATGATAGGAAAAGAAGGGAAATCATCAAACAGTTAGGCAAGGAGAGAGTGTGTTCTCATGGTGAAGTGCACAAGGTGGCCTTCCATGTAGGACATAAATATAACTCAAAAAAAGAACTAAAGGAAAAAATTGATATGCATGGATTGTGACTAGAAGAAATATTCGTTTTACAAAAAATGATAAACATAGGTTGACATCTGTTTGTAAGGGAACTGTGGTAATTAATGCAAGTGGGGTTGGTGGACCTACCATCAAAAGGTAAAGGGCAAAGAAGTAATTAAAGAAAACGCCAATTATACTTGGAGACTCCACGCATCTAGGGTAAATGATAATGCGTACTAGTTTGTAAAGACATATAATCGCAATCACATTTGCCTTCAGTCTCGAAAAATCAAATCTTGCACTGCCACCTTTATTTCATAACATATTATGGATCAGATTGAATCAAATCCTGGAGTGCCAATTCGTGTAATTCAATAGGAGCTACAAAGGAAGTATGAGGTTAGTATTTCGGGTGCCAAAGTTTTTAAGGCTAAAGCTCTCGCAACAAAAATGGTGGTTGGAGACTATACTAAACAGTATGCAGTTTTAAGAGATTATGTGTTAGAGTTACAAGCAACAAATGTGGATACAACTGTAAAAATTCAAGTGGAGTCTGAGCCTAACTGTAGCAACTCAACTAGGCAGTTCAAAAGGATATACGTGTGCTTAGGAGATTTAAAGAAAGGGTTTAAGATTGGGATGGGAGATTTTCTGGGTTTGGATGGTGCCTTCATGAAAGGACCATTCCCAGGTCAGATTCTTACAGCTGTTGGGGTTGATTCCAACAATGGAATATATCCCCTGGCATATGTAATTGTAGAGAATGAGAAAACTGATAGCTAGAAATGGTTTTTGGAATGTCTTGGAGATGACTTGGACATGCATGCTAGCTCAAACTTCACATTTATCAGTGACAGACAGAAGGTACTTTTGCGGTTAACATATTTTACTAGATAACTAACTTGTACTTACATACTAATTTTGTTATTTACTTCATGTAAACAGGGTATCATACCTGCTATTGCACACATATTTCCTTGTGCTTAACATAAATATTGTCTAAGGCATATCTATGAGATTATGAGAAAAGTATGGAGGACTATGGAGTACAAGGAACATTTGTGGAATTGTGCTAAAGCCACAACCATCCTAGAGTTTGAAACACTGATGAAAGAGTTCAGATCCTATGACATGGAAATGTATGAATGGCTTATGAAAATCCCTCCCCATCATTGGGCTAGAAGCCATTTCTTAGGTAATTACTTATTTGTATAATTTTATATATTTACATTATTTCCCATTGATTTTACGTACCAACATGTACTATATAATAACAGGTAGGGCAATGTTAGATATGTTGTTAAGTAATTTGTGTGAAGTTTTCAACTGTAAGCTCGTAAATGGGAGGGATAATCCAATAATAACCTGTTTGGAGTTCATAAGGGAATATCTTATGATAAGCATAAATTGAACCTTTCTTATTATCAAACGAATATCTAAATCCTTGTCTAAACAAACCATGAAATGAAATGATGTTTCTTGCCATATCTGGCGAATAGCAACAATTATTCAAATCTAAACCTAATCCATTACTAAGCGCTAAAGAATACACTCCAATCTTGGTGACAGGCGACGATATTCTGTTCCCCATGATTAGATTTATTCTTCAACGCTCCACATCCTTATCTCTTCTTAGTCCCTGCAAATCAAAACATATTTGAAAACCACATCCTGTATCAAGAACCCAAGAAATAGCATGTGATGAATCATTAGATTTAATTGTGTAAATACCTACGAAAGACAGCTTGATCTTCCCATCCTTGATGGCTTGCAGATATTCCGGGCAACTTCTTTTCCAATGCCTTATTTTGTGGCAGTGGTGGCACTCTGCCTCCTTCGGATTAGAGTTGGGCTTAGCAGAACCAACCTTGGTCCCACTAGAAGCGGTACCATCTTGGGATTTACCCTTGTGGTTGCTCTTGGAGGGAGCCTTCCTCTTCTTGCCCCTCCCTTGCCCTACGGCCAAAACAGGAGCAGTGGTTGGAGTGAGAGTTGATGCGACAGACTTGTCTTTGAGATTGCTCTCAGTAATCCTTGGAGCTTGCTCAAGGTGACTTCTTCTTTATTCATAGACAGGTCATGCAGAACTGGTTGTAGCAGGGAGGCAAGGAGTGAAGGATAATGTCAATTTCCAGGTCTTCATCAAAGTTAACATTCAACTTTAGCAGACGATTGACATATCTCTGCATCTTTTGCAGATGAGCGGTAAGGGACTCTCCACTGCCCATTTGGCAGTGATCATCGAAGTGATGATCTCATATCTCTCTTGCCTCGCACTTTGATGGTAATGGTCCACCAAGTCTTGATGCATCTCATAGGGATAGTAGTCCTCATAGGACTTTTGAAGTTCAGCAGTCATGGTCTCTAGCATGATGCAATGGACTTTCATAGCATCACGCTCATGGGCCTCAAAGGCAGTGATCTCTTCGAGGGTAGCAGTGTTGATGTTCACCTCCTTCAGCTCCTTATCGAGGACATACTCTTTGTCCTCGTAACAAGTGACCATTCGGATGTTGCGGATCCAATCATCGAAATTGGACCCGTCGAATATCACTCTCCCACACAAATTCATGAGTGAGAACGAGCTGGAGGAGTTCGAGCCAGAAGCATTGTTGTGGTTTGAGTTCGATTTCTGAAAAAGAATAAAGTTTGATAAGAAATGAATCCCTAATTAAACACCCAAAAAGAGAAATTAGGGCTACGATCCAACAACATTATTTACATTTTAGAAAAGGGATGCCGTAATCTAACACACAAATAATTTGAAGGTAAGTGAATGACGATTCACTAATTCTTCACCATGAGAAACATAAAATAGATTAAGTTTTAAATGTATCGAAACATTCCTAGATTCCTTTGAGATTCATTGAACTTTTCAATGGCGTCTTTAAATCTCGATATGCCCCTCTAGTTTGTGACTGGGATGCCGAGGATTACAAAGCGGGTGTGAATAACCATGCAAATATACATGGTGCCCTCATTGTTACAGTCACCTATTTGATGTGTCGGTTAATTTGACAACCCGAAGTTTATTCCATCGCCGTAACTCGCTTCCGTCCATAAAACTCGTCTTTAGTAAATTGTTCCGATTATGTTTTTGGATTAAGTAATTTAAGTTAAGACTTTTATTATGACCTCGTAAGTATCCAAACCCGTTAGAAAAACACGTGAAAACGCCCCAAATTATTATTTGGAAAAATTTTAGTTTTATTCCGTCGGGTTACAAACAATTAAATCGGGTACGACCAAAAGCCCCGTCTAACGTCAGTATCGGGTAGATTTCCACCGTGTCTCAAAATTAAACCATATTTAAAGTTCAAAGAACCTCATTTGAAGCCTTTTTCACTCTCTCTTTACTCTCTCTCCTCAAATCCATGTCCTTGGTCCAAAAATCATCCAATTCAAGCCTCAAATCGTTAAGGTAACTACCCTAACTCATAGATTAGCATCCTTAGCCTTCAAATTCGTGTTCAAATCATGGAATAGGACCAAAATCATGTGTTTATGGCCCTAGAACAGTCTTGGGCCGCAAACACACATAAAAGGGGTTTTTGAGCCCCAAAACCCTCCCAAATCACCTTTAAAGCTTAGATATGACTTAAGGGTTTTCAAGACTGGACTTGGAACACCAAAAACTTATCAATTAAGGGATAAACATGATTTTACGGCCCAAGCACATGCTTGGACCGTAAACACCCTTTCATAGGCAGTAAACACCTTCTAAGGTGTTAAGATACCCTTAAACACCTCCTATGCCTTGGAATAAACTCTAGAAGCAACCACAAATGTGTTAGGGACCTTAAACTTGATAAAAACCAATCCCCTAGGAGTTCACGGTCATAAACCCCCAAGGAAAGGTTCCTGGGCCGTAAACTCCTATAACATGGTCAAATGGTGCCCTAACTTCATCCTTTAGCTTGTACTTTGGACTAGAAACTCTTGTAATTGACCTAGGACCACCAAAACACAATAAGAATTGGTACATGAGAGTTTACGGCCGTAAACTCCTAGTTTACTGCCGTAAACTCCTAAAATGGTCCTTATGTTGTTCAAATTCCATTCCAATGCCTTAAAATCAAGCCTAACATTTCCCCACAAGAGTTGTAAGACCATTTAGCACCCAAGAACACCCCCACCATGAGTTTACGGCCGTAAACTCATGGGGAGTTGGTAATTTGGGCCGAAAACTCCATAAGGAGTTTACTCTTGAAGAGCAAACTCCATATCCAAGCCATACACACCCTTAGATGCTACCCGGGTCACCCCTAATACTTGGAATGAAGTGTTTTCGCGTCTCGAAGTGTATATTCTCAATTAATTAGTAGTACAAAGCCTAATTAGATACAAATGTGTATCTTTTCATATTACATAGGAACCTGGCATGTGTTCAAGCCCCGAACTGACGTTTAGCATCCAAACTGACACATTCCTTGATTGGTGAGTTCATTCCCCTACTCCTTTTTCCATGTTTTTCAAATGTTTTCAGGGGGGGGGGGGGGGGAGAATACAAGAAAAAGTACAAGGAAATCTTGTACTCAAACTTATTATTTCAGTTCAAATGTTTATATTATGTACGCTTTTAATATCGAAAACCGTATTAACCAATAGTTCGAATTGCAGAGTTAGTTTTCAGACTAATTGTAGGTTTCTTTATAAAGTGTTATAATCTATGTTACATTTTATAATTTGTGAAGGATTCATACTAATCATAAATTAGGATTAATACTAATAAGATACGCCCTCAGATAGTAATAGAACGACGAAAGTATAGCTAGTGCACGCCTTTGGATGACACCAAAACTTCGAAAATACAGCTGGTGTACGCTTTGAGTGTCACCAGAGATTCGGAATAAATTCCAAAGTACGCCTTTGGATATCGACAAAGTTTCGAAAATATACGCCTTTGGATGTCGACAGTGCTTTGGAAATACGTCTAAAGTACGCCTTTGGAAGTCACCAGAACATCGAATATGCAGTTAGTGTACGTCTCTGCGTGTCTCCAAATATTTGAAATTACGGATAAGTATTGTAGATATTCGACATTCGTGTGTAGGATAACTAGGATATCAGAATACCTAACTAATACTACAAGTATGGTAGATACTAGTACATTGCATTCCGAATCAAGAACTAACCACGACTATTAGGAAAATAAGCGTTTTTCCTAGGATAACATAACTGCTCTTAACCAAATTGTGTAACGAATGGATAACTAAACTTTCTTTATAAGAGAATATGGGATTTTCTTGGATAACGACTTTTTCAGAAAACTAAAGGAAACTTGTCTTTTACGAAAATAAACCGCTTATGAACTCACAAGCTTTATGCTGATTTTCAAACTGCTTGTATTCTCAGGTCCACATTAGACAGGTACACCACGATCTTTTGGAGACGACGGAGTGTATAGAAGACTCGTCTTAACTTTTGTTCATATGATATATATGTATAACACTTGTAACACTTTGATTTCAAACAAATGTTATGATTCTATGTAATGTAATGTTTTATGTTTACTACGCTTACTATGTACATTGGTTGCGATATACATGACGTCCTCTGCCCCGGAACGTTTCCGCCATTGGTTTCGGGGTGTGACAGATTGGTATCAGAGCCCTTGTTTATAGTGAACTAGTATACCAAACCTTACATGGTATAGGACTATAAACACTAAGGGGAAAAAGTGCTCTGAACTAAAAGTATACTTTAAAATATAAGTATTTTTCCAAAGTATACAAGTATGCCTAATCGCAGTAACCCGTAACCTCGAGTAGAACAAAACATAAGTAAATGGGTGTTGTACACTGCGGTTAAACCTGGGCAGTTATGTAGTCGTGTCTAGGGTCAATATAGCCTGATCAACTATATTCATTCGAGATACGGCCAACAGGTGCTTGGGAGTGACTGTGGTGCCCAGCATGCCTAAAACTTACCTAATACCCAAACAACGAGCCATCGTCGCAGCGAAACGTGAAATACTATGGGAGTATTTCTAGAGCCAACTTCGTTATAGAAATCCTCATTCCTGCGTTGCTCCTCAATCATTCCTTTAGCGATAGTTTATTTGCTTTGATAACTCTTTCCTGCTTATTGCTTATAGAATCCTATATCTGTCATAATGAGATATCCCATGTTCCATATCTCTTGATTCAATTCAGAGGACTTATGATCCTCTCTTTCCTGGCTATATTAGATGAAGACGCCTCCGTGGAAAAGACCCAGTTCAAAGAACAACAATCCTCCTCCACCACCACCTCCCCCTCTGTTTGATCCCGTCATGTTTCAAGCAACTGTTAATGCTGCTGTGGCTGCTACCATATCACAAATGAACCTCGGTGGTTTAGGTGGGCAAGGAGGTGGTACTCAGCCCCAAAACCAGGAAGGTAGCCAAGGACACCGGAAGGAGTGTTCCTATAAAGAATTTATGAATGCAAAAACCACATCTTTCGACGGCACTGGAGGTGTCATAACCCTAACTTGGTGGTTAGCGAATATCAAATCTATCTTCGAGATCTGTGCCTGTTCAGAACCCGACAAGGTGAAGTTCGCCGCTTGCACATTCACCGATAAAGCTCTGACTTGGTGGAACGGCCGAGTCAAATCTCTAACCCTACCTGTAGCCAATGCTATGGGTTAGGAGGTCATGAAGGAACTTCTGCTCGTGGAGTACTGCCCTCTAGGCGAAATGCAGAAGCTGGAGCATGAACTCTGGAACCTGAAGATGAAGGGTTCTGATATCACCACTTACACTTCCAGATTCGATGACTTAGCATTACTCTGTCCGGGAATGGTTACCTCGGAGAGTAAGAAGATTGAGAGGTTCATCTGGGGGTTGACCCAGCCAACCAAAGGGAACGTTTTAGCAGCGAAGCCGGATACATATGACAGTGCCAAATGCTTAGCGCAAACCCTGATCGACCATAATGATGACTTGGAGGAAGCAGCCACCACTCCTGAGCCGACAGAGAGAAGTGGTGAGAAAAGAAAGTTTTGGAAGAAGAAGAAGAGTCAGCCTTCACAGGAGTCCTCGAAGAAACAGCAGATAGTGGCAGTCCACGCTGCCACTACCCCTACTGCTGTTTCTGTCGTCGGTTCCTCAGCCCAAGCACCTATCACTGGATATGCTGGTATTCTTCCGTGGTGCAACCGGTGCAGTTACCACCATCGCATCCCTGGCCCATTTCGTGAGAAATCTTGCAAAAACTATGGCCAAGAGGGTCACCTTGCGCGAAGCTGCAGAACACCAACCAATCAAGCTTCCGGAGCGGGTATCAGTCAGGCCTGCTACGGTTGCAGCGAAGTCGGGCATTTCAAGCGAAACTGCCCCAAGATAGCAACAACTGGCAACACTGGAAGACTCCTAGCTATAGGACAAGATGAGACAGCCGCCGATCCCACCGTTGCCACAAGTATATTCCTCCTCGACAACCCTTATACTTGCAATACTTTTTGATTATAGTGCTGGAAAAAAATCTGTTAATCATTCATTCGAACAACTTTTAATCATAATCCCCAATTAGTAACCGAAGCATTTAACGTTGAGATAGCTAACGGTGAGAAAGAGAGCATTAGCGATAAACTTAGTTTCAGCCCTCGCATCGTTTCATGCATCAAAGCCCAAAAGCTTATGCAAAAGGAGTGCCATGAATTCCCAATATATGTGATCAACGAGAAACAGGAAGTTAAAGACCTCAAGAGCATCCCCGAAGTCTGCAATTTTCCTGATGTCTTTTCCGAAGAGCTCCCAGGAATCCCTCTCGAACGCCAAGTAGAGTTTTGCATCGACCCAATTCCCGGAGCAAACCCTGTAGCCAAATCTCCGTATCGATAGACTCCAGCAGAAATGCAGGAGTTATCCAGTCAGCTTAATGAGCTACTCCACAAAGGGTTCATCAGACCGAGTTCCTCACCCTGAGGAGCCCCGATATTGTTTGTTCCCTTCGAATGTGTATAGACTACCGCGAGTTGAACAAATAAACCGTCAAGAACCGATATCCTCTTCCTCAAATAGACGACCTCTTCGACCAATTTCAGAGAGCTAGTTACTCCACGAAGATAGACCTCAGATCAGGGTACCATCAGACATGAGTTCATGAGAATGATGTTTCCAAGACAACATTCAGTACTCGATATGGTCACTACGATATCGTAGTGATGCCCTTCGGTCTAACCACTTTCCCTGGTCACGTGGTATGCAAGGAAGGCATACACGTGGACCCGTCCAAAATCCAGGCGACAGAGAATTAGTCAGCATCGAAGACACCCACAGAAATTCGTCAATTCTTGGGTCTCGCTGGCTACTATCGCAGGTTCATCCAGAATTCATTCAGAATCATCTAACCCCTAATCACTCTGACACAGAAATGTGTACCCTATTGTTGGAGATTGTGTCCTGTTGAAAGTTTTACCCCGAAAAGTCATGATACGTTTTGGAAAGCGTGTAAAACTTAACCCGAAGAATGTAGGACCTTTCGAAATCCTCGTTAGGATCGATCCCATAGCATACAAACTCCGATTACCTTCAGAACTTAGCAACATCCATTCGATATTCCACGTCTCCATTCTTAAGTAGTGACTATCCGATGAAACCCTAGTAATCCCTTTGATAGGAACGAAATCAACGAAAATCTGAACCTCGTGGGAGAACAAATCAAAATCGTAGATCGAGAGATTAAACGTACGAAACAAAGCCGTATCCCAATAGCAAAGGTTCGCTGGAATGCCATGCGAGGACCTGAGTTCACTTGGGAGCGCGAAGATTCAATGAAGCAGAAGTACCCGTATTTCTCTTCGAATCCATGAATTGTATCTAAAGTTTGAATTTCGGGACGAAATTCCCTCTAACGGGGGGATAATGTGACAACCCGAAGTTTATTCCATCGCCGTAACTCGTTTCCGTCCATAATACTCGTCTTTAGTAAATTGTTCCGATTACGTTTTTGGTTAAGTCATTTAAGTTAAGACTTTTATTATGACCTCGTAAGTATCCAAACCCGTTAGAAAAACACGTGAAAACGCCCCAAATTATTATTTGGAAAAAATTTTAGTTTTATTCCGTCGGGTTACAAACAATTAAATCGGGTACGACCAAAAGCCCTGTCTAACGTCAGTATCGGGTAGATTTCCACCGTGTCTCAAACTTAAACCATATTTAAAGTTCAAAGAACCTCATTTGAAGCCTTTTTCACTCTCTCTTTACTCTCTCTCCTCAAATCCATGTCCTTGGTCCAAAAATCATCAAATTCAAGCCTCAAATCGTTAAGGTAACTACCCTAACTCATAGATTAGCATCCTTAGCCTTCAAATTCGTGTTCAAATCATGGAATAGGACCAACATCATGTATTTACGGCCCTAGAACAGTCTTGGGCCACAAACACACATAAAAGGGGTTTTTGAGCCCCAAACCCCTCCCAAATCACCTTTAAAGCTTAGATATGACTTAAGGGTTTTCAAGACTGGACTTGGAACACCAAAACCTTATCAATTAAGGGATAAACATGATTTTACGGCCCAAGCACATGCTTGGACCGTAAACACCCTTTCATAGGCAGTAAACACCTTCTAAGGTGTTAAGATACCCCTTAAACACCTCCTAAGCCTAGGAATAAAGTCTAGAAGCAACCACAAATGTGTTAGGGAACTTAAACTTGATAAAAACCACTCCCCTAGGAGTTCACGGTCGTAAACCCCCCAAGGAATGGTTCCTGGGCCGTAAACTCCTGTAACATGGTCAAATGGTGCCCTAACTTCATCCTTTAGCTTGTACTTTGGACTAGAAACTCTTGTAATTGATCTAGGACCACCAAAACACAATAAGAATGGGTACATGAGAGTTTACTGCCGTAAACTCCTATTTTACCATCGTAAACTCCTAAAATGGTCCTTATGTTGTTCAAATTCCATTCCAATGCCTTAAAATCAAGCCTAGCATTTTCCCACAAGAGTTGTAAGACCATTTAGCACCCAAGAACACCCCCACCATGAGTTTACGACCGTAAACTCATGGGGAGTTGGTCATTTGGGCCAAAAACTCCATAAAGAGTTTACTCTTGAAGAGCAAACTCCATATCCAAGCCATACACACCCTTAGATGCTACCCGGGTCACTCCTAACACTTGGAATGAAGTGTTTTCGCGTCTTGGAGTGTATATTCTGAATTAATTAGTAGTACAAAGCCTAATTAGATACAAATGTGTATCTTTTCATATTACATAGGAACCTCGCACGCGTTCAAGCCCCGAACTGACGTTTAGCATCCAAACCGACACATTCCTCGATTGGTGAGTTCATACCCTTACTCCTTTTTCCATGTTTTTCAAATGTTTTCAAGGGGGGGGGGGGGGGGGGGAATACAAGCAAAAGTACAAGGAAATCTTGTACTCAAACTTATTGTTTTAGTTCAAATTTTTATATTCTGTATGCTTTTAATATCGAAAACCGTATTAACCAATAGTTCGAATTGCAGAGTTAGTTTTCAGACTAATTGTAGATTTCTTTATAAAGTGTTATAATGTATGTTACATTTTATAATTTGCGAATGATTCATACTAATCATAAATTAGGATTAACACTAATAAGATACGCCCTCGGATAGCAATAGAACGACGAAAGTACAGCTAGTGCATGCCTTTGGATGACACCAAAACTTCGAATATACAGCTAGTGTACACCTTGAGTGTCACCAGAGATTCGGAATAAATTCGAAAGTACGCCTTTGGATATCGACAAAGTTTCAAAAATATACGCCTTTGGATGTCGACAGTGCTTTGGAAATACGTCTAAAGTACGCCTTTGGAAGTCACCAGAACATCGAATATGCAGTTAGTGTACGTCTCTGCGTGTCTCCAAATATTTGAAATTACGGATAAGTATTGTAGATATTCGACATTCGTGTGTAGGATAACTAGGATATCAGAATACCTAACTAATACTACAAGTATGGTAGATACTAGTACATTGCATTCCGAATCAAGAACTAACCACGACTATTAGGAAAATAAGGGTTTTTCCTAGGATAACATAACTGCTCTTAACCAAACTGTGTAATGAATGGATAACTAAACTTTTTTTATAAGAAAATATGGGATTTTCTTGGATAACGACTTTTTCAGAAAACTAAAGGAAACTTGTCTTTTACGAAAATAAACCGCTTATGAACTCACAAGCTTTATACTGATTTTCAAACTGCTTGTATTCTCAGGTCCACATTAGACAGGTACACCTCGATCTTTTTGAGAAGACGAAGTGTATAGAAGACTCGTCTTAACTTTTGTTCATATGATATATATGTATAACACTTGTAACACTTTGATTTCAAACAAATGTTATGATTTTATGTAATGTAATGTTTTGTGTTACTACGCTTACTATGTACATTGGTTGCGATATACATGACATCCTCCGCCCCAGAACTATAACAGTTAACCACACACGCTCCATCGAACTATGACAAATAGTGAGTCACCCTTTGCCACCTTTGCTTAGAACCAATTAGTGTGCCAGTTAACCACACACGCTCCAGTAACTTCTTAGCAAGGGTACAAAGTGTAATTTAATGGGATTGCATCAATTCACTTTGCCTAAAGTAACTAAGATTAGGAATTTTGTAAAATAGTTTAGTTACTTTATATAGATTCATTATACTTATTAATTAGGAGAGGATTGCCCTATCCTACCCGTTCGGCTAACGACCCTCCACCAGTCAAGCAAGCGGTGGGTGTGAGTGTACACCCATTAAGCGCCATTTTATAGGCAGCAACCTTATACCCACCTTATAGACCGACTTCGTGAATGAGGCCTACTAATGGTAAGACTAGCATTTAAATTAAACATATATATATATATATATATATATATATATATATATATATATATATATATATATATATATATATATATATATATTAAGCTTGTAATAATATAATAGTATAGGGTTGAATTTTAAACTTGTAAAATTCTAGGGTTTGAAATTTAAATTATTCAAAATTAAACTTTTAATCACAAAATTGAAATTTCAAAACTTAAGGGCAAGTTTTGAACTTCTCAAAACATAAGGGATCAAATAACAAATAATTTAAATTAAACAATTACTTTCATAATTATCTATATTTGAGCTAATCAATATTTGTAGCAAGATAATTCAACAATTAATTCAAATAATCAAGTATTATCAAATAAGGAAATTATTATTTAAACAATTGGTATTTATCTTTTGTTTTGATGAGGATATTGATAAAAAGGTAATAAAATTCGGATTTTATTAGACTAAAACAATTTAGGTAAGTATCCTTAAGCAAAACAACAAGAAATCCCGAAAATCTCTCTGTCTGACGTTGAAACTCGTTGAGTCTACTTTGGAACTCGTCGAGTTCCTCATGGAAACTTGTCGAGTTCATCAAACAGTAAGCACAAAAATTGATTTTCAACAAGCAAACAGTGAAAGCATCAGATACAATTGAAACCAATCATGGCTCTGATACCACTGATGGGTTTTAAGCATAAGAACAATCCTATGTGCTCATACAAACCCTATTTCTTGGATCTAGGTTTCTCTATTGTACATGCTTTGAATCCAAGACTTACAAACCTAGATCTATCATATATAATTTGAAATTATCATAAGTAAAACAGATCTAAGTGATTTACCTCTTTCAAGTAGCTTGAATCCTTGTAATCTTCTTGATCTTGAGCTTAGAGTCACAATTGTAACTCCTCTAATGGTTCATGTAACAACCCGAAATTTCATATCACTTCTTGTAACTCAAATTGTAATCCAATTCGACCAACCAAACGTCGTTTCCAAATTCGTTTCCGATTTTGCCATTTGATTAAGTCATTAACTTGTATTGATCTAAAATGACTTACTGGGTGTCTTATTGCCATTTGAAATCATTCTAACACCCCATAGTAGTTATCGGAATAATTCTAGAATCGACCATATCGGGTTACGACAAATTGGTCGGGAATGACCAAAAGCCCCACTTAACGCCGGTATCGGGTAGAATTCCGTCGTGTCCAATTCCCGAGCACTATATAAATGATTCAAAGCTTTCATTTGAAGCTTTTGGCCATTTCTTCCATAAACACTTCCAACCTCTCTCCTCATCCATAATCAAAGGTCCAAAACAAAGATTTAAGGCTCCAAATCAAAGAGGTAACAACCCTAACTTGTTATCTAACCTCTTTAGCCTTCAATTTGATGTTTAAATTGAGTTTTAGGACCTAGAACATGTGTTTACGGACAAGGATCAAGCTTGGACCGTAAACACCTAAAAATGGGGTTTTTAAGCCAATTAACCCTTCCAAATCATTGTTGGGACTTAGATACGACCTTAAGGCTTGCAAATTAGGACTTAAAACATTTAAAACATGAATTTTGAAGGAAAAAAGAGAGTTTACGGCCAAGGCTTGTTCTTGGGCCGTAAACTCCTCAAACATGGGGATTTAACACCTTAAAACATGTCAAAATGTCTTGTAACTCAACAAATAGCTTTGTAATAAATCCTAGATCCATCTATAAATAGTTTAGAGACCTTAAACACATCAAAAATACCACATATAGGAGTTTACGGCCTAGGATCATACCCTTGGCCGTAAACTCATGAAACTTTGTCAAAAGATGCATCTAATTCACTCCAAAGGCTTGCATAAATATCTAGAATTACATGTGATAGTTTTAAGTGTCAAAAACTAATTTTTCATGAGCATAGAAGAGTTTACGGCCATAGAACATGCTTCTAGGCCATAAACTCCTAAAAATATGTTAAATGGTGCCGTTAATTCATAACAAGGCTTGGAAAATTAATTAGAATCACATGCGATTGCTACTTGTGCCTCAAATCAATTTTTCTTCACCATAGTAGAGTTTACGGCCGTAAACTCCAAGTTTAAGGCCGTAAACTCCCTTTTAAATGGTATAAATCCAAACAAATTAATCCAAGGCATTTTAAAAGTTCATTCCAACAATCCCCATGTCCATTCAAGCCATTAAACCCTCAAAATCACACCAACATGAGTTTACGGCCGTAAACTCATGTGTGTGTGTGTGTTTTGTGGCTGTAAACTCCCTAATATGTTTACTCTTGGGGAGTAAACTCAAGTCCTAAGTCCCTAGTGTCAGTATACGTCCGTAGATGTCACCCGGGTCACTCCAAACGCTCGTTTTGAGGTGTTTAACCTCGTTGGAGTGTAATGTTCCATATGATTAGTGATTGTAAATCTAATTAGTTATATATGGACATTATTACATTTTACATAGGGACATCGCGAATAAACAAGCCCCGAACCAACGTCTAGTATCCAAAGCCGTCGCATTTCCGAGTCCGGTGAGTTCATACCCCTACCCTTTTTCACAGTTTTTCACTGTTTTTCAGGGAGGGGAACACAAGCAAAGTACAATGATTTTCTTGTACTCAAAACTTATTTTCGTGTGTGTGTGTTCACATTTCATATGCTTTTAATACTGATATACACAACTGATAACCACTAGAACATGCAGATCACGTAAACATTTATTTGTGAAATGGATTTTATAAACTGTTATGTTTTATATAATTCACAAATGGTTTTCCACATTTTATCAGTTAAAAGCATGACATTAGAACACAAGAACAATATAATTTGTACACTGTCTTGTCCTCGGTAACATTCCACAGAGATACGCGAATGGAGGATTATCATATTATTACTAGTAAATTTGTTATTCCTGTATGATTGGAGACACGTCCTCGGCAAACACTCCACAGAGATACGTGAGTGGAGGACTACACCCGTAACCAGAATCTCTGGGATTTAGAGAGCGTGACTTGAGTGTATAGATATATACGGGGCTGACTACCCCACACCTGGCTGCTAGCTACAGCCGAACCGAAATGGTTCAAGGGTGACGAAAGTCATAAGTTTGTGGACTACTTATTGCCACAGGTTCAGTCTTTAGTATGGTTATGGAACTCGCAATTAGGATAACGGAGATTTACTTATAGTAATAATGAATAACTTATACATCTTTTACATTGATAACCAACATTCAGGAAAGTATGGGACTTTCCTGGGAAACCTTGTACATAACCAGTTCTAATAGAATACATCTTTACAATAAAAACCAACATTTAGGAAAGCATGGGGCCCTCCTGGGGAAAACATATACATAACTAGAAAAGTCTAGCAAAACAGATAACATTACATCTTTTACAAATGATAACTCACAATCAGGAAAGTATGGGACTTTCCTGGGAATACATTGGAACTCAAGTAGAACAGTTTAACAAACCGGATAATCAAACTATACATTTTTCACATGAGTAACATATTTTCAGTGTACAAACCTACTATACTCTGTAATTGTGAAACAACAATCAACTTTTAAGAAAATGTGGGATTTTCTTGGCATGTGTTACATTTTTCAGAAACAGAAAGGAAACATGAACATTTTCACAAAACAAAACTACTTATGAACTCACCAGCATTATGCTGATTTTCAAAACCGCTTGTGTTCTCAGGTCAACGTTAGAACAGGTTCCGAAGATCCTTTTTGCTCGAAGTTGGAGTGCTCAGAAGACCCGTTTTATTTTGTTTATATATATATACATACTATGTATCACAACTGTACAACTTTACTTTTGAAAACAATTGTAAAACTTTTATATGTAATGTAATGGTTGTTCTACTTTACTTACTATGTACATTGGATTTGATACTCAACGTGGAGTCAACCCCGGAAATGTTTCCGCCTTCGATTTTCGGGGTGTGACAGTTCACAAACCCCACAAACAAGAAGGCAATATGAGAGAGGGTGAGAGATGCTAGAAACCGGCCCTAGGGTTCTCTTAGGAGAAGGTGTAGCCGATTTCCATAGCCTGGGGTCTTATTTATACTTGCAGGCGACTAGGATTTCAGTGTAAACCCTAATGGACAGCTTAGCCACCAAGCAGCCCAAGGAACCTTCTGGAATAAGGCCTTGGACGAAAATATGATGGATCCCCATCATAATTTCGTTCCCCCCTTAGTCCATTAGGTTTCCTTAACCCAAAACTCAACTATCACACATTTGACAGTCTATACCCCTTTATTTAATTAATCTCTTTTAGTCACCAAATTAATTCCTAATTAATTTATGACCAATATTAATTAAATAAATATGATTTCTCCTTTAATATATTAATCTTATAATATATTAATAAACCATAATATTCTCTCTCTCTTTAAATTACCTTGTCAAGTTGCTTTAGAGAAGGCAACCCAAAAGGACCATGCATAACTGGGTCAATGGCTTACCAAATATAGTTACGGGCTTAGACACTAATCCAACAGTCTCTTACTTGGATAAGTCTAGTAACTATAATGTAACTATATTCCGATTAACAACCTTAGCTCTCAAAGACGCTGTCGCAATCTGATCTTATTAGTAACCTGTCCTTTAGATAAGGGATCGTACAATCCTCTATTCTAGATATCGTGCAGACAATCACATGGAACATAGTCATACTTATTGTCCAACAGTTTGTTTTTCTCGATCTCAGATTCATTTGACATAGAACTTAATTGAATACTTCAATTCAGTCCTAACCTGTAACAACCTGAAGTTGTTCATCGCCGAAAACCCATTCTACCCGTAAAACTCGCCGTTTATCGATTCATTCCAATTTCGTTTTTGGGTTAAATTAATTAAATTGATATGTTTATTTGATGCTAATGAGTGTTCAAACCCCTTAGGAACTCATGAAATTAGCCCAAAATAGTTATTTCAAAAATTTTAGAAACGTTCCCGCCTAGTAACGGAAACTTAATCGGGTGCGACCAAAAGCCCCGTTTAATGCCGGTATCGGGTAGAATTCCACCGTGTCCAAGTTTTGCAACTTATATAAACGTGTTAAACCTTTCATTTGAAGCTTTTTTCTCTCTCTCACTACTCTCTCTCTCTCTCTAACCTCTCTCCTAAATTCAAGTTTAAGGGTCCAAAATCTCAAATTTAGGGCTTCTAATCACCAAGGTACCTTCCCTAACTTGTACAGCCTCATTAGCCTTCAAATCCGTACTTAAACTTTGATTTTGGATCTCAAACATGAGTTTACGGCCAAGGAGCATGCTTGGGCCATAAACTCATAATAAGAGGGTTTTTATGCCTTTAAACCCCTCCTAAACAATTTTGGGACTTAGATATGGCTTAATGGCTTAATGGACTGGACTTAGAATTCCTTTAACATGGATTTTGAAGAGTAAACATGAGTTTACTGCCCAAGAACATGCTTGGGCCGTAAACTCATATATATGGGGTTTTTATGACCTTAAACCCTTCCAAAACACTAATAAGGCTTAGATATGAATTTTAGAATATTGGTTTTAGCCTTAGAACACTTTCAAAATATATTTTGAGGGACAAATGAGAGTTTACGGCCAAGGCTTATGCTTGGGCCGTAAACTCCATAACATGGGGAGTAAACTCAATGTAAAGTGTTAAAATGCCACTTTAACACACCTAAAGCCTTGGGATAAATTCTAGAAGTCTTTACAAACAAGTATTGGACCTTAAAACATATTATTTTCCCCATCTAAGGAGTTCATGGCCATGAGGGTGTTCATGGGCCGTAAACTCCAAAATCTAGGCCAAAAGTCCCTTAAAAATCCATACAAGGCTAGGAAAAATTATTGGAATCACATGTGATTAGTTTTGGGACATTAAATCACTCATTCAAGGGGGGTATAGGAGTTTACGGCCGTAAGATCCATGCTAGGGCCGTAAACTCCCTTAAGTGGTGTTATTTGATGAATTTAATCAATTCCAAGCCTTAAACCAACCCTAGAAATTTTCCCCTTAAGTGTTTCAAGCCATTTTGCACCATAAACCACCCCACCATGAGTTTACGGCTGTAAACTCATGGGGAATGGGTGTTATAGGCCGAAAAATCTTGTATGAGTTTAATCTTGAAGAGTAAACTCCATTTCCCGATCATTCAAGTCCTTAAACGCCACCCGGGTCCCTCCAAACACTTGCAATGGGGTGTTTCCGCGACTAAAAGTGTTTGTCCCTAACAATTAAATAATCTAAGTCCTAATTAGATACAAATGTGTATCTTTGCATTATACTTAGGAACCTCGTGCGTTTGCAAGCCCCGAACCCACGTTTAGCATCCGAAATCGTCACGTTTCTCGTCCGGTGAGTTCATACCCCTACCATTTTTAAATGATTTTTCAATGTTTTCAGGGGGGGGGGGGATACAAGCAAACTATAAATGTTTTCAAAAGATAACTTTGATGTATTTCAAATAATATATGGCAAACTTATAAATACTTTTACCCCTTATGTATTATACTAAGCATAAGGGATGATTTATCAACTACAACTAAATGAATTTTAGTTAAGGAAATAGCCAAACTAATCAAATTATTATGGGAATAATTTAGGGTTCTTTAGTTTTCGTTTTATCATGTACTGATATTTATATAATAAGTTATTAGATAAACTATGTCTGATCCAGTTTATCTCCGTTTCATTTGAATGCATAGCCAGATAGTTTCATTGTATGTATCTATATTCACTGTATTATGTTTCATAATCTTTTGTATGTTTGATATCGTATGAGAACCCGGTGAATAGTTTAGTACTAGCTTGTGAGTTCGTCACTACCCTTTTTGGATGATCAGTAAATCCTACCTGGAAGTGTAACCATAGTCTCCTGGAGGGAGAGCGAGGAATTTGTGAATAGATCTATTCGGGACTGACAATCCCACACCTTAACTGCTAGCTACAGTTAGGCGGGCACGCCTGGGGTGACAAATTCTGGATATCGTCCGACGTCTGACAAGCATCAAGGAGGTCTCGTTGTCTTATCAGCATGGTTACCCGACTCACAATACGTATTAATATAAGTTTATTCACGACTTTAGTTTTGGATTTGATTTTAAATCAATCTTCTATCTTTAGATCTTATATCTAGTACGGGATGGTAATCCCATGGTTTTTGGTCTATAGGGTTCATATCTATTGCAGGATGTTATTCCTATGGTTAGAATCTATATCTAGTCCGGGATAGTGATCCCATGGTTTTATCAAACTATCTTATATCTAGTTCGGGATAGTAATCCCATGGTTTTAACACACTATTTTGTATCTAGTCCAGGATGGTAGTCCCATGGTTTTCAGTCTATATTTTCAAGTATATCAAACTATCTTGTATCTAGTCTGGGATGATAGTCCCATGGTATTAAATCTATATGTAGTACGGGATGTTAGTCTCAAGGTTTTCAAACTATTTTCCATCTACAGTTCATGTATATTAAAGTATTTTATATCTAATTCGGGATAGTAATGCCAAGATTCTCAATATATATGTATTAAACTATACTCTGTGATATTAAATCGGTCTTGTATTTAGGAAAAATATGGGATTTTCCTGGGGTAACGTATAAAGCGTAATTGAACTGTAATGAAAGATAACTAAACTGTTTTACATAAGAAAATATGGGATTTTCTTGGATAACAAACCATTTCGGAAAACTAAAGGAAACTGGTACATTTTTCAGAAAACAAACATCTTATGAACTCACCAGCTTTATGCTGATTTTCAAATCGCTTGTATTCTCAGGTCCACGTTAGACAGGTACCCGGTGATATTTTTTTTTGGTGAAGACGGAGCGCTCAGAAGACTCGTCTCTACTTTTGTGCATATGATATATGTATAACACTTGTACAATTTACTTTTGAGACAAATGTAAACTTTCAAATATATGTAATGTAATGGTTGTTTACTTTGATTACTATGTGCATTGGATTTGATACTCAACGTGGAGTCAACCCTGGAAACGTTTCCGCCTTTGGTTTTCAGGGTGTGACATAACCGGGCCCGACACATAAGTCAAATCAAATCATCGAGGGTCCCTGATATCGCTTTTACCCTCTTAGGATAAAATGAACAGATAAACTTTGACTTATATGCATTTACTATTCACTAATCAAATCATACACAACAATGCGTTTTATAACATCAAGTTACTGATGTGTTTTTGCATTATCAATGCACAACCAATCAGCAAACAATAAATCATATATCTAGGTTTTAAGACCATATGATATTATCGTCTTGCGATCACTCGTGATAAATTCCATGAAGTGATTCCAGCAAGCGCAGGTTTATTCCAATGCTCAAATTGTTCATAAGCACTCATGAACGTTGTAGCAAACCCTTGCTATGTCTAATACCTTTCAGACAATCTACACACCTATTCATGACAGTCTTCATGAAACGAGCCAAGTAAGTAATTCCCCAATATGTTAGCCATGTTATACTGATATTTGGTCCTTGTTGATTATATGGAACTTGCTATGTGTATGCTTTTAAAATTGTATATGGTTAGGAGCTTATAGCATCAAAATGATTGATTTGGCCTTATTTCATGTTCCTTGTTTCGTTATGGTTCCAGGGTAGAGTATCTTATTCAAAAGCCTATTTGATCCTTTTCTGTGTACATTTTGCATCCATAAGGGCAACCTGTCATGATTGGTTTGATTGATATGAGTAGAGTAAATCTTAGGACACCCTGAGGCTGGTGTCCTTGATAATTGTGGGATATGGTTTGGTTGTGGGACTAATTGGAGTTATCAGGTAGAGCGTTGGGGAAAGGTACATGTAGGTGTGGAAGGTAGTATTGGCCCGTACTACTGGAAGCACAGGACCTGTACCCGATGCACTATTAAATCTGACGACTTCAGGGAGGACCGGTGTGGAAAGATCCCTTATATGGACATCTTGATCTTTGTAATTTATGATATTTCAGTCCATCATGGTGGTGACACGATTTGGAGCAGGAGGATCAGGATCGAGGTCTGGATCCGGGGCGGGATCTGGAGACACTATTGATGTCATCGATGAGAGGCTGCGCGAGCTCATTACAGCCGCAGTTACCAGGGGCATTCTTGAGGTGAACCCAATCATTTTTGGGATGGTCAAGGAGAGCATTATGGAGATTATGGAGGAGAGACTCAGATCTTTCACAGCTGAGTTGGCGGCAGGTCAGGTTGGGGTCCGAACTCCCTCATTTCGGGAGTTCAAGGCATATGGAGCACCAAAGTTTTTCATGGCCAGGGACCCCATTTTCAGCTGACACTTAGTGGCGGATATTGAGAACGCCTAGCACACGAGTTCCTACCCAGATGCAGAAAAGGTTGGGTTTGCTTCTTGAATGGTGAGGGATAGGGCCCAAGATTGGTGGGGCGCGGTTACTAGTCAGGTGGGGCCAGCTGGGGTGGCGGAGATGTCATGGGCCGAGTTTATTCGGTGATTTGATTTGGAGTTTGCACCACCTATTAAGGTGCAACGTATAGTGAGGGAGTTTCATGATTTGCAGCAGACCACCGAGACTGTGGCAGAGATCACCGCCAAGTTTCGGGAATAGGCTTTGTTGATCCTATGGTATGCTACCGGCGAGGAGATGAGGAGGACCCGATATCATTCCATGCTGAGGGATGATATTAGGGAGTTTGTGAGTTTTACAGGGTGCAAAACCCTGAATGAGATGGTGGAGAAGGCCCATGAGAGGGAGATGGAGTTGGATACCCGTACAAAGCGGAAGACTGAGCAGGCGTAGGAAGCAGGGGGTCAGGCTAAAAAGCCTAAGAACTCTGACTCTTCGGGTAGGGGCCAACAGGGTTGGGGCTAATGTGCCAAGTGCGAGAAGTTTCATAATGGGGCGTGCTGGACAACTGGGATATTAGGATGTTACTCTTGTGGTCAGCAGGGCCACCTGAGTAGGGATTGCCCCAAGAAGGGCCTGATGTTTCCACTACAACCAAACTGGCCATAAAAAGGCGGACTATCCGAGGTTGCAGGGAGTGGGAGGAGTAGTAGCGGCACCTGCGCCCGCTACACTGAGGATCACTGATGGCCGCCCTGCTAAGGCAGAAGCCCCAACGGTGAAGAGCCACACGTTTCAGTTGACTACCGAGGAGGCTCGGGCCGCGCCAGACGTTGTGGGTGATACGTGCTTGCTATTCTCTACTTTTATTATTTGTATGAATTATGTGTAATTATGTTTGTATAGGGACCTTTTTGGTCAATGGTATGACTGCTCATGTCTTGTTTGATTCGGGTGCTACCTGGTCATTTGTGTCTTTTGTGCTTAGCAAAAAGTTTGGGGATGTGCTGGGGGCCTTTGATTCCCCACTCGAGGTAGAGATTGTTGATGACCACATCGTTAGTGCGACGAGGGTATATCGGGGCTTTGTTCTGAATGTGCTGGGCGAGAGGTTCCGCGTGGATCTAGTTCCGATACCGTTACGAGGTTTGAAAGTGATTGTCAGAATGGACTGGTTGGGGGCCAACGGGGCCATGGTTGATTGCGAGCGCCAGTTGGTCAGGGTTCGAACCCTAAGTGGGGGAGAGTTGGTTATTCATGCCGAGAGGGCCTCGCAGGGACCGACCCTCCATTTTGTTGTGAGGGCAAGGAGGTTTTTACAGCAGTGTTGCACAAGATTTCTAGCTTATGTTTCGGATATGAGAATGGAGGCCGTGACGGAATTGGGCAGTGTGTCGGTTGTACAGGATTTTCGGGATGTGTTCCCCGAAGAGTTACCAGGAGTGCCTATGAAGAGGCAAGTGGAGTTTCGCATTGACCTGGTGCCGGGTACCTCCCCGATAGCAAAGGCACCATATCGGTTGGCACCACCGGAGATGCAAGAGTTATCTGCGCAGCTTTAGGAGTTGCTGGACTGGAGGTTCATTCGTCCGAGCAGTTCCCTGTGGGGTGCACCGATTATTTTTGTGAAAAAGAAGGATGGATCACACAAAATGTGAATAGATTATAAGGAGCTGAATAAACTAACGGTGAAGAATCTTTATCCGTTGCCGAGGATCGATGATTTGTTTGATCAACTTCAGTGTGCATCTTGGTTTTCCAAGATTGACATTCGGTTTGGGTATCATCAGATGAGGATTGGGATCAGGATATACCGATGCTGGATCGGTCAGTGATTGTTTTTCTTGATGATATTCAGGTCTACTCTAAGACCAGAGAGCACCATGAGCATCATTTGAGGGAGGTATTAGAGACCCTGAGGGAGGAGAAACTTTATGCAAAGTTCTCCAAGTGTGATTTCTGGCTGCGGGAAGTACAATTTTTGTGGCATGTCATCAATCAAGATGGTATTTCGGTTGATCCAGCCAAGGTTGAGGCTGTAATGTGGTGGGAAGTACCGAGGAATGCATCAGAGATTCGTAGTTTCTTGGGCTTAGCAGGCTACTATTGGAGATTTATCCAAGATTTCTCCAAAATTGTCGTGCCATTGACCCGCTTGACCAAGAAAAATGTGACTTTTCGGTGGGGTGCGGATCAACAGATGGATTTTTAGACCCTGAGACGGAGGTTATGCGAGGCTCCGATTCTAGTACTACCTGAGGGGTTAGATGATTTGGTGGTGTACTGCGACGCGTCGATCTTAGGGGTGCAGTACTGATGCAGAGGGGGCATGTGATAGCTTACGCCTCGAGGCAGTTGAAGCCTCGTGAGGCAAATTACCCCACCCATGACCTGGAATTGGGGGCAGTGGTGTTTGCCCTAAGGATTTGGAGGCATTACTTATATGGTGTGCGGTCACTATATATACTGATCACAAGAGTCTAAAGTATCTGATGGATCAGCAGAACCTCAACATGCGACAGAGAAGGTGGTTGGATGTACTGAAGGATTTTGACAGTGAGATTCTATACCACCCAGGGAAGGCCAACGTGGTGGTCGATGCATTGAGCCGCAAGACGGTGGGGTCCACGATTAGGGACATTTGTGTGAGGATGACCATGATTTTGCCTCTATTGGATATGATCAAGGAGGCCCAGGTCGAGGGGCTGAAGAAGTAGAGTTGGAGGATAGAGAAAATTCGGGGACAATATCCTTTGTTTGTTAAAGATAGCCATGACCTTTTGACGCAATGTGGTCGGGTATGGATACCAGTGACAGGGGGAGAGAGACAGAGGTTATTAAAGGAGGTGCACAAGTCCAAGTTCTCTATACACCCAGGAGCTACGAAAATGTATAGGGACTTGAGGCTGAGTTATTGGTGGCCCTGCATGAAGTGGGAGATCGCCGAATTCGTGGAGCAGTGCTTGACCTGTAGGAAGGTCAAGGCAAAGCATCAACGACCTCATGATAAGGTTTAGCCACTACCTATCCCCATGTGGAAGTGGGAAGAAATCACCACGGACTTCATCAAGAAGTTGCCTAGGATGGCGAGGGGAGTGGATGCTATATGAGTGATCGTAGACAGACTAACGAAGAGCGCCCACTTTATTCCGATCTTCGAGAGTATATCCACGGAGAAGTTGGCAGATATTTATGTTCGTGAGGTGGTGGCTAGACACGAGGTGCCCGTGTCTGTAGTCTCCGACAGGGATGTCCGGTTTACTTCCAGGTTTTGGAAGAAGTTCCACGAGGAATTGGGCACTCAGCTACATTTCAGTACGGCGTATCACCCCAGACCGACGGTCAGAGTGAGAGGACGATCCAGACGTTGGAGGACATGCTCCGCGCATGCGTACTTGATTTTAGCGGGAGTTGGGACACATAGCTTTCACTGGCAGGGTTTTCGTACAATAACAGTTATCATGCCACTATTGACCGAGCTCCATTCGAGATGTTATATGGTCAGAGGTGCATAACCCTAGTGTGTTGGGACGATGTTGGGCATCAGGTCATGGGGAGCACTGAAGTAGTGCTCAAGACTATCAAATTGATTCAGCAAGTGCGTGACGGTTACGAATCGCGCAGAGCCATCAGAAAGGTTATGCTGATCGACGGTGTTCGGATCTCGAGTTTTAGGTGGGGGATTTTGTATTGCCGATGGTGTCGCCCTGGAAAGGAATTATCAGGTTTCGGAAGAGGGGCAAGTTGGGGCCTTGGTTCATAGGCCCGTTCAGGATCTTGGCCCGAGTGGGCAAGGTGGCATATCGTTTAGAGCTTCCAGAGGAGCTTAGTCAGATTCACAACACCTTCCATGTGTCCCGGCTTTGGAAGTGTGTTGCTGACGAGTCTGCAGTTGTTTCCTTGGATGACATTCAAGTGGATGGGAGCCTGAATTATGTCGAGAAGCCGGTCACCATCTTAGATAGGAAGACGAAGGGTCTTCGGAACAAGGAAGTGAAGTTGGTAAAGGTGCAGTGACAACACTAAAAAGGCTTCGAATGGACGTGGGAGCCGAAGGAGGAGATGCAGGAGCATTATCCCGATCTATTTGCAGCTATGGACTTCGAGGAAGAATTCTAGTTCAAGTGGGGGAGAGTTGTAACACTCCAAATCAGGTATAACCTTATAGCCCTTGAAGTATTAATAATATGTCACAAGAGATCCTTAAGTACACTGGGTGTACTTATAAGTACGCTTAGCGTACTTGGAAAGGAGGATCGCAGAGGGACAACACATACACTGGGCGTACGTGCAAGGATGTTCAAACCCTAATGTTCGGACTTAAGACCTATATAAATGCCATTAACTCCTTTGAGCCTCACCCTTAACAGCCTCCCTCACCTTCAAACACCTCTGAAAACCCTAACATCCTTTGTGAGTGCATTTTGAGCCTTGAGAGTGAAATTGTGGTCCTTTTAGTGCTCATCCAAGAAGAAGGAAATGGTCAAGGAAGCTTGGAGTGTCTTTTGGCTTCAAGAATCTGCATATAGTCGGCCTTGAGAAGTTCATGGAGGTAAAAAGCTTGAATCCTTACACTCAAATCTCTAGATCTAATTAGGGTTTTTAATTTGGTCCTTGTTGTTGATTTTGGACCTTTTCTTAGGAGTTAAGCAACTCCAAAGAGCGAAAATGACAGATCTGAGGTCCCTTAGTCCCGTTTCAACACAAAAATGGAGTCTTGGTGGAAGTGATGGCCTCATGCATGGGTTAAGGACCTTGGAAAGGTCTTAATGGGGGTGTTTGGTGTTTATGAAGCATGTAAAGGCATAAAGTTGCCAACTTTATGCCTTAGTAAAGGAATCGGGTATTAAGCACTAATGGAGAAAGTGCTTAATTGGAAGGTACGCTGGGCGTACTCATTGTACGCTGTGCGTAGACCTTAAGACCCCAGTACGCTGCACATACCATAGCGGTACGCCGAGCGTACGCGTTACAGATTGGGTCGAATCTGTTTTGGGCCTTTGAACTTTTGGACCTCATTTTGGTTATGGAATTGTTTGCATTCGGTGAGTTATGGGCTATTCCGTCTGTTCTGGGCCATGGATATACTGGGGTGGCCTTATTAGGCCAAGAGGCCCATTAATAATTTTGGACTTGGATTTTGGGCCATTAGCAGAGGAAGGATAATTGGGCCTCTTGGATGGGTTTGGAGTTTGGGTTTTTCCTTTGACTAATCTAAGGTCCTAACACTTACTAATATTATTTTTCAGCACGGGAGATTTGGATTGTTAGGAGTGCAACTTTTGTATTCAACAGAAAGAGGTGAGTCTTCTCACCATACCCATGGGTCTAAGGCACCAAGGCCGACCCATTATGTGATTACGTGATTATGGTATATGTGTAGTCATTCTGCGATTTGATATGATATGTGATTGTGTGTTTTGCATGGAAGACCCCGGGGGGGAGCCCGTGACATTGGATGTAAGACCATGTGGGGTAGCCTATGGCATTCCCACGTAAAGACCATGTGGGGTAGCCCATGGCAATGGATGTAAGACCATGTGGGGTAGCCCATGACAGTCCTAGGTAAAGAGCATGTGGGGTAGCCCATGACACTATTACAAGTTTTATGTATGTATGGTTTATGTGATATGTGTGTAGCTTTAATTAGCTAACAAGATATGCGTATGTGTAGTGTGTGGTATGCTCTGGGGAACTCACTAAGCATTTCCCTTACAGGTTGTTGATTTGTTTCAGGTACATCTGAGCCCAAGGGCAAGGCACTACAAGAAAAAGACCCTTTTACGACGCACAAACCACGACACTCATTGATTTATGTTACGCAATAGAGAGTAACATTAAAAAAGTGTCGTCTCTTCAAAAAATTTAAGGATTTAGGTCACGCATTATCGCGCGCCCTTAAATTAGTGTCTGGTGTAAAAAAAAAACACGGAGGGCACTTTATCTAAATCGTGCGTTGTCTATGAATGTCGCTTTATGATTTTTACTAACACGCGCGTTCTTAAAAGGAGGAAATGAAATCCCCTCAAAATTCTTAAATTTTTTAATACCCGCTTCAAGATCCCCTTTGTTCTCTTCTTTCCCTTCAATCTGCAAACCCTAATCACTATACCATCTCTGCTATACACCTCAACAACTCATAACTCGTTCTATAATTTTTTTTTCTTAAAAACTCGCCTTCCCTCTCTCGCATTTTCCTCTTCCTGTTGTTTCTTCCGATGTTGCTTGCCACTGTTAGGCCCTCTTTAATTGACACATTGCAGATGACTCTCCCAAAATCAGGTAATACTGACCTATTGTTGATTAGGTACCGGTTTAATTACTCCATCCAACTGCAAAGAGCAAAAGCCCTAAATCAAGTTAACACATATCGTCGACTGGGTACTGACTGGTGAGATTCTCATGACCGCACGCTTTTCAATCTTCTCTGTGATTCATAACCTAATTTTGGATTGCTATTTCTCTTTACCAATCACAGGTATGTCTCTCTCTATTCTTTATTAAAAAAACTGCAATTATTGTTTTGGTTTTGCACATAAGCTTTTGAAAATCCATCCGCATCTTCTTCGGAAAATCAATTCCACCTCTGCACGCCTCCGTAATGTGGTATGATAGTTGCCTGCTTGCTTCCGGTTATCCTGACATCAAGATAAGGCTAGAGACTTCAATACTAAAGGAGTTCATTTCATTTGCGTAGTAGATTCTTCTTGGTGCGACATTTCCCCCGAAGCTGCTTGCTACACTTGGATTCCCATTAAACGCCATCTCCCCTTCATTGTGGTCGACTCACCCTCTTGACTTCCGCTTCACGCCGACTCCATGGTTAGTCTGTATTTAAGATTATAATTTCACATGTTTGTTATTTTTGTAGGATTATTCGGTAGGTATATTTTGATAAAGTTCATGCGTATTTTTCTTTTTTCTTGCAGTTATAGCCACTTCTTTTGATTGCTCACCGCTCCAAACATCTTCATTTATTTTGATTAGTTTTGCATTTTGTATGCAGATGAGCTTCAATTTAATCGTTTCCTTACTCCTTAAGGATCTATTCTTTCTTCATTCTTTCCTCATGGGTTGAAAGCAAAATGGGGGATATTGCCTCGTATGTTGCTAAAAAGGTAAACTTGAACTCCAAATTACAACTCTATTATTTTTGGTTTGTTTAAATAAATGCTAATCTGGAATCGAGGTATAGGGCTTGAACCCTAATTTCACTTCTTTCTATTATGAGCTCTCTCTTTTGAAAAAAAAAAATTAATCTAATGATGTTAGTTCATCTATTCTCTACACCATTTTGAATACGATTTACAAGAAGAAGTTATCATGATAAAATTGTTGTTGTAACATGTTCAAATCATGTTAGTAATCACGTTTTCAAAGTATTCATCACTAGAGTCATGAGTCAACAAGATATTCTAACAAGTATGTTAACACCTCAAACCTGATGACAATGAATCCACATGGTGGAGACTGTGAAGGTGAATTGTTGTGCCGGTTTTAAACCTTTCCCCCAGCTCAACACTTCCTACCTACTACTCTTCTCTATTGATTTCTTTTTAATGTGTTGATTGCATCTCACGTTATAACTTTTTATTCAAATTAGTTTTCAAAGTATCATCTATTATTGAGATTGAGTTTTTATTTGACAGGTTTTTCAAAAGACTCAACTCAGGGGCTATTGGTGACAATCAATTATATGAGTATTACGCATCATCTTTATAATGGAAGAGTGGAGCATGCTGCACTCGACAGGTATAGCTACTAGAACACTAATCAATATAAGATTTTGAGAAAGACTAATGTTTCTTTTACTTGTGTTCAATAGATAATGGAGAGAATACTGTCATCTCCTAAGAAGACACGGCTTCATGGTGATGTACTTCGGATACTTTTCCTACATATGGACCCAATATTACCCCTCCCCAGACTTAAAATGCTTTCAGTTAAGTTTCTAATTATCTACAAATTATTTCTTTTTTCTTTTTCGATTCTATTTTGCTTAACATATGGATACTGTGTGCTACTTGGCAGGTTCTATATCACGTGCTTGGGGCTATACCCTCCTATCAAGGGTCTGTTGGACCAGCATTAAATGAGTTGTGTCTTGGTTTGCAATCTGAAGAAGTAGCACCTGTATGTAGCATTTTAATTATTAGCAATGTAATCATATTTTCTTGATTCCCTTACAAGCCTAACTTTTCTTGACATTTCTACCCTCAGGCTTTATCTGGTGTTTATGTGAAAGACCTTCATGTTAGACTAGCTTGTTTAAATGCTGCAAAATGCATTCCAGCTATATCCAGCCGTTCTGTTCCTCAAGATGTAGAAATTGCAACCAGCATTTGGATCGCCTTACATGATCCCGAAAAGGTAGAAGATTCAATTTTTTTTAATCATGTATTAGATGGAAATTAGTTTATATCAAGTCTTTACCACATTATATGTAATGCAGTCGGTGGCTGAAGTGGCTGAGGATTTATGGGATCGTTATGACTGTGAATTTGGGACCGATTATTCTGGACTCTTTAGAGCTGTTTCTCATGTGAATTATAATGTTCGTGTGGTTGCTTCTGATGCATTAGTTGCTGTATTAGATGAGTACCCAGATACTTTACAGGTGATTACTATTTTCTACCAAATCTTATCTGATTCATTTAAATATGTTATATATGTTCTCATACAGATTGATGTTTGTGCAGGAATCTCTTGCGACTTTATTCTCTCTTTATATCCGTGATAGTGGTGTTGGTGACGATATGATTGATTCTGGTTGGTTTGGGAGACAAGTGATTGCAATGGCTTTACATGCTGCAGCTGATGTACTTAGAACCAAAGACCTTCCGGTTGTTATGACTTTCTTGATATCTCGAGCCTTGGTAAAGTTTTAATTTTTTTGTTCAAAGTTTTTGATAGTTAGATTAGATATTATACAAATGTAGCTTTCAAACTTTTGATGATTTCAACTGCAGGCTGATACCAATGTTGATGTTCGAGGAAGGATGATTAATGTTGGTATCATGATCATTGACAAACATGGAAAAGATAACGTCTCACTTTTATTTCCTATATTTGAAAATTACTTGAACAAAAAGGTCAGTATATGCTGTAAGTCAAAATTTTCACTTGAGATTAAGTATGAAACTCCTAAAGTTAATATATAATGTTTCTTAGGCCTCGGATGAAGAGAAATACGATTTGGTACGTGAGGGCGTGGTGATATTTACTGGAGCATTAGCAAAACATTTGTCTAAGGTTTGATTTTGTCAATCACTTAGAAGTAAATTTAAATTTTAAAGGTCTCTCTTTTTACTTTTTGATTTACTTTTAACGTTTTCTTCTTGAACAGGATGATCCTAAGGTCCATGCTGTTGTAGAGAAGTTGCTGGAGGTGATTAACAGCCCATCAGAAGCTGTATAGAGGGCAATCTCAAGCTGCCTGTCTCCATTAATGAAATCGAAGCAAGTATGTATTAGTGTTTCCAACAATAGTGTACATCTGAAACATTTTGAATTGAATCTTTTGCTATTTTTATTTTTGGCATTAGGAAGATGCATTGTCACTTGTTACTAGGCTGTTAGATCAGCTTATGAAGAGTGAGAAATACAGAGAACGTCGTGGTGCAGCTTTTGGACTTGCTGGAGTCATCAAAGGATTTGGAATATCTAGCTTGAAAAAATATGGAGTTGCTATTGTTCTTCGTGAAGGACTTGCACATAGGAATTCTGCCAAATGTCGTGAAGGATCTTTGCTGGCATTTGGGTGCCTTTGTGAAAAGCTTGGGAAATTTTTCGAACCATAAGATGTTCCCATTAATCAGTTTTTGTTTATTTATTTATTTATGTATTTCTATTCTATGTGTGATAAATAACACTGTCTCTCTGTTACAGGTATGTGATCTACTTGTTACCATTGCTTTTATTTTCGTTCTCTGATCAAGTTGTTGCTGTCTGGGAGGCTGCTGAATGTGCTGCTCGTGCTATGATGTCTCAACTTACTGCTTAGAGGATGAAGCTTCTCCTTCCTTCACTTCTCAAGGTCCCTCTCTTTTTCCTTTTGTAGAAGATTGCTCCTGTGGAACTTCAACACCATGAAACTTTCCTACCTTGAGCTCCCCAATTAAAAGAAAGAGCTTCTCAACTTCTTCAAATGGTATCTTCTTTGATGGTGTGATTTAATTAATCACTCGCGTTCACTTTCATCATGGTTTTGAAAACCGGACCGGACCGGCCGGTTCAACCGGAAACCGGTAAGGTCACCCGTTTTTCAGGCCCGAAAACCGTTTGTTTCTGAACCGATATTAAACCAGACGGTTCGTTGAAAACCGGGTTAAACCGGACCGGTCCAACCTGCTAAGTAACTGGTTTTTCTTTAAATGTTGGTCACTTGTCCAATCATTATCATTATATGGAGGATCAGACCAGCGGGTGTTTCTTTTCCCTACCAATATGGGACAACTCCTAGTTTAGAGGTAAAAGGAAATTGGCAATCCTTTTATAGAAGATTAAATGGTTGTAGGTTTTATCAAGTGACCGATGTGGGATAGAAGAAATTGCTGGCAAATTAAAATAGCAACATGTGGAGACAAGTTTCGAAACAGGGACTTCGATTTCTTTCAAATATCCTTAACAACTTAACCATTTAACCAAGAAGCTACATGTTAAAAAATACGCAAGAATATATATTTGAAATATAATTATCAACAATATTCAAATCGTCATCTTAATTGTTTAGGATAATAGTTAATAATAGTTCATTTTAATATATATATATATATATATATATATATATATATATACATATATATATATATATATATATATACATATATATATATATATATATATATATATATATATATCCGGTTTTTCCGGTTTTTTTGACCAGTCGGACCAGTTGAACCATCGAAAAACCGGTAAGATGACCGGTTTGATGCCCGGTCCGGTTTTCAAAACCTTAGTTTCATGTTCCACCTTCTAAATTTTGTTTAAGGAACTTGTGGCTGTTGTTGGGAAGGCCAAAGTGGGACAAAAGGGCACTAAAAAGCAAAAAGATCAATTTCCAACTTCTCACACTAGAGCCAAACAGTGGAAACCAGGAGAAACAAAACTCCCAAAAAGTAAAATGAAAATGACACGTGGCAGTGGTTGTTGTTTCTGTGGATCAAAATATTCGTGTTGTCATGTGTGATTGTTGTTTCTGTGGATCCATTATTCTTTTATATTCCAATAGTTATAAACAAGAAGAAGTGCCTTGATCAGGACAAGAAGTTGAGGTCTTCAACATCGTTCATATCATCTTTCAGTTTCGTACTGGTTTTATAGCTCCTTCTTCACGGGTCAAGATCTTTGAATACAAAAAACATGTTGAAGTTTGTTGTTGTGTTCCAGTATATCCCGGGTAACCACAAGCTACCATCGGAGGACCACCGTTGGACACCCCCAAAATCCGGTGGTCACTGCCCATAGAACAGGTAAGGATGCTTTGATTTGGTTTTTTACTGATGTGTTGTTTTTTAGTGACCACCAGCCACCACCGGCAGACCACCGTTGAAGCCTACCTGTAGAAATCTTGCTGCCACTTCAATCCACTTCAGGTGTAATCTACTGTTCCTTTTTAAAATTTTTGAAAATTAGACATGACTACATATGATCAAAATAACTATCTAATTTTATTAATAATAACTATTTAGGAGGTTGTATGCATTTAAATACACTTTGTCAACTTTTGACTTGTTTTGCCTGCTGACCTTGTTTTTTTTTAACTAATTTTGTTATATGATGATAGAGATATTAAAGTGCTATGTTTGGATAAGGAAAGGTGGAAACTTTTAAAGAGTGGGCACAAACTTGCAGATGTATGATTCCTTGTGTTTATACTTAGGTTTTGTTTTGTTGGATGGAATGGAATGAACCAATGCATCCATGCGTGAGTCCATATCCTCTAAAATCAACAATTTGGGTGCAGTTGAAGGTATAACATGAATCCTCCATGTTTTTTGAGTGTATATGGAATCGAGGGTATTTTGGTCTTTTTGTAATATATGTCTCTTTACTTGTTCAGAAAAGTTAGAAAGTCAAGATCCAAGTAGAACCAAACAGGAGATGCAGAGAGCAGCTCAAATGATTCCATGTCTAAAAAACGGGTTTGGTAAATATAAAAAATATGTAAATAGTAAAAAACAAAAAAACAAAAAAAACACCTATACCGACGACAAGTCGTCTGTATAGGTATTAGCTGTTCAAACCGTTAGGACCCTTTTCAGATGTTCACCTTTCCCTCATTTGACCACTCACATTTGGCCCAACTATTTGCAACTAACATTCCTTGTTTGATTCTTCTATTAATTATATTAGCATATTATTTTTTTGACTTTTATTTGATCAGGTCACAAGAATTATTGAAGCAGGGGTTCATTAGTCTTCAAGAATTATGAAAGGCAAGATGCAACTTTACTTAGTTGGAATTTGATGTTTATCATCTTTGTGTATATCTTTTTAGTTTGTATAACATTACTTTGCAGAAGCTGTCCCTTGATACGCAATCTAGTATTAGGCTATATAGTTAGTGAAAACCTCTAGTAACAATGTACAATTAGATCCCCTTATGCAGAGAAGGAAAAAGATAGAAGTTGTTGGCACATAGTAAGCTAGATAATGCAATTGTATATAAATGAGTTCATTTTTTTTATAACATTTACTCACTATTGGAATAATTATTTGTATTTGACATATTAGTGAAATGAATTATCTTTGTTATTTATGGTATTTTATTTTGTATTATGAGATTTTTAATGTGTTATTTAATATGAAAAATTAGTAAATCTATAAATAATATTTTTTTTAAACATTTAAAATTATGATACGCAAAAATGTGTGTCATCTTTATTTATGACATGGCCTTTCTTGACAGGGGCTTTCTTGATGCGCATTGCGTGTCATTAACACACGCGTCGTATGATTACGACACGCGAATGCATGTCGTCTTCCTTTATGACAGGGCCTTCCTTGATACGCATTGCGTGTCGTAAACGTGCGTCGTAATTGCGCGTCGTAAATGAGCGTCATAAATGCGCGTCGTCTCTCTTTATGACATGGTCTTCCTTGACGCGCATTTGCGCGTCGTCTGAGCCTTTTACGACGCGCAATGAGCGTCGTAAAAGGCTGTTTTTCTAGTAGTGAGGGCAAGGCGTGATGGCGCGACATGGACTTTATCTCTCTCTGACTGTTAGGGTTTGGGGACACTCTGATGATTTGAATAAGTTGTAATGAATCGTTGATTTGAAAACAATTATTTTGGGATTTCATGGTTTATGCAATTATGTTTATTTAATTAAAAGTGAAAATTTTCTTTAAAAATTTGGGTCGTTACAAGGAGGTTTGCACAACTACATCTCTTCCACAAAAACACAGTTGTTGCACCATTGTGAGTGATTATAGAAATCAATCAACTGAGAAAGAGTAAGAGAGAAAGATACGTTGTCTGAGTGAAGATGAAAGAAAAGAGAGACATTGTGGGTTCGGTCTTAAAGGAGTTTTCAAACCACAGGGACCAATAGATGAAAAGACGAAATTACCCTCACATGGAGGGCACATGTTAAACTAAACGGAAGGAAATAGACGGGAGTTAATTCTTGGGATCAAAACCACAAGAAGTTTCATGTTTTGGACCAACCATGCAACTTGAAAACATTTTGGACCTTATCCATAATTTTTGGATAACCACAGGGACCAAAAATGCAGTGTTGTCTAAAATTAGTATGAATAGTAGCCCTGAATGCGAAATAATTTAGCAAGGTGTTGGTTATAGGAATTAAAAGTTATACTTGAGAGTTTGGGGATTAAAATGTAATTTCTAGATTTATTTGTAAAGGATTTTAAATGTTGAGGGTTGTGTAGTAAATTATGGGTTTTATTTGAAAGGATTTTTGAAGACAGGGTCTGCATGGTAATTATTAGGACTTATTATGAAAGCATTCTTAGAGGTGGGGGTTAAAAGGGTAAATTGTGGAGTTGTTTTGAAAAAGAATTGATGGGGACGGACCATAATTGGATAATAGAGCCTAAGTTTCAAATGCATGCAGGATTAAACTAGGTTCCCTACACCTCTCATAGAATGGACGATGCAGCTAACCCTAACCCTACTCTCATATCAAGCAGCCACCACCCTTACTTCAACCATATTCGGCACTGCCCTCCTTGTCGCTGAAACACCACCCGTCGTGCCTTGCTGTCAGTGGCAATGAGGACTACCGACAATGCTGTGAGCCAACATACACCTCTCCGTCGTCATTCGTCTTCTTCTTCTTCTTCTTCTTCTTCTCTTTTTCTGTCGCCCTTCACAGACGCATTTGGCTGTTGTCAGTATCGTTCCGCCCGCCGCCCGCTTCGGAGCTCGTCGCACAATAGCTAGCTGCCACCACCATCGTTAGTTATACCTACATTCCGATTATTCGGTCGAGATTCACCACCAAGAGGAGGGAGCAGCAATGGGTACGTTCACGTGAAGGTGTCGCAGTAATCCGTGGAGTCGCATGTGTGTGTTCTCGTGGTCGGAAAGCTTGGAAAACCACCATGGTTGACGACCATGGTGGCTTGTAACACATGTTCTAGGTATTACTTAATTTATTTAAGAGCTAGGGTTTAGTGTGTGGACTCGGCAAGTTGGGAGTCCAACTCGTCGAGTAAAGGGCATTTCCAAGGACGTAGAATCTACATCCTACTCGACAGCTGGAAGGTCAACTCGACGAGTTGGCGCTGTAATGATAAAACCCTAATTTTAGGGTTTGCACCCTATATAATCTCCTTAAGAGCCTTGAGGCTGACCTCCCATCAGCCTCCAAGCCCTAAGAAAGTCTATGCTAACCCTAATCCCCATTCTTTTCCATTTGTGAGCTAGAGTGACCTTTGAAGCTTAAGAAGAAGGAGATAGTGAGAAGATCACTACTAGAAAAACAACCTTTTACGACGCGCAAACCATGACACGCACGGATTTACGATACGTAAAAGTGTGAGTCCTAAAAATAATGTCAGCTCTCACAAAATTTAAAGGATTTAGAACGCGCATTTTTACATGCCCTAAAATAAGTGTAAAAAAAAACAAAAAAAGAAAACACGGAGGGCACCTAACAAACATGTGTGTCATACCGAGGTGTCGCTTTATAATTTTTTTAGAAAAGGCGCGTCCATTATTTTTTTCTAGCAAGCTAGGGCTTTTTTCACAGATAACTTAATACCACCCCTTCCACAGTGCTTTGCAATCGAAGACCTGATTATACTTTCCTCACCTCGTCGGCAAGCTCTGTCTCGTGTCATCTCATTGGGGACGTCGGGATCAAATCTCATCACCGGCCACTATGACTCCTCAACACCGACGATTGCATCCCTACTCCACTTCCAGTCTACCTTACTCCACCTACTACAACCGCTCATGGGCTTCCCCTCTACCTTCGTTGCCATCAGTTCCATCAATTCTCTCATATCTCCCCTTATTCATCTCAACCTCTCACCAACCTTCACCGCCTCTTCTTGCCCCACAACGCTCACCTAACAACTTTAATTCAAAAAAATGAAGGAATTGGTAGCGGTTCAAGAACAAATTGCAGATGAAAGTTTTCTCCAGCTTTCCGGTGTTGGCGTCAAGCTTGTTGGTAATACAGTGTGGACTACCCTCTTTCATCAATTCTTGATAGTGATATCACGTGAGAAATCATATTCTTTTTTATTGTTGCTCTTCCTAGGGTTTTCCCTGTTTATCGATGTGGTCGAGACCTAACACTAACACAGAGGTTCGCCGGGAAGGGGTAGAAGATGCGGTAGATATTCATAAGAATTAGAGAGAAGAAATATTGCAGAAGAAGAGCTGTGATGCATACACTGCTAGCCAGTTCACCATGCTCACTCAGCCCACTTTCGTCACCCAAAAGAAGGTATTTAGGGTTTTCAATATATCTCATTTTTAGAATCATAACTCATCATTGTAATATACGATTTTGAGTAGCAGGATTCAAATTGAAGGTCCATGAGTTCTAAGAAAGATTGGCGAAAAATGTCACCCCCAATTCTATCTTTAGTTTATCATTAGAAACTGGGTGGGTTCTGAGTATTTAGTCTCACACTGTTCTGGTTCGTTATACTTTTCTTCACTTCCCTCTACTTTGATTGCAAATTTGTTTGAATTTTTGGAAATTGGCATTAGATTATAACTTTTCAGTGTCCGATCAAATTCAAGAAATTAGTTGATTTTGATGACAACTGGTTTCTAAAATTTACACCAGCTTTGTGTGCAACACTTTACATCAATCAAGGTTCTGTTCCAGGCTCTCACTCAAAGAAGGTACATCCAGTTACATATATACTCTTGTTTTTAGAAATATATGTTATTTATTGCTGATTCTATGTTCTTTTTGTGTCATATGCAGTGAGGTTGCATTTATTGCTAATAGGAAAAACACATATCAACACATTGTGCTATTTGCTTGGTCTTCAAATAAGAATAATAAAGCTAAAATGATAGAAACATTTTGTAGTTTATCTGTTATAGAATCCCAACTTATGTTTATTTTTGTGACTTAATCATAATTAAATAATGTATATAATATATTTAAATTAAATTTTCTGCAGGCTGGAACTCTTTCTGACCTCATAGCCTCCACAATCCAAAGTTCAAGTAGGGTTATTTTGGTAATTTACTGCAGACTGGGACTCTTTATGCTAGAAATTTTCAGTTCCCTGTTCTTATAGAGGTAAATATATACTCTGTTACCCATCATTTCCAAAGTTCATGTAGGGTTACTTTGGCAATTTACCATTTTGTTACTTTCACATCCTCTACAATCCTTTCTCACCACCACAACCACTACCATCGATGCTTTAAAATTCAGATTTTTGATCCTTTGTTATAAAACTCCCATAATTTACAGAAATCTTCCTTTTCATCACATACGACATAGAAGATTTGCACTTTGTACTGCTGAAGATGATGCATACAACAGAGGTAGAAGAAGCTTTGATGCTGAAAACTATGGCAAAAGAAGTAGAAGCTCTGATAGACAAAGGGAACAACATGCTTATGATGACGAAGGACATTATTCTTCAAGGTGTGTGTGTGTGTATACAGAGGGTAATATTGTTTTTTGATTAAAAAAAGGGTGTTTTTTTTGATGTTTTTAAACTTCAACAGGTAAAGTTACATCTACATTAGTAGCTCCAAGCCCTCGGAGTCCTAGAAGTCAAACAAAAATCTTACAATTGGGAAATTTAAAGCCTTATAGCTTCAATATACTTAAATTGGTAAAATTGGCATGTTTGTTGTTAGACTCTATGAAATGCTCAACATTGAAGAAGGAACGTGAGTTCACTTCACTTCACACACATCTTTTATCTTTTCTTTATAGTTTATATATATATATATATATATATATATATATATATATATATATATATATATTTATTTATTTATTTATTTATTTATTTCCAGTTGATAATTTATGATGTTTGAATTGACTGACACCTGATATATATGCTTTACTTGGAGCTGCCTCGTTTCTAGGAGGTTCAATCTCTACCCATCAGGTACTTCATTGGACCTTCTAATCTTTTAGGCTGAGAGGGCATTTCATTTATAAATATTTTGCATAGATAGACAGTTAATATGAATATGATAGATATCTGATTTGCAGGCATAGTCTTAGTGACTTTGTGAAGCCTATCTCTAATAAAGGACTATCAATATCTGATATCCATCTAAGTCCAAATGATTTGGAAATGTACATAGATCTAGCCCCCTTTGTCAACCCATCTCCTTATGTTGTCCCTGAAGATATTTCTTTAACCAAGGTATGCATGCATATCTCCTTTTTCTCTTTCTATTATATATCATTATACCATTTCTTGTTAAGGCATCAAATATTTACCCAGTTATAGCAATGAAAATTGTTTTGTATTTGGTAATTGGATGAATATGGAGTTTTGGTTGGTTTACATGTGATGTGATTGTTAGTTGTTATTGGTGCATGTGTATAATCTATTCCGTCAATTAGGATTGAGGCATATATTTGTAGTTCCACGTGCTTCTTGTGTGATTGGCATGATCACTAGAAAGGACTTGATATTTGAGGTATCTCAATCCAAGTTTTGTATACGTAGTATATTTGTCATGCCACTGAGTTTGTTATATGAGAAATTACAACTTTTTATGTGCAGGGCAATGATGAATCAGGTTTTATGGAGCTCCAGTCAACTAGTGTAAGGTCTCTATGATGCCTGCCTGGACTGCATTTCATTATCTTATTGCATTTACAACTGTGGGATTCTGTTCTAACTAAAATCTCTATCACTTTGGTATGTGTGAAGACTGAAGACGCATCATGTATTAAGGAAAAAATTGTAACTTTTTGTGTTACCCAAGAAGGCAGAATAAATGAGAGTCCCTGTGTGTGGTTGAGGACTTCAATATATGATGCCCTAATAAAAAACAATGCTATGATTACATGTATTTTTCAATCACATTGCCTTCATAAGAAAAGAATTGAAAGTATGATGTTATGTTATAATACACAACTAAATGAATTAAAAACGCAGCGTTGTTGTTTCATGCATTTAACTTGTGGATAAGTTTTTGCATAAGATGCTATAGTTGATAATATCCATTACAAAGTGTAGCTGTTATATATATTTTTCTAAGTCAAAGGAAAGGAATCATTCATTTCACTGTAACTAACTACCTTGGTAGAGAATAAAAATGTGAAAGTAGTGAGTTGTTGATATTAATTAGAATTATATTTGCCCATGGTTGATTATATAGTTTTGGTATTATATATATTTATATTTATTTCTAGTTGATAATTTATAATTGACACCTGACATATATGCTTTGCTTGGAGCTGCCTCGTTTCTAGGAGGTTCAATGAGAATGACAACCTCACTTTTTGTTATTATGGTTGAAATTTCAAATAATTTAAAGCTCTTACCTCTTATCATGCTTGTTCTCCTCATATCAAAAGTAAGTTTTTTCTTTTATTTTGCTTACAAGTTACAATTAGAATTAAATTGATGAGTATAAACTAACTCAAACTAGTGCAAATTTATTTTTAGTTTCTGTGAAATTATGTTGGTGAAGTGTATTATGAGTTTAAGCACAAAAAGACTGTTAAGGTGTTCATGTTGATGCTGTTGTAATTTTTTTTCTCATAATACATAGAATTAAAATAGTGCAAAACTAATGGCTTTGTTTTAATTTCCGCTGATGGGTTTACCCTTTTTATTTGCAGTTTTTTGTATCAAGGAGAATGAATACAATGACCTTGCAACCATCTTCTTTAATACCCAGGTCAGTATTTGTCTTTTCTTATGTTTATAAGTTACTCATGTGTTACCTAACCTCATCCCTTAGGCTTTATTTCTTCTTCTTCTTCTTCCTTTTTTTAATTTTCCATTTATATGGATGCAGGATGATGCTATAAAAAATCTATTCAGTGCGAAAACCATTCACGAGTACAACGCCCATAGCCTGTTGACCTTTCTGGTATCCCTCACCTCCACTTTTACTCGACATCTATTTTGTGAAAACAAAATAATATTTAATAAATAGCAATTAGGAATAGGATATAGATTGGTATAAAGAAAGAAGCCTTCTAAAATGAAACTTGATGCTTGGATATTTGACATATTGTAGGTTGGTAGTTTTGTGCATATTGTAATAAGAATTGATTAATTATTGCAGTTATACTTTTTGGTATTGTGAAAGATAGTTTCTATTTGTTTTGTAGTTTTAACATTTAAAAAAGAAGTTTAAATGAAAAGTATTGAATTTTAAGTAGATGAGTAAAAGTAACCAAAAAAACAAATTACAAATTTAAGATTGATGATATACAAATGCAATGCTAACTAAATTAAAAGATGAGAGTGTTAAATCTGTTATTGTTTTGCATGTGTGTTGCTCCTCCTCAGGTTATGTTCTATGGTTTAGGTGTGGTGACATTTGGTACTGCTGTTCTAGTTGGCCAATTTGTTCCGGGTATAATGATTGGATCTGCATATGGATGCCTTGTTGGCATGTTTGTTGTTAGACTCTATGAAAAGCTCAACATTGAAGAAGGAACGTGAGTTCACTTCACACTCAACATGACATTTAGGTTGTGGATCAGTCATGAAGTGGAGAAACAATGGTAATAGGTCTTATCTTGCGCATGTATTATTATAAAAAATAAAATCTTAAACCCTAAACAATTATTTAATTTGTTAGCAGTAGCAGGCAGGCTGAAGAAGTTTATTTTAAATGTTTGTAATGCAGCCACTTGTTGGTACTTCTGCAGTCGAAAGCAGATTTTTAGCATAGCCCTCTTGTAGTTGATAGGAGAAGCCAATCTATACCCATCAGGTAGGTATATATAAGTAGTTCATTGGACATTCTAATCTTTTAAGCTGAGAGGGCATTATTTCATTTATAAGTCTTCTGCATAGATAGACAGTTAATATGAATCTGATGGATGTCTAATTTGCAATTTACAAGCACGGTCTTAGCGACTTTGTGAAGCCTGTTTTTAGTAAAGGAGTATCAATGTATGATATCCATCTAAGTCCAGATGATTTGAAAATGTACATAGATCTAGCCCCCCTTTGTCAACCCATCTCCCTATGTTGTCCCTGAAGATATGTCTTTAACCAAGGTGTCTCCTTTTCTTTTTCTCTTTCTATTATACCATTTCTTATTAAAGCATAAAATATTTACCCAGTCAGTTATAGTAATGAAAATTGTTTTGTATTTGGTAATAGGAAGAATATGGAGTTTTGGTTGGTTTACAGTTACAATTGTTATTGGTGCAGGTGTATAATCTATTCTATCAGTTGGGATTGAGGCATCATGTGAATCACAATTAAAAATGGAGTGGAAGTGAGACAAGAGGATTTCCCTGGAGCAAACTTCGAAGAATTATTTGCTGAAATGACATATGGAATGAGAAGAAAAAGAAAGGTAAGCCCCATAAATTTATGTTATTTCAATTCCAATTTCTACAAATATAAGCATACACAATTTAAGCCCCATTATTAACGTTGTAGTAGGCTGGTTATCATCAAATTTGGTAGTTGGATCTTCTGCCAACCAAATGCGTGACATATTCCATTTCTTCTTCTATTCCAGTTCTTGCGAAAACATTGCTACTGTTGAATACAAGGTAGGGGCATTTATGTCTTTACACTAATCTTGTTGCATATTCTTAACTTATCTAATTTTGGCAGGTTGATCCTGCTACATGGCCAATAATGATCTTTAGGGTCTGCTAGAAGGATTGGAGATTGCAGTTAAGCTTCTATCTAAGACTTCATGCCAAGGACTTGATGAATTTAAGCTAGCAATGTTTTACCTGATTTGGACATGAACCCTAAGATATAATACTTTGGCATGGCTAGAAGCTTTGGAGGAAACGAGACTCAAGCAAAAGCAAACACACAGAGAGTTGTTGGCACATAGTAAGTTAGATAATGTAATTGTATTTAAATTCTGCTTCTCTTGAGTTCATTTTTTTTATAACATTTACTTACTATTGGAATAATTATTTGTATTTACATATTAGTGAAATGAATTATCTTTGTTATTTATGGTATTTTATTTTGTATTATGAGATTTTTAATGTGTTATTTAATTTTAAAATTAGTAAATCTATCAAAATATATAATTTTTAAAACATTTAACTTTATGAAACGCAAAAATGTGTGTCGTCTTTCTTTATGACAGGGTCTTAATGATACGCAATGCGCGTCGTAAATGTGCGTCGTAAGGTTACAACACGCAAATGCATTTCGTCTTCTTTATGACAGGGCCTTCCTTGACACGCATTGCGTGTCGTAAGAGCGCGTCGTAAATAAACGACGCACTTAGACGACGCACAAGCGCATCGTCTCTCGTTATGATAGGGCCTTCCTTGACGCACATTTGCACGTCGTCTAAGCGTTTTATGACGCGCATTGCGCGTCATAAAAGGCTGTTTTTCTAGTAGTAGATCCAGCAAACCAAGCACCCATCCTTGAGCTTGACCATCTTGTGGAGTGCTGTAAGTCTCCATGACTCGATTTTTATCATAGATATGGTTAGATCCTGAGTTTACTCTTCATTTCCTACCCTTCTTGTTGATTGCATGCATGGGGTTTATAAAGTTTGCAACTTTATGAATCTCCAGAGAAAAATGGTCCCAAGGTGAGTTAGATCTGGCCTTTGGTTAAGCAAGGATAGCATGCAAGGGTTTTAGGGCATATTTCCCTCTTTTTGGCGATTTTGACCTAGGGACATGCATTGCACATGCATGTCCATAAAGCCTTTATCTTTGGAACGTTTTGAGGACTAGAAACTGATGAGACTAAAAGAGCTTTGAGATCGATTAGATTCTTAACAAGCAAACCAAGAATGTAAATTAAATAAGAACACAAGAATGAATCAAACAGATGTCAAATGATTAATAATATACAACCTCAGAAGAGCTCTAGGAAGAACTGCTACTGTAGAGGTTACGTTAGGGTTACAATACGCTTAAAGAAATTGTCAAAAAAAGGTTTCCAATATGATGCATGCATGCACCATTTATATTCTAACCTTAATACACAAAACACGACTGGACAGGACCAGTATCGTGACTATAATAGACTAACTTAATAAGACTAATGACGCAATCCTCAATACCCAACATTCTCCCCCTTTGTGTCTTTGAGGCAAGAGATCACTGCTGCAATGCAAGAGTTGTCTTCTTTACCATTTTAAACAGCTTCGGTATGATAACAATAATAGTGGGACGAAAGTTGATGTACCACCAAAGCATGTCATTGAAGTTCTTCTTTGCAGCATCATCATTGAACTTACATCAGTTGATAATGTCCAAAATATGCTTAATGCAAACCATGGAGAACAGATGTTTGTCAGCCAAAGGAAACATAAACTTCAATGGAGGATTATATCCTTTAGTGAACATCACCGTCCAATGTTCGGTGTTAATCTGTCCCATACACATGTTATTCAAATCACTCGCCTTGACGATTGGTTTTACAGTGGGCTTACATCTTAAAGTATTGGCAACTTCCTGACCAAGCTTTGCTACTTAGTGTATGTATGACAACAACATTCGCTTGATATGAGCAATAATGGGTTTGTATTTCTACTCATTAGTTAACAAGTAGTTCGGCAACACAATCCAGTAATGAGGATTGAGAGTCGGCAGATCAGCAAGGGAAAAATCATGGACCGAATCTGCAGAACCACGAGTGACTCGAAAGTTCACATTGACGAAGTCACTTGTGGTAACTGGCTTCAATACCTTGACAATGGTAATTTTTTATGCACTCCAAGTCAGGTATTGAGGTTGTGAGATGGCAAGATAATAATCAATCAAGTCTGTATCAACCTTTGGTTCCGGAGAGGGAACAGAGGCAATCTGCTCAAAGCAATGAAAAACAAAAGCTCGCCTGGTAATTGGCATATCGAATTGTGAGTGTTTTGAGTTCTCCAGATCAAAGGAGATGACCGGCTCCATCCAAAACGAACTTGGAGATTTGATAGCTTCTTTTATCAATGTATCTAATGTCCACAAAGGAAATAGAGTTTTTCTGCTTTCTAGTGTGTCATTAGCCTCTTTCTGCTTTCGCTCCCTTTCTTCTTCTTCTTTCGCAGTCCGAGCATTTCATCAAGCTCTTGATCACGGGCCTTTTGTTTCAGTTTATCTTCCACTGATTCTTCTTCTTCTTCTTCAATAATCTTTTTTTCTTTGTCTGGCTTACTTGAACCCGAAACTTCATTACCCTTCGGTTCATTGGTGACCATTGGTTTCGTCCCTGCTTTTATTTACTGATCCCCCTTGTTCGGGAAGGGCAGGGACCTTTGGAACACCCTCAATCTTGTTTAATAAAGCAATCACAGGACGAAGTTTATCAGCAAGGTGCCTCCGGATGGTGATGGTCAGGATAGGATTATGGGGTTCAAGAAGGTTAGATAACAAGGAGTTGACATCACTCACACAACATTTTATACCAGCCCGTTCTGACTTGAGATCATCAATCTCCTTTTGTGTGTGCTTAAGCTTCACTAATTGAGTTTTGAAATGAGTGGTACGAAGTGCAAGTTCGTCCATGACTTTGCGCTCAACTGCTAAGTCTTCTTGGAATTTGCAAAGACTTGAAGAATTAGACTTCTGAAACTCGGAGTTACTATTAGAGATGTCAGTCCAGAGCTTCTCAAAGGACTCTCGTTCTTTTCAGAGTGAAGCATTCAGATTAACAATAGCATAATTTGCTTGAGCAACATTCTTAGCAGCCACTGTGTGAATCTCGCTAATGAACATATTCGTCTCAGAGATTAGTTTATCGACTTTTTCGGTTGTTTGGAGACAAGAAGAAGTAGAACCTTCAATGGCTTTGTGGACTTTGGCAAGATTAGCTGCATGTTCTATAACCAAGTTGTCAAGCATACCTTTAAGGCTTTCACCGCAGCTTCAGAGTAAGCAGTGGTTGAGGATTGGGATGAAGAGGCGAACAAAGTATCAAGCTTCTCATTCAAGGCTTTGAGATGCCTTTTGGTAACTGGAGCATCCTTATCATCATCACTTTGAACAGTGTAGGGGCTGTAATGAAAGGTATCAAAATCCATACCATCTCCCCCAAGAATGGTATTAGATTCAGCAGAGTGAGGTGAAGTAACTGGGGTATCAACACCTGAAGTTCGTGCCCCCGCATCAGATGCATTGACACGAACTGGAGGTTCGGTAGTGGTGGTAGTGGTGGTTGTTTCTGTGAATATTGGTGGGGGTAATGGATTAGAAGTAGGAATTGAAGAGGAGGTTGGAGGAGGGCATGGAGCAATCATAATAGGAATAATGGAATGAGGAGGAGAAGGATGTGGAGATGGAACAGTGTGAGAATGTGTTAGGAATAACATGAACCATCTTAGGTCCACATGGCCCAATATGTTAAGTTTTGTAAACGTGGGTCCATTTAGAGCCCATTTAAGGGTTCTATGCCCAAAATAGTTAAATTAAATGCTTATTGGTCCATTAGGCCCAATAAGAAAATCCTTGTCCATCATAAACTTGAACCAAGATTCTTAGGGTTTTCAACCCTTAGTTGACTATTGAAATGTTTTGTATAGAGTTTTGAACTTTATTTGTGAATCTTGATTAAGTTAGTTGGCATTAATTGAGCATAGTGCATAACATCAAGCTAGAGTTACAAGTATTATCATAGATAACGTTTACATGAGTACAAAATTTCCTAGCTAAAATGCTAGTTGTGACATATTTACATGAAATGTGTGGTTATGTTCTAAGTCCAAGTCTCTGTTTATTAATGCATCACATTTAGGTAAAATTTTGTCATTTTGGGCTTTTTCTTGGTTGTGAATAGAAAGAACAGTAGGCGGACGATGATGATAATGGTGGGTGAGAGATGAAAAATGTAGAAGGTGGGTCGGAGATAATGTTGATGGGGGTTATCGGTGTTTTGTGGTGAGTATGGTGCTGTTGGTGCCAAATGGTTGTAGTGGTGATAGAGTGTAGTGGTGGTAATGTTTAAATATGAAGGCTTTTATGGCAATGGTGACAAGCTAAAAGGGTTAAAAACCTGAAAAAATGAAGAAATTTTGAAAAATATGAGGCATTAATGAACACAAAAACGAACTTTTGTTGATTTTTTTTGTAAGAAAATGCATTTCTAGGCCACATGATGTGTATAATGGAGCTTTATTTAGGATTAACAACCTTTGATAAACCTTTAATTTATGAGACGTCGTTCGACTGTGAAAGGATCTTCGGTAAGTTGTAGTTTTAAAAAGAATCATAAAAAAAAATCCAAAAATAATATATAAATTATCATTATATGTTTTTAATAAAAAATATATCTTTAACTTGAGTTTTTTAATAAATAAATATAAGTTTTCTGTAAATAAAATTTGTGTATATATAAAAGAAAATCTGTAGAAAAGTTTTTAAACTTTAATCTTCTTAATGAAAAAGTCATCAATGATTTTTTATTTATTTGTTTTATTTATTTTTGCAATTTAACCCTTAAAACCGGTATTAATCGGCTAAAAGGGTTCTTTTGCAAGTATATACCGGTTTCAAAGGTTAAATTGAAAAATAACTAAATGAGTAAATAAAATGAAAATCAAGAGTGAGTTTTTTGTTAATAAAGCTAAAATATATGAATTTTTTTTAAAGATTTCCCAACTTTAAAACATGAAAAATACATTTTAAATATTTTATTTAAGAATAAAAAATTCAAAAGATGTTTTATAGGTTTTATATTGGATGTACTTAGTCCAAAACAACATATTAGAACTTTCTTTTTTAAAAGATTAAATAGTAATGATCATATTACAGTAGATCCTAGGATCATGCGCTTCGATCCTACAAAGATATTCTGATCTTTCCTAAAAATGATTCATGTATTATCAATGGCCGATTTACCTGGGTGGGATCGCATGATGTGGTAGATGTTGATTCCATTCTTATTAACACGATGCTGATACTATTCTTCTTAATTTGTTTAGAACAAGAATTTCAAAAAGTGGTTCGATCTTTGTCCGTCCAAAACGATTATCAAGTGAACGATGAGGGCGATATAATGAAGAGTTGTTTTATGTTTTATTGCCGGTTTGTGTGTAAAAAACAACATAAAACAGATATCATAGATTTTGAAGTATTTTATACATACTTTTATATAAAATGCAATTTTTGTTCATTTCTTGTATACAGGGCTGTTTCAAACACATTTTGGACCCAGGAAGAGAGAAAAAAAATGAACATTTAAAATACATAAATGTCATCAAGTTTTTTTTTTTTTTTATAACAACTCAATAATTTAAAAAATTACTTGTACTATCTTTTAAATATAATAATTTCCATAAAAAAATTAAACACTTCTGAAAGATGGACCGTGGACATCTATAGGACGGGCCTACCTGTATCTCGCAGTAGTATTTTTGCATTAACATAAATACTTTATCTACATTTATTAAAACAACAGTGGCCACATCAATGGGAGCGACAGGAAGCAAATGGGAACGTCTTAATCACAAGGGACATTATTACCGGCGACGTCTCAATACCAACGACAATATTAAGGGCAACATTATTAGCGGTGAAAGTTTAGCATCATCGATGACCTCAATATCAACGATTTGTGAGCATCAACGTGAAACATTCTTAAGAGCTTTAGCGGTGATTTTTCAGGGCATTAACGGCGATATTCGTGGCCCATATTGCCATGATTCCTTGTACCGTATATAGAAATATGTGATGTACGTTATAAAATAGATTAATTTATCTTACATACTTATAAAACTTGCATTTTTCCTTGAATCTCATGCATTTGAATCCCCCCACAATAATTTGCTAAAACCTCATGCATTTGAAACCCTCAAACATTTTCACCTTTTTAATAATTAATCACACATAATCAATAGTAATTCATATGAGATAATAATTTGCTAAAACCTCATGCATTTGTATGGTATTAGAACATGTTTGAGTTTTTGGGTTTTAGACTTTAGTAAACGGGTAATCCGTTTGATACGTTGGATTTGAAGCTATCTTATTCCAATTACCCGACTCTTATTTTCCTTATTCATATGTTACATCAATACCAAACAAATGATAAATTAATAATATATGCTCATGCATGTTTTGTACAAGCGCCAATCAAAATACAATATATCATGATCATACAATTAAGTGTGTCTTTTATTCCATTTTTGGCTTTATAACAAAAGTTTGTTTACGTGGTGAAGAAAGAAAACTTGAAGATGAATATTTAGGTTGGATGTTTATATAAGACTTGTTTTAAATATAAACAGCAACAAATATAAATAATAAAATCAAATTAAATGGATATGTCATATTATCCATGCAAGTCTCTTTTGAAATGCAAAGCGTCTATCTTATCATTTTATTATTTAGTGTATGTTTCACATTTTAATAATAATATTAAGGTTTCTTAAAAGTCTTCTTTAACTTATTATTAATAATAAGTGGTTTAGATTAATGAATAACAATTTTAAATGATAATAACATCAAATTATAAATTACATTTAGCTATAAATAAATTGTATTTTAAATGAACATCATTATTGAAATTAAAAAATGATCGCATAAGTAAAAATATAATTAATCAATAATAATAATTGTTAAAAATAATACTAAATAGATAATTATATTTAATTCTATTAATGAGAAATGTGGGTTGATGTCAATGAATATTATTGTTCAAAATAATTGAGAATATATATATATATATATATATATATATATATATATATATATATATATATATATATATATATATATATATATATATATATAAATTAGTGTAAAAGTATTATCTCAAAGTTAATGTCAATAACATAACCATTTTAAACATATATTTTTTAATATTTTAACAATATATTTTTAATCTTTGCTGCGCAATGCGCGGGAATTCGTTTAGTATACTTATAAAAGAAACATTATTTCTTTCACCACATTCATTTGAAACTACCATTGGTTTTTCCTTTCACCACATTCATTTGAAACCCCCATGACTTTTCATTTTTCTTTCTAATAATAATTATAATTTGGTTAATTAGGTTAAATAAATATCAAACCTAAAGTGTAATCATATATAAACTAAATTTCAATATTAAAATAATATATTTACAACTACTTATAAAGTTATCTTATTTAAATTTTAACATATTATATTTAATTTATTAGTTTTAATATATTGTTGGATGTAAACAATTATCATTTTAAAGATACAATTTTAGAACAATTTGTATAAAATACTTAAATTATTAATTTAAATATAATATTACAGGGTCAATTTAAATATAAATTTTAGTTTAACTTAAACAACCCTAAGAGTATTATGTAAATAATTAAAAGTGATAAATTGTAGTGTCTTTCTAATAATGATTATAAGTTGCTTAATAAGGTTAAATAAATATCAAATCTAAAGTATAATCATAAATAAACTAAATTTCAATTTTAAAATAATATATTTAATTCTACTTATAAAGTAATGTCTTTAATTTTTAACATATTATACTTAATTTATTAGATTTAATATGTAAATCTTTATCAGTTTAAAGGTACAAATTTTTAACATTTTGGATAAAAATACTTAGACTGTTAACTTAAATATAACATTAAAATGTCAACTTAAATATAAATTTCAGTTCCACTTAAAAATCCGAAGAATATTTTATAAATAGTTAAAAGTGATAAATTGTAGTGATAAATACAAAAACTAAATTGTAATATCAATTAAACTAAAATATTTCCTAAAGATATTTTTATAATCGTTAAAAGTTTCCAAATAAAAATCTTAAAATAACTTACAATAATAATAGTTAAAAATAATTTTATACAAATGATTATATTGTTACCTTTAAAATCAAAAAACAATGTTCAATGTTTTTAAATATATAATGACAGAAATTAAACCATTAAAAAAATAAATTTTAAAAAATTAATTAACAAAAACAACAACTATAAATAATATTAAACCATATATTATATTTAATTTTATTCATGTGTAACTCGCAGGTTGAAGTCATTCAAATGATTGAGATTATGAAGTTATAATAGATGTATAGATATTATCATATAAATCAAAATAATCAATATATTATATCAATTTAGTATATATGAATTATTATATCTAATTTAACAACAACGTTATTGTTATATAACAAAACATATATTTATAAAGATTTCAACTATATGAGTGTTCCTGTGCAACGCGCGGACATTCGTCTAGTATATTTCATAAAAGCAAATAGCATATATATGTTTTATATATATATATATATATATATATATATATATATATATATATATATATATATATATATATATATATATATATATATATATATATATATATATATATATATATATATATATATATATATATATATATATATATAAAGAATTATCAAAGGACAATTCATTTGTGAAACATAACTACACGACACATACAACCCATCAAATCACAACAGCAAAGACAAGGGAATTTGATTCCAAGTTAAAATGGAGTAGGCTTTCTTGCATCTAACAAAGATTTGGTTTAAAAATGTAATTGGACAAGAAACAGAACAACTCAAGTGATTTTCTATACGTGAAAGATGTGATTAAATATAACAAAAACATGAATTATAGTTTTTATCACATCATAAGAAAAAAATACGTTAAATAAACTATACTCTTCCTCGAGTGTTCTTGTCAACACTTGTGATAACGTAATGTTATTTTGTTTTACTTATAAAATTTTTCATTGTTATCAAATACTTAGCTGGATGTCATCTCATGCTAAAGACAAGAATATTTGCATGATCAAGATCATTACTTGAAAACTATGTCCTAGCTACGGTTTAATGATGAATATCAATACCAAACTGTTACATCAAGTAGAAAAACTAAATTCAATATAGCCAGTATAATTCTATGCATGCATCATTTTGAAGTTAGTATTAACTATTTAAGCATATGCATGCTTCATTTTGATGTAAGTATTAACTATTTAACTCGTGTATGCCTAATGCACGAAGAAATACAAGAAGCGCAAAATTATACTTTTCTAGTTATGTTAACGGTCAAACATTTAAACATTTAAATATATGACATAAACAAAAATACATGATTCTACATATTAGATGACTTAGGGTCATGATATCACTACTAGAAAAAGGGCTAATAATGACAGCAAAGTCCGTCGGAAGAGTCCTATCGACGGATTTCCCACAGATTTACAGGCAGAATGGTGGCGTAAAGGTTTGTCAAAAAATTACCATGGGAATAACAATGGAAGTGCGTCTGACCTGCTTTGATCGGTGACACCTTTACCGACGGAAATTCCGTCAATAATATGAATTTATTAAAAAAAATAAAATTTTAAAAAATCCAGTTTTTATGGTCAGTATGCACAAAATATGGTTGTTTTGGTTGTAACTGTCTCTTTGGTAATCCGTCGGCAATTTTCAATAGATTATTTCCATAAAAATCCCACTTTTCGAATAGTAACATTAAGATGTTTTTTTTATTTTATTTTATTTTATTTTTATTTTTTTTTTTAACTTTTTTTGTACCATGATATTTATCTTGTGCTTTAATTGTTCATTTCCCCACCAGTAATTTGAGACAAAGGAAAACGACAACACATCCACAAAAACATGATGTCTATGGTTACAAAGAAGCAAAACAAGATCACAATATAAACAAAGCAAAGAACAATGAGAAAAAACAATCACACAACAAACCTCCCAAAACCCTTTTCATTGGTTGAGCTCTTACAGTTTTGATTTATTACCATTAATAACAAATTTAAGACACGTCAACATATGCCGCTACTTAAATGTTTTTCCTAGTTTATTGCTCATATTCATTTTTTTTAATCCAAATTAACACATAAAAGGTACATTTTTATAAATATTCTTACATTACAAATGAAAGAATTTAAACTCTACACTATATCACATGGAATCGTGATTTTAACTTACCTTTTTTACTTATTATGTTTAATTAAGATTCCATTCTAATAGTAAAAACAAATATTCACAAAACACTTACATTGTTATTGTAATCTCAACCTAACACATATACATACCCTAAACGCCAAAAGAATTTAACCATTGGACTAAAAGACAAAACCACAATCATTATATATACATTTATACTAATTCGACTACAAGACAACATCACAATCACTATATATACAATTATAGTAACACTAATTATTTCACACCAAATACCACCAACATATCAGAAACAGCAAAAGATAAAATGAAGCTATGCGTAGTTTTTTTCCCCATTCTCTTTTCCCTACTTCTTACCTTAACCGCATCGTGGGCCAATGCTGACTCTGGTAATACAGATGCGACTATGACAATTAACAGCTTTGAGAAGGGTGGGAGTGGCGGAGGGCCATCTGAATGTGATGGCAAGTACCACTCAGACAACACACCAATTGTTGCACTATCCACTCCATGGTACAATCATGGAAAAAGGTGCTTTAAATCTATCAATATATATTACAAAGATAGAAGTGTACAAGCAACAGTGGTGGACGAGTGCGATACCTCTAGGGGTTGTGCTAATGATATAGTTGACGCATCTGTAGCGGTTTGGAATGCTCTTGCAGTGTCTAAAGGTGAATGGGGTGAAACCAAAGTTACATGGTCTGATGCGTGATCATGATTGAAGATAATCCAGTAATCCATGAACAAATTAAAGAGTCTTTCACGTTGAGAAAGTCGTTCATGATGCTTTTTATGTAGAAGTCAATAAAGTAAATTGCAATTTGCAACAATAAGAAACAAATAAAATCTTTGCTATAAGCTAAAAACATGCATCATTGGAATTGCAAGCGTTGACAATGAAATGGCAAATTACATTTCTTTATATGGGAAATTTCCAAATTAAATATAATAATATGAAATGAAATAATTAACTCAAATAAGTGATCACTTATCAAACATAAACATTTTGCAAGTTTCACGCATATATTAATTCTTATTATCAGTAAACAAATATACAGTTGGTTGCAGTAAATATTAATCAAAGTGTTATAAAATATGAAGCTTATAACAATATAAAGTATAGAGTAATGAAATACATGAGAGTGGAGAGAACTTTTATTCCAATACTTGTGATGAAATCATCAAGTTTCTAATACATATGACTTACTTTTTATATTCTCAAAATAAGATTAAAGATGAGTTATAATATAAATGCACATTATGATGGTGCATTATCACATTTATAAAACATATTGAAATGATTGTTACTAATACTAAATAATGATTGTGAGTTATGGGAGAAATAGAGAATTCAATGGTCATTCACAAACTAATATTTCATAACACTCCCCCTTGAATAATGATTGTATCATGTCTCGTTAAAACCTTAATAGGTAAAACCTTATGGGAAAAAACCATTTATTAAGGAAAAAAGTACATGATTAATAATAAATATCAGGAACAATTGCTTCGTTAAAAACTTTGCTAAGAAAACCCAGTGGGAAAAACATAGCTAAGGAAAAGAGTACAGTATGTTTCTAACTCCCCCGGATCATCACATCACTTGATTTCTTTAAATCGTCGCATTCCAATGTTTCGTACCATGTTTTCAAATTTGGATGTAAGAAACGCTTTAGTGAACAAATCTGCCAAATTGTTACTTGATTGAATTTTTTTAATGTTGACACCACGTTCTTTTTGAAGATCATGAGTGAAAAAACTTTGGTGATATATGTTTGGTTCTTTCTCCTTTAATAAACTCTTACTTGAATTAGGCTATATAAGCCACATTATCTTTATATAGTATGGTTTGAATGTCCCTGTTAGAAGTTAGACCATAATTCTCACGAATGTGATGAGTTAAATTTCTTAACCAAATACATTCACGACTTGCCTCAAGCATTGCTATAATCTCTGTATGGTTAGAAGAAGTAGCAACTAAAGTTTGTTTAACAGAGCGTCAAGCAATTACAGTACCTCCACAAGTGAATAAATAACCTGTTTGGGATCGAGATTTGTATGGATCAGACAAATATCCAACATCTACATAACCATTTAACTTTGCATTTGATGAATTTGAATAATATAAGCCCATATCATTGTACCTTGAAGATATTGAAGAATATGTTTGACACCATTCCAGTGTCTTCTTGTTGGGAAAAAACTATATCTTGCTAATAAGTTTACAACAAAAGATATATCTGGTCTTGTATTATTAGCAAGATACATTAGTGCACAATGGCACTAAGATATGGCACTTCGGGACCAATAAGTTTTTCATGTTTTTCACAAGGCCGAAATTGCTCATTTTTGGCATCTAAATGCCTTTCTACCATTAAATTACTCAATGAATGTGAGTTATCCATATAAAACCTTTTAAGCACATTTTCTAGATAACTCGATTGATGTACAAAAACTCCATTTTTGGTGTGCTAAATTTGAAGACCCAAACAAAATTTCGTTTTACCAAGATCTTCCATTTCAAAATTCTCTTTCAAATAAGAAGTGGCATTTTCCAATTCTCCAGGAGTTCCAATTATGTTCAAATCATCTACGTAAACAACAATTATCATAAATTCGAATCCAGATCTTTTTATGAATATACATGGGCTTAATAGATCATTTTTATAGCCCTTTTTCAACAGAAATGTACTTAAACAATTGAACCACATACGACTAGATTGTTTCAATCCATACAAAGATTTATTTAATTTTACCGAATATACTTCACGAGAATTAGGAGTTTGTGCTTATGGAACCTTAAACTCTTCTGGGATTTTCATATAAATATCATTTTCAAGTGAACCATATAAATAGGCAGTAACTAAATCCATCAGATACATATCGAATTTTCATGTGTTGCCAGACATATTAGATAACGAAATGTAATTGCATCAACCATAGGTGTAACATTCGTTCCAGGTATCATTTAATTTTTCAAATTTTTAGGGTTTTATGCTAGGAGTCGATGAGATGGGGACGAGTTGGGGAGCTCCAACTCGTCGAGTAGAGATCATTTATGAGGACACGCGGATTAGATCCTACTCGATGAGTAGGAAGGCACTGACTCGATGAGTAGGCGCTGTATAGGAAAACCCTAATTGTTAGGGTTTCCACCCTATATAAAGGTCTTAATCTGCCTCTTGTGGCCTCCCTTACCACTTCACTACCCAGAGAAGAAACCCTAAGCCGTTCTTTGTTGTTTCATTGTGCTTGAGAGGCTAAGAGAGCATTTTTGGTGAATTTAGTTGAAGGAGTTTGAAGGTTGAGAAGCTTGGAACGGGAAGGAGATTGTAGATCTAGCATCTTCAACGTTTGGGCACCCATTTGAAGGTAACAAGCTGTTACCTTGACCAGTCTAGCATTAGATCCCCATTTTCTTGGGTTTTAGGCCATTTTTAGTATATTTGTGAAGCATTTCGGGTGTTGGGTAAGATCTGGAGTTGCAACTTTAGATCTGGACTTCTCTAAGTCCTTAGAGTTATAAAGTCACTGAATCTATTAAGCATTGGCCCTTATCTTTGGCTAAAACCCCTCCCTTAGCCAACTCGACGAGTCAGGTAGGGTTTACGCGTTTTTGAGATTCCGAGTGATTTCAGTGAAGGATTGGAGTTTTCGGTCTATATGAGTTTTTGGTCATTTGGACATGGATTAACTCGACGAGTTACATAGGTAACTCAACGAGTTGATGAGTTACTCAAGTAACTCGACGAGTTGAAGTGAACATGGACTGTTGACCTTGACTTTGACCAAGGTTGACTTTGAGGATATTTATGGTATTTCGGGATTGTGACAAGTTAATCACAGGATGACTATGTTGGGTTTTGAGCATTCGAACACTCCTATGGTGTACATGAAACCCTAGAAACCTTGGATCCATGTTTTACTATGATACATGCAAATTTAATATTCCAAGGTTCATAACCTATCTAGCATACATGGGGAACATTAAACCATAAAAGCTAGTAAGAAAAACATACCTTTGTTGCTGGAATTCCTTTGAGATCCTTGTGAGCCTAGCGCCCCAAATGTGATGCCTCAAATGCTTCACACAACACCAAATACACTTGGAATAACCTTGAGAGAAATGCAACACACTTAGAAATCGACTATGCCCTCTTGTTCTCACTTAGTGGCCGATTTTGGTAGCTAACATATCCTTTTCATAGTGTGTCACAAGTAGGGTTACACCATGTAAACCCTAAATGACACGACTTTCCATTTCTTGGATCCATGGGTTTAAAACAACAATGGAGCATCTCATGGGTTTTATCCCAACTCAATACACCATGGACTACAAGCCCACTATTAAAGAAATGCATGATTACATAATTAGCCCATATATTTAATTAGTCTCCTTTTGATCACAAAATTAATTCTAAATTAATTCTTGGTCAATACTAATTAAATAATATTATTAATATATTAGAACTTATAATATATTAATAAACCATAAGTGTCCTTTCTCTCATTTTAGTCTACCTAAGTGCATGATGTCATGTAACCCAAATGGACCATGCCAAACTGGGTCAAGTACATACCATAAATAATTATGGACTTAGATACCTTATCCAACAGTCTCCCACTTGGATAAGTCTAATGACTATTACTACAAGTATGAATTCAGGAACCGATTAGCAGTCGTAGCTCTTTCAAGGTCTCTCGGAACTGAGGTGATGATGCTATGCCATTTAAGATAAGTGATCATAAATTCCTCTGCTCTCATGATATCAGCCGAAAAAATACATGGAAAAATGTCGTACTTATTGTCTAGTAGTTTGTTTCTCGATTTCTGATTTTTTTGACATAGAACTTAATCGAACACATCAATGTAGTTCTGACTGATCTCGGTACATAGGTCAAAACAAAATCATCAAGGGGACCAAATATCGCTTCTAATCCAAGAAGTAACATATAAACTTTGACTCATATGCTTGTTCTACTACTTGCTGAATTATACACAAAGGCACGTTTTATAACATCGAGTTACCAATGCGTTTTCATACAATCAATGTATAACCAACTCATAGTCAACAACTCATATCTCTAGGTTTGAAGACTTATATGATATTACCTTCTCATGATCACTTGAGATAAATTCCATGAAGTGATACAAGTGAGCGTGGGTTGAATTCAATACCTAGAAATTATGAGTACTCATGAATGTTGTAGCAGCTCTTGCTATGTTCAAAACCTTGGACATCTATAAGCCAACTTCATGACAGTCTTGATTCATATCTACTTCCAACATATGACCGACTGTGGAGATATTGAATAAAGTAATTATTCTGGAAGTCAAAACATGCAAAGCTGAAACAATAGTAAATAATCGGCAAGGATAGCAACACTTTACTTATGAATAAACAACAAATTTTATTCATCATCAAATGTCGATTACATTTTACAAGTTTCAGAAATATCTATCTAATCTGTAAAACTAATATCATCCTTCAGCCCTATGTGCCTCGCATGCTGAAAATGCTTAACCCTGCTTAGTCCCTTCCTGAAGGGATCTGCTGGGTTCTCCTCCGATGATACCCGTTTTGCCACGAGGAGTCCTTCTTTTTGATGTATGATAAAATGGTATTTTATGTCGATGTGTATGGATCTCCTGTGATCCCTTAGTTCCTTTGCTAAGACAACTGCACTTTCATTATCACAGAAAATTTCCATAGGCTCCTTTATAGTTGGTACAACTCCAAGGTCTCCAATGATGTTTTTCAGCCATATTGCCTACTTCGCCGCTTCACTCGCTGCTATATACTATGATTCACAAGTCGAATCAGCTATGTTCTCCTGCTTGGAACTTTTCCAAGTAATTGGTACTCCATTTAAGGTAAAGACCCAGCCTGACTGAGAGCGGAAATTATCCCTATCAGCCTGGAAGCTAGCACACTATACCCAACTACTCTCAAGTCATCACTCCCACTGAAGGCAAGGACCCAATCCTTAGTCCTTCGAAGATACTTGAGAATGTTCTTTACCGCAGTCCAGTGAGCCTTGCCCAGGTTCCCCTGATACGTGCTGACCATGCTCAAAGCAAAAGACACATCAGGACGAGTACAAGTCATATCATAGATGATTGAGCCTACAACAGAAGCATATGGTACTCGACTCATTTCAACTATCTCAGACTCTGTACTCAGGCTCTGAGTCTTACTCAGCTTGGCGTTACTCTGGATCGGTAAATCTCCTTTCTTGGAGTCCTGCATGCTTAACCTATTCAGCACCTTATCCAAGTAAGTACTCTGACTAAGTCCAATTAGTCTTTTACTCATTTCTCTCAATATCCTTATCCCTAGGGTATACGCAGCTTCTCCAAGTTCCTTCATAGAAAAGCACTTCCCATGCCAGGACTTCACCTCCTGCATAGTTGGGATGTCATTTCCTATGAATAGTATGTTATCCACATACAATACCAAAGAGCTAACTATACTCCCACTAGCCCTGACATATACACAGGACTCATCTTCGCTTCTCGAGAAACCAAACTCTTTGACCTTTTCATCGAAACAAAGATTCTAGTTGCGAGATGCTTGTTTCAATCCATAAATGGATTTCTCAAGCTTGCATACTCTATTTGGGTACTCCGCACTAAAAAAACCCTTTGGCTAACTCATGTAAACATCCTCAGCCAACTTTCCATCAAGGAAAGCGGTTTTGACATCCATTTGCCATATTTCATAATCATGAAATGCAACAATGGCTAGCATGACCCTAATAGACTTTATCTTTGCTACTGGTGAGAAGGTTTCATCATAACAAATACCCTGAGTCTGAGTAAAACCCTTCACAACTAGTCGCGCCTTATAGGTATGCACTTTACCATCCATGTCGGTCTTCTTCTTGAAGATCCACTTGCACCCGACTGTCTTATGGTCGGGTACATTGTCAACCAAGTTCCAAACTTGATTGTGATACATGGAATGTATCTCGCTATCCATATCCTCCTTCCATTTAACAGACTACGGTCCTACCATGGCTTCCTTAAAGCTGTTAGGTTCATCCAAATTTACCAATGTACTATCACTAATAAATGTATCACCTTCCGTAGTAATATGGAAACCATAGTAATGCACATGTGCATTCCTAACTCTCATGGAACACCTCAGAGGAACATACTTGTTAGCTGGGTCAATAGGAGTTTCCTCCTCAGGTTTGTAGCTAGTGTCTGAGGTTCCTTCACCACTTGAATCTTGAATTTCTTCAAGGTCAATTTTCCTCCCACTGTTTCCTTGGCTTATGAACTCTCTTTCACGAAAGACCCATCTTCTTGCCATGAAGACCACATTCTCATTGGGTTTATAGAAGAGGTAACCAAAGGATTTCTACGGGTAGTCGATGAAAATACACCTCTCACTTCGAGGTTCGAACTTATCTTGAGTCTGTCGTCTCACGAAAGCCTCGCAACCCCAAATCTTGATGTGGTCCAAATTGGGAACTTTCCCAGTCCACATCTCATGAGGTGTTTTGGCAACCTTCTTTGTAGGGACTAGGTTAAGGATATGGGTGGCAGTCTCTAAGGCATACCCCCAAAAAGATATTGGTAGCGAAGCTCGACTCATCATGGAGTGAACCATGTCCAACAAGTTCCGATTACGCCTCTCAGCCACACCATTCAATTGTGGTGTCCTGGGAGGTGTCAATTGTGAGACAATCCCACACTCCTTAAGATAGTCGAGGAACTCTGTACTAAGATACTCACTACCTCGATTGGATCGAAGCATCTTAATGTTCATGCCCAATTGATTCTCCACTTCCTGTTTAAACTCTTTAAACCTTTCAAAAGTCTCTGACTTATGCTTGATTAATTAGACATAACCATATCTACTAAAATCATCAGTAAAAGTCACATAATAGCGATTAGCATCCCTTGTGGCGGTTTTGAAGGGTCCACATACATCAGTATGTATAAGGTCCAATAAACCCTTACCCCTTGCACAAGTACCAGTGAAGGGTGATTTTGTTATTTTCCCTAGCAAACAAGATTCACAACTATCATCTGACTTTAGGTCAAATGACTCCAAGACTTCATCCTTTTTGAGTTGGCCTATGCGTTTCTTGCTTACATGACTAAGACAACAATGCCATAATGATGCTTTATCAAAGCTAGTAAAAGAATCAATACACAACACATTATTTCCTAGGTTATCTACAACCGGCACAGTTTCATACACACCATCGCAAGGTAATGATTTAAAATAAAGAACATTATTAAAGGAAGCATTAATACTACCATATTCATTATCAAAAGAAAAGGTAAACACTTGTTTCTACAAAGCATGAAAGGAAATAATATTTCTTGTCATTTCAGACGAGTAAACACATTTATTCAAATCTAACTTTAACCCACTACTTAGCATCAAATTATAAACTCCAATCTTGGTAACAAGTGAAGCCTTCCTATTCCCCATGATTAGGTTTATCCTTCCATGCTCCACATCCTCACTTCTTCTTAGGCCCTGCAAATCAGAACATATGTGAATAGCACAACCTGTATGAAGGACCCAGGAGTTAGAATATGGTGAGTTATTAGACAATATAGTGTAAATACCTGCATGGTATGGTTTCACTTTCCCATTCTTGACATCCTGCAAGTACCTTGGGCAGTTTCGCTTCCAGTGCCCCTTATTCTGGTAGTAGAAGCAATCAACATCTTTGGGGTTGGTAGAAGGAGTGCTAGAACCACTTTTGGTTCCAGATGAGGATCCTTTAAGAGACTTTCACTTGGTACCCTTCGAAGGGGTCTTCCTCTTCTTCCTTTTGCCTTGTCTGATAGCCAAAACAGGGGTAGCTGTAGGAGTAGGAGTAGAAGTAACAACCGAATTACCTTTAAGACCACTTTCTGCAGTCTTCAAAAGTCCCTAAAGTTTGATGAGAGTAACTTCCTCCTTGTTCATGTGGTATGTAATTCGAAATTGGTCATATCAAGAAGGTAAGGAGTGCAAAATGATGTCAATTGCCAACTCCTCAGGAAAGTTAACATTTAGTTTCAGCAAACGTTCCACATACCTTTGCATCTTTTGCATGTGGCCCATGATGGGTTCACCATCCTTCATTTGGGTTGTTATCATGGAGGAGATTATTTCATACCACTCTTGACGAGCACTTTGATGGTACCTTTCCATCAAATCCTGGTGCATCTCAAAAGGGTAATAGACCTCATAGGACTTTTGGAGCTCCGCTGTCATCGTGGCCATCATGATACATGTCACTTTAGTGGCATCTCTCTCAAGTGCCCTGAATTTAGCGATCTCTTCAGGAGTAGCAGTAGACTCATCGAGTTCCTTAAGCTCCTTGTCGAGGAAATATTGCTTGTCCTTGTAACGAGTGACCATCCTGATGTTACAGATCCAATCCATAAAGTTTGTACCATCGAAGATGACTCTCCCACAAAGATTCATGAGAGAGAAGGAGCCGGTAGGGTTAGAGTCCGAAGCATTTTCGTTGGAAGACATCTGAAAAGAAGAAAACAAGTTTAGATTAGATATATAGAGTCCTTAACAAAACACACAAATGTAATATTAAGGCTAGGAGACAATACAATATATTATAACTTAGAAGAAGGATGCCGTAATGTAAGCCATAACATATTTGAAGGTAAGTGAATGACGATTCACCAATTTCCACCATGAAAATGAAATGAACTATTAGGTTTCAATTGGTTTTGAAATTCCTAGGTTCTTTTTAGATTCATTGAACTTTTCAATGGCATGTTTCAATCTCGAATGTGCCCTTCAAGTTTTGTGACCGGGATGCCGAGGATCACAAAAAAGGTGTGAATAACCATGCAAATTCACTTGGTACCCTTAATATTATCACCTAATCAATGTGCCGATTACCCACACACACTCCACCGATCTACGATAAACATTAAGTCACCCTTTGTTATCCTTACAAGTCTAAGCTAGTGTGCCGGTTACCAAAAAATGCTCCACCAGCGACTTGGTAAGGTACAAAGTGTGAATTTCATGGGTTAGCATCATATCCATATTTTCTTAAAGTAAATAAGATTGGGAATTATAAAAAATTTAGTTACTTTATAATAATCATTATACTTTTAATGAGAATTAAAGTCATTGTCCTACCCTTTCGGCTAACGACCCTCCACCGATCAAGGAAGTGGTGGGTGAGAATGGACACCCATTAAGCTTCCATTTTATAGGCAAAATACCCCCCTTATAGACCGGCTTCGTGAATGAGGCATACTAATGGTAAAATGACTTGATCTTATACATATATATAATTATTAACCATTAATGCTATAATAGTATAAGGGTTGAATTTTAACTTTTAAAACTCTAAGGGTTTGGAATTAAAGTATTCTTAAATGTGTGCAACTTTACAAATTCCAAAACTTGAGGGCAAGTTTTGAAACTATTCAAAACTCTTCATTTCATAACTTATGAGTTAATAGTTCATAAAAGTGAAGGCTCTTCATTTTTATGTAACTTATGTATTTTAAATGGACAATAAAAGAAAGTGACTTTTGGTTATCCATAACTTGAGGATAAATTATGGATCCCATTAAACACATAATTGATCAAGAATTAATCATTAAACAATTTAGCAAGTAATTCCTATGATCTAACAATAACTCATAAGAACGTGAATATGCATATCAAAACTTCAAGCATCATATTACACCATCTAAAACAAGTTTTAAAACACCTAAACATTTTAGGGTAATATTTCTAGTCCATTTCCAGCATCAAAAGTCGGAACTACTCGTCGAGTGCAAGAACCTACTCGTCGAATAGGATGAATTTCGCCTGGGACTTGTCGAGTCCGCCCATGGATTCGACGATTCCACTGTCCAGACAGCAAGTTTTTCAGCTTTTTCAACAAGTTTGCATCAAATATCAAGAAAACAAGCCTAGGCTCTGATACAATTGTTGGGTTTTGAGCATTCTAACACTCCTATGGTGTACTTGCAACCCTAGAAACCTTGGATCTATGTTTTACTATGATACATGCAAATTTGATTTTCCAAGGTTCATAACCTATCTAGCATACTTGGGGAACATTAAACCATAAAAGCTAGTATGAAAAACATACCTTTTGTTGCTAGAATTCCTTGAGATCCTTGTGAGCCTAGCACCCCAAATGTGATACCTCAAATGCTTCACACAACACCAAATACATGTCAAATAATCTTGAGAGAAATGCAGCCCACTTAGAAATCGGCTATTCCCTCTTGTTCTCACTTAGTGACCGATTTTGGTAGCTAACATATCCTTTTTATAGTGTGTCACAAGTAGGGTTACACATTTTAAACCCTAAATGACACGGCATTCCATTTTTTTGATCCATGGGTTCAAAACAACCATGGAGCATCTATGGAGTATCTCATGGGTTTTAGCCCAAACTCAATACACCATGGACTACAAGCCCACTATTAAAGAAATGGATGATTAAACAATTAGCTCATATATTTAATTAGTCACCTTTTGATCATAAAATTAATTCTAAATTAATTCTTGATCAATACTAATTAAATAATATTATTAATATATTAGAACTTATAATATATTAATAAACCATAAGTGTCTTTTCTCTCATTTTAGTCTACCCAAGTGCATGATGCCATGCAACCCAAATGGGCCATGCCAAACCGGGTTAAGTACATACCAGGAATAGTTATGGACTTAGACACCTTATCCAACAGACTATAGGCAGTTGAGTTGGAGCAACTCGTGGGATTTATTTGATTTTATCTGGTCAGTTCATCACTCACGAGAGGTGAGTCTCCTCACCATACAAATGGGTCGAAGTCACCAAAGCCGACCCATTATTGTTATGAGTTGTGCTTGGTTGGTTATGGGATATATGATATGCTAGTTATTTGTGATACTCGCATGAAAGACCTCAAGGGGTTCCCGAGGCACTTGTATGTAAGACCCTGGAGGGTTTCTATGGCATTCTATTATATTTGCTTGTATAGTTTGTATGTCATCTGTTGATTGTAAAGACCGTTTGGGGGTTTCCACGACAGGAAGACCATGTGGGGGTTCCCTTGGTAGGAAGACCATGTGGGGGTTCCAATGGAAATTAGTTAAAACCACGTGGGGATTCCAGTGGCACTAGGTGTAATGCTCTGGAGGGTTTCCATGGCTTCCTTATATGTTTGTATGCATGTATTATGTGGTTTATGTATCTTTTATAGCTAATATGATTATGTGATTATGTCGATTGTGTGGGATATGCTCTGGGGAACTCACTAAGCATTACCTTACAATTTGTTGATTGTTTCAGGCACTTTAAGAAAAAAAATACAAATTATGTATGTCAGTGGATTGAAGAATTCAAGCTCGAAGACAAAGAGAAGCGGGCTTTTTTTCGTCGGAAGAGGGGCCTCACTAGAAATTCTTTTTTCACAGCTTAAGTAAGAGGCTAGCAGAACTAGAAAGATTTTGTTTCCCCGGTACATTTCTTAGAAGCCTTGGTTTGTAAGGGCTCTTATCTTGAACTAACGCTTTGATCTCGGCTTCTAGATCCATATCCTTTCGCATCAAGAGTACCTGCGCGTCTCAAACCCACCTTTATCCCAAAAATAAATTGAGCTCGATTGCTTCTTCTTCCTCTCATTCTTAGGCGCCACTCTCTTTCTAAGTTATTCCAGCTTCTTCATGATTTCATGCCGCGGTGAACAAACAAAAAAAAAGAGGGCCCTTCGTACTTCGATCCAATCAATCAATCGATCAAGAGGCTAATCTCTTTTGTTTGGGCCGGTACCTTTTATTTATTTTCATTTCTTTGGACTCCGCAAGAATTTGTCGATATTTCCAATTCAATCATCTTGTTCCTAGATGTTCTATTGGAATAAATTGTCATTCGGGAGCTGCTATCGGTATTGGAAATGTCCTTAGTTCCTCAATTCATTCCGTGGCTCGGAATCTATCATTGGCTAAACAATCATTTGGTTATGCCATTTTGAGCTTTGCTCTAATCGAAGGTTTCTTTCCGTTGGTCAACAACCAACAAAAGAAGGAGAGAGAGAACTCGTTAGTCCTGGTATGATTGTCGTGGGTTGTCATCGGCCCAGCAAGGAAGCATCGATTTTTAATCTCATTATGACTTGGTCATTCAGAAAAGATTATTTCTCAACCAGAATAGTGGAATGGAAGGCACTACAAGAAAGATATACTCCTTTTCAAATCGCCCCACAGATCTGTCCTCGCAAGCCTCTTTGCATTTTGGAAGCAGAGGCTCCTAAATCACTGAATTCAAACTCTCTATTGGATGAAAGGGAGCGAGTGATTAAACTCCTATAATGTTGGGTCTTAGAGCCAGTAGAGCGCAGTACTTCCCAACCCCACTTTTTCTTAACTACCTTATTCATGAACCTTTTACACTTAAGCAACGAGAGTTATGTCCTATCCCCCATGGTTATGCCCAAAACCTAAGGGCAAGGGAAAGGTCTGATGGTGAGGCATGTACTCTCTAAGGCGTTTTTCTTTTGGGACACTATGATATTTGAAATAAAGTTGTTGATGTATGAATTTGAAAACAATTATTTTGATAATTTATGGATAATTGGAAATGTTTTGATATTTTAAAAATGAAAATTTTCTTTTGAAAATTGGGTCGCTACAAGTTGGTATCATAGCATTGGTTTGAGGGATTCAGGCACACTCACGGGTGTGTCAGAACTCAAACTAAGGAAATGGTAAAACTGTTTTAAAAAATAAAAGTTAAAAACTTTTTAGAATGAAAAAAAGAGAGTGCAATGCGTGCGATCAGCCAAGCCAAGTAAGTAGTTCCCCCTTTATGTTATCCATGTTATATTGATATGTGACTTACGATAATTTTATGAATCTTGCTATGTGTAAGCTTTCAAAATGTATACGGTTAGGGTCTTATAGTCTCAAAATGATTGATTTGGCCTTATTTCTTGTTCCTTGTCTGGTTATGGTCTTAGGGTAGAGTCTATTGTTCGAAAGTGTATTTGATCCTGTTCTTTATATAATTTGCATGCATAAGGCAACCTAGTATGATTGAGTTCTGGTTTGATATGGATGAAGGAAGTCTTAGGTTATCCTAGGATTTGAGCTATGTGGTGGTTAGTGAGATATGATTTGTTTTGGGACGAATTAGAGTTATCAGGTAGAGCCTTGGGGAAGGTACATGTATATATGGAGGGTAGTATTGGGCCTGTACTACTGAAAGCACAGGACCTATACCCGAACCAATGTTAGACCTAGAAGCTCTAAGGAGGACTGGTGTGCGAGGATCCCCTTTATGGACATCCTTGTCATTATGTTTTATGGTATTGCAGAGCAATATGGTGGTGACACGATTTGGAGCAGGAGGATTAGGATCGGGATCTGGATCCGGGGCTGGGTCAGGTGATACTACCGAGCCCATTAACGAGAGGCTGAATGAGCTTATTGCAGTAGAGGTTATGAGAGGCATCCTTGACACTACCCCATTTATCTTTGGGATGGTCAAGGAGGGTATGATGGAGATCATTGAGGAGAAGCTCGGGGCATTCAGAGTCGAGATCGCTGCGGGCCAAGTTAGGGCCTAAAATCCCTCGTTCTGGGAGTTCAATGCGTGCGGGGCATCAAAGTTTTTTAGGGTCAGGGACCCCATTGTTAGCTGACGTTGGGTAGCGGACATAGAGAACACCCAACACACGAGTTCTTACCATGATGCGGAAAATGTGGGTTTTGCTTTATGTATGCTGAGGGATTGGGCCAAGTGGGAGCAGCCGGTGTGGCTGAGATGACATGGGCGAGTTTGTTAGGCGATTTGACTTGGAGTTTGCACAACCTATCGAGGTGCAATGGCTAGTGAGGGAGTTTCATGAGCTTCAGCAGACCACCGACACTGTGGCGGAGATCCCCTCCATGTTTCAGGATTGAGCATTGTTGATTCCACAGTATGCTACCGATAAGGAAATGAGGAAGACGAGGTATCATTCCATTCTGAGGGATGATATCCGTGAGTTTGTGAGTTTTACAGGGTGCAAAACCCTAAATGAGATGGTGGCGAAGGCATGTGAGCGGGAGAGGGAGTTGGACTTCAGCAACATGCGGGATCCTGAGCAGGCACAGACAGCAGTAGGTCAGGCAAAAAAGCCTAAGACCTCAGATTAATCCAGTATGGGCCAGTAGGGCCGTGGCCGGTGTGCCAAGTGTGGGAGATCTCATGGTAGAGCATGCCAGGGGACGGGCCTGATATGTTATACGTGTGGTCATTCAGGCCACGTGAGCAGGGACTTCCCCAAGAAGGGCCTGATTCGTTTCCACTACAACCAGACTGGCCATAAAAGGCCGACTATCTGAGGTTGCAGGGAGGGGGAGGAGCAGTGGCAGTACCTGCACCGCCACATTAAGTATTAATGATGGCTGCCCTGCTAAGGCGGATGCTACTGCGGTTAAGAGCCGCGTATTTCTGTTGGCCACCAAGGAGGCTCGGGTAGCGCCAGATGTTGTGGCTGGTATGTATTTTATCTCCCTGCTCTATATTTATTGCATTGCTTATGAATATATTATGCTTATGTAAAGGGACCTTTTTGATCAATGGTATGTCTGCCCATATCTTTTTCAATTCGAGATCTACCCGATCGTTTGTATCTATTGCACTTAGTGAGATGTTTGGGGATGCGCCGGGGACTTTGGATTCCTCTCTTGAGGTTGAGATTGCGTACGACCACACGATGAGTTTTGCGAGGGTGTATCAGGATTGTGTCTTGAATGTGCTTGGGGAGATGTTCCATGTTGATCTTGTCCCGATACCATTGCAAGGGCTGAAGGTGATTGTCGGGATGGATTGGTTGGAGCCAATGTGGCCATGATAGATTACGGGGTGCTAGTTGGTGAGGGTTCAAACCGCAAGTGGGGGAGAACTGGTTATTTATGGGGAGAGGGCCTCACAGGGGCCAACCCTTTGTTCTACTGCGAGGGCTAGGGGATTTCTACAGCAGGGTTGTACTGGATTTCTGGCATATATCTCGGATACGAGGGTTAAGACCCCAAGGGATTTGGACAGTGTACCGGTTGTACAGGAGTTTCAAGATGTCTTTCCCAAGGAGTTACCGGGAGTGCCTTCGAAGAGGCAAGTGGAGTTTTGCATTGATTTGGTTCCGGGTGCCACTCCGATAGCCAAGGCACCATACCGACTAGCTCCGCCCGAGATGTAGGGGCTATCTATGCAGCTTCAGGAGCTGCTGGACTGATGATTTATCCGTCCGAGCAGTTCCCCGTGGGGAGCTCTGATCTTGTTCGTGAAAAAGAAGGATGGGTCACACATGATGTGCATTAATTATCGAGAGCTGAACAAACTAATAGCGAAAAACCATTATCCGCTACCAAGGATCGACGATTTGTTCGATCAGCTGCAGGGTGCGTCTTGGTTTTCCAATATTGATCATCGGTTAGGATACCACCAGATGAGGATTTGGGATGAGGATATACTGAAGACGGCTTTGAAGACCTGGTACGGGCACTATGAGTTTGTGGTGATGCCATTCAGGCTCACCAATGCCCCATCAATGTTCATGGACCTCATGAACAGAGTGTGTAGACCGATGCTGGATCGGTCGGTGATCATATTTATTGATGATATCCTGGTCTATTCTAAGACAAAGGAGCGTCATGAACATCATTTAAGGGAGGCATTGGAGACATTCAGAGCGGAAAGGTTGTATGCCAAGTTCTCAAAATGCGATTTCTGGCTGCATGAGGTGTAGTTTTTGGGGCACATCATCAACCAGGAGGGAATTTCAGTTGATCCGACTAAGGTTGAGGCTGTGATGCGGTGGGTAGTACCGAAGACTGCATTTGAGATTTGTAGCTTCTTGGGTCTAGTGGGGGTACTATCAGAGATTCATCCAGGATTTCTCCAAGATCTCTGTGCCTTTGACCCGCTTGACCAAGAAGAATGTGACATTTCAATGGGGCAAGGATCAGCAGTTGGCTTTTGAGACCCTGAGATAGAGGTTATGCGAGGCTCCGATTCTAGTACTACCCAAGGGGCTGGATGATTTGGTAGTTTACTGATGCATCAATCTCAGGGTTAGGCGGGTTACTGATGCATATGGGATGTGATTGCTTACGCCTTGAGGCAGTTGAGTCCTCACGAGTCGAATTACCCCACTCACGACCTAGAAATGGGGGCAGTGGTGTCTGCCCTCAAGATTTGGAGGCACTACTTGTAGGAGTACGGTGCACTATTTATACTGATAATAAGAGTTTGAAGTATTTGATGGATCAACAGAACCTCAACATGCGTTAGAGGAGGTGCTTGGATGTACTAAAAGATTATGATTGTTAGATCTTATACCATCCAAGGAAGGCCAACATGGTGGCTGATGCTTTGAGCCGCAAGAAGGCAGGTTCCTCGATTGGGAATGTTTGTTTGTGGATGACCGTGATCTCTCCATTGTTGGATATGATCAAGGAGGCACATGTGGAGGGTTTGAAGAAGGAGAACTGGAAGTTAGTGTGGATACAGGGTCAAATTCCTTTGTACGTCTGGAATGGTCAGGGTCTCCTGACCCAGTGTAGCCGAGTGTGGGTCCCAACATTTGGGGGAGTGAGGCAGAAGTTATTGCAGGAGGCGCTTAAGTCAACGTTCTCTATACAGCCAGGGGATACAAAAATATATTGAGACTTGAGGCTGAGTTACTGGTGGACCTGCATGATACGGGAGATCGCCTGGTTTGTGGAGCGGTGCTTGACCTGCCGAAAGGTCAAGGCTGAGCATCAATAGCCTCATGTCAAGGTTCAACCACTATCCATTCCCATATGGAAGTGGGAAGAGATCACTATGGACTTCATCACGAAGTTACCGAGGACAGCAAGGGGTGTGGATGCCATATGGTTTATTGTGGATAGATAGACGAAGAGTGTCCACTTTATTGCGATCGTTGAGAGTATCTTCTCTAAGAAATTGGAGGACATTTATGTGTGAGAGGTGGTGGCGAGACACGGGGTGCCAGTGTCGGTAGTCTCTGACATAGATGTTCGATTTACATTAAGATTCTAGAAGATGTTCCATGAGGAACTGGGCACTCAGTTGCATTTCAGCACAACATATCACCCCCAGACAGATGGCTAAATCGAGAGGAAGATCCAGACACTCGAGGATATGCTCCGGGCATGCGTGTTGGATTATGGAGGTAGTTGGGATACATACCTCCCATTGGTAGAGTTTTCATAAAATAATTGTTACCATACCAGTATTGACTGACCTTCATTTGAGATGTTGTATGGTCAGAGATGTAGGACCCCAATTTATTGGGGAGAGGTGGGATACTGAGTCATGGGGAGCACCGAAGTAGTGCTCAAGACTATCGGATTAATTCAGGAGGTGCGCGACCGGCTACAAGTCGCACAGAGCTGTCAGAAAAGCTATGCTGACTGGCGGTGATTGGACCTTGAGTTCTAGGTAGGGGACTTTGTGTTACTGAAGGTGTCCCCATTGAAGGGAGTCATCAGGTTCCGGAAGAGGGGTAAGCTAGAGCCCCGATATATTGGACCGTTCAAGATTTTGGACTGAGTGGGAAAGGAGCCTTACTGGTTGGATATGCCAGACGAGCTTACCGGTTGGATATGCCCTAGAAGTGTGTCACAGACGAGGCCGTGGTCGTTTCTTTGGATGACATTTAGGTGGACGAGACCCTGAACTACATTGAGAGGCCATTGCGATTTTGGATAGAAAGACCCAAGTTCTTCGAAACAAGGAAGTGAAGCTAGAAAAGGTTCAATGACAGCATCGAACAGGCTCCAAATGGACATAGGAGCCAAAAGAGGAGATGTGAGATCACTATACAGACTTGTTCGTGTCTGCAGACTTTGAGGAAGAAGTCTAGTTCAAGTGGGGGAGATTTGTAACACTCGTTCCTGATATCATTTAATTTTTCAAGTCTTTAGGGTTTTATGCTAGGACTTGATGAGTTGGGGAGCTCCAACTCATTGAGTAGAGATCATTTACGAGGAAGCGGGAATTAGATCCTACTCGACGATTCGGAAGGACCCGACTCGACATGTAGGAGCTGTAAAGGGAAACCCTAATTATTGGTGTTTGCACCCAATATAAAGGACTTAATCCGCCTCTTGTGGCCTCCCTTGCCACTTCACTACCCAGAGAAGAAACCGTAAGCCATTATTTTTTGTTGAAGGAGTTTGAAGGCTGAGAATCTTGGAATGGGAAGGAGATTGTAGATCCAACATCTACAACATTTGGGCACCCATTTGAAGGTAACAAGATGTTACCTTGATCATTCTAGCATTAGATCCCGTTTTTCTTGGGTTCTAGGCCATTTTTAGTATATTTGTGAAGCATTTCGGGTGTTGGGTAAGATCTGGAGTTGCAACTTCAGATCTGGACTCCTTTAAGTCCTTAGAGTTATAAAGTCACTGAATCTATCAAGCATTGGCCCTTCTCTTTGGCTAAAACCCCTCCCTTAGCTTGGTTTTTGTACTTAAGAGCTAGCATGCACGTAAAGTTTGCAACTTTATGTGGAAACCATGTTGTAGGAGGCTAGATATGTAATTTGGAGCTTTGGGGTAGCTTAAAAACGTTTGAACAAAAATAGGACTGAAGGAACTCGTCAAGTCCCTAAGCCAACTAGAGTAGGGTTTACTCATTTTCGAGATTCCAATTGATTTTAGTGAAGGATTGGATTTTTCGGTCTTCTAGACATGGAAGAACTCGACAAGTTACACAGGTAACTCGGCGAGTTGACGAGTTACTCATGTAACTCGACGAGTTGAGGTCAACATGGAATTTTGACCTTGACTTTGACCAGGGTTGACTTTGAGGATATTTATGGTACTTCGGGATTGTGACAAGTTAATCACATGATGATTATAGGCAGTTGAGTTAGAGCAGTGCGTGGGATTTATTTGATCTTATCTTTTCAGTTCAACATTCACGAGAGGTGAGCCTCCTCACCATACCAATTGGTTAAAGGCACCATGGCCGGCCCATTATTGTTATGACTTGTTATTGGTTGGTTATGGGATTTGTGATCTTCGCATTAAAGACCTCAGGGGGTTCTCTAGGCACTTGTATGTGATACCCTGGAGGGTTTCCATGACATTCTATTATATTTGCTTGTATGGTTTGTATGTCATCTCTTGATTGTAAAGACCGTCTGGGGGTTCCCAAGGAGGGAAGACCATGTGGGGGTTCCAATGGCAGTTATTTAAAACCACGTGGGGGTTCCAATGGAACTAGGTGTAAGAGCATGGATGGTTTCCATGGCTTCCTTATATTTTTGTATGCATGAATTATGTGGTTTATGTATGATTATGTGATTATGTGGATTGTATGGGGTATGGTCTAGGGAACTCACTAAGTATTAGCTTACAGTTTGTTGATTGTTTCAAGTACTTCTGAGCCTAAGGGAAAGGGCAAGGTCTGATGGCGTGGCATTCACTCTCTCAGGCGTTTTTCTTTTGGGACACTATGATATTTGAAATAAAAATTTGTTGATGTATGAATTTGAAAACAATTATTTTGAGATTTTATGGATAATTGGAAATGTTTTGATATTTTAAAAATGAAAAATTTCTTTTGAAAATTGGGTCGTTACAATAGGAGAGTATGTTTCTTCATAATCAATTTCGGGCCTTTGGGTAAAATCTTGTGCAACAAGTCTTGCTCTATATCTCACAACTTCATTTTTCTTGTTTCTTTTGCGCACAAATACCCATTTTTGTCCCACTAGTCTTACTCTGTTTTATGTACGGACTATAGGTCCAAAAACGTTTTGTTAATTAAGAGAATTAAGCTCTTTGTTGATTGCATGTTTCCATTTTGGCCAATATTTTCTATTTCTACATTCCTCTATAGATTTAGGTTGAAGATCCTCATTTTCTTCCATAATCTCATGCGCAACATGATATTAAAAATTATCGTCGAAGTCTATCTTATTTCGGTTCCATCTTATTCCTGTCATAACATAATTTATTGAGATCTCTTCATTTTCATAATATGCAGGTTCCCCGGTTTCTTTTGTTATGTCATTGGGATCTTCCAGATCTTTATTAATATTTTCAAGAGATTACGTTTTATCTTTTGAACCATCAATTATATTTTCTCCCTTTCTTTTTTGAGGATTTTTATCTTTGGAACCGGTTGGTCTTCCATGCTTCAGGCGTGCCTTAGATTCATTTGTAGTTGTATTTTTTCCTTTTGGGATATCAATTCTAACCGGAGCAAGTAAAGCTGGTACATTAGACTTTGTTACTCTCTTAGGGTCAGTAAATGCATCTGGTAGTTGATTTGCTACATTTTGTAAATGAATTATCCTTTTCACTTCAAGTTCACATTGAGTTGAATGAGGATCTAAAACTGAAAGTGATAATTCAATCCAAGAGATTTTATTTTCCAGCTTTTTTATTTCTCCCCCTAATGTTGGAAAAACTAATTCATCAAAATGAAAATCATTAAATCTAGTTGTAAATAAATCTCCAGTTGATGGTTCTAAATATTTTACAATGGATGGAGATTTATATCCAACATAAATTCCCATTCTTCTTTGAGGATCCATTTTTGTGTGGTGAGGTGGAGAAATGGGTACATAAATTGCACATCCAAATGTCCTTAGATGAGAAATATTTGGTTCCTGACTGCAAACCACTTGAATAGGGAGAACTTATGATAACTAGTTGACCTGATGTGTATAAGTGATGTTGCATGTAAAATTGCATGTCCCCATGTTGATGTAGGAAGTTTAGAATGCATTAGTAATGGTCTTGCAATTCATTGAAGGTGTTTGATTAACGACTCGGCTAAACCATTTTGTGTATGAACATATGCAACATGATGTTCAATAGTTATCCCAATCGAGATGCAATGGTCATTAAAAGCTTGTGATGTAAATTCTCTAGCATTGTCAAGTTGAATTTTCTTAATTGGGTAATCGGGAAAATGTGCTCTTAGGCGGATTATTTGTGCAAGTAATCTTACGAAAGCGAGATTACGGCTAGATAACAAGCACACGTGTGACCATCTAGTTGACGCCTCAATTAAAACCATAAAATATCTAAATGCTCCACATGGTGGATGAATTGGTTCACATATATCCCCTTGAATCCTTTCTAAGAAACTAGGACTTTTGTACCCAAATTTATTCAATGGTGGACGGGAAAGTAATTTTCCTTGAGAACATGCAACACAAGATAATTCATTAGCTTGAAAAATTTTCTGGTTTTTCAAAGAATGACCACTTGAAGTTTCAATTATTTTGCACACCATAATTGATCCGGGATGGCCCAAATGGTCATGCCAAACTTTGAAGATGTTATCATACCTTTTATTTTCAATAACATGAGATTCAATCATTCTAATATTTGTATAATACAATCTGGAGGACAATACGCGTAATTTTTGCAAAAGAATTTTCTTACCCGATATCATTTTTGTAATTTGAGATATTCTTTATCACCATCATTAGTTTTTTCAACATGATACCTGTTGGACCGAATATCCTTAAGACTTAATAAATTTCTTGGCTCTTTTTATGAAAATAAGGCATCACCAATTGTAATTATTGTCAACCCTTGTGGTAATATGATATTCGCTCTTCTAGAGCCTTCAATCATTTTTTCACTACCTATTATTGTATTAACATTTGCTTCTCCAATTGATAAGTAAGAAAAATATTTTACATTCACTACAAGAAAAAGACCCTTTTACGACGCGCAAACCATGACACTCATTGATTTATGTTACGCAAAAGAGAGTGATATTAAAAAAGTGTCATCTCTTCAAAAAATTTAAAGATTTACATCACGCATTATTGAGTGCCCTTAAGTTAGTGTCTCTAGAAAAGAAATTAAAAACACGGAGGGCGCTTTATTTTTAAGGCACGTCCTCTATACCTGTCGCTTTATAATTTTAATGAAAATGCGCGTTTAGTAGAGGGGGAAACGAAATCCCTAAAATTTTGAAAACCCGTCTTCTACCTTCGTTCTATCTTTCATCTTTTCCCCTCTCCCTCTTTCTGTCTCCTCTCCGATCCGGTTCTCCGCCACTCCTGACCTCCTTATTGGTCTCATCAAACACTGTGTCCCCTCCTTAATACCTTGCGGCTAGAAAAACGCGTCCTCACAAAGTCTAAGAAACTAGGGTTTTTTGCATCCCTCAAATAACAATCCATATCCTCCATAGATCGATCTCTATCGCTTCATTTCTCACAAGAAATCGAACACTTTACATTCATAGGGCCACAATTGGAAGGATCATCACTCACATTTCTAGAGAATACCTTCGCATATATAACATGATCATCTTCATGAAAATGGCTGCCACTATTGCTTCAGTCGACTCAAGATACGATCGACAATCGGACCTCAAAGCTTTCGACCAAACAAAAACCGACGTTAAAGGCCTCGTCGATGCCGGAAGATCGAAGCTTTTTAATGATGATAAATCGGACTTATCCACACTTATCCTGCTATCTACTGAAGTTGATCTTCTTTCATTCTGTTTGATATTCTTAGTAAAGAACCAGGGCACCAAACCTTTGTAAGGCTCAAAATCGACCCATCTGGTAATCTTCTCTCTCTCTCTCTCTCTGATCAATTATCATCAATTATTGGTTTATATCATCTTTCACAAAGAGCTGAATGTCAAAAGGTATTTAATTAATTATAATACGAATTAACAGGGGGTTTATGAGGGATTGCGTGGGCCAATACCAATTCATGTTGTAGCAGTGGTTGGATTTGATGAAACCCCTGATGGACAAAAGTATTAGTTAATTAAGAACTCTTGGGGAGAAGGTTTGGGAGATAAAGGATACATGAAACTTGAACATGGCAAGGGTGGGGAGGGACACTGCGACATAGCACATTGGTGTGCTTATCCTACTTTTGACGACACTAGTGGATCACATGAAGAGAAGGGTCCAATGGTACACAGTAGTCACAAACTCTAGATCTAGAAGACATGCTCTGCTTATCCTACGTACTCTTGAAGACACATGTCTCTCTCTCTCTCTCTCTCTCTCTCTCTCTCTGTAATTTCGTCTACACAGAAACACATACACACAAGTATATGAAAAATGAATAATCCTCCCAATGTTGCTATTCCCACTCTGTAATCTCCTCTCACTAAAAGAAACACATTCCTGCTTTTAGACTGGCTTCACAATTTAAGGGCATTGGGGGTTAGTTTACCAGAAAGGTTCTTGGCTTCACAATTTAAGAAAGGTACTCCATTCTGTCTCTTTTTGATGCTCTATGTATTAGTTGCTTGGGTTTCTCTTGTTGGAACACAGTAAGATTTATTGAATTATCTTTTTTTTTTGGAAATTTGTTGATGATCATGTTTTCGATTTCAGGGTAAAAAATTTGATGTAGATTCACTCAAGAAAATGTTAAGATACTATCAAAAATAGTAAACATTCTTTCTCCTCTACTCTGTAAGGTATGCAAAAGATATTAGTTACCTAAAACAGGGCATAAATAAATTATTATATAAAAAGACTTTACTGATTTTGTATAAAAAGACTTTTGTGTGTTGGGTGGTGTGGTGTCAGCACAAAAGGAGTTGGGGCTACCGCCCCTGATATGTCAGAGTTTGAGACACTGGAGGATGGTGTTGTTGTTCCCCTAGGACACCCCAAAAAGTAGTTGACTTCAAAGGTCAACTCAACTCCTCTTTATACTTTATATCACTATCACCTACTTTTCTTTCTAATGTTAGTTTGGTTATTATGATTTATGATGACTGATCTTCTAAATCTATTGTCGGCTAGCTTTTTATACAATGAGTATATTGCTTACAATGTCGATCAGATCAGGATGCATTATGTTGTTAATGTCAATTTCAACTAAAACAAGTAACATTTCATGTGTTATATTGGAAATGGAGAAATTGTGCACGTTGCAGAGTTCCTTGGCATATTGAAGGTATTTTCTTCTTTCTTTCTTCCTTTCATGGAATCAGGGGAAGGAATGGAATGGAACACTCGTGAAGGAATATGATTCTTTCTGTTTTAACTTTTTTTATTTCTGCTTATAACTAAATAATGTATAGAGTAGAATTAAAAACTATAAGGTGTATTTCCATTCCTACAGGAAAAATCAACGATGATCATGAAATGGAAAATATAATAAATTTGTATTTTTCCATATATATTTGTAATTAATTAATTAATTAATTAATATTATTATTATCTTTAGGTGGTAAACTAAGACCTGGGCCAAAATATCGCGAATTACAAGAAGGGATTTCTGTGAAATTAGATTTAAAAGACATCATGGTATATCATCTTCCATTGTTTCTTTACTTTTTGATTTTTCTTTAACTTTATATACTAATTTTTTTTTTCTTGTTGATTCAATTTGACAATTTCAGGTTCATCCTGATGATATTCTTGGACCTTCTGTCTCTGGGCCCATTGTCCTCCTTGTAGATTGTCCTACATTATCTCATTTTCAAGAATTATTATTATCCACATCATATGTTGACACATTCTATGGTGAAACACCTAACAAAAGGGTCAATTGTGTGATTCATTTAAGTCCTGCATTGATTGTAAACTCCAGTGATTATCAAAAGTAGATGTCAAGAGAATGCTATTTCTTAAAAAAGAAGAAGAAATATGCAGCTATAAAAGAACAAATAAGAGATGGGAAAATTTATAAAGTTATAGAGAAGAAAGGTCTGGATATGGTCAGACGTGACTGGAGTTTGTTATCAAAGGAGACTAGATATTTTTTACCTTTTCATATTTATTTATCTCAAATTTGGATTATTTTTTAATAAATTTGACAGGGGAATGGTTTAAGTGAGATCACAAGTCACATGTGTCGTACATATTGACTTTTGATCACATTCACTCTTTTGTTCATCGGTTCATCACTTCCTACCTAATATCCTCATTGATGTATGCATTTTTCCCTTCAAATAATCAAAGCCTTTTTTTCTTTTAGTATTAATATGGAACATAAGCTTTTTGTTTCAGGTTCTTTCTGAAGCTAAGAAAATAACCGAGTCACGTATGGCTACAAAGGTAAGTTTCTTAATCTTGTGAAGTGTTTAATAGCAATTTTCGTAACTTTATGAACTTGTGGAATGATGTGAAGGATTAAGCTTCCTATGTCCCTTATTTTCTGAAAAGATAATAGTTGGTTATGTGTTTTTCAGGCTGTTCAAGATGCAGAGTTAGCTGTCACGTCAAATATTAGTCCAGAAGGTGTGGAGAAAACTAGTGCTCGTGCTGATACCGCATCACCTTCTAGTATGCAGGTGGAGGTGGAGGTGCTGCACCTTTGATGTCAATGACAGACAATGTTGTTGCTTCTTTAGCTTCCCTTCGCATGGTATGGCAAGTCTTTATGTGCCATTGCTTATATATATATATATATATATATATATATATATATATATATATATATATATATATATATATATATATATATATATATATATATATATATATATATAATATTGACATGAATGGTAAATACTTGTATGTTTCTTAATTCAACACCTGCCCCACATATCAATCAAGAGATGTTTGCTTCTTTTTCTCATGTTTGTACTCTGAAGGAAATCATATCATTATTTCTTGTGTGTTGCTTCGGGTGAACTTGAGAACCTATGCTCTGGATCAAATAGTGCAAGATGCAAGTTCTTCAACAGGATTACAAACTATTAAGCGTGTTGAACAGTTCCTACAAGAGCTCAAGGTTTCTTACTATCTGTTCCTCTATACATTCTTCAATTCCAGATTTTTATTACTATCTTCCATTGTTTATTATCTTACTCATACAGTAATTAATATATGCTTTCCATTTTAACAGGTGAATTTGAAACCCAAAGTCCCTATTAAAGTTGTTTGTGCAGAGCATCTGGAATTGCGAAAGGAGATACTGACTCTTCTAAATCTTCTGAAACTGGTATAGTTGACTCATACATATATCCTTTTGTTTTTCTTCCACTGGTTAACATTACTGAATATGTATACATGTAAGAATTGTGATGTGCTTACAATGACAAAAAAAAATCAATAACCAAATATATGCTACAAACATTAGAGTTAAAAAAATGATACAACTGTACATGAGATTCATTAAGAACTACAATGCAATCAACTTTGTTGATATAAGTTCAGACAATTATTCACCAGAGGATAACCAAGGCCTAGACTATGAAATTGTATTTTAGTGGAGGGGTAAATTAGGTATTTTGCTTACTACATTTTGTTATGAGAGAATCTTATTTTTATGATACATATGAGGCCACTTCATTCAAGTACTTTAGACAAGGGTAATATTCATATGTATACTCAGATGATGCAGGAAAAACTGGTGGTCAGCAGTCCATGTAAGTTTCTTGATTTGTAACATCTTGTATTCAAGAAATAACAATGTACTTTCTACAAAAAAAATTATAAATTATATTATTTGAAATTTTTTCTAGATTGGTAGGTTTAAAAGTAAAATGTCCTAATAAGAATTAATTTTAAAAGTAGAATGAAAATGACAAGTGGTTTTGTGTTATGTTTACAGGGCTGATGAAAGCGAATAGCTATAAAGTTAGAAGAGGAAAAGAATGCTCAAGCTAAAAGAGATAAGATGCTACAAATGCAAGTGTTGCATTCTTCATTTAACTTGTTAGTATGAAACACATAGTTGATTAGATAATGTAAATTTATATATTGTAAGAAATAGAATTGTATGACATTAAATTTTATGCAATGGATTGTATTTTTTGTATATGATATTTTATTTCTATTATGAGACATTAAATGCAAATTTAATTTAAAAATTAATAAATATATAAATATATTTTTTATAAACATTTAAATTTAGGATACGCAAAAATGTGTGTCATCTTCATTTACGACATGGCCTTTCTTGACAGGGGTTTTAATGATACGCATTGCGTGTCATAAATGCGCGTCGTAAATGTGCGTCGTCTATAGACGACGCGCAAAAGCGTGTCGTCTCTCTTTATGACAGGGCCTTCCTTGACACACATTTGCGTGTTGTCTGAGCGTTTTACGACACACATTGCGCGTCGTAAAAGGCTGTTTTTCTAGTAGTGATTATTAAAAACGCAATGTGTTGTTGCGCTGTTTGGAAGACCTATATCTTTCTCATTTCTTTTGCGAATATCCAAATTTCTCTTCAAAATAATAATAATAATAATAATAATAATAATAATAATAATAATAATAATAATAATAATAATAATAATAATAATAAGAAATAAGAAATATTCAACTTAGATAAATCAAGTCATATTTTATTATTTAGAGAAGAACCACCGAGATCTCTTCTAATGAAACGACTATGACATAAAAATCATATAAGACATTAAACAAAACTACATATTATTCTTGACCATGACAATGATACTAAACTCTTGGATTAATGTCTAAGCCCGTAACCATATTTGGTAAGTATTTGACCCGGTTGTGCATGGTCCTTTTGGGTTGCCTTCACCGGAGCAACATGATAGGATGATTTTTTAAGAAATAGGTTATTATGATTTATTAATATGTTATATGAATAATATATTAATGGTGAAATCATATAATTAAATTAATATTAGACACGAATTAATTAAGGAATTAATTATGTGTTTAAAAGACATTAATTTAACATCAGGGACTTAAACTGTCAAATGTGTGATAGTTGCGTATTGGGCTGAGGAGCCTCTTGGACTAGGCATGGACGAAATTGGGATGTGTCCATACCTAATTTTCACCCTAAGGCCTTATTCCAGAACCTTCCTTGGATAGCTTAAGGCCTAAGTTGTCCATTAGGGTTTTGACTAAAACCCTAACCGCTCCAGTATAAATAGGACGCCTAGGCTACAGAAATCGGCTAACCTAACTGTTGGGATTATTATGTTGCGTTGTGGGCTCGGTCCTTAGCCCTGTTTTGATTTCCGGTATTGGGCCTGACCAATCATGCATGTTTTGTTCTAGGGTTTAGTATATAGCTGCATGCATATAGTCTTTGTAGTTAACGCTTTAATTATTTTCTCATTGAGTCTTATAAAACCCTAGCTCGCCTCTACAGTGGAAGTTCTTTGTCGAGCTCTACTGAGGCGTGAATTTATTTGAATCATAAGCACATCTTTGATTCCATTCTGTGTTCATATCATTACTGTGTTTGTCTTGTTTGATTTTCATATTCTTACCTGTGAAAGATCTAATCGATCTAAGAGTTATTCTCATCAATTGGTATCAGAGCAGGAGACTGTGTAATTCATACGCATCTCTTCTGTCGAAGAAGCTATTAGGGTTTTCAATTCCGCATTGATTGATATTAATTAATCCGTCATTCCGTATTGACGTATCTCATTAATCGTTGATCTAACCCAAACGATATATTACATGTCTGATCTTAAACATGTAATCGATCAAAAGTCATTACAATGTCCATGGTTGATTCTCAAACCAGTCCAATCAACATCTCCAACAACATTGGTTCTATGACAGGGATTCCAATCTTGTATACTCAAGATTATGAAGTTTGGACGCATCACTTTGAAGATTATGTGATTGGATCGGAGGATAATGGGTACTTGATCTGGGAAGCAATCACTGTTGGCCCATTTGCTCACTCAAGCACCTCAAAGATTGTAAAAACTCAGAAGGAGTACAATCAGCTTGTTAACGATGTCAAAGATATTCCTCAAGACGAGAAGGAAAAGTTTCAATGTAACATCAAGGCCTTGAGGATGAATAGGTTTGCTTTGGTGTCAGATACGTTTCGTTTGGTAAGTTCTTGTGCTACCACTAAAGAGATTTGGGACAGATTGAAAGAATTTTATTCCACTGATGAAGATCTGGAACATTCAATTCAAATTCTCCTGCTTTCTGAATTTGGAGATTTCAAGCAGAAGCCTGAAGAGAAACTGGTTCAAGCTTTTGATCGCTTTAATCATCTTTTAAGTAAGATGATAAAGCATGGGATTGAAAGGAATGTTATTGAACAAAACGTTACTTTCATGAGCGGTCTTAGACCCGAATGGATGGATGTTGTATCTACTGTTAAAGCACATGAATAGTTCAAGTCGTATTCTCTGGCGAAACTAGTGGGTATTTTGAAATCCCACGAAAGTGCACTGTCTAAGGAAACAAATGTGGTTTCCAGTTTGGGTTCTTTAGCCCTTGTTTCTAAAGGAAAAAGCTCTGTTGAAGAAGAAGAGGAATTGGTTCATGCTAATTATGATCTAACCAGTGAAGAATATGCCATGATGGTTTCCAATCCTAGAAAATTCATTAAAAGGAAATTCCCAGCGAACAAGAACCGAAATTGGCAGGGAAGTTACAGCGCCGAAAAGATCAAGGAGGAACCGAATATGGGGTCAAAGTATGAAGAGTCAAAGAAAGAAGGGAAAGTTAGTGGAGACTCAAGATTTGATTGCTATTACTGTGGAGGCAAGGACCATTTCGCAAAAGATTGTATGTTGAAAAAGAAAGCAGAAAAGATAGATGATGACGATGAGGAAGCGAGCCTCCTAAGAAGACTGGAGGAAATCAAGAAAAGAAAGTTTGCTGCTAACAATATTACTATGAATGCTTTAATTGTGCAGGATATAGACAATCGTGATGAATTTGGTGGTGTGGAAGTATGGTCCACAGATTCAGAGGATGAAGAACTCAGAAAGCCCACACATGGGAAGGCGATGCTGGTGAAAGAAGAAACTGTTACAGGAAGGTGTTTTATGGTGACCAAAGGTGTGTCTCAAATGAGAGGATACACAATCGATGGTGCGGTAGAAGGTGAGAAGGAGCGAGAGGACAGGTGTTTTCATGCTAAACCTGTCAGTGCACAGATCAATGAATGTGATGAGTTGATCAAGAAGGTACAAAATATACTTGCTTCTCTAAATATACCTGTTACTAACTATGAAAAGGAATTAAGTAACTTAAAATCTAAATTTTCAAGCATAAGTAGCAGTCTCACCTAAACCCATGTCACAAATTCTAACCTAACTGATCAAATTAGTAGGATATCGTCGAAGAGTGAGGAAAGGAGGATGTGGATTGAGCAGAAGGAGAAAGAGTTGATTAGGTCTAAGGATGATTCGATTTATTTGCAAAGAGACAATCTTAAACTTCTAAAACAGCGAAATGTGTTTTGTTTGATTGCAAAAAGACTTTATTTTAATATCACTAAGTTACATCTTGATTGTGAAATAGGAAAGAAGATACATCGCATGATTTTACCCTTCCTCGAGTTAAAGGAGGATGAAATCAATGCTGAAGCCTACAACTGTGAAAGCGCTGTATCTTCTGACGAGGTCTCTCCTGCCTATAAAATTGGTCTTAACAAAATTGAGTCCTACATAAAGTCCAAAGACCACAAGGACATGCATAAAAATATGTTATATCATAGATTGAAGTTAAGAACCGAAACTGTACAGAAATTTGACTCTTAAAAATGCCAAATTAAGTTCATAAAATAAAATTGATGTTGAAAATGCATCTGAACTTAATGAGGATGATGATCTGAGTGAAATCTATATAGAAGATTTGGTGGACTGTTCAGAATTTGTCAAGAGTGAAGAAACAAAGAATCAAGTATTCAATGAATTAGAGAATGAATTCAAAGTATGAGTGCGAGATTTGAACACAGAATGTAAATATAATCTGTTTGGCTCGTATTATGCTTCAGCAAAGTTTACAGAGTACAATGAATAGTCTGTAAAAACTTCGTTACTAAGAACATAATAACCACTCCTATTTATAGGAGAGGAAAGCGTACAAAAAATATACTAAGGACTAAACATTAAGCTTCGAATATTATGCCCTAGTAAAATACATTACAAAAATGTTCGAAGACTCCAAATACAAACTTCGACTATTACAACAATTCGACCCTAACAATCTCCCCCTTTGTAATCAAAGTCGAAGTCTTCAGTTTGTAAGCAAAGCTATGGAGTACAGCAAAACTCTTCGAACTTCAGTGTACCATGAAATTATTTTCTTCAATTCCTTCTTGTCTCCTTCATTGTTCTTTTTGCAGTGGTTCATATGAACAATCAAGTTCGTATACTGAGATGTTGAATATCTCTCCACTTCATAAGCTTGAAACAAAAACCTCTTCGCTTTTACAACTTTATCTTTTCCACCAAAAACTATACCAAATGGCTTTAGACATATTTCCCCATCAGCATACTTCTTTAACTCAGTCTGATTCAACGAAACAACCATTGGTACTTTAATTTCCATCCCCTTTGCAGTAGCCAACTCCACATCAGTCAGTGCAAGGCACTCATAGTAATTATCAATGAAAATTTTGATGTGAGCAACTCTAAGTTTGAATTCCTCTGGATCAGTGTTTTGCAGATAAGAAAAAGATTTATCTTTAAGGAGTAATGCAACTTGTATTAGATCATACAAGTTCATTAGAGGAAAATCTGCAATGGTGAATTCGTGTGTTTTTCCATCTGCTCTGGCCACAATATATTTGATGTTTTGAATTTTGTTTTCAAAAACAACATCCCTTTTTATTCTTATGACCTTCTTTATCTTTATCAAGGACCAAACTTCCTCAGGGGCTTTGTCAAGGACAGCATGAAATCGAATCTTCATATGAGTTTCATCATCCTTTTCTTTGAAATTCCCTTCTGGTTTAAATTGAGGCATGATAAACATCATCTCATTAACAGGGAAATCCAACTAGCACGCATCAGTGTTTTGCTGGATCACCTTTATCCATGCCCTTCGGATCACCAGCTCTCTGTGTCATGATGCTTTGAAGAAGCCTCATTTTCTCCACTTCAGCTTCAACCCTAGGCTTCTTCTCTTCTTTGGATTTTTCCACAAGAATTGATTTGCCTTTGTCTTTCGAAGCAGATTTTTCAGCTATGTCTTTTGGCTTCGAACCACTCCCACCAGACTCCAAAGGTTTACCAATAACAATTCCTTTCGAAATTGTTCGTGTAATTGGTAATGAAGTTACAATTGTTGAAGTAACTGGTTGAGCAGACACAACTACTGGCTTTGTTGATGGGATGTTTGTTGGATAAACTTTGCCCACAACCTTCGCATCATCTTCTAACCTCCTTTCTCCCCCTTGCACCCCTGTGACAATAGGAGGGGCAGTTGTTGTGGAAAGAAGACTTGAAATGCGAAGTAATTGAGCAAGCTGCTTATTTAAAATAGCTTCGAACTGTACAAACTTTTGTGACAAAAACTCCGAAGTGATCAACGGAGACGAAATAGGTGTTGAAATCTCCTTCAACAACTTTATCACTCCTTCAAAATTTTCTGTTTTAGACTTGGAGATTTGAGTGACTTGTGGACTCAACCCTTCATATAACTTGACAAATTTAGTAACAACATCACATATGATATCGACCTTCTGATTTAAGGACGCATAATCATTTTGAACTGACAATATTTCCTTTTGCATATCTTCTCAAAGCTCTTGAATTTTGAAGTTCACATCCTCCCTTACTTTCTTAACCTCTTGAACAAAAAGAACATGTCGTTCTTTTGTGAAGTTTCGTAGTCTTTCACTTCACTCAGAAAATCAGATCTTTCATGTTGAAATCGAAGTTCATTAGTCTGATCCGTAAAATCAACTTTCTCCATAAGCACTGTCTCAGAAGCTTTCAACATACCAGACACTTTGTTGATAATTCTTGACTCACACAGCTTCAACATTGAGTCAATATCCAAACCTTAAAGTGATGAACCTCCGCCCAGATCAGCTTGAGATTGAATGATGGAGTTCAACTTTTGATTCAACATTTTGTATTGCTTCATAGTCATTAGCATGTGATCAGGAAAATCTTCTTCTTCATCATGAAACTCCAAGTCTTCGAATGTTCCACCAAACCCTTCATGATCAGTTTCTGTTGGTGATGATGGTTTGGGTGTATCTGTAGATTGAGACGAAAACATAGAAGTAATCGGTTGATTGAGGATGTGTTCAAATGTTGGTGAGATAGTGGTTGATGGAATAGGAATTTTAGATGTTGGTGTAACTGAAACCAATGATTCGAAAGGAGTAGATATGAATGGACCTTGATCTGCAGATTTCGAACCTCCTTCACCCATATTAACATTTGCATCCGTATCAGATATGTGTGCAGGGATGTCTGAAGTTCGCACCTCCTCAACAATTGATTTAACAATCGAAACTTCGGGTGGTATGACACTTGTCTGCTTAGGAGTAGAACTGATGATAGAAGTGAATTCTGGAGTTTCTGGTATCCTTTCATCCTCCTCTGTTGACTCAGGAGACAAAACAATCTTTCGAGTCTTCCTCTTTTTCTTTCCTTTAGCTAGATGTTTTGCCATATCCTTTTCTTCCCTTTTCTTCGAACTCGGAGAAACTGGAACAGGTATCTCGTGAATCAAGACTCCTTGGTGAGAAACCTGATGCTTTCGAATCAACTTTTGTGCCGGTGACTTACGTTTATGAGTTGATTTAATCTTGATTCTTCTCGAGGCAACAAAATTCCCGTTGGAATAGATGGATCGAACGTTTTCTGATAAGCAACCAAAACAGAATTCTTAGGATTCACCCTTTTTAACATTGCGTCAGGAATCCGAGCAACATTTGGGAATTCATCAGCATCATCAACAACATCCTTCGGAAAGTGATACGATTGAAAAGTAACTTTCTCTTCATCATTTGGAACCATAATACCTTCCTTGTTGTAAAAATATTGTAAAATAAGGCTCCAGTACCTAGCACATGAAATGCCATTAACAACATTCGTAAGCTCTAACCCTTTTTGAAATTCCTTCCACAGCTGTGTAGAATAGTCTGCTGGAAGATCATAGTACAAACTTGCCACCATAGCATAAACCTCCATCTTTCCCTTGTCTAACCCAACTGTTCTTCCGGTTAAACAACATAAAAAGATCCCAAACAAGAAATTCCAGATTTTTGGAAGACCAGACTTCTTAAAGTCACTTATCTTTGTCAATGGGGGCTGATATCCCATTTCATTAAACATGTGGATAATTTGGGAAAATTAGAATTCCACAAAAGGAGGTGTATTTGGAATATCAAGATTGGCAAAACAATCTCTGAGAAAGCCTAACCTTTTTGTCATTGATTTGGTGGAAAGTAATCGTATCAGAAGCTTTGTTGTATGTGGCTGTAGATCCTGCTTGTGAAAGCCATGAAACCGGAACAGAAAAGGAATTGAACATCACTTTGGATAAAATAGAGTGTTGTAAAGCGACAATAAGCATCTTGAATTCCTCAGGACATTGAGAAATTGCACCATCCACATAATAATTCGTAGATTGAATCTTCATAACTGGTGCAGAAGAAATGTCTTCAGTAGAAAGATCAACATGAGCAGCAGCAGCCATGATTAGGGTTTGAAGAAGATGAAGAATAGAGAGAATTTGGGAATTTTTGAGTTTGATCGCGTAACCGTATAAAACACTCTTGAACTCCCTTTTATAAGTAACCCTGACTGATTTGAATTTGAAGAGGGATGCATTTAATGAGATCTGACATGGCACCTTGAAAATCGGACCATTACTGCGAAAAGTTAGCCATGCGTCAAAAAGAAACTATCACGTCTCCTAGAAAATCGGGCATAATACCATACGTCACAGATACATAGCCTGTCATTATCTCCTTTATTGAATTGTAACTGTTAGAACCCTTCACATGGATGCAAGGCTCTTTCACTTTTGGGATGAAAAGCGAAGTCATATGCCAGATGTTTGAAATCATCAGCCTGAGTTGGTATTACTCAGAACTTCAAGGATTTCGTGAGTACAGTGTTCCAAAGAAATAAGATAAGAAGCAAGTTAATTTTTTTTTTGGAATTCTGTGATGTCAAAATGCAATTTGACACGAAGGAAGTTAAACCTCGGGCAAAGGTTGCTTCGTTAATCATCAAGAGAGATGATCAACTGCTTGTGTATGTTCCCGTGAAGTACAATCGAATACTTTTTGATAAGTATCAAAGGGATTCTTTCAAAAGTGATTCTTGGGTTGGTGTAAAATTTCGTTACATATCAACCTAAACATAAGGTGTGAAATTGTAACAGAAATTACTTGTATGACCAGTGTAGTCAGTGACAAGTTAGCTTTGAAAATATTTATCATGACCATGACATTCAAATGAAACTCACACGGAAATCATATTCATAAAAAAAATTATGTACTGGATCTTGTTGGGTAACAAACATCATGGGTTGCGAATGTTTGATCAAGACCACACATGCGAATTGAATATGATCTGGAGTTTCGAATTTTGGTACTGAAACAAAAGTTTCGTCAATATCTGGAACAATATTCCCCGTCAATTCCTTAAGTAGTAAGATGTTTGGGTTTCACCTTCATCACGGACTCATGATGTCAGCTCATTGACACATAATTTTTGTATATCTAGGTCTCGATGGGTTTGATCAGAGACCTCTCGGACATACGTCTTTGTGTGTGATTTGTGTTAAGAATTTTGTGATGAAAAAGATTGGTTATAAGATCAAATGTACCTCTGTTATGATTTGGACCAAGCAATAAACTCTTTACTCATATGAGAAGAGTAAGGTAGCTCAAGAGACTAATGTGAATATAAGCCTGACTGGGAAGAAAGCTTCGTAGGAAGAGTTCATTAAGGCTTTCGTACACACACATTGAGTCAAGGAGGCCTTAGTCGACATGCATCAGCATGCTTCTAGGGACAACCTAACTAATTCGAATAATGTAACTCATATGAAAAAAAATTGTTTACCTGACCCTTATACAGCTTACTTTGTCCTCTCTGAATCATCACCATAATCTGCAACCAAATTCTAAAAAATAAAAAATATTTTTGTTGTTTTTGAATTTTTCGAAAATAAAGACATAACAAAATAAAATCTTTTTGGATTTTTGAAGTTTCGAAAATAAAAACAAAACAAAAGAAAATGTTTTTGGATTTTTGATTTAAAAAAAAATGAATTTGTTGCAAACATGCGAATAGTTGGCATTCCATGAACAGTAACAAATGTAGGAATTCGAAGCGCCCGAAGCGTTGACTATGAACAGTAACCACTGACTCAACACTGAAGATTAGTGACAATCATGCGAATTCGAAGCGGTCGAAGCGTTGACTATGAACAGTAACCGCTTAATGCTGAATGACATTGTGTTATAGTTTATTCAGTGCCTCTGAATAATTCTTTTTCCTCCATCATTCTGCTTGTTCGCATGGAACAGAAATGCCATCAATGATTCCAAGACCGTCGATTATTCACATAAATGACTTTTCATCCAACGCTTTTGTGAAAATATCAGCTAACTGATCAGTTGTTTTCACGAAATGTACTTCAATGTTTCCATCCTCTACGTGATCTTTAATAAAATGATAACGAAGAGCTATGTGTTTAGTCTTCGAATACTGCACAGGATTATGACAAATTCTTATTGCACTTTGAGAATCACAATATAATAGAATCTTTTTTATATTAATTACATAATCACGCAATTGACTTTGGATCCAAATTATTTGTGAAGTGCAAGAAGCAGCAGCCACATATTCTGCTTCAGCTGTGGAAATGGACACACACGTTTGCTTCTTCGACTACCAGCTGACTAATTTGCCATCAAGTAATTGACATCCACCACTTGTGCTTTTTCGATCAAGATTGCAACCAACCAAGCCTGCATCTGAGTATGCTTGAACAAAGAATCCAGTTTTCGAAGGATACCACAATCCTAACGAAGTTGTTCCTTTAAGGTAACGAAAAATATTCTTCACAGCAGTAAGATGTGGTTCGCATGGATTAGACTGATACCTAGCACAATTACACATACAACGTAATATCAACAGCAGGTTTGTCTAACGATGGTGTTAGCTTTATGCCAGTTGCCATTGGTACACGAAGCTTTGTGCTATTCATGAATCCAAACTTTTCTAACAGATTTTTCGTATATTTTTCCTGATTGATGAAAATCCCTTCTCTGTTTTGACGAATATTCAATCGAAGGAAATTATTGATTTTTCCCATCATTCTCATCTCAAATTTGCTTTTCATCAAATCTTTGAATTCTCTAGACAAAACAGGGTCAGTTGAGCCAAAAATAATATCATCAACATAAATTTGAGCAAGCATAAGATGATTCCCTACTTTCTTTCGAAATAACGTAGGATCAACAGATCCTTTTTTAAATTTTGATTGTTTCAAAAATGATGTTAGAGTTGCATACCATGCGCGTGGTGTTTGTTTCAGACCATAAACTACCTTATCTAAAATATAAACATGATTAGGATATTCTTCGTTAATAAAACCTGGTGGTAGTTCGACATAAACTGTTTCTTCAAGCTCTCCATTTAAAAATGCACACTTGACGTCCATTTGATAAACATCAAAGTCTTTGTGAGCTGGATAAGCCAGAAATATTCGTACCGCCTCGAGTCTTGTGAAAGGGGCAAATGTTTCTTCATAATCGATTCCCTCTTGTTATGAATATCCTTTTACAACAAGCCTGACTTTATTTCGAACAATTTTTCCATCTTTCTTGGTTTTGTTTTTGAAAATCCATTTTAACCTGACAATTGAAACATTTTTAGGTTTAGGAATTAATCTCCAAACCTTGTTTCGTTCAAATTCAGCCAATTCTGATTGCATTGCAACAACCTAATCTGAGTGTTCCATTGCATTCTTAATTGTTTTTGGTTCAATTTTAGAGATGAAAAAATTGAACATGCAAAATTATTGATGAGTATTCAATACCTCATTCTTTGCACGAATTAGAGCTCTTATCATTACTCCCTCTTGTGGATTCCCAATCACTTGATCATTCGGATGGTCTTTTGTCCATTTTTCTATGGGTGGATATGCTGGATCAAAGTCCAAAGGTGCATCTTCGAATATTTCATCATGTTCTGAGCCTGCAATCGAACATGCATCATCAATATTATGCACCCCCTCAACCATAAGCTCCCCCTCAACTCCATGCTCGCCCTCAATTTCATCATTTAATTGGTCTTTCTCCCCCTCGAAAGAATGCTCTTCATCATTCAAAGTATTCGAATCCAATTGCTCCCCCTCCAGTGGACTATCCTGTATAGTTTCATCTGCTTGAGGATTCAATGGAGGATCATCAGTAAGTTTCGAAATTTCTGGTATGTTATTATCAGGAGCATGAACTTCAACATCAACTGCATGATCTGAAATTCCAAAAATCAAATCATAATCAGTATCTTCTATTTGTAAAGATTATGTTTCATCATGATTTTCTTGTAAAATTGGATTATTCGAAAATCTATGTGAATTTGATTTAACATAATAATCATCGAATGTGAGATTAAACGTTTCTTCCACTTTTCGTGTTCATTTATTTAGTACTTGATATGCCACTGAATTGTGCGAATATCCAAGAAAAATCCCTTCATCAGCTTTTGCTTGAAATTTCGAAAGATGATCCTTGAGATTCATAATAAAGCACCTACATCCGAAAACATGAAAGAACTTCACATTAGGTTTTCGATTATTCAAAATTTCGTATGGTGTAATATTAAATATACGATGAATGAATGATCTGTTTTGAGTAAAACATGCAGTTGAAACAGCTTCAGCCCACAGATATTGAGGTAAATTCGCATATGCCAACATGGTTCTTGCCGCTTCGCATAATGAGCGATTTCTTCGTTCTACAACACCATTTTGTTGTGGTGTGTATGGAGATGAAAAATTATGCGAAATTCCTTTGTCCACCAAAAAGGAATCAAGAATTTTGTTTTTGAATTCAGTTCCATGATCACTCTTGATTTTTCGAACATGCTTTTTCAACGTGGTTTCCATCTTTTTGATAAAATCAATCATAATTTGTGCAACTTCAGATTTGTGCCTGAGAAAATAAACCCACGTGAATCTTGAAAAATCATCAACAATAAGTAAAGTGTACCGCTTATTGTTGAGAGTTGAAACAGTCGAAGGAACACACAAATCGATATGTAATAACTCCAGAGGTGCTACAATCTTCGAATCAATTGTGATTGGATGACCTTGTTTATGTTGCTTGCCTACTTCACAAGCTGAACATAAAGAATCATTATCAAATTTAAGTATAGGTAAACCTCTTACCAGATCTTGTACCACAAATTAGTTTATTTTTCGAAAGTTGAGATGTGAAAGTCTTCTATGCCATAACTAGCTCAAATTAGATGTAGCTTTCGAAAGAAGACAAACAGCTGGTTTGCCTACAATTGGATTGATGTCCAAAGTGAACATGTCACCTTTCCTTTTAGATTTCAGTAATATTTTGTTTGTTTTAACATTCGAAATAATACTTCCTTCTTCGTTGAAAAGAACTTGATTGCCAGTGCCCACAACAAGTTGAGAGACACTTATCAAGTTATGTTGAAGACCTTCAACATATGCAACACAATTCACTGTCAATTATCCATTTGTGATTTTTCCATATCCTTTGACTTGACATTTTTGATTGTTCTCAAACTTCACTACTCCTTCATTTTTTAGACTTCGAAAATCTCTTAAATTCTCCTTCTTCCCAGTCATGTGACGAGAGCAACCACTATCGATGTACCACTTGTTATCATATTGCTCGTCAGATAATACCTGCAATCAATGGAAAAATTTAGGTACCCAAGGCTTTTTGGGTCCTTGGAGATTAGACTTCAACTTTGAATGTAATGAAGAACTTTTAACCCAATCACAAACTTTAGTTTTGAGACTATCAATTAAGTTGATTTCATCATCTAAAGAAACTGAAACATAAGTGTTTGATAGTTTCAAATGTTCACTAACATTACCCTTTGCCTCTTGAGTTAGTGATTGAACTGTCTTTGCTTTTGTGACAGGTCTCCATACTTTGACTGTGATATTCGAATCCTTGGATGATGAGCTACCATTCGAAGAATTATTGACATACATTTCGTATGCTTCATGAATTTGTTCTTTTGAATATTTATTCGACTGATATATTTTTCCTTTTCCTTCAAGCCAATGATAAACATTCTTTCTTGAAGTTATTCCTTTTTCTCGAGAAGTCCTCATTGTTTCTTTCTTTGTGTAATTAGGAAAATTTGGTTTTTGAGGAACAAAATCAACTTTGGGTTTTGTGACATACGAGTAAGCATAGGATGTATCAACTTTTGATTTAAAACAATGACATTGAATAACTTTTTGATTTATGTTGGATCTTTTTGAAAATTCTCTTGTTTTGTTGGTTTTAGAAACTTTTAAAAACTTTGTTTGCTTATTTCTTTCAGACCTTGTTTGGTTTGATTGAGATGATTTTTGATATTTTGAAAAAGAATCATTTTTAGCTTTGAAAGCATATTTAGTGGATTCTGATTCAGACATCTTTTGAGATTCAATTCTTTGCCAAAATATTTCCTTTCTGGCTTGTCTTTTTGAAATGTTGTTTTCCTTTGAAAATTTGTCAATTTGATCTTTAAATTCCTTAGAGTTTAATTTGACAACTTTTTCTTTTTCTTTTTCAACATTTTTCATTTTCTCTTTTTCAACTTTTGATTTTTCAATCCATTGTTTTTGTGGTTTTTGTGGTTGAAAAATATACGAATTCTTTGTTAAGGTGTTTTTAACTGTGTTTTGATTTGCGAAAAAACCTTCCTCAGTTGTTTTTGAATTGTCTTCCTCAACCAACTTCTTTAACTCTGGTTTGATATTTTCAACATTTCCTTTAGTTACAAAAACTTGATTTGGAAAAATGACATCATCTGTGCATTTGAAATTTGGAAAAACCACCGTGTTTGTTTCAAGATAATGTGGAACTTTTTCATTCATCACTTCTTCGAAGTTTTGTGTATCACCATACACTTGGTCAACAACTATTCGTGGAATTTCTTCTTTCTTTGAGGATGCCTTTTCTTTCGAAACTTTCTCAACCTCTTCATCATCAATATCATCAGGTTGGTAATCTTTGAGATCTACGTAGTTCAGTTCACCAACTTTCGAAGTTGAGGTTGTATTAGTTTCATTCTCAACTATCAAATCCTTAACTTTTTCTTTTTCTTTAGAATTCGAAGCAACATTAACAATAGACAACTGAGAGCAATCAACATCTTCAGGCTCACTAATTTCACTAATATTATCAGAGTTATCTTCAATATCAGCAAAATTGGATTGAGAATCAGATGTTGAATTGTCAGTCTTTTTCAAAATGTGAATTTGTTCAGATTTAGTCAAAGTATCATTTACAATGTTAACTAAATCATTCGAATCAAGACATTCGTCAACTTTGACAATTCCATATCTATACTTGTCATTCAGAACATTGTCAAAATCAGCTATCTCTTTTTCACAATCATACGAGATATTATCTACCTTAGCTCTTTCATAAGCTAAAAATGGAAGCAATTTTCTATGTTGTTCTTTACTAATTTCACACGAAAGATGAAGTTCCAGTCGATATTACTCATCAAACCATCGACCATCGGAATCAAAACAAATTCACTCATCAATAGATTGTCGATCCTTCGCCTTTCATTCACCAACGATTCCTTTGCTATCAATAACCTATCATCATTCAAGCAACTAACGAACATCATAAAGGGAAATCAGTTTGACATCAAAGGAATCGAATCTAGTTTAACCCCAAAATCTTCAATCGATTTTTCCCAGTACGTTTGCCAACAGTTGAGCACGATGCTTACGACCAAAATCAATCTCATATCAACCTATCTTCGCTATCAATCGACGAAACATTGCCACTTCCCAAAATCGACTATCAAAATTAGTCAACAGTAAGATCATTCCCAAATCAATTCGTCAACAAACCCCAATTCTTCGTCCTTCATTCCATAATCAATCACCAATCACAAATCTGTGATGTCGACTATCGAATAACTCAAGCCTTCAATTTTTATCGGCGTCCCAAAATCAATCAATACTTTCCACTGAAAAATTCCAAATACGCCAAACTCAATATCGATTTTTTGGAATCGAAATTGAAACAAAAACATCACATTCATTCTTCCCTTTCCATTCATCATCCAATTGAAATCGATCCCTGTATACAAACCCTAGAATTCATCATATTGATAACACCAAGCCTTCGAAATCATGATAACGAACATCGACTGATTCGAAAATCCAACACATTTCGTTTTCTGCTATCGACATCGATTTCAAAGACATTATAACACACAATCAAGTCTTTGCACATAACCACTTTCATCATTGACCATCGAATACCAATTCTCAACAAACTTAGTCGACCAATTCATTCCCCAATCAATTTCCATTCAATTAGGCACCCAAGCCTTCGTTAACAGATCTTCATTAGTTCTTTTTCACAAATAACATCGACTGTGATACATCGATTCCATCTTTATCAAACTATCAAATACCGATTCTTAATAAGAATTGCGATTGAATTGGAACAGCGTTGGGCTTCAAGGTAAAAAATGAACGAATAATAAAGATATTCGAAATCATGGGCTCAATTAAACTGATCATGAATAGTAAAAGATCATATAAGTTGGGCTTGGAAAACAAATGAACACTAATTTTGAAATAGAAACAAATGAGTTTGATTTATGTTTTGATCTAAACAAAAATAATTGGATCAACAATGGGGTTGAAACGTATCAGATCCACTTTCAACGAACGAATCAAATTTGGAAGATCTTGGTTCTTTTGTCGGAATGAGAAAATCTCCAAATCAAAAATTGTACCACCCACCATGCGAGATGTACAACTCGTTCTTCGTGTTCTTCGTGTTCTTCAACGATCCAAGAACATCTTCAAAAGAGCCACCAACACATTTGGGTTTTGACTTCAAATTCAATGCAACACTTGGAGATTGTTGCTTTGGAACCCAAATTTGCTTCATGGATTTCGGCTTCACAACATTTGACGATTTTTGTGAGTAAACCCGCTTGTTTTTGCGATTGATCTTCTTCTTCTTTTTCTCTCTCATCTTTTTGCATCTTGAAGACTTGATCTCATGAACAAACTCACTTTCCACAACATGAACATTTTGAGTTTGAATCAAATCTTTTGGAGTTTGATATTTGTGAATTTCTTGAACCACCGGCTTCTAATAAGGAATCATTCCTTCAAACGAATCACAAGAACACAAAATATCATCGGTTTGAACTCAATCGAGCAAAAAACTTTTTCATCATGAGAATCAACTTGAATTCCTTTTTCTTGAACATCAAGAACATCACATTGAACTCCATTATCAAGAACTTCAAGAAATTTAAGAGCATGAAGATCATTTGGGTCTTCAATAAGAGAAACATATTTCTTATTGATCAAATCTCTTTCTTCTCCTTCCTTTTGATTTCTACTACGAACTAATATGGACAAAGCAATTTTATTCAACCATGCAATCTTACAAAGTGGTTGAAATACCAAACTTCCATGATCATCCTTCAAACCTCCATAAGAAACCATATTACCCCATGAAATCAATTTGCTTAACACCAACCCATAAAATTGATCTTCATTGACTTTGTGTTTGATATCTTCAATAATCACAATCCAAAAATCATATGGCAAATCCACCATGATCACAAAAACTTGAAGATTTCTAAAGAGAGAAAGTGATTTTGAATGGGTTTTGTAGAGAGAGAAAGTAAAAATCACTGGAATTTTAGTGAAGAAAATCGAATTATGAATAGAATCAAAGATGAATTCGATTTCTAGAATCCAAAAACTCTCTAAACCACGAAGATCCAAGATCATAAAATGAATCACCAAATCAAGATCGCCATCAAGGATCAATTCTTGATCAAATCAAGAACACCCGCTCTGATACCAATTATAGTGGTGTTGATTATGATGGCATGTGCGGAATTTGAAAGATCTATTGAATCATCATGTAAAATCAAGAACACATGGAGTAAATAAATCTTTGTAAGCTCGTATTAGATCTAGAAAGAATATACAAATGGGTTTGTACAAAGTTTCTCTCTCTAGTCTAACACTCCAAATGGATTCACTTACATAATGGGAGTCACTCACTTCCTATTTATAGGAAAGACTCAACCCATTTACACATACAAAGAGGAAAGCTTAAAACATTACATCCAAGAGTGACTTTGCACCCTAACAAAGAGCGAACCCGAAACATGTAAAAATTTGATTTCTGAAAATGCTGTTGAGTTCGCTCGCTCGTCAACAGACAAGACCAAAACTCTTAAAGGAAATGCTGTTGTATATCAAAAGGTACAAACCACTCCAAATCAAGTCTACACGGTCCCTGGTGTCACTCCACAACAAATTGCAGAATTGACAGCTATGGTGGAAGAAGATAATGATGCCGGATGTGACGAGTTCTTCTGGTCAGCACCAATAGACAACGCTGATGAAACGAAGGGCGTATCTCAGAAGACCTCATGGAGAGTGAAAGGTAGATATATACCCGAACCACTAAATGAGCCTGCAAGATATGATGTGCCAAGCACAAGTGGAACCAAAACTTCATTGGGTGAACCTGCACAAACCACTAGTGAAACATCCTCAGCTAAAAGTGACTACCATGCTCTTGCTTCAAAGAAAAAGGCTAACATCCACAGAAATCCAAAATAGGTGGCTGATCGAAAACACCAACGAAATCTGAGATACAAGAAGAATCTCTCAGAAAGAAAATAGTTTTGGAGATCACAAAATCCTCACTTTTTAAGGATAGAAACGAAGCACAAATCTCAAGAGGAATCAAGAAAACGAAAGGGTATTTTCGGTCCCTCAACAGAAAGGACCGAAAGGGTAGTTTCGGTCCCTCGACCAAAAGGAACCGAAAGGAGAGTTTCGGTCCTCAGAACAACATCAATCGAAAAGGTGGTTTTGGTCCCTTGACCGAAAGGAACCAAAAGGAGAGTTTCGGTCCTCAGAGCAATATCAACCGAAAGAGCGGTTTTGGTTCTCCACCCAATAGCAACCGAAAGAGCGGTTTCGTTTCTCCACCCAATAACTACCAAAAGAGCAGTTTTGGTCCTCATCCCTACAAGTCCAATCAGACACACAGAGGATCCAATGCCACTTCTAACCCAACACTTCTCATTCTAATTCTCTTTCTTCAAAATATTTGAAGGGAAAAGGAAAGCTCTTTCCAGAAGATAACAGATGTCCAAAAGAGATCCAAAAGAATGCTGACGTCAACACCACAAATCGCAATCCTACTAAATCTGAACCAACCCAAATTAAAGTTTTCACCATAAAAAGAAAAGATGAAACAACTTTAATTAAACATACTTACATGGTTGATATTTCCCTTACTATTCCCTGTCTTGTAAAAGGCTCACAAGGACCCAAGAGTCTTTGGGTTCCTAAATCTGCTTAATATTTTGCAGGTTATATGTGACGAGTAGTTTGACGAAGAATGGTATATTGATAGTGGCTGCTACCGTCACATGACAGGGAGGAAGGAAGAACTGAGGGAGTTTTAGTCTCTCAAGGATGGTGGTATTGTGAAGTACGGGAACAACTCATTTGGTACTATCAAAGGCTATGGAATGATCACTAATGGCGATTTCTCTATAAGAAAAGTGGCGTATGTTGAAGGGCTCCAACACAACCTTATCAGCGTATCACAGCTGGTAGTTGCCACTGGATTGAAGGTGTCATTTGATGAACAAGGCTCAGAGATTGTCGAGAAGAAATCTAATAACATTCTGCTGAAGTCAAAGAGAAAGGGGGAAATGTATCCTTTGAACCTCAACCCAATTCGAGGTAAACCAGTAGTTTGCTTACTCACGAAGGCTCACTCGGATGAAAGCTGGTTATGGCATCGAAGACTTTCTCATATGAATTTCAAGGATATCAACAAGCTGGTTTTAGATGATCATGTTCGAGGTCTTCCAGTTCTAAAATTTGACAAAGAACATCTCTGTGCTGCCTGTGAAATGGGAAAGCAAAGTAGGCAAAGTCATCCTTCTATTATCAATACAAAGGTGATAGAACCATTGGAGTTGTTACATATTGACCTGTGTGGTCCCTCGTCCATTGAAAGCATTGGTGGAAACAAGTATATTCTGGTTATAGTGGACGATTTCTCTCGATTCACGTGGGTGTTCTTCTTGAAGCAAAAACCAGAAGCTACTCCAAAGCTTAAGCTCTTCATAAAACAGGTAGAAACTCAACTAAGGAAAGTTGTTCGTAACGTGAGAAGCAACAATGGCTTGGAATTCAAGAACAAAGATTTTGAAGATTTTCTTGCTGAGAAGGGAACGACTCATAATTTCTCAGCCCCATACACTCCACAGCAGAATGGTATCGTTGAAAGACAAAACCGATCTATGTGTGAAGCAGCTCGCACAATGCTATGCTTCGTATCCTTGCCTTTGTATTTCTGGGCTGATGCAATTGTTGCTGCTTGTTATACTCAGAACAGATCTTATCTAAACAAACGATCCTCCATCACTCCTTACGAGATCTTGAGCAATCGTAAACCGAATGTGAAATTCTTTCATGTGTTCGGTTCAAGATGCTTCGTCTTCAACTCCAGAGAGAATCGAAACAAGTTTGATGCTAAGGCTGATGAAGGAATATTCTTAGGTTATTCCCTGAACTCTAAGGCGTATAGAGTTCTAAATAAGTGCTCTAAGAATATTGAAGAAACATACTATGTCACTTTTGACGATAGCTATGTTAAGAAAATGAAGTCAACAGAAGGTGCAATGCAAGAAATCTGTCCAAAGAATGGTCAAGTTACTACTTCTATTTCAAATCTTTTCGAGGAATATTTGCTTTTGTTTAATGAGCCTCAAAAGGCGATTGATTCTAAATCAAAGGCAAAAGAAAACAAAGTTGATAATCTAAAACAAATCATCGACGATGCTGCTCAAAAGATGGCTGATGATCAACCCAAAGAAGCCGAAAGGCCAGAAGCAAGCGAACATTCAAATGATCTTCCTAATGTCCAGGGGGAGAGTCCATGTCTTCAACATGATCAAGGTTCATTGTTCCAGGGGGAGAATCTATCATCACAATCTTCAAGCTCCTTTGAAAATTCAATCGAAGGAGGTGACACCAATCGAGATACTGAAAAGATGTCATCCTTCGAGGAGGAGAACACCATCGTCAATGATGATGAAATTCTGTCGGAATTGGAAGAAGAAGAAGAAATTAATGCAAAATTGGATCCCACTTGTGATCCAAATTACCCGCCGCTTATATAATGGACCAAAGATCACCCTCAAAGTCAAATTATTAGGGAATCTTCAGAAATGGTGTTAACTCGATCTCAAATCAAAGCGAAACAAGTTGCACTCTTTTCATAAGTAGAGTTTTGCATGTTCAACTCCTTTGTTTCCAAAGTTGAACCAAAAACCATTTATTCTGCACTTGATCATTCAGACTGGGTTCAAGCCATGCAGGATGAGTTAAATGAGTTTGAAAGAAACAAAGTATGGCGACTTATTCCAATTCCAAAGGATGCTTCGGTTGTCGGTCTCAAATGGGTATTCAAAACTAATTAATTCCATAACTTATGTGTTTAAAGTAGTTTTAATTAAAAAACTCTTCGAGTTCCATAACTTGACGACAAGTTATGGAAGACTTTAAATTATTAAAGAATGTAACTTTTTCTTTATTTTGTAACTTATGGAATTAATTAAGGTTACATATTTTATTACTTAATGAAGTGACTCTTGAACCTCCATAACTTGAGGACAAGACTCTTCATTTTTTGTAAGCTTTGCCAACTTTTATGAGTTTTATAACACTTAAATGTGACTTTACATATAACTTGAGGACAAATTACAAAAACACATTTTAGAATCAACTCTTAGATTAATTTGGATTGAAAACAATAATTTCACATAACTTTCTATTAATCTAAGCAACTCAAAAGAACAAGATAATTCAAATCAAACTTTTTCATGTAATTAGTCTAAACCTTAAACTAATACAAAACATGAATCTATTGACAACTATCTTTGAAATTGAATTAGCATGAACATTACCACATTAAAAACAAGTTTATAAGTCCAAAAACATCTTAGGGTAATAATCCTAGTCCAATTCCAGCCAAAAACTCGAAAATATGTTGTCTACGGCTCCAACTCGTCGAGTGCACGAACCAACTCGGCGAATTGGATGCATTTTGCCTTGGACTCGGCATGTCCATTCATGGACTCGGCGAGTCTTCTGGGCAGACAACATCAAAACTCGATTTTTCAGCTACTTTTGCAAGTATAACAAGAAAACAAGCCTAGGCTCTGATACCACTGCTGGGTTTTGAGCATTCTAACACTCCTAAGTGTACATGCAACCCTAAATACCTTGGATCTATGTTTTCTCTATTATACATACAAATATGAATATCCAAGGTATTACCCTATCTAGCATACAATCTTTGATACTTGGGTAATCAAATGGACAAAATACATACCTTTGTTTGATGTAGCTTATCTTCATGAAGCTTGAGTGCCTAGTGCCCCAAGTGTGACACCTCAAATGGTTCACACAACATCATATTCTTTTGGAATAACCTTGACAAAAATGTAGAACACTTGAAATCGGCTAGCCCTTCTCTATCTACATAGTTGCTGATTTTTCCTAGAGTATGATCTTTATATAGTGTTACAATTAGGGTAAACCCTAATTGTCATGACTTTCCATTTCCTTGGATCCATGGGTTCAAATACACCATGCAGCATCCATGGAGCATCCTATGGGTTTTAGCCCAACATGATAATCCATGGAGCATTAGCCCACTATACAAGTATGGATGATTTACACAATCAACCCATATATTTAATTAGTCTTCTTTTGATCACTTAATTAATTCTAAATTAATTCTTGATCAATACTAATTAAATAATCCTATTAATACATTAGAACTTATAATATATTAATAATCCTTAAGTGTTATTTCTCTCATTATAGTCTATCCAAATGCATGATGCCATGCAACCCAAATGGACCATGTCGGGTCGGGTCAAGTCTTACCAATTATAGTTATGGACTTAGACATCAATCCAACAGTCTCCCACTTGGATAAGTCTAAAACTATTATTGCGTAGGACTTCAAGAACCGATTGGCAATCGTAGCTCTCAAAAGCTTCTGTCGAACTCTGACCTTTGTCAGTGACTTGTCCATTAGATAAGGGATTATATATTCCTCCATTCTAGATATCATATGGACTGAGACATGGATTACAATCATTCTCTCTGTCCATTTGTTGTTTCCCGATTTCCGATTTTTGACGACTGACTAATTGAACAAATCAAATCAGTCTTGACCCGACCGAGCACTTCCATTTGTCATCATCAAATCATTGAGGGGCCCACAGATATCGCTTTTATCCCAAAGGTAAAAGGAATGGATAAACTTCGACTGATATGGCTTATTCTACTACTTGTTGAATCATGCACAAAGGCCCATTTTATAACACCGAGTTACTGAATGCGTTTTCGTACAATCAATGTATAACCAACTCATAGTTACAACTCATATCTCTAGGTTTGAAGAATATAAGATATTATCGTCTCATGATCACTCGTGATAAAATCCATGAAGTGATTCCAATGAGCGCAGGTTGAATCCAATACTCAGAACTTATGAGCATTCATGAGTGTTGTAGCCCTTTGTCCAACATCTTAGACCTCTACAAGCCAACCGATGACAATCTTGATTCATATTTACTTCCAACATATGACCGACTGTGGATGGTTTGAACAACTTAGTCATCCAGAACAATGACCTAGTTATTATGGAAGTTAAAACATCCAAAATGAAACACGATAATAATTGAATCCAATATGGTATCAAAACCTATGAACATAAATAAAACACCTTTTATTTATCACCATATGATTACACATTATTCATTGTATACTGTTTCAGCTATCAACTTTATTCTTGAATTTAAAACAAGAGTTATCCCATGCTCCAAGCATGTACACTGTGTTTTCTAAACACTAGTCATGCGATGCACCAAGTATGCATACTATGTTTGTCTATGATCTTTACTTTGTGAATTAGATCAATTGAACATAACTCCAATGATCCTCTTTTCACAGTCCCAAATCCTTACTGCAAATGCAAGAATTCCAAATTCATGCCATTTACAGAAATCCATTAGATTCTAAACTTATATGCATTGATCATCTTGTAATGATTATGCACAAAGTCAAAAAGACTTGACAACAACCATTACAGAGCATTCCAAAGGAGATCAACTCCTTGGAAATATCCTTCTTGCATTAAGTTTCCTAATCTTACATAGATTGAATAATTTATAACTTTGAAACATTTCCAGATTCCATTTTGACAATCACTTCTGAACAAGAGTTGCCTCCTTACAGATTATGTTAATATGGTCCTTCCAGAATTATCACTATACTTCCAATTGTCCTTGAGCAACCAATCTTTGGTAAACCTTAGATTGTCCTCGACAATTGTTTAATCCTTTTAGTCATATCCAATTCTAGAACTTTTCCCTTCTTAATGCCCCAGACATTTGGAAAATTTTAGAGAGGATGAATATAGCACATGCAATCGATCCTATATCCGAAGCATATGGGACATGAGTCATGATGTCTCACATAAAGACTAAAGCAGTCTTTTGCTATAACATTTCTATTTCTATTTGCCAAGTTCTCATAATTCAGATTATGAAAAGGGATGTCGTAATCATAATCGAATTTTAGAACACAAATAATGGACCCATATACATAATTTCCTTATGTTGAGCCATTCCAACATGAAATTCATATATATATATATATATATATATATATATATATATATATATATATATATATATCCTTGACTAAATACGATTAAAACCTTAATCTAAGCTTTTAGATTTGAGATGAAGTATAATTTCCTCTCCCTTAATATAGCAAAACAACCCTTTCCTAATTGAAACTTTTGTTTTCTATAATTAACATTGTTAACTTGCAGCCTTTATCATAATTATCATGCTCCCACTAAGATGATGATTATTAGCATAACACTTATGCTCCCACTAGCTTTGACATGTACTCAGAAATTAGCTGAACTTCTAGAAAAACAATACTTTATTGACTTTCTTACCAAAGTTCAGATTTCTGATACTAGATTGCTTTGATAAAACTTTATCAATATCATACACCTTATCTTAGATAGCTCACAGGTGTTTCTAAACAATTTTAAGAACTATAAAAAGGGATGCCGTAATCATAATCTAAATTGTTTAGACCTTTGCCACCTCTCACAAGTCCAGGTTAGTGTGCCGGTAAACCACACACATTCCATTAACGACTTTGGGAATGCAAATATCACAATTGCTATCTACCTAAAATCTACTTAGTGAAAGTGTTTCCTCACCATGATTTTCATGAATCAGAGAGAAACCTTATGACACTTAGATTTAATGGTGTATGTGTTCTTATCCATGTGAATTGTCAAAACCATAGTCACAAGGATAATGACAAATCCAAACTCATATGGACTGAACTCAATCTTAATTTATTACCATTTCGCAGCTCAAGGGCCTGCCATTACTACCAAGTTGTTGTGCAACCAATTGAGAACTCTAAGAACTCATATGCAAAGCCAACTTTAACTGGAATGGGCACACAATATGTCAACACGATAGGTTATAAACCTCAAGTCGTGTGCTAGTGAAGAACTTTAGATTTTATTCTTGATTAGTTCTTCAGACTTTCAAGACCTTTAAGACTCCCACTATCCTCTTGACATATAAGACTTTTTTGTCAGATATTCATGAGATAGTATGGATTCTAATCAAGACAAACACTTCACACAATTGGCCTTAGTTGGTCTTTGTTTTGTCCAAAACATCACAACTTACCAATTTCAAATGTACAAGAGTAGAAAACTTTTACTCTTACATTTGACAAGTGTTTTAAACCTTCTTTAGGACATTTCACTCAAGTTACATTCTTAGAGTATAACTCCAAGAATTGTTTTTGGAACGAAGTACGAATCATCTTCTTAATTTAACCATTTCAACAATTCAATATTCCTCTTCTTAGTCATAAGAATGCACTAAGATTTCCTTAGAGAACTAATTGTGCTATGGTTTCTTAATCATTAAGATGATCACAAAAAACACATACTAAAGTACTCTCCCATCTTTTCAGATTTGAGAAACTTTTATCTTTCTGACTAATTTGACTCTTCTTATTCGCTCTGCCATACATCAAAACTTTTCCAATGTTTCAGAATTATACTTAAACTTGTAAGTATAACCATATTTACTGAACTTAAGTAAATCATGACGAATAGTCTTATCAATCTTTTGTGGTGGACTTAATCAGTGCACAAGATGATGTACTCAATCCCTTAGTCCTTTACTTGACTCACACATCCATGTGAACAAGTAATTAGTCTTAATTTTCCAATACTTGAAAGTTTCGATTCATCATGCTATACAACTTGCATGATTCCAAGTTCCGGTCCAATTTAAACTTGGGTGATGAGAATCTTTCCTTATTTGGTAAATTTAGACATTACCACAAATGAAAGAATCAATTTATTTCCACTCTTGCTATTAATGGAATCTTATAAGCAACAAAAATTTTCACAGATGCCATTGTAAGGATATTTTAAAATAAATAAAATCAGAATTTTTCCTTTTATTATAAAAACTTTGCGGAAGAACTTATCCTTACAATCCATATGAAAACTTGTTGTTATCTATTCCTAAGCAATATCTCAGAACTCCTAAGAAGTAGCTCAAGAATCCAATCTTCAAACTATGCGATAGAAATCCATCTACGCGATCAGATTCAACATATTCTTTCTTTAAGTTTCTTTACTTTTCTTTGATTCTTAAAACATCAACATGTGACCCAGTCACATCATGTATCAAGAATCTCATAATAGAAAGTTAGCAGAGTTAGATAGTGGATTTTACCTGAAGTAGAGTCAAACATCCTTAGGTAAAATTAGGCATCTTCACAACTAATGCTCCTTCCTTTGGCAATTTAACATATGGATGCTTTGGTAATGGGACTATCACAGACTTAGCCTTTCTTTTTACCATTTGGTCAACCGAGTTGACTATGGCCGATCCCTTTCCATTGGGATGAGAGAGCTTTACTGGATATCCAATGTCATCATTGTCAATGTCCATAAAGTTTTAGGAAGTTGATCTTAGCAAATGGATAAGATCATTAAGGTTCTTGTCTTCGTCTGTTTCATAGGAGTCCCAAAGGAACTCACTATGTGACTTAGAAAGTGATTGAGCCACCAAGTTTCTCAAGAATTTGACACCCAACTCTCCCGGCTTGACAATATGTGACTACATCTCCAAGACGTGATCACACATAGACCTTTGCTTGCCAATAGGGCTTGAGTGACCTTAAACTTTTCAAGAATTTGTGGATTAGGGAGAATAATCGAAGGAGGTGAAAGAAGTATGATTTCCATGGGAAATCATCTTCATTTAGGAAAGCTTGTTTCAAGAGATTTGGGAAGATCATAGATGCCTAAACCAGACATCTTTTGGGAGATATTCACGATAGTTGATCTAAAGTCCTTAATATGAAACCCAATATGAAATATTAAGGCTAGGACCCAAAAAACTATTTTATAATTTAGACGAGGGATGCCGTAATCCAAGCTATAAAATATTTGAAGGTAGGTGAATGACGATTCACCAATTTCCACCAAGATAAATGAAATGTATTATTAGGTTTTAATTGGATTTGAAACTCCTAGATCTTTTTGTTGGATAAGGTGTCTAAGTCCATAACTATTTCGGGTCAGTACTTGACCCGACCCGGCATGGTCCATTTGGGTTGCATGGCACCATGCAATTGGATAGACTAAATGAGAGTAATAACACTTGGAGATTATTAATATATTATAAGTTCTAATATATTAATAATATTATTTGATTAGTTTGATCAAGAATTAATTTAGAATTAATTAAGTGATCAAAGGATAACTAATTAAATATATGGTTTGATTATGTAAATCATTCATATCTTGTATAGTGGGCTAAGAGGCTCCATGGATTATCAAGTTGGGTTCCACCCATAGGATGCTCCATGGATGCTCCATGGGAGTTACAAACCCATGGGTCATGGAAATGAAGAGTCATGACACATTAGGGTTTACATGGTGTAACCCTAGATGTGTCAACACTATATAAGAGTCCCATTCTCCACCAAAATCGGCTACACATAAGAAACTAGAGGGCTTGGCCGATTTGAAGAAGTGTGTATTCTCTCAAAAGTCTTTCCAAGAGCATTTGGTGTTGTGTGAAGCATTTGAGGCATCACACTTTGGGTGCTAGGCTCACAAGGATTCTAGGAGCATAAGCAACAACAAGGTAAGTTATTCTATCTTTCATTCAAGTTAAAATTGTTCCCCATGTATGCTAGTTAGGAATATAACCTTGGAAATTCAACTTTGCATGATAATTAGAAAAACATAGATCCAAGGTTATTAGGGTTGCATGTACACTTAGGAAGTGTTAGAATGCTCAAAACCCATCAGTGGTATCAGAGCCTAGGCTTGTTTGTTTGTTATTTGTGCTAAAAAGTTGAAGAAAGTCAAAAAACTTGCTGTCTGACTGCTGGACACGTCGATTCCATGGGGGGACTCGTCGAGTTCACTTGTATCTTCAACCTACTCGTCGAGTAGGTTAATGCACTCGGCGAGTAGGGTCGACAGAGTGCAAATTTTCGACTTTAGTTGCTGGAAATGGATTAGAAACATTACGCTAAACTGCTTTGGTACTTGAAAACTTGTTTTAGATGGTGTAATGTCTTGCTAATTCATTTACAACAACTAGTTATCAAAATTACAAAGTTTTAAGTGTAGTTTTGATTCATGAAAGTGCTTATGTTCATGTTCTTGATCTTATGATGTTTAGATGATCATAGGAATTATTTGTATCCTATGTGGTAGTTTAATTTTTGATCATAATGTGTTTTAATGGTATCCATAACTTGTCCTCAAGTTATGGAAAACCAAAAGTCACTTGGATTAAAAAACCATTAAAAGAACACAAGAGTTAGAAAAATGAAGAGTCTTCATTTTATTACTCTATTAAACTCATAAGTTACAAGAAGTGAAAAATTTTGAAAGTTTACAAAACTTGCCCTGAAGTTTTGGAACAAGTAAAGTCATGCTAAAAACTTTAGTTCCAACCCTTAGAATTTTAAAAGTTAAAATTCAACCCTTATACTTATATTATTATGATTTAATATATATATATATATATATATATATATATATATATATATATGTATGTATAAGAAGAAAGTCGTGTTACCGCTAGTACGTCTCATTCACGAAACCGGTCTATAAGGTGGGTATAAGGTTGTTACCTATAAAATGGCAACTTAATGGGTATCCACTCTCACCCACCGCTTGCTTGACCGGTGGAGGGTTGTTAGCCAAACGGGTAAGACAAGGACTTATAAATTCTCATTAGAAGTATGATGAATATTATAAAGTAACTAAATGTTTTATTAAATTCCCAATCTTAGTTACTTTAGGAAAAATGTGAATAAGGTGCTAATCCATGAAATTACACTTTACACTTTATTTAAGTCGTTGGTGGAGCGTGTGTGGTTAACCGACACACTAACTTGGACTTAACAAGGTAGGTAAAGGGTGACTTAAGGTTTATTATAGTATCTGTGGAGCGTGTGTGGTTTACCAGCACATCGATTGAGTGATAAACTTTAAGGGTACCAAGTGATTTGCATGGTTACTTCACACCTCGTTTTGTGATCCTCGATATCCCAGTCACAAAACTTGGAGGGCACACTCGAGATTGAAACATTCCTTTGAAAAGTTCATTGAATCTCAAAGAATCTAGGAATTTCTAAGAACCAATCAAAAACCTAATATCTAATATTTCGGTTTTCGTGGTGGAAATTGGTGAATCGTCATTCACCTACCTTTCAAATATGTTATAGTTTGGATTACGGCATACCTCTTCCAAGTTATAATATATTGTGATTGGATCCTAGCCTTAATATTACATTTGGGTGTTTTATTAAGGACTCTCCTAATATCTAAACTAATCTTGTCCATTTCTTTCAGATGTGTTCAAACAATGTTGCTTCTGGCTCTAACCCTAATAGCTCCTTTACCCTTATGAACTTGTGTGGGAAAGTCACTTTTGATGGATCCAACTTCAATGAGTGGATCAGAAACATCAGGATGATTACCCGCTACGAGGACAAAGAATATGTCCTTGACAAGGAGCTTAAGGAGATTGATGAGACCACTGCAACTCCTCAGGAGATTGCTGACTTTCAGGCACATGAAAGGGATGCTACGAAAGTGGCATGCATCATGATGGCCATGATGACAGCGGAACTCCAAAAGTCTTATGAGGATTTCTACCCTTATGAAATGCACCAGGATTTGATGGAAAGATACCATCAAAGTGCACGACAAGAGAGGTATGAAATCATCTGCTCCATGATAACAGCCATGATGAAGGACGGGGAATCCGTCACGAGCCACATGCAGAAAATGCAAAGGTGTGTGGATCGTTTGCTGAAGCTTAATGTGAACTTCCCTGAGGAGCTTGCAATAGATATCATTTTGCACTCCTTAAATCGTGCTATGATCAATTCCGCATGACATATCACATGAATAAGGAAGAGGTCACACTCAGCAAACTTCAGGAACTTCTCAAGACCGCAGAAACAGGTCTTAAGGGGAAGTCGGTTGTTAACACTCCTACTCCAAATTCTACTCCAGTTTTGGCAATCGGGAAAAGTCGAGGGAAGAAGAGAAAGAGCTCTTCTAAGGGTACCAAGGCTCGGACCCTTGATGGCTCTTCTTCAAGTGGAACCAAGAAAGGTTTCATCACTCCTTCTTCTGACCCAAAAGATGCTGAATGCTTCTATTGCCATGAAAAATCACATTGGAAGCGGAACTGCCCAAAATACCAACAAGATGTGAAGGATGGGAAAGTTAAACCCAACCATGCAGGTATTTACACTATGATTTCTAATAACTCACCCCATTCTAAATCTTGGGTCCTTGATACCGGTTGTGGTATTCATATTTGTTGTGACTTGCAGGGACTAAGAATAAGTGAGAATGTGGAGCAAGGAAGAATAAACTTAATCATGGGGAATAGGAAAGCTTTACCTGTTACCAAGATTGGAGTTTATACTTTATCACTAAGTAGTGGGTTTAATTTAGATTTGAATAAATGTTGTTATTCGCCAGGAATGGCAAGAAATATTATTTCCTTTCATGCTTTGTACAAAAAAGGGTTTACCTTTTCGTTTAATAATGAAGTTGGTTCTATTGATGCTTTCTTTAATAATGTTCTTTATTTTAAAGCATTACCTTGTGATGGTGTGTATGAAGCTGTATCTGTTATAGATAACTTAGGAAATAATGTTTTGTGTATTGATTCTATTAATAATAATAACTTGGATAAAGCATCATTATGGCATTGTCGTCTTGGACATATAAGCAAGAAACGCATAAGCCAACTCCAAAAGGATGGAGTCTTGGAGTCATTTGACCTAAAGTCAGATGATAGTTGCGAATCATGCTTACTTGGAAAAATGACAAAGTCACCTTTCACAGGTTCTTGTAAGAGGGGTGAAGGTTTGTTGGACCTTGTACACACGGATGTGTGTGGACCATTCAAACATGCCACAAGGGATGCTAATCGTTATTATTTGACTTTTACTGATGATTACAGTAGATATGGATATGTCTACTTGATCAAGAATAAGTCAGAGACTTTCGAAAGGTTTAAGGAATTTAAATAGGAATTCGAGAATCAATTGGGCAGGAACATTAAGATGCTTCGATCCGATCGTGGTGGTGAGTATCTTAGTTCAGAGTTCCTTTACTATCTAAAGGAATGTGGGATAGTCTCATAATTGACACCTCCCAGGACACCACAGTTGAATGGTGTGGCTGAGAGGCGTAATCGAACCTTGTTAGATATGGTTCGTTCCATGATGAGTCGAGCTTCGCTACCAATCTCATTCTAGGGGTATGCCTTAGAGACTGCCGCCCATATCCTTAATCTAGTCCCTACAAAGAAAGTTGCCAAAACTCCTCACGAGATGTGGACTGGTAAAGTACCCAAACTAGACCACATCAAAATTTGGGGATGCGAGGCTTTCGTGAGACGCGAGACTCATGATAAGCTCGAACCCCGAAGCGAGAGGTGTATTTTCATCGGCTACCCACATCAATCCTTTGGTTACCTCTTCTACAGACCTAGTGAAAATGTGGTCTTTGTAGCTAGGAGGGCTTTCTTTAGGAAGAGAGAGAGAGAGTTCATAAGCCAAGGAAACAGTGGGAGGCAAGTTGATCTTGAAGAAATTCAAGAGTCAAGCGGTGAAGGAACTTCAAACACTAGCACTCAACTTGAGGAGGAAACTCCTGTTGAGCCAATTGACAAGTCTGTACCTCTGAGGCAGTCCACAAGGGTTAGGAATGCTCCTGAGCATTACTATGGATTCCATATTACTGCAGAAGGGGATACACTTATCAGTGATGAGACACTGATAGGTCTGGATGAACCTTGCAGTTACGCGGAAGCCATGGCAGGCCCTGAGTCAGCCAAGTGGAAAGAGGCAATGGACAGCGAAATACAGTCCATGTATGACAATCAAGTTTGGAACTTGGTTGAGAATGTACCAGGTCGTAAGGCAATAGGGTGCAAATGGGTCTTCAAGAAGAAGACCGACATGGATGGTAATGTACACACATATAAGGCTAGACTGGTTGCAAAGGGCTTCAAGAAGAAGACCGAGTGGACTATGATGAGACCTTTTCTCTAGTAGCCAAGATTAAGTCTATTCGGGTTTTGTTGGCCATAGCTGCATTTCATGACTATGAAATATGGCAAATGGATGTCAAAACCGCTTTCCTTAATGGAAAGTTGGCTGAAGATGTTTACATGAGTCAGCTAGAGGGTTTTGTCAGCAACGAGTACCCTAGTAGAGTGTGTAAGCTTGAGAAATCCATTTATGGATTGAAGCAAGCACCTCGCAGATGGAATCTTTGCTTTGATGAAAAGGTCAAGGAATTTGGCTTTTCTAGGAGTGAAGATAAGTCTTGCGTGTATGCCAAGGCTAGTGGGAGTATAGTTAGTTTTTTGGTGTTGTATGTGGATGACATACTACTCATAGGAAATGACATCCCAACTCTGCAGGAAGTTAAGTCCTGGCTTGGGAAGTGTTTCTCTATGAAGGACCTAGGAGAAGCTACATATATTCTAGGGATAAGGATCTTGAGAGATCGGAGTATAAGACTAATTGGACTTAGTCAGAGTACCTACTTGGATAAGGTGCTGAAGAGATTCAGCATGCAGGATTCCAAGAAAGGAGAGTTACCCATCCAGAGTAACACCAGATTGAGTAAGACACAAAGCCCTAGCACTAAGGCTGAGATAGCAGAAATGAGTCGAATACCTTATGCTTCGGGTGTAGGATCGATCATGTATGCTATGACGTGTACTCGACCTTATGTAGCCTTTGCCCTGAGCATGGTTAGCAGGTATCAGGCGAATCCTGGCAAGGCACACTGGACTGGGGTAAAGAATATCCTCAAGTACCTACGGAGGACTAAGGACTGGGTCCTTACCCTCGGTGGGAGTGATGACTTGAGAGTTGTAGGGTATAGTGATGCTAGCTTCTAGACTGATAGGGATAATTTCTGCTCTCAGTCGGGCTGGGTCTTTACCCTAAATGGAGGAGCATTTTCTTGGAAGAGTTCCAAGCAAGAGACAGTGGATGATTCAACTTGTGAATCAGAGTATATTGTAGCTAGCGAGGCGGCAATGGAGGCGATATGGCTGGAGAACTTCATTGGAGACCTTGGAGTTGTACCAGCTATTAAAGAGCCAATGGAAATTTTCTGTGATAGTGAAAGTGTTGTTGCCTTAGCCAAGGAACCAAGGGATCACGGGAGATCCAGACACATCGACAGAAAATACCATTTTATCAGACATTGAATAGAAGAATGACTCCTCGTGGAAAAGAGGGTATCATCGGATGAGAACCTAGCAGATCCCCTCACGAAGGGACTGACTCGGGTTAACCATCTCCAGCATGCTCGGAGCATAGGGCTGAAGGATGATATTAGATTTAGTAGTTAGATAACCCAGAAATTTGTAAAGTGTAATTGACATTAGATGATGAATAAAAGGTGTTTTATTTATGAGTAAAGTGTTGCTATCTCTTGTCGATCGTTTACTATATTGCTTTTGGATGTTTTGACTTCCAGAATAATTTTGTTTGGTATAACATATTATTCAAACCTCCACAGTCGGTCATATGTCGGAAGTATGTATGAATCAAGACTGTCATGATTGGTTGCAGAGGTCTAAGGTGTTGGACAAGGCTACAACAATCATGAGTGCTCATAAGTTCTGAGCATTGGACTCAACCCACGCTCACTGGAATCACTTCATGAAATTCTATCTCGAGTGATCGTGAGACGGTAATATCATATAAGTCTTCAAACCTAGAGATATGATTTGTTACTTACAAGTTGGTTATGCATTTATTGTACGAAAACACATTGGTAACTCGATGTTATAAAACGTGCTTTTGTGTGTAATTCAATGAGTGGTAGAACAAACATATGAGTCGAAGTTTATCTGTTCCTTCTTGGATTAGAAGCTGATATCTGGGCCCCTCGATGATTTTGTTTTGACCTATGTACCGGGCTCGGTCAGAACTAAGTTGATGTGTTCAATTAAGTTCTCTGTCAAACAAATCGGAAATCGAGAAACAAACTGCTGGACAATAAGTAAGACATTGTTCCATTGTTCCTGAAGTACTGGAGTTATAGTTATTAGACTTATCCAAGTGGGAGACTGTTGGATAAGGTGTCTAAGTCCATAACTATTTCGGGTCAATACTTGACCCGACCCGGCATGGTCCATTTGGGTTGCACGGCACCATGCAATTGGATAGACTACATGAGAGTAATAACACTTGGAGATTATTAATATATTATCAGTTCTAATATATTAATAATATTATTTGATTAGTTTGATCAAGAATTAATTTAGAATTAATTAAGTGATCAAAGGATAACTAATTAAATATATGGGTTGATTATGTAAATCATTCATATCTTGTATAGTGGGCTAAGAGGCTCCATGGATTATCAAGTTGGGTTCCACCCTTAGGATGCTCCATGGATGCTCCATGGGAGTTACAAACCAATGGGTCATGGAAATGAAGAGTCATGACACATTAGGGTTTACATGGTGTAACCCTAGATGTGTCAACACTATATAAGAGTCCCATTCTCCACCAAAATCGGCTACACATAAGAAACTAGAGGGCTTGGCCGATTTTAAGAAGTGTGTATTCTCTCAAAAGTCTTTCCAAGAGCATTTGGTGTTGTGTGAAGCATTTGAGGCATCACACTTGGGGTGCTAGGCTCACAAGGTTTCTAGGAACATAAGCAACAACAAGGTAAGTTATTCTATCTTTCATTCAAGTTAAAATTGTTCCCCATGTATGCTAGATAGGAATATAACCTTGGAAATTCAACTTTGCATGATAATTAGACAAACATAGATCCAAGGTTATTAGGGTTGTATGTACACTTAGGAAGTGTTAGAATGCTCAAAACCCATCACTTTTGAGATTCGTTGAACTTTTCAATGGCATGTTTCAATCTCGAGTGTGCCCTTCAAGTTTTGTGACTGGGATGCTGAGGATCACAAAACAAGGTATGAAGTAACCATGCAAATTACTTGGTACCCTTAAGTGTTTACCCTCAATTGATGTGCCGGTTAACCACACACGCTCCATAGATACTATGATAAACATCAAGTTACCCTTTCCCTACCTTGTTAAATACGAGTTATTGTGCCGGTTAACCACACACGCTCCACTAACCGACTTAAACAAAGTGCAAAGTGTAATTTCATGGATTAGCACCTTATTCACATTTTCCTAAGTAACTAAGATTGGGTATTAATAAAAGGTTTAGTTACTTAGTATTTATCATTAATACTTTTAATGAAGGGAGAATTATAGTCCTTGTCCTACCCGTTCGGCTAACGACCCTCCACCAATCAAGGAAGCGGTGGGTGAGAGTGGACACCCATTAAACTACCATTTTATAGGCAGTAACCTTATACCCCCCTTATAGACCGGCTTCGTGAATGAGGCCTACTAAGGGTAAGACTGACTTTACTCTTATACATATATATATATATATATATATATATATATATATATATATATATATATATATATATATATATATATATATATATATATATATATATATATATAGGAATGAGTTCTATGGAAAACAAATAACTAGGACAACATCTACCGGAACCAATAATCAAATGACACGTGTCCATTTCTTTCTTCACAAGTAATGTATTGTGGAAGTTATTGTGGAAGTGATGTGTTGTCATGTTTTCATTGGTTCAAATATGTGTTTCCCTAATCATTCATTTTCCATATAACTCTTCCCTATATATATATATATATATATATATATATATATATATATATATATATATATATATATATATATTATTATTATTATTATTAAATTATAATATTATAAAGTATAAGGGTTGAATTTTAACTTTTAATATTCTAAGGGCTAACTTGGAATTAAAGTATTCATAATAGAAAACTTTTCAAATTCCAAAACTTGAGGGCAAGTTTTGAAACTATTCAAAACTAATTAATTCCATAACTTATGTGTTTAAAGTAGTTTTAATTAAAAAACTCTTCGAGTTCCATAACTTGACGACAAGTTATGGAAGACTTTAAATTATTAAAGAATGTAACTTTTTCTTTATTTTGTAACTTATGGAATTAATTAAGGTTACATATTTTATTACTTAATGAAGTGACTCTTGAACCTCCATAACTTGAGGACAAGACTCTTCATTTTTTGTAAGCTTTGCCAACTTTTATGAGTTTTATAACACTTAAATGTGACTTTTCATATAACTTGAGGACAAATTACAAAAACACATTTTAGAATCAACTCTTAGATTAATTTGGATTGAAAACAATAATTTCACATAACTTTCTATTAATCTAAGCAACTCAAAAGAACAAGATAATTCAAATCAAACTTTTTCATGTAATTAGTCTAAACCTTAAACTAATACAAAACATGAATCTATTGACAACTATCTTTGAAATTGAATTAGCATGAACATTACCACATTAAAAACAAGTTTATAAGTCCAAAAACATCTTAGGGTAATAATCCTAGTCCAATTCCAGCCAAAAACTCGAAAATATGTTGTCTACGGCTCCAACTCGTCGAGTGCACGAACCAACTCGGCGAATTGGATGCATTTTGCCTTGGACTCGGCATGTCCATTCATGGACTCGGCGAGTCTTCTGGGCAGACAACATCAAAACTCGATTTTTCAGCTACTTTTGCAAGTATAACAAGAAAACAAGCCTAGGCTCTGATACCACTGCTGGGTTTTGAGCATTCTAACACTCCTAAGTGTACATGCAACCCTAAATACCTTGGATCTATGTTTTCTCTATTATACATACAAATATGAATATCCAAGGTATTACCCTATCTAGCATACAATCTTTGATACTTGGGTAATCAAATGGATAGAATACATACCTTTGTTTGATGTAGCTTATCTTCATGAAGCTTGAGTGCCTAGTGCCCCAAGTGTGACACCTAAAATGGTTCATACAACATCATATACTTTTGGAATAACCTTGAGAGAAATGTAGAACACTTGAAATCGGCTAGCCCTTCTCTATCTACATAGTCGCTGATTTTTCCAAGAGTATGATCTTTATATAGTGTTACAATTAGGGTAGACCATAATTGTCATGACTTTCCATTTCCTTGGATCCATGGGTTCAAATACACCATGGAGCATCCATGGAGCATCCTATGGGTTTTAGCCCAACTTGATAATCCATGGAGCATTAGCCCACTATACAAGTTTGGATGATTTACACAATCAACCCATATATTTAATTAGTCTTCTTTTGATCACTTAATTAATTCTAAATTAATTCTTGATCAATACTAATTAAATAATCCTATTAATATATTAGAACTTATAATATATTAATAATCCTTAAGTATTATTTCTCTCATTATAGTCTATCCAAATGCATGATGCCATGCAACCCAAATGGACCATGCCGGGTCGGGTCAAGTCTTACCAATTATAGTTATGGACTTAGACATTAATCCAACACACCACTGGAGGATGCCAATTTCTAGATGGTAAATTGGTTAGCTGGCAATCGAAGAAACAAACTTGTCTCTCTCTCTCTCTCTCCACTACAGAAGCTGAATATATTGTTGCAGCATCATGCACATCTCAAGTCATTTGGATAAAAAGTCAGCTTAGGGATTACAGGCTAAACATGGAGAAAATCCCACTATATTGCAACTCTAAAAGCGCAATTAGGATCTGTCACAACCCAGTGCAACACTCAAAGACTAAACATATAGCACTGAGGTATCACTTTATCAAAGATCACGTCGAAGATGGCAACGTGGAAATCCATTTCGTCAGGACAACTGATCAATTGGCATATATCTTCACTAAGGCTTTACCTGAAGCGAGCTTCAACAAGATTTTACAAGGCCTAGGAATGATGGAAGCAGAATCAGTACCAAAATTGCCTTTGCTTCAATAAAGGTTATAAGCGAAATAGAGCGAACCGAAATGAACCAAACGTTCAGTCTATTTCGGGTTCGGTCTATTTCGGGTGATGTTCGACCATGAACCGAAATGAACCGAACGTTCGGTCTATTTTGGGTTCGGTCCTTCTGAACTCGTTCGCTTCTTTTTCTTCCCAGGGCATTTTGATAGTATTATTATGTATATTCTTTTCAATACTTATTTTTATATTTATAAAACTCAAAAATATTTTCATTTTTATTCAATTAACTCTTTTTCATAAAACACAAAAATATTTTTTGTTTTAATCATTTTTTTGTGTGTTATTCTTAATATTGAAGATCCACAAGGTATGATTTCTCTTCTTCACCTTATCCACACGTTCCTAGAAGTATGCTGCTGTATGTTGACTAAAGCCTCAAAAGTTTTGAGTGAAGCCTTAATAACATGATATATACAAATCATGTTTTCCCAAACTACGCTGCAATATTCACTCTAATCATGAGCTACCTTACTCTACTCACATTGAGTTTAGAGTTTTCTGCTTGGTTCTTCTTCTCATAAGCAGAGGTACATTCGCTTCTTTTACAATCTGCATCATTTTCTCCATTATACCTCGTTTCACCAATATAACCCTTGAGACTCTCATAATATACCACTGAGGTTTATGGTTATACAAAATCTGTGTTAATGATCTTAGTTTCGTGCCACTATGAACTAAGTAAAACCCACAATCCAACACCAATAATGAACTGGCGGTGAATTATCATATTCAAGATCTTACTTGTTACCTAATGAAATATCTTTTTATTTTTGAGTGATCATTTATGAATTTGTCTAAAATCAAGGCTTTTCTTCCCCTAAAGATCCACTTTATTTTTGTTTTTGAGATTTCTACAATTTCTTTTGTCACTATAAACTATATCCTACCTACTTGTTCAACAGATCACATTGATCTCACAAGTACTTCATTCAGTTTTGGTCTTATGTCAAGTATCGAAATTATGAATTGAAGCGAAAGCCACCCTTTATAACCTTCAAAAAGATGCCTTTCAATACTTCTTAACAAGTTATTGATCGTTATTTAATGGGAAACCAAAAAAGCACATTAATGTCTCTCTTGACTTTGAAGGAAGCGATTCGTGCGCAAAATCAATCGTTTTATATCTCTTTAATACATCACAATTTATCACAAAAAGTTTGCTTTATTTCATTATGTTTTACACTCTATGCAGGAAAATTTTTAATTTTCCAAACTCTGGTTCTTTTAAGGCTGTTCAATAAAGCACAACAGGTAATGGCGATTCAAATGGATTTTGGGGTGACGATTGGGATAAAGTGAAAACTAACTCAGTGGTTATCTAATCGTTTTGGCGATTTGAAGAAGCAAATTTTATGGAATGGCGTCCAAAAAGGAAACGTCCTTTCTCTTTCCTGCGTCATCATTGGTATGTCAACTGTTCATCCGGCAAGTCAGGCGTTAATTTTGAAATAATCCAAGATCTCAGCTGGATTTTTCTCTCTCCTCCTTGTACATATAAAAGGAATTGGAATGGTACTCTTTACCCTTTTATCACTTACAAAACTCTCTCAAAGAACAAAGGCGATTTCTCTTACTATTCATCATCTTCACCAAGCTTCTACAATGGTAGATTCTTCGTCCGTTCATGATACTTCTGTTGGTCAACCACTTCTCACAATCAAACCTCAACAAAACCTGATCATCGATCTCACTCCTTTTATCTATGAACCCTACATGCTATATGTGGTTGAGTGTCTCAAATACTCTCCGCTCGTCGAAGCTCTGACCAAAGTTGAAGTCGTACCAATGTCCTGACTTTCACTTGTCTACTCCACTACTTACTATGACAAGGTTCATGAAAGGATTCACTTTGAAATCCACAATGAGAAGACCTCCATCTCCAAGCACCACTTCTGTGCCCTAATTGGTCTTTCTCAAGAACAAAATCTGGTAAACCCTGAATCCATCACTATTGGTCAACTATTTTCTAAGTTTTATCAGATGGGGTATACTGAAATCCTCACCACAATAACCAAGTTCAAGAAGTCCTGCCTTCCTCCTCAATGGAATGGACTTTTCACTTTGTTGTTCAAAGGACTCTCTGAACGCAGCGCCGGTTCAGATGGGGCAAGCAAGTCTTTTATGACTATGCTATATGGACTGTACCATGGGATAGATTTGGACTATGGCACTATTATCTGGCGACAACTTGTACAAAGCTTGGTCTCTTCATCCAGGCACTCAAAGATCTCCTGTGGGCGATTTTGGTCAATAATCACTAACTGGGCAATGGATCGTCTTCACATTCCAATCATGGAGGATTATCTTCTCTCCTCCATCACTACTTTTCACACAACCAAGGTCATTGTAACAGATCCCACCAGGTACTCCTTCATTGGATCTGTTCCTGAAACCATGATCACTCGTGTCTCTGCAGCGAGTAATGTTTTGCAACAATACAGGAAGATTCCGTCTTCGGGTCTAAGGGAGCTTACGCCAGCCATGGTTCGCTCCATGAAGAGGCTGACAAGCCAGCGAAAAGGGGCAAGAAAACTGAAACCTAGAAGGAGATACAGGTTTCTAAACCAACCAAGGGGCAAACCCCTAAGAAGCGAAAGTCTAACAAGGCTGCTCCATCACAGCCTCAACCAAAGAAGCAGAAGAAGCCTGCTAGGAAGCTTATACTGCAATCTTCCAGTGATTTAGATTCCAAGTATGTTCCTCCAAAAAATAAGTCTACTCCTCTTTTAGAATCCTAGAGCGAATGCTCTGATGATGAGGCTTCGGGTCGTGGTGATACCCCGCCTCGGTCCCCTACCCCAGAAGTTTTGGTTCACTCTCAACCTCCTTCTCCTCCACCTGTTACCATTCTAGTATCCATTCCTCCAATATTTCCTATCCCAACCACTCAACCATCCACTACCATTCCCATCCCTACTCCTATATTCATAGACACTGCTTCCACTACTACTACCACAGGGGCTCACTCTCCAACTCCCACTCCACCCATTACAACCGAACAACCAGTTACCACCGAACCTCCAACTACTACCAAACCCTTATCTCCTACTCCATCTACAGACACCACCCCATTTCTAGGCGGTAAGGACTTGGAATTTGATTCCACGTTTTTAGTCCATATCGTGTATAGAGTGATGAAGATGATGATGAGCCTGTTACCAAGCGTCATCTCAAAGCAGTAAACGAAAAACTCGATCAACTTCTCTCCTCTTCTTCATTTGGTGCTTACTCTGAAGCTGCATTAAAGGCTTTGTTCTCAACTGTTGATCAAGAACACAATGCCTCGCTCTCTGCTGTAGCTAAGGCTATTGAAGCCTCCACTTCTCAATGTCAGAAAGCCTCTCTCGCTGTTGAGGCTTCCACCAAAGAGTGCAAGGAAGCGACCACAAAAGTCGATAAACTAGTTTTTGAGGCTCACATTTTCTTAGATTCATTGCAGGCGGCTGCTAAGAAGAATGCTCAAACTGTCAATGCTTTGGTGGATAACCTTCAACGATCTCTTCAATCTGAAAGGTCCAACCTTGAAGTTGCACGCCAAGCGATTGACAGGAGAACCTCTCAGCTGAAGATGCAAAATTACATCATGGATGAGCTTGACAGGAGAACGTCTCAGCTGAAGATGCAAAATTACAAGCTTCGTACTGCAACTGCTGAAGTCCGAAAGGGAGGTTATTCGAAGCTCTGCTGCTGATGTTCTCTCCATCATCCTTCATCTCCTTGAAGCGCATGATCACATCATCGCCATCACTATTAGGCGACACCTGGCTGACAAACTCAGACCGACATTGGACATCCTTAGTCGTATTGAGGGTGTTCCGGTGACTGGTGTCCAGCTGAAACAAGGGGAGAGAAGGCAACACAACCTCCTCCTACACCAAAACCATCCGCTGAATCGAAGGGTAATGAAGCTTCGGTCAATAATAAAGATAAGAAGAAGAAGAAGATTGGGGAGGATGACATTGATAACGAAGATGACGTCTATGCTGAGAATCCTGAAAAGCCTTTTCAGATGGCAAAATCCTCTGATAAAGAGCTAGCAGAAAAGTTCAAGAAACAACAGGCTGAACTTGAGCAAAAGCGAAAGGAGATGGAGCTCCTAGAAAAGTAGAAGTCCATTTTTCCTGTCTAGACTTTAGATTCGCTTCAAAGATGCGCCATTGGTGAGCCAAACATACTTTGGCTTGAGCCTGTGATGTCATTTGGGTTGACAACTCCAAGGATGCATAGTTTGACATGCCGATCACGTGAAAGGCATTCATTTTTCACTGCTTTAATTCAACTGCTCCATTCCTTCTCTAGACCCGAAGGTAGATAGGAATCCGTTGGAGTTGTACTTAGAGTTCGCTCAACCCCAGTAACTAACCTGGAGTTCAAAGAAAATTACAACTGTTAAGGTTTTGAAGCCCTGCTCAGCGGGGAAGTTTATTAACGTTAAATTCAAAGTGAATCGAGGCACCGAAGGCTCAGTTCACAACCTCACCCTTGCTGATCTACTGAACCTTAGTCCCCACGACTGGATACTCCTCAACAATATTTTATTGTCAAATCCACGAGAGTAAGAGCCAATAATTGACCATGTCAAGCGAATTCTTGTGTTCTACATTCTCGAGGTAGCGAAGATGGACCAAGAGATTACTTCTGCCATTCACAAGCAAACCACGATCAAGACTATGGGCACAACAGGCAATGTCAACACAATGGTAAAGAGGAACATTGATTCAAAGTACCACACTATAATGTTCTTCAGGGGCGAAGGTCAGAAATGCTTGTTCGCTCTTGTTGACAAACACCTCTTCTCAACTACTTGCTTGGAGCATATCTTGGAGATTATTCAGAGGTGTGATCAGAACAGTGCAGCTGACAAGAAGTTGTTCACTGATATGCTGAGGTGGTATATCCATTTTCGGCAGACACTTCTTGCAATAATTCCTCGGCTATTCAAGGTGATAAAGACTGTGAAGCCAACACAGAAGAAATAATCTCTCGCCTCATTTGACGCAAAGGGGGAGATTTTTGGGATTATTATGTTGCGTCATGGGCTCGGTCCTTAGCCCAGTTTTGATTGTCGGTATTGGGCCTGTCCAACCGTGCATGTTTTGTTCTAGGGTTTAGTATGTAAGCTGCATGCATGCAACCTTTGTAGTTAACGCTTTAATTATTTTCTCATTGAGTCTTGTAAAACCCTAGCTTGCCTCTACAGTGGAAGTTCTTTGTCAAGCTCTGCTGAGGCGTGACTTTATTTGAATCATAAGCACATCTTTGGTTCCATTCTGTGTTCATATCATTACTGTGTTTGTCTTGTTTGATTTTCATATTCTTACCTGTGAAAGATCTAATCGATCTAAGAGTTATTCTCATCACTAACCCTAAGAGAGATAGAGTCGAATTAAAGAAGCCTCCAACCACTTTCCAAGATCATTCTTTTGCTATTGGTGTTTGTAAGCCATTAGAGGAGTGACACTTGTGACTCTAAGCTTCAAAGACAAGAAGATTCAAGCAAGCAACAAGAGGTAATGATCTAGATCTGATTTGTTTCATACAATTTCGAATTCTTTGATGGGTTTTGAGCATTGTAACACTCCTAAGTGTACATGCAACCCTAAATACCTTGGATCTATGTTTTCTCTATTATACATGCAAATTGAACATCCAAGGTATTATACTAATCTAGCATACAAAAAAATGAATATAACAAGATAGAATACATACCTCTTTGATGTAGAATGTCTTCGTGAAGCTTGAGTGCCTAGTGCCCCAAGTGTGACACCTCAAATGGTTCACACAACATCATATGCACTTGGAAGACTTAGAGAGAAACACCACACTTCTAAAATCGGCTAGCCCTTTCTCTAATCACCCTTAGTGGCCGATTTTGCCAAAGAATATGATCTTATATAGTTGTTACAATTAGGGTAAACCCTAATTGTCATGGCTTTCCATTTCCTTGGATCCATGGGTACAAATACACCATGGAACATCCATGGAGCATCATATGGGTTTTAGTCCAACTAGATAATTCATGGAGCATTAGTCCACTATATAAGTATGGATGATTTACACAATCAACCCATATATTTAATTAGTCTTCTTTTGATCACTTAATTAATTCTAGATTAATTCTTGATGAATAATAATTAAATAATCTTATTAATATATTATAACTTATAATATATTAACAAACCTTAAGTGTTATTTCTCTCATTATAGTCTATCCAAATGCATGATGCCATGCAACCCAAATGGACCATGCCGGGTCGGGTCAAGTCTTACCAATTATAGTTATGGACTTAGACATTAATCCAACAGTCACCCACTTGGATAAGTTTAAACTATTATTGCGTATGACTTCAAGAACCGACTGGCAATCGTAGCTCTCAAAAGCTTCTGTCGAACTCTGACCTTGCCGATGATCTCTGACCTTTGTCAATGACTTGTCCATTAGATAAGGGATCATATATTCCTCCATTCTGAATATCATATGGACTAAGACATGGATTGTAAATCATTCTCTCTGTCCATCTATTGTTTCCCGATTTCCAATTTATGATGACTGGCTGATTGAACAAATCAAATCAGCCCTGGCTTGGCCAAGCACTCACATGTATCATCATTAAATCATCGAGGGGCCCACATATATCGCTTTTATCCCGAAGGTAAAAGGAATGGATAAATTTCGACTCATATGGCTTGTTCTGCTACTTCTTGAATCATACACAAAGACGCATTTTATAGCATCGAGTTACCAATGTGGTTTCGTGCAATCAATGTATAACCAACTCATAGTAACAACTGATATCTCTAGGTTTGAAGAATATAAGATATTATCGCCTCATAATCACTCGTGATAAAATCCATGAAGTGATTCAAATGAGCGCGGGGTGAATCAAATACTCAGAACTTATGGGCACTCATGAGCATTGTAGCACAACTTTGTCCACCAACTTGGACCTCTACAAGCCAACCCATGACAGTCTTGATTCATATCTACTTCCAACATATGACCGACTGTGGATGGTTTAAATAACTTAGTCATTCCGGAAGAATAACCTAGTTATTATGGAACTCAAAACATGCAAAGTGAAACACAAGAATAAATGAATCTAATATGGTATCAAAACCTATGAATATAAATAAAACACTTTCTATTTATCAACATACTAATTACTCATTATTCATTGTTTTGGTTTTATCAACTTTATACTTTAATTAAAAACACTAGTTGTCCCATGCTCCAAGCATGTACACTATGTTTTCTAAACAATAGCTTTGCCATACACCAAGTATGCACTCTATGTTTGTTTATGATCCTTACTTTGTGAAATAAACCAATTGACCAAAATTTCAATGATTCTAATTTCACACTCCCAAATCGAAATCTTGATAGGCTTTAAACTTAAATGCTCTACCCTCTTGCAATGAATGTGTACAAAGTCACAAAGACTTGTCAACAACCATTACAGGGAATTCCAATGAAGACCTACTCCATGGACACAAAGCCTTATGTTCAAAGTATGCATTGCTTTGAACATGCTTCTTGCACTAAGTTCTTTCTAATCTTACACATATTGCTTCTATCTATAGAGACAACTCTATTTCCCATTTTGACTACTACTTCTGAACAAAAGTTGCCTCTTTTCAGACTATGTCAATATGGCCCTTCCAAAATTCACACTATATTTCCAACTGTCCTTAAGCAACCAATCTTTGGTAAACCTTAGATTGTCCTCGAAAATTGCTTAATCACTTTAGTCATATCCAATTCTAGACATTTTCCTCCTTAATGCCCCAAGGCATTTGGAAAATTCAGAAAGAATAAATATTATAGCACAAGTAATCGATCTTGTACCTAAAGTAAATGGGATACGATTCATGATGTTTCACATAAAGACATGGTTCTAGACCAGTCTTTTTCCATAATAATTTTTGTTTGCCATATTCTCAAAATTTTACTATGAAAAGGTATGTCGTAATCATAATCGAATTTTGAGAACGCAATATATAGAATTTTCTTAAGTTAAACCAATCCAACATGAAATTCATATATATATATATATATATATATATATATATATATATATATATATATATATATATATTCTTGACTAAAGGTGATTAAAATTTCAATATAAGCTCTTTAGAATGATTATAAACTCAATCTAATCTTTTCATAATTGAAATGAAGTATAATTTCCTCTCCCTTAATTATAGCAAAAAAACTTTTTCAACCCTGCAACCTCACGAATTGAAACTTTTTTTTTTCTATAATTAACATTGCTAACTTGCAATACTTATCATAATTATCATGCTCCCACCAACATGATGATTATTAGCATAACACTTATGCTCCCACTAGCTTTTACATGTACGCAAAAATCAGCTATTGACTTTTTTTTTTCTACCAAAGTTCAGATTTCTGATACTAGATTGCTTTGATAAGACTTTATCAAAAATATACACCTTATCTTAGATAACTCACAGGTGTGTCTAAACAATTTCTGAACTATGAAAAAGGATTCCATAATCATAGTCTTAATTGTTTAGACCTTTGCTATTTCTCATAAGTCCATGTTAGTGTGCCTACTAACAACTTTGAGAATGCAAAGATTACTATATACTTACAAATCTACTTTATGGAAGTGTTTCCTCACCATCATTTTCATGAATCAGAGAGAAACATTATGATACTTAGATTTTTATGGTGTATGAGTTCCTACCCATATGAATTTGTCAAAACCTTAGTCACAAGACATGGATAATGACGAATCCAAACACATATAGACTGAACTTATGCAATTTTAACTTCTTGTCACCTGGCAGTACAGGGCCTCCCATTGCTTCCAAGTTGTTATGCAACCAATTGAGAACTCTAAGAACTCATATGCAAAGCCAACTTTAACTAGAATGGGCAAAGAATATGTCAACACGATAGGTTATAAACCTTAAGTCTTGTGCTAGTGAAGAACCTCAGGTTTTATTCTTGATTAGTTCTTGAGACTTTCAAGATCTTTTAAGACTCCCACTGTCCTCTTGACATATAAGACTCCCTTGTCAAACATCCAAGAGATAGTGTAGATTCTAATCAAGACAAACACTTCACATAATTGGTCGAACTTGGTATTTGCTTTATCCAAAACATCACAACTTACCAACTTCAAATGTACAAGAGTAGGACACTTTTACTCTTACATTTGACACGTGTTTTTAAACCTTCCTTTAAGATATGTCACTCAAGTTACAGTCTTAGAGTATAACTCTAAGGATTGTTTTGGAACGAAGTAAGGATTGTTTTGGAACGAAGTATCACTCAAGTTACTCATCTTCTTGATTTAACCACTTCAATAATTCATAACTCCTCGTCTTAACTTTTAGAATGCACTTAGAGGATGAATTGTGATAAGGTCTCTTAATCATTAAGATGATAATATAACATGATACTAAAGTACTCTCCCATCTTTTTATATTTGAGAAACTTTTATCCTTCTGCCTAATTTGATTCTTCTCATTCGTTCTGCCATACATCGAAATTTTTCAATGTATTAGAATTATACTGAAGCTTGTAAGTATAATCATATTTACTAAACCTTAGTAAATCATGATGAATAGTCTTATCCATCTTTTGTGGTGGACTTTGACAAGTGCAGATGAATGTGTACTCGATCCCTTAGTCCTTTACTTGACTCACACATCCATGTGAACAAGTAATTAGTCTTAATTTTCCAATGCTTGAAAGTTCTCATTCATCATACTATAAAACTTGCATGATTCTAAGTTTCAGTCCAATTGAAACTTGGGTGATGAGAAATTTTCTTTATTTGGTAAATTTAGACACTACCACAAATGAAAGAATCAAAACCATTTTCCATTATTGCCATCAATGGAATCATATAAACAACAATTTCTTTCACAAATGCCATTGTAAGGATACTTAAAATAAATAAAATCAAAAATTTCCTTTTATTTTAAAAACTTTGCGGAAAAACTTATCCTTAAAATCCATATGAAAACCTTATTGTTATATATTCCTAACCAATGTGTCATTACTCCTGAGTAACATCTTCAAAATTCTGATGCGATTGAAGTCCATCTTCGCCATCAGAAGCAGCATATACTTTCCTTAAGCTTTCTCTTTTTTTTCTTTGATTCTTATAACATCATCATGTGACTCAGTCACATTATGTAATAAGAATCTCCAAATTGGAGCTTAACAGAGTTAGACAATGGACTTTACCTGAAGTAGAGTCAAACTTATTGACTTTAACATTCTTAGGTAAGTTTGGCATCTTCATAACCAAAGCCCCTTCCTTTGGCAATAGAAACATATGGACCCTTAGGTAATAGTACATGAGACTATCTCAGACTTAGCCTTTCTCTTTACCATTTGGTCAACCGAGTTGACTATGGCCGACCCCTTTCCATTGGGAAGAGAATGCTTTTTCTGGATTTCCAGTGTCATCATTGTCAATGTCCATAAAGTTTTGGGAAGTCGATCTTCTAATCAAATTTGATTTATTGGCCTTCCAAATCATTGCTGATTCAGCAGTACAAAGCAAATAGATAAGATTATTAAGGGTCTTGTCATAGTCTGTTTCATAGAAGTCCCAAAGGGACTCACTATGTGACTTAGAATGTAGTTGAGCCACCAACTTTCTCAAGGCTTTGACACCCAACTCTCCCGACTTGTCAATATGTGACTTCATCTCCAAGATGTGATCACACCTAGACCTTGCCTTGCCAATAGGGCTACCTTGAACTTGTGGGTTAGGGAGAATAATTGGAGGAGGTGGAGGAAGTGAAGTTCCAAGAGATCTGGGAAGATCATAGATGTCTAAACTAGACATCTTTTGGGAGATATTAAAGCTTAGTTGATTTAAGTCCTTAATATAACACCCAATATGAAATATTAAGGCTAGGACCCAACAACCTATTTATAACTGGAAGAGGGATGTCGTAATCCAAGTTATAGAATAGTTGAAGGTAGGTAAATGACGATTTACCAATTTCCACCATGAAAACCGAAATATAATTAAGTTTTAATTGGATTTGAAACTCCTAGATCTTTAGAGATTCATTGAACTATTCAATGGCATGTTTCAATCTCAAGTATGCCCTTCAGGTTTTGTGACTGGGATGCCGAGGATCACAAAACAAGGTATGAAGTAACCATGCAAATTACTTGGTACTCTTAAATGTTTATCACCCAACCAATGTGTCGGTAAACCACACACGCTCCACCAGCCTATGATAAACTTTAAGAAAACCCCTTGCCTACCTTATTAAGTCAAGCTAGTGTGCCAGTAAACCACACACGCTCCACCAACTGACTTAAGCAAAGTACAAAGTGTAATTTCATGGGTTAGCACCTTATTCACATTTTCCGAAGTAACTAAGATTGGGAATTATAATTGTTTAGTTACTTAGTATTTATCATTAATACTTTTAATGAAGGGAGAACTTATAGTCTTTGTCCTACCCGTTCGACTAACGACCCTCCACCAGTCAAGGAAGCGGTGGGTGAGAGTGGACACCCATTAAACTGCCATTTTATAGGCAGTAACCTTATACCCCCCCTTATAGACCGACTTCGTGAATGAGGCCTACTTGCGGTAAGATTGACTTTACTCTTATACAAATATATAAATATTATTAAATTATAATATTATAAAGTATAAGGGTTGAATTTTAACTTTTAAAATTCTAAGGGCTAACTTGGAATTAAAGTATTCATAAGAGAAAACTTTTCAAATTCCAAAACTTGAGGGCAAGTTTTGAAACTATTCAAAACTAATTAATTTCATAACTTGTGAGTTTAAAGTAGTTTTATAAAAACTCTTCAAGTTCCATAACTTGAGGACAAGTTATGGAAGACTTTAAACTAATAAAAGAATTAACTTATCTTTATTTTATAACTTATGGAATTCATTAAGGTTACACATTTTATTACTTAATGAAGTGACTCTTGAACTTCCATAACTTGAAGACAAGTTATGGAGTCATAAAACCATTTAATGAGACAACACTCTTCATTTTATAACCTTTGCCAACTTTTATGAGTTTTATGATTCTTAAATGTGACTTTTCATGTAACTTGAGGACAAGTTACACAAAAACATTTTAGAATCAATTCTTAGATTAAAATAGATCAAAGACACATAATCAATCAACTTTTTCTATTAATCTAAGCAACTCATATGAACATGATAATTGGAATCAAACTTTTTCATGTAATTAGCATTAAACTAATACAAAACATGAATCTATTGACAATTATCTTTGAAATTGGATTAGAATGAACATTACCACATCAAAAATAAGTTTATAAGTTCAAAAACAGCATAGGGTAATGTTCCTAGTCCATTTCTAGCCAAAAAGTCGAATATATGTTGTCTGGGGCTCCTACTCGTCGAGTGCATGAACCTACTCAACGAGTAGGATAATTTTACTCATGGACTCGGTGAGTCCAGTGCCCAGAATGCCCGAAATTTGACTTTTTCAGCATTTTTTCAGCAATTTGCGTCAAGTATAATAGAAAACAGGTCTAGGCTGTGATACCACTGTTGGGTTTTGAGCATTCTAACACTCCTAAGTGTACATGTAACCCTAAATACTTTGGATCTATGTTTTAGCTATTATGCATGCAAATACGAACATCCAAGGTATAATACTAATCTAGCATACAAAACAATGAATATAACAAGATAGAATACATACCTCTTTGATGTAGAATGTCTTCGTGAAGCTTGAGTGCCTAGTGCCCTAAGTGTGACACCTCAAATGGTTCACACAACATCATATGCACTTGGAAGACTTAGAGAGAAACACCACACTTCTAAAATCGGCTAGCCCTTTCTCTAATCACCCATAGTGGCCGATTTTGCCAAAGAATATGATCTTATATAGTTGTTACAATTAGGGTAAACCCTAATTGTCATGGCTTTCCATTTCCTTGGATCCATGGGTTCAAATACACCATGGAGCATCATATGGGTTTTAGCCCAACTAGATAATTCATGGAGCATTAGCCCATTATATAAGTATGGATGATTTACACAATCAACCCATATATTGAATTAGTCTTCTTTTGATCACTTAATTAATTCTAGATTAATTCTTGATGAATAATAATTAAATAATCTTATTAATATATTATAACTTATAATATATTAACAAACCTTAAGGGTTATTTCTCTCATTATAGTCTATCCAAATGTATGATCCCATGCAACCCAAATGGACCATGTCGGGTCGGGTCAAGTCTTACCAATTATAGTTATGGACTTAGACATTAATCCAACATTCTTCTCATTAGATCTAGGGTTTATAAGCCTTGGATGATTGCATTTATAATTAGTAAAACCTAGATCCAAGAACTAGGGTTTGCATGAGCACCTAGGATGTTCTTTTGGCTCTAACCCATCAGTGGTATCAGAGCTCTGATTGGTTGTAATTGTATTTGATGCTAATGTGTTCGTTCATTGATTGATATGAAAATCTTTTTTCTGGAGAAACCCAGCTCACGACATGACTCTCTGAGTTCACGACATGAGCCTAGTCTGTCTGATAGACTCGACGAGTGTAGTAGGTTACTCGACGAGTGTGTGGATCAGATGGTTCAAAACTCAGATTTTTTTGACTGATTTTGTGATTGGATAGTTACGAAAATTGTTTTTGAATAATAAAATCCGATTTTAAATATATATTATGATTATCCTTACCAAAATTATAAGATAATTACCATTTATTTGAATAATAAATTAATTATATGATAATCCTTAATTATTAAATTTATTTTGTGAATTATCTTGTAAATTATCTTGACTAGGTAAAATTTAGACAATCATTAAATTAATTGTTTAATTTAAAATTATTTTCTATTTGCCCCTTTATGTTTTGAAAAGTTCAAAACTTGCCCTCAAGTTTTGAAATATAAAATTTTGACTAAAAGGTTTATTTTGAATTATTTATATTTAAAACCCTAGAAGTTTACAAATTTAAAATTCACCCTATACTATTATATTATTACAAGATTAATATATATATTTATGTATAACTTAAAATACTAGTCTTACCGTTAGTAGACCTCATTCACCAAGCCGATCTATAAGGGGGTATAAGGTTATGGCCTATAAAATGGCCGTTTAATGGGTGTCCACTCTCACCCACTGCTTCCATGATTGGTGGATGGTCGTTAGCCGAATGGGTAGGATAGGGCAAAACTTTCCTCATTAAATGCATAATGAATTTATAAAAGTAAATAAATGTTTTTCAAACAATACCCAATCATAGTTACTTTAGGAAAAGTGAATTGGTGCAATTCCATGAAATTACACTTTGCACCCTTGCTAAGACGTTAGTGGAGCGTGTGTGGTTAACCGACACACTAATTGGAATCTAAGCATAGCTGGCAAAGGGTGACTCATTGTTTGTCATAGTTCAATGGAGCATGTGTGGTTAACCAGCATACTGAATAGGTGATTGTAACAACGAGGGCACCATGTACATTTACATGGTTATTCACACCCGCTTTGTGATCCTCGGCATCCCAGTCACAAACTAGAGGGGCACATCGAGATTGAAACATGACATTGAAAAGTTCAATGAATCTCAAAAGATCTAGGAGTTTTCAATACATTTAAAACTTAATCTCTTTTTCGTTTTTCATGTTGGAGAATTAGTGAATTGTCATTCACTTACCTTCAAATTATTTGCATATTAGATTATGACATCCCTCTTCTAATTTGGAAATAATGTTGTTGGATCCTAGCCCTAATTTCTCATTTGGGTGTTTTATTAGGGATTCATTTCTAATCCAACTTTTTCTTTTTCTATTTCAGATGTCGAATGTCAACAATGCATCCGGATCCAACTGCTCAGGCTCATTCTCATTTATGAACTTATGTGGGAGAGTGATTTTCGACGGGTACAATTTCAATGATTGGATCTGAAACATCCAAACGGTCACTCACTACAAGGACAAAGAATTTGTCCTCGATGAGAAGCTGAAGGAGATCAATGTTAACACTACCTCTCCCGATGAGATCGCCGCCTTTTAGGCCCACAAGCGTGATGCCACGAAAGTCCATTGCATCATGTTGGCGACTATGGCTGCTACACTTCAAAAGTCCTATGAGGATATGTACCCGTATGAAATGCATCATGACTTGTTGGACCGGTACCACCAGAGCGCAAGGCAAGAAAGGAACAAGATCATCACATCTGTAACAACGTAAATTTTAAAACAAATTTTCACTTTTAAAATTTATAATTTTAATTCATAAACATTCTCATATCTCATTGTATCACATATCAAATCCATAAAAACACATCCCAAGACCAAAATGTAAAAAAAACTCCAATAGTGTGTACCTGAAACACATAACACAAAACACTATAAGCATAAATGATTAGTGAGTTCCCCAATATACCACATTTAACATATAATAGCCACTCGAGGCTATAACTCTGTGAGCCCTCTGGCTCTAACTCTGTGGACCCTCTGGTCCCAACTCTGTGGACCTTCCGGTCCTAACTCTGTAAACTCTGACATACATACAACATAAATCACATAGAATAATGCTGTGCAACACATCACATAAATAGCATACAAGATACTATATCACATAACTCTAATTACCACTCCAGGTAAAGTATAGTGAGAAGACTCACCTCGGATAACTCGGTAAACCTCGAACTCTGAAATTCTGCACTAGCCTCCGCCTATTCACATATTAATTACTCTAATTAATATAACTTCTAAAGGCTAGGCTAACCCCTCTATATAAGTTCTCTAAGAAGGGTAAAAGGCTATTCTACCCCACTAATGTCTCATAAGTCCAAACATTGACTAAACCCTAAAGGTCAACGAAGTCAACAGTCAAACTTTGACTAGACTCGTCGAGTGCACTCGGGTGACTCGGTGAGTCCACACTAGTCCTCTGAATCCTACCAATCCTCACTTGTCACGACGAGTCCCCTCTCCACTCGTCGGGTTACTCAGTAACAAATCGCAGGGCAACCCCGACTCGACTCGTCGAGTCCACTCATGAACTCGGCGAGTTGCTCCCATGAAAACACCCATCTGACCTTCTGAGGTTAGATCTGCTTCCCTAATCTATAGATCTGACTTCCCCATAGCCAATAACCACGTAAAGGTCGAATGTTGCTACACATGCATTGCACCCAAGTCTTATTTTGGTGAAATTCCTTCTAACATGGCAACCTAGTCTCCTTTCCTCCATAAACCATCATAAAGCAGAATGGGGAATGCTCTCTGGACCTCTATGGGTCCAGATCTGAGGTCTAACATAGAAAAGGACCATAAACTCCACTTATCAAACTCTAAAAAGGCTATAGAAAACCCTAGATCATGGATCTTAACCCAAAACAGAAAGGTAGTTCGATTTGATACCTCAAAAGTGTAGATCTGAACTTGAAAACCCTGGATCCACAACTCCTTTGACCTCCTCTTGCTGGGAACAACTTCTCCTTTGCTAAATCACACCAAAATTGATCAATATAGCCTTATCTCTCTCTCTCTCTCTCTCTCTCTCAACTCGCTCAATCTCTCAAGGGGAACTCTCTCTGGACAGGTTGCCGCACAAGAGGGCTATAAGGTCCTTTAAATAGGGCACAAGCCCGAGGATTTAGGGTTTCAGTCATCAGCACGGACTCGTTGAGTCCACCCTTACCGACTCTTTGAGTCCCTTCATTTATCAGTCAACAGTACGCGATCCTACTCGACGAGTCTAGGCGTCAACTCGTCGATTCCCTCTCTTAAATCCAAAAATAAATGATAAAATATAATACCTGGAAATCCGGATGTTAAAATTCTCCCCCACTAGAATCAGACTTCGCCTTTGAAGTCTTACTCCACAAACAACTCTGGATGCTACTCACGCATCTCTGACTACGACTCCCAAGTCAACTCGGACCCTCTCTGATGCTGCCACTGAACCTGTACCAGGGGCACCTCCTTGTTCCTCAGAACCTTGATCCTCCAATCCACAATCGCAACTGGCCTCTCAACATAATTCAGACTGGCATCCACCTGAATATCCTCCAACGGTACTACCACCGACTCGTCGGCTATACACTTCCTTAACTGAGATACGTGGAAGGTATCATGGATCTGGATCAACTCTGCAAGTAGCTCTAGACGATATGCTACCCTGCCTACCCTCGCAGTCACCCTGAACGGACCGATGTACTGGGGCCCCAGCTTGCCCCTCTTTGTGATTCGGATCACTCCTTTCCAAGGAGATACCTTCAGGAGTACGAAGTCTCCCACTTGGAACTCAATTTCAGACCGTCGCCTATCCGCATAACTCTTCTGGCGACTCTGAGCTGTCAGTAGCCTCTGCCTGACCTGTTGTATCTGCTATGTCGTCTGAAGCACTAACTCAGTGCTGCCAATCACTTGCTGCCCAACCTCTCCCCAGCATATGGGAGTCCAACACCTCCTCGCGTACAACAATTTAAAAGGAGGCATGCTGATACTCGAATGGTGGTTGTTGTTATACAAAAACTCGGCCAACGGATAATACGTGTCCCAACTTCCTCGAAGTCAATCACACACGCTTACAGCATGTCTTCGAGCGTCTATATCATCCGCTCACTCTGACCATTCGCCTGTGGGTGGTATGCGGTATTAAAATGCAGCCTCGTACCCAACTCCTTATGGAATTTCTTCCAGAATCTGGAAGTGAAATGTACATCTCGATTTGACACGGTCGAGATTGGTACTCCATGTCGTGATACCACCTCTGTCACATATATCTCTTCCAGCCTCTCAGTAGAAGAGCTCTCATTGATAGCAAGAAAGTGAGCGCTCTTCGTCAGCCGGTCAACAATCACCCAAATTGCATCGACACCCCTCATAGTCATCGGCAATTTGGTGATAAAATCCATGGAAATTTTTTCCCACTTCCACTCGGGAGCCTCAAGTGGCTGCAACTTGCCATGCGGACGTTGATGCTGGACCTTCACCCTACGACAGGTCAAGCACTTCTCTACGAACCACGCGACATCCCTCTTCATACAGGGCCACCAATACTCCCTCTTTAGGTCCAAATACATCTTAGTGGCCTCGGGATGGATCAAGAAATTCGACCTATGCGCCTCCTGCATCAGAATGGTATGTGCCCCGCCTTCAAACGACACCCAAATCCGACCCTGAAAGTTCATAAGCCCATGGCTATTGGCAACGAACTCAGGTATCTGTCTGATCACCCGCTCTCTTTTGCGATTCTCAGGTCTCATGGCCTCTACTTGGGCCTCCCGAATGGTGTCCAAGACCGGAGTCATCACTGTTAATCCCAAAAAAACATCTCGTATCGGGGCACTCTCCGCCCTGCGACACAGGGCATCGGCTACAACATTAGCCTTGCCCGGGTGGGATAGGATCTCAAACTCATAATCCTTTACCACATCCAACCATCTCCTCTGGCGCGTATTCAGGTTGGGCTGATCCATCAGATACTTCAAGCTCTTGTGATCTGTGTATATGGTACACCGGACCCCATACAAATAGTGACGCCAGATCTTGAGGGCGAAAACCACAGCCCCCAACTCCAGGTCATGAGTGGGATATCATGTCTTATGAGGCTTCAACCGCCTCGATGCGTATGCTATCACATGACCTCTCTGCATCAATACTGCACCCAATCCTGATATCGACGCGTTAGAATATACCACAAAATACTCCATCTCCTCCAGAAGGTTTAATACTGGGGCTTCTCATAATCTCTGGCGAAGTGTCTCGAATGAGGCCTTCTGCTTTGGGCCCTAACTGAATGCTACACCCTTCAGGGTCAACCTGGTGAGAGGAACCACAATCTTGGAGAAATCTTTGATAAATCTCCGATAATATCCGGCCAACCCCAGAAAACTCCTGATCTCTGAGGGGGATCTCGGCACCTCCAAACTCATCTCCTCCTCAATCATGCTGCTCTCTAGATCTCGAATATACCAATATATCATCGATGAACACGATCACTAAATGATCCAACATCGGCCTGCACATTCTGTTCATGAGGTCCATGAATGTCGCCGGTGCATTAGTGAGCTCGAAAGTCATCACCACGAACTCGTAATGCCCATAATGAGTCATGAATGCTGTCTTCTGGATATCCTCATTGCGTACTCTCATCTGATGATATCCAGATCTCAGATCAATCTTGGAGAACCAAGACGCTCCCTGTAACTGATCAAACAAATCGTCGATCCTCGAGAAGGGGTAACGGTTCTTGACCGTCAACTTGTTCAACTCTTGGTAATCGATACACATCCGGTGTGAACCATCCTTTTTCTTGACAAAAAAGATCGGCGCTCCCCATGGCGAGCTAGTCGGCCGAATAAATCCCTTCCCTAACAGCTCCTGAAGCTGCGAGGATAATTCCTGCATCTCTTGAGGTGGAAGGCGATAGGGCGCCTTAGCGATAGGTGCTGCCCCCAGAACCAAATCGATACAAAACTCTACTTGCCTCTCGGGAGGCACACCCGACAACTCATCAGGGATAACGTCCGGGAACTCCCGCACTATCGGGACCTCATCGACCGACCTCGGCCTCTCTGCATCTACTCTCATATCCACCACATACACCATAAATCCACTACAGCCCTGCTGTAGGCTCTGCCTCACTCTAGCGGCCGAACAAAATGCTGACCCAAGACGGGTACCCTCGCCATACACCTTAAGAACTCCCCCACTAGGGTCTCGTATGGTCACCAGTTGCCGCTCACAGTCGATAACCGCTCCAGATCTGCTCAAGCAGTCCATGCCCACGATGACACAAACATCCCCCATCACAATCAGAACCAAATCAATTGGATACTCAACTCCGAGGATCTCAAGTACACATCCCCGAATCACATCGGTCGCATGCACCGCTAGCTCGTCAGCTATGGAAGCTCGTAGAGGTCGACTCAATGCCTCTCAACGAATACTGATGTTTTGACTAAAGGCTAATGACACAAAATATCGGCTCGCACACGAGTCAAATAACACCAAGGTATGCACAAAACACACAAGGAAAGTACCTACGCATAACATAATATACAAACAATATCTCAAACATCATAGTAAATACATGAAATAATACATACCAGCCACAACATTGGGTGCTGCGCGGACCTCCTCCACAGTCAACTGGAAGGCTCTCCCTCGTGCCTTCGGTGCCTCGGCCTTCACCGGCCGACTCTCGGTAGCTCGAACAGCAGCAGGGACAGATCCCTGTGATGCTTCTTGTGCCGATCCCCACAGCTGCGGACACTCGGCGTTCCGGTGTCCGGTCTGGTTGCAGTGAAAACAAACTGCAAATACCTTAGGGAAATCCTTGGTTATATGCCCCTCCTTGCCACACTTGTAGCAAGACCCTGCTCTACACACTCCCTCATGACCCTTGCCGCACTTGCCACAAGTACGACCCTTCTGGTTCCCTGATCTCGAATCGGCGGGCTTGGCCCGCTTGGCTGCCGGCTGGGACTGAGACGGTCACTGATCTCTCTCCTGAGACTCCACCTCCTCCCTAGTCTGAGTCTCCAGCTCTATCTCCCTCTTCCGAGCATTTTCCTAGAGCTTGGAAAATGTCCGATACGACGAGTTTGCCACGAACTCTCGTATGTCTCTCCTCAAAATACTCAAGTACTGACTCATACGTGCCTGCTTGGTAGACACGTGCTCTGGGCAGAACATCACCCTCTCATGGAACATCCTGGTGATCACCATAACAGACTCAGTACCCTGCTTGAGGGTCAGAAACTCATGGTCCAAACGTTCCCTCTCCATTGGGGGAACGTACTCATCACGAAACATAACGTTGAACCTCTACCAGGTCACCGAAACAAGCTTAGCAGTTGAAAACTGCACCGTTACAAACTTCCACCAGTCCTTCGCTCCCAAACGAAGCTGGTTCAGCACGAACCGGGCCCTCAAATGCTATGGACATGAACACGTATAGAAGCATTCCTCAATATCAGAAACTCATCTTATCGCAACAATCGGATCCTGTGTCCCATCAAACTCTGGTGGCTTCGTGTTGCTGAACTCCTGGAACAACAATGAATCACCACCCTGAGGTCTGGCAGCAGCAACAGTTGCGGTAGCTGCAGCGGCTGCAGCCTCAGTAATTGTTGTGTATCTCTCATCGAAAGTCTCAACAGCGTGGTCTTAATAAACCCGAACATCTCTGGAATCTCTGCACGGATAGCCGCAACCACCTCCTCATGTATCATCTGGCGGAGCTCCTCATCACTCACCCTGCTGGTCTCTGGTCTGTGGCGTGTCCCAACTATGATGTCTCTGAAATACAACAAAAAATATCAGAGATTCGATCGAGCATACTCGTACTCGGTAACTCAACGCTACTCGATCCCTGGTACCCCAAGGACTCTTACATAGGCTGCGCACTGCTCCGGTGTCTTCAGTAGTATGAGCCCAATACTACCGTCCACACTGCATCAATATTCAACCCAAGTCCTCCTCCTAGGATCCCAAATCCCAAGTACTTTACTCTCACTATGCATAGTCTAGTCTCTAGCAGATCTCTTATAAGCTCCTCACTGCTATTAACTCACTCTCAAGCATCTCCTAGCAGCAAAACCCCTAAGCAAAGGCATCACAAATCAGGCCACTCTAGTCCTAATAAGAATACCTAGCTTACTCTATCATGCATAATAGATTATCGCCTATCTCATAACACATAATATAAGGGTATTTTAGGAAATCACCGTTCGGGCGCTGGCTGATCGTACATACTGCCCTGCTCTGCTCTTTTCAAAACCTTTTTACTCTTTTAGATAAATTTTGTTTTACTTCAAAAAATTCTTCAAATCCCAAGTTTGAGTTCAAATGCGCTCGAAGGTGCATTAGAATCCCTCAAACCAAGGCTCTGATACCAACTTGTAACAACGTAAATTTCAAAACAATTTTTCAGTTTTAAAATTTATAATTTTAATTCATAAACATTCTCATATCTCATTGTATCACATATCAAATCCATAAGAACATATCCCAGGATCAAAATTTATAAAAACTCCAATAGTGTGTACTGATCATGCCGGCGCCTTCCCGCGATCCTCACTGGTACCTGAAACGCATAACACAAAACACTTTAAGCATAAATGCTTAGTGAGTTCCCTAAAATACCAAATTTAACACATAATAGCCACTCGAGGCTATAACTCTGTGAGCCCTCTGGCTCTAACTCTGTGGATCCTCTGGTCCTAAGTCTATGGACCTTTCGGTCCTAACTCTGTAAACTCTGACATACACACAACATAAATCACATAGAATAATGTTGTGCAACAAATCACATAAATAGCATACAAGATAGTCTATCACATAACTCTAATTACCACTCAAGGTAAAGTATAGTAAGAAGACTCACCTCGGATAACTCGGTAAACCTCGAACTCTGAAATTCTGCACTAGCCTCCGCCTATTCACATAATAATTACTCTAATTAATACAACTTCTAAAGGCTAGGCTAAACCCTCTCTATAATTTCTCTAAGAAGGGTAAAAGGCCATTCTACCCCTTTAATGGCTCATAAGTCCAAACATTGACTAAACCATAAAAGTCAACGAAGTCAACAGTCAAACTTTGACCAGACTCGTCGAGTGCACTCGGGCGACTCGGAGAGTCCACACTAGTCCTTTGAATCCTTCCAATCCTCACTTGGCATGACGAGTTCCCTCTCCACTCGTCGGGTTACTCAACAACGAATCGCGGGGCAACCCCGACTCGACTCGTCGAGTCTACTCATGAACTCGGCAAGTTGCTCCCATGACAACACCTATCTGACCTTATGAGGTCAGATCTACTTTCCTAATCTATAGATTTGACTTCCCCATAGCCAATAACCACGTAAAGGTCGAATCTTGCTACACATGCATTACACCCAAGTATTATTTTGGTGAAATTCCTTCTAACATGGCAACCTAGTCTCCTTTCCTCCATAAACCAACATAAAGCAAAATAGGGAAGGCTCTCTGGACCTCTATGGGTCCAGATCTGAGGTCTAGCATAGCAAAGGACCATGAATTCCACTTTTCAAACTCTAAAAAGGCTATAGCAAACCATAGATCATGGATCTTGATGAATTTATAAAAACTTCTTGATCGATTAGATGTTATAACAGGTAAATCAAGAAAGCAAAAATAGTAAGACAAAACACAAGAATGAATCTGAATGTGTCGAATGATTCAATTAACTCAATCCTCAGCAGAGCTCGATGAAGAACTTCCGCTGTAGAGGATATTAGGGTTACAAAAGATAAGAACTGTGAACGCTATCAAAATCTCTATCAAAACTTACGTTCCAGGATGCATGCAAGCATGTATAAATATTAAACCCTACAAAATAACTCACGGATGGACAGGCCCAAACCGGAGATTATTTGGACTAAGAACTGAGCCCAAGACGCAATACTAACTGGACCTAACAATCTCCCCCTTTGCGTCAATTGGAGCGAGACTATCACTTCTTCTTGCTGGGTCCAGCTGCAGGAACCTTCTTAGTGGTATCAAACAGACGAGGGATAAGATCGAGGATTGTCTGTCTGGAGCGAATGTACCACTGGATCATGTCATCGAAGTACTTCTTGTCATCTGCCGAATTCTGCTTGCAACGATGAATGATTCCTAAAACATGTTCCAGGCTTGCAGTGGTGTAGAGATGTTTGGCTGCCAAAGCGAACAAGTATTTTTGGCCTTCGTTTCTGGTAAACATGACAGAATTGCGTTCCGGGTCAATCTTCCCCATCTGCATCATGTTTAGGTCACTGGCAGAGCCTACAGGTGAGATAGTGGGCTTTTTCTTAAAGATACTAGCGATCTCCTAATCCATCTTGGCAACTTCCATTATATAGAACCCCTCAGCACCTTGAACTGAACGTTCGTGAAGTTCCCTTCTTGAAACGGCTTGAGGACCCCAACGTTGATTATCTTCTGAGCACTCCAAGTTTGATACTGTGGTTGAGTAGCCCTCAGATAGAACTCGACCAGATCCCTGTCAACCTTTGGATGAGGATGAGGGATATCAGAAATGTTGTCAAAGGCATGGAAGATGAAGGCCTTTCGGGTCATTGGCATGTCGAACTGAGAATCGACAGAGTTGATGCGATCCAGTGAAATCACCGGTTCGAGCCACAAAATGCTTGGAGTTTCAATCGCTTCTTTCAGCAGCTTCTCAAGAGTCCATGGAGGAAAAAGGGTTTTCCTGCTCTCAAGAAGGTCATGAGCCTCTTTCATTTTTCTTTCATGTTCCTCAGCCTCTCTGGTAACGTGAGCGCTCATATCAGGATCCTTGTCTCGACCTTGCTTCTTTAAGAGATTTGCAATCGTCTCTTTATCGTCATCGCTCTCTTCAGCAATTTTCTTCCCCTTGTCTTTGACACCCAAACCTGAGGCTTGGCCTGTTGAAGGAGGTTCGGTTGTTTTTGTTGCTATAGAAGTGGAGGTGGTTGAGATACATCCTCTCCCCCTTGTTTCGGAATGGACACGAACTCAAGGAGCCCTTTAATTTTGCTCAGGAGAGAAAGGGCAGGAGCAAACTTTTCGGCGAGATCACGCCCGACTGAGTAATTCAGTATTGGATCATGTGCTTCAAGGATGTTGGAAAGAGCAGCGTGGACATCCAAAACACATGAATACACAATCTCTCATTCAGATCAAAGAGATTCAATCTCCTTTTGAGAATTGGAGAGTTGAAGATTCTTGACCTTGAGAGCAGTGATCTTTCGAGCTAGAGCATCCATGAGAGAGTTCTCGGCAGCTAGATCTTCTTGTAGCTTAGTGAGGGGCTCCTCAATAGTCGCCTTAAATGCTGAGTTGTCATCGGTGAGTGTTTGACGAAGAGTGGCGAAGGACTGCAGTTCTGAGGCAACTGAGGTAGCCAGGTTGTTGACAATGGGGTCAAGCTTCGTTTTATTGGCATCGACAGTTTCCTGTAAAGACTGCAAAAGAGAAGAAGCATCAGCAAATAGTTTTTCGACTTTTTCGGTCACAACAACACAGGCCTTGGTGGAGGCGTCAATGGCGGCAGTGGCTGAGCTGATGGAGGCTTCATGAGCTTTAGAGAAAGCATCAACAATCTTCTGAATAGCAGCCTCAGAGATGGTAGACTGTGATGAAGAAGAGGAGGAAGCAATGAGCAAATCAATCTTCTCGTGAAGCTCCTTGAGATGCTTCTTGGTGACAGGAGCATCATCATCATCATCACTTTGCACCTGATACGGACTGTAATAGACCGAATTATATGTCATGTCCTCCCCACCAAGAAAAGGTTCTTCATTGTCTGCAGAGTGAGTAGGAGATGAGGGTGGAGGGGATGGTGGAGGCTCGGTTGTGGAAGTAGGTTCGGGTGCTTTAGTAGGAGCCCCTGTATCAGATACGTTGGTTCTTACTTCAGCGGTTGTTGTGGTAGCTTCAGTGAAAATGGGAGGGGGTACTAGGATAGAGGTAGGTGGTATTTGAGTGGTGGAGGTTATGGGGGGAATGGAAATAGAAATGGTGATTGGTGGAGAAGAGACAGGTGAACTGGAAACATGTACCTCTGGGGTAGGCGATCGTGGAGGAGTGTTACCACGGGGGGACTCTTCGGAGTCTGAATTTTCTTCCTCAGATTCGCTTGAGGAGGAAGCAAGTATCAACTTTCGCCTAGGTTGGGTTTTCCTCTTCTTCAGTGGAGGAGATTGAACCGCCTTGGTAGGTTTACGTTTCTTCGGAGAAGGGCCTTTCGCTCCCTTGCCAACCTGCTTGTCTTTTCCCTTTTCATTTTTCTTTCCCCTTGGAGCGGGACTATCAGCATCATGGATCGACTTAATCATATCAGGAGTGAGCTCTCTAGGACCAGAGCGATGAAACTCCTTATAGGTTCTGATGATGCGGCTGTCGCTAGGAACGTCTCCAAACATCGACTCAGGGATGGAGCCAATGAACTGAAATTTAGATGCATCGGAGACAATTATCTTCGTAGTATGGAAAGTACCTATCGAAGAGAGTGGAGAATCAGCAATAATGGGGACGTGATACTTGTCCATCACCCATTTTGTGATCAGAGTCCAGAAGCGAGCGTAGGAGATCTCGGAATGGTGAGATGTAGAGGCAAGACTCTGAATCAGCTGCTGCCATAAAACCGACCCATAGTCTAGGTTGATGCCGTTGTATACCCCATAAAGAATCGTGATGAACAGATGACTCGCTCCGTCTGAACCGGCACTGCGTTCCGATAACCCCTTGAATAACACTGTAAATAACCCGTTCCATTGAGGAGGCAAGCACGATTTCTTGAACTTAGTGACTGTCGTCAGAACCTCAGTGTATCCCATGTTATAGAACATGGAAAACAAGTGACCCACTGGAATGGATTCAGGGTTAACCCTAGATGAATCAGGTTCAAACCCTAAAAGCGAGCAGAATCGCTGCTTGGAGATGGATGCCTTGTGATCAAGAATGTCGAAGAAAATTCTATCGACAAACTTATCATAATGAGCTGTGGCGAAGATTTGCGATAAACACTCCATTGGAACAACTTCAACTTTGGTGAGAGCGGGAGCAAGCGGTGAATATTTAAGGCATTCGATGATCGGAAACATGAAGGCATCGTAAACATGTGGAGTAAGATCGATGATCAGACTCTGTTGAGGACGAATCGGCAGAATGTGGTAAGTTGCATGAACAGAAAATGAATCCGCCATTGAAGTGAAGAAGTTGGGAGAGATGATGAACAGTAGAATACTCAAAGCTTTTCTTGCTCTCTGAATTTTGGGTGCAGTGAAGAGGTAAATAATGGTAGAAGTTACCTTTTATACTGTGGCGAGAGGAGAGAGAAGAATCTGTTCCCAAATCTTCGAGGGAAATACGAAGGGTTTTCATAGGTGATTGATGCGTGACAGTTGGTAGCCCCGATGAATACGCAGGAGAGAGAAGAATTGTCCCGATTCACACGCCTTCCCATCAGGCGCCGTTTTAAAAAAAACGGTTCCACTTCGCACGCTTGTCCTTCAAGCGCCGTTTGAAAATCAAAGTGATTGGACTCCCGGCTGAGTCAGCATCTCATCCCTTTAGAGGGAACGTCATCTTAAAGCAAAATGACCACGTGTAACAATGTGAGCCACAACTCTTTCAAAAAAAAATTCCTTGTAAGTAATGAAACCAGAATTATGGAAAATCAAAAAGATTTTCGTGCTTAGTGTGTAAAAGAAAAAGAAATAAAGCAACACATATGTGGGAAATTGTGATGTCAATAAAGACACGAAACAATGGATCCCGGGCACAAATCGCTTCCTTCAAAGTCAAGAGAGACCTTAAAGTGTTTGTTTGGTTTCCTGTTGAATAACGATCAGACACTTATTGAGAAGTGTTGAAAGGCTTCTTTTAATCAGGCTAATTTGGGTGGCCTTCGCTTCAGTTCAGAATTCCTAATCTTGACATAAGACATAAATCTACCGAAGTACTTGTGAGACCAATGTAGTATGTTGAACAAGTAGGTTTGAAAAGGATTTAAGTAGCATCGTGAAAATATTTGTAGGTGAAATCTCAAAAAAAAAAATTAAAACTGGATTCCATGGGAAGAAATGTTATGGGATTTAACAATTTCATAGGAATCACACAAAGATAAAATTCAGAGATTTCAAGGTACAGTCTTAAGGCTGAATTCGTCAATTCTTTAGTGAAAGCTAGATCAAAGTTAATTATTCACCATCAATGCATAGAAGGTAGTGAATTTTGGGTTTCACTTAGCACGTAGTGGCACGAAGCTAAGATCATGAACACAGGAATTGTGTAACCATAAACCTCAGTGGTAATTTCTAAGAGTCTCAAGGGTTACGTGTAGGAGATCGGAATCAGGTGAGACTTTGGACACATACAGCAGCATGCTTCTAGGGACACTTAACTAATAAAAGAATTTCCCACAAATATCCACACAAAAAAATATTAACTAACACAAATAATAAAAAAATGTTTTTGGAGTTTTTGATTTACAAAAAAAATTGGATTCTTGATTTAAAGAAAGAAAAGAAAAAAAAAATTAGACACAAAAAAATTTGGAACCGAACCCGAGCGTTCGGTCTATTTCGGTGGCAAAAAAAATGAAATTGAAAAAAAAAGAACTTTGAAAATAAGAGAGATGAAATTGAGAAAAGAATACAAAAGATTTACAACCAAAGAAACTACCTTTGAGTGATAAGCGAAGATCAGAGAATAGGACCGAACCCGAGCGTTCGGTTTATTTCGGCACACACGTGAACCGAACCCGAACGTTCGGTTCATTTCGCTTCCAATTTTTAGTTTTGAGAAGTAGTTTTTGGTACTGACTTCGATTCCATCATTCCTAGCCCTTGTAGAATTTTATTGAAACTCGCTTCAGGAAGAGCTTTGGTGAAGATATCGGTCAGTTGATCAGTGGTGCGAACAAAGTGAATTTCGACGTTTCCATCTTCCACATGATCCTTAATAAAGTGATACCTCAGTGCTATATGCTTTGTCTTGGAGTGTTGCACTGGATTATGACAGATCCTAATTGCACTTTCTGAATCGTAATATAGTGGAATCTTTTTCTTATTGAGTCCATAATCACGGAGCTGGCTTTGGATCCGAATCACTTGAGATGTACAGGAGGCAACTGCAATGTACTCTGCTTCGGCTCTAGACAGAGAAACACATGTCTGTTTCTTTGATTGCCAGCTAACCAACTTCCCATCCAGGAATTGGCAGCCTCCTGTGGTGCTTTTCCTGTCTAAACCACATCCTCCAAGGTCTGCACCTTAGTAGGCTTGAACAAAGAAACCTGAGTTTGATGGATACCATAGACCGAGGGAGGTGGTCCGTTTCAGATACCAAAGTATGTTTTTCACTGCAAGCATATGTGGTTCATGAGGATTCGCCTAAAACCTAGCACAATAACACACAGAAAACATTATATCAGGCCTGCTAGAAATGAGGTACATTAAGGAAACAATCATCTGGCGGTATAACGTAATATCGACTGCCGGTTTTTCCAAGGATGGTGTCAGCTTGGTGCCGAACGCGATTGGAACTTTGACCTTTGAGTCTCCCATCATGCCGAATTTAGCAAGAAGAGTCTTGGTGTATGCTTCCTGGTTGATAAAGATGCCTTCGGGTCCCTGTCTAATATTTAAACCAAGGAAAAAGTTAATCGGACCCATTGAGCTCATTTCAAATTTAGTCTCCATCAGCTTTCTGAATTCAGCTGTTAAGCTAGGATTCGTTGAGCCAAAGATGATATCATCGACGTAGATTTGAACTATCATAAGGTGGTTACCTTCCTTCTTACAAAAGAAGGTTGGTCAACCGAACCTTGTTTGAATTTTGACATCTTTAAGAACTTAGTTAGCGTTTCATACCATGCCCTAGGTGCTTGTTTCAGACCGTAAACCGCTTTGTCCAGAATATAACAATGATTTGGGTACTTTTCATTCACAAAACCAGGAGGTTGCTCCACGTAAACCGTTTGTTCAAGTTCTCCATTCAGAAAGGCACATTTTACGTCCATTTGGTAGACCTCGAAGTTCTTGTGTGCAGCATAGGCCAGAAATATTCGAACAGATTCCAACCTAGCTACCGGAGCAAAAGTTTCTTCGTAACCAATTCCTTCTTCCTGGTAGTATCCTTTCACCACGAGACGAGCTTTATTTCGAATTACATTACCTTCCTTGTCCATTTTGTTTCTGAATACCCATTTAAGACCAACGACTGAGGCATCTTTAGGAGTTGGAATAAGGCGCCATACCTTGTTTCTTTCAAACTCATTGAGTTCATCTGGCATGGCTTGTACCCAATCGGAATGATCAAGAGCTGTGTTAACTGTCTTTGGCTCAACTTTGGATACGAAAGAATTATACATGCAGAACTCTAGTTTGGAGAATAGAGATGATTGCTTTGCCTTCAGTTGGGATCGGGTTAGGACCTTTTCAGAGACATTACCCACTATCTGAGATACAGGATGATCTCTGGTCCATTTAATAAGAGGAGGATAATTTGGATCATAAGATGGATCCAATTCGGCGTTGAACATTTTCCATTTCAGATTGACTGTCGTCATCGTAAAACATGTTGGAGTTCTCCCCCTCGACTGATGAATCTCTTTGGTATTCAGGTTGGTTCATACCTTCGGGTGCAACAGAACTCTCAGGTGTGGCTAGACTCTCTGGTGCTACAGGACTTTCGGGTGTAGCAGAGCTTTCGGGTGCTATAGGACTTTCGGGTGTAGCAGGGCTTTCGGGTGTAGCAGGGCTTTCGGGTGCTCTAGGACTTTCGGGTGTAGCAGGAATAGAATTCTCCCCCTGAAAGTGTGAGTTTGGTTGATTTGAAGAAAATGGATTCTCCCCCTCAACTGAAGTACCTTGCTGAGGAGGTTCGTTTGGAACTTGTTCTCCTTCACCCATTTTTTTGGCTGCATCTTCGACGATTTGCCTCAGATGATTGATTTTGTTGTCTGTTGCCTTGGCTTCTGAGAGAGTAGCTTTCTCAGGTTCATCGAATAAGTCCACAATCTGATCGAACAAATTAGCAATCATGACCGTGACTTGACCTGTTTGAGTGAAAATCTCTCCAATCGTTTCTTTAGTAGCCTTTAGCATCTTGACGTAGTTATCATCGAAAGTCACATAATATGTTTCTTCAATCTTCCTAGAACGCTTATTTAAGACCCAGTATGCTTTTGAAGTAAGAGAATATCCTAGAAAAATTCCTTCATCAGCTTTAACGTCAAACTTGTTACGATGTTCTTTGGAGTTGAAGATGAAACATCGTGAGCCGAACACATGGAAGAATTTTATGTTCGGCTTCCTATTATTGATGATCTCATAAGGTGTAAGAGAGAAACGCTTGTTGAGATAAGACCTATTCTGCATAAAACATGTTGCAGCAATAGCATCAGCCAAGAAATATAAGGGAAGAGAAGCAAAACTTAGCATAGTTCGGGCCGCCTCACACAAGGATCGGTTTCGCCTTTCAACAATTCCGTTCTGTTGAGGCGTGTAGGGGGCTGAGAAGTTGTGACTGGTTCCTTTTTCTGCCAAAAAGTCTTCAAATTCTTTGCTCTTGAACTCCAGTCCAATGTCGCTCCTAATGTTGCGAACGACTTTTCTCAGTTGCACTTCAACCTGCTTGATAAACATCTTTAGCTTAGGAGTAGCCTCAGATTTGTGCTTCAGAAAGAACACCCATGTAAAACGTGATAAATCATCAACAATAACAAGAATATACTTGCTACCGCCAATGCTTTCGATTGATGATGGACCACACAATTCGATGTGAAGCAACTCAAGTGGTTCAACAGCTTTTGTGTTTATAATAGATGGGTGACTTTGATGACTTTGTTTCCCCATTTCACATGTAGCGCATAAGTGTTCTCGATCAAACTTGAGCAAGGGAAGACCCCGAACATGACCTCCGGTGACAAGCTTGTTGATGTCTTTGAAGTTGAGATGTGAGAGCCTTCGGTGCCACAACCAGCTTTTGTCAGAATGAGCTTTGGACAAAAGACATATAGCTGGATTTCCTTTGATTGGTTTGGGACTGAGAGGAAACATTTCGCCTTTTCGGTCTGATTTGAGAATGACCTTGTTGGATTTCTTCTCTATAATCTCTAAACCTTCGTCGTCGAATGAAACCTTGAGACCGGTACCGCCCACCAGTTGAGATACACTGATGAGATTATGCTGCAACCCTTCAACGTACGCCACCTTTCTTATTGTGAAGTCTCTATTGGTTATCATCCCATAACCCTTTATCGTTCCATAAGAGTTGTTACCGAACTTGACATTCCCACCATTTTGAAGAGATCGAAACTCCCTTAGCTCTTCCTTCCTTCCTGTCATGTGACGTGAGCAGCCACTGTCAATGTACCATTTTTCGTCGAACTGCTTGTCACTTATAACCTGCAAAAGTTAAGCAGATTTAGGAACCCAAAGTTTCTTGGGTCCACGTGAGCTTTTCACAGGAACAGGAATAGTAAGAGAAACATCAACAAGATATGTTCGTTTTATTAATGTTGTTTCATCTTTTCTTTTAATAGTAAACACTTTGATTTTGTTAGGGTTAGCTACAGTCGTTTTGGTTTCAGATTCTGGTGTTCGGGCATTATTCTACTTTCGGTCTTTCTGGACTGAGGAAATCTTCGATTTTCCTTTCAGGTTCGTTGATGATTTTGAATTTTGTGCAGGAACAGAATTGGGTTTAGAAGAGAATCGAGAAGAATTAGAAAAAGAGAATTTAGAATGGGAATTTCTTCTGACTAGAGGTTCGAAATGACCCTTTTGTTTATGGTCATTTGAGGGACCGAACCTGGACCTTCGGTAGCTGCTCGATGATGAGCTGAAGTTGGATTTTTGGTTGTTGTTGGCTGGTGGTCTGAAACTTGATCTTTTATTATAAAAGCTTGAAGGACTAAAACTAGGTCTTTGCTTGTTATTACTTGGCGGACTGAAACTCGCTTTTCGGTTGCTGTTGCTTTCGGGACCGAGCCTATCCTTTCGGTTCTGTGCTTCATGTGGCCCGAAAGTCTTTTTCTCTAACTTAGAATCTTTATCATGGTAAGAGTAATGAACATTTTGAGAGCGCCAAAACTGCTTTCGCTCTGATAGATTCTTTTTGTATCTTAGGTTTCTCTATTGCTTTTGATTTTTCACCTGTTTCGGTTGTCTATGGATATTAGTCTTTTGTTTTAGCTTCTTGACAGTCGGTTCACTCTTCATATATGGGGTTTCGCTTGTGGAGGTGACTTCTTCTACAGGTATTTCTTTTGTGCCACTTGTACTTGGCACGTCAAAATTGTCAGGCTTATTCAGCAGCTCTGGTACATATCTTCCTTTGGTTTTCCAGGACGTTCGCTCTGACAGACCAACTGTTTCGTCTGCATTATCTATAGGAGCTGACCAGAAAAACTCATCACAGCCATCTGCGTTATCTTCGTTCACTATGGCAGTGAGTTCGGCTGTTTGATGTTCGGTTACTCCTGTGACTTTATACCTGATTTGGAGTAGTTCTAACCTTCTGAAACACAAGAGCTTTTTCTTTAAGGGCTGAGGACTTATTTTTGGACAAACGAGCAAATTCCACAGAATTTTCAGAAATTAGATTTTTGTGATTTTCGGGTTCGCTCTTGACAAACTCAGAACAGTCAACTTCAACCTCTACAGAAATCTCACTCATATCATCGTCCTCATTAAGTTCAGATGCGTTTTCAACATCACTTTTATTTTCTGAACTTAAATTGGCACTCAATGAGTTGAATGTTTGTATGGTTTCGGTCCTTAGTTTCAGTTTTCATCCAAAAGATTTTTAAGCATGTCCTTATGGTCTTTGGACTTTATAAAAGATTCTATTTTGTCCAGACCGTACATATAAGGAGGATTCACATCATCAGAAGATACAACACATTCACAGTTGTATGCTTCAGCATCGATTTCATCCTCCTTAAACTCAAGGAAGAGTAAAATCATGCGATGTATCTTCTGTCCTATTTCACAATTTAGATGCAGTTGAGTAATGTTAGCATAAAGTCTTTTAGCAATCAAACAAAAAACATTCCTTTGTTTTAATAGTTTCAAATTGTCTCTTTGCAAATAAATGTTTTCATCCTTAGACTTAATCAGCTCCGACTCCTTCTGCTCAATCCACATCCTTCGCTCCTCACTCTTGGATGACACCCTGCTTATTTGGTCAGTTAGGTTAGAATTTGTGACTCGTGTTTGAGTTAAACAACTATCCAGATTTGAGATTCTTGAATTTAAGTTATTTAATTACTTTTCATATGTTTTATGTGGAATTTTGAACAAAATAAAAAGAGATTGTACCTTCTTGATCAGTTCATCAAGTTCACTGATCTGCACACTGAGAGGTTTTGCTATGAAGCATAAGTCCTCTCGCTCCTTGGCGTCTTCGTTTCTACCATCAGTATTATATCCCCTCATGTGAGATACGTCAGTCACCATCAGACACTTTCCACTGCTTTCACCACCTCTTGCGACTTAAGCCTTTCCATGAGAAGGCTTTCTCACCTCATCATCTTCTGAGTCGGTCGACCAAACCTGTACGCCACCGAACTCATCATCCTCTGCTGAACCCTGTAAAATAAGAGCATTCATAGAAGGATTAGTAGCAACTTTCTTCCTTTTAATATCTTCTATCTTTTTCATCAGGATTGCCTCTTCATCTTTCTCCTCATCTTTCTCCGTTATTTTCTTCAAAACACAATCTTTGGCGTAATGATTCTTTCCTCCACAGTAATAGCAGCTGACACCAGAATCCGCTTCAACCTTCACCTCTTTCTTTGGTTCTTTAGTCTTCGGCTCCTCCCTTACGTTCTGAACTGTAGCTTCCCTGCCAATTTCGGTTCTTATTGGTAGGAAACCTCTTCTCGATGAACCTTTTTTGATTGGACACCATCATAGTGTAATCTTCTGAAGTTAGATCGTAGTCCTCCAGGTTCAGATCTTCGTCTTCTACTGCATTCTTACTTTTAGACAGGAGGGCCAAGGACCCCAAGTTTGAGACCACACTCTTCTCTTGCATCACTATCTTTTCTTGGAATTTCAGAATTCCCACCAGTTTCGCCAGCGAATATGATTTGAACTATTCGTGAGCTTTAACTGTAGACACAACAGCTCTCCATTCGGATCTTAAGCCATTCAAAAAGGTAACCTTATGTTCAATAAGCTTCCTTTCGATATCATGTTTGATCATCTTGCTGAGAAGATGATTGAAGCGATCAAATGTCTGAGTAACGGACTCATCGGAATTTTGCTTGAACTCTCCAAACTCAGAGAAAAGCAAGGGCTGAATAGAGTGCTCCAAATCTTCATCTGTGGAATACAGCTCTCGCAGCCGATCCCAGATTTCTTTAGTGGTACTGCAGGAACTCACCAACCTAAACGTGTCAGATTGAATAGCGAATCGAATCAGTCTCAATGCTTTGATGTTGCACTGAAACTTCTCCTTTTCGTCCTGAGCGACGTCTTTCACATCCTTTAACAGATCATTATACTCCTTCTGAGTTTTAATAATTCTGGATGTTCCTGAATGAGCAAATGGTCGAGACACAATGGCTTCCCATATCAGATACCCATTATCTTCAGATCCGATGACGTAGTCTTCGAAATGATGCGCCCAAACCTCGTAATCTTGAGTGTAAAGAATTGGAATCTTTGTTGTAGATCCAATATTGTTTGAGATGTTGATAGGATTAGATTGAGAATCGTCCATGCTTGATCACTTGTGCAAGATCAGACTTGTAATATGTAATATTAGGGCAAAACGAATAAATAATGAGATACGTCAATTATGGAGTGACGGCTCAATAAATATCAGTTAATGCGGAATAAACCCTAATCACTTCTTTCACAGAAGAGATGTGTATGAATTACACAGCCTCCTACTCTGATACCAATTGATGAATTTATAAAAACTTCTTGATCGATTAGATCTTATAACATGTAAATCAAGAAAGCAAAAATAGTAAGACAAAACACAAGAATGAATCTGAATGTGTCGAATGATTCAATTAACTCAATCCTCAGCATAGCTCGATGAAGAACTTCTGCTATAGAGGATATTTGGGTTACAAAAGATAAGAATTGTGAACGCTATCAAAATCTCTATCAAAACTTACGTTCCAGGATGCATGCAAGCATGTATAAATATTAAACCCTACAAAATAACTCACGGATGGACAGGCCCAAACCGGAGATTATTTGGACTAAGAACTGAGCCCAAGACGCAATACTAACTGGACCTAACAATCTCCCCCTTTGCGTCAATTGGAGCGAGACTATCACTTCTTCTTGCTGGGTCCAGCTGCAGGAACCTTCTTAGTGGTATCAAACAGACGAGGGATAAGATCGAGGATTGTCTGTCCGGATGTTACAATTGATGATCACTGCCAAAATGGGTAATGGAGAGTCCCTCACCGCCCATCTGCAAAAGATGCAGAGATATGTTGATCGCCTGCTAAAGTTAAATATTAACTTCAATGAAGTGTTGGCAGTCAACATTATCCTTCACTCCTTGCTGCCCTGCTACAACCAGTTCCGCATGACCTACCACATGAATAAGGAAGAGGTCACCTTGAGCAAGCTTCAAGGCTTGTTGAGGACTGCTGAGAGAAATCTCAAGGATAAGTCTGTTGCATCCACTCCCACTCCCACTGATGTGCCTGTCTTGGCAAGAAGTCAAGGGAGGGGCAAGAAGAGGAAGGCTCCCTCAAAGGGCCACCACAAGGGAAAGTCACAAGATGGCACCTCTTCTAATGGAGCCAAATTTGGTTCTTCTAAATCCAACTCTCACCCTAAGGAGGCAGAGTGCCATCACTGCCACAAGATAGGGCATTGGAAGAGAAGCTGCCCAGAATATTTGCAAGCCATCAAGGATGGGAAGATCAAGCCATCTTTCACAGGTATTTAGACAATTAAATATAATGACTCATCACATGCAATTTCTTGGGTTCTTGATACAGGATGTGGTTTTCATATATGTTCTGATTTGTAGGTACTAAGAAGATATAGTAATGTAGAGCATGGACAGATAAATCTAATCATGGGGAACAGAAGATCGTCGCCTGTCACTAAGATCGGAGTTTATTCCTTGATGCTTAGTAGTGGATTAGGTTTAGATTTGAACAATTGTTTATGTTCCCCATATATGGCAAGAAACATCATTTCATTTCACGGTTTATATAAACAAGGTTTTAGATATTCATTTGATAATGAAAAGGGTTCTATTTATGCTTATCTTACTAATGTGTTTATTTTGAAGCATTGCCTTGTAATGGAATATATGAGACTGTGATGGTTGTAGATAACTTAGGAAATGATGTGTTGTGTGTTGATTCTTCCAATAGTATGGATAAAGCATGTTTGTAGCATTGTTGTCATGGACATGTCGACAAGAAATGCATAGCCCAACTCTAAAAGGATGGAGTGTTGTAGTCATTCGACCTTAGGGACGATGATGTGTGCGAATCTTGTTTACTTGGAAAGACGACCAAGTCACCTTTCACTGGCTCTTATGAGAGCGGTGAGGGTTTATTGGATCTCATACACACCGATGTGTGTGGGCCCTTTAGATCCACCACAAAGGATGCAAACCGCTTCTATGTGACTTTTACTGATGATTATAGCAGATATGGTTATATCTATTTAATCAAGCACAAGTCGAAAACTTTTGAAAAGTTCAAAGAGTTTAGACAAGAAGTAGAGAATCAATTGGGCATGAAAATCAAGATGCTTCGATCCGATCAAGGAGGAGAGTACCTAAGTCTTGAATTCCATGACTACCTCAAGGAATGTGGAATCGTTTAACAATTAATGCCACCTAGGACAACAAAGTTGAATGGTGTTGCTAAGAGGCGTAATCGAACCTTGATAGACATGTTTCATTCCATGATGAGTCGTACTTCACTACCTATCATTCTGGGGGTATGCCTTAGAGACTGCCGCCCATATTACTATGGAAGGGGATATGTTCATTAGCGATAGTACACTACTGAATTTTGATGAACCTAACAACTATAAGTTAGCCATGGCAGGCCCGGAGTTTGCAAAATGGAAAGAGGCAATGGACAGCAAGATTCACTTCATGTACGATAACCAAGTTTGGAGCTTGGTTGATCATGTACTGGGCCGTAAGACGGTTGGGTGCAAATGGAGCTTTAAGAAGAAGATCGACATGGATGGGAATGTGCAGACTTATAAGGCGCGATTGGTTGCGAAGGGATTTGCTCAAATTCTCGGAGTTGAGTATGATGAGACATTCTCATCAGTTACGAAGATAAAGTCTATTAGGGTGATGCTGGCCATTGCTGCATTTCATGATTATGAAATATGGTAAATGGATGTGAAAACTACTTTCCTTAATGGGATGTTGGTTGAGGATGTTTACATGACTCAGCAAGAGGGTTTTGTCAATGCAAGCAACCCAATACAGTGTGTAAGATTGAGAAATCCATTTATGGACTTAAGCAAGAGTCTCGCAGATGGAATCTTTGTTTTGACGAGAAAGTCAAAGAGTTTGGTTTTTTGCGAAGCGAGGATGAATCATGTGTATATGTCAAAACCAGTGGGAGTATAGAGAGCTTCCTCGTATTTTATGTCGATGACATACTGCTCATAGGAAACGACATCCCAACACTGCAGGAAGTTAAATACTGGCTCGGGAAGTGCTTCGCTATGAAGGACCTTGGAGAAGCTGCATATATTTTGGGAATAAGGATAGTGAGAAACATGAGTAAAATACTAATAGGACTTAGTCAGAATACTTACTTGGACAAGGTACTAAAAACGTTTTAGTATGGAAAATTCCAAGAAATGGGAGTTACAAATCCAAAGTTATACCAAATTGAGTAAGACTCAAAGTCCGAGTACCGAAGACGAGATAGCAGAGATGAGTCGAGTACCTCTCGCTTCACAGTTGGCTCGATCATGTATGCTATGACTTCTACTCCTCCTGATGTAGCCTTCTCTTTGATCATGGTCAGCAGATATCAAGGGAACCCTGGCAAAGCACACTGGACCGCAGTCAAGAATATTCTTATGTAGCATCGGAGGACCACGGAATGGTTTTTAGTCCTCGGTGGGAGTGATCACTTAAAGGTGTGAGGGTATAGTGACGCCAGTTTTCAGACTGACAGGGACAACTACAGTTCGCAGTCGGGCTGGGTCTTTACCCTTAATGGTGGAGCAGTGACTTGGAAAAGTTGCATGCGAGAGACCATAGCTGATTCAATGTGGGAATTAGAGTAAATTGCAGCGAGCGAATCATCCAACGAGGCAATATGGCTGAAGAATTTTATTGGAGACCTTGGAGTTGTCCCAGCCATACAGGAGCCTATGGAAATTTTCTGTGACAATGAGAGAGTGGTTGCCTTGACGAAGGAACTAAGGGATCATGGTAGATCTCGACATATCGACATAAAATATCACTTTATTCGACATCGTGTAGAAGAAGGACTCCTCGTAGTAAATAGGGTATCGTCAGAAGATAACCCATCAGATCCGCTTACGAAGCGACTGAGTAGGGTTAAGCACCTGCAGCACGCTAGGAGCATTGGGCAATGGGACGATATTAGTTTAGATTAGATAGTTTGGAAACGTGTAATAGATAAATGTAATTGACATTTGAATAATAAGATTATTCGAACGGTCCACAGTCGTTCATACGTTGGAAGTAGGTATGAATGAACACTGTCATGAATTGGTGTGTAGATTGTTTGAAAGGTATCCGACATAACAAAGGTTTGCTAGAGTGTTCATGAGTGCTTATGAATAAGATTTGAGCATTGGAATAAACCCACGCTTGCTGGAATCACTTCATGGAATTTATGATGAGTGATTGCAAGACGATAATATCATATGGTCTTAAAACCTAGATATATGGTTTATTGTTGGCTAATTGGTTGTACATTGATAATGCGTAAACGCATCAGTAACTTGATGTTATAAAATGCATTTTTGTGTATGATTTGATTAGTGAATGGTAAATGCATATAATTCGAATTTTATCTGTTCCTTTTATCCTAAGAAGGTAAAAGCGATATCAGGGCCCTCGATGATTTAGTTTGACTTATGTGTCAGGCCCGGTTAGGACGAAATTGATGTGTTCGATTAAGTTCTATGTCAGACGAATTTGAGATCGAGAAACAAACTGCTAAACAATAAATATGACTACGTTCCATGTGATTGTCAGTACGATATCAAGAACAGATGATCATATAATCCCATATCTAAAGGACATGTTACTGATAAGATCAGAGTTTGACAACGTCTTTGAGAGCTATGATTGCTAATCGGATTCTACTTGCATTTATGGTTATTAGACTTATCCAAGTGGGAGACTGTTAGATTAGTGTCTAAGCCCGTAACCATATTTAGTAAGTACTTGACCCGGTTGTGCACGGTCCTTTTGGGTTGCATTCACCGAAGCAACATTATAGGATGATTTTTTAAGAAAAAGGTTATTATGATTTATTAATATGTTATATGAATAATATATTAATGGAGAAATCATATAATTAAATTAATATTAGACAAGAATTCATTAAGAAATTAATTCTGTGTTTAAAAGACATTAATTTAATATCAAGGACTAAAACTGTCAAATGTGTGATAGTTGAGTATTGGGCTGAGGAGCCTCTTGGACTAGGCATGGATGAAATTGGGACGCGTCCATCCCTAATTTCGGCCCTAAGGCCTTATTCTAGAAGCTTCCTTGGATAACTTAAGGCCTAAGCTGTCCATTAGGGTTTTTGACTAAAACCCTAACTGCTCCAGTATTAATAAGACCCCTAGGCTACAGAAATCGGCTAACCTAACCCTAAGAGAGATAGAGCCAAATTCAAGAAGCCTCCAACCTCTTTCCAAGATCATTCATTGGTGTTTGTAAGACATTAGAGGAGTGACATTTGTGACTCTAAGCTTCAAAGACAAGAAGATTCAAGCAAGCAACAAGAGGTAATAATCTAGATCTGATTTGTTTCATAAAATTTCAAATTCTTCTCATTAGATCTAGGGTTTTATAAGCCTTGGATTATTGCATTTATAATTAGTAAAAGCTAGATCCAAGCATTAGGGTTTGCATGAGCACATAGGATGTTCTTTTGGCTCAAAACCATCATAAACAAATATAATGCAAAAATCAAATAATACTAGAAAACCAACAATTTCGTGGCATGTCATATCCATATCTTTTTATGGGAAAAATTAGTTACTTCCATCACCATCCACAACATTGCTTGTCCCTTCCGTGTATGCAAGATAATCAGCAACATCCAAATGTCCCATTTCTAGTTGATCTTCGGAAAAATAATTTTGAACAAAATTTGTTTCCGCATTTATTCCTTCTTTAGATTTTAGAGAAGCTTGATAAAGATCAACAAAATGCATTGGAGTGTGACATGTATGAGACTAATGACTGGTCATTCCATATCGGTGACAAACATTTTCAATTTTCTTTTTTCCTTGACCACTTTTTGATTATGTGTAATATCCATAAAATTCGAGACAATATAAAACTTTTTAAATCATTTAAAACCATTTAGTTATTATAGTTTGTTTTCAAATTAGTTTAACATCAGAGTTCGCAGAAATCATAATCATCAATCGAGGAAATGTACGGTCATTTCTTCGCCTTCTCGTGGTCATCCATTGAGCCTGAAACAATAAACTGGAATTGTAACCTCGAAGTCTTAGTGAGTTACCTGCAAAATACCAACACCATACTGATATATCCATAGCATATAACATATAAGTAAACAGAACAGCCATGCATCTCGAGTCTATAGTGTGACTGGTCCGCTCGTAACAGGCCTTCAGTCTACCTGGTCCACTATCTGTGTCTAAAGTATGCATAATGAGCCTTCAGCCTGACTGGACCGCCTTCCATGCCTTCAGTCTATCTGGACCACTCTCTGAGCCTTTGGCACATCTGGACCACTCACAAGGCCTTCAGCCTATCCAGGCTGCTTGCTGGGCCTTTGGCCTGACTATGTGCCCTCCTGGGCCTGTAGTCTATCTGGTCCACCCTAGGTATGTTGGCCTTCAGCACAAAGCAGGACTGCCTCAACCCAACCCCCAATCAAACAAGCATATGCACATATAATAGATAATCACATAACAGTCTATACACAACAAACCGATCTAACAGATCAATAGCATAGCAACATCCTATAACTAGGATACCAACATAATCGGTGACTAACATAACATCATCCTATATACCAGGATATCGGCCTAAACCATGTCACTAAACATAATACCATCCTAACTACCAGGATGCAGATCTAACAGATCAATAATCATATCAAGAAAGTACCAGTATACAATCCGAAAAAGGGCCGACCTTGGTGCCTTAGACCCTGTTGATATAGTGAGGATAACTCACCTCGCTATGCCGATCTAAACTGAAGTATCAACTCCAGAATTGCTATCTCACTGGAAAATCCCGAACTATCACATGATAAATACCAAGTCATTACACAACATAACAATCTTGACTAAGGGGGGGTAGACCCATCCCATCATGTCCATTTTGTCTTTTCTCCAATTTTGGTGAAGGCCCAATAGCAAAACAAGACCCAACACTAGGTAGGCTTTCCAAGCACACTAGTTGTCCACTATTGGCCCAATTTGCTAAATTAGGCACAATCCCCCTAATGGGCCTTACCCAAAGCCCAAAAATCTCTTGGCCCACATTAACTGACTTCGGATGGCCCACTAAGGCCCAAAGAACCAAAATCCCCTGCAAGGCCCAAACCGAAACTCACTAGGCCCATATCTGATGAGTACGCTGAGCGTACTCCTATGTAAGCTAAGCGTACTGGCCAAATGATGCGTATGTTGGGCGTATATGCATGTACGCTCAACGTACTCCTCTGTTCAGACAATTTCTCATTAAGTGTTTAATACTCCGATTCAGAAGCTACAATCACAGATCCAAGTCCTTTTCTTCATCCTAATCCATAAAGTCACTGACTTAGTGACTTTACTTGTCCCAACCAAGCCCAAATTCTAAAAATGATATATTACTTCCATGAAGATGGTCTTAACTCTTGCATGAATCCATTAAGACGATCAAGGTGGCAACTTTCTACCTTAAGAACTCATTAAGCATTGAGGGTGGCAACCCTTGGCCTGGAAATCGGATTTGGGCTATAAAGCTTCCACCTTTGGAACAAAATGACTTCAAAATAAACCTTACTAGATCTAAGCACTCTTAGGTAAAGTTATGAACTTTATACCTCCAAGGAGTTCCAGATGATGTTGCTACCCCAGATCTATGAGCTCCAACTTTCCAAGTTCTTCCTTTCCAACTTCTTCTTTTCCTCTTCCAAGCTTACACCACCAAAATGAGCTTCTGAAGGCCAGGATCACCCAAAGATGAAAGGATGAGACGTTTTAGGGTTTCTCTGAGGTTGGGGTGGCTGATAAAGAGGCTAGGGTTTAAGCCATAATGTTCTTTATATAGTGGTTTGCTCCAAAATTAGGGTTTAGCGTCTCTGGGAGTATGCTGGGTGTACTCCTCCTACATCCGCGATCATTTAGACTTCTACGCTGGGCGTACTCGCCCAGTTGCCAACTTTCATGCTTGGCCCTTTCTTTCCACTTCCTTTCAACCCAAAGGCCAACAGTGACATAATTCGAATACGAGGGATGAATATGAAGCTACTTGAAAAATGGGATGTTACAACTCTCCCCCACTTCAATTCGATTTTGTCCTCGAAATCATTCCTTATCATCCCTGGCAACCCGACATCCTGAGGGGTACCTCCCCAACCATGGCATCCAACAACTTTCAAAGGAGACTAAACCTAATGGAATTCTTTTCATTCCATAGAAGATGATTCCACAATCCCATGTGGCACACAACCCTTCACCACCTAAAACTCGCCATCTGGAAACCTGAATTCGGTCTAACTCCCTGGTCGACCACTTATACTGTAACACCGAAAATTTCCAAACAAAATTTTCATGTATAAATCGCATAATTTGTTGAGTTTTGAGCATTCTAACACTCCTAAGTGTACATGCAACCCTAAATACCTTGGATCTATGTTTTTCTCTATTATACATGCAAATAAGAACTTCCAAGGTATTATCCTAATCTAGCATATAAAATAATGAATATAACAAGATAGAATACATACCTCTTTCATGTAGAAAGTTTTCATGAAGCTTGAGTGCCAAGTGCCCCAAGTGTGACACCTCAAATGGTTCACACAACACCAAATACACTTGGAATAACTTGAGAGAACTCTACACTTCGTGAAAATCGGCTAGCCCTTAGTTTTTACACACTCAAGTGCCGATTTTGGTGATGAATAAGATCTTTATATAGTGTTACAATTAGGGTAAACCCTAATTGTCATGACTTTCCATTTCCTTGGATCCATGGGTTCAAATACACCATGGAGCATCCACGGACCATCCTATGGGTTTTAGCCCAACTTGATTATCCATGGAGCATTAGCCCACTATACAAGTATGGATGATTTAGACAATCAACCCATATATTTAATTAGTCTTCTTTTGATCACTTAATTAATCCTAGATTAATTCTTGATCAATACTAATTAAATAATCTTATTATTCTTATTATTAATATACTAGAACTTATAATATATTAATAACCATAAGTGTCTTATTTCTCTCATTATAGTCTATCCAAGTGCATGATGCCATGCAACCCAAATGGACCATGCCGGGTCGAGTCAAGTCTTACCAATTATAGTTATGGACTTAGACATTAATCCAACAGTCTCCCACTTGGATAAGTCTAAAAATATTATTGCGTATGACTTTAGGAACCAACTGGCAATCATAGCTCTCAAAAGCTTCTGTCGAACTCTGACCTTGTAGATGAACTCTGACCTTTGTCATTGAATTGTCCATTAGATAAGGGATCATATATTCCTCCATTCTAGATATCATATGGACTGAGACATGGATTATAATCATTCTCTCTGTCCATTTGTTGTTTCCCGATTTCCGATTTATGACGACTGACTAATTGAACAAATCAAATCAGTCCTGGCCCGGCCGAGCACTTCCATTTGTCATCATCAAATCATCAAGGGGCCCACAGATATCGCTTTTATCCTGAGGTAAAAGGAATGGATAAACTTCGACTCATATGGCTTGTTCTACTACTTGTTGAATCATACACAAAGGCACGTTTTATAGCACCGAGTTACCAAATGCGTTTTCGTGCAATCAATGTATAACCATCTCATAGTAACAACTCATATCTCTAGGTTTGAAGAATATAAGATATTATCGTCTCATGATCACTCGTGATAAAATCCATGAAGTGATTCCAATGAGCGCGGGTTGAATCCAATACTCAGAACTTATGAGCACCCATGAGTGTTGTAGCCCTTTGTCCAACACCTTAGACCTCTATAAGCCAACCCATGACAGTCTTAATTGATATCTACTTCCAACATACGATCGACTGTGGATGGTTTGAATAACTTAGTCATTCCGGAAGAATAACCCAGTTTATTCGGGCAGTCAAAACATGCAAAGTGAAACACAATAATACTTGAATCCAATATGGTATTAAAACCTATGAACATAAATAAAATACCTTTTATTTATCACCATATGATTACACATTATTCATTGTATACTGTTTCAGCTATCAACTTTATTCTTGAATTTAAAACAATAGTTGTCCCATGCGCCAAGCATGTACATTACGTTTTCTAAACACTAGTCATGTCATACACCAAGTATGCATACTATGTTTGTCTATGATCTTTACTTTGTGAACTAGATCCATTGAACATAACTTCAATGATTCTCTTTTCACACTCCCAAATCCTTACTACAAATGCAAGATGTCACAACTGGAAATTTGTGTCGTGTAATCTATACATTCAAGCTAACGTGAATCAAAAACTTCAATCAAATACATTATACAAGTACCACAAGTAGTCATCAAACAATTGGAAAACCCTAGAAGTTCTTGTTTAAGTCCATTTTGGACTAGGACTTCCTTATTGGATCCAAAAGGACCAATAAGCTTCCAATTAGACTATCATGGGCTTAGAACCCTAATTGGGCTCTAATTGGACTCACATCTATTTATTTCAATATTGTGAGCCATGTTGGACCTAGAATGAAATAAATTAATGACTATGAACCATAATTAACCTAATTTGACCCTAACAAGTCATAAAAATCACATTTAAATTAAATTGGACCAAAAATCACTCAACTTAACCATGAAAATTGGGCTTAAGTATTTAAGGCCCAAACACCCTCATTTCCTCCATTGTTTTTGGCCCAATACCCAAGCCCAAGAGGAGTGAAGATAGTTGACTTTTAAGTGACACATCATTATTATCCATAGGACATCCATGCAACATCTCATACCTCCATGCAAGCATCACTTCAAAGATCACTTCACTTCTTCTCTTCCTCTCTCTCACTCTCGGCCATACACACATACACACCACAAAAATATCTCAATTCTCTCTAGATTACTCAAGAACTCTTCTTCCTCTTCTCCATCCAAAATCTCGAAAATCAAGAAGCATTCAAGGAAGTTCTTCCACAAAAATCATCATCTAAGGTAAGGTTTTGCTTGGATCTATGACTTGTATTCCTTATTTATCAAAAATCTCTTCCTAATCTATGCAAAAATCATGATCTTGCACTCTAGAAACCCCATAAGCACGAAAATTTCATCAAGGAGTGCAAAGGCCAAAAATCACTTCATTTCTTCCAATCTTCCTTCAAAAACCGAATCAACACCCAAGGTGAGCTTCATACCCCCTATTTTCTGTTTTTATGAGTTTTGTGGTGGGGGGGGGGGGGAATACAAGTGAAAGTGTAGATCTATATTTGTTTTGTATGCCTTGTATGATTTCCATGCTTATATGTATGCCTTTATGTGTTTTAATGTTGGATCTAGCCATAAATCTCCTCAAAACCGAGATATAACTTATGTTATATGATTTTAGCATGAAATGTATTTCTACACACAAAGTGTTTCAAGAAAGATAGCTAAATGATTTAGTAACAATTTTCTTTTAGCTAAAAACACAAATTTTGGGCCAAAAATGTGAAAAATACAAAATTAAGGGCCCAAATTGACATTTCACAGATTCTGATGGATGAAGTGTGCCAAAACAGTTTCCATAAAACTATTTCTGGAATTATACTCAATTAGAGGATTAAAAACATGAATTTCAAGCTTAATGGGCTAAAAATGACATTTTCGGCCCAATGAGGCCCATTATGCAAATTTTTCTGTTTTGGAGGGCCAAAACTGTGATTTTCTGTAAAACAGTGGACCATAAGTGACCCAAGTTCTTTTCAAAGGTTTAAAATGCTTTCTAAATTTAAAAAGGACCAAAGTTGCAAAAATTTTCCAATTTGGGCCAAAATTGTCAAAGTTGCGAAAAGAAGGGATTAAAACCGAGAAAACTGCATTTTCAGGGACTTAAACTGTTTTCTATGAAAAATATGCTGAAAAATATTAATTTCAATAATTTTTGGTGTTAAAATGTCAAGAAAATTAGTTCAAGGACCAAACCGGGAAGTATTTAATAAAAGGGTTGAAAATGTAAATTTTACAAACAATGAGGGGCTGAAAACAGAAATATTTCAAGGCTAATTCAATATATACAATTTGATCAAATAATGGCACCGCGACTATCGACGAAATACAATACATTACAATACCAAAAGTCGTTAAACGAATTGGCTCGGTCTCGAGCCAATAGAAATCTACAACTACTAACACTACGACACTACGATTCATACAAGTAACGTTTGGTAATACATATACATACGAGTGTGCACAGACGTCTACGCACCATCTTTGGGCCCCACAAGTGTAAAATCTTGTTCGTTGAGCCTAGCTAGCCCAATGACCTGATCTTAAGGCCCGAAGACATTTTTTTTACGGAGTGTTGGGTTTTACCGATCCGACACAACGTAACTAGACTTTCAATGGCTTGTATACTACTGGTCCCCAAGGGTCCTTTGGTATTGCTAGTAAAGTCTACATTTCATGTGAGGCGGGTCGGGGACCCCTCGTACATTTTTATCCCCAACCGGTTAATGGAGTTACCAGGGTCTTCGTGATCTCTTTCTCTTCGGATGTGGGACTACACCTAGTCAGGGCGATTGGATAACGTGATTAGTACTGACGACGCCTTCGGGATCATTAGTATAACTATAAACTGGGCGTTTGTGTAATGCGGGTTGTAGTAAATAATCATGCTCGAGAACCTTCCAACGTCGCCTGGGACTGACACTATACGCTATGCAAGGGTTTCAATGTAACTTCATGTAATTCAAGGAACTAGGAGAACATCGGGTTTTCCTAGGGTTTTCAATACATACAGATTTGAAATGCATACGACTTCAATGAACATTTTTTTACAAGTATAAAACAAACAAGCATACCTATGGATCTTCACAAACGTTTTCCAAAGCTTTTCTTTTCAGAAAATATCGGATTTTCTGGTGGTTTTTCAAACAATACAAACATTGGATTTCAAACACTACTTATGAACTCACCAACATTTCATATGTTGACGTTTTTCAAAATACTTGTATTCTCAGGGAACCAGTGAACCAAAGGAAATCATATTCAGTGACGGCTTGCAGTTTATTTTCGAACCATTTAATTTTTGTTGGAATGTAATGTTTAACAATGTATGACATGTAAACGCTACTGGTTGTACTATATTAATGAATGGTGATGAATGTTGTTATGTTTCACATATCTTTAATGTTATGGTATTCAATTGAGTCACGACAGCCCCCGGACGTTTCCGCCGTCTGGTTCGGGGGTGTGACAGGTTGGTATCAGAGCTTTGTTTATAGTGAACTAGCATGTCGAGCCATACATTGATATGCAACTATAAACCAAAAAGAGGGACTAACATAACTCTGAACAAAACAAGTAAATAAAACACACTTGCTTGCATTAGAGATAAGAACCTAACACCGAATCAAACACAATAACACTGGTATCTCGGTTAATTCGGGACTGTTCTTAGTGATACCAAGGAGTGAATGTAGCCTGATCAACTACATTCTCTCCAAGGTAAAACTAACACACGTCTTGATGAGATCGGGATAGCCAGGGAACCTAAAACTATATCCTTCTAGCACCAAAAAGAGAACGTCTGTTTAGTCTGCAATAGTGGGAGAGGCATAGGATGATATTAGTGAACTCTTACGTGTTTTGCTATGTGTTGCGAATCTATGATTGTATGCTAAATGATAGAAGTACTTAAGTTCGTGCCATACACCTAGTTAGTAGGGTCGCAACCTCACAAAAACCACGTACACTCAACATCTTTCCGTTTCGTGACAAGAAGATGCCTCACCCAGCTACTCGCGGAAATCCCGAACCAACCCCGCCCGAAGTTGACTCCACTGCTTTCCAGGCAGCCGTGTCCGCTGCAGTCACAGCAGCTATGGCACAACTTCACCGAGGGAACAACGGAGGAGGTAACGGGCAAGGATCCGGAAGTTCGAACCACGGGACGAACCAAGGACCCACTAAAACGTGCACCTACAAGGATTTTGCGAACGCTAAACCCCGAACTTTCAACGGCACTGGAGGAGTGATCGCTCTGAAGCGATGGATCGAGAAGGTAGAGTCGGTATTCGAGATATGCGAGTGCCCCGAGCAGATGAAAGTGAAGTTCGCGGCCTGCACTTTCGTGGACCAAGCACTCACTTGGTGGAATGGTCACGTAGAAGCTATGACACTCCCTGTCGCCAACTCTATTCCCTGGGCAGAAATGAAAGAGATGTTGACGGCTGAGTACTGCCACCGAGGTGAAATACAGAAGATGGAGCAGGAACTATGGAATCTCACGGTGCAGAATGGGAATATCGATGCTTACATATCGAGGTTCAGTGAACTATCTCTGTTGTGCCCGGGTATGATCACATCAGAGGGAAAGAAGATCGAACGATTCATCAGGGGACTGACATCCCCCATTCTAGGGAATGTGATAGTTGCGAACCCTGAAACTTTTGACAGTGCGAAGAGATTGGCAAAGAGGCTATATGATCATAACCACAAAAAGGGCGAGAAGCCAGTGGAGACTGAGAAGAAAAAGGAGGGTGATGGTAAGAAGGGATGGAACAACAAGAGAAAGGGGCGTCAGGGCCCCGAGGCATCTAAAAAGCAGCAAACCGTGGCAGTTAACGCTGTCACCGCACCAGTTCCAGCCACACCACATGCTCCAGCATCAGCTACTTCAAATGCTTCAAGATCCTATTCCGGTAATCTTCCCAAATGCAACAAGTGCGGTTTCCATCACCAAGGAGAATGTAGGGAGTTCCATTGCACCAGTTGCAACCGAAGGGGACACACTGCAAGGTTCTGCAGGACTTATCCTTCTCAGAACCAGAGTCAGGGAAACAACCAGAACAACAACAACCCCCGCAATAACATCAACACCAATACCGGCGGCAACAACGCAGGGCCTAGCCACACCTGTTTTGGGTGTGGAAGGACGGGGCATTTCCGTCGAGATTGCCCTAACAACAACAACAACTCAGGAAACAGAGGAGCAGGAAGAATGCTGACTATGGGTCAGAGTGATGCAGTTCAAGACCCCGCAGTTGTGACCGGTACGTTTCTCCTAAACCACACTTATGCATGCATCTTATTTGATACCGGAGCGGAGCGAAGTTTCGTAAGCGAGAAGTTTAAACATTTATTAAAACAACAACCCCAGAAGCTAAATGAAACCTATACGGTGGAAATGGCCAATGGGAAAACCGAATCCACTAGGGAGATCTACATCGGATGTACCCTAACCCTCAACCGACACGTCTTACGAATAGATCTGATGCCAGTATCAATTAGGAGTTTCGATGTGATTATCGGCATGGATTGGTTAAGCCCCCACCATGCTGAGATTATGTGCCATGAGAAGGCCATTCGCCTTCGTCTCCCAAATCACGAAACCCTAGTAATTTACGGAGATAAACCCAGTACGAATCTTCGTCTCATCTCGTGCATCCAAGCACAAAAACACTTGCGAAAGAATAATTTGGCGTTCTTGGCTCACATAGTGGACAAGACCAAAGAAGAAACTAACATCCAAGACATTCCTGTAGCGTGTGAATTTCCGGACGTGTTTCCCGAAGACCTTCCAGGAGTACCCCCAGAGAGACAGGTTGAGTTCCGAATCGACCTCGTTCCAGGAGCAACTCCTCTCGCTAAATCACCATATCGGTTGGCACCTGCTGAAATGCAGGAATTGTCCAGCCAACTCAGTGAGCTTCTGGACAAGGGATTTATCCGACCTAGCTACTCGCCATGGGGAGCTCCGGTGCTCTTTGTCAAAAAGAAGGATGGATCTTTCAGAATGTGCATCGATTACAGAGAGTTAAACAAACTCACTGTCAAAAACCGCTACCCACTCCCACGAATCGATGATCTATTCGACCAGCTCCAAGGAGCTAGTTATTTTTCTAAAATAGATTTACGGTCCGGATACCACCAACTCAAAGTCCGAGAAGAAGATATTCCTAAAACCGCTTTCCGAACCCGCTACGGACATTATGAATTCGTCGTAATGCCCTTCGGTCTAACAAATGCACCCGCCGCATTTATGGACCTGATGAATCGAATTTGTCGACCGTTCCTGGACAACTTCGTCATTGTGTTTATCGATGACATCCTCGTCTATTCTCGAAACAAAGAGGAGCATGGCCAACATCTCCGACAAATCTTAGAGACCCTGCGAACGGAAAAGCTGTACGCCAAACTCTCCAAGTGCGAGTTCTGGCTCCGGAGTGTGAATTTCCTAGGCCACGTAGTAAGCCAAGACGGAATTCATGTGGATCCTTCTAAGGTCAAAGCTGTGGAAGGATGGGCAACTCCGACTACGCCCACCGAAATTCGTCAGTTCTTAGGCCGAGCAGGCTACTATAGGAGATTCATCCAAAACTTCTCTAAAATCGCCAAGCCACTTACCTTGCTTACGCAAAAGAGCATTCCATTCAAATGGACAGACCGGCAAGAGATTGCGTTTCAAACCTTGAAGCAAGCTCTCTGTAGCGCTCCTGTACTATCACTACCTGAAGGAACAGAAGATTTTGTAGTCTACTGTGACGCGTCGAATCAAGGCCTAGGTTGCGTTCTCATGCAACGTGGAAGAGTGATAGCATATGCGTCCCGCCAACTAAAGACGCATGAGGTAAATTATACGACCCATGACCTAGAACTGGGAGCCGTGGTCTTCGCTCTGAAAATTTGGAGGCACTACCTGTACGGCACAAAGTGCACCATCTTCACGGACCACAAGAGCCTCCAGCACATCTTGAATCAGAAGGAGCTGAACATGAGACAACGAAGATGGGTGGAATTGTTAAACGACTACGAATGCGAGATCAAGTACCATCCAGGCAAGGCCAATGTGGTAGCCGATGCATTAAGTCGGAAGTAGTACTCTAATCGCCGTACGAAAACGCACTCGATAACCATTCAGTCTCATCTGGCCACTCAAATTGCATCAGTCCAGGCAGAGGCTATGAAAGCGGAAAATAGAACTAGCGAGGCATTACGCGGAATGGAGAAGAACCTGGAAGTCAAAGAGAATGGGGTATACTACTTCATGAACCGTATTTGGGTCCTAAAAATCGGAGGATTTAGGGAGACCGTTATGAAGGAAGCCCACAAGACGCGATACTCCATTCATCCTGGTTCGGACAAGATGTATTTAGACATTAAGCAACACTATTGGTGGCCTAACATGAAGGCGGAAATTGCAACTTATGTTGGTAAGTGCCTTACGTGCGCCAAAGTAAAAGTGGAGTACCAGAAACCTTCCGGATTGCTACAGCAACCGGTCATCCCTGAGTGGAAATGGGAGGGGATTTCTATGGACTTCGTGACCAAACTGCCCAAGACATCGGATGGACTGGACACCATATGGGTAATAATCGACCGACTGACGAAATCTGCCCATTTCCTGCCAATCAAAGAATCCTACAAGATGGAGAGACTGACACGGTTGTACTTACGAGAAATCGTAAGACTCCATGGAGTGCCAAAATCTATCATCTCGGATAGGGACAGTAGATTCACGTCGCGCTTTTGGCAGTCGCTCCACAAGGCCATGGGAACTCATCTTGATATGAGCACTGCGTATCACCCACAAACGGACGGTCAGAGCGAACGAACCATCCAGACACTCGAGGACATGCTTCGTGCATGTGTGATAGACTTTGGAAAGTCTTGGGATACCCACCTGCCATTGATCGAATTCTCATATAACAATAGTTATCATTCGAGCATCAAGATGGCCCCTTTCGAAGCACTGTACGGGCGTAAATGTAGATCACCGTTATGTTGGGCTGAAGTAGGTGACACCCAGCTAGCAAGAACACATATGTCAAACAGGGCATTAACGGGACCGGAGATTATTCGCGAAACCACAGAAAAGATCGTTCAAATCAGAGCCCGATTACAAGCGTCGCGCGACCGACAAAAGAGCTACGCTGACAAACGACGAAAGCCCTTAGAATTCCAGGTCGGTGATCGAGTATTGTTGAAGGTCTCACCCTGGAAAGGGGTTATACGTTTCGGAAAACGGGGAAAGCTGAACCCGCGATACATTGGACCTTTTGAAATCGTCGCCCGAATAGGTCCAGTAGCATACAGACTACAACTACCCGTGGAGCTAAACGGTGTACACCCCGTGTTTCATGTCTCTAATCTAAAAAAGTGCCTATCAGATGAAACCCTTGTCATTCCTCTTGACGAAATCGAAATCAATGAGAATCTCCTGTTCGTCGAAGAACCAATCGAAATCATGGACAGGGAGGTGAAGCGTACTAAGCAGAGTCGCATCCCGATCGTGAAGGTACGGTGGAACGCAAAGCGTGGGCCAGAATTCACGTGGGAACGCGAAGATCAAATGAAGCAGAAGTACCCTCACCTATTCTAGCATTCTCAAATCTAGCTTTCAAACAGAATTTCGGGACGAAATTCCCTCTAACGGGGGGATGATGTCACAACTGGAAATTTTGTGTCGTGTAATCTATACATTCAAGCTAACGTGAATCAAAAACTTCAATCAAATACATTATACAAGTACCACAAGTAGTCATCAAACAATTGGAAAACCCTAGAAGTTCTTGTTTAAGTCCATTTTGGACTAGGACTTCCTTATTGGATCCAAAAGGACCAATAAGCTTCCAATTAGACTATCACGGGCTTAGAACCCTAATTGGGCTCTAATTGGACTCACATCTATTTATTTTAATATTGTGAGCCATGTTGGACCTAGAATGAAATAAATTAATGACTATGAACCATAATTAACCTAATTTGACCCTAACAAGTCATAAAAATCACATTTAAATTAAATTGGACCAAAAATCACTCAACTTAACCATGAAAATTGGGCTTAAGTATTTAAGGCCCAAACACCCTCATTTCCTCCATTGTTTTCGGCCCAATACCCAAGCCCAAGAGGAGTGAAGATAGTTGACTTTTAAGTGACACATCATTATTATCCATAGGACATCCATGCAACATCTCATACCTCCATGCAAGCATCACTTCAAAGATCACTTCACTTCTTCTCTTCCTCTCTCTCACTCTCGGCCATACACACATACACACCGCAAAAATATCTCAATTCTCTCTAGATTACTCAAGAACTCTTCTTCCTCTTCTCCATCCAAAATCTCGAAAATTAAGAAGCATTCAAGGAAGTTCTTCCACAAAAATCATCATCTAAGGTAAGGTTTTGCTTGGATCTATGACTTGTATTCCTTATTTATCAAAAATCTCTTCCTAATCTATGCAAAAATCATGATCTTGCACTCTAGAAACCCCATAAACACGAAAATTTCATCAAGGAGTGCAAAGGCCAAAAATCACTTCATTTCTTCCAATCTTCCTTCAAAAACCGAATCAACACCCAAGGTGAGCTTCATACCCCCTATTTTCTATTTTTATGAGTTTTGTGGGGGGGGGGGGGGAATACAAGTGAAAGTGTAGATCTATATGTGTTTTGTATGCCTTGTATGATTTCCATGCTTATATGTATGCTTTTATGTGTTTTAATGTTGGATCTAGCCATAAATCTCCTCAAAACCGATATATAACTTATGCTATATGATTTTAGCATGAAATGTATTTCTACACACAAAGTGTTTCAAGAAAAATAGCTAAATGATTTAGTAACAATTTCCTTTAAGCTAAAAACACAAATTTTGGGCCAAAAATGTGAAAAATACAAAATTAAGGGCCCAAATTGACATTTCACAGATTCTGATGGATGAAGTGTGCCAAAACAGTTTCCATAAAACTATTTCTGGAATTATACTCAATTAGAGGATTAAAAACATGAATTTCAAGCTTAATGGGCTAAAAATGACATTTTCGGCCCAATGAGGCCCATTATGCGAATTTTTCTGTTTTGGAGGGCCAAAACTGTGATTTTCTGTAAAACAGTGGACCATAAGTGACCCAAGTCGTTTTCAAAGGTTTAAAATGCTTTCTAAATTTAAAAAGGACCAAAGTTGCAAAAATTTTCCAATTTGGGCCAAAATTGTCAAAGTTGCGAAAAGAAGGGATTAAAACTGAGAAAACTGCATTTTCAGGGACTTAAACTGTTTTCTATGAAAAATATGCTGAAAAATATTAATTTCAATAATTTTTGGTGTTAAAATGTCAAGAAAATTAGTTCAAGGACCAAACCGGGAAGTATTTAATAAAAGGGTTGAAAATGTAAATTTTACAAACAATGAGGGGCTGAAAACAGAAATATTTCAAGGCTAATTCAATATATACAATTTGATCAAATAATGGCACCGCGACTATCGACGAAATACAATACATTACAATACCAAAAGTCGTTGTTAAACGAATTGGCTCAGTCTCGAGCCAATAGAAATCTACAACTACTAACACTACGACACTACGATTCATACAAGTAACGTTTGGTAATACATATACATACGAGTGTGCACAGACGTCTACGCACCATCTTTGGGCCCCACAAGTGTAAAATCTTGTTCGTTGAGCCTAGCTAGCCGAATGACCTGATCTTAAGGCCCGAAGACATTTTTTTTACGGAGTGTTGGGTTTTACCGATCCGACACAACGTAACTGGACTTTCAATGGCTTGTATACTACTGGTCCCCAAGGGTCCTTTGGTATTGCTAGTAAAGTCTACATTTCATGCGAGGCGGGTCGGGGACCCCTCGTACATTTTTATCCCCAACCGGTTAATGGAGTTACCGGGGTCTTCGTGATCTCTTTCTCTTCGGATGTGGGACTACACCTAGTCAGGGCGATTGGATAACGTGATTAGTACTGACGATGCCTTCGGGATCGTTAGTATAACTATAAACTGGGCGTTTGTGTAATGCGGGTTGTAGTAAATAATCATGCTCGAGAACCTTCCAACGTCGCCTGGGACTGACACTATACGCTATGCAAGGGTTTCAATGTAACTTCATGTAATTCAAGGAACTAGGAGAACATCGGGTTTTCCTAGGGTTTTCAATACATACAGATTTGAAATGCATACGACTTCAATGAACATTTTTTTACAAGTATAGAAACAAACAAGCATACCTATGGATCTTCACAAACGTTTTCCAAAGCTTTTCTTTTCAGAAAATATCGGATTTTCTGGTGGTTTTTCAAACAATACAAACATTGGATTTCAAACACTACTTATGAACTCACCAACATTTCATATGTTGACGTTTTTCAAAATACTTGTATTCTTAGGGAACCAGTGAACCAAAGGAAATCATATTCAGTGACGGCTTGCAGTTTATTTTCGAACCATTTAATTTTTGTTGGAATGTAATGTTTAACAATGTATGACATGTAAACGCTACTGGTTGTACTATATTAATGAATGGTGATGAATGTTGTTATGTTTCACATATCTTCAATGTTATGGTATTCAATTGAGTCACGACAGCCCCCGGACGTTTCCGCCGTCTGGTTCGGGGGTGTGACACAAGAATTCCAAATTCATGCCATTTACTGAAATCAGTTAGATTCTAAACTTATATGCATTGATCCTCTTGTAATGATTATGCACAAAGTCAGAAAGACTTGACAACAATCATTACAGAGTATTCCAAAGGAGATCAGCTCCTTGGAAACATCCTTCTTGCATTAAGTTTCCTAATCTTAATCTGAATGAAAATTCTAACTTTGAAACATTTCTAGATTCCATTTTGACTATCACTTCTGAACAAGAGTTGCCTCCTTACAGATTATGTCAATATGGTCCTTCCAGAATTATCACTATACTTCCAACTGTCCTTGAGCAACCAATCTTTGGTAAGCCTTAGATTGTCCTCGACAATTGTTTAATCTTTTTAGTCATATCCAGTTCTAAACCTTTTCCCTTCTTAATGCCCCAGGCATTTGGAAAGTTTTAGAAAGGATGAATATAGCACATGATATGGGCTTATTTAGTCATAGAAATCATTCATTATATTATTAATTATTGTTGATATTATATCATTTAATGGACAAAAGGTACTTAATTAGCTTAATATTTCAATTTCAACAATAAAAGACATGCTCGGGTGAAAAAGGAAGAGGATTTGAGTGATTGCAAGCTTGGAGATTGAAGACTGAAGAAAGAAGGATGTTGCTGGACAGCTTGACCCCTCATCAGTGTTTTGCCCATATCTCATGAACCGTAACTCCGATTGACAAGATTCAAAATGTTATGAAAACTAGACACAATTTTGAATGACTTTCGTGTTTTGAGAAAATGTTGATTCCAAAAGAAACTCGACTAGTTTTTAGCACAAACTCGACGAGTTTGTTAGAATGTTCCAGATTCGAAGATGCCTTGCCGTACACACTGTATACGCGGATTATCGAAAGAACTCGGCGAGTTTTTGGTGAAAACTCATCGAGTTGATGCTGTTTTCAGAATTTATATATAGAAACTCTTCTCATTCGAACCCTAACTTTTTGTGGAGGCTAGCTGCAACTTTTGAAGACCAGAAGGGTTCTTGGAGCTGCTATTTTTGAGATTGCAACATAAGAGACAATTTAGAAGAGAATCAAAGGCAAATAATCATTCTTCTTTTCTTAATATTCGTTTTGAACCACGTTTGAATCATTAGATTTTGATTTTAGGTTATTACTTGCTTTAGATATGAGCTAAAAGCTTTTTACTTCTGTTTGGATGAGATAATCTTATGAATATGGTTTGATTGAGTGGTTGAATTGATATTAATTTGGTTATTCATCTTGTTAAGCTTATTAAAGATCCTTATGTATTGATGATAAATGTTTTTTAGTTAACAAATAAGATTGTATGCCTAGGAATAGTGAATATGAAACTAGGGTTAACTATAAAATATGTAAATCAATGTGTGAGCATGTGTTATGAAAATCTATACATGAGTTGATTGAATTGAACAAATTTGATTAACTATTATTATAAGTCTTGCTTGATACGAACTGAACACTAGGAAACTTGTTAATTTAATCACTTGATCACTGTTTGAATCAACTTGTCAACTAAAGGATTGGTAATAATGAACATGAACCCAATCACATTAGGAATCGGTAACCATTGACATATTAATCCATTGCACTTTCCACGAAATCAACCATATGAATAAGTGAATCGAATCTGAACAGAAGTGTCTTTTATCATTGAATCTAGTTTTCCTTTCTTGTTCTTCTTTGTTGTTAATTGTCTTTGTTCTAAAGTTGATTGATTGATGAAGTTTCTAGTCTTGAAAAACTAGAGAAACCCCCTCTTTTATTAATTGTTTTTAATTAGGTAATACTAGTACTTAATTTGATTGTTACCGTTCCCTGTGTTCGATACCCTACTTGCTTAAACTATACTATTAGTCGATAGGTTCACTGCCTTTCGTGTGTTTAATTTGTGTTTGAAGTAATAGGATTAAAACTAGTGCGTTTTACACACATCAAGTTTTTGGCGCCGTTGTCGGGGAACGGTTCTAATGTCACACCCCAAAACCACGAAAGGCGGAAACGTTCAGGGGTGGAGGACGTCATGTACAGTATCACAACAGTGTAATATAATAAACAAGCAACAACATCATCCATTGCATTATAAGTAAAGTTTAATACATGTGTGTTCTTTCATTGTAATAAGACACCAAAAATATACAATCAAAATAAAAGACGAGACTTGTCTACTCCATCTTCTCAAAACCTGGCCTCCGTACCTGTCTACTGATGACCTGAGAATACAAGTTATTTTGAAAGCGAGTATCAGCTTTAAAGCTGGTGAATTCATAAGTATATAAGTGTCATTGCCTTGTTTGTGAAAATCTGTTATGAAGGCCATGTAAACCTTTAAATGAAAAATGTTGAGGTAAGTATGAAATCCCTAGAAAAACCCTTATTTTCTATAAGTATGAAATGTAGTCTTCTACCAAGACCCGAATGTTCTGTACGTATGAAATGTAGTCTTTTACCAAGACCCAAATGTTCTGTTTGTAAAATGATAGCTTTTCCTTTGCGTTGACTAGTACTAAAAGTGCTTAGTCTAACTCATCGTTTATGTGAATGTATCACACAATAAAGTAAACAGGAAAAATGTAATATTGTAAGTGTTGTCACTGGGTACTAGGACCAACACAACATCGCATTAAGCGAAATGTATAACCTAATGAACATCCGAAGATTGTCCAATTGTCCTCTGTAGCAGCAGCAGGTGGGTGGAAGGGTTAGTCCCAAATTGATCTTCCTAATATAAGTAGTAACCTTAGACCTCCGAAGATGGTCATCGACCACTGGTGCTAATCAGTGGGGTTCAGAATGGTAAGTCCCGCCTTGCTATCCCCTTGACCCGAGATAGGAAAAACAATTTACACATTAAATACTAATAAATCATCTTCGTAGTTCTAAGTACAAGTATCCAGGTAAGTGAATATAGGATAATGCACCTATGTAAAAGAGTTCCTGTATGGTATTCATGTATGTGTGTCAATGTAATAGGTAAGTATATGTAAACATATTCATGTATCAGGTAAACATCTGTAAGTACTCATGTATCAGGTAATGTACTAGTATAGACTCATGAATGAACTGACTCTTGTGTGATTCCTTGTAATAGGAGTAATGTTTGATATCTTCAAATTATCCCTATGATAACTTACTGCAATATGACTGGATGATCATGTAGGTTTGTACACTCTTACTACTCAAGAGTGTGGGAAACTAAATGAAATATGTAAACTATAACATCAATATGTATATAAGAATATAAGCGTATATGCATCGTTTAGTTCAGGAATGAAAAATGGTTTTTGTAAGACATCTTATGAGTTTTGAACAATAATTAGCAATGACTTGATGTCATGTTAAATAACATTTCAAAGGTAAAACATTTGGTAACAATGTGCTTTTAAGATGTAAAACCATTTCATGCATCACATTTTGTAGCATGTGAAATCTGTTAAATGACAAACACAGTTATAAAATACATATCAATGATTTAATAATATGTTTGTTTCTACTTGTATTCCCCCTATTAAAGCATTTAAAATCATTCTAAAACATTGATTAGGGGTATGAACTCACCTGTAGTCGGTGATTGGAATGAACTGAACGGTATAGGATGGCTAGATGTCAAGCGAGAACTTGTGCACACACTACGATCCTAATGAACATATAATCACATATATATGCATTCAATTAGACTCAAAAGACTAATTGATAATGTTTAAGACATCCTAGACATAATAAACACTTTATATAAGTGTTTTAAGCCTTAAGGATTTCACCTAAGTTATTGTGGGACAAGGTATTTGTGTTTAGGGTTTCCAAAGGACCCTATAAGTTAGTTTACTCTCCATAAACCATCACACATGGAGTTTACGGTTGTAAACTCTTGAGTTTACGGCCGTAAACTCCCAAACATGCGTGTTTGGTGTGTTTTGAAGTCCCAAATGCTTTCTAGAATTGTTCTAACTTAGTGGCTAAGTCCTTGGAAGGGTTTCAGGTCTAGAAGTACTCCAAATAGGAGTTTACGGCCTCAAGGCCATTTCCCCTTGGAGTTTACGGCCGTAAACTCCCTTGGGGTATTGTTTTTGTTGTTTTCAAGCCTCTTGCACTTGTGGGATATGTTCTAGACTTTTATTCCTAGCATTTGAAGGCATTAGGCACACCTTAGTGCCCTTTTTAGGAGTTTACGGCCCAAGAACCATGTCTTGGCCGTAAACTCACTTGGTTAAGTGATTTTGATGTGTTTTGGTCCTTCCATTAAGTGTGTAACAATTCCTTGTAAAGGCCTAGGACTTTAGGTGTCATGAAAACACCCTTTTGTCCATTTATATGGAGTTTACGGCCTAAGATGCATTTGGGTCGTAAACTCCCATTTGTTTGTGTCCTTTGATGTGTTTAAGACCTTATACCACTTGGGAAAATAGTCTAGATGCAAGCCTTAAAGTCCTTAAGTCCTCAAATCACCATTTTGGGTTAGAACATGGAGTTTACGGCTTATGAGAGTTCTGGGCCGTAAACTCCCAATCTTGGGTGGATTTGTGTATGTTTTCTTGTCCCTAACATGCATACATAATAGTCTAAGGATTTATCATAACACAAGTGTCGGTTTTTGGCTTCGTTTCGGGAGTTTACCACCCAAGAACACCTTGGGGGGTAAACTCCTAGATCTAATGATTTAGCCAACTAAATCATGTTATAAGCATTTAATATGTATTCTAACACCATTTGAAAGAGTTACTCATAATCTGGGATGAAAACCCAAAGATTCGTCAGAGAGAAAATGGCTTTTCTCTAGTTGGAATTGTGAATAATGAATTAATTTAATTCAGAAAACTATTTATAGTCCTGAAATATTTTGACAGAAAATACTTTTATTCTCGAACTTGGACTGGAACATTATGAAACTTGAAATGTTCAAATTTCGCAAACCCAGGAGCATCCACTCTCCTAATATTTCCTGAAGTGTAAACCCTAATGTACACAAACTTGTTCGAAAAAGTCTGAAAATCACTGAAATTGGGCTGGCTTCTATTGAATAGATATTGTTCGTGCAAATGGAAATTTCGGGTTGTCACATCATCCCCCCGTTAGAAGGAATTTGGTCCCGAAATTAGAATGTAAGCAATTAAGAAATTACAAATAACTAAGCAAAAAGGTGAGGGTATTTCAGTTTCATCTGATCCTCACGTTCCCAAGTGAATTCCGGTCCACGCTTTGCGTTCCAGCGCACCTTCACTATCGGGATACGGCTCTGCTTTGTTTGCTTGACCTCTCGGTCCATGATCTCTACTGGTTCCTCCATGAAGTTGAGGCTCTCGTTGATCTTGATCTTGTCGAGTGGAATAACAAGAGTCTCGTCGGATAGGCACTTTTTCAAGTTTGACACGTGGAAGGTAGGATGTACGTTACTGAGTTCTTTCGGTAGATTGAGCTTGTAAGCCACAGGGCCGATTCTTGCGAGAATCTCGAAAGGCCCTATGTATCTTGGATTGAGCTTCCCACGCTTTCCAAAGCGTATCAAGCCCTTCCAGGGTGAGACCTTCATGAGGACTCGGTCGCCCACCTGGAACTCCAATGGCTTCCTACGCTTGTCGGCATAGCTTTTCTGTCGGTCTCTAGAGGCTTTTAATCGTTCACGAATTTGAACAATCTTCTCTGTCGTTTCCCGAATGATCTCCGGACCCGTGAGAGTGCTTTCGGGAACTCGTCCCTTAGCTAACTGGGTATCACCCACTTCAGCCCAGCATAGAGGGGATCTGCACTTTCGGCCATAGAGGGCCTCGAATGGAGCTGCCTTTATGCTCGTGTGATAACTGTTGTTGTAGGAAAATTCAACAAGGGGTAGATGAGTATCCCAAGCTTTTCCAAAGTCAATCACACAGGCACGCAACATATCTTCTAAGGTTTGGATAGCTCTCTCACTTTGCCCGTCGGTGTGTGGATGGTAGGTTGTACTCATGTCCAGCCTAGTTCCTAGGGAACTTTGTAATGACTGCCAGAACCTCGAAGTGAATCTACTATCTCGGTCTGAGATGATAGATAAAGGAACACCGTGCAGTCTTACAATCTCCCTAATGTAAGTTCTGGTAAGTTTCTCCATCTTGTCTGTTTCCCTGATCGGTAGGAAGTGTGCAGACTTGGTCAGTCTATCGACGATGACCCATATGGAATCAAGTCCACCCGTCGTCTTGGGCAACATGGTTATGAAGTCCATAGTGATCCGCTCCCACTTCCATTATGGTATCTCCGGTTGTTGTAGAAGACCGGAGGGTTTCTGGTATTCGACCTTGACCTTTGCGCAAGTAAGGCATTTACTCACGAAGGTAGCAATATCTGCTTTCATGTTAGGCCACTAGTATAACTTTTTAAGATCCAGATACATCTTATCTGAACCCGGGTGGACGGAATAACGAGTGTTGTGAGCTTCGGTCATGACCAAGTCTCTGAAGCCACCGTGTTTCGGTGTCCAGATCCGATCCATGAGGTACAAGGCTCTGCCACCCTTGACTTCCAAGTTCTTATCCATCCCTCTAAGGGATTCACCAGCCACGTTTTCAGGTTTCAAAGCGTCGAGCTGAGCCTCCTTTATTTGCGTGGACAAGTGTGAATGGATAGTTAGAGTCAAAGACTTGACTCTACGACCAGTATATTCTTTCCGACTTAGGGCGTCGGCTACTACATTGGCTTTACCCGGATGATAACGAATTTCGCATTCGTAATCACTAAGTAGCTCGACCCACCGTCGTTGTATCATGTTGAGCTCTTTCTGGTCGAAAATGTGTTGTAGACTCTTATGGTCTGTAAAGATCGTGCTTTTTGTACCATATAGGTAATGTCGTCAGATCTTCAGAGCAAACACAACTGCTCCTAGTTCAAGATCGTGAGTTGTGTAGTTAACCTCGTGTGTCTTCAACTGTCTCGAGGCATAGGCTATGACTTTACCTCGCTGCATCAGAACACATCCGAGTCCTTGATTGGATGCATCGCAATAGACAATGAAGTCTTCTATTCCTTCGGGAAGCGATAGTATCGGGGCGGTGAACAAGGCTCGTTTGAGTGTTTGGAACGCTCTTTCCTGTTTCTCTTCCCAGTCGAAGGCCACGCCTTTCTGGGTCAGGGTTGTAAGAGGTTTCGCTATGCTGGAGAAGTTCTGAATGAACCTGCGATAGTAGCCCACCAGACCTAGAAATTGACGAATTTCAGTAGGTGTCTTTGGGGCTGACCAGTTCTCGATGGCCTTAATTTTGGAAGGGTCCACGTGTATACCTTCTTCGCTAACCACATGGCCCAAAAATTCGACTCGCCGAATCCAAAATTCGCACTTTGAGAACTTCGCGTAGAGCTTCTCCGATCACAATGTTTCTAAGATTTTTCAGAGATGCTGACTATGCTCCTCCTTACTTCGAGAGTAGATGAGTATGTCATCAATAAAGACAATGACGAACTGATCCAAGTAAGGACGACACACCCTATTCATCAGATCCATGAATACTGCGGGCACGTTAGTTAATCCGAATGGGATCACTACAAACTCGTAGTGCCCATAACGAGTTCGGAAGGCTGTCTTGGGAACGTCCTCCTCTAACACTCGTAGTTGGTGGTATCCGAATCACAGATCTATCTTCGAGAAGTAGTTGGCTCCTTGAAGTTGATCAAATAAATCGTCAATGCGGGGCAAGGGGTAACGATTCTTAATGGTAAGTTTGTTGAGTTCTCTATAGTCGATGCACATGCGAAACGATCCATCTTTCTTCTTGACGAACAAGACCGGTGCTCCCCATGGTGAGAAGCTTCGCCGAATGAATCCCTTTTTGAGAAGTTCGTTAAGTTGACTGGAAAGTTCCTGCATTTCAGCCGGTGCCAGACGATAAGGAGATTTGGCTACGGCGGTAGCCCCTGACACTAAGTCGATTCTGAACTCGATTTGGCGTTGTGGTGGTAAACCGGGAAGTTCTTCTGGGAATATGTCGGGAAAGTCGCGTACTTCTGGGATTTTCTGAATGTCTTTTAGTTCTTGACTGGTATCGACGACGTGTGCGAGAAATGGATGGTACTCCTTCCGTAAGCACTTCTCGGCTTGAATGCACGAAATGATGCGAAGGCTCGTACTAGGTTTGTCTCCGTAGATAATTAAAGTTTCGTTGTTAGGAAGGCTAAGACGAACTGCTTTTTCGAAGCACATAATGTCGGCACGAAGAAGGCTCAACCAATCCATAACGATGATAACGTCGAAACATTTAATTTTGACTGGCATGAGATCTATCTTGAAAGTATGGCTATCTAAAGTTAAGGTACAACCTATGTATATGCAGTTTGTACTCTCTGTTTTCCCGTTAGCCATTTCTACTGTGAATGAATTATCTAATGCACGTGGTTTTTGTTTAAGCAGGTGTGCAAATTTGTGACTTACAAAACTTTTCTCGGCTCCACTATCGAAAAGTATGCAAGCATATGAGTTATCGAGGAGGAACGTACCAGTAACTATCGTTGGATCAGCTACTGCTTCCTCGTGGCCTAGGGCCATAACTCTTCCCACTCCTCCAGCCATCCCTGCTTTAGGGCAGTTCCTTTTGTAGTGGCTCACTTCGCCACATCCGTGACAAGCTTGGCCTATACCGGCGTTAGGAACTTGAGCAGCTTAAGCTGTTGGAGTCTTGCAGAAACGGACTGTGTGTCCCTCCCTGTTGCAGTTAGAGCACTGCATCTCTTTGCAAGGTCCGTGGTGGTTGAGGTTGCACTTGGTGCACTTCGGGAGAGTTCCAGCATATGTTGTTGCTGGTAAGAGGTTTGCAGGGGCAATAGGAGTCACTGTGGCAACATTGATCGCCACAAGTTGTTGCTTATTGGAGGATCCTTGTGGAGTCCCTCTTTTCCTTTTATTCCACCCCTTCTTGTGGTAGTCGGGGTCGGACTTTTGTGGTACAGGTGTAGGGATTGTTGTGTTCTGGGGTTTCCGGTGATCGATGAGGGATTGTGCTAGTTCTTTGGCGCTATCAAAGGTAATAGGCCTGGAAGCGATCACAGTTGACTGGATCTGGGGCGACAGTCCCCAGATATATCTCTCGATCTTTTTGCTCTGGAGAGCAACCATGTCAGGGCATAAGTTTGCCAAATCACAGAACCTATTTGTGTAGGTAGTGATGTCGGATCCAACCATTTGCAGACCCCAGAATATTTGCTCGAGCTTTTGTATTTCACCTCAAGGACAGTATTCTTTCATCAGCATTTCTTTCAACTTTTGCCAGCCGATGGAATACGCCACCACCAATGTTAGATAGTTAACATGGCTGTTCCACCATGTTAGTGCTCGGTCAGAGAAGGTACAAGCTGCAAACTTGACCTTGCTGCCCTCCTGACAAGCACAGATTTCAAAGATGGATTCCATCTTCTCAATCCATTGTCTCAACACCATAACACCCCCAGTTCCATTGAAGCTACGGGGTTTGGCGTTAGTGAAGTCCTTGTAGGTGCACTCCCGAGGGCGTCCATGGCTTTCACCGTGGTTCGAGGGTGGTGCGCATGTTCCTGATCCACTAGGGGCAGGGGCGTTGATTGCTGACACAGCAGCTGCAACTGCTGCTGTGAAAGTTGTCTGGAACATGTTGGCATCAAAAGGATTTGGTGGTTGAAGAGGTACAGGTGGTGGTGGAGGTGGTGGTATTGGTGCTGCGTTGTTTGGGTTCCTCCTTGAATTCCTGCATGGCGGCATCTTTAACTATACGTTTAAAAGATGAAGACATGGATAAGAATAAATGATAAACGAATGTGCCTCATGGACTAATTCTCCATAGTCCAACAACAGAAAGAATAGTATGATTAAATGAAGAAGATAGCATTTGGATAATAATTTCCATAAGATTTGATATCTGTCAATAATACTGGAATTACAGATGTAACAAGTTCGGGAGAAATGGCCTAGAAGTAGGCCTTACATCAACCAAGATGGAAAATTTTGACAGAATTAAGACTAGATCAAGACCTAACAGGTCTAAGATTTATACAGATAGGAAATTAGACCAAAGTTTTACATAAACTAGGTTATATCCAAAAGATGAGTCGACGAGATTCTATCGGTGACGAGAACTGCTGGCATATGTCCTCGATCCCGACAGTAGACGTTCAATGTCTCTTATACGCCTGTCCGACCTTTCTTGCTGAGCTTGAAGTTCTCTAACTTCAGCTCGGGTTTCAGCAAGTCCCCTTTGCAAATTTGCATTACGGACCAGAGTCCTTTCATGCGCAGACTCTAGTTGGCGAATGTGGACAGTGTTAACACCAGAGTTGGCGTCAACTTCCAAAACTTGATTGATAGTCGCCTGAGCTATTATCGAGTTCCAAGACATCCTACACACCATGATTGGTAGGACTCTATCAACAGAACCTCCTTCAGTGAGGTTGTAGAAACTTCGGTCTCCATTGTAAGGAATGGGCTGACCCTGTTCATGACTCCATGTAATCAGGTTAATGGCCCACAGAGGTGTGGGTCCTTGAAACACAGGGCGAGGGTTCAGGTTTGGGTTTTGAGCAATTGGGGGTAGGTTGTTGACTTCTGGCTCCGAGTCAGAACTATCAGAAAAACCCTCAGCATGGTGATCATCCAAAGGAATTGGGTGACCATCTTCGGGTTCAGCCTCTAGCCAACCAGCATTGCCTTGGTTTGGGAAGTACGGATCGCCATGGTGAAATCCAGCCATTTTAATCTACGCGAGAAAAGGGATATAAGAAATAGCTAAAATAGACGAACTACTAAGATAATTACAGTAAGATCAAATACCCATATGGTATTCCTTTGTGGTTGTGTTGGTAAGTTTTTAGACTTGTTGCCATATCACAACCATTCTTGGGCATATTCTAATCACTCCTCGGACCAGCATAGTTGATCAGGCTATGCCATTCCCAAGACTAACCATATATCCTCAGGCTTACTTGTGATATTCAACAATCGTAATACTTTTGTTCTTGTCGTTGTGACACTGATTTTAGTATGAATGCAGCACGTATACTTACTTAAATATTTTATTATTTAGAAGTATAACTCTGAGACAGAGTGTTTTAATCCCATGTATTTATAGTCAGTATATCTTTTATGGGTTGACATACATAATTCACTATAAACAATGCTCTGATACCAATCTGTCACACCCCAAAACCACGAACGGCGGAAACGTTTAGGGGTGGAGGACGTCATGTACAGTATCATAACAGTGTAATATAATAAACAAGCAACAACATCATCCATTGCATTATAAGTAAAGTTTAATACATGTGTGTTCTTTCATTGTAATAAGACACCAAAAATATACAATCAAAATAAAAGACGAGACTTGTCTGCTTTGTCTTCTCAAAACCTGGCCTCCGTACCTATCTACTGATGACCTGAGAAAACAAGTTATTTTGAAAGCGAGTATCAGCTTTAAAGCTGGTGAATTCATAAGTATATAAGTGTCATTGCCTTGTTTGTGAAAATCTGTTACGAAGGCCATGTAAACCTTTAAATGAAAAATGTTGAGGTAAGTATGAAATCCCTAGAAAAACCCTTATTTTCTATAAGTATGAAATGTAGTCTTCTACCAAGACCCGAATGTTCTGTACGTATGAAATGTAGTTTTCTACCAAGACCCAAATGTTCTGTTTGTAAAATGATAGCTTTTCCTTTGCATTGACTAGTACTAAAAGTGCTTAGTCTAACTCATCGTTTATGTGAATGTATCACAAAATAAAGTAAACAGGAAAAATGTAATATTGTAAGTGTTGTCACTGGGTACTAGGACCAACACAACATCGCATCAAGCGAAATGTATAACCTAATGAACATCCGAAGATTGTCCAATTGTCCTCTGTAGCAGCAGCAGGTGGGTGGAAGGGTTAGTCCCAAATTGATCTTCCTAATATAAGTAGTAACCTTAGACCTCCGAAGATGGTCATCGACCACTGGTGCTAATCAGTGGGGTTCGGAATGGTAAGTCCCGCCTTGCTATCCCCTTGACCCGAGATAGGAAAAACAATTTACACAGTAAATACTAATAAATCATCTTCGTAGTTCTAAGTACAAGTATCCAGGTAAGTGAATACAGGATAATGCACCTATGTAAAAGTGTTCCTGTATGGTATTCATGTATGTGTGTCCATGTAACAGGTAAGTATATGTAAACATATTCATGTATCAGGTAAACATCTGTAAGTACTCATGTATCAGGTAATGTACTAGTATAGACTCATGAATGAACTGACTCTTGTGTGATTCCTTGTAATAGGAGTAATGTTTGATATCTTCAAATTATCCCTATGATAACTTACTGCAATATGACTGGATGATCATGTAGGTTTGTACACTCTTACTACTCAAGAGTGTGGGAAACTAAATGAAATATGTAAACTATAACATCAATACGTATATAAGAATATAAGCGTATATGCATCGTTTAGTTCAAGAATGAAAAATGGTTTTTGTAAGACATCTTATGAGTTTTGAACAATAATTAGCAATGACTTGATGTCATTTTAAATAACATTTCAAAGGTAAAACATTTGGTAACAATGTGCTTTTAAGATGTAAAACCATTTCATGCATCACATTTTGTAGCATGTGAAATCTGTTAAATGACAAACACGGTTATAAAATACATATCAATGATTTAATAATATGTTTGTTTCTACTTGTATTCCTCCTCATTAAAGCATGTAAAATCATTCTAAAACATTGATTAGGGGTATGAACTCACCTGTAGTTGGTGATTGGAATGAACTGAACGGTATAGGATGGCTAGATGTCAAGCGAGAACTTGTGCACACACTACGATCCAAATGAACATATAATCACACATATATGCACTCAATTAGACTCAAAAGACTAATTGATAATGTTTAAGACATCCTAGACATAATAAACACTTTATATAAGTGTTTTAAGCCTTAAGGATTTCACCTAAGTTATTGTGGGACAAGGTATTTGTGTTTAGGGTTTCCAAAGGACCCTATAAGTGAGTTTACTCTCCATAAACCATCACACATGGAGTTTACAGTTGTAAACTCTTGAGTTTACGGCCGTAAACTCCCAAACATGTGTGCTTGGTGTGTTTTGAAGTCCCAAATGCTTTCTAGAATTGTTCTAACTTAGTGGCTAAGTCCTTGGAAGGGTTTAAGGTCTAGAAGTACTCCAAATAGGAGTTTACGGCCTCAAGGCCATTTCCTCTTGGAGTTTACGGCTGTAAACTCCCTTGGGGTGGTGTTTTTGTTGTTTTCAAGCCTCTTGCACTTATGGGATATGTTCTAGACTTTTATTCCTCGCATTTGAAGGCATTAGGCACACCTTAGTGCCCTTTTTAGGAGTTTACGGCCCAAGAACCATGTCTTGGTCGTAAACTCACTTGGTTAAGTAATTTTGATGTGGTTTGGTCCTTCCATTAAGTGCCTAACAATTGCTTGTAAAGGCCTAGGACTTTAGGTGTCATGAAAACACCCTTTTGTCCATTTATATGGAGTTTACGGCCTAAGATGCATTTGGGTCGTAAACTCCCATTTTTTTGTGTCCTTTGATGTGTTTAAGACCTTATACCACTTGGGAAAATAGTCTAGATGCAAGCCTTAAAGTCCTTAAGTCCTCAAATCACCATTTTGGGTTAAAACATGGAGTTTACGGCCTATGAGAGTTCTGGGCCGTAAACTCCCAATCTTGGGTGGATTTGTGTATGTTTTCTTGTCCCTAACATGCATACATAATAGTCTAAGGCTTTATCATAACACAAGTGTCGGTTTTTGGCTTCGTTTCGGGAGTTTACCGCCCAAGAACACCTTGGGGGTAAACTCCTAGATCTAATGATTTAGCCAACTAAATCATGTTATAAGCATTTAATATGTATTCTAACACCATTAGAAAGAGTTACTCACAATCTGGGATGAAAACTCGAAGATCCGTCAGAGAGAAAATGGTTTTTGTCTAGTTGGAATTGTGATTAATGAATTAATTTAATTCAGAAAACTATTTATAGTCCTGAAATATTTTGACAAAAAATACTTTTATTCTCGAACTTGGACTGGAACATTATGAAACTTGAAATGTTCAAATTTTGCAAACCTAGGAGCATCCACTCTCATGATATTTCCTGAAGTGTAAACCCTAATGTACACAAACTTGTTCGGAAAAGTCTGAAAATCACTGAAATTGGGCTGGCTTCTATTGAATAGATATTGTTCGTGCAAATGGAAATTTCGGGTTGTCACATCTAATAGTTAATTTTATTTGCTAGTGTTATCGATCCTTTGTGTGAGATCTATCTCATATAAAGTTACACGTTTTCTGTTTTATTTTTTATTATCATATTATTATGTATTTTCCAAATATCGATGCTTTGATGCTTTTCTTGAGGAAGTAGTACAGGAAATTGAGCAAGAAGATGAGGAATATGACTCAGATGAGGATTTGATGAAATTTGGAAGATGGTTAGATAACATCTTGCCTAATGAAAAAGAGCAATCTGAGTTATAAGAGCTAGAGTTAAAAGATGAAGAATTTAATCTAGAACGAGATTTGGAGGAGCTGTAAAGATTGCTAGCAGAAGGGTCAGATGAAGAACACGAACAAGTTGAGTTGTAGGAACCAAGTCGTGGTTTGACCATTATCACGACATGGCCCCCTATTTTCCCAGATTGTGTTTCGAAGCATGGGGTGACCACTTGAACTTTGGAGAAAGTTCTGAAACGCGATCCATTTCTAATTAGTATCCAACCGGTCCCAACCCTTATCAAGATTCTTGGGTTTTATATATTCAACCTCGTTTGGCCAATTTTAGAAGCAAAGAGCCAAATTTTACAAATTGGTCCACCAAAGAAGATATTCAATGCAACAGATGGATTGACATTGAGTTTATTGGAAGTTTATTAAGTTGAGAGTCCAGCTAAAGACTCGCACAAAAAGAAGCGCTTGCGGGAGGCAACCCGTCATTAGAAGTTTGCTTTTCTTTTTCTTTTTGAACTTCTAGTTTATTAGGGTAGTGTAGGATTTTAATTTAATGATTGTTTTCCTTTTTATTATTTGGTTCTTGATTTTGATCTTTTTAGAAGTTAGGGCAAGAATTGATCAAATTGTTAAAGTGTGAGGAATAAATGTGAAATCGAGTCTAAAACGAGAAGGGTGGGAGAATTGAGTCTAATTACGAGACCGATGAATAAATGGCTGAAAGGATGAGCTTTTACTGAATAAAAATGAGGGGGAATATTGCTATAATCATTCCCTTAAAATCCAGAAACGAAACTGAAGTTGGAGTATATTTTGTTCACTCAGTGCATAAAACTCGTCGAGTTCCCTATATAAACTCGACGAGTTCTTTTGGAAAAACCCGAATGTGCCAGTTTCAGCGACCCAACTTGACGAATTGCTCTTTCTCTTACCTTTGAGTTGGTGATTGGATTACATTCTACGAAGGCAATTGGCTGTGCTATCATTTTTTATTTTCCGAGCATTTCCAAGATCTTTTTCCTCTATATTTTGGAGCATAACCATACGAGATTTGACACCCAAGGCATGGATGAGCTGTTCCCATGTCCAAAGTCAGCTGAAGAAGGAGCTCAAAAGAAGAATATCAACATTTTAACTTCTATCCCAGGGGAGTCTGTTCCAATTCTCTCTTTACTTTTATGTTCTTTTTCATACATAACATGCAATGGGGACATTGCATAACTTAAGTGTGGGGTAGGGGGTTGATTACATTTAGTCAAAATTAGAATCCTTGCTTGGTTTGAAAAAAAAACTACATAAAAAATGCTAGGGCCTAATTTAGAAAATTTTGGCAAAGCAATTAGGATTCCATGTTAATATTATGTTTGATGATTGCAAGAGAACCCAAATGTTTAGTTGAGCCAACATACATTATAGTGCATTTATGGCCCCCTTTATTCTAGTGAAATCATGGGACAAAAACACAACCTCTCTTAGTTTGAAGATCGCAACATGTTCAGCATCGTGTACCAGAAATGTATCCAGGAAAAGTTAAGTAGTAATTGCACACTAGACTAATGCCTTTAACCAATAAAGGATGAAGTTAAATTCCCTTGCTTAAGCATATGTTTTTCTAGGTTTTTAGTTTTGAGTGGAAAAAGTGCGTTGAAAAAAAAAGAAAAAAAAAAGTTGGAAAAAAAAAGAGTGATGAAATGTTTGAATAAAGAATATACAAAGCTATGAAGACAAAGAAGAATACATTGAAGAAAAGCTACAAAGTATAAAAGATTCAATCAAAAGTAGTATTTATTTTTATTGTAATTTTCTTTTCTAGCTTATTTTATCATATATATGCTTGGGGATTTAACCAAAAATGACTTGAGTTTAAGAAAGTTTTCCGGGGATAGATTCGGAGGGATGCATAAAATAAGCGTTGTTCAAAAGAAGTGGGCGAGTGTTTACGAGGATTGTAAGTATTTATAATTGAGCGGGGTCCTTAGGAAAATTTTTAGACACAAATGCATGCGTTGCGGTCTTGGCATAATGGCTGGGTACGATTGGGATTGTCTTATGTGGTATTAGTGTGCTAAAATTCGGTTTTGCTTGGGGGCAAGCAAAAGTCAAGTGTGGGGTATTTTGATATGGTCTTATTTAGTCATAGAAATCATTCATTATCTTATTAATTAATGTTGATATTATATCATTTAATGGAAAAAAGGTACTTAATTAGCTTAATATTTCAATTTCAGCAATAAAAGACATGCTCGGGTGAAAAAGGAAGAGGATTTGAGTGATTGGAAGCTTGGAGATTGAAGACTGAAGTAAGAAGGATGTTGCTGGACAGCTTGACCCCTCATCAATGTTTTGGCCATATCTCATGAACCGTAACTCCGATTGAAGAGATTCAAAATGTTATGAAACCTAGACACAATTTCGAACAACTTTCGTGTTTTGAGAAAATGTTGATTCCAAAAGAAACTGGACGAGTTTTTAGCACAAACTTGACGAGTTGGTTAGAATGTTCCAGATTCGAAGATGCCTTGCCGTACACGCTGTATACGCGGATTATCGAAAGAACTCGGCGAGTTTTTGGTGAAAACTCGTCGAGTTAACGCTGTTTTCAGAATTTATATATAGAAACTCTTCTCATTCGAACCCTAACTTTTTGTGGAGGCTAGCTGCGACTTTTGAAGACCAGAAGGGTTCTTGGAGCTGCTATTTTCGAGATTGCAACATAAGAGACAATTTAGAAGAGAATCAAAGGCAAATAATCATTCTTCTTTTCTTAATCTTTGTTTTGAACCATGTTTGAATCATTAGATTTTGATTTTAGGTTATTACTTGCTTTAGATATGAGCTAAAAGCTTTTTACTTCTGTTTGGATGAGATAATCTTATGAATATGGTTTGATTGAGTGGTTGAATTGATATTAATTTGGTTATTCATCTTGTTAAGCTTATTAAAGATCCTTATGTATTGATGATAAATGTTTTTAGTTAACAAATAAGTGATTGAGTTGCATGAATATCTTCTTGATTACTTGATTCATATAGTTTTATGAATATAAGATTGTATGCCTAGGAATAGTGAATATGAAACTAGGGTTAACTATAAAATATGTAAATCAAGGTGTGAGCATGTGTTATGAACATCTATACATGAGTTGATTGAATTGAACAAATTTGATTAACTATTATTATAAGTCTTGCTTGATACGAACTGAACACTAGGAAACTTGTTAGTTTAATCACTTGATCACTGTTTGAATCAACTTGTCTACTAAAGGATTGGTAATAATGAACATGAACCCAATCACATTAGGAATTGGTTACCATTGACATATTAATCCATTGCACTTGACACGAAATCAACCATAGGAATAAGTGAATCGAATCTGAACAGAAGTCTCTTTTATCATTGAATCTAGTTGTCCTTTCTTGTTCTTCTTTGTTGTTAATTGTCTTTGTTCTAAAGTTAATTGATTGATTATGTTTCTAGTCTTGAAAAACTAGAGAAACCCCCTCTTTTATTAATTGTTTTTAATTAGGTAATACTAGTACTTAATTTGATTGTTACCGTTCCCTGTGTTCGATACCCTACTTGCTTAAACTATACTATTAACCGATAGGTTCACTGCCTTTCGTGTGTTTAATTTGTGTTTGAAGTAATAGGATTAAAACTAGTGCGTTTTACACACATTAGCACATGTAATCGATCCTATATCCGAAGCATATGGGACACGATTCATGATGTCTCACATAAAGACTAAACCAGTCTTTTGCTATAACATTTCCATTTCAATTTGCCTAGTTCTCATAATTCAGATTAATTATAGGAAAACAACTCTTTCCCAATTGAAACTTTTGTTTTCTATAATTAACATTGCTAACTTGCAATACTTATCATAATTATCATGCTCCCACTAACATGATGATTATTAGCATAACACTTATGCTCCCACTAGCTTTGACATGTACTCATAAATCAGCTGACTTTCTTACCAAAGTTCAGATTTCTGATACTAGATTGTTTTGATAAAACTTTATCAAAATCATATACCTTCCCTTAGATAGCACACTTGTGTGTCTAAACAATTATGAAGAGGGATTCCTTAATCATAATGGTTAGACCTTTTTGCCACTTCTCACAAGTCCAGGTTAGTGTGCCGGTAAACCATACACGCTCCACTAACGACTTTGAGAATGCAAATATCACAATTGCTATCTAGCTAAAATCTACTTAGTGAAAGTGTTTCCTCACCATCATTTTCATGAATCGGAGAGAAACCTTGTGACACTTAGATTTAATGGTGTGTGTGTTCTTATGCATGTCAATTGTCAAAACCATAGACACAAGACAATGATAATGACAAATCCACACTCATATGGATTGAACTCAATCTTAATTTCTTGCCACCTGGCAGCTCAAGGGCCTGCCATTTCTTTCAAGTTGTTGTGCAACTAATTGAGAACTCTAAGAAATCATATGCAAAACCAACTTTAATTGGAATGGGCACAGAATATGTCAACACGATAGGTTATAAACCTCAAGTCGTGTGCTAGTGAAGAACTTCAGGTTTTATTCTTGATTAGTTCTTGAGACTTTCAAGACCTTTAAGACTCCCGCTGTCCTCTTGACATATAAGACTTCCTTGTCAAATATTCAAGGGATAGTGTGGATACTAATCAAGACAAATACTTCACACAATTGGCCTAAGTTGATCTTTGTTTTATCCAAAACATCACAACTTACCAATTTCAAATGTACAAGAGTAGAAAACTTTTACTCTTACATTTGACAAGTGTTTTAAACCTTCTTTAAGACATGTCACTCAAGTTACAATCTTGGAGTATGACTCTAAGACTTGTATTGGAACGAAGTATGAGTCATCTTCTTGATTTAACCATTTCAACAATTCAAGTTCCACTTCTTAGTCATAAGAATACACTAAGATTAACTTAGAGAACTAATTGTGCTATGGTTTCTTAATCATTAAGATGATCACAAAAACTGATACTAAAGTACTCTCCCATCTTTTCAGATTTGATAAACTTTTATCCTTCTTCCTAATTTGATTCTTCTTATTCGCTCTGCCTTACATTGGAACCTTTTCCAATGTCTCATAGTTACACTTAAGCTTGTAAGTATAACCATATTTACTAAGCTTTAGTAAACTATGACGAATAGTCTTATCGATCTTTTGTGGTGGACTTGACCAATGCACAAGAATGTGTACTCAATCCCTTAGTCCTTCACATCACTCACACATCCATGTGAAAAGTAATTCGTCTTAATTTTCCAATACTTGAAAGTTCTCATTCATCATGCTATACAACTTGCATGATTCCAAGTTCCGGTCCAATTGAAACTTGGGTGATGAGAATCTTTCCTTATTTGGTAAATTTAGACATTACCACAAATGAAAGAATCAATTTCATATTTCCACTTTTGCTATTAATGGAATCATATAAGCAACAATTTTTCCTCAAATGCCATTGTAAGGATATTTTAAAATAAATAAAATCATCATTTTTTCCTTTTATTTTAAAAACTTTGCGGAAAAACTATCCTTACAATCCATATGAAAACTTGTTGTTATCTATTCCTAAGCAATATCTCATATCTCCTAAGAAGTAGCTCAAGAATCCGATCTCCAAACTATGCGATAGAAATCCATCTATGCGATCAGATTCAGCATACTCTTTCTTTAAGTTTCTTCACTTTTCTTTGATTCTTAAAACATCAACATGTGACCCAGTCACATCATGTAATAAGAATCTCAGAATAGAAACTTAGCAGAGTTAGATAGTGGACTTTACCTAAAGTAGAGTCAAACTTATTGACTTTAACACCCTTAGGTAAAATTGGCAGCTTCGCAACCAATTCCCCTTCCTTTGGCAATATAAACATATGGACCCTTTGATAATGCTACATGGGACTATCACAGACTTAGCTTTTCTCTTTACCATTTGGTCAACCGGGTTGACTATGGCCGATCCCATTCCATTAGGAAGAGAATGCTTTTCTGGATTTCCTGTGTCACTATTGTCAATGTCCATCAAGTTTTAAGGAAGTTGATCTTAACAAATAGATAAGATCATTAAGGGTATTGTCATAGTCTGTTTCATAGGTGTCCCATAGGAACTCACTATGTGACTTAGAAAGTGATTGAACCACCAACTTTCTCAAGACTTTAACACCCAACTCTCCCGGCTTGTCAATATGTGACTACATCTCCAAGATGTGATCACACCTAGACCTTGCCTTGCCAATAGGGCTTGAGTGACCTTGAACTTGTGGGTTAGGAAGAATAATTGGAGGAGGTGAAAGAAGTATGATTTCCATGGGACATCATCTTCATTTAGGAAAGCTTGTTTCAAGAGATTTTGGAAGATCATAAATGTCTAAACCAGACATCTTTTGGGAGATATTCAAGATTGTTGATTTTAAAGTCCTGAATATGACACCCAATATGAAATATTAAGGCTAGGACCCGACAAACTATTTTATAACTTAGAAGAGGTATGCCGTAATCCAAGCTATAAAATATTTGAAGGTAAGTGAATGACGATTCACCAATTTCCACCAAGATAAACGAAATGTAATATTAGGTTTTAATTGGATTTGTAACTCCTAGATCTTTTGAGATTCATTGAACTTTTCAATGGCATGTTTCAATCTCGAGTGTGCCCTTCAGGTTTTGTGACTGCGATGCCGAGGATCACAAAACAAGGTGTGAAGTACCCATGCAAATTACTTGGTACCCTTAAATGTTTACCCCTCAATCGATGTGCCGGTTAACCACACACGCTCCATCGATGCTATGATAAACATTAAGTTACCCTTTGCCTACCTTGTTAAATACGAGTTAGTGTGCCGGTTAACCACACACGCTCCACTAACCGACTTAAACAAAGTGCAAAGTGTAATTTCATGGATTAGCACCTTATTCACATTTTTCCTATGTAACTAAGATTGGGTATTATTAAGAGTTTAGTTACTTAGTATTTATCATTAATACTTTTAATGAAGGGAGAATTATAGTCCTGTCAAACCCGTTCGGCTAACGACCCTCCACCAGTCAAGCAAGCGGTGGGTGAGAGTGGACACCCATTAAGTTGCCATTTTATAGGCAACAACCTTATACCCACCTTATAGACCGGCTTCGTGAATGAGGCATATTAGCGGTAAGACTGACTTTACTCTTATACATATATATATTATTAACTTATAATATTATAAAGTATAAGGGTTGAATTTTAACTCTTTAAAGTTCTAAGGGATAACTTGGAATTAAAGTATTCATAAGAGAAAAGTTTACAAATTCCAAAACTTGAGGGCAAGTTTTGAAACTATTCAAAACTAATTAATTCCATAATTTATGTGTTTAAAGTAGTTTTAATCCAAAAACTCTTCAAGTTCCATAACTTGAGGACAAGTTATGGAAGACTTTAAACTAATAAAAGAATTAACTTTTTCCTTTATTTTATAACTTATGGAATTAATTAAGGTTACACTTTTTTTTATATTTATTTATTATTTAATGAAGAGACTCTTGGTCCTCCATAACTTGAGGACAAGTTATGAAGTCATAAACCCATTTAATTAGAACTAGACTCTTCATTTTTGTAACCTTTGCCAACTATTAAGAGTTTTATGAAACTTAAATGTGACTTTTCATATAACTTGAGGACAAGTTACAAAAACACATTTTAGAATCAACTCTTAGATTAATTTGGATTGAAAACAACTATTTCACTCAACTTTTCTATTAATCTAAGCAACTCATCAAAACAAGATAATTCAAATCAAACTTTTTCATGTAATTAGTCTAAACCTTAAACTAATACAAAACATGAATCTTTTGACAATTATCTTTGAAATTGGATTAGCATGAACATTACCACATCAAAACAAGTTTATAAGTCCAAAAACATCTTAGGGTAATGTTCCTAGTCCAATTCCAGCCAGAAAAGTCGAATTTATGCTGTCTGGGGCTCCAACTCGTCGAGTGCACGAACCAACTCGGCGAGTTGGATGCTTTTTTCCTTGGACTCGGCGAGTCTGCTGGGCAGACAGCATCAAAACTCAATTTTCCAGCTTCTTTTGCAAGTATAACAAGAAAACAAGCCTGGGCTCTGATACCACTGTTGGGTTTTGAGCATTCTAACACTCCTAAGTGTACATGCAACCCTAAATACCTTGGATCTATGTTTTTCTCTATTATACATGCAAATAAGAACTTCCAAGGTATTATCCTAATCTAGCATATAAAATAATGAATATAACAAGATAGAATACATACCTCTTTCATGTAGAAAGTCTTCATGAAACTTGAGTGCCAAGTGCCCCAAGTGTGACACCTCAAATGGTTCATACAACACCAAATACACTTGGAATAACTTGAGATAATTCTACACTTCATGAAAATCGGCTAGCCCTTATTTTTTTCACAGTCTAGTGCCGATTTTGGTCAAGAATAAGATCTTTATATAGTGTTACAATTAGGGTAAACCCTAATTGTCATGACTTTCCATTTCCTTGGATCCATGGGTTCAAATACACCATGGAGCATCCATGGACCATCCTATGGGTTTTAGCCCAACTTGATTATCCATGGAGCATTAGCCCACTATAGAAGTATGGATGATTTACACAATCAACCCATATATTTAATTAGTCTTCTTTTGATCACTTAATTAATCCTAGATTAATTCTTGATCAATACTAATTAAATAATCTTATTATTCTTATTATTAATATACTAGAACTTATAATATATTAATAACCATAAGTGTCTTATTTCTCTCATTATAGTCTATCCAAGTGAATGATGCCATGCAACCCAAATGGACCATGCCGGGTCGAGTCAAGTCTTACCAATTTTAGTTATGGACTTAGACATTAATCCAACATAATTCTCATAACACATTTCTCAAAATCCCCATTTGTTTAATTTGCAAACACATTTCTGTAATTATTTAATTAATAATCTAGGATTCCCAAACATAACTCCTTCTATGGTGTGTACAATCATGCCGCTGCCTTCCCGCGATCCCGATAAGAACCTAAAACACATAACACATAACACGGTAAGCATGAAGCTTAGTGATTTCCCCAAAATACCACGCACATATAATTAGCCACTCGAGGCTATAGCTCTATAAGACCCTCCGGTCAATGTGTCTTAGTGGAACCCTCTAGTCCCATGATTTGTTGGACCCTCTAGTCCGGTCTGGTTGAGAACCCTCCGGTCTCATAGTTCGTTGGACCTTCCGGTCCAGTCGGTAAAGCTCCACATAGCATCAATTACAAAGACATAATGTACAACACACAACATAAAACAGGACAATATAATACTCAATGTAAGCACGTAAGACCTTCCGGTCACACATAAGAACGACTATAGGTAAAGTATAGTGAGAAGACTCACCTCAGATAACGAACAACTCGTATAGACGTTGCTACTACGCACTGGCCACTAACTCTGTGCCAAATCCACAATTATCCCAATTAGGAACTAAGACCAAACTCTCACTCATTAGGTCTAAAGGGGTTCCAGTAACCAGCCCATCATTCACCTAAAACCCATTGGGCCCACCAAGGCCTAATAATAGATGGACTCCCCCAAGGCCCAAATTCTCGGTCTAAATGGCATGCGCAACTCAAGAGCCCAAAGGATAATATAATATTTCTCTGCTCCAAGACTCTATTCCAACAATCCCAAAATCCAGGCCCAACACACAAGGCCCAAAATGATACTTAGCCCAAAAGTCCACAGTGAGGTTACATGGGGCGTACATCTCTTGGTACGCTCAGCGTACTCATGCATGCATGAAATTGATCGGGGACACCAACCCAGTACACGAGGGCATACTAGATCTTACGCTTGGCGTACACTCAAGTTTGCTTTAGTCCATTCCTTTGGTCTTAACCTGTTAAGACCTTAACTCATTTCTTAGATCTAGACTCCTTAATATCTCTTACTCCATATAGTCAATGGCTTTAAGCATTTGTATGCCTGATTTGGTCACAAATGCTCAAAACACGCATTTTTATGGATCCTCTCCACTAGAAACACTTAAAAGGATAGATATTAAGCTCTGGAGTGCAACAACTCATAAAGCTTCATGCTTTGGGACCAAAAACCCTAAAATGGACCATATCATGCACAAAACAAAAGGAGCGGAAAGCTTTGAGCGTTATACCTTCAAATGATGCTCTAACCACAGAAAAGCAGAGATGCAAAGCCTGGACTCCAACTCTATTCTCTTTCATGCTCCTTCTTCACTCCAAAAGTCCCACAACAACACTTATAAGCTCATAATGGTCGCACACAAGCTCAAAAATGAGTATTAGGGTTTGAGAAGGTTTATTGAATGAGGATGGCGGCTAGGAATGAGGCCATATCATTATTTATTAAGGGACACTCCTCTCAGTTAGGGTTTTCCTTCTGTGCCTAGTATGCCCATCGTACTAGGTGGCTCTGCTTGAAAGTCACGCACATGGGTACGCTAAGCGTACGCATATGTACGCCCAACGTACTCCGCTGCCACCTTTTCCAAATAAAGGACTTATCCTGCAATAACTTCAAACTTCCCTTGCCTCCTCACTATAATTCTGTTTCCAATGAATCTTATATCCTCGGAAAGGCGTCAAGATGCTCTACGCTTCTAGCAACTCTCCGCAACCCCGAGACTTCCTCATGTCCGGGTTGCAGCCCACGAACCCTGATCTCGGACGATCTGAAAAAGGATGTTACAATTCTCCCCCACTTGAATTTGATTTCGCCCTCGAAATCGCTCCCAATAAAAATTTCCAATCCCAATAATGAACAGACCCTTCCGCCACGATGGTAATCGTTCTGTCTCATCCGAATTTGAAAACTCTAGTGGTTTGTCTCCCGACCAGTCCACCCTCGCAATATATCATCTAGATAACCACTCATCGAATAACAAACTCTAAGAATGCTCTATTAACTCTGATTATCTAATTGACCCCAGTCGTAACTCAAAAGGAACAACCATGTCATATCTCACCATGGAACCACCGCCTGAGAAACTACTAGAACTCTTCTGAAGGAATGATCCTCAAACTCCCATAATCATAAGCCCCAATTCCTCTCAAATGTTCCTTTCGACACTGAGCACCAGGTCAACTCCCAACCTGATGGTTGGACCTTCAAGACTACTCATTTCTCGTCCAACCATTCATTATATATAACTCCCTTTCACACTAGTTGTCTCAGTCCTTCACGTGACACTCGAGGTCTCGAAGTTCACCTTTCCACAAGCGAATACTAAAGTCCCTTCCTGGAGTCACCTCACTCCTGACCTCGGTCGTCTACTACTTACTAGTTTAGTGTGACTCGTGGTCCTTCCCAAACCAACGAACTAGCTTACTCCAGTCTAAAAAATCAGATGGAAAGATATCCCTCTTAGAATGAGATCCACCCGGAGTCTCAAACTGCTCTTCCTCCGCCCAGATAGAACCAAACTCACCCACCAAAGTTTGTCCCAACACAGAATTGGGACCCCTGGTCCCCATCTAGCACTCAACCCATGACCCATGTACCACCATTATGTGCAAACATTACACCTCGATCTGTCCGATTCACGACCACTCCTCTTTAACTCAAAGCACAATGGTTTTCGACCACTTCCAAGTTCCCAGTCTCGCCCTTGGTTCGGCCCCCAGGTCCTCACATACACTTCTGGTAATTCTACACATGCCTAAAGCCACTCTGCATCATATCCTAACTAATAAGGCTATGTAACACCGCAGTCCAGGCACTCTCTCATTACCTCGTAAGTGCTACGCCCCCTCCCCTGCAGTTACATGATACTCTCTATAACTCATGTAAGCTACGACTCCCCGCAGTCATATGATACTCTCCCTCTAACTCATGTATGCTACGGCTCCCTATAATCATACGATACTCTCCCTCTAACTCATGTATGCTACGACTCCCTGCAGTCATATGTTACTCTCCCTCTAACTCATTAATGCTACAACTCCCCGCAGTCATACGATACTCTCTCACTAACTCATGTATGCTAAGACTCCCCGCAGTCATACGATACTCTCCCTATAACTCATGTATGTTATGGCTCCCCGCAGTCATACGATACTCTCCCTCTAACTCATGTATGCTACGACTCCACACATCTATATGATACTCTCTCTGACTCATGTATGCTACGGCTCCCCGCAGTCATACGATACTCTCTGTCTGACTCACGTATGCTACGGCTCCCCACAGTCATACTCTCTCTCTCTCTCTCTCTCTCTCTCTCTGTAACTCGTGTATGCTATGGCTCCTCGTATTCGTACGATACTCTCTGCCTGACTCATGTATGCTACGGCTCCCCGTAGTCATACGATACTCACCCTCTAACTCGTGTATGCTATGGCTCCCCGCAGTCATATGATACTCTATCTCTCTCTCTCTGACTCATGTATGCTACGGCTCCCCGCGGTCATACTCTCTCTTTCTCTCTCTCTCTCTCTCTCTCTGACTCTTGTATGCTACGGCTCCCCGCGGTTATACGATACTCTCTCTCTAACTCATGTATGCTACAACTTCTCGCAGTCATACGATACTCTCCCTCTGGCTCTATCACGGTCTCCTCTGACAGACCTAAGTGATTACCCCACTCGGATGTCCTTACAATCTTATTACACCATGTTCTCATTCTCAAGTCGTCACTACACTGAGTCCAGTATCAGTTACTCCACGGTCCAACATAGGTAGGTACACTCACCCACCCATGTTAAATATCACTACCCCTGACGACAACCATCATGACAAACACTTTCTCTTACTGTAATTCACATACTTGGATAATCCCGCTTGATGACAATTAGCTGAAAGGTTCCCACTGGAACAATGGCCACTCGATTCTCCAATTTCCATCTCAGAAACTCAAGTCTCAAATAATCCCAAAAGTATAGGGTGTCATACTCATACCCTATCAGATCCTTATAATAACTTACCTCGACCACTGATCTGCCACTTGCACAACTCAAAATCCTCGAATTACTCCCATCTCACAAATTGAAATACGGAGGAATCACCAACGACTGAAAACACGTTGACAATATCCGAAGCTCCATACTCTACCAATCATCATCCATACAAAACTACGGATACCGACACTGAAATTGGTTGACAAATCAACTGCTGCCCCTCCTGGAGTATAGATCACATCTATACCAATACCCACAAAGCTTAGCAATTTCACCCTAAACTCAGCGACCTAACCGCCTCGAACTCAATATTTGAAAACCCAAAAGAAATCCCTGGCCACAATAAATTTTCTGACCAACGGCCACCTTCCATGGATTCACTCATCCTTTCATAAGCACATACACACACATCATCCGACCTTGTACCTCGCCAATAATCCAGATCTCATGTGTCTGCACTATAGATCTCCATAACCAGTTTTCTTAACCATACTTGAACGGATCACGAATCATCTCAATAAAATACCCAGTTCTCCCCAACTCAGGGTTCGAACCATCACCGACTTGCATGCCAACAATCTATTCTATGAATTGTTTCACCAAGTCCATCACACTTGTCTCTTGGAATGTACTACGTAATCAGATCAATGATATTCCCGATGGAAACCAAGCAACTCTAAATATTCCGTAACTCTCACAAAGTCTCAAAATCCTGTCAACGTGACTACCTCTAGTGACCTCGAAGCCTCAGAACGATCCACTGCCGGATATCCCCAATGCACCTCGTCTCTGATTCCTCGGCTAGCCTCCCATCGCAGAAATCATCCTGGAGGTGAGAGACCCCACTCTCACAGTCGATACTCAACAGAATCAACTAGAGCCACCGCCCCAGTACACTTCTCTTGGTCATTTGAAACTGCTGCTAAAAGCATGCATGGCTCGGCTAAGGCATCCCTTTGTCCTCATCTCAGTCCCCACTAATAGCTCTCTTGTGGTATAATCAATACCCCGCCGCAAACATACTGCCCAATTATTTTGGTGAAAAGGTTGCAACCCTATGCTACCCCATGGGATTTACCTCCAATTCAAAAACCAAAAGCTCAATATCTCGTTTGGCTTCTCCCAGAAAACAGGAACAACACAACTCTTGTCTCATAAAGTGATATCTCAACTATCAGCTGATTGCTTAACTTGGACCACTATTCTCCATAAATTCTCATCTCTACTCATCCCTGTGTCTAGTGAATCCAACTTGCATCTCACCATTGAAAATCTCTGCAACTAGCTCGATTTCCCTCTCGAGGTATGCTCTGTTTAAACTCACTCGACATGGCCCACTGGCCCCACATTGTATCACAACTGCTCTCAGACTAATCAAGCACAATGGGACAAAGGGTGAAACCAGAAGCTCTAACCACCACAGATCATGGTAATTTTTGCGAAGATACTTCTTGGCCTTGATGAAAGAAAAGATTTGAAGATTTACACTAGGTTTGTCACCATAGATAACAAGGGATTTATCATTTGTTAAGTTGAGGCGAATGGCCTTTTTAAAACATTGAATGTATGCATGATGAGGACTTAACCAGTCCATGCCGATAATGATGTCAAAGCTTTTTTATGGAGACTGACATAAGATCTATTTGGAAGGAATAGATGCTTAAAGTATGTGTACACCCTATGTATATATTGTTTGTGCTCTCAGTCTTGCCATTCGCCATATCTACAGTGAATGTGTCTTTTAAGGATTAAGGATTTTATTTTAGTAGCTGTTTAAAATCATGGCTCACAAAACTTTTCTCCGCTTCACTATCAAAAAGAATGCATGCATAAGAATTGTTGAGAAGATAAGTAACGCTCACCACGGTAGGATCTACCATCGCTTCTTCATGGCCAATTGCTAAAACTCTTCGTATACCTCCAACATTCTTCGTTTTTGGGCAGTTTCTCTTGAAATGCCCGATTTCCCCACATTCATAAAAAGTTTGACTAATTCTCGTGGCTGGGATTTCAGATATTGGTTGTGCTGGTGCTTTACAGAAGCGGTCAATATGCCCCTTCTTATTTCAGTTTTTGTAGTCCATTTCCTTGCAAACTCCCGTGTGATGAAAGTTGCATTTATCGCACTTATGGCAAAGTTTCAGCATATCGACTCGAGTTTTTTGGAGTAGTAGAAATTGTGGTAGATGTAGGAGTAGAAACAGTAGTTGGAGAAATAGCAGTGTGCACTGCCATAATTTGTTCCTTCTTAGATGGTTCCTATGATGACTGCCCCTTTTGTTTATTCCAAAATTTCTTTTTACCACCTTCCTCTTTGGGCTTTTCAGGAACAATTGGTATGGAATTTTGAATAACTCCATGATCTTTTAATGTTTGTGCCAAACGTTTGGCACTATCAAAGGTAAGGGGATTGGTAGCTAAAACATTACCATGAGTCCGGGGAGTTAATTCCCATATATATCTTTCTACCTTCTTTCTCTCCAGGGTGACCATCCCGGAACATCGTAGGGCCAGGTCATTGAAACTAGCAGTATAAGCAATGATATTGGAGCCTTTCATCTTTAGACCCCAGAGCTCCTGTTCTATTTTTTGCATTTCTCCCCCTCAGGCAGTATTTAGCTAGCATTAATTATTTCAAATCCTTCCAACCCATACTGTTAGTTATTGGAAGAGTTAGGGATTTGACTTGGCTATTCCACCAAGCGAAAGCTCTATATGTAAAAGTGCATGCTGCAAATTTCACTTTTCTAGCCTCGAGGCATGCGCAAATTTCGAATATTGATTCAATTTTCTCGAACCAACGAGTTAAAAACAACACCTCCTGTTCCATCAAAGGATCGAGGTTTAGCATTGGTGAAATCCTTGTATGAACATTCCTTTCAATGATCTTGATAATCCCCATGATTAAAATTATGGGCACCATTACCTACCTCACTATTGCCACTAGCATTGATCTGAGTTATTGTTGCTGCCACAGTAGCGGTTACTGCTGCTTGAAAGACATCAGCATCATATTGTGCGGGTGGCGGTGGTGGAGGATTTGGTGGATTATTGTTCTTTCTATTGGATTTTCTTAGAGGCATCTTTTATCTATAATGTTTTAAAAAAATGAGGATAAGTACAATATCATAAGTCAGGTGAAATTGTATAAGACATCTAAATTTTAATTGCATTAATTTCTTACTAATATAGTGTTCTATTAAATGATAAAGTTTACTAATATAAGTAAATAATCACTAACTTCATTTATAGTAACATTTATAATTCATTTTGAGCATAATGAGTTTGTTTTAAATTTGTAACCAAGATTAATGAAATAAGATGGTTATGAAAAGTTGTAATAACTCTTAATGGAGTAAAATACTTTATATTATACATGAAGTTGGGAGAATTCGACCTAGATATAGGTCTATATTGTTGGATTAGTGTCTAATTCCATAACTATTTTGGTATGTACTTGACCCAATGGTGCATGGTCCTTTTGGGTTGCCATCACCAAAGCAACTTGATAGGATGAATTATGGAGAGAAAGGATTGTATGATAGTTGAATATTGGTCTATTGGACTCCATATTAATGGGGTGGACGAATTCTATAGGGAAACCCATTAGAAATCGTCCTAGGCCTTTAAGGAAGGAGTCCATGGGTTGCTTAGGGCTTAAGCATCCAAATTAGGGTTTCCTTGTTAGATAACCCTAATAGCCTCTCTATTTAAAGGATCCTTATGGCTCAAAAACGTGGTGAACTTGTTGTCTAGGGTTTCCACACGTTTTGGGCAGCCTCCTTCTCTTCTCCTCTTCATCCTCTTGCTCTTGGTGTTTGTGAACCATTAGAGGAGTGACATTTATGACTCTAAGCTTTCTAAAGTCAATACTAGAAGGATTTGAGATTGTTATTGCAACACAACAATCAAGGTATGATCTAAACCCTAATTTATATGTTATATTGATCATCATATGCTAGATCTAGGGTTTATAGTCTTGGATGAATTGCATGTACAATAGAGAAACCTAGATCCAAGCATTAGGATTTGTATGAGCACATAGGATGTTCTTATGGCTAAAACCCATCACTGGTATCAGAGACTTGAATGGTTTCTATTGTATTGATGCCTTGTGTGTTTGTTCAAGCTGCAAAAACGTTTTTTGGCCCATCTGCCTGATGAACTCGGAGAGTACCACAGTGTACTCGGCGAGTAGGCCTCAACTCGGCGAGTCTAGTGTGGTACTCGGCGAGTTCGAGCGTCAGATGGAGCTATTTTCGGGATTTCTTGTTGTATTACTCATGGATACTTGCCTTATCTGTTTTAGGTCATTAAAATCCGATATTATACATATTTATGAGTATATCCTTGATTAAACAAAAGATAATTACCAATTAATTAGATAATAACTTCCTTATATGATTAAAGTATGATTATTTGTTTTAATTGGGTAACTTATTTTGCAAGAAATTGACATTAGGTCAGATATAGATAATGATAAAATTAATTGTTTAATTTATATTATTTTTTATTTGATCCTTGTGTTATGAAAAGTTTCAATTTTCCCCTTTAGGTTTTATAGTTTAAATTTGAACTCAAAAGTTTTGTCTTGAAATTTAAATAATTGAAACCCTAATGTTTTGAAAAGGTTTCAAAACATGCCCTCAAGTTTTGGAATTTAAATTTTGATGTATATTTAAATTCTAAACCCTAATGTTTTGAAATGTTTCAAAACTTGCCCTCAAGTTTTGGAATTTAAAAGTTGATTAAAGGTTTAATTTAGGAATGTTAAATTCTAAAACTCTAGTATTGTTTTGAAAAGTTCATATCCCACCCTTATGGTTTTATTAATTAATTAACGTGTATAATTAAAAGAGGTTTAATAAATCCATAAAAGTTTTGGTTTACAAATTAATTGAATTAAAAGTATAATTGTTAAATTTGACCACCTAGTATTTTAAATGTGTAAAATACACCCTATACTATATATATATATATATATATATATATATATATATATATATATATATATATATATATATATATGTATGTATGTATGAGTAAAAGTCAGTCTTACCGTTAGTAGGTCTCATTCACAAAGCTGGTCTATAAGGGGTGTTTAAGGAAATTGCTTATAAAATGGCGATTGAATGGGTATCCACTCTTACTCACCACACTCTTAACTAGTGGAGGGTCGTTAGCCGAACGGGTAGGATGGGACAGAACTTTCCATTATAAGTATAATGAGGTACAAAAGTAACTAAATGTTCTACAAATTCCCAATCTTAGTTACTTTAGGCAAAAGTGAATTGATGCAATTCCATGAAATTACACTTTGTACCCTTGCGAAGACGTTAGTGGAGCGTGTGTGGTTAACTGGCACACTAAATGGTTCTTAGCAAAGGTGGCAAAGGGTGACTCAATGTTTGTCATAGTTCGGTGGAGCGTGTGTGGTTTACCGACACATCGAATAGGTAACTGTAACATGTGAGGGCACCATGTAAGTTTGCATGGTTATTCACACCCGCTTTGTGATCCTCGGTATCCCAGTCACAAACTAGAGGGGCATATCGAGATTTAAACATGCCATTGAAAAGTTCAATAAATCTCAAAGGATCTAGGAGTTTTCAAAGTATTTAAAACTTAATCGGTTTACGTTTTTCATGGTGGAAAATTAGTGAATCGTCATTCACTTACCTTCAAATGTTCTGCAATTTAGGTTACAGCATCCCTCTCCCGAGTTGTGGAATATTGTGTTGGGTCCTAGCCTTAATATCTCATTTGGGTGATTTATTAAGGACTCAATCAATAAACTAACATGAATTTGTTTTTCTCCCGTTTTGTAGATGTCAAGGTACGACAACTATAGTCTTCCCAAATCCCGTGGAACAAGCTTTACACACGAAGATGATATTCCACGATTCGATCAAGGAACAAGAGATCATGCTTCACTTCCTCCTCCTCCTCCAATTATTCTCCTAACCCACAAGATCGAAGAATTGAAACGTTCAATGTCACTAAAGCCCTATTGGAAATGAAACATGAAGATGGTAAACTCGTGTGTGCCCACATTCTAGGAATGAAATCACACATCGATAGGTTGATAATGTTTGGTGCGTCATTCCCTGATAAGTTGGCTGTGAACTGGGTTCTGCAGTCACTACCTGAATCATATAATGAGTTCAAAAGAAAGTATTATATGATGGATCATGACGAAAACCTCATTGACCTAACTTACATGCTCATTGCTGCTGAATCATAAATGATTTGGCAAAGCAATGGAGCATATTTGTTGGGAAAGTCAACCAACCATGCTTCTGAGGACGTTCTAGGAGAACCGACATGCGTTTGCTGCCAAGAGAAAGGGCGTTCGATACAAGTCTGCCCTAAGAGCATGAAGAGTCCAGAAGATGGGAGAGTCAAAGAGTATGGTTGTGCTTCAAGTAAAATCCACTATCTAACTCCATTAAGTTCCTATTCGTTGATTCTTAATACATGATGTGATAAGCTTGCATTTGAATGTTTTGCAGGATCAGTGAAAAGAGAGGAAGCTTTATGGAAAAGCATGATAAATCTAATCACGAAGAAATGGATCTCGATCGCATGGATTTGAAGATTAGATTTTGAGCTTAGAAAGTTATGATAGAGTTGTTAGGAATTTTTCTACATAGTTTTCAGTTGATTTTGCATTGTAAGGACAAATGTTTTCCGCTGATTTTATGAATAAAATAAATTTTGGTTTGACTCATTTATTTATTTATTTATTTCCTTGCAATAAAATCGTTATGAAAAATTGATGTTTGCATATTTCTACAACGAATGGATGTGATTCTTAATTATGATAATTATGGAAATGTCAAGAATTTAACAAATAGGGAGAGTTTCTCGTCGCCCAAGTTTCAATTGGACAGAAACTTGGAATCATGCAACTTGGTTGCACGATGAATGAGAAATTTCATATTTGGAAATTAGACTAATTCGTTGACAAAGTGTCAAGTGAAGGACTAGGAGATCGAGTACACAAAGTTGTGTGTTGATCAAGTCCACCGCAAGAGTAACAAAGATATTCGTCATGATTTACTAAAGGTTTAGTAAATATGATTATACTTATAAGATTAAGTGTAATTCTGAATTGATTGAAAGAGTTTAAATCAATAGCAGAACGAATAAGAAGAATCAAGTAGGCAGAAAGATAAAAGTTTCTCTATTCTAAGAAGAAGGGAGAGTATCTTTTATGCTTTATGATATGTCTTAATGGTTACGAACCATATCTCAATTGATCCTCTAAGAAAATCATAGTACAATTGTATGTCTGAGAAGAGGAATTAAGAATTGAAGAAATGGTTAAATCAAGAAGTCAATCATACTTCGTTCCAAAACAAGTCTTAGAGTTAAGATTGTGACATTGAGTGACAAGTCTTCAGAAGGTTTATAACATTCATCAAATGTGGAAAGTTGTGATATCTTGGATAAGACAAAGACCAACTAGGACCAATTTTATGACGTGTCTTGTCTTGATAAAAGCTACACTAACTCTTGAATATTTGTTGTCAAGAAATGTTTATTGACAAGAGAATCTTATATGTCAAGGAGTCAGTGGGAGTCTTAATGGTCTTGAAAGGTTTCAAGAACAAATCAAAATAAACCTTATCGAACATCACTGGCACACGACTTGAGGTTTACAACCTATCGTGTTGACACTATCTTGTTTCTGTGTCGTTCCAATCGAGTTAATTATGCATGTGAGTTCTATGAGTTCTCATTTGAACGCATAAAAGGCAAGCACTTTGATCAATGGAAAGTACATTGATAGGAAATGGTGAGCTGCTTAACTACCTGGAAGACATGGTGGGCACTGGTGTTACCATAAGGTATGAAATCAAGATTGAGAAGGTTCGGTCCATATGAGTTTGAATTTGTCGTAAACTTTGGTTTCGACAAATTCACATGGATAGGAACACATACACCATTAAAATCTAAGTGTCATAAGATTCCCTCCTTCATGAAAATGACTGTGAGGAAATGATTTCACTAAGAGAGATTTTAAGAAGATAGTAATTGTGAAAATTGGATTCTCGAATTCGATTATGGTTACGATATCCCTTTCCATGATTTGAATTGTGAGATTTGGCAATTAGTCTGAATTGTTTAGACACACATATGAGCTATCTAAGGAAAAGGTGTATAAGCTTAGATAAAGGATTATCAAAGCATTAGCTATTAGAAACATGAACTTAAGAAATTCAATAGGTATTGCTTTTCTAGAAGTTAAGCTATTTTCTAAATACATGTCAAAGCTAGTGGGAGCATAAGTGTTATGCTTATATTATAATAATCATCATTATAGTGGGAGCATAAATGTTGTGCTTGTATGATTATGGAATGTATTGCAAGTTAGCAATATTAATTATAGAAAACAAGAGTTATACATTGCAAAGTCACAAGGGTTGAAAAGTTGTTTTGCTATAATTAAGGGAGAGAATATTATGCTTCGTTTCAAATCTAAAGGCTTAGGTTGTGGAATGTTAATAAATTTAGTCAAGGATACCTAGTGCGTTCTCAAATTTTGATTATGATTATGGCATCCCTCTTCATAGTTCGAATTGTGAGAACGTGACACATAAAATATTATGGGAAAAGATTGATAAAGTATTGTATCTTTATGTAAGACAGTATGCATCGTGTCCCATACACTTTGGGTAAAGGATCGATTGCAAGTGCTATAATATTTGACCATTCTAATATTTTCCAAATGTCTAGCGCATTTAGAGGGAAAAAGGACAAGAATCGGTTTTGACTAAGATAATTAAACAACTATCAAAGGACGATCAAAAGCTCGCTGAGGATTGGTCGCTTGTGAGTAGTTGGAAGTATAGTATTGGATGGACCATATCGACATTATTATGAATAGAAAAGATTCTATTAAGAATGAGTTGTCATATGGAAAATATGGAAATGTTTCCATATTGGGAGTTGGATATTGAGAGTCTATGTCTAGATTATAAATTTTATGCAAAAGGATGTTCAAAGGAATGTACTTTGAGTGAGAAACATCACGTCTATGGAATTGTATTTTAACAATCTCCGATAGAGGACTTTATAATTCCATTGGCAATAGTCACTGTGACTTTTGTGCTATGGCATTACGAAAGGATCATTGCATAAAATGTTAGAATCTAGCATATTCCATAAGTGGCAAGAATTTGATATTCTTTCATTTCTGAAAAGGATTAGGAGTTATGAAATGAGTATGATTGGAAATGTGTTCATTTGATCTATTTCACAAAGTAAGAACCATAGGTTAGCATTCTGTGCATGTTGAGAGCATGGGACAAGTGTAGATATAATTCAAGTAAGAAGTTGATTACCCGAAACAACAAATAATGAGTAATCGATATGGTGATAAATAAAAGGTGTTTTATTTATACTCAAGGGTTTGGGACCATATAGGACTAGTATTATCATTGTGTTTCACTTTGCATGTTATGACTTCCTGAATAATTTAATTGGTTCAGAACGGTCAAATTATTCGAATGGACCACAGTCGTTCATGTTGGGTTTTGAGCAAACTAACACTTCCTAAGTGTGCATGCAACCCTAATAAACCTTGGATCTATGCTTGTCTAGATACATGCAAAATAATAATTTTCCAAGGTTTATAACCTATCTAACATGGCATGGGGAACATTTCAACATAAAAAGTTAGAAGAGATTACATACCTTTTTGATGAGTTTGGTTCTTGAGGATTTTGAGGGCCAAGCACCAATAGTGTGAATGCCTCAAATGGAATCACAAAACACCACAAACTCTTGGAAAACTTTGAGAGAGAATACACACTTTGTATTTTCGGCCACACACAAGCACACACACACTAGTTCACTAGTTGGCATTTCATGCTCCATAAGCATGCTTATATAGTGTACATGGTTAGGGTGAAACCCTAATAACCCATGACTTTTCCTTTCCAAGGATCCATGGGTTAAAAGCCTCATGGATCATCCATGGACTTCCATCAAAGCCTAGCCCATTAACAACTGAGTGTTAGCCCACACCATATAAAACCAATAGCCCATAATCTAATTAGTCTTCCTTTGAATCTCTAAATTAATTCATAATTAATTTAAGACTAATACTAATTAAATAACATAACTTCATATTAATATATTATAACTTATAATATATTAATAAACATATGTGTATAACTCTCATAAAATTGATGCCTTGTGTGTTTGTTCAAGCTGCAAAAACGTTTTTTGGCCCATCTGCCTGATGAACTCGGAGAGTACCACAGTGTACTCGGCGAGTAGGCCTCAACTCGGCGAGTCTAGTGTGGTACTCGGCGAGTTCGAGCGTCAGATGGAGCTATTTTCGGGATTTCTTGTTGTATTACTCATGGATACTTGCCTTATCTGTTTTAGGTCATTAAAATCCGATATTATACATATTTATGAGTATATCCTTGATTAAACAAAAGATAATTACCAATTAATTAGATAATAACTTCCTTATATGATTAAAGTATGATTATTTGTTTTAATTGGGTAACTTATTTTGCAAGAAATTGACATTAGGTCAGATATAGATAATGATAAAATTAATTGTTTAATTTATATTATTTTTTATTTGATCCTTGTGTTATGAAAAGTTTCAATTTTCCCCTTTAGGTTTTATAGTTTAAATTTGAACTCAAAAGTTTTGTCTTGAAATTTAAATAATTGAAACCCTAATGTTTTGAAAAGGTTTCAAAACATGCCCTCAAGTTTTGGAATTTAAATTTTGATGTATATTTAAATTCTAAACCCTAATGTTTTGAAATGTTTCAAAACTTGCCCTCAAGTTTTGGAATTTAAAAGTTGATTAAAGGTTTAATTTAGGAATGTTAAATTCTAAAACTCTAGTATTGTTTTGAAAAGTTCATATCCCACCCTTATGGTTTTATTAATTAATTAACGTGTATAATTAAAAGAGGTTTAATAAATCCATAAAAGTTTTGGTTTACAAATTAATTGAATTAAAAGTATAATTGTTAAATTTGACCACCTAGTATTTTAAATGTGTAAAATACACCCTATACTATATATATATATATATATATATATATATATATATATATATATATATATATATATATATATGTATGTATGTATGAGTAAAAGTCAGTCTTACCGTTAGTAGGTCTCATTCACAAAGCTGGTCTATAAGGGGTGTTTAAGGAAATTGCTTATAAAATGGCGATTGAATGGGTATCCACTCTTACTCACCACACTCTTAACTAGTGGAGGGTCGTTAGCCGAACGGGTAGGATGGGACAGAACTTTCCATTATAAGTATAATGAGGTACAAAAGTAACTAAATGTTCTACAAATTCCCAATCTTAGTTACTTTAGGCAAAAGTGAATTGATGCAATTCCATGAAATTACACTTTGTACCCTTGCGAAGACGTTAGTGGAGCGTGTGTGGTTAACTGGCACACTAAATGGTTCTTAGCAAAGGTGGCAAAGGGTGACTCAATGTTTGTCATAGTTCGGTGGAGCGTGTGTGGTTTACCGACACATCGAATAGGTAACTGTAACATGTGAGGGCACCATGTAAGTTTGCATGGTTATTCACACCCGCTTTGTGATCCTCGGTATCCCAGTCACAAACTAGAGGGGCATATCGAGATTTAAACATGCCATTGAAAAGTTCAATAAATCTCAAAGGATCTAGGAGTTTTCAAAGTATTTAAAACTTAATCGGTTTACGTTTTTCATGGTGGAAAATTAGTGAATCGTCATTCACTTACCTTCAAATGTTCTGCAATTTAGGTTACAGCATCCCTCTCCCGAGTTGTGGAATATTGTGTTGGGTCCTAGCCTTAATATCTCATTTGGGTGATTTATTAAGGACTCAATCAATAAACTAACATGAATTTGTTTTTCTCCCGTTTTGTAGATGTCAAGGTACGACAACTATAGTCTTCCCAAATCCCGTGGAACAAGCTTTACACACGAAGATGATATTCCACGATTCGATCAAGGAACAAGAGATCATGCTTCACTTCCTCCTCCTCCTCCAATTATTCTCCTAACCCACAAGATCGAAGAATTGAAACGTTCAATGTCACTAAAGCCCTATTGGAAATGAAACATGAAGATGGTAAACTCGTGTGTGCCCACATTCTAGGAATGAAATCACACATCGATAGGTTGATAATGTTTGGTGCGTCATTCCCTGATAAGTTGGCTGTGAACTGGGTTCTGCAGTCACTACCTGAATCATATAATGAGTTCAAAAGAAAGTATTATATGATGGATCATGACGAAAACCTCATTGACCTAACTTACATGCTCATTGCTGCTGAATCATAAATGATTTGGCAAAGCAATGGAGCATATTTGTTGGGAAAGTCAACCAACCATGCTTCTGAGGACGTTCTAGGAGAACCGACATGCGTTTGCTGCCAAGAGAAAGGGCGTTCGATACAAGTCTGCCCTAAGAGCATGAAGAGTCCAGAAGATGGGAGAGTCAAAGAGTATGGTTGTGCTTCAAGTAAAATCCACTATCTAACTCCATTAAGTTCCTATTCGTTGATTCTTAATACATGATGTGATAAGCTTGCATTTGAATGTTTTGCAGGATCAGTGAAAAGAGAGGAAGCTTTATGGAAAAGCATGATAAATCTAATCACGAAGAAATGGATCTCGATCGCATGGATTTGAAGATTAGATTTTGAGCTTAGAAAGTTATGATAGAGTTGTTAGGAATTTTTCTACATAGTTTTCAGTTGATTTTGCATTGTAAGGACAAATGTTTTCCGCTGATTTTATGAATAAAATAAATTTTGGTTTGACTCATTTATTTATTTATTTATTTCCTTGCAATAAAATCGTTATGAAAAATTGATGTTTGCATATTTCTACAACGAATGGATGTGATTCTTAATTATGATAATTATGGAAATGTCAAGAATTTAACAAATAGGGAGAGTTTCTCGTCGCCCAAGTTTCAATTGGACAGAAACTTGGAATCATGCAACTTGGTTGCACGATGAATGAGAAATTTCATATTTGGAAATTAGACTAATTCGTTGACAAAGTGTCAAGTGAAGGACTAGGAGATCGAGTACACAAAGTTGTGTGTTGATCAAGTCCACCGCAAGAGTAACAAAGATATTCGTCATGATTTACTAAAGGTTTAGTAAATATGATTATACTTATAAGATTAAGTGTAATTCTGAATTGATTGAAAGAGTTTAAATCAATAGCAGAACGAATAAGAAGAATCAAGTAGGCAGAAAGATAAAAGTTTCTCTATTCTAAGAAGAAGGGAGAGTATCTTTTATGCTTTATGATATGTCTTAATGGTTACGAACCATATCTCAATTGATCCTCTAAGAAAATCATAGTACAATTGTATGTCTGAGAAGAGGAATTAAGAATTGAAGAAATGGTTAAATCAAGAAGTCAATCATACTTCGTTCCAAAACAAGTCTTAGAGTTAAGATTGTGACATTGAGTGACAAGTCTTCAGAAGGTTTATAACATTCATCAAATGTGGAAAGTTGTGATATCTTGGATAAGACAAAGACCAACTAGGACCAATTTTATGACGTGTCTTGTCTTGATAAAAGCTACACTAACTCTTGAATATTTGTTGTCAAGAAATGTTTATTGACAAGAGAATCTTATATGTCAAGGAGTCAGTGGGAGTCTTAATGGTCTTGAAAGGTTTCAAGAACAAATCAAAATAAACCTTATCGAACATCACTGGCACACGACTTGAGGTTTACAACCTATCGTGTTGACACTATCTTGTTTCTGTGTCGTTCCAATCGAGTTAATTATGCATGTGAGTTCTATGAGTTCTCATTTGAACGCATAAAAGGCAAGCACTTTGATCAATGGAAAGTACATTGATAGGAAATGGTGAGCTGCTTAACTACCTGGAAGACATGGTGGGCACTGGTGTTACCATAAGGTATGAAATCAAGATTGAGAAGGTTCGGTCCATATGAGTTTGAATTTGTCGTAAACTTTGGTTTCGACAAATTCACATGGATAGGAACACATACACCATTAAAATCTAAGTGTCATAAGATTCCCTCCTTCATGAAAATGACTGTGAGGAAATGATTTCACTAAGAGAGATTTTAAGAAGATAGTAATTGTGAAAATTGGATTCTCGAATTCGATTATGGTTACGATATCCCTTTCCATGATTTGAATTGTGAGATTTGGCAATTAGTCTGAATTGTTTAGACACACATATGAGCTATCTAAGGAAAAGGTGTATAAGCTTAGATAAAGGATTATCAAAGCATTAGCTATTAGAAACATGAACTTAAGAAATTCAATAGGTATTGCTTTTCTAGAAGTTAAGCTATTTTCTGAATACATGTCAAAGCTAGTGGGAGCATAAGTGTTATGATTATATTATAATAATCATCATTATAGTGGGAGCATAAATGTTGTGCTTGTATGATTATGGAATGTATTGCAAGTTAGCAATATTAATTATAGAAAACAAGAGTTATACATTGCAAAGTCACAAGGGTTGAAAAGTTGTTTTGCTATAATTAAGGGAGAGAATATTATGCTTCGTTTCAAATCTAAAGGCTTAGGTTGTGGAATGTTAATAAATTTAGTCAAGGATACCTAGTGCGTTCTCAAATTTTGATTATGATTATGGCATCCCTCTTCATAGTTCGAATTGTGAGAACGTGACACATAAAATATTATGGGAAAAGATTGATAAAGTATTGTATCTTTATGTAAGACAGTATGCATCGTGTCCCATACACTTTGGGTAAAGGATCGATTGCAAGTGCTATAATATTTGACCATTCTAATATTTTCCAAATGTCTAGCGCATTTAGAGGGAAAAAGGACAAGAATCGGTTTTGACTAAGATAATTAAACAACTATCAAAGGACGATCAAAAGCTCGCTGAGGATTGGTCGCTTGTGAGTAGTTGGAAGTATAGTATTGGATGGACCATATCGACATTATTATGAATAGAAAAGATTCTATTAAGAATGAGTTGTCATATGGAAAATATGGAAATGTTTCCATATTGGGAGTTGGATATTGAGAGTCTATGTCTAGATTATAAATTTTATGCAAAAGGATGTTCAAAGGAATGTACTTTGAGTGAGAAACATCACGTCTATGGAATTGTATTTTAACAATCTCCGATAGAGGACTTTATAATTCCATTGGCAATAGTCACTGTGACTTTTGTGCTATGGCATTACGAAAGGATCATTGCATAAAATGTTAGAATCTAGCATATTCCATAAGTGGCAAGAATTTGATATTCTTTCATTTCTGAAAAGGATTAGGAGTTATGAAATGAGTATGATTGGAAATGTGTTCATTTGATCTATTTCACAAAGTAAGAACCATAGGTTAGCATTCTGTGCATGTTGAGAGCATGGGACAAGTGTAGATATAATTCAAGTAAGAAGTTGATTACCCGAAACAACAAATAATGAGTAATCGATATGGTGATAAATAAAAGGTGTTTTATTTATACTCAAGGGTTTGGGACCATATAGGACTAGTATTATCCTTGTGTTTCACTTTGCATGTTATGACTTCCTGAATAATTTAATTGGTTCAGAACGGTCAAATTATTCGAATGGACCACAGTCGTTCATGTTGGGTTTTGAGCAAACTAACACTTCCTAAGTGTGCATGCAACCCTAATAAACCTTGGATCTATGCTTGTCTAGATACATGCAAAATAATAATTTTCCAAGGTTTATAACCTATCTAACATGGCATGGGGAACATTTCAACATAAAAAGTTAGAAGAGATTACATACCTTTTTGATGAGTTTGGTTCTTGAGGATTTTGAGGGCCAAGCACCAATAGTGTGAATGCCTCAAATGGAATCACAAAACACCACAAACTCTTGGAAAACTTTGAGAGAGAATACACACTTTGTATTTTCGGCCACACACAAGCACACACACACTAGTTCACTAGTTGGCATTTCATGCTCCATAAGCATGCTTATATAGTGTACATTGTTAGGGTGAAACCCTAATAACCCATGACTTTTCCTTTCCAAGGATCCATGGGTTAAAAGCCTCATGGATCATCCATGGACTTCCATCAAAGCCTAGCCCATTAACAACTGAGTGTTAGCCCACACCATATAAAACCAATAGCCCATAATCTAATTAGTCTTCCTTTGAATCTCTAAATTAATTCATAATTAATTTAAGACTAATACTAATTAAATAACATAACTTCATATTAATATATTATAACTTATAATATATTAATAAACATATGTGTATAACTCTCATAAAATTATCCATAAATAGTTTGGATGAGATGCAACCCAAATGGACCATGCCGATCAGGTCAAGTATATACCAAATAAGTTATGGACTTAGACACCTTATCCAACAGACTCCCACTTGGATAAGTCTAATAACTGTATTTGCCTATATAAATTCAGGAACCAACCAACAATCGTAGCTCTCGAAAACTCCGTTGAACTATGAAGTGCCATTTTAAGACAAGTGATCATATAATCCTCTGTTCTCATGATATCAGCCGGACAAACACATGGCACTATGTCTTGCTTATTGTCTGGCAATTGTTTCTCGATTTTCGATTTGTTTGACAAAGAACTTTGCTGAACACATCAGTTTATTTCTGACCGGGCCCGGTACATGGGTCAACACAAAATCATAGAAGGGCCCAGATATCGCTTCTATTTCTAGAAGGAACAGATAAACTTCGACTCATATGCTTGTTCTACTACTTGTTGAATTGTACACAAAGGCACATTTTATAACATCAAGTTATTGATGCGTTTTCGTGCAATCAATGCACAACCAACTCATAGGTAACAACTCATATCTCTAGGTTTGAAGACTTATATGATATTATCGTCTCACGATCACTCGAGATAAATTCCATGAAGTGATACAAGTGAGTGTGGGTTTATACCAATACTCACAACTTATGAATACTCATGAACGTTGCAGCAACCATTGCCATGCCTAAACACCTTTATCCATCTACAAACCCAATTCATGACAATCTTGATTCATACCTACTTCCGATGTATGAACGATTGTGGAGGTTTGAATAAATTAATTATTCTGGAAGTCAAAACTGTTGGGTTTTGAGCAATCTAACACTTCCTAAGTGTGCATGCAACCCTAATAAACCTTGGATCTATGTTTGTCTAAATACATGCAAAATAATAATTTTCCAAGGTTTATAACCTATCTAACATGGCATGGGGAACATTTCAACATAAAAGAGTTAGAAGAGATTACATACCTTTGTTGTGTTGGGTTCTTAGGAGTTTGAGGGCCAAGCACCAATAGTGTGAATGCCTCAAATGGAATCACAAACACCACAAACTCTTGGAAAACTTTGAGAGAGTATACACACTCTTGTATTTTCGGCCACACACATGCACACACACACTAGAACACTAGCTTTCTCTTAGGCTATCTTAGGCTCTCTTTCATGCTCCATAAGCATGCTTATATAGTATGCATGGTTAGGGTGAAACCCTAATAACCCATGTCTTTTCCTATTCCAAGGATCCATGGGTTAAAAGCTCCATGGATCATCCATGGACTTCCACATAAGCCTAGCCCATTAACAAATGAGTATTAGCCCACACTATATAAAACAAATAGCCCATAATTTAATTAGTATTCCTTTTAATCTCTAAATTAATCCATAATTAATTTAAGACTAAAACTAATTAAATAACATAACTTCATATTAATATATTATAACTCATAATATATTAATAAACATATGTGTATAACTCTCATAAAATTATCCATAATAGTTTGGATGAGATGCAACCCAAATGGACCATGCCGGTCGGGTCAAGTATATACCAAATAAGTTATGGACTTAGACACCTTATCCAACAGACTCCCACTTGGATAAGTCTAATAACTATATTTGCCTATAACTTCAGGAACCAACCAACAATCGTAGCTCTCGAAAACTCCCTCGAACAATGAAGACTCTGTCGAACTATGAAGCGCCATTTTAGATAAGTGATCACATAATCCTCTGTTCTCATGATATCAGCCGGACAAACACATGGAACTATGTCTTGCTTATTGTCTAGCAGTTGTTTCTCGATTATCCGATTTGTTTGACGAAGAACTTCACTGAACACATCGGTTTAGTTCTGACCAGGCCTGGTATATGGGTCAACACAAAATCATCAAGGGGCCCGGATATCGCTTCTATTTCTAGAAGGAACAGATAAACTTCGACTGATATGCTTGTTCCACTACTTATTGAATTGTACACAAAGGCACGTTTTATAACATCAAGTTACTGATGCGTTTACGTGCAATCAATGCACAACCAACTCATAGGTAACAACTCATATCTCTAGGTTTAAAGATTTATATGATGTTATCGTCTCACGATCACTCGAGATAAATTCCATGAAGTGATACAAGTGAGCGTGGGTTTATACCAATACTCATAACTTATGAGTACTCATGAATGTTGCAGCAACCATTGCCATGCCTAAACACCTTTAAGGCATCTACAAACCCAATTCATGACAATCTTGATTCATACCTACTTCCGACGTATGATCGATTGTGGAGGTTTGAACAAATTAATTATTCTGGAAGTCAAAACATGCAAAACTGAAACAATAGTAAATAATTGACAATGATAGTAACACTTTACTCATAAATAAATCACAAATTTTATTCATCATCAAACGTCGATTACATTTTACAAGTTTCAGGAAAACTATCTAATCTGTAAAACTAATATCGTCCCTCAGCCCGATGCGTCTCGCATGCTGAAAATGCTTAACCCTCGTCAGTCCCTTCGTAAGGGGATCTGCAGGATTCTCATCTGACGATATCCTCCTTGTCACAAGGAGTCCTTCTTCAATCTTGTGCCTTATGAAGTGATATTTTCTGTCAATGTGTCGGGATCTGCCATGATCTCTTGGTTCCTTGGCTAAGATAACCGCAGCATTGTTGTCACAGAAAATTTCTATAGGTTCCTTAATAGCTGGTACAACTCCAAGGTCTCCGATGAAGTTCTTTAGCCATATCGCCTCCTTCGCTGCTTCACTCGCTGCTATATACTCTGATTCACAAGTCGAATCAGCCACCGTCTCCTGCTTGGAACTCTTCCAAGAAATTGCCCCTCCATTTAAGGTAAAGATCCAGCCCGACTGAGAGCGGAAATTATCCCTGTCAGTCTGAAAACCAGCATCACTATACCCTAATATTCTCAAGTCATCACTGCCACCAAGGGTAAGGACCCAATCCTTAGTCCTCCGCAGGTACTTGAGAATGTTCTTTACCGCGGTCAAATGAGCCTTGCCAAGGTTCCCCTGATACCTGCTGACCATGCTCAAAGCAAATGCCACATCAGGACGGGTACAAGTCATAGCATACATGATCGAGCCAACTGCGGAAGCATATGGTAATTGGCTCATCTCAGCTATCTCAGCCTCTGTACTCGGACTCTGAGTCTTACTCAGTTTGGTATTGCTTTGGATCGGTAAATCTCCTTTCTTGGAATTCTCCATGTTGAACCTTTTCAACACCTTATCCAAGTAGATACTCTGACTAAGTCCAATTAGTCATCTACTCCTTTCTCTTAATATCCTTATCCCTAGGATATAGGTAGCCTCCCCTAGGTCCTTCATAGCAAAGCACTTCCCAAGCCAGGACTTAACCTCCTGCAAGGTTGGGATGTCATTTCCTATGAGTAGTATGTCATCCACATACAGTACCAAGAAGCTAACTATACTCCCACTAGCTCTGACATACACGCAAGACTCATCTTCGCTTCTCAAGAAGCCAAACTCTTTTACCTTCTCATCAAAACAAAGATTCCAGCTACGAGATGCTCGTTTTAATCCATAAATGGATTTCTTAAGCTTGCATACTCTATTAGGGTACTCTGCATTGACAAAACCCTCTGGCTGATTCATGTACACATCCTCAGCCAACTTTCCATTAAGGAAAGCGGTTTTGACATCCATTTTCCATATTTCATAATCATGAAATGCTGCAATGGCTAACATAACCCTAATAGACTTAATCTTGGCCACCGGCGAGAAGGTTTCATCATAATCAATACCTTGAGTTTGAGTAAAACCCTTCGCAACCAGTCGAGCCTTATAAGTATGCACTTTTCCTTCCATGTCGGTCTTCTTTTTGAAGATCCATTTGCACCCGACTGTTTTACGGCCTGGTACATTGTCAACCAAGTTCCAAACTTGATTGTCATACATGGACTGTATCTCGCTGTCCATAGCCTCCTTCCATTTAGCAGACTCCGGGCCTGCCATGGCTTCCTTAACACTGCTAGGTTCATCCAAATTTACTAGTGTACTATCACTAATAAACGTATCACCTTCCGTAGTAATATGAAAACCATAATAAAACGAAGGTGTGTTCCTAACCCGTGTGGAACGTCTCGGAGGTACAGACTCGTCAGCTGGATCAACAGGAGTTTCTACCTCAGGTTGATTGCTAGTGTCTGAGGTTCCTTCACCAATTGATTCTTGAATTTCTTCAAGATCAATCTGCCTCCCACTGTCTCCTTGGCTTATAAATTCTTTCTCGCGAAAGATCCCTCTTCGCGCTACAAAGACCACATTCTCACTGGGTCTGTAGAAAAGGTAACCGAAGGATTTCTGTGGGTAGCCGATGAAAATACACCTTTCACTTCGGGGTTCAAGCTTATCATGAGTTTCACGCCTCACGAAGGCTTCGCAACCCCAAATTTTGATGTGGTCCAAATTGGGAACCTTCCCAGTCCACATTTCATGAGGTGTTTTGGTAACCTTCTTTGTAGGGACTAGATTAAGGATATGGGCGGCAGTCTCTAAGGCATACCCCCAAAAAGAGATTGGTAACGAAACTCGACTCATCATAGAGCGAACCATGTCCAACAAGGTACGATTACGCCTCTCAACTATACCATTCAGCTGTGGTGTCCTGGGAGGAGTCAATTGTGAGACAATCCCACACTCCTTAAGATAGTCAAGGAACTCGGTACTAAGATACTCACCACCTCGATCGGATCTAAGCATCTTAATGTTCCTGCCCAATTGATTTTCTACTTCCTGTTTGAATTCCTTAAACCTTTCAAAGGTTTCGGACTTGTGTTTGATCAAGTAGACATACCCATATCTACTATAATCATCAATAAAAGTCACATAATACCGATTAGCGTCCCTTGTGGCGGTTTTGAATGGCCCACATACATCAGTATGTATTAGGTCCAACAAACCTTCACCCCTCTCACAAGTTCCAGTGAAGGGTGATTTTGTCATTTTTCCAAGTAGACAAGATTCACAACTATCATCTGATTTGAGGTCAAATGATTCCAAGACTCCACTCTTTTGGAGTTGGTCTATGCGTTTCTTGTTTACATGTCCAAGACGACAATGCCACAATGATGCTTTATCTAGGCTAGTAGAAGAATCAATATACAACACATTATTTCCTAAGTTGTCTACAATCGACACAGTTTCATACACGCCATCACAAGGTAATGCTTTAAAATAAAACACATTATTAAAGAAAGCATTAATACCACCACATTCATTATCAAACGAAAAGGTAAAACCTTGTTTGTACAAAGCATGAAAAGAAATAATATTCCTCGCCATTTCAGACGAGTATACACATTTATTCAAATCTAATTTTAACCCATTATTAAGCAACAAAGTATAAACTCCAATCTTGGAAACAGGTGAAGCCTTCCTATTCCCCATGATTAAGTTTATCTTCCCGTGCTCCACATCCTCACTTCTTCTTAGGCCCTGCAAATCAGAACATATGTGAATACCACATCCTGTATCAAGCACCCAAGAGTTAGAATATGTTGAGTAATTAGAAAATATAGTGTAAATACCTGCATAGGTGGGTTTCACTTTCCCATCCTTTAGATCCTGCAAGTACTTAGGGCAGTTTCGCTTCCAGTGTGCCTTTTCATGGCAATAAAAGCATTCAGCATCCTTTGGAATGGCAGAAGGAGTGACAGAACCGTTCTTAGTCTTGGATGAGGAGCCTTCAAGAGACTTTCCCTTGGTACCCTTCGAAGGGTGCTTCCTCTTTTTCCCTTTGCCTTGCCCAATAGCTAAAACAGGGGTAGAAGTTGGAGTAGGAGTAGTAGAGGTAACAACCGCTTTACCCTTAAGACCGGTTTCAGCGGTCTTCAAGAGTCCTTGAAGCTTGCTGAGGGTAACTTCCTCCTTGTTCATATGATATGTCATTCGAAAATGATCATAACAAGAAGGCAAGGAGTGCAAAATGATGTCAATTGCTAACTCCTCGGGGATGTTAACATTCAGCTTCAGCAAACGGTCCACATACCTTTGCATCTTTTGCATGTGGCCCGTGACGGATTCACCGTCCTTCATGCGGGTAGTTATTATGGAGGAGATTATTTCATACCGCTCCTGACGAGCACTCTGATGGTACCTTTCCATCAAGTCTTGGTGCATCTCAAAAGGGTAGAAATCTTCATATGACTTTTGGAGCTCGGCTGTCATCGTGGCCATCATGATACATGCCACCTTAGTAGCATCTCTCTCATGAGTCCTGAATTCAGCGATCTCCTCAGGAGTAGCAGTAGACTCATCAAGTTCTTTTAACTCCTTATCGAGGACATATTCCTTGTCCTCGTAACGAGTAACCATCCTGATGTTCCTAATCCAATCCATGAAGTTGGAACCATCAAAGATGACCCTCCCACAAAGATTCATGAGAGAGAAAGAACCAGTTGGGTTAGAGCCTGAAGCATTAGTGTTGGAAGACATCTGAAAGAAGAAAGTAAGTTTAGATTAGATATTTAGGATCCTTAATAAGACACCCAAATGTAATATTAAGGCTAGGATCCAATCACAATATATTACACTTAGAAGAGGGATGTCGTAATCTAAGTAATAATATATTTGAAAGGTAGGCGAATGACGATTCACCAATTTCCACCATGAAAACGAAATGATTAATTAGGTTTAATTGGATTTGAAATTCCTAGATTCTTTTGAGATTCATTGAACTTTTCAATGGCATGTTTCAATCTCGATTGTGCCCTTCAAGTTTTGTGACTGGGATGCCGAGGATCACAAAACAAGGTGTGAATAACCATGCTAACTCACTTGGTACTCCTAATATTATCACCTAATCAATGTGCCGGTTAACCACACACGCTCCATTGATCTATGACAACATTAAGTTACCCTTCGTGATCCTTACTAGTCTAATTAGTGTGCCGGTTAACCACACACGCTCCACTAACGACTTGGTAAGGTACAAAGTGTGAATTCCATGGATTAGCACCATGTTCACATTTTCCTAAAATAACTAAGATTGGGGATTAAAAGAGTTTAGTTATTTTATAATATTCATTATACTTTTAATGAGGATTTAAAGTCGTTGTTCTACCCGTTCAGCTAACGACCCTCCACCGATCAAGCAAGCGGTGGGTGAGAGTATACACCCATTAAGTCGCCATTTTATAGGCAACAACCTTATACCCACCTTATAGACCGGCTTCGTGAATGAGGCCTACTAACGGTAAAACGACTTTTTCTTATACATATATATAATAATTAACCATTAATGTTATAAATAGTATAAGGGTTGAATTTTAAATATTAAAACTCTAAGGTTTGGAATTAAAGTTTATTAAAGTGTGTGAAACTTTACAAATTCCAAAACTTGAGGACAAGTTTTGTAACTTTGCAAAACTCTTCATTTCATAACTTATGAATTAAAGGTTCATAAAAATGAAGACTCTTCATTTTCATGTAACTTATGTGTTTTAAGTGTGTGTTAAATGAAAGTGACCTTTGGTAATCCATAACTTGAGGACAAATTATGGACTCCATTAAAACACATAAATGATTAAGAATTAATTCTAAACAATTCAGCAAATAATTCCTATCATTTTCTAAATTCATAAGAACATGAACATGATCATCAAAAATTCAAGAATTATATGAACACATAAAATCATGGATTTTTGATATATGCTATTGTAAATGGATTAGAACAACCATTACACCAACTAAAATAAGTTTTACAACACCAAAACAATTTAGGGTAATGTTTCCAGTCCATTTCCAGCAGCAAAAGTCGAGATTCTGCATTCTTTCGATCCTACTCGCCGAGTGCACGAACGGACTCGTCGAGTAGGTTGAAGTTTGCCTTGGACTCGGCGAGTCCCCCCAATGGACTCGGCGAGTCTAGCATGCAGACAGCAACGATTTCGACTTTTTTCACTATTTTGCATCAAGTATCAAACAAGCAAGCCTAGGCTCTGATACCACTGTTGGGTTTTGAGCAATCTAACACTTCCTAAGTGTGCATGCAACCTTAATAAACCTTGGATCTATGTTTGTCTAAATACATGCAAAATAATAATTTTCCAAGGTTTATAACCTATCTAACATGGCATGGGAACATTTCAACATAAAAGAGTTAGAAGAGATTACATACCTTTGTTGTGTTGGGTTCTTAGGAGTTTGAGGGCCAAGCACCAATAGTGTGAATGCCTCAAATGGAATCACAAACACCACAAACTCTTGGAAAACTTTGAGAGAGTATACACACTCTTGTATTTTCGGCCACACACATGCACACACACACTAGAACACTAGCTTTCTCTTAGGCTATCTTAGGCTCTCTTTCATGCTCCATAAGCATGCTTATATAGTATGCATGGTTAGGGTGAAACCCTAATAACCCATGTCTTTTCCTATTCCAAGGATCCATGGGTTAAAAGCTCCATGGATCATCCATGGACTTCCACATAAGCCTAGCCCATTAACAAATGAGTATTAGCCCACACTATATAAAACAAATAGCCCATAATTTAATTAGTATTCCTTTTAATCTCTAAATTAATCCATAATTAATTTAAGACTAAAACTAATTAAATAACGTAACTTCATATTAATATATTATAACTCATAATATATTAATAAACATATGTGTATAACTCTCATAAAATTATCCATAATAGTTTGGATGAGATGCAACCCAAATGGACCATGCCGGTCGGGTCAAGTATATACCAAATAAGTTATGGACTTAGACACCTTATCCAACAAAAACATGCAAAACTGAAACAATAGTAAATAATTGACAATGATAGTAACACTTTACTCATAAATAAATCACAAATTTTATTCATCATCAAACGTCGATTACATTTTACAAGTTTCAGGAAATCTATCTAATCTGTAAAACTAATATCGTCCCTCATCCCGATGCGCCTCGCATGCTGAAAATGCTTAACCCTCGTCAGTCCCTTCGTAAGGGGATCTGCAGGATTCTCATCCGACGATATCCTCCTCGCCACGAGGAGTCCTTCTTCAATCTTGTGTCTTATGAAGTGATATTTTCTGTCAATGTGTCGGGATCTGCCATGATCTCTTGGTTCCTTGGCTAAGGCAACCGCACTATTGTTGTCACAGAAAATCTCCATAGGTTCCTTAATAGTTGGTACAACTCCAAGGTCTCCGATGAAGTTCTTTAGCCATATCGCCTCCTTCGCTGCTTCACTTGCTGTTATATACTCTGATTCACAAGTCGAATCAGCCACCGTCTCCTGCTTGGAACTCTTCCAAGAAATTGCCCCTCCATTTAAGGTAAAGATCCAGCCCGACTGAGAGCGGAAGTTATCCCTATCGGTCTGAAAACTAGCATCACTATATCCTAATACTCTCAAGTCATCACTCCCACCAAGGGTAAGGATCCAATCCTTAGTCCTCTGCAGATACTTGAGAATGTTCTTTACCGCGGTCCAATAAGCCTTGCCAGGGTTCCCCTGATACCTGCTGACCATGCTCAAAGCAAATGCCACATCAGGGCGGGTATAAGTCATAGCATACATGATTGAGCCAACAGCGGAAGCATACGGTAATTGGCCCATCTCAGCTATCTCTGCCTCTGTACTCGGACTCTGAGTCTTACTCAGTTTGGTATTGCTTTGGATCGGTAAATCTCCTTTCTTGGAATTCTGCATGTTTAACCTTTTCAACACCTTATCGAGGTAGGTACTTTGACTAAGTCCAATTAGTCTTTTGCTCCTTTCTCTTAATATCCTTATCCCTAGGATATAGGCAGCCTCCCCTAGGTCCTTCATAGCAAAACACTTCCCAAGCCAGGATTTAACCTCCTGCAAGGTTGAGATGTCATTTCCTATAAGTAGTATGTCATCCACATATAGTACCAAGAAGCTAACTATACTCCCACTAGCTCTGACATACACGCAAGACTCATCTTCACTTCTCGAGAAGCCAAACTCTTTTACCTTCTCATCAAAACAAAGATTCCAGCTACGAGATGCTTGTTTTAATCTATAAATGGATTTCTCAAGCTTGCATACTCTATTAGGGTACTCTGCACTGACAAAACCCTCTGGCTGATTCATATACACATCCTCAGCCAACTTTCCATTAAGGAAAGTGGTTTTGACATCCATTTTCCATATTTCATAATCATGAAATGCTGCAATGGCTAGCATAACCCTAATAGACTTAATCTTGGCTACCGGCGACAAGGTTTCATCATAATCAATACCCTGAGTCTGAGTAAAACCCTTCGCAACCAGTCGAGCCTTATAAGTATGCACCTTTCCTTCCATGTCGGTCTTCTTCTTGAAGATCCATTTGCACCCGACTGTTTTACGGCCTGGTACATTGTCAACCAAGTTCCAAACTTGATTGTCATACATGGACTGTATCTCGCTGTCCATAGCCTCCTTCCATTTAGCAGACTCCGGGCCTGTCATGGCTTCCTTAACACTGCTAGGTTCATCAAAATTTACCAGTGTACTATCACTAATAAACGTATCACCTTCCGTAGTAATATGAAAGCCATAATAAAACGAAGGTGTGTTCCTAACCTATGTGGAACGCCTCGGAGGTACAGACATGTCAGCTTGCTCAACAGGAGTTTCCTCCTCAGGTTGATTGCTAGTGTCTGAGGTTCCTTCACCAATTGCTTCTTGAATTTCTTCAAGATCAATTTGCCTCCCACTGTCTCCTTGGCTTATAAATTCAATCTCACGAAAGACCCCTCTTCTTGCTACAAAGACCACATTCTCACTGGGTCTATAGAAGAGGTAACCGAAGGATTTCTGTGGGTAGCCAATGAAAATACACCTTTCACTTAGGGGTTCGAGCTTATCATGAGTCTCATGCCTCACGAAAGCCTCGCAGCCCCAAATCTTGATGTGGTTCAAATTGGGAACCTTCCCAGTCCACATCTCATGAGGTGTTTTGGTAACCTTCTTTGTAGGGACTAGATTAAGGATATGGGCGGCAGTCTCTAAGGCATACCCCCAAAAAGAGATTGGTAGCGAAACTCGACTCATCATAGAGCAAACCATGTCCAACAAGGTTCAATTACGCCTCTCAGCTACACCATTCAGCTGTGGGGTCCTGGGAGGAGTCAATTGTGAGACAATCCCACACTCCTTAAGATAGTCAAGGAACTCGGTACTAAGATACTCACCACCTCGATCGGATCGAAGCATCTTAATGTTCCTGCCCAATTGATTTTCTACTTCTTGTTGAATTCCTTAAACCTTTCAAAGGTTTCTGACTTATGTCTGATTAAGTAGACATACCCATATCTACTAAAATCATCAATAAAAGTCACATAATATCGATTAGCATCCCTAGTGGCGGTTTTGAATGGCCCACATACATCAGTATGTATTAGGTCCAACAAACCCTCACCCCTTTCACAAGTTCCAGTGAAGGGTGATTTTGTCATCTTTCCAAGTAGACAAGATTCACAACTATCATCCGATTTAAGGTCGAATGACTCCAAGACTCCACTCTTTTGGAGTTGGCCTATGCGTTTCTTGTTTACATGTCCAAGACGACAATGCCACAATGATGCTTTATCTAGGCTAGTAGAAGAATCAATATACAACACATTATTTCCTAAGTTGTCTACAATCGACACAGTTTCATACACACCATCACAAGGTAACGCTTTAAAATAAAACACATTTTTAAAGAAAGCATTAATACCACCACATTCATTATCAAACGAAAAGTTAAAACCTTGTTTGTACAAAGCATGAAAAGAAATAATATTTCTCGCCATTTCAGACGAGCACACACATTTATTCAAATCTAATTTTAACCCATTATTAAGCAACAAAGTATAAACTCTAATCTTGGAAACAGGTGAAGCCTTCCTATTCCCCATGATCAAGTTTATCTTCCCGTGCTTCACATCCTCACTTCTTCTTAGGCCCTGCATATCAGAACATATGTGAATACCACATCCTGTATCAAGCACCCAAGAGTTAGAATATAATGAGTAATTAGACAATATAGTGTAAATACCTGCATGGGTGGGTTTCACTTTCCCATCCTTTAGATCCTGCAAGTACTTAGGGCAGTTTCGCTTCCAGTGTGCCTTTTGATGGCAATAAAAGCATTTAGCATCCTTGGGAATGGAAGAAGGAGTGACAGAACCACTCTTGGTCTTCGATGAGGAGCCTTCAAGAGACTTTCCCTTGGTACCCTTCGAAGGGTGCTTCCTCTTTTTCCCTTTGCCTTGCCCGATAGCCAAAACAGGGGTAGATGTTGGAGTAGGAGTAGTAGAGGTAACAACCGCCTTGCCCTTAAGACCGGTTTCAGCGGTCTTCAAGAGTCCTTGAAGCTTGCTGAGGGTAACTTCCTCCTTGTTCATATGATATGTCATACGAAAATGGTCATAACAAGAAGGTAAGGAGTGCAAAATGATGTCAATTGCCAACTCCTCAGGGATGTTCACATTCAGCTTCAGCAAACGGTCCACATACTTTTGCATCTTTTGCATGTGGGTCGTGATGGAATCACCGTCCTTCATGCGGCTAGTTATTATGGATGAGATTATTTCATACCGCTCCTGACGAGGACTCTGATGGTACCTTTCCATCAGGTCCTGGTGCATCTCAAAAGGGTAGAAATCTTCATAAGACTTTTGGAGCTCAGCTGTCATCATGGCCATCATGATACATGCCACCTTAGTAGCATCTCTCTCATGTGTCCTGAATTCAGCGATCTCCTCAGGAGTAGCAGTAGACTCATCAAGCTCTTTTAACTCCTTATCGAGAACATATTCCTTGTCCTCATAACGAGTGACCATCATGATGTTCCTAATCCAATCCATGAAGTTGGAACCATCAAAGATGACCCTCCCACAAAGATTCATGAGAGAGAAAGAACCAGTTGGGTTAGAGCCCGAAGCATTAGTGTTGGAAGACATCTGAAAGAAGAAGGCAAGTTTAGATTAGATATATAGAATCCTTAATAAGACACCCAAATGTAATATTAAGGCTAGGACCCAATCACAATATATTATACTTAGAAGAGGGATGCCGTAATCTAAGTAATAATATATTTGAAAGCTAGGTGAATGACGATTCACCAATTTCCACCATGAAAAACAAAATAAATTATTAGGTTTTAATTGGATTTGAAATTCCTAGATTCTTTTGAGATTCATTGAACTTTTCAATGACATGTTTCAATCTCGATTGTGCCCTTCAAGTTTTGTGACTGGGATGCCGAGGATCACAAAACAAGGTGTGAATAATCATGCTAATTCACTTGGTACCCTTAATATTATCACCTAACCAATGTGCCGGTTAACCACACACGCTCCATTGATCCATGACAAACATTAAGTCACCCTTCGTGATCCTTACTAGTCCAAGTTAGTGTGCCGGTTAACCACACACGCTCCACCAATGACTTGGTAAGGTACAAAGTGTGAATTCCATGGACTAGCACCATTGGAAGGCTACGATTGCAACATTGGAAGGCTACGATTGCAGATCAAGATTTGAAGTCATACACATAATAGTTATTAGAATTATCCAAGTAGGAGACTATTGGATTAGTGTCTAAGTCCATAACTATTTTGGTATGTACTTGACCCGATGGTGCACGGTCCTTTTGGGTTGCCTTCACCAAAGCAACTTGATAGGATGAATTTGTTGGGTTTTGAGCATTCTAACACTTCCTAAGTGTACATGCAACCCTAAATACCTTGGATCTATGTTTTCTCTATTATACATGCAAATAAGAACTTCCAAGGTATTATCCTAATCTAGCATACAAAACAATAATGTAACAAGATAGAATACATACCTCTTGATGTAGAAAGTCTTCATGCTTTAAGAGCTTAGCCCCAATAGTGTGGAAGCCTCAAGTGGAATCACAAATCACCAAGACACCTTGGAATACTTTAGAGAATATGATTACTTGGTTCTCTCTAGTGAAATTGGCTAGCCCTTCTTTAGTGTATTCACACTAGTGCCAATTTCACCAACCAAAGACATCTTTATATAGTATGGAGGATTAGGGTTAAACCCTAATACCCATGACCTTTCATTTCCTAGGATCCATGGGTTAAACACTCCATGGACTATCCATGAAAGCTTTGCCCAACCTAAACGAACTTGGCCCATTCCATATATATAAGAGTCCATATTTAATTAGTTCCTTTTGATCACTTAATTAATTATAAATTAATTCTTGATCAATACTAATTAAATAATATGATTCCATATTAATATAGTAGAACTTATAATATATTAATATTAATCATAAACATACTATTCTCAAAAGATTATCCATATAAATTGTGTCGGTGAAGTGCAACCCAAATGGACCATGCCGGGTCGGGTCAAGTACATACCAAATATAGTTATGGACTTAGACATTAATCCAACAGTCTCCCACTTGGATAAGTCTAAAACTATTATTGCGTATGACTTCAAACCTAACTGGCAATCGTAGCTCTTAAAGCTGCTGTCGAACTCTGATCTTGTCAACGAACTTGTCCATTAGATAAGGGATCATATATTCCTCCATTCTAGATATCATATGGACTGAGACATGGATTATAATCATTCTCTCTGTCCATTTGTTGTTTCCCGATTTCCGATTTATGACGATTGACTAATTGAACAAATCAAATCAGTCCTGGCCCGGCCGAGCACTTCCATTTGTCATCATCAAATCATCGAGGGGCCCACAGATATCGCTTTTATCCCGAAGGTAAAAGGAACGGATAAACTTCGACTCATATGGCTTGTTCTACTACTTGTTGAATCATACACAAAGGCACGTTTTATAGCACAGAGTTACCAAATGCGGTTTCGTGCAATCAATGTACTATCAACTCATAGTAACAACTCATATCTCTAGGTTTGAAGAATATAAGATATTATCGTCTCATGATCACTCGTGATAAAATCCATGAAGTGATTCCAATGAGCGCGGGTTGAATCCAATACTCAGAACTTATGAGCACTCATGATTGTTGTAGCCTTGTCCAACACCTTAGACCTCTACAAGCCAACCCATGACAGTCTTAATTCATATCTACTTCCAACATATGACCGACTGTGGATGGTTTGAATAACTTAGTCATTCCGGAAGAATAACCTAGTTTATTCGGGAAGTCAAAACACGCAAAATGAAACACAATAATAATTGAATCCAATATGGTATCAACCCTTTGAACATAAATAAAACACCTTTTATTTATCACCATATGATTACACATTATTCATTGTATACTGTTTCAGCTATCAACTTTATTCTTGAATTTAAAACAATAGTTGTCCCATGCTCCAAGCATGCACACTATGTTTTCTAAACACTAGTCATGCCATACACCAAGTATACATACTATGTTTGTCTATGATCTTTACTTTGTGAACTAGATCAATTGAACATAACTTCAATGATTCTCTTTTCACACTCCCAAATCCTTACTGCAAATGCAAGAATTCCAAATTCATGCCATTTACAGAAATCTGTTAGATTCTAAACTTATATGCATTGATCCTCTTGTAACGATTATGCACAAAGTCACAAAGACTTGGCAACTATCATTACAGAGTATTCCAAAGGAGATCAACTCCTTGGAAATATCCTTCTTGCATTAAGTTTCCTTAATCTTACACAGATTGAAAATTCTAACATTGAAACATTTCCAGATTCCATTTTGACTATCACTTCTGAACAAGAGTTGCCTGCTTACAGATTATGTCAATATGGTCCTTCCAGAATTATCACTATACTTCCAATTGTCCTTGAGTAACCAATCTTTGGTAAACCTTAGATTGTCCTCGACAATTGTTTAATCCTTTTAGTCATATCCAGTTCTAAACCTTTTCCCTTCTTAATGCCCCAGGCATTTGGAAAATTTTAGAACGGATGAATATAGCACATGTAATCGATCCTATATCCGAAGCATATGGGACACGATTCATGATGTCTTACATAAAGACTAAACCAGTCTTTTGCTATAATATTTCCATTTCAATTTGCCAAGTTCTCATAATTCAGATTATGAAAAGGGATGCCGTAATCATAATCGAATTTTAGAATGCAAATAATGGACCCATATACAAAATTTCCTTATGTTGAGCCATTCCAACATGAAATTCATATATATCCTTGACTAAATGATTAAAACCTCACGATCTAAGCTTATAGATTTGAGATGAAGCATAATTTCCTCTCCCTTAATTATAGCAAAACAACTTTTTCCCAATTGAAACTTTTGTTTTCTATAATTAACATTGCTAACTTGCAATACTTATCATAATTATCATGCTCCCACTAACATGATGATTATTAGCATAAAACTTATGCTCCCACTAGCTTTGACATGTACTCAGAAATCAGCTGGACAGTCTGAAATTTAGATTCATGCACCCTTTCCGTAGATAGCTCACCTGTGTGTCTAAGCAATTTCAAGAACCATGAAAAGGGATACCGTAATCATGGTCTCAATTGCTTAGGCATTTGCCATTTCTCACAAGTCCATGTTAGTGTGCCGGTTAACCACACGCGCTCCACTAACGACTTTTGAAAATGCAAATAACACAATTGATATCTTCGTAAAATCTACTTAGTGAAAGCGTTTCCTCACCATCATTTTCATGAATCGGAGAGAAACCTTATGACACTTAGATTTATATGGTGTATGAGTTCCTACCCATATGAATTTGTCAAACCATAATCACAAGACAAAGATAATGACAAATCCAAAACCATATGGATTGAACTCAATCTTAACTTCTTGCCACCTGGCAGCTCAAGGGCCTGCCATTGCTTCCAAGTTGTTATGCAACAAACTGAGAACTCTAAGAACTCATATGCAAAGCCAACTTTAACTGGAATGGGCACAGATATGTCAACACGATAGGTTATAAACCTCAAGTCGTGTGCTAGTGAAGAACTTGAGGTTTTATTCTTGATTATTTCTTGAGACTTTCAAGACCTTTAAGACTCCCACTGTCCTCTTGACATATAAGACTCCCTTGTCAAACATCCAAGAGATAGTGCGGATTCTAATCAAGAAAAACACTTTACCCAATTGGCCTAAGTTGGTCTTTGTTTTATCCAAAACATCACAACTTACCAATTTCAAATGTACAAGAGTAGAAAACTTTTACTCTTACATTTGACAAGTGTTTTAAACCTTCTTTAAGACATGTCACTCAAATGACAATCTTGGAGTATGACTCTAAGACTTGTATTGGAACGAAGTATGACTCATCTTCTTGATTTAACCATTTCAACAATTCAAGTTCCTCTTCTTAGTCATAAGAATGCACTAAGATTTCCTTAGAGAACTAATTTTGATATGGTTTCTTAATCATTAAGATGATCACAAAACTGATACTAAAGTACTCTCCCATCTTTTCAGATTTGAGAAACTTTTACCCTTCTGCCTAATTTGATTCTTCTTATTCGCTCTGCCTTACTTTGGAACCTTTTTTCCAATGTCTCAGAGTTACACTTAAGCTTGTAAGTATAATCATATTTACTGAGCTTTAGTAAACTATGACGAATAGTCTTATCAAACTTTTGTGGTGGACTAAATCAGTGAACAAGACTATGTACTCGATCCCTTAGTCCATTACTTGACTCACACATCCATGCGAATAAGTAATTAATCTTAATTTTTCCAAAACTTGAAAGTTCTCATTCATCATGCTATACAACTTGCATGATTCCAAGTTCCGGTCCACTTGAAACTTGGGTGATGAGAATCTTTCCTTATTTGGTAAATTTAGACATTACCACAAATGAAAGAATCAATTTCATATTTCCACTCTTGCTCTTGGTGGAATCATATAAGCAACAATTTTTCCTCAAATGCCATTGTAAGGATATTTTAAAATAAATAAAATAAAAAATTTTCTTTTATTTTAAAACTTTGCGGAAAAACTTATCCTTACAATCCATATGAAAACTTGTTGTTATCTATTCCTTAAGCAATATCTCATAACTCCTAAGAAGTAGCTCAAGAATCCGATCTTCAAACTACGCGATAGAAATCCATCTACGCCATCAGATTCAGCATATTCTTTCTTTAAGTTTCTTCACTTTTCTTTCATTCTTAAAACATCACCATGTGACCCAGTCACATCATGTATCAAGAATCTCATAATAGAAACTTAACAGAGTTAGATAGTGGACTTTACCTGAAGTAGAGTCAAACTTATTGACTTTAACATCCTTAGGTAAATTTTGGTAGCTTCGCAACCAATGCCCTTTCTTTGGCAATACAAACATATGGACCCTTTGATAATGGTACACAGGACTATCACAGACTTAGCTTTTCTCTTTACCATTTGGTCAACCGAGTTGACTATAGCCGATCCCTTTCCATTGGGAAGAGAATGCTTTACTGGATATCCAATGTCATCATTGTCAATGTCCATAAAGTTTTAGGAAGTTGATCTTAACAAATAGACAAGATCATTAAGGGTCTTGTCATAGTCTTTTTCATAGGTGTTCCAAAAGAACTCACTATGTGACTTAGAAAGTAGTTGAACCACCAACTTTCTCAAGACTTTGACACCCAACTCTCCCGGCTTGTCAATATGTGACTACATCTCCAAGATGTGACCACACCTAGACCTTGCCTTGCCTAATAGGGCCTGAGTGACCTTAAACTTTTCAAGAACTTGTGGGTTAGGGAGAATAATTTGAAGAGGTGAAGAAGTATGATATCCATGGGACATCATCTTCATTAGGAAACCTTGTTTCAAGAGATTTGGGAAGATCATAGGTGTCTAAACCAGACATCTTTTGGGAGATATTCAAGATAGTTGATTTAAAGTCCTTAATATGACACCCAATATGAAATATTAAGGCTAGGACCCAACAAACTATTTTATAACTTAGAAGAGGTATGCCGTAATCCAAGCTATAAAATATTTGAAGGTAGGTGAATGACGATTCACCAATTTCCACCAAGATAAACGAAATGTATTATTAGGTTTTAATTGGTTTTGAAACTCCTAGATCTTTGAGATTCATTGAACTGTTCAAAGGCATGTTTCAATCTCGAGTGTGCCCTTCAGGTTTTGTGACTGGGATGCCGAGGATCACAAAACAAGGTGTGAAGTAACCATGCAAATCACTTGGTACCCTTAATAAATTACCCCTCAATCGATGTGCCGGTTAACCACACACGCTCCATCGATACTATGATAAATATTAAGTCACCCTTTACCTACCTTGTTAAGTCCAAGTTAGTGTGCCGGTTAACCACACACGCTCCACTAACGACTTAGACAAAGTGTAAAGTGTAATTTCATGGATTAGCACCTTATTCACATTTTTCCTAAGTAACTAAGATTGGGTATTATTAAGAGTTTAGTTACTTAGTATTATCATTAATACTTTTAATGAAGGGAGAATTCTAGTCCTGTCAAACCCGTTCGGCTAACGACCCTCCACCAGTCAAGCAAGCGGTGGGTGAGAGTGGACACCCATTAAGTTGCCATTTTATAGGCAACAACCTTATACCCACCTTATAGACCGGCTTCGTGAATGAGGCGTACTAGCGGTAAGACTGACTTTACTCTTATACATATATATATTATTAACTTATAATATTATAAAGTATAAGGGTTGAATTTTAACTTTTAAAATTCTAAGGGCTAACTTGGAATTAAAGTATTCATAAGTGAAAACTTTACAAATTCCAAAACTTGAGGGCAAGTTTTGAAACTATTCAAAACTAATTAATTCCATAACTTATGTGTTTAAAGTAGTTTTAATCCAAAAACTCTTCAAGTTCCATAACTTGAGGACAAGTTATGGAAGACTTTAAACTAATAAAAGAATTAACTTTTCTTTATTTTATAACTTATGGAATTAATTAAGGTTACACTTTTTATTTTATTTTATTTTATTTTATTAAATGAAGAGACTCTTGGTCCTCCATAACTTGAGGACAAGTTATGGAGTCATAAAACCATTTAATTAGAACTAGACTCTTCATTTTGTAACCTTTGCCAATTTTTATGAGTTTTATGATTCTTAAATGTGACTTTTCATATAACTTGAGGACAAGTTACAAAAACACATTTTTGAATCAATTCTTAGATTAATTTGGATTAAAACCAACTATCACATAATTTTCATCATTAATCCAAATTCACTCATAAAACAAGATAACACAAAAAACTTTTGGTGATCCATAACTTATTCTTAAGTTATGTAATCCTTTAAAACATTAACACCAAATTTTGTAACTCCAAAAAAACTTTGAATCAATTTTTTTTTTAAACCTTTTCAAATCCATAACTTATGGAGGTTTCAAAAAAATAAAACTTTTTAGATCAAACTTTTAAAACTAATAAAATAATCATATTATTTTATCTTTTATTAAATTTGACCTAATTCAACTCATAAAGCAAATTATTCAAATTTTACAAATAATTAGTTTTTCTTTTTTTCCAACTTTGAAAATAAAATATTTGCATCAATATAACAGAAAACAACCTGTGGCTCTGATACCACTGTTGGGTTTTGAGCATTCTAACACTTCCTAAGTGTACATGCAACCCTAAATACCTTGGATCTATGTTTTCTCTATTATACATGCAAATAAGAACTTCCAAGGTATTATCCTAATCTAGCATACAAAACAATAATGTAACAAGATAGAATACATACCTCTTGATGTAGAAAGTCTTCATGCTTTAAGAGCTTAGCCCCAATAGTGTGGAAGCCTCAAGTGGAATCACAAATCACCAAGACACCTTGGAATACTTTAGAGAATATGATTACTTGGTTCTCTCTAGTGAAATTGGCTAGCCCTTCTTTAGTGTATTCACACTAGTGCCAATTTCACCAACCAAAGACATCTTTATATAGTATGGAGGATTAGGGTTAAACCCTAATACCCATGACCTTTCATTTCCTAGGATCCATGGGTTAAACACTCCATGGACTATCCATGAAAGCTTAGCCCAACCTAAACGAACTTGGCCCATTCCATATATATAAGAGTCCATATTTAATTAGTTCCTTTTGATCACTTAATTAATTATAAATTAATTCTTGATCAATACTAATTAAATAATATGATTCCATATTAATATAGTAGAACTTATAATATATTAATATTAATCATAAACATACTATTCTCAAAAGATTATCCATATAAATTGTGTCGGTGAAGTGCAACCCAAATGGACCATGCCGGGTCGGGTCAAGTACATACCAAATATAGTTATGGACTTAGACATTAATCCAACAGAATTATGGAGAGAAAGGATGAATTATGATTTATTAATATATTATGAGAATAATATATTAAAGGAGAAGTCATATTGTTTAATTAATATTAGTCAAGAATTAATAAGAATTTAGTTTGTGAGTAAAAGACATTAATTAAACTTAAGGGACTAGAACTGTCAATTGTATGATAGTTGAATATTGAGCTAATGGACTCCATATTAAAGGGGTGGACGAATTCTATGGGGAAACCCATTAGAAATCGTCCTAGGCCTTTAAGGAAGGAGTCCATGGGTTGCTTAGGGCTTAAGCATCCAAATTAGGATTTCCTTATTAGATAACCCTAATAGCCTCTCTATTTAAAGGACCCTTATGGCTCAAAAACGTGGTGAACTTGTTGTCTAGGGTTTCCACACGTTTTGGGCAGCCTCCTTCTCTTATCCTCTTCATCCTCTTGCTCTTGGTGTTTGTGAACCATTAGAGGAGTGACATTTGTGACTCTAAGCTTTCTAAAGTCAATACAAGAAGGATTTGAGATTGTTATTGCTACATAACAATCAAGGTATGATCTAAACCTTAATTTATATGTTATATTGATCATCATATGCTAGATCTAGGGTTTATAGTCTTGGATGAATTGCATGTACAACAGAGAAACCTAGATCCAATCATTAGGGTTTGTATGAGCACGTAGGATGTTCTTATGGCTAAAACCCATCATATATTACATTATCAGAAAGGAAAATTTAACAATATTACTACCTACGAGTAGTGTATTCACTTTATCGTAGGATATAGTAAAAAGTAGTATATACATTAAATATTTTAACTTATATTTAAAATAGCAAGTAGAAGTAACGTAAACACTACTTGCGGTGAGTACTACGGCGTTTGCTGGATTCTGCTTCATCTTCTACTTTCCAGCACTTTTTATTGTGCAGCTTGATGCTCCTTCAATTTTCTTATTTCAGATTGACCCGAATTGACTTGCCTTTGAAGGGCTTCAGTATGATTTTGGGTGTCATCCTGAAGTTCATCAAGATGAAGGATGTCCGTAGTGTTAACATGTGCAACAACATCTACTTGTAGCATTCGGTTGATCAAAATCCTTGCTTGATCGGACTGACGGGCTATACGGTGTACTATGACCAACAGTGCTCTATCGGCTATTCCTCCTCTAGAGATGTCATAAAAACCTCTTTCCATTCCATAAGGAGGGCACTGGCCTTCTTGCCGACTCTAATGGTTTTTATACTCACCCCATTCTGGTATAGGTCCTGCTAAACCTTATCTCACGGGATGTTCTCCAGCTTATAGTGGATTGTAGACTTGTGGCGCGGTGTCTGTACCACTGGAATCACTGTCTTCCAAAGGTAATTCACTGAGTCTGGATTCCAACCTGCATCTTGTTGATTGTAGGGGTCTCCAGGTAAATTATGCTCAACCATATTGTTTGTATTTAAAGTAAGGATACAAATAGTAAAATACTCCTAATGGGTTTTTGTAGGTTTGTTAAGTTTTTAAACTTATTGAAATACTGCTATCACTTTCAAACACATGTTGGTCATATCTCAAATAAATATATTTGATTAGACTATATTGATCCCATATATGATTACATAATTGTGCAGGTGTATCTATAGTGTTCAACATCGAAATACTTTTGTACTGTAGCAATGTTTCTTGTATATATATATATATATATATATATATATATATATATATATATATATATATATATATATATATATGCATGTTAGTATACCTTTTTATGAAATACTTAAATTTTTTAAAAGTATACTTATAGTCAGAGCTCTCAACCCCAATGTATTTATAGTTTGTGTATCTTTTTTTTATGATTTCATATACTGAATTCATTATAAACAATGCTCTGATACCAATCTGTCACATCCCGAAACCTGAACGGCGGAAACATTCGGAGGTGGAGGATGCCATGTGTAGTATCACGACAATGTACAATATTAATCATCGTACTGTTGGAATAGTGTCTAAGCCCATAACTATATTTGGTATGTACTTGACCCGGTTGTGCATGGTCCTTTTGGGTTGCCTTCTCCAAAGCAACTTGATAAGGTAATTCAAGGAGAAAGAGAGAATATTATGATTTATTAATATATTATAAGAATAATATATTAAAGGAGAAATCATATTTATTTAATTAGTATTGGTCATAAATTAATTAGGAATTAATTTGGTGACCAAAAGAGATTAATTGAATAAAGGGGTATAAACTGTCAAATGTATGATAGTTGAGTTTTGGGTTAAGGAAACCTAATGGACTTAAGGGGAACGAAATTATGATGTGTATCCATCATATTTTCGTCCAAGGCCTTATTCCAGAAGGTTCCTTGGGCTGCTTGGTGGCTAAGCTGTCCATTATGGTTTAGACTGAAACCCTAGTAGGCTGTAACTATAAATAAGACCCCTAGGGCATTGAAATCGGCTACCACTTGATTCTAAGAGAACCCTAGGCTGATTTCTAGCTTCTCTCACCCTCTCTCATATTACCTTCTTGCTTGTGGGGTTTGTGAACCATTAGAGGAGTTGCATTTGTGACTCTAAGCTCAAGAGAAAAAGAGAAGAAGATCTAAGCCAACATTTGAAGAGGTAAACATCTAGATCTGATTCTATATATTGTTTTTTTTTTTGTTATTTGTATGCTAGATTAGGGTTTGTAAGTCTTGGAATCAAAGCAGGTTCAATAGAGAAACCTAGATCCAAGCATTAGGGTTTGTATGAGCTCATAGGAATGTTCTTATGCTAAAAACCATCAGTGGTATCAGAGCCTTGATTGGTTTCAGTTGTATGTGATGCTTAACTGTTTTGTTTGCTAAAAATCGAGTTTTCTGCCTCAGCCCGATTCAACTCACCGAGTCAGTATCTGGACTCGACGAGTTGGCCCCTACTCGGCGAGATCAGTGCTAACTCGGTGAGTTCGAGCGTCAGACAGAGGGTATTTTGGGATTTAGCTGTTGTTTTGACTTGGATTTAATGCCTAATTCGTTTTTTGAAGTTAAAATTAGATTTTTATCTTAAATTAATGATTATCCTTGCCAAAACAATAGATAATTTCAAATCTTTTGAATATTGGTCATTTATATGATAAATATGGATTATTTTAAATTATTTGGTAATTATCTAAAGACTAAAATAAGATTAGGTCAAATATAGATAATTATGAAATTAATTGTTTAATTGAATTATTTGTTATTTGATCCCTTATGTTTTGAAAAGTTCAAAACTTGCCCTCGAGTTTTGAAATTTGAATTTTGTGATTAAAGGTTTAATTTTGAATAATTTAAATTTCAAACCCTTAGAATTTTACAAGTTTAAAATTCAACCCTATACTATTATATATAAATACAAGCTTAATTAATATATATATATATATATATATATATATATATATATATATATATATATATATATATATATATATATATATGTATAACTTAAAATGCTAGTCATACCGTTAGTATGCCTCATTCACGAAGCCAGTCTATAAGGTGGGTATAAGGTTGCTGCCTATAAAATGGCGCTTAATGGGTGTACACTCACACCTACCACTTGCTTGACTGGTGGAGGGTCGTTAGCCGAACGGGTAGGATAGGGAAACCCTCTCCTCATTAAAAGTATAATGTAAGATACAAAGTAACTACATGTTTTTCAAATTCCCAATATTAGTTACTTTAGGGTAAAATCTGAAAATGATGCTAATCCATGGAATTACACATCGTACCCTTGTCAAACGTTGATGGAGCGCGTGTGGTTAATCGGCACGTCAATTTGGGGATGACATTGGTAGCAAAGGGTGACTCGATGTTTGTCATAGATCAATGGAGCGTGTGTGGTTTACCGACACATTGATTAGGTGATAGAGACATTGAGTGCACCATGTTGATTCGCATGGTTATTCATAATTTGTTTGCGATCCTCAGTATCCCAGTCCCAAATTTGAAATGCATATCGAGATTTAAACATGCCATTGAAGAGTTCAATGAATCTCAAAGATCTAGGAGTTTTCAGTACATTTAAAACCTAAATTGTCTTTTCATTTTTCATGGTGAGAATTAGTGAATCGTCATTCACTTACCTTTAACTTATTTACTTTTAGAGTATGACATCCCTTTCTAAGTTGTAAATAACGTTGTTGGATCCTATCCCTAATTTCTCATTTGGGTGTTTAATTAGGGATTCATTTCTAATCAAACTTTGTTCCTTTCCTTTTTCAGATGTCTGCAAACAACAACAACAACGCTTCTGGGTCATTCTCGTTGATGAACTTGTGTCAGAAAGTGACATTTGATGGTTCAAACTTCAATGAGTGGATGAGGTATATTCGCATGATCACACGCTACGAGGACAAAGAATATCTCCTCGATGAAAAGCTTGAGAAGATCATCCTAGATGTTGCTACTCCTGATGAGTTGGCTGCCTTTGAGGCCCACGAGCGTGATCCTATGAAAGTTCAATGCATCATGCTGGCCACCATGAACCTCGAACTCCAAAAGTCCTATGAGCACATGTATCCGTATGAAATGCATCAAGATTTGCTAGACATGTATCACCAGAGCGCGAGGCAAGAGCGCTATGAGGTCATTACTAACATGATAACCGCTAAGATGGGGAGTGGAGAATCCCTAAACTCTCATTTGCAGAAAATGCAGAGGTATGTTGATCGTCTTCTCAAACATAATGTTAAGTTTGATGAGGATCTGGCTATCGACATAATCCTCCACTCCTTTCACTCCTGCTACAACCAGTTTAGGATGACCTACCACATGAACAAAGAGGAGGTCTCCTTGAGCAAGCTCCAAGGACTCTTGAGGATTGCTGAGAGCAACCTCAAGGACAAATCCGTTGCACCATCCCCTGCTGTGGTCGCTCCTATGATGGCAATAGGTCAAGGAAAGGGTAAAAAGAGGAAGGCTCCATGTAAGAGCCACCATAAGGGAAAGCCCCGAGATGGTTCGTCCTCAAGTGGGACCAAAGCTAGCCCTGCTAAACCCTCTTCTGATCCCAAAGAAGCAGAGTGCTTCTATTGCCACCAAAAGGGCCACTGGAAGCGAAGCTGCCCATAATATCTGCAAGACATAAGAGATAGGAAGATTAAGCCCACCTTTGCAGGTATGTATTCTATTAAATCTAATAATTCATCATTTGCTACTTCATGGGTTCTTGATACAGGGTGTGGTTACCACATTTGTTCTGATATGCAGGGCATAAAAAGAAGTAGGGAGGTGGAACATGGGAAGATGAACCTGATTATGGGAAACAGAAGATCGTCGCATGTGACCAAAGTCGGTGTTTATTCTTTAGTGTTGAGTAACGGGTTAGGGATAAATTTAGACAATTGCTGTTACTCGCCAGATATGGCAAGAAACATAATTTCATTTCACGAGTTGTTTAGACAAGGTTTTAGATACTCTTTTGATAATAGTAATGGTTCTATTAACGTTTATTTGAATGGTTTTTATTATTTCAATGCATTACCTTGTAATGGGATTTATGAATTTGTGATGATTGTTGATAATTTAGGAAATAATGTTTTGAATATTGATTCGCCTACTAGTCTAGACAAAGCATGCTTGTGGCATTGTCGTCTTGGCCATGTCAACAAGAAACGCATAGCCCAACTCCAAAAGGATGGAGTGTTGGATTCATTCGACCTTAGGGATGATGACACGTGTGAATCTTGTTTACTTGGGAAGATGACCAAGTCACCCTTTACTTGCACTTGTGAAAGGGGTGAGGGTTTATTTGATCTCATACACACAGATGTCTGTGGGCCGTTTAGATCCACCACAAGGGATGCTTGTCGCTTCTACGTGACTTTTACAGATGATTATAGCAGATATGGATATATCTACTTAATCAAGAAAAAGTCGGAAACCTTGGAAAAGTTCAAAGAGTTTAAGAATGAAGTGGAGAATCAGTTGGGCCGAAAAATAAAGATGCTTCTGTCAGACTGAGGAGGAGAGTACCTAAGTCTTGAGTTTCACGACTATTTAAAAGAATGCGAAATTGTTTTGCAATTGAAGCCTCCGAGGACGCCACAATTGAATGGTGTGGCTGAGAGACATAATCGGACCTTGTTGGACATGGTTCGTTCTATGATGAGTCGGACTTCGTTACCAATCGCTCTCTGGGGGTATGCCTTAGAGGATGCCGCCCATATCCTTAACTTAGTTCCCACCAAGAAGGTTTCCAAGACTCCTCACAAGATGTCGACATGGAAGGCTCCCTCGTTGGCACATATCAAGGTTTGGGGTTGCGAGGCTTTTGTAAGACGAGAGACTCACGACAAGCTAGAACCTTGTAGTGAGAAGTGTTATTTCATCGACAAGCTAGACCGAGTGACAATGTTGTCTCCGTTGCTAGAAGAGGAGTTTTCCGAGAAAGGGAATTGATAAGCCAAGAAGACAGTGGGAGGCAAACTGAACATGAAGAGATTCAAGATCAAAGCGATGAAGGAGCCTCTAACACTGGCACTCAACTTGAGGAGGAAACTCCTGTTGAACATATTGACGAGTCCTTACCTCTTCGACGTTCCACTAGGGCTTGTGTTCCACCCCAGTTGTATGGATTTCATATTACTACTGAAGAGGATACGATTGGATTAGTGTCTAAGTCCATAACTATTTTGGTATGTACTTGACCCGATGGTGCATGGTCCTTTTGGGTTGCCTTCACCAAAGCAACTTGATAGGATGAATTATGGAGAGAAAGGATTAAATATGATTTATTAATATATTATGAGAATAATATATTAGAGGAGAAATCATATTGTTTAATTAATATTAGTCAATAATTAATTGGTAATTAGTTTTGTGACTAAAAGAGATTAATTAAACTTATGGGACTGGAATTGTAATTATAAGATAATTGCAATTTGGGCCATGGATTGCCTTGTATTAAGGGGTGGACGAATTCTATGGGGAAACCCATAAGGAAATCATCCAAGGCCTTAATTAAAGGAGTCTATGGGTTGCTTAGGGCTTAAGCATCCAAATTAGAGTTTCCTTGTTAGATAACCCTAATAGCCTCCAATATATATCTACATCCCTTATGACTCAAAAACGTGGCTAAGACTTGTTCTAGGGTTTCACACATTTTTGGCCGGCCTCCATCCTCTCTCCTCCTCATCCTATTGCTTATGGTGTTTGTGAACCATTAGAGGAGTGACATTTGTGACTCTAGGCTTTCTAAAGTTAATACAAGGAGATTTGGGATTGTTATTACTACATAACAATCTAGGTAACATCTTAAACCTATTCTTATGTTAATATGATTACTTGATTGCTAGAATTAGGGTTTATAGTCTTGGATAACTTGCATGTACAATAAAGAAACCTAGATCCAAGCATTAGGGTTTGTATGAGCACATATGATGTTTTATGACCAAAACCCATCAATGGTATCAGAGCCTAGATTGGTTTCTATTGTATTGATGCATTATATGTTTGAAAAATTCAATTTTTTGGTTTCTGGAGGCTGGACTCGCCGAGTCCATAGATGAACTCGCCGAGTCCATAGATGAACTCGCCGAGTCCATGCTGACTCGACGAGTCCATGCTTGACTCGACGAGTCAACTCGTCAGATGGAGCAAACTTCAGGATTTGTTGCTGTTTTTGCTTAAGGATAGTTGCCTTATCATATTAGATCAATATAAATCCGATTTTATGATATATTTGACTATATTCTTGATCTAATTGAAGATATTTATCAATTAATAAAATATTTGTTTCCTTATGTGATAATTGATTAATTATTTTGATTAAACTGGTAAATTGTTTTGCAAGAAATCATTAAATAAATCAAATATGGATAATTATGTGATTAAATGTTAATTTAGATTATTTATTATTTGATCCTTGTGCTTTGAAAAGTTTCATATTTTCCCCTTTAGGTTTTATATTTTAAATTTGAACCCAAAAGTTTTGTTGTTTTGAAATTTAAATAGTTAAAACCCTAATGTTTTGAAAAAGGTTTCAAAACTTTCCCTCAAGTTTTGGAATTTAAATTTTGATTAATTGTTTAATTTTGATGTATATTTAAATTCTAAAACCTAATGTTTTGAAATGTTTCAAAACTTGCCCTGAAGTTTTGGAATTTAAAAGTTGATTAAAAGTTTAATAAGGAGTGTTAAATTCTAAAACCCTAGTATTGTTTTGAAAAGTTCAAATCACACCCTTATGGTTTTATTAATTAATTAAGGTGTATAATTAAAAGAAGTTTAATAAATACATAAAAGTTTAGGTTTACAATTTAATTGAATTAAAGTTATAATTGTTAAATTAGACCACCTAGTATTTTAAAAAGTGTAAAATACACCCTATACTATATATAACATTAAAAGTCTAACATTATATATATGTATGAGTAAAAGTCAGTCTTACCGTTAGTAGGCCTCATTCACGAAGCTAGTCTATAAGGGGTGTTTAAGGAAATTGCCTATAAAATGGCGATTGAATGGGTATCCACTCTTACCCACCGCACTCTTGACTAGTGGAGGGTCGTTAGCCGAATGGGTAGGATAGGACGAAACCTTCCATTATAAGTATAATGAATTACTAAAGTAACTAAATGTTTTTCAAATTCCCAATCTTAGTAACTTAGGCAAATTGAATTGATGCAATTCCATGAAATTACACTTTGTACCCTTGCGAAGACGTTAGTGGAGCGTGTGTGGTTTACCGGCACACTAAATGGTTCTAAGCAAAGGTAGCAAAGGGTGACTCAATGTTTGTCATAGTTCGGTGGAGCGTGTGTGGTTTACTGGCACATCGAATAGGTGATTGTAACATGTGAGGGCACCATGTAAGTTTGCATGGTTATTCACACCTGCTTTGTGATCCTTGGCATCCCAATCACAAATAAGAGGGACATATCGAGATTTAAACATGCCATTGAAATGTTGAATGAATCTCAAAGGATCTAGGAGTTTTCATAGATTTAAAAACTTAAATTAGTTTTTCATTTTTCATGGTGGGAATTAGTGAATCGTCATTCACTTACCTTCAAATGTTCTGCAATTTGGGTTACGGCATCCCTCTCCCGAGTTGTAGAATATTGTGTTGGGTCCTAGCCTTAGTATCTCATTTGGGTGATTTACTAAGGACTCAATCAATCAACTAACTTGAATTCGTTTTCTCCCGTTTTGTAGATGTCAATGTTCGACAACTATGGTCTTCCCAAATCCAGTGGAACAAGCTTTCCACATGAAGATGATATTCCACGATTCGATCAAGGAACAAGAAATCATACTTCACTTCCTCCACCTCCTCCAATTATTCTCCCTAACCCACAAGTTCAAAGGCTTGAAAAGTTCAAGATCACTCAAGCCCTTTTGGCAAGTAAACATAAAAAAGGAAAGTCGGTGTGTGCACACGTCCTAGGGATGAAGTCACACATTGATAGGTTAAGAATGTTGGGATCCGTTGTCTGTGAGGAAATGGTTGTTGATTGGGTTCTTCAGTCACTTCCTAACTCATATAGTGAGTTCGTAAGAGAGTACTATATGATGAACCGCGACGTGACCCTTATAGATCTCACCTATATGCTTATTGCTGCTGAATCAGCAATGGTTTGGCACAATAGAAAAGCAAAGTTGATTGGTGAATCTACCTTCAAGACCTCTATGGATATAGACAATGGCAAAGAAATACATGCTATGATAGAAAAGTTTTATCATAAGAGAAAGGCAATGTCTGAAGTAGTTCCATGTCATGTTCCAAAAGAGTCAATTTGCTTTTATTGCCAAGAGAAAGGGCATTGGAGACGAAGCTGCCTCATTTACCTAAGAGATCTAAGAGATGGGAGAGTCGAAACGTATGGCTCTAATATAGGTAAAATCCATTAACTAACTCTTTTAAGCTTCTATTCTAGATTGTTAATACATAATGTGATAAGATTACAATTGATGTTTTGTAGGATCGAAGAAAAGAAAGGAAGCTTAAGGGAAGAAGTGAGCAGAATCTAACCGTGAAGGAATGGATTTTGATAACATTTCTCGAAGATTAGATTCTTGAGCTACTACTTAGAGTTAGAACTAGATTGCTAAGAAAGATGTATTAGCATAGTTTTTCAATGAATCTCATTGTAAGGACAAATTTTTCCGCAATAAAATAAATTTTGATTTTATATTACTTATTTATCCTTGCAATGGCGTATATGAAAAATTGATGTTTGAATATTACCAATAATGGATTTGGTTGTTATTATGTTATTTATGGAAAGTCGAGAATTTACCAAATAGGGAGAGTTTCTCATCGCCCAAGTTTCAATTGGACAGAAACTTGGAATCATGCAACTTGGTTGCACGATGAATGAGAAATTTCATATTTTGGAAATTAGACTAATTCATTGACAAAGTGTGAAGTGAAGGACTAGGAGATCGAGCACATAAAGTTGCATGTTGATCAAGTCCACCATAAGAGTAACAATGATATTCGTCATGATTCACTAAAGGTTTAGTAAATATGATTATACTTACAAGATTAAGTGTAATTATGAATTGATTGAAAAAGTTTAAATCAATAGCGAAACGAATAAGAAGAATCAAGTAGGCAGAAAGATAAAAGTTTCTCCATTCTAAGAAGAATGGATAGTAGCTTTTATGCTTTATGATAGGTCTTAATGATTAAGAACCATATCTCAATTGATCCTCTAAGTGAGTCTTAGTACAATTGTATGTTTAAGAAGAGGAATCAAGGATTGAAGAAATGGTTAAATCAAGAAGTCAATCATACTTCGTTCCAATAACAAGTCTTAAAGTTAAGATTGTGACATTGAGTGAAAAGCATTAAGAAAGGTTTATAACATTCATCAAATGTGGAAAGTTGTGATGTCTTGGATAAGACAAAGACCAACTAGGACCAATTTATGAAGTGTTTTGATAAAATCTACACTAACTCTTGAATATTTGTTTGTCAAGAAATGGTTGTTGACAAGAGAATCTTGTATGTCAAGGAGTCAGTGGGAGTCTTATTGGTCTTGAAAGGTTTCAAGAACAAATCAAATAGACCTTATCGATCATCACTAGCACACGAGTTGAGGTTTACAACCTATCGTGTTGACATTATTTTGTTTCTGTGCCGTTCCAATTGAGTTAATTATGCATGTGAGTCCTATGAGTTCTCATTTGAATGCATAAAAGGTAAGGACCTTGATCAATGAAAAGTACATTGATAAGAAAAGGTGAGATGCTTAACTACTTGGAAGACATGGTGGGCAATTGTGCTACCATAAAGGCAAGAAATCGAGATCAAGAAAGTTCGATTCATATGAGTTTGAATTTGTCGTAAACTTTGGTTTTGACAAATTCACATGGATAGGAACAAATACACCGTTTAAATCTAAGTTTCATAAGATTTCCTCCTTCATGAAAATGATTGTGAGGAAATGCTTTCACGAAGAAAGATTTTAAGAAGATAGTGATTGTAAAATTGCATTCTCGAATTCGATTATGGTTATGGTATCCCTTTCCATAATTTGAATTGTGAGGTTTGGCAATTGTTTAGACACACATATGAACTATCTAAGGCAAAGGTGTATAAGTTCAAGAAGCCTTGATAAAAGATTATCAAAGCACTAAGTATTAGAAACATGAACTTAAGAAATTCAATAAGCATTGTTTTTATGAAAGTTAAGTTGTTTCTGAATACATGTCAAAGCTAGTGGGAGCATAAGTGTTATGTTTATAATAATCATCATGATAGTGGGAGCATAAATGTTATGATTGTATGATTATTAACGAAAGTATTGCAAGGTTAGCAATATTAATTATAGAAAACAAGAGCCATACTTTGCAAAGTCGCAATAGTTGAAGAGTTGTTTTGCTATAATTAAGGGAGAGAATATTATGCTTCATTTCAAATCTAAAGGCTTAGGTTGTGGAATGTTAATAACTTACTCAAAGAAACATAGCGTGTTCTTAAAATTTCGATTATGATTACGGCGTTCCTCTTCACAATTCGAATTTTTGAGAACATAGCAAATAAAACATTATGGCAAAAGATTGATAACGTATCAAATCTTCATGTAACGCATTTTGCATTGTGTCCCATACGCTTCGGGTAAAGGATTGATTGCATAGCCTATAATATTTGACCATTCTAAAATTTTCCAAATGTCTAGCGCCTTTTGAGGGAAAAAGGGAATAGAATCGGTTTTGACTAAAATAATTAAACAACTATCAAAGGACAATCCAAAGTTCGCCGAGGATTGGTCGCTTGTGAGTAGTTGGAAGTATAGTATTGGAAAATATGGAAATGTTTCCATATTGGATGGAACATATTGACATTATTATGAATAGATAAGAATGAGTTGTCATATGGAAAATATGGAAATGTGTCCATATTGGGAAATGAATATTGAAAATCTATGTCTAGATTAGAAACTTTTATGCAAAAAGGATGTTCAAATAATGTACTTTAAGTGAGAGACATCACGTCTATGGAATTGTCTTGTAACAATTTCCGATAGAGGACTTTGTAATATCATTGGCAATAGCCTTTGTGACTTTGTTGCAGTGACATTACGAAAGGATCGTTGCATAGAATGTTAGAATCTAGCATATTCTATAAGTAGCAAGAATTTGATATTCTTTCACTTATAAAAAAGGATTTGGAGTTGTGAAATGAGAATGATTGGAAATGTGCTCAATTTGGTCTATTTCACAAAGTAAGAACCATAGGTAAACATTGTGTGCATGCTAAGAGCATGGGACAAGTGTAATAATTCAAGTAAGAAGTTGATTACCTGAAACGACAAATAATGAGTAATCGATATGGTGATAAATAAAAGGTGTTTTATTTATACTCAAAGGTTCGAGGCCATATAGGATTAGTATTATTCTTGTGTTTCACATTTGCATGTTTTGACTTCATGAATAATTTAATTGGTTAAGAACAGTTAAATTATTCGAACGGGCCACAGTCGTTCATATGTTGGAATTAGGTATGAATGAATACTGTCGTGAATTGGTGTGTGGATTGTCTAAATAGCATTAGACATAAGCAAATGATTAGTGCAACGTTCATGAGTGCTTATGAATATGAATTTGAGCATTGGATTAAACCCACGCTCACTTGGATCACTCCATGGATTGTGTCACGAGTGATTGGTGAGATGATAACATCTTATATTCTTGAAACCATGATGTGTGAGTTGTATCTTGCAAATCGGTTGCACATTGATAATATGTAAACGCACTAGTAACTTGGTGTTATAAAACATATTGTTGTGTGTGATTCGGTGAGTGAGTGCAAGCAAGCATTGTATCAAAGTTTATCCGTTCCTTTTATCCAAAGTAGGATAAAAGCGATATCTTTAGGCCCCTCGATGATTTAGTGATGACAAACGTAAATGCTCGGTCGGGCTAGGGCTAATTTGATTTGTTCAATTAGTCAGTCGTCATAAATCGGGAATCGAGATATCGTACAAAGAGAATGATTTGAAATCATATCTCATATGATATCTAGAATGGAGGAATATATGATCCCTTATCTAAGGACACGCGTATCTGATAGGATCAGAGTTGACAACGGCTTTGGAAAGCTACGATTGCAGATCAGGATCTGAAGTCATACGCATAATAGTTATTAGACTTATCCAAGTGGGAGACTGTTGGATTAGTGTCTAAGTCCATAACTATTTTGGTATGTACTTGACCCGATGGTGCATGGTCCTTTTGGGTTGCCTTCACCAAAGCAACTTGATAGGATGAATTATGGAGAGAAAGGATTAAATATGATTTATTAATATATTATGAGAATAATATATTAGAGGAGAGATCATATTGTTTAATTAATATTAGTCAATAATTAATTGGTAATTAGTTTTGTGACTAAAAGAGATTAATTAAACTTAAGGGACTGGAATTGTAATTATAAGATAATTGCAATTTGGGCCATGGATTGCCTTGTATTAAGGGGTGGACGAATTTTATGGGGAAACCCATAAGGAAATCGTCCAAGGCCTTAATTAAAGGAGTCTATGGGTTGCTTAGGGCTTAATCATCCAAATTAGGGTTTCCTTGTTAGATAACCCTAATAGCCTCCTGTATATATAGATCCCTTATGACTCAAAAACGTGGCTATGACTTGTTCTAGGGTTTCACATGTTTTTGGGCAACCTCCATCCTCTCTCCTCTTCATCCTCTTGCTTATGGTGTTTGTGAACCATTAGAGGAGTGACATTTGTGACTCTAGGCTTTCTAAAGTCAATACAAGGAGATTTGGGATTGTTATTACTACATAACAATCTAGGTAACATCTTAAATCTATTGTTATGTTAATATGATTACTTAATTGCTAGAATTAGGGTTTATAGTCTTGGATAACTTGCATGTACAATAAAGAAACCTAGATCCAAGCATTAGGGTTTGTATGAGCACAAAGGATGTCTTATGACCAAAACCCATCAGATACATTTATTAGTGCTAGTACACTAGTAAATTTGGATGAACCTAGCAGCTATAAGGAAGCCATGGCAGACCCATAGTCTGCTAAATGGAAAGAGGCGATCGACAGCGACATTCAGTCCATGTACGACAACGAAGTTTGGAATTTGGTTGATAATGTACCGGGTCGCCAGACAGTCGGGTGCAAGTGGATCTTCAAGAAGAAGACGGACATGGATGGGAAAGTGCATACTTATAAAGCGCGATTGGTTGCGAAGGGCTTTACTCAAACTCCTGGAGTTGACTATGATGAGACCTTCTCACAAATTGTGAAGATAAAGTCTATTAGGGTAATGCTTGCGATAGCTGCGTTTCATGATTATGAATTATGGCTGATGGACGTGAAAACCGCTTTCTTTAATGGAAAGTTGGCTGAGGATCTTTACATGAATCAGCCAGAGGGTTTTGTCGATGCGAAGCATCCAAATAGAGTATGCAAGCTTGAGAAATCCTTTTATGGATTGAAACATGCGTCTCGCAGATGGAATCTTTGTTTTGATGAGAAGGTTAAAGAGTTTGGCTTTCTACGAAGCGAAGATGAATCTTTTGTGTATGTCAAAGCCAGTGGGAGTATAGTGAACTTCCTCGTATTGTATGTCGATGACATACTGCTCATAGGAAACGATGTCCCAACCTTGCAGGAGGTCATGGTCTGGCTTGGGAAATGTTCCGCTATGAAGGACCTTGGAGAGGCTGCATATATTCTAGGAATAAGAATAGTAATAAATAGGGAAAAGAGACTGATAGGACTCAGTCAGGATGCATACATGGATAAGGTACTAAAGCGCTTTAGTATGGAAAATTCCAAGAAAGGGGAGTTGCCAATCTAAAGCAATACCAAGCTGAGTAAGACTCAGAGACCAAGTACAGAGGCAGAGATAGCTGATATGAGCCAAGTACCTTATGTTTCCGCCGTAGGCTCTATCATGTATGCTATGACTTGTACTCACCATGACGTGGCCTTCGCTTTGAGCATGGTCAGCAAATACCAAGGGAACCCTGGTAGAGCTCATTGGATTGCAGTCAAGAATATTCTTAAGTACCTTCAGAGGACCAAGGAATGGTTTTTAGTCCATGGTGGGAGTGATGACTTAAGGGTACGAGGGTACAGTGACTCTAGTTTTTAGACGGATCGGGATAATTTTCGATCGCAGCCGGGCTGGGTCTTTATCCTAAATGGAGGAGCAGTGACTTGGAAAAGTTCCAAGCAAGAGACTGTAGCTGATTCAATGTGCGAATCAGAGTATATTGCGGCGAGCGAAGCATCAAAGGAGGCTATATGGTTGAAGAAATTCATTAGAGACCTTGGATTTATGCCATCAATAAAGGAGTCGATGGAAATTTTCTGTGATAATGAAGGGGCGGTTGCCTTGACCAAGGAACCGAGAGATCATGGTAGATCTCGACATATTGATAAAAATACCATTTTATCAGACATCGGGTAGAAGAGGACTCCTCGTTGTAAAGAGGGTATCATCAGAAGAAAACCCAACAGATCCCCTTATGAAGGGACTGAGTAGGGTCAAACACTTGCATCACGCTAGGAGCATTGGGCTGAAGGATGATATGAGTTTGGATTAGATAGGAAACGTGTAATAGATAGTTTGTATTTGACATTTCATGAATAAATAAAATTGTGTTATTTATGAGTAAAGCTACTATCTTGTGTTGGTTATTTATCTATTTTTTCCATTTTGCATGTTTTGACTTCCTAAATGATAGGATTATTCAAAAAGGTCCACAGTCGGTCATATTTTGGAAGTAGATAAGAATGAAGATTGTCATGAATTGTTTGTAGATCGTCTAAAAGGTTTTGGACATAGCAAAGGTTTGTTGCAAAGTTCATTAGTGCTTATGAGTATGATTTGAGCATTGGAATAAACCTGAGTATGTTGTATCACTTCGTGGTATTTTACCATTAAGTGATGGCAAAGCGATAACATCATATAGTCTTAAAACTTAGAGATATGGTTGTTGTTTGCTGGTTGGTTATACATTGATAATGTGTAAACGCATCAGTAACTTGATGTTATAAAATGCATTATTGTGTGTGATTCAGTTAGTGAATAATGGATGCATATGAGTCGAAGTTGATTTGTTCCTTTTGTTCTATTATAATAAAAATGATATCTTGGCCACTTGGTGATTAGTTTTGACTTATATGTCGGGCCCGGTCAGAATAAAGTTGATGTGTTCAACTAAATTCTATGTCAAACAAATCGGAAATCAAGGAACAAATGTTGGACAACAAGCATTGTCAGCATGATATCTAGAATAGAGGATTGTACGATCCCTCATTTAAAGGACTAGTTGATCAGAGTTGACAACGAAGTATAACAGCTACGATTGCTAATCGGATTCTGAAGTCGTATGTGAGATATAGTTATTAGACTTATCCAAGTAGGAGACTGTTGGAATAGTGTCTAAGCCCGTAACTATATTTGGTATGTAGTTAACCCGGTTGTGCATGGTCGTTTTGGGTTGCCTTCTCCAAAGCAACTTGACAAGGTTATTCAAGGAGAAAGAGAGAATATTATGATTTATTAATATATTATAAGAATAATATATTAAAGGAGAAATCATATTTATTTAATTAGTATTGGTCATAAATTAATTAGGAATTAATTTGGTGACCAAAAGAGATTAATTGAATAAAGGGGTATAAACTGTCAAATGTATGATAGTTGAGTTTTGGGTTAAGGAAACCTAATGGACTTAAGGGGAACGAAATTATGATGTGTATCCATCATATTTTCGTCCAAGGCCTTATTCCAGAAGGTTCCTTGGGCTGCTTGGTGGCTAAGCTGTCCATTAGGGTTTAGACTGAAACCCTAGTAGGCTGTAACTATAAATAAGACCCCTAGGGCATTGAAATCGGCTACCACTTGATTCTAAGAGAACCCTAGGCTGATTTCTAGCTTCTCTCACCCTCTCTCATATTACCTTCTTGCTTGTGGGGTTTGTGAACCATTAGAGGAGTTGCATTTGTGACTCTAAGCTCAAGAGAAGAAGAGAAGAAGATCTAAGCCAACATTTAAAGAGGAAAACATCTAGATCTGATTCTATATTTTGTTTTATTTTTTTGTTATTTGTATGCTAGATTAGGGTCTGTAAGTCTTGGAATCAAATCATGTTCAATAGAGAAACCTAGATCCAAGCATTAGGGTTTGTATGAGCACATAGGAATGTTCTTATGCATAAAACCCATCACGTACAACATCCATTACATTCATAAAATATAACTTGACATATGTGTTCAAATGATTGTATATTTGACACGAAAAAGTATAATTTACAAACATAATAATATAAAATTGTGTCTTCCTCAAAACTTTCTAATACCTATTTAACGATTTCCTGAAAATACAAGTAGTTTTGAAAAGAGTGTCAACAATTAAGTTGGTGAGTTCATAAGTGTGAAACGAAAATATTCTGTCATTTGTTTTTCTGAAATGTAAATATGTTCACCCAGAAAATCCTATATTTTCTGTTGTATATGTATTTGTATTCCGAAATAGTATGGTTTAAATCCCCATAAAACTATAAAAAAAATATGTTTTCTCTATACTAGAATAGTATTTCATGTTTGTACTTGTATATACTTGTAATTAATGTATTATAATTTTTATTAATTAAAACTATATGAAGTTTCATACTTATTCTTACACTATTTTATTCAATACCAAATTGTGAGTTATCATAACCATGCTTGACGACCTAAGACTCGCCTGAAACACAACGTTCTTCAGGCGTTGTAATATGGTACGACAGTTGTCACCCCAGGCCTACCGGCCTAGCTGTTGCAAGCAGCTTAGGTGTAGGATTGTCAGTCCTTTATAGATCTATACACAAGTGTCACGCTCTCCCTCCATGAGACCCTGGTTATAACTTTCAGGACTTTTGTTTTAGCACTTAAATAAGTACTTGAAGCGTGTCTCACAAAAACTATATTGATAGTTATGTGTAGAATAATGATAAATATCTTTGAAATAGATATATTGTAAATATCTCATAAATTATATTAAATATAATTTATATAGTTATTTTCATAGTTACTCTTATTATATATAGAAAGCATATGTAGTTCCATAAAGTGTATTGATAAATATGTATGAATAAAAAATTATACCTATTATAATTTATATGTTTATTGTTGTAATAAATTTTAAACTAGTAAAATAGTTTGTTTATAATAATCACAAACTAGATAATCAATTTTTTGTTATTTATAGGAGACATATTTGTCTTTTACCTGTATTTTCCCCCTTAAAACATTATAAAAATAGTGAAAATATAGGGGTATAAACTCACTTGATAGTCGTGAAGAATTGAGTAGCACTTGTCTTCCCTGTCCACATTTCGTGAGGTGTTTTGGCAACCTTCTTGGTAGGCACTAAGTTAAGGATATGGGCGACAGTCTCTAAGGCATACCCCCAAAATAAGATAGGTAGTGAAGCACAAATCATCTTGGAACAAACCATGTCTAACAAGGTTCGATTACGCCTCTCAACTACAACATTCAACTGCGGTGTCCTAGGTGACGTCAATTGCGAAATGATTCTGCATTCCTTGAGGTAGTCATGGAATTCAAGACTTAGGTACTCTCCTCCTCGATCAGATTGAAGAATCTTGATTTTACTGTCCAATTGATTCTCCACTTCTTGTTTAACTCTTTTAACTTTTCAAAGGTTTCCGACTTGTTCTTGACTAAGTAGATATACCCATATCTGTTGTAATCGTCGGTGAAAGTTGATGGGTTTTAGCCATAAGAACTTTCCTATGTGCGCATGCAAAACCCTAATGCTTGGATCTAGGATTTCTAATTAAACATGCTTTGAATCCAAGACTTCTAATGACTAATTAGGTATAAGAACAATACTAAATCAGATCTAGAATCATACCTTTGAATCTCTTGTTTGATCTTGTTGTCTTGGAGCTCTAGAGTCACAATTGTCACTCCTCTAATGGCTTACAAACACCAAATAGCAAGGAGGATGATTTGGGAGAGAGGAGGTAGGAGGAAATCGGCCAGGGGTTCTCTATTCTCAATGAAGTACCGATTTCCCTTTGCCATATGGTCTATTTATACTTGTAGACTCCTTAAGGGTTACAACCTAAACCCTAGTTGGATAATCTTCTCTTAAAGCAATCCATATCCTTACCATCGATAAGCAATGGACGATTTTAAGCTATCCTTAGCTTCTAGAATTCGTCCAACCCCTATCCAATAAGGATTTACAGTCTAAAGTTTAACTATCAAACAATTGACAGTTTATACCCTCTTATTTAATTAATCTCTTTAAGTCACCAAATTAATTCTAATTAATTCTATGACTTATATTAATCAAATAACAATATTATTATTTTTTATATTATTCTCATAATATATTAATAATATTTATTCTCTCTTAATAAATCATCCTATCAAGTTGCTATGGTGAAGGCAACCCAAAAGGACCATGCACAACCGGGTCAAATACTTGCCTAATATAGTTGCAGCCTTAGACACTATTCCAACAGTCTTCCACTTGGATAAGTCTAGTAACTATATGCACAAGTACAATTCGATTTGCAATTGTAGCTCTCAAAGACGCTGCCAAACTCTGATCTAATCAGTCTTGTCCTTTAGATAGGTGATCGTACAGTCCTCTGTTAGATATCATGCTGACAATTCTATGGAATGATTAGTCAAGCATTTAGGTTTCTCGAACTCTGATTTATTTGACATAGAACTTAATCGAACAGATCAATTCAGTTCTGACCGGGCCCGACACATAAGTCAAATCAAATCATCGAGTGGCCGAGATATCACTTTTACCTTCCTTGGATAAAAGTTACAGATAAACTTCGACTTATATGCATTTACTTATTCATTAATCAACTATACACAACAATGCGTTTTATAACACCGAGTTACTGATGCGTTTTCGCATTATCAATGTACAATCAATTAACAAACAACAAACCATATATCTAGGTTTTAAGACTATATGATATTATCGTCTTGCGATCACCCTTTTATATCATATTCCATAAGGTGATTCCAGCAAGTGCGGGTTTGTTCCAATGCTCAAAACTAGTTCATAAGCACTCATCAACGTTGCAGCAACCCTTTGCTATGTCTAACACCATTTAGACAATCTACACACCAATTCATGACAATCTTCATTCATATCTACTTCCAACATATGAACGATTGTGGACAATTTGAATAATTCGATTATTCCTAATAAACTCAATTATTCTGGAAGTGAAAACATGCAAAGAGAAACAATAGTTAAATAATTAACATAAGACAGTAACATTACTCAGAAATAAAACTCCTTTATTTAATCATCAAATGTTAATTACATGTATCTATTACACATTTCTAATACTATCTAATCTATGCTAATATCATCCTTCAGCCCAATACTCCTAGCATGCTGCAAGTGCTTAACCCTACTCAGTCCCTTCGTAAGCGGATCTGCTGAGTTATCTTCTGATGATATCCTCTTCACTACAAGTTGTCCTTCTTCTACACGATGCCTAATGAAATGATATTTTCTGTCGATATGTCGTGATCTACCATGATCTCTCGGTTCCTTGGTCAAGGCAACCGCTCCTTCATTATCACAGAAAATCTCCATGGGCTCCTTTATGGCAGGCACGACTCCAAGATCACCGATGAAGTTCTTCAACCATATTGCCTCCTTCGACGCTTCACTCGCTGCAATGTACTCTGATTCGCACGTTGAATCAGCTACTGTTTCCTGCTTGGAACTTTTCGATGTCACTGCTCCTCCATTCAGAGTAAAGACCCAGCCCGACTGCAAACGGTAGTTGTCCCTGTCGGTCTGAAAGCTGGCGTCACTATACCCTTGCACCTTAAAGTCATCACTCCCTTCGAGGACTAAGAACCATTCCTTCGTCCTCCGAAGGTACTTAAGGATATTCTTCACCGCAATCCAATGGGCTCTGCCAGGATTCCCTTGATATCTGCTAACCATGCTCAAAGCAAAGGCTACATCAGGGCGAGTACAAGTCATAGCGTACATGATTGAGCCAACTGCGGAATCGTATGGTACTCGGCTCATTTAAGCTATTTCAGCTTCGGTACTCGGACTTTGAGTCTTACTCAACTTGGCATTACTTTGTATTGGTAATTCTCCCTTCTTCGAGTTTCCCATACTAAAACGTTTTAGTACCTTCTCCAAATAAGTATTCTGACTAAGTCCTATTAGTCTCTTACTTCTTTCTCTTACTATCCTTATTCCCAAAATGTAAGAAGCCTCTCCGAGGTCCTTCATAGCGAAGCACTTCCCGAGCCAAGACTTAACTTCTTGCAGAGTCGGGATGTCGTTTCCTATGAGTAATATGTCATCGGCATACAGAACGAGGAAGCTAACTATACTCCCACTGGCTTTGACATATACACATGATTCATCTTCGCTTCGTACAAATCCAAACTCTTTGACTTTCTCATCGAAGCAAAGATTCCATCTGCGAGATGCTTGCTTAAGTCCATAAATGGACTTCTCAAGCTTACACACTCTATTCGGATGCTTTGGATCCAAAAACCCCTCTGGCTGAGCCATGTAAACATCCTCAGCCAACTTTCCGTTAAGGAAAGTGGTCTTGACATCCATTTGCCAAATCTCATAATCATGAAATGTGGCTATCGCTAGCATCACTCTAATAGATTTTATCTTCGCAACTAGTGAGAAGGTCTCAACATAGTCAACTCCGGGAGTTTGAGTAAAGCCCTTCGCAACCAATTGCGCTTTATATGTGTGTACGTTTCCATCCACGTCGGTCTTCTTCTTGAAGATCCATTTGCACCCAACGGTCTTACGTCCGGGCTCATTATCAACCAAATTCCAAACTTGGTTATCATGCATGGATTGGATCTCGCTATCCATTGCCTCTTTCCATTTCGCAGACTTCGGGCCTGCCATGGCTTCCTTATAGCTATTAGGTTCATCAAGATTTAATAGTGTACCATCACTAATATACGTGTCCCCTTTGGTAGTAATATGAAAACCATAAAACTGGGGTTGAACTCTAACTCTATCGGAACGTCTAAGAGGTAAGGACTCATCAATCGTTTCAACAGGAGTTTCCTCCTCGGGTTGAGTGCCAGCGGTAGAGGTTCCTTCATCTATCGACTCTTGAATCTCCTCAAGCTCGATTTGCCTCCCACTGTCTCCTTGGCCTATGAGTTCTTGCTCTCGGAAAACTCCTCTCCTCGCAACAAAGCCAACATTGTCCTTCGGTCTATAGAAGAGATATCCAAAGGATTTCTGTGGATAGCCGATGAAAATACATCGCTCACTTCGAGGTTCGAGCTTGTCATGAGTATCTCGTCTTACGAAAGCCTCGCAACCCCAAACCTTGATATGTGTCAACGAGGGAGATTTCCCTGTCCACATCTCGTGAGGTGTTTTGGTAACCTTCTTAGTAGGGACTCGGTTAAGGATATGGGCGGTAGTCTCTAAGGCATACCCCCAAAAAGAGATTGATAGTGAAGCACGACTCATCATAGAGCGAACCATATCCAATAAGGTTCGATTACACCTTTCTGCCACACCACTTAACTGCGGTGTCCTAGGAGGCGTCAATTGTGAAACTATTCCAGACTCCTTGAGATAATCGTGGAATTCAAGACTTAGGTACTCTCCTCCTCGATCGGATCGAAGCATCTTGATTTTCCTGCCCAATTGATTCTCCACTTCATTCTTGAACTCTTTGAACTTTTCAAAGGTTTCTGACTTTTGCTTGATTAAATAGATATACCCATATCTACTATAATCATCGGTAAAAGTCACATAGAAGCGGTTCCCATACTTCTTGGTTGATCTAAACGATCCACATACATCGGTATGTATTAGTTCCAATAGACCCTCACTGCTTTCACTTGTACTCGTGAAGGGCGACTTAGTCATTTTTCCAAGCAAACAAGACTCGCACGTGTCATCTTCCCTAAGTTCGAATGACTCCAACACTCCATCCTTTTGGAATTGGGCTATGCGCTTCTTGTTGACATGTCCAAGACGACAATGCCATAAGGATGCTCTATCCATACTATTGGAAGAATCTATGTTTAAAACATCATTTCCTAAGTTATCAACAATCATAACAGTTTCATAAATTCCATTACATGGTATAACTTCAAAATAAAAGACACCATTTAGATAAGCCAAAATAGAAGCATTCTCATTATTAAAAGAAAATCTAAAACCTTGTCTAAATAAACCATGAAATGAAGTGATGTTTCTAGCCATTTCTGGCGAATAGCAACAATTGTTCAAATCTAAACATAAATTATTCCTAAGCACTAAAGAATACACTCCAATCTTGGTCACAGGCGACGATCTTCTGTTCCCCATGATTAGATTGATCCTTCCTTGCTCCACATCCTTACTTCTTCTTAGTCCCTGCACATTAGAACAAATGTGTTAACCACAACCGGTATCAAGAACCCAAGAAATAGCATGATTAGAATCGTTAGATTTAATAGTGTATATACCTGCGAAAGACGGCTTCATCTTTCCTTCCTTGATGGCTTGTAGGTACTCTGGGCAGCTTCTCTTCCAATGTCCTATCTTATGGCAGTGGTGGCACTCTGCCTCCTTTGGGTTAGGGCAGGGCTTAGCAGGATCAACTTTGGTCCCACTAGAAGAGGCACCATCTCGGGCTTTAACCTTGCGATAGTTCTTAGACGAAGCCTTCCTCTTCTTTCCCTTTCCTTGACCAATAGCCAACACAGGAGCAGCGGGTGGATTGGGAGTTGGTGCAACAGACTTGTCTTTGAAGTTGCTCTTAGCGACCCTCAAAAGACCTTGGAGTTTGCTTAGGGTGACCTCCTCTTTGTTCATGTGGTAGTTCATCCTAAATTGATTGTACATCGGAGGCAAAGAGTGAAGCACCATGTCGATCGCCAAGTCTTCCCCAAAGTCAACATTTAACTTGCGAAGGCAGTCGACATACCTTTGCATCTTTTGCAGGTGCACGGTAAGAGACTCTCCATGACCCATCTTAGTGGAAATCATGTTAGTGAAAATCTCATAACGCTCTTGTCTCGCATTTTGGTGGTATCTCTCCAATAAGTCTTGATGCATCTCGTACGGGTACATGTCCTCATAGGACTTTTGGAACTCGGAGTTCATGGTGGGTATCATGATGCAATGTACCTTCGTTGCATCGCGCTCATGAGTTTCAAAAGCGGTCATTTCAGCCGGAGTAGCGATTTCAGGGTTGATTTTCTGGAGCTTCTCATCGAGGACATACTCCTTATCCTCATAGCGAGCAATGGTGCGAATGTATCTTATCCATTCGCTAAAGTTCGTTCCATTGAAAGTGACCTTTTGGCAAAGGCTCATCAATGTGAAAGAACTAGCAGCAACGTTGTTTGCGTTCGACATCTACAAATAGAAAGGACAAAGATAGATTAGAATATGAATCCCTAATTATCACCCAATAAGAAAAATTAGGGCTAGGATCCAACAACAATATTTACATATTAGAAAAGGGATGCCGTAATCTAACATGCAAATAAATTGAAGGTAAGTGAATGACGATTCACTAATTCTCCACCATAAAAACCTAACTATAAGTCCTAAATGTATTGAGAATTCCTAGGTTCGGATGAGATTCATTGAAACTATTCAATGGCATCTTTAAATCTCGATATGCCCCTCTTGTTTGTGACTGGGATACCGAGGATCACAAAGCGGGTGTGAATTACCATGCAAATTCACATGGTGCCTTTATTGTAACGATCACCTATTCGATGTGCCGGTAAACCACACACGCTCCATCGAACTATGATAAATAATGAAACACCCTTTGCCACCTTTTCTTAGAACCAATTAGTGTGCTGGTAAACCACACACGCTCCACTAACTTCTTAGCAAGTGTGCAAAGCGTAACATCATGGGATTGCATCAATTCACTTTTCCTAAAGTAACTAAGATTGGGAAATTTTTATAAAAAATGTGTAGTTACTTTGTATTACTTATTATACTTCTAATGAGAGGATGAGGTTGCCCTATCCTACCCGTTCGGCTAACGACCCTCCACCAATCAAGCAAGCGGTGGGTGTGAGTGTACACCCATTAAGCGCCATTTTATAGACGGCAACCTTATACCCCCCTTATAGATCGGCTTCGTGAATGAGGCCTACTAACGGTAAGACTAGCATTTTAGTTAAACATATATATATATATATATATATATATATATATATATATATATATATATATATATATATTATTCTTGTAATATTATATTAGTATAGGGTTGTATTTTAAACCTTTTTAAAAATCTAGGGTTTTAAATTTAAATTGACTAAATTAGAACTTTTAATCACAAAATATAAATTTCAAAACTTGAGGACAAGTTTTAAACATTTAAAACATGGAGGATCAAATAACAAATAATTTTAATTAACAATTAATTCCCTAATTATCTATATTTGATTTATTCAAGATTTCATGCAAGATAATTACCAAATTAATCAAAATAATTAATTAATTATCATATAAGGAAATTAAATATTTTATTAGTTGATAAATATCTTTAATTAGATCATGATTATATTCATATATATCAAAAAATTGGATTAGGGTTGATCTAATATGATTAAGGTAAGTTTCCATAAGATAATCATGAAAAAATCTCGAATCTGGCCATTCCTGACGCTTGGACTCGCCGAGTGCACCAAGGGACTCGCCGAGTCCACTATGGAACTCGCCGAGTCCATGACTCAGAAACACAAAACTCGAATTTTGCAGTTAAGTTTCAAACAAACAAGCAACAATTTAATAGAAACCAAGCTAGGCTCTGATACCACTGATGGGTTTTAGCCATAAGAACTTTCCTATGTGCACATGCAAAACCCTAATGCCTCGATCTAGGCTTTCTAATTAAACATGCTTTGAATCGAAGACTTCTAATGACTAATTAGGTATAAGAAAAATACTAAATCAGATCTAGAATCATACCTTTGAATCTCTTGTTTGATCTCGTTGTCTTGGAGCTCTAGAGTCACAATTGTCACTCCTGTAATGGCTTACAAACACCAAATAGCAAGGAGGATGATTTGGGAGAGAGGAGGTAGGAGGAAATCGGCCAGGGGTTCTCTATTCTCAATGAAGTACCGATTTCCCTTTGCCATAGGGTCTATTTATACTTGTAGACTCCTTAAGGGTTACAACATAAACCCTAGTTGGATAATCTTCTCTTAAAGCAATCCATTTCCTTACCATAGATAAGCAATGGACGATTTTAAGCTATCCTTAGCTTCTAGAATTCGTCCAACCCCTATCCAATAAGAATTTACAGTCTAAAGTTTAACTATCAAACAATTGACAGTTTATACCCTCTTATTTAATTAATCTCTTTAAGTCACCAAATTAATTCTAATTAATTCTAGGGATATATACAGTAAAGTCCCAATATTTTCATCGATTTGACAAGAAAGTCCTAAACTTTATTTTTTTGACAGTAAAGTCCAAATTACCGGCAGTTTTTGACACTTTTACCTTTTTTTCTCGGTTAGCCGGTAATTATGACTTTTTTGTCAACAAAATAAAGTTTAGGACTTTCTTGTCAAATCGTCAATTAGGACTTTACTGTCAAAAAAATAAAGTTTATGACTTTTTTGTCAAATCGTTGAAAATATTGGGACTTTAGTGTATATATAATTTTTTTGGTTAGAAATTTAATGGTATGATACTCTTTAAGCATAAGAGTTATTGAAACCTTCTCTAATTAGCTAGATCCTATTGAAATCCTTTACGTTTGCTTCTTGATAAATCGTTTTTTTAATCTCAACAAACAGACATTGAAAAAAATTGAGATAATCAAGAAAGAAAGAAAGAACCAGGGTTGTGTTGGCTTTTTGCAGTCTTAAAAATGGAAAAATTAGAAACCTAAAAAAACGAAATTGCCCTGGCTTTATACAAACACAAACAACAGATGTCTAGTCAAAAGGGTGTGAATGTGGAGAAAGGAAAGAATGGCAATTTCGTTTTTTTTTGGTTTCTTATTTCTTCATTTTTGGAGTTGCAAAAAGTCAACACTACCCTGGTTCTTTCTTTCTTTCTTTCTTGATTATCTCAATTTTTTTCAATGTCGGTTTCTTGAGATTAAAAAAACGATTTAACAAGAAGCAAAACGTTAAGGATTTCAATACGATCTAGCAGATTAGTGAAGGTTTCAATAACTCTTATGCTTAAAGAGTATCATACCATTAAATTTCTAACCAAAAAAAGTTATATATACACTAAAGTCCCAATATTTTCAACGATTTGACAAAAAAGTCCTAAACTTTATTTTTTTGACAGTAAAGTCCTAATTGACGACTTGACAAGAAAGTCCTAAACTTTATTTTTTTGACAAAAAAATCCTAATTACCGGATAACCGGGAAAAAAGGGTAAAAGTGTCAAAAACTGCCGGTAATTTGGACTTTACTGTCAAAAAAATAAAGTTTAGGACTTTCTTGTCAAATCGATGAAAATATTGGGACTTTACTGTATATATTCCTTAATTCTATGACTTATACTAATCAAATAACAATATTATTATTCTTTACATTATTCTCATAATATATTAATAATATTTATTCTCTCTTAATAAATCATCCTATCAAGTTGCTATGGTGAAGGCAACCCAAAAGGACCATGCACAACCGGGTCAAATACTTGCCTAATATAGTTGCAGCCTTAGACACTATTCCAACAAAAGTCACATAGAAGCGGTTCGCATCCCTTGTGGTGGATCTAAAGGGACCACACACATTGGCATGTATGAGATCCGATAAACCCTCAACCCTTTCACAAGTGCCAGTGAATGGTGACTTGGTCATCTTTCCATGTAAACAAGACACGCATACGTCATCGTCCCTAAGTTCGAATGACTCCAATACTCCATCCTTTTGGATTTGGGCTAGGTGTTTCTTGTTGACATGTCCACGACGACAATGCCGCAAGCATGCTTTATCCATACTATTTTAAGAATCAACACACAACACATCATTTCCTAAGTTATCTACAACCATCACAGTCTCATATATTCCATTACAAGGCAATCCTTCAAAATATAATCCATTATCAAGATAAGCATAAATAGAACCCTTTTCATTATAAAATGAATATCTAAAACCTTGTCTATATAAACCGTGAAATGATATGATGTTTCTTGCCATATCTGGCAAATAGCAACAATTGTTCAAATCTAAACCTAATCCATTACTAAGCATTAAGGAATAAACTCTGATCTTAGTGACAGGCGACGATCTTATGTTCCCCATGATTAGATTTATCCTTCCATGCTCCACATCCATATCTCTTGTTAGTCCCTGCAAATCAGAATATATATGTGAAAACCACATCCTGTATCAAGAAGCCAAGAAATAGCATGTGATGTATTATTAGATTTAATTGTGTAAATACCTGCGAAGGATGGATTGATCTTCCCATCCTTGATGGCTTGCAGATATTCTGGACAACTTCTCTTCCAATGCCCTATCTTGTGGCAATAGTGGCACTCTGCCTCCTTAGGGTTAGAGTTGGGCTTAGCAGAACCAACTTTAGTTCCAATAGAAAATGTACCAGCTTGGGACTTTCCCTTTGTTGGCCCTTGGAGAGAGCCTTCCTCTTCTTGCCCTTCCCTTGACCTATTGCCAAGACAGGCGCATCAGTGAGAGTGGGAGTCAGTGCAACAGACTTATCCTTGAGATTGCTCTCAACACTCCTCAACAAGCCTTGAATCTTGCTCAAGGTGACCTCTTCCTTATTCATTTGGTAGGTCAAGCGGAACTGGTTGTAGCAGGGAGGCAAGGAGTGAAGGATGATGTCGATTCCAGCTCTTCATTGTAGTTAACATTTAACTTCAGCAGGCGATCAACATATCTCTGCTTTTTTTGCAAATAGGCGGTAAGGGACTCTCAATTACCCATTTTGGCAGTGATCATCGAAGTGATGATCTCATACCTTTCTTTCCTAGCGCTCTGGTGGTACCAGTCCAACAAGTATTGATACATTTCATAGGGATACATGTCCTCATAGGACTATTGGATTTCAACAGTCATTGTCTCCAACATGATGAAATGGACTTTCATGGCATCACGCTCGTGGGCCTCAAAGGCATCGATCTCATCGGGAGAGGCCGTGTTGACGTTGATTTCCTTCATATTTTCATCAAGGACATACTCTTTGTCCTTGTAGCGAGTGTTCATTCGGATGTTGCGGATCCAATCATTGAAATTGGACCCATCGAATATCACTCTCACACACAAATTCATGAGTAAGAACGATCCAGAGAAGTTCAAGCCGGAGGTGTTGTTATTGACGTTCGACATCTAAAATAGAAAAATACAAAGTTTGATTAAAAATGAATCCCCAAGTAAACACCCAAATGAGAAATTAGGGCTAGGATCCAACAACATTATTTACAAATTAGAATAGGGATGGCGTAATGTAATATGCAAATAATTTGAAGGTAAGTTAATAACGATTCACTAATTCTCAATCATGAAAAAGGAAAAAGAGATTAAGTTTTAAATGTATTGAAAACTCCTAGCTCTTTTGAGATTCATCGAACTTTCAATGGCATGTTTCAATCTCGATATACCCCTCTAGTTTGTGACTGGGATGCCAAGGATCACAAAGCGGGTGTGAATAACCATGCAAAGGTACGTGGTGCCCTCATTGTTACAGTCACCCATTCGATGTGTCGGTTAGCCACACACGCTCCATAGAACTATGACAAGAAATGATTCACCCTTTGCCACCTTTGCTTAGAGCTCAATTAGTGTGCCAGTTAACCATACACGCTCCATTAACATCTTAGCAAGGGTACAAAGTGTAATTTCATGAAATTGCATAAATTTCACTTTTTCCTAAAGTAACTCAGATTGGGAATTTAAATAACATTTAGTTACTTTTATAAATTCATTATACCTTTAATGAGGAAAGATTTTCCCTATCATACCCATTCAGCTAATGACCCTCCACCAATCAATGAAGCGGTGGGTGAGAGTGGACACCCATGAAACGGCCGTTTTATAGGCCATAACCTTATACGCCCCTTATAGATCGGCTTCGTGAATGAGGCCTACTAACGGTAAGGATAGCATTTTAAGTTATATATATATATATATATATATATATATATATATATATATATATATATATATATATATACACTATATTATTAAACGTATTGACAATTTCTTGAAATTTAAGAGGTATACACATTACAACATAACGTACAACCTTATCAAGCTTATATCGTACCACGTTGTATCTTTACACTATCTTTGGATCTTGAAAATACTAAACCCTAACCTCATCTACACAACTTCATTGCCGTCAACACACATATGTTTTGTCTCTCTCTCCCTCTTTAGTCTCTCAAGTTTTCAGTAGCCCTTCGGTACCACCACCCTCCTCCATTAGCCTTCTCTACCTATGTTTCTCTTCACAAAATTACAACCACACATGTCTCTTCTCAAGAAAACGGTAATAAATATCCAACTTTTCAAACCCTAAATCTAGCAATCGTCATCGCATCATTCATCAGTCACCGACTTCTTTTCTCTCTCGATCTCTCTTCCTCTGTTTCTATGGTCTAAATCACCGTTGCCACCAGATCAACGAGAAAATACAACGTGCAGATGGTTCACCTGTGTCTCTGCTCAAGGAAATGGTAATGAAGATGCAACTTTTGAAACCCTAATCTAGCCATCTACCATTGCACCACTCATCAGTCGTCGGCTCCTTCTTCTTCCTATCTTTCTCTCTTTCTCTCTCTCTTTCTCTCTGGAGGAGACAAGTGAACTCCGTCGACCACTGTTGTCATTAACAAGAAATGTAAATGAGGCTTAGCCTTAGCCAGGTTAATTATTCCCCTCTCTCCCAATTTGTATTACATTCTTGACATATAAGACCAAATCCCCATTACTATCATATATCCCGCTACTATATATTTCGATCCTGATGGGGTTTTAGTAGAAATGCTTTCTTCTTTTCAATTTTGGGTTTTAATCAACAAGAATCGATCTAAAACTAAGATAATTGTCGTGTTTGTTATTTGTTAACGTGGGTTTTGGGTACACTTGTTCTAAATTGCTTCCTGTTGTTGTTACTGCCTCCAAAGACATGTCATTTCCACCAAGAAGAAAGGTTTTGGTGCTTACATTGCTTCTTGATGCAGCCTATCCAACACAACAAAGTGATCCAACGAGTCCTAATGAATGTCTGGCTGAGCCTGTAAGGCCAACTGTTCACTCTTTCTACAAAGTCTTAACTGCTTTAGACACATTGGTGAATTTTCTTGTTCTTATGTTCTATAACCTATACCCCTTTCATTACTCTCTTTTTCATACTCCAGTTCACCAAAAGCTTATATTTTCATGACCTGACAAGCAACTAAAGTTAACAGCAAAAAATCTTCATGGCACCGAGTGGCGAGTTAATATACAAGGTTCTTAGAGCCATGCAAGACTTGAATGGGGAATTATTAAAATAGGTAAAAGATATCCATTTTTTTACTATGCTTATCTATGTTTTAGTGTTTATCTTTAATTGTTTACCTCTGATACCATTAATTGATTTTGGACAAGTTTCAACATGGTTATACTGTGTGATAGGTAACAAATGGGTGTTTGAAAACGTTATGCTATTTCTTTTTGTCTTAACTCATTAAGTTGTTGTGTCCTGATTAAGTGTCTAAACTTTATGCAGGTTGCGATGCCAATGGTTACAATTCATGTATAAGGATGGCAGATTCACCTTGAGAAGCCAATGCAAAAATCCAATCTATTTTAGATATAAGGAAATATGTTTTTTTATTACCCCTTTTTATATCACAAAATTTTATAAGGTTGTTTTTTGGTTGGTATGAACCATTACAAGGAGAAAATGAAGAATTTGCAGGAGAGTAAATAAAGGTACATCAAAGTCCTAATTAAATTACATAATTTAGTGTTTAGTTTTTTTTTTACCATTGCATAATATTAGAACATTAATCCAGTAACTAACACTTGGATTTTGTTTCAATAGGCAAATTTTACTCGAGAAAAAACTAGACGATGTCTTAGAGGAAGATGAAAACAACTTCTTATATTTCTAGAGAAGAAGGATTTAACTTGGCATGGAGCTACATACATTTTGGAGACATATCTACAGGTATAAAGTTAGTTATAAAAAACTAATTTTTCTAAGAATTCTTTAACTTTAAAAATAATAAAAAATTGTTTGACAGGCTTGTATATGTTCATGTTTTTTTTCCAATATGTTAGAATAGGTCTCAACTTTTGGTTACCAATACATAAAACAAAATTTACAAAACAAAGTATTTTGGTAATATGAAAAAGAAATCATTTTTCATTGATTTTTTGTATGAAGTTCAATTTTTTATTTTTAAAATTAATAAATTCTTATTATGTGATTTTTGTTTTCACATAGAGATAGCTTGGAACAAGCCAATCGCTATAGTCTTTTCCAAGAGCAAGTTCATGATATTGGTATCATAATTTTTTTTCTTACATAGACCTACTCCCTCCCCTCAACATGTCAACGGTTTGTACCCTCGGGACCACCCATACCACCGATTTTCCTTGATGTTTGGCAAGGTGTTTAACCATACATCCACAAATTTCATGATTAAAATTGCTGGAATGTCTAACTTGAAATGTATATTTGAAGGTTAGCAATAACCACCACCATGAAGCGGTGTTCCGTCCACTTTTCTCCAACACCAACATCGAATCACTACCAAAACCTTAGCAAGCTCTTGGTATGTAGATTTTGTGTTCATTTTGAATTATTTTTCTGTCATTTTTTTTATAAAATTCCTTTTTTCTTACTAGTAATATTTTCATTTTCTTTTGTTATTAAAAAAATCTATAATTTGTAAAAAATCGTTATAAAGCATTGTACTTTGAAAGTACAATGCTATAGTTTGGTTTAATATATATAAAAAAAAACTTTTTCCATACATAGTTCTTGTAACCTTAGAAACAAGATTATTTTGCATTAATGAAAATGTGATAATAATATGATTAAGTTGGGTATGATTGTAAAAAAATTTGGTATGAATTTTAACAATTTTTATATTGATTTTTTTTGAGTATTTTTGATAATGTTAGTATTTTAGGTATGATTTTAATTAGATTATTTGTCGAATGGTTATCAATATCCAGAAATACATCTTATCTTACTCTATAATAGCCTATTAAACTTATAAATCTAATCTACATTTTTAATTTTTAAATCTTATAGTTCGACAACAAAAGGTTTATGGATTATTGCATCACTCATTTGGATATCATGAGAAAGAAGTTTTATGTGATTGATAAGGTATAATTAACAACTTATTGTTTTACAATCTGATCAAATTTGTATCTTAAATAATGATTTGATGTTTAATGCAGAGCTATCAATATATCAATGCAGTGACTTTTATGTGTACATGTTCCAAATGTACAAAACTGCAGGATGGCAAATTGTTGTAATTTATGTATTGTAAAATCAATATGAACTTTCAAATGTATATTTAACGTCCAATACAACTGTATATAGATAGACCAATTATTAATTTACTTACCATTAGAATGGACCGGTTTGAATTTTTATCTTCAACAATGTTTATGTCCCGCTGCATTGCGCGGGTAAACAACTAGTATATATATATATATATATATATATATATATATATATATATATATATATATATATATCTATATATATATATATATATATATATATATATATATATATATTAAAGTTCTTAATAAAAGGAATAATAAATTTGTCATTTTTTTAGTAGAATTGGTCTCTGTATGATTGTTTCGCTTCAAAGTTAAGAATAGTAAATTTGGATGTTTTTTTTGACAACTTTGCTCCTCATTCTTTAATCATTTTTACACTTTTGGTCATTGCAATCAATATTTTTACACTTTTTAGGACCTTTTAATATTTAAAGTTACAAAACTTTAACGGTTTGACAACTTTGATCCCTTTTCTAAAAAGTTGCTAATTCCTACCCCTTTAATTCTTTAACAATTTTGACACTTCTGGTCCTTGCAGTCAAAACTTTTACATTTTTTCATAAAAACATGAAAAAAACGGTTTGGGGCAAAGCCAAGGCTTTTCATCCTTGCACTTTCTAGGGGTGGAATTGGTACGGTACCAATTTATTTTTCTGTAAACCGTGTACCGTACCAACTATAATTGGTATAAAAAAATTTCTACTGGTACCGTACCAAGTATACTTGGTACCAATTTATTTGGCTATCAACAAGTTTGGTTGGTACAAATTGGTAGTGATATAGAAATTAGTTACATAATTCTTTTAGTTTACAAAAGAATTCTACTAAAGTAACGCTAAAGTAAAGTTTTAATATTGTGCTTTAACGTGGTAATAATTATTGACCAACACGACCAAATGACTAATATAATGTTATTAAAACAATAAACACTAAATACAAATAACAGTTGAAATATATATATATATATATATATATATATATATATATATATATATATATATATATATATATATCAAATGAATTGGTTGGTACGGTATTACCATGGTATTCCAATTTTTGTACCATTACCGTACCAACGTTGATCAATTGGTACGATACTACCAACCAAACATGTTGGCTACAAAATATCTTGGCTGCCAAGTTTTTTGGTTCGGTTGGTAACATGTTGGTTGGTTTTCCATGGTACAATTTTGTCAGCCCTAGCACTTTCTACGTCTGTCATATTTATCGATTCAGAAATAACATTGAAAGCTTCTGGCCCCCGCGTAGCAGGGGTAACTTTTCTAGTGTATATATATATATATATATATATATATATATATATATATATATATATATATATAAATCTTGTAATAATATAATAGTATAGGGTGAATTTTAAACTTGTAAAATTCTAGGGTTTGAAATTTAAATAATTCAAAATAACCTTTAAGTAAAAAATATAAATTTCAAAACTTGAGGGAAAGTTTTGAACATTTCAAAACATAAAGGATGAAATAGAAAATAATTCAAAATTAAACAATTATTTTAATGATTATCTATATTTGACCTAATCTATTTTATTTGCAAGATAATTCAAAAATTAATTCAAATAATCAAATAATTATTATACAAGGAATCTATTATACAAATAATTGGTAATTATCTATTGTTTCAGAAAGGATAAACATATAGCTGTGATAAAATTCAGATTTCATAAGTCAAAAACATTTTTGGCAATTATCCTTAAGCAAAACTGCAATAAATCCCGAAAATCACTCTACCAAACGTTCCGACTCGCTGAATCCCTTTATGGACTCGCCAAGTTCATGCTACTCATCGAGTCAATCAAGCAGATGGCACAAAAAATGATTTTTTTTCAAGCAAGAACAAAACATATAGCATCAAATATAATTGAAGTCAACCAAGGATCTGATACCACTGATGGGTTTTACTTAAAACAACATCCTATGTGCTCATGCAAACACTAATGCTTGGATCTAGGCTTCTCTATTGTACATGCTATTCATCCAAGACTTGTAAACCCTAGATCTAGTGTATATAATCAAAAAATAACTTGACAAATCAGATCTAGATGATTACCTCTTGTTGAAAGCTTGAATCTTCTTGTTCTTGGAGCTTAGAGTCACAAATGTCACTCCTCTAATGGCTTTCAAACACCACAAGAAAAAGGATAATCTTGTAGAGAGGTTGGAGGCTTAGAAAATCGGTTCTGGTCCTCTTAGGGGAAGGGGTAGCCGAATTCTGAAGCCTAAGGGGTCTATTTATGCTTTTGCTGTTAGGGTTTCAGTCAAAACCCTAACTGGATAGCTTAGGCCTAAAGCAGTCCAAAGAACCTTCCAGAATAAGGCCTTGGACGAAATCTAGATGGGTTCCTACCCACAATTTCATCCACTCCTTAACCAAGAAGGATTCTCAGCCCAAATCAACTATCACATAATTGACAGTTCCAGTCCCTTTTATTTAATTAATCTCTTTTATCCACATAAGTAATTCTTAATTAATTATTGTCTAATATTAATTAAACTATATGATTTCTCCTTTAATATATTATTCATATAACATATTAATAAATCATAATAACCTCTTTATTCATAAATCATCCTATCATGTTGCTTTGGCGAAGGCAACCCAAAAGGACCATGCACAACCGGGTCAAGTAATTACCAAATATAGTTATGGGCATAGACACTAATCCAACAACCTATACTCTATTCCATAGGAAACATAGTCGTTGTCCCTCCAAAGGAACCATACTATCATTCCCAAAGGAACAATACTCTTGTCCCTGAAGGCGCCTTTTATCTCTTGCCCCGAAGGAACCATCAATCTTTCATCCCTGAATGAACCCTCTTTCTCTACACGTCTATCTTGTTATGTAACCCATCACATAGCACTAGTCCCCTAGACAATCTATCTCTTTCTCACATTGAGATACCCTTTACTCTTTATCTTCTAGTACTTACCTCATTAAGTACTTACTCTTTGTCTATGTTTAATAAAATATTGGTAGTCTATACTCCATGTAATCATCATTTATCTTTCTCTGCTATCTCTTGGGTATTAACCAATAACCTTCTCTTTTAAACCTACATATTCTTTGTGTACATACATTCTCTACTACATGTATCTTGCATATACCTCTACATACTCTTAATATGTGTAGATGCTCTTATACATGTTGTTACACACATATTCTTCATTTATATTGATCTCATTACTTAGAGACATTCACTTAGTTCCCTGGCTGGGCTTCGTGACCTTTGCCAAGACACTTAGGGTGATGGATCAAGCCCTGACCCAAGCTCTTCCCTTGATGATGGTAACACCCTTGCCCACAAGTAGCACTGTTTCTTTGATTTGTTGTGATGTAATATACTGAAAAAAAAAATTCTATTTCTTGTTTTGTCATTTTTGCCTTTATTGCCCTCAGGGTGGCCTGAAAAGTCTGGGATTCTAGCAAGCTGACAATTTCTACTTTATATTTGTGGATATGAATGTTTTTTGTTACCACGCATATTCTTTTGTTTGGTTGCTTCATGTATGGTTTATGTTGGCCATCATATGGTATTTACGTAGGGTTTTCTTGCACCCCTGGTTTGAGTTCTGATATTGGTGAACTTTTTATATTTTAGCAAAGCTGGTATTTGAGAAATTTGTTCTAATTTGTTGCTTAAAGACCCTAGGTGTAGCCAAGATCGTCACCTTGAGGCTCACCCAATTATCCTTTTTTGTTCTATTGGTGGAAGGGTATGATCCTTCTATACTTATGTCACATGTTCATTTATATGTTTGGTATGATGTAAATGATGAAGATGTTTAAGGAGAAAGGTTATGAGCCTTCTATATGAAAACCACTTAGCTGCCTCCTTGTAACGATTTCGCTTGTGTGATGTTAGATGATCAGTCCTTGTTGTCACATGGTAAATGTACACAACCTCTTTGTTTTGTTTTTCAAGCTTGAAAATAAGGTGCATCTGAATTGCCCTTTAGTTTACTATAGTTTTGTTTATAGTGTAATAAAATTGAAAGTAGTAAAGTGATTTTTGCTGATTACGTTTACATGTAAATATTAATACACAATGCCTTTGCTAGCATTGGTTCTACCTTTAACACCCCTTTTAAGAGTAAAAGTGGTGCAGGATTTAGGCATTCCATGTTCTAGGAATAGCACACCCATCCCGAGCTTCTAGGACATCAACACAATTCTTATGGGTTTCCACGATTTTGTATGGTCCTTCCCACGTAACACTGAGTTTCCCTAATGGTTCAACATGGCTAGACTCGTTCTCTCTTTGTACCCATTCTCCGAATTTGACGTTCTTGACCTGGGCATGGTGGTTGTAATAGTTTTCAGTTCGTGATTTGTACAATGCCTGGCGTACTAGTGTCGCGTCACGTTTTTCATTGAGCATGTCCAGGTCCTGGCGTCGCCCTTGTTCATTGGCTGCTTCCTCGAAACTATCCGTTGACAAGGTGCCTGCCACTATCTCTAGGGGGAGGACCGATTTTGTCCCATAAGTTAGGCAAAATGGGATGTCTCCTGTACTTGACCTTGCTGTGGTATGATATGACCACAGCACGTTCGAGAGTTCATCCACCTAGGCGGACTTAGACCTGAGTAATTTTTTTGAAACCATTGACGATGGTTTTTTTTTTGATATCTCGGTTTGTCCGTTGGCCTAAGGATGCGCTATTGATGTGAACAAACGATGGATTTTCTTGTCTTCGCACCACTCCTTGAAGGGACAGCCTTCAAATTGGGTACCGTTGTCACTTATGAGGATCCTAGGGATGCCAAAGCAGGCCAGGATGCTCTTAGTCATAAATTTTATCATCTGGTTGCTAGTGACGGTGGCTAGTGGTTTTGACTCCATCCATTTGGTAAAATAATCCGTGGCCACCAATAGAAACTTCACATCCACCGGTGCCGGTGGGATAGCGGGGCTAGTGATGCTGGTTAATGGCATGGCCAATTGGTTTTGGAAAAGAGTGAATGCTTGGCCCTTTTTGCATATCTTTATTAGGGCTGCGGCATCGTTGTACATGTCTGACCAATATACTCCTAGGCAGAGTATTTTGCACATTAGTGTGCAAGCACCTCGGATGCTACTGCATCCCCGAAATAGCTTTCTTCGAGGAACGTCAAGTTGGATTAGATGGCTAAGCCCATAAATATTATTGGTATGTACTCGACCCGAGAGTAGCATGGTCCATTTGGGTTGCATGGCATCCGAACAATTGGATAGACAAGTGAGAAAATGTTATTTATGATTCATATTAATATATTATAAGTTCTAATATATTAATATTATTTAATTAGTATTGATCAAGAATTAATTTGGAATTAACTTTATGATCAAAAGAGACTGATTATATATATATATATATATATATATGGGGATTAACTATGTAAAACATTCATTCTTATATATGTGGGTTTGTGATCCATTGTCCTTCATGTTGGGCTTAACCCATGTGGTAACCCATGGATACTTCATGGAGGTTAAAACGCATGGATCATGAAGGAAAAGGAAAGTCATGCACATTAGGGTTTACACGGTGTAACACTAATGAGCCACAATATATAAAGGATCCCATGGTTCATGAAATGGCCCTAGTGGATACACAAAGTGAGGGCAAGGGCTGATTTCATAGGGAGAAATCAAAGTAGCCTTCTTCTTATGTTATTCCATTTGTTGGTGGTGTTGTGTGATTCCACTTGAGGCTTCCACACTATTGGGGCTAAGCTCTTAAAGGTTCTAGAGTTCTAGCTCTATCAAAAGGTATGTCATCTCACTAGACTTTTGTAGTATAGTTGCTCCATTATATGCTAGTTAGGATGATGCTTTGGAATTTTGTATATTTGCATGTATAATAGTGAAAACATAGATCCAAGGCTCATAGGGTTGCATGCACACCATAGGAGTGTTAGAATGATCAAAACCCATCAGTGGTATCAGAGCCTAGGCTTGGTTTTCAATTATACTTGATGCAATTGCTTAAAAAAAATCAAAAAACAGGCTTTCTGAATAGTGGACTTGCCAAGTCCACTGGTGGAATCATTGAGTCCAAGACCAACTTGCCGAGTTTGATCATACACACGACGAGTTGGAGGCGTGGAGTGCAAATTTTCCACTTTTAAGGCTGGAATTGGACTTGAAGCATTATCCTAAGCTGTTTTTGAGCTTATAAACCTATTTTTGATGTGGCAATGATCATTCTAATCCGATTCAAAAGATAATTCTCAAAAGTTTCATATTTTGTATTAGCTTAACGGTTAGGCTAATCACCTGAAGATTGTTTGAATTGAATTGTCTTGTTCATATGAGTTTAATCTAGATCATAGTTTTTCTTGACATGATTTTTTGTTTATTAAATGATCTAAATGGCCTTTAATAGATTCCATAACTTGTCCTCAGGTTACAGAAAACCAATAGTCTTTCTTGTTAACTAGTCTTTAAAAAGTCATGAGTTATGGTTTTGAAGAGTTTTTCCAGTAAATTGTTTTATGACATCCATAACTTGTCCTCAAGTTATGGATTTTCAAGAGTCTTGCCATTAAAAGCCATATTAAACTTATATGTTGTAAATTCCAAAAGTTTTTTGAATTGTTCAAAACTTGCCCTCAAGTTTTGGAATTTGTAAAGTTACACTTTTGAATACTTTAATTCCAAACCCTAGAATTTTAAGTAGTTTAGAGTTCAACCCTTATACTATTATAATATTATAGGTTTAATATATATATATATATATATATATATATATATATATATATATATATATATATATATATATGTATATATATATATATATATATATATATATATAAGAGTAAAAGTCAATACTACTGTTAGTAGGCCTCATTCACGAAGCCGGTCTGTAAGGGGGGTATAAGGTTACTGCCTATAAAATGACAGTTTAATGGGTGTCCACTATTATCCAACGCTTCCTTGACTGGTGGAGGGTCGTTAGCCGAACGGGTAGATAGGACTCTAATTCTCCCTTCATTAAAAGTATAATGAAAAATATAAAGTAACTAAACACCTATAAATTCCCAATCTTAGTTACTTTAGGAAAATGTGAATATGGTGCTAACCTATGAAATTACACTTTGTACCTTACCAAATCATTAGTGGAGCGTGTGTGGTTAACCGGCACACTAACATGGACTAGTAATAGTGACAAAGGGTAACTTAATGTTTATCATAGATTGGTGGAGCGTGTGTGGTTAACCGATACATCAATTAGGTGATAAAGTTAAGGGTACCAGGTTAATTTTCATGGTTATTCACACCTTGTTTATGATCCTCGGCATCCCAGTCACAAACTTGAGAGGGCACAACAGAGATTTAAATATTCCATTGAAAATTTCAATGAATCTCAAAAGATCTTGGAGTTTCCATCCAATTAAAACCTAATATCTATTTCGTTTTTCATGGTGAAATTTGGTGAATCGTCATTCACCTACCTTCAAATATTTTATAGCATGGATTACGTCTTCCCTCTTCCAAGTTATAAAATATTGTGTTGGGTCCTAGACTTAATATTTCATATTGGGTGTTATATTAAGGACTTAAATCAACTAACTTGAGTTTACCCTATTGTAGATGTCTAGATCAGACAACTATGATCTTCCCAAATCCCTTGGAACAAGCTTTCCTAATGAAGATGATGTCCCATAGTTGGATCTTGGAAATCATACTTCTCTTCCTCCGCCTCGTTCAATTGTCGTCCCTAACCCACAAGCTCGAAGACTTAAAAAATTCAAGGTCAGTCAAGCACTACTTGCAATGAAACATGAAGATCGAAGGCATGTATGTACTTACGTCTTGGAGATGAAGTTACATATCGACAAGTTGAGAGTGATGGATGTCGAAGTATCAAGGAAGTTGGCTGTTACTGGGCTCTTCAATCACTTCCTGAATCATATAGTGAGTTCATTAAGGACTACTATGTGACAGACCACGACATGACCTTATTGATCTTACCTATTTGCATGTTGCTGCTGAAACAACAATGTTTTGGCGCATCAGAAAAGTAAATTTGGGTGGAAGATCTACTTCTCAAACTTCGATGGACATTGACAATGGTAACATTGGAAGTCCAGAAAAGTTTTCTCTTCCCAATGGAAAGGGATATTCCATGGTCAACTCAGTTGACCAAATGGTAGAGAGAAAGGATAAGTTTGTGATAGTCCCGTGTACCATTCCCAAAGAGTTTGTATGTTTTTTGTAACATCCCGAATTCCCAGGTATTATTTATTATTGTATTTTTGTGATTTGTGAGGAGACTTGGCGAGTTGGAGCCCAAACTCGCCGAGTATGATCGCGGTTCTGGGTGCGGGTTCGTGTCTGGACTCTGCGAGTCCAAAAGTGGACTCGACGAGTCCACGCTATTTAATGAAAACCTAATCCCCAGATTTGGAGCCTATTTAAGGTCACTTATAGCCTCCCATTGCGGCTACCAGTCCCTTGAGAGAACCCTAAGAGAGCTAAATCGCTTTGAGAGAGAAGAAGTCACTTTTGGATCTTTGTATCCTTTGTTTAGCAAGAAGAGGGTGACAAGAGCAAGGAGGAGGTGAGATTCAAGCAGATCCAGAGTCCAGAGGCGTCATTTTGAGGTAATAGTTCGAACCTCCTTCAGTTTTAGGGTGATCTTTAGAGTTAGGGTTTTCTAACCCCTTTGGAGAGTGATTATGTGAAGCAAATGATCCCTCTTCGAGTTTGTGCCTTGGATCTGGACTCAAAGAGGTCCAGAGACCTTAACCCTTGGAGCTTTTTGGGTTATTATGGAGTTATTGGACTTCGGTTGTCATTTTTGGGACCAAATCTCCTTTTGATGCCTTGTTGTGTTTATACAAGCATCAAGTTTCGAACTTTACATGACTTTCATGCTTGGGGAAGACCAGATCTATGGTTTGGGGAAACAGATTTGACCTCAGGAGGTCAATAGAGTTTGTGCATGGCATGAAGTCGCCGAGTTGTTCTTGAGACTCGGCGAGTAGGGTTTGGGTATCACGTAAATTGTTCAGCGAGTAGACTTGCCAGGTTGGGGGATGACCCAGTGAGTCAGGGAGAGTCAAAGGGCGGCTGAGTCAAGTCAGAACTCGCCGAGTTGTTCTTGATACTCGGCGAGTTGAGTCGTGGTGGACTCGCAATTCATGCTAGGTGGAACTCGTCGAGTTAGGGAAGTACTCAACGTGTCAAGAGAGGATCCGAGGGAATCAGTGAACACGTATAGACTCGCCGAGTCGCTCTAGTGCACTCGCTGAGTCCGGTCAAAGTTGACCGTTGACCATTGACCAGAGTTGACCATTGTTGACTTGATAGGGTTAGTCAACCTTAGTTGTGAAAGTGTTAATTAGAGATATATTGTGTTATAGGAGGACTATTGCTCGGGAGATCGAGCGCTAGTGATTTCAGGGATTTGCGAGTTATCGAGATACGCGAGGTGAGTCTTCTCACTATACTTTACCTTGAGTAGGTAATCAGAGTTATGTTATAGAGTATCTGTATGCTATATGTATGTTATGTGTTGTACTGCATTATTTCTATGTGATTTATGTTGTGCATGCTTATAGAGTTGGAACCGGAAGGTTCACAGAGTTAGAACCAAAGGGTTCACAGAGTGGGGTCTACGGACCCACAGAGTTATAGCCTCGAGTGGCTAATATTTTCTATGTGTGGTATTTTGGGGAACTCACTAAGCTTTGTGCTTACAGTGTTTGGTGTTATTTGTTTCAGGTACTAGTGATGACCGTGGGAAGGCGCCGGCTTGATCAGTACACACACATGATTTTTATGTTATGAGATCTTGGGATGTTTGTATGTCATGGATTAACTTTCAAACATTGATGTTTTTATGAATATTAAATGAATTATGTTTTTATAAAATGCGAAAAATTGTTTTGAAACTTACGGTGTTACAAGTTGGTATCAGAGCCTTGGTTTGAGGGATTCGAGTACACCTTCGGGCGCATTTGAACTCAAACTGAGGATTTGAGAAATATTTTCAAAAAGAGTAAAATATTTTTGGAAAAACGCAGAGCAGAGTTGTGTGTATGATCAGTCCGCGCCCGAACGGTGATTTCCCAAGATACCCTCATATTATGTGTTATGATATTGATATGATGTATTCTCATGCTAGACTAGGCTAGGTACTCCTATTAGGACTAGAGTGGCCTGATTTGTGATGCCTTAGCCTAGGGAGAGGTGAGCTGCTATGAGATGCTTGAGAGTGAGTAAGTAGCAGCGAGGAGCTTATGAGAGATCTGTTAGAGAGTGGATTATGCATAATAGAGTACTTGGAACTTGGGATCCGAAGAGGAGGACTTGGGGTGTATTCTGATACGGTGCGGACAGTAGTATTGGGCCCGTACTACTGAAAGCACCGGGGCGGTGTACAGCCCAAGTAAGAATCTTTGGAATGCCAAGGATCAAGGAGGGATGAGTTGTCGAGTGTGAGTATGCTCAAATGGATTCTAATTTATCGTATGTTGTATTTCAGAGGTAGATCATGGTGAGGACACGTCGTATGCCTGAGAGTAGTGGGGCCAGTGATGAGGAGATCTGCCGGATCATCCATGAGGAGGTGGCTGCGGCCATCAGGGCAGAGTTACCAGAAATGTTCGGGTCTATTAAGACCACGTTGATTGATACTTTCGACGAGCGTTATGTTGCTCTTTCTGAGGCAGCTGTTGCAGCGGCCACCGCAGCTATTGCTGCCGTGAGGCCGTAGGGTGGTGATGCGTTACTGTTCCGAGAGTTCAGCAACACGAAACCGCTGGAGTTTGATGGGACCCAGGACCCGGTGGCGGCTATGAGATGGATTTCAGACATAGAGGGGTGTTTCTTCACTTGCTCATCTCCTGAGCATTTGAGAGTTCGGTTCGCGCTGAACCAGCTTCGCTTGGGAGCGAAGGACTGGTGGAAGTTAGTGACGGCGCACTTTACGCCTGCTGAGCTTGCGGTAGTGACCTGGGAGAGGTTCATTGTCATGTTCCGAGATGAGTACGTTCCCCAGGTGGAGAGGGAGCGTTTGGCCCAGGAGTTTCTGACCCTCAAGCAGGGTACTGAGTCTGTTATGGTGATTACCAGGATGTTCCACGAGAGGGCGATGTTCTGCCCTGAGAACGTGTCCATTGAGCAGGCACGTATGAGCCGATATTTGAGTATCTTGAGGCGAGACATTCGGGAGTTCGTGGCGAACTCCTCGTACCGGACATTTTCAGAGTTTCAGGCAAACTCCCAGAAGAGGGAGATTGAGCTAGAGACTCAGTCTAGAGAGGAGGCGGAGTCTCAGGGGAGGGATTGGCGACCGACACAGTCCCAGCCGGCAGCCAAGCGGGCCAAGCCCGCTGATCCCAAATCAGGGAGCCAGAAGGGCCGCACTTGTGGGAAGTACGACAAGGGTCATGATGGAGTTTATAGAGCTGGATCTTGCTACAAGTGTGGCAAGGAGGGGCATATGGCCAATGACTGCCCCAAGGGGTTTGCAGTGTGTTTCCACTACAACCAGACTAGACACCGGAAGGCAGAGTGTCCGCAGTTGCAGGGATCAGCTCTGGGAGCACCTCAGGGATCTGCCCCTGCCACCATCAGAGCTATCGAGAGTCGGCAAGTGAAGGCCGAGGTGCCGAGGGCACGAGGGAGAGCCTTTCAGTTGACCGCGGAGGAGGTCCGCGCAGCGCCCGATGTCGTGGCTGGTATGTATTCTTTCGTGTATTTATTTTGATGTTGAGATATTATGCTTATATTATGTTATGTGTATGTACTTTTCTTGTGAATTCTGTACCTGCCTTGGTGTTATTTGACTCGGGTGCGAGTCGGTCTTTTGTATCTTTGCCTTTTAGTCAGCATATCAGTGTTAGTCGTGAGGCGTTGAGTCGGCCTTCAAGAGTTTCCATAGCTGACGAGAGGGTGATATATGCCACGGAGGTTATCCGTGGGTGCGTATTCGAGATTTTCGGTGTTGAGTTCCCAATTGATTTGGTCCCCAATGCGATGGGTGATGTATGTGTCATTGTGGGCATGGACTGGTTGAGCAGATTCGTTGCGGTTATCGACTGCGAGCAGCAGCTGGTGACCATACGAGACCCTAGTAGGGGAGTTCTTACGGTGTACGGCGAGGGTACACATTCTGGGTCAGCGTTTTGTTCGGCCGCTAGGGTGAGGCAGTGTCTACAGCAGGGCTGTAAGGGATTTGTGGCGTATGTGATGGATACGCGGGTTGATTCAGAGAGGCTGAGGTCAGTTGAGGAGGTTCCGATAATGCGTGAGTTCCTGGATGTATTTTCAGAGGAGTTGCCGGGTGTGCCTCCCATGAGGCAAGTGGAGTTCAGTATCGATTTAGTTTCGGGGGCCGTGCCTATCGCCAAGGTGCCTTATCGCCTTGCACCTCCATAAATGCAAGAGTTATCCTCGCAGCTTCAAGAGCTGCTAGGAAAGGGGTTTATTCGGCCGAGCAGCTCGCCGTGGGGAGCGCCTATCCTTTTTGTCAAAAAGAGGGATGGTTCACACCGGATATGCATTGATTAACGGGACTTGAACAAGCTGACGGTCAAGAACCGTTACCCGTTGCCGAGGATCGACGATTTGTTCGATCAGTTACAGCGAGCATCTTGGTTCTCCAAGATCGATTTGAGGTCTGGATATCATCAGGTGAGGGTGCGAGATGAGGACATCCAGAAGACAGCGTTCGGGACGCGTTATGGGCATTACGAGTTTGTGGTGATGCCCTTTGGGCTCACCAATGCCCCGACAGTGTTCATGGATCTCATGAACCGAGTGTGCAGGCCGATGTTGGATCGGTCGGTGATTGTATTCATCGATGACATTTTGTTGTATTCGAGATCTAGAGAGCAGCATGAGGAGCATTTGAGGGAGATCCTCGGAGTTCTGAGATCGGAGAGGCTTTATGCCAAATTCTCCAAGTGTGATTTCTGGTTGCGAGAGGTCCAGTTCCTAGGGCATCTCGTATACCAGAAAGGGATATTGGTCGACCCGGCCAAAGTTGAGGCAGTGATGAGTTGGGAGGTGCTGAGGTCACCCTCTGAGATTAGGAGTTTCTTAGGGTTGGCAGGTTATTATCGGAGATTTATCAAGGATTTCTCTAAGATCGCAGTGCCACTCACCAGGTTGACCCGGAAGGGTGTCGCTTTTTCATGGGGCCCCGAGCAGCAGGCCTCCTTTGAGACGCTTCGCCAAAGGTTATGCGAAGCCCCGGTGTTAGCCCTCCCGGAGGGGATGGAGGACTTTGTGGTATACTGTGATGCGTCGATATTAGGGTTGGGAGCAGTGCTGATGCAGAGAGGGCATGTGATAGCATACGCATCGAGGCAGCTGAAGCCTCATGAGACGAGGTATCCCACCCATGATCTAGAGTTGGGGGCAGTGGTGTTTGCCCTCAAAATTTGGCGTCACTATCTGTATGGGGTTCGGTGTACGATATACACGGACCATAAGAGCCTGAAGTATTTGATGGATCAGCCCAACCTAAATATGCAGCAGAGGAGGTGGTTGGATGTAGTCAAGGATTATTATTGTGAGATCCTGTACCATCCGGGCAAGGCTAATGTGGTAGTCGACGCCCTGAGTCACAGGGCAGAGAGCACCCCATTGCGAGATGTATGTTTACGACTGACCGTGATGGCTCTGGTGTTGGACACCATTCGTGGAGCACAGGCTGAGGTCGTGAGATCGGAGAACCAAAAGAGAGAGCGAGTTGTTGGGTTGGTATTGGAGTTCGTTACCGATGGTCGGGGGCTTATGACATTTCAAGGGCGTATATGGGTACCATTTGTGGGAGGGATGCGTACCATTTTGATGGAAGAGGCTCACTGGTCGAAATTCTTAATCCATCCTAGGGCCACTAAGATATATTTGGACCCGAGGAGAGAGTATTGGTGGCCCTGTATGAAGAGGGATGTTGCATGGTTTGTTGAGAGATGCTTAACCTGCCATAGGGTTAAGGCCGAGCACCAGAGACCGCATGGTAAGTTGCAGCCGTTGGAGGTTCCCGAATGGAAGTGGGAACAGATTACCATGGATTTTATCACCAAATTGCCAAGGACTACTAGGGGAGTCGATGCAATTTGGGTGATTGTGGACAGGTTGACAAAGAGCGCCCACTTCCTTGCTATCAGTGAGAGCTCCTCCGCAGAGAAGTTAACAGAGATGTACGTGAGGGAAGTGGTATCTTGGCATGGGGTGTCGATCTCGATTGTCTCAGACCGGGATGTACGTTTCACTTCCAGATTCTGGAAGAAGTTTCACGAGGAGTTGGGTACTAGGCTGCATTTTAGTACCGCATATCACCCCCAGACAGACAGACAGAGTGAGCGGACGATCCAGACGCTCGAGGACATACTCCGGGCATGTGTGTTGGATTTCGGGGGGAGTTGGTATACGTATTTGCCCTTGGCAGAGTTTTCCTACAACAACAGCCATCATTCGAGCATTGGTATGCCACTCTTTGAGCTGTTGTATGGGAGGAGGTGTCGGACCCCCATTTGTTGGGGAGAGGTCGGACAACGTGTTATGGGCAGTACAGAGATTGTGCTTCAGACGACAGAGCAGATCCAGCAGGTTAGACAGAGGTTGTTGACCGCTCAGAGTCGTCAGAAGAGTTATGCAGACAGACGCCGGTCCGAGCTTGAGTTTCAGGTCGGCGACTTTGTGCTCCTGAAGGTCTCTCCTTGGAAAGGAGTGATTCGATTCAGGAAGAGGGGCAAGTTGGGACCCCAATATATTGGTCCATTCCGGGTGGTCCCGAGGGTAGGTAGGGTAGCCTATTGCTTGGAGTTGCCAGCAGAGTTGGATTAGATTCACGACACTTTCCACGTGTCGCAATTGTGGAAGTGTATAGCCGATCAGTCGGCAGTGGTTCCATTAGAGGATATTCAATTGGATGCGAGCCTGAATTATGCTGAGAGACCGGTGGCAATCAAAGATCGGAAGATCAAGGTTTTGAGGAACAAGGAGGTACCCTTGGTCTTGGTTCAGTGGCAACATCGGAAGGGGTCCGAGATGACTTGGAAGCCGGAGCGTGAGACGCGTGAGCAACATCTGGAGTTATTTGTGGAGCGAGACTTCGAGGGCGAAGTCTAGTTATAGTGGAGGAGAATTGTAACATCCCGAATTCCCAGGTATTATTTATTATTGTATTTTGGTGATTTGTGAGGAGACTCGGCGAGTTGGAGCCCAAACTCGCCGAGTATGATCGCAATTATGGGTGCGGGTTCGCGTCTGGACTCGGCGAGTCAACGTTGTTTAATGAAACCCTGAGTCCCCAGATTTGGAGCCTATTTAAGGGCACTTATAGCCTCCCATTGCGGCTACCAGTCCCTTGAGAGAACCCTAAGAGAGCTAAATCGCTTTGAGAGAGAAGAAGTCACTTTTGGATCTTTGTATCCTGTGTTTAGCAAGAAGAGGGTGACAAGAGCAAGGAGGAGGTGAGATTCAAGCAGATCTAGAGTCCAGAGGCTTCATTTTGAGGTAATAGTTCGAACCTCCTTTAGTTTTAGGGTGATCTTTAGAGTTAGGGTTTTCTAACCCCTTTGGAGAGTGATTATGTGAAGCAAATGGTCCCTCTTCGAGTTTGTGCCTTGGATCTGGACTCAAAGAGGTCCAGAGACCTTAACCCTTGGAGCTTTTTAGGTTAGTATGGAGTTATTGGACTTAGGTTGTCATTTTTGTGACCAAATCTCCTTTTGATGCCTTGTTGTGTTTATACAAGCATCAAGTTTCGAACTTTACATGACTTTCATGCTTGGGAAGACCAGATCTATGGTTTGGGGAAGCAGATCCGACCTCAGGAGGTCAATAGAGTTTGTGCATGGCATGAACTCGCCGAGTTGTTCTTGAGACTCGGCGAGTAGGGTTTGGGTATCACGTAAATTGTTCAGCAAGTAGACTCGCCAGGTTGGGCGATGACCCAGAGAGTCAGGGAGAGTCAAAGGGGGGATGAGTCAAGCCGGAACTCGCCGAGTTGTTCTTGAGACTCGGCGAGTTGAATCGTGGTGGCCCCGCGATTCATGCCAGGTGGAACTCGTCGAGTTAGGGAAGTACTCGACGTGTCAAGAGAGGATCCGAGGGAATCAGTGAACACGTATAGACTCGCCGAGTCGCTCTAGTGCACTCGCCGAGTCCGGTCAAAGTTGACCGTTGACCATTGACCAGAGTTGACCATTGTTGACTTGATAGGGTTAGTCAACCTTAGTTGTGAAAGTGTGAATTAGAGATATATTGTGTTATAGGAGGACTATAGCTTGGGAGATCGAGCGCTAATGATTTCAGGGATTTGCGAGTTATCTAGATACGCGAGGTGAGTCTTCTCACTATACTTTACCTTGAGTAAGTAATCAATGTTATGTGATAGAGTATTTGTATGCTATATGTATGTTATGTGTTGTACTGCATTATTTCTATGTGATTTATGTTGTGCATGCTTATAGAGTTGGAACCGGAAGGTTCACAGAGTTAGAACCAGAGGGTTCATAGAGTGGGGTCTACGGACCCATAGAGTTATAGCCTCAAGTGGCAAATATGTGCTATGTGTGGTATTTTGGGGAACTCACTAAGCTTTGTGCTTACAGTGTTTGGTGTTATTTGTTTCAGGTACTAGTGATGACCGTGGGAAGGCGCCGGCTTGATCAGTACACACACGGGATTTTTATGTTATGAGATCTTGGGATTTTTATATGTCATGGATTGAGTTTCAATCATTGATGTTTTTATGAATATTAAATGAATTATGTTTTTATAAAATGCGAAAAATTGTTTTGAAATTTACGGTGTTACATTTTTACTGTCAAGGGAATGGACATTGGAAGCGAAGCTGCCCTGACTACCTGAAAGATCTGAATTTCAAGTAAAGACAAGATGTTTGACTTTGCTTCAGGTAAGTACACTATCTAACTCTGTTAGGTTTCTAATTGTTGATTTTTAATACATGATGTGACTAGGTTGCATTTTGATGTTTGGCAGGATCAAGCAAAGGGAAGGAAGGTTAAAAGAAGAGTATGTTGAATCTTATCGCAATGATGGATTTCAATCGAATGGTTCGAAGATCGGATTTTTGAGCTACTTCTTGGGAGTTATGATAAATTGCTAGGAAATATGTAAGAACATAGCTTTTCTCTTGTAATTGCACTGTAAGGAAAAGTTTTTCTGCATTTTATAAATATATAAGATTATTGTTTTTGTTGTATATCTCCTTGCAATGGCATTTATGAAAAATTGTTGTTTGTATGTTTCTAGCAATATTAGAAATATGAATTTGATTCTTTCATTTGTGGTAGTGTCTAAATTTACCAAATAAAGAAAGATTCTCGTCACCCACGTTTAAATTGGACAGAAACTTGGAATCATGCAAGTTGTATTGTATGATGAGCGGGAATTTTCATCTTTGGAAAATTAAGATTAATTAATTGTTCACATGTATATGTGAGTCAAGTGAAGGACTTAGGGATCGAGTACACATTCTTGTGCACTGGTCAACTTCACCACAAAGACTGATAAGACTATTCGTCATGATTTACTAAAGTTTAGTAAATATGGTTATACTTACAAGTTTAAGTATAATTCTGAAACATTGGAAAATTTTCAATATATGAAAGAATGAATGAGAAGAATCAAATTACGCAGAAAGATAAATGGTTATCAAATCTAAAAAGATGGGAGAGTATCTTAGTATCCTGAAACCATATCACAATTGATCCTCTAAGGACATCTTAGTGTATTCTTATGGCTAAGAAGAGGAATCATGAATTGTTAAAGTGGTTAAATCAAGAAGATAATGTTGGGTTTTGAGCATTCTAACACTCCTAAGTGTACATGCAACCCTAAATACCTTGGATCTATGTTTTCTCTATTATACATGCAAATAAGAACTTCCAAGGTATTATCCTAATCTAGCATACAAAACAATGAGTGTAAAAAGATAGAATACATACCTCTTTCATATATATATATATATATATATATATATATATATATATATATATATATATATATATATATACCCTTGTCTAAATATGATTAAAACCTCAATCTAAGCTTATAGATTTGAGATGAAGTATAATTTCCTCCCTTAATTATAGCAAAACAACTTTTTCCCAATTGAAGCCTTTTGTTTTCTATAATTAACATTGCTAACTTGCAATACTTATCATAATTATTAGGGTATGATTATTAGCATAACACTTATGCTCCTACTAGCTTTGACAGGTACTCAGAAATTAGCTGACTTTCTTACCAAAGTTTAGATTTCTGATACTAGATTGTTTTGATAAGACTTTATCAAAATCATACACCTTCCCTTAGATAGCACACTTGTGTGTCTAAACAATTATGAAGAGGGATGCCATAATCATAATGGTTAGACCTTTTTGCCACTTCTCACAAGTCCAGGTTAGTGTGCCGGTAAACGACACACATTCCACTAACGACTTTGAGAATGCAAATATCACAATTGCTATCTAGCTAAAATCTACTTAGTGAAAGTGTTTCCTCACCATCATTTTCATGAATCGGAGAGAAACCTTATGACACTTAGATTTAATGGTGTATGTGTTTTTATCCATGTGAATTGTCAAAACCATAGTCAGAAGACAAGGATAATGACAAATCCAAACTCATATGGACTGAACACAATCTTAATTTCTTGCCACCTGGCAGCTCAAGGGCCTGCCATTGCTTCCAAGTTGTTATGCAACCAATTGAGAACTCTAAGAACTCATATCCAAAGCAAACTTTAACTAGAATGGGCACATAATATGTCAGCACGATAGGTTATAAACCTCAAGTCGTGTGCTAGTGAAGAACTTCAGGTTTTATTCTTGATTAGTTCTTGAGACTTTCAAGACCTTTAAGACTCCCACTGTCCTCTTGACATATAAGACTTTCTTATTAGATATTCAAGAGATAGTGTGGGTTCTAATCAAGACCAAAACTTCACAAAATTGGCCTAAGTTGGTCTTTGTTTTATCCAAAACATCACAACTTACCAATTTCAAATGTACAAGAGTAGAGAACTTTTACTCTTACATTTGACAAGTGTTTTAAACCTTCTTTAAGACATGTCACTCAAGTTACAATCTTGGAGTATGACCCTAAGACTTGTATTGGAACGAAGTATAACTCATCTTCTTGATTTAACCATTTCAACAATTCAAGTTCCTCTTCTTAGTCATAAGAATACACTAAGATTTCCTTAGAGAACTAACTTTGATATGGTTTCTTAATCATTAAGATGATCACAAAAACTGATACTAAAGTACTCTCCCATCTTTTCAGATTTGAGAAACTTTTATCCTTCTGCCTAAGTTGATTCTTCTTAATCGCTCTACCTTACATTGAAACTTTTCCAATGTCTCAGAATTATACTTTAGCCTGTAAGTATAACCATATTTACTAAGCTTTAGTAAATTATGACGAATAATCTTATCGATCTTTTGTGGTGGACTTAATCAGTGCACAAGAATGTGTACTCGATCCCTTAGTCCGTTACTTGACTCACACATCCATGTGAACAAGTAGTTAGTCTTAATTTTTCCAATACTTGAAAGTTCTCATTCATCATGCTATACAACTTGCATGATTCCAAGTTTCTATCCAACTGAAACTTGGGTGATGAGAATCTTTCCTTATTTGGTAAATTTAGACATTACCACAAATGAAAGAATTAATTTCATATTTCCACTCTTGCTATTAATGGAATCATATAAGCAACAATTTTTCCTCAAATGCTATTGTAAGGATATTTTAAAATAAATAAAATCAAAAATTTTCTTTTATTTTAAAACTTTTCGGAAAAATTTATCCTTACAATCCATATGAAAACATGTTGTTATCTATTCCTAAGCAATATCTCATAACTCCTAAGAAGTAGCTCAAGAATCCGATCTTCAAGCTACGCGATAGAAATCCATCTACGCGATCAGATTCAACATATTCTTTCTTTAAGTTTCTTTAGTTTTCTTTGATTCTTAAAACATCAACATGTGACCCAGTCACATCATGTATCAAGAATCTCAGATTAGAAACTTAGCAGAGTTACATAGTGGACTTTACCTGAAGTAGAGTCAAACTTATTGACTTCAACATCCTTAGGTAAATTCGGCAGATTCGTAACCAATGTCCCTTCCTTTGGCAATATAAACATATGGACCATTTGATAATGGTACACGGGACTATCACAGACATAGCTTTTCTCTTTACCATTTGGTCAACCGAGTTGACTATGGCCGATCACTTTCCATTGGGAAGAGAATGCTTTTCTGGATTTCCTGTGTCACTATTGTCAATGTCCATCAAGTTTTAAGGAAGTTGATCTTAACAAATAGATAAGATCATTAAGGGTCTTGTCATAGTCTGTTTTATAGGTGTCCCAAAGGAACTCACTATGTGACTTAGAAAGTGATTGAACCACCAACTTTCTCAAGAGTTTGACACCCAACTCTCCCGGCTTGTCAATATGTGACTACATCTCCAAGATGTGATCACACCTAGACCTTGCCTTGCCAATAGGGCTTTGAGTGACCTTGAACTTGTGGGTTAGGGAGAATAATTGGAGGAGGTGAAAGAAGTATGATTTCCATGGGACATCATCTTCATTTAGGAAAGCTTGTTTCAAGAGATTTGGGAAGATCATAAATGTCTAAACCAGACATCTTTTGGGAGATATTCAAGATAGTTGATCTTAAGTCCTTAATATGACACCCAATATGAAATATTAAGGCTAGGACCCAACAGACTATTTTATAACTTAGAAGAGGGATGCCATAATCCAAGCTATAAAATATTTGAAGGTAGGTGAATGACGATTCACCAATTTCCACCAAGATAAACGAAATGTATTATTAGGTTATAATTGGATTTGAAACTCCTAGATCTTTTGAGATTCATTTAACTTTTCAATGGCATGTTTCAATCTCGAGTGTGCCCTTCAGGTTTTGTGACTGGGATGCCGAGGATCACAATACAAGGTGTGAAGTAACCATGCAAATTACTTGGTACCCTTAAGTGTTTACCCCTCAATCGATGTGTCGGTTAACCACACACGCTCCATCATACTATGATAAACATTAAGTTACCCTTTGCCTACCTTGTTAAATACGAGTTAGTGTGCCAGTTAACCACACACGCTCCACTAACCGACTTAAACAAAGGGAAAAGTGTAATTTCATGGATTAGCACCTTATTCACATTTTCCTAAGTAACTAAGATTGAGTATTATTAAGAGTTTAGTTACTTAGTATTTATCATTAATACTTTTAATGAAGGGAGAATTATAGTCCTGTCAAACCCGTTCGGCTAACGACCCTCCACCAGTCAAGCGAGCGGTGGGTGAGAGTGGACACCCATTAAGTTTCCATTTTATAGGCAACAACCTTATACCCACCTTATAGACCGGCTTCGTGAATGAGGCGTACTAGCGGTAAGACTGACTTTACTCTTATACATATATATTATTAACTTATAATATTATAAAGTATAAGGGTTGAATTTTAACTCTTTAAAATTCTAAGGGCTAACTTGGAATTAAAGTATTCATAAGTGAAAACTTTTCAAATTCCAAAACTTGAGGGCAAGTTTTGAAACTATTCAAAACTAATTAATTCCATAACTTATGTGTTTAAAGTAGTTTTAATCCAAAAACTCTTCAAGTTCCATAACTTGAGGACAAGTTATGGAAGACTTTAAACTAATAAAAGAATTACTTTTCTTTATTTTATAACTTATGGAATTAATTATGGTTACACTTTATTTATTTATTTATTAATGAAGTGACTCTTGAACCTCCATAACTTAAGGGCAAGACTCTTCATCTTTTGTAACCATTCCCAACTTTTACGAGTTTTATGAAACTTAAATGTGACTTTTCATATAACTTGAGGACAAGTTACAAAAACACATTTTAGAATCAACTCTTAGCTTAATTTGGATTGAAAACAATAATTTCACATAACTTTCTATTAATCTAAGCAACTGCTAAGAACAAGATAACTCAAATCAAACTTTTTCATATATTTAGCCTAATTACTAAACTAATTCAAAACATGAATCTATTGTCAATTATCTTTGAAATTGGATTAGCATGAACATTACCACATCAAAAGCAAGTTTATAAGTTCAAAAACAACTTAGGGTAATGTTCCAAGTCCATTTCTAGCCAAAAAAAGTCGAATATATGTTGTCTGGGGCTCCTACTCGTCGAGTGCATGAACCTACTCGGCGAGTAGGATGATTTTACTCATGGACTCGGCGATTCTAGTGCCGAGAAAGCCAGAAAATCGAGTTTTTCAGCATTTTTCAGCAATTTGCATCAAGTATAATTGAAAACTAGCCTAGGCTCTGATACCACTGTTGGGTTTTGAGCATTCTAACACTCCTATGTGTACATGCAACCCTAAATACCTTGGATCTATGTTTTCTCTATTATACATGCAAATAAGAACTTCCAAGGTATTATCCTAATCTAGCATACAAAACAATGAGTGTAACAAGATAGAATACATACCTCTTTGATGTAGAAAGTCTTCATGAAGCTTGAGTGCCCAGTGCCCCAAGTGTGACACCTCAAATGGTTCACACAACACCGAATACACTTGGAATAACTTGAGAGAATTATACACTTCATGAAATCGGCTAGCCCTTCTATTACTCTCACTTGTGCCGATTTTGTCAAGAATAAGATCTTTATATAGTGTTACAATTAGGGTAAACCCTAATTGTCGTGACTTTCCATTTCCTTGGATCCATGGGTTCAAATACACCTTGGAGCATCCATGGACCATCCTATGGGTTTTAGCCCAACTTGATTATCCATGGAGCATTAGCCCATTATACAAGTATGGATGATTTACATAATCAACCCATATATTTAATTAGTCTTCTTTTGATCACTTAATTAATCCTAGATTAATTCTTGATCAATACAAATTAAATAATCTTATTATTCTTATTATTAATATACAAGAACTTATAATATATTAATAACCATAAGTGTCTTATTTCTCTCATTATAGTCTATCCAAATGCATGATTCCATGCAACCCAAATGGACCATGCCGGGTCGGGTCAAGTCTTACCAATTATAGTTATGGACTTAGACATTAATCCAACAGATGAGTCCTACTTCACTCCAAAACAATTCTTAGAGTCATAGATTGTAACTTGAGTGACATATCTTAAAGAAGGTTTATAACACTTGTCAAATGTAGAGTAAAATGTTTTTAACTCTTGTACATTTGAAATTGGTAAGTTGTGATATTTTAGATAAAACAACGACCAACTAAGGCCAATTATGTGAGGTGTTTGTCTTGATAATAATCCGAACTAACTCTTGAATATTTGTTGTCAAGTAATGGTATTCGACAAAGAGAAACTTATATACCAAGAGGTCAGTGGGAGTCTTAAAGATCCTGAAAGAGTTTCAAGAACTAATCAAGAATAAAACCTGTAGTTTATCACTCGCACATGACTTGAGGTTTATAACCTATCTTGCTGACATAATTCTTGTTTTTGTGCCTATTCCGGTAAAATTGACTATGTATGCGAGTTCTATGAGTTCACAATTGTGTCCATAACAACTTGGAAGTAATGGTTGGCCCTTGTGCTGCCAAGTTGCAAGAAATTAAGATTGAACAAATTCAGTCCATATGAGTTTGAATTTGTCACTAACCTTGTCTTGTGATTATGGTTTTGAAAATTCCACATGGATAGGAACACATACACCTTAAAATCTAAGTGTCATAAGGTTTGTCTTCGATTCATGAAAATGATGGTGAGGAAACACTTTCACTAAGAATATTTGAAGGAGATAATAATTGTGATGTTTGCATTCTCAAATTCGATCATGATTACGACATCCCTCTTCATGGTTTGAGTTGTGAGAATTGCAAAAGGTCTAAACATTATGATTACGACATCCCTCTTCATAATTGTTCAGACACACATGTGAGCTATCTAAGGAAAGGTGTATGATTTTGAGAAGCTTAGATTAAGTTTTATCGAAGCATCTTCTATCAGAAATCTGAACTTTGGTAATAAAAGTCAATGAAGCATCGATTTCTAGAAGTCCAGCTGATTTCTGAGTACGTGTCAGAGCTAGTGGGAGCATAAGTGTTATGCTGGTAAGATAATAATTACTATTCTAGTGGGAACATAATTAATTATGGTAAATATTTCAAGTTAGCAATGTTAATTATAGAAAACAAAAGTTTCAATTCGTTAATTATAATAATTATTATGATAATTGAATTTAGTCATGATTACATTATTTGCGTTCTAAATTTCGATTATGATTAGGACATCCCTTTTTCATAATTTGAATTATGAGAACATGGAAAATTATAAGAAATATTGTAGCAAAAGACTAGTCAAGTCTGATGTCTTTATGTGAGACATCATGAATCGTGTCTTGTACGCTTCAGATATAGGATCGATTACATGTTCCATAATACTTATCCGTTCTAAATTTTCCAAATGCCTAGGGCATTAAGAGGGAAAAAAAAGGCAGAGAACCAGATATGACTGAAATGATTAAGCAATTGTCAAGGAAAATCTGAGGTTTACCTAAGATTGGTTTCTCATGGAAAGTTAGAAGTATGGTGTAATATTTTGGAGAGGGACCATATTGACTTATTCTGAAGTTAGGCAACTCTTGTTTAGAAGTAAGAATCAAAATGGGAATATGAAAATGGTTCCATAGGAGGAAGTTATTCTTCAAAATCTGTGTAAGATTAGAAAAACTTAATGCCAGAAGGATGTTCAAAGGAATGTAGTTTGAATGTGAGACTTTGTTTCCATGGAATTGATCTCCATTGGAATACTTTGTAATGTCTATTGCCAAGTCTTTGTGAGTTTTTGTGCATAGTTATTACAAGAGGACCAATGCATATGAGTTTAAAATTTAACAGATTACAGTAAATGACAAAAAAAATGGTATTCTTACATTTACGGTAAGGATTTGGGATTGTGAAATGAGTATCATTGGAATCATGTTCAATTGACCTATTTCATAAAGTAAGGATCATAGACAAACATAGTGTGCATACTTGGAGTATGCCATAGCTATTGTTTAGAAAACATAGTGTGCATGATTGGAGCATGGGATAACTATCGTTTTAATTCAAGTATTAAGTTGATTATTTGAAACATTATGCAATGAATAATGTGTAATCAATATGGTGATTAAATAAAAGGTGCTTTATTTATATTCATAAGTTTTGAGACCATATTGGATTCAATTATTCTTGTGTTTCACTTTGCATGTTTTGAATTCCCGAATAACTAAGGTATTCAAACCATCCACAGTCGATGATACATTAGAAGTAGGTATTGAGGCAAGACTGTCATGAATGGGTCTGTTTTTTTTTTTTGGGACAAAGCGGCTGCAATGTTCATGAGTGCTCATGGAATGAGATTCGAGTATTGGGTTCAACCCACGCTCATTTGAATCACTTCATGGATTTTATCACGAGTGATCATGGGACGATAATTTCTTATATTCTTCAAACGGAGACGTGTGAGTTTTAGTTGCGAGTTGGTTGCACATTGACATATGTAAACGCAACTAGTAACTTGGGTGTTATAAAACATATCATTATGTGTGATTTGATGAGTAAGTACAACAAGCACTTGGGTCAAAGTTTATCTATTCCTTTTACCCTTGGAGTGATAAAAGCGATATCTGTGGGCCCCTCAATGATTTAGTGATGACACCCATATGTGCTTGGCCAAGGCTGGACTGATTTGATTTTTTTAGTTAGTCAGTCGTCATAAATCGAAAATCGGGAAACAACATATGAAAAGAGAGAATGATTATAATCAATGTCTCAGTCCATATGATATCTAGAATGGAGGAATATATGATCTCTTGTCTAATGGACACGTATTTTGACTAGGTCTAAGTTTGATAGTGGCTTTAAGAGCTATGATTGCTAGTCGGGATCTTGGAGTCATACTTGAATAATAGTTTTAAACTTATCCAAGCGGGAGACTGTTGGATTAGATGTGTAAGCCCATAACTATTATTGGTAAGTATTTGACCCGAGAGTAGCATGGTCCATTTGAGTTGCATGGCATCAGAACAATTGGATAAATAAGTGAGAAAAGGTTATTTATGATTTATATCAATATATTATAAGTTCTAATATATTAATATTATTTAACTAGTATTGATCAAGAATTAATTTGTTATTAATTGTATGATCAAAAGAGACTAATTAAATATTTGGGGATTGATTATGTAAATCATTAATTCTTATATATGTGGGTTTGTGATCCATTGTCCTTCATGTTGGGCTTAACCCATGTGGTAACCCATGGATACTCCATGGAGGTTAAAACCCATGGATCATGAAGGAAATGGAAAGTCATGCACATTAGGGTTTACATGGTGTAACCCTAATAAGCCACACTATTTAAAGGATCCCATGGTTCATGAAATGACATTAGTGGATACACATAGTGAGGTCAAGGGCTGATTTCATAGGGAGAACCAAAGTAACCTTCTTCTTAAGTTATTCTATTTGTTGTTGGTGTTGTGTGATTCCATTTGAGGCTTCCAAACTATTGGGGCTAAGCTCTTAAAGGTTCAAGACTTCAAGCTCCATCAAAAGGTATGTCATCTAACTAGACTTTTGTAGTATAGTCACACTGTAATATGCTAGTTAGGATGATGCTTTGGAATTTTGTATATTTGCATGTATAATAGTGAAAACATAGATCGAAGGCACATAGGGTTGCATGCACACCATAGGAGAGTTAGAATTCTCAAAAGCCATCACGTACGACCCTTTTTTTTTAGAGATGCACTTGAGCCATAGGCTTAGGTATCCTCTTCTGTAAAGTTAATTGTCCCTAATTGCAAAACGGGGTGCTTTGATTTTGAATTTTATCGCCTCCTATGTGTCGTCCGGAAGCACGCCATGGCGCAAGTAGTCAACAAAGGGTTTGGTCCATTCTATAGGGAACGATATTGTATCAACCTTTTGGTTGTTGATACTTCTTTCCGGGAGTACTTCAACCGACACTTTTTTGTGAGATTGTCATACGAAGTAGAGGCCAACTTGTTGAGAGCTTCCGCCCTTGCGTTTTTTCCAGGGAGATTTGTTTTATTGAAAAACTTTTGAATGTGCTGACTAAGTTTCAGATTGTGTCTAGGTATTTCTGCATCCTGGGGTCCTTTGCTTCATACGTCCCATTTATTTGGTTTGTGAGAAGTAGCGAATCGGCGAGAGCCGCTAGTTGTTTCATGCAAACTCCTTGGCTAACCTCAAACATGCTAAGAGCGCTTCATACTCTGCCTCGTTGTTTGATAACTGGAAATCGAACCTCTGCGCGTAAGTGATTTCTTCACCCTTGGGGTTTGTACGATCAGGCTTGCGCCTGAACCTTCATTGCTTGTTGTAACATACACGTTTTAAAATCGTGTTTTGTAATTTTAAAAAGTGAATAATATTATGAAATATTATATGTTTATGAGTATTGAGTTCTAACAAGATAGTTTTTATTATAATTGAAGTAAAACTATGTTTAGAATCACTTAGAAAGTATTAGAAGTCTTCTGAGATTCCAATCAAAAGACATATATTGAAATTTAACAAAAATATATAAAATTTTAAATAAGTAAAGTTTTATTATTGCAATCTGTACATAATTTCGTTAGAAACATTTAGGCAAAAACCTAATCGAAAACCGAGTTATAACGAAGAAGTTATGACCAATCGAAGATCCACGACAAAACCGACACGACGCCGAATGACTTAAAAAGTGAGTTTTCGATAAACTACTTTTTAGCATATATGATCTAAATGAAATTCGTAGTATTCATTAAACCGAGAATTTTCATAAAAATAACGTCCAAATCTGACTTCGTATGAGGAAATTATGATTTTTCTAAGTTTCGATATAGTAGTAGACAACTAAAAACTCGAAATAAAGCTCGAGTGATTTTTAGCCGACACGACCTAAACGAGAATCAAATGTCTCGTCAATAGTAGTACAACGCTAAAAAGACAGATGAGAATGGACATTGGATTAAGAAGTTATGATTTTTTAACAGATTTTATTGTCCCGGTCTGTTAAAAATAATAATATTAAAATTAAATCAAAATTTGCTGACAAAATCTAAACAAAATTTTTAGAGCATGATTTCACCTATGCATGCATGTAAAGAACGTTAAAAACGCAGTTCGTATGCAAAAGATACGAATTTTTGATGTTTTTAGCACAAACTTCAAAAATGGCCCGAATGGGGTACGCCCAGCGTACTTTGTATGCTCATCGTTCGCATGCAGGGTCAGAAGTTGGCCACGTCCTTCTCTCTTCGCACGAGGTGACATGCATTGCAAAATCTTGCCACATCCAAGTCCGGGTTCCGATCAGAAGACACCTCGCATGTACGCCCACGTACTGAGCCGCCTCGCAGTACGCCCAACGTACAAAGGACTTACGCCCATTGTAGTCAGCAGGTTCACACACTATAAATAGAAACCAAGGGTCTATGGATTTATGTTACATTTTCTTACATCTTTCACCTCTACTCTCTCCCACTTTTCCCTAACACCCCCGGAAACCCCGATATCATTCCCAATACCCGAAGCAAGTCCCGACGCTCCGGAGTTCCCGAGAAAATTATATTTTCAAGTCGAAACTATGCCCGAGTAAAGACGATTTTCAACTAAAATCCCCAGTTTCATCACGGAAAGTCATATTTAGAGCCGAAGTGATGCCCATATTATCATTTATTCGTCGGTTATTTCACGGTGAGTTCAATACATAGGAACAATTGTATGTTATGTGTTATATGTGTTATGTGCTTTTTGGTATTATTATCTCGTGTTGTTATTCCATGCTATATTGGTAGCAAAGTTATACCTTTGACCGTGTGATATGTGAAAAGGACTTAGATTCACGGTGTTAGTGGTATGTAGCCTCTGGCCATGTAGAGCATGTCTCGTAAGAGAATGACTTCTATTCTATGGCATTGGCAGAAAGTTAGATAGGGCTGAAAGCCTGAAATCTAGTAAAATGTTTAATTAGAAATTGTATGTCTTATGTGTCATTTGGGCCGAAGCGTTGTTGAATTATATCAAGTATTGAAATTGTTATGTCTTATTGATTGTATATCATTGAATCAAATCATCGATTGATATGGAAAGCTTATTGCATGATTCACATATGCCTTTGTTCTTCCTTGTTCCTCTTTTCTTTTGCCATATTGATGTAAATATATATAGCATAACGTTATATTGTATCTATTATTGAACTTACTAAGCATCACCGCTTACCCTCTTAATGTTTAACAATTGTAGGAGATAAGAAACCAGTATAGTTATATACTGATAAAAGATTTTGAATAGTTTGAAACTATTGTATTTTGTACTCATGTATGTATAAAACTATAGTATCCTGGGTAGTTGTGAAATATACAACACTTTGTAATAGTTGGTTTGTATCCAGTCATTTGTAAAAAAAATTATCAATGTAAATTATTATCTGTGAATATGCATGTAGCATGTTTTGGAGTAATAATGTTTCAAATATGGAAACGAGGGTATTTCAAATTAATGGTATCAGAGCAGTAGTTTAAGTGAACTAAATCCCATGAATTGGTATTTAGACTTAAGCAATTGGAAGTTCAATATATGAACGGATTGGTTGTAAGTATATGCATACAAACCACAGGACTTAAGTAAAGTATTAGGTAATAATAAATCCTAATATTCTAAAATAATATATTACTCCAAATTTTAGAGCAATGGTTGAACAGGTGAGTAGCCATACGCCAGAGGTGGGTGGAGATACTCGTCCTGATGAAGGAGACACTCCAGTATCCCCTCGTGAGGAGCGACTAATGGGTAAACTCACTAGTGTTATTTGGCAGACTCTCGAAGAACACAAAAAGAATAATGATAAAGGCAAAGAGAAAGTCACCGGAGAATCTTCAAAAGGAGAGACAAGACACCCTTCATTCAAAACGTTCAACAGTAGTGGTGTTACAGAGTTTTCTGGTGTCCTTAATCCCATAGTTGTTTTAACTTGCATTCAGAACACAGAGAAAGTGTTCCGTATTTCTCATGGGGATAATGAAGACAAAGCTAATTATGCTTCTGTAATGCTCATCGAAGAAGCATTGGTCTGGTGGAAAGCAACATATGAAGCTCTCAACGAGTATAACCTAGAGAATATATCTTAGGAAATGTTCAAAACTCGTTTGCTTGGGAACTACTGTCCTCTAGACATGAGGAGGAAATTAGAGAAGGAATTCTTCGAGCTTAAACAGGGCGGAATGACTGTGAATGAGTATGAAACTCAATTTAATCAAAGAGAAAGGTTTGCTACAGAGTATATCCCAACTGAAGACGAGAAAATTCAGTTATTCATGGAGAGACTACGACACGAAATCCACGATTTCATTGTCAATCTGGATATTCTGTCATTTGATAAAGTCGTTGATTATGCTCGAAGACGCGAGTATGACTTAGAAATACGTGGTTCCACTCTTACTATTCCAAAGCATCCACGTACTGAAAGAACTGTTCTTGTTCCCTCTATCCCACCAGCTCAATTTGTTCGATCTGAACCTAACAAGTATGTGCAATCTCAAAGTGCTTTTCGTGGTTGTGGTAGATCACACTCCTTTTCTATTCAATCTCCTTCATATTGTGTTTGTAGAAGGAATCATTCTGGCCAATGCAAAACAGACAAGGAATCTGTTGTCTATTATGGATGTGGAGAAACGGGTCACATAAAGCCAGCTTGCCCAAGGAAGGATGTTACTTGCTATGCATGTAGTAATACTGGCCACAAGAAGCGTTTCTGCCCTACTCTTACTAGCCAAGTGACGGGAAGTCAAGATTCTGTTAACAACCAAAGAATACTCCAACTAAAAAGGAGGAGGTACCAAAAGCTAAGGGCCCTGCATTTCAGTTTACCACAGAGGAGGCACGAGAGGACCCGAATGTTACGACGGGTACATTTCTTGTCAATTCTATAACTGCTCACATCTTATTTGATTATGGTGCCTTAGATTTTTTTATGTCTCATCAATTTGCGCATTCATTTCAAACTGCTTGCTATGCACTCACGCAACCATTTCACATAGATACTACGGGAAGTATATCATTTCTTGCTGATAAAATCTGTAGGGATTTTGTTGTAGAAATTGAAGGCTATAATTTTCTTGCTAATCTGATTCCTAACACCTTGCCCAACTTCGATATTATTCTCTGCATGGATTGGTTATCTAAGAACCACACAGAACTCTTTTGTTACAAAAAGATGGTATACATTCCTATTGAAGGGGGAGATCCTATTTATGTCTACGGTGAACAAAGAATCTTAAAAATTATCTCTTTCCTCAAAGCTCGTAAATTTATATCAAAGGGGTGCCCTATCTATCCTAATGTTTTCCCCGATGATTTTCCTGGACTTACTCCGGATAGGCAAGTAGAATTCCGAATTGACCTTGTGCCTGGTGCTGCTCCGATTGCAAAGAATCCTTATCGACTTGCGTCTACTGAGAAGAAGGAAATCATGATGCAACTATAGGAATTAGTTGAGAAAGGCTTTATTTTACCAAGTACCTCTGCTTGGTGTGCTCCAATGTTGTTTGTCTAGAAGGATGGTTCGATGCGAATGTGTATTGATTACCGTGATCTGCTGCACACCATTGAGGTTGTGAGGAATTTTCTGTTGGATTAGTGTTTAAGTCCATAACTATTTTGGTATGTACTTGATCCGATGGTGCATGGTCCTTTTGGGTTTTCTTCACCAAAGCAACTTGATAGGATGAATTATGGAGAGAAAGGATTAAATATGATTTATTAATATATTATGGGAATAATATATTAAAGGAGAAATCATATTGTTTAATTAATATTAGTCAATAATTAATTGGTAATTAGTTTTGTGACTAAAAGAGATTAATTAAACTTAAGGGACTTGAATTGTAATTATAAGATAATTGCAATTTGGGCCATGGATTGTCTTAAATCAAGAGGTGGACGAATTCTTATGGGAAGCCCATACGGAAATCGTCCAAGGGCTTGATTAAAGGAGTCTATGGGTTGCTTAGGGCTTAAACAACCAAATTAGGGTTTCCTTGTCAGATAACCCTAATAGCCTCACTATATATAGATCCCTTAAGGACCAAAAACGTGGCTAAGCAACCTTCTAGTGTTTCACACGAGTTTGGGCAGCCTCTAACCTCTCTCCACTTCATCCTCTTGCTTATGGTGTTTGTGAGCCATTAGAGGAGTTACACTTGTGACTCTAAGCCTTCCAAAGTCAATTCAAGGAGGAATTGGGATTGTTATTGCTACATAACAATCAAGGTAATATCATAAACCTAATTATATGTTAATATTGATTTCCATATGCTAGAATTAGGGTTTATAGTCTTGGATTCAAAGCATGTACAATAGAGAAACCTAGATCCAAGCATTAGGGTTTGTATGAGCACATAGGATGTCTTATGACAAAAACCCATCAGTGGTATCAGAGCCTAGACTGGTTTCTATTGTATTGATGCTTGATATGGCTGGAAAATTCGATTTTTTGGATTCTGGAGGCTGGACTCGCCGAGTCCATGGCTGAACTCACCGAGTCCATGCAGACTCGCCGAGTCCAAGCCTGACTCGACAAGTCAACTTGTCAGATGGAGGGTATTTCGCGATTTCTTGTTGTTTTTGCTTATGGATAGTTACCTTATCATGATAGATCAATATTAATCCAATTATATGATATATTTGGCTATAATTTTGATCTAATTGAAGATATTTATCAATTAATAAGATAATTGTTTCCTTATAAGATAATTGATTAATTATTTTGACTAAATTGATAAATTGTTTTGCAAGAAATCATTAAATAAATCAAATATGGATAATTATGTGATTAATTGTTAATTTAGATTATTTGTTATTTGATCCTTCTTGTTATGAAAAGTTTCATATTTTGCCCTTTAGGTTTTATAGTTTAAATTTGAACCCAAAAGTTTTGTTGTTTTGAAATTTAAATAGTTGAAACCCTAATGTTTTGAAAAAGGTTTCAAAAGTTGCCCTCAAGTTTTGGAATTTAAATTTTCATTACATAGTTTAACTTTGATGTATATTTAAATTCTAAACCCTAATGTGTTGAAATGTTTCAAAACTTGCCCTCTAGTTTTGGAATTTAAAAGTTGATTAAAAGTTTAATTAGGAATGTTAAATTCTAAAACCCTAGCATAGTTTTGAAAAAGTTCAAATCACACCCTTATGGTTTTATTAATTAATTAAAGTGTATAATTAAAAGAATTTTAATAAATCCATAAAAGTTTAGGTCTACAATTTAATTGAATTAAAAGTATAATTGTTAAATTAGACCACCTAGTATTTTAAAAGTATAAAATACACCCTATACTATATATATAACATTAAAGGTATAACATTATATATATGTATGAGTAAAATTCAGTCTTACCGTTAGTAGGCCTCATTCACGAAGCTGGTCTATAAGGGGTGTTTAAGGAAATTGCATATAAAATGGCGATTGAATGGGTATCCACTCTTACCCACCGCACTCTTGACTAGTGGAGGGTCGTTAGCCGAACGGGTAGGATAGGACGAAACCTTCCATTATAAGTATAATGAAGTATAAAAGTAACTAAATGTTTTCATAAAATTCCCAATCTTAGTTACTTAGGCAAAAGTGAATTCATGCAATTCCATGAAATTACACTTTGTGCCCTTGCGAAGACGTTAGTGGAGCGTGTGTGGTTTACCGGCACACTAAATGGTTCTAAGCAAAGGTACCAAAGGGTGACTCAATGTTTGTCATAGTTCGGTGGAGCGTGTGTGGTTTACCGGCACATCGAATAGGTGACTATAACATGTGAGGGCACCATGTAAGTTTGCATGGTTATTCACACCCGCTTTGTGATCCTCGGCATCCCAGTCACAAACTAGAGGGGCATATCGAGATTTAAACATGCCGTTGAAAGTTCAATGAATCTCAAAGGATCTAGGAGTTTTCATAGATTTAAAACTTAAATTTCTTTTTTGTTTTTCATGGTGGAAATTAGTGAATCGTCATTCACTTACCTTCAAATATTCTGCAATTAGGGTTACGACATCCCTCTCCCGAGTTGTAGAATATTGTGTTGGGTCCTTGCCTTAGTATTTCATTTGGGTGATTTACTAAGGACTCAATCTATCAACTAACTTGAATTCGTTTTCTCCCGTATTGTAGATGTCAAAGTTCGACAACTATGGTTTTCCCAAATCCCGTGGAACAAGCATTCCACATGAAGATGATATTCCACGATTCGATCGAGGAACAAGAGATTATACTTCACTTCCTCCTCCTCCTCAAATTATTCTCCCTAACCCACAAGTTTAAAGGCTTGAAAAGTTCAAGCTCACTCAAGCCCTTTTGGCAAGAGTGATTGGGTTCTTCAGTCACTTCCTAACACATATAGTGAGTTCGTAAGAGAGTACTATATGATGAACCGTGACGTGACCCTTATAGATCTCACCTATATGCTTATTGCTGCCAAATCAGCAATGGTTTGGCGCAATAGAAAAGCAAAGTTGATTGGTGAATCTGCCTTCAAGACCTCTATGGATATAGACAATGGCAACGAAAGACATGCTATGATCGAAAAGTTAGATCATAAGAGAAAGGCAATGTCTGAAGTAGTTCCATGTCACGTTCCAAAAGAGTCAATTTGCTTTTATTGCCAAGAGAAAGGGCATTGGAGACGAAGCTGCCCCATTTACCTAAGAGATCTAAGAGATGGGAGAGTCGAAACGTATGGCTCTAATATAGGTAAAATCCATTGACTAACTCTTTTAAGCTTCTATTCTAGATTCTTAATACATAATGTAATAAGATTACAATTGATGTTTTGTAGGATCGAAGAAAAGAAAGGGAGCTTAAGGGAAGAAGTGAGCAAAATCTAACCGTAAAGGAATGGATTTCGATCGCATTTCTCAAAGATTAGATTCTTGAGCTACTACTTAGAGTTAGAATTAGATTGCTAAGAAAGATGTATTAGCATAAGTTTTTCAATGAGTTGCATTGTAAGGACAAAATTTTTTCCGCAAGAAAATAAATTTTGATTTTAAATTTTATTTATCCTTACAATGGCGTGTATGAAAAATTGATGTTAAAATGTTTCTATTATTAGCAATAATGGATTTGGTTCTTATTATGTTATTTATGGAAAGTCGAGAATTTACCAAATAGGGAGAGTTTCTCATCGCCCAAGTTTCAATTGGACAGAAATTTGGAATCATGCAACTTGGATGCACGATGAATGAGAAATTTCATATTTGGAAATTAGACAAATTCATTGACAAAGTGTCAAGTGAAGGACTAGGAGATCGAGTACACAAAGTTGTGTGTTGATCAAGTTCACCATAAGAGTAACAAAGATATTCGTCATGATTTACTAAAAGCTTAGTAAATATGATTATACTTACAAGATTAAGTGTAATTCTGAATTGATTAAAGGGTTTAGATCAATAGCAGAACGAATAAGAAGAATCAGGTAGGCAGAAAGATAAAAGTTTCTCCATTCTAAGAAGAAGGGAGAGTAGCCTTTATGCTTTATGATAGGTCTTAATGATTAAGAACCATATCTCAATTGATCCTCTAAGTAAGTCTTAGTACAATTGCATGTCTAAAAAGAGGAATCAAGAATTGAAGAAATGGTTAAATCAAGAAGTCAATCATACTTCGTTCCAATAACAAGTCTTAAAGTTAAGATTGTGACAATGAGTGACAAGAATTAAGAAGGTTTATAACATTGTGGAAAGTTGTGATGTCTTGGATAAGACAAAGACCAACTAGGACCAAAGTTATGAAGTGTTTTGTCTTGATAAGAGCTACACTAACTCTTGAATATTTGTTTGTCAAGAAATGTTTATTGACAAGAGAATCCTATATGTAAAGGAGTCAGTGGGAGTCTTAATGGTCTTGAAAGGTTTCAAGAACAAATCAAATAAACCTTATCACTAGCACACGAGTTGAGGTTTACAACCTATCGTGTTGACATTATTTTGTTTCTGTGCTGTTCCAATTGAGTTAATTATGCATGTGAGTTCTATGAGTTCTCATTTTGAACGCATAAAAGGCAAAGCACCTTAATCAATGAAAGGTACATTGATAGGAAAGGGTGAGTTGCTTAACTGCTTGGAAGACATGGTGGGCAGCTGTGTTACCATAAGGCAAGAAATCAAGATTAAGAAAGATCGGTCCATATGAGTTTGAATTTATCGTAAACCTTAGTTTCAACAAATTCACATGGATAGAAACACATACACCGCTCAAATCTAAGTGTCATAAGATTTCCTCCTTCATGAAAATGATTGTGAGGAAATGCTTTCACTAAGAAAGATTTAAGAAGATAGTGATTGTAAAATTGCATTCTCGAATTCGATTATGGTTACGGTATCCCTTTCCATAATTTGAATTGTGAGGTTTGGAAATTAGTCTTAATTGTTTAGACACGCATATGAACTATCTAAGGCAAAGGTGTATAAGTTCAAGTAGCCTTGATAAAAGATTATCAAATCATTAACTATTAGAAACATGGACTTAAGAAATTCAATAAGCATTGTTTTCTGAAAGTTTAGCTGTTTCTGAATACATGTCAAAGCTAGTGGGAGCATAAGTGTTATGTTTTATAATAATCATCATGATAGTGGGAGCATAAATGTTATGATTGTATGATTATTAAGGCACGTATTGCAAGTTGGCAATATTAATTATAGAAAACAAGAGTTATACCTTGCAAAGTCGTAAGGGTTGTAAAGTTGTTTTGCTATAATTAAGGGAGAGAATATTATGCTTCATTTCAAATCTAAAGGCTTAGGTTGTGGAATGTTAATAAAATTTAGTCAAAGGTACATAGTGTGTTCTTAAAATTTCGATTATGATTACGGCATTCCTCTTCACAATTCGAATTTTGAGAACATAGCAAAGAAAACATTATGCGTCGTGTCCCATACGCTTCGGGTAAAGGATCGATTGCAAATGCTTTAATGTTTGACCATTCTAAAATTTTCCAAATGTCTAGCGCATTTAGAGGGAGAAAGGACTAGAATCGGTTTTGACTAAAATAATTAAACAACTATCAAAGGACGATCCAAAGTTCGACGAGGATTGGTCGCTTGTGAGTAGTTGGAAGTATAGTATTGGAAAATATGGAAATGTTTCCATATTGGATGGACCATATCGACATCATTACGAATAGATAAGATTCTATTAAGAATGATTTGTCATATGGAACATATGGAAGTGTGTCCATATTGGGAATTGAATATTGAGAAATCTATGACTAGATTAGAAACTTCTATGCAAAAGGATGTTCAAAGAATGCACTTTGAGTGAGAGACATCACGTCTATGGAATTGTCTTGTAACAATCTCCGATAGAGGACTTTGTAATATCATTGGCAATAGTCTTTGTGACTTTGGTGCAGTGAAATTACGAAAGGATAAGTTGCATAGAATGTTAGAATCTAGCGTATTCTATAAGTGGCAAGAATTTGATATTCTTACACTTATGAAAAAGGATTTGGAGTTGTGAAATGAGAATGATTGGAAATGTGTTCAATTTGATCTATTTCACAAAGTAAGAACCATAGGTAAACATTGTGTGCATGCTAGGAACATGGGACAAGTGTAATAATTCAAGTAAGAAGTTGATTACCCGAAACGACAAATAATGAGTAATCGATATGGTGATAAATAAAAGGAGTTTTATTTATACTCAAAGGTTTGAGGCCATATGGGATTAATATTATTCTTGTGTTTCACATTTGCATGTTTTGACTTCCAGAATAATTGAATTTATTAAGAATAATCGAATTATTCGAACGGGCCACAGTCGTTCATATGTTGGAAGTAGATATGAATGAAGACTATCGTGAATTGGTGTGTGGATTGTCTAAAAGAGTATTAGACATAAGCAAATTTTTGGCTACAACGTTCATGAGTGCTTATGAATGTGATTTGAGCATTGGATTAAACCCACGCTCACTTGGATCACTCCATGAATTGTATCACGAGTGATTGGTGAGACGATAACATCTTATATTCTTGAAACCGAGATGTGTGAGTTGTATCTTGCAAATCGGTTGCACATTGATAATATGTAAACGCACTAGTAACTTGGTGTTATAAAACATATTATTGTGTGTAATTCGGTGAGTGAGTGCAAGCAACCATTGTATCAAAGTTTATCTGTTCCTTTTATCCAAGGTAGGATAAAAGCGATATCTTTGGGCCCCTCGATGATTTAGTGATGACAAACGTAAATGCTCGGCCGGGCTAGGGCTAATTTGATTTGTTCAATTAGTCAGTCGTCATAAATCAGAATCGAGATATAGTACAAAGAGAATGATTTGAAATCATATCTCATACGATATCAAGAATGGAGGAATATATGATCCCTTATTTAAGGACATGCATATCTGATAGGATCAGAGTTGACAGCGGCTTTGGAAAGCTACGATTGCAGATCAGGATCTGAAGTCATACGCATAATAGTTATTAGACTTATCCAAGTGGGAGACTGTTGGATTAGTGTCTAAGTCCATAACTATTTTGGTATGTACTTAACCCGATGGTGCATGGTCCTTTTGGGTTGCCTTCACCAAAGCAACTTGATAGGATGAATTATGGAGAGAAAGGATTAAATATGATTTATTAATATATTATGGGAATAATATATTAAAGGAGAAATCATATTGTTTAATTAATATTAGTCAATAATTAATTGGTAATTCGTTTTGTGACTAAAAGAGATTAATTAAACTTAAGGGACTGGAATTGTAATTATAAGATAATTGCAATTTGGGCCATGGATTGTCTTAAATCAAGAGGTGGACGAATTCTTATGGGAAGCCCATAAGAAAATCGTCCAAGGGCTTGATTAAAGGAGTCTATGGGTTGCTTAGGGCTTAAGCAACCAAATTAGGGTTTCCTTGTTAGATAACCCTAATAGCCTCACTATATATAGATCCCTTAAGGACCAAAAACGTGGCTAAGCAACCTTCTAGGGTTTCACACGAGTTTGGGCAGCCTGTAACCTCTCTCCTCTTCATCCTCTTGCTTATGGTGTTTGTGAGCCATTAGAGGAGTTACACTTGTGACTCTAAGCCTTCCAAAGTCAATTGAAGGAGGAATTGGGATTGTTATTGCTACATAACAATCAAGGTAATATCATAAACCTAATTATATGTTAATATTGATTTCCATATGCTAGAATTAGGGTTTATAGTCTTGGATTCAAAGCATGTACAATAGAGAAACCTAGATCCAAGCATTAGGGTTTGTATGTGCACATAGGATGTCTTATGACCAAAACCCATCATTTTCGACTCGAGTAACTCCCAGATTTTGGTGGGATTGGGCATAATTCTTTCCTTGGTTATCTGGGACCTAAGGAATTTCCCTTCCTCAACTCTAAAGGTGCACTTAGTTGGGTTTAACTTAATCTTTGCTTTGGCTATCGTCTGGAAAGTTTCTTCCACATCGCGGAGTAGTGCTTCATCATTGCGGCTCTTAATTACCATGTCATCGACATAGACATCGATGTTCCTACTGATTTGATTAGTGGATACTTTGTCCATGGGCCTTAGGTAAGTAGCACCACATTTTTGAGTCCAGATGGTATTTTTTGGTAGCAAAAGGTCCATTTTTCGGTGTGGAAGGCAGTCTTAGCTTCATCCTCCAGCTTCATATGTACTTGATGGTAACCATTGTACGCATCGAGGAAACATTTGAGCTGAAATCCTTAAAGCGATTGGATCTTCTGATCAATCTCTGGGAGAGGATAACAATCTATTAGGCATGCATTGTTAAGGTCTGATTAATCAATACACATTTTCCATGGCCCATTGGCTTTCTTTACCATGACATGATTTGCTATCCATGTTAGGAATATTACCTCCAAGAGTATGCCGACATTCACAAAATCGGCCACTTCTGCATTTATTGCATTATTCCGTTCTGCTGCCTGGCCTATTATTTTGTTTAACTGGATTGCTTCCAGGCGTGACATTGAGGTTGTGTTTTATAATTTGTCGATCAAAGCCTACCAGATCTGTTGGTTTTCAGGCGAAAATGTTGGAGTATTGCTTTAGGACTGCTACTGGTCATGCCCTGGTCCAGTCTGATACGTGAGCGCCGATTTGCACGAGTTGTTCCAGATATTCCATGTTTATCTGGTGTTATTCGGTGGAACAACCCTCCTTTGACTTCTTTGGTACGTGTACGAGCTCCGGTGCGGCTATGATCTGGTAGAAATGTTGTGCCCGGGTGTTTGTGGCGAGGACCATCGTCGATCCCTGGTGAGTGCTAAATTTAATGATGTCGTGGATTGTCGTTGGTACGAGGTGCAGTAAGGAGATTTCCAATCGTCCGAGTATAATATTATGTTATGTTCGGTACCGAATCATGGAGAATTCGATCGTTCTTGTGATTCGGTCTTTCTCGTCATGACTGACCAATGTTATGGGTAGCCTAATAGTTCCCAATGGCCATAAGTTGTGCCCAGTGAATCCAACCAATGGTCCACTGGTTTGGGGCTATAGCTCCTCTATCCATATGTCTGGCAGTTATCAAAAACAATGCTCATAGAGTATATTAGAGCAGCTACCATTGTCGATGTATATTCGATGAACTTTCATGTTGCGAATAAATCCGTATATAAAAGGTGGGTCTTGCGGATCACAGTTCGATGGTCTGGGATCGCTGCTCGAGAAGCTAATATTGAGTAGGTTTCTCGAGAGCGCCTCAATCTCGTCTTCTGGGTAGTGAGGTGTGCTCCTCTTACGAAAGTTAGAGATGGTGAGTACCTGTTTGCCGTCATATGAACTTGTCTGCATTAGATTGAGATGCAATATCACCATTTGAGACAGTGGGCACCTGACGACAGTTGCCGGAAACTGCTTTGCAGTACTGGTTCGGTTATTTCTGCCGTAATCGGTGGGACCTGTGCCATTAGCACCTATATTGGGGCTTGTGTTTTATACTCATGATGGTTGTCATTATCTAACGTCACTAATATTTTAAACAGGTCTTCTACTTTTGTCCCCGATGCTGTTTGTAACACCCCGATTTCCTGGATGTGGAAATTGATAATTTTATTCACATTAGAGGACCTACTCGACAAGTTGGTTGGTCCCAACTCGTCTTGTAGGAGTTGATCAGGACGCTTGTAATATGAAGTCTACTCGTCGAGTTGGAGGACTTAACTAGACGATTTGAGTCTGTTTGATGAAACACTAATTATTCGGGCTTGCACCCTAATTAATGGACTTTAACTCCTTTACCCAGCCTCCCTCATCACTTTACCACCCTGATACAAACCCTAACCGAGTACCTTCCATTTGAGAGTGTTTAGAGCTAATGGTGGGTAAGTTTTGGTGCATTCCTTGAAAGGTAGAAGGCTTGGAACAAGAAGGAATCTTTGGATCCGACATCATCTCAGTGGTAGTAGCCATTCGATAGTAAAAAGTCATTACCTTGATCACTGGTTTGTTAGATCTCCCCATTAGAGAGCTTATGGCACTTTTTAGCTTCTTATTGAGTCATTAATGGTTTTGAGCATGCTATGGATCTGAGACCTTAGATTTAGACACTACTAGGCCCTTTAGGCCTAAAGCGTCAAGCTTTATGAAGCTTCGACCCATCTTCATGTCCAAAATCCCTTCTTGAGATTATATTGGGTGTTTTAGCCTTGTGAGGCCTAGCATGATTGTAAAGTTAGCAACTTTACATAGTAACTTCATCCTAGGAGGTTAGATCTAGAGTTTGTAGCATTGGAATTGACTGGGTCGAGTTTAATAAGTAAGGGCTGAGGAACTTTGACGACTTGGGCATCCAACTCAACGAGTTGAGTAGAGTTTTCCCTTTTTTGGATTCAGAGTGAACTCAACGAGTTTGTGGGACAACTCGATGAGTGGTTTGGGTTTTTCCTCGATCTTCTAGACTCTGCATGGAATCAATGAGTTGGCTAGAAACTCAGCTAGTTGACTCGGGTTTTCGTGATTTATTGAGCATTTAGGAACTCGACGATTTCATAAGTTGCACTCGACAAGCTGGGTCAGCTTTGACTATTGACTTTAGGGTTTTGGTCAAGCTTAGGATTTTGGAGACAATGGAGAGGCGGAGTCTAGACCAGCAATTCGAGTGTGGGATATATTGCTTTAATAGGCGAGGTGATACCAAGCTGTGAGACCGGAGGGTCCAACCCGAGCTGTGAGACCAGTGGGTCTTCACTGAGATATCGGACCGAAGGGTGCAACGCGAGCTGTGAGACTGCAGGGTCTTCACTGAGATACATGACCGGAGAGTCCTTATCGAGTATAGCCATGAGAGGCTAATTATTTGTGTGTGTGGTATTTTGTGGAACTCATTAAGCTTCGTGCTTAAAGTGTTTATGTAAAATGTGTTTCAGGTACATCTCAGGATCGTGAGAAGGTGTTGGCTTGATTGTACACACCGGCTATAGTTTATGTTGTTTTGGGGATTTTGGGATAATGTGAAACATTTTATTGATTTGTATTTTGAAAAACTTACATATTTAGGTTTTGAGAAATGTGAGATCGTGATTTAGATGGTTTCAAAAAAGAAAATTTTATTTGAAAATTTATAGTGTTACAAGTTGGTATCAGAGCCATGGTTTGAGGGATTCGGATGTACTCTCAGGTATGACTGGACTCAACCTGTGGATTTGAGAAAATTTTCTAAAAAGAAATGATTTCAAAAACGAGTAAGAGCTTTTAAGAGAAAGCAAGATGGAGCAGTATATACAATCAGCCAGAGCGTGAACGGTGATTTTCCAAAGATACCCTTGCTTGTTTATATTATGAGATGGGATACGTATGATATATTAGAGTTGCATGCTAGAAGATAGGCTAGGTATATCAGGAATGTAGAGCTAGAGTTTCCTGATTCATGATGCCTTAGCCTAGGGGATGTTGTTGATTGATATTATCTATTATTTTCTCTGTGTATGTGCTGAGTAGGAGTACCTAGCAGGAATCTTTTCAAGAGAGCTTTGAGTCGAGGAGTAATCTAGGAGAGATACCTAGATGTGCATTTGACGAATCTACTGAGGAAGTAATTAGACACCCACGAAAGGTATGATTTCCTGAGTTTGGTGATGCCTTTTGAGTTGTGAATAAAGCAAGCGGAGTTGTACGCTAGAGTGGTTTTATGTGCTGGTGGAGGTTATTCGATGCCCGAATGCTGCTTGCTTTGTGGTTTGTGGAACTCACGAGTGATGTGAGTTAGCTAGAGTAGCTAATTGACATTGCGAGGAGTTCTTCACCAGTTGATGACATAAGTGTGAGAACCTAGGAGAGCCTAGGGAGTAATTTTAGCCCGATGAGTGCAGTGTTTAAAGGTAAGTATTCGCTGTAGAGAGAGAGCATGTGTAATGGGATTGGTTGATTGAGAAGGTTGAGCAGCTACTTACGAGATTTCGGACGATCCATGTGGAAAGTATGGGTAGATGTGGAAGGTAGTATGGGCTCGTACTACTGAAAGCAGAGGACCCATACTTGAAACAAGGAGAATTCCAAAGGTTCTAAGTAGCAGATTGAGGGGAGATTACATGGTTCGGGTACCATGATTCATAGCAGAGTGTGCTTCTGTCTTTACTAGTTATCTCGTTGTGGATGTTCAGACTGAGAGTGGATATGGTAGATTGTGGGGCCAGAAGACCATGTCGGCCGAGATTCAATGAAGTGTACCTTGCGAGGAAGATTGAGTTTAGATCCCAAGGGGTTTTGCTTGTGAGGTGCCAGTTGGAGTCGCGGGACTCAAGGAGAGGTGGAGATGATGCTTTGTGGAATATTATGGTTTGGGTTGAGTGATCCGCCAGCGGTTAAGATGTCACTTTTAGTGATGAGAATTATAATAATTCCTCTTTCCATGTGGAGCGCAAGAAATAACGAGCTTCCGGTTTCAATGTTTGGGAGGTAAACCGCATGGGGTAGCATATAGTTGCGATATTTTCACAGTAGTAATTTATAGTATGTCTGCTGCGAGGTATTTCTTATATTGTAAGAGAGTCATCAGTCGGGACTGAGATGGATGAGGACAATGATATGACTTAGTTGAGTATAGTAAGGCATATTTTAGCAGCAGTTCCAGGTAATCAAGAGGAGTATAGTGATGGGTTTTGAGCATTCTAACACTTCCTAAGTGTACATGAAACCCTAATAACCTTGGACCTATGTTTGTCTAATTATCATGCAAATTTGATTTCCAAGGCTATGATCCTGTCTAGCATACATGGGGAACAATTTTAACTTGAATAAAAGATAGAACTACATACATTGTTGTTGATTTTTGACCCTTGAAACCTTGTGATCCTAGCACCCCAACTGTGATGCCTCAAATGCTTCACACAACACCAAATGCTATGGAGTAAACTTGGAGAAAAAGTATAACACTCTAAAAATCAGCTCTAGCCCTCAAGCATGCATGTGTAGCCGATTTTGGGAGAAACATGAGCTTTATATAGTGTTGACACATTTAGGGTTACACCATGTAAACCCTAATGTGTCATGACTCTTCATTTCCATGACCCATGGGTTTGTAACTCCCATGGAGCCTCCATGGAGCATCCAATGGATTCAACCCAACTTGATTATCCATGGAGCCTCTTAGCCCACTATATAAGTTATGGATGATTTACATAATCAATCCATAGAATTAATTAGTTATCTTTTGATCACTTAATTAATTCAAAAATTAATTCTTGATCAAACTAATTAAATAATATTATTAATATATTAGAACTTAGAATATATTAATAAATCACAAGTGTTATTTATCTAATTTAGTCTATCCAATTGCATGGTGCCATGCAACCCAAATGGACCATGCCGGGTCGGGTCAAGTACATACCAGAAATAGTTATGAACTTAGACACCTTATCCAACAGTCTCCCACTTGGATAAGTCTAATAACTATAACTGCAAGTATGACTTCAGGAACCGATCGAAAATCGTAGCTCTTTTCAAGGTTTCTCGGAACTGAGAAGATGATGGTACACCATTTCAGATAAGGGATCATATAATCCTCTGTTCTAGATATCAGCCGGACAAATACATGGAACAATGTCTTACTTATTGTCCAGCAGTTTGTTTCCCGATTTCCGATTTGTTTGACAAAGAACTTAATTGAACACATCAACTTAGTTCTGACCGGGCCTGGTACATAGGTCAAAACAAAATCATCGAGGGGCCCAGATATCAGCTTCTAATCCAAGAAGGAACAAATAAACTTCGACTCATATGCTTGTTCTACTATTTGTTAAATTACACACAAACGCACGTTTTATAACATCGAGTTACCAATGCTGTTTCGCCCGTTCAATGCATAACTAACTCATAGTTAACAAGTCATATCTATAGGTTTGAAGACTTATATGATATTACCGTCTCGCGATCACTCAAGATAAAATTCCATGAAGTGATACCAGCGAGCGTGGGTTGAATCCAATACTCAGAACTTATGAGCACTCATGAGTGTTGAGGCCATGTCCAACATCTTAGACCTCTACAACCAACTCATGACAGTCTTACTTCATATCTACTTCCAACATATGATTGACTGTGGATAATTTGAATAATATGTAAAACAACATAAATATTCTGGAAGTCAAAACATGCAAAAGAAATAATAGTAAACGATTGACAAGAGATAGCAACACTTTACTCATAAATAAATACAACTTTTATTCATCATCAAATGTCAATTACATTTTACAAATTTCAAAATTATCTAACTACTAAGACTAATATCATCCTTCAGCCCTATGCTCCTAGCATGCTGGAGATGTTTAACCCTACCCAGTCCCTTTGTAAGGGAATCTGCTGAGTTCTCATCCGATGATACCCTCTTTGCCACGAGAAGTCCTTCTTCTATACGATGTCTGATGAAATGATATTTTCTGTCAATGTGTCTGGATCTCGCATGATCCCTTGGTTCCTTGGCTAAGGCAACATCACTTTCACTATCACAGAAAATCTCTATAGGCTTCGATATAGCTGGTACAAGTCCAAGGTCTCCGATGAAGTTCTTTAGCCACATAGCCTCTTTTGCAGCCTCGCTTGCCGCTATATACTCCGATTCCCAAGTTGAATCAGCCACTATCTCCTGCTTGGTACTTTTCCAAGAGATTGCTCCTTCGTTTAAGGTAAAGACCCAGCCCGACTAAGAGCGGAAATTATCCCTATTAGTCTGGAAGCTAGCATGACTATATCCTATGACTCTCAAGTCATCACTCCCACCGAGGGTAAGGACCCAGTCCTTAGTCCTCCGCAGGTACATGAGAATGTTCTTTACCGCTGTCCAGTGAGCCTTACCAGGATTCCCCTGATACCTGCTAACCATGCTTAAAGAAAAGGCTACATCAAGACGAGTGCAGGTCATAACATACATGATCGAGCCTACTGCCAAAGCATAAGGTACCCGATTCATTTCTGCTATCTCATCCTCAGTACTCGGGCTCTGAGTCTTACTCAGTCTAGTGTTACTCTGAATGGGTAACTCTCCTTTCTTGGAATCTTGCATGCAGAATCTCTTCAGCACTTTATCCAAGTATGTACTCTGACTAAGTCCAATTAGTCTTTTATTCCGATTTCTCAAAATCCTTATCCCTAGAATATAGGCAGCTTCTCCTAGGTCCTTCATAACAAAACACTTCCCAAGCCAAGACTTAAATTCCTGCAGAGTTGGGATGTCATTTCCTATGAGTAGTATGTCATCCACATACAGTACCAAAAAGCTAACTATACTCCCACTAGCCTTGACATATACACAAGATTCATCTTCACTCCTAGAGAAGCCAAACGCTTTGACTTTCTCATCAAAGCAAAGATTCCATCGGCGAGGTGCTTGCTTTAATCCATAGACGGATTTCTCAAGCTTACACACTCTATTAGGGTACTCTGTACTGACAAAACCCTCTGGCTGATTCATGTAAATATCCTCAGCTAACTTTCCATTAAGGAAAGCGGTTTTGACATCTATTTTCCATATTTCATAGTCATGAAATGAAGCTATGGCTAACAATACCCTAATAGACTTAATCTTGGCTACTGGTGAAATGGTCTCATCATAATCAACTCCTGGAGTTTGAGAAAATCCCTTTGCAACCAGTCGTGCCTTATAAGTGTGTACATTACCATCCATGACGGTCTTCTTCTTGAAGATCCATTTGCACCCAACTGTCTTATGACCTGGCACATTGTCAACCAAGTCCCAGACCTGATTGTCATACATGGATTGTATCTTGCCATCCATTGTCTCTTTCCATTTAGCAGACTCAGGGCCTGGCATGGCTTCTGCATAGTTGTTAGGTTCATCCAGGCCTACTAGTGTCTCATCACTAATAAGTGTCTCACCTTATGCAGTAATATGGAAACCATAGTAATGCTCAGGTACATTCCTAACCCTTGTGGAACGCCTCAGAGGTACAACTGGAGGTATAATTGGATCAACAGGAGGTTCCTCCTCAAGTTGACTGCTAGGGATTGAGGTTCCTTCACCACTTGACTCTTGAAGTTCTTCAAGGTCAATAAGCCTCCCACTGTCCCCTTGGCTTATGAACTCTCTCTCTCGAAAGACAACCCTCCTTGCTACAAAGACAACATTCTCACTAGGTCTGTAGAAGAGGTAACCAAAGGATTTTTGTGGGTAGCCGATGAAAATACACCTCTTGCTTCGAGGTTCGAGCTTGTCATGAGTCTTGCGTCTCACGAAAGCCTCGCAACCCCAAACCTTGATGTGGGCTAGACTAGGAACTTTTCCAGTCCACATCTCGTGAGGTGTTTCGGCAACCTTCTTTGTAGGGACCAGATTAAGGATATTGGTGGCAGTCTCTAAGGCATACCCCCAAAATCAGATTGGTAGCGTAGCTCGACTCATCATGGAACGAACCATGTCCAACAAGGTTCAATTACGCCTCTCAGCTACACCATTTAACTATGGTGTCCTAGGAGGTGTCAATTGTGAGACAATCCCACATTCCCTTAGATAGTCAGGAACTCTGTACTAAGATACTCTCCACCACGATCGGATCGAAGCATCTAAATGTTCCTGCCCAATTGATTCTCGACTTCCTGTTTAAATTCCTTAAACTTTTCGAAAGTCTCTGACTTATGCTTCATTAAGTAGACATATCCATATCTACTGTAATCATCAGTAAAAGTCAAATAATAACGATTAGCATCCCTTGTGGCATGTTTGAAGGGCCCGCACACATCCGTGTGTACAAGATCCAACAAACCTTCACCCCTCTCACACGAACCTGTGAAGGGTGACTTTGTCATTTTTCCAAGTAAGCATGATTCACAACTATCATCTGACCTTAGGTGAAATGACTCCAAGACTCCATCCTTTTGGAGTTGGCCTATGCGTTTCTTGCTTATATATCCAAGACGACAATGCCATAATGATGCTTTATCCAAGTTATTACCCTTAGTAGAATCAATACACATTACATTATTTCCTAAGTTATCTACAACAGACACAACTTCATACACACCATCACAAGGTAATTCTTTAAAATAAAACACATTATTAAAGAAAACATTTATTCCACCAATTTAATTATCAAAAGAAAAGGTAAAACCTTGTTTATACAAAGCATGAAAGGAAATGACATTTGTTGCCATTTCTGGCGAATAACAACATTTATTCAAATCTAAAGTAAATCCACTACTAAGCAACATAGTATAAACTCCAATCTTGGTGACAGGTGAAACTTTCCTATTCCCCATGATCAAGTTTATCTTTCCATGCTCCACATTCTCACTTCTTCTTAGTCCCTGTAATTCAGAACAAATATGAATACCGCAACCGGTATCAAGGACCCAAGAGTTAGAATAGAGTGAATTATTAGATGAGATATTGTAAATACCTGCATGGTTGGGTTTAACTTTCCCATCCTTCAAATCTTGCTAGTACTTTGGACAGTTACGCTTCCAGTGTGCCTTTTCGTGGCAGTAGAAGCATTCAGCCTCTTTGGGATCAGAATAAGGTGTAACAAAACCTTTCTTGGTTCCACTAGAAGAGGAGCCATCAAGAGTCTTACCCTTGGTACCTTCGAAGGGTTCTTTCTCGTCTTCCCTCTACCTTTCCCGATTGCTAGGAAAGGTGCTAAGTTTGGATTAGTAGCAGGAGTGGTCACAACGGACTTACCTTTAAGACCTGATTCTGCAGTCTGTAGGAGTCCCTGAAGTTTGCTAAGTGTAACTTCCTCCTTGTTCATGTGGTATGTCATGTGGAATTGATCATAACACGAAGGTAAGGAGTGCAAAATAATATCTATTGGTAACTCCTCAGGGAAGTTTAGATTCAACTTCTTCAATCGATCCACATATCTTTGCATTTTCTGCATGTGGCTTGTGATGGGTTCACCATCTTTCATTCAGGTTGTGATCATAGAGGAGATGATTTCATATCGCTCTTGACGAGCACTCTGATGGTAGCGGTCCATCAAATCCTAGTGCATCTCAAAAGGATAGTAGTCCTCATAGGACTTTTGGAGCTTGGTTGTCATGGTGGCCATCATGATGCATGCCACTTTGGTAGCATCTTTTTCATGAACCTTATATTCAACGAGCTCCTCAGGAGTAGCAGTTGCTCAGACACCTTGAGCTCCTTGTCAAGAAAATATTCCTTGTTCTCTTAACGAGTGACCATCCTGGTGTTTCTGATCCAGTCAGTAAAGTTGGATCCATCAAAGATGACTCTCCCATAAAGGTTCATGAGAAAGAAGGAGCCAGTAGGGTTTGAGCCAGGAGTAGAATTATTGGAAGACATCTGAAGAGAAGAAAGATAAGTTTAGTTTAGATACAAGGATAGTCCTTAATAAAACACCCAAATGTAATATTAAGGCTAGGATCCAATCATAATATATTATATCCTAGAAGAGGGATGTCGTAATCCAAGTTATAACATATTTGAAAGGTAGGTGAATGACGATTCACCAATTTCCACCATGAAAACGAAATATAAATATTAGGTATTATTTGGTTTTAGAAATTCCTAGATTCTTTGAGATTCATTGAATTTTCAATGGCATGTTTCAATCTCGAGTGTGCCCTTAATGTTTTGTGACTGGGATACCGAGGATCACAAAACAAGGTGTGAAGTAAACCATGCAAATTACTTGGTACGCTTAATGTTTTTCACTTAATCGTTGTGCCGGTAAACCACACGCGCTCCTTCCGACCTCATGAAAAACCTTAAGTCACCCTTTGCCTTCCTTGTTAAGTCCAAGTTAGTGTGCCGGTAAACCACACACGCTCCACCAACGACTTAAACAATGTACAAAGTGTAATTTCATGGATTAGCACCTTATTCACATTTTTCCTAAAGTAACTAAGATTGGGAATTTATAAACATTTAGTTACTTTATAATAATCATTATACTTTTAATGAGAATTTTTAAGTCATTTTCCTACCCGTTCGGCTAACGACCATCCACCAGTCAAGCAAGCGGTGGGTGAGAGTGGACACCCATTAAGTTGCCATTTTATAGGCAACAACCTTATACCCACCTTATAGACTAGCTTCGTGAATGAGGAGTACTAGCGGTAAGACGACTTTAATCTTATATATATATATATATATATATATATATATATATATATATATATATATATATATATATATATATATATATATATATATATATATTATTAACTTATAATATTATAAGTATAAGGGTTTAATTTTAACTTTTAAAATTCTAAGGGTTGGAACTAAAGTTTTAATCAAGACTTTACTTGTTCCATAACTTGAGGGCAAGTTTTGTAAACTTTCAAGACTTTTCGTTTCTTGTAACTTATGAGTTAATTAGAGTATTAAAAATGAAGACTCTTCATTTTTCTAACTCTTGTGTTCTTTTAATGGTTTTAATTCAAGTGTGACTCTTGGTTTTCCATAACTTGAGGACAAGTTATTGTCACACCCCGTTAAAGTGGAAACACGAAGGGTGACAGGCTAAGGTCTCATAACACAAGGTAAATTGGAGTACCAACCATAGTCATTGATAATTTTAAGTTTACATCATATTTGAATCACAATTACATTTTAATTCCCTACTACAAAGTCTAATAAATAATAAAAGAAACATCAAGTGCAAATTCTTATTGATGTCTAATTTAGATCACTGATAGTTCCCTGAAAAGCATGCAAAAACGAGGGTCAACTATAAAATAGTTGGTGAGTTTCACAGGTTTATAAAAGTACATCATCTCAGTGAGAAAATATAGGTTTGTTCAAAAGTTCCAACTCGAAATGAGTGTTGAGTGCCAAAGCACTCCGTTCACAACCAAGCCTACCAACGGTTCTTGCCCCATTCCGTTATGTCCATGGTTCCCATAATATCAGTTCACGAAAATATGCACTCATGGTTCTGGGCGAGTGGGGGCTATTGACCCCTAATAGCGCTATCCATAAGGCCATCGACTCCAATATGAGTTAATAGGTTGTATCGGTTCTCCGAGGACTTAATCATACAAGTTCATAATACAAGTTCATATCACAAGGTTCATATAAAAAGTTAATAGCACGAAGTTAATAACATAAAGTTCATCAAAGAGTATAGTTCCAAGTTCGTCAAGTTCATAAAACAATATTGTTACAAGTTCGTTAAGTTCATAAACAATATCTTTCCAAGTTCAATAAGTTCATAAAGCAAGACTTATCAAGTTCATAAAACAAAGTTCAACAAGTTCACAAAACAATATCGTTCCAAGTTCATTAAGTTCATAAAATAATTTTCATAGATATTGTAGCATGCTTTCCACCCCAAAACATGAACACAGTAAAAATAGGGGAGTGCGTGAATACTCACCCTGGAAGGTTTGCGGCTCGGGCTTTGTGGGTTGATGTTGGTGAGTGAGAATCCTAATAGCGTCCTACGGAACAAATAGTCTCTAGTGAGATATAATTCACTAAACCATTATCTAAGTCTACTTGTCCTACTAGTGGTGTCATTAAGTGCCCAAAGTTTGTTTGGTTCATTATTAGTATTATTGAATTCATGGTGTCTTATATTAAAAAATTCATAAAGGCATGAAAATGAACTCCAAAAATTGTAAAACTTTATATTGTGTTTCTACATGAGGGTATTAGTCTCCAGAAATTTTATAGACATTTTTGATGGTAGTTTTATATTTATTTGTAATTTAGGATCAAATAATATAGAAAATCCAAATAAATGGGTAAAAAGTTTCTAAAATTCCCAATTTAACTTTTACAGACTCTTATAATGTTCCTAAGGTTGAGAAAAATATTGGTTAGGAACTTTGAGTCCAATAACCCGAGATTATAATTTCATGCTCCCATTTAATGAAAAATATGGAATAAATATCAAACAGTGTCCAAATTCTCTGAAAATATACATGGATTTATTATTCTGTGATTATATTCATAATACAAATTGTCAGATTTTTATACCTTTTGAAAATTATTATTTGGAATTTAAAGCCATTAAATAACTATTTTTATAAATAATTAAGGAGTTGGTTCTAGCCCTTGGTATTTTAAAGATTATCACATGCATGTGAGGGCTTTCAAAAGGAAAAATGTTCAAAATTTATTCAGAAGAGAAATAGGGGTATTTAACCCAAAAAAGTTAAGAAATGTTGCACATTACAGTGCATGAGATGTAAATGTGGCTAAAGTTCATGAATTTGTGTAGCACATTCTGTAGGGTTTTAAGCCACGAAATTTCAGCCATCATTCAATGGATATGTTTAGTTTCTAAATTATTTTTCCCCAGATTTATGGTTGGGTTTAAGGCCACTGATCACGTAAGGCAAAAATGGTGATCACAGAAAAAGAGCTGTTCGCGTGACCATTTTGTAAAAATTGCCAAAAATCCGATATTTAATATTTTACAGTGAGACCATTTGAGTTTGAAAGTTAACTCATGGAACTATCCAATACAAAACGAATATCAGGATTTGGTTAAGTAATGACCGAGTTATGGCCGTTCAAGGCTGAACAAAGTAGTCTGGCAGATTGCATGTCTTCCCTGTTTGCTTTGAGTGCATTCTTAGGGCATTTTTACAAGAACAACATGCATGCTTCTGTTAAGGTCCGATTTCTAGCACCTTCATGGAGTGAATGAGCATCGAAGATGTACTAGAAATGGTTTAAATGCTTTTGGTCATGCAAGAACTCAAAAGAAATGGAGAAGAAGATGTAATACTCGGTTTTGAAGTCACATGAACACATGTGCATCTTTTCCACTCCTTGCATGGGTTTGATCCCGGATTTTCACCATCTCAAACACATGCATTGTGTTATGGTGAGAATCTACAAACCACAAGGGAAAAAGTAAGGATTTCTAGCCATAGAAGGGCATAGAATCCGAAGAGTAGAGAAGAACCATGAAGAAGAGGAAGTAAAATCATGAAACTATGAGGGAGGATTGTGTTGTTTACCTTGGTTTTGATCTTGAGAGAAGCAAGAACACTTCAAGACCTTCTAATTTCGAAATTATGGCAGAGAATGAAGGATTTCCTAGAGGTGTAGCAGAGGTTTTTAAGGTGGGGAATCTTCTTGGAGAAGGAGTGCGGGGTGGAGTGTGTGGGTGGTTCAAATGAGGAGTAATGATAGGTTTTAAGGCATAGGGAAGAGGGAAAGGCCTAATGGCTGAGATTTTAAGAGGGGTAGGGTATTTTTATTAGTATTTGATCAAATAATAAAATCCTCCCTTGAATTTTTATAAATCTAGATTTTAAATTTTATAAAACTCAAACATTTTCATAATCTCCTAAGGTTTTAATTATTGGGTTTTGTTGAGGTATTTACACTTGGTAATAACTTCCAAAAATTATATTTGTTGAATTAATTTATATAATGATAATCTATTATTTAATTTTTATAAAAAAAATCAATTTATCATTTTTCAACAATTCTAACAAGGATTCATAATATGTGATTGTAAGAATTTGATATTCTTGGATTTTACTTTTGGTTCACATTTCGAATCATGAAGAATATGAATTTGTCATCAACTTTATAGTTGGTTCATATTATGATCTAATTTTTGTTCATATTAGCTTGTGATACTTAACCTTGTTAAGCATCAATTTGTTCCAATATGAAATTTTTAAGGTTAATAACCTACTCTTGAGTTGTAATCTATCGAACATGGTTTTATGTTTAGACTTAAGGTTCAGCTTTGGCACATTACCACTCAGTTGGTTCCTTTACATATCAATGTGATCGTTCAATACAACTAAGGTACACTACTTGTTCTGAGGGATCTATTAAGTCACAAACCTAGTTCAACTTGTAACTATAGAGCCATGTTAAGTGCACACAAGGAAATGACAAGGTTCTAGATGAGTATTGACCTGAGTTTTGGTGGATGTCACAGTTATGAACTCCATTAAAACACATTATGATCAAGAATTAAACTACCAAGTAGGTTACAAGTAATTCCTATGATCATCTAAATTCATAAGATCAAGAACATGAATATCCATATCAAAGTTTCAAGACCATATGAACACATATAATCATGAAAAATTGATATTTGCCATTGTAAATGGATTAGAACAAACATTACACCATCTAAAACAAGTTTTATAACACCAAAACAGTTTAGGGTAATGTTTCTAGTCCATTTCCAGCAGCAAAAGTCGAAAAATGCATTATGTGGCTCCTACTCGCCGAGTGCATGAACCTACTTGGCGAGTAGGTTGAAGATACACATGAACTCGGCGAGTTCATCAGGCAGATTGCACAAAATTGACTTTTTTCAACTATTTAGCACAAATAACAAACAAACAAGCCTAGGCTCTGATACCACTAATGGGTTTTGAGCATTCTAACACTTCCTAAGTCTACATGCAACCCTAATAACCTTGGATCTATGTTTGTCTAATTATCATGCAAAGTTGATTTCCAAGGCTATGATCCTATCTAGCATACATGGGGAACAATTTTAACTTGAATAAAAGATAGAACTACATACCTTGTTGTTGATTTTTGATCCATGAAACCTTGTGAGCCTAGCACCCCAACTGTGATGCCTCAAATGCTTCACACAACACCAAATGCTATGGAGTAAACTTGGAGAGAAAGTATAACACTCTAAAACTCGGCTCTAGCCCTCAAGCATGCATGTGTAGTCGATTTTGGAAGAAACATGAGCTTTATATAGTGTTGACACATTTAGGGTTACACCATGTAAACCCTAATGTGTCATGACTCTTCATTTCCATGACCCATGGGTTTGTAACCCCCATGGAGCCTCCATGGAGCATCCAATGGGTTCAGCCCAACTTGATTATCCATGGAGCCTCTTAGCACACTATATAAGTTATGGATGATTTACATAATCAATCTATATATTTAATTAGTTATCTTTTGATCACTTAATTAATTCAAATATTAATTCTTGATCAAACTAACTAAATAATATTATTAATATATTAGAAATTAGAATATATTAATAAATCACAAGTGTTATTTCTCTCATTTAGTCTATCCAATTGCATGGTGCCATGCAACCCAAATGGACCATGTCGGGTCGGGTCAAGTACATACCAGGAATAGTTATGGACTTAGACACCTTATCCAACATATAGCAGGGCGGAGGCCCTCATTGTTTACGTTGTATATCAACTGTGAGAGTGAGGTCTCTTGTTTCTATGATAATTCACACGATGGAATGTTGGTTGAGGAATTAGAGATGAGGTGTGTGTGATAGTTCATTATTTTCAGGATGAGAGTCGTAACTAATTCCGGATAGTCGAGATGTTTGGTGATGTGTTGGTATATGATTTTGGGGTGACTTGGGCAGTCACATTGGGAGGATTCTGAGGTTTTCATATGAGATTCATGATACTTGGATTTATTTGGTCATTATCCGGAAGGTCATTGAGTGTTGCGTGTACGTTCCATGAGTCGGGAATGGTACATCTGTTGAGCCAGTCATAAGTGTGGTATGTTGGTATGTCAATGGATGATGGTGCGAACCCTAAATGGGGGAGAACTAGGTATTCTGTGGGGAGGATCTTCAATCTGATGTGGTGCAGAAGTTTGGGTTATGGGGATCTGCAATCTGAATATATGAGGCTAGTGTCATATGGTAGTCAAGGCAATGTACAGAGCGAGATGATGCATTTCACATATGCTCATAATAAAATACGTGTCTTCATGACAGGTGACCATTGGACAGGAATCTTATTATGGTTCATGTTTCTTCGAGTGTGCCAATGTTTGAGTTCCGAGACAGTTGGGTTGCTGAGGTCAAGATTCGATTGCTGAGAGATTGATGGTTCGACGTATAGATTGTTATTTGTGCTCCTGGAAGGGCAGCAGTTGATTTCTCAATCAACTTCAGAGTCGATATGGGTAGCTTCGCATGGGCTTGATCAGTAGAGGATGGGGCTTTGGATTGTCGTTAACGTGTTCTTAGTCATTGACGATTCCTCCGTGCTATAGATTGTGAGTTGGAGTACTTCAAGGTTTCGAGATGTGTAAGTGGAATATCAGTGATCATGGCAAGACATCGTGAAATTCTATGATGGTGTATCGAGGTATCCGAGTAGGATACCCTAAATTGTTGGATTACTAGGCGACTTGGGTTTGTCAGAAGGAAATTGGAACATTAAGCAACTATAATTCCAGATGTGAGATGATCAGTTAATTGTCGCCAGACAAGGATTATCCAAGGGTGTAAACTATACTGAGGGAAAGTGCCTTGTCTACAAGATTTTTTGGTCAAGAGTAGTGATGCATAAACTGGGTAGATGGGTGTACCTATCTATGTTGGACCATGGATCATGAGTTAGTGAACTCAGTATGGTGATGGCTTGATGATGATAGTGTGGGGTGATAAGAGATTGAGTAGATCCAGGTGGGAGTAATCACTTAGGACTGTCAAGGAAAACTGTCAGGTGAGCCTATAGCGAGTGAGAGAGTGTTGTAACACTGTGGAGAGCCGTAGATAGAGTATCTTAAGACTGTGGGGGGTAGCATATTCGAGTTAGTGATAGAGTATCGTAATATTGCGGGGAGCCGTGGCATTCACGAGTCAGTGAGAGAGAGTATCGTAAAACTGCGGGGAGCCATACCATTCATGAGTCGGTGAGAGAGTATCATAAGACTGCAGCGAGTTGTAGCATTTACAAGTCAGTGAGAGTATCATAAGACTACGGGGAGCCGTAGCATACACAAGTCAGCGAGAGAGTATCGTAAGACTGCGGGGAGCCGTAGCATACACGATTCAGTGAGAGAGTATCGTAAGACTGTGGGGAGCTGTAGCATACACAATTTAGTGAGAGAGTATCGTAAGACTGTAGGGAGCCAAAAAATTCACGAGTCAGTGAGAGAGAGTATTGTATGACTGCAAGGAGCCGTAGCACTTATTAGTCAATGAGAGAGTGTAATAAGACTACGGGGAGTCGTAACATTCATTAGTCAGTAAGAGAGTGTTGTAAGACTACGTGGCACCGTAGCATTCATTATTCAGTGAGATATGTCATAAGACTGCAAGGAGCCGTAGCACTTATTAGTCAGTGAGAGAGTGTTGCAAAACTGCAGGGAGCCGTAGCCTTCACTTGTTAGGGTGTGACACAGAGGGGTTCTTTGGCCTGGGTAGCCTTGCCAATTGAGTCTGTGAGAACCTGGTGGCTGGACCAGGGGAGAGAGTGGGGTCTCTGTGATAATCGAAAACCATATTATCTCGGTTGAGGGAGGGGTTGTCGCAAATCAAAAGGATGAGATGAGAAATGTACGTGTAGACTTGCAGATCTCTTGTGTTGAGTTTAGGATCTATCTGTGTGGAGGAAGGGCAGGTTAGGAATTCAGAGTTTTTTGATAGATTTCATTATGAGGGGGAATGTTTTCCATATGATGTTCTAGACCTGGGTGGATCAGTTCGTTGATTTGAGGAGAACCACAACACGCATGAAGTAGACGACAGAGGTCAGAGGTGAGGTGCGACTTCAAATCGATCGCTTAGGGTAAAGCCAACTTGGTGACCGTAAGTCCAGTGTGAATGGTTGAGACAACTTGGATGGATAGAATGACTAGGAAGTTGTCTTTCCAGATGTGTTAGGGTAGCCTCGGAGGTTCAAATCTCCTGGTACTCGGTGTTGGGAGGAACGTTTGAATCGAAGCTGGGGCTTATGGTTATGGATATCGTAGGATATTTCCGACCGGGCATGGTCATTCTTCTAGTGTCTAAGGGAAGAGTATTGATATTCATTCTTCAGATTGGTTCTGATAGCGGTACCGGCAGTTGATACTTAGTGAGATGTGACCCCTCTGTTCCTTTTGAGCTACGATCTGGGTCGACTGGTGTGTTTGACATGAGTGATTAGCAACCAATTATGGTCAAATACTTATTCTAATTAGTCACAATGAGATAATAAGAGTTGGAAGTGTTTTATCGGTCCGTGATTCGATGAACGGTTGACATGGTGATATACTGCATGGGTGGTCTGTAGGGGAGACAGACCATTACAGTTTCTGAGTTCTAAAGGTCATAGTTGATACTACAACAGAAAAAGGGTCTGCCCTTCTTCAATTCGAGGGTTCCTATTTGGTTTTGGATGTATTAGGAAGGGGATCATGAGATTTTTCTATGGTGCGTTTCGGATTATTTGTTTCCAACTATGTATCGATAAGGAGCAATATCGAGGGCAAAATATAATTGAAGTGGGGGAGAATTGCAACACCCCGATTTCCTGGACGTGGAATTTGAGAATTTTATTCAAATTAGAGGACCTACTCGACGAGTTGGTTGGTCCCAACTTGTCGTGTAGGAGTTGATCAGGACCTGTGGAATATGAAGTCTACTCGTCGAGTTGGAGGACTTAACTAGACGAGTTGAGTCTGTTTGATGAAACCCTAATTATTTGGGCTTGCACCCTATTTAAAGAAATTTAAGTCCTTTACCCTGCCTCCCTCATCTCTTTACCACCCTGAGACAAACCCTAATCAAGTACCTTCCATTTAAGAGTGTTTAGAGATAATGGTGTTGGGTTTTGAGCATTCTAACACTCCTAAGTGTACATGCAACCCTAAATACCTTGGATCTATGTTTTCTCTATTATACATGCAAATAAGAACTTCCAAGGTATTATCCTAATCTAGCATACAAAACAATAACTATAGCAAGATAGAATACATACCTCTTTGGAGAAGAAAGTCTTCATGAAGCTAGAGTGCCTAGTGCCCCAAGTGTGACACCTCAAATGGAATCACAATCATCAAAACACTTGGAATGACTTGAGAGAAAACCCACACTTCATGAAATCGGCTAGCCCTTCTAGTACACCCACTAGTGCCGATTTTGGTGAATAATATGATGCTTATATAGTGTTACAATTAGGGCAAACCCTAATTGTCATGACTTTCCATTTCCTTGGATCCATGGGTACAAATACACCATGGAGCATCCATGGACCATCCTATGGGTTTTAGCCCAACTTGATTATCCATGGAGCATTAGCCCACTATACAAGTATGGATGATTTACACAATCAACCCATATATTTAATTAGTCTTCTTTTGATCACTTAATTAATCCTAGATTAATTCTTGATCAATACTAATTAAATAATCTTATCATTCTTATTATTAATATACTAGAACTTATAATATATTAATAACCATAAGTGTCTTATTTCTCTCATCCAAGTGCATGATGGTATGCAACCCAAATGGACCATGCCGGGTCGGGTCAAGTCTTACCAATTATAGTTATGGACTTAGACATTAATCCAACAGTCTCCCACTTGGATAAGTCTAAAACTATTATTGCGTATGACTTCAGGAACCAACCGGCAATCATAGCTCTCAAAAGCTTCTGTCGAACTCTGACCTTGTCGATGAACTCTGACCTTTGTCAATGACTTGTCCATTAGATAAGGGATCATATATTCCTCCATTCTAGATATCATATGGACTGAGACATGGATTATAATCATTCTCTCTGTCCATTTGTTGTTTCCCGATTTCCGATTTATGACGACTGACTAATTGAACAAATCAAATCAGTCCTGGCCCGGCCGAGCACTTCCATTTGTCATCATCAAATCATCGAGGGGCCCACAGATATCACTTTTATCCCGAAGGTAAAAGGAATGGATAAACTTCGACTCATATGGCTTGTTCTACTACTTGTTGAATCATACACAAAGGCACGTTTTATAGCACAGAGTTACCAAATGCGGTTTCGTGCAATCAATGTACTATCAACTCATAGTAACAACTCATATCTCTAGGTTTGAAGAATATAAGATGTTATCGTCTCATGATCACTCGTGATTAAAATCCATGAAGTGATTCCAATGAGCGCGGGTTGAATCCAATACTCAGAACTTATGAGCACTCATGATTGTTGTAGCCTTTTCCAACACCTTAGACCTCTACAACCCATCATGACAGTCTTAATTCATACCTACTTCCAAAATATGACCGACTGTGGATGGTTTGAATAACTTAGTCATTCCGGAAGAATAACCCAGTTTATTCGGGAAGTCAAAACATGCAAAGTGAAACACAATAATAATTGAATCCAATATGGTATCAACTCTTTGAACATAAATAAAACACCTTTTATTTATCACCATATGATTACACATTATTCATTGTATACTGTTTCAGCTATCAACTTTATTCTTGAATTTAAAACAATAGTTGTCCCATGCTCCAAGCATGTACACTATGTTTTTCTTAAACACTAGTCATGCCATACACCAAGTATGCATACTATGTTTGTCTATGATCTTTACTTTGTGAACTAGATCAATTGAACATAACTTCAATGATTCTCTTTTCACACTCCCAAATCCTTACTGCAAATGCAAGAATTCCAAATTCATGCCATTTACTGAAATCTGTTAGATTCTAAACTTATATGCATTGATCCTCTTGTAACGATTATGCACAAAGTCAGAAAGACTTGACAACAATCACTACAGAGTATTCCAAAAGAGATCAGCTCCTTGGAAACTTCCTTCTTGCATTAAGTTTCTTAATCTTAAACAGATTGAAAATTCTAACTTTGAAACATTTCCAGATTCCATTTTGACTATCACTTCTGAACAAGAGTTGCCTCCTTACAGATTATGTCAATACGGTCCTTCTAGAATTATCACTATACTTCCAACTGTCCTTGAGCAACCAATCTTTGGTAAACCTTAGATTGTTCTCGACAATTGTTTAATCCTTTTAGTCATATCCAGTTCTAAACCTTTTTCCCTTCTTAATGCCCCAGGCATTTGGAAAATTTTAGAACGGATGATTATAGCACATGTAATCGATCCTATATCCGAAGCATATGGGACACGATTCATGATGTCTTACATAAAGACTAAACCAGTCTTTTGCTATAACATTTCCATTTCAATTTGCCAAGTTCTCATAATTCAGATTATGAAAAGGGATGCCGTAATCATAATCGAATTTTAGAACGCAAATAATGGACTCATATACAGAATTTCCTTATGTTGAGTCATTCCAACATGAAATTCATATATTTATCCTTGACTAAATGATTAAAACCTCATGATCTAAGCTTATAGATTTGAGATGAAGTATAATTTCCTCTCCCTTAATTATAGCAAAACAACTTTTTCCCAATTGAAACTTTTGTTTTCTATAATTAACATTGCTAGCTTGCAATACTTAACATAATTATCATGCTCCCACTTACATGATGATTATTAGCATAACACTTATGCTCCCACTAGCTTTGACATGTACTCAGAAATCAGCTGGACTTCTAGAAATCAATACTTCATTGACTTTCTTACCAAAGTTCAGATTTCTGATACTAGATTGTTTTGATAAGACTTTATCAAAATCATACACCTTCCCTTAGATAGCACACTTGTGAGTCTAAACAATTATGAAGAGGTATGCCGTAATCATAATGGTTAGACCTTTTTGCCACTTCTCACAAGTCCAGGTTAGTGTGCCGGTTAACCACACGCGCTCCACTAACGACTTTGAGAATGCAAATATCACAATTGCTATCTAGCTAAAATCTACTTAGTGAAAGTGTTTCCTCACCATCATTTTCATGAATCGGAAAGAAACCTTATGACACTTAGATTTACTGGTGTATGTGTTCTTATCCATGTGAATTGTCAAAATCATAGTCACAAGACAAGGATAATGACAAATCCAAACTCATATGGACTGAACTCAATCTTAATTTCTTGCCACCTGGCAGCTCAAGGGCCTACCATTGCTTCCAAGTTGTTGTGCAACTAATTGAGAACTCTAAGAACTCATATGCAAAGCCAACTATAACTGGAATGGGCACAAAATATGTCAACACGATAGGTTACAAACCTCAAGTCGTGTGCTAGTGAAGAACTTTAGGTTTTATTCTTGATTAGTTCTTGAGACTTTCAAGACCTTTAAGACTCCCACTATCCTCTTGACCTATAAGACTCCCTTGTCAAATATCCAAGAGATAGTGCGGATTCTAATCAAGACAAACACTTCACACAATTGGCCTTAGTTGGTCTTTGTTTTATCCAAAACATCACAACTTACCAATTTCAAATGTACAAGAGTAGAAAACTTTTACTCTTACATTTGACAAGTGTTTTAAACCTTCTTTTGAGACATGTCACTCAAGTTACAATCTTGGAGTATGACCCTAAGACTTGTATTGGAACGAAGTATGACTCATCTTCTTGATTTAACCATTTCAACAATTCAAGTTCCTCTTCTTAGTCATAAGAATGCACTAAGATTTCCTTAGAGAACTAATTTTGATATGGTTTCTTAATCATTAAGATGATCACAAAACTAATACTAAAGTACTCTCCCATCTTTTCAGATTTGAGAAACTTTTATCCTTCTGCCTTATTTGATTCTTCTTATCGATCTTTTGTGATGGACTTAATCAGTGCACAAGAATGTGTACTCGATCCCTAAGTCCTTTACTTGACTCACACATCCATGTGAACAAGTAATTAGTCTTAATTTTCCAAAACTTGAAAGTTCTCATCCATCATGCTATACAACTTGCATGATTCCAAGTTCCGGTCCAATTGAAACTTGGGTGATGAGAATCTTTCCTTATTTGGTAAATATAGACATTACCACAAATGAAAGAATCAATTTCATACTTCCACTCTTGCTACTAATGGAATCTTATAAGCAACAAAAATTTCCACATATGCCATTGTAAGGATATTTTAAAATAAATAAAATCAAAAATTTCCTTTTATTTTAAAACTTTGCGGAAAAACTTATCCTTACAATCCATATGAAAACTTGTTGTTATCTATTCCTAAGCAATATCTCATAACTCCTAAGAAGTAGCTCAAGAATCCGATTTTTCAAACTATGCGATAGAAATCCATCTACGCGATCAGATTCAGCATATTCTTTCTTTAAGTTTCTTCACTTTTCTTTGATTCTTAAAACATCACCATGTGACCCAGTCACATCATGGATCAAGAATCTCAGAATAGAAACTTAACAGAGTTAGATAGTGGACTTTACCTGAAGTAGAGTCAAACTTATTGACTTTAACATCCTTAGGTAAATTTGGCAGCTTCGCAACCAATGCCCTTTCTTTGGCAATACAAACATATGGACCCTTTGATAATGGTACACAGGACTATCACAGACTTAGCTTTTCTCTTTACCATTTGGTCAACCGAGTTGACTATGGCCAATCCCTTTCCATTGGGAAGAGAATGCTTTACTGGATAACCAATGTCATCATTATCAATGTCCATAAAGTTTTAGGAAGTTGATCTTAGCAAATAGATAAGATCATTAAGGGTCTTGTCATAGTCTGTTTCATAGGTGTCCCAAAGGAACTCACTATGTGACTTAGAAAGTGATTGAACCACCAACTTTCTCAAGACTTTGACACCCAACTCTCCCGGCTTGTCAACATGTGACTACATCTCCAAGATGTGTCCACACCTAGACCTTGCCTTGCCAATAGGGCTTGAGTGACCTTAAACTTTTCAAGAACTTGTGGGTTAGGGAGAATAATTGGAGGAGGAGAAAGAAGTATGATATCCATGGGACATCATCTTCATTAGGAAACCTTGTTTCAAGAGATTTGGGAAGATCATAAGTGTCTGAACCAGACATCTTTTGGGAGATATTCAAGATAGTTGATTTAAAGTCCTTAATATGACACCCAATATGAAATATTAAGGCTAGGACCCAACAAACTATTTTATAACTTAGAAGAGGTATGCCGTAATCCAAGCTATAAAATATTTGAAGGTAGGTGAATGACGATTCACCAATTTCCACCAAGATAAACGAAATGTATTATTAGGTTAAAATTGGTTTTGAAACTCCTAGATCTTTGAGATTCATTGAACTTTTCAAAGGCATGTTTCAATCTCGAGTGTGCCCTTCAGGTTTTGTGACTGGGATGCCGAGGATCACAAAACAAGGTGTGAAGTAACCATGCAAATCACTTGGTACCCTTAATAAATTACCCCTCAATCGATGTGCCGGTTAACCACACACGCTCCATCGATACTATGATAAATATTAAGTCACCCTTTACCTACCTTGTTAAGTCCAAGTTAGTGTGCCGGTTAACCACACACTCTCCACTAACGACTTTGACAAAGTGTAAAGTGTAATTTCATGGGTTAGCACCTTATTCACATTTTTCCTAAGTAACTAAGATTGGGTATTATTAAGAGTTTAGTTACTTAGTATTTTTCATTAATACTTTTAATGAAGGGAGAATTCTAGTCCTGTCAAACCCGTTCGGCTAACGACCCTCCACCAGTCAAGCAAGCGGTGGGTGAGAGTGGACACCCATTAAGTTGCCATTTTATAGGCAACAACCTTATACCCACCTTATAGACCGGCTTCGTGAATGAGGCGTACTAGCGGTAAGACTGACTTTACTCTTATACATATATATATTATTAACTTATAATATTATAAAGTATAAGGGTTGAATTTTAACTTTTAAAATTCTAAGGGCTAACTTGGAATTAAAGTATTCATACTTGAAAACTTTACAAATTCCAAAACTTGAGGGCAAGTTTTGAAACTATTCAAAACTAATTAATTCCATAACTTATGTGTTTAAAGTAGTTTTAATCCAAAAACTCTTCAAGTTCCATAACTTGAGGACAAGTTATGGAAGACTTTAAACTAATAAAAGAACTAACTTTTTCTTTATTTTATAACTTATGGATTTAATTATGGTTACATATTTTTCTTTAATGAAGTGACTCTTGAACTTCCATAACTTGAGAACAAGTTATGGAGTCATAAAAAAAAAATTATTCAATGACACAAGACTCTTCATTTTGTAACCATTGCCAACTATTATGAGTTTTATGAGTCTTTAATGTGACTCTTCATGTAACTTGAGGACAAGTTACACAAACACATTTTATACTCAACTCTTAGATTAAAATGGATTGAAAACAACTATTTCACTCAACATTTCTATTAATCTAAGCAACTCATAAGAACAAGATAATTCAAATCAAACTTTTTCATGTAATTAGTCTAAACCTTAAACTAATACAAAACATGAATCTATTGACAATTATCTTTGAAAATGGATTAGCATGAACATTACCACATCAAAAACAAGTTTATAAGTTCAAAAACAACTTAGGGTAATGTTCCTAGTCCATTTCTAGCCAAAAAACTCGAAAATATGCTGTCTGGGGGTCCAACTCGTCGAGTGCATGAACAAACTCGGCGAGTTGGATCGAATTCATCATTTTTAAGGCATGGACTCGTCGAGTCTCCTGATGGACTCGCCGAGTCTGATGGCCAGACAGCACCAGATTCGTTTTTTCAGCTTCTATTGCAGGTATAACAAGAAAACAAGCCTAGGCTCTGATACCACTGTTGGGTTTTGAGCATTCTAACACTCCTAAGTGTACATGCAACCCTAAATACCTTGGATCTATGTTTTCTCTATTATGCATGCAAATAAGAACTTCCAAGGTATTATCCTAATCTAGCATACAAAACAATAACTATAGCAAGATAGAATACATACCTCTTTGGAGAAGAAAGTCTTCATGAAGCTAGAGTGCCTAGTGCCCCAAGTGTGACACCTCAAATGGAATCACAATCATCAAAACACTTGGAATGACTTGAGAGAAAACCCACACTTCATGAAATCGGCTAGCCCTTCTAGTACACCCACTAGTGCCGATTTTGGTGAATAATATGATGCTTATATAGTGTTACAATTAGGGCAAACCCTAATTGTCATGACTTTCCATTTCCTTGGATCCATGGGTACAAATACACCATGGAGCATCCATGGACCATCCTATGGGTTTTAGCCCAACTTGATTATCCATGGAGCATTAGCCCACTATACAAGTATGGATGATTTACACAATCAACCCATATATTTAATTAGTCTTCTTTTGATCACTTAATTAATCCTAGATTAATTCTTGATCAATACTAATTAAATAATCTTATCATTCTGATTATTAATATACTAGAACTTATAATATATTAATAACCATAAGTGTCTTATTTCTCTCATCCAAGTGCATGATGGTATGCAACCCAAATGGACCATGCCGGGTCGGGTCAAGTCTTACCAATTATAGTTATGGACTTAGACATTAATCCAACAAATGGTGGGTGAGCTTTCGTGCATTCCTTGAAGGGTAGAAGGCTTGGAACAAGAAGGAATCTTTGGATCCAACATCATCTCAGTGGTAGCAGCCATTCGATAGTAAAAAGTCATTACCTTGATCACTTGTTTGTTAGATATCACAATTAGAGTTTATGGCCCTTTCTAGCTTCTCCTTGAGTCATTAATGGTTGTGAGCATGCTATGGAGCTGAGACCTCAGATCTGGGCACTAATAGGCCCTTTAGGCCTAAATCTTCAAGCTTTATGATGCTTTCACCTGTCTTCATGCCCTAAACCCCTTCTTGAGTTTAATATTGGGTGTTTTAGCCTTGTGAGGCCATGCATAATTGTAAAGTTAGCAACTTTACGTGGTAACTTCATCCTAGGAGGTTGGATCTGGAGTTGGAGCATTGGAATTGACTAAAATGAGTATAATGAGTAGGGGATGAGGAACTCAAAGATTTGGGTATCCAACTCGACGAGTTGAGTCGAGTTTTCCCATTTTTGGATTCAGAGTGAACTCAACGAGTTGGTTAAATAACTTGATGAGTGGTTAGGGTTTTCCCCGATCTTCTGGACTCTGCATGGACTCAACGAGTTGGCTAGCAACTCGGCGAGTTGAATTGGGTTTTCTTGATTTACTGAACAGTTAGGAACTCGACGAGTTTATGAGTTGCACTCGATGAGTTGGGTCAACTTTGACTATTGACTTCAGGGTTTTGGTCAAGTTGTGGATTTTGGAGACCATGCAGAGGCGGAGTCTAGACCAGCAGTTCGAGTGTGGGATATATTACTTTACTATGCGACATGAGTCTTCTCACTATACTTATCTGAGTGGTAATACTATGTGACTAGAGGATATTATCTGGGTATTAACTGGAGGGTCTTATATGCTTATACTGAGTTATGTGATATATTATGCATTTTGTCTTTATGATTTACGTTATATATTATTTTGTGCCTTATTGAGTTAGGGCCGGAGGTTCCATACCGAGCTGTGAGACCGGAGGGTCTTCACTGAGATACCGGACCGGAGGATCCAACCCGAGTTGTGAGACCGAAGGGTCTTCACTGAGACACATGGCCGGAGGGTCCTTATCGAGTATAGCCATGAGAGGCTAATTATTTGTGTGTGTGGTATTTTGGGAACTCACTAACCTTAATGCTTATAGTGTTTCTGTAAAATGTGTTTTAGGTACATCTCAGGATCGGGGGTAGGCGCTGGGTTGATTGTTTACACTAGCTAGAGTTTATGTTGTTTTGAGGATTCTGGGATAATGTGATGATGGGTTTAAGACATAAGAACATTCCTATGTGCACATGTAAACCCTAATTCTTGGATCTAGGTTTCTCTAGTTGAACATGCAATGAATCCAAGGCTTACAATTTTAGATCTATTGTAAACAATTGAATCTTATCATATGAAATCGGATCTAGAACAATACCTTGAGTTACTTGCTTGAAACTTCTTCTTCTTGGAGCTTAGAGCCACAATTGTCACTCCTCTAATGGCTTATAAACACCAATTAGCAAGAGGATGATCTTGAGAGAGAGAGAGAGAGGGGGGGAGAGTGAGAAATCGACTCTAGGGTTTCTTGCCTTGCATGAGTGCCGATTTCCCTCACCCAAGGGATCTATTCATACTATCAGCTACTAGGGTTTCATCTTTAACCCTAATTGAATAGCTAAGGCCCTAAGCAATCCAAGATCCTCCTAGATGTTAGGATTGGACAATTTTAAGGTCTTCTAACCCTAAAATCCGTCCACCCTTATATCCATAAGGATACATAGCCCAAAACACAACTATCACACATTTGACAGTTTATGCCCCTTTATTCAATTAACCTCTTTAAGTCACCAAATTAATTCTCAATTAATATATGACTTATATTAATCAAATAACATTATTATTCCTTTAATATATTATTCTCACAATATATTTACAATAATATCTCTTCTCTCTTAACAAATCATCCTGTCAAGTTGCTATGGTGAAGGCAACCCAAAAGGACCATGCACAACTGGGTCAAGTACTTACCAACTATAGTTACAACCTTAGACACTAATCCAACATGTGAAAATATTTATTGATTTGTGTTTTGAACAAATTACATATTTGGGTTTTGAGAAATGTGAGATGGTGATTTATTTGGTTTTAAAAATGAACGTTTTATTTGAAAATTTAGAGTGTTACACTGTTGGGTGTAGATCCCCTTTTTGCATAGAACCATCGTTGTTTATTGGTTGTATCACTCTGAAGATACCCAGAGATGGCTCCAAATGTTATGACATGTTCAATAGGGGTGTGGATGTTGGGTGACGGATCTAGCTTGAGAGCTTTCTTAGGAACACAACTATTAATATATCGCTATGGGGAACGTCAAGAAATAAGTCAAACTAACACCGGGTTGGCCTTGTCTAAAGAAAAACTTGGGCCTTGGTTAACGCGAAGAGCGCTGATATGGAGGTTAAGGTGCAGAACTTCTTCTTTAGGAAGTTACATCCCGACCAACGTGGGACCAATCAGAGAGTCTGACTCATCCATTAGACGATAGACACGATCTTCTCGCAGTCAATGAGGGATTGAGGCAAAAGACGTGACAAAGGGCCCTCCAATATGGGTCTTCCACATCGCACCTCACAAGGGAATCGACAATAGAATCGGTTCGGGGACATGCCTCTAAAACATGTATAAAAGGATCCATCCTCCTCAAAAGGAAGGGGGTAGAGTTCTCTCTTTCCTGTATTCTTCTACCATCTTTCTCAAATCTCATAATGACTTGATCATAGGAGCTATGTCCCGGGAACTCCTCCCAGATGTTGACTAACAGTCATTTCTCTCTTTTGCAATGTGATAACAGGAGAAGATTCTCACATGGATCCCTCTTGCAGTTCCTACTCCATCTTCTCCAACATACAACATTTGGCCCCATCCATGCATGTCTTTAGAACGATACATCCATGAAACAAACCCATAAAGCAATAATGGCAGGTGATACCCCAACAACATCAGGAGCAACGGAGAAAAACCCGCCGCACCCAATGCAGTCACTTGATGGCAGGAAAACTTCTGTTTAGGAGGAAGACGCCTCAAACCGTACACTGTTCTCACAAACACTGTCCAGTTCTGCAGCCGAAAATGTGGAAACTTACATCGCCAATCTATGGTGCCCAACAATAGTACAACCCAACAAATAGCAATCGTAACTATAACTCTGCAAATCATTACAACACAACAAACATAGATCCCTGCATCGCAACAACAATCCTTCTCGTATGTTTCTGGCACCGGAACCTGGATCCCTCACACCTTTCAGACGTAGCCACAATATTCGTCGATGATCCATCCACATGCCGCCATGTCAAGGTTGTCTCATGTGCCAATATTTGTACAACAATCGTCGAGTTTCAACCAACTTGCACAGCAAATGCTAGGTGCAACCCCTGCACCGTGTCAGCCGCAAGTAACATGCATGTAGACTTTGTCCAGCCAGGGACCCAACCCTTATGGATCTGGCATCCAGTTCTCGGTAGCGTCCGAATTCAATCCCTTCATGGCAGCCAATACATCGTCCAACTCGTACACAGAACAGTTTATCAGAGCAAGCCCATATCTAGTTCCCCCGGCAGGGCAATATGCAATCCAGAACTTTGGATTGCAGCCAAACCTACAGTAGTATCAACCATATATCTCACAGGCGGCCATCTATAACTAGATGTATGTGATCCCTACCAGATGCAACACACATGGCTTATGGTGGTATTCCATATTCATACATGGACCACCCTATGAGAAGCGCAAGTTCCAACTTCAGCCATGAACTCCTGTAGTATGAGATCCTACACATTGTAATGATTCCAAACATGCGAAAGTTTGATGTCACCACAGACCCAGATGACAACATCGACAACTATAAGTGGACGATGACATCTCTTAAGATGGATCGCCGCTTCACCTGCACTTATTTCCCTTGTACTTTAACAAGAAACGTAGGAAAGTGGTTCAAGTCTCTAAGGCCAGGCAGTATCTCAAGCTTTGAGCAGCTGGAATACCTCTTCCTCAACAACTTCATGCAATTGAGAAAAGGAAAAGGAGACACCAACTCTGTGATGGCATACAAACAAAAAGAAGGAGAATCAATCTGTGACTACTACGATCAGTTCATGCTAGCTACCCTGAATGTCCCAGGACATGAAGAATTCCTGGTGAGAGGCGCCTTTGCCTAAGGTCTGCTTCTTGGACCCTATCAAGGAAAATGCAAGGAACAGTTCTCCGATCCAGGGATGAACTCAAGTGACGAGTGGAAAAATACCTGCGTCAAATCGAGGGGGAGGAACGAAAAGAGGCCAATCTCATAGCCATGACCAATGCTTATTTTAAACAGGAGGAAATGGCGCCATGGCCAAGACCGGTTCAGCAAGATAAGCAAGACGGCAACAAACAGAAATACAACTATCATTCCAGGCACATTTCATGGCAGTATAGACCATTTAACATTGATGACAACAGAAGTAGCCACAACGATGTCTATACAATCAATAAGACTCCAGCCAAGGAGAGCAAAGAAATGACCAAGTTCTATGAGTGCCATCGAAGAAAAACACATGACACCAATGAGTGTACAATATTGAAGCGAGAGAATGATGAGAAACAACTAGTGGGAAATATAGTCGACATAGCGAAGGCCCTTAGGGCTAGATTTCATGGGGACAAGCACCAGCTCAAAAATCAAAAAGGTGGGGGCAAGGATAACAAAAGAAGAGCTGAGATACTCACTATCACAGGGCCCTACCCATGTAGCAACCGCCAGAGCCAACGTGTGGGCGCGTAGGTATACCATCAAAACATTCACAATATAACCTTTTCAACATACGATCCCCGACCAGAGCACCGTGATCCAAACGATCCTTTGCACATCACCGGTTTCATTAGCCAAAATCGTGTTGAACGAGTATACATCGATACCGGAAGTAGGGTTAACATGATTTATGAACACTACCTTCAGCAGTTACCGATTAAATGGAAAAGGCACATTCGGTTACCACGCCAGGGCCCATTAGTTGGATTCACCGGTCATGGAATCTGGCCAACAGGAATACTTACGCTAACATGAATTGTTACACTCCTATTTACATTGATCAGTCATGATGGAACCAAACGAATAACAAGGGCGCTCGAATTCTCGTTTTCTTACTGCCCGACTGAGCACAATATCATACTAGGCCGACCAACACTTTTCCAGCTACATATAATCCCGTCTACCTTTCATGGTGTTCTCAAATTCAGCACAGATGACGGATTGGCAACGGTAGTGGCATCCAAGCTGGGTAATGGATGTGATGACCAATGAGGAATGAAATAAGAAGCCCAAATGCCTCGAAGCGAAGGTTACCAGAAGATAGAAGACCCACCATAGAAAGCGGCAGCAACACAAGCGCTGACCCATGTGTCCTGGAAAAGACAAAGAGGCGTATTCATCAAGCTCAAAACATCTTTCCCCCAAATGGAAAGACATGCTGACGTAACGATGCATCAACCAACGTATGAAGCAAAAACCGCAAAGCAAAAAGCACCCATTCACAGGAAAAGGCACCAGCCAGACCCACAGCCAATGGTCGAGCCATGCCCAACCAGAGAGTGATCCGAAACTCAAAGAACATATCGGGCAATGTAGAATATGAACCAAGACCCTGTGGAATGAAGGAAAAAGGCACCAAAGCTAGGGGCAGAACGCTAATCCTCCCACCCCACAAAATTTCCGTTAGGAAAAAATAACAGTAAACGCTGACACACTAAACGGCACTACAGGCAATGACGTGACATGCAAGGTTGACACTCTTACCAGGCAGCAAGGAAGCACTTCCCATGGATACGTCCTGCACTATGTCAAGAAGAAAGGTAAGTCTAGGTACCTCCAGAGTATGAACAACAATGTTCATCTTTCTCACATTGGGCATCGCTGGCGCAGACGGGAGGGAACCCCATCAAGAAGCACTTGCTACAGATGAGACACAAAAACACAGCTGATGTGAGGTAGCCATAGCAGAGCACTCAATTAAAAATAAATCGGAGGACTAGAAAAAGGAGTATGGTCGAACTCCGGATAGGATAACCATACTCCAAGTGCCGAAGAAAAAACCGGGCATACGCCCTGACACTTAGACATTCAAGGTCTATTGCCCAATGTCTTCATTCCTTTTTAGGAAATAATATAATTTGCAATTTTTAAAATGCTTTCCAGAATTCTGTATTGCAAAAACACAAAGTATAAAGGTTGTGCATATTTTCCAAGTAGCAACATCGACTGATCACCTACGCTACTTGAGCAAAATCCATGCAAGGATGCAACCCTACATATTAAAAGAGTCGTAATCCTTACTTACAATGTGCCAGTAACATCTCCAAACTGAGAATGTATAAATCAAAATTAAAGGCACAGTACAAGGGGTTTCAAAAGATTCATAACCTTTCCCTGATTATCACAACAGTAAAAGGCCTTGAGGTGACGATCTCGGCCTACGACCATATACTCCACAATAGCGACTAACATTTAACGGCTTCACATAATAAGCCTAACTAAGCATACAAATCAACGGAGCATGATTCAATAATAGCAACCATGCAATGTCTTAAGCACACATTAGCCAATTGACAAAAACCCTAGAACAAGGGAATCTGCATAGGGATACCACAGGGTGAATCATAATATATGTATTAACATGCCACAACAACGTGTATACATACAACAAGAAAACGGAAGAAAAAACTTCCAAGCGAAAGTACAAAACAAAATACATAGTTTATGGTTACTAATGGCCAACATTTTTACTATACACATAGTGCATAAAAAGGAAACTACAAAACAAACAAAAGGGCGGGACACGAAACAACCCTCAGAGTATGAGGAAGAACCTCGTAGGTTCGACGTACTGCAAAACTGGCGGAAGTCGTCATAATCCAGCTCCTCCAAGCAAAAGAGGCCCTCAAAATCCGTCACAGCCAGGGATAATAGAGCGGCATCCACCTCTTTACCCCTTCTTACAACACGACCATGATCTACCACTTCAGTTTCTCCGACACTTGTAGAGAACCACCCAGTCGCTTCCACTTTTCAAATCAAAGGGCCTCACATGCCTCACGAACACCGCAAACCCCACTGGCAAATTTCACGCTCTCAATAACCTTGTCAATTACATGAACCACCCCTTCTCTAGCACCCATTTCAAATTATCTTGAGCGACCGCGCTATCAACACGAGCACGGACCAGTTTACGTTGGCACATCGCCAACTTGCTCGCTGGCACACCTTTTTCCCGAACAAGAGAACTCACTTAATCCTGAAGTATGTATGATCGGTCCTCCAAAGTGGCCTCTTGGTCCTCTAAAGCGACCTTATCATAGCCCACAATGATGTTCTTCTCCGTAATAACTTGGTGTCCCACCTCTGAATCATGGGTCTCCTCCCTCATGCCCACCAAGGCACCCTGTAATACTTTCAGCTGCCTCTAGTTCGCACCAGCATGGGGAACGCGAGCGACAGTAGCAACCATAAGGGAAGAGGTCTGGCCGCGGGATAAAATAGATCACCAACCATGTGAGCACTTGATTGACCTGCAATGTAACACCGTAAACTTTCAAAAAAAAATTCATTTTAAAAATCACATAATTCTCATAAACCGAAATTCACAATTCTCCAAAATGACAATTTACCAAAAACACATGTTCATAAATTGTTTAAAACAAAATCTCGGATCCCCACAACAAATATCCATCTCGTGTGTACAATTAAGCTGGTGCGTTCCCTTGATCCTGAGAAGTACCTAAAACACACAACACATAACACGGTAAGCACGAAGCTTAGTGAGTTCCCCAAAATACCACACACATCTCATTAGCCTCTCATGGCTATACTTGAATAGGACCCTCCAGTCAATGTGTCGCAGTAGGACCCTCCGGTCCCACAACTCGGGTGGACCTTCCAGTCCTACCTCAGAAAGATCAGACTAATACACAACATGAATCACAAATACATAACGCAGGATATCACAATACTCAATATAAGCACATAAGACCCTCCGGTCACACAAAGATTACCACTCTAGGTAAGTATAGTGATAAGACTCACCTCGTAAGCAAGAAAGCAAATAAACCTCGTACACAAGTCACCGATCTAGCCTCCGCCTGACACATAAGATAATTATCTCTAATTAACAATTATATCACAACTCTAAATAAACCAAATGCTATTTTCTCTCTCTAACTCTTGGGATGGGTAAAAGACCATTTTACCCTTCCATGGTCCCCATAATCCCTGTCTTGACTAAACCCTAAAGTCAAAAAAAGCCAACACTTGAGTCAACAGTCCATGTTGACCTGACTCATCGAGTGCATCTCTGTGACTCGTCGAGTCCCCTCGTTTCCCCTAAAATGTCGCAAAAATCCAACTTAACTCATCGAGCTATATCATCAACTAGCCGAGTTACTTATGTCCATAAAACCCTAGCTCACTCATTGAGTAAACTCAGCGAATTTGCGAGTCCGTTCAAACTCTTTTCCTATTTAGATGTTTAAGGCAGATCTACAACCCCAAACTCTAGATCTAGCCTCCCAAGGCTGAGATACCACCTAAAGCCACAATCTTTACGTCCATGCAAGGCACTTAAGGGTTGAAATGCCAAAACAAATCCCGTTTAGTGTTTTATGCATAAAGGCTCTTCTATAGCTGAATAAAACTGGGACCTTTGGACTCTAAGGACCTCACAAGGTCCAAATCTGAAGTCTCAATTGTTTGGTAAGCTCAACACAATCATAATATCAAGGAAGGATGGAAATAGCCCTAAAACTCCATAATCATGAGATCAAATCAACATAAAGAGAAAGGCAGAGACTTTTTACCCTTAACAGAAGTTATGGATGAAATAACAGCAGATCCAACAGTTCCTTCTCATTCCTTGCTATGATTCTTCTTTATTCTCTTCGAAAATATCACAAAAATGCCCAAGATTAACTCTATTTTCTCTCTTAGCTCATGCTAGACGGTTAGGGTTTCGCTCAGGAGAGTAAGGTGGCCGGTGGGACGGAAATGAGGGCTTAAGGTCCTTTAAATAGGACCTCACCATAGAGATTTAGGGTTTCCACTCACAGAGCCAACATGTCGAGTTGGTTGTAAAACCCGCATGGCCAATTCGTCTCTACTCGTAGAGTTAGGGCACCCACTCGTCGAGTGTCAAAACCCCAATACGAAACGAAAAAATGTTCGGGGTGGAGGACGTCATGTACAATATCACAACAATCATAGTAATCAAAGTAAACACAACCATTAAATTGAAAATATAGATATTTATATCGGTTTGATACATAGTTTGTATCATCAATAGTATAGCAAAATGTAAAGGACGTGACTCTATACGCTCCTTCTTCTCAAAAGCCTGTAGAGTATCTATTTACTGATTTCTTGAGAATACAAGCGATTTTGAAAGAGTATCAGCATTAAGCTGGTGAGTTCATAAGAATGCTTTTCAAATGTAAACGTGTTATTGAAACTGTAAAAGAGTGTTTTTATGCTTCCCAAGAAAATCCAAAATTTTCTAACATATGAATTTGTTATTGTGTTCCATAAATTACTAGTTTGTATGCCTGGTTACTACCAGTTGTATTGTGTAATGTTGTTTTGAATGAAAACCCTTTGTATGAAAACCCTGGCTACCACCAGTAATGTATATTCTGTTTGAAAACCCTAGTTCCACCATGATGTATAGTAGTTTCATTACTTAAAATAAAACCATGAATTGTATTCCCTGGAATCCTTCAGTGTAATGTATAGTAGTTCTATTAATTAAAATAAAACTAATGAATAATGAAATCCCATAAACAGATGTTAGTTTATACTATTGTGTGTCATATAACCATGCTTGATATGACTAATGACCTCTGCGACGTTCTTCAGGCGTCAGACAATATGATATTTGTCACCCTAGGCATGCTTGTCAAAACTGTAGCTAGCAATTTAGGTGTGGGATTGTCAGTCCCAAATAGAACTATTCACAATTCTCATGGTCTCCCTCCAGGAGACTCTGGTTACACTAAATGATAGGATTTAGTTCATACCCCGAAAGTTACAATTGAAGTGATGTCTCACAATCTTGTATTAACTACTTTACGTGTGGTTCTTTATTGTTCCCTTGTATTTAAATCCTTTTGTATACTTGTAGTGTAACAATAGTTATACTTAAATAATTATCTAATATTGTACTCTTGAAATCCAAAAGTAGTAATGTATATCATAAACTAAGTCTGCCATAGTTTATATATTTGTTAATGTATAAGTTGTGTATCAGTAAAACTGTGTATTGAAATTCCAAACTGTAACTATTATAGTTTGCATGTATGTTATGTACTTGGTTCATGTATTGATCTGAAAACTATGCAATTTTGACTATAAGTTAAAAACGACCCTTATGCTCAACATGTTACAAAAGGGATAAAATATCTAAATATTTAATAAAATGTGGAAATCTTTTGGTTGTACCAATTGCATAAGTTTTAAACCTGTTGAAATTCATTTGTATTAGTTCACAAAAGCATTTGTGTTTGGCTTGTAATCTCCCCCTGGAAACGTTAAAAATAGTAAAAGCATAGGGGTATGAACTCACTTTCGGTTGCATGTATGTGCCCGGCAACGAGACTGGAAACGAAGACCCTCGAGTTGATGTACGCAGCAATTAACGAGATCCTAATAATAATTAAATACATATTTGCATTTAAATTAGCGAACCCATTAGTTAAAGTGTTAGGAAAACACTTGTTTTTGGTTAAGGAATGTTACCAAGACTGTTGAAGTGAATGGAGGGTTTTTGGTTTCAAAAGTGTTCAATGCTAGAGAGAGTTCACGGCCGTGAACGGTTCTTGGTGAGGATTTGAAGGGTTCACGGTCCATGAATGGTTTGCGGCCGTGAACAGATTTCAGCCCTAGAAGAGTTGAAGGGTTCATGGTTGTACACTCCTCAACTGAGGTTTGTTGATTCGGTGAAAAATGCGCTTTTGAGGCTCCACAACAACACCCAAAGGTGATCTTTGATGATATCCAAAAGAAAAAGAGGAAATCTTGAGTTTGCAGTAAGAATACTAGTGAGAAGATAGATGAGTATTCGGCTAGAAAAGTGAAAATGAGGGTATGAACATGTGTGTGTGTGTATATATATATATATATATATATATATATATATATATATATATATATATATATATATATATATTGGTTGGGTTTACTATCAGTGATGGGTCCCAGCCGTGAACGGTTTACGGCCGTGATCGGGTTCACAGCCGTGACCACCAATCAGACCGGATTTTGCTGATTTTTGAAGAAAGGCTCGGGTTTTCGCATGATTTTGGTTCTCACTCTTATTTAAAATTTTATTATATAAACTAAATGATTTTCCAAACCACATGAATTTGATGAAACTAAATAAAATTCAAATTTTATTTAACAAAATCAGGCTAATGTTGACAGAAAAAGGTTCGGGTTGTCACATCATCCCCCTGATAGAGGGAATTTTGTGCCGAAATTCTAACATAGAATAAAAAATCATGGACTCGGAAAAAGATGTGGGTACTTCTGATGCATTGAATCTTCTCGCTCCTAAGTTAATTCAGGTCTACGCTTGGCATTCTAGCGGACCTTCATTATCGGTATGCGGCTTTGCTTTGTTTGTTTGACTTCTCGATCCATGATTTTGGCTAGTTCTTCCACAAAATTAAGGTTCTCGTTGATCTCAATCTCATCAAGAGGGATCATAAGGGTTGCGTTGGATAAACACTTTATAAGGTTCGACACGTGGAAGACGGGATGAACATTTCTATGTTCTTGGGGGTAAATAAAGTTTGTATGCTACGGGATCGATCCTAGTGAGGATCTCGAATGGTCCAATGTATCTCGAATTCAACTTTCCACGCTTACCAATGCGTTTCATGCCCTTCCAGGGTGAGACCTTCAACATAACACGATCACTAACTTGGAACTCCAAGGGTTTTCGTCTTCTGTCGGCGTAGGTTTTCTGTCTATCCCTAGAGGCTTTCAGTCGTTCTCTAATTTGCAAGATATTTTCAGTGGTTTCTCGAATGATTTTCGGGCCTGTAAGAGTGTTGTCAGGGACTTGACCCTTAGCTAGCTGCGTGTCACCCACCTCAGCGCAGCACAGAGAGGATCTGCACTTATAGCCATAAAGGGCTTCAAATGATGTAGCTTTGATACTAGTATGATAGCTTTTGTTGTAGGAGAATTCGACCAAGGGAAAATGGGTGTCCCATGACTTTCCAAAGTCTATAACACATGCTCTCAACATGTCTTCCAATGTATGAATCGTCATCTCACTCTGCCCGTTAATTTGTAGATGGTAAGCTATGCTCATATCCATCTTAGTTCCAAGAGCCTTCTACAGTGACTGCCAAAATCTCGAGGTGAATCTGCTATCCCGATCGGAGATAATGGATACAAACACACCATGCAGATGGACTATCTCTTGAATGTGGATTTGTGTCAGTCTCTCCATCTTGAAGTTTTCTATGATTTGCAGGGAGTGGGCGGATTTAGTCAATCTGTAAAAAATTACCCAGTGGTATCATACCCACTCGAAGTCATGGGAAATCTAGAGATGAAATCCATCGCAATTCTTTCCTACTTCCACTCAGGTATTTCTGGCTGTTGAAGTAGACCTGAGGGCTTTTGATATTGCACCTTCACCTTTGCGCAATTCATGTACTTTCCGACGAAGGTAACGATCTCTGCTTTGATGTTTTTCCACCAATAGAGCTTTTTGAGATCCATATACATCTTATCTGAACTCGGGTGAACGGAGTATCGAGTTCAGTGAGCTTCGCTCATGACAACGTCTCTGTAACCGCCAAACTATGGGGTCTAGATCCGGTTCATGAAATAATAGAATCCGTCTCCCTTGATCTGTAAGTTCTTTTCCATTCCCCTCAAACCTTCATCCGACATGTTCTCTGGTTTCAAGGCTTCCAGTTGAGCCTCTCTGATCTGAGCGGATAGATGGGAATGGATGGTCATAGTCAGTGCCTTCACTCTGTGACCTGAGTACTCCTTCCGGCCGAGGGAGTCTGCTGCCACATTTTCCTAACGTAGATGACAGCATATCTCACACTCATAATCAATGAGTAGCTCCACCCATCGCCATTGCCTCAGGTTCAATTCCTTCTGATAAAAAATGTGTTGTAGGCTCTTATGGTTGGTGAAGATAGTGAACTTGGTTCCATAGAGATAATGTCTCCATGTCTTTAATGCGAATACCATTGCTCCCAAATCTAGGTCGTGAGTTGTACAATTGACTTCATGTGCCTTCACCTATCTCGAGGCATAAGCAATGACTTTCCCCGTTGCATGAGCACACAGCCTAGGCCCTGATTGGACTTATCGCAGTAGACAACAAAGTCCTCCGTCCCTTCTGGCAGAGACAGGACAAGTGCATTGCATAAGGCCTGCTTCAATGTTTGGAACATAGTGCCTTGTTTTTCTGCCTAACTAAAGGATACACCATCCTGTGCTAGGATGGTTAGATGCTTAGCAATCCTAGAGAAGTTCTGGATAAATTGACGATAGTAGCCAGCGAGACCCAGAATTGACGGATTTCGGTGGGCGTCTTTGGTGCTGACCAATTCTCAATCACCTTGATTTTGGAATGGTCCATGTGTATGCCTTCTTCGCTAACCATGTGACCGAGGAAATTTACCTTCCTGATCCAGAATTCACACTTAGAGAATTTTGCATACAGTTTCTCCACCTGTATGTTTCTAGCAATAGCCTGAAGTGTTGTCTATGATCATCCTTGCTTCAAGAATAGACACGTATATCATCAATGAATACTATCACAAACTTGTTAGGAAGGGGAGGCACACCCGATTCATCAGATCCATGAATACCATCGGTGCGTTGGTCAAACCAAAGGGGATCACTACAAACTCGTAGTGACCATACCGATTCCGTATTGCTGCCTTAAGAATATCACCCTCATGGACTCGCAGTTGATGGTACCCTGATCTTGGGTCTATATTTGAGAAGTAACTGGCTCCCTGAAGTTAATCGAAGAGGTCGTCGATTCGGGGAAGAGGGTAGCGATTTTTTATGTTGAGCTTGTTTAGTTTACGGTAATCAATACACATCCGAAAGGATCCATCCTTCTTTTTCATAAATAAGACTAGGGCTCCCCAGGATAAGAAGCTTGGTCTAATGAATCCTTTGTTAAACAGATCGTTGAGCTGGCTAGATAACTCTTGCATTTCTGTCGGCGCTAGACGATAATGGGATTTGGCTATAGGGGTAGCTTAGGGGATTAAGTCGATTCTATACTCGACTTGGCGTTCGGGAGGGATTCTGTGAAGTTCTTCGGGGAAAATATCAAAAAAGTTATAAACTTTGGGGATGCTCTAGATGTCTTTAATTTATTGCTTATCATTAACGACATGGGCTAAGAACCATGCTTGATATGACTTATGACATTTGCGAGTCATATAACTATTGTGAGTCATATAACCATGCTTGTTATGACAGATGACATCTGCGACATTCTTCAAGCGTTGGATGGTATGACATTTGTCACCCCAGGCATGCTTTCCTAACTGTAGCTAGTAGTTTAGGTGTTGGATTGTCTCTCCAGAATAGATCTATTCACAAATCTCATGCTCTTCCTCCATGAGTCTCTAGTTACACTAAATGATAGGATTTAGTCCGTACCCCGAAAGGTACAATTGAAGAGACGACTCACAATCCTATATTAACTAGTTTACAGGTGGTTCTGTATTGTTCCCTTGTATTTAAATATGTTTGTATATGTGTAGTGTAAAAATAATTATACTTAAATTATTATCTAATGTTTTACTCTTGAAATCTGAAAGTAGTAATGTATATGATAAACTAAGTCTACCATAGTTTATATATTTGTTCATGTATAAACTCTACATCAGTAAAAATGTGTATTGAAATTGCAAACTATAACTATTATAGTTTGCATGTATGTTATGTACTTGGTTCATCTATTGATCTGAAAACTATGCAATTTTGGTTGTAAGTTAAAAACGTGCCTTATGCTCAGCATGTAACAAAAGGGATAAAATATCTAAATATTTAATAAAATGTGGAAATCTTTTGGTTGTACCAATTGCATAAGTTTTAAACATGTTGAAATTCTTTTGTATAATTTCACAAAATCATTTGTGTTTGGCTTGTAATCTCCCCCTGAAAATGTTAAAAATAGTAAAAGCGTAGGGGTATGAACTCACTGTCGGTTGCGTGTATGTGCCCGACAATGAGACTGGAAACGAAGACCCGTGAGTTCATGTATGCTGCAATTAACGGTATCCTAATAATAATTAAATACATATTTGCAGTTAAATTAGCGAACCCATTAGTTAAAGTGTTAGAAAAACACTTTTTTTTTATTAAGGAATGCTACCAAGATTGTTGCAGTGAATGGAGGGTTTTTGGTTTCCAAATTGTTCACTGCTGGAGAGAGTTCATGGTCGTACACGGTTCACAGTCATAAACGGTTCTTGGTTTGGATTTGAAGGGTTCACGGTTGTACACTCCTCAACAGACGTTTGCTAATTCGGTGAAAAATGCGTTTTTGAGGCTCCATAACAACACCCAATGGTGATTTTCATAATTTTCGGAAGAAAAAGAGGAAATCTTGAGTTTGCGGTCGGAAGATTAGAGAGAAGATAGATGAGTTTTCGGACAGAAAAGTGAAAATGAGGGAATGTGTGTGTGTGTATGCGTGTGTGTGTGTGTCTATATATATATATATATATATATATATATATATATATATATATATATATAGGATGGGTTCACCGTCGGTGGTGGGTCCCGACCATGATCGGGTTCATGGCCGTGAACACCAATCAGACCGGATTTTGCTGATTTTCGAAGAAGGGCTCGGGTTTTTGCATGATTTTGATTCCGACTCTTATATAAAATTTAATTATATAAACTAAATTATTTTCCAAACTAAAAGAATTTGAAATTCAAAATTTATTTAACAGAATCAGGCTAATGTTGACGGAAAAAGGTTCGGGTTGTCACATCGAGTTGCTCAATCAACTCATAAATAAATATATAAATGTTATGCCTGGGAGTCAGGATGTTACACTTCTCCCCACTAGAATTAGACTTCACCATCGAAGTCATGCTCCGAAAACAACTCTGGGTACTGCTCGTGCATCTCAGACTCTGGCTCCCAAGTCCACTCGGATCCCCTGCGGTGCTCCCACTACACCTTCCCCAGTTGCACCTCCTTGTTCCTCAGGGTCTTAACCTTTCTATCTAAAATCACTATCGGTCTCTCAATGTAAATCAGGATCGCATCCACCTGAATGTCGTCTAAACGTACCACCTTCGTCTCATCGGCTACACACTTCTTCAACTGTGTCACGTGGAAGGTGTTATGAATCTGGCTCAACTCTACATGTAGCTCCAACCAATAAGCTACCTTCCCTACTCTGGCAGTCACTCTGAAGGGACCGATATATCTAGGACCCAACTTTCTCCTCTTCCTGAATCGGATCACCCTTTTCCACGGGGATACCTTTAGGAGGATAAAATCTCCAACCTGGAGTTCTAGCTCGGATTGTCACCAGTCTGCGTAACTCTTTAGGCAACTTTGGGCCTCCAAGAACCTCTGTCTGACCTGTTGAATCTACTCGGTCGTCTTGAGCAACGTCTCAGTTCCACCCATCACTCTTTTCCCTACCTCTCCCCAACATATGGGAGTCCGACACCACCTCCCATATAGGAGCTTAAAGGGAGGCATACCAATACTAGAATGGTGGGTGTTGTTGTAAGAAAACTCAGCCAAGGAAAAATAGGTGTGCCAACTCCCTACGAAGTCCATACACATGCACGTAGCATGTACTCAAGCATCTAAATCATCTGCTCACTCTGCTTGTCTGTCTGTGGGTGGTATGCGGTACCGAAATGCAACCGGGCATCCAACTCCTCAGGAAACGTCTTCTAGAACATGGAAGTAATGTGCACATATCAATATGACAATATCGAGGTCGGTACTTCATGTCATGCTACCACCTCTCGTACGTAGATCTCGGCCAATTTCTCTGCAGAAGAGCTCTTAATGATAGCGAGGGAGTGAGCACTCTTTGTTAACCGGTCTACAATCACCCATATCGCGTCAACCCCACGTGCAGTCCTCGGTAACTTGGTGATAAAATCCATAGAAATCTATTCCTACTTCCACTAGGGAATCTCTAAAGGCTGTAAAGGTCCATGTGGACACTAGTGCTCCGCCTTAACCCGATGACAGGTCAAGCACCTCTCAACTACCCATGCCACATCCCTCTTCATACAGGGCCACCGGTAATCTATATTCAGATCCAAATACATCTTAATGTCCCCCGGGTGGTTGGAGAATCTCAATCTATGTGCCTCCTCCATCAGTATGCGCCAAGCTCCATCTATATAGGGCACCCAAATCCGCCCACGGAAAGTCATAATCCCCCGACTATCCGTCTCAAATTCGAAAACCAGTTCGATCACCCACTCTCTCTTGTAGTTCTCCGGTCTCACGGCCTCCACCTGGGTCTCTCGAATGGTTTCTAAGACTGGAGTCATCACTTTCATCCTCATGCATACATCTCGGATCAAAGCACTCGCTATAGTACGGTTCAAGGCGTCGGCTACCACATTAGCCTTGCCTAGATGATATAAGATCTCGCAGCCATAATCCTTCACTACATCGAAGCACCTCCTCTTCCTCATATTTAGGGTGCACTGATCCATGAGGTACTTCTGGTTCTTGTGGCCCGTATATATGGTACACCGGACTCCATACAGATAGTGACGCCAAATCTTGAGGGCAAACACCACCGCCCCCAACTCTAAATCGTGGATGGGATACCTCGTATCATGAGGGTTCAATTGCCTCAATGCGTATTCTATTACATGCCCCCTCTACATCAACACCATACCCTTCCCTGATATAGATGCATCACAATAAACCACGAAGTCCTCCACTCCCTCGGGAAGGGCTAACACTGGAGCTTCGCACAATCTCTGGTGAAGAGTCTCAAAGGAGGCCTGCTGCCCGGGCTCCCAGGCAAAAGTAACACCATTTTAGGTGAATTTGGTAAGGGGAACGACAATCTTTGAGAAATCTCTGGTAAACCTCCGATAGTAGCCAACCAAACCCAGGAAACTCCTGATCTTGGATAGGGATCTCGGCACCTCCCATCTCATAATTGCCTCAATCTTGGGTGGGTCAACCAATATTCCATTCGGATTAACAAGGTGTCCCAAGAACTGCACCTCTCGTAATTAGAAATCACACTTGGAGAATATGACCTAGAGCCTCTCCGCCCTCAATACTCAAAGAATCTCTCGAAGATGCTCCTTGTGCTGCTCTCTGGACCTCGAGTATACTAGAATATCTTCGATGAACATGATCACTGATCGATCCAATATGGGCCTGCACCACCGATTCATGAGATCCTTGAATGTTGCCGGTGCATTGGTGAGTCCAAAAGGCATCACCACAAACTTGTAGTGCTCATAATGATTCCTAAAGGCCGTCTTCTGGATATCCTCCTCGCAAACTCTTATCTGACGATATCCATATCTGAAAACAATCTTGGAGAACCAAGACGCCCCCTGCAACTAATTGAACAAATCATCGATCCTCGGTAGTGGATAACGGTTCTTAACAGTCAGCTTGTTCAAATCCCATTAATCAATACACATCCGGTGTAAACCATCCTTTTTTCTTGACATAAAGGATCAGCGCTCCCCACGGTGAGCTATGCGGTCTGATAAAACCCTTCCGCAACAGTTCCTGTTGCTATGAGGATAACTCAAGCATCTCTGATGGTGCAAGGTGATAAGGTGCCTTGGCAATAGGTGCCGCACCCGGAACAAAATAAATTTGGAACTCCACCTGCCTCTCGGGAGGCACACCTAGTAAATTCTCGAGAAAAACATTTGGAAACTCGCACGCTATTGGAACCTCGGGGATAGAACTCCGCCTCTCTGAAGCAACCTGCGTATCCATCACATACACCAAAAGCCCATACAACCCTGCTATAGACTCTGTCTCATGCTGGCAACAGAGCAGGAGGCAGATACAGATCTGGTACCCTCTCCATACACCATAAGCACTCCCCTACTAGGGTCTCGTATAGTCAACATCTGATGCTCACATTCGATCACAGCTCCAAACCGACTCAACCAATCTATGCCCACTATGACACGGACATCACCCATTGCGATCGGTACCAGGTCTATCAGGAACTCAACAAAAACACTATAGTACACACCCCTAGATTACATAAGTATGAAAAACTACATGCTCGTCGGTTATAGAAACTCTCAGAGGTTGACTCAACGACTCACGTTGGATATTGATGTAATGACTAAAAGCTAAAGACATGAGGGATCGAGTTGCACCCGAGTCAAATAACACCAAGCAGGTACAAAATTCACAAGAAAATTGCCTATATTCAACACACTATAAGCAGAACAAATCTTAAAATAATATAAATAAGGAAATACATGCTGGCCATGACATCCGGTGTTGCGCGGACCTCCTCCGCTGTCAGCTGAAAGGCTCTCCCACGAACCCTCGGTGTCTCACCTTCACATGCTGAATCTCTTTAGCACCTAAAGCAGCAGATGCGGAATGCTGAGCTGATCCCTAAATGAGCTGAGGGCACTCGGCCTTCCGATGGCCATCCTGGTTGTAGTGAAAGCAAACTGCAAACCCCTTGGGGCAATCCTTCCCCATGTGCACCTCCTTGCCACATTTGTTGCAAATCCCTGCCTGACACAATCCCTCATGACTCTTGCTACACTTTCCACAAGTGGCCCTTCTAGCCCGAACTCTCATATTAGCGGGCTTAGCCCGCTTCGTCGCCAGCTGCGACTGCACTTGTCTCCGGTCCCTACCCTAGGACTCCTCCTCCTCCTTTCTAGTATGTAACTCTAGCTAAATCTCTCTCCGCCTGGCATTGGTATGAAGCTCGACCAATATCCAGTATGACGAGTTCGCCACGAACTCCCGAATGTCTCACCTCAAGATACCAAATACGGAATCACATGTGCCTGCTCAGTGGACACGTGCTCAGGGCAGAACAATGCCCTCTCATGGAACATCCTTGTAATCTCAGTCAATGAATTTGTCTTCTACTTGAGAGACATAAACTCCTGTGCCAAACGTTCCCTCTCCACCGTGGGAGCATACTTATCTCCGAACAACTATGTGAACCTCTCTCACGTCACCGCAACATGGTCTACATGAGTAAAACTGGTAGTCACAAACTTCCACCAGTCCTTCGCTCCCAAGCAAAGCTGGTTCAGCACAAACCGAACTCTCAAATGATCTGGCATGAACATGTATAAAAGCATCCCTCAATGTCAAAGATCCATCTCATGGCAGCAATCGGATCCTGTATCCCATCAAACTCTTGTGGCTTCGTGTTGCTGAACGCCTGGAATAACAACGAGTCACCTCTTTATGGCCTAGCAGCGGCGACAGTTACGGTGGCTGCAGCAGCAACCACCTCAGTAATAGCAGCATATCACTCATCAAATGTCTCAATCAGTGTGGTCTTATATAGACCCAAACATCTCCGGAATCGCCTCTCAAATGGCTGCGACCACCTCCTATTGAATCATCTTGCGGATCTCCTCATCACTAGTCCCACTGCTCCCGGGGTTGTGGCATGTACTGACTATGCTCTCTCTGAAGCACAACACAAAAATCATCAGAGACTCACTTGAGTATACCCACATTCGATTTACCGTCCCTACATGCTCCGTAGCAACCTAAGTATTTCTACTTGGGTTGCATACAGATCCGGTGCTTTTAGTAGTATGAGCCCAATACTACCTTCCACACCAACCTGTAGTCAACCCAAGTCCTGCTCCTTAGCAACCTAAGGATTTTTACTTGGCTTGCATACAGATTCGGTGCTTTTAGTAGTATGAGCCCAATACTACCTTCCACACCAACCTGTAGTCAGCCCAAGTCCTGCTCCTAGGATCCCAATTCACACATACTCTATATATCACGAATAACAGACTACTCCCTTACTAGACCCCTCATATGCTCATCTAGGTATCTCTCTTAGATTATCCCTCGACTCAGAACTCTTTCTAAATGATTCCTGTTAGATACTCCTACTCAACATATATTCAAGGCAAATAACATATAGTAGCAATTCCTAGACTAAGGCATCACAAATCAGGCAACTCTAGCCCTAGATATGAAATACCTAGCCTAACCTCTAGCATGCATCCCTAACATCTCATAAATATCTCATAACACAAATAAGTGAGGGTATTTTGGGAAATCACAGTTCGGGCTCTAACTGATTGTACATACTGCTCCAACTCGTTTTTTTCTTGAAACTCTTACTCATTTTAGAAAAATTATTTCTTTTGAATTTTTTTTTCTCAAATCATCAGTTTCAGTCCAGACACACCAGAAGGTACATACGAATCCCTCAAACCAAGGCTCTGATACCAACTTGTAACGCCGTAAACTTTCAAACAATTTTTTTTCATTTTAAAAATAACATAAATCTCATAAACCAAAATTCAAAATTCTCAAAATGACAATTTATCAAAAATACATGTTCATAAATTGTTTAAAACACAATCCAAGATCCTTAAAACATATCTCTGTCTCATGTGTACATTCAAGCCGGTGGTTTCTCGTGATCCTGAGAAATACCTGAAACAAACAACACATAACATGGTAAGCATGAAGCTTAGTGAGTTCCCCAAAATACCACACACATCTCATTAGCCTCTCATGGATATACTCGAATAGGACCCTGCGGTCAATGTGTCTCAGTGGGACCCTCCGGACCCACAACTCGGGTGGACCTTCTAGTCCTAACTCAGTAAGCTTAGAATAATACATAGCATGAATCACAAAGACATAATGCAGGATATCACAATAGTCAATATAAGCATATAAGACCCTCCGGTCACACAAATATTACCACTCTAGGTAACTATAGTGAGAAGACTCACCTCGTAAGCAAGCAAGCAAATAAACCTCATACCCAAGTCACCGATCTAGCCTCCGCCTGACACATATGATAATTATCTCTAATTAAAACTCATATAACAACTCTAAATAAACCAAATGCTATTTTATCTAACTCTTGGGATGGGTAATGTCAACAGAAGCCAACACTCGAGTCAACAGTCCATGTTGACCTAACTCATCGATTGCATCTATCTGACATGTCGAGTCCCTCGTTTTCTCTAAAATGTCGTGACAATCCAACTTAACTCGTCGAGTTGTCTCATCAACTCGCCGAGTTACTTATGTCCGGACTCGTCGGGGAAAACCCTCGCCGACTTATCGAGTCAGCTCACCGACTCAGCAAGTTTGTTCAGACTCTTTTCTCATTTAGACGTGTTAAAGCAAATCTACAACCCCAAACTCTAGATCTAGCATCTGAAGGATGAGATATCACATAAAGCCATAATCTTTACGTCCATGCGTGACACTTTGGGCTTGAAATGCCAAAACAAATCCCATTTAGGGTTTTATGCATAAAGGCTCTTCTAATTGAATAAAGCTGGGAGCTTTGGACTCTAGGGTCATCATAAGCTCCAGATATGAAGTCTCAATCGTTTGGTTAGCTCAACACACTCATAATCTCAAGGAAGGATGGAAATAATGCTAAAACTCCATAATCATGAGATCTATTCAACATAAAGAGAAAGTTGGAGACTTTTTAGCTTTAATAGAGGTTATGGATGAAATAACTCCAGATCAAAGAGTCCCTTTTTGTTCCTTGCTATGATTCTTCTTTCTTCTCTTCCAAAAGATCACAAAAATGCCCAAGATTAACTCTCCTTTCTCTTTTAGCTCAATTTAGACGGTTAGGGTTTTGCTTAGGGGAGTAAGGTGGCTGGCAAGGCGGAAATGAGGGCTTAAGGTCCTTTAAATAGGATCCAACCCTGGAGATTTAGGGTTTCCACTCACAGCACCAACTCGCTGAATTGTCTCTCCGACTCGCCAAGTTGGTTGTAAAACCCACGTGGCCAACTCGTCTCTACTCGATGAGTTGGGGCACCCACTCGTCGAGTTTGTCAATCTAATCATAAAGAAATATATAAATATTATACCTAGGATTCGGGATGTTACAACTTTCCTCCACTAGAATCAAACTTCTCCCTCGAAGTCATGCTTTGAAAACAACTTTGGGTACTGCTGGCACATCTTGGACTTCGGCTACTAAGTCGACTCGGATCCCCTGTGGTGCTCCCAGTGCACCTTAACCAGCCGCAACTCCTTGTTCCTCAGGGGCTTAACCTTTCCATCCAAAATCACTATCGGACTCTCAATGTAATTCAAGCTCACATCCACCTAAATGCCCTTTAAAGGTACCACCACCGTCTCATGGATTATCCAAATGAAAACATTAAACAACGTAGGTGGCTAGCTGTGGTGAAGGATTATGATTACGAGATTCTTTACCACCCATGGAAATCAAATGTGGTTGTTGAGGCTTTCAGCCACAAGCCGACTAGTTTTGGTATTGGGAGCTTATATATGAGGATTTTGATTGATTCGCCACTTTTGGATTTGATTAAGGAGGGTCAGGCCGAGTGTAACTCCCCATTTCTGGTATGTAATTTAAATAAAGTATTTTTCCTTTCTTAAGAGGTACTCGATGAGTCAGTAGCCCAACTCGTCGAGTAGAGACGGGATTTGCACGCGTCTTTAGTAGACGACTCGACGAGTCTGTATCCAGGACTCGGCGAGTCCGCTAGTCTGGACGAAACCCTAAATCCCAGGGTTTGCACCCTATTTAAACGTCATTATAGCCTCCTACCCCAGCCTCCAACACCTTTAGAGCATTTCTCTGTAAAATCGTAGTCCCCATTGTTGAGCTTGATTGTTTTGTGATAGCTTGGGAGTTGTCGAAGAGAAAGAAGGAAATAGGATCAATAGAAAAGGAAGGATATCCAAGAACTAGCTTCCATCTGCTTCATATTCTGGTAATAAAGTTATTACCTTGCTTATTCTTCCATTAAACCCTCTTTTATGCTTGTTTATGTCTCTTTTGGAGCCTTTTATGATTGAAACTCGAGATTTGAGCTCTCCTTAGGATGGAGACCATAGATCAGGATGTTATTGAGCTCTAGACACTAAATATAGCTACCTTTATGCAAATATAGCCTTGTTTCAAGCCCTAAGTGCCTAGTGTTGGATGATTTTTGGTGTTTGAGCCCCATTCACGTGTGAATGCACGTAAAGTTGGAAACTTTATGTGCGAAACCAGCCCTAGAAGCCCACATCTATGAATTGGATGCACTGAGACTGACTAGAAGCGACTCTATAGTAGTGGCATCTAGGAGACTCGGTGAGTCCAAGGCAATCTTCTTGCCTCAAGAACAGACTCGACGAGTTATTCATACAACTCGGCGAGTCACAATCTGGACGTGTTCATATGATGAAGGAGAACTCGACGAGTTGTTCATACAACTCGGTGAGCCGGATAAAGTTAGATTCGATGTTAACTCGGAAGAAGAACTCGTCGAGTTATTGCCAAACTTGACGAGTTGAAGAGAGTAGAGGATTAGAAAAGGTGTTAGGGACTCGGCGAGTTGGCGGCCCAACTCGGCGAGTCCGGTCAACTGAAAGTTGACTTTGGCCAGGAGGTTAACTTTGACCAGGGGTAAAATAGTCATTTTACCCTAAGATTAGCTATCAGTATTTGATTTTAGTGTTTATGGGATTCGTAGCCGGGGAGTTCCCGAGCAGCAGTCAGACAATTTCAGATTAAGCATCTCAGCAGCCAGCGCTATGAGGTGAGTTTCCTTCCAGTAGGAACGGCTCTACGGCCACAATGTCAGCCCATTTAGTCAGCAGTAGTTTCGAACATTGGTCCGATGCAGTAGTATGTATGTTTGATGTCTTCGTGATTCATGCATGTTTTGTCATGTGTAGTATGTCGGGCAAGCCCGATATAGTATGTGATTATGCTATATGTTCATGATATGTTATATCCAGTTTGTTCCGAACTTCGGTCCAATGCCAGGCGGGGCCCGAAGCAGTGGGCGGCGCCCAAGTTGTTTCGGACTTCGGTCTGATGATGGGCAGGGCCCAAGTTATTCCAGACCTTGGTCTGATGCCGGGCGGGGCCCAGTATGCGTTATCTGTATTATTGTATGGTATGTGGTAGTTTGGGGGATCTCACTAGCCTTTGTGCCTACAGTTTCAGTTTTTGGTTTCAGGTACTTTCGCTAGTAAGGGGAAGAGCTCGGGTTGATGGCATGGCACACACCACAGCTTTAGTTTATCCTGGGAGTTTTTCTTTATTTGCACGTTTTGATATGTTTTGACATCAGCTGATTTGATACATCCACTTTTATATTTGAGAGATGTGATTGTGGTTTTATTATATGATGATTAATTTCATGGTTTTAGAAATTTTTAAAACAAAAATTTTGGGTTGTATTTTTGGGATGTTACAAGTTGGTATCAGAGCCTTGGTTTGAGGGATTCCGGCACACTTCTGACTGTGTCTGAACTCAAACTAAGGAAGTGATATAAAGTTTTCAAAAGAAAAGAGTTTTAGAAAAGTTAAAATAATTTTTAGAAAGAAAAGAAGTTTGAAAAGAGAAAAGGGTGTGGTGCATGCGATCAGCCGAGCTCAAGTAAGTACTCCCAAATTACCCATACAAGTTTATGTTATTGTTGGGATTACAACCCTAATTGAGATTTAATGAACAAGATGCGGAAAATAAGAACAAACACAAATATGAAGATTATGTCGAATGATCACTCGATTTATTCAAACAAGAGGAATGAATTACACTTTAAGCATAGACTAAAGAATCTAACACTACATAAGAAACCTCACACCGTGACGGATACATTTGGCCTCACTCTCAACCCTAATAATGAGTAATACATGACTATTTATAGGGAAAAGACAAGTCTTGGGCTTTTAACCTACAATTCATCAAAGGGGCCCATTGCCATCATCCATTGAGTGCTTTGAAACCCTACAATCTCCCCCTCAAAGTATGGAATGGATGACAATGCTTTAACTTCCAAAACAAGCATCTAGCAAATAAAAAGATCTTGCAACGAGGAATAGATGAAGCAATCCACGAATCATGATTCTTTAATACTCTTCAAACACGGGCTCTAGGATATATAAATCAAGCACTGAAGTAATGTATTTAAACTTCATTTTTGAATGTAGTCCCAAAAAAAATTTCATGAAAACCAAACCCACCATAAAAACCCATTTCAGAACAAAAAAAACGAATCACTTCTTGTCTTTGAAGAGCTCCCCCTCCAAGTCACAATGATCTTCAAATACGCTAATGATATAAGCCATCAAAAAATATCATGTAGCAACCCAGACTTTAAGAATCTTAATGCCACTTGATCGAGAAAATGCTATAAATCGGAGATATAACAAGTCCTTAGCAGAGATCGATAAAGAACTTCCGCTGTAAAGGATACTATTCTGTAAAAGCTTTAGCAGAGCTCGATGAAGAACTTCCATTGTAAAAGCTACCTTCATAATTCTACCACAACCTTTATCAAAAATCTTCAAATTTGAAAAGTTACAAATCCAATTTCGAATGGCCATATCAAATTCTCACCCGATTTATATTCGAAAATGTGATTATAAAGCCTTCAAATGGTCATGAGAATGATCTTGAATGCATAAAAACTTACTGTGCTCCCCCGCAACAAAATGATATAATGAAGTATAAAATCCGAAAAAATCGTGAAAATTTGATGTTATCACAAAAAACGACTTTCCGAACCACCAAGACTTGATGGAATCTTTAAATTTCTGTTCACAAAAAAAATATGTGCATTAAAGAATTCAAAACTATTCACCAGCCCTTAAAATTGTAAACTTTTTCGAAAAATGGGCTGAAATTGTCACTTTCCAGAAACTCAGGGGCTGGAATTGTAATCATGCACCAATAAACCCCTTTATTTGTAACAAAATTAGGAATTGGTCCAAAACTACCAAGGCATGAAACGCGTAGGAACCAAAGGAGTCAATTCACCGAAGTTTTAGGGACCATAAATGTAACATGTTTATCTTCTTCCCCAATTCTTTGACTGCATAAACGAACATGACTGGAGTGGAGAAATAATAACAGCGAACAAACAAAGAGAACGTGCAATCTAAGCTCAAGTGACCGAACCTAAGATCCTTTCAAGACCACCAATTATTCACCTGAAGCAAACCCAATGGAAGGTTCGGTTCCTTTCGGTTCCATTTTCGTTTCAATTATTCACCTGAAGTCGAAACACCCTTTCGCTTTTGGTCCTCCCATCATTCGCTCTAACCATTAACAAGCAAGCGCAAGTTCGTTGTTCAAGGTTTGGTCCTAATTCATCAGCATTACCCCCAGGCGAATCCACTCACAGGTTCACTTAGTGTCCTAACTCTACATTCGCTTCAAGCCCTTTCGTTCCAAGAGCTATAGATGAACCCAATCATAGATTCGCTTTAATTTCATCACTTATACCCCAAAGCTAAGAACTAATCGTTCGCTGGTAAGAATTTTATAGCGATTTTGACTTTTCTGTTGACCAATGTTCGTTCCAATTGAAGAAAACAATCACACTACCACAGTCAGAGAACGTTCGCAGGTGAAGAACGAGGGCGAACCCAGAACTTCAATCACCGATTGTTCAAAGGTGAAACATTCTCAAAAACTCAATTTTGACTTTCATGTAGACTAGGAATTTTGAACAAAAATACACCCACTCAGACTTTATTCATCCTAATTCTGATACCTTTCGCTCCTAATCGACCATAGACCATTCGTTTGACTATAGTTCTTCCCAATTGAGTACCAATTCTGAGACCCATTCCACATGAACAATATGAACAGTGAACCATGAAGTTGTGAACAGATTAGAACATCAAAGTTTTAATTTTGACTTTCCAAACTGTGACCAATTGTTCGTCAACTATACCTTCACAAGACTCCAAAAATTGCATTTGACAATCATACAATCGCCACTTCCAAAAATCGAGATAAATCACAAAAATATCATCATATAGTTTCCAAGATCAAAACGAGTTAATCAAATCGATCTTAAGAATATGAATTAGTAAATCGATGAAAGGTTTGATCTTGAATAAAACCATACACAAATCGATTCATCAGAGTCGATGGTACAAGCAACGATTGTTAATCATGATTGATCTTGAGAGAATGGATGAATGGAAGAACTGAGCATGCAAAAGCAAATCACACAAACGAAAAATTGAATATGATATTAGGGAAAAAGAAATGGATCATGAATAGAATAGTAACGAATCAATGGCCCAATAACAAATGAAGTTGATCTATCGATAATACATTGGATTTGGATTAAACTGATGATAAGATCTAATCAGGCAAAACTTACAAGATCTAAATTGACTTAAAACAAATTACCCAGATGAACAGTGATAGAAAAAAAAAAGTTTTCATGAACAGAAAGCTTGATTCCATACCGCCAAAACACCAATAACCTTCAATAATTTGTATAGAAAATCACCAAATCAAGAACTGATACTTCAAAAATCAATAGATCTTCAAAGACCCGCTCTGATACCACTTGTTGGGATCAAAACCCTAATTGAGATTTGATGAACAAGATGCAGAAAATAAGAACAAATACAAATATGAAGATTATGCCGAATGATCACTCGATTTATTCAAACAAGAGGAATGAATTACACTTTAAGCATAGACTAAAGAATCTAACACTACATAAGAAACCTCACACCGTGACGGCTACATTTTACCTCACTCTCAACCCTAATAATGAATAATACATGACTATTTATAGGGAAAAGACAAGTCTTGGGCTTTTAACCTACAATTCATCAAAGGGGCCCATTGCCATTATCCATGGAGTGCTTTGAATCCCTACAATTATGATTATCAGTTTCAGTTTCGGTGGAACAACATGCTAGAGTTGGACTAAGGATCTAGGAGGATGCCTTATGTGCTTGATTTGTATGTTTCAGCTTTATGAGAATTGCATGCTAGTATTGAGTAGACATTAGTAGGATAGCTTGTTCAGGTTATGCCTGATAGTATGATTTTACCATTGTATGCTAGTACAGTTCTTGTTATGAGGATAGATTTGCTTGAGTAGTTTCCTTTGTCTGAATGCTGCCTTCTTTGTGCTTTGTGGGACTCGGAGTGATGGGAGTTAACTATTAAGTGGATACGTTAAGTCACATGCAATCAGGGTTGAATAATGTTAGAGTGTTCGATTTGACCCTATTACGCAGCTCTTGTTTGAGTCCTAACTGTTGTAGGGATGACTCCCTTACTCGAAGGATTATCTGAGCCTCGTTGCATGGGATGGTATCCATGTAGTGGCTAATTGGCATTACAATGAGGCCTTCATCAGCTGAGGACTGGTTTTGGGAGTGATAGAGATTTCCCTAGGGCAAGCCTAGGATGAGAGTAGCAGAGATTAGTAGCAGTAAAAGTGACTTGGTGGAGTCAAGGAAATTATTGAGGAAAGTACGAATAGATGTGGAAGGTAGTATGGGCCCGTACTACTGGAAACAGAGGATCCGTACTTGAATCGAGGAAGGCTAAGATGAGACCAGGAAACTTGTAGTAGTAGCGATCCCTCGAGATATTTCAGTGTTTTCTGACGTTTTTCATGATTCTTTTCAGAATAGTGGTTTTATGCCCTAGGTCAGCAGTCAGCAGTTCAGGAGCCAGTGAGGGATCAGGATCAGGCTCAGGGGCCGAGCATCTAGATGATCAGACCAGGGAGTTCCTCTCCTCATAGGTTACTCGTATAATACTTGAGAAGACTCTTGTGATCGTTGGTTCGATCAAGGAGGGTTTTTTGGACCTGATGGACGAGAGGTTGAGAACATTCCATGCTAAGGTGGCGAACATGATGGGGTCACATACCCTCACTTTCAAGGAGTTCAGAGCATGTGGAGCTCTAGACTACCATGGGGTGCGGGATCCTATAGCGAGTACTAGGTGGTTGGTAGACGTCGCCAATGCATTCCACACCTGCAGGTGTTCTGAAGGGGACAAGGTTAGACTAGCATCCTGTCTTCTGAAGGACAGGGCACAAGATTGGTAGGAGGAGATCGGGCATGTTATCGGAGATGACGCAGCTCTTGACGCAATGACATGAGCTAATTTTACTACCAGGTTCAGAGCCAAGTTTGCACTGGTTATTGAGGTGCATCAGTTAGCTAAGGAGTTTCAAGATCTCACTCTGACTACAGAGACAGTAGCGGAGATTACCACCAAGTTCAGGAAGAGGGATCTTCTCGTTCCTCAGTACGCATATGATGAGGAAATGAAGAAGTCCTGTTATCATGAGATGTTGCAGAGTGATATTTTCCAGTATGATATGATTGCAAGGGTTCGTGAGAGAGAAACATATTTGGAGATGGAGAAGAAGAGGAAGCCAGAGGCGATATCTGGCACAGGGATTTCGGGCAAAAAGCCCAACGTATCAGATCACAGATGTAGGGACCGCAGAGCCACAATCGGTGCGGTCAGTGTGGGAGATTGCACGATGGGGCGTGGAAGGCAGGGAGTCCCGGTTGCTTCAAGTGTGGTCGGACCGGGCATATGAGCAGAGATTGTAAAGCCACCACTGTGACATCCCCTTTTTTCACGGTCAGAAAAAACAGATTTTGTTTATGCTTTATAAAAATCAGAGTACTTCTTTTAATAAAAATGTTGCAGAATTAGTTCCCAGTAAAACATGATAAATATGTTATCAAAGCATTTCTTAAGAAATGTATTTTTATTCATTTTAAAACATTTGGGATGTCATGTCAATACAGAAACATAAGCATAAACAAAAATTACATTAATTATCACTAGTGATCTATATCTCCTTAATCTCTCAGTGTAATGTGACTTCATATCAACACCTGTGATATAGATAAACTGAGTGGGTCAGGTTGGGAAACCTAGTGAGTACATAGGGTTTTCAACCCACAATAATATAATTATTGTGTTTAAACAATTAAACAATCAACCCAATTACCCATCCCCATTATCTTCTTTAGTCTTAAGGATCTACCGTAAGAATCATCTATTCCTCATTCATTCATTCCTAAGGATCATCCTAAGGAATCGGAAGAAGTCCATCGTTGCCACAGTTTACACAACGGGAACTAAGTCTGCATAGTTGCCAGGGCTTTGGCACTAAGTGTGCATAGTCGCCAGGGTTTATGCGCTAAGTCTGCTAGTCGCCAGGGTTTAGGCATCAAGTCTACATGATCACCAAGGTTTAGGTATCAAGTCTGCATGATCATCAAGGTTTAGGCATCAAGTCTGCATGATCACCAAGGTTTAGGCACCAAGTTTGCATGGACGCCAGGGTTTAGAGTACACCGGCTGAACACATCCTTCACAACACCTACAGGTTGCGAGCCTGCTAGTGTTCCACTGGACTGTCTAGAATAGTCTGTGGTTTTCATCCATACTCTGCTGAATGACGGTGCCATCATTTGGGAAAAGGCTTCTCACATCGTCCACCTCTCACCCTCACCTCGTGGTCTATAACACCTCTCAACTCATCATCTAACTCATATTCCATCTATTTCATCAACCCATGTTTCACCCCAACATTATTGTAGATATAAAATACATATACAATTTAAATCATTTAAAACATGTATACAATCGTTCATTTAGCATAGACAGTAAGTACTCAGATAATATTCACACATAGCACGTAATTTATATAAAATACTTCATGTCTATGTGTAAGATGAAAGTAACTATGCACTCACTTGAAAAGGTGGTGATTCTGAACTCAGATAGTGCTTCACTTCTTAAAAAAAAAAAAAAAAATTCTTCGACGAAACCTAGTATTATTACCAGTAGAGTTTAGTCTATTATTCGTCGAGACTAATTAATAGTCTAACTATTATTACTATTATATAAGCGTTAAATAAAACTCAATATAACTCATAATAATAGCCCAAATAACTATTTTAAGGTCCTAATAATGTTACTATAATTAATAAAAGTCATATTAAATATAGTATAGGCGTAGCTCACTTACAGCGGGTTTTTATTAAAAACCGGGCTTCGTTGGAGCAGCGTTTCCGAGCCGAAAGCTTTTCTTCTCGGAGTTTTCGGGAGCTCCGGGGATTTCTTCTCGTGATAGGGAGGTTACCTAGACTTGGGAGGGGTTCAAGGAGGTTAGAGAGAAGTTATAGAGAGAAATAAATGCTTATGGTGTGAAGAAATAATGAAGGGTTCACCCTTTATTTATAGGGATTTTATAGTAAAGTAGCCGCTAAGTTTCGTCCGTATCTTCCGTGTATGAGCTCTGTTTTCTACGTTCTTTATATCCACGCATTGGTATTTACGAGGACTACAACTTTCATTTAGACCTCGTCGGCTAATTCTCCTTCTATCTCAGAGTTACAAAAAACTGTATCGTATTTATCGCGCTCGAAGAGTAGCGACTAAGCTTTGTCCATATCTTTCGCATACGAGCTCCGTTTCCGACATTATTTATATCCACGCGTTAGTATTTACGAGTACTACAACTTTCATTTAGACCTCGTTGGCTAATTCTCATTCTATCTCGGATTTATAAAACTGTATCGAATTTATCGCGCTCGAAGAGTAGCGACTAGGCTTCGTCCATAACTTTCGCATACGAGCTCCGTTTTTTACTGTATTTTTATCGTTTAACTCCTATTAACGATATCTTCATTTCATGTTTAGATTATTATGGCTGAAAATCGACCGATCTAAAATTCGAATTTTCGGGCTGTGCATTATTATGCTAAATCTTAGAAAAATCATAACTTCCTCATACGAAGTCAGATTTGGGAATTCTTTTTATGGACACTCTCAGTTTAACATTTTCTATGACTTTTGTTTAGATCTTTAAGGCTAAAAGTCGCTCTATCATAAATTCACTATTTACACTTCCCGGTGCCGTGTCGGTTCCGTCGCGAAACTTCGACGGGTCATAACTTCTTCGTTATAACTCGGATTTCAGCGCTCTTTATATGTACGGAAACCTTGTAACATATACTAAAACATGGTTAAGACTATTTATTATAAATAATATTTTTCCAAAAAGTCATTTTCGACACTTATTGCGTCAAAATTGACTAGCCCGGATCTACATGCGTTACAATTATCTCCCCCTTAGGATGATTACGTCCCAAAATCATCAACGAAACTAGGCTCACATGATGCCTCCATACGTTATCTCTTCATCCTAAGTTATAACCGTAACTTTGATGTTTCTTCGAACGAGTATCTAACTCTAAAACTTCCTGACTGCAGGCGGTGCTCGATCTTGCACTTGCTCCCTATCTCACGTTAGACTCCAAATTATGACCTTTAAGTCACAATCTCGATCCTCATTGGATACGAACTTAAGATAATTTCTTTTATTACTATCATAGATCAATGTGTCATATTCTAATGACCTCTCATCATATGTTTAAACGCTCAGACTCAGGTCTCTTAAATTCAAATTCCAGAATGGAATATACACTTCTCGGTTGCTTCAAATGCTAGGCTCTAATGTGATAGAATCACATTTTAACATGTAGCATTTCTAGCTACTAACTTCTTTAACAACGAGCGTGATACTTCTATTAATCGCTTTTATTATCTCTCACTTGAATGTTCTGGCTTAAGTCAGATGCTACATCGAACTTGTTTCTCTAAACGACGTAACAGATGGGTTTTGAGCATTCTAAGACTTCCTAAGTGTACATGCAACCCTAATAACCTTGGATCTATGTTTGTCTAATTATCACGCAAAGTTGAATTCCAAGGTTATATTCCTATCTATCATACATGGGGAACAATTTTTAACTTGAATGAAAGATAGAATAACTTACCTTGTTGTTGCTTATGTTCCTTGAAACCTTGTGAGCCTAGCACCCCAAGTGTGATGCCTCAAATGCTTCACACAACACCAAATGCTCTTGGAAAGACTTTTGAGAGAATACACACTTCTTGAAATCGGCCTAGCCCTCTTGTTTCATATGTGTAGCCGATTTTGGTGGAGAATGGGATTCTTATATAGTGTTCACACATCTAGGGTTACACCATGTAAACCCTAATGTGTCATGACTTTTCATTTCCATGATCCATGGGTTTTTAACTCCCATGGAGCATCCATGGAGCATCCTATGGGTGGAACCCAACTTGATAATCCATGGAGCCTCTTAGCCCACTATACAAGATATGAATGATTTACATAATCAACCCATATATTTAATTAGTTATCCTTTGATCACTTAATTAATTCTAAATTAATTCTTGATCAAACTAAATTAATTCTTGATCAAACTAATCAAATAATATTATTAATATATTAGAACTTATAATATATTAATAATCTCCAAGTGTTATTCCTCTCATTTGGTCTATCCAATTGCATGGTGCCATGCAACCCAAATGGACCATGCCGGGTCGGGTCAAGTACTGACCAGAAATAGTTATGGACTTAGACACCTTATCCAACAGTCTCCCACTTGGATAAGTCTAATAACTATAACTCTAGTACTTCACGAACCGACCGGCAATCGTAGCTCTTTCAAGGTTTTTCGGAACTGAGAAGATATTGATACGCCATTTAAGATAAGTGATCATATAATCCTCTGTTCCAGATATCAGCCGGACAAATACATGGAACAATATCTTACTTATTGTCCAGCAGTTTGTTTCCCGATTTCCGATTTGTTTAACAAAGAACTTAATTGAACGCATCAACTTAGTTCTAACCGGGCCCGGTACATAGGTCAAAACAAAATCATCAAGGGGCCCAAATATCAGCTTCTAATCTAAGAAGGAACATATAAACTTCGACTCATATGTTTGTTCTACAACTCATTGAATTATACACAAAAGCACGTTTTATAACATCGAGTTAACAATGCGTTTTCGTATAATCAATGCATAATCAACTTGTAAGTAACAAATCATATCTCTAGGTTTGAAGACTTATATGATATTACCGTCTCACGATCACTCGATTGTTGTAGCCTTGTCCAACACCGTAGACCTCTGCAACCAATCATGACAGTCTTGATTCATACCTACTTCCGACATATGACCGACTGTGGAGGTTTGAATAATATGTTATACCAAACAAAATTATTCTAGAAGTCAAAATATGCAAAAGAAATATAGTAAACGATCGACAAGAGATAGCAACACTTTACTCATAAATAAAACACCTTTTATTCATCATCTAATGTCAATTACACTTTACAAATTTCAAGGTTATCTAACTACTAAATCAATATCATCCTTCAGCCCTATGCTCCGAGCATGCTGGAGATGCTTAACCAGAGTCAGTCCCTTCGTGAGGGGATCTGCTGGGTTCTCATCTGATGATACCCTCTTTGCCACAAGCAGTCCTTCTTCTATCCGATGTCTGATAAAATGGAATTTTCTGTCGATGTGTCTGGATCTCCCGTGATCCCTTGGTTCCTTGGCTAAGGCAACAACGCTTTCACTATCATAGAAAATTTCCATTAGCTCTTTAATAGCTGGTACAACTCCAAGGTCTCCAATGAAGTTCTTCAGCCATATCGCCTCCTTTGCCGCCTCGCTAGCTGCAATATACTCTGATTCACAAGTTGAATCAGCCACTGTCTCTTGCTTGGAACTCTTCCAAGAAATTGCTCCTCCATTTAGGGTAAAGACCCAGCCTGACTGAGAGCGGAAATAATCCCTATTAGTCTGGAAGCTAGCATCACTATGCCCTACAACTCTCAAGTCATCACTCCCACCGAGGGTAAGGACCCAGTCCTTAGTCCTCCGTAGGTACTTGAGGATATTCTTTACCGCAGTCCAGTGTGCCTTGCCAGGGTTCCCCTGATACCTGCTAACCATGCTCAGGGCAAAGGCTACATCAGGTCGAGTACATGTCATTGCATACATGATCGATCCTATAGCCGAAGCATAAGGTATTTGACTCATTTCTGCTATCTCAGCCTCAGTGCTAGGGCTTTGTTTCTTGCTCAATCTGGCATTACTCTGGATAGGTAACTCTCCTTTCATGGAGTCCTGCATGCTGAAACTCTTCAGCACCTTATCCAAGTAGGTACTCTGACTATGTCCAATTAGTCTTTTACTCCGATCTCTCAAGATTCTTATCCCTAGAATATAGGCAGCTTCTCCTAGGTCCTTCACAGAGAAACACTTCCCAAGCCAGGACTTAACTTCCTGCAGAGTTGGGATGTCATTTCCTATGTGTAGTATGTCATCCACATACAATACCAAAAAGCTAACTATACTCCCACTAGCCTTGACATACACGCAAGACTCATCTTCACTCCTAGAAAAGCCAAATTCCTTGACCTTTTCATCAAAGCAAAGATTCCATCTGCGAGGTGCTTGCTTTAATCCATAAATGGATTTCTCAAGCTTACACACTCTATTAGGGTACTCGTTGCAGACAAAACCCTCTGGCTGACTCATGTAAACATCGTCAGCCAACTTTCCATTAAGGAAAGCGGTTTTGACATCCATTTGCCATATTTCATAGTCATGAAATGCAGCTATGGCTAATAGAACCCTAATAGACTTAATCTTGGCTACTAGAGAAAAGGTCTCATCATAGTCCACTCCAGGAATTTGAGAGAAGCTCTTTGCAACCTGTCGAGCCTTATAAGTGTGTACTTTACCATCCATGTCGGTCTTCTTCTTGAAGATCCGTTTGCACCCTACTGTCTTATGACCTGGTACATTTTCAACCAAGTTCCAAACTTTATTGTCATACATGGACTATATTTCGCTGTCCATTGCCTCTTTCCACTTGGCTGACTCAGGGCCTGCCATGGCTTCCGCGTAACTGTTAGATTCATCCAGACCTATCAGTGTCTCACACTAATAAGTGTATCACCTTCTGCAGTAATGTGGAATCCATAGTAATGCTCAGGAGCATTCCTAACCCTTGTGGACCGCCTCAGAGGTACAGACTTGTCAATTGGCTCAACAGGAGTTTCCTCCTCAAGTTGAGTGCTAGGGTTTGAAGTTCCTTCATCGCTTGACTCTTGAATTTCATCAAGATCAACTTGCCTCCCACTGTTTCATTGGCTTATGAACTCTCTCTCTCTCTCTCTCTCTCTCTCTATAGAAGAGGTAACCAAAGGATTGTTGTGGGTAGCCAATGAAAATACACCTCTCGCTTCGAGGTTCGAGCTTATCATGAGTCTCGCGTCTCACGAAAGCCTCGCAACCCTAAATCCTGATGTGGTCTAGTTTAGGTACTTTACCAGTCCACATCTCGTGAGGAGTTTTGGCAACTTTCTTTGTAGGGACTAGATTAAGGATATGGGCGACAGTCTCTAAGGCATACCACCAGAATGAAATTGGTAGCGAAGCTCAACTCATCATGGAACAAAGCATATCCAACAAGGTTCGATTACGCCTCTCAGGCACACCATTCAACTATGGTGTCCTGGGAGGTGTCAATTGTGAGACTATCCCACATTCCCTTAGATAGTCAAGGAACTCTGAACTAAGATACTCACCACCACAATCGGATTGAAGCATCTTAATGTTCCTGCCCAATTGATTCTCGACTTCCTGTTTAAATTCCTTAAACTTTTCAAAAGTCTATGACTTATGCTTGATCAAGTAGACATATCCATATCTACTATAATCATCAGTAAAAGTCAAATAATAACTATTAGCATCCCCTGTGGCATGTTTGAATGGTCCACACACATCCGTGTGTATATGGTCCAACAAACCTTCACCCCTCTCACACGAGCCTGTGAAGGGTGACTTGGTCATTTTTCCAAGTAAGCATGATTCGCAGCTATCATCTGACTTTAGGTCAAATGACTCCAAGACTCCATCCTTTTGGAGTTGCCCTATGCGTTTCTTGCTTATATGTCCAATACGACAATGCCATAATGATGCTTTATCCAAGTTATTATTAACAGAATCAATACACAATACGTTATTTGCTAAGTTATCAACCACAGATATTGTTTCATACACGCCATCACAAGGTAATGCTTTAAAATAAAGAACATTATTAAAGAAAGCATTAATCGAACCAACTTCATTATCAAATGAAAAGGTGAAACCGTGTTTACACAATGCATGAAAGGAAATAATATTTCTTGCCATTTCTGGCGAATAACAACACTTATTCAAATCTAAACTAAACCCACTACTTAGCGATAATGTATAAACTCGAATCTTGGTGATAGGTAAAGCTTTCCTATTCCCCATGATTAGGTTTATTCTTCCTTGCTCCACATTCTCACTTCTTCTTAGTCCCTATAAGTCACAACAAATATGAATACCACAACCGGTATCAAGGACCCAAGATTTAGAATGGGGTGAGTTATTAGAAATGATAGTGTAAATACCTGCATGGTTGGGTTTAACTTTCCCATCCTTCACATCTTGCTGGTATTTTGGGCAGTTTCGCTTCCAATGTGATTTTTCATGGCAATAGAAGCATTCAACCTCTTTTGGGTCAGAAGAAGGAGTGATGAAACCTTTCTTGGTTCCACTTGAAGAAGAGCCATCAAGGGTCCGAGCCTTTGTACCCTTTGAAGAGCTCTTTCTCTTCTTCCCTCGACTTTTCCCCATTGCCAAAACTGGAGTAGAGTTTGGAGTAGGAGTGTTAACAACTGACTTCCCCTTAAGACATGTTTCAGCGGTCTTGAGAATTCCCTGAAGTTTGCTGAGTGTGACCTCTTCCTTATTCATGTGGTATGTCATGCGGAATTGATCATAGCACGATGGTAAGGAGTGCAAAATGATATATATTGCAAGCTCCTCAGGGAAGTTCACATTACGCTTCAGCAAACGATCCACATACCTTTGCATTTTATGCATGTGGCTCGAGACGGATTCCCCGTCCTTCATCATGTTTGTTATCATGGAGAAGATGATTTCATACCTCTCTTGTCGTGCACTTTGATGGTATCTTTCCATCAAATCTTGGTGCATTTCATAAGGGTAGAAATCCTCATAGGACTTTTGGAGTTCTACTGTCATCTTGGCCATCATGATGCATGCTACTTTGGTAGCATCCCTTTCATGTGCCTGAAAGTCAGCGATCTCCTGGGGAGTTGCAGTGGTCTCATCAATCTCCTTAAGCTCCTTGTCAAGGACATATTCTTTGTCCTCGTAGCGGGTAATCATCCTGATGTTTCTGATCCACTCATTGAAGTTGGATCCATCAAAAGTGTCTTTCCCACACAAGTTCATAAGGGTAAAGGAGCCATTAGGATTAGAGCCAGAAGCAACATTGTTTGAAGACATCTGAAGGAAGAGGACAAGATTAGTTTAGATATTAATGTTGGATTAATGTCTAAGTCCATAACTATGTTTGGTATGTACTTGACCCGACCCGGCATGGTCCATTTGGGTTGCACTTCACCGACACAATTTATATGGATAATCTTTTGAGAATAGTATGTTTATGATTAATATTAATATGTTATAAGTTCTAATATATTAATATGGAATCATATTATTTAATTAGTATTGATCAAGAATTAATTCATAATTAATTAAGTGATCAAAAGGAACTAATTAAATATGGACTCTTATATATATGGAATGGGCCAAGTTCATTTAGGTTGGGCTAAGCTTTCATGGATAGTCCATGGAGTGTTTAACCCATGGATCCTAGGAAATGAAAGGTCATGGGTATTAGGGTTTAACCCTAATCCTCCATACTATATAAAGATGTCTTTGGTTGGTGAAATTGGCACTAGTGTGGATACACTAAAGAAGGGCTAGCCAATTTTACTAGAGAGAACCAAGTAATCATATTCTCTAAAGTATTCCAAGGTGTCTTGGTGATTTGTGATTCCACTTGAGGCTTCCACACTATTGGGGCTAAGCTCTTAAAGCTTGAAGACATCAAGCTACATCAAGAGGTATGTATTCTATCTTGTTACATTCATAGTTTTTGTATGCTAGATTAGGATAATACCTTGGAAGTTCTTATTTGCATGTATAATAGAGAAAACATAGATCCAAGGTATTTAGGGTTGCATGTACACTTAGGAAGTGTTAGAATGCTAAAAACCCAACAGTGGTATCAGAGCCACGGGTTGTTTTCTGTTATATTGATGCAAATATTTTATTTTCAAAGTTGAAAAAAAAAAAGAAAAAAAAACATGAAGTTCGTCAAATTTTAAGATAATTACTTGTTCTTGTGAAAAACTAATTATTTGTAAAATTTGAATAATTTGCTTTATGAGTTGAATTAGGTCAAATTTAATAAAAGATAAAATAATATGATTATTTTATTAGTTTTAAAAGTTTGATCTAAAGAGTTTTATTTTTTGAAACCTCCATAAGTTATGGATATGAAAAGGTTTTAAAAAAAAAAAAATGATTCAAAGTTTTATGGAGTTACAAAAAATTTGGTGTTAATGTTTTAAAGGATTCCATAACTTAAGAATAAGTTATGGATCACCAAAAGTTTTTTGTGTTACTTTGTTTTATGAGTGAATTTAGATTAATGAATAAAATTATGTGATAGTTGGTTTTAATCCAAATTAATCTAAGAATTGATTCTAAAATGTGTTTTTGTAACTTGTCCTCAAGTTATATGAAAAGTCACATTTAAGAATCATAAAACTCATAAAAATTGGCAAAGGTTACAAAAATGAAGAGTCTAGTTCTAATTAAATGGTTTTATGACTCCATAACTTGTCTTCAAGTTATGGAGGACCAAGAGTCTCTTCATTTAATAAAATAAAATAAAATAAAAAAAAAGGTGTAACCTTAATTAATTCCATAAGTTATAAAATAAAGAAAAGTTAATTCTTTTATTAGTTTAAAGTCTTCCATAACTTGTCCTCAAGTTATGGAACTTGAAGAGTTTTTGGATTAAAACTACTTTAAACACATAAGTTATGGAATTAATTAGTTTTGAATAGTTTCAAAACTTGCCCTCAAGTTTTGGAATTTGTAAAGTTTTCACTTATGAATACTTTAATTCCAAGTTAGCCCTTAGAATTTTAAAAGTTAAAATTCAACCCTTATACTTTATAATATTATAAGTTAATAATATATATATATATATATATATGTATAAGAGTAAAGTCAGTCTTACCGCTAGTACGCCTCATTCACGAAGCCGGTCTATAAGGTGGGTATAAGGTTGTTGCCTATAAAATGGCAACTTAATGGGTGTCCACTCTCACCCACCGCTTGCTTGACTGGTGGAGGGTCGTTAGCCGAACGGGTTTGACAGGACTAGAATTCTCCCTTCATTAAAAGTATTAATGAAAAATACTAAGTAACTAAACTCTTAATAATACCCAATCTTAGTTACTTAGGAAAAATGTGAATAAGGTGCTAATCCATGAAATTACACTTTACACTTTGTCTAAGTCGTTAGTGGAGCGTGTGTGGTTAACCGGCACACTAACTTGGACTTAACAAGGTAGGTAAAGGGTGACTTAATATTTATCATAGTATCGATGGAGCGTGTGTGGTTAACCGGCACATCGATTGAGGGGTAATTTATTAAGGGTACCAAGTGATTTGCATGGTTACTTCACACCTTGTTTTGTGATCCTCGGCATCCCAGTCACAAAACCTGAAGGGCACACTCGAGATTGAAACATGCCTTTGAAAAGTTCAATGAATCTCAAAGATCTAGGAGTTTCAAAACCAATTAAAACCTAATAATTCATTTCGTTTATCTTGGTGGAAATTGGTGAATCGTCATTCACCTACCTTCAAATATTTTATAGCTTGGATTACGGCATACCTCTTCTAAGTTATAAAATAGTTTGTTGGGTCCTAGCCTTAATATTTCATATTGGGTGTCATATTAAGGACTTTAAATCAACTATCTTGAATATCTCCCAAAAGATGTCTGTAATAGACACCTATGATCTTCCCAAATCTAGTGAAACAAGGTTTCCTAAATGAAGATGATGTCCTTTGGAAATCATACTTCTTTCACCTCCTCCAATTATTCTCCCCAACCCACAAGTTCTTGAAAAGTTTATGGTCACTCAGGCCCTATTGGCAAGGCAAGGTCTAGGTGTGAGCACATCTTGGAGATGTAGTCACATATTGACAAGCCGGGAGAGTTGGGTGTCAAAGTCTTGAGAAAGTTGGTGGTTCAATCACTTTCTAAGTCACATAGTGAGTTCCTTTGGGACACCTATGAAACAGACTATGACAAGACCCTTAATGATCTTATCTATTTGTTAAGATCAACTTCCTTAATACTTGATGGACATTGACAATAGTGACACAGGAAATCCAGTAAAGCATTCTCTTCCCAATGGAAAGGGATCGGCCATAGTCAATTCGGTTGACCAAATGGTAAAGAGAAAAGCTAAGTCTGTGATAGTCCTGTGTGTCTTTATCAAAGGGTCCATATGTTTATATTGCCAAAGAAAGGGCATTGGTTGCGAAGCTGCCAAATTTACCTAAGGATGTTAAAGTCAATAAGTTTGACTCTACTTCAGGTAAAGTCCACTATCTAACTCTGTTAAGTTTCTATTCTGAGATTCTTGATACATGATGTGACTGGGTCACATGGTGATGTTTTAAGAATGAAAGAAAAGTGAAGAAACTTAAAGAAAGAATATGCTGAATCTGATGGCGTAGATGGATTTCTATCGCGTAGTTTGAAGATCGGATTCTTGAGCTACTTCTTAGGAGTTATGAGATATTGCTTAGGAATAGATAACAACAAGTTTTCATATGGATTGTAAGGATAAGTTTTTCCGCAAAGTTTTAAAATAAAAGGAAAATTTTTGATTTTATTTATTTTAAAATATCCTTACAATGGCATTTGAGGAAAAATTGTTGCTTTTATGATTCCATTAATAGCAAGAGTGGAAATATGAAATTGATTCTTTCATTTGTGGTAATGTCTAAATTTACCAAATAAGGAAAGATTCTCATCACCCAAGTTTCAATTGGACCGAAACTTGGAATCATGCAAGTTGTATAGCATGATGAATGAGACTTTCAAGTTTTGGAAAAATTAAGACTAATTACTCGGCCACATGGATGTGTGAGTCAAGTAAAGGACTAAGGGATCGAGTACACATTCTTGTGCACTGATTAAGTCCACCACAAAAGATTGATAAGACTATTCGTTATAGTTTACTAAAGCTCAGTAAATATGATTATACTTACAAGCTTAAGTGTAACTCTGAGACATTGGAAAAAAGGTTCCAATGTAAGGCAGAGCGAATAAGAAGAATCAAATAAGGCAGAAGGATAAAAGTTTCTCAAATCTGAAAAGATGGGAGAGTACTTTAGTATCAGTTTTGTGATCATCTTAATGATTAAGAAACCATATCACAATTAGTTCTCTAAGGAAATCTTAGTGCATTCTTATGACTAAGAAGAGGAACTTGAATTGTTGAAATGGTTAAATCAAGAAGATGAGTCATACTTCGTTCCAATACAAGTCTTAGAGTCATACTCCAAGATTGTCATTTGAGTGACATGTCTTAAAGAAGGTTTAAAACACTTGTCAAATGTAAGAGTAAAAGTTTTCTACTCTTGTACATTTGAAATTGGTAAGTTGTGATGTTTTGGATAAAACAAAGACCAACTTAGGCCAATTGGGTAAAGTGTTTTTCTTGATTAGAATCCGCACTATCTCTTGGATGTTTGACAAGGGAGTCTTATATGTCAAGAGGACAGTGGGAGTCTTAAAGGTCTTGAAAGTCTCAAGAAATAATCAAGAATAAAACCTAAAGTTCTTCTCTAGCACACAATTTGAGGTTTATAATCTATTGTGTTGACATATTCTGTGCCCATTCCAGTTAAAGTTGGTTTTGCATATGAGTTCTTAGAGTTCTCAATTTGTTGCACAACAACTTGGAAGCAATGGCAGGCCCTTGAGCTGCCAGGTGGCAAGAAGTTAAGATTGAGTTCGGTCCATATGAGTTTGGATTTGTCATTATCTTTGTCTTGTGATTATGGTTTTGACAAATTCATATGGGTAGGAACTCATACACCATATAAATCTAAGTGTCATAAGGTTTCTCTCCGATTCATGAAAATGATGGTGAGGAAACACTTTCACTAAGTAGATTTTATCTAGATAGCAATTGTGATATTTGCATTCTCAAAGTCGTTAGTGGAGCGCGTGTGGTTAACCGGCACACTAACCTGGACTTGTGAGAAGTGGCAAAAAGGTCTAACCATTATGATTACGGCATACCTCTTCATAATTGTTTAGACTCACAAGTGTGCTATCTAAGGGAAGGTGTATGATTTTGATACAACTTTATCAAAACAATCTAGCATCAGAAATCTGAACTTTGGTAAGAAAGTCAATGAAGTATTGATTTCTAGAAGTCCAGCTGATTTCTGAGTACATGTCAAAGCTAGTGGGAGCATAAGTGTTATGCTAATAATCATCATGTTAGTGGGAGCATGATAATTATGATAAGTATTGCAAGTTAGCAATGTTAATTATAGAAAACAAAAGTTTCAATTGGGAAAGAGTTGTTTTGCTATAATTAAGGGAGAGGAAATTATACTTCATCTCAAATCTATAAGCTTAGATCGTGAGGTTTTAATCATTTAGTCAAGGATATATATGAATTTCATGTTGGAATGGCTCAACATAAGGAAATTTTGTATATGGGTCCATTATTTGCGTTCTAAAATTCGATTATGATTACGGCATCCCTTTTCATAATCTGAAATATGAGAACTTGGCAAATAGAAATGGAAATGTTATAGCAAAAGACTGGTTTAGTCTTTATGTAAAACATCATGAATCGTGTCCCATATACTTCGGATATAGGATCGATTACATATGCTATATTCATCCGTTCTAAAATTTTCCAAATGCCTGGGGCATTAAGAAGGGAAAAGGTTTAGAACTGGATATGACTAAAAGGATTAAACAATTGTCGAGGACAATCTAAGGTTTACCAAATATTGGTTACTCAAGGACAATTGGAAGTATAGTGATAATTCTGGAAGGACCATATTGACATAATCTGTAAGGAGGCAACTCTTGTTCAGAAGTGATAGTCAAAATGGAATCTGGAAATGTTTCAAAGTTAGAATTTTCAATCTATGTAAGATTAAGGAAACCTAATGCAAGAAGGATATTTCCAAGGAGTTGATCTCCTTTGGAATACTCTGTAATGATTGTTGCCAAGTCTTTGTGACTTTGTGCATAATCGTTACAAGAGGATCAATGCATATAAGTTTAGAATCTAACAGATTTCTGTAAATGGCATGAATTTGGAATTCTTGCATTTGCAGTAAGGATTTGGGAGTGTGAAAAGAGAATCATTGAAGCTATGTTCAATTGATCTAGTTCACAAAGTAAAGATCATAGACAAACATAGTATGCATACTTGGTGTGTGGCATGACTAGTGTTTAAGAAAACATAGTGTACATGCTTGGAGCATGGGACAACTATTGTTTTAAATTCAAGAATAAAGTTGATAGCTGAAACAGTATACAATGAATAATGTGTAATCATATGGTGATAAATAAAAGGTGTTTTATTTATGTTCAAAGGGTTGATACCATATTGGATTCAATTATTATTGTGTTTTATTTTGCATGTTTTGACTTCCCGAATAAACTGGGTTATTCTTCCTGAATGACTAAGTTATTCAAACATCCACAGTCGGTCATATGTTGGAAGTAGATATGAATTAAGACTGTCATGGGTTGGCTTGTAGAGGTCTAAGGTGTTAGACAAAGGGCTACAACACTCATGAGTGCTCATAAGTTCTGAGTATTGGATTCAACCCGCGCTCATTGGAATCACTTCATGGATTTTATCACGAGTGATCATGAGACGATAATATCTTATATTCTTCAAACCTAGAGATATGAGTTGTTACTATGAGTTGATAGTACATTGATTGCACGAAAACGCATTTGGTAACTCGGTGCTATAAAACGTGCCTTTGTGTATGATTCAACAAGTAGTAGAACAAGCCATATGAGTCGAAGTTTATCCGTTCCTTTTACCTTCGGGATAAAAGCGATATCTGTGGGCCCCTCGATGATTTGACGATGACAAATGGAAGTGCTCGGCCGGGCCAGGACTGATTTGATTTGTTCAATTAGTCAGTCGTCATAAATCGGAAATCGGGAAACAACAAATGGACAGAGAGAATGATTATAATCCATGTCTCAGTCCATATGATATCTAGAATGGAGGAATATATGATCCCTTATCTAATGGACAAGTTCGTTGACAAGATCAGAGTTCGACAGCAGCTTTAAGAGCTACGATTGCCAGTTAGGTTTGAAGTCATACGCAATAATAGTTTTAGACTTATCCAAGTGGGAGACTGTTGGATTAATGTCTAAGTCCATAACTATGTTTGGTATGTACTTGACCCGACCCGGCATGGTCCATTTGGGTTGCACTTCACCGACACAATTTATATGGATAATCTTTTGAGAATAGTATGTTTATGATTAATATTAATATGTTATAAGTTCTAATATATTAATATGGAATCATATTATTTAATTAGTATTGATCAAGAATTAATTCATAATTAATTAAGTGATCAAAAGGAACTAATTAAATATGGACTCTTATATATATGGAATGGGCCAAGTTCATTTAGGTTGGGCTAAGCTTTCATGGATAGTCCATGGAGTGTTTAACCCATGGATCCTAGGAAATGAAAGGTCATGGGTATTAGGGTTTAACCCTAATCCTCCATACTATATAAAGATGTCTTTGGTTGGTGAAATTGGCACTAGTGTGGATACACTAAAGAAGGGCTAGCCAATTTTACTAGAGAGAACCAAGTAATCATATTCTCTAAAGTATTCCAAGGTGTCTTGGTGATTTGTGATTCCACTTGAGGCTTCCACACTATTGGGGCTAAGCTCTTAAAGCTTGAAGACATCAAGCTACATCAAGAGGTATGTATTCTATCTTGTTACATTCATAGTTTTTGTATGCTAGATTAGGATAATACCTTGGAAGTTCTTATTTGCATGTATAATAGAGAAAACATAGATCCAAGGTATTTAGGGTTGCATGTACACTTAGGAAGTGTTAGAATGCTAAAAACCCAACAATTAAGAGAGTCCTTAATAAAACACCCAAATGTAATATTAAGGCTAGGATCCAATCACAATATATTATAACTTAGAAGAGGTATGCTCTAATCCAAGCTATAACATATTTGAAAGGTAGGTGAATGACGATCCACCAATTTCCACCACGAAAAACGAAATATTAAATATTAGGTTTTTGATTGGTTCTTAGAAATTCCTAGATTCTTTGAGATTCAATGAACTTTTCAAAGGCATGTTTCAATCTCGAGTGTGCCCTCCAAGTTTTGTGACTGGGATATCGAGGATCACAAAACGAGGTGTGAAGTAACCATGCAAATCACTTGGTACCCTTAAAGTTTATCACTCAATCGATGTGCCGGTAAACCACACACGCTCCACCGATACTATAATAAACTTTAAGTCACCCTTTACCTACCTTGTTAAGTCCAAGTTAGTGTGCCGGTTAACCACACACGCTCCACCAACGACTTAAACAAAGTGTAAAGTGTAATTTCATGGATTACCACCTTATTCACATTTCCTCTAAAGTAACTAAGATTGGGAATTTAATAAAACAATTAGTTACTTTATAATATTCATCATACTTTTAATGAGAATTTATAAGTCCTTGTCCTACCCGTTCGGCTAACGACCCTCCACCAGTCAAGAAAGCGGTGGGTGAGAGTGGACACCCATTAAGTTGCCATTTTATAGGCAACAACCTTATACCCACCTTATAGACGGGCTTCGTGAATGAGGCGTACTAGCGGTAAGACGACTTTAATCTTATACATATATATATATATATATATATATATATATATATATATATATATATATATATATATATATATATATATATATATATATATATATATTAACTTATAATATTATAACTATAAGGGTAGAATTTTAACTTTTAAAATTCTAAGGGTTGGAACTAAAGTTTTAGCATGACTTTACTTGTTCCAAAACTTGAGGGCAAGTTTTGTAAACTTTCAAAACTTTTCATTTCTTATTACTTATGAGTTTATTAGAGTAATAAAAATGAAGACTCTTCATTTTTCTAACTCTTGTGTTCTTTTAATGGTTTTAATTCAAGTGACTTTTGGTTTTCCATAACTTGAGGACAAGTTATGGACTCCATTAAAACACATTATGATCAACAATTAAACTACCACATAGTTTACAAATAATTCTTATGATCATCTAAACATCATAAGATCAAGAACATGAACATGAACACCTTCATGAATCAAAATTACACTTAAAACTTTGTAAATTTGATAACTAGTTGTTGTAAATGGATAAGCAAAGACATTACACCATCTAAAACAAGTTTTCAAGTACCAAAACAGTTTAGGGTAATATTTCTAGTCCATTTCCAGCAACTAAAGTCGAAAATCTGCACTCTGTGGCTCTTACTTGGCGAGTAGGTTGAAGATACAAGTGAACTCGGTGAGTCCCACCATGGACTCGGCGAGTTTATCAGGCAGACAACATGCTTTTCGACTTTTTTCAACTTTTAAGCACAAATAACAAACAAACAAGCCTAGGCTCTGATACCACTGATGGGTTTTGAGCATTCTAACACTTCCTAAGTGTACATGCAACCCTAATAACCTTGGATCTATGTTTGTCTAATTATCATGCAAAGTTGAATTCCAAGGTTATATTCCTATCTAGCATACATGGGGAACAATTTTTAACTTTAATGAAAGATAGAATAACTTACCTTTTTTTTGCTTATATTCCTTGAAACCTTGTGAGCCTAGCACCCCAAGTGTGATGCCTCAAATGCTTCACACAACACCAAATGCTATTGGAAAGACTTTTGAGAGAATACACACTTCTTGAAATCGGCCTAGCCCTCTTGTTTCATATGTGTAGCCGATTTTGGTGGAGAATGGGATTCTTATATAGTGTTCACACATCTAGGGTTACACCATGTAAACCCTAATGTGTCATGACTCTTCATTTCCATGATCCATGGGTTTGTAACTCCCATGGAGCATCCTATGGGTGGAACCCAACTTGATAATCCATGGAGCCTTTTAGCCCACTATACAAGATATGAATGATCTACATAATCAACCCATATATTTAATTAGTTATCTTTTGATCACTTAATTAATTCTAAATTAATTCTTTGATCAAACTAATCAAATAATATTATTAATATATTTGAACTTATAATATATTAATAATCTCCAAGTGTTATTCCTCTCATTTGGTCTATCCAATTGCATGGTGCCATGCAACCCAAATGGACCATGCCGGGTCGGGTCAAGTACTGACCATAAATAGTTATGGACTTAGACACCTTATCCAACAGTAACATACTCATCGTAGTCGGACTCAATTTGATATGACCACTAGGGTCTGAATAAGAACAATCTTCTTAGTCATTACCAAAACGATGGTAACGACATGCTTGAATAAAACGGACTTAATTATTGGATTCTTGGTAACCTTGTGACTTTCCCTGATCCAAGCGTGAGTCCTGTGCTTCCGGTAGTATATGCATCTACTACCTTTCACACCTACTCATACTCGTCCCAAGTATTGTCTCGCAGTCCCCAAGTCTCCATACAAGAAAATCACATAACAGTTTAACACATCAGATAACAAAACGAAAGTTTTATTATTTCTTGAAACTATTGCATAGATTTTCAAGTTCACCCTAGACTATGACTCTAATAGGCTACATCATACGATACTATGGCTACTGCATAACTTGATCTTCGGATATGAAGTCCTCGTCCTTGATTCCTCGCATGGTTTTCTGCTTCGTCGAGGATCATGTGAAATGCTCTTGGCCTTGGTGTTGTGTTTGGTCTTTTTGCCTCGTTTTTCTTTGGGCAGTCCCTAGAAATATGACCGTCTTTGTTACATCCATAGCACACCTTCTTATTGGACCCACACTTGCTGGCGTAATGCCCTGTCTTTCCACATTTGTAGCAAGTCACCTCCTCGCTACATTTCCTAAAGTGCTTCTTTTCACACTTCTCGTACCACTTGGTTTCACCTCCTCCTCCTCCTATAGTCTTTGAGAATTTCCATTCTTTGTTAGATTTTAAAGACCCTTCATGCTTCCTTTTCTCTCCAACTTCAGCTCTCTCCAGACCCTTTTCCCTAATCTGGGTCTCAACATTCCTGGCTGCCCAAATGGCTCCTTTCAAAGTGGTTGCTTGCTTGACCATTGGTCCAAAGTCTGCTGGTAATCCATGGGCAAACTTGTTGACCTTGGAGAGCTCAGTTGGAACTAGGTAAGGAACAAGCTTCATTTTCACTGTAAAACTTGCAGCACACTCGATGAAACTCATCCTTCCCTTCTTTAGACTATGAAACTCGTTGTTGATCTCCAGAAGATCCTGCTCAGAGCAGTATTGCATCTTTAACTGCACCAGAAAATCTTCCCATGACATCTTGCTCGCTTCTCCTTTGGGTATCGAATCAGCTAGTAGCTTCCACCAGCTTAGTACTCCACATTTCAACAGAGGAACCGCGAGAGCGGTCTTCTGCCTGTTGCTACACTCGCAACTCTCAAACATCGTTTCAATCTCAGAGATCCAGTTCATGACTTCGACCGGCGTCGAGCTTCCAGATAGACTCGGTGGTTTGGACGCCATGAAATCCTTGTATTTGCATCCGCATCCATGATTTCCTCCATCCTGGTGGTTTTACCTAACTATCGCTGGGTTGGCTTGACCAACAGTCCCACTGTAGTTTCTCTCCTCAGTCTGCCCTTCGTTCAACTCAGGCTGCTCGATCTGTATGGTCGCTTCCTCTCGATTTTGCTAGAGCAAACGTCTGGTTTCCTCCATTTGGCGATCCAACATCGCCTGGATCATCGCTTGCACTCCGGCCATCGTTATTGGCTCAGCAGCGGCCACCACAACCGGTATTTGCTCAATCACTAGGGGCTAATCTCGGTTCCCATTTACATTCACATTTCCGCTACGGGTCCTTGCCATCTTGATCTAGACACCGAATAAAGTGAATCTAGATCTTTATGTAGGATTGATGTTTAATTCATCCTTATCACTCCGAAACGTTTATATGCTAGTTCTAATATCGTAGTTAAACGCTTAGAATCCTAAACACATAACGTTTCCAGATCCGGTCGACAATAGACCTTAGATCCGAACAAATAACAGCATATCATGCACAAAGCATTTAGCACATAAAAGGATTTTAGGCACAATCCCTAAAGTAATCTAGTGCTTACACCTCATAATCATCGCTTAGCATTCTAAATTTAAGTCTAGAAATAAGTCCATATTCCTAGTTCTCTTAAACTAATGCTCTGGTACCAACTGTGACATCCCCATTTTTCACAGCCAGAAAAAACCGATTTTGTTTATGCTTTATAAAAATCAGAGTACTTGTTTTAATAAAAATGTTGTGGAATTTGATCCCAGTAAAACATGATAAATATGCAAAGCATTTCTTAAGAAATGAATTTTTATTCATTTTGTTGAGTCTAGAGGATTGCGTCATGGGCTCGGTCCATAGCCTAGTTTTGTTGTCGGTATTGGGCCTGTCCAGCCGTGCATTATTTTATATTAGGGTTTAGTATATAAGTTGGATGCATGCAGGCTTAGAAGGGAGAGCTTTCATTGTTTTTCGTATTCACTGTTTTTGTAAACCTTAGCTCGCCTCTACAGCGGAAGTTCTTCATCGAGCTCTGCTGAGGCGTGACTCAGTTTTGAATCATAAGCTCTTATTTGATTCTGTTCTGTGTTTGTTCTTAATTTGTTCTTAAACTGTTAGAATTCTTTTATCGCACTTGTGAAAGATCTAAATGATCTAAGACTTTAGAACTCATCAATTGGTATCAGAGTAGGAGACTATGTAATCTCTACACACCTTTTTTGTCGAAGAAGTTCGTAGAGTTTTTATTCCGCATTCATTGATATTTATTGAGCCATCACTCTTTATTGAAGTATCTCATTAATTGTTATTCCAACCCTAATTGAAAAATTACAAGTCTGATCTTTTATAGGTTTTCGATCAAAAGTATTCACCATGTCTATGGACGATTCTCAAACCAATCCTATCAATATCTCCAACAACATAGGGTCTACAACAAGAATACCAATCTTGTATACGCAAGACTATGAAGTCTGGTAGCATCACTTTGAAGACTACGTGATTGCATCGGAGGACAATGGGTATCTAATCTGGGAAGCAATTACTTCAGGCCCATTCGCTCATTCCAGCACGTCATAGATTGTTAAAACGCAGAAGGAATACAATCAGCTCATTAATGACGTCAAAGACATTCCTCAGGATGAAAAAGAGAAGTTTTAGTGCAACATCAAAGCTCTAAGGATGATAAGGTTTGCGCTGCAATCAGATACATTTTGTTTGGTAAGTTCCTATGTTACAGCCAAGGAGATCTTGGATAGATTGAAGGAATTATATTCCACAGATGAAGATCTGGAACACTCTATCCAAACCCTCCTGTTATCAGAGTTTGGTGATTTTAAGCAAAAGCCTGTAGAAAAGCTAATCCAAACTTTCGATCGTTTCAATCATCTTTTGAGCAAGATGATAAAGCATGGTATTGAAAGAAAGGTGATTGAACAAAAGGTCACTTTCATGAATGGTCTCAGACCTGAATGGATGGTTGTTGTGTCAACTGTGAAAGCTCATGAACAGTTCAATTCATACTCTTTGGCAAAGCTTGTGGGTATTTTAAAATCCCATGAGAATGCCTTATCGAAGGAAATGAATGATGTTTCTGTTGTATTAATGTCTACGTCCATAACTATAATTGGTAAGACCTGACCCGACCCAGCATGGTCCATTTGGGTTGCATGGCATCATGCATTTGGATAGACTATAATGAGAGAAATAACACTTAAGGTTTGTTAATATATTATAAGTTATAATTTATTAATAAGATTATTTAATTAGTATTGATCAAAAATTAATCTAGAATTAATTAAGTGATCAAAAGAAGACTAATTAAATATATGGGTTGATTGTGTAAATCATCCATACTTGTATAGTGGGTAAATGCTCCATGGATAATCAAGTTGGGCTACACCCCATAGGATGGTCCATGGATGCTCCATGGATTATTTGAACCCATGGATCCAAGGAAATGGAAGGCCATGACAATTAGGGTTTACCCTAATTGTAACAACTATAGAAGATCATATTCTTTAGCAAAATCAGCCACTATGGGTGAATAGAGAAAGGTCTAGCCAATTTTAGAAGTCTGGTGTTTCTCTTTAAGTCTTCCAAGTGCATATGATGTTGTGTGAACCATTTGAGGTGTCACACTTGGGGTACTAGGCACTCAAGCTTCTTGAGAACATTCTACACCAAAGAGGTATGTATTCTATCTTGTTATATTCATTGTTTTGTATGCTTGATTAGGATAAAACCTTGGATGTTCATATTTGCATGTATAATACAGAAAACATAGATCCAAGGTATTTAGGGTTGCATGTGCACTTAGGAGTGTTAGAATGCTCAAAACCCAACAATGGTATCAGAGTCTAGGATTTTTTTCTTGTTATACTTGCAAAAGTAGCTGAAAAATCGAGTTTTGATGTTGTCTGCCCAGCAGACTCGCCGAGTCCAAGGCAAAATGCATCAAACTTGCCGAGTTGGTTCGTGAACTCGACGAGTTGGAACCCAGACATTATAAATTCGACTTTTTTGGTTGGAATTGGACTAGGAACATTACCCTAAGATGTTTTTGGACCTATAAACTTGTTTTTTGATGTGGTAATGTTCATGCGAATCCAATTTCTAAGATAATTGTCATAAGTTCAATATTTGTATTAGTTTGTATGTTCATGCTAATTTCTTGAAGATTGATGATTTGAATTATCTTATTCTTAGATTAATAGAAAAGTTGTGTGAAATAATTGATTTCAATCCATTTTAATCTAAGATTTTATTCCAAAGTGTGATTTTGTAACTTGTCCTCAAGTTATATGAAAAGTCACATTTAAGAATCATAAAAATCATAAAAGTTGGCAAAGGTTACAAAATGAAGAGTCTAGTTCTAATTAAAGGGTTTTATGACTCCATAACTTGTCCTCAAGTTATGGAGGTTCAAGAGTCTCTTCATTAAATAATAAATAAATCAAATATGTAACTTTAATTAATTCCATAAGTTACAAAATAAAGAAAAATTACATTCTTTAATAGTTTAAAGTCTTCCATAACTTGTCCTCAAGTTATGGAACTTGAAGAGTCCTTTAATTAAAACTACTTTAAACACATAAGTTATGAAATTAATTAGTTTTGAATAGTTTCAAAACTTGCCCTCAAGTTTTGGAATTTGAAAAGTTTTCACTTATGAATACTTTAATTCCAAGTTAAGCCCTTAGAATTTTAAAAAGTTAAAATTCAATCCTTATACTTTATAATATTATAAGTTAATAATATTTATATATATATATATATATATATATATATATATATATATATGTATAAGAGTAAAAGTCAGTCTTACCGTTAGTAGGCCTCATTCACGAAGCCGGTCTATAAGGGGGGTATAAGGTTACTGCCTATAAAATGGCAGTTTAATGGGTGTCCACTCTCACCCACCGCTTCCTTGACTGGTGGAGGGTCGTTAGCCGAATGGGTAGGACAATGACTATAAGTTCTCCCTTCATTAAAATTATTATTGATAAATTCTAAGTAACTAAACATTTATAATTCCCAATCTTAGTTACCGAGGAAAATGTGAATAAGGTGCTAACCCATGCAATTACACTGTGCACTTTGCTTAAGTCGGCTGGTGGAGCGTGTGTGGTTTACCGGCACACTAGCTTGATTTAACAAGGTAGGCAAAGGGTTTCTTAAAGTTTAATCATAGGCCGGTGGAGCGTGAGTGGTTTACCGGCACATCGGTTGGGTGATAAACATTTAAGAGTACCAAGTAATTTGCATGGTTACTTCACACCTTGTTTTGTGATCCTCGGCATCCCAGTCACAAAACCTGAAGGGCACACTCGAGATAAAAACATGCCATTGAACAGTTCAATGAATCTCAAAGATCTAGGAGTTTCAAAACTAATTAAAACCTAATAATACATTTCGTTTATCTTGGTGGGAATTGGTGAATCGTCATTCACCTACCTTCAAATATTTTATAGCTTGGATTATGGCATCCCTCTTCTAAGTTATAAAAATAGTTTGTTGAGTCCTAGCCTTAATATTTCATATTGGGTGTCATATTAAGGACTTTAAATCAACTAAACTTGAATATCTCCCAAAAGATGTCAAGTTCAGACATCTATGATCTTCCTAAATGTCTTGGAACTTCACTTCCTCCACCTCCTCCAATTATTCTCCCTAACCCACAAGTTCAAGGTCACTCAAGCCCTATTGGCAAGGCAAGGTCTAGGTGTGATCACATCTTGGAGATGAAGTCACATATTGACAAGCCGGGAGAGTTGGGTGTCAAAGTCTTGAGAAAGTTGGTGGTTCAATCACTTTCTAAGTCACATAGTGAGTTCCTTTGGGACTCCTATGAAACAGACTATGACATGACCCTTAATAATCTTATCTATTTGCTTGGTACTGCTGAATCAGCAATGATTTCTAAGGCTAGTAAAGCAAATTTGATTAGAAGATCAACTTCCCAAAACTTTATGGAAAGGGACAATAGTGACACAGGAAATCCAGAAAAACATTCTCTTCCCAATAGAAAGGGATTGGCCATAGTCGACTTGGTTGAAAAAAATGGTAAAGAGAAAGGCTAAGTCTAAGATAGTCCCATGTACTAGTATCTAAGGGTCCATATGTTTCTATTGACAAAGGAAGGGGCTTTGGTTACGAAGCTACCAAACTTACCTAAGAATGTTAAAGTCAATAAGTTTGACTCTACTTCAGGTGAAGTCCGTTGTCTAACTCTGTTAAGCTCCAATTTGGAGATTCTTATTACATAATGTGACTGAGTCACATGATGATGTTATAAGAATCAAAGGAAAAAAAAAGAAAGCTTAAGGAAAGTATATGCTGCTTCTGATCGCGAAGATGGATTTCAATCGCATCAGAATTTTTAAGCTGTTACTCAGGAGTAATGACACATTGCTTAGGAATATATAACAACAAGGTTTTCATATGGATTTTAAGGATTAGTTTGTCCGCAAAGTTTTAAAATAAAAGAAAAGTTTTTAATTTTATTTATTTTAAGTATCCTTACAATGGCATTTGTGAAAGAAATTGTTGTTTATATGATTCCAATGATGGCAATAATGGAAAATGGTTTTGATTCTTTCATTTGTGGTAGTGTCTAAATTTACCAAATAAAGAAAATTTCTCATCACCCAAGTTTTAATTGGACCGAAACTTGGAATCATGCATGTTGTATAGTATGATGAATGAGAACGTTCAAGCATTGGAAAAATTAAGACTAATTACTTGTTCACATTGATGTGTGAGTCGAGTAAAGGACTAAGGGATCAAGTACATATTCATGTGCACTTGTCAACATCCACCACAAAAGATGGATAAGACTATTCATCATGATTTACTAAGGTTTAGTAAATATGATTATACTTACAAGCTTAAGTATAATTCTAAAGCATTGGAAAATTTTCAATGTACGACAGAACGAATAAGAAGAATCAAATTAGGCAGAAGGATAAAAGTTTCTCAAATCTGAAAAGATGGGAGAGTACTTTAGTATCATGTTTTAAGATCATCTTAATGATTTTGAGACCTTATCACAATTCATCCTCTAAGTACATTCTGATAGTTAGGAAGAGGAGTTATGATTTGTTGAAGTGGTTAAATCAAGAAGATGATTCATACTTCATTCCAAAACAATTCATAGAGTTATACTCTAAGATTGTAACTTGAGTGACATGTCTTAAAGAAGGTTTAAAACATTTGTCAAATGTTAGAGTAAAAGTTTTCTACTCTTGTACATTTGAAATTGGTAAGTTGTGATGTTTTGGATAAAACAAAGACCAACTAAGGATAATTGTGTTAAGTGTCTGTCTTGATTAGAATCCAGACTATCTCTTGAATACTTGGCAAGAAAGTCTTATAGGTCAAGGAGACAGTGGGAGTCTAAAAGTGATGGGTTTAATACAAACAATCCTATGTGTGCATGCAACCCTAGTATAGGATCTATGTTTTCACTATTAGTTATACAGCTTTATGAACACAAAAAGAAACCTGGCATGCTACTATAATTTTCGAAATTCATATATAAAGCTAGAATACATACCTTTTGTTGTTACATAGCAATAACAACTAGTTCCTTGAATTTCCTTAGCTCTTGAAAGCAAGTACCACAAGTGTAGTACCTCTAATGGAGTCACAAACACCATATGCAACTTGGATGAAGAGGAGAAGAAAGGGAGGCACCAAAAACGGCTGGAAACCCTAATGGAAGTGTTATACCCGTTTTTGGGGCATAGGGGCCCTTTATATACATGTAGGCTATTAGGGTTTACAACTAGGAAACCCTAATTTGACTGCTTAGGCCCTAAGCAGCCCATGGACTCCTTAAACATATCCCTTTGACGATTTCTAATGGGCTACCCATAGAATTCGTCCAACCTATATATTATTTGGTGATCCATAGCCCAATTATAATTATCTTATAATTACAACTTCAGTCCCCTAAGTTTAATTAATCTCTTTTACCCACAAAATTAATTAACAATTAATTCTTGACTAATATTAATTAAACAATATGATTTCTCCTTTAATATATTATTCTTATAATATATTAATAAATCATATTTAAACCTTTCTCTCCTTAAATCATCCTACATATTGCAATGGTGAAGGCAACCCAAAAGGACCATGCTCATAATCGGGTCAAGTACATACCAAAATAGTTATGGACTTAGACACTAATCCAACAAAAAGATCCTGAAAGGGTTTCAAGAAGTAATCAAGAACAAAAACCTGTGTTTCATCACTAGCACACAACTAGAGGTTTATAACCTTTCGTGTTGACATTTCTGTGCCCATTCCAGTTAAGTTGGATATACATTTGAGTTCTAAATATTCTCAATTGTTTGCATAACTACTTGGAAGCAATGGTAGGACCTTGAGCTGCCAGGTGGCAAGAAGTAAAGATTGCACAAGTTTAATCCATATGAGTTAGGATTTGTCACTAACCTAGTCTTGTGATTATGGTTTTGACAAATTCACATGGATAGGAACACTTACACCATAAAATCTAAGTGTCATAAGGTTTCTCTTCGATTCATGAAAATGATGGAGAGGAAACACTTCCACTAAGTAGATTTGTATGTAGATAGTAATGTTTGCATTCTCAAAGTTGTTAGTAGGCACACTAACATGGACTTATGAGAAATAGCAAAGGTCTAACCAATTGAGACTATGATTATGGCATTCCTTTTCGTAGTTCTGAAATTGTTTAGACACACTTGTGACATATCTAAGATAAGGTGTATGATTTTGGTAAAGTCTTATCAAAGCAATCTAGTATCAGAAATATGAACTTTGGTAAAAAAGTCAATAGCTGATTTCTGAGTACATGTCAAAGCTAGTGGGAGCATAAGTGTTATGCTAATAATCATCATGTTAGTGGGAGCGTGATAATTATGATAAGTATTGCAATTTAGCAATGTTAATTATAGAAAACAAAAGTTTCAATTCGTGAGGTTGTAGGGGTTGAAAAAATTGTTTTGCTATAATTAAGGGAGAAGAAATTATACTTCATTTCAATTATGAAAAGCTTAGATTGAGTTTATAATCATTCTAAAGAGCTTATCTTGAGATTTTAAACACCTTTAGTCAAGAATATATATATGAATTTCATGTTGGATTGGTTCAACTTAAGAAAATTCTATATATTGCGTTCTCAAAATTCGATTATGATTACGGCATCCCTTTTCATAGTAAAATTTTGAGAATATGGCAAACAAAAAATTATTATGGCAAAAGAATGGTCTAGAACCATGTCTTTATGTGAAACATCATGAATCGTGTCCCATTTACTTCGGGTACAAAATCGATTACATGTGCTATAATATTTATTCTTTATGAATTTTCCAAATGCCTTGGGGCATTAAGGATGAAAATGTCTAGAATTGGATATGACTAAAGTGATTAAGCAATTGTCGAGGACAATCTAAGGTTTACCAAAGATTGGTTGCTCAATGACATTTGGAAGTGTAGTGTGAATTTTGGAAGGGCCATATTGACATAGTCTGAAAAGAGGCAACTCTTGTTCAGAAGTAGTAGTCAAAATGGGAATATAGAGTTGTCTCTATAGATAGAAGCAGTCTGTGTAAGATTAGAAAGAACTTAGTGCAAGAAGCATGTTCAAAGCAATGCATATTTTGAACATAAGGCTTTGTTTCCATGGAGTAGGTCTTCATTGGAATACCCTGTAATCCCTACTGACAAGTCTTTGTGACTTTATACACATTCATTGCAAGAGGTTAGTGCATTTATGTTTAAAGCCTAACAAGATTTCAATTTGGGAGTGTGAAATTAGAATCATTGAAAGTTTGGTCAATTAGTTTATTTCACAAAGTAAGGATCATAGACAAACATAGCTTTCATACTTGGTGTATGGAAAAGCTATTGTTTAGAAACATAGTGTACATGCTTGGAGCATGGGACACCTAGTGTTTTTTAATTCAAGTAAAAATTGTTAAAACCGAAACAATGAATAATGAGTAATCAATATGGTGATAAATAGAAGTGTTTTATTTATATTCATAGGTTTTTATACCATATTTGATTCATTTATTCTTGTGTTTCACTTTGGATGTTTTCACTTCCAGAATAAAATAGGTTATTCTTCCGGAATGACTAAGTTATTCAAACCATCCACAGTCGGTCATATGTTGGAAGTAGATATGAATCAAGACTGTCATGGGTTGGCTTGTGGAGGTCCAAGTTGGTGGACAAATTTGTGCTACAACACTCATGAGTGCTCATAAGTTATGAGTATTGGATTCAACCCGCGCTCATTCGAATCACTTCATGGATTTTATCACGAGTGATTATGAGACGATAATATCTTATATTCTTCAAACCTAGAGATATGAGTTGTTACTATGAGTTGGTTATATATTGATTGCATAAAACCGCATTGGTAACTCGATGTTATAAAACGTGTCTTTGTGTATGATACAACAAGTAGCAGAACAAGCCATATGAGTCGAAGTTTATCCATTCCTTATACCTTTGGGATAAAAGCGATATCTGTGGGCCCCTCGATGATTTAATGATGATAGATGTGAGTGCTTGGCAGGGCTAGGACTGATTTGATTCGTTCAATCAGCCAGTCGTCATAAATCGGAAATCAGAAAACAAAAAATGGATAGCGAGAATGATTTATAATCCATGTCTCAATCCATATGATATCTAGAATGGAGGAATATATGATCCCTTATCTAATGGACAAGTCATTGACAAAGGCCAGATATCATCGGCAAGGTTAGAGTTCGACGGAAGCTTTTGAGAGTTACGATTGCCAGTTGGTTCTTGAAGTCATACGCAATAATAGTTTTAGACTTATCCAAGTGGGAGACTGTTGGATTAATATCTAAGTCCATAACTATAATTGGTAAGACTTGACCCGACCCGACATGGTCCATTTGGGTTGCATGGCATCATGCATTTGGATAGACTATAATGAGAGAAATAACACTTAAGGTTTGTTAATATATTATAAGTTATAATATATTAATAAGATTATTTAATTAGTATTGATAAAGAATTAATCTAGAATTAATTAAGTGATCAAAAGAAGACTAATTAAATATATGGGTTGATTGTGTAAATCATCCATACTTGTATAGTGGGCTAATGCTCCATGGATAATCAAGTTGGGCTAAACCCCATAGGATGGTCCATGGATGCTCCATGGTGTATTTGAAACCATGGATCCAAGGAAATGGAAGGTCATGACAATTAGGGTTTACCCTAATTGTAACAACTATATAAGATCATATTCTTTGGCAAAATCGGCCACTATGGGTGAATAGAGAAAGGGCTAGCCAATTTTAGAAGTGTGGTGTTTCTCTCTAAGTGTTCCAAGTGCATATGATGTTGTGTGAACCATTTTAGGTGTCACACTTGGGGCACTAGGCACTCAAGCTTCTTGAAAACATTCTACACCAAAGAGGTATGTATTCTATCTTGTTATATTCATTGTTTTGTATGCTAGATTAGGATAATACCTTGGATGTTCATATTTGCATGTATAATAGAGAAAACATAGATCCAAGGTATTTAGGGTTGCATGTACACTTAGGAGTGTTAGAATGATCAAAAACCAATAGTTTCGAATCTTGGTTCTCTAGCTCTTGTCTCTAAAGGAAAGAGTTCGATCGAAGAAGAAGCAGAAGAATTAGATCTTGCTGATTTTGATCTAACTGGTGAGGAATATGCAATGATGGTGTCAAACCCCAGAAAATTCATCAAGAAGAAATTCCTAGCCAACAAAAACCGAAATTGGCAGGGAAGTTATAGCGCCGAACGGGTCAAGGAGGAACCGAAGATGGGATCAAAGTACGAAGAGTTAAAGAAGTAGACTAAGACAGGAGGCGACTCAAGATTTGATTGTCATTACTGTGGAGGAAAAAACCATTTTGCCAAAGACTGCATGCTGAGAAAGAAAGAGGAGAAGACAGGCGAAGATGATGAGGAAGCGAGCCTCCTGAGAAGATTGGAGGAGATAAAGAAAAGAAAGTCTGCTGTTAATAACTCTACTATGAATGCTTTAATTGTGTAGGGTTTAACTAACAATGATGAGTTTGGAGGTGTGGAAGTCTGGTCCACATATTCGGAGGATGATGAAGTCAGGAAGCCTACTCATGGAAAGCCTATGATTGCAAAAGTAGAGCAATCAATGGGAAGATGCTTTGCAGTAACCGAGGGTGTGTCCCAAATGAGAGGATACACAACTGATGGGGGAGTTGAAGAAGAAAGAGAGCGAGAGGATAGGTGCTTGGCTGCCAAGCCTGTCAGTGCTCAGATCAATGAATGCGACGAGTTGATCAAAAAGGTACAAGATATTCTTGCTTCTCTAAAATTATTTGCTAATAATTATGAAAAGGAATTAAATAATTTGAAGTCAAAATTCTCTACCATAAGTAGCAGTCTTACCCAAACCTGTGTCACGAATTCTAACCTAACTGATCAAATCAATAGGATTTCATCAAAGAGTGAGGAACGAAGAATGTGGATCGAGCAAAAGGAAAAGCAATTAATTAGATCAAAAGATGATTCCATTTATTTGCAAAGAGACAATCTTAAACTTCTCAAACAAAGAAACGTTTTTTGTTTAATTGCTAAGAGGCTTTATTTTAACATTACTCAATTGCATCTTGATAGTGAAATAGAGAAGAAAATTCATCGTATGATTTTACCTTTCCTTGAATTAAATGAGGATGAAATCGATGCAGAAGCATACAACTGTGAAAGTTTCGTGTCCACTAATGAAGTGCCCCCAGCATATAAGATAGGTCTGGACAAAATTGAATCTTACATAAAGTCCAAGGACCACAAGGACATGCTCAAAAATCTACTTGATGAAAATGATAGATTGAAACTAAGAGCCGAAACTATACAAAAATTTGACTAATTGAATGCCAGCTTAAGTTCAGATAACAAAATTGATATTGAAAATAGATTTGAACTTAATGTGGATGATGATATGAGTGAAATTTCTGTAGAAGATTTGGTAGACTGTTCCGAATTAGACAAGAATGAACCAAAGTCCAATAAGAACCTCATTTCTGAAAACTCTGTTGAGTTTGCTTGCTCCTCTACCGACAAGTCCAAAACTCTCAAAGCTAAAGCTATTGTGTACCAAAAGATTCAAACTACCCCAAATCAAGTTTACACTGTGCCGGGTGTCACTCCACAACAAACTGCAGAGTTAACAACGATGGTAGATGAAGACAATGCTGGTGGATGTGATGAGTACTTTTGTTCAGCCCCAATCGGCAACACAGACGAGACAAAGGGCCTCTCTCAGAAAACCTCATGGAGAGTGAAAGGTAGATACACACCTGAACCACTAAATGAGCCTACGAAGTACGATGTGCCGAGCACAAGTGGAACTAAACCATATGTGGATGAACCGATGCAAACCACCAGTGATACTTCTTCAACAAAGAGTGAATGTTGTGCTCATGCCTCTAAAAGAAAGGCCAACATTCATAGAAATCCCAAAACAGGTCGCCGATCGAAAGCATCAACAGAACGTAAGATACAAGAAGAATCTCTCCAAAAGAAAACGATTCTGGATCTCTCAAAATCCTGATTTTGGAAGGATTGAAAGAAAGTCGAAATTAGAGGAAAACTCAGGGAACCAGAAGCACAGTTATGATAGGAACCAAAAGAGCGGTTTTGGTTCTTCAAAAGATTGGAACCGAAAGGGTAGTTTCGGTCCCTCAAGTGAATACAACCGAAAGGGCGGTTTCGGTTCATCTTCCAACTACAACCAAAATGAGAGTTTCGGTCCCTCATCCGTAAACAATCGAAAGGAGAGTTTCGGTCCCTCATCTCTAAACAATCGAAAGGAGAGTTTCGGTCCCTCATCCCTAAACAACCGAAAGAGAAGTTTCGGTCCCTCATCCAACTCCAACCGAAAGAAAAGTTTCGGTCCTGAAGCCTACAAGTCTGATCTCAAAAACCAAAAACCTAACGTCTCTCCTAATTCCAAATCTCTAAATCCTAGTCTGTCTGTCAAAAACCCTAGTCCTTCTAAGTCAACAAAAATTAAAGTTTTCACCATTAAAAGAAAAGATGAAACAACTTTAGTTAAACGTACATATATGGTTGATATTTCTCTTACAATACCATGTCCTGTAAAAGGCTCACAAGGACCCAAGAAACTTAGGGTTCCTAAATCTGCTTAATTTTTTGCAGGTTATACGTGACGAGCAGTTTGACGAAGAATGGTACATTGACAGTGGCTGCTCGCGTCATATGACAGGAAGGAAGAAGGAACTAAGTGAGTTTCGCTCTCTAAAAGATGGTGGCATTGTAAAGTATGGCAAAAACTCTTTTGGAACTATTAAAGGCTACGGAATGATCACTAATGGCGAATTCTCCATAAGGAAGGTAGCATACGTTGAAGGGCTCCAACACAATCTCATAAGTATATCACAGCTGGTGGTTGGTACAAGGTTGAAAGTATCTTTCGACGACGAAGGCTCAGAAATTGTCGAGAAGAAGTCAAGCAACGTTCTTTTAAGATCCAAGCAAAAAGGAGAAATGTATCCACTGAACCTCAATCCAATAAAGGGAAAACCAGTAATCTGTTTACTCACAAAGGCTCACTCCGATGAAAGATGGATATGGCACAGGAGGCTCTCTCATCTGAACTTCAAGGACATCAACAAATTAGTCTTAGGTGATCATGTTCGAGGACTGCCAGTTCTGAAATTCGATAAAGAACATCTCTGTGCAGCATGTGAAATGGGAAAGCAGAGTCGACAGAGCCATCCTTCAATAATCAACACTAAGGTAATACAACTATTGGAATTACTGCATATTTATTTATGTGGTCCATCGTCCATCAAAAGCATTGGAGGAAACAAATATATTCTGGTTGTAGTAGACGATTTCTCAAGGTTCACATGGACCTTCTTTCTCAAGCAAAAGTTTGAAGCTGTAACAAAGCTCAAGCTCTTCATTAAACAGATAGAGACACAACTCAGAAAGATTGTTCGTAATATTAGGAGCGATAATGGCCTGGAATTCAAAACAAAGATTTTGAAAGTTTTCTTGCTGAAAAGGCGACAACTCACAATTTCTCAGCCCCCTATACTCCATAACAAAACGGCATTGTTGAAAGGAGAAATCGATCCTTGTGTGAAGCTGCTCGCACCATGTTATGCTTCGCATCCCCGCCATTATACTTCTGGGCTGATGCAATTGCGGTTGCATGCTATACTCAGAATCGATCTTACTTGAATAAACGGTTCTCCATTACTCCTTACGAGATTCTGAACAACCGAAAACCAAACATGAAATTCTTTCATGGGTTCGGTTCTAGGTGCTTCATTTTCAACTCCAAAGAGAATCGCAACAAGTTCGATGCTAAGGCGGATGAAGGAATTTTCTTAGGCTACTCCCTAAACTCCAAGGCATATAGAGTTCTCAATAAATGCTCGAAGAAAATTGAAGAAACATACTATGTCACTTTTGATGATAGTTATGTTAAGAAGGTAAGGGCAACCGAAGATGCATCATTAGACATATTTCCAAAGAATGGTCAGGTTACTGTCTCAATCTCAAATATTTTTGACCAATTCATGCTCTTGTTTGATGAACCTTAGAAAGCGATCGACTCAGAGTCAACTGCTAAAGAAAACAAAGTTGACAATATGAAACAAGTTATAGATGATGTTGCTAGGAAAATAGCTGATGAACAATCCAAAGGAACCGAAGATACAGCTGGAAGCCAACCTTCTAATGACCATCCTACTGTCGAGGGGGAGGGTTTTCCTCCTCATCATGATCAAGGTTTTTCTTTCCAGGGGGAGGACTCATCAACAAATACATCCACCTCCACTGAAACTCCAACAAATGAAGAAGGTACAAATGCTGGTCCTAAACAGGAATCATTCTTCAAGGGGGAGAAAACAGTTAGTGAAGATGACAATTTTTCTGAACTCGAAGAAGAAATTAATGCTGAATTGGATCCCATCTATGATCCAAAATTTCCTCCACTTGTGAAATGGACCAAAGATCATCCTCAGACTCAAATTATTGGGGAATCCTCTAAAAAGGTGTTGACACAATCTCAAATGAAAGCGAAACAGGCTGCTCTATTTTCAAAAGTCGAGTTCTACATGTTCAATTAATTTGTGTCCAAAATCCAGCCAAAGACTGTTAATTCAGCTCTTGATCATTCAGACTGGGTTCAAGCCATGCAGGATGAGTTAAATGAGTTTGAAAGAAACAAGGTATCACGTCTTATTGCAACACCAAAGGATGCTTCGGTTGTCGGTCTCAAATTGATATTCCGAAACAAGATGGACAAAGAAGGAAATGTCATTCGTAATAAAGCAAGGCTGGTGGTCAAAGGATATTGTCAGGAAGAGGGAATCGAGTATGAAGAAACCTTCGCTCCAGTGGCCAGATTGGAATCTGTTAGGATCTTTCTAGCGTACGCCGCTCACAAGAATTTTGAAGTCTATCAAATGGACGTCAAATGTGCCTTCCTCAACGGTGAACTTGAAGAAACCGTGTATGTTGAGCAACCGCCTGGATTTGTAAACGAAAAGTATCTTGATCACTGCTATATCCTCGACAAAGCTGTCTATTGTAACATCCCGAAATATCAAGAGTAGAGTTCAAGGGCTAAAAGAGTAAGTTGTGAAAGAGTGACTCGGCGAGTCCATGGATGGACTCGGCGAGTGGAGTCGCGACTGGGTCGCATGCTAAGTAGCCGACTCGGCGAGTCAGTGAGGAGGACTCGGCGAGTAGGCGCTGATTGGAGAAAACCCTAATTCTCGGGGTTGAGCCCTATATAAAAAACATTATGTTTTCCTTCCAGCCTCCTTATCACCCCTTGAGCCCCAGAAAACCCTAAATCGTGGTGAAGCACCATTGTTGAGTGGATTGGAGCTTGGAGAAGTAATTGTTGAAGGAATTTTGGGAGATTGAAGGCTTGGAGCAAGGGAATTTGCTTGGATTCGAATTACATTGCAGTTGGGGCATTTCTTGGAGGTAATATCTCGTTCTTGGGCTGTTGTTATGCTGTTTCTTCATTTTGGGGTTTGTGGGAACTTGTCCATGGATGTAATGGGAAGTCAAGAGGTTAGATCTGAGGTTGCTACCTCAGATCTGGAAGGGAGAAGAATCAGAGAGCATTGCAGTGTTTAGTGAAGCTTTCATGTCCCAAACCCTAGCCCAATGTGCAAATGGCCTAGATCTCTTTGGATTCACGTAAAGTTTGCCACTTTACGTGATGGATGAGTGGTAGGAGGCTAGATCTATGTTTTGGAGCAATTGCATGGCCTAGAATGCTTCTGAATGGATTCAGACCGGTGGTACCCGGCGAGTCGCATAGGTGTACTCGACGAGTTGCTTGAAGATGAGCTCAAACTCGACGAGTTGGAAGAACAACTCGACGAGTTGGATGAAGATGGTCTGGAACTCGGCGAGTTGTATGAACAACTCGGCGAGTAGGTTGAAGATAGCCTTCGACTCGGCGAGTCAGTTGTTGGGCTCGGCGAGTCTTGTCGAAAAGTCCCAATATCTTCTGGTCGAGTTGAGAATCGGCAAGTCAAGGGATGACTCGGTGAGTTGTGTGTGAGTGGACTCAGAGTTGTGGAACTCGGCGAGTCTTGGAGTGACTCAGCGAGTTAGGTCGCGGATTGAGTGAAGTTCTGATTATAGGAACTCGACGAGTCGACGGGTTGACTCGACGAGCAGGGTCAACCAGGAGGGTTGACTTGGACTGAGGACTTTGACTTTGACCAAGAGTTAACCATTGACTTTTAGGGCTTGGTCAGCGATGTGGCCTTTGGGCCAAGAGAGGGGTAAAATGGTCTTTTACCCTTAAGAGGGTGCCATGAGAGGGTTGATTCTAGTCTCGAGAGTTATATTCATGAGAGTATATGCCTTACGTGTTAGGCGGTGGCGAGTTCGAGATTCAAGTGTGGGGATGTCTGCTTTCTGCTTGCCAGGTGAGTCTTCTCACTATACTTTACCTTGAGTGGTAGTTATGTGTGACCGGAAGGTCTTACGGGCTTACATTGAGTATTATGTTATCTTGTTGTATGTGATATGCTATGCATTATGTCTTTGTGATTTATGCTATGCGGAGTTTATAGACCGGACCGAAGGGTCCAACGATTTATGAGGCCGGAAGGCTTAAGCAGACCGGACCGGAGGGTCCAACGAGCTTAGGACCAGAGGGTCCACAGAGTTAGGGCCGGAGGGTCCACAGAGTTAGGACTAGAGGGTCCACAGAGTTATAGCCTCGAGTGGCTAATATGTGTTATGAGTGGTATTTTGGGGAACTCACTAAGCTTCGTGCTTACAGTGTTTTGTTTTATGTTGTGTTGCAGGTTTCGTTCAGTATCACGGGACGACACCGCCTTGATTGTACACACCAGAGAAAGAGTCATATTTTGGAGGATCCTGGTTTTCTATGCAAGTGAAAATGGAGCTATGTTTTGTAATTCGATTATGAATGAGATTTTAAACAAGTGTTCTAAGAATAAAATGATTATTTTAAATGAAAATTTTGTCTTGAAATTTACGGTGTTACATCTATGGCCTGAAACAAGCTCCCAGAGCATGGTATGAAACTCTTACTTGTTTCTTAAAGATGTCTAAATTCAAAAAAGGTTCGGTTCACCCAACCTTCTTTCGTAAGCGATAAGGTAACCACCTTATGATAGTCCAAATTTACGTTGACGACATCATCTTTGGTTCCGAAAATCCTAGCTTAACAGCTGAATTCCGAAAGTTGATGGAAACTAAGTTTGAGATGAGCTCAATGGGTCCTATTAATTTCTTTCTTGGATTGAAAATTAGACAGGGACGCAAAGGTATTTTTATTAATCAGGAAGCATATACCAAGACTTTGCTCACCAAGTTTGGAATGACGGGAGACTCCAAGGTAAGAGTACTGATGGCTTTTGGAACGAAACTCACACCATCATTGTAGAAACCAGCAGCTGATACAACGCTTTATCGACAAATGATCGGGTCTTTGATGTATCTTACAACCAGTAGACCTAATATCATGTTCTCAGTATGTTATTGTGCTAGATTTCAAGCCAACACTCGAGAACCTCATCTTCAAGCAGTGAAGAACATCTTTTGCTACCTAAAGCGAACCTCCTGTATCGGTCTATGGAATCCAGCCAATTCCGGATTTTTCGTGCAAGCCTTTTCAGATGCTGATCTAGGTGGCTGCGGATTAGATCGTAAAACAACCACGGGAGGATGTCAATTTCTACATGGAAAATTAGTAAGTTGGCAATCCAAGAAACAAACTTGTGTGTCGTTATCCACTACAGAAGCCGAATACATTGCTGCAACAACTTGTACATCTCAAGTCCTATGGATATAGAGTCAACTCCGGGATTATGGCTTAAACATGAAGAAAATCCCCTTGTACTGTGACTCTGAAAGCGCAATCAGAATCTATCACAATCCAGTGCAACTGTCGAAGACTAAGCATATCGCACTGAGATATCATTTCATCAAGGATCACGTCGAAGATGGCAACGTCGAAATTCACTTCATCAGAATGACTGATCAACTAGCAGACATATTCACAAAGGCTTTACCTGAAGCAAGCTTCAATAAGATCTTACAAGGCCTAGGAATGATGCAATCCGAGTCAGTACCGAAATCACATTCACTCTCATAAAGGTAACAAGCGAAATAGAGCGAACCTATATGAACCAAAATGAACCGAGCGTTCGGTCTATTTCGAGTTCGGTCTATTTCGGGTGAAGTTGGTCCATGAACCGAAATGAACCGAGCGTTCGGTCTATTTCAGGTTCGGTCCTTCTAAACTTCCTTTTTTTAAGGCATTTCAAATGTATTCTTTTGTATTTTTTTTTATTACTTCCTTTCCATTTCTAAAATCCCAAAAATATTCTCCGTATTTCTAACGTTTTTCTATCTAAGTGTGATTCTCGATGACGCATCTCCAGCAGGTAAATCTTTTTCCCTTAGTTAGGTGTCCCTAGAAGCATGTTGTTGTATGTAGACTCAAGCCTCAACTGATTCTGAGTGAAGCCTTAATAACATGGTCTACACCAATCATGTTTTCCCAATCCAGGCTATCAACTTCACTCTAATCATGAGCTACCTTACTCTACTCACACTGAGTTTAGAGTTGTCTGCTTAGACCATCTTTTCTTTAATAAGCAGAGGTACATTCGCTTCTTATACTATCTCCATCATCTTTCTCCATTATATTTGGTTTCATCACTATAACCCCTAAGACTCTCAGTTTTAACCACTGAAGTTTATGGTTATACAAAATATGTGTTCATGATCTTAGTTTCATGCTACTATGTACTAAGTGAAACCAAAAATTCAACACCACTAATGCATTGATGGTGAATTCAAAAATTCAAGATCTTACTTGTTACCTAATGGAATCTCTTTTCTTTTTGAGTGATCTCTATGAGATTGCCTTTCACCAAGGTTTCTCTAACCCTAAAAGATCCAGTTTATTCTTTTTGAGATTTCTTAAATTCTCTCGTCACTATAAAATTATTTCTCACCTACTTGTTCAACCGATCACAATGATCTCACAAGTACTTCATTCTCCTTTTGATCTTATGTTAAGTATCGAAATTATGAATTGAAGCGAAAGCCACCCACTTTAACCTTTAAAAGATGCCTTTCAAAACTTCTCAACATGTTTTTGATCGTTATTTCATGGGAAACCAAGCAAGCACTTCAATGTCTCTCTTGACGTTGAAGGAAGTAATTTTTGCCCAGAATCAATTGGTTTATGTCTCAATACGACATCACAGATAATCCCAAAATACTTGTTTTATTTCTTTATCTTTTCCACTCTTTACACGAAAATTTTTAATTTTCCAAAACTCTAAGTTCTACACAGATTATCAAGGCACAAAAACTCAAGCGTCGTCAGGTGAAACGATAGGGATGAAAAGGTAGCTGACTCAGCAGAAATTCAAACGGTTTGGCGATTTGAAAAAGGTGGTTTTATGAAAAGGCATAAAAAATTGGAAACGTTTTTCTCTCCTGCGTCATCTTCGGTATGCCAACTGTTCACACATCAATACATGCACGATTTTAGAGATAATCCAAGATTTCTGCCGGATTCTTCTCTCTCTTCTTTGTACGTATAAAAGGAATTAGAACAGTACTCTCTCAACCTTTATCACTTCCAAAAAGCTCTCAAAGAAACCTGCCTATTTTCTGCAATTGTTCATCATCACTCTCAAGCTCGTACAATGGCAGATTCTTCATATGTTCATGATACATCAGTTCGTCAACCCCTACTCACAATAAAACCCCAACAAAACCTAATCATCGATCTCACTCCCTTCGTTTATGAGCTGTACATGCTGTATGTGGTTGAGTGTTTCAAATACTCTCCACTCGTCAATGCACTGACAAAGGTTGAAATTGTGCCAATGTCATTCTTATCCCATGTCTACTCTACGACGTTCTACGACAATGCCAATGAACGTATCCACTTCAAGCTTCACGATGAGAAGGTCTCTATCTCCAAGAGCCGATCCTATTCCCTAATCGGTCTCTCACAAGATCCGTCTCTGGTAAACCCTGACTCTATTACCACTGGTCAACTGTTTACCACATTTTATCAGATGGGGTATACTGAAACCTTAACTACCGTTATGAAGTTCAAGAAGTCCTGCCTTCCTCCTCAATGGAATGGCCTATTCACTCTTTTATTCAAGGGTTTATTTGAGCGAAGTGCTGGTTCTAACGGTGCTAGCAAGACTTTTATGACGGTGCTAGCAAGACTTTTATGACGGTGCTAGCAAGACTTGTATGGGTTGTACAGCGGGCTCAACCTTGACTATGGGTCTATAATCTGGCAGTAGCTGGTTCAAAGTCTTCTCTCTTCATCAAAGAACTCAGAAATTTCATGTGGGCGTTTCTGGACCATTATCACCAAGTGGGCCATGGATCGCAGTCGTGTCCCTATTATGGCGGATTCCTTGCTTTCCTCCATCGCCACGTTTCATATGACAAATATCATCGTCACTGATCCTACCAAATTCTCGTACATTGGCTCTATTCCTGATACAATGCTTGGTTCTATCTCAGCATCAAGCAATCTTCTTCAGCAGTACAGAAAATGTAAGTCTGTTGGTCCACGTGAGCTTACTCCTACAATGCTTCGTTCAATTGAAGAAGCTGATAAACCAGCCAAAAGGGGCAAGAAACCTGAATTCCAGAAGGAGGGACATGTAACAAAACCATCCAAGGGGCAGACCCCCAAGAAGAAGAAGACTGATAAAGCTGCTCCTTCTCAACCTCAACCTAAAAAGCAGAAGAAGCCTGCTAGGAAACTTATTCTTCAATCCTCAAGCAGTTCGGATTTAGAATATGTTCCTCCTAGGCAGCAGAACGCTCCATCTTCAAACTCTAAGAATGAAAGTTCTGATGAAGAGGTTTCGGGTCGAGGCGATACTCCACCTCGCTCCCCTACTCCATAAATTCTGGTTCGTTCTTTGCCTCCTTCACCTCCACTTGTTACAATTCCTACTTCTATCCCTCCTATCTCTCAAACAACCACTTTTCAACCCTTCACTTCAAAACCTATTCCCACTCCCATTTTCACAGATACAACCTCTACCACTACTAGAAAACCTACCTTCACTATTCCCAAACCACCAGTAACCGAACCTACTTTTACAACCGAACCTACACCAACAACCGAACCTCAAACTACTTTTAAACCCTTATCTCCAACACCCTCTACAGAAACAACCCCGATTTTGGGCGGTGAGGACTTGGAGTTCGACTCCACATACTTCAGTCCTTATCGAGTCCAGAGTGAGGATGATGACGATGAACCAATCACCAAACGTCATCTCAAAGTGGTAAACGACAAGCTAGATCAACTGCTTTCCTCCTCTTCCTCTGGAACTTATTCAGATGCTGCATTGAAGACCTTGTTCTCCTCAGTTGTTGCTGAACATTCAGCCTCCTTAACTGATGCAGCCAAGGCTATTTAAACCTCCTCTTCTCAGTGTCAACAGGCCTCTCGTGCGGTTGATGCCTCTACAAAGGAGTGCAAGGATGCAACCGCAAAAGTCGATAAACTAGTTTCCCAGGCTCACATATTTTTAGACTCTTTGCAGGCTACTGCTGCCAAGAATGCTGCTATAGTTACTTCTTCTGTAGAAACTCTTCAACAGACTCTTCAGTCTGAATGCTTGAAGGTTGAAGCAGCACGCCTTGCTATTGAACAGGCGAATGACGCGTTCCATGCTAATGTCAACGAACGCTTATCTCAACTACAAGCGGACATAGCTATGGAAAATGGTGTTATGGATAAGCTTGCTAGACGCACAAATCAGCTTAAATTGCAAACTCACAAGCTGCAAACTGCTCATGCTGAGATTGATGACCTCAAGTCAGAGAGGGAGGTTATAAGGAGTTATGCTGCAGACGTTCACTCCATCCTTCTTCATCTAATTGAAGGTCATGATCCCCTTGTCACTATCACTACTCGAAGGCATTTGGCAGAAAAGCTCCAACCGGCACTAGACGTCCTCAGTCGTATCGAGGGTGTTCCGGTGACTGGTGTCTAACCGCAACAAGGGGGAGAGAAAGAGTTGAAGTAAGAAAAGCAAGAAACAAATCAACCTCCTCCTTCTATCTCCAAGCCAGCTGCTGAACCAAAGGGTAATCAAGCTTCGGTCAGTAATAAGGAGAAGAAAAAGAAGAAAATCGGTGAAGATGATACCGACAACGAAGAAGATGATGTCTACGTTGAAGTTCCCAGGAAGCCTGTTCCAAAGGTTGATTCTTCAGAAAAACGAACTAAAAAAATTTCTATGAAGGAGAGGGCTGAGCTAGAACAGAAGTGAAAGGAGGCGGAGCTCCTTGAAAAGAAAAAGGCCATGTTCCCTGAATGGACTAAAGAATCGCTTCAGAGGTGTGCGATTGACGAGCCAGCTGCTCTATGGCTCGAACCAATAATGTCATTCAGCCTTGATAACTCCAGGGATGCGCAGTTTGATATGCCAATCACTAGAAAGGCATTCGTCTTCCATTGTTTCAACTCCACTGCTGCCATTCCATCTCCAGACCTGAAGGTAGATAGGGATCTGTTAGAGTTTTACTTGGAGTTTGCTCAACCTCAATATCAGACATGGAGTTTGAAGAAGATAACCACCGTCAAGGTGATGAATCCCTATTCAGCAGGGAAATTTATCAATGTCAAGTTCAGAGTGACTAGAGGAACCGATGGTTCTGTTCACCACTTTTCCCTTGCTGATCTACCGAACCTCAACCCCCATGACTGGATACTCCTCAACAATATACTTTTATTAAATCCTTAGGAGTATCAGCCAATTATTGATCATGTCAAGCGTATGCTTGTTTGCTACATACATGAGGTAGCAAAGATGGACCAGGAAATTGCATCTGCCATACACAAGCAACCAACAATCAAACTGATGGGCAGGGCTGGCAATGTTAATTCCATGATCAAGGGGAAGATTGATTCCAAGTATCACGCAGTAATGTTTCTCATGGGCGAAGTTCAAAAGTGCATGTTCGCTCTTGTTGACAAACACCTTTTCTCGACGTCCTATCTCGATCATATATTGGAAATTATACAAAGGTGCGACCAGAACACTGCTGCTGATAAAAAGCTGTTCGTCGACATGCTGAGGTGGTACTAACTATTCCGACAGACTCTTCTCGCCATTATTCCTAAACTGTTCAAAGTTATAAAGACGGTAAGACCTGTTCAGAAGAAATAATCTCTCGCCACATTTGACGCAAAGGGGGAGATTGTTGAGTCTAGAGGATTGCGTCATGGGCTCGGTCCATAGCCTAGTTTTGTTGCCGGTATTGGGCCTGTTCAGCCGTGCATTATTTTATATTAGGGTTTAGTATATAAGCTGCATGCATGCAGGCTTAGAAGGGAGAGATTTCATTGTTTTTCGTATTCACTGTTTTTGTAAACCCTAGCTCGCCTCTACAGCAGAAGTTCTTCATTGAGCTCTGCTGAGGCGTGACTCAGTTTTGAATCATAATCTCTTATTTGATTATGTTCTGTGTTCGTTCTTAATTTGTTCTTAAACTGTTAGAATTATTTTATCGCACTTGTGAAAGATCTAAATGATCTAAGAGTTTAGAACTCATCACATTTTAAAACATTTGGGATGTCATCGTCAATACAGAAACATAATCATAAACAAAACTTACATTAATTATCACTAGTGATCTATATCTCCTTAATCTCTCAGTGTAATGTGACTTGATATCAACACCTGTGATATAGATAAACTGTGTGGGTCAGGTTGGGAAACCTGGTGAGTACATACGGTTTTCAACCCACAAAAATATAATTATTATGTTTAAACAATTAAACAATCAACCCAATTACCCATCCCCATTATCTTCTTTAGTCTTAAGGATCTACCTTAAGAATCATCTATTCCTCGTTCATTCATTCCTAAGGATCATCCTAAGGAACCAGAACGAAGTCCATCGTTGCCACGGTTTACACAACGGGCACCAAGTCTGCATAGTCGCCAGGGCTTAGGCACTAAGTCTGCATAGTTTCCAGGGTTTAGGCACTAAGTCTGCTAGTCGCTAGGGTTTAGGCATCAAGTCTACATGATCACCAGGGTTTAGGTATCAAGTCTGCATGATCATCAAGGTTTAGGCATCAACTCTGCATGATCACCAAGGTTTAGGAACCAAGTTTGCATGGACGATGGGGTTTAGAGTACACCTGCTGAACACATCGTTCACAACACCTACAGGTTGTGAGCCTGCTAGTGTTCCACTGGACTATCTAGAATAGTCTGTGGTTGTCATCCATACTCTGCTGAATGACAGGGCCATCGTTTGGGAAAAAGCTTCTCACATCGTCCACCTCTCACCCTCACCTCGTAGTCTATAACACCTCACAACTCATCATCTAACTCATATTCCATCTATTACATCTACCCATGTTTTACCCCAACATTATTATAGATATAAAATACATATACATTTTAAATCATTTAAAAAATGTATACAATCGTTCATTTAGCATAGACAGTAAGTACTCAGATAATATGCACACATAGTACATAATTTATATAAAATACTTCATATCTATGTGTAAGATGAAAGTAACTATGCACTCACTTGAAAAGGTGGTGATTCCGAACTCAGACAGCGCTTCACTTCTTAAAAAAAATAATTTTCTTCGACGAAACCTAGTATTATTACCAGTAGAGTTTAGTCTATTATTCGTCGAGACTAATTAATAGTCTAACTATTATTACTATTATATAAGCGTTAAATAACACTCAATATAACTCATAATAATAGCCCAAATAATTATTTTAAGGTCCTAATAATGTTACTATAATTAAATAAAAGTTATATTAAATATACTATAGGCATAGCTCACTTACAGCGCGTTTTTATTAAAAACCGGGCTTTGCTGGAGCAGCGTTTCCGAGCTGAAAGCTTTTCTTCTTGGAGCCGTCGAGCGCTCTGGGGCTTTCTTCTCGTGCTAGGGAGGTTCCCTAGACTTGGGAGGGGTTTAGGGAGGTTAGAGAGAAGTTAGAGAGAGAAAGAAATGCTTATGGTGTGAAGAAATAATGAAGAGTTCACCCTTGGTATTTACGAGGGTGAACTCTTCATTATATCCACGCGTTGGTATTTACAAGGACTACAACTTTCATTTAGACCTCGTCGGCTAATTCTCCTTCTATCTCAGATTTACAAAAATTGTATCGTATTTATCGCGCTCGAAGAGTAGCGACTAAGCTTCGTCCATATCTTTCGCATACGAGCTCCGTTTCCGACTTTATTTATATCCACGCGTTGGTATTTACAAGTACTACAACTTTCATTTAGACCCCATTGGCTAAGTCTCATTCTATCTCGGATTTATAAAACTGTATCAAATGTATTGCGCTCGAAGAGTTGCGACTAGGTTTCGTCCATAACTTTCGCATACGAGCTCCGTTTTTTACTGTGTTTTTATCGTTTAACTCCTATTAATGATATCTTCATTTCTCGTTTAGATTTTTTTGGCTGAAAATCGACCGATCTAAAATTCGAATTTTTGGGTTGTGCACTATTATGCTAAATCTTAGAAAAATCATAACTTCCTCATACGAAGTCAGATTTGGGCATTCTTTTTATGGACACTCTCAGTTTAAAATTTTCTATGACTTTTGTTTAGATCTTTAAGGCTAAAAGTCGCTCTATCAATAATTCACTATTTACACTTCCCGGTGTCGTGTCGGTTCCATCGCGAAACTTTGACGGGTCATAACTTCTTCGTTATAACTCGGATTTCGGTGCTCTTTATATGTACAGAAACCTTGTAACATGTACTAAAACTTGTTTAAGACTATTTATTATAAATAATCTTTTGCCGAAAATTCGTTTTAGACACTTATTGCCTCAATATTGACTAGTCCGGATCTATGGGCGTTACAACCACCACCACAGCATCTGATCTGATTTGCTTCCATTGCAATCAAAGGGGACATAAAAATTCCCAGTGCCCGAGTTTAGCAGCAGCAGGGAAGGCGGCGGCACCAGCCCCTGCTACATTGAGGATTACAGACGGCCATTAGGGCCGGGGTGAGGCACCAGTGGCGAAGAGTAGAGCTTTCTAGATGACAGCAGAGGAGGCACGAGCAACTCCTGATGTGGTGATGGGTATGTATTTTTCCTCTTATCTCTTTGTTGATATTGATTATTTCTCTTTGTTGACGGCCATTAGGGCCGGGGTGAGGCACCACAGTATGTATTTTTCCTCTTATCTCTTCGTTCCTAGTGAACGGCATTCCAGCTACAACATTGTTTGACTCAGGGGCTACCCGATCATTTGTTTCACGTGCACTTAGCAAGAGGTTTAGCAGATGTCGGGGGGAGCTGGATTGTCCACTTGAGGTTAAGATAGCGGATGACAGGACCGTCAGAGTCGCGAGAGTATATAGGGGATATTCGATGCAGTTATTTGATGAGTAGTTTTCTGTAGACTTGGTTCCTATTCCCCTACGAGGGAATAAGGTTATAGTGGTTATGGATTGGCTGAGCCCCAATGGGGCTGTGATTGATTGTGAAATGTAGTTAGTGAGGGTTCGTACCCCCAGTGGGGGAGAGTTAGTAATTTAGGGTGAGAGCTATAACACCCCCAAACCAGAACAGCGGAATCGTTCGAGGGCGGATGACTTCATGTAGTATTGAAAAAGTTGAATACATAGTAAAGAAAGTAAACACAACCAACATATATTTAATTGAAAAAGGTACATCATTTGTAGGTATTACATGTTCCAAAATATCAATTACAATATGTTGTGAAAAGATTTGTTTAGACGCCTAAGCATCCCTTCTGCAAAAGCTAAAGTTTACTTGTATTACTAAATCCCTAAGAAATACAAGTAGATTTGAAAGCGTAGATCAACATTTAAGCTGGTGAGTTCATAAGTATTTAATGTCACTGTTTGAATAAAATCAAATGAAATTTGTTTGTAGATGTTCGAAAAACTCCTAGAAAATCCAATATTTCCTACTAGTATAAAAGTAGTCTTCTACAAAGACTCGACTGTTTTGAAAGTAAGCTTTTAGAAATCCAATATCCGTTCATAAGTGTGTGGTAGTTTAAAAGTTCCAAAACTGAAATGCAATCGTGTTTTTCATGCCTAGAGTAGTAGATTTTTGTAAGTATAAAATCACTAAGGCATTTGATAACCCTGTAAATCAATAAGTTCTTAATACTACATGTGAGTTTTATAACCATACTAATGACCCAGACTGCCTGTAACAACGTTCTTCAGGCGTTGGAATGTTATGACATTTGTCACCCCAAGCCTGCCGGCATAGCTGTAGCTAACAGCTTAGGTGTGGGATTGTCAATCCCGTATAGATCTATACACAAGAATCACGCTCCCCTACAAGCGATTATGGTATATAATAAAGGACTTAAAATGCATACTCGAAAGTACATGAAATGTCTCACAAAACTTAGTATAAAACAAATTTACGTATGAAAATGTCCATTTGTTCTTGTATATGAAAGTATGTCTTTGATATAGTGTTTCTAGTATTCAAAGTGTGTGTTTCATTTGTATAGTAAATCCTAGTGTAATGCTCACTTGTTATGTAAAGTATAACATTTAAAGTGGCATAAATGATCACATATACTTAAAGTATAAATAAAGGGTTTGATTCGTATATATATATATATATATATATATATATATATATATATATATATATATATATATATATATGTAAACATGTTTTATTTCCAAAAGACAAGATGTTATCGTGAATATATATTACATACAAAAGTTACCATGTATTAGTTATGAATCACATATGATTCACTTGATAAATGAGTATATAGTGAAACTTTATGTTACACATGATAATAACCGTGTGATTACTTGTATTTCCCTCCCCCCCCCCTCCCCCTTAAAAGTGTATAAAAAGCATTGATAAAACATTTGAAAGTGTAGTTTATAGGGGTACGAACTCACTTGATTGATTGGAGAAAGCGAGATGAAAATCGAGCAGAACTTCAGCTTGTAAAAGTCGATTTTCTCGGGATTCTTGGGAATCTCGGGAGTCTCGGGAGTGTAGAACCTTCCTTCAGAACTTGAGTGTGAAAACCGGGGCTTCGGGAGGGCTTCGGGAGCTTAACCGCTGAGTTTCAGCACGAGAGATGGAAGAATGGAGCACCTAAACCCGGCACCCCAAGAGTTCTATTTATAGGGTGGATTTTTGGGTGCCACGTCGTGGTGGTCAAATCTTATCTCCTTCCATTGATTGCACGCCCTCAGTCACTCGCCGGGTCGCGGCAAACTGTGCCACGTCGTGGCAGTCCTGACAGCCTCAGATTTTGGACCCCGAAATTGTAAAATCCGTAACTTTCGCGTACGAGCTCCGTTTTCGATGTTCTTTATATGCACGCCTAGCTGAAAATATGCTCTACAACTCTCGTTTAGACTTAGTCGGCTAATTTTGACTTTGTTTTTAATTATTTATTTTTAACAGGCCAGGACACGAAAAGTCTGTTAAAAATCCGTAACTTCTTCATCTGATGTCCGCTTTCGTCAGACTTTTTGCCGTTGCGCTTCTATTGTTGAGACCTTCGATACTCATTTAGGTTGTTTCGGTCAAAAGTCTGTCGAGCTCTATTTCGAGTTTTTAGTTGTCTACGGTTATATCCAGATCTTGGAAAAATCATAACTTCCTCATACGAAGTCAGATTTGGACGTTCTTTTTATGTACGCTCACGGTTTAATGTTATCTGCAACTTTCATTTAGATACGTAAGGCTAAAAACTATTGTATTGAAACTTCGCGTTTTTCGTTTAATCGATGTTGCTGGTTTTGTCGGATATCTTAGAATGGTCATAACTTCTTCGTTATAACTCGGATTTTAGTGTTCTTAGTATCTCTATAAACCTTGACACATTATCTAGCATAATAGATATCCCTAAAGAGACTTTTGCACATTTTATTTTCGAAGTTAATTTCATTATTTCAAAAGTAGTTACAATACTTGACTTTTTAGGTCATTATGTAGAGTCGAAATATCGGGTTGTCACATCATCCCCCCGTTAGAGGGAATTTTGTCTTGAAATTTAATGTAAGAAAAAAACACTTGTGGATTAGGGAAAAAGATGTGGGTACTTGTGTTTCATCTGATCTTCGCGTTCCCAGATGTATTCAGGTCCCCGCTTTGCATTCCAGCGGACCTTCACAATGGGTATGCGACTTACTTTTGTTCTTTTAATTTCCCTATCCATGATTTCAATTGGTTCTTCTATAAAGTGGAGACTCTCGTTGATTTCGATTTCATCTAAAGGGACGACGAGGGTCTCATCGGACAAACATTTCTTCAAGTTTGACACATGAAAGGTAGGGTGTACGTTATTGAGTTCCTGCGGTAGGCGAAGTTTGTAGGCTACCGGGCCGATCCTTGCAAGGATATTGAATGGTCCGATATACCTTGGGTTTAGTTTCCCACGTTTTTCGAAACGTATTAACCCTTTCCTGGGTGACACCTTTAATAGTACTTGGTCCCTGACCTGAAATTCCAATGGCTTCCGTCTTTTGTCCGCATAACTCTTTTGTCTGTCTCTTGAAGCCTTTAGTCGTTCCCGAATTTATACAAACTTCTCGGTTGTCTCTCTTATGATTTTCGGGCCAGTGAGAGTGCTGTCGGGTACTTGTCCCTTGGCTAGTTGTGTGTCACCTACTTCAGTCCAGCATAGTGGTGATCTGCACTTCCAGACGTAGAGGGCTTCAAATGGAGGAACTTTATTGCTAGAGTGATAGCTATTGTTATACGAAAATTCAATTAGTGGTAAATGGGTATCCCATGCTTTACCAAAATCGATTACACAAGCTCTTAGCATATATTTCAGGGTTTGTATGGTCCTCTCACTTTGACCGTCGGTTTGTGGATGGTAAGCAGTACTCATGTCGAGCCTCATTCCTAGGGATTTTTGTAACGATTGCCAGAATCGTGAGGTGAACCTACTATCTCTGTCGGAGATAATGGATATTGGTACACCTTGCAGTCGTACAATCTCTCGGATGTAAGTTCGATTTAGCTTCTCCATCTTATCGATTTCCTTTATGGGTAGGAAGTGTGCGGATTTTGTTAACCTGTCGACAATTACCCAGATGGTGTCTAGCCCACCTGTTGTCTTGGGTAATTTGGTTATGAAATCCATGGTTATCTGTTCCCACTTCCACTCGGGTATTTCAGGTTGTTGTAGTAATCCTGATGGCTTTTGGTACTCTACCTTGACTTTGGCGTAAGTCAGACACTTGCCCACATAGGTAGCTATCTCTGCTTTCATGTTCGGCCACCAGTACAGTTTCTTGAGGTCCAGATATATCTTTTCGAACCTGGATGCACGGAGTATCGACTCTTATGCGCCTCGTTCATGACCACGTCCCTGAATCCACCAAACTTCGGTGTCTAGATTCGATCCATGAAGTAACGAATTCTGTCACCCTTGACTTCAAGATTCTTGTCCATTCCTCTGAAGACTTCACTTACCACATTCTCTGTTTTCAAGGCTTCCCTTTGAGCTTCCTTGATTTGTGTGGAAAGATGTGAATGGATCATCATGGTTAACGATTTCACTCGGCGACCTGAGTATTCTTTTCGACTAAGAGCATCAGCTACTACATTTTCTTTTCCTGCGTGATAGCGAATCTCGCATTCGTAGTCATTTAGTAGCTCAACCCATCGTATCTTCCTCATGTTGAGTTCTTTTTGGTTGAGAATGTGTTGGAGGCTTTTATGATCGGTGAAGATCGTGCATTTCGTTCCATAAAGATAGTGTCTCCAGATCTTTAGCGTGAAAACGTCTGCTCCTAGTTCAAGATCATGGGTAGTGTAGTTGACTTCGTGCGTCTTGAGTTGTCTCGAGGTGTAAGCGATGACCTTACCTCGTTGCATTAGTACGCATCGATCCAAGACTTTGATTAGATGCATCACAGTAGACCACGAAGTCTCCTGTTCCTTCTGGCAAGGACAATATAGGTGTGTTGCATAGAGCTTGGCTTCAGTGCTTGGAATGCAGCGTCTTGTTTTTCTTTCCAATCGAAAGTAACACCCTTTTGGGTCATGGTGGTAAGTGGTTTCGCAATCTTCGAGAAGTTCTGTATAAATCTACGATAGTAGCCAGCAAGGCCCAAGAATTGTCGAATTTCCGTTGGGGTTCTTGGAGCTGACCAGTTCTCGATTGTTTTGATTTTGGAAGGGTCCATGTGTATTCCGTCTTTGCTAACCACGTGACCTAGGAAATCTACCTTCCGAATCCAAAATTTGCAATTGGAAAATTTTGCGTATAGATTCTCTTTTCTTAGCGTTTCCAAGAATTGCCAGAGGTCTTGACTGTGATCCTCTTTAGTCTTCGAATAGATGAGTATGTCATCTATAAATACGATCCCAAACTTGTCTAGAAACGAACGACACACCCGGTTCATTAAGTGCATGAACACCGCTGGTGCGTTTTTTAATCCAAAGGGCAACACTACAAACTCGTAGTGACCATAACGAGTTCGAAAAGTTGTTTTAGGAACATTTCTTTCCAAGACTCGTAGTTTGTGGTACCCGGATCTTAAGTCGATTTTTGAGAAATAAATCGCTCCTTGGAGTTGGTCGAACAAGTCATCAATGCGTGGTAGTGGGTATCGGTTCTTGGTAGTGAGCTTGTTAAGTTCTTGGTAGTCGATGCACATACAGAAAGATTCATCCTTCTTCTTTACGAACAAGGTTGGTGCTCCCCAAGGTGAGAAACTCGGCCTGATGAATCCTTTGTTGAGTAGTTCATTTAGTTGGCTGGATAACTCCTGCATCTCTACCGGTGCTAGACGGTATGGCGACTTAGCTACTGGTGTAGCTCCTGGAATTAAGTCGATTCTGAACTCGACTTGACCTTTTGGTGGAACTCCGGGAAGATCTTCATGGAAGACATCGGGAAAATAGCGGACTTTTGGAATGTCTCTGATGCCTTTCGTTTCTTTTTCCTTATCTACCACGTGTGCTAAGAAGGCATGGTACTCTTTACGTAGGTATTTTCGGGCTTTGACGCAAGAGATGATTTGTAAATTGGTACCGGGTTTGTCACCATAAATGACAAGAGTTTCGCCGTTTGGCAGATTGAGGCGAACGACCCTTTCGTGACAAAGTATATCGGCATGGTGTAGGCTTAACCAATCCATACCGATGATGACATCAAAGCTCTTTATAGTGATCGGCATTAGATCGATTTGAAATGAGTGTTCGTTTAGATTTCGTGTGCAGCCTATGTACATATTGTTCGTGCTTTCTATTCTCCCGTTTGCCATTTCTACTGTAAATATCTTATTGAGTGTTTTAGGGTTCTGTCTCAATACGTGCTTGAATTTATGACTCACGAAACTCCTCTCCGCACCACAATCAAAGAGTACGCATGCATAAACGTTATTGAAGAGAAACGTATACGTAACCACCATGGGATCAGCTATCGCTTCGTTCTGCCCAATTGCTAGCACTCGTCTCGTGCCGCCAACGTTCCTTGCCTTAGGACAGTCCCTCTTGTAGTGTCCAGCCTCACTACAACCATAACACATCTGGCCCACACCAACCCAGGGACATGGGTGATTGGTCGTGCCGGTGCCTTACAGAAACGGGAAGTGAGCCCCTTCTTGTTGCAGTTGTTGCAGTGCATCTCCCGACAATTTTCGTTGTGATGGAAATTGCATTTGCTGTACTTTGATAGGTTCCCAGCATATGGCTTTGCTGGTGTAGTGGTAATTGGAGCAGCAGTGGGGGCAGTAGCGGCATGGACTGCCATAATATGTTGTTTCTTGGAAGGTTCCTGTGAAGGTTGACTCTTCCTTTTGTTCCAGAACCGCTTCTTCTTGTTGTTGTTGGTATTGTCGTTGTTGTTGTTGCTTCCTCTGGGTTTCTTCGGTGTGGTGGTTGCAAAGTTTTGGCAGACCCCATGGTCTACGAGAGCTTGTGCCAACTGTTTGGCGCTATCGAAAGTGATTGGTTTGGAAGCTAGAACACTTCCTCGAATCTGGGGTGACAATCCCCAGATGTACCTTTCGATCTTCTTGCTCTCAAGAGCAACTATTCCTAGGCAAAGGATTGCCAAATCACTGAACCTGTTGGTATAGGTCGTGATATCTGAGCCTACCATGGTAAGGCCCCAAAGTTCCTGTTAGAGCTTTTGTAATTCGCCCCGTGGACAGTACTCTTGTAGTAGTACTTGTTTTAGATTCTCCCAGCCCATAGAGTTAGCCACTACTAGCGTTAGTGACTTGACATGGCCATTCCACCATGTCAGAGCTCTCTAAGAGAAAGTACAGGCAGCGAACTTCACTTTGTTCCCTTCCGGACAAGAACAAATCTCAAAAACTGCTTCAGTTTTCTCTATCCACTATGATAGACCCATTATTCCTCCGGCTCCATTAAAAGTAATGGGTTTGCTATTCTTGAAATCCTTGTATGTACAATCCCCTAAACGACCTAGGCGTTGTCCATTTGTAGAACTATTCACTCCCCCACCAAAACCATAGTTACTCATTTGGGCCATTGTCGTTGTTACTGTAGCTGTTACAGCAGCTATCAATGCGGTATTTTCCGTTGATGGAAGGGGTGGTGGTGGAGGCATCGTTCCCGGCCTGTGTCTTAGGTTTGGACGAGGAGGCATCGTGCTGCCAAGAAATAAAAATAAAAGATCATAAGTTTTGGTGGTTGAGAGTTGAATGACAATGAGTTAACTATCTTTAATAGTTTGAGAATTTGGTTTGACCAACGCAGGGCTTTGAGTTTGATTTCCTAATGGAGTTTGAAAAATGAATAAACAAACTCATGAACTCGAATGAAATACACAGATTTAACACACGAAAGAGGTATGCCCTATATATATTAAGCATATGGTTGCGTTACATCCGAAGTTAGAAATTTTTGACCTTTCTAAAGGCCTCCGATTACAGGAAGTTAAAGAAGGTAAGACTTCACTACTAGAAAAATAGCCTTTTATGACGCGCAATGCGTGTTGTAAAACGCTCAGACGACGCGCAAATGCGTGTCAAGGAAGGCCATGTCATAACGAGAGACGACGCGCTTTTACGTGTCGTCTATTTACGACGCGCATTTATGACACACATTTACGATGCACAATTATGACACGCAATGCGTATCAAGGAAGGCCATGTCATAAAGGATGACGACACGCATTAGTGTGTCGTAACCTTACGATGCACGTGTTTATGACACGCAATGCGTATCAAGGAAGCCCCTGTCATAAATGAAGATGACACGTATTTGCGTGTCATAAACTTCAGTAACCATTTACAATATGCATTTACGACGCGTCTTTACGATACTCATTTACTTATAATACAAAAATATGTAAACAAATATATACGAAAACAATCAAATTCATCCAATAACATCGTGTCAAAAAATTGTAATACACTGATATTAAGGGGATCTAATTGTATGTTGTTATTAAGATATTTTCCCTAATTATATAACCTAATACTACATTGCGTATCTAGGGACACCTTCTACAAAGTAATGCTATACAAACTAAAAAGATATACACAAAGATGATAAACATCAAATTCCAACTATGTAGAGTTGCATCTTGCCTTTCATAATTCTTTAACACTAATATAATTAATAGAAGAATCAAACAAGGAATGTTAGTTGCAAATACGTGCCAAATGTGAGTGGTCAAATGAGGGAAAAGTGAACATTTGTAAGATTTTTGAGACCAGCCTACACAAACACACATATACATATCAAACAAGGAATGTTAGTTTTACTTCTTACCTTGTCTTTAACCAAACCACCCAATGTAAAAATCCCAGCATTTTCTAATGCAATTAAAACCTTTTTCTGCAACAAATAATAGTATCAATTAGCCAACAAGATAACAAAAAAATTAATAATTACCAAATTTATGATTTAATCTTGATTGATGTTTAAATGGGACCCACAATATAAGTAAAGATATAAATTATAATACCTCACTTTCATCATCTAAGACTATTTCCGTGAGATAAAGGTCACACAATTTTGTTATCTGCAAAAGAACATCCAAAACAGATGATCTCACAGTTTCTTGATTTTGTTTAAAAAAAAATTAGTGAACACTTAATCATCTAACCACCCGCAACAGCTCTGAAAACACCATTAAATAGATTAGTTCCCTTCAAACAAAAAGCCTAATTTAAAAGTGCAAATTAACAGGGCAAGCAGAAAAGATTCTTGGAAAGCATTAAATTCAGGAAAAAATGAATGTGACCAATAAATAGCCCATTTTTACTTATCTCAGATATTCAAAGTAAATCTGAAGATGCATACATTACCTACTAACGAATTAAGACCACCAGCTTCAATCACTGATATGACCGCCTTCTGATGCCACTGCAATCTTTTTTCAGAAAGAGGATCCCTTGAATCAATGAAAGGTTCTGGAGTGGTGGCCATCTTTTTAATACTATCCTCCAAGTTGTCAACGTTTATCTGAGCTTTTCCATATATATCTAGCTGTAAATTGATAAACCCACATAAAATTGAAACCACATGTACAAGTACTTTTTGTAAAACACCAACCTTTTGTACATTAGAACTCGATAAAGTTTCATCACCTGAAAGCGTGCCAGCAATGGTTTTCAATTGGACAACAGCAGCTGAAACAAATATTGCAATGATAACTGCTAGAAAAGAATGTAGTTTGATGCAAGATCACCACATAGAAACTGTAAATACAAGAACACAGTGACATATACAACCTTCATTTTCTACTCCAAATACAGAAATGCAAGTTCCCATCTTTTGGCTGTCACATGTAGTAATCAGATCTAGTAAATGTTTTCAGGTTTTGTTTCTATTCTGAGGTTAGGCCCACATTTTATAAATAGCATACAACCTATATAGGAAATTTAATTTAATAACGTAAAGATCTCACGTAGCCATGTTCTATAAATAGTTAAATACTATATCTAACACTCCTCAAGTGGGAGCAAAGATGTTAATGATGTTTAATTATGATGAATTATGTAAAAGTATCTATATTTTGATCATTTTTAATGTTTTACGACTATAATATTTTACTTTGGTGACAAAAAATATTTTTATTAACCATGTGGACCTACTATAATAGATGAAAGTGATCACTATAAATGTTGATAAAACTTCTGTTAAACTATGGCCGTGTTAACATGTTATAAGAGGTCAATGAAGGTCAAAATAGTCGACATAGAAAATTATCACACCTGAATGATTTTTATTTATTAAAGAAAAACAAAATAGTTACACTATAAAAAGAACAAAAATATATTGAAATTTATATATTTTGCCTAAAAAATACTAATCTTTGATTAGGCTAATTAATATAGCTTTTTTAAGCTCAAATAATGAATTGTCGGCCGCTGGTTATATTATTTTTTTTTCCTAAAACTTGATTCATCTAAAGTTAAATATCTTAAATGCTATTTGATAAAATTATAAAATATAGAAACTTAATGAACTACAACAATATTTTATAATTTGATTGATCAAAAGGTGAAGGTATATAACATATATCTATTTCTCTCAAAACATGATTTACTTTATTTACTTCAAAACGTCTAAAAAACGTTTTATTTGTTCCTAAGTCAGAAAAAACCAATTTTAAAGTTATTTTGTTTTTACCACATAAACAATTTATTACATTATCGTTTCATCTCGATTCGTCCCACAAATTTTCATGAGAATCTTAAACGGATTCTGTAACAGATAGATTTTTCGAATTTACTAATTCAACAGATTTTTTACCACATAAACCCTAACCACTAATTCACTAATTCAACAGATTATTTTTTTATATTTATTATGCATAATTATGATGAACTAACTACAACAATGTAGTTTTATAAAGAATTTCATTACCTCTATGATAGCTTCGATCTTGGTGACTTCAGCCTTTGCCTCTTCCATGGAGTTGTAGTTGTTCTCATTCTGTTGACCCACATACCACTGTATCAGATCCCTTTGCCTCATTCAAGCTAACCCACTCTTCGAAAACAAGAAAAAAAAATATCAACCAACATTTTACTTATATTTGAGAGGTTTTCATATTGATTTGTTTATTTGTTAATAAATAGTTTACATACTACACCTACACCTATGTAAACTATTTATTAACAGAATGAAGGTATGTTATGTTATTATGATGCAAAAAGAAAAGATATCATACCATCTTGCATAACAGTTTCCTCATGTATTTTCCCTTTTTCTACAATGACATGCTTACCAAAAAAAACGTAAAAGAATCATACATGCACCACTGAATGTGGATAAACTTGACCGACATCTGCAGGAAATTGCTGAGTTGCATTAACAAGATAATATTTTGCAGTTAGTACCAAGTTTTTGTTTCTCAACATCTGCAAAAAAAAAAAAAAAGACAAAATTTGTAAATGAAATATAAGATTAGTTTACATAAGCCAACTGATGCTACAAAAGAGAAGTTTTCGTTTATTTATATAGATATGTAAACATTGAATATAGTCAATATACATACTTACCTAATACCAAAAGTTTTTCAAACTTGTATCCTGGATTTATTACCGACTTCATCATAGAAGCAAGCCTTAAAATTGACAAAATAAGTCAAATGATAAAAAGTATGATCTTGCTCAAGATACAGAGAACTTCACGGAGAACTCAAAATCTTACCATGGTTATCTGCCAGAAGTTCAGGAGAAATTATGCCCTTGATGTAACCTTTAACATCAACATTGACTATCATTGCATGAGGAATTACTCTTTCAACAGTACCTAATATAATACTCCCATTTTATCTATAGAAATGGAGATGAATTTTGTAATAAATACCTCGAGGAGACTGCATAAGTTGAACCTGTGCATTCTTTAACAAAGCTGGATTCTTTTCTGAATTCTTTTTTCTGTAAATTCCATAATATAAGCAACCTACAAGTAACAGCACCCCAGCTACTACTGCTACAACTATTCCACCTATGGCTCCCCCTGATAATCATGTTTATGTGAATGTAGATTGTTGCTTCATAACTTCAAAACTCACATTTTATTCAAGAAAATATGGAAAAAAGGCCATGGAAAATTGGGTCACCTGGGCTGCAAAAGATAAATACATGTGAATTAAAACTCACCTAAAATAAATAAAGAAAATTCTTATATCCATAAACCCATCACTTTACTTTTCAACCCATAAAAATTTATACAAATCTTACCCTGTAGGCAGTTTGAACATATGGAAACTTTCTTGAAAGAGCAACCTGTCCCAGAAGGCAAAAAGCAAAATCAATATCATAATTTAAAAAGAATAGTTGGTTGTAAATTGTAATACCTTAGTAGGAAACATTACATAACTGAATGCTAGCATGACCTGTTTATCGGAACAACATTGCTTGAGCTAAAAACTTTGTCCACCTATTAGAAAGTTAGAGGATATGAGTTTAGGAGATTTGAGAAAAGGGGTGGTGTATATAGGGAATATCTGTTTAGCAAGGGTATCAGTGTGAGGTATTTGAATATCACTCAAAGACTTCTTTGAAATGCCATTTTGTGATGCAGGTAACTCTTTCTTGGATTGACCTTTCATGATTCTATTATATCTTTTAGAACCATTAAACATTCAGATTCAGTTGGAGGTGCAGTAGCTGTGGTGGATTAAGATTGAGGTGCATATTGTGCACTAAACAGATCCAAACCATGGAACTTTCAAGATTCAGCTGAAGCTGCAGATGTGATGTCAAAAGAACTTGTTTTCTAAAATAACACAGATTAAGAGAAAATCAGTATTTCTAAATATATAATATAGAAATATAATACACACAACAATTTATAACCTGATTAGAATCTCATCTAGCCTTTATACTAGAGACTCGAGCATTAGCATTGGCCACCTCATTAGCAAACTTGTCCTCTTAAATATTCTTCATATTGATAATCATAGTTTCTTTTAGTTAATCCAGAGCTTTTTTAGAAAATCGATTCCATGGTGGAATCAGAGACGTTTCCTTGTCCATATCCTTCAATGCCTAGAGTGATCATACCCCAGCTTCAATAACATGCCAAATAGAGTTTCTGCTTTGATTGTCAAACCTACAGCAACAACAAAGAAAGATGTCAAACTTAATAACTAAGGGTATCCTTAATTAAAACAAAATACATTTCACCATCTTTGATGAGATTGTTAACAAGTTGACTAGCTGCTAACCAGCCATCACTAATAAACATTGATTTTTTAGTAAAATTGAACCTAAATTCCAAGTCTTGTAGTTCAATTATCTTGTTCTCGAGTCCTTTTGGTGCATATCGATAGGCAAGGTAGCCAAAAGCTGTCTCATATGGGTGAAAACCTAACATAGACATTATGTCAAGCACCTTGTGGGCGTGCATCAGTAACTTACCTAACAGAGAATGATTCGTCTTCATGGCGATACCCTCCAAAGCAGCTTTATGAGTAGACAAATTAAGTGTGTGATATATCAACCATTAGTTCTGATATTACATAAGAAAACGATAAAGTAAGAGAAAGAAACCTTGGGTACATACATGGAGAAGAAGAGAATGATATTCAAACTTGGTGCCTCTTCCATTTTCGTTTCCTAATTTCCGATGCTTCCAATCTAACCATGAACCTCCGACTTCTAATCCTAAATCTGACCTTCAACCTTCGATTTCTAATCTTCAACCTCTAACTTGAGCCCTATAGTTTCGAAAACCCATAACTGACCTTTAGATCTTGAAAACTTTTACGATTATTGCAAATCTACCGGCCTTGCAAGGACATCGGAGTATCCAGAAGTCGCTAAGATTTCACGAAAGCCATTAGATATTACGGATAAGTTTATCAGAAAAAAATCCAGAACGAGTCAGTACCAGACGGAAGAAGAATCAGAATCTGAGGAAGAAGAAGAAGAAGAAGCTAGGTCGCTAGAATCGGAGAAGAAAGAAGGGAAACTGAGTCAGGATGATGTGTTGAACTTGGGAGACGGTGGTCAGATGGTGGAAGAGTACGCTGATATAGTCGGATTAGCTTTCTATGATGGTGGTCCGGCGAACCACCAGCAATCTCTACCTGGCAGTTTCAGTCCAGAGGTTCTCGATGATATGTACCAACAAGCAAGGCAAAACTCCAAGAACATAGCTGCTGGAAGTGCCAATAGTGTCGCCGGATAGCCATCTGACCCGTTCTCAGCCTTGATTCCGATAACAAGACCACCATATGTGCAGATGTTAATGGAGGAGCAAATGATGTGGCAGCATTATCAAAAAATATGGCTTGCAAGATCATAGGTAAACACACACACACACCTTTAAGTGAAGTAGGTTTGATACACAGTATAGTAAAAAGGGTTATACATTTTTAAGCGCCTAAATCAAAGTTGTTGATACACAGTATAGTGAAAAAGGTTATACATTTTAGGGCATGCACAAATGCGTATCCTCTATCCTTCATATTTTGCAAAACTGACATTATTTTTTAGGGCACATACAAATGCGTGTCCTCTATCATTGTTTGCGCGTCATTAAAGGGCTTTTTTCTAGTAGTGCTTTTAGCCAATGGTTCTATTCTATATCAAAATTATGGGATTCGACAAGCACTACTTGCGACATAGGTTGCGTTTGGAGCTTGACTCCGCATCCGATTGCTTTGCTTCCATAAGACGCCTATCGAAGGCGGCTTGCTGTTCCCTCATCTCAAAGAGGGCTGCAATCATTTGTGCTTGGAACGCGTCGGCGCGGAGTTGGGTGTCATCCTGTAACCTATCCAGTCGGCGGATGTCGGAAGTGTGCACCTTTACTTCCACATTGACTTCACGAATCCAGCTAGCTTGAACTCCGGATTGATAGGACTAGTTGGGTAGCTTGCCCACCGTGACTGGGAGTGCTCAATCGGCTGAACCTCCGCCGTGAACATCGTAGAAGTCTCGACACATGTCGTAGGGAGGACGTATCCCTTGTTGCGGGCTCCAATGGTGGAGGTGACTTCCCCAAACGGGAGTCGGTCCCTGAAAGTTTCTCCTAACAGCAGGAGGTTGAGCAGCTGGTGAGTTGATTACCTCTGGTTCTGAGTATGTCCCAGAGTCATCCCCTTCATCCAACTCGATAGGTTCTTCATCCTCTTCAGGATCTTCTTCGACCCATCCCTCGTTACCTTGGTTCAGATAGTAGGGGTCTCCATGTGGAATGAATCCAGCCATTTGACTATACGGGAATAGGGTTATAGGATTTGAACAAAACTTGAAACTTGTAAAACTAAGCATGTCGAATAAACTATTGCATGTACCAAATACTCCTAAAGTATTTAAATTTGTATGTTTGATACTAGTGTTTATTTTTGGTAAGTTTTGAGTTGTTGCTCACGACGACCATTCCTCGACCTACGTTAGTCCAATCTCGGATAAATATAGTTGATTAGGCTATATTCGTCCCAAATCCGATTACATATTTTGAGGCCTAATCGTAGTGTCCAACTTGTCTTAATACTTCTTGTATAGTTCTAACCATGAAAATATTTTGTTGTATGCATGTATTTGTGCTTTTACGACCCAAAATAATCTAGATTATATGAAACGAGGTTTTAGGTGTAAAAATGTTTTGTCAGAGACTTTTAGTCCTTTATGTATTTATAGTTTTTATATCTTATGTGGTTCGATATACTTAGTTCACTTTAAACAATGCTCTGATACCGATCTGTCACACCCCCAAACCAGAACGGCGGAGTCGTTCGAGCGCGGATGACTTCATGTAGTATCAAAACAGTTGAATACATAGTAAAGAAAGTAAACACAACCAACATATATATAATTGAAAAAGTTACATCATTTGTAGGTATTACATGTTCCAAAATATCAATTACAATATGTTGTCAAAAGATTTGTTTAGACGCCTAAGCATCCCTTCTACAAAAGCTGAAGTTTACCTATATTACTGAATCCCTGAGAAATACAAGTAGATTTGAAAGAGTAGATCAGCATTTAAGCTGGTTAGTTCATAAGTATTTAATGTCACTGTTTGAATAAAATCAAATGAAATTTGTTTGTAGATGTTCGAAAAACTCCTAGAAAATCCAATATTTCCTACTAGTATAAAAGTAGTCTTCTACAAAGACTCGACTGTTTTGAAGGTTTGCTTTAAGAAATCCAATATCCGTTCATAAGTGTGTGGTAGTTTAAAAGTTCCAAAACTGAAATGCAATCGTGTTTTTCATGCCTAGAGTAGTAGATTTCGATAAGTATAAAATCACTAAGGCATTTGATAACCCTGTAAATCAATAAGTTCTTAATACTCCATGTGAGTTTTATAACCATACTAATGACCCAGACTTCCTGTAACAACGTTCTTCAGGCGTTGGAATGTTATGACGTTTGTCACCCCAGGCATGTCGGCCTAGCTAGCTAACAACTTAGGTGTTGCAGGATTTTCAATCCCGCATAGATCTATACACAAGTATCACGCTCCCCCTACAAGGGATTATGGTATATAATACAATACTTAAAATGCATACTCGAAAGTACGTGAAATGTCTCACAAAACTTAGTATAAAATACATTTACGTATGAAAATGTCCATTTGTTCTTGTATATGAAAGTATCTCTTTGATATAGTGTTTCTAGTATGTAAATGTTCATGATTTCCTCGTAAACTATACCTATTATACTTATTCAAAGTGTGTGTTTCGTTCGTATAGTAAATCCTAGTGTAATGCTCACTTTTTATGTAAAGTATAACATTTAAAGTGGCATAAATGATCACATATACTTAAAGTATAAATAAAGGGTCTGATTCGTATATATATATATATATATATATATATATATATATATATATATATATATATATATATAAATATATACATGTTTAATTTCCAAAAGACAAGATGTTATCGTGAATATATATTGCATACAAAAGTTCCAATGTATTAGTTATGAATCATATATGATTCACTTGATAAAAGAGTATATAGTGAAACTTTATGTTACACACGATAATAACCGTGTGTTTACTTGTATTTCCTCCCCCCCCACTTTAAAAGTGTATAAAAAGCATTGATAAAACATTTGAAAGTGTAGTTTATAGGGGTACGAACTCGCTTGATTGATTGGAGAAAGCGAGATGAAAATCGAGCAGAACTTCGGCTTGTGAAATTCGATGTTCTCGGGAAACTCCGGAGTCTCCGGAGTGTAGAACCTTCCTTCGAAACTTGAGTGTGAAAACCGGGGCTTTGGGAGGGCTTCCGGAGCTTAACCGCAGAGTTTCATCACGAGAGATGGAAGATTGGAGCACCTAAACCCGGCACCCCAAGAGTTCTATTTATAAGGTGGATTTTTGGGTGCCACGTCGTGGCAAAGGGTTGGCCATGTCGTGGTGGTCAAATATTATCTCCTTCCATTTATTGGACACCCTCGGTAACTCGCCGGGATTTTGGACCCCGAACTTTTAAAATCTGTAACTTTCGCGTACGAGCTCCATTTTCGACGTTCTTTATATACACACATAGCTGAAAATATGCTCTACAACTCTCGTTTAGACTTCGTCGGCTAATTTGAACTTTATTTTTAATTATTTATTTTTAACGGGCCGGGACATGAAAAGTCCGTTAAAAATCCATAACTTCTTCATCCGAAGTCCGTTTTCGTCAGACTTTTCGCCGTTGCGCTACTATTGTTGAGACCTTCGATTCTCATTTAGGTTGTTTCGGTCAAAAGTCTCTCGAGCTCTATTTCGAGTTTTTAGCTGTCTATTGCTATGTCCGGATCTTGGAAAAATCGTAACTTCCTCATACGAAGTCAGATTTGGACGTTCTTTTTATGTACGTTCACGGTTTAAGGTTATCTACAACTTTCATTTAGATACTTAAGGCTAAACACTATTGTATTGAAACTTTGCGTTTTTCGTTTAATCGATGTTGCCGATTTTGTCGGAAATCTTAGAATGGTCATAACTTCTTCGTTATAACTCGGATTTTAGTGTTCCTAGTATTTCTATCAACCTTGACACGTTATCTAGCATAATAGATATCCCTAAAGAGACTTTTTCACATTTTATTTTCGAAGTTAATTTCATAATTTCAAAAGTAGTTACAATACTTGACTTTTTAGGTCATTACATAGAGTCGAAATATCAGGTTGTCACAAGAGGCCACAACACGGACCAGTCCTTTGTTCAGCAGCGAGAGCGAGACGCTACATTCAGCAGGGTTGCACATGGTACATCGCCTATGTGATAGATGCCCGGGAGAAGGGCAAGGCAATATTTGATGATGTACCGATAGTATGAGAGTACCCGGATGTATTTCCAGAGGATTTTCCTAGGATACCTCCTGAGAGATAGGTTGAGTTCATGATTTACCTCGTACCGGGTGCGGCTCTGATAGCCAAGGCACCATATCGTCTGGCTCCTCCAGAGATGCAGGAGTTGTCTACGCAGCTGCAGGAGTTGCTAGACAAGGGTTTCATCAGGCCGAGTAGATCACCATGGGGAACCCCGATCCTGTTCGTGAGGAATAAGGATGGGTCGCACCGTATGTGCATAGATTACCGGGAGCTGAACAAGGTAACAGTGAAGAACCGTTACCCACTTCCGATGATAGACGATTTGTTTGACTAGCTTCAGGGAGCATCATGGCTCTCCAAGATTGATCTACGGTCAGGATATCACCATATGCAGGTCAGGGATGAGGATGTGACCACCCGAAATTTGTATCTGCTCAATAGATCAACTCAATCAAAGTTAGACTCGTTTTTCTATCTTTTAACACTGTTTAGGGTCTATTTGAGTGTTCTAAACCTAGTACAATCAAGGTAGGAACCTAGAAATGGGATAACGCGATGCATATTAAGCAAACTCGGGCCAAACACTCCATCATATGGAGTGTGTGGCCGCACACTTGAGTGTACGGCCACACACAGATGTGTGCGGCCACACACCCATCCCAGCCACACACTCCCACCTATATATACCACACTTAGTCATTTTGAACACTTTTCCCACTTCTTTAAGGCTAGAACTTGAAATCTTCTCAAGTATCATCCAACTTTTCACTCCAATCTTCAAACAAGTAAGTGATTCATCCCATGATTTGCTATTACATGACCTTAACTAGCCTTCCCTGTGATTTGATCCATGAAAACACCTTTTTGGTATAAGATCTTCAAAAACACCAAGAACACCAAGAACACACACTAAGTTTTGGACCCTAATCACCATTTTCAAGCCTCTATAACGTGTATATACTTGTTATAACTTGTTTTAGGCCAAGAAGACTTGATGATATACCTGAAAAATGCGATTTCTCATGATCTTCAGGTGTGTACGTGTGACAACCCGATATTTCAAATCAATGTAATGACCTAAAAAGTGAAGAATTGTAATCTCTTTTGATATAATGAAATTAGTGTCAAAAATAAAACGTTCCAAAGTCTGTATTGGGTTGCCTAAAATGATAGTTATCATGTCAAGGTTTTCAGAAATATAAAGAACACTAAAATCTGAGTTATAACGAAGAAGTTATGACCAATCGAAAATTCGTGTCAAAACTGGTAAAACACTGGCAAAAGTAAAAAGTGAAATTTCAATAAAATACTTTTTAGCCTTAGGTATCTAAATGAAATTCGTAGGTTATACTAAACCGTGAACGTGCATAAAAAGAACGTCAAAATCCGACTTCATATGAGCAAGTTATGGTTTTTCTAAGTTTCGGGATAGCGGTAGACAGCTAAAAACTCGAAATAGAGATCGAGGGATTTTTGGCCGAAACAACCAAAATGAGAATCGAAGATCTCAATAATAGTACCACAACGGTAAAAATTCAGACGATAACGGACACCGGATGAAGAAGTTACGGATTTTTAACGGGCTTTTCCTGTCCCGGCCTGTTAAAAATATAATATTAAAAATAAATCCAAATTAGCTGATGGAGTCTAAATGAGAGTTGTAGAGCATAATCTCACCTACGTGTGGATATTAAGAACGTCGAAAATAAAGCTTGTAAACGGAAGTTACGGATTTTACAAGTTCGAGACACAAACTCGAGGCTGTCTGGCAGCTCATGACGTGAACAGGAAGTTCACGACGTGAACCTGTGACTGATGGGTTCCAGAGCCTATCAAAGAGTTGTCAAGTCTACGAGAGGAGGCAGGTCGAGCTCACGATGTGAGACACCCATACTCACGACGTGAACCCTCAGATTTCAACCCTATAAATAGAAACCAATGGTTTAGGGTTTAGGTGCTCAATTCTCGTCTCTCTCGTGCCAAAGCTCTGCGTTTTAACCCCCGAAGCCATCCCGAAGCACTGGTCTTCACATCCAAGTCCCTAAGCAAGGTTTTACAGACCCGAGATTCCCGAGAATCCCAAGAAATCTGTTTTCTCCTGTCGAATTTCTGCTCGGTTTTCCTCTCACCTTATTCAATCTATCAAGTGAGTTCATACCCCTATAACTACGTTTTCAAATGCTTTGTAAATGCTTTTATACACTTTTAAGGGGGGATACAAGTAAACACACGATTATCCTCATGTGAATAACATAAATCGTTTGCTATACTTTTTGTTATAATCAATCATATGTGATTTATAACTATCATATGAAAACGTTCTCATGCAACATATCACGATAACACTTTGTCCATTTTGAAATGAAACATGTTGTTATATAAATATCTAACACTTAATTTATATTTTGAGTATAAATGGTCAATGATGTTATTACAAATGTTATGCTTTACGTACGAAGTCGACACTACACTAGGGTTCACCATATAAGCGAAACACCCTTTTGGAAAAACTATAATAGGTATAGTTTACAAGGAAATCATGAGATTTTACATAATATAAGTACTATATCAAGGAAATACTTTCATATACAAGAACAAATGGATTCTTCATACATAAATCTATTTGATACTAAGTTTGTGAGCCATTCATCTTCATGTTCTTTCAAGTATACCGTTAAAGTCCTATATTATATACCATAATCTCTAGTAGGGAGAGCATGATACTTGTGTATAGATCTATAGGGGATTGACAATCCCGCGCCAAAATTGTTAGCTACAGTTAGACCGGCAGGTCTGGGGTGACAAACATCATAACATTCCAACGCCTGAAGAACGTTGTTACAGGCAACCTTGGTCAATAGTATGGTTATAAAACTCACATGGAGTATTAAAAAAACAATGATTTAAGGGGTTATCAAATGTCTTAGTGATTTTATACATACATAAATCTATTATTCTAGGCATGACAACTACTAATGCATTATAGTTTTGGAACATTTAAACTACCACACACTCATGGAAAAATATTGGATTTTTCAGAAGTAAACTTAGTGATTTATACCAAACTTACAAATTTTATACATAAACGCTTATGAACTCACCAACTTAATTGTTGACACTCTTTCAAAACTACTTGTATTTCTTTGGGATTCAGTAATGCAGGTAGACTTCAGCTTTTGGATAAGTGACGCTAAGTCATTAGTTTAAAATTCATTTTTGTCATCATATTGTAATTTGTTTTGAACAAGTATCACTCAACAATGTAACTTTTAAATTATCTATATGATGCTTGTTTTACTTTCTTTGCTATGTATTCAACTGTTACGATACTACATGAAGTCATCCGCCCTCGAACAATTCCGCCTTTTTGGTTTTGGGTGTGACAGATTGGTATCAGAGCATTGTTTATAGTGAACTAAGTATATCGAACCATATAAGATATACAAACTATAAATGCATTGGGACTAAGACTTTCTGAAAGAATGTTTTTACACCTAAACTGCGTTTCATTTAGCTTAAATTATTTGGGTCGTAAAAGCACACATACATGCATACAACGAGTCATTTTCATATTTAGAACTATACAAGAAGTATTAAGACAAGTTGGACACTACGACTAGTCCTCTGAATATGTAATCAGATTTGGCACGAATATAGCCTGATCAACTATATTTATCCGAGATCGGACTAATGTATGTCGGGGAATGGTCGTAGTGAGCAACAAGTCAAAACTTACCAAAATGACACCAGTATCAAACATACAAATTTAAATACTATAGGAGTATTTGGTAAATGCAATAGTTTAACCTACATATTTAGACTTACATGTTTCAAAACTATACAATTCTTATAACCCTATTCTCGTATAGTCGAAATAGTTGGATTCCATCCACCTGGGGATCCATACTACCCAAAGCAGGGCAATGGAGGATGGGTAGAGGAGGACCCTAAAGAAGATGAGGAACCCATGGAGGAGGAGGAAGGCGAAGACTTTGGGTCAGAATCAGAGCCAGAAACAATCAACCCACCAGTTGCCCAACCTCCCACATTTAAGGGAAACTTTCAAGGACCAACTCCTGTCTGGGGAAGTCACATTCACTATTGGAGCCGGTAGCAAGGATTACGTCCTCCCTATGGTATGTGTCGGGATTTCTACAAGGTCAGTGGAGGAAATTCAGCCGACCGAGCACTCCCAATCATGGTGGGCAAACTAGCCAACCAATCCTATCAATCCAGAGTTAAAGCGAACCGGATTCGCGAAGTCAACATGGAGATTCTAGGTAACACTGCTGACATACGTCGCCTGGACATGTTGCAGGAAAATGCTTATCTCCACACCGACACCCTCCAGGAGCAGCTGACTACAGCTCTCTCTGAGATAAGAGAGATGAGGGAGCAACAAGCCACCTTTGACAAGCGTCTGATGGGAGAAAAGCAATCGGAAGCGGAGTTAAGCTCCAAGTGTAACCCGCGTCGCAAGTAGTATTTGCCGAACTCCCAAATTTTGATATAGAATAAGTTATCGGCTAAAAGTCTTACCTTTCTTTAACCTTCTTGTAAACGGAGACCTTTAGAAAGGTCATTTTTTCCTAACTTCGAATGTAATCCAAGCATATGTTTAATATATAATGAAATATACCGTTTGGGTATTAATCCTTTACATATCTGTCACACCCCAAAACCAGAACGGCGGAAACATTCAGGGGCGGAGGACGTCATGTTTAGTATCACGAGATATGTATATGGTAAGCAAGTAATGAACAACCATTTCATTTAGAAAGAAAGTGTTTACAATGTGTGTGTTCTCAAAACATAGAAGTCATAAACAAATAACAAAACAAGACATGAAGCTATAATGCTCCATCTTCTGAATCCCCAGCACGAGCACCTGTCTAATAGTCTCCTGAGAATACAAGTTATTTGAAAGAGTTGTCAGCAATTAAGCTGGTGAATTCATAAGATTTTAGTGATGTGAGTAAGCTGTAAAATGTGGTTGAAAATGTATATGTACATGTGATGTAAACTATAAGTTCTATTTTGAAAAGTTCGTCTGTTCCTCCAGAAAATCCTATATTTCCTACTTGACCGAAAGTTAAGTAAAATGACACTACAAGCCTTTCTATGCATACTAAGTGGGTAAAAGTTATATATACTCAGAGTAAACAAACAATCGATTGTGCGCATCTGCCCTAAGCTCACAACCCAACGGGGAACAGAAAGCAAGGCGGATAGAACACATTCAATTGGTTGTTAGATCGTTGTCATATATAACCCTGGTGTATTCACTTATTACTCATGGAATTATTTGTAATGGTTCCTTTATATTTAATGAGAAGTTCTTTTAAGAAAACCTATATTTCTTATAGTAAAATATTGACCACAGTGACTACTTTTATAATAGCTTTGTTTATACTGCTATATATAATCTGATATCGGGTATAATAGTTAATTGGGTGAATCTGCCCTAAGTCCACAACCCAACGAGGATAGGAAGTAGGGCGGAAAACACACATTTAACTATCTATTGGGTATTAGTTTTATATATAAACATGGTGTATAAACTAAGGTGTTATAGAGTTTCTCACCTAAAGTCTTTAAGTGTATATTGGCTTAATAAAATGGATTAAGCCCTTATCTGGGAAGTTTCTAGTTTTGTATACAAAAAGTAATGACTTTGAAAAGTATGTTTTGTACTAGGAAAGTTGTGCTTTGACTCTGTATCCTATAAGCTGATCCATACCTGGTACCCTTATGATGACTTAATGTATATTAAGCATAAATATATATATAGATTCAGGTAGATAATAGATTGGGTGAACACGTTCCAAGCCCACAATGCAACGAGAACAGGAAATGAAGTGATGAGCACACATCCTATTAGCTGTCGGAAATCTATTAGTATATATGTATCCTATAGGGTATACATTAAGGAATCATAAGATTAGCATTATGGTCCTAACTTTTAAAAGTAGCCTTCTACCAAGACTTGACTGTTTTGAAAGTAGTCTTCTACCAAGACCCGACTGTACGACTATTAATAACATTGACACTGGAATTTTATATCCTTCTGTAATTATCGTATTGATAGTGTAAGTATTGTAGTATTTGTAATAAGTGACTACTTTAAGTACTATTTTGCCTTAATTGAGGGTTAAGGTATAATGTGATGGCTAGATCCTATGCTAAACGCTCCATTGTCAAGAGATTCTAGGAACTACACGCGACCCCTGCATGAGTGCAAGCCGCGAACATCCACATTACTATGATCATGTATACCCAATATAACTATCACAATGCGTTGTGATTCATTGGTATAGTTAGATCCTAAAAATGTTCCATGCTATAGCACCTTATTATGTTCTGTTATGTTATCGTATATTGATATCGTATATATGTAAGCGTATTGCGTTAGTATAGACTCATGAACTGGACTGACTCTTTGTGTGCTTCATTGTACTAGAAGTAATGAACAGCATTCTCCTAAACTATACCTATAATAGTTACTAATGCTCTACTTGGACTGTTACTGAAAAGACTCGTTTCTCTACTAAGTTATGCTTGTACTTTAAAAACGGAGTTTTGTATAACTATAAAGTAACATAATCTTTAAAAGAGTTTGGAAATGTTTTGAAAACTTATAAATAACATAAGTAACATTTTGAAAGATGTTTATAACAAACATTTACACAATTATCATTGTGTTCAACTTGTATTCCCCCCCCCCCTTAAAAGAGTTAAAATAGTTAAAGATTCATTACGGGGTATGAACTTACCTGATGTGGGTGATTCAAACGGGTATGCGCGTACGGATGAGAAGTTCCACGAATGAGGTCCCGAGACACAACAAGTCCCAAATGACATTTAAGGACACATATTGACATGAATATAGTGTTTATAAACAACTATATGATAGGAAACACCTTCCGGGACTAGGAAACACCTTGGTTAAGTGTTGGAATCATATGTGATTCAACAAAGGGAAGTGATATAGCATCTAAGGGTGTTTACGGTTTTGTAACCAACTCCTTTTGAGTTTACAGTTGTAAACCCAAGAGTTTATGGCCGTAAACTCATGGTACTTTGACCATTTTGTAATTTGAAGTCCTAGAAGTCATTTTGAAGCATCCTAACTTCAAGTCTTAGCCTTAGGAAGTGATTAGGGCAACATATCACCCCTTTATGGGGTTTACGGTTTTTGGACCATTTTTCTTTGGGTTTACGGTCGTAAACCAAAATGGTTTATGGTCAAATGATGTTCTCAAGTCTTAAACACTTCAAGGTAAAGGTCTAGGCTAGTTTCTAGGTTTAAGGAAAGAGTTTGGGGCATCAAAACATGCATTTGAGGTGTTTACGGTTTTGGGAGGTTTCCCAAACCGTAAACACATATACATGGGGTATTTTGGTGGTTTTCATGTGCTAAACACATCAAAGGAAGGTTCTAGGTTTGTTTCCAAGGTTTGGCAAGAGAATAGGGACACTTTAGCACCCTTTTTAGGGTTTACGGTCCAAGAAGATTCTTGGGCCGTAAACACCTTGTTCTTTGTGATCTTTGGGTGTTTTCTTGATGCTCCTAAGGTCTAAACATGTCAAGGGTAGTTTCTATGGTTGGTTCCAAGGTCTATAGGGACATAGGGCACACTTTGGCCTCATTTTTAGTGTTCACGGTCCAAGAGGATCTTTGGTCGTGAACACCTTTTCCTTGGGGTATTTGGATGATTTCTTGATGTTTAACACTTGGTCTAAATATATTAGGGCTAGAAACACTTACAAGTTGAAGATCTTGAAGAAATATGGGATGATACTTGAGAGAGAAATGGCTCTAGTCTTGGAAATGTGAAAAAGTGAATAAAATATCTAAGTCTCACTTATATAGTCTTTAGGGTTTACGGTCCCAATACCATTTTGGACCATAAACTCCAAACTCTTGAAGTTTTGGGCATTTATTTCTACATAATAAACCCTAGGGTATCCTCTCTCCTGATATATCTTGATATACTATCTTTAAAACACTCATACTTATTCCAAAAAGCTTGAAAGTTAGCAGAAACAGTTTTGACTTCTATTGAAGTGGATGGTTGTACGAAATGGAAATTTTTGGGTTGTCACAATATCACTCCAATTCATGAGTTTATCTACTATTATATAGACTCTAAATTTGAATCAAACTCGAAACCTTGTGTTAGCCAACCTAAATCATGAATAATTGAAAATAGCTAACCCTTTTACATTCGGAATTAGATCATCAAAGACTTATGGTCTCTCATTGTTATTTCTTTAACAGCACAATGTCGCCTCGTAGATCTACATGCCATGGCAACAACGTAACACCACCACCACCACCACCTCCTCCATCAACAAATAATGCCGTCTTGATAGCTGTTGTATCAGCTACAGTAACAACAGCAATGGCACAGATGAATAATAATGGGTTCGGAGGGGGAGTAAATAGCTCTACGAATGGTCAACACCAGGATCTTTCAGGGGATTGTACCTTCAAGGACTTCACCAATAGCAAGCCCATATCTTTTAATGGATCCAGAGGGATAATGGCTCTATCACAATGGATAGAGAAAACAGAAGCAGTTTTCGATATCTGTGCATGTCTGGAAGGGAGAAAGGTAAAGTTTGCTTCTTGTATATTCTCCAAGAGAGCTCTGACGTGGTGGAATGGCCATGTCAAGTTACTAACTCTGGTAGTGGCAAATTCTATGAGCTGGGAGAATCTAAAGCAAATGTTAATTCAAGAGTACTGTCCAAGGGGCGAGGTACAAAAGCTGGAGCAGGAACTTTGGGGCCTTACTTTGGTAGGCTCGGACAACACAACCTATACCAATCGGTTTAGTGATTTGGCAATCCATTGCCCATGAATGGTTGCTTTAGAGAGAAAGAAGATCAAGAGGTACATCTAGGGACTGTCACCCCATATTCGAGGAAGTGTACTACCGTCCAAACCAGACACTTCGATAGTGCCAAACAGTTGGCACAAGCTCTCGTTGACCATGGAGTCTGCCAAGGCTTCGCAATTGCTGCCCCGAAGCAAACCCTAGGAAGCAACAACAACAACAACAACAACAACAACAACAACAACAACAATAGCAACAACAACAGCAAGAAGAAATCTTGGAACAAGAGGAAGAGTCAGTTTTCACAAGAACCTCCCAAGAAACAAGTAGTGGCAGTCCATGCCGCTACTACCCCCACTGTTGCTCCTGTTACCACTAAACCAGCAAGGCAATATGCTGGGAACCTACCGAAATGCAGCAAATGCAATCTCCGTCACAACAGAAATTGTTGAGAGATGTACTACAACAACTGCAACAGGAAAGGGCACTGCCCATTTCTGTAGGGCACTAGCACGACCAATCACCCAAGTCCATGGAGTCGGTGTGGGCCAGGCATGTTATGGGTGCTATGAGGTTGGACACTACAAGAGGGACTACCCTAAGGAAAGGAATGTTGGCGGCATAGGAAGAGTGTTGGCAATAGGGTAGAACGAAGCAATAACATATCCCACAGTAGTTACGGGTACGTTTTTCCTCAATAACGCTTATGCATGCATACTCTTTGATTGTGGTGCGGAGAGGAGTTTCGTGAGTCATAAAGTCAAGCACGTACTAAAATAGAACCCTCAATCACTCAATAAGATATTTATAGTAGAAATGGCAAACGGTAGAACAGAAAGCACAAACGATATGTACACAGGCTGCACGCTAACTCTAAACGAACAGTCATTTCAAATCGATCTAATGTCGATCGCCATAAAGAGCTTTGATGTCATCTTCGGTATGGATTGGTTAAGCCTACACCATGATGATATACTTTGTCACGAAAGGGCCGTTCGCTAAAATTTTCCAAATGGCGAAACTCTTGTCATTTATGGTGACGAACCCGGTACCAATTTACAAATCATCTCTTGCGTCAAAGCCCAAAAATACCTACGTAAGGAGTATCATGCCTTCTTAGCCCACGTGGTAGATAAAGAAAAAGAAACGAAAGACATCAAAGACATTCCCGAAGTCTGCGATTTTCCCAATGTCTTCCCTTAAGATCTTCCAGGAGTTCCACCAGAACGACAAGTCGAGTTCAGAATCGACTTAATTCCCGGAGCTACCCCAGTAACTAAGTCGTTGTATCGTCTAACACCATCTGAGATGCAAGAATTATCCAGCCAATTAAATGAACTACTCAACAAAGGATTCATCAGAACGAGCTTCTCGCCTTGGGGAGCACCAGTCCTGTTCGTAAAGAAGAAGGACGGATCTTTCCGCATGTGCATCGATTACCGGGAACTTAACAAGATCACTATCAAGAACCGATATCCTCTACCACGCATTGACGACTTGTTCGACCAACTCCAAGGAGCAAGTTATTTTTCAAAGATCGATTTGAGATCTTGGTATCATCAGCTGCGAGTCTCGGAAGGAGATGTTCCCAAAACAGCCTTTCGAACTCGTTATGGTCACTACGAGTTTGTAGTAAGGCCCTTTGGATTAATAAATGCAACGGCGGTGTTCATGGCTTTAATGAACCGAGTGTGTCGTTCATTCTTGGATAAATTTATGATCGTTTTCATAAAAGATATACTCATCTATTCGAAGAGTAAAGAGGAACAAAGTCAACACCTCCGACAAATCTTGGAAACACTAAGAAAAGAGAAGTTATACGCAAAGTAGATTTTCTAGGTCACGTGGTTAGTAAAGACGGGATACACGTGGACCCTTCCAAAATCAAGGCAATCGAGAACTGGTCAGCTCCAAGAACCCCAACGGAAATCTGACAATTCTTGGGCCTTGTTGGCTATTACCGAAGATTTATAGAAAACTTCTCGAAGATTGATTAACCACTTACCACCTTGACCCAGAAGGGTGTAACTTTCAATTGGGAGGAAAAACAAGACATTGCATTCCAAACACTGAAGCAAGCACTATGCAGCCCACCTATATTGTCCTTGTCGGAAGGAACAGTAGACTTCATGGTTTACTGTGATGCATCAAATCAAGGTCTTGGATGTGTGATAATGCAGCGAGGAAAGGTCATCGCTTACACCTTGAGACAACTCAAGACGCACGAGGTCAACTACACTACACACGATCTTGAACTAGGAGCAGACGTTTTCGCACTAAAGATCTGGAGACACTATCTCTATGGCACGGAATGCACAGTCTTCATCGATCATAAGAGCCTTCGGCACATTCTCAACCAAATAGAACTCAATATGAGATAGAGACGATGGTTTGAACTGTTAAATGACTACGCATGCGAAATTCGTTATCATCCAAGAAAAGCGAATGTGGTAGCCTATGCTCTTAGTCAAAAGGAATACTCGGGCCGCCCGGTGAAATCCTTAACCATGAAGATCCATTCACACCTGTCCACAAAAATCAAGGAAGCTCAGAAGGAAGCCTTGAAAACAGAGAATGTGGCGGGTGAAGCCTTAAGAGGAATGGGCAAAAATCTTGAAGTCAAGAGCAACGAAGTTCGTTACTTCGTGGATCGAATCTGGACACCGAAGTTTGGTGGATTCAAAGACGTTGTCATGAACGAAGCTCATAAAACTCGATACTCAGTGCATCCAGGTTCAAACAAGATGTATCTGGACCTTAAGAAACTATATTGGTGGTCGAACATGAAAGAAGAGATCGCTACCTATGTAGGCAAGTGTCTGACTTGCGCCAAAGTCAAGGTAGAGTACCAAAAGCCCTCGGGATTACTACAACAGCCAGAAATACCCGAGTGGAAGTGGGAGCAGATAACCATAGATTTCATAACCAAATTACCCAAGACAGCGGGTGGGCTTGACACGATCTGGGTGATCGTCGATAGAGATACAAAATCCGCACACTTTCTACCAATAAAGGAAAACGACAAGATAGAGAAGCTAGCTCGAACATACATTTGAGAGATTGTATGACTACATGGAGTACCAATATCCATTATCTCCGACAGATATAGTAGATTCGCCTCATGATTCTGGCAGTCACTGCAAAATTTTCTAGGAATGAGACTAGACATGAGTACCGCTTACCATCCACAAACCGACGGTCAAAGTGAGAGGACTATACAAACCTTGGTAGATATGCTAAGAGCTTGTGTAATTGATTTTGGTAAATCATGGGATACCCATTTACCACTAGTTGAATTCTCGTATAACAATAGCTATCACTCCAGCATTAAAGTTGCTCCATTCGAAGCCCTCTATGGCCACAAGTGCAGATCACCACTGTCTTGGGCTGAAGTGGGTGACACACAACTAGCCAAGGGACAAGTACCCGACAGCTCTCTCACAAGCCCGAAAATTATAAGAGAAAAAACTGAGAAGATTGTACAAATTCGAGAACGACTAAGCACTTCAAGAGACAGACAAAAGAGTTATGCAGACAAAAGACGGAAGCCCTTGGAGTTTCAGGTCGGGGACCGAGTGCTATTGAAGGTCTCGCCCTGGAAAGGCTTACTACGTTTAGGAAAACGTGGGAAACTAAACCCAAGGTATATCGGACCATTCTAGATCCTTGCAAGGATCGGCCCGGTAGCATACAAACTTCGACTATCGCAGGAACTCAATAACGTACATCCTAGCTTTAATGTATCAAACTTGAAGAAATGTTTGTCAGGCGAGACCCTCATCGTCCCTATAGATGAAATCGAAATCAACAAGAGTCTCAACTTATAGAAGAACCAATTGAGGTCATGGATAGGGAAATTAAAAAAACGAAACAAAGTCGCATACCCATTGTGAAGGTCCACTGGAATGCAAAACGGGGACCTGAATACACTTGGGAGGGTGAAGACCAGATGAAGGAAAAGTATATGCATCTCTTTTCCTAATCCACAAATACTTTTCTTACATTAAATTTTGAGATGAAATTCCCTTTAATGGGGGGATGATATGACAACCCGATATTTCGAATCAATGTAATGACCTTAAAAGTCAAGAATTGTAATCTAATTTGATATAATGAAATTAGTGTCAAAAATAAAATGTTCAAAAGTCACTATTGGGTTGCCTAAAATGATAGTTATCGTGTCAAGGTTTTTAGAAATATAAAGAACACTAAAATCTGAGTTATAACGAAGAAGTTATGACCAATCGAAAATTCGTATCAAAACCGGTAAAACACTAGCAAACGTAAAAAGTGAAATTTCAATAAAATACTTTTTAGACTTAGGTATCTAAACAAAAGTCTTAGGTTATCCTCATGTGAATAACATAAATCTTTTGCTATACTTTTTATTATAATCAATCATATGTGATTTATAACTATCATACGAAAACGTTCTCATGCAACATATCACGATAACACTTTGTCCATTTTGAAATGAAACATGTTGTTATATAAATATGAAACACTTTATTTATATTTTTAGTATAAATGGTCAATGATGTTATTACAAATGTTATACTTTACGTACAAAGTCGACACTACACTAGGGGTTACCATAAAAGCGAAACACCCTTTTGGAAAAACTATAATAGGTATAGTTTACAAGGAAATCAAGAGATTTTACATACTATAAGTACTATATCAAGGAAATACTTTCATATACAAGAACAAATGGACTTTTCATACGTAAATCTATTTGATACTAAGTTTGTGAGCCATTCATCTTCATGTACTTTTAAGTATGTCGTTAAAGTCCTGTATTATATACCATAATCTCTTGTAGGGAGAGCGTGATACTTTTGTATAGATCTATACGGGATTGACAATCCCGCACCTAAATTGTTAGCTTCAGTTAGACTGACAGGTCTGGGGTGAAAAACATCATAACATTCCAACGGCTGAAGAACGTTGTTACAGGCAGTCTAGGTTAATAGCATGGTTATAAAACTCACATGGAGTATTAAAAACACAATGATTTACGGGGTTATCAAATGTCCTAGTGATTTTTTTATACATACATAAATCTATTATTCTAGGCATGACAACTACTAATGCATTACAGTTTTGGAACATTTAAACTACCACACACTCATGGAAAGATATTGGATTTTCAGAAGTAAACTCAGTGATTTATACCAAACTTTCAAATTTTATACATAAACGCTTATGAACTCACCAACTTAATTGTTGACACTCTTTCAAAACTAATTGTATTTCTCAGGGATTCAGTAATATAGGTAGACTTAAACTTTTGGAGAAGTGATGCTAAGTCGTCAGTTTAAAACTCATTTTTGTCATCATATTGTAATTTCTTTTGAACAAGTATCATTCAATAATGTAACTTCTAAATTATATATGATGGTTACTTTACTTTCTTTGCTATGTATTCATTTATTATGATACTACATGAAATTATCCTCTATCAAACGATTCTGCCGTTCTAGTTAGGGGGTGTGACAGTACGGCCGCACACACCATGTGTACGGCTGCACACCATGTGCAACCATACACACCATTTTTAGGTCCAAAAATAGCATTGAACTCCATATAAGGCTAGAGCATGAGGTAAGAAAGCTTCCTAGATGAGTGCTAAGGCCTCAAAAAATGTTTTGACACACTTTATGGGGAGTGTGCGGCCGCACACACACTCATATGGTGTATTTTGACCATACACTCCCTTGTATAGCCAAATACCCCTTATATACAATCATATATGGTTGTAACACTTCAATATAAGTGTTTACTAGTCCCTAAGGTGCTCCAAATTCAATAATTAGTTGTTACAAGAACTAATTGTATACACATATATGTCATTATATAGTTAATAGGATCCGTTTGTGCTCAAGTCCGAAATTGACACTGAACTTCCTAAACCGATCTTACAATCGCATCACTCACTACAGGTGAGTTCATACCCCTTAATCAACCTTTTAAATGATTTTAAATGCTTTTATGGGGCGAATACAAGTTGAATATCATATTTTTTATATCAATCACATGTGATTAATAACTATCAAACATATGGATTTACTATACTTTCAAACTGTTTTACTAAACGAAGGACTTCAAACTGGTTATTAAATTCTTTTACATGTTAAACTCTTCACGAAACTCACTTTTATGTATCAAACCTTTTCTATTACATCTTTTAAACTTATATATTGTTCAAACCGTGTCTATTACATATATAGTTATATAAGTAAGGATTGAAGGACTTAGGACTGCCAACTCACTTTATTTCATGTTCCTTGTTTGGTTGTGGACTTAGAGTATGTTGTTGTTTGTCCGAGTGTCATTGGATCCTTAGTTATATATTATGTATATATGTATAGATATAAAGACTTTTATCTCAGTTCAATACATTCAGTCATACAAACGATTCTACTAGTAACTATAATAGGTATAGTTAGGGATATACTACTCATTACTACTAGTTCAATGAAGCATACAAAGAGTCAGTTCATTCATGAGTCAATATTTACTATGATGAGAAACTATACAACGATACTATTATGAGAAACTATACAATGATATTGTTATGAGAAACTATACAATTATACTATTATGAGAAACTATACAACGATACTATTTTGAGAAACTATACAACGATACTATGATGAGAAACAATACATTCACTACAGTAGTACATACATTACATATACAAGTATACTATAACATAAATGAGATCCACTGTTTAATGGCATGTCTGCACTGCCATGGCCCGTTTTGTAACCAGAATCTCCTGGTGGGAGAGCGTGAGTTTGCATATAGATCTATACTGGATTGACTATCCTACACCTTGCTGCTAGCTACAGTGGGACCTGCAGGTCTTCAGGTGCCAAATCATTACTTTCGACGTCTTACATCGTCGTGTTTATAGTCGATAACATGGTACAATTAATCACATAATACCTTAATATAAATCCGGTTTAATGTAATTAGTACATCAATAGTTACTATAATACAACACTACAGTACTACATTAATTTCCCCTTTGCATTCATTTTGTAACCATTTCACATAAACAATAACGTAGAAACTATATTTTGATAATGATAGTTACACTTGGGAAAATTATACACTTTTACAGGAAACAAACATAGAAAACAGTTGTGCCTTGGTAGAGGCCTACTTTTAGTAGAAAATATAGGATTTTCTAGGAGTTACAAACATTTACAAACATTCACATGCTTTTACTAGAAATGTTTACAAATTCATACTTCAAACACTGTTACAAACATTTTGATATAAACAATGACACTAAAATACTTATGAAATCACCAGCTTTAAAACTGACATATTCTTTTAAAATAACTTGTATTCTCAGGACATCAGTAGACAGGTACCGATGCCAACTTTTGAGAAGATGGAGCGCATTTAAGACTCAACTTATATTTTGATTTACATTTTTGGTGTCTTATAAACTATACAAAACACACTTGTATTAAATTATATGATTAATGCAATGGATGATCTTGTTTGCTTGTTTACTATTACTCTATGTTTTGCTACTGTACATGACGTCCTCCACCCACCACGTTTCCGTCGTTCCGATTTGGGGTGTGACAGATTGGTATCATAGCATTGTTTATAGTGAATTGAGTATATCAACCCATAAAAGATATACAAAATATAAACACAAAGGGATTAAAATACTTTGACCAAGAGTTTATACTTTTAAATATTAAAATATTTAACTAAGTATACGTACCTGCATTCATACTAAAATCACTGTCACTAGGACAGAACAAAAGTATTACGATTGTTGAACAACACAATTAGGCTTAGAGACATATAGTCAAATCTGGTAGGATATAGCCTGATCAATTATATTTTCCGAGGAGTGACTAGCATGTGCCTAATAATGGTTGTGGTGTTGCAACAAGTCTAAAAACTTACCAACACTACTATAATGATAACATTAGAAAAAAACATGAACTTAAAATATTGTAGGTGTATTTTGTGTCACTATAACTACCTATCTGAGAACTAAAAAGGTGTTTACTAGTAGGTCAATAGTTGCTAAGTGAATACACTAAGGTTATATGAGATTAAGGTGTCATAGAATTAGAATGTGTGATCTTTTCTTTACTTCCTGTTCCTTGTTTGGTTGCGGATTTAGAGTTAGGGTTACTTATTCGAAGGCCTATCCTGTTTTGATTTCATATAAATGGTATGCACTATACAAGTATTGAAGTAACTAGTAAGGATCGTCTTATAATTATTTTAAGTAGTACGTCTATTTATATTAGATTCTTATATCCCTCTTCTCACATAGATATCATGGCTGGATTTCATCTCCACGGCGACCCAAACTTCCCGAACGAAGGCAATGTTGGATGGCTTGAAGACAAGCCAGAAGATGAGCATCCAATCCCTTTGGATGATCATCATGTAGAAGGCTTCTCTGATGGTTCCGAATCCGAGCCAAAAGTCAACAACCTACCCCTTGTGGCTCCGGTCCCGAATCCTAACCCTCGTCAGGCTTTTCAAGGCCCGACGCCAGCATGGGTGGAATGCATAGAAACATGGGGCGAAGAGCAAAATCAGCCCATGCCATTCAATGGAGACCTAAGCTTTTACGCCACGAGTGAAGGAGGAACAGCGGACAGAGTCTTGCCAATCCTGGTCCGAAGAGTTCCCCAAAACGAAATCTAGGGTAGGACGGCTCTCATCGCATTAAGGAGGTTGATGCAAATGCAATGATGCATTCCATTCGCACCAGCCACCTAGAGCATGTTTGGGAGAGGTCCGCAATGAACCACGAGGCCTTACTGCAAGCACTAGCTGAGACTCGGGTTGAAGTCATAGAGCTCTAGGTTCGCCAGAGAGTCTACGAATGACACCTTCTCGACGTGGAGCGTCAACTGGAAGACCTTAGGTTTCGCCCGAGGAATGTCTGCCACCGTTAGAAGATGTCTAGCACATCTTTTCTTTTGATTAAGGAATAGCCTTTTCATATCTTTAGTCTATGAAGAACTTGTCTATAAAATATTCCTATCTTTTAGTACACTATCTAGTCTACTAAGCTGTCAACATTTTCCCTCATATGGTTTGATGTAAGACCTACAGTTAGGTCATTTTTCCCGAACTCATTTACGTCAGTAATACCAGTAATATTGGTAGTTTATAACCTATTGGAAAGTCTATACTCTATTGTTGTATCTATATTCAACTCATACACTGATTCTAATGCTTAGGCTATGGAGTGTTAGTCCATGGATCACTCTCATCATACTTTACAATTGATACTTACAATCATTGTCATCTCTATAAACCTTCATTAAAAGATGGCACCTCACCCATGTCCTACCAAAGGTAGGCCGGAAAATCAAACCCCACCACCACCTCCTCCCCTAATCGATATGGAAGCTCTTAATGTTGTAGTAGCCATGACTGTGGCAACAGCCATGGCTCAATATCACTCTACAGGTGCCAGCGGAGGTGGAGAACCTATAAACTCTACTGAAGGTGAAATCCTCGTGCGCTCGAGAGAGTACTCCTACAAGGACTTCACCAACTGTAAGCCAAAGTCCTTTAGAGGGACTAGTGGAATCATTTCCCTCTCGCAATGGTTCGAAAAGATGGAGTTGATCTTTGAGATCTACTCCTATCCATCAAGGAGCAAGGTCAAGTTTGTTGCTTGTACCTTCGAGGAGAAAGTCCTGACATGGTGGAATAGCCATGTCAACTCACTAACTCTCATAGTGTCAAATGATATGGGCTGGGATACCCTGAAAGACCTCATGATTGAGGAATACTGCCCACGGGGCGAAATCCAAAAGCTAGAGCAGGAGCTATGGAGCCTAACCATGAAGGGCTCCAACATAGTTTCCTATACCGCCAGATTCAGCGAACTGGTGGCTCTATGTCCCAAGATGATTCCCACAAAAGGGAAGAAGACAGAGAGGTATATTTGGGGGCTGTTGCCTCCAGTTCAGGGGAATGTATTAGCTTCAAACCCCGCTACTTTCGACAGTGTCAAGCGATTGGAACAACGGCTTATTGACCATGGGGTCCGTACACCATCAACAACAACAACCCTAGCCATCCCATAACCCTCCAAAGCCGCTGACATTAAGCGGAAATTCTGGGATGACAAGAAGAAGTAGAAAGTTGCTAAGAAGCAGAAGGTCGTAGCCGTTCATGCTGCGATAATACCTACCGTTGGTACTCCAATAAGGTAGTACGCTCGAAGTTTGCCAAAGTGCAACAAATGTAACTTCCACCACAACGGTCCCTGCCGGGAATTGCAGTGCTCTAACTGCAACAAGAAAGGAAACACTGTCCGTTTCTGCAAATCTCCAACAAGGCCGATCACCCAAGTCCCCGACGCTGGTGTGGGCCAAGCTTGCTACGGTTGTGGCGAGGTGGGCCACTACAAAAGGAACTACCCTAAGGCAGCGAATGCCAGTGGAGTGGGAAGTGTTTTGGCTATAGGCCACAAGGAAGCGGTTGCCAACCTTACAGTGGTCACTGGTACGTTTCTCCTCGATAACTCTTATGCATGCATACTGTTTGATAGTGGAGCGGATAGAAGCTTCGTAAATCATAAATTTGCTCGTCTACTTAAACAAAAACCACGCACACTCAAGGAGCCATTCACTATAGAAATGGCTAACGAGAAAACTGAGAGCACTAGTAGTATATTCATAGGATGTGCTCTAACTCTAGATATCCATACCTTTTCAATGGACCTCATGCCGGTCTCAATTAAAAGTTCCGATGTCATAATCGGAATGGATTGGTTGAGTCTTCATCGCGCTAACATCATGTGCTACGAGAAAGCAGTCCATCTAAACCTTCCGTCTAACGAAACTCTCATCATCTACGACGACAAACCTGGAACGAGTCTTCCTATCATCTCAAGCATTCAAGCATAGTAGTACTTACGTAAGGAATATCGTGCGTTCCTTTCTCACATTGTCGATACGAGCCTAGAAATGAAAGAGCTAAAGAACATCCCAGTAGTGAGCGACTTTCCCGACATCTTTCCAAAAGAACTACCCAGATTACCTCCGCAACGACAAGTCGAGTTCAGAATCAACTTAGTCCCAGGAGCTACCCCAGTAGCCAAATCGCCCTACCGATTAGCACCAGTTGAGATGAAGAAACTATCTGGTCAACTTAATGAACTACTCAACAAGGACTTTATTAGACCAAGCTTCTCACCCTGGGGAGCACCGGTCTTGTTCGTTAAGAAGAAAGACTGATCATTCCATATGTGCATCGACTATAGAGAACTCAACAAACTTACGGTCAAAAATCGTTACCCTCTGCCTCGCATAGACGATTTGTTTGACCAACTGCAAGGGGCGAGTTACTTTTCCAAGATTGATCTAAGATCCGAATATCACCAGTTACAAGTACTAGAGGAGGATGTTCCGAAGACAGCCTTCCGAACTCGTTTAGGACACTTTGAGTTCGTGGTGATGCCATTCGGATTGACCAATGCGCCCGCAGTATTCATGGACTTAATGAATAGAGTATGTCGTCCTTACTTGGATTAGTTCGTCATCATCTTCATTGACGACATACTGATCTACTCTCGAAGTAAGGAGGAGCATAGCGATCATCTACAACAAGTTCTAGGAACATTACGATTGGAGCAGCTCTATGCGAAGTTCTCGAAATGTGAATTTTAGATCCGAAGAGTCGAATTCTTAGGACACGTGGTTAGCGAAGAAGGAATCCACGTGGACCCTTCCAAAATTAAAGGCATTGAGAATTGGTCAGCACCAAAGACGCCTACATAAATTCATCAATTTCTAGGTCTCGCTGGCTACTACCGCAGATTCATACAGAACTTCTCTCGGATTGCAAAACCTCTTACAACACTGACCCAAAAAGGCGTGGCCTTTGACTGGGAAGAGAAGCAAGAAAAAGTGTTTCAAACGCTGAAGCGAGCCTTATGCACCGCACCGATTCTATCCCTCCCCAAAGGAATAGAAGACTTCGTAGTATACTGCGATGCATCCAACTAGGGGCTCGGTTGTGTACTGATGCAATGAGGTAAGGTCATCGCCTATGCCTCAAGACAGTGGAAGACACACGAAGTCAACTACACCAAACATGATTTTAAGCTGGGAGTAGTTGTGTTTACCCTGAAGATCTAGATACATTATTTGTATGGTACGAAAAGCACTGTCTTTACAGACCACAAGAGTTTACAACACATATTCGACCAGAAGGAGCTCAACATGGGACAACGACGGTGGGTCGATCTACTTAATGACTACGAATGCGAAATTTGTTATCATCCGGGTAAAGCCAACATAGTAGCAGACGCCCTAAGTCGGAAAGAATGTTCTGGCCGAAGGGTCAAATCTATGACTATGACTATCCATTCACACTTGTCCACACAAATAAAGGAGGCTCAACTTGAAGCCTTGAAACCTGAAAATGTGGAGAGTGAATCCCTGAGAGGGATGGATAAAAACTTAGAAGTCAAGAGTGGTGGAGCCTTATATCTCATGGACCGGATCTGGACACCGAAACATGGTGGCTTCAGAGACATGGTCATGACCGAAGCAGACAACACTCAATATTCCGTCCACCCAGGTTTAGATAAGATGTATCTGGATCTTAAAAAGTTATATTGGTGGCCTAAAATGAAAGCGGAGATTGCTACCTTCGTGAGTAAATGCCTTACCTGAGCTAAGGTCAAGGTTTAATACTAGAAACCCTACGATTTACTATAGAAACCAAAGATACCAGAATGGAAGTGGGAGCAAATCATTATGGACTTCATAACCAAGTTGCCCAAGACAACGGGTGGACTTGATACGATTCGGGTCATCGTCGATAGATTGACCAAGTCCGCACATTTCCTGTCTACCAAAGAAACTGACAAGATGGAGAAGCTTACAAGAACATACATTCGGGAGATCGTACGACTGCATGGTGTTCCTATATCCATTATCTCAGATAGAGATAGTAGATTCACTTCGAGTTTCTGGCAGTCACTACAAAGTTCCTTAACAAGGCTAGACATGAGTACAGCCTACCATCCTCAGACCGACGGACAAAGTGAGAGAACCATCCAAACACTAGAAGATGTGTTGGGAGCCTGTGTGATCGACTTTGGGATGGCATGGGATACTCATTTACCCCTTGTCGAGTTTTTCTACAACAATAGTTATCACAGGAGCATAAAGGCTGCTGCATTTGAAGCCCTCTATGGACGAAAATGCAGATCCCCTATGTGCTGGGTTGAGGTGGGTGAGACCCAGTTAGCTAAAGGACGAATTCCTGACAGCACTCTCATAGGTCCGGAGATCATTCGGGAAATGACAGAGAAGATCGTTTAGACTCTTGTAATCCCACTCGACGAGATCGAGATCAACGAGAGCCTCAACTTCGTGGAAGAACCTGTAGAGATCATGGACCGAGAGGTCAAGCAAACGAAACAAAGTCGTATCCCAATAGTGAAGGTTCGCTCGAACGCCAAGCGAGGACCTGAATTCACTTGGGAGCGCGAGGATCAAATGAAACTGAAATATTCTCATCTTTTCGCTTAGTTAAATTGTAACTAGTTATTTCTTAAACTCTAATTTCGGGACAAAATTCCCTCTAACGGGGGGATGATGTGACAACCTGAAATTTCTATCTGTTCAATAGATCAACTCAATCAAATTTAGACTAGTTTTTCTATCTTTTAATACTATTTAGGGTCTATTTGAGTGTTCTAAACCTAGTACAATCAAGGTAGGAGCCGAGAAATGGGATAACAAGATGCATATCAAGCAAACTAGGGCCAAACACTCCAACATATGGAGTGTGCGGCCACACACTTGAGCGTACGGTGACACATAGGTGTGTGCGGCCGCACACCCATCCCAGCCACACACTCCCACCTATATATACCACACATTGTCATTTTGAACACTTTTCCCACTTCTTCAAGGCAAGAACTTGAAATCCTCTCAAGTATCATCCAACTTTTCACTACAATCTTCAAACAAGTAAGTGATTCATCCCATGATTTCATATTACATAACCTTAACTAGCCTTCCCCTTTGATTTGATCCATGAAAACTCCTTTTTGGTGTTAGATCTTCAAAAACACCAAGAACACAAACTAAGTTTTGGACCCTAATCACCCTTTACAAACCTCTATAACGTGTATATACTTGTTATAACTTGTTTTAGGCCAAGAACACTTGAAGATATACCTAAAAAACGCCATTTCTCATGATCTTCAGGTGTGTATGGCCGCACACACCATGTGTACGGCCGCACACACCATGTGCAACCCTACACACCCTTTTTAGGTCCAAAAATAACAATGAACTCCATCTAAGGCTAGAGCATGAAGTAAGAAACCTTCCTAGATTAGTCCTAAGGCCTCAAAATACATTTTGACACACTTTATGAGGAGTGTGCGGCCGCACACACACCTTGGCCGCACACCCTGACCACACAAACACTCATTTGGTGTATTTTGACCATACACTCCCTTGTGTAGCCAAATACCCCTTATATATAATCATATATGGTCGTAACACTTCAATATTAGAGTTTACTAGTCCTTAAGGTGGTCCAAATTCAATAATTAGTTGTTACAAGCACTAATTGTATACACATATATATGTCATTATATGGTTAATAGGATCCGTTTGTGCTCAAGTCCGCAATTGACACTCAACTTCCTAAACCGATCTTACAGTCGCATCACTCACTACAGGTGAGATCATACCCCTTAATCAACCTTTTAAATGATTTTAAATGCTTTTATGGGGGTGATACAAGTTGAATATCATAGTTATTATATCAATCACATGTGATTAATAACTATCAAACATATGCATTTACTATACTTTCAAACTGTTTTACTAAATAAATGGCTTCAAACTGCTTATCAAATTCTTTTACATGTTAAACTCTTCACTAAACTCACTTTTATGTATCAAACCTGTTATATTACAGCTTTTAAACTTACATATTGTTAAAACCGTGTCTATTACATATATAGTTATAGAAGTAAGGATTGAAGGACTTAGGAATGCCAACTCCCTTTATTTCTTGTTTTTTTATTTGGTTGTGGACTTAGAGTACCTTCTTGTTTATTCGACTGTTGTTGGATCCTTAGCTATATATTATGTATATATGTATAGATATAAAGACTTTTATCTCAGTTCAATACATTCAGTCATACAAACGATTCTACTAGTAACTATAATAAGTATATAGTTGGGGATATACTACTCATTACTACTAGTTTAGTGAACCATACAAAGAGTCAGTTCATTCATGAGTCAATACTTACTATGATGAGAAACTATACAACGATACTATTATGAGAAATTATACAACAATACTATTATGAGAAACTATACAACGATACTATTTTGAGAAAATATACAACGATAATATGATGAGAAACAATACATTCACTACACTAGTACATACATTACATATACAAGTATACTATAACATAAATGAGATCCACTGTTTCAGGGCATGTTTTCACTGCCATTGCCCGATTTGTAACCAAAATCTCCTGGAGGGAGTGCGGGAGTTTGCATATAGATCCATACTAGATTGACTATCCTACACCTTGCTGCTAGCTACAGTGGGACCTGCAGGTCTTCAGGTGCCAAATCATTACTTTCAACGTCTTACGTCGTCGTGTTCATAGTCGATAGCATGGTATAATTAATCACATAATACCTTAATATAAATCCGGTTTAAGGTAGTTAGTACATCAGTAGTTACTATAATACAACACTACAATACTACAATAATTTCCCCTTTGCATTCATTTTGTGACCATTTCACATAAACAATAATGTATAAACTATATTTTGATAATGATAGTTACACTTGGGAAAATTATACACTTTTACAAGAAACAAACATACAAAACAGTTGTGCCTTGGTAGAGGGCTACTTTTAGTAGAAAATATAGGATTTTCTAGGAGTTACAAACATTTACAAACATTCACATGCTTTTACTAAAAACATTTACAAATTCATACTTCAAACACTGTTACGAACATTTTAATACAAACAATGACACTAAAATACTTATGAACTCACCAGCTTTAAAGCTGACAAACTCTTTCAAAATAACTTGTATTCTCAAGACATCTGTAGACAGGTACCGATGCTAGCTTTTGAGAAGATGGAGCGCATTCAAGACTCGTCTTATATTTTGAGTTACATTTTTGGTGTGTTATAAACTATATCGAACACACTTGTATTAAATTATAATATTAATACAATGGATGATGCTATTTGCTTGTTTACTATTATTCTATGTTGTGATATTTTACATGACGTCCTCCACCCCTAACGTTTCCGTCGTTCTGGTTTTGGGGTGTGACATAGGATGTGGAGAAGACCGCTTTTAGGACCCGCTATAGTCATTATGAGTTTATGGTGATGTCGTTCGGGCTCACCAACGCTCCAACCACGTTCATGGACCTCATGAACCGTGTATGCAGACCGATACTGGATTGGTCGGTGATAGTGTTCATAGATGACATCTTGGTTTATTCCAAGACTTAGGAGCAGCATGAAGAGCACCTGAGAGACGTGCTAGTGACGCTGAGGAGGGAGAGTCTATTCGCGAAGTTCTCCAAGTGTGAGTTCTGGTTGCGAGAGGTGCAGTTCCTTGGGCACCTCCTTAACCAGAAGGGTATACTAGTAGATCCGGCCAAGATAGAGGCCGTGATGCAGTGGGAGGTCCCTAGATCTCCATTTGAGATTCGGAGCTTCCTAGGACTGGCAGGGTATTACAGGAGATTCATTCATGATTTCTACAAGATAGTAGTTCCGCTCACCCGACTAACCAAGAATTCGGTGGTGTTCCGCTAGGGGCCTTAGCAGCAGGCGGCATTTGAGACCCTCAGACAGAGATTGTGCGAGGCGCCGATTCTTACCCTGCCAGAGGGAGTAGAGGATTTTGTAGTCTACTGTGATGCTTCAATCACAAGTATGGGAGCGGTTTTGATGCAGCGAGGCCATGTGATAGCTTACACCTCTAGGAAGTTGAAGCCTCATGCGGCTAACTATCCTACACATGACTTAGAGTTGGGGGCAGTAGTGTTTGCCCTCAAGATGTGGTGACGTTACCTCTATGGGGTCCGTTGTGCCGTTTACACGGATCATAAGAGTTTGAGGTACCTCATGGATCAGCCGAATCTGAACATAAGGAAGCGCCGATGGTTAGAGGTGGTAAAGGATTATGATTGTGAAATCTTTAGCATCCAGGAAAGGCCAACGTTGTGGACGATGCCTTGAGCCGCAAGGAGGTAGCAGCCCTGATCAGGGATATATGTATGAGAATGACAGTGATTACTCCATTATTGGAGCAGATTAGAGAGGCATAGGTTGAGGGCCGGAAGGAGGAGAGGCAGAAGTGTGAGAGGATTGTTGGCCGAGTAGCTTCCTTTGACTATGACAGTTGAGGATTGTTTACCCTTCATGGGAGAGTTTAGGTACTATACTGGGGCGGAGTACAGCAGGTGTTGATGGACAAGGCTCATAAGTCTCGGTTCTCCATCCACCCAGGGGCGACGAAGATGTACAAAGATCTTTGACCCAATTATTATTGGCCATGCATGAAGCGGGATGTAGCTTAGTATATGGAGAGATGCCTGACCTGCAAGAAGGTCAAGGCGGAACACCAGAGACCTCACGACAAGATGCAACCGTTAAACATTCCCATGTGGAAAAGGGAGGATATTGTGACATCCCCATTTTCACGGCCAGAAAAGACCAATTTTGTTTATGCTTTGTTTAAAAATCAAAGTAATATTTTAAATACAAGTGTTGCGGAATTTGTCCCAAAACAATATATGATAAAGATTTATCAAAATCATTTCCGTAGAAATGTATTTCATTAAAAGACTCGGGATGTCATGTTCGATACAGAGCATAAGCATAAACAATACAATATAGGCCTTACTATGTTATTCCGTATTTACAGGCCTAAAATCCATTAATCTCTCATCCCAAGACATCACATCTATGCTCATGCGCCACTACCTGAAATACAAGAAACTGAGTGGGTCAGGCTTGGGAGCCTGGTGAGCACACAGGGTTTTCAACCCACAATAAATAATTTTATTAGCTTTATCAAACCAAACAAACCCGATTACCCGTTCCCGTTATCCTCACTTTACGTCTCTAAAACATCTAACACAAGGGACCTAGTCTAAGGACTATCATCGGGATGGACACTACTGCTAAGGGGATTCCTCAGCAATAAATGTCCTTAAGGCAACCATGTGGGGGATGGAGTACATCTGGTGAGCACACAGTTCAAATAAACACCTACAGGTTGCGAGTCTGCTAGTGTTCCACTGGACTGTGTAGAAAAGTCCATGGTCGTCATCTATACTCCGCTAGATGACTGGATAATCAAAACATCTATATCGAGGCCTCTCATTATTTCATTTTATCTCACAACAACTATTACATCTACCCTTGTTTTTGCCCAACATTTTTCGTAGATATAAAATATATATACAGTTTAACTCATTGAAAACATGTATAAAAATGTTCATCCAGCATAGATAGCAAGTATTTAGGTAATATGCACACATAGCACGTAATTTATATAAAATACGTCATATCTATGTGTAAGCTGAAAGGGACTATGCACTCACTTGAAAGGTGGTGACTCAGCACTCGGCAGCGCTTCGATACTCACAAAACAATTTTCCTTTGATAAAACCTAGTACCAATACCACTAGGGTTTAGTCTAACGATAACCGCGACAAATTAATTAGTCTGACTATTATTATTATTATTATTATTATTATTATTATTATTATTATTATTATTATTATTATATAAGCGTTAATAACACTCAATATAACTCATAATAATAGCCCAAATAATTATTTTAAGGACCTAATAACATTCCTATAATTATTTGAAAGCTATATTAAAAATTGCGTAAGCGTAGCTCACTTCCAGCGGATTTTAACGAAAACCGGAACTTTATTTGGAGCAGCGTTTCGAAACCGAAAGACTTTTTTTCTCGGGACTTCGGGAGCCTCGGGGATTCACTAGGGTGCTAGGGGTTTTATCTAGGGCTTACGGGTGGTTTGGAGCCTTAGAGAGAGAAAGATTTTAGAGAGAGAATGAGAAATGGTGTGAAAATGGAGAGAGAGAATGAGTTCAGGTCGTGTTGGCTAAAAACGTCTCGATCTAATATTCGAATTTCGGGCTGTACACTGCTAATCCGAAACTTCGAAAAATCATAACTTCTTCATACGAAGTCAGATTTGGGCGTTCTTTTTATCGATGTTCTTAGTTTAACATATTCTACAACTTTTGTTTAGAACTCTAAGGCTAAAAAGTCCTCCATCGTAAATTCACTATTTACGCTTCCTAGTGTCGTGTCGGTTCCTTCGCGAAACTTCGACGTGCCATAACTTCTTCGTTATAACTCGGATTTCGGCATTCTTTATATGTACGGAAACCTTGTGACATATTCTACAATTTAGTTAAGATTATTTATTCTTAATAATCTTTTGTTGAAAAGTCGTTTTCGACCCCTATTGCCTCTAAATTGACTAGCTCGGATCTACGGGCGTTACATATATCACTATAGATTTCATCACTAAGCTTCCCAGGACTGCACGTGGAGTTGATTCGATTTGGGTCATATTGGATCGGCTGAACAAGAGCGTGTATTTCATACCGATTCAGGAGAGTATATCGACCGAGAAGCTAGCCGATATTTATGTGCGCGAGGTAGTGGCACGGCATGGAGTGCCTATATCAGTAGTATCAGATCGAGACGTCTGGTTCACTTCCAGGTTTTGGAATCGGTTTCATGAAAAGATGGGGACCCGTCTTCACTTCAGTACCGCTTTCCACCCTCAGACGGACGGGTAGAGTGAGAGAACGATTCAGACTCTCGAGGACATGCTTCCGGCATGCGTTCTAGATTTTGGTGGCAGTTTGGATACGTAACTTCCATTAGCGGGATTTTCATATAACAACAGTTATCACGCCGGTATTGACCGCCCTCCTTTTGAGATGCTTTACGGGAGGAAGTGTAGGACCCCGACTTGTTGGGGCGAGGTCGGTCGGAGGGTCATCGGGAGCACTGAGGTGGTGCTCAAGACCACAGATTTGATCCAGCAGGTCTTTAGTAGACTGCGCAGAGTCGGCAGAAGAGTTACGCCGACAGGAGGCATTCGGACTTGGAGTTTCAGGTGGGCGATATGGTCCTCCTAACAGTGTCACCTTGGAAGGGTGTCATCAGGTTCCGGAAGAGGGGCAAGCTGGGCCACAGGTTCATTGGTCCCTTTAGGGTTTTCGCCTGGGTGGCCTACTGATTGGATCTTCTAGCAGAGCTTAGCCAGATCCACAACACTTTTCACGTCTCTCAGTCGCGGAAGTGTTTGGTGGATGAGTCAACAGTGATACCATTGGAGGATATTCAGGTTGATAGTTGTCTGAATTATATCGAGAGGCCAGTTGTGATCTTAGATCGGAAGACGAAGACCTTGAGAAACAAGGTGGTCCAGTTAGTGAAGGTGTAGTGGCAGCACCAGAAGGGTTCAGAGTGGACATGGGAGACTGAGAAGGAGATGAGGGAGCACTATCCGGAGTTATTTTTAGGATCGGTAGCGGCAGACTTTGAGGACGAAGTCTAAGATAAATGGGGGAGAATTGTAACGCCCCATTTCTGGTAGCAGCACCTTTAGAACATTTCTTTGTAAAACCATAGTCCCCATTGTTGAGCTTGAGTGTTTTGTGATAGCTTGGGAGTTGTAGAAGAGAAGGAAGGAAAGAGGATCAATAGAAGAGGAAGTAGATCCAAGAACTAGCTTCCATATGCTTCATATTCTGGTAATAAAGTTATTACCTTGCTTATTCCTCCATTAAACCCTCTTTTATGCTTGTTTATGTCTCTTTTGGAGCCTTTTATGATTAAAACTCGAGATTTGAGCTCTCCTTAGGATGGAGACCATAGATCTGGATGTTATTGAGCTCCAGACTCTCAATATAGCTACCTTTATGCAAATATAGCCTTGTTCCAACCCCTAAGTGCTTAGTGTTGGATGATTTTGGTGTTTTAGCCCTATTCACGTGTGAATGCACATAAAGTTGGAAACTTTACGTGCAAAACCAGCCCTAGAAGCCCATATCTATGAATTGGATGCACTGAGACCGACTAGAAGCGACTCTATAGTAGTGGCATGCAGGAGACTCGGCGAGTCCACGTCGTGACTTGGCGAGTCCACGTCGTGACTTGGATGCACTGAGACCGACTACAAGTTGTTCATACAACTCGGCGAGTCACAGTCTGGACGTGTTCATATGATGAAGGAGAACTCGACGATTTTTTCATACAACTCGGTTAGTTGGATGAAATTAGATTCGATGTCAACTCAGAAGAAGAACTCGTCGAGTTATTGCCAAACTCGACGAGTTGAAGCGAGTAGAGGATTAGAAAAGGTGTTAGGGACTCGGCGAGTCCGGTCAACTAAAAGTTGACTTTCACCATGATGTTGACTTTGACCAGGGGTAAAATAGTCATTTTACCCTGAGATTAGCTATCAGTATTTGATTTCAGTGTTTGTGGGATTTATAGTCGGGGAGTTCCGGAGCAGTAGTCAGACAGTTTTAGATTTAGCATCTTGGTAGCCAGCACTACGAGGTGAGTTTCCTTCCGGTAGGAACGAGTCTACGGCCACAATGTCGGCCCATTTAGTCAGCAGTAGTTTCGGACTTTAGTCCGATGCAGTAGTATGTGTGTTTGATGTCTTCGTGATTCATACATGTTTTGTCACGTGTAGTATGTCGGGCAAGCTTGATACAATATGTGATTATGCTATATGTTCATGATATGTTATATCCAGTTTATTCCGGACTTCGGTCTGATGCCACGCAGGGCCCAAGTTGTTCCGGACTTCGGTCTAATGACGGGCAGGGCCCGATGTAGTGGGCGGGGCCCAAGTTATTCTGGACTTCGGTCTGATGTCGGGCGGGTCCGATGCAGTGGGTGAGGCCCAGTATGTGTTATCTGTATTATTGTATGGTATGTGGTAGTTTGGAGGAGCTTACTAAGCTTTGTGCTTACAGTTTCAGTTTTTGGTTTCTGGTACTTCCGCTAGTAAGGGGAAGAGTTCGAGTTGATGGCATGGCACACATCACAGCTTCAGTTTATCTAGGGAGTTTTTCTTTATTTGGAAATTTTGATATGTTTTGACATTAGTTGATTTGATACATTCACTTTTACATTTGAGACATGTGATGGTGGTGTTATTATATGATGATTAATTTCATGGTTTTAGAAATTTTTAAAACAAAAATTTTGGGTTGTATTTTTTGGATGTTACACCGAGGGAATCAAGAAGGAGATTTGGAAGCATGAGTGAATAAGGGGTGAGATCAATAGGTTTTCTACCGATGGTCGTGGATTATTGGTCCGGTCTGTCGGGTTTGGGCACCAGATTTTGGCGGGATCAGAAAGACTGTGTTGGAGTAGTCATATAAGTCCAAATTTTGGAAAAACCCTAGATCCACCAATATGTTTTAGGATTTGAGACTTATCTATTGGCGGCTGATGTGTACTTTATCTACCTATCTAGCTTTAAATTTATAAACCTAACTACATAGCTAAATTATGCACTTATAGGTAGTGTACCTAGTCAAATTATAGAATCGCTTTGGTAAGTCATGTATCGATCACATGGAATGAAATTTAATTAATTAAACAATTACTAAAATCTAAACTAAGAAAAATAACTAAAAATGGGGGTTTTATTTCATTTTACAAGTTTAGAAAAACTTAAGCTAAAATATCCAATTAATTACAGAAGAGACGGTTTTAAACCAAGAATAAAAGATACTTTCGTTTAGCTTTGAATGCCTTCTGTTTCCTTTGGTTGATTTCATGACAATGGATTAATTCTGTTAGTTACCAAATAAAAGTTACTAGTCATCATGGTCAACTAACTAGCATAAGTCAATTTAACAATTGAAACCACAATGATCCTGCAAGTTAATGGCACTAAATTGATTTTAAAGGTAGTTTGGAATCTGGATGATATAATCTATAAACTACTATTATGTGATCAAGTCTAGTAATCAAGAAAATTTTATGACTAAATGTTACTCTCTAACATAGTTAAGCAACTAACTTATCACCTACACTAGGATATGGTCAATCTCTAGCTCTAGCAATTTAATAGTCATAAACATCTAGGTAAATCAATTTTCATGCAGTTAACTGCAGTTTAACTACACAAAACATGAGATAAGGCAATAAATATAGAAAGGTTAACAAGAAAGGTTTAGACGTATCAAAAAATATTTAAAGCAAAAACCAACTTCATCAATCCATCAAACAAGAAATCAACACATATTATTTAGGAGTTCATCTAATCTAAATGAAAGCAAGGGTTTTTAGCACATAATCACAATTGATGAACACATAAACAAAAGGTAAAATAAGGTAAACATCATTAAACTAAGCAGACCAAATGTCTAGATGCAAATCCTTACTCCAATAGACTTCCAAGCTTCAAAATCGACCCTAAAGGCTTCTTAGTAGGGGTTTTGTTGCAATACATCTTCAGAAAGTCACCTCCAAGTCCCCTAATTCACTCTAATATTTGGATATATATATATATATATATATATATATATATATATATATACTTGCCTAAAATCTGGCTACCACATCGCGGTCCTCGAGTTTATCCCGTATTCTTCAGGTCAGCATCAAGAATCACAAAGATTCCAATTACCATGTCGTGGTGAGATCACCACATCGTAGTTATCGACAATCAGCATTTTCTGAAAACATAAAAGTTGTCCGAAATTGTGTCTAGTGTTTAATTCATTTTAAATCACGTCAATCGGAGTTACAATTCTTGAGATACGGTTAAAATACTAACAAGGTGTCAAGCTTTCCAACAACATCCTTTATGTGTCTTCTTCTTGCCTAAGCTCACATTTTCCTACTTCCATCTTCCATACTGCTTTTGAGCATGTATTTTACGCTACATAACAGATATTAAACATAATAAGTACATTTTGTTCTATAATAAGCATAAATATAGCATAAAATATTGAGATAATGCATGATATATATATATATATATATATATATATATATATATATATATATATATATATATATATATCAATGTCCGTTCATGAAGATGGAAATATCCTGGTACGTTGAGAAGTGCTTTACCTGTCAGATGGTCAAGGCTGAACACCAGAGGCCACATGTGAAGCTCCAGCCTTTGGAGATTCCCATGTGAAAATGGGAACATATCACCATGGATTTCATCACCAAGTTACTTCAGACGACTAATGAGTTTGATACGATTTGGATTATAGCGGATTGTCTGACCTAGAGTTCCTACTTTCTAGTTATTCAGGAGACCTCGTCGGCTGACAAATTCGCCAATGTATATGTACACGAGATTTTCATTCGGCATGGTGTTATGGTTTCTATTGTATCGGATCGAGATTTTTGGTTCACTTCTAGATTTTAGCAGAGGTTCCACGAGGAAATGGGTCATCTATAGACTGGCAGCTAGGACGAGTAGATCATTCAGACACTTGAGGATATGTTGAGAGCTTGTGTCATAGATTTCAGTGAGAGTTAGGACTTCTACCTTCCCTTTGCTGATTTTTTTACAACAACTATCACTCAAGTATCGGTGCACCGCCTTTTGAGCTTCTTTATGTAAGAAGGTGTCGTACCCCATTCTATAGGGGAGAGGTCAGTCATAGGGTTATGGGAAGAAATGAGGTACTCCTTCAGACAACAAAGCTTATTCAGCAGATCAGACAGAGGTTGTACAAAGCTCAGAGTCAGCAAAAGAGTTATGTCGTGTGACAACCCGAAATTTCTTCCGTTCAAACCGTTCAAAATAAATCAATTCGAAATTTATTTATGCTCTTGTTAGTATTATTTTGGATCTAACTGAATATTCTAAACTCACTACAATCGAGTTTTGGGTCCAAGAACGAGTTTTTCTACGTCAAAGCATAGCATCCGGGTCAAACACCCCTTCGAGAGGAGTGTACGGCCGCAAACTCGAGTTTACGGCTGTACACCACCACCCCACCCCTTGGCCGAAAACTCGACCCTATATATAGGGTACTTGGCCTTCATTTCACACTTTACCCACTCTAAAGGCTTTCTCTCTCTACTCTCTCCTACAACCATCGATTTTGCTCCAAGATCTTTAGAAATGTAAGTGTTTCTCCTCCATAATTGAGTTTTATTCCTTATTCTAGTGATGAATCCATGTTTCATCTCATTTAATCTCATCTTTGTCTAGATTTTCTCTCTCACCAAGAACACCAAGAACACACACTAGTTCTTGGTGGCTAAAAACCTCATTTCAAGCTTCCTAATAGTAAGTAACTACCTCCTATGCTTGATATCTACTAGAAACCTTTGATTTTCACCTAGAAATCGACCCAAAAAGCATGAACACAAAGTGTTTACAACCATAAACCCATGTGTACGGCCGTACACCCCTTATTGGTTGTAAACTCTAATATTTGGTCAAAGATTGACCTTAAACTCTTCCTTAAGCCATGCACAAGGCATAGAACACTTCCAAAAGGCTAGAAAGGACCCCGAAACAATGAAAATCGCACCTTTCATCATGTGTTTTCGGCCGTAAACTCATGGGCCGTAATCCCATAGGCCGTAAAATCATGGGCCGCAAACCGATGGACCACAAACACTTGGGCCGCAAACTCTTGGACCGAAAACCCCATTGGGCCGCAAACCCATGACCGTACACCGGCTTTTACGGATGGAAACTCCCCATCTTCAATCACGTGTGATTCTAACAATTAGTTTCAAGTGTTTCCTAGTCCCTAAGGAGGTTTCTTTCCATAACAAATAGTGTTATGCCCTCACCTAATACATATATGTGCTTCTATATGTTAAATTGGATCCATTTGTGTCTGAGGATTTGTTTGACACTCAACAACTCCTATTGATTTACACTCAAATCCCACGGCAAACAGTGAGTTCATACCCCTACGTTTTTATGATTTTTAAACATTTTCAGGGGTGATACAAGCCAAACATAAAAGTTTTCAACAAGTCAAACTTATGCAATCTACACAAAACTACGATTTTCATCAAGCATTTAGATACTTAATCCCTTTTGTAGTATGTAGAGCATAAGGGATGTTTTCTAAATTTAATTGCATAGTTTTCCGAACATTTCGCGAACTTAACATTACGATCAAACTATAATGGGTATAGTTTGAGGATTTCATTTCCAGTTTTACAAATGCGAACTGCTTACACAGTTGACTACATAAACTACGATAGATATAGTTTATAGCATACATTACTACGAGAGTACAACAATAAATAATTATTTTTACTCTACAAAACATACATCAGATTTTTATACGAAAGGTCAGTATACATATATATTATTACTCGTAAAGTCATCAACTTAATTGGGAGACGCATCCTTGGGCGCTTACAACATTAACTAAGTGGAGGACAACTCTTACGAACCAGAATTTCTTGGAGGGAAAGCGTGGCTTTTGTGTATAGACCTATATGTGACTGACTATCCTGCACCTGGCTGCTAGCTACAGTCGGACCGGCAGGTCTACGGGAAACAAATGTCATAGAGGATATCGGCGTCCGTTTAACTTCGTATCAAATTTAATTATGGTCATAAAACTCGCCAATCGTATGACTCTTTTACGTAATAATATACCTCTCATAAACAATTGCTTTAATAACATAAGTGTGATACTCATGCCTTACGATTTCGGAACCATTAAAGCAACAAACACACGCATACCAGGGACAATAAGGGATTTTCCCAGACAAATAGAGCATACTTTACCTACTGGTGGTAGCCAGGGATTTCAAACGGAATACTATACCTACTGGTGGTAGCCAAGGTTTTCAAACGGAATACATTTTACATACTGGTGGTAACCAGGGTTTTGATACAAACGATATTTTACATATGATGAAAATAAAACATTTATACAAATTTAGTGGCTAGTTTTCATTACAAAAACATGCTTATGAACTCACCAGCTTTATGCTGATACATTTTTCAAAACCGCTTGTTTTCTCAGGACAACAATAGATAGCTACCCTTGCCATGTTTTGGAGAAGACGGAGCATTTTGGGGTCATGTCTTTTACTTTCATCATATGCTGATGTTTACAAACTATGTTTTTCAAACAGATGTAAATATTTATAAGTAATGTGATGGTTGTGTTTACTTTGGTTACTATGATGAAATTGTTATGATACTATGCATGACGACATCCACCCCCGGACGTTTCCGCAGTTTCTTTTCACGGTTCGGGGGTGTGACATGCCGACATAGGTCGATCTGAGTTGGATTTCTAGGTTTGTGATATGGTTCTACTAAAGGTATCACCGTCGAAGGGTGTAGTATGCTTCAGGAAGAGGGGAAAGTTAGGGGCCAGATATATTACTCCATTTCGAGTGATTCTCAGGGTTGGCAGGGTAGCCTATCGATTGGATCTACCTGAGATGCTCACTCAGATTCACAACACATTTCACGTTTCTCAACTATGAAATTATGAAGCTAATGAATCAACAGTGGTTCTTTTAGATGATATGCAGGTCGATGATCGCCTGAACTATGTTGAGAGATCGGTGGCAATTTTAGATATGAAGATGAAGGCCTTGCTCAACAAGGTGGTTCCATTGGTCAAAGTTTTGTGGCAACATTGAAAGGGTTCCAAATGGACATGAGAACCTGAGTCATAGATGTGAGAGCATCACCCTGAGTTATTTCTGGTGGGTTTAAGCCATAAGAACATCCTATGTGCTCATGCGAACCCTAATGCTTGGATCTAGGTTTCTCTATTGTACATGCAATTCATCCAAGACTTTAAACCCTAGATCTAGCATGTGATAATCAATATTAACACAAGAATGGGGTTTAGATCTTACCTTGATTATTATGTAGCAATAACAATTTCAAATCCTCCTTGTAATGGCTTTGGAAAACTTAGAGTCACAAGTGTCATTCCTCTAATGGCTCACAAACACCAAGAGCAAGAGGATGAAGAATAAGGAGAGAGGAGGCACCCAAAAGCGTGTAGAAACCCTAAGGAATTAGTTAGCCACATTTTTGGTTCCCTAGGGGTCCTTAAATAGTGAGGCTATTAGGGTTATCTAACAAGGAAACCCTAATTTGAATGCTTAGGCCCTAAGCAACCCATGAACTCCCTCCTTAGAGGCCTTGGATGATTTCTAATGGGTTTCCCCATAGAATTCGTCCACTCCATCCTCTATGGAGTCCATTTGACAATTCTAGTCCCTTAAGTTTAATTAATATCTTTTAGCCACAAAATTAATTCTTAATTAACTATTGACTAATATTAATTAAATAATATGATTTCTTCTTTAATATATTATTCTCATAATATATTAATAAATCATAATTAATCCTCTCTCTCCATAATTCATCCTATCAGGTTGCTTTGGTGAAGGCAACCCAAAAGGACCATGCACCATCGGGGCAAGTACATACCAAAATAGGTATGGACTTAGACACTATTCCAACAGTCTCCCACTTGGATAAGTCTAATAACTATTCTACGTATGACTTCAGATCCTGATCTGCAATCGTAGCTTTCAAAAGCAGCTGTCGACTCTGATCCTATCAGAAGCGTATCATTTAGATAAGTGATCATATATTCCTCCATTCTAGATATCGTATAGATGTGAGACATGGATTGAAATCATTCTCTCAGTCTATGTGTTGTTTCCTGATTTCCGATTTATGATGACTGACAACAGACTACAATTGAACACATCAAATAAGTCCCGGCTTGGCCAAGCGCTTAGGTGTCATCACTAAATCATCAACGGGCCCAAAGATATCGCTTTTATCCCACTTTGGATAAAAGGAACAGATAAACTTTGACTCAATGCTTGCTTGTATTCACTTATCGAATCACACAAAACAATAAGTTTTATAACACCAAGTTACTGGTGCGTTTACTTATCATCAATGTGCAACTGACCAACAAATAACAATTCACACATCTCGGTTTCAAGAATATACAATATTATCGACTCACAATCACTCATGATAAAATCCATGAAGTGATTCTTGTGAGAATGGGTTTAATCCAATGCTCAAAATCATATTCATAAGCACTCATGAACGTTGTAGCAAACATTTACTATGTCTAATACAATTTAGACAATCTACAAACCAATTCATGACAATCTTTATTCATACCTACTTCCAACATATGAACGACTGTGGACCATTTGAATAATTTGATTATTCTGAAATAATTTAATTATTCAGGAAGTCAAAACATGCAAAGTGAAACACAAGAATAATACTAATCACATATGGTCCCAAACTTTGGGTATAAATAAAACATTTTATTTAAACACCATATTTATTACTCATTATTTGTTGTTTCGGGTAAGCAACTTCTTACTTGAATTATAACAAAAATTGTCCCATGCTCTCAGCATGCATACTATGTTTACTTATGGTCCTTCCTTTGTGAAATAGATCAAATGAACACATTTCCAATCATACTCATTTCATAACTCCCAATCCTTATCATAAGTATAAGAATATTAAATTCATGCCACTTATAGAATATGCTAGATTCTAACATTTTATGCAATGATCCTTTCGTAAAGTCATAGCTCAAAATCATCAAGACTTGGCCAATCTCTATCAGAAACAATTCTATAGATATGATGTCTCTCACTCAATGTACATTCCTTTGAACATCCTTCTTGCATAAAAGTTTCTAATCTAGACATAGATTCTCAATATCCAACTCCCAATATAGAAACATTTCCATATTTGCCATATGACAACTAATTCTCAATAGAATCTTATCTATTCATAATAATGTCGATATGGTCCATCCAATAACATACTCCCAACTACTCACAAGCAACCAATCTCCAACGAACTTTGGATCATCCTTTGATAGTTGTTTAATTATTTTAGTCAAAAACCGATTCTAGTCCTTTTTCCCTCTTAATGCGCTAGACATTTGGAAAATTTTAGAATGGTCAAATATTATAGTATTTGCAATTGATCCTATACCTGAAGCGTATGGGACATAATAAAGATATGATACTGTATCAATCTTCTGTCATAATATTTTATGTGTCATGTTCTCATAATTCGAACTATGAAAAGGGATGCCATAATCATAATCGAAATTTGAGAACACACTATGTATCCTTGACTAAATTTATTAAAATTCCACAATCTAAGCCTTTAGATTTGAAATGAAGCATAATATTCTCTCCCTTAATTATAGCAAAACAACTTTTCAACCCTTACGACTTTGCAAAGTATAACTCTTGTTTTCTATAATTAATATTGCCAACTTGCAATACTTAAATAATAATCATGCTCCCACTAACATGACGATTATATTCATTCCAGCATAACCCTTATGCTCCCACTAGCTTTGATGCGTATTTAGGAACCAGCTAAACTTCTAGGAATCAATACTTATTGACTTCCAAAGTTCATTGTTTTTAATACGATATGCTTCGATAAGCCTTTATCTAAGCTTCTCAAAATCATACACCTTTCCTCAGATACCTAATATGTGTGTCTAAACTAATTCCTAAATGTTCAAACTAATTGCCAAATCTCACAATTCGAACTATGAAAAAGGGATGCCATAATCATAATCAAATTTGAGAATGCAATTTACATAGTTGCTATCTCTTTAAAATCTCTCTTAGTGAAAGCGTTTCCTCACAATCATTTTCATGAAAGAGAGAAACCTTATGACACTTAGATTTTATGGTGTATGTGTTCCTATCCATGTGAATTTGTCATTACCATAACCGAAAGATAATGTTTGTGGCAAATTCAACCTCTTATGGACAGAACTTGTCCATTCTTAATTTCTTGCCATCAAGGGTCCCACCATTGCTTCCAAGTTATCTAGCAGCTCACTTATGCCAGTCAATGTACTTTCATTGAACAAGGTGTTTTCCTTATGCATTCTACTAAGAACTCGTAGAACTCATATGCATAATCACTCAACTGGATTGGCACATAAATAAAACTTTGTCAACACGATAGGTTACCATCCTCAAGTCGTGTGCTAGTGTTTAACAATAGGTTTACTCTTGATTAGTTCTCGAAACTTTTCAAGATCATTTAGACTCCCACTGACCTTTTGACATATAAGATTCTCTTATCAAGAAACATTTCTTGATAAACAAATATCCAAGAGTTAGTGTGTGTCTATATCAAGATAAAACATTGCACACATTTGGTCTTAGTTGGTCCTTGTCTTCTACAAGAAATCACAACTTACCAATTTCAAACATGCAAGATAAAGAAAAACAATTTTCTACTTCACATTTGATGAGTGTGTGTCACTCGATTCATAATCTTGGAATACGATTCTAAGACTTGTTTTTGGAACGAAGTGTGACTCATCCTTTTGATTTAACCATTTCAACAATTTCTGATTCCTCTTCTTAGCCATACTAGTGCACTAAGATGTCCTTAGAGGATCAATTGTGATACAGTCTTTAATCACTAAGACGATCACAAAATCCGATACAAAAGTACTCTCCCTTCTTCTTAGATTTGACAAACTTTTTATCTTTCTGCCTTCATTGATTCTTCTTATTCGTTCTGGCATTCATTGAAAACCTTTCAATGATTCAGATTTACACTTAATCTTGTAAGTATAACCACATTTACTAGACCTTTTGGTAAATCATGACGAATAGTCTCATTTTTATTTGTGGTGGACTTGACTAGTGCACAACATTGTGTTCTATTCCTTTAGTCCTTCACTTGACTCGCATACTTGTGTGATCAAGGAATTAGTCTTAATTTCCTAAGTACCAAGATTTCCATATATCACATGATTCAAATCATATGATTCCAAGTTTCTGTCCAATTGAAACTTGGGTGATGGGAATCTTTCCTTATTTAGAAAATTTTGACATTACCAAAAATAACATAACTAAGAATCACATCCATTTAAACACAAACATCAATTTTTCACAATGATTTGATTGCAAGGATATACATAAATAAGATAAATCAAAATTTATTTTATTCATAAAAGTAGCGGAAAACATGTCCTTACAATGCAAAATCAACTGAAAAATCTATGTAATTAAATATTCCTAACAACTTTATCATAACTTTCTAAGCTCAAAATCTAATCTTCGAATCCATGCGATCGTGATCCATTTCTTCGTGATCAGACTCATCTTGCTCTTCCATCAAGCTTCCTCTCTTTTCACTGATCCTGCAAAACATTCAAATGTAATCTTATCACATTATGTTTTAAGAATCAATGAATAGGAACTTAATGGAGTTAGATAGTGGATTTTACCTGAAGTAGAGCCATACGTCTTGAATCTCCCATCTCTTAGATCTCTCAGGTAGACTGGGTAGCTTCGTCCCCAATTCCCCTTCTCTTGGCAATAAAAGCAAATTGGCTCTTTTGGAACATCACACAAAACTACTTCAGACTTTGTCTTTCTCTTATGATCAAACTTTTAGAACATGGCATGCCTTTCGTTGCCATTGCCTATATCCATAGAGGTCTGGAAGGCAGATCCACCAATCAACCTTGTTTTTCCAGTACGCCAAATCATTGCTGATTCAGCAGCAATAAGCATATAGGTGAGATCGATAAGGGTCACGTCATGGTTCATCATATAGTACTCTCTTACGAACTCACTATATGAGTCAGGAAGCGACTGAAGAACCCAGTCAACAGCCAGCTCCTCACGGACAACGGATCCCAACATTCTTAACTTATCAATGTGTGACTTCATCTCTAAGACGTGTGCACACACTAACTTTCCTTCTTCATGTTTACTTGTCGAAAGGGCTTGAGTGAGTTTGAACTTTTCAAGCCTTTGAACTTGTGGGTTAGGGAGAACAATAGGAGGAGGTGGAGTAAGTGAAGCATGATCTTGTGTTCCTCGATCGAATCGTGGAATATCATCTTCATGTGGAAAGCTTGTTCCACGGGATTTGGGAAGACCATAGTTGTCATACTTTGATATCTACAAAATGGGAGAAAACTCAAGTTAGTTGATTGATTGAGTCCTTAATAAATCACCCAAATGAGATATTAAGGCTAGGACCCAACACAATATTCCACAACTTGGGAGAGGGATGTCGTAACCCAAATTGCAGAACATTTGAAGGTAAGTGAGTGACGATTCACTAATTTTTCACCATGAAAAACGAAAAGGAGATTGAGTTTTAAATGTATTGAAAAACTCCTAGATCCTTTGAGATTCATTGAACTTTTCAATGGCATGTTTAAATCTCGATATGCCCCTCGATTTGTAACTGGGATGCCGAGGATCACAAAACAGGGTGTGAATGACCATGCAAACTTACATGGTTCCCCCAATGTTACAGTCACCTATTCGATGTGTCGGTTAACCACACACGCTCCACCAAACTATAACAAACATTGAGTCACCCTTTGCTACCTTTTCTTAGAACCATTTAGTGTACCGGTTAACCACACACGCTCCACTAACGTCTTCGCAAGGGTACAAAGTGTAATTTCATGGAATTGCATCAAATTCACTTTTTGCCTAAAGTAACTAAGATTGGGAATTTTGTATAAAACATTTAGTTACTTTATACTTCATTATACTTTTAATGGAAAGGGTTTGCCCTATCCTACCCGTTCGGCTAACGACCCTCCACGAATCAAGGAAGCGGTGGGTGAGAGTGGACACCCATTAAACGGCCATTTTATAGGTCATAACCTTATACCCCCCTTATAGATCGGCATCGTGAATGAGGGCTACTAACGGTAAGACTAGCAGTTTAAGTTATACATATATAATATTAGACTTTTAATGTTATATATAGTATAAGGGTGTATTTTACACTTTTAAAATACTAGGTGGTCTAATTTAATAAATTATACTTTTAATTTAACTAAATGTAAACCATATTACTATGGATTTATTAACTCTCTTTTAATTATACACTTAATTAATTTAATAAAACCATAAGGGTGCAATTTGAACCTTTTCAAAACTTAGGGTTTTAGAATTTAACATTTTGAAATTAAACTTTTAATTAAAAATTTAAATTCCAAAACTTGATGGCAAGTTTTGAAACCTATCAAAACTATTAGATCAAAATACAAATAAGGCAATTAAAAAATTAATTGGTGATTATCTAATTATGACCTAATTCAATTTCATACAAGATAATGATCAAATAATCCAAATAATTTAACATTTATCAAATAAGGTAACAATTATCTAATTAGATGACCAAAATCTTTTATTTTGACAAAGATAATCATAAGGAATCAATAAAATTCGAACTTTTATTAATTTTAAACAACTATGGAAATTATCCTAAGTCAAAATAGGCAAAAAAAATCCCGAAAATCCGCCTGTCTAACAGTTAAACTCGCCGAGTTCCCATATGGACTCGCCGAGTTCAACCTACTCGACGAGTCCACATTGGGACTCGACGAGTTTGTCAGGCAGATGGCCAAAAACTCGATTTTACAGCAAGAATGAATATACTAGGCATCAATACAATAGAAACCAATCAAGGCTCTGATACCACCGATGGGTTTAAGCCATAAGAACATCTTATGTGCTCATGCAAACCCTAATGCTTGGATCTAGGTTTCTCTATTGTACATGCAATTCATCCAAGACTTTAAACCCTAGATCTAGCATGTGATAATCAATATTAACACAAGAATGGGGTTTAGATCTTACCTTGATTGTTATGTACCAATAACAATCTCAAATCCCCCTTGTAATGGCTTTGGAAAGCTTAGAGTCACAAGTGTCACTCCTCTAATGGCTCACAAACATCAAGATCAAGAGGATGAAGAATGAGAAGAGAGGAGGTACCCAAAAACGTGTAGAAACCCTAAGGAATCAGTTAGCCACGTTTTTGGTGCCCTCGGGGTCCTTAAATAGTGAGGCTATTAGGGTTATCTAACAAGGAAACCCTAATTTGAATGCTTCGGCCCTAAGCAACCCATGGACTCCCTCCTTAGAGGCCTTGGATGATTTCTAATGGGTTTCCCCATAGAATTCGTCCACTCCATCCTCTATGGAGTCCATTAGCCCAATATCCAACTATCACACAACTGACAGTTTTAGTCCATTAAGTTTAATTAATATCTTTTAGCCACAAAATTAATTCTTAATTAATTATTGACTAATATTAATTAAACAATATGATTTGTCCTTTAATATATTATTCTCATAATATATTAATAAATCATAATTCATCCTCTCTCTCCATAATTCATCTTATCAAGTTGCTTTGGTGAAGGCAACCTAAAAGGAACATGCACCATCGGGTCAAGTACATACCAAAATAGTTATGGACTTAGACACTAATCCAACAATTTCGCATCATCAGACTTCGAGGATAAAGTTTGGTTTAAGTGGGGGAGAAATGTAACAATTTGATTTAGGTATTTTCCATTTATTCCCTTAATATGAAATTTATTTGCAAAATTGGTCCCTTGGCTCGCTAAGTGGCAATCGCCTGTTTGCTTAGTATGCTGGGCGTAATCAAACTTACGTCGGGCGTAAGTAGTTTAGGGTCAAACCCTGATTTTTAGGGTTTGAGGCCTATATAAGCATCATTATATTTCCAAGACCTTTTCCCTCATCAAGCTCCATCTCCTAAATTGTTCCTTGCTAACCCTAATCCATTGTGTGAGCATTTTGAGCTTGAAAGTGTACTTTTGGTGATCTTGAAGGAAGAAGAAAGAAGTGGAATCAAATTGGAAGCTTAATGCATCTCGGATCCAGAATTACCTTGCCCTTAAGCTTCATTTGGAGGCATAAAGCTTGGATCTTGAAGGGTCAATTTCTTAGATCTTGTTAGTCTAGAGGTTGTATGCATTTTTGGTCCCATAGTTTATACTAATGGAGTTTGAGCTATTCCATGTCCTTGAAATGTAGTTTCCTATAGTTTTGAGCTTCTAGATTCATAAAAATGAGAGCTTGGACAATCTCACTAAGTCATGAAAGAGTTTGGGAGTTTTGGATGACTTTTGGACCAAGGGTTTGAGTTTCTAACCTCTTGAATGCATGCAAATGGATAAATTCAGAGACTTTATCCATTAAAAAATCCCTTGATATTTGGATCTAAAGTGTGGTCCTTTGTCTTAATGAAATATTAGCTTAATGGAAAAGTTGGGATTCAACTTTGGTACGCTGGGGCGCACCTGGAGGTACGCTGCATGTACTAGGTTTTGAGCCTGTGGTTTATGAGGGACCCTCTACGTTAGGGGTAGAGGGGATAACACAGGGCGTACGCATCCCAGAAGGAATCTTTGATGTTTTGACATTTGACCTTTGACTAGAATTTTGACCAAGTTTGACTTAGGGGCATTTTGGGTATTTTACATTGTAGTTTGAGTTTAGATCACTGTTTGTTGTATAAGTGACCTGTAGAGTTGACACTTGGAGCAGCATTCTTTTCATCTATTTTTTTAGATTGTGAGGTGAGATTCCTCACTGTACTCGTGGGTCGAGGGCACCAATGCCGGCCTATTCGCTTATATCTCCTATTATATAGGATGTTGTTTTGTTTTAGTGATATGTTAGATATATATGATTATCTGTTTGTTGGTTATATGTTATTTGTTGCATATATCGACATAGTGCGGTTGGGTTGAGGCAATACTACTCTATACGGAACCCAACAAACCCGGGAGAAAGCCAGACATAAGATTTGGGCCAGAAAAGCTAGCGAAGCTTATGCTATAGGCTCGGGAGCAATCCAAATATGAGTTCTGGACTAGGAAGGCATGCCAGACTCAAGTTGTAGGATCAGGAGTAATCAAGTCTGATAGTTGTGGACCCAATATGCATGTTGTTATATGTTTGTATGGTGTATTTTGGGGAACTCACTAAACTTTCGCTTAAGGTTTAAGTTTTATTTTTTAGCTACTTCATATGATCGGGAAAAAGAAAATATGTGATCGTAAACATCCTTCAGGGACATCTTTTGGAGTTATTATGATACATTGATCTTGGAATATTTGTACTTGACATTGATTGACTTGGTTGTTGGTTGAAAACAATGATTTTACTTTAATTATAATGAAAATTTTTATTGTGATTTCTAGAATGTTACACTCATTAAGCATTTTACAAGTATATTAAGCACTTTCAAAGCATATTATCATAAAAATCACATTAAACACTTATCAATACAAATCCGTAATGACACCTCATTAAGCATTTACTTTAAAAGAATAGTATCATGAAAATATAAGCATGTTAAGCACTTATAAGTTCAACACATATTAATTAAGCACTTATCAGTACAAATCAGCATATTAACAAAAAAAAAAGTAGAACTTGAACGTGATGGTAGTTAGGTAGGAGACAATGATCTCATAGTGATAGAGCCGGCAATGGTGGTTGAAAAAGGAGGATGTCGTAGAAAATAGAGATGGCAGGCGGTAGGGCAGGTGGGGGTAACGTTTGTTCGTGGTGGTGGTGTTCGTGGTGGTGTTGCTCAGTGACAAGAGACCACATCAGTGGGGGTGAGCATCAACAACAAGATAATGCCGAAAATTACAGAAAATCAAGGGAATTTCGGAGAACCTTGTGGTTGTGAGCAACGACGGTGGTGTGGAAATCCTCTGGTGGTGGCGGTTATCGCTACCGGGTGAAAAATGAAAACGATCGTTGGAGTTATTTAGGAAAAACCAGCCATAAAAAATGTGTCAATGACCGAAGGGGAAACGTCTCTAAAGGGAAAGGGATTTGGCAGCATCGGCATTACTTGAAACATGGCGGTTTGGCGACGACATTTCAGTAGCAATATTGGCGACTAACAAAATCTTTTTTGAAAATTTTCACGGGCTAATTTTGGAGGTTCTAGTGAAGACAAGGTGTCACCCCAAACACCGTCGCCATTAATACTACAGAACATACACGATAGTGTCCATTGGATTTATTTCACATTCAATGGTCAGTGTAAGCAAGGACAAGTCACATGAATTGCAATTTATTAGTTATCGCAACGATGCTATTAGCGATGATGAAACTATTAGTGACGATTCAGAACGCATAACTTAAGTGTCACCACTACAAATGAGATTTCTTGTAGCGAGAACAACTCAAGTGATTCTCTCTATATGGACAATATGTGGATAAATATAACAAAATGAATAAGTTTAATTAGCTTTTATTACATCATATAAATAAAATACATTCTTCATTAAGTTTCAACATAAAGTTATTCCGTTTTAATTAAAGTATTTTCTATGTTTTCAAATACTTAGCTGGATGACATTTCATGGAGAAGACAAGAAAATATGCATGATCAAAGATCATATCTAAAAGACTATTTGTCGTAGGGTTTGATGATGATTATCAATACCAAAGTGTTACATGTAGTAGAAAAAATAAATTAAATGTAACTGTCAAAGTGGTGCTTTCTTATATTTTTTATGTTTATTTTCATAATTTTTGTAGTTGGGATTAGGAGGGCTATGTCGGGATATGTTGGATACTAAAGGTAGAGATTGGACGGTCATCTGGGATTGTGGAGGAGATTTGGTAAATCGTCAATTTTTTTTCCGACATATTCTTTTCATCGGAAATATATGTGGGAAGACTTAGTGTTGCGTTCTTTTACTTTTCTTATCTATATATCTATATCATACATACTTATAAAACTAGCATTTTTTCTTGAATCTCATGCATTTGAAACCCCCATAAAAATTTGCAAACACCTCATGCATTTGAAACTCCCACACCCTTTCACCTTCAAAGTAATTAATCACACATAATCTCATTCCAAGAAAATCACACACTCTATAAGTTGATTCGTTTGCAAATTAGATCTTTAAACAAACATAATGAAGCATGTGATAAGTAATAAATATAATATATCCACAGTTTAAATATTCACGAGTTGAATTAGATTAAACAAATATTAAAACAATGGAATGGAGAATTATAGTTTTATCCCAATATAAGCATTTTCCTTTCATCACATTCATTTGAAACTTTCATTCATTTTTCCTTTCACCACATTCATTTTAAACACCCATGACTTTTCAATTTCTTTCTAATAGTGATTATAAGTCAGTTAATAACGTTAAATAAATATAAAACCTAAAGTGTAATCATATATAGACTAAATTTCAATATTAAAAGAATATAATTTATTCTACTTATAAAGTTATATTTTTAAGTTTTAACATATTCTACTTAATTTTTAGGTCTATTATGTTGTTGTTGTATGTAAACCATTATCATTTTAAAGCAACAACTTTTGAACAATTTGTATAAAATATTTAAGTTGTGAATTTAAATATAACCTTACATGATCAACTTAAATACAAATTTTAGTTCAATTTAAACAACCCAAATAATATTTTGTAAATAGTTAAACGTGACAATTGTAGTGTCTTCCTAATAATGATTATAAGTTGGTTAATAAGGTTAAATAAGTATCAAGCCTAAAGTGTAATCATAAATAAACTAAATTTCAATACTAAAAATCATAATTTTATTTCTACTTATAAAGTTATTCTTTAGCTTTTAACATATTATACTTAATTTATTAGATTTAATATATTGCTATATGTAAACCATTATCAGTTTAAAGCTACAACTTTTGAACAGTTTGGATAAAATATTTAACTTGTTAATTTAAAAATAACATTACAGGGTCAACTTCAATATAAATTTCAGTTCCACTTAAAAAACTCAAATAATATTTTGTTAATAGTTAAAAGTGATAAATTTAGTGCTAAATATAAAACCTCAATTGTAATATCAATTTAGCTAAAATATTTCTTAAATATATTTTTATAATTGTTAAAAATTTTCAAATACGTAGCTTCAAAAAAAAAACTTACAATAACAATAGTTAAAACTAACTTTATATAAATGATTATATTATTACCTTTAAAAAAAATTGTTTGATGTTTTAAGTAATTACAATGATAGAAATTAAAACGTCAAACAAATAAATTTTAAAAATTAATTAACATTAACACCAACTATAAATAACATTGAACCATATATTATATTTAATTTTATTCATAAGTAACCTACCAGTAGAGGTCATTCAAAAGATTGAGATTATGCAGTTTTAATAGATGTATATATTGTCGTATAATTCAAAATAATCAATAGATTATATCAACTTAATATACGAATTATTATATCAAATTTAACAATATTATTGTTATATTTAAAAAAGCATATATTTGTAAAGATTTTAGTTATATAGATGCTTCTACGCAACGCGCGGAGATTCGCCTAGTATACTTTTAAAAGAAGCATTTTTTCTTTCACCAGATTCATTTGAAACTCGCATTCATTTTTCCTTTCACCAAATTTATTTGAAACTCCCATGACTTTTCAATTTCTTTCTAATAATTATAAGTTGGTTAATAAGGTTAAGTAAATATCAAACCAAAAGTATAATCTGATGGGTTTGAGCCATAAGAACTTTCCTATGTGCACATGCAAACCCTAATTGCTTGGATCTAGGTTTCTCTAATTGAACATGCATTGAATCCAAGACTTACAATACTAGATCTAATGTAAACAATTGAATCTAATCATATGAAATTGGATCTAGAACAATACCTTGGATTACTTGCTTGATACTTCTTCTTCTTGGAGCTTAGAGTCACAATTGTAACTCCTCTAATGGCTTACAAACACCAACTTGCAAGAAGATGATCTTGAGAGAGAGGGAGGAGGGTGAGAAATCGGCCCTAGGGTTTCTTGCCTTGCATGAGTGGCGATTTCCCTCACCCTAGGGGTCTATTTATACTGTGAGCTACTAGGGTTTCACCTTTAACCCTAATTGAATAACTTAAGCCCTAAGCAACCCAAGATCCTCCTAGATATTAGGCTTGGATGATTTTAAGGTTCCCAAACCCTAAATTTTGTCCACCCTTATATCCATAAGGATACATAGCCCAAAACACAACTATCACACATTTGACATTTTATGCCCCTTTATTCAATTAACCTCTTTAAGTCACCAAATTAATTCTTAATTAATATATGACTTATATTAATCAAATAACAATATTATTTCTTTAATATATTATTCTCATAATATATTAACAATAATATCTCTTCTCTCTTAACAAATCATCCTGTCAAATTGCTATGGTGAAGGCAACCTAAAAGGGTCGTGCATATCCGGGTTAAGTACTTACCAAATATAGTTACAGCTTTAGACACTAATCCAATGGTCTCCCACTTGGATAAGTCTAGTAACTATATATGCAAACACAAACCGATTAGCAATCGTAACTCTCAAAGACGTTGTCAACTCTGATCTTATCAATCTCCTGTCCTTTAGATAAGGGATCGTATAGTCCTCTGTTTAGATATTATGCGGACAATCTCATGGAACTTATTGTCCAGTAGTTGGTTTCTCGATCTCAGAATCATTTGACATAGAACTTAATTGAACACATCAATTCAGTCTTGACCAGGCCCGGCACATAAGTCAAATCAAATCATCGAGCGGCCGTGATATCGCTTTTATTCTCTTAGGATAAAAGTAACAGATAAACTTCGACTTATATGCATTTACTATTTCCTAATCAACTATACACAACAATGCGTTTTATGACATCAATTTACTGATGCGGTTTCGCATTGTCAATGCACAACCAATTAATAAATAATAAACCATATATCTTGGTTTTAAGACCATATGATATTATCGTCTCGCGATCACATGTGTCACATTCCATATAGTGATTCCAGCAAGCGCAGGTTTATTCCAATGCTCAAAACTTGTTCATAAACACTCAAGAACGTTGTAGCAAACTTTTACTATGTCTAATACCTTTTAGACAATCTACACACCAATTCATGACAGTCTTCATTCATAACTACTTCCAACATATGAACGATTGTGGACCATTCAAATAATTCGATTATTCTTAATAACTTAATTATTCAGGAAGTCAAAACATGCAAAGTGAAACAATAGTTAAACAATTAACATAAGACAGTATCTTTACTCATAAATGATACTCCTTTATTTAATCATCAAATGTCAATTACATTTATCCATTACATGTTTCAAAAATATCTAATCTAAATTAATATCATCTTTCAGCCCAATGCTCCTAGCGTGCTGCAAATGCTTAACCATACTCAGTCCCTTCATAAGCGGATCTACTGGGTTATCCTCTGACGATACCCTCTTCACTACGAGGTGTCCTTCTTTTACTCGATGTCTAATAAAGTGATATTTTCTGTCGATATGCCGAGATCTACCATGATCCCTCGGTTCCTTGGTCAAGGCAACCGCTCCCTCATTATCATAGAAAATTTCCATAGGCTCCTTTATGGAAGGCACAACTTCATGATCACCAATGAAGTTCTTCAACCATATCTCCACCTCTGACGCTTCGCTCGCTGTAATGTACTCCGATTCGCACGTTGAATCATCTATGGTTTCTTGTTTGGAACTTTTCCAAGTCACTACTCCTCCATTCAGGGTAAAGACCCAGCCCGACTGCGAACGGTAGTTGTCCCTGTCGGTCTGGAAGTTGGCGTCACTATACCCTCGCACCTTTAAGTCATCACTCCCTCTTAGGACTAAGAACCAATCTTTGGTCCTCCGAAGGTACTTAAGTATATTCTTGACCGCAATCCAATGATATATGCCAGGGTTCCCTTGATATCTACTGACCATGCTCAAAGAAAGGCCACATCAGGGCGAGTGCAAGTCATAGCGTACATGATCAAGGCAAAGCGTAAGGTACTCGGCTCATCTCAGCTATCTCGGCCTCGGTACTTAGACTTTGACTCTTACTTAACTTGGCATTACTTTGTATCGGTAGTTCTCCCTTCTTCGAGTTTTCCATACTAAAACGTTTTAGCACCTTATCTAAGTAAGTATTCTGACTAAATCCTATTAGTCGCTTACTTCTTTCTCTCACTATCCTTATTCCCAAAATATAGGAAGCCTCTCCGAGGTCCTTCACAGTGAAGCACTTCCCGAGCCAGGACTTAACCTCCTGCAAAGTCGGGACGTCGTTTCCTATGAGCAGTATGTCATCGACATACAAAACAAGGAAGCTAACTATACTCCCATTGGCCTTGACATATACACATGATTCATCTTCACTTTGTACAAATCCAAAATCTTTTACTTTCTCATCGAAGCGAAGATTCCATCTGCGAGACGCTTGCTTAAGTCCATAAATGGATTTCTCAAGCTTGCAGACTCTATTAGGATGCTTCGGATCGACAAAACCCTCTGGCTGAGCCATGTAAACATCCTCAGCCAACTTTCCATTAAGGAAAGCGGTCTTGACATCCATCTGCCATACCTCATAATCATGAAATGTAGCAATGGCTAGCATCACCCTAATAGATTTTAGCTTAGCAACTGATGAGAAGTGCTCATCATAGTCAACTCCAGGAGTTTGAGTAAAGCCCTTCGCCACTAGTCGTGCCTTATACGTGTGCATTTTCCCATCCACATCGGTCTTCTTCTTGAAGATCCATTTGCACCCAACCGTCTTACGTCCAGGCACATTGTCAACCAAATTCCAAACTTGGTTGTCATACATTGACTGAATCTCGTTTTCCATCGCCTCTTTCCATTTTAAAGATTTTGGGTCTGCCATGGCTTCCTTATAGCTATTAGGTTCATCTAGATTTATTAGTGTACCATCACTAATATACGTATCCCCTTTGATAGTGATATGAAAACCATAAAAATGGGGTTGAACTCTAACTCTTTCAGATCGTCTAAAAGGTAAGGACTCGTTAATTGGTTCAACCGGAGTTTCCTCCTCGGGTTGAGTGCCAGCGTTAGAGGTTCCTTCATCGCTCGACTCTTGAATCTCTTCAAGATCGATCTGCCTAGCACTGCCTCCTTGGCTTATGAGTTCTCGCTCTCGGAAAACCCATCTCCTCACAATGAAGACAACATTGTCACTCGGTCTATAGAAGAGATATCCAAAGGATTTCTGCGGGTAGCCGATGAAAATATATCACTCACTACGAGGTTCGAGCTTGTCGTGAGTCTCTCGTCTTACGAAAACCTCACAGCCCCAAGCCTTGATATGTCCCAACGAGGGAGCTTTCCCTGTCCACATCTCGTGAGGTGTTTTGGCAACCTTCTTTGTAGGGACTCGGTTAAGGATATGGGCGGCAGTCTCTAAGGCATACCCCCAGAATGAGATAGGTAGTGAAGCACGACTCATCATTGAATGAACCATGTCTAACAGGGTTCGGTTACGCCTTTCTGCCACACCATTCAACTGCGGTGTCCTAGGTGGTGTCAATTGCGAAACTATTCTGCATTCCTTGAGATAGTCATGGAATTCAAGACTTAGGTACTCTCCTCCTCGATCGGATCGAAGCATCTTGATTTTCCTGCCCAATTGATTCTCCACTTCATCTTTGAATTCTTTGAACTTTTCAAACGTTTCTGACTTGTGCTTGATTAAGTAGATATACCCATATCTACTATAATCATCGGTGAAAGTCATGTAGAAGCGGTTCCCATCCTTTGTGGTAGATCTAAAGGGCCCACACACGTCGGTGTGTATGAGATCAAATAAACCCTCACCCCTCTCACAAGTACCAATGAAAGGTGACTTGGTCATCTTTCCAAGTAAACAAGATTCACACGTGTCATCTTCCCTAAGGTCGAATGACTCCAACACTCCATCCTTTTGGAGTTTCGCTATGCGCTTCTTGTTGACATATCCAAGACGACAATGCCACAAGGATGCTATATCCATACTATTGGAAGAATCCATACACAACACATCATTTCCTAGGTTATCTACAACCATAACAGTTTCATAAATTCCATTACAAGGCATTGCTTCAAAATATAAAACACCATTAGCATAAATCGAATCATTCTCATTATTAAACGAATATCTGAATCCTTGTTTAAACAAACCATGAAAAGAAATGATGTTTCTTGCCATATCTGGCGAGTAGGAATAATTATTTAAATCTAAATTCAATCCATTACTAAGCACTAAAGAATACACTCCAATCTTGGTAACATACGACGATCTTCTGTTCCCCGTGATTAGATTTATTCTTCCAAGATCCACATCCCTATTTCTTCCTAGTCTCTGCAAATCAGAACAAATGTGGTAACCACACCCTGTATCAAGAACCCAAGAAATAGCATGGGATGAATCATTAGATTTAATTGTGTATATACCTGCAAAAGATGGCTTGATCTTTCCATCATTGATGGCTTGCAGATATTCCGGGCAGCTTCTCTTCTAATGCCCTATTTTGTGGCAATGATGGCATTCTGCCTCTTTTGGGTTAGGGTTGGGCTTAGCAGGATCAACCTTGGTCCCATTAGAAGAGGAACCATCGTGGGACTTTCCCTTGCGGTGGTTCTTTGAAGAAGTCTTCCTCTTCTTGCTCCTTCCCTGCCCAATAGCCAAAACAGGAGCAACAGACGGATTGGGAGTTGGTGCAACAGACTTGTCCTTTAGGTTGCTCTCAGCAGTCCTTAGAAGACCTTGGAATTTGCTTAGGGTGACATCTTCCTTGTTCATGTGATAGGTCATCCTAAATTGATTGTAGCATGAGGGCAAGGAGTGAAGAACAATGTCGATAGCCAAATCTTCCCCAAAGTTGACATTCAACTTGCAAAGACGATCGACATACCTTTGCATCTTTTGCAAGTGCACGGTTAAAGACTCTCCACTTTCCATTTTAGCAGTGATCATATTCGTTATGATCTCATAGCGCTCTTGCCTCGCGCTTTGGTGGTATCGCTCCATCAAGTCTAGATGCATCTCATAAGGATACATGTCCTCATAGGACTTTTGGAATTCGGAGTTCATAGTGGCTATCATGAAGCAATGGACTTTCGTTGCATCACGCTCATGTGTTTCAAACACAACCATTTCTTCGGGAGTAGCAGTTTCTGGATTGATCTTTTCGAGCTTCTCAATGAGAACATACTCCTTGTCCTCGTAACGAGCGATCGTGCGAATGTATCTTATCCATTCGCTAAAGTTCAATCCATCGAAAGTCACTTTTTGACAAAGGCTCATTAGCGTGAATGAGCTAGCAACAACGTTGTTTGCGTTATACATCTACAAATAGAAAGGAACATAGTTGATTAGAGTTAAGTCCCTAATTAACACCCAAAATGGAAATTTAGGGCTAGGACCCAACAACATTATTTACACATTAGAAAAGGGATACCGTAATCCAAAATACAAATAATTTGGAGGTAAGTGAATGACGATTCACTAATTCTTCACCACGAAAAACATAATCTTTAAGTTTTAAATGTATTGAGATTTCCTAGATTTTGAGATTCATTGAACTTTTCAATAGCATGTTTAAATCTCGATATGCCCCTCTAGTTTGTGACTGGGATACCGAGGATCACAAAGCGGGTGTGAATAACCATGCAAATCTACATGGTGCCTTCATTGTTACAATCACCTATTCGATGTGCCCGTAAACCACACACTCTCCATCGAACTATGACAAACAATGAATCACCCTTTGTCACCTTTCCTTAGAACCAATTAGTGTTCCGGTTAACCACACACACTCCACTAACATCTAAACAAGGGTGCAAAGTGTAAGTTCATGGGATTGCATTAATTCACTTTTCCTAAAGTAACTAAGATTGAGAATTTTATAAAATAGTTTAGTTACTTTAAATAGATTCATTATACATATTAATGAGAAGAGGTTTGCCCTATCCTACCCGTTCGGCTAATGACCCTCCACCAGTCAAGCAAGCAGTGGGTGTGAGTGTACACCCATTAAGCGTCATTTTATAGGCAGCAACCTTATACCCACCTTATAGACTGGCTTCGTGAATGAGGCCTACTAACGGTAAGACTAGCATCTTTAATTATACATATAAATATATTAAACTTGTAATATTATATTAGTATAGGTTGAATTTTAAACTTGTAAAATTCTAGGGTTTGAAATTTAAATTATTCAAATTAGACTTTTAATTACAAAACTTAAATTTCAAAACTTGAGGACAAGTTTTAAACTTTTCAAAACATAAGGATCAAATAGCAAATAATATAAATCAACTAATTAGATTATCTCAATTTGATCTTATTTAATATTACTTGCAAGACAATCCACCAATTCAATTCAAATAATCAATTATTATCATATAAGGAAATTATTATTCAACTAATTGGTAATTATCTATTGTTTGGTCAAGAATATACTCATATATATGTTTAAAATCGGATTTTAATGACCCAAAACAGTTAAGGCAAGTTCCTCAAGTAAAACAGCAAGAAATCCCAAAATTCCCTCTTTCTGACGCTCGAACTCGCCGAGTTCCCACTATGGACTTGCCGAGTTGGAGCTACTCGCCGAGTCCACAGTGGAACTCGCCGAGTTCATCAGGCAGAATCACAAAAATCGAATTTTTCAAGCAACAAGCAATCAACCAATGCATCAATTCAATAGAAATCAATCAAAGCTCTGATACTACTGATGGGCTTGAACCATAAGAACTTTCCTATGTGCACATGCAAAACCTAATTGCTTAGATCTAGGTTTCTCTAATTGAACATGCATTGGATCTAAGACTTACAACACTAGATCTAATGTAAACAATTGAATCTAATCATATGAAATTGGATCTAGAACAATACCTTGGATTACTTACTTGATACTTCTTCTTCTTGGAGATTAGAGTCACAATTGTCACTCCTCTAATGGCTTACAAACACCAACTAGCAAGAAGATGATCTTGAGAGTGAGGGAGGAGGGTGAGAAATCGGCCCTAGGGTTTCTTGCCTTGCATGAGTGGCAATTTCCCTCACCCTAGGGGTCTATTTATACTATAAGCTACTAGGGTTTCACCTTTAACCCTAATTGAATAACTTATGCCCTAAGCAACCCAAGATCCTCCTAGATATTAGGCTTGGACGATTTTAAGGTTCCCAAACCCTAAATTTTGTCCACCCTTATATCCATAAGGATACATAGCCCAAAACACAACTATCACACATTCGACAGTTTATGCACCTTTATTCAATTAACTTCTTTAAGTCACCAAATTAATTCTTAATTAATATATGACTTATATTAATCAAATAACAATATTATTTCTTTAATATATTATTCTCGTAATATATTAACAATAATATCTCTTCTCTCTTAATAAATCATCCTGTCAAGCTGCTATGGTGAAGGCAACCCAAAAGGACCATGCATAACCGGGTCAAGTACTTACCAAATATAGTTACAACCTTAGACACTAATCCAACATAATCATATATAAACTAAATTTTATTATTAAAATAATATCTTTATTTCTACTTATAAAGTTATGTTTTTTAACTTTTAACATATTATACTTAATTTATTTGTTTTAATATATTTTTGGATGTAAACCATTATCATTGTAAAGATACAATTTGTATAAAATACTTAAATTATTAATTTAAATATAACATTATAGGGTCAACTTAGATATAAATTTGTAGTTTAACTTAAACAACCAAAAAAATATTTTGTAAATAGATAAAAGTGGAAAATTATAGTGTCATTCTAAATATAAATTTTAGGTCTACTTAAAACCAAAGAATATTATGTAAATAGTTAAAAGTGATAAAATGTAGTGATTAATGCAAAAACAAATTGTAATCTCAATTTAACTAAAATATTTTTTAAATATATTTTTATAATCGTTAATAGTTTTCAAATAAGTAGCTTAAAATAACTTACAATAATAATAGTTAAAAATAACTTTATATAAATGATTACATTGTTAATCAAAAAACAACGTTTGATGTTTTAAATAATTATAATGATGGAAATTAAAACATTAAACAAATAAATTCTAAAAAATTAATTAACAATAACAACTATAAATAACATTAAACCATATATTATATTTAATTTTATTCATGTGTAACTCGCGAAGTCATTCAAAAGATTGGGATTATACAGTTATAATAGATGTATATATTATCATATAATTCAAAATAATCACTATATTATATCAAATTAGTATATGAATTAATTATATCAAATTTAACAACAACATTATTGTTATATTTAAAAAAACATATATTTGTAAAGACTTCAACTATATAGGTGTTTCTCCGCAATACGCAGGCATTCGTCTAATACCATAATATTTATGTTGTGTTTTGATTGTTCATTTCCCTATGGTGCATGTCAGATATATAGGAAAATAACAAAGCATCAACACAAATTAATATATATATATATATATATATATATATATATATATATATATATATATATATATATATATATATATATATATATATATATATATATATATATACTTGGAATGAAAGTTAGTAACACTAAAGTTCCTAACCTTTTGACAGAAATGGTCCTTTGATTATGGGTGATGTTGCAATTGTGTTTATTTTTTTTACCTTCCAATTTTGCCATAATACTTTGTGGCTTTGGCAAATTTTGTCCCTCTAAGAATAGTAAAGTTTTGTCCTTCAAACTATGGCCACAATTGTTTGTGATGTTAACACTTTTGGTCCCTTATTCTTTTATGTTACACCATTTGGCTACAATATTTTCCAGGACTTGACAATTTTGGCCCATTATTTAATATTAATTATAGTAAGCCACAATATTTTCTACAACTTCATAGTTTTGGTCCCTTCTTTACTATTAATCTTCATTTTTCAACATCTAACCACCATAGTTTATATATTTTGTCAACTTTGGTTCCTTATGTATATTCTAAAAAATTGTCCTATAAATAAACACGTACTATAAAATCTGAAACAAACAAGAAAACAAAAAAAAAAATTCCGACCCGTAGCAACGCAAGGGCACACCCTTTAGTTTCTATTAAAATTTTGTCGTTTTAAAATGTTACAAGTTTAACCCCTATTACTTCATCATTTATATGTATTTCAATTTTATTTAAATTATGGGTTGGTTTTAGTTTCTCCAACTTTCTTTTTTACAATCTTTTTCCAACTTATATTTGCTTTTTAAATATGGTTAACGCATGTTTCATATTGATATTTTCGTATATTTTTACAAAAGAAATGTATTTTCTTGTAAAAAAATACTTTGCCAAGAAACTAAGGTTGAAAAATATAAAAAATAAAATAAAAAATTACAGCAATGTGTAGATGCTCCACTAGTTTGGAAACACAAATTGTTTTAATTTGATGATAATTGATAAAAAAAAAAAAAAAAGGTATCAATATATCATCATAGTAAGCAATAGAAGGCAACAATGATTTTTTTAAATATAATTGTTTTCTGAAAATAAAAATAAATTACAATAATTATATCATAAAGAAAATACACAATTTTTATATAATGTATCAAATCTCTTTATTCTAATTTATTGTTACATGCGATCTTTTTATCTTAAAACTTTCAAAGTGATTGTCATTCAAACTTTAAAATGTCTTAAAATTTAAAATTCAAACAATTATAATAAGTATATGTTCATAAAAAAAAATCCCAATAAATCAAGATTATGGTTTCCTTCAAAACAGTCTCTATAAAATCATGCCACTTATCTCCTCTAATTTCGCTTCTTTATTGTGGTAACCTTTGAGTACCATATACTTATTCTATAAAATCATGCCACTTATCTCCTCTAATTTCGCTTCTTTATTGTGGTAACCTTTGAGTACCATATACTTATTATAAGAAAGAAATTTGAATTGGTCATTGAAAAATTTTAGTTTTTATATGGAGCATTCCATAAAATCAAAAATAATTCATCAAAAATATCAACATAAAATTAGGAACTTCAAATTTAATAGTTGGATCTCTCATTAAAATATTAATTTACAAATTAAATATTATTTGTTTTTTGATGTATTAGTTTATATTTATATACATAGATTTGAATTGTTTCTATTTTTTTTACCTTCCAATTTTGCCACAATACTTTGTGGCTTTAGCAAATTTTGTCCCTCTATAAGAATAGTAAAGTTTTGTCTTTCAAACTTTGGCCATAATTGTTTGTGATGTTAACATTTTTGGTCCCTTATTCTTTTATGTTACACCATTTGGCTACAATACTTTTCAGGACTTGACAATTTTGGTCCATTATTTAATATTAATTATAGTAAGCCACAATATTTTCTATAACTTCACAGTTTTGGTCCCTTCTTTAATATTAAGCTTCATTTTTCAACATCTAACCACCATAGTTTATATATTTTGTCAACTTTGGTCCCTTATGTATATTCTAAAAAATTGTCCCATAAATAAACACGTATTATAAAATCTAAAACAAACAAGAAAACAATAAAAAAAATTCCCAACCCATAGCAACGCAAGGGCACACCCTCTGGTTTAACATGATGTCTATGGTTAAACGGAAGCATAACAAGGTCGCAATATAAACAAAACAACGAACAAATAAAAACAATCACACCGCAAACCTCCCAAAATCCCCTTTCTTGGTTGAGCTCTTTCAGTTTGGATTTATTACCATTAATAATAAATTCAACACAAGTCAACATATGCCAAATGGCTACTTACATGGTTTTTTTTCTAGTAAACTGCTAAATTTCATGATTTATGTTCCAAAATAAACACATAAATGTATGTTTTTATAATTATTCTTACATAATAAATGAAAGAATTTATACTCTAGACTACATCACATGGATTCGTGATTTTAACTTACCTCTTTTGCTTATTAAGATTCCATTCTAATAGTAAAAGGAAATATTCACAAAACAGTTACATTGTTATTGTAATCTCAACCTAACACTTCCATACCCCAAAATCCTAAAGCAGTACCCTAAAAGCCTAAAACAATGTTGTTAAAATTGTGATCCTGATAGTTGGATCGTACGATCCCTCATTGGTAAATTGATATCGATGTTACTATGAGAGTTTTCGGTAAGATCGTGGTCGGAGCGTCTGATCAGTTCGAAAGATCGTAGGATCGTTACTTTATCCTTAAAAAAATTATAATATTTTTTTTGACTAACTTCGTAGAATACCAGTTTTGAATTGTTTATCATTCAATGATATATTAGATAGGTATTTTTTATGTTTTAAATAATTTAATGTTACCAAATAGATGAAAATTTATTCTTTATGTTTTAAAATACTTTTGGTAGGATCTTACGATCCGATTCGATCATACGAACAAGAATGTACAAAACGAAAAACAATCTTATATAAGATCTCGATCTTGACAATGTTGGCCTAAGGAATTGTAACATCCTGATTTCCAGGTATATTATTTTATTTAATTATTTTTGGAGTTTGTGGAGGAACTCGGCGAGTTGGAGCCAAGACTCGCCGAGTAGGGTCGCAGATGTTCATCCGGGTTCACGTCCGGACTCGGCGAGTCCATGCTATTTAATAAAACCCTAATCCCCCAGGTTTAGAGCCGATTTAAGGGCACTTATAGCCTCCCATTGCGGCTACCAGTCCCTTGAGAGAACCCTAAGTGAGCCAAATCGTTGTGACGAAGAAGAAGTCACTTTTGATCTTTGTACCTTTGGTTTAGCAAGAAGAAGGTGACCAAGAGCAAGGGGAGGTGCGATTCTAGCAGTTCCAGAGTTCAGAGACTTCATTTTGAGGTATTAGTTCGAACCTCCTTCGGTTTTGGTGTTGATCATTAGAGTTAGGGTTTTCTAACCCCTTTGGAGACTGATTATGTGGAGCAAATGGTCCCTCTTCGAGTTTGTGCCTTGGATCTGGACTCAAAGAGGTCCAGAGACCTTAACCCTTAGAGCTTTATGGATCAGTTTGGGGTCATTGGACTTAGGTTGCCATTTTTGGGACTAAATCTCCTTTTGATGCCTTGTTGTTGTAATACAAGCATCAAGTTTCGGACTTTACGTGACATTCATGCTTGGTAAGGCCAGATCTAGGGTTTAGGGGAACAGATCTGATCTCAGGAGTCCAGTAGAGGTTGTGCATGACATGAACTCGCCGAGTTGTTCTTGGGACTCGGCGAGTAAGGCTAGGGTTTCAAGTAAATTGCTCATTGAGTAGACTTGCCGAGTTGGGGAATGACTCAGTGAGTCAGAAGGGGTTAGAGGACTGGAGTTCAAGGCGGTACTCACTGAGTTGTTCTTGAGACTCGGCGAGTTGAGTCGGGGTGGCCCCACGATTCATGTCTGGTATAACTCGTCGAGCATAGGGAGGGACTCGGCGTGCCAAGCTGGACAAGTGTTAGAGAACATGTGTGAACTCGCCGAGTCACCAGGGTGCACTCGGCGAGTAGGGTCAAAGTGTGACCGTTGACTTTTATTGACTTTTAGGGTTTGGTCAACAATGGAGTACTTGCGTCGAGAGGGGGGGGGGTAAATAGTCTTTTACCCTTCTGTGGGTGCCAATGGCAGGTTGAGTCTAGTCTCGAGAGTTATATTTATAAGAGTATTTGCTTTATGTAAATAGGCGGAGACTAGGCAATATTTCTACCGAGTCAGAGATTTACCGAGACGCCTGAGGTGAGTCTTCTCACTATACTTTACCTAGTGTGGTAACAGAGTTGTGTGACAGTGTATTTTAGAGTTATGTGCTAGTGTATTTGCATGTTATTTATGTGTTGTGATTTATTGTATGTGATATGCATGATTCAGAGTTTACAGAGTAGGACCAGTGGGTCCATAGAGTTAGGACCTCCGGGTCCATAGAGTTATGGCCAGAGGGCCCACAGAGAGTTGGGGCTGAGGGTCAATAGAGTTATAGCCTCGAGTGGCTAATATATGTTAGATTGGTATTTTGGGGAACTCACTAAGCTTATGTTTATAGTGTTACGTGTTATGTGTTTCAGGTACCAGTGATGACCGCGGAAAGGCGCTGGCTTGATTCGTACACACACATGGGATTTTATGTATTTCGATCTTGGGAGATGTTTTGTGAAACAAAGACATGATTCTATGACATTTTATGAATGAATGAGTTGTAAAAATGTGTTTGGAAATGTGAAAAATTGTTTTAAATTTTACGGCGTTACAAGTTGGTATCAGAGCCTTGGTTTGAGGGATTCGGGTGCACCTTCGGGCGTATCTGAACTCAAATTAAAGATTTGAGGAATTTTCGATAATTAAATAAGTTTTCAAAAGAAGAACTTTCGAGACAAACAGAGCAGAGTCGTGTGTACGAACAGCCAACGCCCGAACAGTGATTTCCCAAAATACCATTACAATAAGTGTTATGAGATATGATATGATATGTTATATGATGAGCTATGCTATGCATGCTAGAGTAGACTAGGTATTCTTATTAGGACTAGGGTGGCCTGATATGTGATGCCTGAGTCTAGGAGTCATGCTGCTAGGGATACTTCAGAGTATTTAGGTAGCAACGAGGAGATTATGAGAGATCTGCTAGCGAGTATCATATGATTAGAGAGAGTAGAGTACTTGGGATTTGGGACTCTGGGAGGAGGACTTGGGGTGGATGTTGATGCGGTGTGAACGGTAGTATTGGGCCCGTACTACTGAAGACACTGGGTCAGTGCACAGCTCGAGTAAGAATCCTTAGAGTACCAAGGGACAAGTACGGTGGAGTATTCGAGTGTGTGCATACTCGAGCGAGTCACTGATATTTATTCTTGTGTTGTATTTTAGAGAGAGAGATCATGGTTGGGACACGCCACACACCAGGGGGCAGCAGTACGAGTGATGAGGAGATCTGTAGGATCATCCAGGAGGAGGTGGCTGCGGCCATCAGGGCAGAGATACCAGAGATGTTCGGTCTATCAAGACCACGCTGATAGAGACATTTGATGAGAAGTATGTTGCTCTTTCTGAGGTTGCTATTGCTGTAGCCACTGCAACTACAGCTGCGACTAGGCCGCAGGGTGGTGATGCGTTGCTGTTCCGAGAGTTCAGCAACACAAAACCACTGGAGTTTGACAGGACCCAGGATCTGATTGCGGCAATGAGGTGGATTTCAGACATAGAGGGGTGTTTCTTTACTTGCTCATCTCCAGAGCATTTGAGAGTTCGGTTCGCGCTGAACTAGCTTCGCTTGGAAGCGAAGGATTGGTGGAAGTTTGTGATGGCACACTATTCGCCTGCTGAGCTTGCTGCAGTGACCTGGGAGAGGTTCACTGCTATGTTCCGAGATGAGTACGTTCCCCAGGTGGAGAGGGAGAGTTTGGCCCAGGAGTTTCTGACCCTCAATCAGGGTACTGAGTCGGTTATAGTGATTACGAGGATGTTTCATGAGCGGGCGATGTTCTGCCCAGAGCATGTGTCCTCCGATCAGGCACGTATGATCCAATATCTAAGCATTTTGAGGAGGGATATACGGGAGTTCGTGGCGAACTCGGCGTACCGGACATTCCGAGCTTCAGGCAAATGCCCGGAAGAGGGAGATAGAGTTGGAGACCCAGGCTAGGGAAGAGGCTGAGTCTCAGGGGAGGGATCGGCGACCGGTACAGTCTTAGCCGGTAGCCAAGCGGGCCAAGCCCGCTGATTCGAGATGAGGGAACCAGAGGGGCCGCACTTGTGGCAAGTGCGACAAGGGCCACGATGGGGTGTGCAGAGCAGGGTCTTGCTACAAATGTGGCAATGAGGGGCATATGGCCAAGGATTTCCCCAAGGGGTTTGCAGTATGTTTTTGCTGCAACCAGACTGGACACCGGAAGGCAGAGTGTCCACAGCTGCGGGGATCAGCACAGGGAGCATTGCAGGGATCTGCCCTTGCTGCTATCAGAGCTACTGAGAGCCGGCCAGTGAAGGCCGAGGCACCGAAGGCACGAGGGAGAGCCTTTCAGTTGACCGCGGAGGAGGTCCGCGCAGCGCCCGATGTCGTGGCTGGTATGTATTCTTTCGTGTATTTATTTTGATGTTGATATATTATGCTTATATTATGTTATGCGTAGGTACTTTTCTTGTGAGTTCTGTACCTGCCTTGGTGTTATTTGACTCGGGTGCGAGTCGGTCTTTTGTATCTTTGGCTTTTAGTCAGCACATCAATATTAGTCGTGAGGCGTTGAGTCAACCTCTGAGAGTTTCCATAGCTGACGAGAGGGCGGTGTATGCCACAGAGGTGATACGAGGGTGTGTACTCGAGATTTTCAGTGTTGAATTCCCGATTGATTTAGTTCCTATTGTGATGGGGGATGTCTATGTCATCGTGGGCATGGACTGGTTGAGCAGATCCGGAGCGGTTATCGACTGCGAGCGACAGCTGGTGACCATACGAGACCCTAGTGGGGGAGTTCTTTTGGTGTACGGCGAGGGTACATGTTCTGGGTCAGCATTTTGTTCGGCCGCTAAAGCGAGACAGTGCATACAGCAGGGCTGTAGGGGCTTTGTAGCATATGTGATGGATACAAGGGTTGACTCTGAGAGACCGAGGTCAATTGATGAGGTTCCGATAGTGCGTGAGTTCCCGGATGTATTCCCGGAGGAGTTGCCGGGTGTGCCTCCCGTGAGGCAGGTGGAGTTCAGTATCGGTTTGGTTCCGGGGGCCGCGCCTATCGCCAAGGTGCCATATCGCCTTGCGCCTCTAGAGATGCAGGAGTTATCCTCGGAACATCAAGAGTTGCTGGGGAAGGGGTTTATTTGGCCGAGCAGCTCGCCGTGGGGAGCGCCTATCCTTTTTGTCAAGAAAAAGGATGGTTCACACCGGATGTGCATTGATTACCGGGAGTTGAACAAGCTGACGGTCAAGAACTGTTACCCGTTGCCGAGGATCGATGATTTGTTCGATCAGTTGCAGGGAGCATCTTGGTTCTCCAAGATCGATTTGAGGTCTGGGTATCATCAGGTGAGGGTGCGAGATGAGGACATCCAGAAGACAGCGTTCAGGACTCGTTATGGGCATTACGAGTTTGTGGTGATGCCTTTCGGGCTCACCAATGCACAAACGGTGTTCATGGATCTCATGAACAGAGTGTGCAGGCTGATGTTGGATCGCTTGGTGATTGTGTTCATCGATGATATTTTGGTGTATTCGAGATCTAGAGAGCAGCATGAGAAGCATTTGAGGGAGATCCTCGGAGTTCTGAGATCGGAGAGGCTTTATGCCAAATTCTCCAAGTGTGATTTCTGGTTGCGAGAGGTCCAGTTCCTAGGGCACCTCGTTAACCAGAAAGGGATATTGGTCGATCCGGCCAAGATTGAGGCAGTGATGAGTTGGGAGGTGCCGATGTCACCCACCGAGATCAGGAGTTTCTTAGGGCTGGCAGGCTATTATCGGAGATTTATCAGGGATTTTTCCAAGATCGCCGTGCCACTCACCAGGTTGACCCGGAAGGGTGTTGCTTTTTCATGGGGCCCAGAGCAGCATGCCTCCTTCGAGACACTTCGCTAGAGACTGTGCGAAGCCCCAGTTTTAGCCCTTCCGGAGGGGGTGGAGGACTTTGTGGTGTATTGTGACGCGTCGATCTCGGGGTTGGGAGTGGTGCTGATGCAGATAGGGCATGTGATAGCATACGCATCAAGGCAGCTGAAGCCTCATGAGACGAGATATCCCACCCACGATCTAGAGTTGGGGGCAGTGGTGTTCGCCCTCAAGATCTGGCGTCATTATCTGTATGGGGTTCGGTGTACCATATACACGGACCACAAGAGCTTGAAGTACTTGATGGATCAGCCCAACCTGAATATGCGATAGAGGAGGTGGTTGGATGTAGTAAAGGATTATGACTGCGAGATCCTGTACCACCCGGGCAAGGCTAATGTTGTAGACGATGCACTGAGTCGAAGGGCGGAGAGCACCCCGATGCGAGATGTTTGTTTGAGATTGACCGTGATGGCTCCGGTGTTGGATACCATCCGTGGGGCCCAGGATGAGGCCGTGAGACCAGAAAACCAGAAGAGAGAACGAGTTGTCGGGTTGGTATCGGAGTTCGTTGGCGATAGTCGGGGGCTTATGACATTCCAGGGTCGTATCTGGGTACTGTTTGTGGGCGGAATGCATACCATTTTGATGGAAGAGGCTCATCGATCGAAGTTCTCGATCCATCCTGGGGCCACTAAGATGTGTTTGGACCTAAAGAGAGAGTATTGGTGGCCCTGTATGAAGAGGGATGTCGCATGGTTTGTAGAGAGGTGCTTAACCTGTTGTAAGGTTAAGGCCGAGCACCAGAGACCGCATGGTAAGTTGCAGCCGTTGGAAGGTCCCGAGTGAATGTGGGAACAGATTACCATGGATTTTATCACCAAATTGCCAAGGACTACTAGTGGAGTTGATGCAATTTGGGTGATTGTGGACAGATTGACGAAGAGCGCCTAGTTCCTTGCTATCAGTGAGAGATCATCCACTGAGAAGTTGGCAGAGTTGTACGTGAGGGAGGTGGTATCGCGGCGTAGAGTGCCGATCTCGATCGTCTCAGATCGAGATGTGCGTTTCACTTCCAGATTCTGGAAGAAATTTCATGAGGAATTGGGTACAATGCTGCATTTTAGTACCGCATACCACCCACAGACTGACGGGCAGAGCGAGCGGACGATTCAGACGCTCGAGGACATGCTTCGGGCATGTGTATTGGACTTCGGAGGGAGTTGGGACACATACCTACCTTTGGCAGAATTTTCCTATAACAACAGCCATCATTCGATCATCGGTATGCCGCCTTTTGAGCTGTTTTATGGGAGGAGGTGTCGGACTCCCATTTGTTGGGGATAGGTAGGGAAACGTGTGATGGGTAGTACGGAGATAGTACTTCAGACGATGGAGCAGATTCAGCAGGTCAGACAGAGGTTTTTGACCGCTCAGAGTCGCCAGAAGAGTTATACGGATAGGCGTCGGTCCAAGCTTGAGTTTCAGGTCGGAGATTTTGTGCTCCTGAAGGTATCTCCTTGGAAAGGAGTGATCCGGTTCAGGAAGAGAGGCAAGCTAGGGCCCCGGTATAATGGTTTCTTTAGAGTGATCACAAGGGTGGGCAGGGTAGCATATCGTTTGGAGCTACCTGAGGAGTTGGGGCAGATTCATGACACTTTCCACATGTTACAGTTGCGGAAATGTATAGCCGATGAGTCGGCAGTGGTGCCATTAGAGGATATTCAGGTGGATGCGAGCCTGATTATGCTGTGAGACTGGTGGCGATCAGGGATCGGAAGATCAAGGTTTTGAGGAACAAGGAAGTGCCTCTGGTTTTGGTTCAATGGCAACATCGGAAGGGGTCCGAGATGACTTGGGAGTCAGAGTCGGAGATGCGTGAGTAGCATCCGGAGTTGTTTCCAGAATGAGACTTTGAGGGCGAAGTCTGATTCAAGTGGGGGAGAATTGTAACATCCGGATTTCCAGGTATATTATTTTATTTAATTATTTTTGGAGTTTGTGGAGGAACTCGGCGAGTTGGAGCCAAGACTCGCCGAGTAGGGTCGCGGATGTTCATCCGGGTTCACGTCCGGACTCGGCGAGTCCATTTATGGACTCAGCGAGTCCATGCTGTTTAATGAAACCCTAATCCCCCGGGTTTGGAGCCTATTTAAAGGCACTTATAGCCTCCCATTGCGGATACCAGTCCCTTAAGAGAACCCCAAGTGAGCCAAATCGCTGTAAGGAAGAAGAAGTCACTTTTGATCTTTGTACCTTTGGTTTAGCAAGAAGAAGGTGACCAAGAGCAAGGGGAGGTGCGATTCTAGCAGTTACAGAGTTCAAAGACTTCATTTTGAGGTATTAGTTCGAACCTCCTTCAGTTTTGGTGTTGATCATTAGAGTTAGGGTTTTCTAACCCCTTTGGAGAGAGATTATGTGGAGCAAATGGTCCCTCTTCGAGTTTGTGGCTTGGATCTGGACTTAAAGAGGTCCAGAGACCTTAACCCTTAGAGCTTTATGGATCAGTTTGGGGTCATTGGACTTAGGTTGCCATATTTGGAACTAAATCTCCTTTTGATGCCTTGTTGTTGTTATACAAGCATCAAGTTTCAGACTTTATGTGACATTCATGCTTGGGAAGGCCAGATCTAGGGTTTAGGCAAACAGATCTGACCTCAGGAGGCCAGTAGAGGTTGTGCATGGCATGAACTCGCCGAGTTGTTCTTGGGACTCGGCGAGTAGGGCTAGGGTTTCACGTAAATTGCTCAGTGAGTAGACTTGCCGAGTTGGGGAATGACTCAATGAGTCAGAAGGGGGTTAGAGGACTGGAGTTCAAGGCGGTACTCGCCGAGTTGTTCTTGAGACTCGGCGAGTTGAGTCGGGGTGGCCTCACGATTCATGTCTGGTATAACTCGTCGAGCATAGGGAGGGACTCGGCGTGCCAAGCTGGACAAGTGTTAGAGAACATGTGTGAACTCGCCGAGTCACCAGGGTGCACTCGCCGAGTAGGGTCAAAGTGTGACCGTTGACTTTTATTGACTTTTAGGGTTTGGTCAACAATGGAGTACTTGCGTCGAGAGGGGGGGGGGGGGGGTAAATAGTCTTTTACCCTTCTGTGGGTGCCAATGGCAGGTTGAGTCTAGTCTCGAGAGTTATATTTTTAAGAGTATTTGCTTTATGTAAATAGGCGGAGACTAGGCAATATTTCTACCGAGTCAGAGATTTACCGAGACGCCTGAGGTGAGTCTTCTCACTATACTTTACCTAGTGTGGTAACAGAGTTATGTGACAGTGTATTTTAGAGTTATGTGCTAGTGTATTTGCATGTTATTTATGTGTTGTGATTTATTGTATGTGACATGCATGATTCAGAGTTTACAGAGTAGGACCAGTGGGTCCATAGAGTTAGGACCTCCGGGTCCATAGAGTTATGGCCAGAGGGCCCACAGAGAGTTGGGGCTGGAGGGTCCCATGGAGACACATTGACCAGAGGGTCAACAGAGTTATAGCCTCGAGTGGCTAATATATGTTAGATTGGTATTTTGGGGAACTCACTAAGCTTATGTTTACAGTATTACGTGTTATGTGTTTCAGGTACCAGTGATGACCGCGGAAAGGCGCCGGCTTGATTCATACACACACATGGGATTTTATGTATTTCGATCTTGGGAGATGTTTTGTGAAACAAAGACATGATTCTATGACATTTTATGAATGAATGAGTTGTAAAAATGTGTTTGGAAAATGCGAAAAATTGTTTTAAATTTTACGGCGTTACAAGGAATTTAACCATTCGAGTAAAAGACAAAACCACCATTATTATATATACGATTATAGTAACATTGAATATTTCATCCCAAATACCATCAAGTCCTAAAAGAGGAAAAGATAACATGAAGCTATGCATGGTTATCTTCACTATTCTCTTTTCCATACTTCTTACCTTATCCAGGGTCGGTCCAAACGTATTTGGGGCCTAGTGTGAAAAGAAAAAAAAGGGTTCCTTACAGACAAATATAATAAAGATTCAAAAAAATATTATTTATTCTTCACTATAAACGCATTCAATTAGCAATAACAAGCAAATGAAATTGTTTATCTTTTGCGTTAATGTGAGTTTGAAGCAACTTTAGACCCTAAAAACCATTCATGTAATAATTGTTATATATATATATATATATATATATATATATATATATATATATATATACACACACACACACACACACTATATAGCCAAGAAATTTTGGCCCCTCAGGAGACATGGGCCCTGAGCGGTCGCCCGGGTTGCCCACCTTCTGGACCAGCCCTGACCTATTTATATCATGGGCCAATGCTTACTCTAGTAATACACATAAGACTATGACATTTAACAGCTTTGAGAAGGGTGGGAGTGGCAGAGGGCCATAAGTAATGGAAAGTACCACTCAGACAGCAACACACCGACAACACATTGATTGTTGCACACTCCGCTCCTTGGTACAGGTACTGAAAAAGGTGCTTTAAATCTACCAAAATATATTACAGGGATAGAAGAGTAAAAGCTAATGTGACACCTCTAGAGGATGTGCTAATGATATAGTTGACGTATCTGTAGCGGTTTGGAATGCTCTTGCAGTATCTAAAAGTCACTTGGGTGAAACCAAAGTTACATGGTCTAATGCATGATCATGATTATTGAAGATAATCCAGTAATCCATATGAACAAATAAGTAATCCATATGAACAAATAAGTCTTTCAATTTGATAAAGCCTCCATGCTATGTAAAAGTAAATAAAGTAAACTGCAATAATAAGAAACAAATAAAATCTTTGCTATTAGTCAAAAATATGCATCATTCACTACAAGAATAAGCATCTATTGGGACGAGATCTATAGGGACGACATTTGTCGTCGCTATTGGCTACCTATAGGGACGACATGTCGTTGCCATAGAGTTGACGATTTTTTTTTTGACTTTTGAGGCTACAGTGATGACTTCTTGTCTCAGTTTGTTAAGCGGGAAAGGATGTGGATTTAGCGCGCCCTTCACGGAAATAAAGCTCGGACGTGGATAACTATAGGGACGACTTGTCGTCCCTATAGCTTTCTATGCCCAACATTAGGAGAGCATCCCCCTTTGTTTCATTCATGCACGCTTAATCATCAGTCTCTCTCTCTCTCTCTCTCTCTCTCTCTCTTGATCGATCGATCAACAATTCACCCCTGGCGACTTCCTCACCTCCCACTCCTGGCAAATCTTTTTACTAACTCTCGATCCTCATGTTAGTTGCTGAAGAACACCGACTATTAGCTTCAACGCCGACAATTCTAACTACCGGCTTCATTTTCACCTCCTGTTACAAATTTTAAAGAATACAAGCCCCACTCCGGTGACCTAGGTTAGTGTTCAATTAGTAGGAGCCTCTTCATTTCATCCTCTACAAATCAGGCTTTCAGACTTGGGAGTACAGGTATTCTCCATTCATTTCAAGCATTCGTAATGATTCTATAAATGTGGAACAGTTGTAAATTTACATTTTATTCAAATGAAGAGTATGCCTTTTGATTTTATGTTTTTGTTTACAGGTATTCTAATTTTATAGTCAATGAAGTAGATTTGGATGGAAATGTTGTTCATTTGACTTCCTTAGATACACTAATGGAGGTCTGTTACCATCTCTTATCATCTAATTCACGATCATTTCCATTCATCCTTACATCTAAGTTTAACGATCTACATTTTTTCGATTCAGACAGCAGAGGAATATGAATCAAAGACTACAAATCAACCAAATGGTAACCATTGTAATGAAATTGTATCGTTTAGAGCCCTAGTTGGTGACTCTGATGTTAACTCCCTGAAGGAGTTTATAGATAAGATAAAATCAAATGATGAAGATGGAGTTACAGTTACCAATACCTCCATTGTTCTTTCTCCAAGTTCTGATAAAGTTCATCGAACAGTAGGAATCTCTTTTCTCAATGTTTATTTTCATCAACTATAGCTAGTCAATACTATATGTATGTGTAATTTACTAATAATTTTCTCCCTTTAGGCAGTTCATAATTTTTTTTAAAGAGAAACTCAAGTTCTTGGTTACAGACACATTAGATGGACCTGAATCCTCATCAAAATGCATACATGTAAGATTGAATTCAGGGGGGATAATGAAAGAGGCTGAGGTAATAAGAAGAGGAAAGAAAGAGATGAGAGTCCTTATGACAGTAGAGGTTCAGATCATTGGCTTGAGCATCTTGGAAAGTTCCTCAGGTAATGTCTATTATAGCAACATACTTTCATATATTTGTTTATTATAGCATCCTATTTCCTTTCATTAATGACAATGTTTTACTTTTGAAGCTTTATATTCTTTATTAATGACAATGTTTTCAAATATTCATCTACAAATTTCATCTTTGTAAGGAAAACAAGGATACATAAGAGGCATAGGGGTGATTGGAAAGATGCTTGGGATTCAGGTTATTGTGCTTACACATCATTTTGAGTAATTCAATCGAATTGGTATTTTTTTTGTAGGAGATTAAATGTGCTTTTATGCAATAATATTTCACATTCTTCCCAGTTTATACAACAAAGTGACTTTTTATATGAAATATGAAATGACATTTCTTTTAAGACCCAAAGATGCAATATTTTACCTAATTATTAATTTTACTTTCTAATATGGTAAGAATTTGTCTATAAACTACTAAAATCTCATTTTTACCGTTGTGTAAACTATAAAACTTTATGGTGTCATGCAGGCTGATACGTACTTGTGTTTGGTTGATAATAAGGCTGCACAGAAATCCCTGTCAGCAGAATCACTGGCTGCCGCGATTGTGAAACACTTGGAAACTGTCACAGGGGTAAACCTGTCATTTTATTTACTTGTGGATTAACTTAAACATTGCAAGTGTATATATTGACTCAGATTGTGTTTATATGTGCAGACCGAAATAACTTCCATTAAGGAAGAGTTGCTTCACAAATTTGTGCCTGATGATGATGTATGTCCTACAGAATATGGGTTGGCTAATATCTTACAAAATAAGGGTCGCTTCAAAGATGATGTAAATCAAATCCTCTTGAATATTTATAATTTTGTTTTTTTATTTTTGTAAACCTTTTTACATATGATGTGTTGATTTCTGTAGGTTGCTCCACTCTTTTCACTTGATGATGATACCAGTAAAGTAGATTCAGAAACAGCTTTTGATATGGACCTCTGGAGTGTTGATCAATTGTTAGACTCGGTAAGATTTTTTATTTATTCTAGTTTATAAGAACGATTATGATTATAATTATATGATCATAATTATTTATTTAAATCTAGTGTAGGTGATGTAATCTGCACAACAAGTCGGTGGAATGTTAATATGCACCCAATATGTCTTTCTTGGAAATGACAAATCACCGTGAGAAGCAAACAAAAATGTCCACTATGATGAGCATGAACCAGAGGCAAAACAATGGTGACACAAACAATCAAACGGTGTGTGTGTGTGTGTGTATATATATATATATATATATATATATATATATATATTGGTTTGATATGCCGCTAATTTTTTTTAATATTTATATAGCAAGCTGGAGATGGTTTGAATGAACACAATCTTTTAACATGTGAATATGTTTGATTTTCTAATTTGTATATAGTTATGTCAATGAAGGTCTTCTTCTTGGTCAACTCCATGGAAATCGATTCACAATCACACTAAGATTTGATAAGGCTGCATTTGTTAGATGTGTATTTTCAATGATGAGGGCATATATGTCTTTTGCATCTTTGTAGGGGGTGGTCATAGATTCTGAGGATACTGTAAAAGCAGTAGCAGATGCTTTAGGAAAACATGGATTTGTAAACTACTTTGGTATGCAGGTAATACGTGGATTTTGTCACTCAGATGAATTAATTTATTTAAAAAAAGAAAAGAAAATGATTAATATATGGATTCAGAAACAGAGATTTGGGAGTGGTGCTAAATTATTTAAAGGAGAACAGAAAGAAGCAGTAAGCATGATTCTTGATCCAAGGGATGATTATATTCTTTTAGTTTCTTATATCATCATTTAAATTTATTTTTATAAATTGAGACAGAAATGTCATATGATTATTTGTTTTCTTTAATATATGTTTTTGAATACATTATATTTGTAATAATATAAAATTTATTAATTATATTTGTAATAATGTAGTGTTTTGAGATTGTATCCAATATTAATGTTTTGCAATTAAATTTACCATTTTATATATTTTGTAAATTTACTGTTTTAGCAATTTTGTGATGTGAAAACTAGGAAATTATAAAGAAAAAAGAGGGGCATACCTATAGAGATGACATGTGGTTTCTATAGGTAGATCTATAGAGACGACATGTCGTTTCTACAGGTGTATCTACCACATCAACATATTGTTGCTAAAGGCTAAGGAGAATCGACTACATCTCTATCTATGGAGACGACATGTTGTGTTTATAGATGAAGCTATAGAGACGACATGTCGTCTCTATAGCTTCATCTACGGAGACCAACTACGTATAGCGACAAACCAAAACAGGACGACATGTCGTCTCTAAAGGATACTATTGCGACGATATTTATAGCGATGACCAAAAAGATCTATTGCGACGGGGCTATGAGGACGAGAGCTGTAGAGACGACATGTCATCCCAACCACCTATAGCGACGACTTTTTTAACCTATAGAGACGACATTTGTCGTCCCTATAGGTACCATTTCTTACAGTGATTGTAATTGCAAAGGTGGAAAATGAAATGAAAAATTACATTTTTTGTTATATGGAAAAATACCAAATTACATAACAAAATGAAATGAAATAACTTAAATAAGTGGCTTTTAAACTTTTTGCAAATTCAACTTATATATTTTTGTTATTATTAAACAAAGATAAAGTTGGTTGCATTAAAGATTAATCAAATTACTTTGATATAAATGAGGAAATTATGTTGTTATTTAATAATTTTTTAGAACGCAAATAATTTTACTAAAAAAAGCTAGCTAGTAAGACCATCAACACTAATGCAATACTAATTAGTCTTTCAATTATACAACGTCATCTTTGCAATTATATATATATATATATATATATATATATATATATATATATATATATATATATATATATATATATATATATATATATATATATATATATATATATATATATATATATATATAAAAGTATAACTAAACACCCATTCAAATATAATATTTTTTAATATAAACATAACTTTGTTTAATATATAAATAGTAAATATACTATTTTAATATTATTATAATATAAACTTTATACCTATAGTCATTAACGTAATTAATCATTAACGTAAGTATATATTTATAAATTACATAAAAAACTTAATAATATGTAATTTATTTTTTAATAAATAAGTAAAAAATTATTTCATATAAAAATAGATTTATAATAAGTGGGACCAATGAAATGACATTTACAAGGCTTTCAATATATGAAAGAACTATGCATACTTGGAATTGCCACATCGTTTGAAAGACCAATTGAAGAAAGACCAATCGCCACATCGTTTGAAAGACCAATTGAAGAAAGACCAATCGAAAGAGCAACAAACAACCGCTGCTCTAACATTCTGTTCCCAAGTTCAATTTAAGGAGAGAGAAGAAAAGAAATGAGTGGAAGTGAGAGGAAAATAAAAGAAATTGGTATTCCCGAGTTTCATTAAAGGAGAAAAGTGGAAGGAAATGAAGGGATCACTTTCCCTCCTAACTTTCCTTCCGATTTGGAAGGATTTGGAGAGAAATAATAAAATGTTTAACTTTCCTTCCATTTCTCTCCAACTCGGGAACACAAAAGACAAATTTCTTTTCCTTTCTCTTCTATTCTTTTCTCTCCTTACTTTCTTTTCTCTTCTCTTCTTTTCTTTGGTACAACTCGGGAACGGGGTGTAAAGAGCTAGAAGAGAGCCAAAAGCATAAACCAAAAAAATAAATAAATAAATTGGAGCTAATCACGTCTAATTTTAGAACTCCAAAAATAAACAAAAAGCTGAAAGAGTCCTAACCTCTGATGTTTTCCTCCTTTAATATTACTAGGAGAAGACACCCACTTGTTTTTCCTATTTATATTTAACTAGTGGAGTGACTCATGCTTTGCATGGGTCAGAGGGTTTTAATTGGCTACCCATTAAATTACAGGGAACAAAAATAATGGAGCAAATTTTTTTAATTTATGAGGGGTTAAAAATGTCAATAACATAAATGTGGTGGCCAAACTCATAACCAAGAAAACCTAATTGTTCCTAAGTCATGCCACTTTTAGTATATACTAGGTTGATTTAATGTCATTGTAGCCCATTCAACAATCGTCATTTATCTTATTTGGTCATTAAAGTATTTTTTTCGCTCAATAGGTCATTATACTTACAACTTAAATGTCTATTAAGTCATTTTCGTTAATTTTTAACAGGTCTTTCGTTAACCAATTATTATAATTTACAAGAATGGTCCCTGTGATTTCAATTTCTTTCGTGGTTGGTCCCATACCATCATACTTCATCACCGACGTCACCACTATTCAATTCCGGCAACTACCACCCTTCACCTCGGGCAACCCCGTCAACTATTATACTCAACCTTTCTCTTACACCACTTCATATACATCATATTTCTTTCTCTACATATAGAACCTCATTCTTCTTCCTATTTCTCTCTCTTTCAAGACACTAATTACAATGGAAGGAAGTTCCACTGATGATCAAAGCACAAATATAGAAACAACTTCAACAGTTGCAGCACCGGTGACTATGCCTCCACTGATCGGCAGTGGGGGCAACATGGCTCTTGACACCAATGAAGCGAGGTTGGAAGCTAGTTTCTTGAATTCTCATTCAAAAGCTGAGATCATCGATATGTTGAGGAAACACACATACAGTGATGATCTTAAACAAAGTAAGAAAAGCTGCAGCTTAAACAAAACCCCTTTTACAAACGGGTTTAGATCGGATGGCAACTTGGTCAATTCCCGGGAACAACTTTTTGCGAAGACAGTCACCCCAACGACATCGGAAAACTGAACCGGTTAGTGATACCAAAGCAAAACGCAAAAAAGCACTTCCTGTTGCAAAGCGGAAGCACTTCCAAAGGAATTCTTTTACATTTCGAAGACATCGGGATTAAAGTATGGAGATTCTGTGATTTCATTACTCATACTTGAATAGTAGCCTGAGCTACATTTTAACCAAAGATTGGAGCCGATTCGTGAAGGAAAATAACTTAAAAGCTGGTGACATTGTGAGCTTTCAAACATCTATGGGTTCAGACACGCAACTTTACATCGATTGGAAGACAAAAAAAAAACGGGTCAGGTAGCTCCAATATTCAAGAACAAGCAACTTTACAACATGTTCAAGAATGGTAGTGGTGTAGGTGACGAACGATGCTAGTAAAGGACCAACCATGAAAGAAATTGAAGTCATTGGGACCATTCTTGTAAATTATAATAACGTGGTAACAGAAGATTTGTTAAAAACTAACGAAAATGACTTAATAGACATGTAAGTTGTAAGTTTGATGACCTATTGAGCAAACAAAATACTTTAGTGACCAAATAGGATAATTGACGATAGTTGAATGGGTTATAGTAACTGTTAAATTATAAAATTAACTTGAAGATCGTTTGGATCTTTATAAAAGGTGAAATAATGAATAACACAAGTATGGATAAAAGTGTGTCGAATGATTAGATCAACAATCCTCAGCAGAGCTCGATAAAGAACTTCCACTGTAGAGGATTTAAGGTTACAAGAACGATAAAGAAATAATGCTCTGATCTATTGTAATAATCGTTTTCTGTCGTTAACCTAATATGCATGCAAGCATATATATTTATACTGAACCCTATCAAGCTCTCGGTTGGACAGGCCCAAACCGGAGTTACAAAACTGGACTAATAAGCGAGCCCAATAGACGTAATACATAACAAAATGCTACTCAACAATCTCCCCTTTTGCGTCAAATTGGAGCGAGATCACTTCTTCTTCTTGCTTGGGCCAGCAGCGGGAACCTTCTTCTTGCCAGTATCAAACAGACGTGAGATAAGCGCAAGAATCGTCTGTCTGAACCGAATGTACCAGTGTATCATGTCGTCGAAGTACTTGATATCATCCGTAGTGTTTTGTTTGCATCTGTGGATGATCCCCAACACATGCTCTAGGCAAGCCGTGGTGTACAGATGTTTATCAGCCAGGGCAAAAAGACATTTCTGTCCTTCATTCCTAGTGAACATGACTGAGTTTCGCCTCGAGACAATTTTGCCCATTTGCATTTGATTCAGATCACTGGCCGAGCCAACAGGAGATATTGTTGGTTTCTTCTTCAAGACGCTTGCTATCTCCTGATCCATCAGTGCAACTTCCATGACGTAGCACACCAGCATCCTCTTGAGATGGTCGATGATCGGACCATATTCAGCTTCATTGGTCAGAAGGATGTTATGCAGGATGATCCAATCATGGGGATTGAGGTTCGAAAGATCTACTAAAGAAATGGCATGTTCGGTTTTGGCAGATCCCCTAAGCACCTTGAACTGAATGTTAATGAACTTCCCTTCAGTGTACGGTTTCAAAACCCGAACGTTGATGATCTTCTGAGCGCTCCAGGTTTGATATTGGGGTTGAGTAGCCTTCAGATAGAATTCAATTAAGTCCCGATCAACCTACGGATGAGGATGAGGAAACTCTGCAACGTTGGAGAAGGCGTGAAATATGAACGCCTTTCGGGTCAGTGGAATGTCGAACTGAGAGTTGACAGTATTTGAACAGTCAAAAGAAATAACTGGTTCCAGCCACAAGATGCTCGGAGTATCGATTGCTTCCTTTATCATCCTCTCGAGAGTCCAAGCAGGAAAAAGAGTTTTCCTACTCTCGAGAAGGTCGTGGGCTTCCTTCTGTTTTCTTTCAGCTTCTTCAGCTTCTCTAGCCACACGAGCACTGTCATCAGCCTCATTGCGTCGACTTTTGCGTTTCAACAAGTCGGCAATGGTTTCTTCGTCATCTTCCTCTTCTTCCTCAGCAATCTTCTTGCCTTTATCTTTCACACCCGAACCGGAGGCTTGGCCTACCGGAGGAGGTTCGATTGTGTGAGTTGCCTTTGAGGAATGAGGTGGTTGAGGTACAGACTTCTTTTCTCCCCCTTGTTTCGGAATGGACACGAAATCGGGTAGCCCTTCAATTTTGCTTAGCAGGTCTAGGGCAAGAGTGAGCTTCTCTGCAAGGGTACGCCTCATAGAATGGTTAAGGATAGGATCATGTGCTTCGAGGATGTTGGAGATGGCTGAGTGGACATCCAAAACACACGTCTTAATGACCTCCCGTTCGGACCGAAGAGAGTCAATCTGCTGTTGAGAATGAGAGAGTTGAGCACTCTTAACCTTCAGGGCAGTGGTCTTCTTTGCTAAATCATCCATCAATGAGTTATCAGCAGCCAAATCTTCTTGGAGCTTTGAGAGACGCTCGTCAATAGTAGCATGGAAGGCTGAGTTGTCGTCTGTGAGCGATTGACGAAGTGAAGCAAAGGATTTCAACTCAGTAGAGACAGACGTGGCCAACTGTTGAACAATTGGTTCCAACGCAGTCTTGGTGGCATTAGCACTCTCCTGTAAAGACTTTAACAGGACAGAGGCATCAGAAAATAGTTTATCGACTTTTTCAGTCGCGGCCTGACAGGCTTTTGTTGAGGCATCGATGGCGGAGGTTGCAGAAGCAATAGAATCTTGCTGAGCCCTTGAGAAAGCATCAACAATCTTCTGAATAGCAGCTTCAGAGAGTGATGATTGAGACGTGGAAGAAGAGGCAATGAGCAAGTCGACCTTGTCATGGAGCTCCTTAAGATGTTTCTTTGTGACCGGAGCGTCATCATCATCATCGCTCTGAACTTGAAACGGACTGTAGTAGACCGAACCAAACGTCATGTTTTCCCCGCCAAGGAAAGTGTCGTCTCCGTCAGAGGCGTGACCGGGAGATGGTGGTGGTGGTGAAGCTGGTGGTACAGTGGTATGTGTAGGTTCAAGTTGGGTTGTTTTGGGTGTAGGTGTAGGAGTAGGTTCGGGTGCTTTTTGGGTTTCGGTTGTGTTTATGGTTTCGGGTGCTGGTGGAGGTTCGGTTGCATCAGTATGAACCCCCATATCAGATACGTTGGCTCTAACATCTGCAGTGGATGTTGTGGTTGCTTCGGTGAATATTGGTGGTGGCATTGGGATTGAAGTGTTTGGAATGTGTGTAAAGGAGTTTATGGTGGGAATGGAAGTGGGAATAGTTTTAGGAGGAGAAGGAATTGGAGAAGGAGGGATTTGAATTTCAGGGGTAGGAGATCGGGGTGGAGTGTTGCCCCGTGGAGAGTCTTCAGAATCCGAACTCTCTCCCTCAGACTCGCTTGAGGAAGAAGCAATAACCAGGTTTCTCCTGGGTTGGGTTTTTCGCCTCTTTAGCTGCGGAGACTGAGCAGCCTTTTTGGGTTTCCTCTTCTTAGGAGAAGGGCCTTTAGCCCCTTTCGCCACCTGTTTCCCTTTGTCAGCCTTCTTGCCTCTTGGAGCAGGCTTGTCGGCTTCGTGAATCGACTTCAACATCTCCGGTGTGAGATCCCTTGGACCAGAACGCTTGAATTCTTTGTAGGTTCTGATAATTCGGTTGTCAGCTGGAACGTCAGCATACATAGATTCCGGGATGGAACCATTGAAGGGAAATTTGGAAGCATCTGAGACGATGATCTTCGTGGTATGAAATGTACCAATCGAAGACATCGGAGCACCGGCGACAATGGGGACGTGGTACTTGTCCATCACCCACTTCGTAACCAAAGTCGAGAATCTGGCGTATGCAATTTCAGAATGCCTGGATGTAGAGGAGAGACTCTGGATGAGTTGTAGCCACAGAACAGACCCATAATCCATGTTGATGCCATTGTAGACACCATACATTATCGATAAGAACAGACGGCTAGCACCATCAGAACCGGAGCTTCTTTCAGAGAGTCCTTTGAATAGCACAGTGAACATCCCGTTCCACTGTGGAGGCAGGCACGATTTCTTGAATTTTGCGACTGAAGTAAGCACCTCTGTATAACCCATATTGTAGAACATGTTGAATAAATGCCCCAATGGAACCGTTTCTGGATTAACCCTCGTTGAGTCAGCTTCAAACCCTATCAGGGAGCAAAATCGTTGTTTGGAAATCGACGCTTTGTGCTGAAAAACGTCAAAGAAAATTCTGTCCACCGCTTTATCATAGTGAGCAGTCGCAAAGATCTGCGACAAGAAAATATGAAGTAACTCTAGTGGTTCAACAACTTTGGTATTTATTATAGATGGATGACTTTGACGACTTTGCTTCCCCATTTCACATGCAGCACACAAATGTTCTCTATCGTACTTGAGCAATGGAAGACCTCGAACATGACCTCCAGTGACAAGTTTGTTGATATCCTTGAAGTTGAGATGAGAGAGCCTTCGGTGCCACAACCAGCTTTCGTCAGATTGTGCTTTGGATAACAAGCATATAGCTGGATTGCCTTTGATGGGTTTGAGGTTCAGGGGAAACATTTCACCTTTGTGCTCTGATTTGAGAATAACTCTTTTCGTTTTCTTCTCAATTATCTCCGAACCCTCATCATCGAATGAAACCTTGAGACCGATACCTCCAACAAGCTGAGATACACTGATGAGGTTATGTTGTAGTCCTTCCACGTATGCAACCTTCCTAATCGTGAAATCACCGTTTGTAATCATTCCATAGCCTTTTATGGTGCCAAAGGAGTTGTTCCCGAACTTTACATTTCCCCCGTTTGAAATAGATCGAAACTCCCTCAGTTCCTCCTTCCTTCCTGTCATCTGACGCGAGCAGCCACTGTCAATGTACCATTCTTCGTCAAACTGCTCGTCACTAATAACCTGCAAAAATTAAGCAGATTTATGAACCCAAAGTTTCTTGGGTCCTCGTGAGCCTTTCACAGGAACAAGAATAGTAAGAGAGATGTCAACAAAATATGTTCTTTTTATTAAAGTTGTTTCATCTTTCTTTTTAATGGTGAAAACCTTAATTTTATTAGGATTTGTTACTTTCGGTTTGGTTTCTGGTTCAGGCACTGGGATATTAGAATGCTTTTGATCGGTTTTGACTGAGGAAACCTTCGATTTTCCTTTCAAATCTGTTGAAGATTTTGGATTTTGAGCATTAAAAGAATTGGATTTAGAATGAGGTTGAAAGGAATTAGAAGAATTAAAAGAAGAACGAGAGAAGTTAGACTGAGATGATTTCTTGACTTGAGATTCTAAGTGACCCTTTTGTTTTTGATCATTAGTGGGATCGAACCTAGATCTTTGGTCGCTTTTGCTCTCGGAACCGAACCTCTGCTTTCGGTTGACGTTGTCCTCTAAACCGAACCTTTGCTTTCGGTTGATGTTGTTCTCTGAACCGAACCTTTGCTTTTCGTTGATGTTGTTCTCTGAACCGAACCTTTGCTTTCGGTTGATGTTGTTCTCTGAACTGAACCTTTGCTTTCGGTTGTTTTGACATTCTTGTGACCTTACAGTGTTATTCTCTAACTTCAAGTTTCTGTTACGATATGAGAAATATGCATTTTGGGATTGCCAAAACTGTTTTCTTTCAGAGAGATTCTTCTTGTATCTCTGATTCCTTTGCTATTTCTGATTTCTCACTTGCTTCGGCTGACAATGGATATTCGCTTTTGGTTTTTGCTTTCCTTCAGCTGGTTCACTCTGAACTGATGATGTTTCGCTTGATGTAGTGACTCCTTTAGCATGAATTCCTTTTTCCTGAGGAGCATCTTTTGTACCACTAGTACTTGGCGCGTCGAAACTATCAGGCTTGTTCAAAGGTTCTGGCACATATCTACCTTTACTTTTCCATGAAGTTCTTTCTGACAGACCTACTGTTTCGTCAGCGTTGTCGATAGGAGCTGACCAAAAAAACTCGTCGCAGCCGTCAGCATTGTCTTCGTTTACAATGGCTGTGAGTTCAGCAGTCTGATGTTCGGTTACGCCTGTGACCTTATACACCTGATTTGGAGTGGTTCTAACTTTTTGATATACTACTGCCTTTTCTGCAAGGATCGGGGACTTTTGTTGGGACAAACGAGCAAACTCCACTGAATTTTCTGAAATGAGATTCTTGTGGTTTTTGGGTTCGCTCTTGACAAACTCTGAACAATCAACTGTGTCCTCTACAGAGATTTCACTCATATTGTCGTCCTCATTAAGCTCAGATGCATTTTCAATATCAATTTTATTTTCTGAGCTCAAGTTGGCATTCAATGAGTCAAATTTTTGTATGGTTTCAGTTTATCATTTTCATCCAGAAGGTTTTTAAGCATGTCCTTATGGTCCTTGGACTTTATGAAAGATTCGATTTTGTCTAGTCCATACATATATGTCGGATTAACATCTTCAGACAAAATAACACTTTCATAATTATACGCTTCAGCATCAATTTCATCCTCCTTAAACTCAAGGAAGGGTAAAATCATACGATGAATCTTTTGTCCTATTTCACAGTCCAAATGAAGCTGAGTGATATTAGTATAAAGACGTTTAGCAATCAAACAAAAAACATTTCTCTGTTTTAAAAGCTTTAAATTGTCTCTTTGCAAATAAATGTTTTCATCTTTGGTTTTCATTAACTCCGACTCCTTCAGTTCGATCCACATCCATCTTTCCTCACTCTTTGAAGATACCCTGCTTATTTGGTCAGTTAGGTTAGAATTGGTGACTCGTGTTTGAGTTAAACTGCTGTCTAGATGAGAGATTCTTGAATTAACATTTTTTAATTCTTTTTCATATGAGCTTTGTGGTATTTTGAATGCAGTAAAAACGGACTGTACCTTCTTGATTAATTCATCAAGTTCGTTGAACTGTACGCTGAGCGGTTTTGCTGTGAAGCACAAGTCCTCTCGCTCCTTTGCGTCTTCATTCCCACCATCTGTGTTGTATCCCCTCATCTGAGATACATCAGACACCATCAAGCATTTTCCACCACTACTCTCTTCTTTCGCCACATAAGCCTTTCCATGAGAAGGCTTCCTTACTTCATCATCTTCAGAGTCGGTTGACCAGACCTCCACGCCTCCGAACTCATCATCAGCTACCGAACCCTGTACAATTAAAGCATTCATAGAAGGGTTGGCAGTAGATTTCTTCTTCCTGATCTCATCCAGCTTTTTCAGCAACAAAGCTTCTTCATCTTTTTCATTATCCTTTTCTGCCATTTTCTTGAGGACACAATCTTTTGCATAGTGGTTCTTTCCTCCACAATAATAGCAGTTCACTCCCGAATCTCCTTCAGCTTTCGGTTCCTTCTTTGGTTCTTCTACCTTCGGTTCTTCCCTAACCTTTTCTGAACTATAACTTCCCTGCCAATTTCTGTTCTTGTTGGTGGGGAATCGTTTCTTGATGAACCTTTTTGGGTTTGACACCATCATTGCATAGTCTTCAGAGGAAAGGTCATAATCCTCTAGGTTGAGGTCTTCATCTTCCGTCACAGCTTTGCTTTTGGACAGAAGGGCTAATGAAGCCAAGCTTGAAACCACATTTTTCTCCTGTAACACGATCTTTTCTTGAGACTTCAGAATCCCTACCAGTTTCGCCAGAGAATAGGATTTGAATTGCTCATGCGCTTTAACTGTGGACACAACAGCTCTCCACTCAAATCTAAGGCAGTTTAAAAACGTGACCTTTTGTTCAATCAGCTTCCTTTCAATATCATGTTTAATCATCTTACTAAGAAGATGATTGAAGCGATCGAACGTTTGAGTCACGGTTTCTTCAGGGCTCTGCTTGAATTCACCAAATTCGGACAACAGCAAGGTTTGAATGGAGTGCTCAAGATCCTCGTCCGTAGAATACAACTCTCGCAGCCTATCCCATATTTATTTGGCAGTTGTGCATGAACTCACCAGCCTGAAAGTGTCAAATTGAAGAGCGAATCTGATTAATCTCAATGCTTTAATATTGCACTGAGATTTATCTTTTTCGTCTTGAGCAATATCTTTAACGTCCTTCAAAAGATCATTATACTCCTTCTGAGTCTTAATAATTCTTGAAGTTGCTGAATGAGCGAATGGTCTAGATACTATTGCTTCCCAGATGAGGTATCAATTGTCCTCAGATCCTATAACATAGTCTTCAAAGTGATGAGCCCAGACTTCATAATCCTGGGTGTAAAGTATGGGAATCTTCGTCGTTGATCCGATGCTGTTCGAGATATTAATTGGATTTGATTGTGACTCGTCCATGCTAGATCGAATAACCTGTTTAAAAGATCAGACTTGTAATGAATTAAATTAGGGCAAAACAAATAAATACCGAGTTACGTCAATTATGGGATGACAGCTCAATAAATATCAGTAAATGCGGAATAACCCTAATCGCAACCTTTTTCACAGAAAAGAAGTGTATGAATTACACAGCCTCCTGCTCTGATACCAATTGTTAAATTATAAAATTAACTTGAAGATCGTTTGGATCTTTATAACAGGTGAAATAATGAATACGAAAACTGTAAATAACACAAGTATGGATAAAAGTGTGTCGAATGATTAGATCAACAATCCTCAGCAGAGCTCGATAAAGAACTTCCACTGTAGAGGATTTAAGGTTACAAGAACGATAAAGAAATAATGCTCTGATCTATCGTAATAATCGTTTTCTGTCGTTAACCTAATATGCATGCAAGCATATATATTTATACTGAACCCTATCAAGCTCTCGGTTGGACAGGCCCAAACCGGAGTTACAAAACTGGACTAATAAGCGAGCCCAATAGACGCAATACATAACAAAACGCTGCTCAACAGTAACATTTACCTTTAAAAAAAAGGAGAATAGGGGAGCAGATAACAGGTAAAAAGAGAAGGTTTCTTTTTTTCCTACCGCAGGCATTGTTGCTAATGGTATTGGGATTTAATTATATGTTTAATTATTGTTATTCTACTAGGTAAATCTTACTCCTAATTAACTATTAACTTTTCCACAAAGTGACTTAAACCTTCAATCTCTTAGAGAAAGGGAGGAACATATTTTCAAGCACCTTGATACCGTTGGGCAAAAGAATTTTGGTTTTGTATTTAATTAGTTGTCTTGTGGTTGATTAATTTTTGGTGTTCTAATCATATATGCTGAAACAATGTTTTCAGTTTATTTTGAAAAACCTTGTTTGAAGAGAAAAACCAAGTGACTCTAGCCTTTGCCAATCCTGGAGGTTAAACCGATAAGTTAATATAAAATAAATAAATAAATAAATAAACAAAACAAAGTTAGATGAGAATTAATAGGCGCATCAAGGGTTGCCCTCCCTCCTTGATGTCAAGGGTTCAAGTCCCGTGAGGGATATAGGTGAAAATTTAGGAGAATTGTAGGAGTAGAATAGAGTAGAATTGCCGTTCAAAAAAATAAAATAAAATAATAGGCGCATCAAAGTAGATAAACATGAACTTTAAATGAAAACCACAAAACTACATGAACACCACAAAACTAATCCATGCGAGACGATGGTACCACAACAAGAACTATCAGCTAATGCGGCGACTTCTATAGCGGTGACACCTAGTTGAAGCTTTGTCTCAAACTAACCCAAGTCGTTGAAAAGTTAGATCGACCTAGCAACTAGGTTTCGTTCTCATTTGATCAAGTGTAGCGGTTGCAATAGTGGCGACTAGTTGTTGTCACTAGTATTCGTAAAAAAAAACCGTGATTTTTTCCTTTAGGTTATTTGGTGTCACCGCTAAAACAAGTTGTTGCTATTGTTACAACTAAAATGTTGCTGCAAATGAGCTAGTCATCACTAAAGAGGTCACTGATAATGAGCTAAAGAGAATAACCCCTCCTCTCATCCTTTTTTCTTGACTACGAGCTGTGCCTTCTCTTCTTTATACTTGCGACGAAGTCGGCCGAATACCTAAACCGGAGAGTTGTGACAAAATCAAGCACATCGATAACCACCTCTCGTTTCTTCCTCTTTGTCGTCGACCAAAAGGTACGTCTCCCTTCCATTTTGCCAGCGATTTTGTAACTAGTTTTGTAAAATACATGGGATTGTGAATATATATACTTTATGTGCCAATTGCATAGCATTGTATGTATTAGGATTCCTTTTTTTCCCTCTTGCGTTACTAATTTTTGTTTACCGATTTGTGATAGAAATAAAATATTCGATGGTGTTTAGTTTGCCCTAATTTTTTGAAAAACCCATGTGTAGTATGTCTAAATATTTGAAAAATCCATGTGTAGTCTTATGCCTAAATGAACGAATATGGTGTTTAGTTTGTTATTGTTGTTTTGTAAAATTTAAATAAAATCAATCATACAACCTACCTCGTCCACCGGTAGTCTCCTCCAGCAATACAACATCGGTGGACGAGGTAGTTGTATTTAAAAAGGTCTTACGTGCTCAAAGTGGATATGTTAATGGTCTCGAATGTAAACCTTCTTCAACGGCAGGTTTTAATGCTCTCTTTGAGGTGCACTCACACTTACATACACCACAACATACAACATACTTAACTAGCGGGTTTAGTTTATTTATTTACTAGTTTATAACCCGTGGGAACCACGGTTAAAAAATTAATTAAACTTTCATAGTGAAAACTCAAAATTGTTAATCAATTATTTTAAATAAATTATTAATTAATAGATATTTTTTTAATTATAAAAATTATAATTTTTTTTTTTAAAATGGAAAAAACGACACATACCTACAGTAATCATAGTTCAATACATATCGATTGAAGGCAAACGGGCAACAAGCTGCCCTGCTAGCCCTTTTTGGATAGCAAAACCAATTCTTTTGAAAACTACATTTGTGGATCTAGGAGATATGACATTAGAATGCATGAATCGTTGGACTCTATTGAGGAGCTCCACTGCATCTGGTGCGATAAAACCAAATGTGTCAAATGCAAAAGGAACAAACACATGTTGATTTGCTATACATGTATTCTGGTGCTTTACCACCTTGCACGCAACGGCTTTCAAACCGGCATGCCCAGCTGTGAAACCCCCTCTCCCCAAACCAACGAGAGGAGAGACCCCAGTAAGATCCACACACGCATGCTTCCCTCCTATCCATCCAAAGACCAAAATGTCATCCGGTCTAAGTGTGGGCCTTCCATCCTGCGGGTCCGTCAAAAAGTTCATAGGCGCTTCTTTCTTCACCGAAATACCAGCACGCCGACAAGTATCAAAGAGAACATCCTGAACCACATCATGTCTATACTTGAAACCAGGGAGCTTTCTACAATGAACCGCGTGTTCCCCAAAGGTATCCAAACATGCGTTGCGATAAACTGGACATATCTCGTCAATTGGGATTATGGGATTCATGAGGCGGTAACGAAGGATAGTTCGGTACTCCACAAGAGACATATGTTGGCCAAGACCATCAATAGGGATAGTTAGCAGAAAATCCTGAGCATGAGGCGCCCACAGACACTCAAAGACTGCTTTCTGTCTAACAGTCATGTCAAAGTCAACTTTCATATCTTGGACGATTTTGCTAAAAAGGGCACACGCCAAAGCTTTTTGGGATTTAGGGGGGCGGTGTCCTTATTAGTGAAACCACTACAGTCAAATCCCAGAATCGTATTGCGAAGACGAGTCATAGCACATAGGTAATCCGAGTCCATACCACATAGCCACTATCACGTAAGATGTGGTCTTGTAATGCCCAAGATTGGGCCCTCGAGGCTACAAATGCGTAGGAGGAAACCTCGTAGGACGAGTACAAACCGAAACCACCGAAACGAAGAGGTAAGGAAGCCAGGCGCCACTGAATGTCTCCAAAGAAGGGGCCTCCACAAACCACCATATCCTCGATAGACCTACGCAATCCTTTGTCAAAGAATAACGTTGCCTCTTCTATGTGTATCGGCTGGCATGTCCTTAAACCAAAGAAAGTTTTGCAATGCCCATACATGATCAAAGCAAAAGGAGCTCACTCTGCGGGTCACATAGTTGTGGAAGAAGGCCCATCAAATCAACAACATTGACCGCTCTCTTCATGGCCAGCCCGCTAATAAACCCTGTGTCTCTGCTAACAGCCCCCCCCCCCCCCCCCAAGGAACTTCACCCCCCAAAGAAGGTCTCCCTATATCCGTTGGGAATAAATCGGCACGAAGCTTCCTACCATCACAAGAGGGCCAAAAAATCTCCGTTTTCTTGATGTTCAAATCCAAACCCAAACCTAGACCATGCAACCGAATTATGTTCAACACTCTAGCCACCTCCTCTGAATCCCCAATGACAGTCCCATCATCTAGATACCAAGCATGGAGGAGGAGCTTACAATTGTCTCTAATCTTGTGCACAAGCGGGTGCAAAATGAGGGCAAAAAGAAGAGGGCCTAAGGGGTCACCTTGTTGTACCCCAGTGGCATACCATATATGTTGGGCTCCGATATAAAGTCTCGCTGCTTTCCCGTACAAGAAGTTCACCCACAAAGAAATGGAAGGGCACATCTTCTTAACCTCGTGGAGCAATGCTGATCGATCCACCGGGTTAAAGGCATTCGAAAAATCCACAGTCAACATTACAAGAGACCCATCAGCATGGTGTTCACTCAACACCCTATTGGCACTGTGTAACACAGCCTCAGCACCGCCAGATACACCAACCCCGAACTGAAAATCATTAAGGTACTTGGCCATTTCTTTACCCACGCCTTTCATGGCAACCTTGGAAACCAGCCGTCTCCATATAGTGCCTACTGCAATCGGACGGATCCCGTTGTCAGGTTTAAGTAGAGGCGTGAGAGGAGCGGATGCAACAAACTCTGCCAAAATGGTTGGACATTTTCCTGCTAACCATAAATTAACAACTGAAGTCATAGCATGTATGAGATCTGTGGCAATAGCAGACCCTTCTCCACAAAGGGCGTCTAGTAGGTGTTGAGCCCTCAAGCCATCTCTCCCGCAAGAAGTTCCTTTAGGGAAGGATTTGATGCAACCAAATACATAGTCAAAGTCTGCTACAAGGGGAGGTTCAGAAATTATGGGGCTCGGCATGGATGGGGGGGGGGGGGGTCTGAAAGGGTGTTTGTCCTCCAAAATTTGAATAGTATCACCATTATATGGTGCAACACCCGATGAGCATAACACTTTCACTGCTGCGGTAAAATGACCATTTGCGAGCGTACAGAGACACTGTCTTATGTTGGTGTTACTTGATGTAGTCTCCTTCTGAAGGATGCCTCCACCCTGTCTCATAGCTCCACCCTCAGGATTGTCTAACATATTTTGAACTAACTTCGTGATACCCCCCTCTTTCCTCCATGTATCCAAGGACTGCAGGATGGAGCTTTGCTGTAAGGATTTTCTATTCCCAAACCTACATTCTTGTCTATTTCTAGGTCTAAACACCTGTAGTGTGCATCAAGGAAGAAGTAACAAACACAACCATGCCTCAACCGAGCCACATTGGGCAATTACCTTGTATAGAGCGGTCTTCAAAGCCTGAGAGAAAGCAAGACGACAACTATGGGGGATACTCTTGACCGTAGTGATAGGCTCCTTAAAAACACGATCAAGGAGCGCAACATCAAAAACCAAACCTCCAAGGGCATTTTTCACCGACTCTTTAGTTGACGGCTTTAGAATACTGACAATATAACGAACCGAGCCGTCATCCCCTGTAACAAACCTCGCGCGACCATCCGGGTGATGACAATAACGGCTAAGAGCCTGCAAAGTCATACATTTCCCACACATCCATTGACCAAAGGCCTTCAAAGTTTCTTCCACTGCCATGAATAAACCAACATCGCTAGAAAGAGCTTCGCGTAACACACTTTTACGATCTTCAGTAGGTAAATGATGCCTTTTGATGTGTGAAATCATACGGCCAATCCCCTTACTTCCTACTTCACCACTTGGGCAACAATGGAAGCTTCTGAACGAGCACAGACAAATATCACTCGAACTTGTGGCAGAAGAAGCCATACAAGAGAACAAGCCTCGAGATGAAGCTAAAACTATGAAACAATATTTAACAAGGAATGGAAGGAAATGGCACACCAACACAATGTTGGTGTGCACAAGAAGCGTCCAAACGAATCAAACTACATTATCTTGAACAATAAGGCTGCAGCGCGAGAAAAACTGGTTTAGGCATTTTATCAAACAGTTGGTGGGCAGCAAAATTGGCTTCTTAGAATTTCATCTTCTTCCATTAAAACATCAACCCAAAATCTCTAATTTAATGAAGATAATCCTCAAAGCATGCCTAACTTAATCCCACCAACCATATATTTCCTCTGATTTTGTAATTTAGCATTTAAAAGGAACTTAGACAAATATGCAAGAACCGAATAATGTATAAACTTGGATGTGCAAAATTCGAGTGTGAAGATCAGCCCACGACTGGCGATGGATTAAATAAATTATTCATCTTTTATGTTCCACATAAATCAAGAGGAGAACATTGAGATATTCACTTCATGTTTAACTTATTTTGGTGCTTATAACTTTTCAACTCGTTTGAACTCTAACAATGATTCATCGGTTGAGTATCAGCTTCTTAATTTCTCTTTTCATAATCTTAGATTTTTTGGATTATCTTTGGTAAATTTAAATAAATACGTGAAATTATATCACCTTATAATTTGTTTTAATTTTATTTTATTTCTAATGTTATTAATTTAATGTAATTAGAGTGGTAAATTTAAATTTTGAAATTTGAAATGGAGAATTAATAGTTTGACAAGTGGCATACATTAATTAGAAGACTAATAGGGTGACACATGACAAAAGAAGAATAAAATATGTATTAACTAGTTTATAACCTGTAGGAACCACGGTTATAAAATTAATCAAACTTTTATAGTAAAAACTCAAAATTATTAATAAGTTATTTTAAATAAATCATTAATTTAAGAGATATTTTTTATTAGTTATGTGAAATTATAATCATTGATTCAAATAAATATATAAAATTAATTTTTAATATATATTAGATATTTTTTATTTGTGAATTAATGAAAACAATAATTTAAAATTTAAAATTTAAAATAGAATCACATTAATGAGGAGGTTTAATAAATTTAAAATGAAAAACTAATAGATTGACAAGTGGCAACACATTAATTAAAATGTCTAATATGGTGACACATGCCAAAAGAACTACTCTTTTATTGGTATACAGATTAGAAGGCCTAATAGGATGACACATGTCAAAATAAGATTAAAACTATTCTTTTATTAAAATAGAGATTTATTTTTTGAAGGGCCATCTTAGCGTTTGCACGGGCTTGAACGACCACATTTGTAGCACATATTGCCATGATTCCTTGTAGCGTATATTGAAATATGTGATATATGTTATTAAATAATTTAATATATAGTTCATAAAAAACATATAGCATATATAGGTTATATATTGTTAACGACGGCTTATAAGTTATATACTTTATTATTATTTAAATAATTATCAAAGGACAATTTATTTGTGAAGCATAACTACATGACACATACAACCCATCAAATCACAACAGCAAAGACAAGGGAACTTGTTTTCAAGTTAAAATGGAGTAGGCATTTTTGCATCTAACAAAGATTTGGTTTAAAAATGTAATTAGACATGAGACATATATATAACCCATCAAATCACAACAGCAAAGACAAGGGATCTTGATTCCAAGTTAAAATAGAGTATGCTTTCTTGCATCTTACAAAGATTTGGTTTAAAAATGTAATTGGACAAGAAACAGAACAACTCAAGTGATTGTCTCTATGTGATAAGACATGGTTAAATATAACAAAAATATTAATTATAGATTTTATCACATCATAAGAATAAAATATGTTAAATAAACTATACTCTTCATCGAGTTAGATGTTCTTGTCACACTTGTGATAAAATAATGTTATTTTGTTTTACTTATAGTATTTTTCAATGTTATCAAAATACTTAGCTGGATGACATCTTATGCTAATGACAAGAAGATTTGCATGATCAAGATCATTACTTAAAAACTATGCCCTACGGCTTAATCACGATTATCAATAGACAAAAAGTATATTCAATATAGCCAATATAATTCTATGCATGCATCATTTGATGTAAGTCTTAACTATTGAAGTATATGCATGCATCATTTTGATGTAAGTACTAAGCATTAACTATTTAAGTAGTGTATGGCTAATGCAAGATGAAATATAATAAGCGCAAAAGTATATTTTTATAGTTATGTTAACGGTCAAACAGTTAAATATATGATTCAAACAAAAATACATGATTCTACATATCAGATTACGGTCGACGTAGAGGTTTGTCAAAAATTACCATGGGAAGAGCGTTGGAAGTGCGTATGACCTGGTTTGACCATTTGCCAATGGTACCTTTTACTGACGGAAATTCCGTCAATATGTCATCCGTCAGTAATATGTTTTATTCTTTTACCTTTCTTGTACCGTGATATTTAGGCTTGACGGTATGGATGTGGTCCGAGACCGCACTTCGTGCCACATGGACATGGAACACCGCCCCCAGACCGCGGTCTGGTGCGGTCTCGGCCGCAGTGCGGCTAGGGACTACCGTGCATTGTGATTGTTCCTTGATGTTTGACTCACTTTTGACCGTTGAATGCTCTTCAATGGTTATTTTTTTTTTTGTTAAACTTTGCTACACACACACACACACACACACACATATATATATATATATATATATATATATATATATATATATATATATATATATATTACCAATCTACACAATATTTTTACACAACTTTTTATCATATCTCTACTCCTTTTAAATTTTTTTTTTTTAACTTTTTTTTTTTTAACTTTACTACACACATATATGTTTTTAAAATTATGTTTCTTTTATTAAAAAATAAGTTTTATTAAATTAAAATAGTTAACAAAAAAACAAACAAATAAAAGGAAAAAAATATAACTAAAACTGTGGCACCACACCCTTGGTTTGGCAAGAAACCACACTTAAGTGGTAAAAAGTGACATGGCACTTACGTGGCGAGAAAGGGAGTGCGGTTTCGTTGGCACCACTCCCTCCAGCTTTATGTTGTGTTTTGATTGTTCATTTCCCTACCGGTAATTTGAGACAAAGGAAAACGACAACACATGTACAAAAATATGATGTCTATGGTTACAAAGAAGCAAAACAAGATCGTAGTATAAAAAAAACAAAGAACAAAGAGAAAAAATAATCACACCGCAAACCTCCCAAAATCCCTTTTCTTAGTTGAGCTCTTACAGTTTTTATTTATTACCATTATTAACAAATTCAAGACACATCAACATATGCCAATGGCTACTTACATGTTTTTTCTAGTATATTGCTCATATTCATGTTTATGATCCAAATTAACACAAAAGGTACATTTTTATAAATATTCTTACATAATAAATGAAAGAGTTTAAACTCTACAGTACATCACATGAAATCGTGATTTTAACTTACCTTATTTACTTATTATGTTTAATTAAGATTCCATTCAAATAGTAAAAACAAATATTCACAAAACAGTTACATTGTTATTGTAATCTCAACCTAACACATACATACCCTAAACGCCTAAAGAATATAACCATATGACTACAAGACAAAACCAGAATCATTATATATACAGTTATAGTAACACAGATTATTTCACACCAAATACAATCAACATATCAAAAAGAGCAAAAGATAAAATGAAGCTATGCATAGTTATCTTCCCCATTCTCTTTTCCCTACTTGTTACCTTAAACATTTCGTGGGCTAATGCTGACACTAGTAATACAGATGCGACTATGACAATTAACAGCTTTGAGAAGGGTGGGAGTGGCGGAGGGCCATCTGAATGTGATGGCAAGTACCACTCAGACAACACACCAATTGTTGCACTATCTACTCCATGGTACAATCATGGAAAAAGGTGCTTTAAATCTATCAATATATATTACAAAGATAGAAGTGTACAAGCAACAGTAGTGGACGAGTGTGACACCTCTAGGGGTTGTGCTAATGATATAGTTGACGCGTCTGTAGCGGTTTGGAATGCTCTTGCAGTGTCTAAAGGTGAATGGGGTGAAACCAAAGTTACATGGTCTGATGCATGATCATGATTGAAGATAATCCAGTAATCCATGAACAAAAGAATCTTTCAAGTTGATAAAGACGTTCTTGCTGCTTTTTATGTAAAAGTCAATAAAGTAAATTGCAATTTGCAACAATAAGAAACAAATAAAATCTTTGCTATTAGCCAAAAACATGCATCATTGTAATGGCAAACGTGGATAATGAAATGGCAAATTACATTTTTTTTATATGGGAAAATTATCAAATTGCATATAATAATATGAAATGAAATAATTAACTCAAATAAGTGATAACTTATGAAACATTTTGCAAGTTTCATGCATATATTAATTCTTATTATCAGTACACAAATATAAAGTTTGTTGCATTAAAGATTAATCAAAGTATATTGTTATAGCAAATTAATGATGAAATATATTGTTATTTATTACGTTGTTTAAAACGCCAAACAATTTTACTAAAAAGCTACCAAATATATAGCTAGAATAAAGCTAAAAGGGAAAGAACAAAACTAGTTGCAATAAGCTAGAACTGAATTACAATACCACTCGGCGCATTTAATACTTGAAAATCTTGACATATATTTAAACTAATAGAAAAAAATGGGCCGGCCAACTCTCATCATTCCCAGAAATACCAGCATCAGCGGTGACACCACCATTAATGTCGACATCTGAACTCCATGTTTTGATGCCATTGCTATTGTCAACATCGCCACTAATGGTGGTAAACCACGATGCGTGTGATGGTTCAATGAAGCACCATATTCGATGATCTTTATCCCAATCCAACAGATGGATTTCAATGGTCGTACAAATGCATTTGCATCGACAACAATAATAACGATTATGTCGCAACTGAAACCCCAAAAAATTGACCGTAAAAATATTCCCTACGTTTACTACAATTTGTCACCACTAGTTTCATTTGTCAGCACTAAAACCCATGGTTGCTAATTCTTGTCGTCTACATTGGGACTTTTCCTATCATTTGTGGGTTACACGACTCGTGTGAACCTATTACATCTCTCCTACGATTTCCACCGACGAACCTCGTATTTGAACATAAAACCTCGTCGCCACATCACAAGGAATGACCAGCGACAATATCACGTTTAGCGGGGACAGTTTGTGCTTATCCTTCCTTCTTTCTCTTTCTTTTTCTCTTCTAACCAACATTCTAAGTCTAATTAATTGCACAGTTTTCATGAATTTACCAATGCCATTGTCATCTCCACCGGTAGCTAATTTCGATGACTACCACCTCTGTTGTCGGAGTACCAACACCACAACAACACTCTAAAATTTTCAAACAAAATTTTCATTTTTATACCACATAAAAATCAGTATCACATTTTCCCAAAACCACAATGTATCAATTGTTAAAACACAAATCAACAAACTAACTGAGAATATCCCAAAATCCTCAAACATAATCTCGAACAGGTGTGTACAATCAAGCCGACGCCTTCCCGCGATCCTGACCTGAAACATAGATCACACAACACGGTAAGCACGAAGCTTAGTGAGTTCCCCAAAATACCACATACACAAATAATAAGCCTCTGATGGCTATAGCTTAGCATGAACCCTCCGGTCATGTGTCTCGGTGAGGACCATCTGGTCTTACGGTTCGGTGTGGACCCTCCGGTCACGTGTCTCAGTGAAGACCCTCTGGTATCACAGCTCGGGTTGGATCCTCCAGTCATGTATCTCAGTAAAGACCCTCCGGTCTCACAACTCGGTTTGGACCCTCCAGTCCTAACTCAGTGATGTACATAAATATAACATATATCACAAAGACAAAATGCATAATATCACATAACTTAGTGTAAGCACATAGGACCCTCCGGTCAATAACTCAAATAAGACCCTCCGGTCATACAGTATTACCGCTCAGGTAAGTATAGTGAGAAGACTCACCTCGTAAGTAAGCCAGTAGATGTAGTACCCCACGGAGAGTCTAGACTCTGCCTACATGATATAATCATCTCTAATTAACACTTTATAATCACAACTCTTACAAAGTTAGGCTAACATCTTTCCTTACTCTCAGAAAGGGTAAAAGACTATTTTACCCCTCCTTGGTCTCCTCACTCATGTCTTGAGCAAGCCCTAAAAGTCAACAGAAGTCAGCGCCTGAGTCAATAGTCCATGTTGACCCAAATCGTCAAGTACATCTATGCGACTTATCGAGTTCCTTCGTTTTCTATGAAGTATCTGAAAAATCCAACTTAACTCGTCGAGTTGTCTCATCAACTCGCCGAGTTGTAGCGCATCCAGACTATCGGGGAAAACCCTAGATGACTCGTCGAGTTGGCTCATGCACTCGTCGAGTCCCTTTAGTCCAATTCTCATTCAGACGATTCTAAACAGAGTTAAGGTCCCAAACTCTAGATGTAGCCTCCCAAGGCTGAAATACCACATAAAGCTGCAAGCTTTACGTCCATGTATTACATCTAGGGCTCGAAATGCCAAAAAGCTCTATATAGGGTTTAATGCATAAAAGCTTTCCACTAGCTTGATAAAGCTTGGATCTTTGGGCTCAAGGGACCTTATATTGTCCAGATCTGAAGTCTCAACTCTATGGCAAGCTCAAACAACTCGAGAACTCAAAGAAGGATGTAAAAAGGCCTTAAACTCCCTAGAAAAGAGATCTATCCAAACAATAATCAAGGTGGTATCTTTTTACCTTTAAATAGAAGCTGGAAATGAAGGAACACCGGATCCAAGAGCTCCCACTAATCCCAAGCCTTTTACTCTTCAATCTTCCTCCAAAATGCACTAAAATATGAAATATTAGCCTCTCTTCCTCTCACATAAGGATATAACTTGATTAGGGTTTTTCTCAGAGTGTTAAGATGATAAGGAGGCGGAAATGAAGACTTAAGGTCCTTTAAATATGACACAAACCTTAAAAATTAGGGTTTTCTCACTCAACTCCTACTCGTCGAGTTGGGGTCCTTCAACTCGTCGAGTCGGCTCTAAAAATCACTTGGCCATTAGCTCCTCTACTCGACGAGTTAAGGCATCCGAATCGTTGAGTTGCTCTGACATCATGAATGCAAATTAATTAAATATTATACATGAGAGTCGGGATGTTACAATTCTCCCCTACTAGAATCAAACTTCGCACTCGATATCATCCTTTGGAAACAACTCTGAGTACTGCTCCCGCATCTCGGACTCCGGCTCCCAAGTCCACTCGGATCCCTTCTGACGTTGCCACTGAACCTAAAGCAAGGGCACATCTTTATTCCTCGATACATTCACCTTCCTATCCAACATCGCTATCGGCTTGTCAGTATAGTTCAAGCGTTCATCAACTGGAATGTCCTCTAAAGAGACCATTGTCGTCTCATCGGCTACATACTTCCTCAGTTGCGACACGTGGAAAGTGTTATGAATTTGGCTCAACTCTGCTGGCAGCTCCAACCAGTAAGCTACCTACCCACTCGGCTGATCACCCTGAAAGGACCAATGTATCTAGGGCCCAACTTGCCCCGCTTCCTGAATCGGATCACCCCTTTCCATGGGGATACCTTCATGAGTACAAAATCTTCATCCTGAAACTCTAGCTCTTAAAGGATTCGGTCGGCGTAACTCTTCTGACTACTATGGGCCATCAGTAATCTCTATTTGACCTGTTGGATCTGCTCTTTCATCTTGAGCATTATCTCAGTGCCCCCATCACTCTCTGCCCTACCTCTCCCTAACAGATGAGATTCTGACACCTCCTACAATATAAGAGCTCAAATGGAAGCATACCCATACTGGAATGATGGTTGTTGATGTATGAAAACTCATCCAAGGGAAAGTAAGTGTCCCAACTTCCACCGAAGTCTATAACACATGTAGGTAGCATGTCCTCGAGCGTTTGAATCGTCTGCTCGCTCTGCCTGTCTGTCTGTGGGTGATATGCGGTACTAAAGTGTAACTGGGTACCCAACTTCTCATGAAATTTCTTCCAGAACCTGGATGTAAAACACACATCTCGGTCTGACACTATTGATGTCGGCACCCCATGCCGTGCCATCACCTCTCGAACATAGTTATCAGCTAATTTCTCCATAGAAGAGCTCTCACTGGTAGACAGAAAGTAAGCACTCTTCATTAACCGATCTATAATCGCCCATATCGTATCGACTACTCGCGCGGTACTCGATAATTTGGTGATAAAATCCATGGAAATCTGTTCCCACTTCCACTGGGGACTCTCTAAAGGCTGCAACCGGCCATGTGGTCGCTGGTGCTCCGCCTTGACCTGACGATAGGTCAAGCATCTCTCGACTACCCATCCCACATCTCTCTTCATACAGTGCCACCAATAATCCCTTTTCAAGTCCAAATACATCTTGGTAACTCCCGGATAGATCGAGAATCTTGACCTATAGGGCACCTCCATCAAAATACGTCGAGCTCCACCCGTATATGGCACCCTATCTGCCCACAAAAGGTCAGATGTAACATCCCATGTTTTGTCATTTGAAGTCCCTGGGATGAAAGGGTAAAGCCATGAAGAGCTTAAGGGCTAATTTGTAATATTGGGACCAGGGGGAGTACTTCGCGGATACGTAAGGGTACGCAGGGCGTACTAGGGCACGCCCTAATATGTTGGGTATACATTGTGTATGCTGGGCGTACTCATAAATTAAGGAAACCCTAATATATCCAGTTAGGGACTATATAAACATCCTTATGGCTCATTTTCTCTCATCATTCTCAGTCTCTATCTTCCAGAAACGTCCCCAAACCCTAGCCCTTGTGTGAGAGTGTGAATTGGTGGCTATTTTGAGCTCTTGAAGGTGGAATCATTGCATCAAGGAGTTGGAGAAGAATTTTGGCTTGTAGATTTGAAGTTGTGTTGTACCCTAAAAGCTCCAGAAGGTAAAATGCTTCAATCTAGCATTTTGGAATCATTTCTTGTCCCAAAATTTCCAAGATGATGTATGTTGTGTTTTCGGCGAAATGATATGTCCTTCTAAACTCTTGGAGGGGTGTTGAGTGTTAAAAGTGAGGTCCCATGCAAGTATTAGAAATGTCTTAATGGATTAAGACCTTGGATTAATAACTTTTTGGATGTCCAAAGTGATGATGTTCGAGACTTTATGAGTCGTAGGCATATTTGGTCGATGGATCAGAAGTTTGGACTTAAGTGCTTAAGCCATTAAGCACTTATGAGGATTTTTGTTCAGTTCGCATACACCACGCATAGGAAGCTGTACGCCCAACATACAGGGTCAACGGCCCCGCTTTCCGGTCAACATGAGTCGAGGTACGGCCCGCATACCAGAAGAGTACGCCCAGCGTACGTCCTCTGTTGGGCTTTTGTCTTTGGGCTTTGAGTTTTGGACTGTTTATGGGCTAGCTAGACTTAGGCCTTTGCTGGTCATTATTGATATGGTGTTTTGGGCCAAGTCTTGATAATGGATCTTGGATTTAGGCCCAATTAGGTAGTGGGCCCAATATGGAAAGTTGGGCCAATGATGGGCCTTGTTATATGGACTTATAGATCATGGGTTTGGTTTTGGGCCATGACCCAAATTAAGAGGGAATGCAATTTGGGCTATTGTTATAAGGGATTCTTGGTCAAAATTTATATTCCCACTTATTGATTCGTTATTCGCTATTTTGGATAGTTCGGGATAGTCGGTGAGATGGTGGTTCGGGAATCTGCTTCTTCAGTTTAGATTGGCATTTCGAGGTGAGTTATCCTCACTATATCAACAAGGTCTAAGGCACCAAGGCCAGCCCTTTCTTGGATTGTATACTGGTTTGGTTTGATATGCTTATCGATCTGTTAGATCTGCATCCTTGTAGTTAGGATGGTATATTGTTAGTGACCGGTTAGGTCAGTATCCTGGTTAGGAGTTTGCTATGTTATATGATATGGTGGATCGGTTTGTTTGTCTATGGACTGTTATGTGATTATCTGTTATATGTGCAAATGGTTGTTTGTTTGGGTTGGGTTGAGGCGGGTCCTGCTTTGTGCTGTAGGCCAACATACCCAAGATGGACTGCATAAGACTATAGATTCGGAAGGGCACATAGTCAGGCCGAAGGCCTAGCGAGCGGTCCGGATAAGCTGAAGGCCCGAGTGGAAGGTCCTGACGTGCCGAGGCTCGAAGAGTGGAGAAGACAGACTAAAGGCCCGGTGCGGGCGGTCCAGTCATACTGTAGACTCAGGGAGTGGACCAGGTGGACTGACGGCCCCGTGCAGGCGGACCAGCCACGCTGCAAACTCGAGATGCATGGTTGTTCTGTATTTTCTATATGATATGGTTATGGTATTGTTGATATTGGTATATTGGGGGTAACTCACTAAGCTTTCGGGCTTACAGTTTCCGTTTATTATTTCCAGTTCAACGGATGACCGCGGGAAGGCGACGACGTGACCGTACAATTCCTCGATTGACGATTATGATTTCTGTGAACACTAATGTTTAAAATATTTTGAAAAACAATACTAATAATTGAATGATTTTATATGAATTAAAAAGATTTAAATTGGTTCTAATTTTATGGATGTTACAAGTTGGTATCAGAGCCTTGATTTGAGTGAATTGGAGGAACACTCGTGTGAATCCAGTCTCAAATCAAGGAAAATTTTTTTAAAATGATTTTAAATGGTTTTCAAAATATGTAAAGGAGGACGCAGAGTGTACAATCAGCCGGAGCCAGTAAGTAGACCCCAAACTACCATACAGTTATTTGATTATGTGATATGTTAGAACAAGATGCTAGTACTAGGCTAGGGATCTTCAGGAATTACGTGATAGAATTGCCTGATTACATGATGCCTGCTAGCCTAGGGTTTTCCTTATATGAAATTGACATCATTACTGTAGTTATTTGTGTGTGCATCACGGTTATACATAATTAAGATCTTATAGCCTGAAAATGTTTGATTTGGCCTTATGTTCTGTTCTTGTCTGATTGGGAGCTTAGGGTAGGATTGAATATTCGAATGTCTATAGGGTCCAGCGTTATGTATGACTAGCATACACTAGTGCTGCAGGGTTTGTGGAAATTTCATGGATGGGTAGGTAGTGATAGGCCGGGAGGCCAGTTATGTGATATATAACATTCCTCTAGGAGTGAGCATTGAGCGCTTGGTATGTTTTATATATTGTTAGGGTGTTGTGGTCATACTTGAGATAAATATGGGTAGGTGTGGAAGGTAGTATGGGCCCGTACTACTGAAAGCACAAGACCCATACGTGTAGCAAGGAAGTCACAACCCCTAGGGTTTTTGGTTGAGAGTTGGTTCCCAGATTGTTATGAGGAGTATCTGATGTTTTTCGGCATGTTTTCAGCATGGTGGTTACACGACGATTCATGGCTGGATCCGGGTCAGGATTAGGAGAGGGCAGACAGGAGGCATCGATAACGGCCGAGACTATCGGCCAAATAAGGCCAAATGAGATGGATGACAGGATCCGGGAGATCCTGCATGATGAGGTTGAAGCTATGTTCCGGTCTTAGTTGCCAAAGATGTTTAGGTCTATCAAGACCGCTATGGTGGAGTATTTCTATGATCTTTATGCAGCCCTTACTGAGGCGGCTGTTGCGGCAACCACAATAGCTGTATCAGCGATAGGGTTGGGAACTAGCCGAGTTTTTCTGTATCGGAATTTCGATAACACGAAGCCCCCGACATCTGATGGTACCCAGGATCCGATCGTGGCCATGAGGTGGCTATCTGACGTGGAGGGATGTTTCTTCACATGTTCTTGTCCTACTGACCAGAAGGTTAGGTGTGTTCTGAACCTGCTGAGGTCCGGAGCAAATGATTGGTGGAGGTTGATTACTGGATCATATTCGGATGAGTAGCGGGCTGCGGTTACTTGGGATCGATTTCGGGATATGTTCAGTACCCGTTACGTCCCGTGAGTTGAGCAGGAGAGGCTAGAGCAGGAGTTCTTGGATTTGCGTCAGGATTCAGAGTCGGTCACGGAGATCACTCACATGTTTACTGAAAGGGCAATATTTTGCCTCGAGTTTGCTTCGGAGTAGGCTCAGATGACCCGATATCTGAGTATGCTCAAGACGGATATCAGGCAATTCGTGTCCATGCAATGATGTCATACCTTTCTCGAGTTGCAGGAGGCTGCCAGACGGCGTGAGCTTGAGATTGAGTTATAGTTGTGAGAGCAGAGGTAGGCCCCGTTGCAGTCATAGCTGGCGCCAAAGCGGTCTATGACCGCTGATTCCAGGGTTGGAGGATAGGGCGGTCGCACTTGTGTGAAGTACGGAAAGGGTCATACTGGATTTTGTAGGTCTAGTAATTCGTGTCGCAAGTGCGGGAATGAGGGGCATTATCCGAGGGATTGACGCCAGTTGGCCCTGGTTCAGGACGTGAGGATTTGTTATCACTGCCATCAGATTGGTCACGTGAAGGCCAACTGTCCACATCTTGTTGCAAGACTGGTGCAGGCTCTAGCGCCGGCTACATTGAGGATTAGTGGCAGTGGTAAGGGTGTAGCAGAGCCTCCGAGGGCTCAGGGATGTGCCTTCTAGATTACCGCAGTGGAGACTAGTACAATGCCAGATGTGGCTGCTGGTATGTTTCTATCTCTTATCCTATTGATTATGATGATATTGTGAATTCTCTTCCATCCTTTTATGCATATGTCATGGAAACATAGGAGAGTTTGAGGAATTTAGTATCGAGGGGTTGTAGACAGTTAGTATCCATAGGTGTTGGTGATCAGAAGTTAGGATCTCTGTTCTAGGGCTAGTAGTTGTAAATCAGAGATGCAGAAGGGTTTAGTTGAGATTCGGGTTTCTTTTGAAGTTCAGTTGCAACATGGTGGAAGGGTTGTTTTGCGGAGGTTGTTCACTCCAGGAATAATCGATCCATAGATAAGGATGATAAGAACCAGTACAGACGGATAAGTTGTGTTGATTTCGCCATCATCAGGTAATAGCTAGTGTCGCAAGTGGGGGAGAATTGGAAATTCTCAGATGAAGCAACAATCATTGAGGGTTCTATTAGCTTCCGGAGGTTAGATAGTACTTTCGACATGTATGCAGGTTACTTAGCACATGTGGTAGGTGCGCGGGTCAGGGACTGGGCCACGACTGTTTGAGTAAGTGGAAAATCATCATGAGGCCTAGGGTTAGGCCGGGGTTATGGTCCGTGGAATGGATCCGAAGTTCGGAACCCCAAGTGGGTAAGAACAGTTTGCATGGGGAAGGGTCACCGAGAAGAGGTAGCCTAGGGTGATGCTCAATAGTTTAGGCGGTTCAAACATGCTGAAAGTCCTGAGAGTGGTCCAGATAGACAGAAGGCCTAGTGAAGCGGTCCCGTCATGCTGAAGACTCTTTATGTGTGGTAGATCATTGTATGGGATTAGATGGTTATATGATTAGGTTCCAAAAATGTATGATATGGTGTAGCAAGTTGTTCTATAACTGGATATTGTGGAGTGAGGTTTCATTATTATGATGTTTGTTGGTGTTGTGAAGGACATTGATTAGGCCTTCTTAGGCAATGAAGGGGGTGAGTACCTCCAGCATGGAGTGTTGGACATATGAAGTGACGACAATAGTGTCGATAAGTTATCGGGAGCTTTCCATTCATAAAGTCGTGGGCACTGAGATTTTGTGATTTTGTTATCTAAGGGGCACGTTCGGGTTAGACCTTTCTTCTGATCGTCTATGGCGACGCATCAAACGTGGGTAGGGTTGAGGCGGTCTTGCTCAATGCAGTAGACCAACATACCCGGTGCGGATCGACGGCGAGTCTTAGGCATGAAAGGTTCGGGAGAAAAAGCAAAATTAGGACAGAGGGTTGGCGAAACAGGATGGTCCAGTTAGACTGAAGGCCTGATAAGGTGGTCCAGTCAGGTCAACGCCGGACGAGCGGTCCGGGAAGGCTGTAGGTCCTGAGAGGCGGCAGAGCCACACCGAAGGCTCGATGTACCTTAGTTTGGTAATCTATGGAAGCACGAATTGTCATAGCAGCATGTAATCTGTGGTTCTAGTTCTGGTGGGAAGCATCGAAATATCAGGAGTTGGGTAATTAGTCTAAGGGATCAGTGGAATGGAAATAGAAGCAGATCAGTAAATAAGACCTGTCAGGAAGACATACCGGTTTCGGGATTTTAGATTTTAGGGTTCAAGAGAGGTGGGACTGGTAGTTACGTGAAATTATGAATTGAGGATCTCCAAAGTAGTGAATTATTTCGGGTTACTCGCTTTGGGAAGTCATTGTATGCTTCAAGTGGTGGTGGTACCACTCTAGGATGCCGAGCATGTCAAGAATAGTAAGAAAGGAAGCATAGTCAGACTTAAATGGATGAGGAGGCTGTTGTATCTCTGGTTGATGTTTAGATTGGAGGGCACTTGATTCTATGTAGGGAGACCAGTGGCTGCATCGGGAAGGATTTGAGCAGCGTCGGAGCCGGAGTCCGGAAGGCGAGAGCATTATCTGGTATTGTTCGTCCCAGCAGGCTTCGAGAACGAAGCCTAGTTTAAGTGGGGGAGAGTTGTAACATCCCATGTTTTGTCATTTGAAGTCCTTGGGGATGAAAGTGTAAAGCCATGAAGAGCCTAAGGGCTAATTTGTAGTATTGGGACTAGGGGGAGTACGCCGTGCATACCTAAGGGTACGCAGGGCGTACAAGGGTGCACCCTAGTATGCTAGGTGTACATTATGTACGCTGGGCGTACTCATAAATGAAGGAAACCGTAATATCTCTGGTTAGGGACTATATAAACATCCTTATGGCTCATTTTATCTCATCATTCTTAGCCTCCATCTTCCAGAAACTTCCCCAAACCCTAGCCCTTGTGTGAGAGCGTGAATTGGTGGGTATTTTGAGCTCTTGAAGGTGGAATCATTGCATCAAGGAGTTGGAGGAGAAGTGTGTCTTGTAGATCTGAACTTGTGTTGTACCCTAGAAGCTCCAGAAGGTAAAAAGCTTCAATCTTTATGTTTGTGTAACATAGATCTAGCCATTTTAGCATTTTTGGAATCATTTCTTGTCCCAAAAGTTCCGAGATGATGTATGTTGTGTTTTGGGCGAAATGATCTGTCCTTCTAGACTCTTTGAGGGGTATTGAGTGTTAAAGGTGAGGTCCCAATGGCTTATTAGGTCCCATGCAAGTAGTAGAAAGGTCTTAATGGATTAAGACCTTGGATTAAGAACTTTTTGGATGCCCAAAGTGATAAAGTTTGAGACTTTATGAGTCCTAGGCATATTTGGTCGATGGATCTGAAGTTTGGACTTAAGTGCTTAAGCCATTAAGCACTTATGAGGATTTTTTTTCAGTTCGTGTACGCCCCGTGTAGGAAGCTGTACGCCCAACGTACAGGGTCAACGGCCCCGCTTTCTAGTCAACATGAGTCGAGGTATTCCCCGCATACCAGAAGAGTACACCCATCGTACGTCCTCTGTTGGGCTTTTGACTTTGGGCTTTGAGTTTTGGACTGTTTATGGGCTAGCTGGACTTAGGACTTTGCTGGTCATTATTGATATGGTGTTTTGGGCCAAGTCTTGGTAATGGATATTGGATTTAGGCCCAGTTAGGAAGTGGGCCTAATTTGGAAAGTTGGGCCAATGATGGGCCTTATTATATGGACTTATGGATCATGGGTTTGGTTTTGGGCCATGACCCAAATTAAGAGGGAAGGCAATTTGGGCTATTGTTATAAGGGATTCTTGGTCAAATTTTATATTTCCGCTTATTGACTCGTTATTTGCTATTTTGGATAGTTCGGGATTGTCGGTGTGACGATGGTTCGGGAATCTGCTTCTTCAGTTCAAATCGGCATTTCGAGGTGAGTTATCCTCACTATATCAACAGGGTCTAAGGCACCAAGGCCGTCCCTTTATCGGATTGTATATTGGTTTGGTTTGATATGCTTATTGATCTGTTAGATCTGCATCCTGGTAGTTAGGATGATATATTGTTAGTGACTGGTTTGGTCAGTATCCTGGTTAGGAGGTTGCTATGTTATATGATATGGTAGATCTGTAACGCCCCGATTCTCAAGTATTGTCTAAATATGAGTTATTAGGTTAAGCCCTACTCGATGAGTCGGCTGATATACTTGTTGAGTAGCAGTGGGAAGTATCGCGGGTTAAGTAACCTACTCGACGAGTCCATATTAGGACTCAGCGAGTAGGAGCTGGCAGCTGAAACCCTAAATTCCAGGGTTGTGCACCCTATTTAAGGGAACATAAACCTCTTTCAGCCTCTTTGCAGTCTCTTAGCAAACCCTAATACGTGTGTGTGTGCCCATTGTGTGTGTTTGAAGCCTTGGAAGAGGATTTTTGGTGAACAGAGCTAGGGAAGCAAGGAGCTTGGGGAAAATTCGGATCTACTCCAGTTTTCATCTCTTGGGAAGGTATCAAGCTGTTATCTTCCTTTCTACTTCGTTTTAGACCTCCTTGGTTGGAGATTAGGGTTTTTGGTTGGGTTATAAAGTCATTTCCTGGAGTATGAGCCAAGATCTGAAGTTGTAACTTCAGATCTAAAATCTCTATAGATTGAAGGACCATAAAGTTCTTAGCATTGGCAAGTTTGAGCCCCTCCTTAAGTGTAAAACCCCATTTCAAGCATAGTTTGGGCCTTTTGAGTTATTGGAGCCTTGCATGCACGTAAAGTTTGCAACTTTACGTGATGAGCAGGCCTAAGGAAGTTGGATATACATTTTAGGGCCTTGCCATAGCTAAAAAGTTGTCTGCATGATAAAAGGACTGAATGGACTCGGCGAGTCGCAAGGTTGACTCGGCGAGTCACATGAAGATGGCCACGAACTCGACGAGTTGGATGAACAACTCGGCGAGTCCGATAAAGATCGCCATAAGACTCGACGAGTTGAAGAAAAATTTGGCGAGTCGGTTGAGTTTTCTCTTGGATATGTGTGAGTGTGTATCCGTCGAGTTGCAAGGAGGGAACTCGACGGGTGGCCTTAAAGTTCGAACGAGAATCAAAGGAACTCAGCGAGTTGGGGTCAACATGGACTGTTGACCTTGACTAAGGGCTTTGACTTTGACCAGGATTTGACTAGTGGGTTATGGGGTACCTTATAAGGTTAAGGACTTATGAGTATGACGTACTATGATGATAGGTGGTGGAGCCTGTGTCAAGTGGTCCGAGAGTTGGAGATTACCTTTCGAGTCGACATCTACGAGGTGAGTTATCCTCACTATATCGATAGGGTCTATGGAACCAAGGCCGACCCTTTAGTTGTTATTGTTATGGTATGCTACATGTGGTTATGATATGTTAGATCGGTATCCAGATAGACAATATGTTGTCATGCTATTATGATCCGTTAGGATTGATATGTTAGTGACCTGGTTAGGTCAGTGTTTTGGTTATGAGAGATTACTATGATCGATGATCTGTGAGATAGTTATATCTGATATTTGTACATGTATGGGTTTATGTGCTTATTGATCTGATTAGATCGACGTCCTAGAAATTAGGACAAAATTATGTTAGTGACCTGGTTTAGGTTGGTATCCTGGTTTGGATGTTGCTATGTCTTATGGTCTGCTAGATTGATTTGTTTGTCTATGGACTGTTATGTGATTACCTGTTATATGTGCACGTGGTTATTTGCTTGTGGTTGGATTGAGGCGGTCCTGCTTTGTGTTGAAGGCCAATATACCCTATGAGCGGTCCGGGAAGACTGTAAGCCCACGTGGCGGACCACTCATGCCGAAGGCTCGGGATAGATTCAAATAGACTGTAGGCTCGGCAGGGCGGTCCAGTCAGGCTGATGGCCCAGTATGCATGTTGATTGATTGATTATTACTGATATGGTATTGTCAGCATGGTATTGGTATTTTGGGGCTGGCTTACTAAGCCCTCGGGCTTATAGTTTTCAGTTTATTGTTTCAGGTACTTCAGGAGGTCATGGAAAGGCGAAGACGTGACCGTACCGCTCCTCATCCTTATGTTATAATTTTTGGGACACTCTGATTGGAAATGATTTGGAAGCATTTTGTAAACAATGCTATTTGGTTTTTATTTATGATTTAAAAAAGTTTAAATTTGACATAAAATTTATTGTCGTTACAAGATCAGTTTGTTTGTCTATGGACTGTTATGTGATTATTTGTTATATGTGCACATGGTTGTTTGTTTGGGGTTGGGTTGAGGCGGGTCCAGCTTTGTGCTGTAGGCCAACATACCCAGGGTGGACCGGATAAGACTGCAGACGCGGAAGGGCACATAGTCAGGCCGAAGGCCCAGTGAGCGGTCCGGATAGGCTAAAGGCCCGAGTGGGCGGTCTAGATGTGTCGAGGCTCAGAGAATGGACCAGACAGACGGAAGGCCCGGTGCGGGCGGTCTACTCATACTATAGACTCAGGGAATAGACCAGGTGGACTGAAGGCCCTGTGCGGGCGGACCAGCCACACTACAGACTCGAGATGCATGGTTGTTCTGTATTTGTCTATATGATATGGTTATGGTATTGTTGAGGTTGGTATTTTGGTGGTAACGCACTAAGCTTTTGGGCTTACAGTTTCAATTTATTATTTCAAGTTTAGCGGATGATCGCGAGAAGGCGAAGGTGTGACCGTACACTTCCTCGATTGACGATTATGATTTCTAGGAACTCTGATGTTTAAACTATTTTGAAAACAAATTGTAATAATTAAATGGTATTATATGAATTAAAAAGTTTTAAATTGGTTTGAATTTTATGGATGTTACATCATAAGCCCCCGACTATCCATCCCAAACTCAGAAATTTGTCCGATCACCCGCTCTCTCTTACGGTTCTCTAGTCTCACGGCCACCACCTGGGCCTCTCGGATGATATCTAAGACTGGCGTCATCACCGTCATCCTCATGCACATGTCTCATATCGGATCACCCACTGCTTTGCGACTCAGGGCATCGGCTACCACATTAGCCTTTCAAGGGTGAACAAAATCTCACAGGCGTAGTCTTTCATTACATTCAAACTTCTCCTGTGTCGCATATTAAGGTTAGGCTGATCCATAAGGTATTTCAGGCTGTTATGGTCAGCGTATATGGTACACCGGACACCATAAAGGTAGTTGCGCCAAATCTTGAGGGCAAACACCACCACCCCGAACTGCAAATCATGGGTGGATACCTCATCTCATGAGGCTTCAACTGCCTTGATGCATATGCTATCACGTGTCCCCTCTACATTAACATGACACTCATCCCTGATATAGATGCATCATAGTAAAATACAAAGTCATCCACTCCCTCAAGATGGGCTAACACCAGAACTTCGCACAATCTCTGGCGAAGAGTCTCGAATGAGGCCTACTACTTGGGCCCCCAAGAAAAAGTAACACCCTTCCTGGTCAACCTGTTAAGAGGAACAACAATCCTGGAGAAATCTCTGATAAACCTATGGTTGTAGCCTTCTAGCCCAAAAGACTCCTAATCTCAGATGGGGACCTTGGCACCTCCCATCGCATAATTGCCTCAATCTTGGCTGGGTCGACCAAAATCCCATTCTGGTTAATGAGGTGTCATAAGAACTGGACCTCTCGTAGCCATAAATCACACTTGGAGAATTTGGCATAAAGCCTCTCCATCCTCAATACTCCAAGAATCTCCCGAAGATGCTCCTTGTGCTGCTCTCTAGACTATGAGCACACCAAAATGCTATCGATGAACACGATCACCGACCTATCCAGCATGGGCTGCACACCCGGTTCATGAGGTCCATGAACGCTGCCAGTGCGTCGGTGAGTCCAAAAGGCATCACTAAAAACTCATACTGCCCATAACGAGTCCTAAAGGCCATCTTCTGGATATCCTCCTTGCAAGCTCTCATCTGATGATACCCAGACCTAAAGTCAATCTTGGAAAACCAAGACACCCCCTGTAATTGATCGAATAAATCATCGATCCTCGGTAATGGATAACGGTTCTTGACCATCAGCTTGTTCAATGTCCGGTAGTCGATGCACATCCGGTGTGAACCATCCTTTTTCTTAACAAAAAGGATTGGCGCTCCCTATGATAAGCTACTCAGTCTAATAAAACCCTTCCCCAGCTGCTCCTGGAGCTGCAAGGATAAATCCTGCATCTTGAGCGGCGCAAGGCGATAAGTTGCCTTAGCAATAGGCGCCACACCCGAAATCAACTTGATCTAGAATTCCACCTGCCTCTCGGGAGGAACATCAGGAAATTCCTCAGGAAACACGTCCGGGAACTTACACACTATTGGAACATCGGAGATAGAAATCGGCCTCTCATTGGCAACTCTCGTATCCATCCCATAAGCTAAAAAGCCCATACATCCATGCTGTAAACTCTGCATCGTCCTGGCCGCAGAGTAGAAATCTGATCCAGACCAGGTCCCCTCGTCATACATAGTAAGTACTCCCCCACTAGGGTATCGTATGGTCACTATATGATGCTCACAATCAATCATGGCTCAAAACCGGCTCAACCAGTCCATGCCCACTATGACACAACAATCACCCATCGCTATCGGCACTAGATCTATCTTGAACTCAACACCAAAATCTCTAATACACATCCCTGAAATACATCAGTGGCAAAAACCGCATGCTCGTCGGCTATAGAAACCCTCAGTGGTCGACTTAAGGCCTCGTGTCTAACACTAATGTGATGACTAAAGCATAAATACATGAAAGATCGACTAGTACACGATTTAAATAACACCAAAGCAGGCACAGAACTCACAAGAAAAGTACCATTATACAACACAATATAAGCATAAAGAAATATCAAAATAACAAAAGTAAGGAGATACATACCAGCAACAACATCAGGAGCTACACGGACCTACTCCGTGGTCAACTGGAATGCTCTCCCACAAGCTCTCGGAGGGTCTGCCTTCCCCGGCCGGCCATCAATAACACGTAAAGCAGTAGGAGCAGAAGCCTGGGCTGATCCCTGGGTGAGCTGGGGACACTTGGCCTTCCGATTGCCCGTCTGGTTGCAGTGAAAGCAAACTGAAAATCCCTTGGGGTAGTCCCTCGCCATATGCCCCTACTTGCCACATTTGTAGCAAATTGCCGCTCGGCAAGACCCCTCATGGCTCTTGCCACACATGCTACAAGTGTGGTCCTTCTGGCCTCCAACTCTTAAATCAGCGGGCTTAGCCTGCTTTGTCGTCGGCTGCAACTGCACTGGTCTCGTATCTCTCCCCTGTTGTTCTCCCTCTTCCCAGGTCTGGATCTCCAGCTCAATCTAACTCCTCCTGGCATTGGTCTACAACTCAGCTTAGTCTCTCAATAGACATGTGCTCACGGCAAAACAACGCCCTTTCATGAAACATCCTCGTAATCTGTGTCACTGATTTTGTCTGCTGCTTGAGAGACAAAAACTCATGTGCCAAACATTCCCTATCTACCTGTGGAACATACTTATCTCTGAATAATCTGGTGAAACTCTACCAAGTCACTGCAACATGATCTGCAGGGGTAAAATCAGTCGTTACAAACTTCCACCAGTCCCTCGCTCCCAACCGAAGCTGGTTCATCGCGAATCGAACTCTAAGATGCTCTGAACATGAACACATATAGAAACATCCCTCAATGTCAGAGATCCATCTCATGGCAGAAATCAGGTCCTATGTCCTATCAAACTTTGGTGGCTTCATGTTACTGAACTCACGGAACAACAACGAGTCACTTCCTTGTGGCCTAGCAGCAGCTATGGCCGCGATGGCTGCAACAACAGCAACCACCGTGACAGCAGCGTATCTATAATATTCTAGAATTTAGGTATATTCCTTTGATCATTTTCTTTCCCCAAGTTGTCAAAATTAGTCCTTAAAAAACTTTGGCTTTTGAGTACGCTGGGCGTAAGGGAGAGTACGCCGCGCATACTCATGGGCATGTTCTTGACGCGAAGTCTACCCAGTACGCTGGGCATACTAGGTTCAGATGAAAACCTTAATTGAGGGGGTGAGCCATATATAAGGAACGTATTGGCCTCACTTTTAGCCACCATTTCCAGAGAGCAAAATCCTAAGTGAGCCAAACCTTTGTTCTAGATCTTGTGTGTGTGTATTTGAGTTTGATAGGGTTCTTGTGTGCCTTTGAAGAGAAGAAGGTGTCAGTGAAGAAGCTAGAGTTAGAGTGCAAGCCTTGGATCTGAGCTTTCTAGAGGTTGAAGCATCAATTAGAGGTAAAAAGCTCAAAGCTTTCCTAGTCTTTTTGGATTTGTGCATTATGGACCATTTCAACAGTTTTTGGTCCCAAAGGAGGAGAGTTTATGAGCATAGGGAGCTCTATAGACCTTGATTTGTCCTTATTCAGTGCATAAAGTGTTATAGATCCATAAAAATCCGATCTTGGACGTTAGGAGTGAGCCATGCATGAGATATGAGCCCTTTAGTGAAGAAAGTGGTGTGTTTTGGTTGAATGGTGATCTTTATATCCAGGCAAAGGTGTAAAGTCCTCGACTTTATGGATTAGGAGGCTGTAAGGGGTCCAGATTTGTATTTTGAGCCAAGGTCTTAACTGATTAAGACCATAAATGAGTTAATATGGAAACCGGGACGTACGCTGAGCGTAAATCCCAGTATGCGTGGCGTAGAGTTCAATCTGCCCGTTATCAGCTTAGTGGTCGTGTACGCCTAGTGTTGGGATATGGTACACGCCGCGTACTCCTTAGGGTTGATTTTCGTTGACTTTTAGGGTTTAGTTAACATGTGGACTTTTGGACATTGGAGGGGTAGAATGGTCTTTTACCCTTTTAAGAGAGCATAGGAAGGGATTAGTCTAGCCTTTGAGAGCCATTATTAAATAGAGATAATTTATGTATATGATTAGGTGGAGGCTAGATCAGTGTTTTGAGTTCGAGATCATTCGAGTTTACCCGAGGTGAGACCTCTCACTATACTTTACCTAGAGTGGTACTTATGTGTGACCGGAAGGTCTTATGTGCTTACTTAAGTTATGCATCTTGTTTATATGATATTATGCTATGAGTTATTTAGACCGGACCGGAAGGTCCAATGATATGTGAGGCTGGAAGGCTCAATCAGACCAGATCAGAAGGTTCAATGATATTTGAGGCCTGAAGGCTCAACCAGACCTGCCGGAAGGTCCAACAATATATGAGTCCAGAAGGCTCAACCAAACTGGATTGGAGGGTCCAACGAGCTAGACCGAAATAGAGGGTCCAACGAGCTATGGTACTGGAGGGTTCCGCTAAAACACATTGACCAGAGGGTCGTACAGAGTATAGCCTCGAGTGGCGAATTGTTGTATGTGGTATTTTGGGGAACTCACTAAGCATTCGTGCTTACCATGTTATGTGTTATGTGTTTCAGGTACCCTGAAGGATCGCGGGAAGGCTCCGGCGTGATTGTACACACACTTGAGATTTGGAGTTATGTTTATGGATCCTGGATTTGAACAATTGTTTTGAAAACTTGTGTTGATTGTGTGAATTAATGTTGAGACATGTCTTTTTATTAATATTAAAAATGAAAATTTTGGTTTGAAAAATTATGTCATTACAAGTTGGTATTAGAGCCTTGGTTTGAGGGATTCGGATACACCTTTGGACATATCTGAACTCAAATTGAGGATTTGAGAAAAGTTTTCAAAAGAAACGATTTTTATAAAAAGAGTAAAAGATTCAAAAGAGCAGTGTGTACAATCAGCTAGCGCCCGAACGGTGATTTCACAAAATACCCTTACCTTATGTGCTATGAGATATTATGAGATGTGTATGCATGCTAGAGTAGGCTAGGTATTCACAGTTAGGACTAGAGTGGCCTGATTTGTGATGAATTAGCCTAGGAGTTACTACTACTGTGAGTACTTCGAGAGTGAGTAGGTAGCAGAGAGGAGCTTATGAGAGGTCTACTGGAGGGTAGCCTGCCTTCAACAAGATATAGTGTACTTGCGATCGGGGATCCTAGGAGGAGGACTTGGGGTGAATACTGATGTGGTGTGGAAGATAGTCTAGGGACCGTACTACTGGAAACATCAGGTCAGTAAGCAGCCCAAGTAAGAATCCTTAGGGTACTAAGGGACAAGTAGGGTTGAGTGGTCGAGTGCGAGAATACTCGAGCGAGTCTCTAATTTCTTTTGTGTCGTGTTTCAGAGACATCATGGTGGGTACGCGCCACACTCCAGGGAGCAGCAGTGTCAGCGATGATGGGATTCGCAGGATGATTCATGAGGAGGTGGTTGCAGCCATTCGAGTTGAGATACCAGAGATGTTTGGGTCTATCAAGAACACATTGATTGAGACATTTGATGAGCGGTATGCTGCCTTTACTGATGTTGTCGTTGGTGCGGCCACTGCAGCCGTTTTGGCTGCTAGGCCACAGGGGGGTGACTCGTTGCTATACCAGGAATTTAGCAACACGAAGCCACCAGAGTTTAATGGGACTCAGGATCCGATAGCAGCGATGAGATAGATTTTTGACATTGAAGGATGCTTCTACACGTGTTCTTTTCCGGAGCATCTGAGGGTACGGTTCGCGCTGAACCAGCTTCGCTTGGGAACGAAGGATTGGTGGAAATTTGTGACAGCTGACTTTTCTACTGCACAGGTTACCGTGGTGACTTGGGAGACGTTCACCACTATGTTTGGAGATAAGTACATTTCCCCGGTGGAGAAGGAATGGTTGGCCCAGGAGTTCTTGTCCCTCAAGCAGGGGCCTGAGTCTGTGACTGCGATCACCCGGATGTTTCATGAGAGGGCGTTGTTTTGCCCTGAGCACGTGTCTACGGAGTAGGCACGTATGAGCCGATATCTAAGTATTTTGCAGAGAGACATTCGTGAGTTTGTGGCGAACTTGACATATCGAACATTTGCCGAGCTTCAGGAAAATGCTCTGAAGAGGGAGATTGAGTTGGAGACTTAGGCTAGGAGGAGGCAGAGTCTCAGAGGAGGGACAGGCGGTCGACACAGTCTCAATCGGCAGCCAAGCAGGCAAAGCCTACTGATTTGAGATCAGGAGGTCAGAAGGGCCGCACTTGTGGGAAGTGCGGCAATAGCCATGATGGGATGTGTAGGTCTGGTGGGTGTTACAAGTGCAGGAAGGAGGGGCATACCACAAGGGATTGCCCCAAGGGATTTTCAGTTTACTTTCGTTGCAACCAGACTGGCCATCGGAAGGCCGAGTGCCTGCAGTTACTTCAGGGATCAATGCAGGGATCTATGCCTTCTTTTGCTAGAGCTTTAGAGGGGCGGCTAGTGAAGGCCGAGGCACTGAAGGCTAGCGGTAGAGCCTTCCAGTTGACAGCGGAGGAGGTCTGCGCAGCACCCGATGTTGTAGCTGGTATGTGATCTTTTGCATATCCTTTTCTATATATATGGTGCTTATGTGTGGTATGTTTAGGTACTTTTCTTGTGAGTTCTGTACCTGCTTTAGTGTTGTTTGACTCGGGTGCGAGTTGATCTTTTATGTCGTTAGCATTTAGTCGCCACATCAGCATCCGTCACGAGGCGTTGAGTCAACTTTTGAGAGTCTCCATAGCTGATGAGCATGTTGTTTATGCTACCGATGTGATCCGGGGATGTGTGCTTGAGAATTTTAGAGTTGAGATTCCGATAGACTTGGTACCTATCGGGATGGGGAATGTTTGTGTCATCATGTGCATGGACTGGTTGAGCCGATTCGGGGCCATGATCGACTGTGAGCGTCAGCTGGTGACCATCTGAAATCCTAGTGGGGGAGTACTTAAAGTATTCGGAGAGGGTTCCCGATCTGGGTTAGCATTTTGTTCAGCTGCTTGGGCGAGGCAGAGCTTGCAGTAGGGTTGCATGGGTTTTCTGGCGTATGTTTCAGATACACGGGATGTTATGGAGAGACGGAGCACTGTCGTTGAGGTTCCGTTGGTTAGCGAGTTTCCGGATGTTTTCCCCGAGGAGTTACCGGGTGTGCCTCCCGAGAGGCAGGTGGAGTTTCGCATTTATTTGTTTCCAAGGGCGGCACCTATCGCCTTGCGCCGCAAGAAATGCAGGAGCTATTCTCACAGCTTCAGAAGCTATTGGGAAAGGGATTTATTACGCCGAGTAGCTGGCCGTGGGGAGCACCGATCCTTTTTGTCAAGAAAATGGATGGTTCGCATCGGATGTGTATTGATTACTTGGAGTTGAACAAGCTAACAGTTAAGAACCGTTATCCACTCCCGAGGATCGATCATCTATTCGATCAGTTGCAGGGTGCATCTTGGTTTTCCAAGATTGATTTGAGGTTTGTGTATCATCAGATGAGGGTTCGTGAGGAGGATATTTAGAAGACAACATTTAGAACTCGTTATGGGCATCACGAGTTCGTGGTGATGCCTTTCAGGCTTAACAACGCACCAACAACGTTCATGGATCTCATGAACTGAGTATGTAGGCGTATGTTGGATCGTTCGGTGATCGTGTTCATCGACAATATTTTGGTGTATTCGAAGTCTAGAGAGAAGCATAAGGAGCATTTGAGAGAGGTTCTTGGAGTATTGAGATCAGAGAGGCTTTATGCCGAATTCTCCAAGTGTGATTTCTTGTTATGAGAGGTCTAGTTCTTGGGGCACCTTGTTACTTAGAATGGGATTTTGGTCGACGCGGCTAAGATTAAGGAGGTTATGAGTTGGGAGGTGCCAAGATCCCCCACCGAGATCAGGAGCATTCTGGGGTTAGCTGACTACTATTAGAGGTTTATCAGAGATTTCTCCAAGATTGATGTTCCTCTCACCAATTTGACCAGGAAGGGTGTTGCTTTTGTTTGGGGTCCCGATCAGCAGACCTCATTTGAGACTCTTCGCCAGAGGTTATGCGATGCTCCGGTGTTATCTCTTCCTGGGGGAATGGAGGACTTTGTGGTTTACTATGATGCATCTATTTCTGGATTAGGTGAAATGCTTATGCAGAGGGGGCACGTGATAGCATATGCATCAAGGCAGCTAAAGCCTCATGAGACGAGGTATCCCGCCCATGATTTTGTAACATCCCAACTGTCAGGTATTATTATTATTCCATTAGATTTCATATTTTATGGCCTACTCGACGAGTAGGCGTTGTGACTCGTCGTGTAGCAGTGGGTCAGGACATGTGATTTAATGAGTGACTCGACGAGTCGGCATTGGGGAATCGTCGAGTAGGAGTTGGCATAGGAAACCCTAAATTTAAGGGTTTTTGCACCCTATATATTGAACCATTAGCACCTCCCACTATCCTCTATCACCCCTTGAGAGGCAGAAACCCTAATTTCTGTGAGTGTGAGCTTGGAGAGTGTTTTGGAGCTTTAGAAAGTGATTTTTGTGAAGGAAACTTGTAGATCAAGAGGCTAGCATCAAGGATTTCGTGTGGATCTAAAGTCTACTTCAGTTTGGGCACGTTTTGGAGGTAACAAGCTGTTACCTTGCCCTCTGTTCTTCTAGAATCTTTCATATGTGAAGTTTAGGGCATTCTTTAGCTATTCATGAAGGGATTATGGTATCGGAGGTAGATCTGAAATTGAAACTTCAGATCTGAACCTCTTTTGAGCCCTAAGTTCATAAAGTTCTTAAAAGGGTCATGAAGGAACCCTTGTCTATGAGTAAAGTCCCATTTCAAGCTTAGATGTGGAATTTGAGTCATGCAAATACGTAAAGGTAGCAACTTTACGTTGTTAATGCACTCTAGGGACCTAGATCTACTGCTTGGACAAAGGGGTACTTCAGAATTGCGTGATCATGAGAGTATGTGTATGGACTCGGCAAGTCTGGGAGATGACTCGGCGAGTCAGACAGCGTTTTGTCCAAATTAGTCCCGCATGGACTCGGCGAGGCAAAGTGAGTTATATTTAGCAAATAGGTCAACATGGACTGTTAACCATTGACCAGTGACTTGACTTGACTGTGGGATGTGATGTACCTCCCAAGGGCATTTTGGTATTTTGAGTGATTATTGAGTGAACCACTTATGGGTACAGGCGAGGTGGTTAGAGCTATATCTGGAGGTGTGAGCAGTATCATTTCCGAGCTACTAGCAAGGTGAGTTAACCTCACTATATCAATAAGGTCTAAGGCACCAATGTCAACCCTTTTAGTTGTTATCTTGGTTATAGTATGCTGCATGTGGTTATGATCAGTTAGATTGGTATCAGGATAGACAGTATGTTGTTATGCTCTTATGATCCGTTAGGATTGGTATGTTAGTGACCTGGTTAGGTTGGTGCTTTGGTTCTAAGAGATTGCTATGATCGATGATCTGTGATATAGTTATATCTGATATCTGTTATGCTAGTATATGTTAGTTATGCCCACATGGTTATTTGCTTGATGTTGGGTTGAGGCTGTCCTGCTTTGTGTTGAAGGCCAGCATACCCTATGAGCGGTCCGGATAGACTGTATTCCCGTATGGTGGTTCAGTGATACCGAAGGCTCAGGATATATCTTGATAGACTGTAGGCCCTGCAGGGCGGTCTAGTCAGGCCGAAGGCCCAATATGCATGTTGTTGATTATCTGTTATTGATATGGTATTATCGGTGTGGTATCGGTATTGGTATTATCTGTTATTGATATGGTATTATCGGTGTTGATTATCTGTTATTGATATGGTATTATCGGTGTTTCAGTTTATTATCTCAAGTACTTCCAGAAATCATGGCAAAGCGAAGGCTTGACCGTACCATTGCTCATCCATGTGACTATATTTCTAGGACACTCTGATGAATAATATTTTGAAAACAATTTGTAAAACACTATTTGGTTTCATGGCTGAAAAAGTTTAAATTTGGGTTAAAAAATTTTGTATGTTACAAGTTGGTATCAGAGCCTTGGTTTGAGTGAATTGGAAGAACACTCGTGTGAATCCAGTCTCAAATCAAGCAAAATTTTAGAATAAATTTTAAAGTGGTTTCCAAAATAAAGGATGGAGGATGCGAAGCGTACGATCAGCCGGAGCCAGTAAGTATACCCCAAAATACTATACAATTATTTGATGTTATGATCTGTTAGAACGACATGCTAGTGCTAGGATAGGGATCTTCAGGAATTGCATGATAGACTTGCCTGATTATATGATGCTTACTAGCCTAGAGTTTCTTTTATATGTAATTGACATCATTACTGTAGTTGTTTAGTGTATGCATCATGGCTGTGCATAATAAAGATTTTATAGCTTGAGAAGGTTTGATTCGACCTTAGGGTTGGATTGGTTATTCGAAAGTCTATCGGGTCCAGTGTTATGTGGGGCTAGCATATGCTAATGTGATGGAACAAAGAATCGAGTATGAAATAAATCAGAGTAAATATTTATGAATCAAATAGAAATTAAACACACGATGTAAATAAGATCTTCACTTCAGCTCAATTACGCTTTAAAGGTTTTTACAGAGAGAATAGACAATTATGTTCAAGTTATCTAACTCTAGTAAACTATCCTATTTATAGCATACATAAAGCGTACAAAAAATATACTAAGGCTAAAACACTTAGGTTTCGAATCAAACATGCCCTAGTAAAATATATTACAGACTATACGAAGAGTATACAAAAGGCTTCGACTCATTACAACCAAACTACCCTTACATTCTTCCCCTTTTTAAAAAGAGTTGAAGACTTCAGTTTGTAAGCAGTTGAATGGAGTACAACATTACTCTTCGTATCTCAGTATACCAAGAGATAATCTTCTTCAGTTCCTTCTTGTCTTATTCGTTATTCTTCTTGCAATGATTCATATGAACAATCATGTTCGTATATTGTGAAGTAGAATATCTTTCGACCTCACTTGCTTGTAATAAAAACCGTTTAGATTTCCCTGACTTATCCTTCCGAGAAAAGACAAAGCCAAAAGGCTTCAAACAGATTTCACCATCAACATATTTCTTTAAGTTTGCTTGTGTCTTTGAAGGAGCCATGGGAGTTGTGATTTCCAGTGCTTTAGCTGTAGCCAACTCCACATCTGTTAATGCTAAGCATTCATAATAATTTTCAATAAAAATCTTGATGTGAGTAACTACCAGCTTGTACTCATCAGGATCTGTGTTTTGAAGATATGAAAAAGACCTTTCCTTTAGCAGTAATGCAACTTATATAAGATCATACAAGTTCATCAAAGGAAAGTCAGCAATTGTAAATTCGGACACATTCCCGTTTTCTCTGGTCACAATATACTTCATGTTTTGGATTGTGTTTTCAAAAACCACATCCTTCTGTATGCTTATGCACTTCTTAATCTTTGTCAACGACCATACTTCTTCAGTAGGCTTCGCAAGAACCGCATGAAACCTGATTTTCATTTGAGTACCTTTATCCTTCTCCTTGAATTTGCTTCCTGTATTAAACTGAGGCATGATGAACATCATATCGTTAATTGGAAAGTCCAACTGGCTTGCAGCTGTATTCGTGACAATATAACTCTGTTTTGGCTTCTTTTCAAACAAATACATGTGATTGAATGCAACCTTGGCTTCAATTGTTTCATAATTGTAGTGCTTTGATGGACCACCCTTATTTATGCCAGGTGGATCACTAGCCCTTTGATTCATTATGCTTTCAATCATCCTCATCTTTTCCACTTCTGCCTTAGCCTTTGCCTTCTTCTCTTATTTATATTTTTCAATAATGATGAGATATTAATCTCTTAGATCGTTTAGATCTTACACAGGTTTGGCAAAACGATTCAAACAAAGTAATAAACAAGAGATGGAATCAACAGTATGCTTAATGATTCAAATGATTCAAGCCTCAGCAGAGCTCGACAAAGAACTTCCGCTATAGAGGCTTTAGGGTTTACAATCGATAACAATAAACGATATGAAATCTACTCTTGAATCTTACGTACTAAGATTCATGCAAGCACCTATATATACTCAAACCGTAACAAATAAATCACGGATGGACAGGCCCAATCCGGATACAAAATAGGGCTAAGAGCCGAGCCCAAGACGCAACACCATACACCCAACAATCTCCCCCTTTGCGTCAAATGGGGCGAGACTCTACTTCGGCTTACTAGACCCAACAGCATCAACCTTCTTTGTAACATTGAATAAGCAAGGAATGATGGCGAGAAGAGTTACCCTGAACCGAATATACCATTGGATCATATGATTGAAGTATTTCTTGTCGCTGTCAGAGTTTTGCCTGCATCGATGGATGATCCCCAGAACATGCTCCAGACAAGCTGTAGAGTAGAGATGTTTATCTGCTAAGGCAAACAAACACTTCTGGCCTTTTCCTCTTGTGAACATGACCTATTTTCGCTTCGAGTCAATCCTCCCCATCTGCATTTTGTTCAAATCACTTGCAGAACCGACTGGGGCGACGGTAGGCTTCTTTCTGAGGACACTTGCGATTTCTTGATCCAGCTTGGCAACCTCCATGACATAGCAGCCCAACATCCTTTTTAAGTGATCTATGATCGGCTCATATTCCTTTTCATTGGTAAGGAGGATATTGTGCAGAATGATCCAATCATGAGGATTTAAGTTAGGAAGATCAGCAAGAGAAATGGCATGTTCGGTTTTCTCTGATCCCCTCAAGATTTTGAATCGAACATTGATGAAGTTACCCTCTTTTGCAGGTTTGAGAACCCGGACGTTGATGATTTTCTGTGCACTCCATGTTTTATACTGAGGCTGAGCATACCTCAGGTAGAAATCAATCAAATCCCTGTCCACCTTCGGGTGCGGATGAGGAACTTCAGCAATGTGGTCGAAGGCATGAAAGATGAAGGCCTTTCTGGTCAGGGGCATATCAAACTGTGAGTCGACAGAGTTATCTCGATCCAGTGAGATAACAGGTTCTAGCCAGATAAGAGTTGGAGACTCGAGTGCTTCTCTGATAAGCTTTTCAAGAGTCCAAGGAGGGAATAGGGTTTTTCGACTTTCAAGGAGATCATGAGCCTCCTTCATCCTCTTTTCATTCGCCTCGGCCTCTCTAGCAACCCGAGCATTCAGATTCAGTTCATTGTCCCTGGCCTGCTTCTTCAAGATCTCTACAATCGTTTCTTTATCTTCATCTTCATCACTATCACTAATAACCTTCTTGCCTTTATCTTTAGCACCCGAACCTGATGCATGACCAGTTGGTGGTTTGGTTGCTTTGGTTGGATTAGATGAAGAGATGGGAGGCGGTTGGGTTTGAGCAGTGGAAACAGGAGGAGGTTGAGATTGATCACTTCCCTTTGAACTGTCTTCTCCCCTTGTTTTGGATAGGCCACAAGCTTAGGAAGCCCCTCAATTCGGCTGAGTATGGCAAGCGTAGGAGCCAGCTTCTCATGTAGGTTTCGCCCCACCGAGTAGTTGAGAATCGGGTCATGCGCTTCAAGGATGTTGGAAATGGCGCTGTGGACATCCGAAACACAACTTTTAATCACTGCTCGCTCGGACAGAAGAGTATCAACCTCCTTCCTAGATTGAGAAAGAAGAAGGTTCTTGGCTATTAGCGCAGAGGTTTTGCGAGCAAGGGCATCCATCATAGAATTTTCTGTAGCCAGATCCTGTTGGAGTTTGGAGAGACGCTCGTCAATGCTGTACTAGAAGGATTTATGGTCTGCTTCAAGAGTCTGTCGAAGACTAGCAAAGTTCTGCTGTTCAGAGGCAAACAAAGTGGTCAGCTTCGTAATGGCAGAATTGACCTTCTCTGCATTGGTTTCGGCAGCCCCCTGCAAAGACTCTAGAAAAATGTTAGCATCTTTGAATAGTTTTTCGACTTTTTCGGTCGCAGCAGTGCATGCCTTTGAGGATGCATCAATGGCAGTAGTGGCAGAGGTGATGGAAGCTTTGTGTTTGTTGGTGAAGTCATCCACCATTTTCTGAATAGCAACCTCTGTCCCGTGGGACCGAGAGGAAGAGGAAGAAGCGATGAGATTGTTAATTTTCTCATGAAGTTCTTTGATGTGCTTTATGGTGACAGGAGCATCATCATCATCATCGCTTTGGATCCGGTAAGGGCTGTAGTATATGGAATCAAAGGTCATATCCTCCCCACCCAAAAATGTCTCGGTTTCTGCTGAGGGAGTGGGAGAAAAGGGTGAAGTGGGAGATTCAGTGGTAGGGGTAGGTTCAGGTGTAGAAGATGGCTCTGTGGTGAAGGTGGTTTCGGGTGCTGAAGTTCGATCCCCCGTATCAGATACATTGGTTCGAACCTCACTGATAGTTGTTTTAGTGGCTTAAGTGAAAATGGGTGGTGGTATAGGAATATATGTGGGTGGTATAGGAATAGATTTGGGTGGTATAGGTATAGAAGAGGTTATGGGGGGGGGGAATGGAAATAGGTATGGTTATGGGGGGAATGGAAATAGTGGTAGTTATAGGGGGAATGGAAATAGGTATGGTGGTAGGAGGAGGAGAAATAGGTTTGGATGAAACTGGTACCTCATGTAAAGGCGAATAGGGAGGAGTTTCACCTCGAGCTGATTCCTCTGAGTCAGACTTGTCAGCCTCTGAATCGCTTGAGGAAGAAGCGAGAATTAGTTTCCTCCTTGGCTGGTTTTTCTTCCGTTTCGGTGGGGGGGATTGATCTTTCTTTGAGGGTTTCCGCTTCTTAGGAGAAGGACCCTTCGCCCCTTGAGCCTGTTTCTTAAGTTTCCCTTTATCTGGTTTCTTTGCCCTGGCAGGTGGTTTATCTGCGTCATTGATGGATTGAACCATCTCTGCAGTCAGCTCCCTTGGACCCGAAGGACGAAATTCCTTGTAGGTCTTCATGATAATGCTCGCCTTTGACACACCGGCGTACATAGACTCCGGAATGGATCCAATGAAAGAGAACTTGGTGGGATCAGTGACAATTATCTTGGTGGTGTGGAAGACACTGATCGAGGAGAGGGGGGAATCGGCTACAATTGGAACATGAAGCTTGTCCATTGCTCATTTGGTGATGAGCGGCCAAAATCTGGCATAGGATACTTCAGTATGATGGGATGAGGAGGCAAGGCTTTGAACTAGCTGTTGCCAGAGAGCCGAGCCATAATCTAGGTTGATCCCATTGTACAACCCATAGAGAATGGTCATGAACAATTTACTGGCCCCATCAGAACCAGCACTTCTCTCAGATAATCCCTTGAATAGAAGGGTGAAGAAGCCGTTCCATTGAGGAGGAAGACACGACTTTTTAAACTTCCTTACTGTAGTGAGGATTTCTATGTAGCCCATGTTGTAGAACATTGAGAATAACTGTCCCACAGAGATTGAGTCAGGGTTAACCCTTGATTCATCAGGTTCAAACCCTAGAAGCCAGCAAAAACGTTGCTTGGATATGGAGGTCTTGTTGGAAAGAATGTTGAAGTAGATTCTATCCACTAACTTGTCATAATGGGCAGTGGAGAATACCTGGGAAAGACACTCCATGGGTATGGTTTCCACCTTCGACAAGGCGAGAACCAGTGGAGAGTATTTGAGACACTCCACGATGGGATACATGTAATGATCGTAGACAAGAGGGTTTAGGTCAATTACCAGGCTTTGTTGAGGTTGAATAGGGAGAATGTGGGTGCGAGAAGAAGTTTCATGAACAGACGAAGAATCCGCCATTGTTGAATACTGGGTTGAAGAAGATGAACAGTAAATGATAAATCGCCTTAGATTGCTCTCTGATTTTGGATTGCTGTAAAGTGGTAAAGTGATTTTGGAATGATCCCTTTATACCGGGTAGAGGAGAGAGAAGAATCAGCCCCCAAATCCTCTCGAAATGTGAAACGTTTCCGGAATTGACTGATTTGTGACTGTTAGCAACCCCGATGATTACGCATGAGAGAGAAATACTGTGCCGTCAAACGCGCCTTTCCATCATATCAACTTTAGAACTGTTGACCTTCCGGCTAAGTCATAATCATATCTTTTAACATAGCCGTTATCATGCGATAAAATCAAAGATATTAGAAGAGCCACGTCAGTCTTTGATTAAGTATATCTTTGAGACCCAAGGCTATTCAAGAGTAAATAGCATGTATCGAACCGAACCAGACTTTTGGAAAATCAAAAGATTTTCGTGCATATAGTGTCAAAAGATAAAGAGAGAAAACAATATCTATGAGGGAATATGTGATGTCAATGTAGACATAAAACAGTGTATCCCGGGCACGAATCTCTTCCTTCAAGTCAAGAGAGACTTTAAAGTGTCTGTATGGATTCCTGTTGAATTACGATCAAACACTTGTTAAGAAGTGTTGAAAGGCTTCTTTTGATAAGGCTTAAAAGGGTGGATTGCGCTTCAGTTTTGAATTCCGGACCTTGACATAAGACCGAAACCAAACGAAGTACCTGTGAGACCAATGTGGTCTGTTGAACAAGTAGGTTGGGATGTATTTGTGGTGACTAGTTGGAAATGTTTGTTTGTGAAATCTCAAAATATTAAAACTAGATTCTATGGGAAGAAATGTGATGGTGAGTAACAATTTCATAAGAATCACACAAAAGAAAGAGATATCATGATACAACTACAAATGTAATGATTTGCCGTCAATTCATGGTAGGTATTGAATTTAGGGTTTCACTTAGCACGTAGTGGCACGAGGCTAAGATCATAAACACATAGATTGTGTAACCATAAACCTCAGTGGTTATTTCTGAGAGTCTCAAGGGTTACTATATGGGATTGAAATATGATGGAGAATAATATTTGAGGTGGTGAAAAGAAACCAAAGTACCTCTGCTTAAAAAAAATAACCAAGCAGAAAACTCTTTACTCATGTGAGAAAGAGTAAGGTAGCTCATGATTAGAATAAACGTAGCAGCCTAATTAGGAACATAAGGTTTGTGTATACCTAGTCATTAAGGCTTTATTCAAAATCAGTTGAGGCTTTGGACAACATGCAGCAGCATGCTTCTAGGGACACTTAACTAGTATAAAGTGTGAGAATGATACGTGCCCCATTGATATTCCAGGAATGATAAACAAAAATAGAAACGAAAGAGAGAAAATATTTTTGGAGATTTGATAGTTTTGTAAAGAGAAAAACCAAACCAAAAAGAAGAGAAAAAAAAAATTGAACCGAACCCGAAATGGACCGAACGCTCGGTTCATTTCGGTTTCTAAAAAATATTTTTGGATTTTTGGAAAACAACTGTACATAAGTATACAACGATAGACAATACCTTTTTGAGATTGAGCAAAAACAAGTGCAATGGGACCGAACCCGAAATACACCGAGCGTTCAGTTCATTTCGGTTCCCATGTGAACCGAACCCGAAATAGACCGAGCGTTCGGTTCATTTCGCTTCTAACTTTTAGTTTTAAGATGGTGTTTTTGGTACTCACTCCGAATCCATCATGCCTAGACCTTGGAGGATTTTATTGAAACTAGCTTCAGGTAGGGCTTTGGTGAAGATATCAGCCAGTTGATCAGTGGTTCGAACAAAGTGAATTTCGACGTTTCCATCTTCCACATGATCCTTAATAAAGTGATACCTCAGTGCTATATGCTTGGTCTTCGAGTGTTGCACTAGGTTATGACAGATCCTAATTGTACTTTCTGAATCGCAATATAGTGGGATCTTTTTCATATTGAGTCCATAATCATGGAGCTGGCTTTGGATCCAAATCACTTGAGATGTACAGGAGGCAACTCCAATGTGCTCTGCTTCGGCTGTAGACAGAGAAACACGTGTTTGTTTCTTTGATTGCCAGATAACCAACTTCCCGTCTAGGAATTGGAGCCTCCTGTAGTGCTTTTTCGATCAAGACCACATCCTCCTAAGTCTGCATCTGAGTAGGCTTGAATGAAGAAACCTGAGTTTGAGGGATACCAGAGACCGAGAGAGGTGGTTCGCTTCAAATACCCGAATATATTCTTTACAGCTAGCATGTGTGGTTCATGAGGATTTGCTTGAAACCTAGCAGAATAGCATACTGAAAACATTATAACGGGCCTGCTAGATGTGAGATACATCAAGGAACCAATCATTTGTCGATATAAAGTGATGTCGACTGCCGGTTTTTCTAAAGAAGGTGTGAGCTTGGTGCCGAACGCCATAGGGACTTTGACTATTGATTCTCCCAACATGCCAAATTTAGCAAGAAGAGTCTTTGTGTATGCTTCCTGGTTGATAAAGAAGCCTTCTGGTCCCTGTCTAATGTTTAAACCAAGGAAAAAGTTAACCGGACCCATTGAGCTCATTTCAAATTTAGTCTCCTTCAGCTTTCTGAATTCAGCTGTTAAGCTAGGATTCGTTCAGCCGAAGATGATATCATCGACATAGATTTGAACGATCATAAGGTGGTTACCTTCCTTTTTAAGAAAGAAGGTTGGGTCAATCGATCCTTGTTTGAATTTAGACATCTTTAAAATTTTAGTTAAAGTTTCTTACCATGCCCTAGGAGCTTGTTTCAGACCATAAACTGCTTTATCCAATATATAGCAATGATTTGGATGCTTTTCGTCTACAAAACCAGGAGGTTGCTCCACGTACACGGTTTCTTCAAGATCCCCATTCAGAAAGGAAAACTTCACATCCATCTGGTAGACTTCAAAGTTCTTGTGTGCAGCATAGGCAAGAAATATTCGAACAGATTCCAGCCTTGCAACTGGAGCGAATGTCTCTTCGTAATCTATTCATTCTTCCTGGCAATAGCCCTTCACTACTAACCGTGCCTTGTTCCTGATTACATTACCCTCCTTGTCCATTTTGTTTCTGAACACCCATTTGAGACTAACAACCGAGGCATCTTTTGGTGTTTGAATAAGTCTCCACACCTTATTTCTTTCGAACTCATTGAGTTCATCTTGCATTGCTTGAACCCAATCAGAGTGATTGAGAGCAGTATTGACGGTTTTTGGCTCTATTTTTGAAACAAAAGAGTTAAACATACAGAATTCTACATTTGAGAATAAAGCAGTTTGCTTCGCCTTTAGTTGTGATCGAGTCAGAACCTTTTCAGATGCATCACCCATGATTTGAGACACAGGGTGATCTCTGGTCCATTTGATGAGAGGAGGATAATTTGGATCATAAGTGGGATCCAATTTAGCGTTTACCTCTTCTTCCAACTCAGATAGAATATCATCATCATAAAGCAAAGTGGAATTCTCCCCCTCGATAGATGACGAATCATTTGGAGGTGAACCAAAAAATTCTTCTGCTACTGGGCTTCTAGGCGATTCCGGACTTTCGGTTGCTACTGGACTTTCGGGTGCAGCCGGACTGTCGGGTCTGGCAGCGCTTTCGGTTGATTCAAAGATTGGAGTTTCCCTTTGGTCATGAGTATTATCATCGATTGAAACTGATGGACTCTCACCCTGGATATGTGAATCCTGTCGTTCTGAAGAGAAATGTTTCTCCCCCTCGACTGAGGTATTGCTTTGTGAAGTTTTGCTTCGAACTGGTTCTTCTTCATCCATCTGTTTGGCGGAGTCTTCGATAATCTTCTTAAGATGATCCACCTTTTTGTCTGCTGCCTGGGCTTCAGAGTGAATGTCTTTCTCTGGTTCATCAAACAAATCCATGAATTGATCAAACAAATTAGCGACATTGGCTGTGACTTGACCAGATTAACAAAAACTTCGGGTTTAATCGGCTTGGATTCTGGAATTGGTAACTTCTTCGAACTCTTTGTAGATTTAGATTCTTTGACTAGTGATATGTGCATAATTGGTTCATATTAAGTATACATTATTATTCATTAATTAGCTAAATTATTGCATTTTATGGACAAAAGGTACTTAAAAGTGTTTAAATTATATTTTCAGTCCAAAGATGAAGCTCGGAAGCGAAACGAAGCGGGAGAAACAGTTAGAAGATCGAGGATGAAATAAAGAAGAAAAACACTAAAAATGGCACTGACTCGGCGAGTCAGATCGACTACTCGGCGAGTCCAATCGAAGAATCGAGAAGATAATGACTCGGGATCCCAGAAAGTTATCTCAATACGGGGAATGTGAGAGGGACTCGATGAGTCACCACCCGACTCGACGAGTCGGTTCGTATATATAAAGATAATTCCTCAGATCGATAGAGAGGAGTTTTGGGACGATTCAGAAGTGTTTTGCTGCGATTGAGAAGCCAGAGAAACCCTAGAAGACGACGAAAGAAGCTAGAATTCAATCCGGGAGAGTAATTGAGGCAAAATTTCATCATTCCACTTATTCTTTTGTTTATTATTATGGTTAAGCAATTTGACTTTGTTTGTTTGCTGTTATTTACTTCAATTATGAGCTAAAACCCTTAGACTTCTGTTTGGGGATACAAAGTTGACAATATGGTTTGATTGATTGGTAGGATTAATTCCAAGTTGGTGAATTTTTGTTATTTTAGCTTGCTAAAGAACCTTGTGTGTGAATAATAATTAATTTTCTGTTAATAGGAAGATAATTGATTAGCATGAACATCTATTGATTATTAACCTCATATGCTATGTGATCACTATGCTATATGTCTAGGATTAATGAATATGAAACTAGAATTAATAAGAAAATTGAGTAAATCCATGTGCAAGCTTGTAAGATGACCATCAAACAAGAAGTTAATTAAAAGAATAAATTAGTTAACCATTGCAAGTCTAACTTAACCCGAATAATTAATCTAGTGAATTTAATTAAATTAGACAATTGGCCACTGTTTAAGTTAGTTTATTTGCTAAGGATTAGGATAGTGAATACGAATCTAGTCACTTGAATCGGTAACCAACGAAAGAATTAATCCATTGCACCATTACCTTGAAATCAACCATAGAGTCAACCAAGTAGAACTAAATAGAAGTTCCTTTCCAATTATTGAATCTAGTTAAGTCTTTATTTTCTAGTTCTTAAATTAGTAATAGTTAGTAAGTTTCTAGTCTTGTAAAACTAGAGAAAACCCCTACTTATTAATTAACTTACATAAAATTAGTTTTTATTTTTAATTTGCCGTTCCTTGTGATCGATACGCTGCTTATTCAACTATACCACAATTGATAGGTTCACTACCTTTTGTGTGTTATTTGATAATTAAAAGTAGGTTTAAAACTATGTGAGTTTGCACACATCAAGTTTTTGGTGCCGTTGCCGGGGAACGGTTCTAAAATTAATATTAAATTCTAGTTTAATCGATCCTTTGTGTGGGATTTATCTCACACAAAGTTATTTACAAAGTAATTCAGTAAGTAGAATTAGTTTCAATAAAATTCTGTTTTTAGGATAACTAGAATTTTTTTTTTCAGTTTTTGCCTTGAACTCGCCGAGTGCATTCGAGCAGACTCGGCGAGTTCGACGCTTTTTCAGATTTAATTTATTATTTCGCTTTTGTTCTTTTTACACGTTTTGTTTCTTTTGGTTTGTTTGTTTACAGTTGTTTCATGACCCGAGGATCTGATACACCTCTGGTCCCTCCTTTGGAAGACCCGGAATCCGTACTAAGAAGGAGCAAAGGAAAAGCCGTTGGAGAAACCACATCTTCAAAGAACTCACCACTCAAAAACTTAAAGTCCGTTTTCAGCAAGAAGAAGAGCAGCAAATCAGGAGCATCCAGTGCCTCGTTGACAGTTGAAGAACCTATTCAAAAAGATATCGAGTACGAGACCGAGGAAGAAGAAGAGCATACTTACGAGCACGAAACCGATTCCGAAGAAGAGTTAGCTATCACAATGGCTAACATTGATGAAGTCCCCATGGGGGAATGGAAGAAAAGGATGCGTGATGACACCGGGCTGGGACATGTGCAACCCGCAATTCCCGCGACCGCTACTTTCGAACTAAAAGGCCATATTCTCGCCCAACTCAACGAGATTCCTTTTTACGGGAAGGATCACGAACACGCTTACAAGCACTTGGACGAAGTGAATGATGTGGCCGATTACTTCAACGTACCGAATGTTCCACGCGAGACCCAGCTTCTTCGCCTGCTCCCTGTCACATTTAAAGGAACTGCAAAAGATTGGTTAAAGTTACTTCCTCCCGGATCGGTCACCACATGGGCCAAGATGAAAGAAGAGTTCATAGACCATTTCTGCCCGCTCTCCAAGATAGCCAAGCTAAAGAAAGCCATTGGCAACTTCGAGCAACAACCCGGAGAATCTCTTTATGAAGCTTGGGAAAGGTACAAGAGCCTACTTAGAAATTTCCCACACCATGACCTTAATAGCCAACAAGAGGTCTCCATCTTCTATGATGGATTCAATGTCACCACAAGGCAATTGCTTGATTCTCAAGGCCCGCTCACAAAGAAGACGCCCCCGGTAATTAAAGAATTTATTGAAGAATTCTCTAGGCACTCTAGAGAATACCACAATCCGAGAAACGAAATAAGTCGGGGGGTAGTGAACGCGGCAAATGATAGCATGGCGGTGGTGATAGCTAAGCTTGATAGTCTAGATCGAAGAATGACAAAAATGGATCAAACAATCCATGCTATTAGGGTAGGATGCGAAAATTGTAGAGGGCCCCATCTCACAAAGGATTGTGATTTGGATGAGAATGGAAATAAGAAAGCTCAAGTCTTCTATTCAAGTGGCGATCGATATGATGAAAATTGGCGGAAACCAAAGAAGGAATGGCTACCATACGAAGAGTATAAGAAGGCAAAGGAGGAGAAATACAAGCGGAAGGGGAGGGGACTATACCAAAAGGAAGAACCGGTAGAAAAGAAAGCCGATTTAGAAGAGTTATTCACTAGATTCATATCCGCGTCCGAAAAAGACACAATGATCACGATGCTGCCATACACGAGACCAGAAACATGCTAAGGAATCAGCAAGCATCAATTCTCAACATTGAGAAACAACTGGGGCAGCTTGCGCATCAAGTGAATGATAGAAGACCGGGTCAACTTCCAAGTAACACCGAACCTAATCCAAGAATGGAGAATGTAAGTGTAATAACTTCCAGCAGTGAAGAAACATTTACAGAAGCAGTGAGAATCTCCAAGAAGAAGGCAGAAAAAGGTAGAAGAATTGGACCCAACAAAACCTGATCCGACTCGCCGAGTCACTCCATTGGACTCGACGAGTCCATGCGTAAGTGATAAAACTATCAGTTCTTTGAAGCCTTATAATCCTCCTCTGCCATACCCAATCAAAGCCATGCCTGTAGAAAAAGTAGAAGCATACAGAACCTTCATGAAGCATGTTAATGCTTTACAAGTTAATGTGCCATTTGTGGAAACAATGCTCCAAACACCTAAGTACTTCAACTTGGTTAAGGACCTTTTTGCTGCTAGGAAAGATTTGGCTGAAGTCGTGGAAATATTGATGAGTGAGCTACCTGAAAAGAATGGTGATCCGGGGAATATTGTGATTCCGTGCCAATTTGGTAATGAAGTTTTCACCCGAGCATTAGCTGATTCGGGGGCAAGCATTAATCTGATGCCTTTTTCATTCTTTAAGAAGTTGAAATTAACAGAACCAAGGCCGGTGAATATAAAGATCCATTTGGCGGACAAGACGATAATTCATCCACAAGGCGTTCGTGAGGATCTCCTTATAAAAGTTGACAAGTTTATTTTTCCAGTAGACTTCGTGGTAGTTGATATGGAAGAAGACCTTGAAATTCCAATTATTTTGGGGAGATCATTCTTGAACACCACGTGTGCTTTAATTGATATATGTAAGTATACATTGACATTAAGGGTGGGTGATGAGTCTGCAATGTTTAAAGCTATTCCAGAAGCCAAGCAAGAAGAGGAAAAGAATGAAGAAATCTCATTTATCCAATTGGATGATGAGATATTACAAAAAGAGCTTGAACTTTTGCTAAAAGAAGATCCAAGAAAGTTTTTGATACACTCTGAAGAAGATGGAGATGTTAACAAGGACTTGGAGGAGTTAGAAAAGCTACTGGAAGGAGCCAACTCATGAAACACTCAAGAATTGATGGAACCCGATCAGACTTGCCGAGTCACTTTAATGGAATCGACGAGTCCAGTCGAATTTGACAAAGACTTGGTCGACTTAGATCTGTTTGTTACTAGTTCTTCACATACCGTGGATTTAGATATTATTCATGATTCTTTAGAAGAACGAACAGCAGAAGGAGGAATGGGAATGAAAGTTCAAAACGCCGATGTAGCATGTCTTGATACGATTCCGTTTGAAGATGGGTTGAGCACAGGAAAGGATGAAGAGACAAAGGAAAGGAGGGTGGAAGCTGATCAACCATTCACTACTAAACCTAAAGCACGAACCATCACGAACTATGAAATAATTAAATTTAAAGAGAAGGAGGTGCAAGAGAAGGTGAAAAAGAATGGGGTAAAGAAGAAAAAGAGGAAAAGGGAAGCCTAAGCAGCTAAGGATGATGCTGTGAAAAAGAAAAGAGATGCATGGAAAAGGGATTACAAGAAGAAGATTCACGCTTACAAAACAAAGTACAAACCACAAAAGACTAGGCGTGCATTCCCGATGCTGGAAGATAACGAGACGTAGACGGGAAGGAGTCCAGCTAACGACTCCTTAAAAAGAAGCGCTTGGCGGGAGGCAACCCGTTACTTAGAGTTTGCTTTCTTTTACTTTTTAGTTTTGTTTGAAATTTTTCCTTCGTTTTTAGATTGTTAATTCTCCAATTCGTCAGACATGTCTGCTTGAGAGTGTGCATGGGCTAAGTGTGGGGTGAAATGATTTTTTTAGATAAATGAAAAAAAAATTATGAATTTTTGCAGAAGACTCGCCGAGTCTTACCACGACTCAACGAGTCTATATGGATTTCAAAAAAAAAAAATTCACATCGCGACCAGACTCGCCGAGTCTGACCCCGACTCGACGAGTCGGTATTATTTACAGAAAAAAATAATTTTGAAATTACTTTTACAACTGGTAACTAGGGTTTTAACCCTAATGAATCTGTTTCTTTTCATACACACACTCACCGTGTGCCTCTCTCTCAACTCTCTCTCAAGCATTCAATTGTTCTTCAATTATTCTTCAAAATTTTCAAGTACCATCTCAAAAGATAATGAATTTCTTCTTATTTTCTGTTAAGAACATGATTATAAGGCTACCTATGATAGAGATTGCATGAAAAAAACCCGTTTTTGAAAAGTAGTAAATTTCTAGGGTTTTGATTTTTCAAGAATTATGTTGTTTTGAATGCTTATTCTGGCCTTAATACTTTAATAATATGTGCCTAGACAAAACCCTTGACGTAATTTCCAGGTTCCATGGTCCAATTTCCATCGACCCGCCGACTGACTCGTGCAGTTCATGCGACTCGCCGAGTCGTATATGGACTCGACGAGTCGAGTCGGGAAGCATATGCGAGACTTTTTTTTAATTATATTCTGTGTTTCTGGGTTTTGTGTCTTTGTTTTGCAGAAATCATGTTCAGAAGGGGGCAAAGTTCAAGTGGCCACCAAGGGGACTTTCCTTGGTTGAATTTCCCACAAATCGAGTCCGCTTCAACATTGCGGAAGTGGAAGAAGAAGTTGGCTGACATAAAGAAGAAAGAGATCTACGTGCCCAACCGGATAGATTGTGATTGGTTGCAAAGTGTACGCTATGAGGAGGAGTTAGCTCCTTATCTTTTAAAGGAGTTTCACCATGAAGACGAAACAATGATTTGCGACGGGTGGAGCCGGGTCTTCCGTATTCAAGAGCCGGTTTATTTGGAGCTGTGTTTGGAGTTCTTCTCCACGGTATCTTTCACCGGGGGAATGGATGCTTATCACCCGTCAAGCTTTAGTTTCTGTCTTGGGGGAGAATTTCATCAATGCTCTGTGGTGGATCTTGCCTGTCGATTAGGGGTTTATGATCATCCCTTGGTCTCAACACCCATCTTTCGGGCCTTTTTGGCACAAACCCATATGGTGTTTCCCGAAGGAGTTACGAGCGCGGGCTGGTGGAATACAATTGGTAACAAGGTCTATATTCCGAAGTCGACACAAAAATGGGAGCATTCGATCCCCAACACACCGCCTCATTTATCGTCTCATTTCATCCACCATCAACCAAAGGAAATATGATGACAAGGTTTCTAACCTTGATGTCTTCTATTTATGGAGCATTATTACACCTGGCGTTTTTTGCAATATTCCTTGGTGTCTAGCTTCATATCTCTCAGAGGGTGCGGTCAAGGATCGCAAAACTTCTCGAATCAATGGTGGGATGTTTGTCACCCGGTTAGCCAACTCATGCAGGTTGATGAACCGCGGTGCATGGAACTTCATGACGATGATCCCTACACCTCCATTCAATCCAATTCTTTTCCGGAGAGCGAGGATTATTGAAGACTATGGTGGTGGACATTATGCCATTCCGAATGATGATCCGGTTGTTGCTCCCGAAGCACCGGGGAGGAGGGTTCGTTCGAGGAGAGAGCGGGATGTGGAGGAAGAGCCGCCGGTGATTCCGGTTGACAACGATGAAGTAACAATGGATTGGTACAATGTGGAGATGAGGCGGCTACAAGATCAAATGGCGCGGAGCTTGAATTTTAGCAACCAATCACATATCCGACTTTTCGACCACCTTAACATTCCGCACATCGATGGTGGTAACTTTCCATATATTCCATAATGGGAAGAGGTGATAACTGCAAGAAGAAGTGGTGCGGGAGGAAGTGGAGCAGGGCTAGATGATCATGATGATGAGGAGGATTGAGTTCTTGGCATTTTTATTGAACAATTTTCAATTTTCAATCTTTTTATTTTTGTGTTTGTTTTTATTTGGTTTGTTTAATGTGTTTTAAAACTTGCTTTTGATGTTTATTTGATGTTTGATGCTTTGACAATTTTTCAGAATTGAATTAGGAGTGCTAGATTCAAAAGGGTTTAGAATCATAGAATCAAAGTGAGAAAGAGAGTCAAGAAAGAGGAGCGTTAGAGTTAAAGTATTGAGTCTGGTCCATAGAGATGTTGGCAAGGGAGTCTAGAAGTGAATAGAAAGTATAGAGAGTTTATTGGAAGCTGGATCAGCTACAGAATGCTATTATTTTCATTAAGTGACCAACTCGTCGAGTGCATTAAGCTGAATCGACGAGTCGCCCTTAATTCTAAAAAAAAATCCGAAGATTTCCTGAAGTAACTCGACAAGTCTGGTATATACTCGACGAGTCGTTTGGTTTCATGGCGAAGGGGCTGCGAATTTGATGCTGATTAGAGTACCACTTGACTATCTATTCTTTCCATATTAATTTTTGAAGATCTTATACTGTTTTCCACGTATTTGGAGCTACCCACACGAGATTTTGACATCCAAGGCATGGATGAGCTGTTCCCATGTCTAAAGTCAATTGAATTGGAGCTGAAAAGTAAGTGATCAATCTATCGACTGCTATCCCAGGGGAGTTTGTTCCAATTCCCTCTTTATTTTCTTTTTATGTTTTTATCATGTATAATATGCAATGAGGGCATTGCATAAAATAAGTGTGGGGTAGGGGGTTCGTCACATAAATAGAAAACTTAGAATCTTAATTTAGGTTAATTTTAAAAAAAAATTTGCATACCAAAAATATTACTTAGGATTTAATTTAGAAAATTTTGGTAAAAGTAAAATTAGGATTCCATGTTAGAATTGTGTTGATAATTGCATGAAGACCCAAATGTTTAGTTGAGCCTATATACGTTCTAGTGCATTTGTGGCTTCCTTATTCTAGTGAAATCATGGGACAAAAACACAACCCCGCTTAGCCCGAGGGATGCAATATGTTTAGCAGCCTAAACCTGAAATGTATCCAGGAAGATTGTTATCGTTAGCCAATAAAGGTTGAGATTGAGCGCCCCTGCTTAAGCATGTAGGATTTGAGTGAAAAAAGTGAGGTACATGTTAAAAAAAATAGAATTACAAGAAAAGTTGTAAGAATTTTAGAGCAATCAAAGTGAAGATCAAAAGATCAAAATTATGAAGATTCAAAAAGTTGAAGATACCAAAAATCAAACAATAAAGGTGGTGAATTCAAAGAGATCAAAGATCAAATTATTAAAGGAAGTGAAGAATTCCAAAAGAGCTCCATAGTGGTATCGAAAAGTTGTAATTCTAGATTATGTATGCTTGGGTTGCTTAATTAAAAACACCTTGAGGGTAAGAGGTTTTTTGAGGATGGATTCGGAGGGTTGCATAAAACGAGCATAGTTCGGGATGAGTGGGCAAGTATTTATGAGGATTGTGAGTATTTGGAGTATGGGAGGTCTTTAGGAAAATTTTTAGACACAAATGCATGCGTTGTGGTCTCGGCATAATGGCTGGGTTAGATTGGAGTTGTCATATGTGATTCTAATATGTTTAAAATTTAGTTTTGCTTGGGGGCAAGCAAAAGACAAGTGTGGGGTATTTTGATATGTGCATAATTGGTTCATATTAAGTATACATTATTATTCATTTATTAGCTAAATTATTGCATTTTATGGACAAAAGGTACTTAAAAGTGTTTAAATTATATTTTCAGTCCAAAGATGAAGCTCGGAAGCAAAAGGAAGCGGGAGAAACAGTTAGAAGATCGAGGATGAAATAAAGAAGAAAAACACTAAAAATGGCACTGACTCGGCGAGTCAGATCGACTACTCGGCGAGTCCAATCGAAGAATCGAGAAGATAATGACTCAGGATCCCAGAGAGTTATCTCAATACGGGGAATGTGAGAGGGACTCGATGAGTCACCACCTGACTCGACGAGTCGGTTCGTATATATAAAGATAATTCCTCAGATCGATAGAGAGGAGTTCTGGGACGATTCAGAAGTGTTTTGCTGCGATTGAGAAGCCAGAGAAACCCTAGAAGACGACGAAAGAAGCTAGAATTCAATCCGGGAGAGTAATTGAGGCAAAATTTCATCATTCCACTTATTCTTTTGTTTATTATTATGGTTAAGCAATTTGACTTTGTTTGTTTGCTATTATTTACTTCAATTATGAGCTAAAACCCTTAGACTTCTGTTTGGGGATACAAAGTTGACAATATGGTTTGATTGATTGGTAGGATTAATTCCAAGTTGGTGAATTGTTGTTATTTTAGCTTGCTAAAGAACCTTGTGTGTGAATAATAATTAATTTTCTGTTAATAGGAAGATAATTGATTAGCATGAACATCTATTGATTATTTACCTCATATGTTATGTGATCACTATGCTATATGTCTAGGATTAATGAATATGAAACTAGAATTAATAAGAAAATTGAGTAAATCCATGTGCAAGCTTGTAAGATGACCATCAAACAAGAAGTTAATTAAAAGAATAAATTAGTTAGCCATTGCAAGTCTAACTTAACCCGAATAATTAATCTAGTGAATTTAATTAAATTAGACAATTGGCCACTGTTTAAGTTAGTTTATTTGCTAAGGATTAGGGTAGTGAATACGAATCTAGTCACTTGAATCAGTAACCAACGAAAGAATTAATCCATTGCACCATTACCTTGAAATCAACCATAGAGTCAACCAAGTTGAACTAAACAGAAGTTCCTTTCCAATTATTGAATCTAGTTAAGTCTTTATTTTCTAGTTCTTAAATTAGTAATAGTTAGTAAGTTTCTAGTCTTGTAAAACTAGAGAAAACCCCTACTTATTAATTAACTTAGATAAAATTAGTTTTTAATTTTAATTTGTCGTTCCCTGTGATCGATACCCTGCTTATTCAGCTATACCACAATTGATAGGTTCACTGCGTTTTGTGTGTTATTTGATAATTAAAATTAGGTTTAAAACTAAGTGAGTTTGCACACATCAACTAGTTTCTCAGAAAACTCAACAACAGTCTTCTTCGAACGCTTAGACTTCGTCTGTTCTTCTCTTTCAAAAAGAACTCCAGTTTCAACAGAAGTATCGATGGTTTGTAAGTAAGTGATTAGAAATGTGTTGGTAGGATCAACTATTTAGCAACAACTGGAAACTCTTTAGTATCATCAGTTGCATCCTTCGGACAACTATACACATGGAACACAACTTTTTCTTCATCTGTCGAAACCAAAATCCCCTCCTTCTCATAAAAATATTGTTAAATCAAGCTCCAGTATCGAGCACACGAAATGCCATGACGAGCATTCGTGTTCTCAATACTCTTCAAGAACTCTTTCCATAACTGAGTAGAGTAATCAACTTGCAGATCATAGTATAAGCCTGCAACCATAACATAAACTTCCATTCTTCCCTTGTCTAACCTAACAGTTCTTCCAGTTAAACATCGTAGAAAAATTCCGAAAAAAAAATTCCAAACACATGGAAGTCCTGACTTCTTGAAATCACTTATCTTGGATAATTGGGGTTGATGACCCATTTCATTGACCATGTGAACAATTTGTGAAATTGTAAAAGTGACGTATGGCGGAGAATTAGGGATATCGAGAATTCGGTAGAAAAGCTTCTTTGAAAGTCTAACCTTCTTATCAGCCACTAGATTAAAAAGAACTGCATCCAAAGCTTTTAAGTAAGTAGTTGTTGATCCAGCTTGAGACAGCCATGAAAGAGGAACAACGAATGAGTTGAACATGGCTTTAGATAATACAAAGCTTTTTAGGGCAACGACAAGCATCTTAAGTTCTTCAGGATATAGAGATACATTTGCTTCAACTTGGTAATTGGTACCCTGAATCTTCATTATTGGCAAAGAGGTAACATCATCGGTGGTGTGAGACAGAGTTGCATCAGGATTAGTAGTCACCATTGTTAGGGATTAAGAGCTGGATTTTTATCTGAGAAAATTTGGGAATATGAAAGCGTAAACTGATAATGAACCCTTGAATCCCCTTTTATATGTAACTCTGGATTTTGAAATCAAAGCGGGATAAGCATTTAATGATCTGTGACGTGTCACCGAGAAAACCGCGTCATGATGATGAAAAAGTAACCATGAGTGATAAAGTAACTGTCGCGTCTCCTCAAAACCTGCACAGAATTCAAACCATCCCCTCAAACAGGCTGGATTGTTTGCCCCAATAGAATAGTAACCGTCGGAACCCTTCGGATGGAGGTAAGGCTCTTTTACTTTAGGGTTTCAAATTAAAGTCATTTGCCAAATTCTTGAAATCATCAGCCTGAGTTAGTGTTACTGAGAACCTCAATGATTTTGTGTGTGTAGTGTGTGAAAGAATAAAGATGAGAAGCAATTTAATTTTTTTTTTGGATATTCAGTGATGTCAAAAATTCAATTTGACACGAAGGCAGATAAAACCCCGGGCAAAGATTGCTTTGTTAATTATCAAGAGAGATAATCAACAACTTGTGTATGTTCCCGTGAATTACAATCGAATACTTGTAAAGAAGTATTGAAGGGCTTCTTTTCAGAGGCTTTTGAGGTGGTTTAATGAATTTCGTTACATATCAACTTAAACATAAGTTGAGTAATTGTAACAGAAATTACTTGTTTGACCAGTGCAGTTAGTGACATGTTTGCTTTGAAAAACTTTTAAGTAACATGGAATGTTTGATAAAACTCACATTGAAATCATATTCAAAAAAAAAATATATTCTGGATCCTGTTGGGTAACAAACATCGTGGGTTTCGAATGTTTGATCAAGACCACTCATAAGAAATGAATATGATTTTGAGTTTCGAACGAAGGTACAGAAACAAATGTTTCGTTAAAATATGGAACAAAGTTCCCCATCAATTCCTTAAAGGTTGTTTGATTTGGGTTTCACTTCCATCACGGTCTCATGATGTCTGATCATAAACACAGATTTGTGATATATCTAGGTTTCGATTGGTTTGATCAGAAACCTCTTGGACATATGTCTTCGTGTTTGTTAGTGTAAGAATTTTGAGATGAAAAAGATTGGTATAAGAAAGAACATGTACCTCTGTTAGTTTGGACCAAACAGTAAACTCTTAACTCATGTGAGAAGAGTCAGGTAGCTCAGAAGACTAATGTGAATGTAAGCCTGATTCGGAAGAAATATTCGTATGAAAATTTTATTAAGGCTTTCGAACATTGAGTCATTTAGAGGCTTTAGTTAACATGCTAAAGCATGCTTCTAAGGACATCTTAACTAGTTCAATGTGTGTGAAAAATACCTGACCTTAGAACTGCAAGCACTGCTCCAAGAAATTGAGTATGATATTCTGCAACAAATAACAAAAAAGAAAGAAAGAACAAAAATAATTATTTTTGAAAACAAAAAAAATCTTTTTGGTATTTTTGATTTTTCAATGAAAAAAAATTGTATTTGTTGCAAACATACAAAATTTAAAATACGAAATTTAAAATACTCAATAAACTGACAATTATACGAATACGAAGGATTCGAAAAGTTGACTATGAACAGTCACCTTTTTCTTTGATGACGTGTCTTTAAACTAATTCTTTCTGACCATCAGTCTCCTTTTTTGGATGGAACAAAATTTATGTCGATCATGCCAAGTCCTTCCAAAATTCTCACAAAGGATTTTTCATCCAATGGTTTTGTGAAAATATCAGCTAACTGATGTGTTGTTTTCACAAAATGCACTTCAATATTTTTGTCTTCCACATGATCCTTGATGAAATGATAACGAAGAGCAATATGTTTAGTCTTGAATGCTGCATAGGATTATGACAAATTCTTATAGCACTTTGAGAATCACAATATAATGGAATCTTTTTCATATTAATTGCATAATCCTGTAATTGGCTTTGAATCCAAATTATTTGTGAAGTACAAGCAGCAACAACTACATATTCTGCTTCAGTAGTTGAAATTCAGACACATGTTTGCTTCTTCGACTGCCAGCTCACCAACTTTCCATCCAACAATTGACAACCACCACTTGTGCTTTTTCTATCCAGACTACAACCTCCCAAGTCAGCATCCAAATATGCTTGAACAAAGAACCCAATTTTCGAAGGATACCACAATCCTAACGAAATTGTTCCTTTAAGATTGCGAAAGATATTCTTAAAGCAGTGAGATGTGGTTCTCGTGGATTTGACTGATACCTAGCATAATTACATATAGAAAACATGATGTCAGGTCTACTAGTAGTAAGATAAAGTAACAAACCTATCATGCTTCTGTAAAGAGTTAGATCAATTGCAGGTTTATCTAACGAAGGTGTCAGCTTTATGCTAGTTGCCATTGGAACTAGTAACTTTGTGCTATTTGTCAATCCAAACTTTTCTAGCAAATTCTTCGTATATTTTTCTTGATTGATAAAAATACCTTCTCTATTTTGACGAATATTCAATCCAAGAAAATTATTGATTTTTCCATCATGCTCATTTCAAACTTGGTTTTCATCAAATTTTCAAATTCACTAGACAAGACAGGGTCAATTGAGCAAAAAATAATATCATCAATATAAATTTAAACAAGCATTAGATGATTCCGAACTTTCTTTCGAAATAATGTGGGATCAACTGATCCTTTTTTAAATTTAGATTGTTTCAAAAATGAAGTTAACATTGCATACCAGGCTCTGCTTGTTTCAAACCATAAACTGCCTTATCTAAGATATAAACATGATCAGGATGTTCTTCATCAACAAAACCTGGAGGTTGTTTAACATATACAATCTCTTCAAGCTCTCCATTTAAAAATGCACACTTCACATCCATTTGATAAACATCAAAGTCTTTATGAGCTGCATAAGCCAAAAATATACGAACAGCCTCGAGTCTTGCGACAAGGGCAAAAGTTTCTTCGTAATATATTCCTTCTTGTTGAGAATCTCCCTTAACAACAAGCCTGACTTTGTTTCTAACAATGTTTCCATCTAAGTCGGTTTTATTTTTGAAAATCCATTTTAACCCGACAATTGAAACATCATTTGGCTTAGGAATTAATCTCCAAACCTTATTTCGTTCAAATTCTGGCTATTCAGATTGCATTGCAACACCCCAATATAAGTGTTCCATTGCAATCTTAACTGTTTTTGGTTCAATTTTAGAGATAAAGACATTAAACATGCAAAATTCTTGATGAGTATTTAATACCTCAATCTTCGCACGAATTTGAGCTCTTGTTAAGACTCCCTCTTGTGGATTACCAATTATTTGCTCCTTCGGATGATCTTTTGTCAATTTTTCCATTGGTGGATAAGCTGAATCAAATTCCAAAGGTGCATCTTCGTACAAATCATAATGTTCTGAACCAGCAATTGAACATGCATCATTAAGATCATGAAAATCTTCATTTTGTTCAATTTGCTCCCCCTCAACATTAGCATTCATGCTCTCATTCTCCCCCTCGAAAGAATGCTCCCCCTCAACTATAGTGTTCGAATCCAAGTGCTCCCCCTCCACTGGATTATCATGCATACTTTCGTCCATTAGTTGATGATGTGATGTTGAAGTATTATTGAACTTCGTTGATTGATGTATGTGATTGTCATTGGCATTAATTTCACCATCAATAGCCTGATCTAAAATTCCAAAAATTAAATCATAATCAATATCCAATGATTGTATAGGTTCAGATTCATTAGGAATTTCTTTCAAAATAGGATGATTTTCAAAATGTTTTTCAGATTGTTTGATAAAATAATCATCAAAGGTAAGATTAAATGTTTCTTCCACTTTTCGTGTTCTTTTGTTTAGCACTCGATAGGTGATTGAAGTATGTGAATATCCAAGGAAAATCCATTCATCAACTTTTGCTTGAAATTTTGAAAGGTTGTCCTTAAGATTCATAATAAAGCACCTGCATCCAAAAACATGGAAAAATTTCACATTAGGTTTTCTATTATTGATTATTTCATATGGAGTGATATTAAATCGACGATGAATAAAACATTTGTTTTGAGTAAAACATGCAGTGGATACAGCTTCATCCCAAAGATATTGTGGAAGATTCGCATATGCCAAGATTGTTCTTGCGGCTTTGCATAAAGATCTATTTCTTCATTCAACAACACCATTTTGTTGTGGTGTATATGGAGATGAAAAATTATGCAAAATTCCATTATCCACCATAAACGAATCAAGAACATTGTTCTTAAATTCAGTTCCATGATCACTCTTTATCTTTCGAACCGTCTTTTTCAGCATCATTTCCATTTTCTTGATAAAGTCAATCATGATTTGTGCAACTTCGGATTTAAGGCTGAGAAAATAGACTCACGTGAATCTTGAAAACTATCAACAATTACTAAAATGTACCGTTTCTTGTTGAGAGTAGATACAGTCGATGGTCCACACAAATCAATGTGTAAAAGCTCCAGAAGGTTCAACAATCTTTGAACTTCTTTTTTCACCTTTAAACTCCTTCACCTTTTCATCCTTCTTCTCAAAATTTTCAAACTTCTTTTATTCTTCACCAGTCTTCGTAGAGTTACCCTTCAACTCACTGTTCTTCCCTTTCGGATTAAACGGCTTTTTGAAAAACTTTTAAACTTGATTATTCGAGTAAAAAGCCATAACTTCATCATCAGAATTCATCAGAAAACCTTCTTCATCCAAATTTTCTTTTTCAACAGCCTCCACTTCAGACACCTTCGAAACTAATGCCAGTGGTCCTCCAAGACTCATCTTCGACTCTTCAGCTATTTTAGAAACCTCACTTTCATGTGTCTTTAGCTGATTGTAAACATCATTCAAAGACGAACAATCGAAGCCTTGTTGATTTTTGATCATCATTCTGACACTTCTCCTCTCCATCCTCAGTCCCATCACAAAAGTAAGATTATACTCCATTAAGGACCTTGTTATTCCGTAGCGGTTGCATCTGTAGATCAACTCTTTCAGACGATGGTAATAGCTTTCAATTGATTCCGTCTCCTTCTGTCTGAACTCCTTCAACTCAACAATACATTGCTTTACAGAATTGATCTGTCTTTTCACTTCCATGATACTTCTCTTTAAGAGTATTCCAAATCTCCTTTGCTATTTTACAATCACGAATGTAGTTGTAAACAACAGGTGGCAAATCACCTCTTAACTCTCTCATGCATTTCTTTTCTTTGTTGTCCAATCTTGCTTGTTGCTCTCCAACAACAGTACTAGTTCCAGACGAACCCAAAGTTTGAACATTTCAAGGTGGTTGAACTGATCCATTGATGCAAGTCCATAGCTCTTCATCAATCCCATTGAGATAATCCTGCATACGGTAAGCCTATTGATCATAGTGTTCAGGAATTAACATAGGAATTTTGGTTGATGATCCAAGAAAATGAGAAAAGGAAGTCATTGAATTGATATTGAAATTCGCCATTGATGAATAGATGAAGTTTTTCGAGAATTTTGAATTAACAACAAGAATTTGAAAAATAATAATCGGAAATCAGATTACAATCATAGATCTGGAATCTAATCACAATCATAGATCTGTATACTTTAGAAAATCACTCGATTCAACAATCCAAAAGCAGAATCTAATCACAATCATAGATCTGGAAACATTTTTCAATTTCAAAAAGCGCGGAAACTTTTGAACCAAAAAAATTGATTCAAAAACTTTTTGAACTATTGAAAATCAGATTACAAAAATGATTCCTGCTCTGATACCAATTGATGGAACAAAGAATCAAGTATGAAATAAATCAGAGTAAATGTTTATGAATGAAATAGCAATTGAACACACGATGTAAATAAGATTCTTCACTTTAGCTCAATTACGCTTTAAAGGTTTTTACAGAGAGAATAGACAATTATGTTGAAGTTATCTAACTCTAGTAAACTATCCTATTTATAGGATACATAAAGCTAACAAAAAATATACTAAGGCTAAAACACTTAAGTTTCGAATCAAACATGCCCTAGTAAAATATATTACAGACCATACGAAGAGTATACAAAAGGCTTTGACTCATTACCACCAAACTACCCTTACATAATGCTGCAGGGTTGGTGGAAGTTTCATGGGTGGACGGGTCGTGAGAAGCCGTGAGGCTAGTTGTGAGATAGTTTCACTTTCCTCTAGGAGCGATGGTTGAGCGCTTGATATGTTGATGTCTATTGTTAGGGTGTTGTGGTGATACTTGAGACAAATATGGGTAGGTGTGGAAGGTAGTATGGGCCCGTACTACTGAAAGCACAGGACCCATACACGTAGCAAGGAAGTCACAACCTCTAGTGTTTGTGGAAATTGGTATCCCGATATTATGTTGTTTATATGACCTCTTGGATATATTTTCAGTATGGTGATGACGAGATGCTTTATGACTTGATCAGGATTAGGATCAGGTGGCGGAGGCCCGGATGTGCCTATTGCACCTGAGCCCGTGCTACAGATAGGGACAGAGGAGTTGGATGCAAGGATTCGGGAGATCCTGTATGATGAGATTGCTGCTGCGTTTCGAGCGCAACTACCAGAGATGTTTGGGTCGATCAAGACCGCTATGGTTGAGTACTTTGATGAGCGTTATGCAGCCTTAGCAGACACAGCTGCCGCGGCAAGCACATCGGCTGTAACTGCGGCATGGGGTGGAGGAGGAGCTAGCCGAGCTTTCCAGTATCGACACTTCGATAGCACGAAGGCCCCAACGTTTGATGGTACACAGGATACCATCAGGGCTATGAGGTTGTTATTTGATGTGGAGGGCTATTTCTTCACGTGCTCGTGTTCTACTAACCAGAAGGTCAGGTGTGCCCTGAACCTTCTGAGGCTTGGGGCCAAGGACTAGTGGAGACTGACGAATGGGTCGTACACCGATGATCAGAGAGCTACTATTTCTTGGGAGTAGTTCAGGGATATGTTCCGCACCCGCTACGTTCCAGGCGTTTAGCGGGAGCGGCTTGATCAGGAGTTTTTGACATTGAGGCAAGATGGAGAGTCGGTGACGGAGATCACCTGCATGTTCACAGAGAGGGATATGTTTTGCTCGGAGTTTGCTTCCAAGTAGCCTCAGATGACCCGTTATCTGAGTATGCTCAAGACCGATATCTGTCAGTTTGTTGCTATGCAACGTTGTGATACTCTTCTGGATCTTCAGAAAGCCACGAGGCAACGTGAGTTGGAGATAGAGCTGCATCTGATGGAGCAGTGTTAGGTTCCGACATAGTCTAAGCCAGCACCTCAGCGGTGTAAGACCGCTGATACTAGGACCGAAGGTCACCAAGCCGCACTTGTGGAAAGTTTAGTACGGGTCATTCTGGAGTGTGTCGAGCCTGTGGTGGGTGCCACAAATGTGGCAAGGAGGGGCACTATGCCAGGGACTGTCGCCAGTCTGCCCTTCCAGCATGTATGAGGATATGTTATCATTGTCATCAGGTTGGTCATGTCAAGACCAACTGTCCGCAGCTCGCCGCCAAGTCGGCACAGGTTCCTGCACCAGCTACGTTGAGGATTGCGGATGGGAGGCCAGTCAAGATGGAGCCTCCAAAGGCTCAGTGGCATGCCTTCCAGCTCACGGCTGAGGAGGCCATGGCAGTACCAGATGTGGTTGCAGGTATGTTTCCATTCTCTATTTCAGTTATCGTATCTGTGTTATGCTTATCTGTTGTACCTATGTTTAGGTACGTTTTTAGTGAGTTCTTTACATTCATTGGTTTTATTCGACTCGGGGGCGAGTCGGTAGTTTGTATCTCAGACTTTTAGTAGGGGTTTTAGTGTGCTAGTAGAGCTTGAGTGTCCGTTGGGGGGGGGGGTTTATCAATAACGAACACGGTGTTTCTGCTTCTTTGGTCTACCAGGGGTGTGACTTGGAGATTTTTGGGGTATCCTTCCCGATAGATTTGATTCCTATTCCGATGTAGGAAGTGTGTGTGATCGTGGGAATGGATTGGCTCAGTTGCGATGATCGATTGTGAGGACAGCGACTAGTAGTTTGAACCCTAAGTGGGGGAGAACTGGTGGTATATGGTGAGGGCACGAGAGTAGGATCTGGGTTTTGTTCGGCAGCTAGGGCTCAGCAGTATATTCAGTGTGGATGTGCCCGTTATTTAGCGTGTGTGGTGGATACGCGGGCCAGGGATCAGACTTCAGTTTCAGAGGTCCCGGTGGTTAGAGAGATTGTTGACGTGTTTTTGGAGGAGTTACCTGGAGTGCGTCCGGAGAGGCAGGTGGAGTTCAAGATTGATCTAGTGCCGGGTGCGACCCCTATCGCTAAGGTTTCGTACCGTTTAGCACCGCCAGAGATGCAGGAGTTGTCGTCTCATTTGCAAGAGTTGCTGGGTATGCGGTTTATTTGTCCGAGTAGTTCACCATGCTGAGCACTGATCCTTTTTGTTAGGAAGAAGGAAGGTTCGCACCGGATGTGTTATAGCGACTTGAAAAAGTTAACGGTGAAGAACAGTTATCCACTCCCAAGGATAAATGATCTTTTCGATAAGTTGTATGGTGCATCTTGGTTTTCCAACATTGATTTGAGATACGGATATCCACCAGGTCAGGGTGAGAGAGGAAGACGTGGAGAAGACCACGTTTCGGACCCGTTATGGTCATTATGAGTTCATGGTGATGTCGTTTGGGCTTACCAACGCGCCGATAGTGTTCATGGATCTGATGAATCGGGTCTGCAGACCAATGCTTGATCGCTCGTTCATAGTGTTCATAGATGATATTTTGGTATATTCCAAGACCCGAGAGCAGCATGACGAGCACCTCAGGGACCTATTGGGAGTTTTGAGTCGAGAACGGCTTTTTGCCAAGTTCTCAAAGTGTGAGTTTTGGTTGCGAGAGGTCCAGTTCCTTGGGTACCTCATTAACCAGGAGGGGATATTGGTCGATCTGGCCAAAGTTGAGGCGGTTATGCAGTGGGATATTCCGAAATCTCCCTCAGACATCAGGAGCTTCTTGGGATTAGCAGGGTACTATCAGAGATTCATTCGAGATTTCTCCAAGATTGCAGTACCCCTCACTCATCTAATGAGGAAGGGGCTAGACTTCCGGTGGGGCCCTGAGTAGCAGAGGACATTTGAGACCTCCGACAGTGTTTATGCGAGGCGCCAGTGTTAACACTCCCTGAGGGCGTTGAGGATTTCGTAGTATTCTATGATGCATCCATCACATGTTTGGGGGCAGTCCTCATGTAGAAAGGACGAGTGATAGCCTATGCATCGCGACAACTAAAGCCGCATGAGACGAGATACCCTACTGATGATCTGGAGTTGGGAGCGGTGCTTTTCGCTCTCAGGATTTGGAGAAATTACCTATATGGGGTCCGTTGTACTATATACATGGATCACAAGAGTTTGAGGCACATAATGGATCAGTCGAACCTGAATATGAGGCAGCGCAGGTGGCTAGATGTATTTAAGGACTACGACTGCGAGAACCTTTAGCACCCTAGTAAATCGAATGTGGTTGCAGACGCTTTGAGTCGCAAGTCAGCTGGTTCTTCTACCTCAGCAAGGTGCATGAGGATAACGGTGGATTCCCCATTTGTGAGCATGATTAGAGATGCCCAGGTTGAGGGCATGCGGCTAGAGAAATGGAAGTTGGAAAGGGTCAAGGGCGAGAGCTCCCGGTTTGTTCAGGATAGCTGTGGATTATTGACCTGATATGATCAGGTTTGGGTTCCGACGACTGGTGGGGTCAGGAAAACAGTAATGGAAGAGGCTCATAAGTCTCATTTTTCTATACACCCGGGGGCCACCAAGATGTACCGTGATCTGAGTTTGAGTTACTGGTGACCATGTATGAAGCGTGAAATCTCTTGGTATGTCGATAGTTGCTTGACCTGTAGGATGGTCAAGGCCGAACATTAGAGGCCACATAGTAAGCTGCAACCTCTAGAAATCCCCATGTGGAAATGGGATCAAATCACGATGGACTTCATTACGAAGCTACCAAGGACGGCGAAGGGGTTTGATGCTATATGGGTCATCGTGGATCGGTTGACCAAGAGTGACCATTTCTTGGCTATTCGGGAGAGTCCGTAGGCCGAGAAATTGGCCGACATATACGTCCGCGAGATTGTCTCTCGCCATGGAGTTCCGGTATCCATCATTTCCGACCGGGATGTCAGGGTTAACTCCCGTTTCTGGTAGAAGTTCCATGACTTATTGGGTACGCAGTTGCACTTTAGTACAACGTTTCATCCTCAGACCGACGGGTAGAGCGAGCGGACCATTCATACCCTCGAGGATATGTTGAGGGTGTGTGATGTTGACTTTGGAGGGTGTTGGGATTCCCATCTGCCTCTTGCAGAGTTTGCTTACAACAACAACTATCATTCTGGTATTGGCGCCCCGCCTTTTGAGTGGTTGTATGGTCAGAAATGTAGAACCCCGGTCTGTTGGGGAGAGGTTGGACATAAAGTGATGGGTTAGACGGAGGTAGTTTTGCAGACTACCGAAAAGATTCAGCAGATCATGCAGCGGCTTCAGACCGCTCAGAGTCGACAAAAGAGTTATGCTGATAGACGCCGATCGGATTTGCAGTTTTAGGTTGATAACATGGTACTCTTGAAGGTCTCACCCTAGAAGGGCATGATTCGTTTCAGAAAAAGGGGAATGTTGCGTCCCCGTTATACTGGGCCGTTCAGGGTCATCAACAGGATTGGTAAGGTGGCGTAGAGGTTGGAATTGCCGGATGAGCTCAGTCAGATTCACAACACCTTTCATGTTTCGCAATTGCGGAAGTGCATTATGGACCCAGAGGCAGTGGTGCAACTGGATGACATTTAGGTTGATGAGTGCCTGAATTATATTGAGCGACCAATTTCTGTTTTGGAGAGGAAAGTGAAAGTCTTGCGCAATAAAGAGGTTCCATTGGTGAAGATTCAATGGAAGCATCGGAGGGGATCCGAGTGGACATGGGAGCCAGAGGCTGAGATGCGGGAGCATTACCTGGTGTTATTCACTACAGCAGACTTCGAGTACGAAGTCTAAGTTAAGTGGGGGAGAATTGTAACATCCTAATCGTCAGGTATCATTATTATTCCATTAGATTTCATGTTTTAAGGCCTACTCGATGAGTTGACGTCGTGACTCGTCGAGTAGCAGCGGGTCAGGACACGTCATTTAATGAGTGACTCGACGAGTCGGCATGTGGGACTCGACGAGTAGGAGCTGGCGGAGGAAACCCTAAATTTTAGGGTTTTTGCACTCGATATATTAGAGCATTAGCGCCTCCCACTGTCCTCTATCACCCGTTGAGAGCCAGAAACCCTAATTTCCATGAGTGTGAGCTTGGAGAGTGTTTTGGAGCTTTAGAAAGTAATTTTTGTGAAGGAAACTTGTAGATCAGGAGGCTAGCATCAAGGATTTCATGTGGATCCAGTGTGTACTTCAGTTTGGGCACGATTTGGAGGTAACAAGCTGTTACCTTGACCTCCTTTCTTCTAGAATCCTTCATATGTGAAGTTTAGGGCTTTCTTTAACTATTCATGAAGGGATTATGGTATGGGAGGTAGATCTGAAGTTGAAACTTCATATCTGAACCTCTTTTGACCCTTAAGTTCAGAAAGTTCTTAATAGGTTCATGAAGGAACCCTTGTTTGTTAGTAAAGTCCCATTTCATGTTTAAATGTTGAATTTGATTCATGCAAATACGTAAAGGTAGCAACTTTACGTTGCTAATGCACTCTAGGGACCTAGATCTACCGATTGGAGCAAAGGGGTACTTCAGAATCGCATGATCATGAGAGTATTCATATGGACTTGGCGAGTTTGGGAGATGACTCGGCGAGTCAGACAACATTTTTTCCAAATTAGTCTCGCATGGACTCGGCGAGGTCTGGGAGATGACCCGGCGAGTTAGTTTGGATTCCATGCACTAGGTCGCGTATTGACTTGGCGGGTCTGCTGGAGACTCGGCGAGTCGAGTTGAGAAATTCTAGAATCAGGAGGGACTCGTGGCAGAGTGAGTTATATTCAGCAAATAAGTCAACATGGATTGTTGACCATGGACTGTTGACCATTGACCAGTGACTTGACTTGACTATGGGATGTCATGTACCTCCTAAGGGCATTTTGGTATTTTGAGTGATTATTGAGTGGACCACTTATGGGTACAGGAGAGGTGGTTGGAGCTATATCTGGAGGTGTAAGCAATATCATTTCCGAGCTACTAGCAAAGTGAGTTAACCTCAGTATATAATTAGGGTCTAAGGCATCAATGCCGATCCTTTTAGTTGTTATCTTGGTTATAGTATGGTGCATGTGGTTATGATCAGTTAGATCGGTATCAGCATAGATAGTATGTTTTTATGCTCTTATGATCCGTTAGGATCGGTATGTTAGCAACCTGGTTAGGTTGGTGCTCTGGTTATGAGAGATTTCTATGATCGATGATTTCAGATATAGTTATATCTGATATTTGTTATGCCAATATATGTTAGTTATGCGCACATGGTTATTTGCTTGATGTTGGGTTGAGGCTGTCCTGCTTTGTGTTGAAGGCCAACATACCCTATGAGCGGTCTGGATAAATTGTAGGCCCGTATGGCGGTCTAGTCATACTGAAGGCTCAAGATAGATCCAGATAGATTGTAGGCCCTGTAGGGCGGTCCAGTCATGCTGAAGTCCCAATATGCATTTTGTTGATTATCTATTATTGATATGGTATTATTGGTGTCGTATTGGTATTTTGGGGGTAGCTCACTAAGCCCTCGAGCTTACAATTTCAATTTATTGTTTCAGGTACTTCCGGAGATCATGGCAATGCGAAGGCTTGACTGTACCGCTCCTCATCCATGTGACTATATTTCTGGGACACTCTGATGAATAATATTTTAGAGTTGGGGCAGTGGTATTCGCCCTCAAGATCTGGCGCCATTACTTGTACGGGGTTCGGTATACCTTTTACACGGACCAGAAGAGCTTAAGGTTTCTGATGGATAAACCTAACCTAAATATGAGCTAGAGGAGATGGTTGGATGTTGTAAAAGATTACTATTGTGAGATTCTGTATCACCCGGCCAAGGCTAACGTGGTAGCTGATGTCCTGAGCCGCAAGGCGGAGAGTGCTCCAATTTGGGATATATGCATGAGGATGACAGTGATGACTTTGGAGTTAGACACCATACGAGAGGCCCAGGCGGAGGCCGTGAGACCAAAGAATTACAAGAAGGAGCAGGTGATGGGCCAGGTATCCGAGTTTGTGATGGATACCTGGGGACTTATGACCTTTCGAGGTCGGATTTGGGTGCGTTATACGGGCGGAGCTCATAGCACTCTGATGGAGGAGGCGTATAGGTCGATATTTTCGATCAATCCCGGGGCCACTAAGATGTATTTGGATCTGAAAAGAGACTATTGGTGGTCCTGTATGAAAAGGGATGTAGTGTGGGTAGTAGAGAGGTGCCTGACCTACCGCCGGGTCAAGGCAGAGCATCAACGTCCTTATGGTCCATTATAGCCTTTGGAGATTCCTTAGTAGAAGTGGGAGCAAATCTCGATGGACTTTATCACCAAATTGCCGAGGATGACGCTGGGAGTTGACACGATTTTAGGTCATTGTGGATCGGTTGATGAAGAGTGTTGGCTTCCTTGCTATTAGTGAGAGCTCTTCTGCTGAGAGACTGGTAGAGATTTATGTGCGAGAGGTGGTAGCTCGGTATGGGGTGTCGACATCCATAGTTTCGGATCGGGATGTGTGTTTTACTTCCAGATTCTGGAAGAAGTTCCATGTGGAGTTGGGAACACGATTGCATTTTAGTACCGCCTACCACCCGCAGACAGATGGACAAAGTCAACGCATGATTTAGACACTCGAGGACATGCTTCGGGTATGCGTTATTGATTTTGGTGGGAGTTGGGAATCATTCCTACCTTAGGCTGAGTTTTCCTATAACAACAGCCACCACTCGAGCATCGGTATGCCTCCCTTTGAGCTTCTTTATGGGAGGAGGTGTCGTACTCCCATATGCTTGGGAGAGGTAGGGAAGAGTATTATGGGTGGCACTGACATTGTGTTGAAGATGACCGAGCAGATTTAGAAAGTCAAACAGTGGTTGCAAACGACCCAGCGTCGTCAGAAGAGATATGCGGACAGGCAGCAATCCGAGCTTGAGTTCCAGGTTGGAGACTTTGTGCTTTTGAAAGTTTCCCCTTGGAAAGGAATGATCCGGTTTAGGAAGCGGGGCAAGTTGGGGCCTCGATATACTAGACCTTTCAGGGTAATCGCTAGGGTTGGCAAGGTAGCATATAAGCTGGAGCTACCTAAGGAGTTGAGCCAGATCCATAGCACCTTCTACGTGTCCAAGTTGCGGAAGTGTGTGGCTGATGAGACGACGACTGTAGCACCATTAGAGGACATTCAGGTGGATGCAAGACTAAATTACATCGAGAGACCGATTGCGATCCTAGATCGGAAGGTGAAGGTTATGAGGAACAAGGAAGTGCCTCTGGTTCAGGTTCAGTGGCAACACTGGAGGGGGTCTGATTTGTCTTGGGAATCAGAGACGGAGATGCTGGAGCAGTACCCCGATTTATTTGCGGAACAAGACTTCGATGGCGAAGTATGATTCTAGTAAGGGAGAATTGTAACATCCCGAAATTCAGGTATATTCCTCTGATCCTTTTATTTCCCCAAGTTGTCAAAATTAGTCCTTGAAAGAAAAGTTTGGCTTTTGAGTACGTTGGGCATAAGGGAGAGTATAGTACGCCGCACGTACTCATGGGCATGTTCTTGACACAAAGTCTACCCAGTACGCTGGGCGTACCATAGTGTACGCTAGGCGTACTAGGTTTAGATGAAAACCTTAATTGAGGGGGTGACCCCTATATAAGGAACATATTGGCCTCACTTTTAGCCACCATTTCCAGAGAGCAAAACCATAAGTGAGCCATGTTGGATTAATGTCTAAGTCCATAACTATAATTGGTAAGACTTGACCCGACCCGGCATGGTCCATTTGGGTTGCAAACCTTCATGCACTTAGATAGACTATAATGAGAGAAATAAGACACTTATGGTTATTAATATATTATAAGTTCTAGTATATTAATAATAAGAATAATAAGATTGTTTAATTAGTATTGATCAAGAATTAATCTAGGATTAATTAAGTGATCAAAAGAAGACTAATTAAATATATGGGTTGATTGTGTAAATCATCCATACTTATATAGTGGGCTAATGCTCCATGGATAATCAAGTTGGGCTAAAACCCATAGGATGGTCCATGGGTGCTCCATGGTGTATTTGAACCCATGGATCCAAGGAAATGGAAAGTCATGACAATTAAGGATTTACCCTAATTGTAACACTATATAATGATCTTATTCTTGACAAAAATCGGCCACTAGGATTATCCTAGAGAGGGCTAGCCGATTTCATGAAGTGTAGAACTCTCTCAAGTTATTCTAAGTGTTTTGATAACTGTGATTCCATTTGAGGCTTCCACACTATTGGGGCTAGGCACTCAAGCTTCATGAAGACTTTCTACATCAAAGAGGTATGTATTCTATCTTGTTATATTCATGTTTTGTATGATAGATTAGGATGATACCTTGGATATTCTTATTTGCATGTATAATAGAGAAAACATAGATCCAAGGTATTTAGGGTTGCATGTACACTTAGGAGTGTTAGAATGCTCAAAACCCAACAGTGGTATCAGAGCCTAGGCATGTTTTCTTGTTATACTTGCAAATGGAGCTGAAAAATCGAGTTGTGATGCTGTCAGCCCAGCAGACTCGCCGAGTCCATGAAGGGACTCGACGAGTCCAAGGCAAAATTCATCCAAATCGCCGAGTTATGTTCATGCACTCGACGAGTTGGACCCCAGACAGCATATTTTCGAGGTTTTTGGCTAGAAATGGACTAGGAACATTACCCTACGTTGTTTTTGAACTTATAAACTTGTTTTTTAATGTGGTAATGTTCATGCTAATCCATTTTCAAAGATAATTGTCAATAGATTCATGTTTTGTATTAGTTTAAGGTTTAGACTAATTACATGAAGAAGTTTGATATGAATTATCTTGTTCTTATGAGTTGCTTAGATTAATAGAAAAGTTAATTGAAATAGTTGTTTTCAATCCATTTTAATCTAAGAGTTGAGTACAAAATGTGTTTGTGTAACTTGTCCTCAAGTGACATGAAGAGTCACATTAAAGACTCATAAAACTCATAAAAGTTGGTAATGGTTACAAAATGAAGAGTCTTGTGTCATTGAATTTTTTTTTTATGACTCCATAACTTGTCCTCAAGTTATGGAAATTCAAGAGTCACTTCATTAATAAATAAATAAATAAATAAAGTGTAACCTTAATTAATTCCATAAGTTATAAAAATAAAGAAAAGATTAATTCTTTTATTAGTTTAAAGTCTTCCACAAGTTAAGGAACTTGAAGAGTTTTTTGGATTAAAACTACTTTAAACACATAAGTTATGGAATTAATTAGTTTTGAATAGTTTCAAAACTTGCCCTCAAGTTTTGGAATTTGAAAAGTTTTCACTTATGAATACTTTAATTCCAAGTTAGCCCTTAGAATTTTAAAAAAGTTAAAATTCAACACTTATACTATTTATAACATTAATGGTTAATTATTATATATATGTATAAGAACAAGTCGTTTTACCGTTAGTAGGCCTCATTCACGAAGCCGGTCTATAAGGTGGGTATAAGGTTGTTGCCTATAAAATGGCGACTTAATGGGTGTCTACTCTCACCCACCGCTTGCTTGACTGGTGGAGGGTCGTTAGCCGAACGGGTAGGACAATGACTTTAAATTCTCCCTTCATTAAAAGTATTAATGATAAATACTAAAGTAACTAAAATCTTAATAATTCCCAATCTTAGTTACTTTAGGAAAAATGTGAATTTGGTGCTAACCCATGGAATTCACACTTTGTACCTTACCAAGTCGTTGGTGGAGCGTGTGTGGTTAACCGGCACACTAACTTGGACTAGTAAGGACCACGAAGGGTGACTTAATGTTTGTCATAGATCAATGGAGCGTGTGTGGTTAACCGGCACATTGATTAGGTGATAATATTAAGGATACCAAGTGAATTGGTATGGTTATTCACACCTTGTTTTGTGATCCTCGGCATCCCAGTCACAAAATTTGAGAGGGCACACTCGAGATTGAAACATGCCATTGAAAAGTTCAATGAATCTCAAAAGATCTAGGAATTTCAAATCCAATTAAAACCTAATAAATTATTTCGTTTTTCATGGTGGAAATTGGTGAATCGTCATTCGCCTACCTTCAAATATTTTATAGCTTGGATTACGGCATCCCTCTTCTAAGTTATAAAATAGTTTGTTGGGTCCTAGCCTTAATATTTCATATTGGGTGTCATATTAAGGACTTTAAATCAACTATCTTGAATATCTCCCAAAACATGTCTGGTTTAGACATTTATGATCTTCCCAAATCTCTTGAAGATGATGTTCCTCAACATCATGCTTCACTTCCTTTATCTCCTCCAATTATTCTCCCTCACCCACAAGTTCTTGAAAAGTTTAAAGTCACTCAAGCCCTATTGGCAAGTTAAGGTCTTGGTGTGGTCACATCTTGGAGATGTAGTCACATATTGACAAGACGGGAGAGTTGGGTGTCAAAGTCTCGTGAAAGTTGGATGTTCAATCACTTTCTTAGTAACATAGCGGGTCACTTTGGGACTACTATGAGACAGACTATGACACGAGCCTTAATGATCTTATCTATTTGTTTTGTGCTGTGGAATCAGCAATGATTTGGAACACTAGTAAAGCAAATTTTGTTAGAAGATCAACTTCCCAAACCTTAAATGGACATTGGCAATGGTAGCATTGGATATCTAGAAAAACATTTCTCTTCCCAATGGAAAGGGATCGGCCATAGTCAACTCGGTTGACCAAATGGTAAAGAGAAAGGCTAAGTCTGAAATAGTCTCATGTGCCATTATCAAAGGGTCTCCATATGTTTATATTGCCAAAGAAAGGGGCATTGGTTGCGAAGCTGCCCTATTTACCTGAAAGGTCATAAGGTTGATCAAGTCAAGAGGTTTGACTCTACTTCGGGTAAAATACACTGTATAACTCTGTTAAGTTCCTATTTGGAGATTCTTATTACATAATGTGAATGGGTCACATGCTGATGTCTTTTAAGAATCAAAGAAAAGATAGGAAGCTTAAAGTAAGTATATGCTGATTCTGATTGCGAAGATGGGTTTCGATCGCATGGTTCGGTAATCAGAATTTTGAGCTGTTGCTTAAGAGTTATAATATATTGCTTGTGAATAGATAACAACAAGGTTTTCATGTGGATTGTAAGGATAAGTTTTTCCGCAAAGTTTTAAAATAAAAGAAAAAAAGGTTTTAATTTTATTTATTTTAAAAATATCCTTACAATGGCATCGGTGGAAAATTGTTGCTTATATGTTTCCAGTAATAGCAATATTGGAAAGTGGATTTGATTCTTTCATTTGTGATAGTGTCTGAATTTACCAAATGAAGAAAGTTTTTCATCACCCAAGTTTCAATTGGACAGAAACTTGGAATCATACAAGTTGTATTGTATGATGAATGAGAATTTTCATCTTTGAAAAATTAAGACTAATTCTTTGATCACATGTATATGTGAGTCAATTGAAGGACTAAGGAATTAGGTACACTGGGTGTGCGCTGGTCAAGGTCCACCACAAAGATTGATTTGTCATGATTTACTAAAGATTAGTAAATATGATTATACTTATAAGGTTAAGTATAATTTTGTAATATTGGAAAACGAATAAGAAGAATCAAATTAGGCAGAAAGATAAAAGTTTCTCAAATCTGAAAGGACGGGAGAGTACTTTAGTATCAGCTTTGTGATCATCTTAATGATTAAGAAACCATATCAAAATTTGTTCTCTAAGAAAGTCTTAGTGCATTCTTATGACTAAGAAGAAGGGATCTTGAAATTGTTGAAATGGTTAAATCAAGAAGATGAATCATACTTCGTTCCAATACAAGTCTTGGAGTCATACTCCAAGATTGTAATTTGAGTGACATGTCTTAAAGAAGGTTTAAAACACTTATCAAATGTAAGAGTAAAATGTTTTCTACTCTTGTACATTTGAGATTGGTAAGTTGTGATGTCTTGGATGAGACAAAGACCAACTAAGACCAATTGTGTGAAGTGTTAGTCTTGATAAGAATCCGCACTATCCCTTGAATATTTGTTTTATCAAGGAATGGTTCTTGACTAGGAAAACTTATATGTCAAGGGGACAGTGGGAGCCTTAAAGATCCTGAAAGAGTTTCAAGATTTAATCAAGAGTGAAACCTGTAATTTATCACTAGCACACGACTTAAGGTTTTCAACCTATCGTGTTGACATAATTCTTATTTCTGTACCTACTTCAAATAAGTTGAATTTACATGTGAGTTATCAGAGTTCAACTTGGAAGCATTGGTGGGCCTTGTGTTACCAAGGTGACAAGAAACTAAGATTGAATAAGTTTAATCCATGTAGGGCTGAATTTGTCACTAACCTTATCTTGTGATTATGGTTTTGACAAATTCGCATGGATAGGAACTCATACACTATTAAATCTAAGTGTCATAAGGTTTCTCTCCGATTCATGAAAATGATGGTGAGGAAATGCTTTCACTAAATAGATTTTAAGTAGATATCAATTGTGTCATTTGCATTTTCAAAAGTCATTAGTGTAGCGCGTGTGGTTAACCGGCACACTAACATGGACTTGTGAGAAATGGCAAATGCCTAAGCAATTGAGACTATGATTACGGCATCCCTTTTCATAGTTCTGAAAATTGTTTAGACACACATGTGAGCTATCTAAGAAAGGGTGTATGAATCTAAATTTCAGAAGTCCAACAGATTTCTGGAAATGTGTCAGAGCTAGTGGGAGCATAAGTGTTATGCTGATAATCATCATGTTAGTGGGAGCATGACTATTATGATTAGTATTGCAAGCTAGCAATGTTAATTATAGAAAACAAAGTTTCAATCCGTGAAGTTGCAGGGGTTGAAAAGTTGTTTTGCTATAATTAAGGGAGAGGAAATTATACTTCATGTCAATTCTAAAGCTTAGATTGAGATTTTAATCATCTTTAGTCAAGAATATATGTGAATTTTGTGTTGGAATGGTTCAACTTGAAGAAATTCTATATATATTGCATTTTCAAAATTCGATTATGATTACGACATCCCTCTTCATAGTTAAATTTTGAAAACATGGCAAATAAAAAATATTGTAGCAAAAGACTGGTCTAGTGTCATGTCTTTATGTCAAACATCATGAATAGTATCCCATATGCTTCGGATATAGGATCGATTTCATGTGCTATAATATTCATCCTTTCTAAATTTTCCAAATGCTTAAGGCATTTAGAAGGGAAAAGTCTAGAACTGGATATGACTAAAGTGATTAAGCAATTGTCGAGGACAATCTGAGGTTCGCCAAAGATTGGTTGCTCAGGGACATTTGGAAGTCTAGTGTTAATTTTGGTAGGACCATATCGACATTTTCTGAAAAGAGGTAACTCTTGTTCGGAAGTGATAGTCAAATAGGACTATGGAAATGTCTCCATAGGTGGAAGTGATTCAATCTATGTAAGATTAGGAAACTTAATGCAAAAAGGATGTTCCCAAGGAGCTGATCTCCTTTGGAATGCTCTGTAATGGTTGTTGTCAAGTCTTTCTGACTTTGTGCATAATCATTACAAGAGGATCAATGCATATAAGTTTAGAATCTAACAGATTTCAGTAAATGACATAAATTTGGAATTCTTGCATTTACAATAAGGATTTGGGATTGTGAAATGAGTATCATTGGAATCATGTTCAATTGATCTACATCACAATGTAAGGATCATAGACAAACATAGTGTGCATACTTGGGGTATGGCATAACTATTGTTTAGAAAAACAAAGTGTACATGCTAGGAGCATGGGACGACTGTTGTTTTTATTCAAGTCTTAAGTTGATTATTTGAAACATTGAATAATGTGTAATCAATATGGTGATAAATAAAAAGTGGTTTTATTTATATTCAAAAGGGTTCTGAGACCATATTAGATTCGATTATTATTGTATTTCACTTTGCATGTTTTGACTTCCAAAATAGCTAGGTTATTCTTTCCGGATGACTAAGTTATTTAAACACTCCACAGTCGTTCATATGTTGGAAGTAGGTATGAATCAAGACTGTCATGAATCGGGTTTGTAGATGGCTAAATGAGTTTAGTCATGGCAATGGTTGCTACAACATTCATGAGTACTCATAAGTTATGAGTATTGGAATAAACCCACGCTCACTTGTATCACTTCATGGAATTTATCTCGAGTGATCGTGAGACGATAATATCATATAAATCTTCAAACCTAGAGATATGAGTTGTTACCTATGAGTTGGTTGTGCATTGATTGCACGTAAACGCATCAGTAACTTGATGTTATAAAACGTGCCTTTGTGTACAATTCAACAAGTAGTAGAACAAGCATATGAGTCGAAGTTTATCTGTTCCTTCTAGAAATAGAAGCGATATCTGGGCCCCTCGATGATTTTGTTGTGACCTATGTACCGGCCGGTCAGAACTGAATTGATGTGTTCGATTAAGTTCTTTGTCAAACAAATCGAAAATCGGGAAACAAACTGCTGGACAATAAGTACGACGTTGTTCCATGTATTTGTCCGGCTGATATCATGAGAACAGAGGATTATATGATCCCTTATCTAATGGACAAGTCATTGACAAGATCAGAGTTCATCTACAAGGTCAGAGTTCGACAGAAGCTTTTGAGAGCTACGATTGTCGGTTGGTTCCTGAAGTCATACGCAATAATAGTTTTAGACTTATCCAAGTGGGAGACTGTTGGATTAATGTCTAAGTCCATAACTATAATTGGTAAGACTTGACCCGACCCGGCATGGTCCATTTGGGTTGCAAACCTTCATGCACTTAGATAGACTATAATGAGAGAAATAAGACACTTATGGTTATTAATATATTATAAGTTCTAGTATATTAATAATAAGAATAATAAGATTGTTTAATTAGTATTGATCAAGAATTAATCTAGGATTAATTAAGTGATCAAAAGAAGACTAATTAAATATATGGGTTGATTGTGTAAATCATCCATACTTATATAGTGGGCTAATGCTCCATGGATAATCAAGTTGGGCTAAAACCCATAGGATGGTCCATGGGTGCTCCATGGTGTATTTGAACCCATGGATCCAAGGAAATGGAAAGTCATGACAATTAAGGATTTACCCTAATTGTAACACTATATAATGATCTTATTCTTGACAAAAATCGGCCACTAGGATTATCCTAGAGAGGGCTAGCCGATTTCATGAAGTGTAGAACTCTCTCAAGTTATTCTAAGTGTTTTGATAACTGTGATTCCATTTGAGGCTTCCACACTATTGGGGCTAGGCACTCAAGCTTCATGAAGACTTTCTACATCAAAGAGGTATGTATTCTATCTTGTTATATTCATGTTTTGTATGATAGATTAGGATGATACCTTGGATATTCTTATTTGCATGTATAATAGAGAAAACATAGATCCAAGGTATTTAGGGTTGCATGTACACTTAGGAGTGTTAGAATGCTCAAAACCCAACAAGCCAAACCCTCGTTCTAGATCTTGTGTGTGTGTGTGTCTGTATTTGAGCTTAATAGTGTTCTTGTGTGCGTTTGAAGAGAAGAAGGTGTCATTGAAGAAGATAGAGTTGGAGTGCAAGTCTTGGATCTAAGCTTTCCAGAGGTTGAAGCATCAATTAGAGGTAAAAAGCTTAAAGCTTTCCTAGTCTTTTTGGATTTGTGCTTTATGGACCATTTCTAGAGTTTTTGGTCCCAATGGTGGAGAGTTTATGAGAAAAGGAAGCTCCATAGACCTTGATCTATCCTTCTTCAGTGTATAAAGTGTTACAGATCCATAAAAATCTGATATTGGATGTTAGGAGTGAGTCATGCATGACATATGAGCTCTTTAGTGAAGAAAGTGGTGTGTTTTGGTTGAATGGTGATCTTTACAACCATACAAAGGCATCAAGTCCTCGAATTTATGGATTAGGAGGCTGTAAGGGGTCCAAATCTGTATTTTGAGCCAAGGTCTTAGCTGATTAAGACCATAAATGAGTTAATAGTGAAACTGGCACGTACGCTGGGTGTAAATCCCAGTACGCGGGGCGTAGAGTGCAATCTACCCGTTATCAGCTTAGTGGTCGACTACGCCTAACGTAGGGATCAAGTACGCGCCGTGTACTCCTTAGGGTTGACTTTCGTTGACTTTTAGGGTTTAGTCAACAAGTGGACTTTTGGACCATTGGAGAGGTAGAATGGTCTTTTACCCTTCTGAGAGAACATAGGAAGGGATTAGTCTAGCCTTTGAGAGCCATTATTAATTATTTATAATTTTTGTATATGATTAGGCGGATGCTAGATCAGTGTTTTGAGTTCGAGATCATTCGAGTTTACCCGAGGTGAGTCTTCTTAGTATATGTTACCTAGAGTGGTATTTATATGTGACAAGAAGGTCTTACGTGCTTACTTGAGTTATGCATCTTGTTTATGTGATATTATGTTATGATTTATTTAGACTGGACCAGACAGTCCAATGATAATTGAGGCCGGAAGGCTCAATCAGACTGGACTGGAAGGTTCAACTATATTTGAGGCCGGAAGGCTCAACCAGACCAGACCGGAAGGTCCAACGATATATGAGGCCGAAAGGCTCAACCAGACCGGACCGGAGGGTCCAACGAGCTAGACTGGACCAGAGGGTCAAACGATTCTAAAAAAAATTAAGGCCCCAAACTCTAGATCTAGCCTCCCAAGGCTGAAATACCACATAAAGCTCCAAGTTTACGTCCACGCATTACATCTAGCGCTTAAAATGCCAAAAAAACTCTATATAGGGTTTAATGCGTAAAAGCTTTCCACTAGCTTGATAAAGCTTGGATCTTTGGGCTCAAGGGACCTCATATTGTCCAGATTTGAAGTATAAACTCCATGGAAAGCTCAAACAACTGCAGAACTTAACGAAGGATGGAAAAAGGCCCTAAACTTCCTAGAAAAGAAATCTATCCAAACAATGATCAAGGTGGTAGCTTTTTACCTTCAAGCTGAAGCTGGAAATGTAGGAACATCGAATCCAAGAGCTCCCACTCGTCCCCAATCCTTTTGCTCCTCAATCTTCCTCCAAAATGCACTAAAATATGAAATATTAGCCTCTCTTTCTCTCACAAAAGGATATACCTCGATTAGGGTTTTTCTCAGAGTGTTAAGATGATAAGGGAGGCGGAAATGAAGACTTATGGTCCTTTAAATAGGACACAAACCCGGAAAATTAGGGTTTTCTCACTTAGCTCCTACTCGTCGAGTTGGGGTCTTCCAACTCGTCGATTAGGCTCTAAAAGTTACGCGGCCATTAAATCCTCTACTCGGAGAGTTGGGGCATCCAACTCGTCGAGTTGCTCTGACATCATGAATGCAAACTAATTAAATATTATAACTGGGAGTCGAGATGTTACAGGATCACCACCATATGGCATTTCTACATGAAATGTGTGTTTCATTTAGACACCACGACGTGGTCATGCAATAGCCAGGACGTGGTGACGCTGGATGTGTAAAACCAAAATTTTCAGGCTCAAGGCCCTATTTAAAGGAAATGATGGCTTGGATTTCCTCCACCGTCAACTCCAATCACCTCGAGAAGTATTCTTGATCACCCTAGCCTCTTCGCAATTGAGCTGATTTTAGTGTTCTTTGTGAACTTTCAAAGAAGAAGAAGAATAAGATTATACTACAATGATCAAGCAAGCAACTCCTCTGTATCTTTGGGTTCACTCTCTAGACCATTTGTAAGACTTCAAGACTTAATATTTTTAGTCCCTTTGAAACATCAAAAAATATGGTCCCAAAAATTTCAATTCCATATTAGACAAAATAGTATTTTCCCAAAACATCCCAACATTTATGCTGGGATTAAAACCCTAACAACAATTTGATGAATAAGATGCGGAAAATAAGAACAAACCCAATTATGAAGATACGTCGAATGATCAAGAGATTTATTCATGAACATGAGGAATAAATTACACTTTTAGAATAGACTAAAGAATCTAACTCTATATAAGAAACCTCATAATGTTTGGCGGCAACATTTTGCCTCACTCTTAACCCTAATTATAAATAATACATGACTATTTATAGGGAATAAGACAAGTCTTGGGCTTTTAACCTACACTTCATTAAGGGGGCTCATTTCCATAATCCATGGAGTACTTTGAACCCTAAATTATCCCCCTCAAAGTATCGAATGGATGAAAAGGCTTCAACTTCCAAAACAAGCATTTAGCAAATAAGAAAAGGTCTCACGACGAGGAATATCAAAAGGGATCCACGAATCTTGATTCTTCAATAGTCTTCAAAAACCCGGGTTCTAGGATATATATAAACCAAGCACTGAAGTAAAGTCTTTAAACTTCATTTTATAATGTAATCCCAAAGATCTTCAAGAAAGCCAAACCCACCATAAAAACCCATTTCACAATAAAGAAACAAAATCACCCCTCCACGTCACAATGATCTTCAAATAGGCTAATGATATAAGCTACCAAAAAAATATCATGTAACAACCCAAATTTAAGATTCGTAACACCACTTGATCGAGAAAATACTAGAAGTCGGAGATATATCAAGGCCTTAGAAGTTCTCGATGAAGAACTGATACTGTAAAGGCTACTTTTCTGTAAAAGCTTTACAAGAGCTTGATTAAGAAATGCTAATATAAAAGCTACCCTCATATTTCTACCACAAGCTTCATCAAAATTCTTCAAATTTGAAAAGTCACAATTCAAATTTCAAATGGCCATATCAAATTCTTCCCCGATTTATAATAAAAAAATGATTACAAAACCTTCAAATGGTCATGAGAATGAACTTGAATGGATAAACAAATAATATGCTCCCCCGCGACAAAATGATATAAACAATAAAGCTTTAAATTCGACATAGTCGAAAAAATTTGATGTTATCATGAAAACGACTATTCGAACCACCAAGACTTGTTAGAATCCTTAATTATCTGTTCATGAAAAAATATGCACATTAAAAAATCCAAAATTTTTCACCAGCCCTTAAATTTGTAAACTTTTCGGAATAAAGGCTGAAATTGTCACATTGTTGAAGGGACCGAAAAAGTAAATCAGCATCAATGTCCCATTGATTTGTAATAATTTCGGAACAGGGACGAAAAACTACCAAGTTGCTGAAGCTACAGGGACCAAAAGTGAAATTTAAATCATCTTCCCCATATACCCCTGTACGAACACGACCGGAACAACTTCGAACTCCGAATACAATAGTTCCAAACCCTGAACAACGAACATTCAGTTCCAAGCATTCGTTCACAATTCCGAATCAATTGATCAAAAATTTTGTTCTAGTTCTATGACAACCCGAAACTTCTAACCTATGTAATTGATCCGCGTATCAGCACTAAAACTTGAATTCATTATCTTTTGTTAAAACTTGTGGTTTCATATGGGTTCTCTAGACTTAGTATAATCTAGATAGGAGTCTTAGGAAGGGTTGGAGAGTGTTTAGCATCACAAAAATCGGGCCAAACTCACCAAATAAGGTGTGTGTGGCCACACACCCTCAACCTCACACCCAACCTAATATATGGACGGATACCCCTTCATTCATTCATTTAGATGTTCCTTTTCCATCTCTCTACTTTCTCTCTCTAAATCATCAACCAAGAACACTTTGAAGGCTTCATATTCGTGATCTACTCTATCTTTAAGCTGATTATAGTGGTAAACACTTGAATCCCAAGCTTAGAACTCATCATGTTCATCATATGCATCATCCCTTGAAGGTGTACGGCCGCACACCTTCATATGGGGGCAGCACACATTCAAAACTCCCAAGTATGAAGAGCATACACTTCAAAAATCATCATCTGGACTCAAATGAGGAGTGTACAACCGCACACTCCTATGTATGGCCACACACACCCTCTGTACGGCCGCACAGTCTTGTGTGCAGCCTCACACACACACTCCTCGCCGCACTCCCCAACTGCACACTCATTTTCAAGACCATACACCCACTCTAATGCCCATATTTGGCCCTAAACGTGCATAAATCATTAAGTTTGGATCATAAGTCACTTATTCTTAGTAATTCCAAGCCCTAAGGATGTTTTCCCATCATGTTTAGTCATGAAACACCTTAGTTCTAACTCGTTTATGTGTCATCACATGAATAATAGGGGCCATTGGCGTTCAGGGCATCCGTTGACACTTGAACCCTACATTAAACTGTGAGTTCATACCCCTACTCTTTTTCAATGTTTTTCACTGTTTTCAGGGGGGGGGGGGAATACAAGCAAAATACAAGGAATACTTATACTCAAAACTTGTTTTACATGAGTTGTGTTCCATATTACATATGCTTTTAACACTAATAATCATAACAGATAACAGTTTGAACTTGCATAACACATTATCATATTATTTGTGAAAAACATTATAAAATGTTGTATTTTATATTTTCACAAATGGTTTTCCACATTATAACAGTTTAAAGCATAACCTTTGAACTTTGAACATGAAACCTACTACATTGTTTTGTCCTCGGTAACACTCCACAGAGATACGCGAATGGAGGATCATCGTTTGTGACCGTATCTTTCTGTATTGTTACCAGTAAATTTGTTATTTCTATAAATTGGAGACACCTCCTCGGAAACACTCCACAGAGATACGTGAGTGGAGGACCACCCCTGTAACCAGAATATCTTGTAGGGAGAACGTGACTGGAGTGTACAGATCTATACGGGGCTGACAACCCCACACCTGGCTGCTAGCTACAGCTGAACCGAAAGGTTCAAGGGTGACGAAAGTCATAATGTGATGTGGACTACTTATTTCCATATCTAGTTTATTGTATGGTTATGGAACTCGCAATTTGGATAACAGAGATTTACTTGTTAGTAATAATGGGTTAGTAACCAGTTTACCTTACACTTATTAGTTTTATGTACATGATAAAACTAATACATTTCACAAGGATAACCAGGTTTTCAGTATACATCTTTTACATTACATTTTGGATCGATAACCAACTTTTAGGAAAATATGGGATTTTCCTGGGATAACAGTTGTTCATAACCAGATTTGTGTAACAAAATAGATAACCAAACTTTACATATAAGAAAATATGGGATTTTCTTTGATTTGTAACTTTTACAGAAACCGAAAGGAAACTTGTACATTTTTTAGAAAACAAAACCGCTTATGAACTCACCAGCTTTATGCTGATTTTCAAACTGCTTATATTCTCAGGTCCACATTAGACAGGTACCCAGTGATCCTTTTTGGCGAAGACGGAGTGCGTAGAAGATGCGTCTTTACTTTTGTTCCTATATACATATGTATAACAACTGTAACACTTGGTTTTCAAACAAATTAAATTCTAATATGTAATGTAATGTTTGTTTACTTCGCTCTCTATGTACATTGGTTGTGATACTTAACATGAAGTCACCTCCACCCCGGAACGTTTCCGCCCTGGGTTTCGGGGTGTGACAGATTGGTATCAGAGCCCATGTTTATAGTGAACTAAGTATACCAAACCTTACATGGTATAAGACTATAAACACTAAGGGGCCTAAGTGCTCTGAACTAAAAGTATACTTTAAAATATAAGTATTTTCAAAAAGTATATAAGTATACCTAACCGTCGAAATCCGTAACTACAAGTAGAACAAAACATAAGTAAATGGGTGTTGTACGCTGCGGTTAAAACTGAGTAGTTATTTAGTCATGTCTAGGATCAATATAGCCTGGCCAACTATATTCATTCGAGACAAGGCAAGATGTGCTTGGGAGTGGCTGTAGTGTTCGGCATGCCTAAAACTTACCCTAATACCTCAAACATCGAACCATGGTCGTAGCGAATCATGAAATACTATGAGAGTATTTCTCGAGCCAATCCTTTGTAGAAATCCTCATTCAAGCGTTGCTCCTTGAACATTAATTTAGCGATAATTTGTCTGCTTTGATAACTCTTTCCTGCTTTATCGCTTATTCGGAATATATATCTGTCATATCTCTTGATTCAATTCAGAGGACTTACCATCCTCTCTTTCCTAATCCTTATAGATCAAGATGCCTCCAAGAAAGAGACCCAGCTCAAAGAACAACAAGCCTCTTCCACCACCACCTCCTCCTCAATTTGACCCTGTGATGTTCCAGGCAGCTGTTACTGCTGCAGTGACAGCCGCCATGTCTCAAATGAACCCTGGTGGTTCAGGAGGTGGTCCCCAGCCCCAAAACCAAGAAGATAGCTAAGGACACTGAAAAGAGGGTTCCTATAAAAATTTCATGAACGCAAAACCCACGTCCTTTGATGGCACTGGAGGTGTCATTTCCCTCACCCGATGGTTTGAGAAAATCGAATCTATCTTTGAGATCTGTGCCTGTTCGGAATCTGACAATGTGAAGTTCGCAGCTTGTACCTTTATCGATAAAGCCCTGACTTGGTGGAACGGCCGAGTCAAATCCCTAACTCTACCTGTAGCCAATGCTATGGGTTAGGAAGCCATGAAAGAACTCCTTCTAGCTGAGTACTGCCCTCAGGGCGAAATACAGAAGTTAGAGCACGAGCTCAGGAACCTGAAGATGAAAGGTTCCGATATTGCCACATACACTTCAAGATTTGATGACCTGGCGCTACTCTATCCGGGATTGGTTACCCCGGAGAGTAAGAAGATAGAGAGATTTATTTGGGGGCCGACTCAACCGTCAAAAGGAAATGTCTTAGCTGCGAGGCCGGATACATATGACAGCGCCAAAAACCTAGCCCAAACCCTGATCAACCACAGTGACGATGTTGAGGAAGCAACCACCACTCTTGAGCCGACCAAGAGTAGTGGTGAGAAAAGCAAGTTTTTGAAGAAGAAGAAGGGCCAATCTTCTCAAGGGTCCTCAAAGAAACATCAAACAGTAGCAGTCCATGCTGCTACTACCCCTGTTGCTGCTGCTTCTGTTGTGGGATCCACAGCTCAAGCACCTGCTAGTAGGTATACTGGTAACCTTCCCCAATGTGAAAAGTGTAAATACCACCATAACCCCGGCCCCTTCCGTGAACTTTCATGCACCAACTGTGGTAAAAAGGGGCATATGATCTGATTCTGCAAAGCACCAGCCCAATAAGCCAATCAATCTTCTGGAGCAAGTGTTGGTCAAGCCTGCTATAATTGTGGAGAAGTTGGGCACTTCAAGAGAAACTGCCCCAAGAAGGCGACAACTGATAATACCGGGAGAGTCCTAGCCATGGGACGGGAGGAGGCAGTTGCCGATCCCACCGTTGTTTCGGGTACGTTCCTTCTCGACAACTCTTATGCTAGTATTCATTTCGATTCGGGTGCCGAAAGAAGTTTTGTTAGTCATTCGTTCAAGCATAAGCTTAAACATAATCCCCAACCATTAACCGAAACATTTACCGTCGAAATGGCTAACGGTGAGAAAGAAAACGCTAGCGATATCTTCATAGACTGTACCCTTACCCTGAACGACCATTCTTTTCCAATTGACCTTATGCTAGTCTCCATAAAGAGCTTTGATGTCATCATTGGCATGGATTATTTGAGTCCCAATCATGCTGATATCCTTTGTTATGAAAAAGCCATCCGTCTCAATCTTCCTTCCGGTCAGACTCTCATGATCTATGGAGATAAGCTTAGCTCCAATCTTCGTATCATTTCCTACATCAAAGCTCGAAAGCTTCTGCGGAAGGAGGGCCAAGCATTCCTAGCCCATGTCATTAATGAGAAACAGGAAGTTAAAGACCTCGCGAGCATCCCCGAAGTCTGTAACTTTCCTGATGTCTTTCCCGAAGAGCTTCCGGGAATTCCTCCCGAGCGTCAAGTTGAATTTCGTATCGACCTAATCCTTGGAGCTACCCCCGTAGCCAAGTCTCCATATCGCTTAGCTCCAGCAGAAATGCAGGAGTTATCCAGCCAACTCAACGAGTTACTCAGCAAAGGGTTCATCAGACCGAGTTCCTCACCCTGGGGAGCCCTGGTTTTGTTCGTGAAGAAGAAAGAAGGATCCTTCCGGATGTGTATCGACTACCATGAATTTAACAAGTTAACCGTCAAGAACCAATATCCCCTTCTGCGAATAGATGACCTCTTCGATCAACTTCAGGGAGCTAGCTACTTCTCAAAGATAGACCTTAGGTTAGGGTACCATCAACTACGAGTTCATGAAAGTGATGTTTCCAAAACAGCTTTCAGGACTCGATATGGACACTACGAGTTCGTAGTGATGCCCTTCGGTCTAACCAATGCACCGACTGTGTTCATGGACCTGATGAACTGGGTGTGTCGTCCTTTCTTAGACAAGTTCATCATCGTGTTCATTGACGACATACTTGTCTACTCTAGAAGTAAAGAAGATCACAAGCGACACTTGAGGTCAGTGTTGGAAACCCTTAGATCCGAAAAGCTGTACGCGAAATTTTCCAAGTGTGAATTCTGGATTCGGAAGGTAACTTTCCTCGGTCATGTGGTAAGCGAAGAGGGTATTCACGTGGATCCATCCAAGATAAAAGCGATAGAGAATTGGTCAGCACCGAAGACACCCATAGAAATTCGTCAATTCTTGGGTCTCGCCGGCTATTATCAGAGATTTATCCAAAAATTTTCCAGAATCGCCAAACCTCTAACCACTCTGACATAGAAAGGTGCACACTTTTGTTGAAGTGAAAATCAAGAAAACGCATTCCAGACGTTAAGGCGAGCCTTGTGTAGCGCACCGGTCCTGTCCCTGCCCGAAGGAACAGAGGACTTCGTTGTTTATTGTGATGCTTCTAACCAGGGCTTAGGCTATGTGCTTATGCAAAGGGGAAAAGTGATTGCGTATGCCTCGAGACAACTGAAGGCACACGAGGTCAACTATACCACTAATGAACTGGAGCTAGGAGCCATAGTCTTTGCACTGAAAATTTGGAGACATTTTCTTTATGGAACCAAGTGTACGATCTTCACTGACCATAAGAGCCTGCAGCACATCTTCGATCAGAAAGATTTAAACATGAGGCAACAGCGATGGGTAGAGCTACTCGGTGACTATGAGTGCAAGCTTCGCTACCATCCCGGAAAGGCAAATGTGGTGGCAAATGCCCTTAGCCGAAAGGAAATTTTGAGTCGCAAGGCGAAGACACTGACGATGACTATCCATTCCCAATTATCCATGCAAATCCAAGAAGCCCATTTAGAAGCCCTGAAACCTGAGAATGTGTCAAGCGAAGCTGTGAAGGGAATGGATAAGAAACTTGAGATCAGGGGTGACGGAGTCTACTGTTTCATGGACCGAATCTGGATTCCAAATTCCGGAGGATTTAGGGAGATTGTCATGGAGGAAGCACACAAGACTAGATACTTTGTTCACCCAGGTTCGGATAAGATGTACCTGGATCTCAAGAAACAATACTGGTGGCCAAACATGAAAGCCGATATCGCTACTTTTGTGGGCAAGTGCTTGACTTGCGCCAAGGTAAAAGTTGAGTACCAGAAACCCTCGGGTCTGCTCCAGCAGCCCGAAATACCCGAGTGGAAATGGGAGATGATTACCCTAGATTTCATCACCAAGTTACCCAAATCTCCGAGTGGGTACGACACCATTTGGGTTATTGTTGATCATTTGACAAAATCCGTTCACTTCATTCTGATCAAAGAATCATTCAAAATGGAAAGACTTACGCGAATCTACATCCAGGAGGTAATTCGATTGCACGGTGTACCTGTGTCCATTATCTTCGATTGAGATAGCAGGTTTACATCGAGATTCTGGGAATCTCTACATAAGGCTCTTGGAACTAAACTAGACATGAGCACGGCCTACCATCCTCAGATAGATGGACAGAGTGAGCGAACTATCCAAACTCTGGAAGACATGCTAAGAGCGTGTGTCATTGATTTCAGAAAGTTGTGGGACACTCATATACCCTTGATCGAGTTCTCGTATAATAACAGTTACCACACCAGCATCAAGGATGGCCCATTTGAATCCCTCTACGGTCACAAGTGTAGATCCCCTCTGTGCTGGGCTGAGGTAAGGGACACGCAGCTAGCCAAGATTCGATTCCCTGACAGTGCTCTCACTAGTCCTGAAATCATTCGTGAAACCACCGAAAAGATCATCCAAATTCGGGAACGATTGAATGCTTCACGAGATTGCCAAAAGAGTTACGCTGATAACCGACGGAAACCTCTGGAGTTCCAGGTTGGAGACCGTGTCCTGTTGATGGTCTTGCCCTGGAAAGGCATGGTACGCTTTGGAAAGCATGGGAAACTTAATCCGAGGTACATTGGACCCTTTGAGATCCTCGCCTGGATCGGTTCGGTAGCCTATAAACTTCGATTGCCCCATGAGCTTAGTAACATCCATCCGGTATTCCACGTCTCTAACCATAAGAAGTGCTTATCCGATGAAACCCTCGCGATTTCCCTAGACGAAATAGAGACCAACAAAAACTTGAACTTTGTGGAGGAACCGATCTAAATCATGGATCGAGAGATCAAACGTACGAAACAAAGTCGCATCCCAATAGTGAAGGTTCGCAGGAATGCCAAGCGGGGACCGGATTTCACTTGCGAGCGCGAAGACTCGATGAGACAGAAGTATCTGCATCTCTTTCTAAATCCAAGATTTGTATCTTAATTCTGAATTTCGGGACGAAATTCCCTCTAACGAGGGGGAGAATGTAACAACCCGAAACTTCTAACCTATGTAATTGATCCGCGTATCAGCACTAAAACTTGAATTCATTATCTTTTTTTAAATCTTGTGGTTTCATATGGGTGCTCTAGACTTAGTATAATCTAGATATGAGTCTTAGGAAGGGTTGGAGAGTGTTTAGCATCACAAAAATCGGGCCAAACTCACCAAATAAGGTGTGTCCGGCCACACACCTATGTGTCCAGCCACACACCCAACCGCAAACACCCTCAACCTCACACCTAACCCAATATATTGATGGATACCTCCTTCATTCATTCATTTAGATGTTCCTTTTCCCTCTCTCTACTTTCACTCTCTAAATCATCAACCAAGAACACTTTGAAGGCTTCATATTCATGATCTACTCCATCTTCAAGCTGATTATAGTGGTAAACACTTGAATCCCAAGCTTAAAACTCATCATGTTCATCATATGCGTCATCCCTTGAAGGTGTACGACTGCACACCTTCATATGGGGGCATCACACATTCAAAACTCCCAAGTATGAAGAGCATACACTTCAAAAATCATCATATAGACTCAAATGAGGAGTGTACGGCCGCACACTCCTGTGTACGGCCGCACACACCCTCTGTACGGCCGCACACTCTTGTGTGCATCCACACACACACTCCTGGCCGCACTCCCCAACTGCACACTCATTTTCAAGACCATACACCCACTCTAATGCCCATATTTGGCCCTAAACTTGCATATATAATTAAGTTTGGATCGTAAGACACTTATTCTCAATAATTCCAAGCCCTAAGGATGTTTTCCCATCATGTTTAGTCATGAAACACCTTAGTTCTAACTCATTTATGTGTCATCACATGAATAATAGGGGCCATTGGCGTTCAGGGCATCCGTTGACACTCAGACCCTATGTTAAACTGTTAGTTCATACCCCTACTCTTTTTCAATGTTCTTCACTATTATCAGGGGGGAATACAAGCAAACTACAAGCAATACTTCTACTCAAAACTTGTTTTACATGAGTTGTGTTCCATATTACATATGCTTTTAACACTGATAATCATAATAGATAACAGTTTGAACTTGCAGAACACATTATCGTATTATTTGTGAAAAACATTATAAAATGTTGTATTTTATATTTTCACAAATGGTTTTCCACATTATAACAGTTAAAAGCATAACCTTTGAACTTTGAACATGCAACCTAGTACATTTTTTTGTCCTCGGTAACACTCCACAGAGATACGCGAGTGGAGGATCATCGTTTGTGACAGTATCTTTCTGTATTATTACCAGTAAATTTGTTATTCCTATAAATTGGAGACACGTCCTCGGAAACACTCCACAGAGATATGCGAGTGAAGGACCGCCCCCGTAACCAGAATCTCCTAGAGGGAGAACGTGAATTGAGTGTATAGATCTATACGGGGCTAACTACCTCACACCTGGCTGCTAGCTACAGCCGAACCGAAAGGTTCAAGGGTGACGGAAGTCATAAGGTGATGTGGACTACTTATTGCCATATCTGGTATATCGTATGGTTATGGAACTCGCAATTTGGATAACAGAGATTTACTTGTTAGTAATAATGGGTTAGTAACCAGTTTACCTTACACTTATTAGTTTTATGTACTTGATAAAACTAATACATTTCACAAGGATAACCAGGTTTTCAGTATACATCTTTTACATTACATTTCGGATCGGTAACCAACTTTTAAGAAAATATGGGATTTTCCTGGGATAACAGTTGTTCATAACCAGATTTGTGTAACAAAATAGATAACCAAACTTTACATATAAGAAAATATGGGATTTTCTTGGATTTGTAACTTTTACAGAAACAGAAAGGAAACTTGTACATTTTTCAGAAAACAAAACCGCTTATGAACTCACTAGCTTTATGCTGATTTTCAAACTGCTTGTATTCTCAGGTCCACATTAGACAGGTACCCAGTGATCCTTTTTGGCGAAGACGGAGTGCGTAGAAGATGAATCTTTACTTTTGTTCCTATATACATATGTATAACAACTGTAACACTTGGGTTTTAAACAAATGTAAATTCTAATATGTAATGTAATGTTTGTTTACTTCGCTTACTATGTACATTGGTTGTGATACTCAACATGAAGTCACCTCCACCCCAGAACGTTTCCGCCCTGGGTTTCGGGGTGTGACAAGTTCTGAACGTCAGTCATCACATTTTGATCCATTCGTGAGTTGGTTCGCTCTGAGTCAATAGTTTAGGTGTAGCTGCGAATCAAAGTCAACCCGGAATCCGAAGATATCAAACTCCGAATGTTCGTGGGAGAAAATGAGTTCGAGCCCAGATTCCAATTCCGAACCCGATTCATTTGTAGGTGAATCCGTTCGACCCAAAAATTTGAATTGCCGATGTGAATTAGTGTGTCCCTGAGTGTGAGCATTACAAGCTCCGAATATACCAACGGAAAATACTCAAGTCTGAAACCGGTCTTAATTTTGACTTTCGTTAGGATATGAGTGCAAACCCAGAATCCCAATCCCGATTCCTAGACCATTTGCAGGTAAGTTCATATATGTCGATTTTGACTTCCAAGGTTGACCGGAAAATTGAGAACAATCATACAACCACTCCGACCATGTTCCAATACCAATTTCAAAACCCTTCATCTAAACAAAATACTAGATAAACACTAAAATCATCTTATACATATTAATTATCAGATCAAACCCCCATTGTTCTTCGTTTATGTAATCCGATTTTGACTTTTCTTTCTTTTACCATCAAAACCGATTATTGAGAAATACCAATATCAACTTTCTCAGATCAATACAATCATGATACAAAATCGATATTCAATGAAAGAACGAATTGTCAAGATTAAACCCAAAATCAAATAAAATCAAAATTTGATTTTGACAATAGACCTGTTTACAGATTACAACTCAAGAATGAAAGAACAAAGAATTCAAGATACGTCTTTTACAGATGGGCCGATTTGTAATAGCATCAAAGAAACGATCGATATTCAAACGTTTACAAACAATAGCATCAGTCAATCGCTGATTTGTTAACTTTGATGAAAAAGAAAGAGTGAACTTTGAAAAACTAAACCCAGAAAAACTGACGCAAACGGAACCCTTTAAACATGTTGGGTCATAAACGATGGATTATGAACAATAAATTCATGAATAAATGGCCTAGTACCAATGAAACATATCCAACGACAATGCATTTGAATTCAAATCCAATCAGAAAATACGAAGAAAAAACGAATTGGATTGAAATAACATCAGATGGATAATAGAAAATACCATAAATTTTCATGAACAGTTTCTTGAACAAGAATCTTGATTCCAAACCACCAAAACGCCAACTATCTTCAATAACTTGTGCAGAAAAACATCAAAATCAAGAACCGATACTTCAAAAATCAAGAGATGTTCAAAGACCCGCTCTGATACTACTTGTTGGGATTAAAACCCTAATAACGATTTGATGAATAAGATGCGAAAAATAAGAACAAACACAATTATGAAGATATGTCGAATGATCAATCGATTTATTCATGAACATGAGGAATAAATTACACTTTCAGAATAGACTAAAGAATCTAACTCTACATAAGAAACCTCATAATGTTTGGTGGCTACATTTTGCCTCACTCTTAACCCTAATTATGAATAATACATGAGTATTTATAAGGAATAAGACAAGTTTTGGGGTTTTAACATACACTTCATCAAGGGCGCCCATTGCCATAATCCAGGGAGTACTTTGAACCCTACAATTTGAATAAAACCAACGTATCAATTTGCCATAAATCAGAGTAAAACATCATAGTGAAATCTCAATGGTGTGTGCGATGTAGTTATCCCGAGCTCATCCCTTTACAACTGAAAGTACCTGAAACATAAACTAAAAACCATAAGCACAAAGCTTAGTTAGTTTCGCCAATATACCTCATTCTATACATACAATAAGCATAGAATCAGCCACGACCAGTCATCGGACCCCGCCCGGTCATCGGGTTGAGCTCGGAAGTGAATCGGGCCCCGCCCAACAAGCATATAAAATATATCAATTAAACATATACACATATAACATAGATACATAGCATACAAATAGTCATCAGGCCCTACCCGACATCGGACCTTAGATCGAAAATCATATAAACACAGACGCATGGAATAGTCACAAAGACAATTGGCATACTATCAACATAACGATAACATGGGCCGACATTGATGCCTTCCACCTGCTAAACCCAGTAAGGAAACTCACTTCAAATGCAGAATAATAGCTGAACAGATCTCGGCTCCGATTATCGACTCTACTCAAACCCTAAACAAAAGCGATTTTCTTAAATACAACGTATAATGACCAAAAACCCTTACAAGTCAAATATGGTCAAAGATTAAAGTCAAAGTCAAGGGCAATGGTTCGAGTTGACCCAACTCGCCGTGTTGTCCATCAACTCATTGAGTTCTCCGTTAGTCGGAAAATTCGGGAAGAAACTGATCCAACTCACCGAGTTTAACCATAAACTTGCTGAGTTCACCAGAAACCCAATATCTTAATTCATTTAACCGACCTTAACGAAACTAAGAGCTTCAAAATTTAGATCTTAACTGAAATGGCATCTAGAAGGTTAAAGTTTCCAACTTTACCCTAAGAACCATCAAAATGGGTTCAAAACCCAAAACCTAAGCTTAAAAGGGTAAGGACTTTATTTTTAAGCACTAAATCACCAAAGGCATAACCCCAAACTGCAGATATGGCCCTAAAGGCTGAAAGGTTACGTAAAGTTTCCAACTTTACACTCATTCATTACCAGGAGAAGCTCAAATGCTCAAAAGAAGCCATAAGAAGGACTTATGAATGAATTGAGACTTTAAGACCATAAAGTTGGCTCATTTATGCCAAAAGAGCTCTTGAAGATCATAGATCTGAAAGAATAACACTTGGGACGTTCTACATCCCCATCACCCCCCCCCCCCCAAAAAAAATGTGCTTAAAATAGTGTGGAGCATCAAGATCTGAAAGCTACTACTTGAATCACCACCTTACACCAAGCTTCTCTTCCTTCAATGTTCTTCAAACATGCTAAAACACAGCCATAATGAGCTCACATGACACAAGGAGGCTCTAGGGTTTCAATATTAGGGTTAAGGACTATGGATGCTGGGAATGAGGCCAACACCTGAGACTTAAGGTGTTTAATTAGGGTACAACACCCTAAAATTAGGGTTTTGAAACATCCCAAAACATACAAGCAAAAAATTTCGTTTTGAATAATTATTAAAAGCATAATTATCTTTCAACATATAAAATCATAAACGGAGTATCTCAAGAATAACATAAAATTTGTGAAATATATCAGAGTATAAAAATCCTAGGCTGCACAAATGGTGTGTGCACTAGAATCTTCCCGAGCTTCCCTTTTGAAAACTGAAGCACCTGAAACCGAAAACTGAAAATGTAAGCACGAAGGTTAGTGAGCTCCCCCAATCTACTACATACCATACAAAACATGTACAATTACTGGGCCCCGCCCACTGCATCGGGCCCCGCCGAGCATCAGACCGAAGTCCAGAATGTCTTGGGCCCCACCAAATGCATCGGGCCCCGCCCGACATTAGACCGAAGTCCGGAATAATTTAGGCCCCACCCACTGCATCGGGCCCCGCCCGACATCAGACTGAAGTCCGGAATAATCTGAACATAGTATATCATTTAACATAAACACAAAACATGCATTAATCACAAAGACATCAAACATACGTAACTACTACTTGGAACTGTCCCTAAATTGGACCGAGATCTAGAATCATATAGCTACATCGGGCCAGCCCCGATATTCTCTACTAATAAACGGGCCAGCATTAGTACCTTAGAGCCATTCCTACTGAAAAGGAACTCACCTCACACTACTGAAGCTCTTGCTGATACCCTCCTGATTGTTATCTGACAACTCTCTGAACTGCTGCTCCTCTAGCTCCCAGAGCTATCAATACCAAAATAACACGTAGTCCTAAGCTGTCCTCCAGAAGTCAAATTAAGTTAACTTTGGTCAAGGTCCTTATTAAGGTCAAAGTCCTTGTCAAAGTCATCCTTCTAGGTTGACCCTACTCGCCGAGTCAGCCTATTGACCCGCCAAGTTCATAGTCTCTAGAAAGTCTACAAGTCACGACTCGACTCGCCGAGTCACCCCATAACTTGTCGAGTCCTTCAATCTCTGAGTCCTAGTATTAACCAACCCACTGAGTCACCACTCACTCACTCATATAGCTCATAACCTAAAGAGATTAGGGTTTGCAACCCTATTCGCCAAGTCCATGAACTGACTCGCTGAGTCCACTTTGTGTCCTTGCGAATCTGTTTATTACAGCCCATTCCATTGCTTCCAATTCGTAGTTCTAGACTCCTAAGGCTAGCATTACACGTAAAGTTGCTAACTTTATGTTCATGTAATATGATATGAAGCTAAAACACTTAATTCAAGCTTAAATAGATGTCTAAATCATGGAATGAAGCCATAGCTGGCTAAAGCTACCCACTCAGAGCTCCTAAAGCTAAAAAATGCCCATATCTGAAGTCCTTTTCAACCTCAAAGGCTCAATGTTCGGATTGGCCAAGAAAATGTCCCAAATGACAAAAATCTAAGCTAAGAAGGGGATTTATCTAATGAATGCTCATGGTATAGACTTGTTACCTTCTACCAGCTACCAAACCGATGTAGAGGCTGGACCTACACTTCCTTTCTTTCTCCTTTCTCTAAAACTTTCAAGATTCAGTCGAATGGATCTTAATCTTCACAAAAACTCAAGAAATGAAGTTGGGTGGTTAGGGTATCGGTTCTGGACTATGGAGGCTGTAATTGAGACTCTAAAGAGGAGAATAGAATGCTTAAATAGGGTACCAAGTCCCGAAATTCCCAACCCAGACCTGAATCGCTGAGCTAGTTCCCCCGACTCGCCGACTCGGCCACTTAATCTACGACACGGAACTCGCTCCGACTCGTCGAGTTATTTCTTGGACTCGACGAGTTGATTCACTAATTTCGGGTTTTCCTTTACTTTTCTTTGTCTACTGGATTAGGGGTGTTACAACTCTCCCCCACTTATACTAGACTTTGTCCTCGAAGTCCGCTATGCCTAACTGTCCTGCAATCTGCTCACCACATCCCTGTTCGATGAATCCACCTCGTACTAGATCTGATCCTCGCAGAAAATCACTTCCATTGACCTTCCAATCGGTCATTTAGCTAAAACTAGTCCTTGAAATTAGAACCCCATGAGCACTCAAATCACCAACAACCCTAAAATACAACTCTTACCCAACCGACAATCCCTTCGGTACTCCCACAGTACTGATGCTCGACATCCAAGGGGTTTCACTCCTTCTACCTTGCGCGTTCACTCGCCTTCCCAAGACAACTTCCCACACACAACTACAACCTTTTCTTCCTCTATGAAGGATATAGCTTCCACCGTGTCTACATTCCCAGCCACTCCCTGTGCTGGTCACTTCACTACTACCCGCTGAATGTTTCTTCCTATTATATCTTAGTTCCGAACACCCAACCTAGCGTGTGGATCAGATAATCCTTCGAGTAAAAGCTTTGTCCCTGCAATGGTTAGACTCATACGAGAGCTACACAACAGGTTCAAATCAACTACTCTGAGATTATTTAATCCCACTACAAACACAAAGTCACTTCCAAATCATTTAGTTTCTTCGCCTGCACCGGAAATCCTAAGACACCAATACTCTGAAACTACCAGCAACAAATAATTTCCTGAAACGCTGAACTGCCTGAAACACTAAACTACCTGAAACACTAACTATCTGAAACACAGAATTGCATGAATCACTAAACTGCCTGAAACACTGAACTATCTGAAACACTTAACTGCCTGAAACACTAAACTGCCTGAAACACTGAACTATCTGAATCACTAAACTACCTGGAACACTGAACTGCCTGAACGACACGTTGCTACGTGGCTGCTTCCCCAAGGTCCATCAGGACCTCCCTAGTTCCAGTCTATCTGGAATATGGACGCCCTGTCCGGTTGTTGACTCAAGAGTAATCTCACAGTCGCCCTATACGACTTCCAAGCGTAATCCTTCTAAACAACAATTTCCACAAGTTCTCTTGCCACCGTGGCTATAATGATCGGGTGATCTACTGATCGAGTCCATATGTTGAGTCCTGACATCAACAAATTCCAAAGCTAAAAGTGACTGCTACGCGACCATTGGTAGACTTATATCTCAAACGACCTTAAACGGCAAATTGCGTCCTTGATCTCATAACTGTAGTGGTGATTCCACAGCCTCATCACTGGCTCAAACAAGTCTAATTCATCTGGAGTAATCTGTAATGAATCTATGGATTTACTACACCCTCATTGCTGCACCCAAAATGGTGGGTACTACTGTTCTGCTCGTGATCTGCCATCACTCCCACACTACCTGCTAACCTAGTGAAATACATGCCAACCATCGCATGTTTACAACCCTCTAATGCTGTTTGACAACTTAGTGAATGCTACGGCTACACCCGCAGATTTACAACACTGTAACAATGCATGGATGTTAGTGAATGCTACGACTACACCCGCATACATACAACACTCTAACACTATGTCGAACACACACTCGACCTAACACTCAATTGCACTTGAGTCTTAACTGGGGATCTATCCTAGTTCCCTAAACCGGCTTCCCAAAGACAAGGAAAAGCATAAACCAATTGTTGGAACATTTTCTGAACTCCCAACTCATCCAATCCTCAATCAAGACGACTACTCGACCGTCTCCCATTCCGACGGAAAAATCTCTAGCCTGGTTTCCCAACCAGTCATCAGCTAATCGAGCCTACAGAAACTCAACTTTGGGAAGTTTTTCCCCAACTCCCCGCTCACGTGCTCCTCCATCCAGACAGCCACTTTGGCTGGTTTCCTCCTCAACAGTGATGCAAACCCAATCCAGTCTCGCACTTACTTTTGCTTCTGACCACCTGGGTGGTTCTCCACCACTTTGATTCCACTATCTCCTTACAACTTACAACTTGAAAAGCATTCTCAATCCTTTTCTCCATCTAATGGTCAATCTGCTGACAACCAATACTTACTATTGCTAGTGCTACAAAATTGAACCACTCTAAAAGACTAATAGAATACCTCCCGAGCCCTTCTCACACTTGCTACAGTGACTGCTGCATCCTGAGAACGTGCTGAAAAGGGAAACATCTTCGAACTACTACTCTAACATCCAAGGTATGCACATGGTATATAACTTAATCATAAGCAGGAAACATAATATTATGAAATACACTTACTAACATCGATGCAGTACCATAACAATAAAATTATAAATGGAAGCTAAATTGAATGACATACCAACGGTTTATTATGACTTGATCTTGACTTCCTGCGGAACCATGGCTGTTGGAACTTGAACTCTCTTCACCTACAATATAGGACAACGGGACTTGAAATGACTTGGCTGGTGACAATGAAAACATATATGGTCCTTCTTGCAATCCCGATGTACATGCTGTCATTCTCCACATTTGAAACACCTAAACTTGTGACAAGCAAACCCATGGGTTCCCCCACACTTTCCACAAACTTCAAGATCTCCATGACTTACAACACTCAAGTCAACTGAGTCGGAACTTCCACCTTCCTTCAATCGTCCTGATGTTGGCGTTCGCTTCCTTTTTCCTAACTGCCTGAATAGTCGTCGTCTACCCCTGAAACCTAGCGGCTACCCTGTTAGTAACACGCTCAACAATGTCGGGTAACTCCTCGTGTATGGACCGTGAAACCTCCACAACAATGCAATCCTAAAGTGAACTCTCCTGGAGACAAGGTGTGTAACCCACCTCTAATCCCTGATGACAAGAGCTAATAACAGGACCCTCCCTTGCGAGGGATCCCGAAGATCCATAAACATTGGGCCTTAGAGGAACCTCTAACATGGCCGCCATCTGAGCACGAAAGGCTCCCAGCGTCTCATCTAAAATTTCCAACATACCGTCCTTGACTGTACCAAAGATCAAAGGAGTCTGATCTAGGATACTGCATGTTATCTCTGTTGATACTAACTCTCTCATCTGCTCCCCGAGCTGCTCGGCTCCTGAACCCGAGCCTGACTCCTCACTGGCACCTAAACTGCCTACTGGCCTACCTCGTAGAGTTACCATACTGCATGAATCATAACATAACTATCATCAAAATACTCATCACTACTGAGGGAAAACACACTCACCACAAGTTCCCAGGTTTTATCTTAGCCTTTCTCTAATCGAGTGCGGATCCCCTACTTTCAGTAGTACGGGGCCCATACTACCTTCCACATCTATCCGTAGTTTCCTCGAGAATTGCCTCGACTCAACCAAGTCTCTTTCACTACTACTATTTCTCCCAACACTACCCTCATCCTAGGATTGGACTAGGGTAACCTCTAACCCGCACCCAATCCTTAGTTACTGAAGGTATCTTTGAAATGCCAATTAGCCACTACCTGAATACCATTACATGTGACGAGGCTCAGATAATCCTTCGAGTAAAGGACTCGTCCCTACAACGGTCAGACTCATACGAGAGTTGCGCAATAGGGCTAAATCTAGCACTTTGAGATTATTCAACCCTGATCACATGTGACTTGACGTATTCACCTAATGGCTAACTCCCATCACTCAGAGTCCTACAAATCACAAAGCAACTAACATTGAGAAAAGGGAAAGTCTAACCATATAATCCAATCATATGGTTCTATCCCCTACTCAAGAATTTGTACATGCAAATCAAAGGCTCATACAATCAAGCAAAACCTAAATAGGCTATCCTATCACTAACTGATCAGTACTAGCATGCAAGTCTACATGCACATACAATAGGCATATAAGGCATCTTTTCCTAGATCCTTAGCTCTCTTCTAGCATGCAGTTCACATATTCATAAAATAACCTAATATAAACTTGTATGGGTAATTTGGGAGTACGTAATTGAGCTAGGCTAATTGGAGATACCACACCCTTTTCTCTTTCCAAAGTTCTTTTTCTTTCTAAAATTTCTTTTCGCTTTTGCTAAAACTCTTTTCTTTTCTCAAAGTTCCTTTTTACAAAAATTGTTTTTCCTTTTGAACATTTTTTATACCAAGTCCTTAGTTTGAGTTCAGACATACCCAAAAAGTGTGCCCGAATCCCTCAAACCAAGGCTTTGATGCCAACTTGAAACATCCCAAAACATACAAGCCAAAAATTTCATTTTGAATCATTAATAAAAGCATAATTATCTTTCAACATATAAAATCATAAACTGAGTATCTCAAGAATAACATAACATCTATCAAATATATCAGAGTATAAACATCCCAGGCTGGACAAATAGTGTGTGCACTTCAATCTTCTCGAGCTCCCCTTTTGAAAACATAAGCACCTGAAACCGAAAACTAAATTGTAAGCACGAAGCTTAGTGAGCTCCCCCAATCTACTACATACCATACAAAACATATACAATTACTGGGCCCCGACCACTACATCGGGCTCCACTCGGCATCCGACCCAAGCTCGGAATATCTTGGGCCTAGCCTACTGCTTCGGGCCCCGCCCGACATCAGACTAAAGTCCAGAATAACTTGGGCCCCACCCACTGCAATGGGCCCCGCCTGGCATCAAACCGAAATTCAAAATAATCTGAACATAATATATCATTTAACATAATCACAAAACATGCATGAATCACAAAGACATCAAGCATACATAACTACTACTCGGAACTGTCCCTAAATCTGGTCAAGATCCAGAATCATATAGCTGCGTCGGACTACCCCTGGTATTTTATACTACTAAACGGGCTGGAATTAGTGCCTTAGACCCGTTCCTATTTAAAAGGAACTCACCTCACACCGCCGAAGCTCTTGATGATACCCACTTAATTGCTATCTGACAACTCTCTTAAGCGTTGCTCCTCTACCTCCCCGAGCTATCAATACTAAAATAACACTTAATCCTAAGTTGTCCTCCAGAAGTCAAATTAACTCAACTATGGTCAAGGTCCTTATCAAGGTCAAAGTCATCCTTCCAGGTCGACCCTACTCGTCGAGTCAACCTATTGACCCGCCGATTTCATAGTCTCCAGAAACTGTACAACTCACGACTCGACTAGACGAGTCACCCCATAACTCGTCGAGTCCTTTAATCTCCGAGTCCTAGTCTTGTCCAACCCACTGATTCACCACTCACTCACTGATCTGGCTCATAAGCAGAAGATATTATGGTTTGCGACCCGACCCGTCGAGTCCACTTTATGTCCTCACCAATCTGTCAATTACAACGCATTCCGTTGCTTCTAATTCGTACATCTGGACTCCTAAGGCTAGCATTATACGTAAAGTTGCTAACTTTACGTGCATGCAAGATGATATGAAGCTAAAACACTTAATCCAAGCTAAAATGGATGTCTAAATCTTGCAATGAAGCTATAGCTGGATAAAGCTACCCAGTCAGAGCTCCTAAGGCTCAGAAATGCCAAGATCTGAAGTCCTTTCATCCTCAAAGGCTCAATGTTCAGATTGTCCTAGGAAATGGCCCAAATGACAAAAATCTAAGATAATATGGGTACCTATCTAAGGAATGCTTAAGGTATTAACTTGTTACCTTCTACCAACTGCCAAACAGATGTAGAGGCTGGATCTACACTTCCTTCCTTGCTCCTTTCTCTCAAACCTTCAAGTTGCACTCCAATGGACCTTAATCTTCACAAAAACACAAGAAATGAAGTTGAGTGGCTAGGGTTTCGGTTTTGGACTATGGAGGCTGTAATTGAGACTCTAAAGAGGAGAATAGAATGCTTAAATAGGGTACCAAGTCCCGGAATTAGGGTTTCCCAACCTAGAACTGACTCGCCGAGTCGGCCACTTAATCTGCGACACAGAACTCGCTCTGAATCGTCAAGTTCTTCCTTAGACTTGATGAGTTGACTCACTGATTTTGGTTTTCCTTTCCTTTTCTTGGTCTGCTGGATTAGGGGTGTTACAAGTTTCCTTCGCAGCTGCTAACTCATCATGTTGGCACCTTAACTCGTCGAGTTGAGTCATTCAACTTCACGGTAAAAACAACTTCAACACATCGAGTTGAGGCTTCCAACTCGACGAGTCCTCCAAGAAAAATGAAAATCTATTGGAAATAAATGATTGCCAGTAACAAGGCGTTACAGTTCTTCTCCACTTGAATCAGACTTCCGCCTCGAAGTTTGCTGTCTCTAACAATCCTGGGTAATGCTCCCTCATCTCCTCCTCGGGGCCCACATGTCCACTCCGACCCTTTGTGATGCAACCACTACACCTTTACTAGCTCCACTACCTTGTTCCTCAAGGTTTTCATCTTCCGATCTAGTATTTCCACTGGTTTCTCAACATAATTTAGGCGATCATCCACCTGAATATCTTCCAAGGGTACAACTGCAAAATTATCCACCAAACTCTTCTTCAGTTGAGAGACATGAAAAGTGCTATGAATCTGGTTGAGCTCGGTTGGAAAATCTAGACGATACGCAAGCCATAACACTCGAGCCAAAACCTTGAAAGGACCGATAAACCATGGGCCTAGCTTGCGTCACTTCATGAATGGGATGACACATTTCCAAGGTGACACCTTCAGGAGGAGCATATCCCCCACCTGGAACTCTAAGGCTGACTGACTTTTGTTGGCATAACTGTTCTGTCGACTCTGGGCTCTCTGGAGCCTGCTCCAAACCTGTTGGATCAGCTCATTAGTCTTGAGTTCCACCTCGGTACTCCACAGGACTCGCTGACCGACGTTGCCCCAATAAATCGGGATCCTGCATTTCATCCCGTAGAGCATATCGGAAGAAGGTCGATCAATTCTAGCTTGATAACTGTTGTCATATGAAAATTCCGCTAATGGAAGATACGTATCTGTTGGGAATAGAGTGTTATCTCATATGGGCTTAATGTTAATATTTTGATAACCTGGTTTGGGCTGGTCCAACCGTGGTTTAAGCATTAGGGATAATCAAATTATTGAAAATTTGAGAATAGCCAGAGAGGAAAAAGAGAAAGAGCGAAAGGAGAAAGAAGCTCAAGATACTCTAATTTGCAAGCAGGCTCTCTTTCCCACTTGGACCCAAGAAATATTAATAAAAGAAGCGATTGAGTCTCCCAACATTCACTTTTTGGAGCCTGTTGCCTCGTTTGATTGCGGAAACACGAGGGATTCTCAATTTGACATGGTCGTCACTTGTAGGGCATTCGTGTTCCATTGTTTTGATCAAACGGTTGAAGTCCCTTCTCCTCACCCAAAGGTTGATCAAGATCTAATCGATTATTATCTTGAATTTTCTCAATCCCAATACTTAACATGGAGTGCTCAGAAAATAACCTTTGTCAAGGTATTGAAACCGACTGTTGCTAGGAAATTTATCAACATGCATTTCAGGGTGACCCGAGGTTTTGATGTCTCGGTTCATATGATTTCGTTAGCTGATCTTCCAAATCTGAACCCGCATGATTGGATTCTACTGTTCAACATTTTTCTTACTAATCAAGAGGAGTATGAGCCGATCCTCGATCACATTTAGAGAATGTTGGCTTCCTACATCCACGAAGTTGCTAAGATGGATCAGGAAGTGGAAAACGTTTTCAGGAAGAAACCGACCGTGAAGCCCATTGGGAATCTGAGTGATCTCAATAAAATGAAGCTTAGAAAGATCGACCCAACACATCGCACTATCATGTTCACAAGAGGCGAAGGTGAAAAATTCCTTTTCACTCTAGTTGAAAAACATCGGTTCTCCACTTCCTGCTTAAAGCACATACTTGATATCACTCACAGATGTAAATAGAACGGTGATTCGGATAAGAAAAAATTCTATTACATGCTTCAGTGGTATATACATTTTCGTCACACTCTTTTGGCCATCATACCGAAGGTGTTCAAGACAGTGAAGAAGTTTGCTCTTTCATATCTGAACTAGTCTCTCGTCTCTATTGACGCAAATGGGGGGGGGGGGGGGGTTGTTGTGAATAGAGTGTTGTGTCATATTGGCTTAACGTTAATATTTTGATAACCCAGTTTGGGCCTGTCCAACCGTGGTTTAAGCATTAGGGTTTGCTTATATATTATGCATGCAGGTATAGCTTTAAGGTTAACGTTTTCATTAATAGCTTTTGCATTGTAACCCTAACCACACCTCTACAGTCAAAGTTCTTCATTGATCTCTTCTGAGGTGTGAGATATTAATCATTCGATACCTTTTGATTCATTCTTGTGTTCTTGATTGCTTCATTCTTGTTTATCTGTTTAGAATATTATTAATCTAATAGCGCAATAATCTCATCAGTATCCCAACTCCTGCCAAAATCCAATACGCATGCACGCATCATATCCTCAAGAGTATGAATCGTCCATTCACTCTGCCCATTGTATACAGATGAAAAGTCATACTAAAATGGAGATGAGTTCCTATCTCTTCATGAAACCGCTTCCAAAACCTGGAAGTAAAACAAACATCCTAGTCGAAAACCACCAACACAAGCACCCCATGACGTGCCACCACCTCAGGAACATAAATCTCAGCTAGCTTCTCTGCAAAAATACTCTCTTGGATCTGGATTAAGTGTGCGCTCTCGGTCAATCGATCGACAATGACCCAAAAAGAATCCACTCCATGCGCGCGACCTAGGAAGCATCATGATCAAATCCATCGTGATGTCTTCTCATTTCCATATGTGAATCTCCATGCATCTTGGCGTGAGGTTGCTGATGCTCGGTCTTGACTTTCTTGTAAGTCAAGCACTGCTACACGAACCATGCTATGTCCTACTTCATGTAGGGCCACCAATAACCAGGGTGAAGATCCCTATATATCTTCATCTCCTCGGGATAAATGGAGAATCTCAATTTGTGAGCCTCTTCCATCAGAACTTGATACACACCGCCCCAATACGAAACCCAGACCCTGCGATGCAAAGTTGACAGTCTGCGGCTATCATAATCGAAAGAAGCCAACAGCCCCACAATTCATTCACACTTCTGACGCTCTTCCTTCATAGCCTCAACCTGTGCCTTACGAATCCGCTCCAACAACAGAGTAACCACATTCATCCTCAAGCATATATCTTGAATCAGATCCACGACCTCCTTGCGCCTAAGAGCATCAGCCACTACATTTTCCTTCCGTGGGTGTTACATGATCTCACAATCATAATCCTTCACCATATCAAACCAATCGCACTGCTTCATGTTTAGGTAATTCCAGCAAATACCTCATGCTCTTGTGGTCTTTGTAAATAGCACAATGACCGCATAGAGGTAATGCCCCCAAGTATTGAAGGCGTAAACCACGTCCCACAACTCTAAATCATGCGTCGGATAATTTGCCTCATGTGGCTTCAGCTGCATTGAAGCGTAAGCACTCACACGACCTCGTTGCATCCATACTACACCCAAACCCATCATCGAGGCATCACAATACACCATAAAATCATCGACACCTTCTGGGAAGGTCTGAATCAACGTCTTAGCAAAATATCACTGACTTCTTGGTCAGTCGGGTCAATAGAACAATAATCTTGGAGAAATCATGGATGAATCTCTAATAATACCCATCCAAACCAAGAAAACTCCGGATCTCGGATGGAGACCTCGGAACCTCCCACAGGGTCACGGCCTCGACCTTGGCCGGATTGACTAGAATACCCTTCTGATTGACAAGGTTCCCCAATAACTGCACCTCACACAACAAGAACTCGCACTTGGAAAACTTCACACACAGTCTATCCATCCTTATTGTCTCCAACACCTCCCTCAAGTGCTCCTCGTGCTGCTCCTGCGTCTTTGAATAGACCAAGATATCATCAATAAAGACTATCATAGATCGATTTAGCATCGATCTTTACATGCGGTTCATGAGATCTATGAATACGGAAAGTGTATTGGTGAGCCCAAATGGCATCACCACGAACTCATAAAGGTCATAGCGAGTCTAGAAAGTTGTCTTCTGTAAATCCTCGTCCTGGAATCACATCTAATGATAACCTAATTGCTGATCAATCTTGGGGAACCAAGATGCACCCTGAAGCTGGTCAAAAAGATCATCAATCCTCGGGAGAGGATAATGGTTGTTCACCGTTACCTTATTCAACTCCCAGCAGTCGATAAACATATGATGGGATTCGTCATTCTTCTCGACAAACAAAATCGAGGCTCCCAAAGGAGAACTGCTCAGTCTAATAATTCCCTTGTCTAACATCTCCTGCAGCTATGTAGAAAACTCCTGCATCTCGGGAGGAGCCAATCGATATGGTGCTTTGGCTATCGGAGCCGCAACCAGAATCAAATTAATCCTGAACTCCACCTGCCCTTATAGAGTTACCCCAGTCAAATCCTCCAGAAAATGCGTCCGGATACTCCCGTACAATCGAAACATCGTCCAAGGTTGGCTTACCCAAATCCTAGGTATCCATGACATAAGCGCCAAACCCGAAGAAACCTGATGAAGATAATGTATGGCTGTCGTTTCCGAACAGTTATCGGCCCACATTGCAGTCTCTCACCATGAACACCAAGTCTTCCCCACTTGGGGTCCAAACCTACACTAGCTGAAGCTCACAGTCGATCACCACCCCATTAGCGCTCAACCAATCCATGCGCATGATGACCTTATTCCCATGCATAGGGATGGGAACCAGATCAACCGGATATTGCTCACTAAACAACTGAATAGTACAATCACGATGGACCCTTGCGACCCTGACTATCGTATCATCAACAATCTCTACAACAAGAGTACGATCCAGCTTCCCTGGAGCTCTAGAAAATATCTTGCTATGCGTAAGAGATACAAAAGATCGGGTAGCCCCCAAATCAAATAACACCAAGGCAGATATACCGTTCATGAGGAACGATCCAAAAATAAAACATACAAACATAAGCAATAATTTAGTATAGATAAATTAAGGAGAGAATATATAACCTATTACAATGTTAGGAGTTGCTTGCGGCTCCTCCACTGTCAGTTGGAATGTCCTACTCTTTACCAATGGCACATCTGCTCAGACCTGTCGGCTGTCAGTAATCCTCAATGTCGCAGGAGCGGTTGCTAACATCAGTCCTGCCACGATCAAACTTGGACAATGAGTCTTCTTGTGGCCCCTCTAATATCACTAAAAGTAAATAAAATCAGATACTAGGATGATGCGGGTCGTAGCAGTACAATCTCTGCTGATGTGACCAGTCTGACCATACTTGAAGCAGCTAGAACCACCGGCTCTATATGTCCCCTCGTGCACCTTGCCGCACCTGCCACAATGGCTATGACCATGCTGGGTTTTCGGCCTAGATTCAGACACCTTTGGACTCTTTCCTAAACCCTCCATGCTAGGCACAAAATTTGGCTTCCTCTTCTTCTCCATCTCTAAGTCAATCTCCTTCTGCCTAGCCCTCACTATCATGTCTTCCAACATCTTGCAGCTCGATCAGCTCACAAACTTCTGGATATCGCCCTCTCCCTTAACATAGTAATGATCTCATCCCCTTTCTCAATAGTCTGACGAAGATCCTGGAACTCTCATGCCAGCTGTAGCACCTTAATTATTGGTGCAAACTCAGCTCGGAGCCTGGTCGAGAAATCACTCCAGGTCATCGAATCAATAGCATCACCTTCTATAACATGCCCTATGTAACGTCCCAAAAATACGAGCCAAAAATTTCATTTTTAAAACATATACTTAGCAAAACATTAGAAATAAAATGTTCACCGATCATATCATTTCATAAAAGATATCTTATGTCTGGAAAAGCATTTTATAAAACATAATAATGTCAGAGTAAAAATCCCCAGGAAGATCTCAGAGTGCGGAATACAAGGCATGTGTGTGATGTGCCACTACCGCGCCAGCTCCTTCCCCTTCGAAGAAGAGGTACCTGAAACCAAAACTGAAAACTGTAAGCACGAAGCTTAGTGAGTTCCCCCATCATACCACATACAATACAATCACATATCATACATACTGTCGGGCAATTCTGGGGTGCCCGACCTACCCGGTACGGCCATTCTGGGGTGCCGACCTACTCGTGTCAAGTCGTTCTGGGTGCTGACTACCTATGTCAAGCCATTTTGGGGTGCTGACTACCCATCGGTCCTAACAACCGACCCTCGGGGACTATTTCACCCCCTACTGCTACTATCACATATATCATAACACAACATATTATCAAACATATCTGGGGTGTCCGATCTACCTTTCGGTCCTAACGACCGAACTTAGGGACTATTCCCCTCCTATTACCACTATCGCATATAGCATATAAACATATCATCACATACTGTCAGACATATCTGGGGTTTCTGACCTACCCTTCGGTCCTAACAACCGAACTCTACTACTATCACATGTACATATCATACCAGCATATAAACGTATCAGGTAGTAGCAAATCTAGATGATATCACAAAGACAATCATCTAACATACAACTCCTACTGGTGGGCCGGCATTGTGGTCGTAGACCCACCGCTACTGGAAGGTAACTCACCTCAAAGTAGCTGTTGATCTGTGTGGAAACTGACTGTCTTCTGCTGCTGCTTCCCCGGAAATCCTACTGCTATAATTCCCACAAAACACTCAGTCAAATACTGCTAACTGACCTCAGGGTAAAATGACCATTTACCCCTAACCAAACCAAGAGTCAAAGTCAAAGTCAACTTCCAGTTGACCCGACTCGCCGAGTTGGCCTTCCAACTCGCCGAGTCCCTATCCCTTTGTCTGACCATAATCCCGTCTCTACTCGTCGAGTTAGGCATTGACTCGACGAGTTTTTCTTCTAAACCAAAGTCCAATAGACCTTCATCCTACTCGCCGAGTTGTATGAACAACTCGTCGAGTTCATCTTCATCTGAAGAACACTCTATGTTGAGACTCGTCGAGTTGTATGAACAACTCGCCGAGTCTGTTCTCGAGGCAAGAAGATTGCCTTAAAATCGCCGAGTCAAAGCATTGACTCGCCGAGTTCCTTCATGAGTGAGTCTGGCTTCCGACTCACTGAGTCACACCCCATGACTCACTACTCCACCCAGCAAACACGAAAACGGGGAAAACTCGGGGACTCGCGACTTGAATCGCCGACTCCAATGAACGACTCGCCGAGTCTGTCACATACAAGTACTATATACTTGATTTTGCTTGAATCCAGCTCATTCCATTCATAGATCTGGGTTTCTAGGGCTTGATTAACACGTAAAGTTTCCAACTTTACATGTAAACAAACACCAATGAAGGTTTTAGGGCTCAAAATGCACTAAAATAGTAGATCTAGGGCTTTCATGCAATATGGCTCCATAAAGGCAGTAGATCCGAACTCCTAGAGCTCAATCATGCCTAGATCTAAAGGTTAACCAACTTATTACAGACCCTAATTCCTACTCAATATTGGAAATGGCTCAAGAAGGACTTTAATGCAGCTTCAAAGGAACTATAAGCATGAAAACAGAGGGAAACTGAGTTATAACTTAAGGAAATCACTGAGGTAACACCTAGATGTGTGGCCTCCTTCTTCTCTTCTTGATCTACTTCCCTTTTCTCTCAAAATCTTCAAGAAAACACACCAAAACACTTCAATCTCACAAGGAACAAGGTTTGGACGATATAGGGAGCTCTGAGGGTGAAGGGGGCGAGCTTGGGGCGCATAAGATGACTTAAATAGGGTGCAAACCCTTGAAATTTAGGGTTTCATCAGACAGCGGGGACTCGCCGATTCGCCAACTTAAACGTGCTCCATATCCCGTCTCTACTCGGCGAGTCGGGCCTACAACTCGCCGAGTCCAAGGCTAAAAAATGCAGAACACTTAGAAAAATTTTACATACCAGGAACCAGGTGCTATACCCTACCTCCTCCCACCAATCATGAGCATTGTCCTTCAGGAGGCAGGAAGAAAGTTTGACTTTGTCTACCTCAGCACAATGGCTGGTACGAAAGGCATTGGCAACATCTACTAACCACTTGTTGTTCGTAATGGGGTCCCTGTCCCCATGGTAGTCTGGCGCTCCACACACATGAAACTTCCTTGATGTTAGAGTGCATCCCAATCAAATCCATAATCTCAGCAAGAAAGGCGCTCAATCTCTCATCAAGAATCTCCAAAATACCCTCCTTGACCGTGCCAACGATCATAGGAGTCTGATCAAGGATGTTGAGCGTAATCTCAGACGAGATGAATTCCCTCTCCTGGTTGCCAGGATTCAGAACCTGAGCCTGAACCCTCCCCGACACCAGAACTGCTCACTGGCCTGCCTCACAATACCACCACACTAAAAATAGACCATAAAACTATTAGAATAAGCATTAATGCGCATAACAGGGAAATCACAACTACACAAGCTCCCTGGCTTCAATGCAACCCTCCTTGAATTGATTATGGATCCCCTACTTCCATTAGTACAGGTTGATACTACCTTCCACATATATCCGTACTTTCCTTAAGGAGTGCCTTAACTTAGACAAATAACTCTTTAACTAACTGATCCTTCACAGCTACGGCTCCCAGCACTATATCTCATCATAGATTTTACTAAGGCAACTCCACACCACTATCCACCATCAGCTACAGAAGGAACTCACGCCAACCTCCTCTAACTAGCTCGCGAATACAGTTACATATTAAAAAACTAGATAATTCTTCGATTCAAAGGTCTCTGACTACAATGGTTGGACTCAAACAAGATCTGTGCAATAGAGTTAACCTAACCTTATGAAATTATTTGTTTTTCATAATATGAAACTTAGCATATTCACTTATTAGCTAGCTAAAATTCGCAAGAACTCCTAAAAGCACAAAGCAAGTAGCATTCGAGCATCAAGTAAAGAACATAACCTAATCAGGCCATCCTATTACTGACTGATCAGCACCAACATGCAAATCTATAAGCTAAACAAGCAGGAATACAAGGGCATCTCTCCTAGATCCTTAGCCCTAATCTAGCATGCGATTCACAGATTCATAATTTAAAACATATAACTTGTATGGGCATTTTGGGATAACATACTTTAGCTCGGTTGATTGCATGCACCACACCCTTTTCTCTTTTAGAAGACCTTTTTATAAAAATGTTTTTCGCTTGAAAATTTCTACCAAGTCCTTAGTTTGAGTTCAGACACACCCGAGAGTGTGCTCGAATCCCTCAAACCAAGGCTTTGATACCAACTTGAAACATCCAAAAATATGGTCCCAAAAATTTTAATTTAATAATAGATAAAATAGTGTTTTTCCCATAACATCCAAACATTTCAATAAAACCAATGTATCAATTTGCCATAAACCGGAGTAAAACATCACAGTAGAATCTAAATGGTGTGTGTGATGCAGTCATCCCAAGCTCTTCCCTTTACAACCGGAAGAACCTGAAACATAAAATAAAAATTGTAATCACAAAGCTTAGTGAGTTTCCCAAAAATACCTCATACCGGAAGTGAATCGGTTCCCACCCAACATGCATATAACATGTATATATATATATATATATATATATATATATATATATATATATATATATATATATATATATATATATATTAAACACATACACATATAACATAGATACATAGCATAAAAATAGTCATCGGTAGGGGTGGCAAATCGTGCTATCGTTTCGTGTTTCTGTCTGACACGACACAACACGACAAGGTTTTTTGTAACACGAATACGACATGACGCGATGTCGTGTTTTTTTAACTAACACGAAAACAAACGAAGTAAAAAACGACAAACACGACACGACACGACAAATATAACATATACTAAAAACTAGTTTATTTAATAAATAATTTATCAAATATAACACGATAAACACGACAAACACAAAAACACGATAAAGAACTGCTAAATCGTGTCAATTTCGTGTTGAATTTCGAACACGAACACGACACGACATGGTGTTTTTTATAGCTAACACGAACATGACACGAACACGAATTCAAATTTTAGTTTCGTCCCAATTTCGTTTCGTGTCGTGTATTTTTGTCCTGTCGTGTCATAAATTGCCACCCCTAGTCATCGGGCCCCGCCCAGCATCGGACCTTAGTCCGAAAAGCATATAAACACAAATGCATGGAAGAGTCACAAAGACAGCTGGGATACTATCAACATAACGATAACATGGATCGGCATTGTTGCCTTTGACCCTCTAAACCCGGTAAGGAAACTCACCTCGAATGTGGAATGATAGCTGAACAGATCCCAGCTCCAATTATCGACTCTACTCAAACCCTAAACAGAAACAATTTCCTTAAATACAACTCATAATGGCCAAAACCCCTTAAAAGCCAAATATAGTCAAAGATTAAGTTCAAAGTCGAAGTTAACGGTCTGAGTTGACCCCACTCGTTGAGTTTTTCCATTTGTCGGAAAATTCAGGAAGAAACGGATCCAAGTCGTCGAGTTTAACCATAAACTCGTCGAGTTCTCCAGAAACCCAACATCTTAATTCATTAAACCGGCCTAAACGAAACTAAGAGCTCCACAATTCATATCTTAACTGAAATGGCATCTAGAAGGGTAAAGTTTCCAACTTTACCCCTAAGAACCACGAAAACGGGTTCAAAACTCAAACCCTAAGCTTAAAAGGGTAAGGACTTAATCTTTAAGCACTAAATCAACAAAGGAATAACCCCAAACTACAGATATAGCCCTAAAGGCTGAAAGGAAACATAAAGTTTCCAACTTTACACTCACGCATGATTAGGAGAAGCTCAAATGCTCAAAAGAAGCCATAAGAAGGACTTAACGAATACATGAAGCCCTTAAGACCACAAAGTTGGCACCTTTATGCCAAAAGAGCTCATGAAGATCGTAGATCTGAAAGAATAACACTTATGACATCGTACATCCCCATCAACCACCCAAACATGGCTAAAGTCATACAAACTAACCCAAAAAGAGATCTAAGTAATTACTAAGCAAAGTTAGAACTTTATAAACGAAATATGTTAAAAATAGAGTAGATAATCAAGATCTGAAAGCTCCTACTTGAACCACCACCTTGCACCAACCTTATATTCCTTCAATGACCTTCCAATTCACTAAAACACACCTAAAATGAGCTCACAACACTCAAGGAGGCTCTAGGGTTTTGAGATTAGGGTTAGGGGCCACGGAGGTTGGGAATGAGGCCAACACCTTAGACTTAAGGTGTTTAAATAGGACGCAACACCCTAAAATTAGGGTTTCCTTCCTAGCTGCCAACTCACCAAGTTGAAGCACCTCAACTCGTCGAGTTGACTCATTAAACATCGAAGCCAAAACAACTTCGATACGTCGAGTTGAGGCTTCAAACTCAACGAGTCCTCAAAGAAAAATGAAAATTTATAGGAAATAAATTCGTACCAGAAACCACGCATTACACCTTTCTTAATAAATCTTAGATTCTATGCATATTTGGGTTCATACTTGTGATTTGAGTGGTTTAATGAGATAAAGTTTGCAACATTATGATTCATCAAGGTCCCTTGAGCATAATAGCTTATGTACCTAGACGTTGGTTAAGTTTTTGTAGTTATAATCAATCAAATGTATGAAATAAATAATATTATGAATCAAACAAGAACACATAATTATAAATGAAATTTGTTTGGCTCACTATTGCTTCTGGAAGATAAAAAGAAAGTTTTAGAGTAAGAATTGTAAAATCCCAAAAGTTACTCTAACTTTAGTACATATCACCTATTTATAGAGAACACAGAAGCACACAAAAAATGCATAATGACATATACAATAACATTTCGATACAAATATACACCCTTATGCAAAACATACAAACCAGACTTCGACACTAATATAGACTAAAGATTCTTCGACACCCCACAACTAATTTCGACCTCAACATTCTCTCCTATTGTGAGCAGTGTCGAATCCTAAGTCATTAGTATCTTGGCCGCTTGATGTATAACTCTTCTTATCTCCATATACCACATGATTGTCTTCCTGATCTCAGATTCACCACCATCATTGTTCCTTTTGCAGTTATTCATAAGAACTAGAAGATTCGTATACTGAGATTTAATATATTTTTCAACGTCAGATACTTGAAATAAAAATTTGGTATCCTTCCATTTCTTGTTCTTCCCAATGAATACTATTCCTAATGGTTTCACACAGGTCTCACCATCAAAAAAAATTTAAGACTGCATTCACCCTTCCACATTGATTGAGGCACATAATTTTGTTTACCCATTACGAGTGCAAGTTCTACATCTGTCATTGCAAGACACTCGAAGTAATTGTCATTGAACCACTTTATGTGTGCGAAACCAAGCAGAAAGTCTCCTTTTTTGGTTAACTGAAGCTTCGAAACATCTGTCCACTTTAAGATCTTAGCAGCATTGATGAGATCATTGATATTCATCAATGGAAAATCTGCTACTGAAAATCGAATGCAACATTGTTAGCTTGGACAGCATGAAATCTGAAATTCTACAATATCCCTTCGAACAAAACATCCTTTGAGATATTCAAACCTTTCATTATCTTTACTAAAGACCAAATTTCTTATTCTCGTTTTCCAAGAACAAGATGGAATATGAGCTTCAATCTTTTATACCCTTCCTTATCTTCAAACTTATCAACAATTTGATATTGAGCATAAATGAACATGATCACATTGATAGGAAAGTCTGAATGATTAAAATCAGTGTTTTCGATATCAAATCTCTTTTAGGAACTTTAGTAAATTCATGCATAACTCCACTATAAATAGAAGCTTTAACTGTTTCATAGTTGTAATGTTTTATTGGATCATCCTTCTCAAGACCATGAGGATCACTCTATCTTTGTCGAAGAATACTTTGAATTTTTCTTTTCTTCTCCATTTCCTACTCAAAAGCAAGCTTCTTTTCTTCTACAGTTGGTTTAGTCAACATACTCTTTCCTTTTCCCTTCATTTCTTCTATTGATTGAGCTTTCAACATAACATCTACTTCAATCCCAGATACGCTATTCTGACTACCAGTATTAACTTGAAGTTGTAACGGGGAATTCAGCTTACGATTTAGAATTTTGAACTGTTTCCCAGACATGAGCATGTGATCTAGAATATTTTCTTCTTCTGGATCAAATTAGATATCAGCAAATGAAACACAAATATCATCATCATCTGGGATATCATCCAGAATGGATTTGTGTCCTTCAGTGGATTGAGAAGAAAATAATGAAGTAATGGGTTAATTCATGATGTTCGAATATTTTGGTGAGATAGTTGAAGTAGGTAAGGATGTAGGAATGGGTAAATTAAATGGTGGTAGCGAAGTTGAAGTATTGATATGTGTGGTTTCAAAAGAAGAATAGATAATAATGGAAACGGGAAGAGTGGTAGTATAGATATTCGAATCACCATGGGATTCGGAAGTCGACACCCCATCATTGATGTTAACATTTGTGTGCATATTAGATATATCCATAGGGATGCCTGAAGTTCGAACCTCCTTCATATTGTCTACTCAGGGATGGATAAAACATATGTTCACCCATATTAGTGGTTGTGTCCACATTAGATGTTTCCACATTGCCACTAAGACTATCGGTTCCCTCGAAAGTCGACTTGACTAGTGAATCCCTCTGAGGTGAATCGAAGCCAAAATCAATTTGTAAAATTAGAGAATCAGTACCTTCAAGATCAATCTCAACAGTGACTTGCTTTCTCTTCCTTTTAATTTTCTTCATCATCTCATGAGCTCAACATTTCTTAGATTCTAGAGAAACAGGAGTAGGAAGTTCACTAATAATCATCCCTTGTGATTGATCTGGCATTTCCGAATATTCTTTATCTTTGAAGCAAACGTTTCTTTAAGAGAAGAAATAGACTGCTCAGGAAAATATTCGATAATAGGCTGTCTTTCAGCAGAATGACGAGGCCTATGAGCCATTTTATTCAACTTCTTGAGAACTTCAGATGTAACACCCGTACATCTAGGTATATTGTTTATTTATTTATTTGGAGGATTATTTAGCAACTCGACGAGTTGGTGCTACAACTCAGCGAGTAGGGTCGCGATGTGACACGTTGATTAATGATCTACTAGGGGAGTCCGAGAGTCGGCTCGCCGAGTAGACGTTGTGAAGAGAAACTCTAAATCCCCGGGTTTGGGGCGTATTTAATGGCACTTATAGCTTCATTTGCGGATCATCAGCTGCTTGCATTCACTGAGAGAAACCTTAATTGCCCTTTGAGCTAATAGAGAGTGTGTGTGAGATTATATTAAGTATCTTGGTGCATTTTTGGAAGAGAAGATCTCATATTATTGGAGTTTAGGGCTTCTTTTCATCCAAGAGCTTTAGTAAAAGGTATAAAGTTTCTACCTTCTCAATGTTATGGGTAGATCTCATATTATTGGAGTTTAGGGCTTCTTTTCTATCTTATTTTAGGACTTTGAGTGTATTAAGCACCTATAGATATTTGGACATCATATTTGGATATTGTGAGGTCCCCTAGAGTCCAAAGGTCCCTGCTTTATTCAGCTATCATTGAGCCTTGAGTGAAAAAACATTAATAGAGCATGTTCTTGGCATTTCAAGCCCTAAGTGTCATGCATGAATGTACAGCCCATGACTTTACGTGATAAGTGAGCCTTGAGAGCTTAGATCTATAGTGTGAGAGTGTTTTCTGCCTTGAAATCATCTATTTTTTACATGGGTCTGAATGGACTCGCTGAGTTCTTAAGTTGACTCGACGAGTCAGTTAGGGTTTGTCCCAATGAGCTGGTCGTGCCATAGCTCGGTGAGTTAGGGGTTTACTCGACAAGTTGGATCTTTATGAGACTTCTGAGGAACGAGTTGACTCGACGAGTCATATGAGTGCACTCGGAGAGTCAGGACAAACCTGGGCTATTGACTCGAGTTTGACTTCTATTGACTTTAGGGTTTGGTCAGCATGAGTAATGGAGACCATGTGTCACACCCCCAAACCAGAACGGCGGAAACGTTCGGGGGCAGAGGACATCATATTCAGTATCATAACAGTTCATAGAAAGGAAAGTACACACCACCATACATATATAAAGATTTTAAAAATGTTTACATAATTGTATTCATTACATGTTCAAAAGATATATACATAAACATCTTTCAACAGAAGTAATTAACGCCAACGCGTTAATCCCCAAAAGTTGATTTCCAAACCTGCTTAGCGTTTCCATGAGAATACAAGTTATTTCAAAGAGAAAGTGTCAACAATTAAGTTGGTGAGTTCATAAGTGGTTTAGAAAATTTGTATGCCATTCCAAATTGAGAGTATGTTTTCCAAGAAAATCCCTTATTTTCTTATAAAAGTGTGAAATGCATGAGAATATTTGTATTGAATAATGTAGATAGTTGAATCAAGAAAATCCCTTATTTTCCTATTAGTTGTTTGTTTTGTATACAGGAAAATCCCATATTTTGCTAAAGTAATAGTTAGCCTATTGTCCCAGACTAAAAACCGAAAGCAATGACATGCTTTAGAAGGTTGAAGCATAGATTTATATAATAAAACCTATTAGAAGATTTTACTTTGCTAGATGAAGAATAGTTTTAATAGCTACTCATTCATCAATCAGAAGTACTATAATAATTGTATATCCGATGAGTTTTATAACCATACTAAACATAATATGCCTGTAGCGACGCTCTTCAGGCGTTGTAGCGTTATGACAAACTGTCACCCCAAAGGACGGACTGTAGCTAACAGTCAGGGCACGGGATCATGACTTCCCGTATAGATCTATACACATTTGACACGTTCTCCGAATGGGAGACTCTGGTTATAGACAGAACTTGTAGCGGTACCTTTTAGCAAAAGGTATTATTTGAAGATATACACGTCTCACGGATTCTCAACTATGTCTGTATTAAAGTAGTACTTTTGTATGCAAAGTTTATCCTTTTTCACAATGTTTGACAAAGCATAAATCATAAGTTCTTTGATTGCATAAAATGATTTATTAAAGAATGTTACCCTTGATATGATGTATTTGTATGTCAACGTATAAATAAAACATTATTTCTATTTATAAAACATATTGTATCCCAAGAGGGTAAAGCTGTGTTGTGAGGTGTTTTGCATGATGATGACTTCATAAGATAGTTAAAACAACAGTATGAAAAGTATTGCAAAAGATCGATGTTTCACACGATTTTAGTCATGTGTTTACTTGTATTCCCCCCCCCCCCCCCCTTAAAAGCATTTAAAAAAGCATTTGAAAAGCATTTAAAGTGTGGTTGTAGGGGTATGAACTCACCTGAAGGTTTGAAGAAAGCGAGATGGAAACCGGGCAGAATTTCGTCTCGGGATACGGATTTCCTCGGGATTCTCGGGAATGAAAACGACCTTCGGGACTTGAGCAAAATGATCGGGGCTTCGGGTTAGAACGGGCACGGAAAACGAGGCAAGAACGCACAAGAGAGGAGAGAAATGGAGCCCTTTCTTCGGAACCCTCGCATCCCTTTTATAGGGGCTGGAACCGCCTCGGTACGTGGGGCGTACGAGGGTACGCGGGGCGTACGCATACGTCATGCATGACCGAGTCCTCGACTGCCTCGGATTTCGGATGGGACAAGGGGTAGGTTTGTATAGGTCGGGACGTGGACGATCCGAGGCCTAGGCGTTGAGTACGCGGGACGTACGAGGGTACGCAGGGCGTACTTCGGCCCTATCTGCTGACTCCCTTTGTATAATACCAAACAATTATAATTAAATTTATATTTAATTTAATTAGTAAACTTCTAAAATTCATATCTTCTTCATACAAATTCCGTTTTTGATGGTCTTTATATCCACGCGTAGGTGAGACTACGCTCTACAACTTTCGTTTAGACTCCGTCGGCAAATTTCGAAATTATTTTTATTATTTATTTTTAAAATGTCGTGATTAAGGAATTTGGGCGTTCTTTTTACGTACGATTACGGTTTAAAGACATCTATCACAGTAGGTAATTAAATAGAAACTTTTTGGACATTTTATTTTCAAAGTTAATTTCATTATCACAAAAGTGGTTACAATAATTGACTTTTTAGGTCATTACATAGAGTTGAAATATCGGGTTGTCACATAATCCCCCCGTTAGAGGGAATTTCGTCCCGAAATTAAATACAAAAGAAAAGTTTTAGCGGCTGAGGAAAAGATGCGGATACTTCTGTTGCATCTGATCTTCTCGTTCCCATGTGAATTCAGGTCCTCGCTTAGTGTTCCAGCGAACCTTTACTATTGGTATTCGACTCTGCTTAGTTCGTTTAATTTGCCTATCCTTGATCTCGACGGGTTCTTCCACAAAGTTAAGACTTTCATTAAGTTCGATTTCATCGAGTGGAATTACTAGTGTTTCGTCGGACAAACACTTTTTCAGGTTCGATACGTGGAATACTGGATGTACTTTGTTAAGCTCGATTGGAAGTTGGAGTTTGTAAGCCACTGGACCAATTCTTGAAATGATTTCGAAGGGTCCAGTATACCGAGGATTTAGTTTCCCACGCTTTCCAAAGCGTATCATGCCCTTCCAGGGTGAGACCTTTAGCAGTACACGGTCTCCAATCTGAAATTCCAAGGGCTTTCGTCTTTTGTCAGCATAACTCTTTTGCCTATCCCTTGAGGATTTCAGTCGTTCTCGTATTTGAATGATCTTTTCAGTCGTTTCTTTGGTGATCTCCGGGCCAGTGAGGGTGCTATCAGGGACTAGACCTTTTGCCAACTGCGTGTCGCCTACTTCCGTCCAGCACAGAGGTGACCTGCACTTACGGCCGTAAAGGGCTTCAAATGGAGCAGTCATGATACTAGTATGATAACTATTGTTATAAGAGAACTCGATTAAAGGTAAGTGAACATCCCACGCTTTACCAAAGTCGATTACACATGCTCGCAACATGTCTTCCATGGTTTGGATCGTTCTCTCACTCTGTCCATCAGTTTGTGGGTGGTATGCTGTACTCATATCCAACCTTGTTCCCATGGATTTTTGCAATGATTGCCAGAATCTGGAAGTGAATCTGTTATCTCTATCTGAGATGATAGACATTGGCACTCCATGAAGTCGTACGATCTCCCGGATGTAGGTTCTCGATAGTTTTTCCATCTTATCAGTTTCCTTGATCGGTAAGAAATGAGCGGACTTGGTTAGTCTGTCGACGATCACCCAAATAGTATCTTGGCCACCCTGAGTTTTGGGCAGTTTCGTTATGAAGTCCATGGAAATCTGTTCCTATTTCCAATCAGGTATTTCAGGTTGATGGAGTCGACCTGAGGGTTTTTGGTGTTCTATTTTTATCTTGGCGCAAGTAAAACACTTGCTCACATAGGTAGCAATCTCTGCTTTCATGTTTGGCCACCAGTAGAGTTGCTTGAGATCTAGATACATCTTATCTGACCCTGGGTGCACGGAGTATGGAGTCTTGTGTGCTTCACTCATAACTAAATCTCTGAACCCACCAAACTTGGGTGTCCAGATTCGGTCCATGAAGTAGCGTACTCCGTCACTCTTGATTTCTAGGTTCTTGTCCATCCCCCTAAGGGTCTCACCTGTCACGTTTTTGGGTTTCAAGGCCTCTATTTGAGCCTCCTTGACTTATGCTGACAGGTGCGAATGGATCGACATGGTTAATGACTTCACTCTTCAACCAGAGTACTCCTTACGACTAAGGGCATCGGCCACGACGTTTGCCTTTCCGGGATGATAGCGAATCTCACATTCGTAGTCGTTGAGCAATTCAACCCAACGTCGCTGTCTCATGTTTAACTCCTTCTGGTCAAAGATGTGTTGAAGGCTCTTGTGGTCTGTAAAGATAGTGCACTTGGTCCTGTATAGGTAGTGCCTCCAGATTTTTAGAGCGAAGACCACTGCTCCAAGTTCTAGGTCATGAGTGGTGTAGTTGACTTCATGCGTTTTCAGTTGTCGTGATGCATATGCAATAACCTTTCCTCTCTGCATTAGTACACAGCCCAGCCCTTGCTTCGAAGCATCGCAATACACCATAAAATCTTCGGTCCCCTCTGGAAAGAGAAAGAATGGGCGCACTGCAAAGGGCATGTTTCAAAGTTTGAAATGCAGCATCTTGTTTTTCTCCCCAGTTGTAGGCCACCCCTTTCTGAGTTAAGGCGGTAAGAGGCTTTGCGATGCTGGAGAAGTTCTGAATGAACCTTCGATAATAACCAGCAAGACCTAGAAATTGGCGAATCTCTGTTGGTGTAGTTGCTGCAGACCAATTTTTGATAACCTTGATTTTTGATGGGTCCACGTGGATTCCTTCCTTACTGACCACGTGACCGAGGAAGTCCACCCTTCTAATCCAAAACTCGCAATTCGGGAACTTTGCATAGAGTCTCTCAGTTCGTCACGTCTCTAAGACTTGTCTCAGATGTTGACTATGCTCTTCTTTATTCTTTGAATAAATGAGTATGTCTTCTATGAATACTATCACAAATTTATCCAAGAATGGACGACATACCCGATTCATTAGGTCCATGAACACGGCCGGGGCATTGGTTAGTCCGAACGGCATTACTACGAACTCGTAATGTCCATATCTCGTTCGGAAGGCCGTCTTGGGAACATCACTCTCTAGGACTCGCAGCAGGTGATATCCTGACCTCAGATCAATCTTGGAGAAGTAGTTGGCTCCTTGGAGTTGGTCGAATAAGTCGTCGATTCGAGGTAAGGGATAACGGTTCTTGATGGTGAGTTTGTTGAGTCCTTGGTAGTCGATGCACATCCAGAATGATCCATCCTTCTTTTTCACGAATAATACGGGTGCTCCCCAAGGTGAGAAGCTCGGCCTGATGAATCCTTTTCCGAGTAGCTCATTCAGTTGGTTGGATAGCTCTTGCATCTCCGTCGGGGCTAACCGATAGGGCGCTTTGGCTACTGGGGTAGCTCCGGGAACCAGATCGATTCTGAACTCAACTTGTCTCGCGGGTGGTATTCCTGGAAGGTCCTCGGGAAAAACATCGGGAAAATCACATATGTCAGGCACATTCTTGACGTCCTGGACTTCGCGTTTCACATCCACGACATGTGCCAGAAACGCGTGATACTCCTTGCGTAGGCACTTCTAAGCTTGGATGTATGAGATGATACGAAGAGTGGTACTAGGTTTGTCGCCCAATACAAGGAAAGTTTCGTCGGTTGGCAGATTAAGGCGAACGGCCTTATCGTAACATAAAATGTCAGCATGATGAGAACTCAGCCAATCCATGCCAATGATGACATCGAAACTCTTAATCGAGACTGGCATGAGGTTGATTGGAAAGGGACTATCGTTTAGAGTTAGGGTACAGTTTAAGTATATCTCCTTAGTGCCTTCGGTTTTACCATTGGCCATTTCTACTACAAACGGTTCACTTAATGATTGTGGTAATGGCTTTAGCAGGCCTTTAAAATCATGAGTCACAAAACTTCTCTCCGCTCCACTATCAAACAAAATGCATGCATACGAGTTATCAAGAAGAAACGTACCCGTAACAATAGTGGGGTCCGCAACAGCTTCATCTTGTCCCATTGCGAATACTCGGCCCCTTCCACCGGTATTCCTATTGTTTGCCTTCGGGCAGTCCCTACGGTAGTGCCCCATGTCTCCGCACTCAAAGCTGGTGTGACTTAGTCCGGTATTAGCAGCGGGGGCGGATTGTTGTGTCGGCTCTTTGAAGTAGCGTGCTGTATGCCCTTTTTTATTGCACCTAGTGCATTGGAAGTCACGGAAGAGACCGTGGTGGTGACAACCCCCAAATGTACCTTTCAACTTTCTTTGATTATGGGTTGACCATGGTAGGGCACAATGCAGCGAGGTCGTTGAACCTAGCTGTGTAGGCGACTAGATCAGACCCAGTCATCTTTAGATTCCAGAGCTCTTGATCAAGCTTTTGCACTTCGCCCCTTAGGCAGTATTCTTCCAGTAGTAGAACCTTCAGATCCTCCCAACTCATGGCGACAGTGAGAGTCACAGAATTCACATGGATTTTCCACCAAGTGAGGGCTCGATCTATGAAGGTGCAAGCAGCGAACTTAACCTTGCTTGTTTCTTGGCATGAGCAGATCTTGAAGACTGTTTCGGTCTTTTCGAACCATTGCATTAGTGTAATGACTCCCCCAATGCCATTAAAAGTTTTTGGCTTTGAGTTGGAGAACTCCTTGTAAGTACATTCTCTTACTTGACCATGACCAGTGCCACGATTGGAATGATTCGTGCTGCTTCCTATACCACCATTTCCATTGGAGTTTATTTGCGAGAGAGCTGTTGTTACTGCTGCTGTGATAGCAGCCTGGACCATGGCCGGATCATACGTTGGTGGTGGAGGTGGTGGTGGTGCCGTGCCTGGTCTGGGCCTTAGGTTTGGATGAGGAGGCATCGCGCTGCCAAAAGAAAATGAGAGATTATAAGTTTTGGTGGTTGAGAGTTGAATGATATTGAGTTAACTTTCTTTAATAGTTCAACAATTTGGTTTGACCAACACAGGGTCTGGAGCTTGATTTACAAATGGATTTTGAATAGATATACTTATGAATTGAATGAACTGCACATAATTAACATACAAAAGAGATATGTCGTATACATATTAAACATATAGTTGTGTTACATCCGAGTTTAGACAAAAAATTTTGACCTTTCTAAAGGTCTCCGATTACAGAAAGTTTAAAGAAAATAATACTTTTATCCGAAGTCCTAATTTATAACAAAATTTGAAATTTTGGCAAGCACTACTTGCGATGTAGGTTGCGCTTGGAGCTTGACTCCGCATCCGATTGCTTCGATTCCATTAGACGCCTATCAAAAGCGGCTTGTTGTTCCCTTAATTCGGCTAGGGCTGCAATCGTTTGTGCTTGGAATTCCTCGGTTTGGAGTTGGGCATTGTCCTGAATTCTATCCAGCCTACGGATGTCAGAAGTGTGAACCTGTACTTCTACGTTGACATCCCGAATCCGGCTAGCTTGAACTTCGGATTGGTAGGACTGATTGGCTAGCTTGCCCACCATTACTGATAGTGCCCGATCAGCTGAACCTCCACCGCGGACATCGTAGAAGTCTCAGCACCTGCCGTAGGGAGGGCGTAGGTTTTGTTGTTGGCTCCAATGGTGGAGGTGACTCCCCCATACAGGAGTGGGTCCTTGGAAGTTCCTCACATAGCCGGGAGGTTGTGGGGCCGGTGGATTGATAACCTCTGGCTCTGAATATGTACCAGAGTCATCTCCTTCATCCAACTCTATAGGTTCTTCGTCTTCTTCGGGATCTTCTTCGATCCATCCTCCATTACCTTGGTTGGGGTAGTAGGGGTCATTGGGGTGATGGAATCCAACCATTGAGTCTGTACGAGAATAGGGTTAAGAATTTACTATAAGCTAGAGCATATGAAATTTACCCTTAAGTTTAATGGTTGTTTATACTCAAATACTCCCTTAGTATTATTTAACGATATGCTTTTGATAAGTTTTAAATTTGTTGTCCACTGCAGACACTCCTTGGCACACGTTAGTCGGCTCTCAGACAAATATAGTTGATCAGGCTATATTCTTCCCAGTTCCGATTACATGTCCCAAGGCGTACCTGCACTGCACAACTTATTTATAATACTTCTAAAATGATCCGATATGAATCTGTTATTAGTATGAAATGAGTGCATGCTTACTTTACAAAAACTAAATAAATTTAATTTCAAAAGTTTGACTCTTCTCAGAGTGTTTTTGCCCAGTTGTGTTTATAGTTGTATACCAAAAATGGTTTTGATATACTTAATTCACTAAAAACGATGCTCTGATACCAATCTGTCACACCCCAAACCAGAACGGCGGAAACGTTCGGAGGCGGAGGACGTCATATTCAGTATCATAACAGCTCATAGAAAGGAAAGTACACACCACCATACATATATAAAGGTTTTAAAAATGTTTACATAATTGTATTCATTACATGTTCAAAAGATATATACATAAACATCTTTCAAAAGAAGTAATTAACGCCAGCGCGTTAATGCCCAAAAGTTGATTTCCAAACCTGCTTAGCGGTTCCCTGAGAATACAAGTTATTTCAAAGAGAAAGTGTCAACAATTAAGTTGGTGAGTTCATAAGTGGTTTAGAAAATTTGTATGCCATTCCAAATTGAGAGTATGTTTTCCAAGAAAATCCCTTATTTTCTTATAAAAGTATGAAATGCATGAGAATATTTGTATTGAATAATGTAGATAGTTGAATCAAGAAAATCCCTTATTTTCCTATTAGTTGTTTGTTTTGTATACAGGAAAATCCCATATTTTCCTAAAGTAATAGTTAGCCTATTGTCCCAGACTAAAAACCGAAAGCAATGACATGCTTTAGAAGGTTGAACCGTAGATTTATATAATAAAACCTATTAGAAGATTTCAGTTTGCTAGATGAAGAATAGTTTTAATAGCTACTCATTCATCAATCAGAAGTACTATAATAATTGTATATCCGATGAGTTTTATAACCATACTAAACATAATATGCCTGTAGCGACGTTCTTCAGGCGGCGTAGCGTTATGACAAACTGTCACCCCAAAGGACAGACTGTAGCTAACAGTCAGGGCGCGGGATCATGACTTCCCGTATAGATCTATACACATTTGACACGTTCTCCGAACGGGAGACTCTGGTTATAGACAGGACTTGTAGCGGTACCTTTTAGCAAAAAGGTATTATTTGAAGATATACACGTCTCACGGATTCTCAACTAAGTCTGTATTAAAGTAGTACTTTTATATGCAAAGTTTATCCTTTTTCACAATGTTTGACAAAGCATAAATCATAAGTTCTTTGAATGCATAAAATGATTTATTAAAGAATGTTACCCTTGATATGATGTATTTGTATGTAAACGTGTAAATAAAACATTATTTCTATTTATACAACATATTGTATCCCAAGAGGGTAAAGCTGTGTTGTGAGGTGTTTTGCATGATGATGACTTCATAAGATAGTTAAAACAACAGTATGAAAAGTATAGCAAAAGATCGATGTTTCACACGATTTTAGTCGTGTGTTTACTTGTATTCCCCCCCTCCCCCCCCCCCCCCCCCCCTTAAAAGTGTTTAAAAAGCATTTAAAAAGCATTTAAAGTGTGGTTGTAGGTGTATGAACTCACCTGAAGGTTTGAACAAAGCGAGATGGAAACCGGGCAGAATTTCGTCTCGGGAAACGGATTTCCTCGGGATTCTCGGGAATAAAAACGACCTTCGGGACTTGAGCAAAATGACCGGGGCTTCGGGTTAGAACGGGCACGGAAAACGAGGCAAGAACGCACAAGAGAGGAGAGAAATGGAGCCCTTTCTTCGGAACCCTCGCATCCCTTTTATAGGTGCTGGAACCGCGTCGGTACGCGGGGCGTACGCGTACGTCATGCATGACCGAGTCCTCGACTGCCTCGGATTTCGGATGGGACAAGGGGTAGCTTCGCATAGGTCGGGACGTGGACGATCCGAGGCCTAGGCCTTGAGTACGCGGGGCGTACGAGGGTACATAGGGCGTACTTCGGCCCTATCTGCTGACTCCCTTCGGATAATACCAAACAATTATAATTAAATTTATATTTAATTTAATTAATAAACTTCTAAAATTCATATCTTCTTCATACGAATTCCGTTTTTGATGGTCTTTATATCCACACATAGGTGAGACTACGCTCTACAACTTTCGTTTAGACTCCGTCGGCAAATTTCGAAATTATTTTTATTATTTATTTTTAAAATGTCGTGATTAACGAATTTCATTAGAAATTCATAACTTCTTTATCTGACGTCGGTTTTTGCCAGACTTTTTACCGCTGAATTACCATTGTCGAGACTTTCGATTCTCGTTTAGGTCATTCCGGCCAAAAGTCGCTCGATCTCCGATTCGAGTTTTTAGCTGCCTGCTGCTAAGCCGAACTTGGAAAAATCATAACTTCAATATACGAAGTCGGATTTGGGCGTTCTTTTTACGTACGATTACGGTTTAAAGACATCTATCACAGTAGGTAATTAAATAGAAACTTTTTGGACATTTTATTTTCAAAGTTAATTTCATTATCACAAAAGTGGTTACAATAATTGACTTTTTAGGTCATTACATAGAGTTGAAATATCGGTTTGTCACACCATGGAGGGGTAAAATGGTTCTTTACCCATTCCAAGTGTTAGTGAGAAAGAGAGAATAGCCTTTCATGTATTGATTATGAGTAGACTATTAATTAGATATAATTATCCTATGTGTTAAGCGGAGTCTAGTTTGAGATTCCTGAGTACGTCATTTTTACTTGCTCACTTACGAGGTGAGTCTTCCCAATATACATACCATCAGTGGTATCCTTGCGTGACTGAGATGTCTTATGTGCTTATCTATGTATTTTAGTACTCTGCATTTTGTCTTTGTGGTTTATGCTTATTGTTATAAACTTATTGAGTAACGGCCGAAGGATCCACTCGAGTTAGGGGTTGACTCGACGAGCCGGACCTTCACGAGACTTATGAGGAATGAGTTAACTCGACGACTCATATGAGTGCACTCGGCAAGTCAGGTCAAACCTGGGCTGTTGACTTGAGTTTGACTTCTGTTGACTTTATGGTTTGGTCAGCATGAGTAATGGAGACCGTGGAGGGGTAAAATGCTCTTTTACCCATTCCAAGAGTTAGAGAGAAAGAGAGAACAACCTTTGGTGTATTGATTATGAGTAGACTATTAATTAGATATAATTATCCTATGTGTTAAGCGGAGGCTAGTTTGAGATTCCCGAGTACATCACTTTTACCTGCTCACTTACGAGGTGAGTCTTCCCACTATACTTACCATGAGTGGTATCCTTGCGTGACTGAGATGTCTTATGTGCTTATCTGTATATTTTGGTATTCTGCATTTTGTCTTTGTGGTTTATGCTTATTCTTATAAATTTATTGAGTAAGGGCTGGAGGGTTCACTTGAGTTGTGGGACCGGAGGGTCTCCACTGGAACACATTGACCAGAGGGTTGTATTGAGTTAGCCTCGAGTGTCTAATGCGTTATGTGTGGTATTTTGGGGAACTCACTAAGCTTCATGCTTACCGTGTTATGTCTTATGTGTTTCCGGTACTTCTCAGCATCGCGGGAAGGCACCAGCTTGATTGTACACACACCCACATTGAATATTTGTTTTTGGAGGATGCTGGATTTGATATATATATATATATATATATATATATATATATATATATATATATATATATATATATATATATATATATATATATATATATATATATATTGTAGGGTTCATTATGTGTTGCGTCTTGGGCTCGATCATTCACATCGATTATAGTTTTATCTATTGTAACCCTAAAAGCCTCTAAGTTGAAGTTCTTTATCGAGCTTCGCTGAGGCGTGAATCTATTGAATCATTCAGCTTATTTTTGATTCATTCTCTTGTTTGTTATTCTGTTTGCATTATTCTGATTAACCTGTGTGAAATCTAAACGATCAAAGAGTTTTTCAACTCATCAATTGGTATTAGAGCGGGAGACTGTGTAAGTCATACACATCTCTTCTATGAAAGTAGTGATTATGGTTCATTCCGCACTCATTGATATTTATTGAGCTGTCAATCCTTAATTGACGTATCTCATTAATTATTCATCTTGCCCTAATATTACGTATTACAAAGTCTGATCTTATAACAGGTTAAACGATCAAGCATGGACGATTCTTAATCCAATCCCATCAACATCTCTAACAGCATCGGATGAACAACCAAGATCCCAATCCTCTACACTCAAGACTATGAAGTGTGGACGCACCATTTTGAAGATTACGTTATTGGATCGGAAGATAACGGGTATCTGATATGGGAAGCTATCACAGCTGGTCCCTTCGCTCACTCAAGCACTTCAAGAATCATTAAAACTCAGAAGGAGTACAATGATCTATTAAAAGATGTGAAGGACGTCGCTCAAGACGAAAACGATTCGCACTTCAATCCGACACATTTCGGTTAGTAAGTTCTTGTGGTTCAGCAAAGGAAATATGGGATCGGCTGCGAGAGCTGTATTCCACTGATGAAGATCTAGAGCACTCGATTCAGACCCTACTTCTCTCTGAATTTGGAGAGTTCAAGCAGAAGCCAGAGGAGGTTGTTACACAAACATTCGATCAGTTCAATCATCTTCTCAGTAAGATGATCAAACATGACATACAAAGAAAGCTCATCGAACAGAAGGTCACTTTTTTAAATGGCCTATGACCCAAATGGAGGGCGATTGTGTCGACGATTAAAGCGCATGAGCAGTTCAAATCATATTCTTTGGCGAAACCGGTGGGGATTCTGAAATCCCAGGAAAAGATTGTGCTACAAGAAAAGAGCGTGGTTTCAAACTTGGGGTCTTTGGCCCTTCTATCTAAAGGTAAGAGTGCATCAGAAGATGAAGAAGATTTGAATATGGGAGACTATGATCTAACATCTGAAGATTATGCAATGATGGTGTCAAATCCTAGGAGGTTCATCAAGAAGAAGTTCCCTACCAACAAGAACCGAAATTGGCAGGGAAGCTACAGCTCTGAAAAAGTGAAAGAGGAGCCGAAGGTTGAAGAACCAAAGAAAGAAGCGAAGGGTGAAGCTGATTTTGGTGTCAACTGTTTTTACTGTGGAGGGAAAAATCACTATGCAAAAGATTGTGTGTTGAAGAAAATGGCAGAGAAAAAAGAGGAGAAGGATGAAGAAGCAAGTCTCCTGAAAAGATTGGAGGAGATTAAAAGGAAGAAAGATACTAATAATCCCTCTATGAATGCTCTTGTTGTGCAGGATTCGGTAGATGATGATGAGTTCGGTGGTGTACAGGTGTGGTCAACCGACTTAGAAGATGATGAAGTGAGAAAGCCTACTCATGGAAAGGCTTATGTGGCGAAGAGTGGTGATGCTGGTGGAAGATGTTTGATGGTGACAGATGTATCCCATATGAGGGGATACAACACTGATGGTGGAAACGAAGTGGCTAAGGAGCGAGACGAGGTGTGCTTTACAGCGAAGCCTCTCAGTGTGCAGATCAGTGAACTAGATGAATTGATCATGAAGGTACAATCCATTTTTGTTTCGTTTAAAATTCCACATACATCATATGAAAACAAATTAAATAACTTGAATTCAAGAATCTCAAATCTGGATAGTTGTTTAACTCAAACACGTGTCACGAATTCTAATCTGACTGACCAAATAAGCAAGGTATCATCCAAGAGTGAGAAGCGAAGAATGTGGATTGAGCAAAAGGAGTTGGAGCTAGTTAAGTCTAGGGATGAAAATATCTATTTGCAAAGAGACAATCTAAAGTTGTTAAAACAGAGAAATGTTTTTGTTTGATTGCAAAAAGACTTTATACTAACATTACTCAACTGCATTTAGACTGTGAAATAGGCCAGAAGATACATCGCATTATTTTACCCTTCCTTGAGCTAAAGGAGGATGAAATCGATGCCGAAGCATACAACTGTGAAAGTGTTGTATCTTCAGATGATGTAAATCCCACTTATATGTTTGGTCTGGACAAAATTGAATCATTTATAAAGTCCAAAGACCATAAGGACATGCTTAAGAATCTTTTAGATGAAAATGATAGGTTGAAACTCAGAGTCGAAACTATACAAAAATTTGACTCATTGAGTACCAAATTAAGTTCAAAAAATAAAATTGATGTTGAAAATGCATCTGAACTTAATGAGGATGATGACATGAGTGAAATCTCTGTAGAGGATGAGGTTGACTGTTCAGAGTTTATTAGGAGCGAACCTGAAAACCACGAAAACCTGATTTCTGAAAATTCTGTGGAATTTGCTCGCCTGTACAAAAATAAGTCCCCAATCCTTAAAGAGAAGTTCGTTGTCTACCAGAAGGTAAGAACCACTCCCAATCAGGTTTATAAGGTCACATGAGTAACCGAAAATCAGACAGCCGAACTCTCTGCATTGGTGAATGAAGATAATGCAGATGGTTGTGATGAGTTTTTCTGGTCTGCACCGATAGACAATGCAGACGAAACAGTTGGTTTATCGGAGCGAACATCATGGAAAGTCAAAGGTAGATATGTGGCAGAACCACTTAATAAACCTACCAACTTTGACGTGCCCAGTTCTAGTGGCACAAAAGAGGTTCCGGTAGAATGCGTCTCATCAATAAGCAAAACCTCTTCCATGGAAAGTGAACCAGTTGTTCAGAAGCCGAAACAAAAGGCAAATATTCACAGACAACCGAAACATGTGAAAAATCAAAAGCAGCAGAGAAATCTGAGATATAAGAAAAATCTCTCAGAGCGAATGCAATTCTGGCGCTCCCAAAATCCTCAATATACTCACTTTGATAGAAACTCCAAAGAAAAAGGATAAGAAAATAAGAGTAAAAGGAGCTTCAGTCCATTGGATCAAAAGAATCAGAGGAAGACTTTCGGGCCATAGAAAGAACAAAACCAGAAAGATAAGTTCGGTCCCGAAAGTAACAACAACCGAAAGCCTGGTTTCGGTCCACCAAACAACAACAGACAAAGACCAGAGTTCAGTCCATCAAGCTTTTACAGCAGAAGACCCAGTTTCGGTCCAGCAACCCACAACAACCAAAAAGCCAGTTTCAGTGCATCAACAAATAGCAACCGAAGGTCCTGGTTCGGTCCCTCAAATGTTCACAACCGAAAGGTTCATTTCGAACCTCAAGTCAGGAAAGATTCTCATTCTAATTTCTATTCCTCTAATTCTTCTCATTCTCATCCTCCTTCTAAGCCTAATTCTCGTCCTACACCAAGCTCACACTCGAAGAAGGATTTGAAAGGAAAAAGTAAGATTTCCTCAGCAGATGAAAACCGAAAGCAAGCTAAAGTCCAAACTCCTGAACCTAAATCCAAAATACCTGCATCTAACACCAATAAAATCAAAGTCTTTACTATTAAGAGGAAAGATGAAACAACCTTAATAAAACGAACTTATCTTGTTGATGTTTCTCATACTATTCGTATTTCTGTAAATAGCTCACGAGGACCCAAGAAACTTTGGGTTCCTAAATCTGCTTAATTCTTGCAGGTTATAAGTGACGAGCAGTTCGACGAAGAATGGTACATAGACAGTGGCTGCTCACGTCATATGATAGGAAGGAAGGAAGAGTTAAAGGAGTTTTGGTCCCTTCAAAACGGTGGTAACATCAAGTTTGGTAACAATTCCTATGGAACGATAAAGGGTTATGGGGTGATAACCAATGTAGACTTTACAATCAGGAAGGTAGCTTATGTAGAGGGGTTGCAACATAACCTCATCAGTGTGTCTCAACTGGTGGGAGGTACAGGTCTCAAAGTATCGTTCGATGATGAAGGTTCAGAGATAATAGAGAAGAAATCCTACAAAGTCATTCTCAAGTCAGATCGAAAAGGTGAAATGTTCCCTCTGAATCTCAAACCAATCAAAGGGAATCCAGCCATATGTCTATTGTCCAAAGCCCATTCAGACGAAAGTTGGTTGTGGCACAGAAGGCTCTCACACCTCAACTTCAAAGACATCAACAAGTTAGTCAACGGTGGTCATGTTCGGGCACTTCCACTGCTTAAGTTCGATCGAGAACACTTATGTGCTGCATGTGAAATAGGGAAACAAAGTCGCCAAAGTCACCCAACAATCATAAACACCAAAGTTGTCGAACCACTTGAGTTGCTTCACATCAACTTATGTGGTCGATCATCAATCAAGAGCATTGGCGGTAACAAGTACATCCTTGTTATTGTTGATGACTTCTCACGATTTACTTGGGTATTCTTTCTAAAGCACAAATCTGAGGCGACTCCCAAGCTGAAGATCTTTATCAAGCAGGTCGAAGTGCAACTGAGAAAAGTCGTTTGAAACATCAGAAGCGACAATGGACTAGAATTCAAGAACAAAGAATTCGAAGATTTCTTAGCAGAAAAAGGCACCAGTCACAATTTCTCAGCCCCCTATACACCTCAACAGAACGGAATTGTCGAAAGGCGAAACCGATCCTTGTGTGAGACGCCATTGTTGCAGCTTGTTTCACTCAAAACAGATCTTATCTCAACAAGCGTTTCTCTCTCACCCCCTATGAGATTATCAACAACAGGAAGCCGAATGTCAAGTTCTTTCATGTGTTCGGTTCGAGGTGCTTCATTTTCAACTCCAAAGAGCATTGCAACAAATTTGATGTCAAAGCCGATGAAGGCATCTTTCTGGGATATTCTCTTACTTCAATGGTGTACAGAGTTTTGAATAAGCGTTCTAAACGAATTGAAGAAAACTATTATGTAACGTTCGATGACAATTACGTCAAGCAGTTGAAGTCTACCGAAGAAGCAATTGGAGAGATTTTCTCTCAAACATGTCAATTCACAACCTCAATCGCCAATTTCTTTGACCAGTTCATGGATTTATTTGATGAACCTGAGAAGGCTACTCACTCTGAGGCCACGGCAGCAGACAACAAGATGGATCACCTTAAGAAGATTGTCGAAGATGCACCCCAACAAATGGGAGAAGAAGAACCCGTTCGAAACGAACCTCCTCAGAGCAATACCTCGGTCTAGGGGGAGAATCATTTCTCTTCAGATCGGCAGGACTCACATTTCCAGGGGGACGGTCCATCAGTCTCAATCGACGATAATACTCATGGCTAGAGGAAGAATCCAATCTTTGTCAGAACCGAAAGCCTATCCAGACCCGAAAGTCCAGAACAACCCGAAAGTCCTATAGCAACCGAAAGTTCGGAACCACCCGAAAGTCTTGTAGCAACCGAAAGTTCGGATCAGCCCGAAAGCCCAGTCGAAGAAAGATTTTTTGGTTCACATCCAAATAATTCATCATCTGTCGAGGGGGAGAATTCCAATATGTACTATGACGATGATATTCAATCAGAGTTGGAAGAAATGGTAAATGCTGAATTGGATCCGTCCTATGATCCAAATTATCCTCCTCTCACAAAATGAACCAAAGATCATCCTGTATCTCAAATAGTGGGTGATGTATCAGAAAAGGTTCTAACTTGATCACAACTGAAGGCGAAGCAAACTGCTCTATTCTCCAAAGTAGAATTTCGCATGTTTAATTCATTCATCTCCAAAATAGAGCCGAAAACTGTCAATATTGCTCTCGATCATTCTGATTGGGTTCAGGCAATGCAAGACGAACTCAATGAGTTCGAAAGAAATAAGGTCTGGAGACTCATTCCAACATCAAAAGATGCCTCAGTTGTCGGTCTCAAATGGGTGTTCAGAAACAAAATGGACAAGGAGGGAAATGTGATCCGAAATAAGGCTCGGCTAGTAGTGAAAGGATATTGTCAAGAAGAAGGAATCGATTACGAAGAGACATTCGCTCCAGTTGCAAGGCTGGAATCCGTTCGAATATTTCTTGCCTATGCTGCACACAAGAATTTCGAGGTCTACCAGATAGATGTGAAGTGTGCATTTCTGAATGGGGAACTTGAAGAAACCGTGTACATGGAGCAACCTCCTGGTTTTGTAAATAAAAAGCATCCAAATCACTGCTACATCTTGGACAAGGCAGTTTATGGTCTGAAACAAGCACCTAGGGCATGGTATGAAACATTAACTAAGTTTTTAAAGATGTCTAAATTCAAACAAGGTTCGGTTGACCCAACCTTCTTTCGTAAAAAGGAAGGTAACCACCTTATGATCGTTCAAATCTATGTCGATGATATCATCTTTGGCTCCACGAATCCTAGCCTAATAGTTGAATTCAGGAAGTTGATGGAGACTAAATTTGAAATGAGCTCAATGGGTCCGATTAACTTTTTCCTTGGTTTAAATATAAGATAGGGGCCCGAAGGCATCTTTATCAACCAGGAAGCATACACAAAGACTCTCCTTGCCAAATTCGGCTTGTTGGGAGACTTAAAGGTCAAAGTCCCTATGGCGTTCGGCACCAAGCTCACACCATCTATGGAAAAACCAGCAGTCGACATAACGCTATATTGCCAAATGATTGGTTCCCTGATGTACCTCACAGCTAGCAGGCCCGATATAATGTTTTCGGTATGCTATTGTGCCAGGTTTCAAGCAAATCCTCGTGAACCACACATGCTGGTAGTGAAGAATATATTCCGATATTTGAAGCGAACCACCTCTCTCGGTCTCTGGTATCCCTCAAACTCCGATTTCTTCATTCAAGCCTACTCTGATGCAGACTTAGGAGGATGTGGTCTAGACCGAAAAGGCACCACAGGAGGCTACCAATTCCTAGATGGGAAGTTGGTTAGCTGGAAATCTAAGAAACAAACATCTATTTCTCTATCTACAGCTGAAGCAGAGTACATTGCAGTCGCCTCCTGCACATCACAAGTGATATGGATCCGAAGCTAACTCCGGGATTATGGACTCAATATCAAAAAGATCCCACTATATTGTGATTCAGAAAGTGCAATTAGGATCTGTCATAATCCATTGCAACATTCCAAGACCAAGCATATAGCACTGAGGTATCACTTTATTATGGATCACGTGGAAGATGGAAACGTCGAAATTCACTTTGTTCGAACCACTGATCAACTGGACGACATCTTCACCAAAGTTCTTCCTAAAGGAAGTTTCAATAAAATCCTACAAGGCCTAGGTATGATGAAATCAGAGTCAGTACCAAAAACACCTTCTCAAAACTAAAAGCTGGAAGCGAAATGAACCGAACGCTCGGTCTATTTCGGGCTCGGTTCACACGGGAACCGAAATGAACTGAACTCTCGATCTATTTTGGGTTCGGTCCCACTGCACTTGTTTTCGCTTATCTCAAAAAGGTGATATCTTTGGTTGTATACATTTGTACAATTGTTTTCCAAAAACCCAAAAATATTTTTTTAAGGAACCGAAATGAACCGAGCGTTCGGTCCATTTCTGGTTCGGTTCAAAATTATTATTTTTTTTGTTTATTTTGTTTTTCTCTTTACAATAATATCAAAATTCCAAAAAATATTTTCTTTCTTTTTTTTTGTCTCTACTTCTGTTTATGTTAACAGTTCATTGAATATCGATGGGGCAGGTATCATTCTCACACTTTATACTAGCTAAGTGTCCCTAGAAGCATGCTGTTGCATGTTGTCCAAAGCCTCAACTGATTCTGAATAAAGCCTTATTGACTAGGTATAAACAAACCTCGTCTTCCCAATTACGCTGCTAAATTTATTCTAATCGTGAGCTACCTTACTCTTTTCTCATATGAGTTAAGAGTTTTCGGCTTGGTCATTCCTTTTATAGCAGAGGTACTTTGGTTTCTTTACAACACCTCATACATTCTTCTTCATCAAATTTCGGTTCATAAATGTAACCCTTGAGACTCTCAGGATATAACCACTGAGGTTTATGGTTACACAATCTCTGCGTTTATGATCTTAGTTTTGTGTCACTACGTGCTAAGTGAAATCCAAAATTCAATACCCACTATGCATTGACGGTGAACAATTAAATTTTCTCTAGCTTTCACCCATGAATTAACTAAACCACCCAAGTGGTTGTACCATGAAATCTCTATTTCTTTGTGTGATTCTTATGAAATTGTTAAACACCATAACATTTCTCCCCATAGAATCCAGTTTTAAATTGTTTTTGAGATTTCACACCAAACATTTCCAACAAGTCACTAAATATTGTCCAAACCTACTTGTTCTACAGACCACATTGGTCTCACAAGTACTTCATTCAGTTTCTATCTTATGTCAAGATCTGTAATTCTGAACTGAAGCAAAAGCCACCCTTCTAAGCCTCATCAAATGATGCCTTTCAACACTTCTTAACAAGTGCTTGATCGTAATTCAACGGGAATCCACACAGACACATTAAAGTCTCTCTTGACTTTAAAGGAAGAGATTCGTGCCCGGGATCCACTGTTTCGTGTCTATAGTGACATCACAAATTCCCACATAGATGTTGCTTTATTTCCTCTTCTTTGACACTTTATGGACGAAAATCTTTTTGATTTTCCAAAAGTCTGGTTTGGTTCACTACAAGCTATTTTTTTAGCTCCGGTTTTTAATGCTATATTCACAAGGGGATGCTGTGGTTTATCTACATGTTTGTTTTTATTTAATGACGACAGCTCATTTTAAAGATAAGATGATGACTCAGCCGGGAGACTAAAGGTTTCAAGAATTCAAAAAGGTATTTGATGGGAAGGCGTGCTAAATGGAAACGTTTTTCTCTCTCATACGTAATCATCGGGGTTGCCAACTGTCACGCTTCAATCAACTCAGGAACCGATTCGCGTTTCAAGAAGATTTGGGGGTGAATCTTTCTCTCACCTCTATACACAGTATAAAGGGTTAAACCCTAGTCATTTTACTTCTTTACTGCACCCAAATTTCTAAGAGCAAACGAAGATGCTTTTCTCCACCTGTTCATCTTCTTCTTCGAAGCACTCAACAATGGCGGATTCCTCCTCTGTTCATGAAACCTCCCACATTCTCCCAGTCAGACCCCAGCAAAGCTTGGTCATTGATCTCACCCCAGTTTCCTATGATGCCTTCATGTACCCCATAGTGGAGTGTCTCAAATACTCTCCACTAGTTCTCACACTAACCAAGGTCGAACTGTACCTATGGAATGTCTATCCCAGATTTTCTCCACAGCTCACTACGATAAATATGTTGATCGTATCTACTTCGACATCCTTGATACCAAAACCTCCATCTCAAAACAGCGAGTTTTCTCGCTTCTAGGGTTTGAACCTGATGAGTCGAGGGTTAACCCTGATTCGATTTCTATGGGTCAATTATTCTCCATGTTTTACAACATGGGTTACACTGAAATCCTTACCACTGTCACGAAGTTCTAGAAGTCATGTCTTCCCCCTCACTGGAATGGCTTTTTCACGATACTGTTCAAAGGTTTATCAGAGAGGAGTGCAGCTTCTGATGGGGCCAGTCGTCTGTTCATGACTATTCTTTATGGGTTGTACAATGGGATCAACCTTGACTATGCCTTAGTTCTATGGCAGCAATTAATCCAAAGCCTCGCCTCTACTTCTCGACACACTGAAATCTCCTATGCCATGTTCTAGACGCTCGTCACCAAATGGGCAATGGACAAGTATCATGTCCCCATTGTGGCCACTTCTCCACTCTCCTCGATTGGCGTCTTCGACACTACAAAGATCATCGTTACTGATCCTTCCAAGTTTCTATTTGTTGGCTCAATTCCTGAGTCAATGTATGCTTGTGTATCAGGGGAGAGCAGCATCATCAAGACCTAAAAGGAGTTTCTTCCTTCGGGTCCCAGAGAGCTGACTCCAGAGATGCTTCAGTCCATCAATGATGCCGACAAACCTACTCCCAGGGGCAAGAAACCAGAGAAAGGGAAAGACAAGAAAGTAGTCAAAGGGGCAAAAGGCCCATCTCCTAAGAAGAGAAAGCCAACAAAGGCAGCCCAATCACCTCCACCGAAGAAGAGGAAAACCCTGTCCAAACGCAAACTCATTCTTGCTTCTTCCTCAAGTGAATCAGAGGTTGAAAGTTCAGACTCAGAGGAGTCGTTTTGAGGTGACTCTCCTCCCCGTTTGCCTTCGCATGAGGTACCAACTACAACCAAACATGTCTCTTCTCCTCCTATGACTATCTCTATTTCCATTCCTCCCATAACCTCCTCCACTCATATTCCACCAACTTCTATTCCTGTACCACCTCCCATTTTATCAGACGCTACAACAACAACAACCACTGGAGTTCAAACCAACGTATCTGATACGGGGGCTCGTACTTCAGCACCCGAACACACACCTGCAACCGAACATACTTCCACACCCGAACCTACTCCCACAACCAAACCTCCACCTTCGCCTTCATCTCCCAATCACTCAGCTGAAACCGAGACATTTCTAGGAGGGGAAGATATGACCTTCGATTTTGTTTACTACAGTCCCTACCAGGTTCAAAGCGATGATGACGATGATGCTCCTGTTACCAAAAAGCACATCAAGGAACTTCATGAGAAAATTGATAGTCTCGTCGCTTCTTCCTCCTCCCCTCGGTCCCATATCACATGAGTGCTCGGATCGCTAGGGAGGCCGAAGCAAATGAAAGGAAGATGAAGGAGGCTCATGATCTACTTGAAAGTCGAAAAACCCTATTCCCTCCATGGACTCTTGAGAAGCTTATCAAAGAAGCTATCGAGTCCCCCAGCATCCTCTGGCTTGAACCTGTGATCTCCTTGGACAGGGTTAATTATGTTGACTCTCAGTTCGACATGCCCTTGACCCGAAAGGCCTTTATATTTCATGCATTTCCCGACATTGCTGAAGTCCCTCATCCTCACCCGAAGGTCGATAGGGAATTATTGACTTCTATCTGAGGTTTTCTCAGCCTCAGTATCAGACGTGGAGTGCATAGAAGATCGTCAACGTTCGGGTCCTCAAACCCTTTCGGGAGGGTAACTTCACAAACGTCAGATTCAAAGTATTAACGGGATCAGATAAAGCCGAACATGCCATTTCTCTCACTGATCTTCCTAACCTGAATCCTCATGATTGGATCATTTTGCATAACATCCTCCTCACCAATGAAGCTGAATATGGGCCGATCATAGATCACTTCAAGAGGATGTTGGTTTGCTACATCATGGAGGTTGCTAAGATGGATCAGGAAATTGCTAACGTATTCAGGAAGAAGCCCACCATCTCCCCACTCGATTCTGCAAGTGATCTGAATAAAATGCAGATGGGGAGGATCGATCCAAAGCGAAACTCAGTTATGTTAACCAGGAATGAAGGCCAAAAATGTCTGTTCACCTTGGCTGACAAACATCTTTATACCACTTCGTGTTTGGAGCATGTTCTGGGGATCATCAATCGGTGTAAGCAAAATTCTGAAGATGATAAGAAATACTTCAATGACATTATCCACTGGTATATTCATTTCAGACAAACTATTCTTGCCATCATTCCTTGTCTGTTCGATACCACGAAGAAGGTTACTGTAGCAGGATCCAGTAAGCCAAAGTAGAGTCTCGCCCCAATTGACGCAAAGGGGGAGATTGTAGGGTCCATTATGTGTTGCGTCTTGGGCTCGGTCCTTAGTCCAATTTTGTATCCGGATTGGTCCTGTCCATCCGTGATTTAGTTAGTAGGGTTTAGTATTTATAGATGCTTGCATGCATCTTTGTATGTAGCTTTTGAGTCGATCATTCACAACGATTATAGTTTTATCGATTGTACCCCTAAAAGCCTCTACAGTGGAAGTTATTTATCGAGCTCTGTTGAGGCGTGAATCTATTGAATCATTCAGCTTATTTTTTATTCACTCTCTTGTTTGTTATTTTGTTTGCATTATTTTGATTAACCTGTGTGAGATCTAAACGATCAAAGAGTTTTCAACTCATCATATATATATATATATATATATATATATATATATATATATATATATATATATATATATATATATATATATATATATATATAGTTTTCGGATATGAGATTTGATGATTTGAGATTTTGACATTTTGTGATTTTATTATTGAGACAAAGGCGTTTTAAAATTGAAAATTTTTGGTTTGATATTTACGTTGTTACACCAGATTTCGAAGGCATAACTTTGATCATAGGCTCTTTAGGATCAGCAACTGAAACAGGCTTAGTAACCTTTGTTGGAGTAGAAACTGGATCATGCTTTGATGGACTAGCCTTAGTAACCTTCTTTAAACCCTTACCATGTTTTAAATACCTAGCAGTTCCTTTTGGCAGAAGAACACCTGTTTCGACAGAAGAATTGATGCTTTGAAGGTAAGCCACTAAAAAAGGATTGGTTGGATCAACTTTTCGAAGCATTGCATCTGGGATTCTTGCAACATTTGGAAAAACTTCAGAATTATGCTCTACCATCTTGGGATGTTGATACATAACAAACTCAACCTTAGGAACATCATCAGGAACCAGGATACCCTCTTTTTCATACACATACCTCAAAATCAAACTCCAATAACAAACACAAGAAACATCATTCACAACATTGGTGTAAGCAATACTATTAAAAAACTCTTGCCATAACTGAGTTGCATGATCCACTTACGCCTAGTTCCTGAGTTTAATAAAATAAAAGAAAAGAAGAGAACAAAAAGTCATGAGAAAAAAGAAGAGAAAGGAAAGGAAAACAGAATTTTATTTTTGTGTTCCCAAGTTGAAGAAAAGTGGAAGAAAAATGAATCATTTTGTTCTTTCATTCCAAATCCTCCCAAATTGGAAGGAAAGTTAGGAGGGAAAGTGATCATCCCATTTCCCCCCACTTCCTTCCACTTCCCTCCTTTAATGAAACTCGGGAACACTAATTTCTTTTATTTTCTTCTCATTCCCACCAATTTCCTATCCTTTCTCTCGTTAAGTTGAAATCAGGAACGGGGTGTTAAAGATCATAGTACAGAACAGCTACCATCGCATACACTTCGAGTTTGGCTTTATCCAACCCTACACATCGACCTGTTAAGCATCGAAGAAAAATACCAAAGAGAAAGTCCCAGATGCAGGGTAAGGATGATTTCTTAAAATCACTAATCTTTAAAGTGGAGGTTGACGTCCCATTTCATTGAACAGATGAACAATTTGTTCATTTGAGGCCTCATAGAAAGGTTTGGTATCGGGAATGTTCAGGATTTGGGCGAATTGGTTCTTTCACAGTTTGTACTTCTTTTCATTTCATGTTAAAACGTAACCACTTTGGTTGTCTTGTTAATGTAGCATCCGGGATTTTCCAGGTATTATTGTTATTCATCATATTAAAGTGTGGTGTGGTTTGGTCTGGGCTATGTGTCACACCCCAAAACCAAGAACGACGGAAACGTTATGGGACGGAGGACGTCATGTATAGTATCACAACATAGAAATATAGTAAACAAGCAAACAACATCATCCATTGCATTAATAATGTATTTTAATACAAGTGTGTTCTGTACAGTTTATAGACCCCAAAATATGAATCAAACTAAAAGGTGAGTCTCATAAGCACTCCACCTTCTCAAAACCTGACATTGGTACCTGTCTACTGATGACCTGAGGATACAAGTTATTTTGAAAGAGTTTATCAGCATTAAAGCTGGTGAGTTCATACTCCTTAATTAACCTTTTCAATGTTTTTAAAAGCTTTTATGGAGGGGGGGGGGGGGGGGGGGAGAAATCTTATTTTCAAAATGTTAATGGTATCTGGAAGACCCTTTACATTTCCATGAAGAATCTCAAACTCATCACACACTCTACATAAATATATTGAAAACTTATCATCATGTTGAATTAATATACTTATACACTTGTAATGAAAAAAAGAGCTTAAGAATTTTGAAAAAAGCTAGAATTATTATTAGCAGAATTAGATGATTGTGGTGATCCTGTACGAAAACCAAGTTCAAGTATTTGTACCTTTTGGCAAAGTAAAGCAGGCTCACTTGGATATAGAAGATTTCAAATGAGTTATAAAAAACAAGTTTAACACTTTATTCGTGATATGTTGTACAAAAATCTGGAAAGAAAAAAATAAATAACCATTAAACTTATGTAGGATATTAGTAGCATGGTATATATATAACTGTGATACATCAACAAAAGAATATATATATATATATATATATATATATATATATATATATATATATATATCAATAGCATGTTGTGTGTGTGTGTGTGTATATATATATATATATATATATATATATATGTATATATAACTATGTATCATCTCAAGCTTGTCTTCAGGTTTATATGAAAGAAAAATACAAACTTAAGTAGACATTGGGACAATTTCAAATTTTAGTCTAAAGTTAAAGAAAAGGGTATTTTAGTACTTCAATGACTTTGCAATTGGTAACTGAAAGTCTGAAACTTGTACAAGTTTGACAATCTCACCCTTCATACTCGGAACTTATCGATAACTTATCCCTACTGAATTGAGAAAGATAACTTCTTCGAAAGAGTCCACGAAGAGGGTGTTGTATACCACGACACATTTCAACAAGATCTTTTAAGATTTCCTTAGTAGGAGCCTCTTTTGACCTAATGTACACATCTCCTATTGTACAAAGTAGATACCTAAATGAATGAAAGAAACCAGGAGTATCAAAAACTGATAACCATAACATATAATCAAATCATATCTCTTTTCCTTAGTAGATTTATTCCAACATCTCATAAGCAAAGGCTTTCACAGAAATGATTATTAATTCTATCATAGAAAGTTTATAACCAAAGAATAGTAACAGGTTATCTCTGCATTACTACGAAATATTACTACCTAACATAGTACTAAAAAGAGGTAAATAGGTAAGGGTTTCTAGTTTCCCACTTACAGTCTCGAAAATATGTTGCCTGCATGCTGCACAAGTTCATACAGCTCAATAAAATCGTATTAGAATCTTTCCTGTTTCAGGGTCCAATCTTCTACCAACACATCTATCAATTAGAATTTCATCAAGGACCTGCGTTTAAGGGATTAAATTATAACATATAAAGAATTAATAACAAGATATGTGTTAATCTTATTATAACTTACATCTAGAACAATGTACACATCTAGTCTGATCTTCATCTTCTCAAGTGATTCTGCTTAGGGAAAACTGCATGGAAAACCATCTAAAGGCTATCCTTTTTTTGTATCAACTCTTGAAAGTCGCCCAATCACCATCTGTAAAATAAAGTGTTTTTTTATCTAATTTGGAAAGAAATTCAATGTGATTTAAGTTAGTGAAATGATATTATATACATTTGTGACAAGTTCATCTGGAACAAGGCGTCCTGAATTCACGTACTCTTTTGTATTCTTCCTCCAGGAGCGGGTGGAATTGTACGAACAACACAAGAGAACAAAGTTTCTTCATCAAAAATCCCATTTTTGATTTAGAAGAAGAAATGGGGGCACTTATGGCTTCACTGACCTTTAATGGCGGAATCATTTCAGATGCAATGCTACCACCAGACCCATGCTGTTGTTGTTATGTGGCTGAACTTTGAGCTTCAGTAACATGACTAGACAGAAAACTTGCATTCTTTCCCTGTTACTCAAAAGTCAAAAGTGAAGACTTCATCTAAGAGACAAAATAGCAAAAAAAAAAAAACAAATTTGGTAACATAAATCAAGCCTGGTGTAAATTGTCATTCTCATAATCATTCAATCTTAAAGACTCATGAAACTGAGATGAGATTTACTGCAAGCTTTGCTGTGATTGCTCATTTACAGACACTTCATACTGTCTCCATGAATTTTGATCATTTTGGGAAGAGTATTGTTCATGAACTAGGATTTGTAAACATTCTGAGATAGCCTGTAAAAGAAAAGTAAAGAATAAGTATACAGTTATATGTTTTATTCATCAAAAAGACCCATTCTTTCTCCTTTTCTCTTGCTTGTTCCTGCTCATGCTCTTTGTTTTTTTCTTTGTTTTTAGTTTTCTGAAGACTCTCTTTCTTCTCCTTTATCATTTTTTGTAGTTTATAAACATCCTTTGTGATGAAATCGATAGGGTTCAAGATAATAGAAAGCACAAACCGACCTTTGTCAACTTCCTGCCAAGTCCAGTGATCTTCCCTGGATTTTTGAGTTAACACTTGTAATGACATATTACCACTTCCTCAAATAAAATAATTACACATTCAAAGACATTAAAAATAATTACACACCAAATGTAGAAACAAATCTAAAACAATTAAATTCACTTATTTGGATGGATAAAGAGCAAACCTCAATAGCTTCCTGAAGAATGGAGAAAAAAAGGGATTGAATTAAAAAATAAAAACTAAAAAAATATTATGAGATTTTGAAAATTCACACACCTGTGCAACGCCAGTAATTACCGCTAGCTCCAGACAATTATATAATTTTGAAAGATAAGATATAGTTTTTCCAGTGGAGGGTACCAAGTCTTGACAACATTTGAACTAAGTTCAATCTGCAAATTAATATTTTAAAAGAATTATAGCATTTAAATCAACACAAATAAAAGATTAAAAAGGTGATTCATTAAAGAAGTTATTTACAGAAGTGGGATCTGATTTGATCTCAGGTGATTGTTTATGTTTTCCAGGGTAATCCAGATCTTCATCCAAAGGGAGATAATTTGCAATCTAAGATGAACATGAAACAAAATTTAAAAAGCTCATTAGTGATGAAATTGGAATTATTTCAATAAAAGGATAATATGAGATGACATAATACCTCATCACGAATATGTGTGCAAGTACGAAAGGTTAACCTTTAACAACACAGAGCTTACAGACTTGTTCCTTTTTCACTTAATAAAGAAAGTCAAGCAAGCTTTCCGGATTTAGTCCTATGAAGTAGAAAAGAACGGAAGATGAAGGTTTACCTTCTCGGGTGCTATTTCTTTATTTGATTCTTTTGGGGTGTAGGAAGAACTTGAGCCAACATCGAAATACCTTTCTCTTTGATAACTTATTTGAAGATTACTATTGTTTAGGGCAATCAGTAGCACCGTCGTCTCTGCTACCACTCTATAATAAACAAAGCGCCTTTGAAGGCCCTTCATCATCTTGCACGGCCCTTACTTCCTCTAGTGATAATTTCAAACTCGATGGGGAGAGGCAATGATTCGCCAAAGAGAAATTAGAAATCACATATCCTTATAATTGTACGCGAGTGATGGGCCTATGTACACGTGGAGACACTGGTGAGGGATGGATTGACACATCGTGCCCTATGTTGGACTCACATGGATGGATTAACAATTGGGGAATAATAATTTTATTTATTACTAATGGAATCTTTGAGTAGGAACTCTGTGAAGAAAGCTATGGGGGCTAGGTTCCTTTACGATTCTAGGGTTTGATGAATTGTCTTAATCGAACGAGATTTTTGTAGAAATCGGACCTAGGGCTTGTAAGTACAACAAACAATCATGAGAAACCTTCATCACTGGCGAGGTGGGTGATGGAAGAGAGATTGTAGATTGAAGAGAAAGTGGAGATGGAAGTGAACGATAGATGGAGACGGAACCAGACCTAAATCGCCATGGTGGGTGATGGAAGAGAGATTTGGGAAATTCCTTTTCCCGCTGCTAGTAAAGACTAAGATGTGAGCGTTTCATTAAAAAAATATAAAATGGCACAATTTCACGACGCGCTTTTTATGAAAGGTGCCCTCCGTGTTTTTTTTTTTGTAACACTAATTTTAGGGCACGTAAAAATGCGCGTCCTACATCCTTCACATTTTAGGAGATCTGACATTATTTTAGGGCACACACTTTTGTGTATCGTAAAACAGCGCGTGTCATGGTTTGCGCGTCATTAAAGGGTATTTTTCTCGTAGTGAAGTTAATCCCTTATAATTTTAAAAAGTTATAAATTCAACCCTTATACTTTATAATATTATAAGTTAATAATATTATATATATATATATATATATATATATATATATATATATATATATATATATATATATATATATATATATATATATGTATAAGAGCAAGTCGTCTTACCATTAGTAGGCCTCATTCACGAAGCCGGTCTATAAGGGGTGTATAAGGTTACTGCCTATAAAATGACAGTTTAGAGGGTTTCCACTTTCACCCACCGCTTCCTTGACTGGTGGAGGGTCGTTAGCCGAACAAGTAAGATGAGGACTATAATTCTCCCTTCATTAAAAGTATTAATGATAACTCTAAAGTAACTAAATGTTTTTTATAATTACCAATCTTAGTTACTTTAGGAAAATGTGAATAAGGTGCTCATCCATGAAATTACACTTTGCACTTTGTTTAAGTCGATTAGTAGAGCGTGTATGGTTAACCGACACACTAACTCGTATTTAACAAGGTAGGCAAATGGTAACTTAATGTTTATCATAGTATCGATGGAGCGTGTGTGGTTAACCAGCACATCGATTGAGGGGTAATCACTTAAAAGTACCAAATAATTTGCATGGTTACTTCACACCTTGTTTTGTGATCCTCGACATCCCAGTCACAAAACCTGAAAGGTACACTCGAGATTGAATCATGCCATTGAACAGTTCAATGAATCTCAAAAGATCTAGGAGTTTCAAATCGATGTAAAACCTAATTAAATTATTTCGTTTTCATGGTGGAAATTGGTGAATCGTCATTCACCTACCTTCAAATATTCTATAGCTTGGATTACGGCATCCCTCTTCCAAATGATAAAATATTGTGTTGGGTCCTAGCCTTAATATTTCATATTAGGTGTTATATTAAGGACTTTAGATCAACTATCTTGAATATCTCCCAAAAGATGTCTAGTTCATACATCTATGATCTTCCCAAATCTCTTGGAACTTCACTTCCTCCACCTCCTCCAATTATCCTCCCTTACCCACAAGTTCAAGGTCACTCGAGCCCTAATGGCAAGCAAGGTCTATGTGTGCTCACATCTTGGAGATGAAGTCGCATATTAACAAGACGAGAGAGTTGGGTGTCAAAGTCTTAAGAATGTTGGATGTTCAATCACTTTCTGAGTCACATAGAGAGTTACCTTTGGGACTACTATGAAATAGACTATGACATGACCCTAAATGATCTTATCTATTTGCTTGGTACTGCTGAATCAGCAATGATTTGGAGCTTTGGTAAAACAAATTTGATTAGTATATCAACTTCCTAAACCTTTAATGGAAATTGATAATGGTTGCATTGGATACCTAGTAAAAAGCTTTCTCTTCCCAATAGAAATGGATTGTTCATAGTCAACTCGGTTGACCAAATGGTAAAGAGAAAGGCTAAGTCTGAGATTGTCCCATGTACCATTACCAAATGGTCCATATGGTACTATTGCTAAAAAGAAAGGGCATTGGTTGTGAAGCTGCCAAATTTACCTAAAAGATCATAAGGCTGGTAAAGTCAATAAGTTTGACTCTCCTTCAGGTAAAGTCCACTATCTAACTCGATTAAGTTTCTATTCTGAGATTCTTGTTACATGATGTGACTGGGTCACATGTTGATGTTTTAAGAATCGAAGGAAAACTGAAGTAAACATAAAGAAAGAGTATGTTGAATCTGACCGCGAAGATGGATTTCTATCGCTTGATTGAAGATCGGATTCTTGAGCTACTCTTATGAGTTATGATAGATTGCTAGGAAACATGTAATAACATATTTTTCATTTAAACTTGCATTGTAAGGAAAAGTTTTTTTTTTCAGCATTTTATAAATAAATAAAAGTTTGTTTTACTTTATTTTAATTATATCTCCTTGCAATGACATTTATGAAAACTTGATGTTTGTATGCTTCTAGAAATAATGGAAATATGAATTTGATTATTTCATTTGTGGTAGTGTCTAAATTTACCAAATAAAGAAAGATTCTCATCACCCAAGGTTTCAGTTGGATAGAAACTTGGAAATCATACAAGTTATACAGTATGATAATGAGAACTTTCAGCTTTGGAAAATTAAGACTAGTTCCTTGTTCACATGTATATGTGAGTCAAGTGAAGGACTAAGGGATCAAGTACACATTCTTGTGCACTTATCAATTCCACAACAAAAGATCTATAAGACTATTCGTCGCGATTTACTAAAGTTTAGTAAATATGGTTATACTTACAAGCATAAGTATAATTCTGAGACATTTGAAAAGTTCCAGATATATGGCAGAACAAATGAGAAGAATCAAATTAGGCAAAAGGATAAAAGTTTGTCAAATCTGAAAAGATGGGAGAGTACTTTAGTATCATGTAATATGATCATCTAAATAATTAAGAGACCTTATCACAATTCATCCTCTAAGTGTATTCTGATAGCTAAGAAGAGGAGCTATGAATTGTTGAAGTGGTCAAATCAAGAAGATGATTCATACATCGTTCCAAAAACAATTCTTAGAGTCATACTCCAAGATTGTAACTTGAGTGACATATCTTAAAGAAAGGTTTATTAACACTAGTCAAATGTAAGAGTAAAGTGTGTCCTACTCTTGTACATTTGAAATTGGTAAGTTGTGATGTTTTGGATAAAACAAAGACCAACTAAGGCCAATTGTTTGAAGTGTTTGTCTTGATAAAGAATTTGCACCATCTCTTGAATATTTGGCAAGATAATTTAATATGTCAAGAGGACAATGGGAGTCTAAAAGATCCTGAAAGTATTTCAAGATCTAATCAAGAATAAAAACTTGTAGTTTAACACTAGCACACGATGTGAGGTTTATAACCTATCGTGTTGACATATTTCTATTTCTATGCCCATTCCAGTTAAAGTTGGCTCTGTATATTAGTTCTTAGAGTTCTCAATTGGTTGCATAACAACTTGGAAGCAATGGCATCCCTTGAGCTGCCAGGTGACAAGAAATTAAGATTGAGTTCAGTTCATACGAGTTTGGATCTGTCATTATCCTTGTCTTGAGACTATGGTTTTGACAATTCACATGGATAAGAACAGATACACCATAAAATCTAAGGGTCATAAGGTTTCTCTCCGATTCATGAAAATGATAGTGCGGAAACACTTCCACCAAGTAGATTTGAAGCATATAGCAAAGATCTAAACAATTGAGACTATGATTACGGCATCCCTTTTCATAGTTCTAAATTTTCTTAGACACACCTGTGAGCTATCTAAGATAAGGTGTATGATTTTGATAAAGTCTTATCAAGGCAATCTTATCTCAGAAATCTGAACTTTGGTAATAAAGTCAGTAAAGTATTGACTTCTAGAAGTCCAACTGATTTTTGAGTACATGTCAAAACTAGTGGGAGCATGATAATTATGATAAAGGTTGCAAGTTAGCAATGTTAATTATAGAAAAAAAAAGTTTCAATTTATGGAGTTATAGCGGTTGAAAATTTGTTTTGCTATAATTAAGGGAGAGGAAATTATACTTCAATTTAATTCTAAAAGCTTAGATTGAGGTATTAATCATCTTTAGTTAATCATATATACGAATTTTGCGTTGGAATAACTCAACATAAGGAAATTCTATCTATGGGTACATATTTGTGTTCTAAAATTCGGGTATGATTACAGAATCCCTTTTCATAATCTGAATTATGGGAACTTAGCAAATAGAAATATTGTAGCAAAAGGACTAGTCTACTATCATGTCTTTATGTGAGACATCATGCATCGTGTCCCATATGCTTTGGATATAGGATCGATTGCATGTGCTATAATATTCATCATTTCTAAATTTTCCAAATGCCTGGGGCATTAAGAGGGAAAAGGCTTACAATTGGATATGACTAAAATGATTAAGCAATTGTCGAGTAAAATCTAAGGTTTACCAAAGATTGGTTTCTCATTGACAGTTGGAAGTATAGTGCGAATTTTTGGAAGGACCATATTGACATATTCTGAAAAGAGGCAACTCTTGTTCAGAAGTGATAGTCAAAATGGGAATGTTTCATAGGTGGAAGTTATTAAATCTATGTAAGATTAGAAAAACTTAATGCAAGAAGGATGTTTCCCATGGAATTGATCTCCATTGGAATACTTTGTAATGTCATTTGACAAGTCTTTGTGACTTTGTACATAGTCATTACAAGAGGATATGTGCATATAAGTTTAAAATCTAAAAGATTTCGATAAATGATAGGAATTGGGAATTCTTCCATTTTCGATAAGGATTTGGGAGTGTGAAATTAGAATCTTTGAAATTATGTTCAATTGGTTTATTTCACAAAGTAAGGATCATAGACAAACATAGAGTGCATACTTAGTGTATGTCAAAGCTATTGTTTTGAAAAACATAGTGTACATGCTTGGAGCATGGGACAACTTTTTAATTCAAGTATAAAGTTAATAGTTTGAAACAGTATGCAGTGAATGATGGGTAATCAATATGGTGATAAATAAAAGATGTTTTATTTATATTCATAAGTTTTGTGACCATATTGGATTCGATTATTCTTGTATTTCACTTTGCATGTTTCGACTACCAGAATAAACTAGGTAATTCTTCCCGAATGACTAAGTTATTCAAACAATCCATAGTCGGTCATATGTTAGAAGTAGATATGAATCAAGACTGTCATGGGTTGGCTTGTAGAGGTGTAAGTTGTTGGACAAAGTGGTGCTACAACATTCATGAGTGCTCATAAGTTCTGAGTATTGGATTCAATCCACGCTCATTGGAATCACTTCATGGATTTTATCACGAGTGATCATGAGACGGTAATATCTTATATTCTTCAAACCAAGAGATATGAGTTGTTACTATGAGTTGGTTATACATTGATTTCATGAAAACACATTGGTAACTCGATGTTATAATACATGCCTTTGTGTATGATTCAACAAGTAGTAGAACAAGCCATATGAGTCGAAGTTTATGCATCCCTTTAACCTTCGGGATAAAAGTGATATATGTGGGCCCCTCGGTGATTTAATGATGACACATGTGAGTGCTTGGCCAAGCCAGGACTGATTTGATCTATTCAGTCAGTCAGTCGTCATAAATCAGAAATCGGGAAACAAAAAATGGACAGAGAGAATGATTTATAATCCATGTCTTAGTCCATATGATACCTAGAATGGAGGAATATATGATCCCTTATCTAATGGACAAGTCATTGACAAAGGTCAGACCACATCGACAAGGTGAGAGTTCGACAGCGGCTTCTGAGAGCTATGATTGCCAACTAGGTTTTGAAGTCATACTTAATAATAAATCTAGACTTATCCAAGTGGGAGACTGTTGGATTAGTGTCTAAGTCCATAAATATATTTGGTATGTACTTGATCCGACTCGGCATGGTCCATTTGGGTTGCATGGCATCAGAACATTTAGATAGACCGTTTGTGAGAAGAGGAAATTTGTGACATATTAATATATTATAAGTTCTAATATATTAATATGAAATCATGTTATTTAATTAGTATTGATCAATAATTAATTTGGACTTAATTTAGTGATCAAAAGAGACTAATTAAATATATGGGGATTGATCGTGTAAATCATTCATTCTTATATATGTGGGCCTATGATCCATGATTCCTTATGTTGGGTTTAACCCATGTGGTGACCCATGGATACTCCATGGAGGTTAAAACCCATGGAGCATAAGCAATGGGTAAATTCATGGGATTTGTTGATATTTACAACCTTCCCTCTCTCGATTGCTAATGAGTTTGTGGCAAGCCCCTCTCTCGATTCCAGACCGTCTGAGGTGGACCATTCAACAAATGATGGATTTGTTAATATTTACAACCTTCCCGTAACACTCATTGGTCAGTTGGGTGATGATTTTCGAATGCGAAGTCGGAGTGGAGATGTAAAAAGATGTCTCTATTCTTACTTCATCTCTCAAATAGAGCCAAAAAATGTTGCAATGGATTTGAATGAGCCCAGCTGGGTGGATGTTATGCATGAGGAGTTGAATCAGTTTGAAAAGATGGGGGTTTGGAAGTTGGTTCAATTACCTAAGGGTAAGAAGTCACTCGACACACGCTGGGTTTATCGAAACAAGCAAGATGATTTAGGGGTTATTTTGCGGAATAAGGCCCGATTCGTTGTACGTGGATTTCGCCAAATTGAGGGTCTTGACTACACCGAAGTTTATGCTCTGGTGGATCGCTTGGACGCTATTCACATTTTCCTCGTGTACGATTCTTACATGAAGTTCATGGTTTACCAGAAGGATGTCAAGACGGCCTTCCTAAACGGAACTATGAAGGAAGAATTCTATGTTGATCAACCTCCTGGGTTTATCAATTCGAAGTTTCTGAATCACGTCTACAAGTTGGAAAAGGCTTTATATGGGTTACATCAAGCTCCAAGGGCATGGTATGCAACTCTTACGAAACATTTGCTCAAGCATGGCTATTTAGGGGAAACAATTGATCAAACCTTGTTCAGCAAGCATGTTGGTGCTGATCAGATTCTAGTTCAGATCTACGTCGATGACATCATTTACGGGTCCAAGAGTCCACAACTGTACAAGGAGTTTGAAAGCTTTATGAATAACTGGTTCGAGATGAGTTCTCTGGGTAGATGACCATGTTTTTGGGGCTTTAGGTCAAAGAAGACTCAACCGGAATCCTGATACATCAAGCCAAGTATGTTGAATATATGCTAGAGAAGTTTGGGTTTCGAGACGCAAAACCTGCAGTGACACCGATGGCTGAGAGACGTCTGTTGACTCCAAATATTGAAGGCAAATCCGTAAACCAGACTGACTATAGATCAATGATTGTATCGTTAATTTATCTAACTTCAAGCAGGCCAGGCATCATGTTCGTCGTTTGTCAATGCGCATGATATCAGGCTAATCCTAAACTCTCACATCTTATTGGTGTAAAAAAAATTGGTACCTAAAAGGCAACCCAAAACTAGGTCTTTGGTATCCAAAAAATTCTGAATTTGATTTATATGCTTTTGCTGATAGTAATTACGGAGGCTGTGAGTTTGACAGGAAATCAACATCTGAAGGATGCCAATTTTTTGGTGATCGGCTGGTGTCATGGCAATGTGAGAAACAACATACAGTCTCAACCTCAACAGCGGAGGCGGAACATGTAGCTGCTTCTACCTTTTATTCTCAAGCTATCTAGATACAACATCAGCTCATGGACTATGGTTTGAATTTTCTAGAAACCCCTATTTTTTGCAATAATGAGGCTGCAATTCAAGTTGCCAAAAATCTAGTCCAACACTTGAAAACCAAGCACATCGCTATCAAAGTGCATTTTATCAGAGACTGTTATGAGCGTTCGCTCGTTCGATTGGAACAAGTTCCCACTTCTAATAATGTGGCAGATTTGTTCACAAAACTGTTTAACAAAGCTCGATTCGATGTACTTGTGGGATTTTTGAAAATGATACGCTTTGAGGACTAACTTTTATTTTTAGGTTAGTTTAAATTTGCGGATTTTTTTTTCATTCTCTCCCATGCACAAATTTAGGGGAGAAATAAACAAAAAAAATAGAAAATCAAAAATCCAAAAGTAGTGTTCTTTCAGTAGTTTTCTTCTGTAGATGTTGTGATGGGAAGTGATATATTCCTGAGATAATATGCAATTTGAATCCGTGTAATGTACCAAATTTGAACTGTCTAGGCACTGTGTAGACACGAAAGATTTAAATGGACTTGACTAGGTGTAGATGAACTTAAGGAATCTAGAGATTTGACAAATCTTAACTTAGATAGTTCCATTTAGCCTGACAATATCACGCTTGGATAGATTGAGCAGGGAGATATACATGAGAATCCACCGGTCACACTAAAGTAATCTGTATCTAGAACCGTGGTTTAACTCTTCCTCGATGTACAGACTCTGTCCTTAATTTCGGTATTGACGGGATGACTGGGGAATTTCGATAAAGTAGGTATGTAGGAAATTATTTTCTTTGTTTCCTTCTGTTAGTCATATGTTGCTACCTCTGCGTGATTGAAATACATCTGACATGGACTGCAACATATGCAATTCTGTTTCTCTCCATCCTCTATCTATGCAATTCTTTCTAACCGTTAGTCATATGTTGTCCCCTCTACATGATCGGAAGATCCGACCTGGGACACAACATATGCATCCTACTTTCTTATTCCCTCTATATCTATTAGTCATATGTTGTCCCTTCTGCATGATTGAAAGAGATCCGACTTAGGACACAATATGCACCTATATCTAAATCTGCCTTCCTCCTTAATAATTGCCTGCTCACCTAATGTAAGGAGTACTTTGGAACTAGGTTCCTGATTATTAGGGTATATCAAGAAGTGCGAAACATGTTCTAGTACTTTTAAAATTAAACAATCACTAGGTTGTTTGTAGATCTCACTGCTCAATTTTGGTGGACAACAATATCCTTGGTCGTTGTCAGATGAATGGGCTTTCGGAATTTTATCTAGAAACGTAAGGTCTCAATGCCTTGTCATTTATAGTATGTCAAAATTTTTTCACAATCTTTCGTGTTTAAGTGGACCACAATACTCGCGATCGACCAGATCTAGACATGAAGGTAGAGGTACCGATAAACAGATTTGGATTGTCTAACAACTTTGATCCCAATCTCATAATATATTATTAGCATTAGTTGACCTGAAATTAATGTTAATTCATTTTAATTTCAAATTTTATTTTTTTTATTTATTTTATTTTATTTTTGGTCCTCAAAATGCATTATTTTTATTTTTCGGGCTTTATTTTTTAAGCTTCTTGGATTGTAGCCTAGGGATAATGGACCGGGTTTTAGGTCCAGATATAAAACCTGATGCGTCCGATTGTAAACAACTTCTGCCTACTATTCACTAGTCCAGCCATATACTCACCCGAAACCTCTCCAGTTACTATTCATCGATCCATCTCACTTGTGTTTGAAACTCGAAATTGACTGTTTAATCTTGTAGGTATCCATATTCTGACCACTGAAATGCCATTTTAACAAGTAATCGACCTTGAATCGAAGAATTATTCGAAGAAATTTAGACTGTCAGCGTTTTCGGTTCTTGAGCAGTTTACGGCTATTGAAGGGTTTACGGTCGTAAACCCATTTGCGGCCGTAAACTCTCTTCTAACCGTAAACTAAAGTTTTGAACTTAAATTTCTTATTTTTTGTTAACACTTAATCATCATTAGAGCCTAATTAAATTGATTATTAGATAAAACCTATACTTAATTGTTCAAATAAATTGTTTCCTCACTTGGTATCAAAATGGTTGGACTCAAATTTGCTGATAGTCACAATTTGGCAATCTTTTTGGTTGACCCTCTAGCAGCTCATGGTGAATTCAAGTTTATGTTCCATGGCTTGAAGAAATGTTGCTTAGCTATTGCTCTGACTCTCAATCCAATGATCTATCAAAGTCCGATTCAAGAGTTCTGGTCGACTGCAGCGGTGAAAAAGGGGGATGATGGCTCAAAGTCTATTGAATCTACTATCAAAGGATGCAAAGTCATAGCACCAGAGCAGATCATTCAGGAGGTGTTAAGAATTGAGGATCAACCTGGTTTTTCACTGAGACTGCAATGGATAAAACACAGGAAAACATATATCAAATGGGATATGAAGGAGATTTTCCTCCTACTCTCAAATGTGTGCAGATCAAAATGGTTGGACTCAAATTTGATGATAGTCACAATTTGGCAATCTTTTTGGTTGACCCTCCAGCATCTCATGGTGAATTCATGTTTATATTCCATGGCTTGAAGAAATGTTGCTTAGCTATTGCTCTGACTCTCAATCCAATGATCTATCAAAGTCTGATTCAAATGTGTGCTTATTTTAAAAATATAAATTTTGATGGGTAATTTTGATTTTGGCTAGCACTTGATCAACGTTAGTTGGGGTTAATTTCCTTGGTTTAAATTTAATATTTACATGCTTATATTGACTTCGAGAGAACCTTTATTTGTGACATCGTTTGAATATGAATGTACGGTTTCGTTATCTTGCTTAAACTTAACATAGATGTGTGTTAGGGCATTTTTAACAAAACCATTGGACTTAATGCTTTTTAAAATCATGAACTACATAGAGATATGAGTGAATGTTTTTTAAATCGAATCATAAGACCGATAGGTAATTGATAACTTTTGTTGGTGTTAAGTTATTTGTTTCTATATAATTGGTTTGACAAATTAGTTGCATTAGAAGAACCATAGAACTCGTATAAGTCAACTAAATCCCACTTTTCTCATAATTGTTAATTCGTTTAATTATTTTCCTTGTTTGTTTGATTATTTTAGTTGTCATTTTTACGTCGTTGAATTTAGTTTAGTTTTATTTAATAGTTTCTTTAATTTAATAAAATCAATCACTTTTGTAATCAATTGCCTAGTTCACTCTTCCTTAGAATAGGATAGTCCATGTGGGTTCGATATCAGGTCTTACGACTATATTACTTGCACGACGTCGTATACTTGCGAGTACGCGTCTTCGTCAACAACTACCGGTCTTGTCAACTGCTACAATGCCTTCATGGCAGGGGAGCTACCTCCTCAACTATCTTTTGCTGATTTAGATCAAATTCATCCCGAAGATGTTGAGGAAATGGATATTACATGGAAAATTGCTATGGTAGTGTTCAGGGAAAAACAGTTCTCCAAGAAGACAGGCAAAAATAATTGGGGAATGAATGCTGAAAAGAAGGTGGGGTTCAACAAAGGCAAACTCCGATGCCTTAACTTCCATGAACCTGGTCATTTCACTAAAGATTGCCCAAACCTTGATAGGAGGGAAAACAACGAAAGAAAAATGGTGTTAGTGGGTAACAGCAGGGGAGCTACCACCAACAACCAGACCACAAATCTTGTTGTAGTAGCTCAGTCATTTGATTGCGACGACCAAATTCAAGCCCTGAACATCTCGAGACCTAAGAATGCACATCTTGCTCAAATCAACAACATTGCAGAAGGAGAAGCTAAGATGGACCCAGAGGCAAAGATGATGGATCTACAATTCGCGTTTATGGTACAGACTACCCCCGAGTCTGCAAAGCCACAGGTTAGTGAAAATTCTTGTGCTCAATCTTGTATTAAAACTGTTAAATTTTTGCGTCATCAAATCGAGTTACTAAAGAGAGAAAACGAGGACATAAAATATGAAAGGTAAAACCTTAAGAGAGATCAAAGGCCACTAAAATAGAAATTACAGGCCAAGACTAGAGATTTTAGGAAGTTGTAGGAAGATTACAGCAACAAATGTGAAAATTACAATTACATAAAGAAACAACTTGCTGTTGTCACTGGGGAACTTAACACATTGAAAATACATTTTGAAAATGCTGATTTGAACTTTAAAAATTTTGATGTGTCAAGTGAAAAAGTGGCAACAATAACTGAGAAGCAAATGAAGTGGAAGGACCAAAAGAAAGTAAGAATAGGTTATGAGAGTGTCCCTCCTCCATTTAGTCACAATTACACTGCTCAACCTATGGCTCAGGAAGAGATAGACCGAGAACCATTTATGGTTTATGGTAAATCAACTGTTGAACAAGTCATAGAATATAGTGCTAGGGAGTTAGTTACTAACATTTCTACTTCCTGTGCAGATTCGTCTTTAAGTCAGGAAAAGCAAAAGGCTGGAAAGAAAGTGTCTAAAAATAATTTTGTGTCAAAATTTTGTGTTCCTATTTTGAATAATGTTGAGTTTGTGTCTAATGTTAAAGCTAAAATTTTAATTTTTGATGGTTTGGTATCAAATGCTAATGTTTCTGATAAATGTAGTGTTGGTTTTGTGAAATCTACTAAATCTGAATCTGACACTAGCACATCCACATATTCTACACCTATCACACAATCTGACTCATGTACTTGCACGTGTAAGAAAATTAGAAAAATCAATAAGAGCACGAAATCTGATAAAGGCGGTACTAGGTTTAATGATAATAAGCAAATATGTTTCAACTGTGGTACTGCCGGCCACATTGCTCGTAATTGTCTCCACAGGGCATTTGTGCATTTTTCAACATCGAGGAAAGAAAACACGTCCCGAGGAAGGTATTTAACGAGAAAGTCCTCGAGATCTCATCTTCATGATAATGATCGGAGAGTTCATGATAATAAGAAAAGGGTTGATCTTAAACCGAACAAACAGGTGTTCTCTAAACCAGCCACTGGTACTTTGCCGAAATCAACTACGGTTGAGCCAAAGTCAAGTTCATCAAAGGCTGCGTCTGGATCTTCGACTAATTACAGCCGAAAATCTAAATGCTCAAAGAAACAGAAAAATGTTTCTAAATCACCAGTGAATACTTTAAAACCTATCTACTAATGGGTGCCCAAGTCTACAACTGTCCGATCATCTTCATCCTCTGAAAGTGTTTCTGATATCAATGCAAATTTGAAAAATCAAAAGGATAAAGCTGTCAATGTCAAGGGTACACCCAGTGCTGTAATGACCTGGGTTCCCAAATCTAAATAATCTCGCTCATTGTGCAGGAACAGCTGCTGAGGAATGTCGTCATACCATGATATGTCGAGAGCAGTTGTTCCAGGCACATGACAGGAGACATCTTCGAACTACACAACATTCAGAATTTAATGGGGTATATGTTTCCTTTGCGGGAGGAGATGGCGGAAAATCACTCAAAAAGGAACATTTTCCAATGGAGTGCTGAGCTTCGAGAATGTTAACTACGCGCCCGAGTTAAAGCACAGTTTGATGATCGTCTCTTAGATTTGTGACAAGGGCTATTCGACGCATATCACCGATACAAAATGTTTAATTTTGAAGGCATACATTCTCATTCCAAATGAATGGATTCTTTTAAAATCAAAACGGGATGGCAATGCATATATCACTGACATGAACAACAATATTCCTAAACAACTCACTTGCCTCTTCTCAAACGTTTATGAGCAAAATGTTATGTTATGGCATCAAAGACTCAGACATGCTAATGCAAAGAACCTGAATCGACTTGCAAAGAATGACATGGTGCGTGGTCTTCATGTCGGAGATTTCATTACGTTCGAAAAGTGTGTCATGTGCCCAAGGAAAGCATCATAGAAAACCACACCTACCTAAACAGGTCACTTCAATCAACCAGGTGCTCCAATTGTTACGTATGGACTTATTTGGTCTGGTCAACATTCTCATCATCAACAGAAATTCATATTGTTTGGTTGTAATCGATGACTTCTCTGTTGGATTAGTGTCTAAGTTCATAACTATATTTGGTATGTACTTGACCCGACTCGGCATGGTCCATTTGGGTTGCATGGCATCAGAACATTTTAATAGACCGTTTGGGAGAAGAGGACAGTTGTAACATATTAATATATTATAAGTTCTAATATATTAATATGAAATCATGTTGTTTAATTAGTATTTATCAATAATTCATTTGGACTTAATTTAGTGATCAAAAGATACTAATTAAATATATGGGGATTGATTGTGTAAATCATTCATTCTTATATATGTGGGCCTATGATCCATGATTCCTTATGTTGGGTTTAACCCATGTGGTGACCCATGGATACTCCATGGAGGTTAAAACCCATGGAGCATAAGGAATGGGTAAATTCATGGCTTACATGGTGTACCCCTAATGTGCACACTATATAAGGACCCCTTTGGCTCAAGAAATTGCAATAGTGATACATATATGAGGGCTAGCCAATTTGAGCACGTATATGTCTTCTTTTCATGGTTATTCCAAATGTTGATGATGTTGTGTGAACCATGTGAGGTGTCACACTTGGGGCACTAGGCTCTCGAGCATCAAGGAGTCCAGCTACATCAAGAGGTATGTATTCTAACTTGTTATATTACCCAAGTATCAAAAGATTGTAAGCTATTTAGAGTAATACCTTGGAATATTCATATTTGCATGTATAATAGAAAAAACATAAATCCAAGCTATTTAGGGTTTCATGTACACTTTGGAGTGTTAGAATGCTCATAACCCAACATTCTCGTGGTTCATGTGGGTTTTATTCTTGTCCAACAAGGTTGGGTTTGCTGACTTGATTAAGAAGTTTATTGTGATTATAGAGAACCCGATCAACCACTGGGTGAAGGCACTAAGAACTGACAATGGGACGGAATTCAAGAATGTCGTTCTCGATCACTTTTGTGCAAAAAAGGGTATAGTGCGTCAATACAGTGTCATTTGCACACCGCAACAAAATGGTGTTGTTGAGCAGCGACTATGAACTCTACAAGACGCCGCAAGGACGATGTTATGTGACTCCAAACTTTCGGTTATCTTTTGGGCCGAGGCGATCAAGACGGCGTGTTATGTTCAAAACTACATTTTGATCAACAAAGCTCAAATGAAGACTCCATATGAAATTCTCTACGGTCACAAGCCATCTATTAGTCATTTTCGTATCTTTGGCTGTCCTTGCACACTCCTTCATTTGGAATCCAATCCCAAATTCAATCCCAAAGCCGATGATTGTCACTTTGTAGGGTATGCTGCCAGCACGGCGTATAGGGTCTACAACGAAAAGACAAAGCAAATCGTAGAATCCTTCAACATGCACTAGTTGGAGGAGAACGAGACGGATGCCAGAGTCGGTCAAGATTGGTGGTTTGACTACACATCTTTATTAAAATCAATCAAAGTGTCTTCAAATGATTTGTCTGGTTCCAACTCCGGTTCGAAGGTTGTGATTAAAGATGAAGACGAAGAAGTTTTTTATAGTCCGCCGGTGGTGTCCTCTATGACTCTTTCAGTGGATGCATCTGTTCCAAGCGATTCGTCAGAGTCTCCGTGTCAACAAAACAATCTAGATGCTGATGTCACTCCTCTTACTCCTGATGAAAGAGAGTTCATGTCCATAGATGCTTCCGCTGTTGCTCAAACATTTATGGAACTACTATTTCCTGAACCGATTTCTATAGAGTTCGTGGAAAGCTCCTCTCTTGATTCCAGACCGTCTGAGTTGGACCATTCAGCAAATGATGGATTTGTTAGTATCTACAACCTTCCCGTAACACTCAATGACATCATCCAGGACCTTCCTTCCAGAATTCAATGTGATCACCTGATCGAAAACATCATTGGTCAGCTGGGCGACGGTTTTCAAACGCAGAGTCAGAGTGGAGATCTAAATACATGTCTCTATTCTTGCTTCATCTCTCAAATAGAGCCAAAAAATGTTGAAATGGATTTGAATGAACCCAGCTGGGTGGACGCTATGCATGAGAAGTTGAATCAGTTTGAAAAGATGGGGGTTTGGAAGTTGGTTGAATTACCTAAGAGTAAGAAGTCACTCGTCACACGCTGGGTTTATCGAAACAAGCAAGATGATTTAGGGGTTATTTTGCGGAATAAGGCCCGATTAGTTGTACGTGGATTTCGCAAAATTTAGGGTCTTGACTACACCGAAGTTTATGCTCTGGTGGATCGCTTGGACGCTATTCACATTTTCCTCGTGTACGATTCTTACATGAAGTTCATGGTTTACCAGAAGGATGTTAAGACGGCCTTCCTATACGGAGCTGTGAAGGAAGAATTCTATGTTGATCAACCTCCTGGGTTTGTCAATTCGAAGTTTCCGAATCACGTCTACAAGTTGGACAAGGCTTTATATGGGTTACATCAAGCTCCAAGGGCATGGTATGCAACTCTTACGAAACATTTGCTCAAGCATGGCTATTTAGGGGAAACAATTGATCAAACCTTGTTCAGCAAGCATGTTGGTGCCGATCAGATTCTAGTTCAGATCTACGTCGATGACATCATTTTCGGGTCCAAGAGTCCACAGTTGTGCAAGGAGTTTGAAAGCTTTAGGAAGAAGTGGTTCAAGATGAGTTCTCTGGGGGAGATGACCACGTTTTTGGGGCTTTAGGTCAAACAAGACTAAACCGGAATCCTGATACATCAAGCCAAGTATGTTGAATATATGCTAGAGAAGTTTGGGTTTCGAGACGCCAAACCTGCAGTGACACCGAGGGCCTAGAGACCTCTGTTGACTCCAGATATTGAAGGCAAATCCGTAAATCAGACTGACTACAGATCAATAATCGTATCGTTAATTTATCTAACTACAAGCAGGCCAGGCATCATGTTCGCAGTTTGTCAATGCGCATGATATTAGGCTAATCCTAAACTCTCACATCTTATTGGTGTCAAAAAAAATTGGTACCTAAAAGGCAACCCAAAACTAGGTCTTTGGTATCCAAAAAATTTTGAATTTTATTTATATGCTTTTGCTGATAGTAATTACGAAGGTTGTGAGTTTGACAGGAAATCAACGTCTGGAGGATGCCAATTTCTTGGTGATCGGCTGGTGTCATGGCTGTGCAAGAAACAACATACAGTCTCAACCTCAACAGCAGATGCGGAATACGTAGCTGCTTCTGCACGTTGTTCTCAAGCTATCTGGATACAACATCAGCTCATGGATTATGGTTTGAATTTTCTAGAAAGCCCTATTTTTGCGATAATGAGGTTGCAATTCGAATTGCCAAAAACCCTGTCCAACACTCGAAAACCAAGCACATCGATATCAAAGTGCATTTTATCAGAGACTGTTATGAGCGTTCGCTCATTCGATTGGAACAAGTTCCCACTTCTAATAATGTGGCGGATTTGTTCACAAAACTATTTAACAAAGCTCGATTCGATGTGATTGTGGGATTTTTGAAAATGACACGCTTTGAGGACTAACTTTTATTTTTAGGTTAGTTTAAATTTGCGCATTTAGTTTTCATTCTCTCCCATGCACAAATTTAGGGGGAGAAATAAACAAAAACCAAACAAAAAAATAGGAAATCAAAATTCCAAAAATAGTGTTCTTTCAGTAGCTTTCTTCTGTAGATGTTGTGATGGGAAGTGATATATTCATGAGATAATAGGCAATTTGAATCCGTGTAATGTACCAAAGTTGAATTGTCTAGGCTCTGTGTAGACACGAAAGATTTAAATGGACTTGACTAGGTGTAGATGAACTTAAGGAATCTAGAGATTTGACAAATCTTAACTTAGATAGTTCCATTTAGCCTGACAATATGACGCTTGGGTAGATTGAGCAGGGAGATATACATGAGAATCCACCGGTCACACTAAAGTAATCTGTATCTAGAACCGTGGTTTAACTCTTCCTCGATGTACGGATTCTGTCCTTAATTCCGGTATTGACGGAATGGCTAGGGAATTTCGATAAAGCGGGTTTGTAGGAAATTATTTTCTTTGTTTCCTTCTGTTGGTCATATGTTGCTACCTCTGCGTGATTGAAATACATCTGACCTAGACTGCAACATATGCAATTCTATTTCTCTGCATCTTCTATCTATGCAATTCTTTCTAACTGTTATCCATATGTTGTCCCCTCTGCATGATCGGAAGATCCGACCTGGGACACAACATATGCACCCTACTTTTTTATTCCCTCTATATATTAGTCATATGTTGTCCCCTCTGGATGATTGAAAGAGATCCGACTCACCTATATCTAAATTTTCCTTCCTCTTTTAATAATTGTCTTCTCACTTAATGTAAGGAGTACTTTGGAAGTTCCTGATTATTAGGGTATATTAGGAAGTGGGAAACATGTTCTAGTACTTTTAAAATTGAACAATCACGAGGTTGTTTGTAGATCTCACTGCTCAATTTAGGTGGACAACAATATCCTTGGATGTCGTCAGATGAATGGTCTTTAGGAATTTTATCTAGAAACGTAAGGTCACAATGCCTTGTCATTTATAGTATGTCAAAAAAAATTCACAATCTTTCGTGTTTAAGTGGACCACAATACTCGCAATCGATCAGGTCTAGACATGAAGGTAGAGGTACCGATAAACAGATTTGGACTGTCTAACAACTTTGATCACAATCTCATAATATATTATTAGCATTAGTTGAGCTGAAATTAATGTTAATTCATTTTAATTTCAAATTTTATTTTTTTATTTATTTTATTTTATTTTTGGTCCTCAAAATGCATTATTTTTATTTTTCGGGCTTTGGGCTTTATTTTTTTAAGCTTCTTGGATTGCAGCCCATGGAAAATGGACAGGGTTTTAGGTCCAGATATAAAACATGATGTGTTCGGCTGTAAACATCTTTTGCCTACTATTCACTCGTCCAGCCGTATACTCACCCATAACCTCTCTTAGTTACTAATCATTGATCCATCTCACTTGTGTTTGAAACTCGAAATTGACTGTTTAATCTTGTAGGTAAGCATATTCCGACCACTGAAATGCCATTTTGACAAGAAATTGACCTTGAATCGAAGAAATTTAGACTGTCGGTGTTTTCGGTTCTTGAGCAGTTTACGGCTATTGAACGGATTACGGCCGTAAACCCATTTGCGGCCGTAAACTCTCTTCTAACCGTAAACTCAAGTTTTGAACTTAAATTTCTTATTTTTTTTTAATACATAATCATCATTAGAGCCTAATTAAATTGATTATTAGACAAAACCTATACTTAATTGTTCAAATAAATTGTTTTCTCACTTGACCTGTTTAAGTGCATATCAAAATGGTTGGACTCAAATTTGCTGATAGTCACAATTTGGCAATCTTTTTGGTTGACCCTCCAGCAGCTCATGGTGAATTCAAGTTTATGTTCCATGGCTTGAAGAAATGTTGCTTAGCTATTGCTCTGACTCTCAATCCAATGATCTATCAAAGTCTGATTCAAGAGTTCTGGTCGACTGCAGCGGTGAAAAAGGGGGATGATGGTTGAAAGTTTATTGAATCTACTATCAAAGGATGCAAAGTCATAGCAACAGAGCAGATCATTCAGGAAGTGCTAAGAATTGAAGATCAACCTGGTTTTTCCACTGAGATTGCAATGGATAAAGCACAGGAAAACATAGATCAAATGGGATATGAAGGAGATTTTCCTCCTACTCTCAAGAAGTTGTTACCACCATACTGGAGGTTTCTAGCTCATGTCTTTGTGAACTATATATCAGGAAGGAAATCTGGGGCAGATGAAATCTCTCTACGGAATACGGGTGCCATCGTTGCTCTGGCTGCAGGGCTTGATTTCAGCTTCTCCAAGTTCATTTTGGACAAACTTGTCGAGAACATGAAGGAAAGAAGAGAGAAAAATTCCTCATGTATCCAAGATTCCTCCAAGTGATCATAAATTTATAATACCCAGACATTAAGAAAGCAAGAGAAACACTTGATATGAAATCTCTTGGATCAAACACTGTTGGCTTAATCAAACAGAACCGTAAGGGTAAATTCACGTTCTAAGGAAATATATCATTTGGTGAAGTTTGGAACTTTTGCAGAGTTAAGTGAATCATCTGAGTATGAAGAGTCCTCTGAACACTTAGATTCTAAAAATGATGTGATTATTGTCTCTGAACATGAAGATGAGAGAGTTCCTCTTGTTGCAATTGTAGCAGAGGAACATGATAATGTGATCAATATGGAAGTGCAGAGTGACTTTCATGAGAGTGTAAATATGGGTGATGATGGTGAAAGTGATGGTGAAGAAGAAGGATTTGAAGATGATGATTTAATTTTTGGTGGTAATCTCTCCAAGCATGATGATATGGAGTTTGATTTGAATTTTGTGGATAACTATTACCCTTCAAAGGAGGACCTTGACTCGTTCTTTGACGGTTTCGATGATGCTGTGCAATGTACAATGGGGATAGGGAGAGTTAATATTCAAAAATTAACCCCTCCTTCGTTGATCAGACTGCCGACACTTAAAATCATATGGATTCAACTTCAAGGCTTCCTCCCCTAAATGTTGAAATTCCAACATCATTGGCATCTGAGAGTGATCCGATAAGGACACAAGCCTCCCAGCCTCCTTTGAAAAGAAGAAAAGTTGATCCCAGGTCGGGAGTGCTCATACAGGAATAGGCTCCGCCAACACAGCCTTCAGCCTCATCCGCCACATCTTCAATACCACCAACCCGAGAAGAACCAAGTGGTGTTCGGTCTTCATTTGAAGTTAGGAGTTCTTCAGCTCCCGGGGGTTCCTCCCCTAGAAGGCCTGTGCATGACATTGCCTCTGTTAGGCTCACCAGTTTCTTGGTAGAACATGAATTAGACCTTCCTGTTCGCAAAAAGGGTATATTTATTGGGGAAGGCAGCTCAAGGGAAGCAGACCCATCGACTCCAGAGCTAAGGGAGGGGATCACAATCCTAAAATAGAAAATCATTGAAAAGGATCTTCAGATTGAGAACCTCGATTCTTGAGTCTCTAAGCTTGAAGCTAAAAATTGTCTGAAGAATGATCAGATCTCCGACCTTCAGCTAGAAAATGTTCAGAAAACTAAATAGATTTCTGACCTCCAGCTTAATCTTGGTGCTCTGTTAGCTGGATATTTTGATTTAAAGAATAGGCTTATTGCTGAATTCGGAGCTAAATTTCAGACAACAGTTGAATGCCCAAGTGCTACCCAGATTTTTGAACCTACCCCAATCACAACATCAATTCTTGATCAGTCTGATAACACACCAGTCAGAACATCTATGATTGTTGACCGCTTTGAAAGAGAACCTGAGCAAGCTCCACCTAGAATTATAATCAAGCGAGAAGGGAGGAAGGTCATGTCACAGAAAAGAGGTGGTTTGCTTTTCATGAAGAAATCTGATCAAAATCTTCGAGGTGATCATCCTCAACTGACCGTGACCGAGCTAAATAAGAAAAGGTTCCAGCACATATATGGCGATCGGTCAGGAATTCAGATGTGTGGATTTCATGACAAAATTAGTTGTTGGCTAGTGAAAAGAAAAAGCAACGTCGTGGAATACTATAAGCATCAAAATGATTTTTCTTCTCTCACCAAGGTGGATCTTTCTGAACTATCTGCAACTCCTTTTTAAAATCCCTCCAATGATCTTTGTGCGATTGATTTCAAAAAATTCTTGGAAAACCATGTGAGGAGAGGATTCGATGGGATCAAGACTACTGAGTCATTCTTGAAGACTGCTAAAGGAGTGTATGACCCGATCACCAACAATTCTATCAAAAACATTATGTGGCCTCCAACAAAGCAATTGAAAAAGATTCCCATCATCAAGAACTTATGTGATCGTTCTTTACGCAACATGCTATATTGGGTAAACGATGAAGTCACAGCCTCTACAGTTATAAAGTTTAAAGATGGTGTTTTCCATCTGATCGATAAGAGGGACTTGCTTCAATTTGGTGAGAGGGACATTCATACCTTAGTTTCTCATCAAATTATATGTGAGCAGGAAGTTTTGGAACCTACTACCAAGGAGTTCATAGGCATGATTGCTGAGATCATTGACAAAGGAATGTGGTTGGGTGTTGTGGGGAGATCGGATGTGCTGGTGGTTGAAAAAGACTGAGCTCATGCTAGCCTCAAACCAAGGGGGAGATTCATAGGTCATTATTAAGTGTTTTGGGCTAGGTAATCATTTGTATAAGTCTTGATAGGATCTTGGTGTTGTTAGATGTGTTTATAACTAGTTGTCGTTTGCTGCCAAGTTGGTGTTTACGACCGAAAATAGGTTTACGGCCGTAAATGTGTTCGGCTGTAAACTTTGTCTACGGCCTGCCTACCCCTATATAAAGTGTCAGAGTCTGTTAGAGTGGGTTGACATATTGAGAGTAGATTCAATACAGTTTATAGTCAGTCTGTGTTCTTTAAGGGTGTACCAGACGTTTTGTGAATGAACATGTGCAGTGCTTGATTATCTTCTTCTTCTTCTATTCATTCTTGTTATTGTTTGTTTTGGTCACTGGTTTGATGCAATCAATCGGAACCTTACAGGAGATGTACTATACAACTTTATTTTAGGTTACTAAGTCCAAAATATACTCTATCATAAGCTCACTTTTTATTATTCTCGGTGTCGTGCCAGTTTTGTCGCGAAACTTCGACAGGTCATAACTTCTTCGTTATAACTCGGATTTCAGATTTCTTTATATGTACGAAAACCTTGTGACATATACTAAAACTTAGTTAAGTTTATTTATTGTAAATAATCCTCTATAAAAAAATCATTTTAATGTTTACCGTCTCTAAATTGACTAGCCTGAATCTGCGAGCATTACATTTTGTGCTTTCTGGTTTAGACCCTGAGGAGGTTAATTGTTTGCAATTTAGTCCTTGCGGTTAGTATGTGGGGCGTACCATTGGGTATGCTTAACGTACTTGTTGAGAAGCTAATATGCGAGTTGCACCACATGGTACACTTAATGTACTAAGTAGGGTACATCGCCGATCTGAGGCCTCGTACGCTAGGTGTAACCGGGGTTTATTGAAACCCTATTTTTAGGGTGTTGAATCCTATTTGAGCTCATTAAGTTCCATCAGTTGGCCTCTTTATCAGCCTCTATTGTCCCAAAACCCTAATCTCAAACCCTAATAGCATCTTTGAGTGTTCTTGAGCCTTGGTCTTGATTTTTTGTGGTTTATGCTCCTTGAACTGAAAAGAAGAAGATGTTGGAAGACTCATTCATTGGAAGGAAACTTTGAGATCCAAATTTAGATCCATCTTTTGGTGACTTTTGAGGTATAAAGTCCCAACCTTGATCCTTGTATGATTAGATATCTCCAAGTCATGGTTTTTCTGCTTTTGGTCCCTTTTAGGTTAATTTCATGAGTTAAGTCGTTTGTAGGGTTTATCCTTTTAGATGCGGACATATTATGAGTTTCTTAAGCTTAAAGGTCCAATCTTAATGGTGTTTATGGTCTCATGCATGCATTAAGTCATCTATTAGGCCCTTTTGAGCTTTAAGAGTTTCATTAAGCCATGCATACACGTAAAGTTGGCAACTTTACGTGGTAAACCATCTTAAGGAAGTTAAATATGAGTTTGGGTTTAGGTCTTAATCGTTTAAGAGCTGGAAAAGTGAAGGTTGGTCAAAATGGGTAGTACGTTGGGCGTACAAGCAGGTACGTTTAACATACAAGCCCTAAAGCAAGTACTCTACGCGTACATGTTGAGTACGACCCACATACTCAGTCAGTTAGGCTTCGGTGTTGTGGGCTTCATGATGTTAGGCTAGGTTGGATTTGTGGTGTCTTGGAACTTGTTGGGCTATCGGGATTCTCTTGCTCGGTTGTTGGAATTTTACTTGACTCATTGGTTGTACGCCCATGAAAGGGATTTGAGCCCAATTTGGAAAGTTGAGCCATATTGGGATTTGAGTGATTATTATGGAATTTTGGTTTTAGGTCAATTGTAGTGGGAAAATTTATGGAAAAGGTAAAAGTTCTTTTACCCTAGTTTTGACTCTCAGTGCAGGTTATGATCCGATTATTGATTGGATGATTATTTTGGTGGTTGACAGTGTGACGATTTTAGTGGGCCAACAGCCAGAGATTCTTTCTGTAAGATTTGGCAGTGCGAGGTGAGTCTTCTAACCATATCAATGGGTCGAAGGCACCAATGTTGTCCCATTACTTGTTATGTGGAATGTTGGGTTTCTTTGTGATACTTGCTTGGAAGGCCCCGGGGGTAGCCCACGACATTTTTATGGAGGACCATGGGGGTAGCGCATGGCACTTGGATGTCAGACCATGGGGGTAGCCCATTGCATTTCAATGAAAGACCATGGAGGCAGCCCATGGAACTTGGATGTCAGACCATGGGGGTAGCCCATGGTATTTTAGGGAAAATACCACGAGGGTAGCCCATGGCAAATATATTTATGGTATGTAGTATTTTGGGGAACTCACTAAGCTCTGATAATGATGATGTATTGATAAAATTTGATTACTTTGGTTTTATAAAAAAAAAAAAGATGTGGTTTAGGGTTTTATTAATTAAAAAATGAAAATTTTTCATGACTTAATTTTTGGGACGTTACAAGTTGGTATCAGAGCCTTGGTTTGAGGAATTCAGGCATACTCTTGGGTATTCTTGAATTCAAACTGAGGGTTTAGTAAAAATTTTCATAAAAAAAATGTTTCATTTAAGGGATTTCTAATAAATGAAAGGGGTGTGATGCGTGTAATCGGTTGAGCTCAAGTAAGTGATTCCCAAGAATACACATACATGTTTGTTATGACTATATGTCATAGGAATTTCATGTTCGGATGAGGCTAGGGATACTTTGAGGAAATGCATGATAGATTGGCCTGATACGTGATGCCTTGTAGCCTAGGGTGCATTGGATGTTATGCGGGATTGGTAATATGTATTGTTATCAGTAATTGCTAAGTTTATGCTTTAAAAATTATATAAGGTTAGGATCATATATCCCTAGAATGATTGATTTGGACTTATTTCCTGTTACTCATTTGGCTATGGTCCTAGGGTAGAGTCTTTTATTCGATAGTCTATTTGATCCTGTATTTTGTATAAGTTGCATGCATATGGCAACTGGCAGTGAGAGTGGAAGTTCCTAGCTTGAGTTGTTATATGTGAGATTGGAATGTTACTACATTAATGATGCTTGCTTTATGCTTTGTGGAACTCTTAAGTGATTTGAGTTAGCTACTAAGTGAATGTATTAAGTCACATGTGACAGAGGTTGAATAATCTCAAAGTGATAGATTTGGCCCTATTACACAACTCTCTTTTGAGTCTAATTGTTGTAGGGATGAGTCTGTTACTCGAAGGATTATCTAAGCATGGTTGCATGTGATTATATTGATGAGGTAAGTAGCTAACGTTATGGGAGGTTCTTTCGCAACTGATGGCAGGGTGAGGTTAGGAATATAAGAAAGCCTAGGAAGTGCTTCAGTGGGTTTAGCTGTGCTATTTAGTGATCATGTGGAGTATTAGTTTGAGAAGGTGACTTAGAGGATTTGGGATGATCCTTGAGGAAAGTATGGATGAGTGTGGAAGGTAGTATTGGGCCCACACAACTAATATCACAAGATCCATACTCAAATCGGGGAAATTTTTGAAAAATCTAAGGAACCTATGGGCTATAGGATATGGATTCTAGGGCATGTTTTGATCATGTACATGTTATTTTTAAGTATGGTGGTGAGCTCTCAGGAAGGAGGTTCGGGTTCAAATTCAGGCTCAGGTGCAACTGCTGAGCCGATGGATGAGCGCATGAGGGAATTCATCTCATCGAAGATTACCCGCGTTATTTTTAAATGGACTCTTGTGATCTTTGATTCAGTCAACGAAGGGATTTTGGAGCTCTTGGATGGTCGTCTCGGGGATTTTCAGGCCGAGATTGTAGTGTGGCAGTTGGGGGCTCATCTGAAGCCCAAAGCTTGTGGAGCCTTAGAATCCTTTAGGAAGGAGGATCTTGTTGCTAGTTCTTGTCATTTAGGATCGGAGGTTGGCTATGCACCATGTTATATGGGGAATTGATACAATGATTGGATTGCCTATGAGGTTTTGTGAGCTTTATGCGAGGAGTTACTTGTCATCATTGGTCGTGTCGCTGATAGATTAGTCGTCTGGTTTGGTGGTTTGACCTTGGCTGTTTAGACGGACAATGGGATGGTCAGGGTAACCCAGGGACAAGAGACTGGTTTGGAGAACCTGGGGAAGAGGAAACCAGAGCATGTGCAGGTAGTTAAGGGTCTTGAAAAGAGACCCAAGACTTCAAATCAGTGTTTAAGGGGTCAGCAGGGTCGGTGTAAATGCAGTCCATGCGAGAAACTACACGACGGGGTTTGTCATTCTAGGGGTATGGGATGCTACAAGTGTAGCAATATTAATCATGTCACCAGGGATTGCCTTCAGGGGACAAGGTCGTTATGTTTTCACTGCAACCAAGTGGACCACAAGAAGGCCGACTGTTTGATGTTGAAGGGTGTAGCAGTGAGGGCACCTGCTCCAGCTACTTTGAGGATCTCTGAATGTGACAACCCGAAATTTCTATTTTGTATGAACATTATATATTCAATAGAAGCTAGACCAGTTTCAATGAATTTCAGACTTCTCCGAATAAGTTTGTGTACAATAGGGTTTACGTTTAAGGAGATATCAGGAGAGTGGATGCTCATGGGATTGTGAAACTTGAGTATTTCAAAACTTCATAATATTAGAGTTCAATTCCGAAATAAAAATATTTTCTGCCAAAAATATTTCAAGACTATAAATAGATTTCAGAACCAAATTCATTCATTATTCACATTTCCAACTAGAGAAAAGCCATTTTCTCTCTCACGGATCTTCGGGTTTTCATCCCAAATCGTGAGTACACTTCTCTAGTTGTGTTATAATGCTTGTTATATGCTTAATAACATAGATTACATGTCAAATATATGAGATTCAGGACTTTACCGCCCAAGAACGTTCTTGGGGAGTAAACTCAAAAATGAAGCTTAAAGGCTATCTAGTCCCATTTCCTTGTTAAGTAACTATCTTAGGATAATATGTATGTTTAATTGAGACTAGAAAACAATCAAAAACACCTAGTTTAGGGTGTTCACGGCCCAAGAACTTCTTGGACCGTGAACTCCAAATATAAGGGCAAAATGTGCCCTAATCACTCCTAAGGCTTTAGACATTAACCCTCATTTACTTCTAGCTAATTTGTGGACTTTAAAACATCAAAAGCACCCCTTAAATGGAGTTTACGGCCAAGGAAATACTCTTAGGCCGTAAACACCAAATAAGGGCACCAAAGTGTGCCTAGGGTCGTCATTAGCCTTAAACAAATGCCTAGAAATTATCCTACTTGTGCTTGGGACTTGAAAGAATAAAACACCCATCCCATGAGAGTTTATGGCCGTAAACTCTAAGAGATTTGGCCTTGGGGCCGTAAACTCCTCAAAGGAGTATTTCTATGCCCTAAACTACCCAAAGGATTAAACCACCAAGTAAGACTTATTCTAGAAATCAAATAGCACTACAAAACACCAATTACCACCAAGATTAGAGTTCACGGCCATAAACTCAAGGGTTTACGACCGTAAACTCCTTGTGTGGGGTTTATTGAGGAGTAAACACTTATATAATTCCCTTTGGTACATTAAACCCCTTTAGCCTTGTCCCATAACAACCTAGAAGCAACCCTTAGGATCTATAACACTTATACAAAGTGTTTACATGTTCCTGAGTGTCCCAACTTATTTCATTAAGTTATTATTTGGCTAATTAGTTATATATATGCTCATTATATGATAACTAGGCTCGTGCGTGTGAACAATCCGTTTGCCACCTAGCACGGTATCCGATACTTCAATCCAATCCAGTCACCGCAAGTGAGTTCATACCCCTTTAATTTACCTTTGAAATACTTTTAAATGTTTTAAATACTTTATGGGGGGATAAAAGTTAAATACTTATAGTTATTACATCAATCACATGTGATTAATAACTAGAAAACCAATGATTTTATTACTGTTCAAACTATTTTACTTCAAACTGTTTTACAAACTCTTTTACTTATCAAATACTTTTATTTAAACTTTGTTTTACTTCTTATAAATTGCATGCCCATATATGTGTAGATATATAAGTGATGTTTAAAGGGCTTAGGAAGGCCATCCGCCCTATTTCCTTTTTCTCGATTTGGATGTGGTCTGGTGGGATTTCGGGTAACCGTCCGAAGGTTGTTTCAATATTAATTATATATCAAATGTATATATATATATATATATATATATATATATATATATATATATAGACATAAAAGTACTTCCATATTCATGAGTATTAGTCACATCATTAGTAATTTACCATCAGGGTAACACAGGATCATACTACTACAATTTCTAGATCAATGAGTCAGTTCATTCATGAGTCAATACTTATTACTAAGAGTACATATACAACTATACTAGGACGAGAACATATACAACGATACTAGAACAAGTAACATAACATTACATATACATGAATACGTTAACAATTGTGATCACTATATGGGAGCATGCCTTAATTGTCATGACCCGAGTTGTAGCCAGAATCTCTTGAAGGGAGAGCGTGAGTTTGCGTATAGATCTATACTGGATTGACTATCCTACATCTGGCTGCTAGCTACAGCCGGACCGGCAGGTTTGCGGGTGCCAAACGTCATACCTTATTTTTCGACTATACGTTGTCGTTGTTACCAGTCTATAGTATGGTGCAATTTATCACATGATACCTTAATATAAATTCGGTTTAAGGTAGTTAGTACAGCAGTAGTTCCTATAATACAACACTACAGTACTATAATGATTTACCCATTACATATTTAGTGATTATTTCACTTAAACATTAATGTACAAACTATATTTTGTTAAATGATAGTTACACTTGGGAAATTACACACTTTTACAGCAAACGAGCATACAAAACAGTTAAGCCTTGGTAGAAGGCTACTTTAATAGAAAATATAGGTTTTTCTGAGAGATTCAAACTTTTACAAACATTTACTTACATTTTACAAACTTACACTTGAGACATCTTCAAACGTTTTGATAACAAACACCGACACTAAAATACTTATGAACTCACCAGCTTAATGCTGATAAACTCTCTTTCAAAATAACTTGTATTCTCAGGTCATCAGTAGACAGGTACCGAGGACAGCTTTTGAGAAGATGGAGCGCATCCAAGACTCATCTTATTATTTTGATTTACATTATATTTTTGGTGTCTAAAACTGTACAGAACACGCTTGTATTAAAAATATATATTTAATGCAATGGATGAAGTTGTTTGCTTATTTACTTTTACTGTGTTGTGATACTTTACATGACGTCCTCCGCCCCACAACGTTTCCGTCGTTCTTGGTTTTGGGGTGTGACAGATTGGTATCAGAGCATTGTTTATAGTGAATCAAGTATATCAACCCATAAAAGATATACTAAACTATAAACCCATTAGGGATTAAAGCACTCTGACCTAAAGTCTATACTTTAAATATTAAAGTATTTAATTAAGTATACTAGTCTGCATTCATACTAAAATCAGTGTCATAATGACAAGAACAAAAGTATTACGATTGTTAAATATCACAAGTGAGCTCGGGGATGTATGGTCAATCCAGGGAATGGCGTAGCTTGATCAACTATGCTGGTCCGAGGAGTGATTAGCATATGCCCTAGTATGGTTGTGATGTGTTAACAAGTCTAAAAACTTACCAACAATACCACAAGAAGATCAGTAGAACTTAAACTTAAAATACTATAGGTGTATTTTGTGCTACTAGCTACATGTATACTATATTCTTATACCTCTCTTCTCGCGTAGATTTAAATGGATGGATTCCATCATGACGACCCGTACTTCCAAATGAAGGTAATGTCGGGTGGATCGAAGAAGAGCCCGAAGATGAGCATCCAATCCCTTTGGATGATCACCTCGTAGAAGGCTTTTCTGATGGATCTGACTCCGAGCCTAAAGTCAACAACCTACCGCTAGTAGGTCAAGCCCCAAACAACAACCCTCGACCAGCTTTTCCAGGTCCTACTCCAATGTGGGCAACCAACTTGAATCACTGGAGTGATGAACAGGGTCAACCCTTACCTTACTTTGGGGACCGAAGCTTTTACAACGTCAGCGAAGGTGGTTCTACTGACCGAGCTCTGCCCGTCATTATCCGCAGAATAGCTCGTAATGTTGAGCAAGGTCGAGCAGCCATCGACCAGGTCATGGAGATTGATGCCAACTCTGGTGTCAACACAGTCCGTATCCGCCGTCTTGAAGAAGACATGGAACGGAACCGGAGAACCAATGAAACCCTGTAGCAACAGTTGGCTGCCTCCCGAGCTGAAGTCTTGGAACTTTGAGCCCGCCAAAGGGCTCAGGAGCGACACCTTCAAGAGGTGTTTCGTCAAGTGTCAGACCTCAGGGCTCGCCCGAGAAATTCTCATCGCCGTTAGATGATGTCTAGTACATCTCTGTCTTTTGGTTAAGGAATAGCCTTTAACATCTGTGCTCTAAGTAGCACTTGTCTGTAAAATATTCCTAACTTTCAATACTCTAATTAGGAATCTCAGAACTGTCAAACTTTTCCGTATGGTATGATGTAAGACCTACTATTAGGTCGATTTTCCCTGAACTTATTACATCAGTAATACTAGTATTATAGACATCTATCTAATCTGTGGGAAAAATCGGTACATTTATGTTTTCCTACTAATATTCTTTGTTGTGATCTCAAACACTCATTCAACTGTTGGGCTATGGTTAGTTAGTCCATGTGTCACTCTCAATTTACTTACAAATTGATTCTTACCATTTTCCTTATCTTTATAAACTTATAGCTGAAAGATGCCTCCTCGCAAATCTCCCCGAAATAACCCTGCACCTCCACCGCCTCCTCCGCCTCCGGTCATCGATACTGCAGCCCTGAATGCTGCTGTAGCTGCAGCAGTGGCAACTGCCATGGCTCAGTATCACTCATCTGATGCCAGCAGAGGTGGAACCCCTGTTGAATCAATTCCGGTTGAAACCCCTGTGCGCTCGAGAGAGTGATCGTCCAAGGATTTCACCAATTGCAAGCCAAAGTCCTTCCATGGCACCGGCGGAGTCATTTCCCTCTCGCAATGGTTCGAGAAGACTGAATTAGTCTTCGAAATCTGTTCATGCCCTGCTGCGAGCAAAGTCAAATATGCCGCATGCACCTTTGAAGGAAAGGCCTTGACATGGTGGAACGGCCATGTTAAGGCACTAACTCTCGTGGTGGAAAATGACATGGGTTGGGAAACCATGAAGGACCTCATGATTGAGGAATACTACCCGAGGGGCGAAATCTAGAAATTAGAGCAGGAGCTGTGGAGCCTAACCATGAAGGGCTCCGACGTAGTCTCCTATACCGCCAGGTTCAGCGAACTGGTGGCTCTCTGCCCCAGTATGGTTCCCACTGAAGGGAAAAAATATCGAAAGGTACATATGGGGGCTAGTGCCTCTGTATCAAGGGAATGTCCTATCATCTAACCCTGCTACCTTCGACAGTGCCAAACGATTGGCAGAACGACTCATTGACCATGGAGTCAAAACCCCTGCAACCACAACAACCCTAGCCTTCTCAGAACCCTCCAAACCCGCTGACACAAAGCGGAAACTCTGGGAGGAAAAGAAGAAAACGGAACGAGCTGCCAAAAAGCAGCAAATTGTGGCAGTGCATGCCGCAATAACCCCTGCTGCTGCTACTACTACTGCTCCGGTGGGACAGTATGCTGGAAGTTTGCCCAAGTGCAACAAATGCAACTACCACCACAATAGCCCCTGCCATGAAATGCAGTGCTCTAACTGCCGTAGGAGAGGACACACAGCCCGTTTCTGTAAATTTTCGGCACAACCGATCGCCCAAGTCCCTGGCTCTGGCGCGAGCCCGACTTGCTATGGATGTGGCGAAGCAGGACACTATAAGAGGGACTGCCCCAAAACAAAGAATGATGGTGGAGCAGGAAGGGTACTAGCTATAGGCCACGGGGAAGCAGTTGATGCCCCGACAGTGGTGACTGGTACGTTCCTCCTCGATAACTCCTATACATGCATTCTGTTCGATAGTGGAGCGGAGCGAAGCTTCGTAAACCATAAATTTGCTCGCATGCTTAAGCAACAACCACACACACTTAAGGAACAATTGTAGAAATGGCTAATGGAAAGACTGAAAGTACGAATAGCATATACTTAGATTGTACCCTAACTCTAGATAACCATTCATTCCCAATCGACCTCATGCTGGTCTCAATAAAAAGCTTCGATGTTATCATCGGCATGGATTGGTTAAGTCTTCATCGCGCCGACATCATGTGCTACGAGAAAGCAGTTCGTCTAAACCTTCCGTCTAACGAAACTCTTATCGTCTACGGCGATAAACCCGGTGCGAGTCTTCGTATTATATCAAGTATTCAAGCACAGAAGTATCTGCGTAAAGAATACCATGCATTCCTTGCTCACGTCATCGATACGAGCCTCGAAACGAAAGAACTAAAGAACATCCCAGTAGTGAGCGACTTCCCCGACATTTTCCCTGAAGAGCTACCTGGATTACCTCCGCAACGACAGCTCGAGTTCAGAATCGACTTAGTCCCAGGAGCTACCCCAGTAGCCAAGTCGCCCTACCGTTTAGCACCAGCTGAGATGCAGGAACTCTCTGGTCAACTTAACGAACTGCTCAGCAAGGGCTTTATAAGACCAAGTTTCTCACCTTAGGGAGCGCCGGTCTTATTCGTTAAGAAGAAAGACGGATCATTCCGTATGTGTATCGACTACAGAGAACTCAACAAACTGACAGTCAACAATCGTTACCCTCTGCCTCGCATAGATGATCTATTTGACCAACTGCAAGGGGCGAATTATTTTTCCAAAATTGATCTGAGATCCGGATATCACCAGTTACGAGTACTAGAAGAGGATGTGCCGAAGACAGCCTTCCGAACTCGTTACGGACACTACGAGTTCGTGGTGATGCCATTCGGATTGACCAATGCGCCCGCAGTTTTCATGGATCTGATGAATAGAGTATGCCGACTTTACTTGGATAAGTTCGTCATCGTTTTCATTGACGACATCCTAATCTACTCCCGAAGTAAGGAAGAGCATGGCGATCACCTGCGACAAGTTCTAGGGACATTACGAAAGGAGAAACTTTATGCGAAGTTCTCGAAATGTGAATTTTGGATCCGAAGAGTCGAATTCTTAGGACACGTGGTAAGCGAAGAGGGAATCCACGTGGACCCATCCAAAATTAAAGCCACTGAGAACTGGTCAGCACCGAAGACGCCTACAGAAATTCGTCAATTTCTAGGTCTCGCTGGCTACTACCGTAGGTTCATACAGAACTTCTCCCGAATAGTGAAACCCCTTACAACCTTGACCCAGAAAGGCGTGGCCTTTGACTGGGAAGAGAAACAAGAGAGAGCGTTCCAAATGCTCAAGCGAGCCTTATGCACCGCACCAATACTATCCCTCCCCGAAGGAATAGAAGACTTAGTAGTCTATTGCGATGCATCGAATCAAGGGCTCGGGTGTGTTATGATGCAGCGAGGTAAGGTCATCGCCTACGCCTCGAGACAGTTGAAGACACATGAAGTTAACTACACGACCCACGATCTTGAACTAGGAGCAGTGGTGTTTGTTCTGAAGATCTGGAGACATTACTTGTACGGAACGAAAAGCACTATTTTTACCGACCACAAGAGTTTACAACACATTTTCAATCAGAAGGAGCTCAACATGAGACAACGACGGTGGGTCGAGCTACTCAGTGACTACGAATGTGATATTCGTTATCATCCGGGTAAAGCCAACGTAGTAGCAGACGCCCTAAGTCGGAAGGAATATTCTGGTCGCAAAGTCAAGTCATTGTCAATAACCATCCAATCACACTTGTCTAAGAAAATTCAAGCGGCTCAACTTGAAGCCGTGAAACCTAAAAATGTGACGAGTGAATCCCTTAGAGGAATGGACAAGAATTTAGAAGCCAAGGGTGACGGAGCCTTATATTTCATGAACCGGATCTGGACACCGAAACACGGTGGTTTTCAAGACTTGGTCATGACCGAGGCGCACAACACTCGGTATTCCGTTCACCCAGTTTCAAATAAGATGTATCTGGATCTTAAAAAGCTATACTGGTGGCCTAATATGAAAGCAGAGATTGCTACCTTCGTAAGTAAATGCCTTACTTGCGCAAAGGTTAAGGTCGAGTACCAGAAGCCCTCCGGTTTACTGCAACAACCATAGATTCCAGAATGGAAGTGGGAGCGGATCACTATGGATTTCATAACCAAGTTGCCCAAGACAACGGGTGGACTTGATACCATATGGGTCATCATCGATAGATTGACCATGTCTGCACACTTCCTGCCTATCAAAGAAACTGACAAGATGGAGAAACTTACGAGAACATACATTAGGGAAATCGTACGGCTACATGGTGTACCTATGTCCATTATCTCCGATAGAGATAGTAGGTTCACCTCAAGATTCTGGCAATCACTACAGCGTTCCCTAGGAACAAGGCTGGACATGAGCACAGCCTACCACCCACAGACCGACGGACAGAGTGAGAGGACCATCCAAACACTGGAATATATGTTGCGAGCCTGTGTGATTGACTTTGGAAAGGCATGGGATACTCATTTACCCCTTGTCGAGTTTTCCTATAATAACAGTTATCACACGAGCATCAAGGTTGCTCCATTTGAAGCCCTCTACGGCCGAAAGTGCAGATCCCCTCTGTGCTGGGCTGAGGTGGGTGATACCCAATTAGCCAAGGGGCAAGCTTCCGACAATACTCTCACCGGTCCGGAGATCATTCGGGAAACGACAGAGAAAATCGTTCAGATTTGTGAACGATTGAAAGCCTCTAGAGACCGACAGAAGAGCTACGCTGATAAGCGAAGAAAACCTTTGGTATTTCAGGTGGGAGACCGAGTCCTTCTCAAAGTCTCACCCTGGAAAGGCTTAATACGCTTCGGCAAGCGTGGGAAGCTTAATCCGAGATACATAGGGCCTTTCGAGATTCTTGCAAGAGTCGGCCCCGTAGCTTACTAACTCGACCTACCCGACGCACTTCGTAACGTACATTCTACATTCCACGTATCTAACTTGAAAAAGTGTCTGTCCGACGAAACTCTTGTAATCCCATTCGACGAGATCGAGATCAACGAGAGCCTCAACTTCGTGGAAGAACCAGTAGAGATCATGGACCGTGAGGTCAAGCAGACAAAGCAAATCCGTATCCCTATCATGAAGGTTCGCTGCAACGCCAAGCGAGGACCGGAATTCACTTGGGAACGCGAGGATCAGATGAAACTGAAATACCCTCGTCTTTTCACATAGTTGTTTCTAACTTCTTAATTGCTTAAATTCTAATTTCGGGATGAAATTCCTTCTAACGGGGGGATGATGTGACAACCCGAAATTTCCATTTTGTACGAACATTATCTATTCAATAGAAGCTAGACCACTTTCAATGAATTTCAGACTTTTCCGGATAAGTTTGTGTACAATAGGGTTTACGTTTAAGGAGATATCAGGAGAGTGGATGCTCATGGGTTTGTGAAACTTAAGTATTTCAAAACTTCATAATATTAGAGTTCAATTCCGGAATAAAAATATTTTCTGCCAAAAATATTTCAGCACTATAAATAGATTTCTGAACCAAATTCATTCGTTATTCACATTTCCAACTAGAGAAGAGCCATTTTCTCTCTCACGGATCTTCAGGTTTTCATCCCAAATCGTGAGTACACTTCTCTAGTTGTGTTATAATTCTTGTTATATGCTTAATAACATAGATTACATGTCAAATATATGAGATTCGGGAGTTTACCGCCCAAGAACCTTCTTGGGGAGTAAACTCCAAAATGAAGCTTAAAGGCTATCTAGTCCCATTTCCTTGTTAAGTAACTAGCTTAGGATAATATTTAATTGAGACTAGAAAACAATCAAAAACACCTAGTTTAGGGTGTATTGGCCCAAGAACTTCTTGGACCGTGAACTCCAAATTCAAGGGCAAAATGTGCCCTAATCACTCCTAAGGGTTTAGACATTAACCCTCATTTACTTCTAGCTAATTTGTGGACTTTAAAACATCAAAAGCACCCCTTAAATGGAGTTTACGGCCAAGGAAATACTCTTAGGCCGTAAACACCAAATAAGGGCACCAAAGTGTGCCTAGGGTCCTCATTAGCCTTAAAGAAATGCCTAGAAATTATCCTACTTGTGCTTGGGACTTGAAAGAATAAAACACCCATCCCATGAGAGTTTACGGCCGTAAACTCTAAGAGATTTGGCCTTGGGGCCGTAAACTCCTCAAAGGAGTATTTCTATGCCCTAAACTACCCAAAGGATTAAACCACCAAGTAAGACTTATTCTAGAAATCAAATAGCACTTCAAAACACCAATTACCACAAAGATTGGAGTTCACGGCCGTAAACTCAAGGGTTTATGACCGTAAACTCCTTGTGTGGGGTTTATTGAGGAGTAAACACTTATATAATGCCCTTTGATACATGAAACCCCTTTAGCCTTGTCCCATAACAACCTAGAAGCAACCCTTAGGATCTATAACACTTATACAATGTGTTTACATGTTCCTGAGTGTCCCAACTTATTTCATTAAGTTATTATTTGGCTAATTAGTTATATATATGCTCATTATATGATAACTAGGCTCGTACGTGTGAACAAGTCTCCGTTTGCCACCTAGCACGGTATCCGATACTTCAATCCAATCCACTCACCGCAAGTGAGTTCATACCCCTTTAATTTACCTTTGAAATACTTTTAAATGTTTTAAATACTTTATGGGGGGATACAAGTTAAATACTTATAGTTATTACATCAATCACATGTGATTAATAACTAGAAAACCAATGATTTTATTATTGTTCAAACTATTTTACTTCAAACTGTTTTACAAACTCTTTTACTTATCAAACACTTTTATTTAAACTTTGTTTTACTTCTTATAAATTGCATGCCCATATATGTATAGATATATAAGCAATGTTTAAAGGGCTTAGGAAGGCCATCCGCCCTATTTCCTTTTTCTCGATTTGGATGTGGTCTGGTGGGATTTCGGGTAACCGTCTGAAGGTTGTTTCAATATTAATTATATATCAAATGTACATATATAGACATAAAAGTACTTCCATATTCATGCGTATTAGTCTCATCATTAGTAAGTTACCATCGGGGTAACACAGGATCATACTACTACAATTTCTAGATCAATGAGTCAGTTCATTCATGAGTCAATACTTATTACTAAGAGTACATATACAACTATACTAGGACGAGAACATACACAACGATACTAGAACAAGTAACATAACATTACATATACATGAATACGTTAACAATTGTGATCACTATATGGGAGCATGCCTTAATTGTCATGACCCGAGTTGTAGCCAGAATCTCTTGAAGGGAGAGCGTGAGTTTGCGTATAGATCTATACTGGATTGACTATCCTACACCTGGCTGCTAGCTACAGCCGGACCGGCAGGTTTGCGGCTGCCAAACGTCATACCTTATTTTTCGACTATACGTTGTCGTTGTTACCAATCTATAGTATGGTGCAATTTATCACATGATACCTTAATATAAATTCGGTTTAAGGTAGTTAGTACAGCAGTAGTTCCTATAATACAACACTACAGTACTATAATGATTTACCCATTACATATATTTAGTGATTATTTCACTTAAACATTAATGTACAAACTATATTTTGTTAAATGATAGTTACACTTGGGAAATTACACACTTTTACAGCAAACGAGCATACAAAACAGTTAAGCCTTGGTAGAAGGCTACTTTAATAGAAAATATAGGTTTTTCTGAGAGATTCAAACTTTTACAAACACTTACAAACATTTACTTACATTTTACAAACTTACACTTGAGACATGTTCAAACGTTTTGATAACAAACACCGACACTAAAATACTTATGAACTCACCAGCTTAATGCTGATAAACTCTCTTTCAAAATAACTTGTATTCTCAGGTCATCAGTAGACAGGTACCGAGGCCAGCTTTTGAGAAGATGGAGCGCATCCAAGACTCATCTTATTATTTTGATTTACATTATATTTTTGTTGTCTAAAACTGTACAGAACACGCTTGTATTAAAAATATATATTTAATGCAATGGATGAAGTTGTCTGCTTATTTACTTTTACTGTGTTGTGATACTTTACATGACGTCCTCCGCCCCAGAACGTTTCCGTCGTTCTTGGTTTTGGGGTGTGACATTGATGGTCATCAGGGTGGGGCAGGAGCCTCGTCTATGAGGATTCGAGTATTATAGTGTTAGTTATAGGAGACTAGGGACCCATCATGTGCTATTGCGGGTATGTTATCTTTTGCTTCCTTCTTGATTATTATAAGAATTTATACTGCTTTGGAATTCAGTATTTGTTTGGGTAAGCATTATCTCTGGTTTGGTTCTCTAAGATTGTCTAGGTTATATTATCCAGAATGTTCTATGCCTTTTTGCATGCAAAGAGTTATTAGTTAGTCATATCTTGCTGGGCGGGTTTCAGTTTGTTCGGCTGTTGTTCCGAATCATTGATGGGGTCAATTCAGGGGTATCGTTTGGAAGGTTTATGGTCGGATTAGCTGGTTAGTTCTGCAAGGAAGTCAGAGTTAAGTTGTGTTATCAGTTGTTCTGGTATGATCGACTGTTATCCATGAAAGAACCTTTGGGTTCAATCACTACCGTTTCTAAGGAAGGAGCGGTAGCAAGAAGATGGGGGTGGCAATCACATGATTTGTTTGGTTATTGGAAGTGCTAGAGGAATTTTGTTGAATTAGGTGTCTTAGTTGATGACTGTAATTGGTATATACTTGAATTGATAATGGCACAGTCCTTTTGGGCTGCCTTCAAACCTAGGAATTGAATAGGATGACTGTTAGAAAGAGAAGAATGATTTATTAATTTATTACTTGGTAGATAAATTAATTAGAAATCAAAATAAATTATTTATTAATGTATTATGGAAATAATATATTAATTAGAAATCATATTATTTAATTAATATTTAATCAGAAATTAGTTTGGAATTAATTTTGGGATTAAATTAATTAATTAAAACTACAGGGACTAAAGGTGACAATGTTCAATAGTTGAGCATTGGGAAATTCTAGAACCTCCCTAAAGTAGGGGGAACAAAATCTAGAGCATCTTTAGAGTTTTCTTGGGCTCTAAGGGTGCCTTGGATGCCTTAGGAGGAAGTTAAAGGATTAGGGTGATCTTGGGTACACCTGCCTTATCCAATACCTTCCTAACACCTATATAAACCCTCCATAGGGTTAAATTTCAGCAATGACTCCTCTAAGAGCCTAATGGCCGACATTTCTCTTCTATTACTATATATATATATATATATATATATATATATATATATATATATATATATATATATATATATATATAGTTTACTTGGTTGCTTGAGTTTGTTTGTGAACCATTAGAGGTGCGACACTTGTGGTGCTTGCTACCAAAGGTCTTTCAAGCAAGGATTCAAGATTATTTATAATAAAAATCTTAAAGGTATGAATCATAACCATTCTTATGCGATTTTTTATTATTATCCATAGATCTAGGGTTTATACTTTGTTGTTCATTATTGTATGTTCAATTAGAGAAAACATACATCTTCAGTTAGGGTTGCATGCACACATAGGATTGTATATTTTGCTCAAAACCCATCAGTGGTATCAGAGCCTAGGTTTTGTTTTCTATGGAATTGATAGTTATATGAACTTGAACAAGGAAGAGAAAATAGAATCGTCATTCTACTCTTTGAATTTGTCATGTTGTTCTTCAAACTCGACGTGTTGGACTACAGCACGGCGTGTTGGTCCTCCGACTCGGCGTGTTTGTGTGTCAGATCCTGATTTCGGATTTACTAGCCTAACTAGATTTATTTTGTTAATATTTGGTAATTATTTTTTATTAAATATGCCATAATCTGATTTTTGGTAATATTAGATAATTAAATAGGACCTAAATGTTAGGAGATAATTATGAATAGGATAATGTTGATTTTATTAATTCTCCTTATGGATATGGTTAATAATTTAATTAATTGTTTAATTAAAGAATAATTAATATATCCATAATTGGTTACTAAATAATTTATTTGATTGTTAATTGGACTTAATAATTAATGTTAATTTCAGGGTTGTTTGAGATTTAAATTAAAAGTTAAAATTTTTGAAATTTAAAATGTAAACCCTAAATTACATTTTATGGATCTTACTATTAATTTAATTAATTGATTAATTAAAGGATAATTATTAAATTCATAATTGGTTTAAATTTAATTTAGTTAAAAACTTTAATATATTAAAGGATTAAACCCTTTCTATTTTAAAATGTTTTAAAATGCACCTTATATATTATAAAATTAAATTTTTAATATTATAAATGTATAAGAAAAATCAGTCTTACCGTTAGTAGGTCTCATTCAAGAATTTGGTCTATAAGGGGGGTATAAGGAAATTGCTTATAAAATGATGATTAAATGGGTGTCCACTCTCATCCACCGCTTCCTTGAATGTGGAGGGTCGTTAGTCGAACGGGTTTGATAGGACAAAAAAATTATCATTAATAACTATAATGAATTATAAAGTAACTAAATCATTTTTCTAAAAATCCCACCCTTGGTTACTTTAGGAAAAATGTGAATTTGATGCTAACCCATGAAATTACACATTGCACCTTTATTGGTCGTTAGTGGAGCGTGTGTGGTTAACTGGCACACTAATATAGGACTAATATTATTGGCAATGGGTGACTCGTAAATTATCATTGAATTAATGGAGCATGTTTGGTTAACTGGCATGTTAATTTCAGATGATAAATGACATCGAGAGTACCAAGCTAATTTTCATGGTTATTCACATCTCATTTGTGATCCTCGGCATCCTTGTCATAAAGTGAGAGGATAATCGAGATTAAACATGTCATTGAATAGTTCAATATCTCAAAAGATCTAGGAGTTTCATAAGATTGAAATTGGTAAATGCTTTACCTAACTAAAATAGATTCGAATTTGATTACAGCATCCCTCTTCAGAATTCGAATCAAAAATATGAATCCAAGCCTTAATTTAAAATTTCGGGTTAATAATTAAAATCAACTAACTGGAATTCTCTTTTCTCCTATTATAGACGTCAAGTTCAGAGAACAATGGTTTTCCTCGTCCTTCTGGAAATGTTTTTCTTTTTGAAGATGATCTTCCATACAAAAGAGTGTTTCCTTCTTCAAGCAATGGTGGAACTGGAAATCATGCTTCTCCAACTCTTCCTCCACCTCCTCTAGTAACTCTCCTAAGTCATGTATTCTTCAAGTTGAAAAGTACGAAACTACTCAAGCCCTATTGCCATGTAAAAATCATGATGGAAAGTCTGCATGTGCGCATGTTCTAAAAATGAAATCACACATTGTGATATTAGGGATGTTGGGTGTTGTTTTCCCAAGGGATTTGGCCATTGATTAGGTTCTACTTTCACGTCATGACTCATATAGTCAGTTCATTAAAGACTTCTATGAGAGGGACCATGACGTGACCCTAATCGATCTGACATATATATTGATTGCTACTGAAGCAGAAATGCTTAAGAGCACAATTCAAGTGAATATGTTTGAAGGATCTATCTCCCAAGTCTCCATGGACATTGAAAATGACAATATTGGTAGTCCAGAAAAGGTTTCTCTTCCCAATGGAAAGGGATCGGCCAAGGTCAAACTTTTTGACCATATGCTAAAGAGAAAGACTAACCCTGAGATAGCCCCATGTGCTATTCCTAAAAAGTTCATATGTTTCTATTGCCAATTGAAGGGGCATTAGATACAAAGCTGCCCTGAATACCTGAAAGATCTCAGATATGGTAAAGTCAAGTCATATAACTCTACTTCACGTACATCCACAATCTAACTCTACTTTATTAAGTTCTTATTCAAAGATTCTTAATACATGATGTGATAGTCACATTTTGATGCTTTTGCAGGATCTAAGAGAAAGAAGGAAGCTTGAGAAGAGTAAGTTGAATCTGATCGAGAGACATGGATTTCAGTCGCATGGTTCGATGATCAGATTTTGGAAGCTACTGCTTAGGAGTTATGATAAATTAATAGATTGCTTAAGAAATATATAGAAACATAATTTCATATATTTGCATTTCAAGGACAAATTTTTCCACATATTATCAATAAAAGTGAATTTTTGATTTATTTATTTTGTAGTTCCTTGCAATGGCTTTTATGAGAAGTGGTTGTTCTATTTCTATTATTAGCAATGTTAAATATGGATTTGATTCTTAATTATATCATTTTTGGTAATGTCATGATTGGCCAAGTGAAAAGGAATTCTTATCACCCAAGTTTCAATTGGAAATAAAATTGGAGTCATACAATTCGAATTGTGATGTATGAGAATCTTGATCTTTGGAAGATTATGACTAATTCGTTAATCACATGTTTATGTGAGTCAAAGTGAAGGATAAATGCATCTAGTACATATTGATATGCACTAGTCAGATCCACCACAAAGTACGATAAGTATGTTTGTCATGATTTACTGATAGTTCAGTAAATATGGTTGTGTTTATAAGATTAAGCATAATTCTAAGACCTTGAAAAGTTTTCAAAGAGTAGTAGAACGAATATGAAGAATCTTATAGGCGGAAAGATAAAAGGTTTCTCCAATCTGAAAAGAAAGGAGAATACTTTAGTATCATGTTTTTGGATCATCTTAATGATTATGGAATCATGTCACAATTGATCCAATTAGGATATCTTAGTGCATTTGTATAACTAAGAAGAGGAATCGGATAATGGCGAAATGGTTTAATCAAGAGATGAGTCATACTTCATTTTCCAATCTAGTTTTAGAGTCATACTCTAGTTACTTCAAATTATATCTTGAAGCTTATTTTAAACTAAGTAGGTTAATAACACCTCATGAAGTGTGGAGTAATAATGTTTTCTTACCCTGGCACATTTGAAATCAGTAGTTACGATGATGTGGTTAAAACAAACGATAAACTAAGACCAATTCTGTGAATTGTTTTTCTTGCTGATAATCCATACTAACTTTTGAATATTTATTTTGATCATCAAGGAATGCTCCTTGAGAGAGAAACTTATATGTCAAGAAGTCAATAGCAGTCTTATTAATTTTGAAGAGTTTCAGGAGTCAATCAAGAATAATCCTTTTAGTTATCACTAGCACACGACTTGAGGTTGATAACCTATCATGTTTAGTTGACACATTCTTGTTTCTATGCACCTTCCTTTTGTGATGGAAATTCTTATGAGTTCTACGTTTCTTATTCAACTGCAAAAGGCATAGCATGGTTGTTAGTGATAGTACATAGGTCAATATGGGTCTGGTGCTTAACAACATGAAAGCACTGATAGGACCTCGTGCTACCAGAGGGCAAGAAATTAAGAACAACCAGGTTCTGTCCATGAAAGGAAGAACCTAAAATTGATTTTGGTTTTGTCCTCAACCTTATCTTATAATTATAGGTTGGAATTGATAAATTCACATGGATAGGAATGCATACACCATAAGATCTAGATGGAAAAAGGATTTTCTATAATTCATGAAAATGATTATAAAGAAACACTTTAGCTAGTAGATTTAAAAAATTTGATAAATATCATTATGATTAGTGGTTATGATAATTGCATTCTCAAATTCTCAATATGATTACAACATCCCTTTTCATAGTTCGAATTGTGAGAAATGGCAAGAAATAGTTTGAATGTTCATGACTTATAGCTATAAGTTCTAAAATGGTTTAAACACACACATATGCTATCTTATGAAGGTGTATGAGCTTGAGAAGTCTTGTTGAAGACTTATCAAAGCATTACGTATCAGAAATATACACTTTAGTAAGAAAGTAAAAAAGTATTGATTTCTGAAAGTCCAGTTGATTTTTGGTTACATGTCAAAGTTAGTGGGAGCATAATTTTTATGCAGATAGAAGCATAATTATTATGCTAGTAGAAGCGTAATTGTTATGCTAAGTGTTGTAAGTTGGAAATACAATTCGTAGGAAACAAAGTTTTCAAATTTGCAAAATTTCAATGTTTCGGTATTGTTTTGCTCCAAAAGGATTTTTGGGAGAGGACACGTATACTTCATTTCATATCTAAAAGTTTGGATTAAAAGGATTTGAAAGAACTTGGTCATGGGTATATATGAATATCATGTTGAAATGATCCAACATAAGAAATTCAATATATATATATATATATATATATATATATATATATATATATATATATATATATATATATATATGGAAGCATTATAGCAAGAGACTATCAGGTCACTATGTAAGACATTATTTATCGGATCCCATATGCTTCGTATATAGGATCGATTACATATGCTATAATATTCACTTGTTTTGATTTTTCCAAATGCCTATGGCATTGAGAAGGAAAAAGGACTAAAAGAAAATGTGACTAAAGTTGTTAAACAACTGTCAAGAACAGTCTGAGGTTTACCAAAAGATTGTTTGCTTATGGACAGTTGGAAGTATAGTATTTGGATGGACCATATTGACAGAATTCTGAGTGGAGGTGAATCTCGTTTGGAATTGATTGCCATATGGGAATATGGAAATGTTTCCATAACAGGAGTTGGTTACATAAATCTACGTGTGAGTTAGAAACCTTAACGCAAGGAAGGTGTTCAAGGAGTTACCTTTAATTTGATATTTCATTACCATGAAGGTGTTTTAGTAACAAAGTTTTAATGGAGCATTTTGTGACATCGTTGGCTAAGTCTCGATGACTTTGATGACATATCATCACAAAAAGGATATTGCATGCAAGGTTAGACTCTAAAACATATAGTGGTGACAATAATTTCGAATTCTTACACGTTCTAATAAGAATTTGGAATTTTGAAATAAGCATCGTTGGAATAATGTCCATTCAATCTGTTCACAAAGGAAGTATTTTCGAAAAACATAGTATGCATGTTTATAACATGGCATGATTGATGTTTAATTCAAGTGTCTAGTTAATTAATCGAAACATTATACAATTAATAAAGTCTAACAAATATGGTGATTAAATAATAAGTGTTTTATTTATATTCAATAGTTTTTAGACCATAGTTAATTAGGTTATTATTGTGTTTCACTTTGCATGTTTTACTTCCCGAATAATTGGATTATTCAAACATCCGTAGTTGATCATACATTTGGAAGTATGTGGTGGATTAAGACTTTCATGAATCAGACTGTAGATTGTCTATGGGGTTATACATAGTAATGGTTTTCTGCAATATTCATGAGTAATTTTTAAATGGGGATTTAAGTATTGGATAACCCCATGCTTAGAGAATTACTTCATGGATTGCATCATGAGTAATTTTGAGACAATAATATCTTATATTCTTGAAACGAAGATATATGAGTTGTTGTTCACGAGTCAGTTGTGCATTGATAATATGTAAACGCATCAGTAACTTGATGTTATAAAACGTATCGTTATGCCTCATTTGATGAGTGAATAGTGCAAGCATATAAGTCAAAGCTTATCCGTTCCTTTTGCCCTAATGGGAAAAGCGATATCTATGGGCCCCTTGATGATTGATGATGCATCTAAAGCGCTTGGCCAATCTTGGAATCAATTGATGTGTTCAATTAGTAGTCTAATATCATTCGTCATAAATCAGAAATCGGGAAACAAATCTTGGACAGAGAGTATGATTGTAACCCATTTCTCATGTCTATATGATATCTTGTAGAATGGAGGATTATTTGATCACTTATCTTAGGATATGTCACTCACTAGGTCAGAGTTCAATAGTGACTTTTGGTAGCTACAATATGCTGATCAATTTAGTAGTTATACTGGCAGTTATAATTATTAGACTTATACAAGTGGGAGACTGTTGGATTAGGTTTCTAAGCCCATAACTATAATTGGTATATACTTGAATTGATATTAGCACAGTCCTTTTAGGTTGCCTTTAAACCTGGCACATGAATGGATGATTGTTAGAGAGAGAAGAATGATTTATTAATTTTGTTACTTGGTTAATAAATTAATTAGAAATCAAAATAAATTATTAGTTAATGTATTATGGAAATAATATATTAATTATAAATCACATTATTTAATTAATATTTAATCAGAAATTAATTTGGAATTAATTTTGGGATTAAAGGAAATAATTAGAACTGTATGGACTAAAGTTGACAGTGTTCAATATTTGAGCATTGGGAAATTCTAGAACCTCCCTAAAGTAGGGGTGAATGAAATCTAGAGCATCTTTATGGTTTCGTTGGGCTCTAAGGGTGCCTTGGATGCCTTAGGGAGGAAGTTAACGGATTAGGGTTATCTCGGATACACCTGCCTTATCCAATACCTTCCTAAAACCTATATAAACCCTCCTTAGGGTTAAATTTCGACAATGACTCCTCTAAGAGCCTAAGGGCCAAAATTTCTCTTCTATTACTCTCTCTATATATAGTTTTCCGTGGTTTCTTGAGTTTGTTTGTGAAACATTAGAGGCACAACACTTGTGGCACTTGCTACTAAAGGTCTTTCAAGCAAGGATTCAAGATTGTTTATAATAACAATCTTAAAGGTATGAATCATAAACCTTGTCATGTGATTTTCGACTATTATCCGTAGATCTAGGGTTTATACTTTGTTGTTCATTATTTTATGTTCATTTAGAGAAAACGTAGATCTTCAATTAGGGTTGCATGCATACATAGGATTGTATGTTTTGCTCAAAACCCATCAATTTTTATTATCACAAGGATTGTAGACGGTTAGGATTCAGAGATTCTTTTGAGGATGGGAAGTTGGAGTGAGGATTCGCTAGTTTATAGAAAGGGTTATGGTCTTTGGTTACCATCGAAAAAGACTTAAGGGTTTGGTGTTGAATCGTGGGAATCGTTTTGGGTTATCAGGTTATTGGGATCTCGAGGAATATCTATCATGATTTCAGGAGTTGGTCTCATCAAGATCGGCTAGTAATGGAACGCTAGTATTGTTAAGCACATGTCATAGTTAATTCATGTAGATGAAGATAAGATGGGTTGGAAATTCATCGAATTTTGTGGGATGGGAGAGCTTCGACGAATCCAAGTGGGGGATAATCGATCAGAATTTCTGCGAGTTAGATCGATTGTGGAACTAGGGAAAATTTCACATCTCAGTTAGGAGTAGAGATGACCTAAGTGGTTGTTTAGATTGAAATTGTGTAAGTTCGGAGTTAGGAAACTTCCAACAATTGGTTGGCGTCTTCTTTATCGCGGGCTTGTGAATGTATCCAGGTTGAGGGTTGTGTTAGAGCCTCGCTTCCTGATCTTGTTTGATGAAGGCTTTGGGGTTCAAAGCATGACTCAAATGCTTGATTGGAATTCAGTCGGGTATGGGGTTGACTCAGGATAATTGGGGTTGGGATGGTTCGAATATGGTAAGACCATGGTTGGTTAGAAGTGTTATAAGACTATAATGGGATCGTAACATTCACCAGTTTGAGGTAAACTATTGTTAAGGTGGTCATGAGTATAAAGGAGGATCAGTACATGCCTTGGGCAAGACAGACAGGACTGTCGGAGAGCGTTTCTCTATTTTAGGAGGAGGACCATTGGGGTCTGAGGTGGGGTCGGGCCTGTGTAGCTCTTGATGGGTGGGACCTGTGGGTGTGGCCTGCTCCATTATGTAGTTTGGGTGGGACCCGTAGGTGAGGCCTGTATGTATATGGCAATGCAGGTGAGACCTAATAGAGACCGTTAGGTCGAGGAATTGGACCTTGGTTTGTAGGATTGAGTATGGAGTCAGTAAGTGGATGCCTAGCCTAGGTTAGCCTTGTCTTTTGGAATCTTGGGAAGCTGGTGGTTGGACCCGGTGAGATTTTGGTAGTCTTAGCGATGGTTTGGGGATCATTATGTCCCGGTTTGGTGAGGGATTCCGTGAATCAGAAGATTTCGGGTGAAATGCAAGTGTAGATCCTTGGATATTGGGTTATGAGTTATGTACCAAGTTGATTCTTGATAAGGAATCACGTTGGGAATCGTGAATGCTTATGCACAAGGTCTTCATTTCACTAGGATATAAATTAAGGAATCTATATGCCAAGGGTATCACTTCAAGGGTTCAAGGTTTAAGGACGTTCTCACTTTTGATGGTAGATCAGGGTCTTATGATTGTGTTTTGGATTGGTTCTACCTGTGTGGAGGTCAAGCAACTATGGAATTTCAGGATCTTTGCAATGGTGTGTTGGTTCGGCAGTTAAAGGAATCAATATCTTGCTCAACACTAGAAGGATTATCTCCCAGTTTGTCTCACATTGTTCATTATATTCATGGAATTGCTATCATATCGATGAGCCTTCTCTTGAAGGACTATCTAATCCATTTGGTCAAGTGAAAGGTTGTTGGCAGCAGCGTATGGTCTGTGATTTTGTTTTCTAGTGAGAACCTTAGGTAATCGGAAATTGAATAGTCAGTTTGGAAGACCAGTGGAATGGAATTAGCAATGACTTAGTATGGGCGGTTTGTCAGGGAGTCAGACCAATTCAAGATTTCAGATTTCAAGTTGAGTAGATGTGGCTATTCTGCAAGGCATTATTTTAGGTCGGGGAAGGATTCATTCATCATCGGGTTTGGAAAGTTCTGCTAAAGTTGGGTTCGTTTGCTTTAGGAGGGTCGTTATATGCTCGGGTTTGTGGTTGTGATGCTCAGGGTGTCCAACATTCCTGGGATGGCAAGAAATGATTTCGAGAATGAAATCTAATTTAAGTGGGGGAGAGTTGTAAAACTTTGCTCATTGGTGTGCTTTCCAATTTATAACTTGAGGGGGTGAATTGTTTTTCAATATAGTCCTTGGGGTTAGTACGCAGAGTGTACCAATGGGTAAGCTTAGCGTACTTGTTGAGAAGCTAGTATGTCGCGCCTACCACATGATAAACTTAGCGTACTAAGTGGGGTTGATCATGGATCCGAGGCCTTGTACGCTGGGCATAAGAGGGGTATGCTGGGTGTACAAGGGGTTTATTGAAACTCTAATTTTGGGGTGTTGCACCCTATTTAAGCTCCTTAAGTTCCATGGGTTGACCTCTTTATCAGCCTCCATTGTCCTAAAACCCTAATCTCGAACCCTAATAGCATATTTGAGTGTTCTTTAGCCTTCGACTTGATTTTTATTGGTTTATGCTCCGTGAAGCGAAAGAAGAAGTTGGAAGATTCGTTCACTGGAAGGAAGCTTAGAGATCCATATTTACCTCCATATTATGGTGACTTTTGAGGTATAAAGTCCAAACTTTGATCCTTGTATGATTAGATCTCTTCATGTCATGGTTTTTATGCTTTTGGTCTCTTTTGGGTTAGTTTGATGAGTTAAGTCATTTATGGGGTTTATCCTTTTAGATTTGGACATATTTTCAATTCCTTAAGCTTAAAGGTCAAATCTTTATGGTGTTTATGCTCTAATGCATGCATTAAGTCATCTATTAGGTCATTTTGAGCTTTAAGATATTCATTAAGCCATGCATGCACGCAAAGTTCGCAACTTTACATGGTAAACCATGTTAAGGAAGTCAGATATGAGTTTGGGTTGAGGTCTTAATCAATTAAGAGCTGTAAAAGTGAAGGTTGGCCAAAATGGGGGAGTATGTTGGGTGTATAAGCAAGTACGCTTAACGTACAAGTCCTAAAGCGAATACGTTACGCGTACGTGCTGAGTACGCCCCACATACTCAGCCACGTTGGGCTTCGGTGTTGTGAGCTTCTCAGTGTTGGGCTTGGTTGGGTTTGTGATATCTTGGGCCTTGTTGGGCCATCATGATTCTCTTGTTGGGTTGTTAGAATTTTATTAGACTCCTTGGTTGTAGGCCCATAAAAGGGATTTGGGCCCAATTTGGAAAGTTAGGCCATATTGGGATTTGAATGATTATTTTGGAATTTAGGCTTTTGGTCAATTGGAGTGGGCCAAGTTATGGAAAGGGTAAAAATGTCTTTTACCCTAGTTTAGAATCTCAGTGTAAGTCAGAATCTGATTATTGATTGGATGATTATTTTGGTGGTTGCCAAAGCGACGATTTTAGCGGGCCAATAGACAGAGATTCTTTATATGAGATTTGGTAGTGTGAGGTGAGTCTTCCCACCATATCCATGGGTCAAAGGCACCAATGCCAGCCCATTACTTGTTATGTGGAATGCTAGTTGTCTTTGTGATACTTGCTTGTAAGACCCCGAGGGTAGCCTGTGGTATTTATACGGAAGATCATGGGGGTAGTCTATGACACTTAGATGTCAGGCTATGGGGGAAACTCATGACATTTCAAGGAGAGGCCATGGGTGTAGTCCATGGCACTTGGATGTCATACCATGGGGGTAGCCTAGGACACTTTAGGGAAAATACCATGGGGGTAATCTGTGGCAAATGTATGTATGGTACGTGATATTTTAGGGAACTCACTAACCTTTGTGCTTACGATTTTTGATTTATGTTTCAGGTACTTATGGTTTCAAAGGGAAGAGCTCGGGATGATTGCAGAGCACACATCATTCGATTCCGCATTTTGTGATTTACTCTAATAACGATGATGTATTGATAAAATTTAATTACTTTGGTTTTATGACAATGATATGGTTTAGGGTTTTATTAATTTAAAATTGAAAAAAAATTCGAGTCTTAATTTTTGGGACGTTACATAATGATAGTCATTTTAATGAGTTTCGGTTTTTTTTTTTTTTTTTTGGGGGGGGGGGGGGGGGGGGGGGGGGGGGGCTCCATCAAGAGGATCATTTGTGTCCATTTCTATTTAATAATTATTATGTCGTTCGTCCATATTTTGTTCGTCCATAATTCGTTCCTGAGAGCCATGAAACATGGAGTTTTCTATGATATAATCTTGGTTCCTTATCCCTAGTTCACATTTCTTATCTCTTTTATTCAGATCATAGAGTTTTTATTGGATAATATTGTGATTCTAATCACTGTCATGTTGTGTAAGTTCTGCAAATTTTATTGTGTCCGGTCTCAAAATTAATCTCCAAAAATATAGAATTTTAGGGTATCAGTGTTAGCTCTGATGATGTTTAGGTTGTGCTGCCATTAAACTTCCTTTTATATTTCAGCGGGTGGTTCTACATTTACATTTTTGGAGTGATGTGGTTCATAAGATTTCTTGGGCATGTTCTCTAAGTGGAAGGTTAAATGTCTTTCCATTGATTGCATGTTAACGTTGTTAAAATCTATGTTAGGCTCCATTGGTACATATTATCTCTTTAAGGCTCTTATTGGCATTTTGTCTAAGTTGGAGTCTTTAAGATGGATTTTATTATGGTGATAATGCTTAAGAAAAAAAAGTTATTTGGGTGAATTGGGATAATAGAGCCCTTCTATTTAAATGGGTGTGGATATTTTAGACATAGTGGGGTGCTTTATGGGATCAAGGGTTATGGGTCTAGGAGATCGCTTTGGCTTGATATTGTTTCGCCGTTTGTTTTAGTTATATAGTAGCATATTTGATTTTTCCAAAATAAGATTTTCTTTGGTAAAGTTGCCCCACAGAAATCATTTTTGGGGAAAATACGGGTAGTAGTCAAAAAAACGGGGGATATTTTCAAAATGTAGTAAAAAAATTGGATTTTCAGATATAGATATGGATCCGTAGAGGTAGCTACGCAGAATCTACTGTACCTCCACGGAATGGCAAAATCATAAATAAATCAGTGTATTTAAAAAAAAAAAAAAACTCAAGATCCATTCCGCGGAGCTACCTCCGAGGAATGAACTCATTCCGCGGAGGTAGCTCCGAGGAATGGATCTTCATAAAAAAAAAAATTACATCGATTCTTCATGCTTTATATTTATTCCCCGACTAATTATTTTCAAGAAAAGATTATGTATGATAATCTTTTTTTGAAAATAATTAGTTGGGGAATGGATACATAATCTTTTCTTGAAAATAATTAGTCGGGGAATGAATATAAACCCCGAAGAATCAATGTGAGAAAAAAAAATTCTGAAGATTCAACCCTTGGCGCTGCCTCCGCGGAATGAGTTCATTCCTCGGAGGTAGCTCCGCGGAATGGATATTGACTTTATTTTTAATACCCTGATTTATTTACGATTTTGCCATTCTTCGGAGCTATAGTGGATTCCGCGGAGCTACCTCCACGGAATCCATGTCTATACTTGGAAATGTCCATTTTCATGTCTAAATTTTGAAAATACCTCACATTTTTTTACTATTGCTGTTATTTTATTTTTTTTTTTTAATAATATTGTCACGCACGCTTTCATTTGGTGTCAATATAGGTAGCAGGTAGCAGGGGTTGTTTAGTTGGATTCGATGACTTCAAAATTCCTTGTTAAGTATCATGTAATGTGATTTTTTTTGGTTTTGTTTTCTAGCTTCTTGATAGTTTTGTCTTTTATAAACCTTCTGCTGTTCTAAAAAAATTGAATTATTTGTAATGATAGATAAAATCCCGCATGTCCAGATTGATGCAATCACAAAAGTGTTAAATACACGAATTGTCGTGTTCTAGCCACTATTGTTGAAGTGATTTTTATTGAAAAATAAGAAACCTAGGGTGGTAACATTTTGAGTAAATTACACGAATGGTCCCTATGATTTGGGGTAATTTGCATGTTTGGTCACTAACTTATTTTTTTAACTCGGAAGATCCCTATTGTTTGTTTTTATTACGTGTTTGGTCCCTACTGTTTGTTTTTGTTACGCGCTTGGTTCCTATCTTACCTAAAAATACTATTATTTAAATAGGAAAAAATGGTAGGGTAGGTAAGGTAAGGTGAAGAGGGTGGGATTGAGAGTGTGTTTATCTAAATAAATTAAAAAATCAAGGGCAAAATAGTCTTTTTAGCTAAGACATGGACCAAACGCGTAACAAAAACAAACAGTAAGGACCTTCCGAGTTAAAAAAATAAGTTAAGGACCAAACACGCAAATTACCCTAAACCATAGGGACCATTCGTGTAATTTACTCTAACATTTTCTTATCCTATGTTTGAACGCATTATATGGTACGGTGATATAGCGGTTGATTTAATATAAAAGGAGGCTCCAACCTAATTATAAGACATCCCAAAACATATAAACTAGAGTGAAACTTTTAGAAAAATGGATTGATTTTCTGTAATTAAGTTAGAATGTGAGAGTTGCTCTTGTTATTGTAATTCTATCCCAATATCCAAAACAATCATTTTAGATCCCAACAATTTTCAAATTGCATCAAGAACCATGCCATTAGACTTAAACTAGACTTGCACTAAGCGGTCATAGAGTCGGTCATGAAATGATCTTGTTTTTTTGGTACTGGTCTCACATTGATCCAGTTGGTGCTCGAACAATCTTTTTTTTTTTCAGTATGGAGTCTTTTGGTCTTTTTGTTCGTTTTTTTTTGGTTCAATTTCAAGTTTCTTTTGTTTTAATATTTAGATCCAATAATCCAAAAGAACTGAAATCAGTGTACCAAGCTTTAAATATAAATGTTAAAAAACCCTATAAATAAAAGTGTTTATCCATTCTTATTCTAGATTTCTATAAATGAGCATCTTTTATATGGCTTTGCGTTACGCTTTACATGTAAATGGTGGTATACTTAAAAAAAATAAAACAGGTGCTATACTTCTATATCTAGAAAATAGTATTCTCTTTAATGAATTTCACTTGTTTATTTATTTTTTCTTTTTGGTAAAGTAAACTTTCCTAACAAGGGTTTCGGACCAGTTTTTACACACCGATTAATCCGGCTGCATATATGAGGCTATACATCATTCCCTGGAGTCACGGTAGACGAACTTCTATGGTCATACGGGTTGAATAGTACTAAGATTTGAACATGAGTTAATACTTATATAAGTTATATTTAAAAACAACAAACAAAATAGAAGCATATAAACGCATAATTAAGAAGGAATAGATTAGTTGTCATGAATTGGAGAAGAAGATGACAAATTGATGACAAGGAGATACGGATCTCGGAAAGGGAAGGGGGAGGAGTAAATGGATTTGGTTTGAATATTTTTTTATTTTTTATTTTTTTAATTTAAAAATAAAAAATAAATAAAATAAAACTGAAAAAGAAATTATTATGGATAAAATAGTCATTTATGCCTGTAGGGACGGTTAGAGTGAAAAAAAAATTATTAAGAAACGGTCCGAATTAACTCTAAAAATAAAAACCTAACATGTCTTTTAACAACCGGACAAGGAACCATTCATGTAATTTACTCAATTAAGAAAGATGGGCAAGAAGAAGGCTTATAAATAGGCTTAACATGTTGGATTTCAAAGAAAGCAAACCTAGTGTGGCCGGTTTATACCCGATTCAAAAAGGTTTTAGTGTCGGGTGAAACATTTTTTCAGTTAAAGACTAGACTAGAGGTGGCAAAAATTGACACGACACGAAACCCGACATGAAATAAACAGGTTTGGGTAAGATATTTCAACCCATTTAAATAAACGGGTTGACAGGACAGGACACGAAAATTAAATGGGTAAGGTTAGGGTTGAGAATTTCAACTCGAATATGACTCGAAAATGACCCGTTTATTTATATGCAAGTATTTTGAATTATTTAAATAAACTAGAGAGATACAAAATCAAAACCATAAGTAAAAGAAAGCCTTCGAATTGAATTGTTTTGTAATGTTGAAATGACTTAGCCATCTAGATCAAGACTTCATTCCAATTTTTCATTCTCTCCCAAACTATCCAATCTCTTTCACCACTCTCGCATCCTCATGACATTTGTCATCCGCCTCCCCAATTCTCACTCTTTTATTTTTGTCATCTGAACTTGCTATGACTTCATCTATTCTGCCTCAAAACTATTAGTTTTTCCTTTCTGCCTACCTAACTTCTACTCTTTCAACATGCTCAATCTTTTAACCTCACATGACACGACATATTTCGAGTTATAGCCCTAACCCGAAACCCGACACAAACTCGACACAAAAATAAACGGGTTGACATGACACAACACGTTAATTAAATGGGTCGGGTTAGGGTCAAGCACTTTCAATCCGTTTAGTGTTTCGACACGACACGAACCCGACACGACACGACACGAGTGCCACCTCTAGACTAGACGGGTTTTTAAAGGACTCGTTGGGCCCATCTGGACTGAATTTTGGTTGTTTAGGGACCAATCTGGGACTAAGATCGGAACCCACTAAGACTGATCTGAGACTCCCTTGTGACCAGTTGCTCAATAAAAAGGAGGACCGATAACGTTTTGGATTGGTTTTGGACCAGCTTGTCCACTGAGACCGGCTCCCGATACTAATTTATGGATCCGCCTTTAGACACGAATAGACACAAATCCCTCTAAACTACATAGACGATAGCTTTAAAATGTGGTTTGAATTTATTGAGTAGTTTCACCATTACACAGAATTGAGAATTCCCTATAACAAAGGAAAAGTTTCACCTTGAAATAGCTTTGCTTCACGATCAATTTCATTAATATAGGTCGTCATATCGTTAAACCTTGGAAAATATAATGCAAATAACAAATAAAAGTAAGGATTCTTCATATTGGTACAGACCAAGTAATTATGGTTTCCCCCCATTCGCTATGAGGAACCTGAAGGAATACCCAAACGGCTTTAGATGCGACCACAATATTATCAGGACAATCCTTAGAGCCACACTCATCAATCACCATAGCTTTTGCACTTTTATCGTGATAATAAATATCAATATAATCAAAGCACCTTTGCCCGTGATTTTACCATTTCGTTGATAATGCAACAACATATTCACTATTTGAGTGGTACTTCCCATCACATGCTGACGGCGCGCCACCATCTCCACCCTTCTCAAAGCTGCTAATAGTCATAGGTGCCTGTGTAATATTGGCTAAACCAAGAAGTAAGCGTTTGCTTACGTGTTGCTCGGGAGTTACATTTTTGCCCCTCGATTTAGCATTGGTGATAAGTAGAGAAAAGAGAATGAGAACGATAATGCTGGGTTGCGTCATTTTATCTTTAGACTATGTTTGTTATGGTATTTGAATGTCAAGAAAGTGAATATATAGTGAAGTGTTTGTTGTCCAGGACATCGTTAGGTTGATATTTCCGTCAAATTGATGAAAATGCAAGAAAAAAAAAAGATAAAAGTGGAAATTGTTTTTTTTTTCCCTTCAATAGTCGATACTTTGAAAAAAAAAATGCTCGAAACACCATAGTCAAAGGTTGACATTCTCATCAAATTGTTTAAGTACACGGGAAAATCCAAAGGGGAGAACAATGCCAAATTATTACTTTAATTTCTTGTCAAAAGGTTGAAGAAATCGAAGCGATGTCACCGTTTCTACAATTAAAAATATGGTTGATAGCCTCAATAGCAATTCGTTATGCATTTGGCCCGCTTTTATTTAGTTTGTACTAAATAAATATAAATATGTGTTCATAATAAAATACCAGTTTAATATATATATATATATATATATATATATATATATATATATATATATATATATATATATATATATATATATATATATATATATATATATATATATATATATATATATATATATATATATATATATATATATTTGAAATAAGAATAATCTTCATATTAACTTTAAAATCACAATTTATAGACTAAGTTATTATAATATAATTTAAATATTTTAAATATACAATAATGTTAATATTTATATTTTTAAACAATAACGTCTCAATAGTTTTTATAAGTGGGTTGCACATCCAACTAAAAATAAGTTTATTGTTTGTACATGACCAACTTTCATTTTATTACACTTTGGCCTCCCAAAAGCTATCTTTAAACCAAGGAAAATGTTAGTTTTAAGAATAATCTTAACGGGGCACTAACCCCGATGATAGACGGAAAATTCGGGTCGTTACAAACAACCACTATCAAGATACCAATTATGCTCATGTCCATGGCACCAAACAAATTAGATTCTCTTTATAACCTATTTGGAAATGGGTTTGGTCACAATAGTTTCAGAGAAAGAAAAGATATTATAACATTATAAAGGAACACAATTTCATGAGTTTTCTTTATTCATCCATTTTCCAGAATTTAACATTATATTATCACTCCTTTTTGAACATTTTTTTGTGAAGACAATCATGCGCTACTGATTCCTATTTCTACAGTTATAACACTTTCTAACCCCAACTTCTCTTTTAGGTTTCAAACTCTTAACCTAATGTTTTCTTGATTTAGGTTTCCAAAGTTGTTTTATCTTAAAAAAATGATTTGCTTGAAATTTTATTAGCTTTTGGATGAATATTACTTTGATACTGTCCACAGTGGATGTTGATGTATCAATGTTTGTAGTCATTGATACTTCTTAATGAGTATCCACCGATGAATCATGATGCTCATATTTATCCATTGAAACCACAATTTCAAGGTTCTAGAGAATGACATCCAATGTACAACACTTCTCACTATTTAAGATTGGAAACTTATGTAAGATCCCGACTCCCAAGTATAATATGTAATTAATTTGCATTCATGATGTCAGAGCAACTCGACGAGTTGGATGCCCCAACTCGCCGAGTAGAGGAGTTAATGGTCGCATGATAGTGGGCTTGAATGAAGGTTTGGGGTTTTCTTTCTTGGATTGTTTCACTTATTCTCCCCTTTGTTTTAGAATTAAGCCTGATTCCGGAACACCTTCCAGTCTTTGAAGCATGGCGAATACGGGCCTGAGCTTTTCGGAGAGATGCTTCTTGACAATGATTGTGATCATCGAGTCACGAGTCTCAATGATGTCCAAAAGCAATGCATTCACGTCTGATATACAGCTTTTCATGACGGCTTTTTCGGACAGCAAATCATTGATTCGTTTCTCAGCATTCTCTAGCTTGACTGTTAAAACTTTCACCTTTTCAGTCTTTACAACGAGAGCATCCATTATCTTACTCTCGGTTGCCAAGTCCTCTTGAAGTTTTGTGATCTTTGATGAAATAGAGGAGTGGAGCTCAACATTGTCTATTTGGAGGCCAGAGTGAACCTGTTCGAGTTTCTCCTTCTCCGTTTTAAGGGTGGATCAAAGGCTAGAAATCACTTCGTTAGCCTTTGCTGTATTGGACTTGAATGAGTTCTGAAATTTTTCCATAAATGAACGAGCATCTATAATATCAACTTTTTTGGTCGTTCCGTTGCACACTGAAGCAGAAGCATTGACTGCTTTGTTCGTTTTCTCCAGATTAGCAGAGTGTTCTTTTGTAAGGGTCTTGAGGAGGGACTTGATTGCTTCTTGTGAATAGTCTTCACTGGATGGTTCTTTAGATGATTAAAGCAACGAATCCAGTTTCTCATTAATTGCCTTGAGTTGCCCTCTTGTGACGGGAGCTTCGTCATCACTTTCAGTCCGAATGTTGAATGGACTGTAGGTGAATCCCGCGAAGTCGTCGTCATCACCACCATAGATCATGTCCAGATGATCCTAATGGAAAGGAGAAATGTGTGGAGTGGAATGACTGACTGAGAAACCCAAAGCTCATGCCCCCGCATCAGATGTGTTGACAGTTACTTGAGTTTCAATAGTAGTGGAGCTGTTGGTAGATGTTAAATCTGTGAAAAGTGGGGTTTGGACTTCTGAAACACCCAATGACACTGTTGGACATCGAGCGATTATATTGGAGTGGAGATGGTGGCAGTAGGAGAAGGGACAGAAAAGTCTTGGAATAATTTTTCCAGTGATTGGAACAGAAGATGGGATTTCATAAGTTACCTCATGACTCATAGTTGATGGCTCCGAAACCTTTGGTTTCGTTGTGAACTTCCTTCTGAATTGGAACCTCTGAAACTGTTTGCGGTTGCGAGTCTTCTTGATCACTTGGTGTCAAAGTTCATGTTTTACGAGCCATTTTCTTGACCCACTTTCGTTTCGGTGCTTGTGGAGGTTCCGATGGTTCTGCGTCAGGTTTTCATTTCCCTCCCTTCTTTGGCGATTGAGTTGGTGCAGATGGATCAACGTTCGTACGCTTCTTCTTGCCTCCCTTCTTACGTCTGTCCTCCTCATCGAGAACCTTTTGCACATATTTACACAAGGTGCGAAAGCCAGAGATGGGCAAACTGCGATAGGCGCACAGTACATCGCTCGCTGCAGGAACATCTGCGAGGATGATGTTTGTTGTGTGGAAGATCTGGACCAAAGCCATACCAGACCCTTCCAAGACTGGAACCTTGAGTTTGCTGATCGCCCTTTCAACGACGATGGTCAAGAAACGAGCACAGGATATTTCACTGTGTCGTGTGGTAGAAAGTGTGCTTTATACTAACTAAGACCAGAGAACTGACCCGTAATCCAAGTTCATGCCAGAGTAAATGCCATACATCATGGTCATGAAAAACTTTCTCGTTAGTCCGAGCTAGTAACCTTTTCAGAAAAACTATTGAAGAGTAGCATGAATAAGCCGTTCCATATCGGCGACAAGTTTGGCTTCTTGAACTTAGAGATTGCTGCCAATGTTTCCTTGTAGCCCATCTGATAGAACATCTCCAGAAGTGCTGAGTTGGAGACGCTCTCAGGGTCAATTAGATCACGACCCTGTGGAAGCCCTAGAAGGTTGTAGAACCTTGATTTTGTTATTTGGGTTTTGTGGTTGTGGATTTGGAAGGAAATAAGTTCTTCCCCTTTTTGATAACTGGCGGTAGAGTAAGCCATTGAGATATGCACCAGAGGAACAATTTCTGACTTGGTTAGGGAGATAAACAGTGGAGAGTACCTCAAGCATTCGACGACGTGTTATAGAAACCCGTCGTATTTGACTGGGTCGAGATCTAGAACCAAGTTTTGATTGGCCTTGAGGTTGAGGATGCATGACTGGCTTGATTGTTCTTGGACGGAAGGAGTTTCTGGAGAACCTGCCATTGATGCTTGTTGAAGGAGATGAACAGTAGAGAGAGAAATTGCTCGAGAATTTGATTTCTATGAAAGCGGTATTGATAACTGAAGCATCAATTTCCTTTTATACCATGTAGTGGGAGAGATAAAATTCGTCGTTTGGCGCTTCAAAAGCCTAAAAAGGTGTGAGTGACCACTGTTACGTCAGACATGTGTGTCGGGTGGCGGTAAAGTAGGCGTCAAGTTAGGAGCCGTTTCAAATTCCACGTGCCCAAATTTCAAATCTTATCTTCTCGAATCATCCTTTCAGATTCTGACTTTTGCAACCGCATACATTTGCAATTGATCACCATTTATAATGCTCCGAACCTGAAAGTAACCAATAGGACTACGAACCAGAATTTTTTAAAATCATAAAGACCATCGTGCAAGGGTGTGCCAAAGATAAATAAATAAAGAAAATTTTCTTAGGCATTCTAGTGATGTCATATAAGACACGAATTTGATGGATCCCGGGAACTATCTCTTCCTTCGCAGTCAAAAGAGACTTTGAAGTGCTTGTGTGGTGTCCCGTTGAATTACAATCATATGTTTGTTGAGAAACAGTGAAAGGCATCTTTTAATAAGGAAAATGTGGTGGCTACTTCTTCGACTAAGTCTGAAACTCAACATAAGTACGAACATTCATATAAAGTACTTTTCTGACCAGTATAGCCATAAAAACAAGTATGCATGGAAATAATTTTCAGTGACTAGGAAAAAGATTGAAATCTCAAGAAAAACAAGGTTGGATCTATTGGGAAGAAATGTCTTAGGACTAGGACATTTCATTAAGATCTCGCAAAATAAAAAAAAGATTTCTTGGTATAGACCACGAAAGTGGACATTTGTTAATTCCTTGGTGAAAAATCTAGAACATTTAATTGTTCACTGTCAATTCGTAAAAATGTGTTGGATTTTGGGTTTCACTCAATTCGTGGTGATAACGAATTTAAGATCATAAACACAGAAATTGTGTAACCATAAACCTCAGTGGTAATTTTTGGGAGTCTCAAGGGTTACCTTGGTGAATGCGAAAGTACTGGAGAAGTAATAGGAGGTGGCTCCAAAGAAATAGTGTACCTCTGCCATGTGAAAGTGACCAAGCAGCGAACTCTTAACTCAATGTAAGAAGAGTAAGGTAGCTCATGACTTATGTGGATAAACAGCCTAATTTAGGAAGAAACGATTGGTGTTATCGATTCATTAAGGCTTTAATTGTAGTATCCTGACACCCAGGTATAATATTTAATTTATTTATTTTCATATTTTCAAATCAAATCGACGAGTTGGATGCCCTAACTCGCCGAGTAGAGGAGTTAATTGGCCGTGTGATTCTAGAGTCTACTCAATGAGTTGGAGGACCCCAACTAGACGAGTTGGTGCTGAGTGAGAAGACCCTAATTTTCAGGGTTTGTGTCTTATTTAAAGGACCTTAAGCCCTCATTTTCGCCAACCTTGTCACCATAATACCCTGTGAGTAACCCTAATCGTGAGTATTTGCTTGTAAGAGAGAGAGGAGCTAAGTTTGGGTGTTCTAGTGCATATTTAGAAGAGGATTGAAGGACATCAAGCCTTGGAACGAGAAGAGGCTTTTGGTTCAGGAGTTTTTCTGTGCTAGCTTCAGTTTGGAGGTAAAAAGCTACCACCTTGAGCAATCCTTTTTATAGATCCCCTTCTAGGGAGTTTTAGGGCTTTTTCGCCCTTATCTTGTAGTTTTGAGTTGCTGGAGCTTGTCATGTAGTTGTGACTCCAGACCTAGACAAAAGAAGGTCCCAAGATCCCAAAGATTCAAGATTTATCAAGATTTGGACAAGTCTCTATGCATGAAACCCCTTATGGAGTTTTTCATGGCATTTTGAGCCCTAGATGAAATGCATGAACGTAAAGCTTGCAGCTTTACGTGATAAGTGAGCCTTAGAATGTTAGATCCATAGTAGGAGACGTCATTTCTGCCTAAAAATGTCTGAATGAGGAAACGGTCTGAAGGGAATCGACTAGTCGGTGAGCTGACTCGATGTGTCGGTTAGGGCTTTCCCTGGCGAGTCTAGACACGGTGTAACTCGGTGAGTTAATGAGACAACTCGACAAGTTAAGTTAGACTTTCATGACATTTCTGAGAAAATGAAGGAACTCGACGAGTCGAACAGATGCACTCGACGAGTTGATTCAACATAGACTGTTGACTTGAGCATTGACTTTCGTTGACTTTTAGGGTTTAGTCAACTTTGGACTTTAGAGGCCATGGAGGGTAAAATGGTCTTTTCACCCTTTTTGAGATTTAGTGGAGGGGCTAGTTTAGCATCGCAGAGTGGTTATTACAATTTCTTATGAGATCATTGTTGGATTAATGTCTAAGTCCATAACTATAATTGGTAAGACTTGACCCGACCCGGCATGGTCCATTTGTGTTGCATGGCATCATGCATTTGGATAGACTATAATGAGAGAAATACGACACTTATGGTTATTAATATATTATAAGTTCTAGTATATTAATAATAAGAATAATAAGATTATTTAATTAGTATTGATCAAGAATTAATCTAGGATTAATTAAGTGATCAAAAGAAGACTAATTAAATATATGGGTTGATTGTGTAAATCATCCATACTTATATAGTGGGCTAATGCTCCATGGATTATCTAGTTGGGCTAAAACCCATATGATGCTTCATGGATGCTCCATGGTGTTTTTGTACCCATGGATCATGGAAATGAAAGGCCATGTCAATTAGGGTTTACATGGTGTAACTCTAACTATATATGCATCTTATTCTTGACCAAAATCGGCTACTAGTATCATGCTAGAGAAGGGCTAGCCGATTTTCACGAAGTGTGAAGTTATCTCAAGTCATTCCATTTGTATTTGGTGTTGTGTAAACCATTTGAGGTGTCGCACTTGAGGCACTAGGCACTCAAGCTTCATGAAGACATTCTACATCAAAGAGGTATGTATTCTATCTTGTTATATTCATTGTTTTTGTATGCTAGATTAGGATAATACCTTGGAAAGTTCTTATTTGCATCTATAATAGAGAAAACATAGATCCAAGGTAATTAGAGTTGCATGTACACTTAGGAGTGTTAGAATGCTCAAAATCCAACAATGGTATCAGAGACTAGGCTTGTTTTCTTGTTATACTTGCAAAAGTAGCTGAAAAATCGAGTTTTGATGCTGTCTGCCCAGCAGACTCGCCAAGTCCAAGGCAAAATGCATCCAACTCGCTGAGTTGGTTCGTGCACTCGATGAGTTGGACCCCCAGACAGCATAAATTCGACTTTTTTGGCTGGAATTGGACTAGGAATGTTACCCTAAGATGTTTTTGGACTTATAAACTTGTTTTTGATGTGGTAATGTTCATGCTAATCCAATTTCAAAGATAATTGTCAATAGATTCATGTTTTGTATTAGTTTAAGGTTTAGACTAATTACATGAAAAAGTTTGATTTGAATTATCTTGTTCTTATGAGTTGCTTAGATTAATAGAAAAGTTGAGTGAAATAGTTGTTTTCAATCCAAATTAATCTAAGAGTTGATTCTAAAATGTGTTTTTGTAACTTGTCCTCAAGTTATATGAAAAGTCACATTAAAGTTTCATAAAACTCATAAAAGTTGGCAAAGGTTACAAAATGAAGAGTCTAGTTCTAATTAAATGGTTTTATGACTCCATAACTTGTCCTCAAGTTATGGAGAACCAAGAGTCTCTTCATTAAATAATAAATAAAAAAAAGTGTAACCTTAATTAATTCCATAAGTTATAAAATAAAGAAAAGTTAATTCTTTTATTAGTTTAAAGTCTTCCATAACTTGTCCTCAAGTTATGAAACTTGAAGAGTTTTTGAATTAAAACTACTTTAAACACATAAGTTATTGAATTAATTAGTTTTGAATAATTTCAAAACTTGCCCTCAAGTTTTGGAATTTGAAAAGTTTTCACTTATGAATACTTTAATTCCAAGTTAGGCCTTAGAATTTTAAAAGTTAAAATTCAACCCTTATACTTTATAATATTATAAGTTAATAATATTTATATATATGTATAAGAGTAAAGTCAGTCTTACCGTTAGTAGGCCTCATTCACGAAGCCGGTCTATAAGGGGGGGGGGGGGGGGGGGGTATAAGGTTACTACCTATAAAATAGCAGTTTAATGGGTGTTCACTCTCACCCACCGCTTCCTTGACCGGTGGAGGGTCGTTAGCCGAACAGGTAGGACAAGGACTAAAATTCTCCCTTCATTAAAAGTATTAATGATAAATACTAAGTAACTAAACTCTTAATAATACCCAATCTTAGTTACTTAGGAAAATGTGAATAAGATGCTAATCCATGAAATTACACTTTGCACTTTGTTTAAGTCGGTTAGTGGAGCGTGTGTGGTTAACTGGCACACTAACTCGTACTTAACAAGGTAGGCAAATGGTAACTTAATGTTTATTATAGTATCGATTGAGCGTGTGTGGTTAACCGGCACATCGATTTAGGGGTAAACACTTAAGGGTACCAAGTAATTTGCATGGTTACTTCACACCTTGTTTTGTGATCCTCGGCATCCCATTCACAAAACCTGAAGGGCACACTCGAGATTGAAACATGCCATTGAATAGTTCAATGAATCTCAAAAGATCTAGGAGTTTCAAAACCAATTAAAACCTAATAATACATTTCGTTTATCTTGGTAGAAATTGGTGAATCGTCATTCACCTACCTTCAGATATTTTATAGCTTGGATTACGGCAACCCTCTTCTAAGTTATAAAATAGTTTGTAGGGTCCTTGTAACACCCCGAGATTCAGGTATATTTCTTTTGTCCTTGTTCTTTATTGATTGGACATGTTTAGTCCTTGAGTGGTGGGATTGAAGCAAGTGAGTACGCTGGGCATACCAGAGGAGTACGCTGCGCGTACTCATGCGCTTAACTTAGACGCGGAGTCGCCAAGGTACGCTGGGCGTACCTAGAGTTACGTCTGGCATACCCGGCCCAGGTGCAAAAAAAAACCCTAATCCACCTTGTGCACTATTTAAAGGGTCTTATGGCTCATTCCTTAGCCTCCATATCAGTGAGTGAAACCCTAAAAGAGAGCACCATCTTCCTTAGTGTGTGAGAGTGTTGATTTGAGCTTCTTGGTGCTTTAGTGACTTGGTGAAGAAGAAGGAAGGGAATTCTTGGAAGCTAAAGCTTGAGGTGCCATTTTGGATCTGAGATCTACAGAGAAAAGGGCTACACCTGGAGGTATAAAGTTTAAAACTTTCCTCTTCTTTTGGTTGTTGTTGTATATGCCCTTTTTAGGGCTAAAAACCCCAAAGGTGGAGACTTTATGAGTGTAAAGTACTCCATGGTTCGAGATATGTCCCCTTTCAGTGTTATTGGTGATTTAGAGCCATAAAGTTTCCATCTTGGATGTTAGTTTGAAGTCATGCATGTGTATTTAGCCTTCTAGAGTTGAAAGTTGGATCATTGTGAGAGTTGGTGACTTGTTCAGCCATGCAAAGGCTGAAAGTCATCAACTTTATGGATTAAGGGGCTTAGAAGGGGTCAGATCTAAAATAAGGACGTAGGTCTTAACTGTTTAAGACCTCAAGAGCTAAAGGGCTGAAGCAGGGGAGTACGCCGGGCGTAATCCCTAGTACGCGCCGCGTACTGGGTGGCGCTCCCCGATTCTGAGGTGCAGCCGGGTACGCTCAGCGTACACATCTGGTACGCGTAGCGTAACCCGGAGAGTTGAATTTTGGTTGACTTTTAGGGTATGGTCTATTGTAGGGCCTTTGAGTTATGAGAGGGGTAAAACGGTCTTTTACCCTTCTGAGAGTGTCATAAGAGAGCATAGTCTAGCCTTTGAGAGTTGTATTAAATAGAGTGTTTATTTCATATGATTAGGCGGAGGCTAGGCCAGCGTTTACCGAGTCAGAGATTTACCGAGATACCCGAGGTGAGTCTTCTCACTATACTTTACCTAGTGTGGTAATAGAGTTATGTGACAGAGTACTATATAGTTATATGCCAGTGTGATTTCATGTTATTTATGTGTTGTGATTTATGGTGATATGTGATATGCATGATTCAGAGTTATAGAGTTGGGACTTTCGGGTCCCTAGAGTTAGGGCCAGAGGGCCCACAGAGAGTTGCGGCTGGAGGGCCCCCACTGAGATACATTGACCAGAGGGTCAACAGAGTTACAGCCTCGTGTGGCTATTATGTGTTAGTGTGGTATTTTGGGGAACTCACTAAGCTTATGCTTACAGTGTTCAGTGTTATGTGTTTCAGGTACCAGTGATGACCGCGGGAAGGCGCCGACTTGATTCGTACACACACACACACATGGGATTAGATGTATTTTGATCTTGGGAGACATTTTGTGAAACAAAAAAAAACATGATGTTTTGAGATTTATGAATGAATGGTTTTGTTAAAAATGCGTTTTTCAAATGTGGGAAATTGTTTTAAATTTTACGGTGTTACAAGTTGGTATCAGAGCCTAGGTTTGAGGGATTTGGGTGCACCTTCAGGCGTATCTGAAATCAAACCGAGGCTTTGAGAAAACTTTGATAATAAAACAAGTTTTCAAAAGAAGAACTTGCGAGACAAACAGAGCAAAGTCGTGTGTACGAACAGCCAACGCCCGAACGGTGGTTTCCCAAAATACCATTAATATAAGTGTTATAAGATATGATGTGATATGTTATATGATGAGCTATGATATGCATGCTAGAGAAGACTAGGTATTCTTATTAGGACTAGAGTGGCCTGATATGTGATGCCTGAGTCTAGGAGTCTTGCTGCTACGAATATTTTAGGGTGTTTAGGTAGCAGCAAGGAGACTGCGAGAGATCGACTTGCGAGTATTATATGATTAGAAAAAGTAGAGTGCTTGGGACTTGGGACTCTGGGAGGAGGAATCGGGGTGGATGCTAATGCGGTGTGGATGGTAGTATTGTGCCCGTACTACTGAAGACATCAGGTCAGTGCACAGTACGAGTAAGAATCTTTGGAGTACCAAGGGACAAGTAGGATGGAGTATTCGAGTGTGAGTATACTCGAGCGAGTCCCTGATATTATTATTATGTTGTATTTCAGAGAGAGAGATCATGTTTGGGACTCGCCACACACCAGGGACCAACGATACGAGCGATGAGGAGATCCGCAGGATCATCCAGGAGGAGGTGGCTGCGGCCATCAGGTCAGAGATACCAGAGATGTTCTGGTCTATCAAGACCATGATGATAGAGACATTTGATGAGAAGTACGTTGCTCTTTCTGAGGCCGCTGTTGCTGCGGCCACTGCAGCTATAGCTGCGGCGAGGCCGCAGGGTGGTGATGCGTTGCTGTTCCGAGAGTTCAGCAACACAAAACCACCAGAGTTTGACGGGACCCAGGACCCGATTGCGGCGATGAGATGGATTTCAGACATAGAGGGGTGTTTCTTTACTTGCTCCTCTCCTGATCATTTGAGAGTCCGGTTCGCGCTGAACCAGCTTCGCTTGGGAGCGAAGGACTGGTGGAAGTTTGTGACGGCGCACTATACGCTTGCTGAGCTTGCAGCAGTGACCTGGGAGAGGTTCACTACCATGTTCCGAGATGAGTACGTTCCCCAGGTAGAGAGGGAGCGTTTGGCACAGGAGTTTCTAACCCTCAAGTAGGGTATTGAGTCTGTTACGATGATTACGAGGATGTTTCATGAGCGGGCGATGTTCTGCCCAGAGCACGTGTCCTCGGATCAGGAACATATGAGTCGGTACTTGAGCATTCTGAGGAAGGATATACGTGAGTTCGTGGAGAACTCGACGTACCGGACATTTTCCGAGCTTCAGGCAAATGCCCGGAAGAGGGAGATAGAGCTGGAGACTCAGGCTAGGGAGGAGGCTGAGTCTCAAGGGAGGGATCGGCGATCGGTGTAGTCTCAGCTGGTAGCCAAGTGGGCCAAGCCCGCCGATTCGAGATCAGGGAGCCAGAGGGGCCGCACTTGTGGCAAGTGCGGCAAGAGCCATGACGGGGTGTGCAGAGCAGGGTCTTGCTACAAATGTGGCAAGGAGGGGCATATGGCCAAGGACTGCCCAAGGGGTTTGCAGTATGTTTTCACTGCAACCAGACCGGACACTGGAAGGCAGAGTGTCCATAGTTGCGGGGATCAACACAGGGAGCATCTCAGTGATCTGCCCCTGCTGCCATTAGAGCTATCGAGAGTTGGCCAGTGAAGGCCGAGGCACCGAAGGCACGAGGGAGAGCCTTTCAGTTGACCACGGAGGAGGTCCATGCAGCGCCCGATGTCGTGGCTGGTATGTATTCTTTCGTGTATTTATTTTGATGTTGAGATATTATGCTTATATTATGTTATGCATAGGTACTTTTCTTGTGAATTCTGTACCTGCCTTGGTGTTATTTGACTCGGGTGCGAGTTGGTCTTTTGTATCTTTAGCTTTCAGTCAGCATATCAGTGTTAGTCGTGAGGCGTTGAGTCGACCTTTGAGAGTTTCCATAGCTGACGAGAGGGTGATATATGCCACAGAGGTGATCCGAGGGTGCGTATTCGAGATTTTTGGTGTTGAGTTCCCGATTGATTTGGTTCCTACTACGATGGGTGATGTCTGTGTCATTGTGGGCATGGACTGGTTGAGCAGATTCGGAGCGATTATCGACTGTGAGCGACAACTGGTGACTATACGAGACCCTAGTGGGGGAGTTCTTATGGTGTACGGCGAGGGTACAGGTTCTGGGTCAGCATTTTGTTCGGTTGCTAGAGTGAGGCAGTGTTTACAGCAGGGCTGTAACGGCTTTGTGGCGTATGTGATGGATACGCGGGTTGATTTAGAGAGACCGAGGTCAGTTGAGGAGGTCCCGATAGTGCGTGAGTTCTCGGATGTATTTCCAGAGGAGTTGTCGGGTGTGCCTCCCGTGAGGCAAGTGGAGTTCAGTATCGATTTGGTTCCGGGGGTCGTGCCTATCGCCAAGGTGCCCTATCGTCTTGCACCTCCAGAGATGTAAGAGTTATCCTCGCTGCTTTAGGAGCTGCTGGGAAAGGGGTTTATTCGGCCTAGCAGCTCGCCGTGGGGAGCGCCTATATTTTTTGTCAAGAAGAAGGATGGTTCACACCGGATGTGCAATGATTACTGGGAGTTGAACAAGCTGACGGTCAAGAACCGTTACCCGTTGCCGAGGATCGATGATTTGTTCGATCAGTTGCAAGGAGCATCTTGGTTCTCCAAGATCGATTTGAGGTTTGGGTATCATCAGGTGAGGGTGCGAGATGAGGACATCCAGAAGACAGCTCAGGACTCGTTATGGGCATTACAAGTTTGTGGTGATGCCTTTCATACTCACCAATGCCCCGGTAGTGTTCATGGATCTCATGAATAGAGTGTGCAGGCGGATGTTGGATCGGTCGGTGATCGTGTTCATCGACGACATTTTGGTGTATTCGAGATCCAGGGAGCAGCATGAGGAGCATTTGAGGGAGATCCTCGGAGTACTGAGATCGGAGAGGCTTTATGCCAAATTCTACAAGTGTGATTTCTGGTTGCGAAAGGTCCAGTTCCTAGGGCACCTCGTTAACCAGGAGGGGATATTGGTCGGCCCGGCCAAAGTGGAGACAGTGATGATATGGGAGGTGCCGAGGTCACCCTCCGAGATCAGGAGTTTCTTAGGGTTGGCAGGCTATTATCGAAGATTTATCAGGGATTTCTCCAAGATCGCCGTGCCACTCACCAGGTTAACCCGGAAGGGTGTCGCTTTTTCATGGGGCCCAGAGCAGCAGACATCCTTTGAGATGCTTCGCCAGAGACTATGTGAACCCCCAGTGTTAGCCCTCCTATAGGGAATGGAGGACTTTGTGGTGTATTGTGATCCGTCGATCTTGGGGTTGGGAGTGGTGCTGATATAGAGAGGGCATGTGATAGCATACGCATCGAGGCAGCTGAAGACAAATGAGTCGAGGTATCCCACCCACGATCTAGAGTTGGGGGCAGTGGTGTTCACCCTCAAGATTTGGCGTCACTATCTGTATGGGGTTCGGTGTACGATATATACGGACCATAAGAGCCTGAAGTATTTGATGGATCAGCCTAACCTAAATATGCGACAGAGGAGGTGATTGGACGTGGTCAAGGATTATGATTGTGAGATCCTATACCACCCGGGCAAGGCTAATGTTGTAGCCGATGCACTGAGCCGCAGGGCGGAGAGCACCCCATTGCGAGATGTATGTTTGAGATTGACTGTGATAGCTCCGGTGTTGGACACCATTCATGGGGAATAGGCTGAGGCTGCGTAGCCTGAGAGCCAGAAGAGAGAGCGAGTTGTTGGGTTGGTATCGGAGTTCGTTACCGATAGTCGGGGGCTTATGACATTTCAGGGGCGTAGTTGGGTACCGTTTGTGGGAGGAACGCGCACCATTTTAATGGAAGAGTCTCACCGGTCGAAGTTCTCAATCCACCCTGGGGCCACTAAGATGTATTTAGACCTGAAGAAGGAGTATTGGTGGCCCTGTATCAAGAGGGATGTCGCGTGGTTTGTTGAGAGGTGCTTAACCTGCCGTAAGGTTAATGTCACAACTGGAAATTTTGTGTCATGTAATCTATACACTCAAGTTAATGTGAATCAAAAACTTAAGAACATGTGTAACACCTACTATTATGACATCAAAAACTTCAATCAAATACATCATGCAAGTACTACAAATAGTCATCAAACAATTGGAGACCCTAGAAGTCCTTGTTTAAGTCCATTTTGGACTAGGACTTCCTTATTGGATCCAAATGGACCAATAAGCTTCCAATTAGACTATCATGGGCTTAGAACCCTAATTGGGCTCTAATTGGACCCACACTAATTTATTTCAACATTTGGGTCATATTGGGCCTAGAATGAAATAAATTAAAAGCTTTGATCCATGATTAACCTAATCTAGCTTATTCAAGCATAAAAATCACAATTTTATTTTATAAGGCCAATAAACACCCAAACTAACTCTAATATTGGGCTTAGGGGCAAAAAGCCCAAAAATCCTTTCTTCCCTCTCCATTCTCGGCCCAAGCCCAAGGAAAAAGCGAGAGTTGACTTTGGGTTGCCACCTCACTTTTATTTGTTGGGTTTCCATGCACACAACTCATGTTTCCAAGCAAGTATCACTTCAAAGATCACTTCTTCCTTCTCTCTCTCTCTCACTCTCGGCCATACTCACACACACACACTTACAAAAACCTCTCAAACTCTCTCAAGAACACTCCTCCCTCTCCACTCAAAAATCTCGAAAATTAGGAGGCTTTCAAGAGGATATTTCCACCAACTCTTCATCCAAGGTAAGGTTATGCTTGGATCTATGAATTAAATTCTTTGTTTTATCAAAATCCTTTCCTAATCCATGCAAAAATCGTGATCTTGCATCCTAGAACCATCTCAAACTCGAGATCTTCAAGAAAAGGGTGCTAAGGCCAAAAATCACCAAGTTTTCTTCCATCTTTTCTTCAAGAACCGAAATCACACCCTAAGGTGAGCTTCATACCCCCTATTTTCTGTTTTTATGAGTTTTGTGAGGGGGGGGGGGGGGGGGAATACAAGTGAAAGTGTAGATCTATATGTGCTTTGTATGCCTTGTATGATTTCCATGCTTATATGTATGCTTTTGTGTGTTGTAATGTTGGATCTAGCCATAAAACCCCTCTAAACCGAGATATACCTTATGTTAATTGATTTTAGCATCAAATATATTTCTACATACAAAGTATTTCTAGAAAAATAGTTAAGTGGTTTAGTAACAATTTCTTTGGGCTAAAAACACAAATTTTTGGACCTAAAATGTGAAAAATACAAAATTAAGGGCCCAAATTGACATATTACGAATTCTGATGGATGAGGTGTGTCAAAACAGTTTCAATAAGACAATTGCTGGAAATATACTCATTTAGAGGATTAAAAACATAAACTTTAAGCTTAATGGGCTAAAAATGACATTTTCGGCCCAATGAGGCCCATTATGCGAGATTTTCTGTTTTGGAGGGCCAAAACTGTGTTTTTCTGTAAAACAGTGGACTTCAAGGGTTCCAAGTCATTTTCAAAGGTTTAAAATGCTTTTTGAATTTAAAAAGGACCAAAGTTGCAAAAATTTTACAATTTGGGCCAAAATTGTCAAAATTGCGAAAAAGAAGGGTTATAACCGAGAAAACTGAAATTTCAGGGACTTAAACTGTTTTGTATGAAAAATATGCTGAAAAATATTAATTTCAATAATTTTTGGTGTTAAAATGTCAAGAAAATTGATTTAAGGACCAAACCGGAAAGTATTTAAATAAAGGGTTGAAAAAGTAAATTTTACAAACAATGAGGGTCTGAAAACAGAAAACTTTCAAGGCTAATTCAATACATACAATTTGATCGAATGATGGCACCGCGACTATCGACGCAATACAATACACTACAATACCAAAAATCGTTGTGAAACGAATTGGTTCGGTCTCGAACCAATGAAAATCCGAAACTACTAACACAACGACGCTGCGATTCATACAAATAACGTTTGGGAATTCAATATACATGCGAGTGTGCACAGACGTCTACGCACCATCTTTGGGCCCCAAAAGTGTAAAATCTTGTTTGTTGAGCCTAGCTAGCCCAATGACCTGATCTTAAGGCCCGAAGACCTTTATCTTACGAAGTGTTGGGTTTTACCGATCTAACACAACGTAAAAGGACTTTCAATGGCTTGTATACTACTGGTCCCCAAGGTTCCTTTGGTATTGCTAGTAGAGTCTACCTTTTTATGCGAGGCGGGTCTGGGACCCCTCGTACATTTTTATCCCCAACCGGTCAATGGAGTCATTGAGGTCTTCGTGTCCTCTTTCTCTTCGGATGTGGGACTACACCTAGTCAGGGCGATTGGATAATGTGATTAGTACGGACGACGCCTACGGGATCGTTAGTATAGCTATAAACTGGTCGTTTGTGTAACGCGTGTTTGTAGCAAATAATCGTGCTCAAAAATAATCCAACGTCGCCTGGGACTAACACTACACGCTATGCAATGGTTTCAATGTAACTTCATGGAATTCAAGGAATTAGGAAAACATCGGGTTTTCCTAGGGTTTTCAATACATACGGGTTCGAAATACATACAACTTTAATGAACAATTTTTACAAGCATAGAAACAAACAAGCATACCTATGGATCTTCACAAACGTTTTCAAAAGCTTTTCTTTTCAGAAAATATCGGATTTTCTGGTGGTTTTCAAACGACACGAAACATTGTTTTTCAAATACCGCTTATGAACTCACCAACATTTCATATGTTGATGTTTTTCAAAATACTTGTATTCTCAGGGAACCAGTGAATCAAAGGAAATCATATTCAGTGATGGCTTGCAGTTTATCTATGTACGAATCGAACAATTTATTTTTGGGAATGTAATGTTTAAACAATGTACTTCATGTAAACTCTACTGGTTGTACTATATTAATGCATGGTGACGAATGTTGTTATGTTTCATATATATTCAATGTTATGGTATTCAATTGAGTCACGACAGCCCCCGGACGTTTCCACCGTCTGGTTCGGGGGTGTGACAGGTTGGTATCAGAGCTTTGTTTATAGTGAACTAGCATGTCGAGCCACACATTGACATGCAACTATAAACCAAAAAGAAGGACTAACCTAACTCTGAACAAAACAAGTAAATAAAACACACTTGCTTGCATTAGGAATAAGGACCTAACGCCGAATCAAACACAATAATGCTGGTATCTCGGTTAATTCGGGACTGTTCTTAGTGATACCAAGGAGTGAATGTAGCCTGATCAACTACATTCTCTCCAAAGTAAAACTAACACACGTCTTGATGAGATCGGGATGGCTAGGGAACCTAAAACTATACCCTTATCACCAAAAAGAGAACGTTCGCTTAGTCTGTACAATAGTCATAGCACCTAGGAATAATGTTAGCATATTTACATACTCGCGCAGACAGCATGGCTGGTTTTCATCACCCTGGAGACCCCTACTTCCCTAATCAGGGAAACAACGGGTGGCTAGAAAAGGAGGAGCCTGAGGAAGAGCCTGAAGAGGAACCTAAGGAAGACCCTGAAGAGGAATCTGACGGGGAACCGGAGGAAGAAGTCAAGGGCGAGCCTGCCGAACCCGAAGAAGACGAGGAGCATTTCGAAGAGGATCTCGATGACAGCGAAGGGGGTGATTCGGACGCAGAGTCCGAGGTCATCAACCCCCCTTACCCGATCAAGGTGCCTGCTTATCGTGTGGGTCCCACTGGATCTACCCCTCCTTGGGGCATTGATCTTTGGAGATGGAGCAGACATCAGGGACAGCGACCCCCATTTGGCATGTCACGTGAGTTCTTTGACCTGAGGGACAGAGGACCGGCCGACCGAGCCCTACCGGTCATGGTGAGACGATTACGGGACACCGGCGACCTTGCTCAGGGCACTGCTGATCAAGTACGCCAGTTGTGGACTAGGGTCGAGCGTGCGGAACAGGAGACGCGTGACGTCCTCCGGGAGTTTCACATGAGGCAGGTGAGGTGGGAGTCTCGACTTCAGGACGCAGAACGCTTGGTGGCTCGTCTTCAGGGAGCATCCACATCTTCGGCACCACCTCCAGACGCAGCTCATCGTGGTTAGGGATAGACTTATCATAGTAGGTCATTAGGAACTATGCTATGTACTCCGGCTCTATGTTTAAGTGACTACCCTACTCATGGAGCCGTTATGCTGTCGGATTAGTGCCACTTATGTATGCTCTTACGAGCAAATTTTCTTGTATTACATGCGGATAATATTAATGAACTTTTGTGTGTTTTGCAATGATATTACCAGTTATTATGTGTTGAGACGTTATGATTGTATGCCCGATGGTAGTAATGTTTAGGTTCATACCATACACCTAGTTAGTAGGATTACAACCTCACAGAAACCACGTACACTCAACATCTTTCCGTTTCATGACAGAAAGATGCCTCACCGAGCTACTCGCGGAAATCCCGAACCAACCCCGCCCGAAGTTGACACCACTGCTTTTCAGGCAGCCGTGTCTGCTGCGGTCACAGCAGCTATGGCACAACTTCACCGGGGGAACAACGGAGGAGGTAACGGGCAAGGATCCGGAAGTTCGAACAACGGGACGAATCAAGGACCCACTAAAACGTGCACCTACAAGGACTTCACAAACGCTAAACCACGGACTTTCAACGGCACTGGAGGAGTGATCACTCTGAAGCGGTGGATCGAGAAGGTAGAGTCGGTATTCGAGATATGCGATTGCCCCGAGCAGATGAAGGTGAAGTTCGCGGCCTATACTTTTGTGGACCAAGCACTCACTTGGTGGAACGGACACGTGGAAGCTATGACGCTCCCTGTCGCCAACTCTATCCCCTAGACAGAAATGAAAGAGATGTTAACGGCTGAGTACTGCCCCCGAGGCGAAATACAAAAGATGGAGCAGGAGCTATGGAACCTCACTGTGCAGAATGCGAACATCGATGCCTACATATCGAGGTTTAGCGAACTATCTCTGTTGTGCCCGGGTATGATCACATCAGAAGGAAAGAATATCGAATGATTCATCTGGGGACTGACACCTCCCATTCAGGGGAATGTGATAGCTGCGAACCCTGAAACGTTTGACAGTGCGAAGAGATTGGCAAAGAGGTTATATGATCATAACAACAAAAAGGGCGAGAAGCCAGTAGAGACTGAGAAGAAAAAGGAGGGTGATGGCAGGAGAGGGAAGAACCACAAGAGGAAGGGGCGTCAGGGCCCCGAGACCTCTAAAAAGCAGCAAACGGTGGCAGTTAACGCTGTCACTGCACCGGTGCCAGCCACACCACATGCTCCAGCCTCAGCTACTTCAAATGCTTCAAGACCCTATTCCGGTAATCTTCCCAAATGCAATAAGTGCGGTCTCCATCATCACGGCGAATGCAGGGAACTCCATTGCACCAGTTGCAACCGAAGGGGACACACTGCAAGGTTCTGCAGGACTTATCCTCCCCAGAATCAAAATCAGGGAAACAACCACAACAACAACAACCACCGCAATAACAACAACACCGGCGGCAACAATACAGGGCCTAGCCACACCTGCTTCGGGTGTGTAAGGACGGGGCACTTCCGTCGAGATTGCCCTAACAACAACAACTCAGGAAACAGAGGAGCAGGAAGAATGCTGACTATGGGTCAGAGTGATGCAGTTCAGGACCCCGCAGTTGTGACCGGTACGTTCCTCCTAAACCACACTTATGCATGGATCTTATTTGATACCGGAGCGGAGCGAAGTTTCGTAAGCGAGAAGTTTAAACATTTATTAAAACAACAACCCCAGAAGCTAAATGAAACCTATACGGTGGAAATGGCCAATGGGAAAACCGAATCCACTAGGGAGATCTACATCGGATGTACCCTAACCTTCAACCAACACGTTTTTCGAATAGACCTAATGCCAGTATCAATTAGGAGTTTCGATGTGATTATCGGCATGGATTGGTTAAGCCCCCACCATGCTGAGATTATGTGCCACGAGAAGGCCGTTCGCCTTCGTCTCCCAAATTATGAAACCCTAGTAATTTACGGAGACAAACCCAGTACGAATCTTCGTCTCATCTCGTGCATCAAAGCACAAAAATATCTGCGAAAGAACAATTTGGTGTTCTTGGCTCACGTAGTGGACAAGACCAAAGAAGAAACTAACATCCAAGACATTCCGGTAGCGTGTGAATTTCCGGACGTATTTCCTGAAGATCTTCCAGGAGTACCCCCAGAGAGACAGGTTGAATTCCGAATCGACCTCGTTCCAGGAGCAACTCCTCTCGCTAAATCGCCATATCGATTGGCTCCTGCTGAAATGCAGGAATTGTCCAGCCAACTCAGTGAGCTTCTGGACAAGGGATTTATCCGACCTAGCTACTCGCCATGGGGAGCTCCGGTGCTCTTTGTCAAAAAGAAGGACGGATCTTTCAGAATGTGCATCGATTACAGAGAGTTAAATAAACTCACTGTTAAAAACCGCTACCCACTCCCACGAATCGATGATCTATTCGACCAGCTCCAAGGTGCTAGCTATTTTTCTAAAATAGATCTACGGTCCGGATACCACCAACTCAAAGTCCGAGAAGAGGATATTCCTAAAACCGCTTTCCGAACCCGCTACGGACATTATGAATTCGTCGTAATGCCCTTCGGTCTAACAAATGCACCTGCCGCATTCATGGACCTAATGAATCGAATCTGTCGACCGTTCCTTGACAACTTCGTTATTGTGTTTATCGATGACATCCTCGTCTATTCTCGAAGCAAAGAGGAGCATGGCCAACATCTCCGACAAGTCCTAGAGACTGTGCGATCGGAAAAGCTTTACGCCAAACTCTCTAAGTGTGAGTTCTGGCTCCAGAGCGTGAATTTTCTAGGCCACGTAGTCAGTCAAGACGGAATTCATGTGGATCCCCCTAAGGTCAAAGCCGTGGAAGGATGGGCAACTTCGACTACGCCCACAGAAATTCGTCAGTTCTTAGGCCTAGCAGGCTACTATAAGAGATTCATCCAAAACTTCTCTAAGATCGCCAAGCCGCTTACCTTGCTTACGCAAAAGGGCGTGCCATTCAAATGGACAGACCGACAAGAAATTGCGTTTCGAACCTTGAAGCAAGCTCTCTGTAGTGCTCCTGTAATATCTCTACCTGAAGGAACGGAAGATTTTGTGGTCTACTGTGACGCGTCGAATCAGGGCTTAGGTTGCGTTCTCATGCAACGTGGAAGAGTGATAGCATATGCGTCCCGCCAACTAAAGACGCACGAAGTAAATTACACGACCCATGACCTAGAACTGGGAGCCGTGGTCTTCGCTCTGAAAATTTGGAGGCACTACCTGTACGGTACAAAGTGCACCATCTTCACGGACCACAAGAGCCTCCAGCACATCCTGAATCAGAAAGAGCTGAACATGAGACAACGAAGATGGGTGGAATTACTAAACGACTACGAATGCGAGATCAAGTACCATCCAGGCAAGGCCAACGTGGTAGCTGATGCATTTAGTCGGAAGGAGTACTCTAATCGCCATACGAAAACTCTCTCGATAACCATTCAATCTCATCTGGCCACTCAAATTGCATCAGTCCAGTCGGAGGCTATGAAGACGGAAAATAGAATTAGCGAGGCATTGCGCGGGATGGAAAAGAACCTAGAAGCAAAAGAGAATGGGGTATACTACTTTATGAACCGTATTTGGGTCCCAAAAATCGGAGGATTTAGGGAGACCGTTATGAAGGAAGCCCGCAAGACACGTTACTCCATTCATCCCGGTTCGGACAAGATGTATTTGGACATTAAACAACACTATTGGTGGCCTAACATGAAGGTGGAAATCACGACCTATGTTGGTAAGTGCCTTACGTGCGCTAGAGTAAAGGTGGAGTACCAGAAACCTTCCGGATTGTTACAGCAACCGACAATCCCTGAGTGGAAATGGGAGGGGATTTCTATGGATTTCGTGACCAAGCTGCCCAAGACGTCGGACGGACTGGACACCATATGGGTAATAATCGACCGACTGACGAAATCTGCCCAATTCCTGCCAATCAAAGAATCCTACAAGATGGAGAGACTGACGCGTTTGTACCTACGAGAAATCGTAAGACTCCATGGAGTGCCAAAATCTATCATCTCGGATAGGGATAGTAGGTTCACGTCGCGCTTTTGGCAATCACTCCACAAGGCAATGGGAACTCATCTCGATATGAGCACCGCATATCACCCACAAACGGACGGTCAAAGTGAACGAACCATTCAAACGCTTGAAGACATGCTTCGTGCATGTGTGATAGACTTTGGAAAGTCTTGGGATACCCACCTACCATTGATCGAGTTCTCGTATAACAATAGTTACCATTCGAGCATCAAGGTGGCTCCTTTCGAAGCACTGTACGGGCGTAAATGTAGATCACCGTTATGTTGGGCTGAAGTAGGTGACACCCAGCTAGCAAGAACGCATGCGTTGGACAGGGCACTAACAGGACCGGAGATCATTCGCGAAACCACAGAAAAGATCGTTCAGATCAGAGCCCGATTACAAGCATCGCGTGACCGACAAAAGAGCTACGCCGATAAACGGCAAAAGCCCTTAGTATTCCACGTCGGTGATCGAGTACTGTTGAAAGTCTCACCCTGGAAAGGGGTTATACGTTTCGGAAAACGGGGAAAATTGAACCCGCGATACATTGGACCTTTCGAAATCGTCGCCCGAATAGGCCCAGTAGCATACAGACTACAACTACCCGCGGAGCTAAACGGTGTACACCCCGTGTTTCATGTCTCTAATCTGAAAAAGTGCCTATCAGATGAAACCCTTGTCATTCCTCTTGACGAAATCGAAATCAATGAGAATCTCCTGTTCGTCGAAGAACCAATCGAAATCATGGACAGGGAGGTGAAGCGTACTAAGCAGAGTCGCATCCCGATCGTGAAAGTACGGTGGAATGCAAAGTGTGGGCCAGAATTCACGTGGGAATGCGAAGATCAAATGAAGCAAAAGTACCCTCACCTATTCTAGCATTCTCAAATCTAGCTTTCAAACAGAATTTCGGGACGAAATTCCCTCTAATGGGGGGATGATGTCACAACTGGAAATTTTGTGTCATGTAATCTATACACTCAAGTTAATGTGAATCAAAAACTTAAGAACATGTGTAACACCTACTATTATGACATCAAAAACTTCAATCAAATACATCATGCAAGTACTACAAATAGTCATCAAACAATTGGAGACCCTAGAAGTCCTTGTTTAAGTCCATTTTGGACTAGGACTTCCTTATTGGATCCAAATGGACCAATAAGCTTCCAATTAGACTATCATGGGCTTAGAACCCTAATTGGGCTCTAATTGGACCCACACTAATTTATTTCAACATTTGCGTCATATTGGGCCTAGAATGAAATAAATTAAAAGCTTTGATCCATGATTAACCTAATCTAGCTTATTAAAGCATAAAAATCACAATTTTATTTTATAAGGCCAATAAACACCCAAACTAACTCTAATATTGGGCTTAGGGGCAAAAAGCCCAAAAATCCTTTCTTCCCTCTCCATTCTCGGCCCAAGCCCAAGGAAAAAGCGAGAGTTGACTTTGGGTTGCCACCTCACTTTTATTTGTTGGGTTTCCATGCACACAACTCATGTTTCCAAGCAAGTATCACTTCAAAGATCACTTCTTCCTTCTCTCTCTCTCTCTCACTCTCGGCCATACTCACACACACACACTTACAAAAACCTCTCAAACTCTCTCAAGAACACTCCTCCCTCTCCACTCAAAAATCTCGAAAATTAGGAGGCTTTCAAGAGGATATTTCCACCAACTCTTCATCCAAGGTAAGGTTATGCTTGGATCTATGAATTAAATTCTTTGTTTTATCAAAATCCTTTCCTAATCCATGCAAAAATCGTGATCTTGCATCCTAGAACCATCTCAAACTCGAGATCTTCAAGAAAAGGGTGCTAAGGCCAAAAATCACTAAGTTTTCTTCCATCTTTTCTTCAAGAACCGAAATCACACCCTAAGGTGAGCTTCATACCCCCTATTTTCTGTTTTTATGAGTTTTGTGAGGGGGGGGGGAATACAAGTGAAAGTGTAGATCTATATGTGCTTTGTATGCCTTGTATGATTTCCATGCTTATATGTATGCTTTTGTGTGTTGTAATGTTGGATCTAGCCATAAAACCCCTCTAAACCGAGATATACCTTATGTTAATTGATTTTAGCATCAAATATATTTCTACTTACAAAGTATTTCTAGAAAAATAGTTAAGTAGTTTAGTAACAATTTCTTTGGGCTAAAAACACAAATTTTTGGACCTAAAATGTGAAAAATACAAAATTAAGGGCCCAAATTGACATATTACGAATTCTGATGGATGAGGTGTGTCAAAACAGTTTCAATAAGACAATTTCTGGAAATATACTCATTTAGAGGATTAAAAACATAAACTTTAAGCTTAATGGGCTAAAAATGACATTTTCGGCCCAATGAGGCCCATTATGCGAGATTTTCTGTTTTGGAGGGCCAAAACTGTGTTTTTCTGTAAAACAGTGGACTATAAGGGTTCCAAGTCCTTTTCAAAGGTTTAAAATGCTTTTTGAATTTAAAAAGGATCAAAGTTGCAAAAATTTTACAATTTGGGCCAAAATTGTCAAAATTGCGTAAAAGAAGGGTTATAACCGAGAAAACTGAAATTTCAGGGACTTAAACTGTTTTCTATGAAAAATATGCTGAAAAATATTAATTTCAATAATTTTTGGTGTTAAAATGTCAAGAAAATTGATTTAAGGACCAAACCGGAAAGTATTTAAATAAAGGGTTGAAAAAGTAAATTTTACAAACAATGAGGGGCTGAAAACAGAAAACTTTCAAGGCTAATTCAATACATAAAATTTGATCGAATGATGGCACCGCGACTATCGACGCAATACAATACACTACAATACCAAAAATCGTTGTGAAACGAATTGGTTCGGTCTCGAACCAATGAAAATCCGAAACTACTAACACGACGACGCTGCGATTCATACAAATAACGTTTGGGAATTCAATATACATGCGAGTGTGCACAGACGTCTACGCACCATCTTTGGGCCCCAAAAGTGTAAAATCTTGTTTGTTGAGCCTAGCTAGCCCAATGACCTGATCTTAAGGCCCGAAGACCTTTATCTTACGAAGTGTTGGGTTTTACCGATCTAACACAACGTAAAAGGACTTTCAATGGCTTGTATACTACTGGTCCCCAAGGGTCCTTTGGTATTGCTGGTAGAGTCTACCTTTTTATGCGAGGCGGGTCTGGGACCCCTCGTACATTTTTATCCGCAACCGGTCAATGGAGTCATTGAGGTCTTCGTGTCCTCTTTCTCTTCGGATGTGGGACTACACCTAGTCAGGGTGATTGGATAACGTGATTAGTACGGACGACGCCTACGGGATCGTTTGTATAGCTATAAACTGGTCGTTTGTGTAACGCGTGTTTGTAGCAAATAATCGTGCTAAAAAATAATACAACGTCGCCTGGGACTGACACTACACGCTATGCAATGGTTTCAATGTAACTTCATGGAATTCAAGGAATTAGGAAAACATCGGGTTTTCCTAGGGTTTTCAATACATACGGGTTCGAAATACATACAACTTTAATGAACAATTTTTACAAGCATAGAAACAAACAAGCATACCTATGGATCTTCACAAACGTTTTCAAAAGCTTTTCTTTTCAGAAAATATCGGATTTTCTGGTGGTTTTCAAACGACACGAAACATTGTTTTTCAAATACCGCTTATGAACTCACCAACATTTCATATGTTGACGTTTTTCAAAATACTTGTATTCTCAGGGAACCAGTGAATCAAAGGAAATCATATTCAGTGATGGCTTGCAGTTTATCTATGTACGAATCGAACAATTTATTTTTGGGAATGTAATGTTTAAACAATGTACTTCATGTAAACTCTACTGGTTGTACTATATTAATGCATGGTGACGAATGTTGTTATGTTTCATATATATTCAATGTTATGGTATTCAATTGAGTCACGACAGCCCCCAGACGTTTCCGCCGTCTGGTTCGGGGGTGTGACAGTTAAGGCCGAGCACCAGAGACCGCATGGTAAGTTTCAGCCTTTAGAGGTTCTCGAATGGAAGTGGGAACTGATTACCATGGATTTTATCACCAAATTGCCAAGGACTGCTAGGGGAGTCGATGCAATTTGGGTGATTGTGGACAGGTTGACAAAGAGCGTTCACTTCCTTGCTATCAGTGAGAGCTCTTCCGCAGAGAAGTTGGTAGAGATGTACGTGAGAGAAGTGGTATCGTGGCATGGAGTGCCAATCTCGATTGTCTCAGACCGAGATGTTCCGGGCAAAGTGACTGACGGACAAAGTGAGCGGACGATTCAGACACTCGGTCCTTTTCGGGTGATTGCAAGGGTAGGAAGGGTAGCCTACCGGTTGGAGCTACCAGCAGAGTTAGGTCAGATCGATGACACTTTCCACGTGTCGAAGTTGCAGAAGTGTATAGCCGATGAGTCGGTAGTGGTACCATTGGAGGATATTCAGGTGGATGCGAGCCTGAATTATGCTGAGAGACCGGTGGCAATTAGAGACCGGAAAATTAAGGTTTTGAGGAACAAGGAAGTACCTTTGGTTTTGGTTCAGTGGCAACATCGAAAGGGGACGAGACGACTTGGGAGTCAGAGTCGGAGATGCGAGGGCAGCATCCAGAGTTGTTCGAGGAATGAGACTTCGAGGGCGAAGTCTGGTTCTAGTGGGGGAGAATTGTAACACCCCGAGATTCAGGTATATTTCTTTCATCCATGTTCTTTATTGATTAGACATGTTTAGTCCTTGAGTGGTGGGATTGAAGCAAGTGAGTACACTGGGCGTACCAGAGGGGTATGCTGCGCGTACTCATGCACTTAACTTGGACGCGGAGTCGCCAAGGTACGCTGGGCGTACCTAGATTTACGCCAGGTGTACCCGGCCCAGGTGCAAAGAAAAAACCCTAATCCACCTTGTGCACTATTTAAAGGGTGTTATGGCTCGTTCCTTAGCCTCCATATCAGTGAGTGAAACCCTAAAAGAGAGCCCCATCGTCCTTAGTGTGTGAGAGTGTTGATTTGAGCTTCTTGGTGCTTTAGTGACTTGGTGAAGAAGAAGGAAGGGAGTTCTTGGAAGCTAAAGCTTGAGGTGCCATTTTGGATCTGAGATCTATAGAGAAAAGGGCTACACTTTGAGGTATAAAGTTTAAAACTTTCCTCTTCTTTTGGTTGTTGTTGTATGTGCCCTTTTTAGGGCTAAAAACCCCAAAGGTGGAGACTTTATGAGTGTAAAGTACTCCATGCTCCGACATCTGTCCCCTTTTAGTGTTATTGGTGACTTAGAGCCATAAAGTTTCCATCTTGGATGTTAGTTTGAAGTCATGCATGTGTATTTAGCCTTCTAGAATTGAAGGTTGTATCATTGTGAGAGTTGGTGACTTGTTCAGCCAAGCAAAGGCTTAAAGTCATCAACTTTATGGATTAAGGGGTTTAGAAGGGGTCAGATCTAAAATATGGACGTAGGTCTTAACTGTTTAAAACCTCAAGAGCTAAAGGGATGAAGCAGGGGAGTACGCCGAGCGTAATCCCTAGTACGCGCCGCGTACTGGGTGCGCTCCCCGATTCTGAGGTGCAGCCGGGTACGCTCAGCGTACACATCTGGTACGCGCAGCATAACTCGGAGAGTTGACTTTTGGTTGACTTTTAGGATATGGTCTATTGTGGGGCCTTTGAGTTATGAGAGGGGTAAAATGGTCTTTTACCCTTCTGAGAGTGTCATAAGAGAGCATAGTCTAGCCTTTGAGAGTTATATTAAATAGAGTATTTATTTCATATGATTAGGCGGAGGCTAGGCCAACGTTTACCGAGTCAGAGATTTACCGAGATACCCGAGGTGAGTCTTCTCACTATACCTTACCTAGTGTGGTAATAGAGTTATGTGACAAAGCACTATAGAGTTATATTCCAGTGTGATTGCATGTTATTTATGTGTTGTGATTTATGGTGATATGTGATATGCATGATTCAGAGTTACAGATTTGGGACTTTCGGGTCCCTAGAGTTAGGGCCAGAGGGCCCATAGAGAGTTGGGGCTGGAGGGCCCCCACTGAGACAAATTGACCAGAAGGTCAACAAAGTTACAACCTCGTGTGGCTATTATGTGTTAGTGTGGTATTTTGGGGAACTCACTAAGCTTATGCTTACTGTGTTCAGTGTTATGTGTTTCAGGTACCAGTGATGACCGCGGGAAGGCGCCGGCTTGATTCGTACACACACACATGGGATTAGATGTATTTTGATCTTGGGAGACATTTTGTGAAACAAAAAAAAACATGATGTTTTGACATTTATGAATGAATGGTTTTGTTAAAAATGTGTTTTTCAAATGTGGAAAATTGTTTTAAATTTTACGGTGTTACAGTCCTAGCCTTAATATTTCATATTGGGTGTCATATTAAGAACTTAAAATCAACTATCTTGAATATCTTCCAAAAGATGTCTGGTTTAGACATTTATGATCTTCCCAAATCTCTTTAAACAAGCTTTCCTAAATGAAGATGATGTCTCATGGAAATCATACTTCTTTCACCTCCTCCAATTATTCTCCCTAACCCAAAAGTTTAAGGTCACTCAAGCCCTATTGGCAAGGCAAGGTCTAGGTGTGATCACATTTTGGAGATGTAGTCACATATTGACAAGCCGGGAGAGTTGGTGTCAAATTCTTGAGAAAGTTGGTGGCTAAATCACTTTCTAAGTCACATAGTGAGTTTCTTTGGAACTCCTATGAAACAGACTATGACAAGACCCTTAATGATCTTATCTATTTGCTAAGATCATCTTCCTAAAACTTTATGGACATTGACAATGGTGACACTGGAAATCCAGAAAAAGCATTCTCTTCCTAAAGAAAGGGAATGAACATAGTCAACTAGGTTGACCAAATGGTAAAGAGAAAAGCTAAGTGTGAGATAGTACCATTACCAAAGCGTCCATATGTTAAATTGCCAAAGGAAGGGGCATTGGTTGCGAAGCTGCCATATTTACCTAAGGATGTTAAAGTCAATAAGTTTCACTCTACTTCAGGTAAAGTCCACTATCTAACTCTAATAAGTTTCTATTATGAGATTCTTGATACATGATGTGACTGGGTCACATGGTGATGTCTTAAGAATCAAAGAAAAAGTGAAGAAACTTAAAGAAAGAATATGCTGAATCTAATCGCATAGATGGATTTCTATCGCGTAGTTTGAAGATCGGATTCTTGAGCTATTTCTTAGGAGTTATGAGATATTGCTTAGGAATAGATAACAACAAGTTTTCATATGGATTGTAAGGATAAGTTTTTCCGCAAAGTTTTAAAATAAAAGAAAATTTGTTGATTTTATTTATTTTAAAATATCCTTACAATGGCATTTGAGGAAAAATTGTTGCTTATATGATTCCATTAATAGCAAGAGTGGAAATATGAAATTGATTCTTTCATTTGTGGTAATGTCTAAATTTACCAAATAAGGAAAGATTCTCATCACCCAAGTTTCAGTTGGATAGAAACTTGGAATCATGCAAGTTGTATAGCATGATGAATGAGAACTTTCAAGTATTGGAAAATTAAGACTAATTACTTGTTCACATGGATGTGTGAGTCAAGTAATGGACTAAGGGATCGAGTACACATTCTTGTGCACTGGTCAAGTCTACCACAAAAGATTGATAAGACTATTCGTCATGATTTACTTAAGTTCAATAAATATGGTTATACTTACAAGCTTAAGTGTAATTCTGAGACATTGGAAAAGGTTCCAATATATGACAGAGCGAATAAGAAGAATCAAATTAGGCAGAAGGATAAAAATTTCTCAAATCTAAAAAGATGGGAGAGTACTTTAGTATCATGTTATATGATCATCTTAATGATTTAGAGACCTTATCACAATTCATCCTCTAAGTGCATTCTGATAGTTAAGAAGAGGGGTTATGAATTGTTGAAGTGGTTAACTCAAGAGGATGATTCATACTTCGTTCCAAATACAAGTCTTAGAGTCATACTCCAAGATTGTAATTTGAGTGACATGTCTTAGAGAAGGTTTAAAACACATGGCAAATGTAAGAGTAAAGTTTTCTACTCTTGTACATTTGAAATTGGTAAGTTGTGATGTTTTGGATAAAAAAAAGACCAACTAAGGCCAATTGTGTGAAGTGTTTGTCTTGATTAGAATCCACACTATCTCTTGAATATCTGACAAGAAAGTCTTATATGTCAAGAGGACAGTAGGAGTCTTAAAAGTCTTGAAAGTCTCAAGAATTAATCAAGAATAAAACCTAAAGTTCTTCACTAGCACACGACTTGAGGTTTATAACCTATCATGTTGACATATTATGTGCCCATTCCAGTTAAAGGTTGCTTTGCATATGAGTTCTTAGAGTTCTCAATTGGTTGCACAACAACTTGGAAGCATGGCGGGCCCTTGAGCTGCCAGCTGACAAGAAATTAAGATTGAATTCAGTCCATATGAGTTTGGATTTGTCATTATCCTTGTCTTGTGACTATGGTTTTGACAATTCACATGGATAAGAACACATACACCAGTAAATCTAAGTGTCATAAGGTTTCTATCCGATTCATGAAAATGATGGTGAGGAAACACTTTCACTAAGAAGATTTTAGCTAGATAGCAATTGTGATATCTGCATTCTCAAAGTCGTTAGTGGAGCGTGTGTGGTTTACCGACACACTAACCTGGACTTGTGAGAAGTGGCAAAGGTCTAAACAATCGAGACTATGATTACGGCATCCCTTTTCATAGTTATTAAAATTTTTTAGACACACAAGTGTGCTATCTAAGGCAAGGTGTATAATTTTGATAAAGTTTTATCAAAGCAATCTAGTATCAGAAATCTGAACTTTGGTAAGAAAGTCAGCTAATTTATGAGTACATGTCAAAGCTAGTGGGAGCATAAGTGGTATGCTAATAATCATCATGTTAGTGGGAGCATGATAATTATGATAAAGGTTGCAAGTTAGCAATGTTAATTATAGAAAACAAAAGCTTCAACTGGGAAAGAGTTGTTTTGCTATAATTAAGGGAGAGGAAATTATACTTCATCTCAAATCTATAAGCTTAGATTATGAGGTTTTAATCATTTAGTCAAGGATATATATATATATATATATATATATATATATATATATATATATATATGAATTTCATGTTGGAATGGCTCAACATAAGGAAATTCTGTATATGGGTCCATTATTTGCATTCTAAAATTCGATTATGATTACGACATCCCTTTTCATAATCTGAATTATGAGAACTTGGCAAATAGAAATGGAAATGTTATAGAAAAAGACTGGTTTAGTCTTTATGTGAGACATCATGAATCGTGTCCCATATGCTTCGGATATAGGATCGATTACATGTGTTATATTCATCCTTTCTAAAATTTTCCAAGTGTCCGGGGCATTAAGAAGGGAAAAGGTCTAGAATTGGATATGACTAAAAGGATTAAATAATTGTCAAGGACAATCTAAGGTTTACAAAAGATTGGTTGCTCAAGGACAGATGGAAGTATAGTGAGAATTCTGGAAGGACCATATTGACATAATCTGTAAGGAGGCAACTCTTGTTCAGAAGTGATAGTCAAAATGGAATCTGGAAATGTTTCAAAGTTAGAAATTATTTAATCTGTGTAAGATTAGGAAACTTAATGCAAGAAGGATGCTCCCAAGGAGCTGATCTCCTTTGGAATGCTCTGTAATGATTGTTGTCAAGTCTTTCCAACTTTGTGCATAATCATTACAAGAAGATCAATGCATATAAGTTTAGAATCTAACAGATTTCAGTAAATGCCATGAATTTGGAATTCTTGCATTTGCAGTAAGGATTTAGGACTGTGAAAGAGGATCATTGGAGTTATGTTCAATTGATCTAATTCACAAAGTGAAGATCATAGACAAACATAGTATGCATACTTGGTGTATGGCATGACTAGTGTTTAGAAAAGATAGTGTACATGCTTGGAGCATGGGACAACTATTGTTTTAAATTCAAGAATAAAGTTGATAGCTGAAACAGTATACAATGAATAATGTGTAATCATATGGTGATAAATAAAAAGTGTTTTATTTATATTCATAAGTTCTGAGACCATATTGGATTCGCTTATTATTGTGTTTCATTTTGCATGTTTTGACTTCCAGAATAAACTAGGTTATTCTTCCGGAATGACTAAGTTATTCAAACCATCCACATTCGGTCATATGTTGGAAGTAGATATGAATCAAGACTGTCATGAGTTGGCTTGTAGAGGTCTAAGATGTTGGATAAAGGGCTACAACACTCATGAGTGCTCATAAGTTCTGAGTATTGGATTCAACCCGCACTCTTTGGAATCACTTCATGGATTTTATCATGAGTGATCATGAGACGATAATATCTTATATTCTTCAAACCTAGAGATATGAGTTGTTACAATGAGTTGGTTGTACATTGATTGCACGAAAACGCATTCGGTAACTCGGTGTTTTAAAACGTGCCTTTGTGTATGATTCAACAAGTAGTAGAACAAGCCATATGAGTTGAAGTTTATCCATTCCTTTTACCTTCGGGATAAAAGCGATATCTGTTGGCCCCTCGATGATTTGATGATGACAAATGGAAGTGCTCGGCCGAGCCAGGACTGATTTGATTTGTTCAATTAGTCAGTTGTCACACCCTCAAACCAAGGATGACGGAAACGTCAGGGGGTGGAGGACTTCATGTACAGTATCACAACAACGTGTATAATAGTGCTCAAAGTAAATACAACCATCATAAATATAATTGAAAAAGTTACACCAAAGTATATGTTTACATGTTTCAAAATCAATTACATTATGATGACAAAAATAAATTGTTGACGGTTTAACGTCCCATCCTCAAAGCGCTGAAGTTTTCCTGTTTCACTGATTTCCTGAGAATACAAGTAGTTTTGAAAGAGTGTCAACAATTAAGTTGGTGAGTTCATAAGAGTTTTGTTTGGAGTAGAAACCGTTTTCCTTATAAAATCGATAGAGTTGATTTCCAGAAAATCCAATATTTTCTTAGTTAAGTGTAAACAACATATTCCTATATGATGTATTAATGAACCCTAGATTGACCTGTAGATTTCCCCTATAATCGTCCAGCGTATATAAGTTATAGAAGATTTAAGTTAGATAAAACGTTGAATATAGTGGGTCTGCCTTAGGTCCACAACCCAACGAGGAACAGGAGATGAGGCGGGCACCACCAATTCTAAGCCAATCCAGACTAAATTCTTGTATGACTCAAGCATATACGCTCAACGATTATAGTTGAAGTCTAACAATGCGAAAATTTAATGTGGACTTAAATCCAAAAACCGGAACCAAACCCTAGTGTAGTGTATGAAATAGTAGTAGTGACTGTGAACATAAACTATACATATCATAGTTCATCGGATAGTGATAGTGACTAGTGAACATGAACTATGCATATTATAGTTTACCAAAAGTGGTGGTGATGGTGAATATAACCTATACATATCATAGTTCATCAAATAGTGATAGTGACTAGTGAACATGAACTATGCATATTATAGTTTACCAAAACTGGTGGTGATGGTGAATTCCTTTCTTGTAATTAAGTTCATAGGGTAGATGAAACATAAACTATTCCTATTATAGTTTATCACTTTGTTTGTAATATATATATATATATATATATATATATATGCCATAACTATACCGATTATAACTAGCGTGTTCGTTTGTGGGGGTATAATGGCTTAACTATACTTATTATAGTTTATCATAATTATCCATAGTGGTAATAACTCTTTTGTATGTGTAAAACCTTTAATCATGTGTTTGTTATGTAAAATAACCCTAAACTATACCTATTATAGTTTATTAATTATTTGTGTGGGTAGTGAGCATAAGCCTTACTTGTCATAATTTACCAATGTTTATATTTTAATGGATATAGCCTTGTAATATCATTTATATATTTACCATACTTGTGGAGGTATAAATCCATTTGTTTTCTGATGTATGTCTATATAAGAATACAAAATTGTCATATATTGCAACAACACATAATCACATAATGATGTATACCTTGCTCAACATGTTACAAGGTGAAATGAAATTTATAATGTTTTTCTGTTAATAACATTTTCTGTAACTGTTATTGGTAAATTTGTAGAAAAATCATAAAAGGTCCAAATCAAGTTCTGTAACTTCTAAGAGTTTGAAAAATGAGTCTAGTTTGTTCGTAATTTTTATTCGTAATTTTTATTATAATTTTTAATGACCTTCAACCGTTCACCTATAGAGTAGAAGTATGTTCTCGAAGGTTTGACCTACATCCCTATGATGCAGTCCCATTACGAAGTCGAAGTAAATTCATAGAATGGTCTCATGACGGCCTTGGAATTTCTTATTGTTTATGCTCTCAGTTTAATCCTTGGCATTACTACTATGCATGCTTTAATCGATGCTAGACTTAATCAAATAAAGAAATTTGGAATTTAGTTGTCGATGTTAGAAACACATACTGATGTTTGCAGGCAGTTCCGGGGTGGTCTCTCCTTCGGTGATCGCAAGCACCCTTCCACTACCACTGGCATCTCTTGCACTTCGGCAGTTCCTTTTAAAGTGTCCTGTTTCTCCACACTTGTAACAGGCTGGGCTTACTCCAAAGTCGGCGAACTGGTTGATGGGTCGTGCCGGTGCCCTACAGAAACGGGTAGTGTGCCCTTTCCTATTGCAGTTCATGCAATGCAATTCTCTACAAGCCCTAGTGTGATGGAAGCTACACTTGTTACATTTCGGAAGGGTTCCAGCGTATTGTTTCATGGGAGTTGGCGTGGTGAGGGTTGTGGCAGCATGAACAACAAGAATTGGCGTGGTTGTCATAGTGTCATGGCTGGCACGATGGTCGATGAGTTGTTGTGCCAACTCCTTGGCGCTGTCGAAGGTAGTTGGTCTGGAGGCCAATACACTATCATGAATCTGGGATGATAGCCCCCAAAGGTATCATTCTACCTTTTTCTCCTCTGGGGTGACCATTGCAGGACAGAGGAGTGCTAGGTCATTGAATCGGGCGGTATAAGCTTCGAGATCCGTCCCCGACATTTTGAGGTTCCAGAGTTCCTCTTCCAGTTTTTGCACTTCACCTCTTGGGCAATATTCTTTCAGCATTAAAGCTTTTAGATCCTCCCAGCTTATAGAGTTAGCCACTGCAGGAGTAAGCGACTTAACTCTGCCGTTCCACCAAGTAAGAGCTTTTCTTGTGAAGGTGAATGCCGCATACTTGACCTTGCTTGCTTCAGGACAAGCACAAATTTCGAAGACTGCTTCGGTCCTTTCGAACCATTGCATCAGTGCGATGACGCCCCCGCTTCCGTCGAAAGGATCGGGTTTGCCATTCGTGAAGTCTTTGTAAGAACACTCCTTAGTACGCCCTGTGCTGTCCCCCTGATTCGAGTTAGTATTCCCGGATCCGAAGCCGCCGGAACCATTTGTACCCATTTGCGACATTGCTGCCGCCACGGCTGCTGTTACGGCAGCTTGAAACATTATGGGATCAAACTGCGGAGGGGGCGGTGCTGTGCTTCCGGAGGGTCTGGACTTTTTCTTTGGCGGCATAGTCCTGTCATAAGTTGGTAGAGACGAACAAACGATAAGTTTTTAATAGTAGTGACAAGTCAGATGTTATCAAGCCAGACTTGTCTGTATTATGTTCTGACTTAAAAGTATTTTGTATGTAATTCATAACAAAGCCCCTATGAATGAATTTTAGTGATAGTGACTCAAATGCAACTTGTGATTTGTTTCGTGCCTGATCCCCTCCTAAAATCACTTGGTATATATTAAGAATTCCGTGGAGTTACCATATGTAAATTGTTTGTAATATAGGGTTCGAGGAAAATAGGTCTACACCTCAATAACGTAAGGAAAATCTTGGGCAATGCTACGGTTCCCTTGAATAGTGTAGTCTCCGGATTCTGAAGGATTCGAATGTCTCCATTTAACAGCCTAGGTTGGTCGTGTTCTTCGCTCCAGGTTTCCAAGCACTCTACCCAAGGAGGCGTTGGGCCTTAAAAAAAAAACCGGACGCGGGATAGGATTCGGAACAAGAGCCATCAGGGTAGGTTCTCCACTTCAGGGTCGGAGTCAGAACCATCAGCAAAGCCTTCAGCTTAGTAACCATCCAAAGGGATTCGGTAATCATTCTCTGGCTCCTCTCCGAGCCATTCAGTATTGCCGTGGTTAGGGTAGTACGGGTCGTCGTGGGGATGGAATTCAGCCATGATATCTTCGCGAGAAATGGGGATATAAGAAATAACTAAGTAGACATACTAATTAGATAATTATAAGATGATCTTTATCAGGTACTTCTATATATTGTTTAGTGCATACTAGTCATATGTATTTGGGACATGATAGACCTTCGAATAAGCGATCCTAACTCTAAATCCCCAATCCAACGAGAACAGAAAGTAAAGCAAAGATCCACAGATTCTAAGTCTATGACGTCCTGGATACATATAAATTTAATGTATCCACTAGGCAATTATTGACCTATTGATAAAAATCTATTTAGTTCTCAAATAAGTAATTATAATAACACCAAATACCCCTATGGTATTTCATTGTGGTAGTGTTGGTAAGTTTTAGACTTGTTGCAACACCCACGGCCATTCCTGGGCATATGCTAATCACTTCTGGGTGAGACATAGTTGATCAGGCTATGTCATTCCCAGACCTGACTATACATCCCCAAGCCTACTCGTATTGTTCAACAATCACCACTTTTGTCCCATCCCACCATGATACTGACCCTAGTGTGTGTGCACATGCTCCTACTTTTACCGAGAAATTATTTGTTTCTAAAAGTATAGTTGCTTTGAAAACTTTAAATCAGAGACTTTCAGTCCCAATGTATTTATAGTTTGTATATCTTATGTGGTTCGATATACTGAGTTCACTATAAACAATGCTCTGATACCAATCTGTCACACCCTCAAACCAAGGACGGCGGAAACGTCAGGGGGTGGAGGACTTCATGTACAGTATCACAACAACGTGTATAATAGTGCTCAAAGTAAATACAACCATCATAAATATAATTGAAAAAGTTACACCAAAGTATATGTTTACATGTTTCAAAATCAATTACATTATGATGACAAAAATAAATTGTTGACGGTTTAACGTCCCATCCTCAAAGCGCTGAAGTTTTCCTGTTTCATTGATTTCCTGAGAATACAAGTAGTTTTGAAAGAGTGTCAACAATTAAGTTGGTGAGTTAATAAGAGTTTTGTTTGGAGTAGAAACCGTTTTCCTTATAAAATCGATAGAGTTGATTTCCAGAAAATCCAATATTTTCTTAGTTAAGTGTAAACAACATATTCCTATATGATGTATTAATGAACCCTAGATTGACCCGTAGATTTCCCCTATAATCGTCCAGCGTATATAAGTTATAGAAGATTTAAGTTAGATAAAACGTTGAATATAGTGGGTCTGCCTTAGGTCCACAACCCAACGAGGAACAGGAGATGAGGCGGGCACCACCAATTCTAAGCCAATCCAGACTAAATTCTTGTATGACTCAAGCATATACGCTCAACGATTATAGTTGAAGTCTAACAATGCGAAAATTTAATGTGGACTTAAATCCAAAAACCGGAACCAAACCCTAGTGTAGTGTATGAAATAGTAGTAGTGACTGTGAACATAAACTATACATATCATAGTTCATCGGATAGTGATAGTGACTAGTGAACATGAACTATGCATATTATAGTTTACCAAAAGTGGTGGTGATGGTGAATATAACCTATACATATCATAGTTCATCAAATAGTGATAGTGACAAGTGAACATGAACTATGCATATTATAGTTTACCAAAAGTGGTGGTGATGGTGAATTCCTTTCTTGTAATTAAGTTCATAGGGTAGATGAAACATAAACTATACCTATTATAGTTTATCACTTTGTTTGTAATATATATATGCCATAACTATACCGATTATAACTAGCGTGTTCGTTTGTGGGGGTATAATGGCTTAACTATACTTATTATAGTTTATCATAATTATCCATAGTGGTAATAACTCTTTTGTATGTGTAAAACCTTTAATCATGTGTTTGTTATGTAAAATAACCCTAAACTATACCTATTATAGTTTATTAATTATTTGTGTGGGTAGTGAGCATAAGCCTTACTTGTCATAATTTACCAATGTTTATATTTTAATGGATATAGCCTTGTAATATCATTTATATATTTACCATACTTGTGGAGGTATAAATCCATTTGTTTTCTGATGTATGTCTATATAAGAATACAAAATTGTCATATATTGCAACAACACATAATCACATAATGATGTATACCTTGCTCAACATGTTACAAGGTGAAATGAAATTTATAGTGTTTTTCTGTTAATAACATTTTCTGTAACTGTTATTGGTAAATTTGTAGAAAAATCATAAAAGGTCCAAATCAAGTTCTGTAACTTCTGAGAGTTTGAAAAATGAGTCTAGTTTGTTCGTAATTTTTATTATAATTTTTAATGACCTCTTACTTGTGTGAAAAAGTCCATAATCACAGACTGGTCCGGATTGATATTTGAAATGATAGGAAGTTTTGTAAAAATCACCGTAAATTGTAGAAAAATCGTATGGAGATGTGCAGGTAGTCATTTTAAAGCTAAGAAGTGGAACTACATGCACCTAAAACAGTTTTGAAAACTAAAATGTTTAAGTTGTCCAAAACAGTCAGTGAATGAAGTTGGACTTTTCTGATGAAGGCTGTTAGAAAAGTTTAGTTATGTTCTTGGTGTTTTAACTTGTATCCCCCCCCCCCCCCCCCTAAAAACTTGAGAAAACATGAAAATGTAGGGGTATGAACTCACCTTGAGTGGTTTCAGTAGATAAGTGTTGAAGAAGAGAAGGCTCGGTCTGAAGGGTCAGAAGCGAAGGTGAGAGTTCGGTCCGGAGATAAAAAGGCGAGAAGTCAGAACCGAATGAACAGTAGTGAACAGTACCTTCGGGTTCGGTTCTTCCTTTTAAGCGAGGTTCGGTTCGGTTCAGCAGCCTTCTTCATCAGGAGGGTTCGGTTCCTAAGGGGACTTTCGGTTCCTAAGAGGACTTTCGGGTCCTAAGAGGGGTTTCGGTTCCTGAGAGGGGTTTCGGTTCCTTAAGTCCGTTTTTCGCATGGACTTCCGTTTTTGGGCTGTTTTCGCCAAATTCGAGGGTCGGGATGCCCCGAGTGATTATAAAGAGTTGGGAGAGATTTCGAGAGAGCTTTGAGAGAGATTCCACATATTCAGAGAGATTTGGGAGAGATTTGACGTACTTGGAGAGATTTCACATACAAAGAGATATTTGGGAGAGATTTCACATTCTTAGAGAGATTTGGGAGAGATTTGACATTCTTGGAGAGATTTCTCATTCAGAGAGAGATTTGGGAGAGATTTCACATTCTTAGAGAGATTTAGGAGAGATTTGACATTCTTGGAGAGATTTCTCATTCAGAGAGAGATTCGGGAGAGATTTCACATTCTTGGAGAGATTTCTCATTCAGAGAGAGATTTGGGAGAGATTTCACATTCTTAAAGAGATTTGGGAGAGATTTGACATTCTTGGAGAGATTTCTCATTCAGAGAGAGATTTGGGAGAGATTTCACATACTTAGAGAGATTTGGGAGAAAGTTGACATTCTTGGAGAGATTTCTCATTCAGAGAGAGATTTGGGAGAGATTTCACATACTTAGAAAGATTTGGGAGAGATTTGACATTCTTGGAGAGATTTCTCATTCAGAGAGAGATTTGGGAGAGATTTCACATTCTTAGAGAGATTTGGGAGAGATTTGACATTCTTGGAGAGATTTCTCATTCAGAGAGAGATTTGGGAGAGATTTCACATTCTTAGAGAGATTTGGGAGAGATTTGACATTCTTGGAGAGATTTCTCATTCAGAGAGAGATTTGGGAGAGATTTCACATTCTTAGAGAGATTTAGGAGAGATTTGACATTCTTGGAGAGATTTCTCATTCAGAGAGAGATTTGGGAGAGATTTCGCATTCTTAGAGAGATTTGGGAGAGATCTAGATGTACGCACTTTTCGATTTAAGATCTCTCATTAGAATAGAGAGTTGTTTTAGAAATTACATAATGTAAACTCTTAGTACCTACGGGCTATTGAGTTGACCGGTTTGACTTGTTGACTTTAGTTGACTTTGACTTGACCGAAAATTGACGGTTGTCACATCATCCCCCCGTTAGAGGGAATTTCGTCCCGAAATTTGAAATCAGGCAAGGAGTTTGTGATTGACTAAGGTCGGCTCTACATTATTTTGATTCTGACTAAGAGATGAGTTATTATACATGAAAACTTAGCTTATACACATTATGATATAACCAATACTGGGCGGATAGTAAAATGTGTGATTCTACTTCAGTTTCACATCCCAACGAGGAAAAGAAACTAAGTCAGAATTCTCACATTCTATTATCTACCAGGTATTCGTTATATATAACTGGGGAATGTATAAGTGAGGAAATCATAACAAATAACATTCTTAGTAATCCTTCTTAATGAATTAGAGTTCCTAGTCAGGGCTATCATTGAACCTAGATGTATTTCAACCGTTCACCTATAGAGTAGAAGTATGTTCTCGAAGGTTTGACCTACATCCCTATGATGCAGTCCCATTACGAAGTCGAAGTAAATTCATAGAATGGTCTCATGACGGCCTTGGAATTTCTTATTGTTTATGCTCTCAGTTTAATCCTTGGCATTACTACTATGCATGCTTTAATCGATGCTAGACTTAATCAAATAAAGAAATTTGGAATTTAGTCGTCGATGTTAGAAACACATACTGATGTTTGCAGGCAGTTCCGGGGTGGTCTCTCCTTCGGTGATCGCAAGCACCCTTCCACTACCACTGGCATCTCTTGCACTTCGGCAGTTCCTTTTAAAGTGTCCTGTTTCTCCACACTTGTAACAGGCTGGGCTTACTCCAAAGTCGGCGAACTGGTTGATGGGTCGTGCCGGTGCCCTACAGAAACGGGTAGTGTGCCCTTTCCTATTGCAGTTCATGCAATGCAATTCTCTACAAGCCCTAGTGTGATGGAAGCTACACTTGTTACATTTCGGAAGGGTTCCAGCGTATTGTTTCATGGGAGTTGGCGTGGTGAGGGTTGTGGCAGCATGAACAACAAAAATTGGCGTGGTTGTCATAGTGTCATGGCTGGCACGATGGTCGATGAGTTGTTGTGCCAACTCCTTGGCGCTGTCGAAGGTAGTTGGTCTGGAGGCCAATACACTATCATGAATCTGGGATGATAGCCCCCAAAGGTATCATTCTACCTTTTTCTCCTCTGGGGTGACCATTGCAGGACAGAGGAGTGCTAGGTCATTGAATCGGGCGGTATAAGCTTCGAGATCCGTCCCCGACATTTTGAGGTTCCAGAGTTCCTCTTCCAGTTTTTGCACTTCACCTCTTGGGCAATATTCTTTCAGCATTAAAGCTTTTAGATCCTCCCAGCTTATAGAGTTAGCCACTGCAGGAGTAAGCGACTTAACTCTGCCGTTCCACCAAGTAAGAGCTTTTCTTGTGAAGGTGAATGCCGCATACTTGACCTTGCTTGCTTCAGGACAAGCACAAATTTCGAAGACTGCTTCGGTCCTTTCGAACCATTGCATCAGTGCGATGACGCCCCCGCTTCCGTCGAAAGGATCGGGTTTGCCATTCGTGAAGTCTTTGTAAGAACACTCCTTAGTACGCCCTGTGATGTCCCCCTGATTCGAGTTAGTATTCCCGGATCCGAAGCCGCCGGAACCATTTGTACCCATTTGCGACATTGCTGCCGCCACGGCTGCTGTTACGGCAGCTTGAAACATTATGGGATCAAACTGCGGAGGGGGCGGTGCTGTGCTTCCGGAGGGTCTGGACTTTTTCTTTGGCGGCATAGTCCTGTCATAAGTTGGTAGAGACGAACAAACGATAAGTTTTTAATAGTAGTGACAAGTCAGATGTTATCAAGCCAGACTTGTCTGTATTATGTTCTGACTTAAAAGTATTTTGTATGTAATTCATAACAAAGCCCCTATGAATGAATTTTAGTGATAGTGACTCAAATGCAACTTGTGATTTGTTTCGTGCCTGATCCCCTCCTAAAATCACTTGGTATATATTAAGAATTCCGTGGAGTTACCATATGTAAATTGTTTGTAATATAGGGTTCGAGGAAAATAGGTCTACACCTCAATAACGTAAGGAAAATCTTGGGCAATGCTACGGTTCCCTTGAATAGTGTAGTCTCCGGATTCTGAAGGATTCGAATGTCTCCATTTAACAGCCTAGGTTGGTCGTGTTCTTCGCTCCAGGTTTCCAAGCACTCTACCCAAGGAGGCGTTGGGCCTTAAAAAAAAAACCGGACGCGGGATAGGATTCGGAACAAGAGCCATCAGGGTAGGTTCTCCACTTCAGGGTCGGAGTCAGAACCATCAGCAAAGCCTTCAGCTTAGTAACCATCCAAAGGGATTCGGTAATCATTCTCTGGCTCCTCTCCGAGCCATTCAGTATTGCCGTGGTTAGGGTAGTACGGGTCGTCGTGGGGATGGAATTCAGCCATGATATCTTCGCGAGAAATGGGGATATAAGAAATAACTAAGTAGACATACTAATTAGATAATTATAAGATGATCTTTATCAGGTACTTCTATATATTGTTTAGTGCATACTAGTCATATGTATTTGGGACATGATAGACCTTCGAATAAGCGATCCTAACTCTAAATCCCCAATCCAACGAGAACAGAAAGTAAAGCAAAGATCCACAGATTCTAAGTCTATGACGTCCTGGATACATATAAATTTAATGTATCCACTAGGCAATTATTGACCTATTGATAAAAATCTATTTAGTTCTCAAATAAGTAATTATAATAACACCAAATACCCCTATGGTATTTCATTGTGGTAGTGTTGGTAAGTTTTAGACTTGTTGCAACACCCACGGCCATTCCTGGGCATATGCTAATCACTTCTGGGTGAGACATAGTTGATCAGGCTATGTCATTCCCAGACCTGACTATACATCCCCAAGCCTACTCGTATTGTTCAACAATCACCACTTTTGTCCCATCCCACCATGATACTGACCCTAGTGTGTGTGCACATGCTCCTACTTTTACCGAGAAATTATTTGTTTCTAAAAGTATAGTTGCTTTGAAAACTTTAAATCAGAGACTTTCAGTCCCAATGTATTTATAGTTTGTATATCTTATGTGGTTCGATATACTGAGTTCACTATAAACAATGCTCTGATACCAATCTGTCACACCCTCAAACCAAGGACGGCGGAAACGTCAGGGGGTGGAGGACTTCATGTACAGTATCACAACAACGTGTATAATAGTGCTCAAAGTAAATACAACCATCATAAATATAATTGAAAAAGTTTCACCAAAGTATATGTTTACATGTTTCAAAATCAATTACATTATGATGACAAAAATAAATTGTTGACGGTTTAACGTCCCATCCTCAAAGCGCTGAAGTTTTCCTGTTTCATTGATTTCCTGAGAATACAAGTAGTTTTGAAAGAGTGTCAACAATTAAGTTGGTGAGTTAATAAGAGTTTTGTTTGGAGTAGAAACCGTTTTCCTTATAAAATCGATAGAGTTGATTTCCAGAAAATCCAATATTTTCTTAGTTAAGTGTAAACAACATATTCCTATATGATGTATTAATGAACCCTAGATTGACCCGTAGATTTCCCCTATAATCGTCCAGCGTATATAAGTTATAGAAGATTTAAGTTAGATAAAACGTTGAATATAGTGGGTCTGCCTTAGGTCCACAACCCAACGAGGAACAGGAGATGAGGCGGGCACCACCAATTCTAAGCCAATCCAGACTAAATTCTTGTATGACTCAAGCATATACGCTCAACGATTATAGTTGAAGTCTAACAATGCGAAAATTTAATGTGGACTTAAATCCAAAAACCGGAACCAAACCCTAGTGTAGTGTATGAAATAGTAGTAGTGACTGTGAACATAAACTATACATATCATAGTTCATCGGATAGTGATAGTGACTAGTGAACATGAACTATGCATATTATAGTTTACCAAAAGTGGTGGTGATGGTGAATATAACCTATACATATCATAGTTCATCAAATAGTGATAGTGACAAGTGAACATGAACTATGCATATTATAGTTTACCAAAAGTGGTGGTGATGGTGAATTCCTTTCTTGTAATTAAGTTCATAGGGTAGATGAAACATAAACTATACCTATTATAGTTTATCACTTTGTTTGTAATATATATATGCCATAACTATACCGATTATAACTAGCGTGTTCGTTTGTGGGGGTATAATGGCTTAACTATACTTATTATAGTTTATCATAATTATCCATAGTGGTAATAACTCTTTTGTATGTGTAAAACCTTTAATCATGTGTTTGTTATGTAAAATAACCCTAAACTATACCTATTATAGTTTATTAATTATTTGTGTGGGTAGTGAGCATAAGCCTTACTTGTCATAATTTACCAATGTTTATATTTTAATGGATATAGCCTTGTAATATCATTTATATATTTACCATACTTGTGGAGGTATAAATCCATTTGTTTTCTGATGTATGTCTATATAAGAATACAAAATTGTCATATATTGCAACAACACATAATCACATAATGATGTATACCTTGCTCAACATGTTACAAGGTGAAATGAAATTTATAGTGTTTTTCTGTTAATAACATTTTCTGTAACTGTTATTGGTAAATTTGTAGAAAAATCATAAAAGGTCCAAATCAAGTTCTGTAACTTCTGAGAGTTTGAAAAATGAGTCTAGTTTGTTCGTAATTTTTATTATAATTTTTAATGACCTCTTACTTGTGTGAAAAAGTCCATAATCACAGACTGGTCCGGATTGATGTTTGAAATGATAGGAAGTTTTGTAAAAATCACCGTAAATTGTAGAAAAATCGTATGGAGATGTGCAGGTAGTCATTTTAAAGCTAAGAAGTGGAACTACATGCACCTAAAACAGTTTTGAAAACTAAAATGTTTAAGTTGTCCAAAACAGTCAGTGAATGAAGTTGGACTTTTCTGATGAAGGCTGTTAGAAAAGTTTAGTTATGTTCTTGGTGTTTTAACTTGTATCCCCCCCCCCCCCCCTAAAAACTTGAGAAAACATGAAAATGTAGGGGTATGAACTCACCTTGAGTGGTTTCAGTAGATAAGTGTTGAAGAAGAGAAGGCTCGGTCCGAAGGGTCAGAAGCGAAGGTGAGAGTTCGGTCCGGAGATAAAAAGGCGAGAAGTCAGAACCGAATGAACAGTAGTGAACAGTACCTTCGGGTTCGGTTCTTCCTTTTAAGCGAGGTTCGGTTCGGTTCAGCAGCCTTCTTCATCAGGAGGGTTCGGTTCCTAAGGGGACTTTCGGTTCCTAAGAGGACTTTCGGGTCCTAAGAGGGGTTTCGGTTCCTGAGAGGGGTTTCGGTTCCTTAAGTCCGTTTTTCGCATGGACTTCCGTTTTTGGGCTGTTTTCGCCAAATTCGAGGGTCGGGATGCCCCGAGTGATTATAAAGAGTTGGGAGAGATTTCGAGAGAGCTTTGAGAGAGATTCCACATATTCAGAGAGATTTGGGAGAGATTTGACGTACTTGGAGAGATTTCACATACAAAGAGATATTTGGGAGAGATTTCACATTCTTAGAGAGATTTGGGAGAGATTTGACATTCTTGGAGAGATTTCTCATTCAGAGAGAGATTTGGGAGAGATTTCACATTCTTAGAGAGATTTAGGAGAGATTTGACATTCTTGGAGAGATTTCTCATTCAGAGAGAGATTCGGGAGAGATTTCACATTCTTGGAGAGATTTCTCATTCAGAGAGAGATTTGGGAGAGATTTCACATTCTTAGAGAGATTTGGGAGAGATTTGACATTCTTGGAGAGATTTCTCATTCAGAGAGAGATTTGGGAGAGATTTCACATACTTAGAGAGATTTGGGAGAAAGTTGACATTCTTGGAGAGATTTCTCATTCAGAGAGAGATTTGGGAGAGATTTCACATACTTAGAAAGATTTGGGAGAGATTTGACATTCTTGGAGAGATTTCTCATTCAGAGAGAGATTTGGGAGAGATTTCACATTCTTAGAGAGATTTGGGAGAGATTTGACATTCTTGGAGAGATTTCTCATTCAGAGAGAGATTTGGGAGAGATTTCACATTCTTAGAGAGATTTGGGAGAGATTTGACATTCTTGGAGAGATTTCTCATTTAGAGAGAGATTTGGGAGAGATTTCACATTCTTAGAGAGATTTAGGAGAGATTTGACATTCTTGGAGAGATTTCTCATTCAGAGAGAGATTTGGGAGAGATTTCGCATTCTTAGAGAGATTTGGGAGAGATCTAGATGTACGCACTTTTCGATTTAAGATCTCTCATTAGAATAGAGAGTTGTTTTAGAAATTACATAATGTAAACTCTTAGTACCTACGGGCTATTGAGTTGACCGGTTTGACTTGTTGACTTTAGTTGACTTTGACTTGACCGAAAATTGACGGTTGTCACATCATCCCCCCGTTAGAGGGAATTTCGTCCCGAAATTTGAAATCAGGCAAGGAGTTTGTGATTGACTAAGGTCGGCTCTACATTATTTTGATTCTGACTAAGAGATGAGTTATTATACATGAAAACTTAGCTTATACACATTATGATATAACCAATACTGGGCGGATAGTAAAATGTGTGATTCTACTTCAGTTTCACATCCCAACGAGGAAAAGAAACTAAGTCAGAATTCTCACATTCTATTATCTACCAGGTATTCGTTATATATAACTGGGGAATGTATAAGTGAGGAAATCATAACAAATAACATTCTTAGTAATCCTTCTTAATGAATTAGAGTTCCTAGTCAGGGCTATCATTGAACCTAGATGTATTTCAACCGTTCACCTATAGAGTAGAAGTATGTTCTCGAAGGTTTGACCTACATCCCTATGATGCAGTCCCATTACGAAGTCGAAGTAAATTCATAGAATGGTCTCATGACGGCCTTGGAATTTCTTATTGTTTATGCTCTCAGTTTAATCCTTGGCATTACTACTATGCATGCTTTAATCGATGCTAGACTTAATCAAATAAAGAAATTTGGAATTTAGTCGTCGATGTTAGAAACACATACTGATGTTTGCAGGCAGTTCCGGGGTGGTCTCTCCTTCGGTGATCGCAAGCACCCTTCCACTACCACTGGCATCTCTTGCACTTCGGCAGTTCCTTTTAAAGTGTCCTGTTTCTCCACACTTGTAACAGGCTGGGCTTACTCCAAAGTCGGCGAACTGGTTGATGGGTCGTGCCGGTGCCCTACAGAAACGGGTAGTGTGCCCTTTCCTATTGCAGTTCATGCAATGCAATTCTCTACAAGCCCTAGTGTGATGGAAGCTACACTTGTTACATTTTGGAAGGGTTCCAGCGTATTGTTTCATGGGAGTTGGCGTGGTGAGGGTTGTGGCAGCATGAACAACAAAAATTGGCGTGGTTGTCATAGTGTCATGGCTGGCACGATGGTCGATGAGTTGTTGTGCCAACTCCTTGGCGCTGTCGAAGGTAGTTGGTCTGGAGGCCAATACACTATCATGAATCTGGGATGATAGCCCCCAAAGGTATCATTCTACCTTTTTCTCCTCTGGGGTGACCATTGCAGGACAGAGGAGTGCTAGGTCATTGAATCGGGCGGTATAAGCTTCGAGATCCGTCCCCGACATTTTGAGGTTCCAGAGTTCCTCTTCCAGTTTTTGCACTTCACCTCTTGGGCAATATTCTTTCAGCATTAAAGCTTTTAGATCCTCCCAGCTTATAGAGTTAGCCACTGCAGGAGTAAGCGACTTAACTCTGCCGTTCCACCAAGTAAGAGCTTTTCTTGTGAAGGTGAATGCCGCATACTTGACCTTGCTTGCTTCAGGACAAGCACAAATTTCGAAGACTGCTTCGGTCCTTTCGAACCATTGCATCAGTGCGATGACGCCCCCGCTTCCGTCGAAAGGATCGGGTTTGCCATTCGTGAAGTCTTTGTAAGAACACTCCTTAGTACGCCCTGTGCTGTCCCCCTGATTCGAGTTAGTATTCCCGGATCCGAAGCCGCCGGAACCATTTGTACCCATTTGCGACATTGCTGCCGCCACGGCTGCTGTTACGGCAGCTTGAAACATTATGGGATCAAACTGCGGAGGGGGCGGTGCTGTGCTTCCGGAGGGTCTGGACTTTTTCTTTGGCGGCATAGTCCTGTCATAAGTTGGTAGAGACGAACAAACGATAAGTTTTTAATAGTAGTGACAAGTCAGATGTTATCAAGCCAGACTTGTCTGTATTATGTTCTGACTTAAAAGTATTTTGTATGTAATTCATAACAAAGCCCCTATGAATGAATTTTAGTGATAGTGACTCAAATGCAACTTGTGATTTGTTTCGTGCCTGATCCCCTCCTAAAATCACTTGGTATATATTAAGAATTCCGTGGAGTTACCATATGTAAATTGTTTGTAATATAGGGTTCGAGGAAAATAGGTCTACACCTCAATAACGTAAGGAAAATCTTGGGCAATGCTACGGTTCCCTTGAATAGTGTAGTCTCCGGATTCTGAAGGATTCGAATGTCTCCATTTAACAGCCTAGGTTGGTCGTGTTCTTCGCTCCAGGTTTCCAAGCACTCTACCCAAGGAGGCGTTGGGCCTTAAAAAAAAAACCGGACGCGGGATAGGATTCGGAACAAGAGCCATCAGGGTAGGTTCTCCACTTCAGGGTCGGAGTCAGAACCATCAGCAAAGCCTTCAGCTTAGTAACCATCCAAAGGGATTCGGTAATCATTCTCTGGCTCCTCTCCGAGCCATTCAGTATTGCCGTGGTTAGGGTAGTACGGGTCGTCGTGGGGATGGAATTCAGCCATGATATCTTCGCGAGAAATGGGGATATAAGAAATAACTAAGTAGACATACTAATTAGATAATTATAAGATGATCTTTATCAGGTACTTCTATATATTGTTTAGTGCATACTAGTCATATGTATTTGGGACATGATAGACCTTCGAATAAGCGATCCTAACTCTAAATCCCCAATCCAACGAGAACAGAAAGTAAAGCAAAGATCCACAGATTCTAAGTCTATGACGTCCTGGATACATATAAATTTAATGTATCCACTAGGCAATTATTGACCTATTGATAAAAATCTATTTAGTTCTCAAATAAGTAATTATAATAACACCAAATACCCCTATGGTATTTCATTGTGGTAGTGTTGGTAAGTTTTAGACTTGTTGCAACACCCACGACCATTCCTGGGCATATGCTAATCACTTCTGGGTGAGACATAGTTGATCAGGCTATGTCATTCCCAGACCTGACTATACATCCCCAAGCCTACTCGTATTGTTCAACAATCACCACTTTTGTCCCATCCCACCATGATACTGACCCTAGTGTGTGTGCACATGCTCCTACTTTTACCGAGAAATTATTTGTTTCTAAAAGTATAGTTGCTTTGAAAACTTTAAATCAGAGACTTTCAGTCCCAATGTATTTATAGTTTGTATATCTTATGTGGTTCGATATACTGAGTTCACTATAAACAATGCTCTGATACCAATCTGTCACACCCTCAAACCAAGGACGGCGGAAACGTCAGGGGGTGGAGGACTTCATGTACAGTATCACAACAACGTGTATAATAGTGCTCAAAGTAAATACAACCATCATAAATATAATTGAAAAAGTTACACCAAAGTATATGTTTACATGTTTCAAAATCAATTACATTATGATGAAAAAAATAAATTGTTGACGGTTTAACGTCCCATCCTCAAAGCGCTGAATTTTCCTGTTTCATTGATTTCCTGAGAATACAAGTAGTTTTGAAAGAGTGTCAACAATTAAGTTGTTGAGTTCATAAGATTTTTGTTTGGAGTAGAAACCGTTTTCCTTATAAAATCGATAGAGTTGATTTCCAGAAAATCCAATATTTTCTTAGTTAAGTGTAAACAACATATTCATATATGATGTATTAATGAACCCTAGATTGACCCGTAGATTTCCCCTATAATCGTCCAGCGTATATAAGTTATAGAAGATTTAAGTTAGATAAAACGTTGAATATAGTGGGTCTGCCTTAGGTCCACAACCCAACGAGGAACAGGAGATGAGGCGGGCACCACCAATTCTAAGCCAATCCAGACTAAATTCTTGTATGACTCAAGCATATACGCTCAACGATTATAGTTGAAGTCTAACAATGCGAAAATTTAATGTGGACTTAAATCCAAAAACCGGAACCAAACCCTAGTGTAGTGTATGAAATAGTAGTAGTGACTGTGAACATAAACTATACATATCATAGTTCATCGGATAGTGATAGTGACTAGTGAACATGAACTATGCATATTATAGTTTACCAAAAGTGGTGGTGATGGTGAATATAATCTATACATATCATAGTTCATCAAATAGTGATAGTGACTAGTGAACATGAACTATGCATATTATAGTTTACCAAAACTGGTGGTGATGGTGAATTCCTTTCTTGTAATTAAGTTCATAGGGTAGATGAAACATAAACTATACCTATTATAGTTTATCACTTTGTTTGTAATATATATATATATATATATATATATATATATATATATATATATATATATATATATATATATATATGCCATAACTATACCGATTATAACTAGCGTGTTCGTTTGTGGGGGTATAATGGCTTAACTATACTTATTATAGTTTATCATAATTATCCATAGTGGTAATAACTCTTTTGTATGTGTAAAACCTTTAATCATGTGTTTGTTATGTAAAATAACCCTAAACTATACCTATTATAGTTTATTAATTATTTGTGTGGGTAGTGAGCATAAGCCTTACTTGTCATAATTTACCAATGTTTATATTTTAATGGATATAGCCTTGTAATATCATTTATATATTTACCATACTTGTGGAGGTATAAATCCATTTGTTTTCTGATGTATGTCTATATAAGAATACAAAATTGTCATATATTGCAACAACACATAATCACATAATGATGTATACCTTGCTCAACATGTTACAAGGTGAAATGAAATTTATAGTGTTTTTCTGTTAATAACATTTTCTGTAACTGTTATTGGTAAATTTGTAGAAAAATCATAAAAGGTCCAAATCAAGTTCTGTAACTTCTGAGAGTTTGAAAAATGAGTCTAGTTTGTTCATAATTTTTATTATAATTTTTAATGACCTCTTACTTGTGTGAAAAAGTCCATAATCACAGACTGGTCCGGATTGATGTTTGAAATGATAGGCAGTTTTGTAAAAATCACCGTAAATTGTAGAAAAATCGTATGGAGATGTGCAAGTAGTCATTTTAAAGCTAAGAAGTGGAACTACATGCACCTAAAACAGTTTTGAAAACTAAAATGTTTAAGTTGTCCAAAACAGTCAGTGAATGAAGTTGAACTTTTCTGATGAAGGCTGTTAGAAAAGTTTAGTTATGTTCTTGGTGTTTTAACTTGTATCCCCCCCCCCCCCCCCCCCTAAAAACTTGAGAAAACATGAAAATGTAGGGGTATGAACTCACCTTGAGTGGTTTCAGTAGATAAGTGTTGAAGAAGAGAAGTGTTCAACCCAAGAACACTTGAAGAATCCCTTGAAGATTCGAAGCTCTAACACAAATATAATGGAGTTTGTGTAAGATATCCATGATTTGAGTGGAAATAATTGAGATAATCATAAAGAGAATGGATTATGCTTACTAAATGTGGAGGAAAAACTCAAGATCAGCCCTGCAAATCTCGAATTTCTAGAGAGAGAAATTGAGAGAGAAAAGAGTTTGATCTTCTTGTGAAATGAGAGCAAATGAGAGAAGTGAGGAGAGAGGATGAATATTCAGCTCTCAAAAACGTGGGAAAGAGTGATGATTGAGTGGAAAGGACATTGATGTGACCTAGGTAAGGTGGGGAGGTGTGGCTGGTCATAGAGTGGGTGTGGGAGTGGTTGCTTGTGTCATAAGGTAAAGCAAAGTCAACACTCCACCTCTTTGTACTTTACCCACTTGCTTTTATTATTTAAATAAAGATTTTTATGAAAATATGATTAAATTGTGAATATTTAGGGTTTATTATGTTAAAATATGATTTTGGGTGAAAATCCCGCGTTAAAATAATTAAAAACGGGCCTTAAACACAAAACTACGTGAAAACCGGGAGAAAATGAGTTCCCAGCGAGACCTCTCGGTCCTAGGCCGAGGTTCGGTCCCTAGGCCGAGACTCGGTCCATGCTGAGGATTGTAGCCGGAAACGAACAGAGGGAACCGAAAGGGCGAGGGGTCCAGTCCGAAGGCTCGGTCCGAAGGGTCAGAAGCGAAGGTGAGGGTTCGGTCCGGAGATAAAAAGGCGAGAAGTCAGAACCGAATGAATAGTAGTGAACAGTACCTTCGGGTTCGGTTCTTCCTTTTAAGTGAGGTTCGGTTCGGTTCAGCAGCCTTCTTCATCATGAGGGTTCGGTTCCTAAGGGCACTTTCGGTTCCTAAGAGGACTTTCGGGTCCTAAGAGGGGTTTCGGTTCCTGAGAGGGGTTTCGGTTCCTTAAGTCCGTTTTTCGCGTGAACTTCTGTTTTTGGGCTGTTTTCGCCAAATTCGAGGGTCGGGATGCCCCGAGTGATTATAGAGAGTTGGGAGAGATTTGAGAGAGATTCCACATACTCAGAAAGATTTGGGAGAGATTTGACGTACTTGGAGAGATTTCACATACAAAGAGATATTTGGGAGAGATTTCACATTCTTAGAGAGATTTGGGAGAGATTTGACATTCTTGGAGAGATTTCTCATTCAGAGAGAGATTTGGGAGAGATTTGACATTCTTAGAGAGATTTAGGAGAGATTTGACATTCTTGGAGAGATTTCTCATTCAGAGAGAGATTTGGGAGAGATTTCACATTCTTGGAGAGATTTCTCATTCAGAGAGAGATTTGGGAGAAAATTCACATTCTTAGAGAGATTTGGGAGAGATTTGACATTCTTGGAGAGATTTCTCATTCAAAGAGAGATTTGGGAGAGATTTCACATACTTAGAGAGATTTGGGAGAGAGTTGACATTCTTGGAGAGATTTCTCATTCAGAGAGAGATTTGGGAGAGATTTCACATGCTTAAAGAGATTTGGGAGAGATTTGACATTCTTGGAGAGATTTCTCATTTAGAGAGAGATTTGGGAGAGATTTCACATTCTTAGAGAGATTTGGGAGAGATTTGACATTCTTGGAGAGATTTCTCATTCAGAGAGAGATTTGGGAGAGATTTCACATTCTTAGAGAGATTTAGGAGAGATTTGACATTCTTGGAGAGATTTCTCATTCAGAGAGAGATTTGGGAGAGATTTCACATTCTTAGAGAGATTTAGGAGAGATTTGACATTCTTGGAGAGATTTCTCATTCAGAGAGAGATTTGGGAGAGATTTCGCATTCTTAGAGAGATTTGGGAGAGATCTAGATGTACGCACTTTTCGATTTAAGATCTCTCATTAGAATAGAGAGTTGTTTTAGAAATTACATAACGTAAACTCTTAGTACCTACGGGCTATTGAGTTGACCGATTTGACTTGTTGACTTTAGTTGACTTTGACTTGACCGAAAATTGACGGTTGTCACATCAGTCGTCATAAATCGGAAATCGGGAAACAACAAATGGATAGAGAGAATGATTATAATCCATGTCTCAGTCCATATGATATCTAGAATGGAGGAATATATGATCCCTTATCTAATGGACAAGTCATTGACAAAGGTCAGAGTTTATCGACAAGGTCAGAGTTTGACAGAAGCTTTTGAGAGCTACCATTGTCGGTCGGTTCCTGAAGTCATACGCAATAATAGTTTTAGACTTATCCAAGTGGGAGACTGTTGGATTAATGTCTAAGTCCATAACTATAATTGGTAAGACTTGACCCGACCCGGCATGGTCCATTTGGGTTGCATGGCATCATGCATTTGGATAGACTATAATGAGATAAATAAGACACTTATGGTTATTAATATATTATAAGTTCTAGTATATTAATAATAAGAATAATAAGATTATTTAATTAGTATTGATCAAGAATTAATCTAGGATTAATTATGTGATCAAAAGAAGACTAATTAAATATATGGGTTGATTGTGTAAGTCATCCATACTTATATAGTGGGATAATGCTCCATGGATTATCTAGTTGTGCTAAAACCCATATGATGCTTCATGGATGCTCCATGGTGTTTTTGTACCCATGGATCATGGAAATGAAAGGCCATGTCAATTAGGGTTTACATGGTGTAACTCTAACTAAATATGCATCTTATTCTTGACCAAAATCGGCTACTAGTATCATGCTAGAGAAGGGCTAGCCGATTTTCATGAAGTGTAAAGTTCTCTCAAGTCATTCCATTTGTATTTGGTGTTGTGTGAACCATGTGAGGTGTCACACTTGAGGCACTAGGCACTCAAGCTTCATGAAGACATTCTACATCAAAGAGGTATGTATTCTATCTTGTTATATTCATTGTTTTGTATGCTAGATTAGGATAATACCTTGGAAAGTTCTTATTTGCATGTATAATAGAGAAAACATAGATCCAAGCACTACTAGAAAAATAGCCTTTTACGACGCACAAATTACGACACTCATTGATATGTTACGCAAAAGAGAGTGACATTAAAAAAGAGTCATCTATTCAAAAAATTTAAGGATTTAGGTCACGCATTATTGCGTGCCCTTAAATTAATGTCTTATGTAAAAAAATTAAAAACACGGAGGGCACTTTATCTAAAACGTGCGTCCTTTGTGAATGTCGCTTTATATTTTTTTTATGAAACGCGCGTCTCCTTCGTCTTAGAGGGAAAATGAAATCCCCAAATTTTTTAAACCCCCGCCTTCTTCTCCCTTTCATCTACCTCTCACCCACATCCACTGCGTTCAATCCTCGATGCCTCTTCTAGCCTCAGACTGTGCCAATTAAAAACTACGATTCATCAACCGTCAATCAAAACTACCAATTGAACAAGCCCTAATCGACACCTCCACCTTTTCTTCTCTCCTTCTCCACCAGGTTTTATCGCATCTCTATCCTCCTCCTTCTCGCCTCGCCTTCTCCATTGACAACACCAACACCATTGTCACGATCTATTCCAACACCCACCACAGTCAAAATTGATGAAACCATACCTCCTCTTGCTTCCAACGCCTCAAAATGGATTGCAGATGTCGACGCTTCTTGTTTTTATTATCCCATTTCTTTCAAAATCAAATCGACCCAAAACCCTAGTTCTTGTTGTTCAAATCAATTTCAATGTTGAACCTCCGACTTCATTGGTTTGAAGAAAAATATATTGGAAACAGTGTATCGGAATCCAATAGTGGCGGTAATTGGTGAGAACGGTTCATGGAAAAGAACTCAACAATCTTAGATATTACACAAAAATAGCTACATGAAGACCGGAACCATCCCAGTCACCCAGACCCACCGTGTCGCCATCGTCTATGTTTCTAGGTAATCATATTCTCACACCTTAATTTTTACCTCTCATGCATCTGTGCGACTTTGATTACTTCCTTGGATCATTTGAGGTTCCTTTTTTATCCTTCTTTTCTCCCAATGTTTCAATACACATGTGATTAAATTACAAACGGGATCTCATTGTTTATTCATTTAATTGGAAGGTATGATAGGCGCTGGAATCTCTCAAGTAAATTATGCCCCTGTAAAGGTATTGGTGTAAAATTTCATTGGTTTGGTTTCAGATCCTTTATAATTACTTCTGAAAGCTACTCTACACAAACTCAAAATGCAGGGCCTTTGTCTATATTAATAAAGAAGTTAAGTAGTTGGAATGAGTATTATGAATGGTGAGACATCCCTTTAGATTCTCATGTTGTTGTGCATCTTCATGGGGTAATGATGCAGTTTCATATACTTCATAGAAAGTATTGCTTGTTTTTTTTAATGAATTGATTGATGTAGTGGGTTCATCAGAGGGCTTGGAGAGGACCTGAAGCCTCTAACATTTTCATTCCATGACAAGTACAAACAGGGGCCCTGTTATCAGTTGTAAGTATTGATTTGATTATATATATGATGGGATCTGAAACCAATTTAAAATACATATATGCATTCAGAGGTGGAAATCAAAGAAGAAGATTATCAGAGGACAAAAAAGTCAATTTCAATTGCATACATGGAGCCTACGGGCATGAGTGCGCAACTGTTCGACTGCCCTTGAACGGAAAGTGTCACATGCAGCGATCATTACATTGATGTCATGCTGTTGAAGCCAGGAAGCCACCTATGTACACAAGATTTCACATATTACTTTTTTGTTTTTTGTATGCCAAGATTCAATTTTTAATATTTTTTTATACCTTGGCAAGATTGATTGACTTTCCAACTCTGTTGACTCCAACAAACACCACAACATATGGTTTCCTTTGCTCTTTGGAAACATGAACATTTCTCAGAATGTCAATACAACACCTTGGAGTCAAGATACGAACAAGAGCATCTTTCATAGCAGCCCTAAATAGACATGCTACAATATTGGCTACTTTACTCTTATTCTTAAGTTTTTTTTATTGGGTTGCCTTGACTTGAAAATTTGACTTTTCTGTTTGAATAAATTTATTTATTGCTCCAAAGCACACCCTAAATAGACATAAAACCAAAACAAAAAGTAGACAAGAGAATTTGATAAGGGTGCATTACATGAAATGGTTGTTTATATTTCGAAAGCTTTACCTATGGGACATTTTCAAAGATTGCATTTGTGGCCACAAACAGACACATGAGTAAGGTTCTTTTAACATTTTATTTAGTATTTACATAAAATAACAAGGGTAAAAATGTCATATGGCTTATTCTTTGATATTATCATGTTGCTGCTACACTTGTTGCATAAGGAGAAAGCTGAGGAAGACTCTGAATATCACTGTATGTATTAAAAAAAACTTATATATTTTCATTAATTTGGAAGTTAATTGTTATGATTGATAAGGTGGGTGGTGTGATGACTTTCTATCATGTATGCCAGCTGTACCCTTTTCCTATCCTTTTACTACATTAACCTTCAATTGTTTTTCATGATTATTTATTTAGTTCAAGAATCAAATTGTTAGTTAAGAATGTTGAATTAGATTATGCTTCAGTAAATTTTAATGTCATCTTTTTAGGATCCAGCTACAAGTAGCAAAGGAGTTGGACCTTCTATGTTAGAAAGGCGAAGTGGCTATGGTTCAACCATGCAAGACTCACCAAAATTCACATCTCGGGACTACCCTGTAGCTACCCAAAAGTATGGACAGAAAGGGGAAAAGATGCTAACTGATTATCCATCAGGGAGAGAGATAGACTCCTATATGTTGAAAGAGCAAGTGCATATTTTGGGAGAGATTTGCAAAACGAGTCATCTGTTTGGTTTGCTGATTCCATTGCTTTTGGTCATCGACATCAGGTTTTGGGTGCATAAATTTAATCTTTTTACATCAAATTTCTCCAATCAGTTTTGCTGATGTGTAACACTTATGATCATTTAGATGTAGCATCAACACTACGCCAAGAACTGATCCATGCCCAGTCATAAAGGTCTACACTCATGCTTTTCTATTCCTCAATAAAAAACTGAAAATAGAACTACCGGTAGTTGTGATTCCTATCATAAAGGTCTATTCACATGGTTTCTTTTTTATTGTTTTATTTTCAGGTTATAGATGCTTGTGCTAAATGAAACTTGGGTCATTTTATAAATCACAACTTTCAACCAAATTGTCACCCTGAAAAGGTTAGTTTACTTGAATTCAGTTTATTTGAATATTAAATCATTAATTTACATTCTCACTGGAAAATATACGTTTGAATGTTGTTTAATTTGTCAACTTACTACTTAATTTGTGTTTTATCAGACCAGTGGATGGTTATTGGGGAAGTTTGCATTGGACTCTTTGCAATAAGAGATATTAAGATTATGATTCATATTCTTGTAAGTGCTTTTGTTATGTTTATCTTTCTTATCTGGATTCAGTCAAGTACTTTAGGCCTGAGATTAAGGCTGTGACAGGGGAGGCTCTTCATACATTTGTATATCATGAAATTCTGGTAAGTAACTTCTCTGTCGTGTTAGATCTTGCATAGCAGTTGCCTTTATTCTTGTTAGGCTGATTAAAAAAATAACCAATTTTATTTTCCAGCTACTTTAACACAAGGGCATTTTGGTCTTTTCCTAATATCTTTTGTATGTCTATTTCAACAAGCTAGTACAACAAAATCTTTTGTATGTCTATTTTAGCAAACTAGATAAGTCCATATGTTACTCAGTTTTGTTCTTTTTTATTTTTAGTATGTGTAGCATAGCGAGACATCAATGTCCTTCAAAACTATGGATGATGGCCAAGTCTTACTCTATGCAGTAAGTATTAAAGAAATAGCAATGCACTTTCATTCATTTGTTTCATATTTTTTTCATAGTTCTCTAGGGATATTTTTCCTTGTGTCATAGAATGATTGGCTCCTATCTTGTTTTTTGATATTTATACGCATTTTTTAAACATATTTCTTTATTGTATTGCATGTTAAGTTACCGAGTATAAAAAAGCTTGTCGTTTATGCAGGTGTTCAAAACAATAGAAAATTTTTAAACATATTTCTTTATTGTATTGCATGTTAAGTTACCGATTTGCCATGTGTAGGTCTTGTTGATGTGCATAATGCCAAGCAAAGTAGCTCGGATGTTGTGAAGGTGGGCAACAAGTTCTTGTAGTTCAACTATTATTAGTTGATGACTTTCATCTTTTTCACATTTGATGTATTACATTTGTCTACTATTGGAATGATTATTTGTATAACATTAACTTTTGTGCAATGCATTGTATTATTTGTATACGGTATTTTATTTTCCATTATGAGACATGAAATGCAAATTTAATATGAAAATAAGTAAATCCATAAATATTTTTTTTAAAAAAAATTAAAATTACGATACGCAAAAATGTGTGTCATCTTCATTTATGACATGGCCTTTCTTGACGGGGCTTTCTTGATACACATTGCGTGTCATTAACACGCACGTCGTAAGGTTACGACACACGAATGCATGTCGTCTTCCTTTATGACAGGGCCTTTCTTGATACGCATTGCGTGTCGTAAACGCGCGTCGTAATTGTGCGTTGTAAATGAGCGTCGTAAATGCGCGTCGTCTATAGACGAAGAGCAAAAGCGCGTCGTCTTTCTTTATGAGAGGGCCTTCCTTGACGCGCATTTGCGCTTCGTCTGGGCCTTTTACGACGCGCAATGAGCGTCGTAAAAGGCTGTTTTTCTAGTAGTGAAGGTATTTAGGGTTGCATGTACACTTAGGAGTGTTAGAATGCTCAAAACTCAACAATAATTATATTATGTAGGTAGAGTCTAGATTGTTCGTGGGGTGCTAGATCTACTTATTTACTTTCCGAGGCGAGTCTTCTCACTATACTTAACATGAGTGGTATCATTGTGTGACTGAAGGGTCTTGTATGCTTATTTTGAGAATTGTGATACCCTGCATTATGTCTTTGTGATTTATGTTGCGTATTATCCTGAGCTTTATTGAGTTCGGACCGGAGGGTCCAACCCGAGTTGCGGGACTGGAGGGTTCCCAATAAGACACATTGACTGGAGGGTATCTATCGAGATACAACCATGAGAGGCTAATCTGATGTGTTTCGTATTTTGGGGAACTCACTAATCTTTGTGCTTACCATGTTATATGATATGTGTTTCAGGTACTTCTCAGGGTCATAGGAAGGCGCTGGCTTGATTGTACACATGAGATGGAGTTTATGTTTTAGAGAATCCTGGATTATTTTCAAACAATTACTGATTTGTGTTTTGTGATAATTTAAACAATTGTGGTTTATGAAAAGTGATATTTTGAAATTATGTGATTTTGGAAAAGAAAATTTTAGCTGAAATTTTACAGTGTTACAAGTAGGGATGTCAACGGGGGCAAACGGGACGGGGAGTGCTTCCCCGCCCCTGGAATTTTCCTGTTCCCCCGTCCCCGCCCCCACCCCCGAAATGTTCAGCCTTCGTACCCCCTCCCCCGCCCCCAAAACCTCTTTATTACCCCCGCCCCCGCACCCGTTCCCCTGCCCCCGATGGATTTCAGACGACTTTTTTTTGGGCTAAAAGAAGTTATTATTTAGGCTAAAAGAAGCTATTTTTATGTAACAAATAATTATTTATAGCAGAATCTTACATGTTAAAAATAATAAAGTTATGGCATCTTAAAAACATTATCACTCATGTTATTGTTTATTGTATTTATATAATTAATAAATGTAAATATATGTGTAATTTATTAACGCGGACCCCATGGGGGTTTCGGGGCGGGATTTCCTACCCCCGCCCCCGCCCCCGAAATTAAAACGGGGGTTAACCTTTCCCTCGCCCTCATCCCCGCCCCCGATTTTTTTTAAAAATTCCGCCAAATAGGATGGGGACCCCACGGTAACGGGGTCCCACGGGACTTTTTGACATCCCTAGTTACAAGGTTGTATTACAGCCTTGGTTTGAGGGATCCGGATGTACGCTCGGGAATGTCTGGACTCAAACTGAGGAATTGAGAATTTTTTTAAGGGAAATGATTTTCTAAACCGAATAAGAGTTTTAAAGAGAAAATGAGACGGAGCAGTTTGTACAATCAGCTAGAGCCCGAACGGTGATTTCCCAAAATACCAAAATTTGTTTATATTATGAGATTTTATGAGATATTAGAGTTGCATGCTAGAGGATAGGCTAGGTACTTTAGAAATTAGGGCTAGAGTTTCTTGATTTATGATGCCTTACTCTATGGTATGCTATAGATCGATGTTATCTGTTCTTTGCCTTGAGTATGTGCTGAATGGGAGTACCTAGCGGGAATTTTATAGAAAGAGTTCTAAGTTGAGGGATAATCTAGGAGAGATAGCTAGATGGGGCATATGAGGAGCCTACCAAGAGAGTAGTTTGATACTAGTGAGAGATAGAGTACTTGTAAATTAGGATCCTGGGAGGACTTTGGGTGACTACGGGTTGGTGTGGAAGGTAGTACTGGGCCCGTGCTACTGAAAGCACCGAATCTGTATCCGACCCAAGTAAGAATCCTTAGGATACTTAGGAGCATGTAGGGATGGGAAATCAAGTGTGAGTATGCTCGATTGAGTCTCTGATGATTTTCGTGTTGTGTTTCAGAGACATTATGGTGGGTACACGCCACAACCCTGAGAGCAGCAGTGCCAGTGACGAGGAGATCCACAGGATCATTCATAAGGAGATGGTTGCAGCTATCAGAGACGCCATACCAGAGATGTTCGGGTCTATTAAGACCATGCTGATTGAGACATTCGACGAGCGATACGCTGCTATTACGGAAGCTGCTGCTGTTCTAGCCACCATAGTCGTAGTTGTTGCTAGGCCACAGGGAGGTGACTCATTGTTATTTCGGGAGTTCAGCAACATGAAGCCACCTGAGTTTGATAGGACAAAGGATACGATTGCTTCCATGATATGGATCTCCGACATTGATGGATGTTTTTATATGTGTTCATGCCCAGATCACATGAGAGTTCGATTTGCGTTGAACCAGCTTCGATTGGGAGCGAAGGACTGGTGGAAGCTCGTGAGTACTAGTTTTTCTCCTGCAGACCATGCTACAGTGACATGGGATAGGTTTACACAGTTATTCGAAGACGAGTATGTTCCCCACGCAGAGAGGGAACGGTTAGCCCAAGAGTTTCTGTCTCTCAAGCAGTAGACAGGAACTGTGATAGAGATCACTAGGATGTTCCATGAGATGGCATTGTTTTTCCCTAAGCACGTGTCTTTTGAGTAGGCACGTGTGAGTCGATATCTGAGCATACTGTGGAGGGATATAAAGGAGTTTGTGGCGAACTCGTCATACCGGACATTGGCTGAGCTTCAGACCAATGCCAGGAGGAGGGAGATTGAGCGAGAGTTGCATACCAGAGAGGAGGAAGACTCTGGGGGTAGAGAGAGGAGACCGGTACAGTCGCAGCGAACAACAAAGTGGGCAAAGCTCGCTGATACGAGAGCGGCGGGCCAGAAGGGCCACACTTGTGGCAAGTACGATAAGAGTCATGAGGGATCTTTCCAATCAGGGATTTGCTATAAATATGGAAAGGAGGGGGACATGGTGAAGGACTGCCCTAAGGTATTTGTAGTTTGCTTTCATTGTAACCAGACCGGCCATTGGAAGGCCGAGTTCCCTCAGCTCACTCAAGGGATCAGCCCATACTTCTACTCTTGCTGCCTTGCGTGTTACCAATGATCGGCCGGTGAAGGCCAAGGCTCCCAGGGCTCGTGTGAGAGCTTTCGAATTGACTGCAGAGGAGGTCTGCATGGCGCCTGATGTGTTTGCTGGTATGTATCTCCCTATTTATGTTATTTTAAGATTTGTTTATGATTATATAGTGTTGTGTATAATACTTTCCTTGTGAATTCTGTGCCTGCTTTGGTGAATTTTACTCGGGTGCGAGTCGATCTTTTGTGTCTCTATCCTTTAGTAGACACATTAGAGTCATACGTGAGGCGTTGAGTCGGCCAATGAGGGTTTTTATAGCCAATGAGCATGTGGTTTTTGCCACTAATGTATTCTTGGGGTGTGTATTGGAGATTTTCGGTGTTGAGTTCCCGATAGATCTGGTGCCGATGGTGATGGGTGACGTCTGTGTCATAGTGGGCATGGACTGGTTGAGCCAGTTTGGAGCTGTGATCGACTGTGAGCATCAGATGGTGACCATAGGAGACCCTAGTGGGTGAGTTCTTATTATGTACAGCGTGGGGACCAGATCTAAGATAACTTCCTACTCTTCCTCCAGAGCGAGGCAGAGTTTATAGTAGGGATGTATGGGATAATTAGCTTATGTGACGGATACGAGAGTTGCCTCTAAGAGGCAAAGTTCTATTTCTGATGTTTCGGTTATGTGTGAGTTCCCGGATGTTTTGCTCAAGGAGTTACCGTTCGTACCTCCCGAGAGGCAGGTGGAGTTCCGGATTGATTTGGTTCTGGGTGTGGTGCCTGTTGCCAAGGCACCTTATCGCCTTGTGCCACCAGAGATGTAGGATTTATCCTCGCAACTCCAAGAGCTATTGGGGAAGGATTTTATTAGACCGAGTACCTCACCGTAGGGAGCGCCGATCCTTTTTCTCAAGAAGAAGGATGGTTCACACCGAATGTTTGTTGACTACTGGGAGATGAACAAACTGACGGTCAAGAACTGTTATCCACTACCCAGGATAGACAATTTATTCGATCAGTTGCAGGGGGCGTCTTGTTTTTTCAAGATTTATTTGAGATATGTATATCAGCAGATGAGAATTTGAGAGGAGGATATCCAGAAGACAGCCTTTAGGAGTCATTATGGGTACTACAAGTTTGTGGTGATTCTTATCGGACTCACCAACACACTGGGAACGTTCATGGATCTCATGAACTGGGTGTGCAGGCCCATGTTGGATCTGTCGGTGATCACATTCATCGATGACATTTTGGTATACTTGAGGTCTAGAGAGAAGTACGAGGAGCATCTTCGGGAGATTCTTGGAGTATTAAGGACGGAGAGGCTCTACGCCGAATTCTCCAAGTGTAATTTCTGGCTACGAGAGGTCCAGTTCTTAAGACAACTCGTTAATTAGAATGAGATTTTGGTCAACCTGGTCAAGATCGAGGCAGTTATGCAATGGGAGGTGTCGTTGTCCCCATCCGAGATCAGGAGTCATTATGGGTACTACAAGTTTGTGGTGATTCTTATCGGACTCACCAACACACTGGGAACGTTCATGGATCTCATGAACTGGGTGTGCAGGCCCATGTTGGATCTGTCGGTGATCACATTCATCGATGACATTTTGGTATACTTGAGGTCTAGAGAGAAGTACGAGGAGCATCTTCGGGAGATTCTTGGAGTATTAAGGACGGAGAGGCTCTACGCCGAATTCTCCAAGTGTAATTTCTGGTTACGAGAGGTCCAGTTCTTAAGACACCTCGTTAATTAGAATGAGATTTTGGTCAACCTGGTCAAGATCGAGGCAGTTATGCAATGGGAGGTGTCGTTGTCCCCATCCGAGATCAGGAGGTTTTTTGGCCTGGCAGGCTACTAACGGAGATTTATCAGAGATTTCTCCAACATTGTTGTTCCTCTTATCAGATTAACCAGGAAGGGTGTTACTTTTGCCTACGGGCCTGAGCAGTAGGCCTCATTCGAGACTCTTCAACAGAGATTGTGTGAAGCTCCAATGTTATCCCTTCTCGGGGGAGTGGAGGACTTCATAGTTTACTGTGATGTATCTATATCAGGGATGGGTGCGGTGTTGATGCAGAGGGGGAATGTGATAGCATATGCCTTGAGGCAGTTGAAGCCTCATGAGATGAGTTATCCTACCCACACTACTAGAAAAATAGCCTTTTACGACGTGCAATGCGTGTCGTAAAATGCTCAGACGACGCGCAAATACACGTCAAGGAAGGCCCTATCATAACGAGAGACGACACGCTTTTGCGTGTCGTCTATAGACGACGCGCATTTACGGCGCGCAGTTACGACACACATTTACGATGCTCATTTACGACACACAATGCGTATCAAGGAAGGCCCTATCTTAAAGGAAGACGACACACATTTGCGTGTCGTAACCTTACGACTCGCATCGCGTATCATTAAAGCCCCTGTCAAGAAAGGCCATGTCATAAATGAAGATGACACACCTTTTTGCGTATCGTAATTTTAAATGTTAAAAAAATATTATTTATAGATTTACTAATTTTCAAATTAAATTTGTATTTAATGTCTAATAATATAAAATAAAATATCATATACAAAAAATAAAATTCATTACATAAAATTTAATGTCATAAAAATAATCGTTCCATGGAAAGATAAAATAAATTAATATAAGTTGTAACTGAAATTTACAAACTAATTGTTCTAATAACCTAATATGTGCCTCACTGTAAACAAGATTTGTGTTGATTTTTGTAAATGTGTGCCTGACTTGTCTCCACTCTTCCTTAGTAACACCACTCAAGGACTCTAATTCTATGAACTTGCTCACAGTATCTATATTTCCTACAAAAAAACAAACATAACTACAAAATAAGTGTTGTCTAGGATCAACAATGTTGCCAAACTAGTAAGCATAATAAAAGTATAAATATAAAATACAACAAAAAGTTGAGTAATTTTACAAAACAATCCTTCAAGCTGTTATAAAGAATAATGACTTTACCTGACTAGTAGCATCTATTGTTGAAGATGCAACAGGAAGTAACTAAATGAAAACATAAAATGGAAAAAAGTAAATAAATTATCCCTCTTCACATAACCAAATCAGTCAACCTACACCAAGTTTCCTTTCTCTTTCTCAATCAGAAGTCCTCTAATAACCTATTAGAATACAAATGATGATATTAAGATATCACTAGTGCTAGTGCTAGTGGCTTGCAGAGTGAAAAAGATTTACCAAATCAGGGTTAAAAGTGAATCCATCGATAGGAAATCCAACATTCTTTAGATTCTCCATACAATAGTCATAAGCCCTTCCTTCCCAAGCCTTCATCAAGTTCATAAATTCAAGTCATTTGAAAATAAAAGTAATGTATAAGGGTTGGTTAGAATGAAAGGATAAATTATGAATATGGAATGGCACTTGGCTTCTTTCATTGAAATTGAGCCACTTGAACAATAATAAAGCCTCCAGGATACCCAAATGAAGCATCACTATGATCATCACATTTGAAAGAACAAAAAAAAATTATAACTTAAACATATCTAAGTTGATACAAATATTACATTTATATTTTAGTACTATAATAACATCAAATCTAAAACTTATAATAGGTGGGCTAGGTCTATCATCTGGTGTAGGAAACTCAAACTTGTAACTGCATACACAAAAAAATAAATTACATAAAAAATAACAAGTGTGAATGTATGAAAGAGACAGTAGTGACACATACTCTGGATCATTCACCACTTCATCAACTTGTCCTAAACGTTCCAGTGCCTGAAATTAGAGAACAAAAAATGATTATATTATGAGAAAGTACCAAAATTTAATCGAAATCAACTTTTCCATTCCAACCAAAGTACCAAAATTCAAACTTAGGACGCCACTAAGCTTTCATTAAATTATGGATAGAAAACGTCACCAGCCTAATATTTATTTCAATGTTGCAAATTGAATTTAACTCATCGACCACATGAAATGTCAAGTAGATGGTTTATGAAACAATTATTTATTTATTTATTTATTTATTATTTTTTTCTGATCTAGCCCTATGGGTTCAACTAAAGCCAACTTTTAGGCTTCATGTACATTCTAATTATAATTTTTCAAAATATAGATTTTAAGCTTCATGTACCTTGTAATTGAAAAAACAAGTAACAACAATAATAGAAGAAAACATTTGAAAGGATTTATTCTAATTAGCCTACAAGTTTTTTCTTTAAGGCAGTAAGGCCCCATTTTTTAGGTAGCATAACAAGAACTGGACAACCTAACTCAAAAGACACTTTTGCCCCTAGTCCCCAAGTTTTGTGTGCATTGGACCACCAAACATTTTATTATTCTCAAAGAATTTTTTTAGTTGCAATTATGTTAATACTTCCAAACCCAAACCTGAATAATAGTTTCTGCTAGCATTCATGATGGGACCCAGCTTTGCAACAACTTGTGCCCTACCTGCAGTTATGAGTCCAAAGCAATATTCAGTAGAAAACTCAATATTCAAATGAATTATATTATGCATGTAGCTAGCTTTTTCTTCTTTGCATGATGTTGTACAATAAATACATCAGAAATTCCAAATAAGTCCCCTCCTTGTATGTATATATATATATATATATGTAGAGAGAGAGAGAGAGAGAGAGAGAAAATCAATCTAACCTTTAAAGCACACTGGTCATAGAAATAATGTTTGCACTTGCAAACGGCTCCCTGCAGATGATCCAATCTCAGGTTTGACCGAGTTAAACTTCTGCCAACTTGAAAAGCAACATCAAAAAGAAAACTATCCAAAAACAAAAGAGAAAAGTCAACTATAAACACATGGGATTAAGCCATGAGCAAATTCCAATATTACCTCATTTAATTAAGATATCTGTTCTTTCATCTTGTCCGGAAAAGTAAAAGGTAGCATATTGGGGAATACTTTCAAGAATACCATAAGCTTGCTAGCATCATGGATTGAACCTAACATGGCAAGATGAGCACCAACATGAGCTGTGTTTGCTGCATTTTCATACAAGCCTTTGAAGACCTATAACATGGTTGAGTGTAATCTTAAAAACTGTTTGTTTAGAAAGATGAACATAAAAAAAAATACAAATAAAATATTAAAATACCTTCTGAGCAACAGCCAATGCAGCAGTTGATGTGATAGCTCCAAGCCAATTTGACTCCTTTGATGTTAAGCCAAACAATATAGAAAGATTCTGAAAAAACCATGTAAATGTATGAATAGATGCTATTTTTATAAGAAAGATTGAATACAGTCAGAATAAGCAAATTTGTATGCACTTCTAATGTATTCATCAACATCCAAACCGTTTCCTATAATGATTTGAGCACATAATGAAGAATAAGCAAACATGATTTGTATACCATTGTGGGGCAGTTGAACCAGCTATAACTGCACATAGTTCATATGCATAGAGGAGTGCAACAGCTAGAAGAAGAAGAACAATAACAATTGTTATTCATGAAACAGACATTTGTACCCTTTAGTATTTTTTAGAAATGCATGACATATATATATATATATATATATATATATATATATATATATATATATATATATATATATATATATATATATATATATATATATAAGATTTTGTAAACTGAAAGAAAAATGTATATGGGATAGTTGGATCATAATTGAGTTTTGCCACTGTGTTCGCCACCAGAACATTATGATAAATATATTACAACTTTGTCATAACACCAAAAAGATTATAAAATAGAAAATGGTATATAAATCAGTACCACTTGAAATCTGTAACATATTAAAACTCAAATGATGAGGAACATGAGATACAAACAACAATTTCATCTGAGAAGATGATTTCATCTAGCCATGAGGAACCAACCCAAGAATCTCCCTCATCAGAGGAGAGATCTTATTCAGAACCTCAAAAAGTTATGCAATATTGATCTGGTCAATCTTTAGATAATGTTTTAGAAGAAGAATCCGCTTGAACATAATTACACTCTTTGTACTTCAGAGTTTTGGGAATCTGCTTGAACATAAAATGTTTTCTGTTCTTATGCAGTGGAACCACAACCGATGAGCTGGTTTTAGCGAAAGAAAGAGGGAATCTTCCTACCCAATCAAAATATTTCAAGAAACAAAATGGAAGTGAATCTAAAAGCAGCAGGCATCAGTTTCTTCAACAAAACGCGTCTCTATTGAAAATAAAATAATGAGCACCTTACCAAATAATCCTTCGATTGACTCCAATTTGGAGTCAAATCGATATCGATTCAGCTAGATAATACCAATTTCAATTTAAATTTCATGTACTCTGTTGTTTACTGATCCAGATCCAGTTATGATGATGACATGTTAAAAACCATGTCGCTAAGTAATTGAAGAAATGAGCATTGTATCAAAATTTACAGACAAAATTGATAAAAGATAGAGATCGTAACAGACCTTGAGAAGTGAAAAATTGGCCGTCTGATTGCATTCATCGAATCTTCCTTCCCTTTCTTTAATGAAATGTATTGGTTCAAGAGCTTGAATGCGAACTATCGTCATAGTCGTCGGTATTGGGCGGTGAATCACCATCACAGTTCGCCATAGGTTAGCAATTTCAGGATTTGGGTTTGCTGCAGCCATGAAGAGGAAGCATGGAGGAGTTTATGGGTCTTTAGACAAGAAGGTACTGCTGATATTAGTTGCGTAGGGTCAAGGAGAAGAATGACTAGAAGAGGCGGCATGTATGATGATACGATGAGCACAGAGACCACAATGGAGGCGTAAGAGCCTAAGACGACGACGGTGGGCAGAGTGATGCGATAGAGGCACGTTCATGATAGAGAAAAGAAATAAGGATTTAGAATAACATACGACTAGGGAAGGAAGGATGTGAAAGCATAAAAGGAAAAACCTAGGGTTTTGGTGGGTTTGCAGAAATTAAAGGGCCGGGATTGAGTGAATGAAGGTGAATTGTGGATTGAGTTTTTAAGGTTCAATGGCAGTGACAGTGGCGGTGGCGATGGCTTAGGGTTTACAGAGAGTAGCAAGGAGTAAATGAAAGGAGATACTGAGGAGAGAGGATATACGTGGGGTTCCTCAAAATTTTAGAATTTCAGACGATTTCATTTTCCCCCTTTAAAAATGCACGTTTAAGAAAAAAAAAATATAAAGCGACGTTATAAGAGGACACACATTTATGATAAGCGCCCTCCATGTTTGTATATTTTTTCTTTTCTGACACTAATTTATGGGCACACACAACTACGTGTCCTCTATCCTTCAAGTTTTAGAAGAGATGACATTATTTTTAGGGCGCACACTTTTGTGTATCGTAAATCACTGCGTGTCATTATGTGCGCATCGTAAAAAGCTGTTTTTCTAGTAGTGCCATGATTTGGAGTTGGGGACAGTGGTGTTTGGCCTCAAGATCTGGTGCCATTATCTCTATGGTGTTCGGTGTACCATATACACAGACCATAAGAGCCTGAAGAACCTTATGGATCAGCCCAACATGAATATGAGACATATGAGGTGGTTCGATGTAGTGAAAGACTACGACTGTGAGATCTTGTATCACCCTAGCAAGGCTAATGTGGTAGTCGATGCCCTGAGTCGCAGAGCAGTGAGTACTTCGATCTGAAATATATGTAGGAGGATGATGATGATGACTCCAGTCTTAGATACCATTCGAGAGGCTTGGGTGGTAGCCATGAGACCAGAGAACCGTAAGAGATAGCAGATGATCGGGCATGTTTCCCAAATTTAGGACGGATATTTGGGGGTTTATGACTTTCCATGGACAGATTTGGATGCCTGATATGGGTGGAGCTCGATGTATTTTGATGGAGGAGGCCCATCAGTCGAGATTCTCGATCCATCTGGGGGCCACCAAGATGTATTTGGATTTGAAGAGGGATTACTGGTGGCCCTGTATGAAAAGAGATGTGGCATGGGTAGTTTAGAGATTCTTGACATGTCATCAGGCTAAGGCGGAGCATCAACGTCCACATTCTCTAGAGATTCCCCATTAGAAGTGGGAACATATTTCCATGAATTTTATCACCAAACTACTGAGGACCGCGCGAGGTGTTGACGCGATATGGGTGATTGTGGACCGCTTGATGAAGAGTGCTCACTTTCTGGCTATCAGTAAGAGCTCTTCTTTAGAGAAATTGGTCGAGATCTATGTGCGAGAGGTGGTGGCACGGCAAGGGGTGCCAGCATTGATAGTGTCAAATCGAGATGTGCGCTTTACTTCCAGGTTCTGGAAGAAATTTCATGAGGAGTTGGGTACTCGGTTGCATTTCAGTACCGCATATCACCCATAGACAGACGGGCAGAGCAAGAGGACGATTCAGACGCTTGAGGACATGCTCCGTGCATGTGTTATGGACTTCGGTGGGAGTTGGGACACTTTTTTCCCTTGGCTGAGTTTTTATACAACAACAATCATCATTCCAATATTGGTATACCTCCCTTTGAGCTCTTATATGGGAGGAGGTGTCGGACTCCCATATGTTGGGGAGAGGTAGGGCAAAGAGTGATGCGGGGCACTGAGATAGTGCTCAAGATGACAGAGAAGATCCAGCAGGTCAGACAGAGGTTACTCACGGCCCAGAGTCATCAGAAGATTTATGCCGACCGGCGCCGTTTAGAGCTAGAGTTTCAGCTCAGAGATGTCACACCCCAAAACCAAGAACGGCGAAAACGTTCCAAGGTGGAGGATGTCATGTACAGTATCACAACAGTGTAAAGTAGTAAACAAGCAACAACATCATCCATTGCATTAAAAGTAAACTTTTAATACATGTGTGTTCTTTCAATGTAATAAGACACCAAAACTACAATCAAAATAAAAGACAAGTCTTGTCTGTTCTCCGTCTTCTCAAAACCCGGCCATCGTACCTGTCTACTAGTGACCTGAGAATACAAGTTATTTTGAAAGAGAGTATCAGCCTAAAGCTGGTGAATTCATAAGTATTTAAGTGTCATTGTCTTGTTTTGGAAAACTGTTATGAATGCCTTATAAATCTTTAAATGAAACAATTGATATAAGTATGAAAACCCTAGAAAATCCCTTATTTCCTACTAGTATGAAATGTAGTCTTCTACCAAGACCCGAATGTTTTGTAAGTAAAACTGATATTTTCCTTTCTTTTGACTAATACTAACAATACTTAGTCTAACTCATCGTTTATGTGAATGTATCACAAAATAAAGTAATAGGAAAATGTACTAATGTAATTGTTATCCTTTTGTATTAGGATTAACACGACATCGCGATTAGCGAAATGTATAACATTTGAAGATCCGTAGATTGTTCAATTGTCCTCTGTAGCTGCAGCAGGTGGGAGGAAGGGTTAGTCCCGTAAAGGTACTCCTAGTATAAGTATTAAGCATAGGCATCCGTAGATGTTCATCAACCTCTGTAGCGAACAGTAGGCCCAAATGAATGGTTAGTCCCGTAAAGGTACACCTAGTATAAGTAATAACCGTAGGCATCCGTAGATGTTCATCAACCACTGTTGCTAATAGGTGGGATTCGGAATGGTTAGTCCCGTCTAGATATCCCGTTGAATTGGGATAGGCAGGACAATTTGCACAGAAGATACTAATAAATCATCCTCGTGAATCGAGATACAAGTATTCATGTAGGTGTATATAGGTAAATGTATCTAGGTAAAGGTATTCACGTAAGGTATTCATGTAAGCGTACTCATGTAACATGTAATGTATAGTATAGACTCATGAATGAACTGACTCTGATGTAATTCCTTATAATAGGAATAATATTTTGTATCTTCTAACTATCCCTATAATAGTTAAATGGAAGCTAATTGGTTGTCCAAGCAGGTTTATACACCCTTGCTACACAAGAGTGTGGGAAACTGAATGAAGGATGAAAACTATAACTTCAATACATATATAAGAAACATAAGTGTATAGATATAGTTTTGTTCAAGAAGGTAAAAATGGTTTTGTAAGATATCTAAGAGTTTTGAACAATAATTAAGAGTGACTTGATGTCATTTTAATAAACATTTCAAAACTAATACTTTTGTTACCAAGATAATTTAAAATAGAAAACCATTTCATGCATCACATTTTGAAGTATGTGAAATCTGCTGGATGAAAACACAGTTATAAAATACATATGAGTGATTTAATAACATACTGTTTTCTACTTGTATTACCCCCCCCCCCCCCCATTAAAGCATTTAAAATCATTTAAAACATTGATTAAGGGGTATGAACTCACCTGCTGATGGTGGTTTGGATGAACTTAATGATGTAGGATAGCTAGGTGACAAGTGAAGACTTGTTCACACCCAATGATCCTAGTTAACATATAATCACACATATATGTATCCAATTAGACTCTAAATCACTAATTGACAAAGTTAAGACATCCTAAGGCATGTAAAACACCTTATTTAAGTGCTACAAGTCATAAGGATTGCATCTAAGTGCTAAAGGACCTTGCTATTGTGTTTGGGGTTCAAGGGTAAACTCCCTTGGAGTTTACGGTTTTCATGACCTTGACCTAATGAGTTTACGGTCGTAAACTCAGAGTTTATGGTCGTAAACTCCTCTCTATTTTACCATAAGTTGTTTTGAGGTTTTGCAAGTCATTTAAAGCATTTTTACTTGGTGGTTAGGACTTTGGAAGGGACTAGGGCAACAAAACACCCCTTTTGAGGTGTTTACGGCCTCATGGTCATTTCCTTTTGGGTTTACTACCTTAAACCCATATGGAAATTGGTATTGTTATGTTTTCAAGTCCCTAACTCATCAAGGTAATTGTCTATGTTAGTTTTTAGGCCTAAGGAAGGAATATGGCCCAAATAAACACACTAAAGGGTGTTTACGGTTTTGGGAGCTCCCCAAACCGTAAACACATGATCATGGCATTCTTTGGTGTTTTTCAAGGCTTAAAACCATCAAGGGAAGGTTCAAACATGTCAAGAAAGGCTTAAACATCCAACTAGGGCTTAGATTAATGACTTAGGCACACTTTGGTGCCTTAATTGGTGTTTACAGCCCAAGAACATTCTTGGACTATGAACACCTTGTTCCATGTGTTCTTGGCATATTTTCTTGATGCTAACTTGTAATACTAACTCAATAAGACTCAAGGATTGAAGTACTTACTATAAGGAAGCTTGAAATATGCTAAAAGTCCAAGAACACTTAGTGTGTGTTCTTGGTGTTTTTGGAAATCTAATCCAAACACAAGAAATGAATGGATGAATAGATGCACAAACACTAGATTAAGTATTTAATCAACTTGGAATGGATAGAACACTTACAGCTTTGAATATCTTGAATTGTTTCTAGTTTGCTACTTGAGAGGTTTTCTTGAGTTTACTCTTTTAGAGTTTACTCTTTTGGGTATTTGCGGAGTAAACACATAATAACTAGACATGGGGATTAATCATGGATAAGAATGAGTTTACGGATTTTTGGGATGATTTTTCGACCCAAACAAAATAGTTTGGCCGGGAACTTCTAAGACGCAAGGTGTTTGCGGTTTTTAAATTTCAAAACCCGAGACAACACTTTCTTACACCCGTTCGTTTAAACAATAATATTAAAATAATCAAACGAACTATAAATTTGTTAAAATAAGAAATGATGACATTAACTTATAATAAGAAGTGATTGACTTCTAGGGTTTGATCGAATGAAAATTTCGAGTTGTCACATCATCCCCCCGTTATAGGGAATTTCATCCCGAAATTAAAGTCTAAGCAAATAAAGTATTTACAGGTAACTAAGGAAAAAGATGAGGATATTTCCATTTCATTTGATCCTCTCACTCCCAAGTGAATTCGGGTCCCCGTTTTGCGTTCCAGCGAACCTTCACTATCGGGATACGGATTGTTTCGTTTGCTTGACTTCTCGATCCATGATCTCTACTGGTTCCTCCACGAAGTTGAGGCTCTTGTTGATCTCGATCCCGTCGAGTGGAATAACAAGAGTCTCATCGGACAGACACTTTTTCAAGTTCGATAGGTGGAAGGTAGAATGTACGTTACTGAGTTCACGCGGTAGATTGATTTTGTAACCTACGGGGCCGATTCTTGCGAGAATCTCGAAAGGCCCAATGTATCTTGGACTTAGCTTTCTACGCTTTCCGAAGTGTATCAATCCCTTCCAGGGTGAGACCTTCAGTAGAACTCTGTCGCCCACCTAGAATTCCAACGGTTTCCTTCGTTTGTCAGCATAGCTTTTCTGTCGGTCTCTAGAGGCTTTCAATCGTTCACGAATTTGAACGATCTTCTATGTCGTTTCCCGAATGATTTCTGGACCCGTGAGAGTGCTTTCAGGAACTCGTCCCTTAGCTAACTGGGTATCACCCACCTCAGCCCAGCACAGAGGGGATCTGCACTTTCGGCCATAGAGGGCCTCGAATGGAGCTGCCTTTATGCTCATGTGATAACTGTTGTTGTAGGAAAATTCGACAAGGGGTAAATGGATATCCCAAGCTTTCCCAAAGTCAATCACACAGGCTCGCAACATATCTTCTAAGGTTTGGATAGTTCTCTCACTTTGTCCGTTGGTCTGTGGATGTTAGGCTGTACTCATGTCCAACCTAGTTCCTAAGGAACTTCGTAACGACTGCCAGAACCTCGAAGTGAAACTACTATCTCTATCTGAGATAATGGATATGGGAACATCGTGCAGTCTTACAATCTCCCTAATGTATGTTCGTGTAAGTTTCTCCATCTTGTCTGTTTCTTTGATTGGCAAGAAGTGTGCAGACCTGGTCAGTCTATCGACGATGACCCATATGGAATCAAGTCCACCCGTCGTCTTGGGCAACTTGGTTATGAAGTCTATAGTGATCCGCTCCCAATTCCATTATGGTATCTCCGGTTGCTGTAGAAGACCAGAGGGTTTCTAGTATTCGACCTTGACCTTTGCGCAAGTAAGGTATTTACTCACGAAGGTAGCAATATATGCTTTCATGTTAGGCCACCAATATAACTTTTTGAGATCCAGATACATCTTATCTGATCCCGGGTGCACGAAGTAACAAGTGTTGTGAGCCTCGGTGATGATTAAGTCTCTGAAGCCACCGTGTTTCGGTGTCCAGATCCGATCCATGAGGTATAAGGCTCCGCCACCCTTGACTTCCAAGTTCTTATCCATCTCTCTAAGGGATTCACCTGCCACATTTTCAGGTTTCAAAGCGTTGAGCTGAGCCTCCTTAATTTGCGTGGACAAGTGTGAATGGATAGTTAGAGTCAAAGATTTGACTCTACGACCAACATATTCTTTTCGACTTAGGGCGTCGGCTACTACATTGGCTTTACCCGGATGATAACGAACTTCGCACTCGTAATCACTGAGTAGCTTGACCCACCGTCGTTGTCTCATGTTGAGCTCCTTCTGGTCGAAAATGTGTTGTAGACTCTTGTGGTCTGTAAAGATCGTGCTTTTTGTACCATACAGGTAGTGTCTCCAGATCTTCAGAGCAAACATAACTGCTCCTAGCTCAAGATCATGGGTGGTGTAGTTAACCTCATGTGTCTTCAGCTGTCTCGAGGCATAGGCTATGACTTTACCTCGCTGCATCAGAACACATCCGAGTCCTTGATTGGATGCATAGCAATAGACAACGAAGTCTTTTATCCCTTTGGGGAGGGATAGTATTGGTGCGGTGCTTAAGGCTCGTTTGAGCGTTTGGAACGCTCTTTCCTATTTCTCTTCCCAGTCAATGGCCACGCCCTTCTGGGTCAGTGTTGTAAGAGGTTTTGCTATGCGGGAGAAGTTCTGAATGAACCTGCGATAGTAGCCAGCGAGACCTAGAAATTGACGAATTTCTGCAGGTGTCTTCGGTGCTGACCAGTTCTCAATGGCCTTGATTTTGGAAGGGTCCACGTGTATTCCTTCTTTGCTAACAACATGACCCAAGAATTCGACTCGACGGATCCAAAATTCGCACTTGGAGAACTTCGCATAGAGCTTCTCCGCTCGTAATGTTTCTAAGACTCTACGGAGATGTTGACTATGTTCCTCCTTACTTCGAGAGTAGATAAGTATGTCATCAATGAAAACAATGACGAACTGATCCAAGTAAGGACGAAACACCCTACTCATCATATCCATGAATACTGCGGGTGCGTTAGTTAATCCGAACGGCATCACCACAAACTCGTAGTGTCCATAACGAGTTCGGAAGGCTGTCTTGGGAACATCCTCCTCTAGCACTCGCAGTTGGTGATATCCGGATCGTAGATCTATCTTCGAGAAGTAGTTGTCTCCTTGAATTTGATCAAATAAATCGTCAATGCGGGGCAAAGGATAACGATTTTTAATGGTAAGCTTGTTGAGTTCTCTATAGTCGATGCACATGCAAAATGATCCATCTTTCTTCCTGACGAACAAGATCGGTGCTCCCCATGGTGAGAAGCTTGGCCTAATGAATCCCTTCTTGAGAAGTTCGTTAAGCTGACTGGAAAGTTCTTGCATCTTGGCCGGTGCCAGACGATAAGGAGATTTGGCTACAGGGGTAGCTCCTGGCACTAACTTGATTCTGAACTCGACTTGGCGTTGTGGTGGTAAACCGCGAAGTTCTTCTGGGAAGATGTCGGGAAAGTCGCGTACTTCTTGGATGTTCTGAATGTCTTTCATTTCTTGACTTGTATCGACGATGTGTGCGAGGAATGCATGGTATTCCTTTCGCAAGCACTTCTGGGCTTGAATGCACGAAATGATGCGAAGGCTCGTACTAGGTTTTCGCCGTAGATAACTAAGGTTTCTTTGTTAGGAAGGTTAAGACGACCTGCTTTTTCAAAGAACATGATGTCAGCGCGAAGAAGACTCAACCAATCCATGCCGATGATAACGTCGAAACATTTAATTGGGACCGACATGAGGTCTATCTTGAAAGTATGGCCATATAAAGTTAAAGTACAACCTACGTATATGCAGTTAGTACTCTCCGTTTTCCCGTTAGCCATTTCTACTGTGAATGAATTATCTGTTGCACATGGTTTTTGTTTAAGCAGGTGTGTAAATTTGTGACTTACGAAACTTTTCTCTGCTCCACTATCGAAAAGTATGCAAGCATATGAGTTTTCGAGGAGAAACGTACCAGTAACTATTGTAGGATCAGCTACCGCTTCCTCGTGGCCCAAGGCCATAACTCTTCCTACTCCTCCAGGCATCCCCGCTTTAGGCAAGTTCCTCTTGTAGTGGCCCACTTCGCCACAACCATAGCAAGCTTGGCCCATACCGGCGTTAGGGACCTCAGCGCCCTGAGCTATTGGAGTCTTGCAGAAACATGTGGTATGCCCCTTCCTGTTGCAGTTAGAGCACTGCATCTCTCTACAAGTTCTGTGGTGGTGGAAGCTGCATTTGTTGCACTTCGGGAGAGTTCCAGCATAAGTTTTTGTTGGTAAAGGGTTCGCAGGGACAACGAGAGTTACTGTGGCAGCATTGATTGCCACAAGTTTTTGTCTCTTGGAGGATTCTTGCGAAGTCCCTCTCTTCCTCTTGTTCCACCCCTTCTTGTTGTTGTTGTCCTTTTGTGGTCCGGGTGCAAGGATTGTTTGGTTCTGAGGTTTCCTGTGATCTATGAGAGATTGTGCCAGCTCCTTGGCACTATCGAAAGTGACAGGCTTGGAAGCTAACACACTTGACTAGATCTGGGGCGACAGTCCCCAGATATATCTCTCTATCTTGTTGCTCTCGAGAGCAACCATATCAGGGCATAGGATTTCCAGATCACAGAACCTATTTATGTAGGTTGATATGTCGGATCCAACCATTTGTAGACCTCAGAGTTCCTACTCGAGTTTTTGTATTTCACCTCGAGGACAATACTCTCTCATCAGCATGTCCTTCAAGTGTTCCCAGCTGATGGAATATGCCACCACTAGAGTCAGATACTTAACATGGCCGTTCCACCATGTTAGTGCTCTGTCAGAGAAGGTACAAGCTGCAAAGTTGACCTTGTTGCCCTCCTGGCAAGCACAGATTTCAAAGACATATTCCATTTTTTCAATCCATTGCCTTATTACCATAACCCCACTAGTTCCATTCAAGTTGCGGGGTTTGGCGTTCGTGAAGTACTTATAGGTGCATTCACGGGGATGTCCATGGCTTTCGCCGTGGTTCGAGGGAGGTGCACCTGTTCCTGATCCACTAGGGACAGGAGCATTGATGGCTGACACAGAAGTTGCTACTGCTGCTGTGAAGGCTGCCTGAAACATAGTGGCATCGAAAGGAGAAGGTGGTTGAGGAGGTTGAGGTGGTGGTGGTAGAGGTGTTTCGGTATTTGAGTTACGCCTGGGATTCCTGCGTGGCGGCATCTTTAACTATACGTTTAAAAGATGATGACATGGATAAGAATAAATGAATAATGAGTGTGTCTCATGGACTAACCCTCCATAGTCCAACAACAAAATGAATAGTATAACTAAATGAAGATGATAGCATTTGGATAATAATTTCCTTATGATTAGATATCTGTCAATAATACTAGGATTACAGATGTAACAAGTTCGGGAAAAATTCCCTAGTAGTAGGCCTTACATCAACCAAGATAGGAAAATTTTGACAGAACTATGACTAGATCAAGACCTAACAGGTCTAAGATTTACAAAGATAGGAAATAAGACCAAATTTTTTACATAAACTAGGTTATATCCAAAAGATGAGTCGTCGAGATTCTATCGGCGACGAGAACTGCTAGCATGGGTTCTTGATCCCGATAGTAGACGTTCTATGTCCCTCATATGCCTGTCAGCTCTCACTTGTTGAGCTCGAAGTTCCCTAACTTCGACTTGAGTTTCAGCAAGTTCCCTCTGCAGAGTTGTATTGCGGACCAGAGTCCTTTGATGAGCAGACTCTAGTTGGCGAATGCGGACGGTGTTAACGCTAGAGTTGGCATCAATCTCCAAGACTCGATTGATAGTTGATTGACCCAGTATCGTGTTCCTAGAAATCCTATGAACCGTGATAGGTAGGACCCTGTCAGCAGAACCTCCTTCAGTGAGGTTGTAGAAACTTCTGTCTCCGTTGTAGGGAATGGGTTGACCCTATTCCTGACTCCATTTATTCAAGTTAGTGGCCCACAGAAGTGTGGGTCCTTGAAATGCGAGACGGGGGTCCAGGTTTGGGTCTTGAACAGCTGGGGGTAGGTTGTTGACTTCAGGCTCCAAGTCAGAACTATCGGAAAAACCCTCAACATGGTGATCATCCAAAGGGATTGGGTGATCATCTTCTGGTTCTTCCTCTAGCCATCCAGCGTTGCCTTGGTTTGGGAAGTACGGATCGCCATGGTGAAATCCAGCCATTAAAATCTAAGCGAGAAAAGGGATATAAGAAATAGCTAAATAGACGAGCTGACTAAGATAATTACAGTAAGACTAAATACCCCTATGGTATTACTTTTTGGTTGTGTTGGTAAGTTTTTAGACTTGTTGCCACATCACAACCATTCTTGGGCATATGCTAATCACTCCTTGGAACAGCATAGTTGATCAGGCTATGCCATTCCCAAGACTGACCATATATCCCCAGGCTTACTTGTGATATTCAACAATCGTAATACTTTTGTTCTTGTCATTGTGACACTGATTTTAGTATGAATGCAGGCACGTATACTTACTTAAATATTTTATTATTTAAAAGTATAACTCTTAGACAGAGTGTTTTAATCCCAATGTATTTATAGTTAGTATATCTTTTATGGGTTGATATACTATATTCACTATAAACAATGCTTTGATACCAATCTGTCACACCCCAAAACCAAGAACGGCGGAAACGTTCCGCGGTGGAGGACGTCATGTACAGTATCACAACAGTGTAAAGTAGTAAACAAGCAACAACATCATCCATTGCATTAAAAGTAAAGTTTTAATACATGTGTGTTCTTTCAATGTAATAAGACACCAAAAATACAATCAAAATAAAAGACGAGTCTTGTCTGTTCTCCGTCTTCTCAAAACCTGGCCATCGTACCTGTCTACTGGTGACCTGAGAATACAAGTTATTTTGAAAGAGAGTATCAGCCTAAAGCTGGTGAATTCATAAGTATTTAAGTATCATTGTCTTGTTTTGGAAAACTGTTATGAATGCCTTATAAATCTTTAAATGGAACAACTGATATAAGTATGAAAACCCTAGAAAATCCCTTATTTCCTACTACTATGAAATGTAGTCTTCTACCAAGACCCAAATGTTTTGTAAGTAAAACTGATAGTTTTTCCTTTCTTTTGACTAATACTAACAGTACTTAGTCTAACTCATCGTTTATGTGAATGTATCAAAAAATAAAGTAATAGGAAAATGTACTAATGTAATTGTTATCCTTTTGTATTAGGATAACAAAATAAAGTAATAGTAAAAATGATAGTTTTTTCTTTCTTTTGACTAATACTAACATTTTCCTTTTGTATTAGGAAAATGTAGCACACTTTTGTGCCTTAATTGGTGTTTACGGTCCAAGAACATTCTTTGACCGTGAACACCTTGTTCCATGTGTTCTTGGCATATTTTCTTAATGCAAACTTGTTATACTAACTCAATAAGACTCAAGGATTGAAGTACTTACTATAAGGGAGCTTGAAATATGCTAAAAAGTCCAAGAACACTTAGTGTGTGTTCTTGGTGTTTTTGGAAATCTAATCAAGACACAAGAAATGAATGGATGAATAGATGCACAAACACTATATTAAGTGTTTAATCAACTTGGAATGGATAGAACACTTACAACTTTGAAGATCTTGAATTGTTTCTAGTTTGTTACTTGAGAGGTTTTCTTTAGTTTACTCTTTTGGAGTTTAATCTTTTGGGTATTTGGGGAGTAAACACATAATAACTAGACTTGGGGAGTAAACTCATGGATAAGCATGAGTTTACGGATTTTTGGGATGATTTTTCGACCCAAACAAAACAATTTGGCCGGGAACTTCTAAGACGCGAGGTGTTTGCGGTTTTTAAATTTCAAAACCCGAGACGACACTTTGTTACACCCGTTCGTTTAAAGAATAATATTAAACTAATCAAACGAACTCTAAATTTGTTAAAATAAGAAATGATGACATTAACTTATAATAAGAAGTGATTGACTTCTAGGGTTTGACCGAATGAAAATTTCGGGTTGTCACAAGAGATTTTGTCCTCCTGAAGGTATCCCCATGGAAGGGGGTGAGCCGATTCAGGAAATAGGGCAAGTTGGGCCCTAGATACATTAGTCCCTTCAAGGTGATTGCCCGAGTGAGTAAGGTAGCTTACTAGTTGAAGCTGCCTGTAGAGTAGAGCCAGATTCATACCACCTTCCATATATCCCAGCTGAGGAAGTGTGTAACTGATGAGACGGCAGTGGTTCCTTTAGAGGACATTCAGGTTGACGAAAGCAAGAACTACATTAAGAGGCCAATATTGATTTTGGATAGGAAGGTGAAGGTCTTAAGGAACAAAGAGGTGCCACTGGTTCCGGTTTAGTGGCAACATCGGAAGGGATCGAGAGGACTTAGGAGCCGAAGTCCGAGATGCGGGAGCACTACCCAGAGGATGACTTTGAGGGCGAAGTCTGATTCTAGTGGGGGAGAATTGGAACATCCCGACTCCCAGGTATAATATCTAATTATTTTATTTTCATATTTTCAGAGCAACTTGATGAGTTGGATCCCCCAACTCGCCGAGTAGAGGAGTTAATTGGCCGCATGATTCTAGAGTCTACTCGACGAATTGGAAGACCCCAACTCGACGAGTAGGTGTTGAGTCAGAAAACCCTAATTTTCAGGGTTTGTGTCCTATTTAAAGGACCTTAAGCCCTCATTTCTACCACCCTTTTCACCCTAATACCTTGTGAGAAACCCTAATCGTGAGTATTTGCTTCAGAGAGAGAGAGAGAGAGAGAGAGAGAGGAGCTAACTTTGGGTGTTCTTGTGCATATTTGGAAGTGGATTGAAGAGCATCAAGCCTTGGAACGAGAAGAGGCTTTTGGGTCAAGATTTTTTCTATGCTAGCTTTAGTTTGGAGATAAAAAGCTACCACCTTGAGCAATCCTTTTTATAGATCTCCTTCTAGGGAGTTTTTGGGTTTTTCCCCCTTAGCTTGTAGTTTTGAGTTGTTGGAGCTTTTCATGGAGTTGAGATCCCAGATCTGGACCAAAGAAGGTCCCATGAGCCCAAAGATCCAAGCTTTATTAAGCTTTGGACAAGTCTCTATACATGAAACCCCTTATGGAGTTTGTTATGGCATTTTGAGCCCTAGATGCCATGCATGAAAATAAAGCTTGCAACTTTACATGATAAGTGAGCCTTAGAAGGTTAGATCCAGAGTATGAGACGTCATTTCTGCCTAAAAATGTCTGAATGAGGAAAAGGTCTGAAGGGACTCGACGAGTCGGTGAGCTGACTCGACGAGTCGGTCAGGGTTTTCCCCGACGAGTCTTGACACGGTGTAACTCGGCGAGTTGATGACACAACTTGACGAGTTGAGTTGGACTTTCACGATATTTATGAGAAAACTAAGGAACTCGATGAGTGGCATATATTCACTCAACGAGTTGAGTCAACATGGACTATTAACTTGAGCATTGACTTTCGTTGACTTTTAGTGTTTGGTCAACTGTGGACTCTAGAGGCCATGGAGGGGTAAAATGGTCTTTTCACCCTTTTTCAGATTTAGTAGAGGGGCTAGTTTAGCATCGCACAGTGGTTATTACAATTTCTTATGAGATAATTATATTATGTAGGCAGAGTCTAGATTGTTCGTGGGGTGATAGATCTACATGTTTACTTTCCGAGGTGAGTCTTCTCACTATACTTACTATGATTGGTATCATTGTGTGATCGAAGGGTCTTTGTATGCTTATGTTGTGAATTGTAATATCCTGCATTATGTCTTTGTGATTTATGATGTGCATTATCTCGAGCTTTATTGAGTTAGGACCGAAGGGTCCAACCCGAGTTGCGGGAGCGGAGGGTTCCTATGGAGGCACATTGACCGGAGGGTCTTTATCAAGATACAACCATGAGAGACTAATGTGACGTGTTTGGTATTTTGGGGAACTCACTAAGCTTTGTGCTTACCGTGTTATGTGATATGTGTTAGAGGTACTTCTCAGGATCACGATAAGGCGCCGGCTTGATTGTACACACGAGATGGAGTTTATGTTTTAGAGGATCCTGGATTATTTTCAAAAAATTATTGATTTGTGTTTTGTGATAATTTAAACAATTGTGGTTTTTGAAAAGTGATAATTTGAAATTATGTGATTTTGGAATTGAAAATTTTAGCTGAAATTTATAGTGTTACATCAACATAAAGTCTTTGAGGCTTCAAACTACATGCAACAACATGCTTCTAGGTACTTTTAACTAGTGCATAGATTAACAAGTTTCTACTTGCCCCATCATTTGTAATTGAGATCACCAAGATATGAATCTTCAATCCTGCTCAATTATCTAATATTTTTGTTATTTTTTGTTATTTCACTAAAAGAAATAAAAGAGAAAATATTTATGTATTTTTGATATTCTGAAAATAAAAAACAAAAACAAATAAAATATTTTTTTGGATTTTGTTTTCCTAAAAAAGAAAAAAAAAATAAGAAGTAACAAACGAAGTATAAAAAGGATACATGAAATTCCGAACCTTCAAATGAATAGTGGACTGCGAGTCACTGCGAGCATTTCACTCCAATTCGCAGTATGAAAAGTAGACCGTGAGTCACTACGAGCGTTCGCACCAATTCACAATTAAAACATTCCAATGTGAAGGTTGTTTCGTAACTCATTCAGCTTCTATCATTCCTAGGCCTTGAAGAATGCGATTGAAGGTTTGCTCAAGCAAGGCTTTTATGAAGATGTCAGTCAATTGATCAGGGGTCTAACGAATTGTATCTCAACATTACCATCTTCCACATGATCTTTGGTGAAGCGATACATCAGTGCTATAAGTTTCATCTTTCAATGTTGCACTGGGTTGTGACAAATATGAATGGTGCTCTCAGAATCGATATATAGGGGATTCGCTTCATGTTAATACCATAGTCGCGAAGCTGACTTCGCATCCAGATTACTTGTGAACTGCAAGAGGCAGTGACTATGTACTCTGCTTCAGCAGTTGAAAGGGAGATGCAAGTTTGCTTTTTGGATTGCCAACTTACGAATTTACCATCAAGAAATTGACATCCTCCCGTCGTAATCTTTCGATCCAGGCCGCATCCCCCAAAATCAGCATCTGAAAATGCTTACATGAAGAAACCCGAAATTGAAGGGTACCAAATTCCTAGTGAGAATGTTCGCTTGAGATACCTGAAGATATTCTTAACAGCGGTCATGTGAGGTTCACGAGGATTTGCTTGAAACCTAGTACAGTAGTAGACGGAAAACATGATATTTGGACGACTAGCAGTCAAATACATCAATGAACCTATCATTTAACAATAGAGAGTTATATCATCACCTTTGAATCTCCCGCCATTCCAAACTTAGAGAGTAAAGTCTTTATGTAAGCCTCTTGATTGATAAAGATACCTTCTTGATTCTATCTTATAGTCAAGCTAAGGAAAAAGTTAATCGGACCCATGGAGCTCATCTCAAATTTAGTTTCCATCAACTTTCGGAACTCAGCTGTTAAGCTGGGTTTAGTTGATCCGAAGATGATGTCATCAACATAAATTTGGACAACCATCAAGTGGTCACCGGCTTTCTTGCGAAAGAAGTTGGGGTCGACCAATTCCTGTTTAAATTTAGCCTGTTTTAAAAAACGAGTTAAAGTTTCATACCAGGCTCTTGGGGCATGCTTTAGACCATAAACTGCCTTGTCCATAATGTAATAGTTGTCCGGGTATTTTTCATTTATGAACCCTAGTAGTTGTTCCATATACATTGTTTCTTCAAGCTACCCATTTAAGAATGCACACTTGACATCCATCTGATAGACTTCAAAGTTCTTATGTGATGCGTATGCCAGAAAGATGCAAACATATTCCAACCTTACAACGGGTGTGAAGGTTCCTTCGTAGTCGATGCCTTCTTCCTAATAGTATCCATTTACTACGAGTCGCGCCTTGTTTTTTTGATCACATTACCTTCCTTATCCAACTTGTTGCGAAATACGCATTTAAGACCAGCAATGCATGCATCCTTTGGAGTCGAAATAAGTCTCCAGAACTTGTTTCGTTCGAATTTGTTGAGCACCTCTTGCATTGCTTACAGCCAATCAGAATGGTCAAGAGAAATTTGGACATTTTTAGGTTCAATCTTGGAGATAAACGAATTGAACATGCAATATTCCACTTTAAAAAATAAAGCAGTTCACTTCGATTTTTGTTGACCTCTTATAAGAACTCCTGAAGAAAAATATTATATGACTTGGGTTTTTGGATGATCTTTAGTCCATTTTGCCAATGGAGGGTAATTAGGATCATATGTTAGATCCAATTTAGCATTCACTTCTTCAAAATCAGACTATACATCTAAATCATCATTCGTATTTTCATTCTCCCCCTTGAATGATGTATGAATATCGTCTTCTGGATTCGGATTCTCCCCTTGGAAAGGTGGTTCTCAGCTGAAAATTGGAGTTTCGGTCTCTGCCTGAATAGGTGTATCAGGTGAGGAGGTTGAAGTGGAATTCTCCCCTTATGGTGTAGCATTCGCACCTATTGATGGAACTTCACGATCATTTGGAATCTGGTGCTTATGTTCCATTTCTTTCGCATCATCGTCAATGATTTTCTTTAGTCCATCTTCCTTATTGTTTGTTTCTTTGGACTATGATGATATTTCCTTTTCAGGTTTTTCGAATAGCTTCAAGAGGTCCTCGTAAAGATTAGAGAGTGGAATGGTAGCAGGATTTGGTTTGGAAAATATCTCTTGTGTTGGACTGTCATTCTTTTGGAATTTGTTTAAGTAATTGTCATTGAAAGTAACATAGTAGGTTTCTTCTATCCATTTGGACCTTTTAGTGAGAACCCTATATGCTTTAGATGTTAAATAATACCCCAGGAAGATACCTTCGTTAGCCTTCACGTCGAATTTGTTCCTTTGCTCCTTTGAGTTGAAGATAAAGCACCTAGAACCAAAAACATGGAAAAACTTGACATTATGTTTGCGATTATTTATGATTTCATATGGGGTGACAGAGAACTGCTTGTTTAGAGAGGAACGATTTTGGGTCAAGCATGCAAATCCTATCGCATTCGCCTAGAAGTAAAGCGGCAGATTTGCGATACATAGTCCTCGCAGCTTCGCATAAACATCAATTTCATCTTTTAACGACTCCGTTTTGTTGAGGAGTATAAAGAGCCAAAAATTTGTGAGAGACTCCTTTCGCAGTAAGAAATTCTTCAAACGCTTGGTTTTTGAATTCCAAACCATCGTCACTACGAACGTTTCAAACCAGCATTCACAGTTGTAACTCTATCTGCTTTATAAAATCCTTGAGCCTTGGAGTGGCTTCTGATTTCTGGTTAAGAAAATGTATCCATGTGAATCTAGAGAAATCATCTACAATTATGAGAATATATATGTTACCACCAATGCTTTCAATTGCAGAAGGACCACAAAGATCAATATGCAAAAGTTCAAGTGGCTCTATAACTTTTGTATTCCCGATCGTTGGATGACTCTTCATGATCTGTTTCCCCATTTTGTAGGCTGCACAAGATGTTCTTTATCATACTTCAAGAGTGGAAGCCCTCGCACATGATCACCAAGAACTAGCTTGTTGATGTCTTTGAAATTGAGATACGAAAGTCTTCTGTGCCACAACCAACTATCATCAACGGAAGCTTTCATATGTAAGCAAATTGCAGACTTCCCTTTGATGGGTTCTAGATTGAGGGGATACACTTACCCTTTTCTCTTTGACTTTAGTAGGACATTTTCCTTTTCAATGATTTCAAACCCTTCTCATCAAATGACACCTTTAATCCTGTGCCAACCACTAACTGCGAAAACTAATGAGGTTGTGTTGCAGTCCTTCCACATATGCGACCTTGCGAATTGAAAACTCGACAATGGTTATCATCCCATAACCTTTAATTACACTGAGTGAATTATTGTCGTATTTCACTCTTCCTCCATCCTTCCGTGCTCTAAACTCTCGCAGTTCCTCCTTCATGCCTGTCATGTGACGCGAGCAACCACTATTGATATACCATTCAGAGTCAAACTGCTCGTCACACATTACCTGCGAAAATTAAGTAGATTTAGGAACCCAAAGTTGATTGGGCCCTCGTGAGGTTTTCATAGGAAAAGAAATAACAGGATCAACAAGATAAGTTCGTTTTATTAAGGTTGTTTTATCTTTCTTTGTAATTTGAAAAACAGTAATCCTATTGTCTTTTTAGTTCGTATCTTTGGTGGATAGTTTCCTTTGTTTGTTTTGGACTTGTTGTTTGAAAAATATATTCTCTTCTCTCTTTTTATTAGATTCAGATCTTTTAAGAGGAACGTTAGACTCAGAAGTTATTTTTCCTTTGCCTTTGACATTTTGCGAAGTCTCGGCCGAATGTGAAAAATTCCTTTCAAGACACTAATGAGACTTGGTTTTCTGTATAGGTTTCACATAATTCTGAAAGGATGGTTTTTGAAAAACTTTTTGATTTGAAACCAGTGGAGACTAATTTCGTGGAAAACTCTTAGGGTTCGTAAGTGAAGAGACTTTCGCATTGGATTTGGATTTTTCTTTATGAACAAAGTTGGGTTTCTTTGACTACCAGAACTGCTTTCTTTCCTTAAGATTATTGTTATATCTAGCATTTCTTTGACATTTTTGAGCTACGAACTGCTCAAGTGATTTGTGAATACTAGCCCTAGGTTTTGGCTTTCTGGTAGGGATTTCGGTCTAAACAGACAATGTGTCACTTGGAACGTCCTTTATTCCACTGGGACTTCCCTTCTCGTAGCTTGAATTGACTTTGTTTAGCGGTTCTACTACATACCTGCTCTTTGTTTTCCAAGAGTTCATTTCAGATAGACCCTTAGTTTCATCTACATTGTTTATTGGAGTTGACCAGAAGAATTCGTCAAAACCATCTTTTTTATCATCTTCAACCATGGACATTAATTTAACCGTTTGATTTTTGTTCAGTCCTTTAGTTGTAAAAACTTAGTTAAGGACAGTCTGAAATTTTGGGAAAACAATTGCCTTAGCTTTCGAAACTTTAGATTTACTTTTAGAAATACGTGCAAATTCAAATGAATTCTCAAAAATTAGCACTTTCGTAGGTGTAGGTTCATTTTTAACAAACTCAGAGTAGTGTACCTCATCGTCCAATTTCAAATTTAATTTGCTCTTTGTCTTTTTCTTCCAAAAGTTGTTTAAGCATGTTTTTGTGATCTTTGGACTTTATGAAAGATTCGATTTTGTCTAGTCTAACTCTGGATGCATCTGAGGTTTCGTCTAATGTGACAACCCAAATTGTTCCGTTACATTTCCCCGTTACCGTTAACGGAATATTCCAGTTTATAAAAGTTCCGTTAATTAGAGGTCGTCAATTTAATAAAAATTCCATTTGTTTATATTTGATATGCCGTTAAGTCGTGATAAATGGGAATAAAAACACATAACACACATTTCCATTTAGTTGGAAAATGTTAAGTTTTATTATTACGACCACTAAATCGGGTGCGACCAAAAGCCCCGTTTAATGGCAGTATCGGGTAGAATTACACTGAGCTCGAACTCCCACCCATATATAAAGGGGAGTAAACTTCATTGGTGCTTTTTACCCTCTCTCTCTCTATACTCTCTCTCTAGACTCGTTTTCGCCCCGAATCCGCAACCAAACGCTTCCAAATTGTAAGTCCACTTGCCCTAGCTGGTTCTAAACATTACTAGCTGTAGTTATACCTCAAAAATCGTCCAAGAAGGCAAGGAGTAAGGAGTTTACGGCCCAAGAACACTCTAGGGCCATAAACACCTAAAATGATGCCAAACTTGCCTTTAAACTCACCTTTAAGCCTAGGAACCAATTAAGGAACTTGCCTAGGAGTGTTTAACCATAAAAACACAATGATTTGAGGCCTAAAAGAGAGTTTACGGCCCAAGCACAAGCTTAGGCCGTAAACCCCTCTAAACCATGTCAAAATGCCCCAAAAACACTCCCAAAACACCCTTAGGCTTCATACATAATTTAGGGACTTAGTATTTGGTGTTTGGATCAATTAAACACATCAAAATGAAGGATAAAAAGGATTTTATGGCCCAGGTCTATACCAAGGCTGTAAACACCCCAAATCATGCCCAAAGTGTGGTTTTGCTTCCCCAAATGGCCTTAGACATTTACCATAAAATACTAGGAAGGGTTTAAGGGCTAAAACACAAGAAATGGAGAGACTAAAAGGAGTTTACGGCCCAAGCTAGTGTCTAGGCCGTAAACTCCCCAAAACACATCCAAATGATAGTTTTAATCCCCCAAAAAAACATCACACTCCATTAGAAATTGCTAGAAAGGTAATAGGGGCTTGAAACTTCACAAAACTCTAAGGGTGAGAGTTTACGGCCGTAAACTCCCTTAGGAGTGTCCCTAGGCCGTAAACTCCAATATAAAGCCCTTAGGAGCCTTGAAACCACTCATGCCTTTTAGGAAAAGTGCTTAGAATAATTCCATGATGCAAGTAGAAGCCTTAAACACCCTAGAACCCATCACCATGAGTTTACGGCCGTAAACTCATGGTGAGATGTTCCTGGGCCGTAAACACAACATTGGGAGTGTACTCTTGGATAGTAAGCTCCATTCCTTAGCCATTGACACCCTTAAACCCTACCCAGGACACCCAAACACTTAACCAAAGTGTTTTCCGCTCCTGTGAGCGCGTATATTTGTTTAATTAGTATTAAATATACTAATTTTATGTGAACATATGTTATCATATGTTAAATAGGTCATTGAGTGTGTTCGAGTCCTTGCGTGACACCGAGCACCCAATCGGCGCCTTCGTCGGACCTACTTACACCAGGTGAGTTCATACCCCTGAATGAACCTTTTAATGTTTTTACATGTTTTATAGGGGGGAATACAAGTTAAACATGCCAGTTATCATATCAATCACATGTGATTGATAACCCGCATGCACAAGATTTTACCACACCTTACACTGTTTTACCGAGTAGGACACTATAATGGTTTTCAAAGAGGTTTTCAGTTGTTTCAAAACTCTTACATATACTGTCATATCTAAATTCATTTTAAACTGGTTTATAAAGGTTCCAAGGATTTACAAAGTTTTCAAACTTATTTTACCAAAGAATATCAAATGTGATTTTCCCTGAATATAAGGGTTTTTCCAAGGTTTTCATCGAAGTTCCCTTTTCGATGTACACTTATACTTGTTTGTTACCGCTGCTTCGCTTTTACTTATTTAAAACTCCTACTTGATAACGCATTCCCTTTGTGATACGCTTATACTGGTTTTTGTCTCTATATCGCTTATACTTGTAGCATCTTATACTTGATAGACACTTTTACTTCACCAGTTGTCGTTTCCACTTCGTGATACACTTATACTTGGTACACTTATACTTCACGATTCGATTATCTCACTCTATACGCTTATAATTCACGACTCGGATATTTCACTGTACGCTTATACTTCACAACTCGGATATTCTACTGCACGCTTATACTTCACGACTCGGATATTTCACTGTACGCTTATACTTCACGACTCGGATATTCTATTGTACGCTTATACTTCACGACTCGGATATTCTACTATACGCTTATACTTCACGACTCGGATATTTCACTGTACGCTTATACTTCACGACTCGGATATTTCACTGTACGCTTATACTTCACGATATGATTTTCACTTAATACACACTCAAGTGTAGTTAGATGTATGTTTGTGCTTGTATAGATGCATATAAATAATGATTGAAGGACTTAGGAAGGCTTGTCCGCCCTATTTCCTTTTCTTCATTGAGATGTGGTCTGGTGGGATCGGATGTCCATCCGAAGGTCGTTTGATTCATTAGTTATATATTATGTACACAAGCATAGACATATGGGTTCACTTCAATCAGTTCAGTTAAGAGTCTCTACCTCTAGTCTACACTTACATTAGAAACCCACTATTTGGAAGTCTCTACCCACTATTTGGGATGCATCTTCAAGACACGGCCTTCTCTGTCATCTAGTTGGTGACCAGAATCTCCTGTACGGAGAGCGGACATTGTGTGTATACATCTATACGGGATTGACAACCCCGCACCCAGACTACTAACTACAGTCCCGACCTACCAAGCCAACGGGTGACAAATGTCACATTTTAGACGCTTGTATGGAGTCTGGTACTCTAGTCAGTATGGTTACGAGTATCCCGGGTTACCTTATAATTCATGGCCTTAAGGTAATGGTATTTCGCCATCAATTTACACTGTATGCTGGTAATTCATTTTCAGAGTCACACTGTTTTGACCTTACAAGACGTATCTTTCATTTGATACTGTCTGGGGTCTGTCTCCTCTGTTTTGACCTTACAAGACGTATCTCTCATTTGATGTTGTCTGGGGTCTGTATTCACTGTATTCACTGTTTTCACTATTTTAGACCTTGCTAGACGTATCTTTCATTTGATATTGTCTGTGGTCTGTATTCACTATTTTGGACCTTACCAGTTGTACCTTTCATTTGGTACCTTCTGGCGTCTGTGTCTCTATTTGTTAGACTGAACCAGGCGTGTCGTTCATTCGATACATCTCCTGGAGTCTATGATTCCTTGCCTTAGTCAGCAGTCCTCACTGCTGAGGCATATGTTATTCCCTGATGTCATTTGCTTTCCTCGATAATCAAATTCAGTATTTTGATAATGATAGCAATTTAGGGAAAATAACTTTTTACCACATAACACTGACCAATCTTGGTAGAAGGCTGCTTTTATTAAAGAAAATATAGGATTTTCTGGAAAGGAATCTAATACACTGAAATCTATTAAACTACTACTTTTATTAAAGTTGTTTGAATGAAAACGTCACTAAATGCTTATGAACTCACCAACATTTGTAAAAATGCTGATACTCGCTTTTCGAATAACTTGTATACTCAGGTTAGCATTAGACAGGTAAACCTCCGGAGCTGATTATGAAGACGGCTTAGTACCTTGCTGTACTTATTATATTTGTTTGTATACTTTGAATTGTTGTAATGTAAACCGTGTAAAACTATTACTATTAATGCAATGTTTTGTTGTACCTTGATTACTATTTTGCATGTGTTGTGATACTTGACATGACGTCATCCACCCCAAAACGTTTCCGCCGTTCCGGTTTTGGGGTGTGACAGATTGGTATCAGAGCATTGTTTATAGTGAGCTAAGTATATCAATTCATAAAAGATATACAACCTATAAACACAATGGGATGAAACACTCTGAACAAGAATTATACTTTAAAATATAACCATATTTTACCAAAGTATAATAACATCCAGAATCTAAACACTCGAACAAAAGTATCACAAGAAGAACAAGAATAAAAGTCTTCGGATGTTGAGCATTACCGTCAAACCTGGGCAGTTATGTAATCGTAAGCTGGGATAAATGTAACATGATCAACTACATTTATCCGAGATGCGATGAACGTGTGCTCGGGAGTGATAGTGGTGTGCAGCAGGTCTGAAACTTACCAACTAGCAATGCTAGAGCCAAACATAAAGTTAAAATACTATAGGGGTATTTTAGAACACTAAAAGATCCACACTAATCCCAGAATGAAACTCAGAAGATAAGAATCAAACACGAATTAAAATACCATAGGGGTATTTTAGAATCCATAACTAACCTTGTGTGAAGAACTAAAAAGATCCTTATTGATATACCTACAACTACAAAGGGTGTACTCCCAAGGTTATCTTTAATAAGGATCCCATAGGCTAAGAATGTGTGGTTTCCCTTTATTTCCTTTTCCTTGTTGGGATGTGGTTCTAGAGTAGTATCACATATTCGAAGGCCTATCGGATCTAAGCTATATATGATTTGTATACCCTGTGTAATCGTAGCAGGACTCGATATGGATCATCCAGTGAAATGTTAATAATCTCTTAGGATTCTTTAGACATTTCCATTCTCGCGCAAACCCTATAGACAACCCTATCCACTTCAGTGCTTGACAGAAGAGTTGATGCAGACCCAGAAGAGGTTCATTGAGAAGATTTCCTGTTCGGAAATAAATGAACTAGGTTGAGACTATTGAATTCACCAAGTGCCTATATCTTTTAGGGACAGTGGTGAGAGATTCGCCTAAACTTCCGAGATTCCAGTCATCCATCATGAAGTGGTGACACCCAGAGTTGGAATCAGAAGGAAGGCAGAGTAGAAATTCAATATGTCTTAACCAGAAAAGAACCCAAGGTAACTACCCGAAGGAAACCAACGCCGATTCCAGTTAAAGATACGAGGCAGACCGAGGGAGCCAGTACATGGAACCCGGGAATTGTCTTTTCCTCGTGTTCGTCACACTAATAAACCCTTAAAATAATACAATTTAGTGAGTTAGTGGTTACACTACTCACGCTATGTGTTAGGTAAATCGTCGATTCCCGTTGCCAGATACACGATTAGGGCGGATCTCCGCACCTTTATTGAGAGTGCTTAGCCATGAGCTTTCATGAGCCACTCTTTCCGCAGTTTCGTTCCGAACCATTCTCAAATCTCTCCAGGCCGGAGAGTGAAACCTTTCCCAGTATAAAAGGTAACTTAGTAGGAACGACTCGCATCTTATGGCCTTTTCCGATACTCATACTCCTACCTTGATTACCAGGACTACATCATAGGGATGTAGGTCAACACTCAGACAACAAGTACCCATGGCACGGGAAAAATTTATGCCTAATACGTTCAGGACAGAAATGTCCAGGGTTAATCATCGTCTCTCATTACCTTGTATTCCTTTCCGTGTAGGAAAGCCATGCCACCGAAGAAGCGTAACCAATCCACAAGCAAGAAACCTACTCTCTTATTCGATGAAGCTACGTTCCAAGTTGCAGTCTCCGCAGCCGTAGCAGTTGTCATGGCTCACCTAAATGCTAACACCGCCAATGTTAGCAAGGGCCCTGTCGGGATTTCCAATCCTGGAGATGGACAGCAGCAACCAACACTTTCATACCCAGTCACCCAAAAACCTTCACCGAACCCACTAAAGAGAAAACTCAAGATTGAGGAGGGAAGTACCTCGGCTCAAGGACCTTCCGAAGGGCAACGAGCTGAGGCAGTCTATACCCCTGTCAATCCTTCCCTCCCGACTCCAAGAAGACCGTACCTAGGAGACCTTCCCCACTGCAGCAAGTGCAGCTAACATCATCATGGTGCCTGCCGGGAACTCCTATGTGCTAGGTGCAACATGAAGGGGCATACGGCTCGTGTATGGAGAACTCCGGTGGAGCGTATTGCATCAATTACCAATGTGGCGACCCGCACAGTTTGCCACATATGTGGTGAAATGGGACACTTCAAGAAGGACTGCCCAACCGAAGGAAAGACAAAGACACAGGAGGAACCTAACTCTACTGCTTAGGGAGAAGCATCAAGACACTCATTAGCTTTTGGTACGTCTCTCGATCTCGGATAACTAAAAGAACAATAAAAGACTAATTCAAATGTAAATTCTTCCCAGTAAGGCGAAAGTCGCAGCACTGTTATAAAATTTAAAATTCATTAGGTAAAACTATAATGGCTGAACATATACGTTACGGCCATGTATATTTAAGATGGACAGACCTAGAGTGAGCGAATGCCGCTTCATTTCCTGTTCCTCGTTTGGTTGTGGATTTAGGGCGGGGTCGCTCAGTCAACAGTCCTCCCCACCTTAAATATACATGACTAGTATATGTGAGGCGATTATAGAAATGCCTTGTGAGAATCCACTCATGAAAAGGTACTCTGTTTGGAAACGCTTAGAACTCTCTATAGTTCCGCGTCGACTCTATCGGTCCAGGTATCCGCGTTAGTGATACATAGGACGAAACCCGATATGCCTAGAACTTGTGTGCTTGTTCGGCACATGACTCTATTGATCTTCATTATATATCATGTCGAAGTGTGCCTACTTCGACGACTCTATTGGTCATGTTTTGACTTCGTGCAACCATGTGTTCATCCTTAGTGCTGTGTAAAAAGAACTTTCTCCATAGCCATGTCGGCAAATAAAGGTTCTCCCGAACCTAAAACCTAACACAAATAAGCTAACCTAATGCAACCCATCAATCGTCCCTCTTATCTCAAACCTTCCGAAGTACCCAAGAGAGGGTACCGTGCGCCGTTGACCGACCCCTCGTAGTCAGATGAACACCGAAGTGAACGACATTGCAGATACTCCAGAAGACAACAACCATCCGAAGCGTACTTCTTAGTTTCCCCAAAAAGACCCTTCGCACCTCGCACGTCAGGTTCGTAAGCATAGAGATTAGAACTCATGAGACTGACCACTATAACCAGGTATATGCATAAAGGTGGCATATAATTGAGATCAAAAAGATTTAAGGTGTGTGTTTCCTCCCTGTTCCCTGTTCCTCGTTGGGTTGTGGGTTTGGGGTGGAGACGCACAGCTGAACATCCTGCCGACCTCAATTGTATACTGCTTGCATACACCAAGTACTGGTGGTTAAGCCAAGCATGAGCTCTACCACGAACCTCTTAGAAAAGCCCTTCACCCTATTCCATAACATAGAAGCCGGAATCAAGAGAATCACTGCGGGTTGAGCTAGTAAAGTTCCGAGTGATGAGACCCTATACCCACTAGATTTGACCTAGACTGAGGAAACTCAGAACCTTCGAAGGAGTAGTTGCAAAATGTGCTCGCACTACTCAGGCACTTCGTCCGCCCAGTTATAGACGAGCAGTGCCTATCATCCTCCACCCTCTCGTATGGAGGAAATCGTCGTCGCCCTGTAGACGATAGACTTCACTTTCCGAAGTAAACACTAGAATATCGAGAACCACAGGATAACCTTCGCAGCCAAGAACACTTGATCAAAGAGCGAAAGTAGTTGCGTTAAGCCTCGTGACCCAGATCCCGAAGAGATCATAGGCTTGACACCAGCCTTGGTGTTAGTCGAAGGGTTATGTAGGAGAATGCACTTTCCACGCTAGAATATACCAAAGTCTTAGAGATTCATTGGACTATTAGGTGTTCCACGAATACTATCTCACCCAGAAATAGTAGAACCACCTCCTGAGATGGTCCAACACTCGTCTGGTGAAACCCTATCTCCCCGACCCTCAAGGTTTCCGTATCTGAAGATTCGTTAGTGCAGGTCCATTTTGCACAAGCTTGAGATAGACACTCTTCAGAAAACCAATAACCATTGTCACGCAACCCACTCGACGATCTAGAAAGTCTCTATCAGCTAGTTAACAGGAAACGCGAGACCAAAGACCACCCGAGCTTTCTAAGAACCAACTTGAAGGACTACACACACAGTATGAGTGAGAACATTAGGAACTTCGGAATGGTGATCACGCCAGTGATGATCTTGCCATAGAAGTACATTATGTTCTGAGTACTGGAAAGCTCTACCATTCCGAGAGCGTAGGACCATATGAGAATCCCCATGGAGATTTGGTCCAACCCTATTCAGGCCGCTACTACCTTCGGATATACCCCAAGATTCACACCCGGTCGATCCACTTCTTAGACTTGATATGTGATTTCCCGACAACACTCTTCGTGCCTCACTCATCTTGATAGAATCTATTGAGAACCCTAACCTCGTAGATACACCAGTCGGAACCCACTAGCTACACTAGACGGAATCCGCATCCCGTATGTGAAGGTCTGTGGGAATGACAAACACAGACTAGAGTTCGCTTGGGAATGCGAGGACATCCGTATAGGAAGTATTCTCTTACCTCTACTTAGCCATTCATACCTACTTCCTTTCCTAGACCTGAATTTCGGGACGAAATTCCCTCTAACGGGGGGATGATGTGACAACCCAAATTGTTCCGTTACATTTCCCCGTTACCGTTAACGGAATATTCCAGTTTATAAAAGTTCCGTTAATTAGAGGTCGTCAATTTAATAAACATTCCATTTGTTTATATTTGATAAGCCGTTAAGTCGTGATAAATGGGAATAAAAATACATAACACACATTTCCATTTAGTTGGAAAATGTTAAGTTTTATTATTACGACCACTAAATCGGGTACGACCAAAAGCCCCGTTTAATGGCAGTATCGGGTAGAATTCCACTGAGCTCCAACTTCCACCCATATATAAATGGGAGTAAACTCCATTTGGAGCTTTTTACCCTCTCTCTCTCTCTCTCTACACTCTCTCTCTAGACTCGTTTTCACCCTGAATCTGCAACCAAACGCTTCCAAATTGTAAGTCCACTTGCCCTAGCTGGTTCTAAATATTACTAGCAAGGAGTAAGGAGTTTACGGCCCAAGAACACTCTAGGGCCGTAAACCCCTAAAATGATGCCAAAGTTGCCTCTAAACTCACCTTTAAGCCTAGGAACCAATTAAGGAACTTGCCTAGGAGTGTTTAACCATAAAAACACAATGATTTGAGGCCTAAAAGAGAGTTTATGGCCCAAACACAAGCTTAGGACGTAAACCCCTCTAAACCATGTAAAAATGCCCCAAAAACAGTCCCAAACCACCCTTAGGCTTCATACATAATTTAGGGACTTAGTATTTGGGGTTTGGATCAATTAAACACATCAAAATGAAGGATAAAAAGGAGTTTACGGCCCAGGTCTATACCAAGGCCGTAAACACCCCAAATCATGATCAAAGTGTGGTTTTGCTTCCCCAAATGGCCTTAGACATTTACCATAAAATATTAGGAAGGGTTTAAGGGCTAAAACACAAGAAATGGAGGGACTAAAAGGAGTTTACGGCCCAAGCTAGTGTCTAGGCCGTAAACTCCCCAAAACACATCCAAATGATAGTTTTAATCCCCCAAAAAAACATCACACTCCATTAGAAATTGCTAGAAAGGTAATAGGGGCTTGAAACTTCACAAAACTCTAAGGGTGAGAGTTTACGGCCGTAAACTCCCTTAGGAGTGTCCCTAGGCCGTAAACTCCAATATAAAGCCCTTAGGAGCCTTGAAACCACTCATGCCTTTTAGGAAAAGTGCTTAGAATAATTCCATGATGCAAGTAGAAGCCTTAAACACCCTAGAACCCATCACCATGAGTTTACGGCCGTAAACTCATGGTGAGATGTCCCTGGGCCGTAAACACAACATTGGGAGTGTACTCTTGGATAGTAAGCTCCATTCCTTAGCCATTGACACCCTTAAACCCTACCCAGGACACCCAAACACTTAACCAAAGTGTTTTCCGCTCCTGTGAGCGCGTATATTTGTTTAATTAGTATTAATATACTAATTGTATGTGAACATATGTTATCATATGTTAAATAGGTCATTGAGTGTGTTCGAGTCCTTGCGTGACACCGAGCACCCAACCGGCGCCTTCGTCGGACCTACTTACACCAGGTGAGTTCATACCCCTGAATGAACCTTTTAATGTTTTTACATGTTTTATAGGGGGGAATATAAGTTAAACATGCCAGTTATCATATCAATCACATGTGATTGATAACCCGCATGCACAAGATTTTACCACACCTTACACTGTTTTACCGAGTAGGACACTATAATGGTTTTCAAAGAGGTTTTCAATTGTTTGAAAACTCTTACTTATACTGTCATATCTAAATTCATTTTAAATTGGTTTATAAAGGTTCCAAGGATTTACAAAGTTTTCAAACTTATTTTACTAAAGAATATCAAATGTGATTTTCCCTGAATATAAGGGTTTTTCCAAGGTTTTCATCGAAGTTCCCTTTTCGACGTACACTTTTACTTGTTTGTTACCACTGCTTCGCTTTTACTTATTTAAAACTCCTACTTGATAACGCATTCCCTTCGTGATACGCTTATACTGGTTTTTGTCTCTATATCGCTTATACTTATAGCATCTTATACTTGATAGACACTTTTACTTCACCAGTTGTCGTTTCGACTTCGTGATACACTTATACTTGGTACACTTATACTTCACGATTCGATTATCTCACTCTATACGCTTATACTTCACGACTCGGATATTTCACTGTACGCTTATACTTCACAACTCGGATATTCTACTGCACGCTTATACTTCACGACTCGGATATTTCACTGTACGCTTATACTTCACGACTTGGATATTCTACTGTACGCTTATACTTCACGACTCGGATATTCTACTTTACGCTTATACTTCACGACTCGGATATTTCACTGTACACTTATACTTCACGATATGATTTTCACTTAATACACACTCAAGCGTAGTTAGATGTATGTCTGTGCTTGTATAGATGCATATAAATAATGATTGAAGGACTTAGGAAGGCTTGTCCGCCCTATTTGCTTTTCTTCGTTGAGATGTGGTCTGGTGGGATCAGATGTCCATCCAAAGGTCGTTTGATTCATTAGTTATATATTATGTACACAAGCATAGACATATGGGTTCACTTCAATCAGTTCAGTTAAGAGTCTCTACCTCTAGTCTACACTTACATTAGAAACCCACTATTTGGAAGTCTCTACCCACTATTTGGGATGCATCTTCAAGACACGGCCTTCTCTGTCATCTAGTTGGTGACCAGAATCTCCTGTACGGAGAGCGGACATTGTGTGTATACATCTATACGGGATTGACAACCCCGCACCCAGACTACTAACTACAGTCCCGACCTACCAAGCCAACGGGTGACAAATGTCACATTTTAGACGCTTGTATGGAGTCTGGTACTCTAGTCAGTATGGTTACGAGTATCCCGGGTTACCTTATAATTCATGGCCTTAAGGTAACAGTGTTTTGCCAGCAATTTGCACTGTATGCTGGTAATTCATTTTCAGAGTCACACTGTTTTGACCTTACAAGACGTATCTTTCATTTGATACTGTATGGGGTCTGTCTCCTCTGTTTTGACCTTACAAGACGTATCTCTCATTTGATGTTGTCAGGGGTCTGTATCCACTGTATTCACTGTTTTAGACCTTGCTAGACGTATCTTTCATTTGATATTGTCTGCGGTCTGTATTCACTGTTTTGGACCTTACCAGCTGTACCTTTCATTTGGTACCTTCTGGGGTCTGTGTCTCTATTTGTTAGACTGAACCAGGCGTGTCGTTCGTTCGATACATCTCCTGGAGTCTATGATTCCTTGCCTTAGTCAGCAGTCCTCACTGCTGAGGCATATGTTATTCCCTGATGTCATTTGCTTTCCTCAATAATCAAATTCAGTATTTTGATAATGATAGCAATTTAGGGAAAATAACTTTTTACCACATAACACTGACCAGTCTTGGTAGAAGGCTGCTTTTATTAAAGAAAATATAGGATTTTCTGGAAAGGACTCTAATACACTGAAATCTCTTAAACTACTACTTTTATTAAAGTTGTTTGAATGAAAACGTCACTAAATGCTTATGAACTCACCAGCATTTGTAAAAATGCTGATACTCGCTTTTCAAATAACTTGTATACTCAGGTTAACATTAGACAGGTACACCTCCGGAGCTGATTATGAAGACGGCTTAGTACCTTGCTGTACTTATTATATTTGTTTGTATACTTTGAATTGTTGTAATGTAAACCGTGTAAAACTATTACTATTAATGCAATGTTTTGTTGTACCTTGATTACTATAATGCATGTGTTGTGATACTTGACATGACGTCATCCACCCCAGAACGTTTCCGACGTTCCGGTTTTGGGGTGTGACATCTAATGAGACGATGGATTCTCACCTGTAACATTCTACGTCGATTTCGTCCTCTTTCATTTCAAGAAAGGGCATAACCATCTTGTGAATTTTCTTTCGAGTCTCACAATTAAGATGCAACTGAGTAATTTTAAAATAAAGTCTTTTAGCAATAAAAAAAGCTGTTATATTGTTTTAAAAGAACAAATTATCTCTCTGCAAATAAATTGACTGACCCCTAGACTTAGACAAATCAACTCCGACTTTTCAATCCACATGCGTCTCTCTTCACTTTTTGATGAAACCCTGCCGAGTTGATCGATTAAGTTAGAGTTTGTTAAACAAGTTTTTTTTGGACTATCATCGAAACTTGAAAAGGTGTATTTTAAGCCGTTCAATTCAGTTTCATATCTAGACATAGGTATATTAACAGATTCAAGGATATAGTTTACCTTTTTGATCACCTGCTCGCACTCGCTTATCTGCTCAAGAACTGGTTTCTCAGCGAAACAACTATCAATGCTACATCCACCATTTGTTGCATAGCCCCTCATATATAACACTTTAATAGTAACCATCAAACACCTTCCATCAAACTGCGAAGCTTTCTCCTTCTCCATGAAGCTCGAAGCTTCTTCCATGAGTAGGTCTGCGAACCTCTTCATCTTTGGAGTCAGTCGAATAGACCTCGACTCTGCCAAATTCATCTCCAACTTTGTTTTCCTGGACAAATAAAGAAGGCATGGTGTTATCAACGTTCTTCTTCTTGTTGATCTCCTCCAACTTTCATAAATAGTATGCCTCGTCATCCTCTCCCTCCTTCTTCTTGTTTAACCTTCTCAACATGCATTCCTTGGATATATGGTTTTACCATGATAGTAATTACAATCATAGCCGGAGTCTCCCATCAGCCTTATATCCTTCTTCGCTTCTTCTTTCTGAGAGTTATTCGCACTCTCTTCATTTCCCTTTTCAAAGCTATATCTGCCCTACCAGTTTTGGTTCTTGATATGACCGAAGTTCTTCTTTGCAAATCTATTTGGATTAGAAATCATCATAGCAATTCCTCCTTAGAAAGTTCGCAATCAGAGAGATCAGACTTCGAACCATCATCATCTAATGCCTTTTTACCCTTCACAACAAGGGCCAATGATCCCATCCCAGAAACTATCTTCCCTTCTTTCTTCACTTCTTCTTCATGTGAACTCAGTATCCCAACTAGCTTCCCCAACGTGTAGTTCTTGAATTTCTCATGCCCTTTTACGGTAAGAGAACAACCTTCCATTCAGATTATAGTCCATTCATGAACGTGACTTTCTGCTCGGTTAGTTCACATCCAATCTTGTACTTCATCATTGTAATGCTCGGTTCCCAGTACGTATTTTTAATATAAGTTTTTGCATTTTAGACTCGGCGAGTTGAGTCGGGGTGGCCCTGCGACTCATGCCAGGTGTAACCTGTCGAGCAGGGGAAAGACTCGACGTGTCATGCGAGACTAGAGGGATAGTGGACATGTGTAGACTCGCCGAGTCATCCAAGTGCACTCGACGAGTCGGGTCAAAGTTTGACCATTGACTTTGAGGGTTTGGTCAACAATGGGGTCTTTGTGTCAAGAGAGAGGTAAAATGGTCTTTTACCCTTCTGAGGATACCAAGAGAAGGTTGAGTCTAGTCTCGAGAGTTATATTTATGAGAGTATTTACTTTATGTGATTAGGCGGAGGCTAGACCATATTTCTACCGAGTCAGAGATTTACCGAGACATCTGAGGTGAGTCTTCTCACTATACATTACCTAGAGTGGTAACAGAGTTATGTGCTAGTGTATTGTATGCTATTTATGTGTTATTGTGATATGTGATATGCATGATTCAAAGTTTGTAGAGTTAGGACTAGTGAGTCCATAGAGCTAGGGCTAGAGGGCCCATAGAGAGAGTTGGGACTAGAGGGTCCCATTGAGACACACTGACCAGAGGGTCAACGAAGTTATAGCCTTGAGTGGCTAATATATGTTAGAGTGGTATTTTGGGGAACTCACTAAGCTTCATGCTTACAGTATTTTGTGTTATGTGTTTCAGGTATTATTGAGGAGCGCGGGAAGGCGCCGACATTATTCGTACACACACACATGGAGTTTTATGTATTTCGATCTTGGGAAATGTTTTGTGGAACAGAGATATGATACAATGAGATTTTATTAATAATTGTGAATGAACAATGTGTTTTGAAAATGTGAAAAATTGCTTTAATTTTTACGGTGTTACAAAATAGAAAAATCACCGAACAACTAGTAATCATTACTCGATTATTGCAAATTAACCATCGATGTTTACCCAGTGGTGAAATAAAGAGGGGTAGAGTACATTGACGGAGTAGAGAGAGGTCGGAGGACGATTGTTAGACGATAATGGTCGGTTTGACATTGACGACGGGGTACACGACAGCAACGTCTTGGTAAATCGCAGTCTTGCAGTGGTATTTAGGTCACAAATGGGTTATTTTGGGGTTCCATCACTGATGGAGTGAGAGGTAGAAAGGGAGAGGAGTCAAATGCAGCTCGCCACTGAAGATATGGGAGGGAGGAGTTCAAGTCGCCAATGAGGAGGACTAGTGAGGCAAACTCGATAGTGAGGAGGTGAAGATATTGAATGCAAGGTGCAGATTACCCATATGAATTGTTTTAATAAATATATTTTTTAAATAAAAATTTTGAATATTAAATTGAAAGGGTAAGATTGTTTTTTATGTTTAATAGGGACCAAATGCATGATAAAAACATATGATAGGGGTAATCCGACTTAAAAATTCTTTCTAGGGACCAACCATGTTGATTACCCCAAACCATATGGACCATTCGTGTAATTTACCCTCAAAATTTTATATCCCACGATTCTGCATAAAACTAACATTTTATCGGTTCACTTTTTATAGTATTAAGCGGCACCGTATAACACGGTTTATAACATTTGTGGTGCGGTTTGTCATTTCTGAAAATCTCAAACCGCACATGTGGTGTGGTTTGCAGCTTTGACACCAAACTGCATCAAACCGCACCGCGAACACCCCTAATTAAATTTTAAAAAAAAAAATGATATGGAATGGTGTATTTATAGTAGTTATATCATAGGTTTAGTGGTTGGATGTGATGATAATATAATACCCACCAGTATATTGGTTAATGATGAATATTATTGTTGACTTAGGTAAAGAGCCCCATTTCTCAAAGGAAAAAAAATCATCTTCTATAATTCTACCAATCATTACCAAAACTAACCTATTTAACAGAAACTAAAATGTGCTATGAGCTTGTGTACCTATATAAGTCAAACTCATATCCATGTACTATGTATGAATTTATGTGGAAAATTGATAAAAAGTTCCAAGTATATGAAGTATATCTATATATGCTCTTGTTTTCTGCCAACAAACATATGGAGGACCACCATTTTTCATCCAGAGGTTGATGTGAAGTGTACTTTTGTTGATGATGAAGAACAGTAGACGATAAATCGATTTAGAGGGAAACGAAGGCATACATGGTCCATGGAATCAGTAAGGGTAATGCAGTTAATGGAGAGGGTCGTAAAGACAATTAAAGTAAAAATGCTGCCTGCGGGTGTAAAAGACAATTAAATTTCCAAAATTTAATGAGATTGTCAACTATCAATTTTTTTTGTTTTTTGTTTTTTTTTTTTGGTTTTTTCTTCTTCAACGCGTTTTGGAAAGAAGGCAACTTCCACCTCAATTTGTCTATTTGCTTGCATTTTCAACAATGACGGAAAGCATGCATGAACCTAACTATGCTCACGACAAAAAATCATTTCACAATATATTCAATTTCGTTACATGAAAATGAAATATATACCATAACAAACAAACATAGACTAAAGATTAAATGAAGCAAACCACCATCCTCTTTCTGGTTCTCTTTATTATACTTATCTCCAATGCTCAATCGAGGGACAAAATCGTAACTTCCAAGCAACATGTCAAGAAACGCTCACTTCTTGTTTCCGGCAATATTACACAGGCACAGATGACGATTAGCAGCTTTGAGAAGGGCGGAGATAGTGGCAGGCCGTCTGATTGTGACGGGAAGTACCACTCGAATAGCGAGTTGATCGTGGCATTGTCTTCCAGGTGGTATAATAAAGGGGAAGGGTGTTTTTTTGTAATTAAAATATATTATCATGATAAAAGTGTAAAAGCTAAGGTGATTGACGAGTGTCGCTCAAAAAATTGTCCTGATAATATTGTGGTGGCGTCCACAGCCGTTTGGGAAGCACTTCAGGTGCCTCAAAGTGAATGGGGGGAAGCTGTGGTTACTTTTTCAGTACCGGTATGAAATAAAATCCTACTTTTATTCGTTATTTGCATTAACTATAATTCCAAGTGTAATCAATAAGGTAACCTACAATATTAGTAAAACGAATTAGCTAACTTTTCTTATTGTGAAAGGGAATTCAACTGTGTTATAAATGATCAAACTAATCGTTCGTTTTGAGGATTAATAAGGGTGTTTGAGATGTGTTTATTTAAGGTGTTTATTAACTTATCGTGTTATTATATTATTGTACTAGGTGATAACCTATGTACTACACGGTTAGTTGATATTAATAAAACAACATAGAGACTATAAGAATAGCAATCATTAATCATGCAAACAAATATTTATTTACATAATTTATACATCTAATCATTTAAAGTATTTAACTTATTAGGTTTTTGATAGTTTTTATTTATAATATTTCGAAAACGGAATGCTGATTTTATGGAATTATATCTTGATTTCTTGAGCCACATTTATTGCATTGATTGGGGTAAATTTAAAATTGAGATGCGGTAAAGTGACACATGGCATAATACTAATTAGAATGTGTATTACAGTGACTCATGACAAAATGATAGTAAACTATTCTTTTATTAGAATAATGAGCTTTTTGGTACTGTTAACAAGTTGTTTTTGATGTATGCATAGATTAAAATTAAAACTGCTTATTGACTAAAATAATTAGCTTTTAATAATTTTCATATAGATCCGGTAAGAAATAAATTTTTGGTAAAAAGAAAATAAGTTTTTTTCTGTATATTTTTTTGACGAAAAAAATAAATAAATCATTAAATGAATAAAAAATAACATAATTCACAAAAAAAAAAAAGATATTGATAATTCATTCTTTCGATGTTTTTTATTGTTATTTACTAAAATTGTCATAAAAGTGTCTTGACTACTTAAAAATGAATTATAAATGTGTTTTTTTAGAATTTTTTTTCTTATAAATCATCATACTTTTGATTTACCTGATAATTTATTTTGTTGGTTTGCTATATATATATATATATATATATATATATATATATATATATATATATATATATATATAGGGAGAGGATCAAATGAGAACACCTAAAAGGTTGAGAACACGAAAACAGTTCTAGACCGATCATTTTATAACGATATATTAGTAACTTTATATAAATATTAATTATTGATTTCCTAAAATCTAGAGATAATGATTTTAATTACCTAACAAAATTAATATTTCCTTTTAGTTAATAAAATATATATAAATATTTTTTTATGATTTTCCAAAAAATAATTTATGATCGTTTCAAAAAAATCACCTAAAAAATTTAATATTTCCTTTTATTTTAAATCTGAAAAGAAAATCTTAAAAAAATATTATTTTCTACTATTTCACGTTTTTGTTTTTAAAAAAAATGAATAGAAATCTAATCGCAAATCAATACACTTCCAATTATAAATGAAAACACATCAAATTACAAACAATTCAATGCATTTTTCATAAATTGAAAATAAAAAAAAATGTAAAAATTATCATTTTTTCATAAAATGAATACCTTTAATCATAAATAAATACACTCATTCACATGAATACACTAATATACATAAATAAATACAGTCATTCACACATGAATACATTGCAATTCACAAATGAATACATTGTTATTTATAAATTAATACACATTCTATCATAAATGAATACATTCATAAATGAGTACAACTATTCAAACATAACTACAATGTTATTCATAAATGAATACACATGCTATTCATAAATGAATACAACCATTCACGCACCCCCTTTAAGAAATTATTACCAAAAAATTCAAAAATTAGGATTGTGTTTCTTTCCATTGGTACACCTCGTTGTCGCTTTTTGGTATGCAAAATCTCTCCCATAAGGTGGGAAATTGCCCCTGAAAGGGGCCAGAATGTAGTTGTTTCCAGGATCAGAAGTGAAGTCTCCGAACACCAAAATAGCAGAAACCTTGTGGTTTTTAGTAGACGTTTTCACGATAAGATCTTGTGGTTCATAAAACTTAATTCCATAGCTAGATTCATGTATGAATAGAAAGAAATACGAGTAAAGAAATGTAGTTGATTAAACTTCATTGATTTACAGTCAAAATAAAAAGAAAAGAGAAGAGAATCATTACCAATCGAAGCAACTGCCTCATCGAGATCCCTTCCATCATTCCAGTCAAAAATGCTCTCATAGACATTTTATCGAGCACCTTATGTGCACAATTCATCGCCTTTTTTTTAAAATAAAAAAAAAAAAACACATATGTTAGATCCATCTCTCCTGCGCTCAATCATCCAGGCAATTTTCTCATATGATTTTTAAACGAATGTATCACATTAGGATTAGAAAGAATAGTTTATCAATGTGATTGATCACATGTAGATTTTAAATCTATAGACAAAAACTAAGAGAGATTTCCGCAATCGAGACTAACAACCCGCAAATTCAGGAAATAGAAAGTCGATTATTAGGATCAAAAACCAAATTTCAGAATATAAACACGCAATTGAATCGAATAACAGCAACAAATCGAATGTACCTTTCTTTGATCGGGATCTCTAGAGATATGGGGAAGAAGCGATTGTGAGTCGGTTGGATTGATTCGAAGTAGATGAAGCATGGATGACCCGATGAGGAGGCGGAACTAACCATAGCACCACGGTGAAAACCCTCACCGGAGCTGATGTTTCCGCTTGCCTTGCTCCATCAGGCCAAATGTTCTCCTCCCCTTCGCTTATGCTACCGGAATCGAAGGAGAAGCAACCAAAAATTGCATGATCAGCCCTTGCTGCACCTACCGAGACCAATGATGATGCAAACAGATCTTCGTGGTGGGTTGTAGGTGATGCCCAGATCGATGATGGCGTGAGTTTTATGAAACCCTAAAAAGAAGAGGTGGAAATATATACACAATAGATTAAAGGAAATATATGAACGGGTGAGAAATTATAGGAGATAGTAAAGTTGAAATTCCTGTTATGTCCTTTTAACCATTTAAATGTTACATTTTAATGCCAACAGTTTAAGAATTTTTCATAAAACCCCCTTTCAATAATGACCTTAGATTTAAGTATTTAAATGGTCCAGATTTGTTCTCGTGTTCTCAACCTTTTTAGTGTTCTCATTTGATCCTACTCCTATATATATATATATATATATATATATATATATATATATATATATATATATATATATATATATATATATATATATATATATATATATATATATATATATATATATATATATATATATATATATATCAGTGTTGCAAAAATCAGCATTGGCGGCCGATTAATCGTTTGGCGGTCTTAAACCGATTATGATTAGGGTGCTTGGCGGAAATTGGTCAAAATCAGTCAAAGTCGGCCTTGGTGGTCCTTAGCGGCCCTTGGCGGTCTTGGCGGTCATAGGCGGGAGTTTTTTTAAACATTCAAAAAAATTTAATTTTCAAATACTACACCAAAATTTTAAATTTTCAAAAATTTAAGCTTCCAAATTTTAAAATATTAAATTAAAATTTTTAAAATTTTAAATTTTCAAATACTTAGTTTTTTAGGGAATATTAATTTTTTAAATAATTTTATTTATAATTAAGGATCCCCGATTAATCCCCGCCTAGTCCAATTAATTGTTTATCGTCAGTCGACCGCCGAGCGATTTCTACAACCTTGATATATATATATATATATATATATATATATATATATATATATATATATATATATATATATATATATATATATATATATATATATATATATATATATATATATATATATATATATATATATATATATGCCTAGGTTATTATATTAAAAATAATTATTGTGTTATTGTATGCATAAATGTGGGTCAATCAATTTTACTTATTTTAAGAAAGGGATTAATATATATTATTGAATTAAATGTAATTGAAATATATCAACTAATTTAATTACAAGGGTATTTTAGTCAATTAATATAGATTTAATAAAGGAAAATTGCATATTTTAACGGATCATAAATTTTATTAATTTTAAAAATCTGATTTTACGAATTATAACTATTTTAATTTCGGACATTCTGACAGAATATGTTTATTTATTTAATTATTTACTCAAAAACAAAAATATTCTTGAACAATAAATAATAAAAATATTCTTGAACCCATTTCTTAATCATGACATTAAGAACTTCTTGTTAAATAACAAATTCTTGAACAATCAATTGAAGAATAAAAATGAAAAATACATTATTTCTTATAGAATACGGGTAACAATTGTTAAGAATTATATTTATTGTTAAAGAATAAAACCAAAAAAAACTTTCAAAACAGGAAAGAAAACATCAAAATGTAACAACGACTAATACATTCTAAAAGAATAATGTGGTCCGTTTCAATTTTGTCGTCCGTTCTTCAAGCATCAACTTCTGTGATTCCAACAGAATTGGAATTCATGATTCCATTCCAAGAGAATTGGAATGCGTGATTCCATTCCAATAGAATTGGAATCTCACCAATATCATCCATTGAATCATCTACATAAACATACTTGATACCTTTTTCAGAATTCAACCTTGTCTAGATCTTGCACTATCCACATAAATAAAGTGTCAAATCAGAGAAAAAAAAACATAAATTGAAATATGAATCACACCATTTGAATCAATCCATTTGCCGCATCAATCAGACAATTTAAAAGAAACACAAATGATCTCCATATCACTCAAACCCCCGAATTCCACTTGAATTAGAATTATAAAGCTGAGTTATCGATTCCTGTAACAAACAAAAACGGAATGAAAAAACCCTAAGTGAAAATTAACTCAAAAAGAGCTTCAAGTTACTTCATTATATCAAAAATCGAATCTAACCAAACATCGATTCACTCGAATACAAAGCTAGAAAGAAAAATAATTCAATCAAACAAGTAAAGCAATAAACCTCGTAACCAACAGAGAAACTCGAACTGGACAAAAAAATGGATCATCGGAAGAGAAAAAAACGCCAAATAAAGAGAAGAGAGTAAGCTAACCTGATTGGTAGAAGTTGGTTGATTGATTTGAACAGAAATCGATGGATCAAAGGGGGTAAGAAGGGTGGATCGGAAGAGGGATTAGGGTTCGTAATCGGAATCTTTTCGTTGGAAGGATGGTGAAAGTCAAGGGCGATGGTGGGGTATTGGTATTGGAGTACGTTGCCATTTAAAGAAAAAGATATAAAACCTGGAGAAATTATGGTTAAAAGTCAATACCCTGATTATAGGGATTATTTTTGGAAGTTGTTAATCATATTACTAAATTACCCTTATATATATATATATATATTTTTTTGATTGGCCCACATTTATGTATACGATAACACAATAATTACTTTAAACACCTGAACCTCTCTTTCTCTCTCTCTCTCTCTCTCTCTCTCTCTATATATATATATATATATATATATATATATATATATATATAATATATATATATATATATATATATATATATATATATACATATATATATATATATATATATATATATATATATATATATAATTAACTTCCTACTAAAATTTTCATTCTTATTAGATCTTGGTTCGTGATAAGTTAGTAGGTTCTAGCCTATCTAAAATAGCTTATGACTTATTTAAACCAATTTATCAAATTATACCTATTATAGTTAATTGTCTACTAGATGTCTGCTCGTATAAAGCAGCAGCGATAAATAGTTTTTTTTGCTGTAATGACGTAAATTTTCAAAACAATTTTTCATTTTTAAATCATAATTTCAATCACCAAAAACAATATCCAACAACTGTATCCACGGTCCTCACTAGTACCTGAAACACATAACACAACAACTGTAAGCATAAATGCTTAGTGAGTTCCCTAAATACCACATACAACACATACGCCCCTCTAGGCTACAGTACGTCCCTCCGGTCGATGTGTCTCGGTAGGACCCTCCAGTCCCATAGCTCGTTGGACCCTCTGGTTCGATCATAGCTCGTTGGACCCTTCGGTCCGGTCTATATCGTTTGACCCTCCGGTCCGGTCTATACAATCACATAGCATACATATATCACATTGCACATAATCTCATACATACACATAGCACACAAAACCCTCCGGTCTTGTCACACCCCCGAACCAGACGGCGGAAACGTCTGAGGGCTCGCATGACTTAAATTGAATATCATAACAATGAATATACATGAATCATAACACAAACATCACCATGCATCAATATATTACAACTGGCATTGTTCACATCAAGTACATTGTTTTAACATTACACATAACATAAAATGTTTGATAGTTTTCAAAAGCACAACACACTAACATACATGGTACTACTCCTCAGCTTACCTATTACCTGAGAATACAAGTTATTTTGAAAACAGTCAACAAATAGAATGTTAGTGAGTTCATAAGCAGGTTTGATATGAAAATGTTTTGTGAAGTTTGAAAGAAAACAACCCAGAAAATCCGATATTTTCTGGAAAGACCATTGTTTATATAAAAGTGTGAAGATCCGTAAATATATGCATGATGATTTGAAAACTTATTCTTTGGCAGTTTCAGCCCTTCCAGAAAGGTGTTTTTCGGTTAAAGCCCAAACTTTTTGCAACTTTACAATTTTGGCCCAAAATCGAAAAACTTTACATTTTTGATCCTTTTTGGAAAAGAAAAGCATTTTAACCCTTGAAATAGTCTTGTTTAACTTTTCATCCCCTGTTTTGAGGAATTTATCATTTCAACCCCTTAAAAATCATGTTTTTCGCAATTTTGGGCTTAGTGGACTGAAAAGCCCAAAAATTGGCCCATTAAGCTACAATTTACATTTCAAGTCCTTTGAAGAGCATAATATTCATAAAAACATTTATTGTAACTGTTTTGACTCTTTTGATCCTTAAGAAAAACCGTTAATGGCAATTTTAACCCAACTTTTTTTTATTTGACAATTTAGGCCCAAAAATTAGTTTTATGTTGCAATATGTTGATTTAAATCTTAGAGGGTACTTTTCTTGACTTGTTTAGTGTAGTATAAATTAGATCATGTTTGTTTTCCTTCTTATGTCTAGTCAACTAGCAGTTGACTGTGACTTGACTTGTTAAGGGTAAATGGTCAATTTACCCTGAAGGCAGTTAGCAGTATTTGACTGAGTGTTTTGTGGGAATTATAGTTTGAAGATTTCCGGAGTGGCAGCAGCAGCAGACAGTCAATTTCCTCACCGATCAGCAGCTATCTCGAGGTGAGTTACCTTCCAGTAGCGGTGGGTCTACGGCCACAATGCCGACCCACCAGTAGGAGTTGTATGTTAGATGATTGTCTTTGTGATATCATCTAGGTTTGGTACTACCTGATATGTTATATGTGATAGTAGTAGAGTTCGGTTGTTAGGACTGAAGGGTAGGTCAGACACCCCAGATATGTCTGACAGTATGTGATGATATGTTATATGCTGGCATGATATATCATATGCGATAGTGGTAGTAGGAGGGGAATAGTCCCCGAGGGTCGGTTGTTAGGACCGACGGGTAGGTCAGCACCCCAGAATGGCCGTACCAGGTAGGTCGGGCACCCCAGAATTGCCCAGCAGTATGTATGATATGTGATTGTATGTTATGTGGTATATTAGGGGAACTCACTAAGCTTCGTGCTTACAGTTTTCAGTTTTGGTTTCAGGTACCTCTTCTTTGAAGGGGAAGGAGCTGGCGCGGTAGCGGTCTATCACACACCTGCTTGTATTCCACATTATGATATCTTCTTGGGAAATTGTACTCTGACCCTTTTATGAATATGACAATGTTTTCCGTTATGCAACATCTTTTGTGAAATGAAATGATCGTTGAATGATTTATTTCTAAATGTTTTGCTAAGTACATGTTTTAAAAACAAAATTTTTGGCTCGCATTTTTGGGCTGTTACATATCGGGACATATGAGCCTGCTCCGAAGCAAACTCGGGCAAAACATCGACCTCTCAGTGAACATCCTGGTGATCTCCGTCACCGACTCTGAATCTTGCTTCAGCTCCAGGAACTCCTAAGCCAACCTCTCTCTCAACTCGCAGAACATAATGAGTACTCAACATCTCCCAAAACTGATCCCAAGTAATCGCGGCCCGCTGCGCATCCGAATAAGATCCTGTAATCAACCTCCACTAATCGTTTGCCCCGAGCCTCAAAAGGTTCAGAGCACACCTCACCCTCTTAATAGCAAGGCCTGAACACGTGCAGAAACAACCCTCCACGTCTGACAACCACCTCATAGCAACGATTGGATCCTGAACTCCATCGAAAGTAGGGGGCTTCATATTATCGAAGTCCCGATACTGAAAACCTCGACCGGCTCCTCCCCCTGCCGTTGTTACAGCCGATGTAGCTGTTGCGGCAGCCGCCTCTGCAAGAGCTGCATAGCGCTCATCCAAGTACTCAACCATGGCGGTCTTGATCGACCCAAACATCTCCGACAACTTGGCCCGGAACATAGCAGCAACCTCATCATGCATGATCTCACGAATCCTAGCATCCAACTTGTCCGTACTCATCTGACCAACGAACCCAGGTGGTACCGATCCACCCTGATCACCCTCTCCTGATCCCGATCCCGAACCGGATCCTGCCACGAGACGTCTCGTAATCGCCATACTGCAAATACGCCACAAGAATATTAGGCATTCCTCTTAATAACCCCGAGGACTAGCTCCCAACAAAACCCTAGGGGTTGGGACTTCCTTGATACACGTATGGGTCCTGTGCTTTCAGTAGTACGAGCCCATACTACCTTCCACACCTACCTATATTTGTATCAAGTATCACCACAACACCCTATCAAAAGCATATAATGAACACTCGATTCCCACTCCTAAAGGAGTACCACTAACTCATAACCGACCTACTGGTCCCACGCAACCCTTCCATCCATGAAACTTCCACCAACCCTGCAGCATTAGTGTATTCTAGCCATACATAACGTTGGACCACATAGACTTTCGAATATCAAATCCTACCCTAAGCTCCCAATCAAATAAGAAGAGAACATAAGGCCAAATCAAACATTCTTAGGCTATAAGATCTTAATTACATATGGTCGTGATGCATACACTAAGTAACTACAGTAATGATGTCAATTTCATACAAAGGAAACCCTAGGCTAGCAGGCATCATATAATCAGGCAATTCTATCATGCAATCCCTGAAGATCCCTAGCCAAGTACTAGCATGTTGTTCTAACATAACACATAATCAAATAACTTGTATGGTATTTTGGGGTCTAATTACTGGCTCTGGCTGATCGTACCCTCTGCATCCTCCTTTACTTATTTTGAAAACTATTTTCGAAAATCTCTCCTTGATTTGAGACTGGATTCACACGAATGTTCCTTCAATTCACTCAAACCAAGGCTCAGATACCAACTTGTAACACCGTAAAATTCGAGCAAATTAAAACATTTTAATTCATTCAAAACCATTAAGTTCATACATTTGTTTTCAAAATAGTTTAAACATCAGAGTATTTCCCAGAACCATATCACATAAGTTATAAACATGAGGAGTGGTACAATCACTCCTTCTCATTGCCATGATCTCCTAAAGTACCTGAAACAATACACTGAAACTATAAGTCCGAAAGCTTAGTGAGTTACCCCCAAAATACCAACTACAATACCATACAAATAACATATCATATCATAAACAGAACAGCCATGCATATCGAGTCTAAATTGTGACTGGTCCGCCTACACCAGGCCTTCAGTCCACCCGGTCCACTCTCTCTCCAAGTCTACAACATGACTGGTCCGCCCGCACCGGGCCTTCAGTCCGCTTGGTCCACTCTCTAAGTCTACAGTATGACTGGTCCGCCCGCACCGGGCCTTCAGTCCTCCTGGTCCACTCTCTGAGTCTATAGTATGACTGGTCTTCCCGCACTGGGCCTTCAGTCTGTCTGATCCACTCTCCAAGCATCGTCACGTCTGGTCCGCCCTCTTGGGGCCTTCAGCCTATCTGGACCGCTCGCTGGGCCTTTGGTCTAACCGGTCCCCCCTGGGTATGTTGGCCTACAGCACAAAGCAGGACTCGCCTCAACCCAAACCCAGTCCAACAACCATGTGCATATAAACATATAATCATATAGCAATTCACAACTAATCAACCGATATAGCAGATCACATAACATAGCAACATCCTAACCAGGATACCGACCTAACCGGTCACTAACATAACATCATCCTATATTCCAGGATACCGACCTTAACCAGGTCTCTAACATATACCATCCTAACTACCAGGATACAGACATAGCAAAGCAATAACATAACAAACAACTACCCAGATTCCCATCCGATAAAGGGTCGGCCTTGGTTCCTTAGACCATGCCGATATAGTCAGGATAACTCACCTGTAACTGCCGACTTGAAAAAATAAGACTACGCTGCTCCGACCACCAGCACGAGCTCCACCACTGATCATTACCAAATAAACAAACCAATAAACACCACTAATTACCAAAATACCCTTGGAAGTCAAACTGGTCAACCCTTGGTCCAAGTCAATGTCAACCTTCCTGGTTGACTCTACTCGCCGAGTCACCCCGTCGACTCGCCGAGTTCCCTTATCCAAAAAACTCTCATAATACACTTAACTCGCGAGTCGCCCCAAGACTCTCCGAGTCCAACGATCTCTAAGTTCCATCCTGACCAACTCACTGAGTCCCCAACCGAAACACTAATCCAAACCGAAACACTAATCCAAGGCTTTAACTGAAAGGGATCGGGGTTTTGCGACCCGACTCACCGAGTTGTTCTTTCAACTCGTCGAGTTCCTGCCCATCTTCATACAACTCGTCGAGTTTACCCATGTGACTCGCCGAGTCGCTTCAGTTCTTAATTCATACAGTTGCTTTCTAAGCCATGCAACAGCTCCATATTGTAGATCCAAGCTTCTAGGGCATGATTATCACATAAAGTTGCAAACTTTACGTGTATACAAGGCTCTAGGGGCTCTAAATGACCATACTAGGCTTCCAATAGAGCTTTACACCTTAGGAGAGCCTCATCCTTGCAAGAACTGGAAACTTTATGGGCTTAGGACTCAAAAGAGGTTTAGATCTGAAGTTTCAGCTTCAGATCTAGCTTCCGTAATAAAATTCCTTAACCAAGGAAAGCCCTAGCCTCCACATATGAATGATTCTAGAAGAAAAGGTTAAGATAACAACTTAATACCTCCCAAAACGTGCCCAAACTGGAGTGGATTCTTGATTCACACGAAATCCTTGGTGCTAGCCTCTTGATCTACAAGCCCCCTTCACAAAGTTCACTCCTTAAAGCTCCAAACACTTCTCCAAGCTCACACTCACGGATATTAGGGCTCCTGGAACTCTTTGGGGGAATATGGGTCTGGGTGAAGGATATAAAGTCCATCTGCCGACTCGTCGAGTTGGTCACTTAACATGTGACCAGAACTACGACTCGACTCACCGAGTCTACCTAGAGACTCGCCGAGTCGACCTTCCTTATTTACACTAGGAAACATGAACTCTTGATTCTGACTTGGGATGTTACATGATGGGTCCGATGTACCAGTAGTAGGAAGAAAGTTATCATGGAGCTTGTCTTCAATTAATTTGGCGAGACCATAAGTGGCATGAAGTGTTTGTGGGCTATGGATGGCAATCTCCGATTGAATGTCGAGCGTAAACCGGAGATAAAGTAGTTAAACAAGGATACGGAAGAGAGACCGATAACCCGGTTATTGACTCTTTCAAACTCGGTTTGGTAGGCGGAGACAGTGGTGTTCTGTTGAAGCTTAAACAAGGTAGCTTGGTGATTTTCATATGTAGATGGGCCAAAACGCAGTTCAAGTGCGCGGGTGAACTCAGGCCAAGTGCCAAGAAGGTTTTTGCTGGCAAGATGTTTGTACCAGCTTAAAGCATCACCGGTAAAGTAGAAGACAACTAAGGAAAGTCGTTGAGGCGGTGGAATGGTGTAGTATGTGAAGTAATTCTCGTCTTGGAAAATCCAATCGAGTGGATTGGAACCGTCAAAAGTCGGCAGGAGAATTTTCGGTGGTCGGAGGGTCTAATTCGGGACGTGTGGTGGGGGTGGCGGCGGTGGGGGTGGTGGCGGCGGAGGCTGATTAACATGTTGTTCGGTCAGGATTTGGATCAATTTTTCGAGTTTGGCGTTGGTATCAGTGGTAATTTGAGCGATATGGAGCATGTGGGCGTGAAGGGCGGCAATTAGATTGTCGGCGTTGGTGACCTTAGGGTTATCGGAGTTGGAGCCGTTGTGTTCTGACTTGGGAGTCATGAGAACGAATGATGAAAGCACCAATTGATAAAGTCTATTTCGAGATGACTGATCTCCTAAGAACATAACAGGAAAAGGAGAGCAACTTTGGAACAATTTTTCTGATTTCATTCGTAACCCGAAACAATAGATTACAAGCAACTTAAATATGCAACTAGGTCCTAAAATTAAGCTGGAAATGGGAACATGCAGGAAATGGAAGACATGGACTAAAACAACTACTCTTCACTGGGAAATAATGAAAACGTGGACTCTATCTAAATGCATGCATAATGGAAATAAGAATCAGTTAACTAAATAAATGTGTTTGTATCAGGCACGGTTCTTTCTCGTGGCGTTTTTCCGTTTGCCAAATTCCGTTGAGGCCATGGTTCTGTGTTGAATCGATTGCTGAAACTTTGTCGATTCGTAGTCCTGAAGCGATTATTCTCTTCCGTTTGAAACGGGAAGGACAAGATTAGTTAAGAGATGGAGAAAGTTTAGAGATAAGAAAGGGTTCGTCTGTGCATAGACGAAGCAGAAGCAGAGGAGGAAACAATACATAAACCTTAAAATAAGATCGAAGGACGAACATGAAACAACAGGGAAGGACAGAGGCGGAATTGGTTGGTGTCGCTGTTGGTGAATCGGGTATATGATCAGGCGGGTGGTTTCTGGTGACGATGGCAAGGAAGTCGTTGGTGGGTTCCCGGCGGTGGAAGACCATTCAAAAGGGTCATTTGTGCTTTTTATACTGAAAATTTTATCCAAATTTTCTTTGCTGGTGAAGTCATCGAGGGTGCTCACACTCTTATGATAACCGCATCAATCGAAATCAAATATAGAAAACCATTTCTAACAAACATAGCTTTTGATTTAGTTCATGAATACAAAGTAAAAGTCATAAATCAAAATAATTACTCAAATTCTCGCAATCGGATCCTGACACCAACAATTGAGATAATCTCAAAATCGGAAAATTCAAAACCAAAAGAAACCCTGGTGGAGGTGTTGCATCGCTAGAAAGCCCCATCCTAGGCATTACCGGTGTTGAATGTATCCGGAATCGAAGAATGACTCGTTGGTTATGGATCTGGCCGGAGTTGAAGTAGAGCTACACAAAATTAGGGCTTGCCTGCTTCTGCAGTGGTGGAGGCAGACTCGTCGGAATCTTCTGTGGTCGACACGGACTCGCCGGCGTCGACTTTGGCGGAATCTGTGAGTCGAATAGCAGATAGGGAAGGGATCGTGAAGAAAGAAAAAATATGAAAGCATTAGAAGGAAGGAAGCGGTGGATGAAAAACTGTAAAAAAAAATTAATAGATAAGTGGCAGGTGAGAGCGGTGACGGTGGCAGGGCACTAATCTGAATCCTATTGGCTTCTGGAACACGTGTATAAGTGGCTTCAGCAAGACATGTTACCAGACATTTTCACCATAAAAAACCAAAAAAGTATAAAAATTAAAAGAAATTTTTTTAAAAAGAATAAAAAATAAAAACCAACCAATAAGAAACATTTACTGTTCACAGGGAGTTGTGAATTAGTATGTATATAAATGAGCAATAATCAACTTCAATAAAATAAACTTGTTGACAGCTAACTTCTTATTTGCTAATTGTTTCTTATAAACTTGTATCATAAAAGATTTTTATCAATACACTTAGGCTTTCTTGTCTTTCATTTAGCTTTTCGGCTTTTCGCTTGTATTTCTTCAATCATTTGACGATAACGTCAACCTTCCCACACAAAGTCAACCTCTATTTTTTATATTTTTTGCCTGTATTTCTTTTTAAGATTTAACGGAATAAAAGTCAACCATCCGTTTACGCCTTGCATTTCTCGCACAACTGGGCAAAATTATAACGATGCTCGGTAGAAAATTATAATAAATAAATAAACCCTTTAACTATATATTCAATTTCTTCAACAAAAACATGCATAAAAACCGGCTAAAAATGAAGGCACCCACGGTTATCCTTCTCGTTCTACTTTCCCTACTTATCACCACCGCTCAATCAAGGGGCAAAAACGTAACTTCAAACTACAGTCTAACCAAACACTCAGCTCTAGACTCCGGCGGTACTCCGGCCATTATGACAATCAACAGCTTTGAGAAGGGCGGAGATGGTGGTGGGCCGTCGGAGTGTGACGGGGAATACCACTCGAATAACTTTTTGATTGTGGCATTATCGACAAGGTGGTATAATAAAGGGGAAAGGTGCTTTGATTATATTAATATTTATTACAATGGTAATAGTGCACGAGCTATGGTGGTCGACGAGTGTGACTCAAATAGGGGTTGTCGTGATAATATTGTGGATGCATCTTACGCCGTTTGGTTAGCTCTCCAGGTGTCGCAAAGTGATTGGGGGCAAACAGGCATTACTTGGTCAGACGCGTGATTTAAAATAATGGATATCAAGAAATGTTTTTGTTTTATTCATAGTTTGCATTATATTTTCTATTGTAATCAATAAGGAATCAAGCAAAAGAAGAAAGACAAGCTATCAACCAATAGAGGATATATTAATCAGTAGAATGGTAAAAGAACAAACAAGAATTAAAGCTAACGGAAGCTTCAAGTTATACTAAAGAAAAATCCCTAAAAATACTGGATGAAGTTGACTCTAAGAAGGTATCAAAAGTTCAAAACTCCTACTTTATTTCAACAGAACCCAAAAAGAGGAAACAAATTTAGACTTAGTTAAAAGCATATTTGCACTAATTTTGACACTCCCCCTTCGTGCAAATTCACTGTCAACCAAACCAAGAGGTTTACAAAAGGGTTCAAATTTTGTTATATATGACGAGAGTTTTAGTAAAGATATCTGCAACTAATTGATCTATCGTCCATACTTTCTTAAGCTCAATATCTCAAGGTAACACCTTCTCTTGAAGAAAATGGAAATGAGAGTGTCAATGTAGTTCGTGCGTCCGTGAAACACCGGATTTTCAGCAAGTTTTATTGCACTCTCATTGTCACAGAAAATAGGAACCGGTCAATCAGTCTCTTTAGCCATAAACATTCTTGAGTAGCCGTTGTAGTTGCCATGTATTCAGCTTCATACCTAGAAAGAGCAACTGCGCTTTGCTTTTTACTACACAATGAAACTGCAGCGGAGCAAGTTGTAAAGAAAACCTAATGGTGGAACGCCTTGATACTCTGTCACCTCTGCATCCACAAATTAAACCACTCAAAGAAAACTTTGCAGATTGCTTCTACATCAAACCATAAGTTTGAGTGCCTTTTACATAAAGGAGTATTGGTTTCGCTGTAACTAAGTGTGTGTCCCTCATATGGTTGGTACATAAACTGATAAATAACTCCAACGGAGTGCGCAATGACGTCGGGCTGGTGACGCTCAAGTAAAATAAACTTCCAACAATCTGACGATACAGTGTCACATCTTTTAGTGGTTTTCCTTGACTTTTGACCCACTTTAAAGAAGATTCCATGGGAGTATTCATAGCTTTGACCATCCCATATCAAAAGCGTTGCAACAGGTTTATTGTGCATCCTTTTTAAGATAACAATTAACTGTTAGATTTCTCAATTTCTCAGCTGAGGAAACAGTTAGGTTCAACCAGGTTTTTCATTTCAAAACGTACAAACAAGTGGTCTTGAATTTGATCAATTTCAACACTATTATTATCTTTGCTAATTATCATATCTCTCGAATGTGTCTTAGCTCTACGGATAGGAACTCCCCACCTATGCAGCTCACCTCACCTCATGTAACATTCCAATGACGAGGTATTTTCAATTTTAACCCTAAGTATGAAGAATTATTGTATTTTGGTCCTTGTGCAAGAGAAAGCTTGCAAAATGGCCTATATTGGTATTTTTGTAATTTTTGGGGCGAGTTCAGGTACGTGGGACATACCTATCGTATGCGGGGCGTGCGTATGTGATTCCCAAACCCTAATTTTTAGAGTTTGGACCATATTTAAAGATCCTTAAGTCCCCAACCTACCTTCTTTTATTAGTCTCCAACTTACCTTCGTCCCCAAACAAACCTTAATCCATTTTTTAGCACTATTGAGCTTTTTTGTGTGTTTTGGTCACCTTGAAGGAGAGAGGAAGAAGAGAAGATCATCTTTGAGGAGTAGGACTCTTTGGATCCAAAATCTCATTACCATTTGTCATCACTGTGAGGCAAAAAACTTTGAACTTGATGAACCTATGCATAGATCTAATCTAAGTTAGCCATGAAGTTTGTATCCTTTTGGTCCCATTAGTTGAGTATTTTGTGTATGAGTTACTACAATCTATTTAAGTTCATTACAAGAAAAAGACCCTTTTACGAGGCGCAAACCACGACACTCATTGTTTTATGTTACGCAAAAGAGAGTGACATTAAAAAAGTGTCATCTCTTCAAAAAAAATTAAGGATTTACGTCACGCATTATTGTGTGCCCTTAAATTAGTGTCTCAAGAAAAGAAATTAAAAACACGGAGGGCGCTTTATTTTAAAGGTGCATCCTCTATACCTGTCTCTTAATAATTTTAATGAAAACGCGCATTTAGTAAAGGGGGAAAACGAAATCCCCAAAATTTTGAAAACCCGTCTTTTACCTTCTTTCTATCTTTCATCTTCTCCCCTCTCCCTCCTTCTCTCTCCTCTCCGATCCACTTCTCTGCCACTCCTGACCTCCTTATCGATCTCATCAAACATCGTGTCCCCTCCTTAATACCTCGCGGGAATCTAAAAATTAGAAGACCTCGTCCTCAAAAAGTCTAAGAAACTAGGGTTTTTTCATCCCTCAAAGAACGACCCACATCCTCCATAGATCGATCTCTATCGCTTCATTTCTCACTGGAAATCGAACACTTTACATTTATAGGGCCACAATTGCAAGGATCCTCACTCACATTTCTAGAGTATACCTTCGCATATATAACACGATCATCTTCACGAAAATGGCTGCCACCATTGCTTGAGTCGGCTCAAGCTACGATCGACAATCAGAGCTCAAAGCTTTTGACCAAACAAAAACCGACGTCAAAGGCCTCGTCGATGCCGGAATCCGGAAAATCCATCCCATCTTCTTCCACCCACGGGACACCACTCCCAATATATCCACCGCTGATGTCAAGATTCCGGTCATAAACCTTCAATCGACCCATAGAGCATCGATGATGGAGATGATTCGTGAAGCCTCCACGAACCTAGGTATTTTTCAGGTGGTGAATCATGGGATTCCTGTGAGTGTTATGGATGAGGTGGTTCAAGGATTTCGTAGATTTCACGAACAAGATGACGAGGTGAAGAAAGGGTTTTACACGAGGGGTCTTTCGAGTACATTAGTGTATAACAACAATTACGATTTGTATAGTTCCCCCGCCTTGAACTAGAGAGACACTTTCTTTTCATTTATGGCTCCGTCACCTCCGCCGCCTGAGGAATTACCGGAGGTTTGCAGAGACATTCAAATCGAGTACTCAAATCAAGTCATGAAATTCGGAGGCGTACTTTTCAGATTATTCTCAAAGGCATTGGGGTTGAACGTGAATCACCGGAGGTTTGCAGAGACATTCAAATCGACTAGGTTTTTTTTTCATACATCTGATTCGAGATCAATTTCTCTATTTCCTCTCTCTCTCTCTCTCTCTCTCTATCTATCTATCTATCTATCTCTCCCTCTCTCTCAAAACATCAAACAATTTCTCAATTCCTCCTAGGTTTCCATCTTTCATCTTGTTTTCATCTGTGACTCCTTGATTGCCTCATTCTCTCCTCAGCGTTTCATCTGCCACTATCTGGGAAATTTTTACTTTTCTTGTTCCCTTTAATTTCAGTTTTAGCTTAAGTGATGTACAATTCGTTAACTTGTGCTATTTCATGCAACTTGATATGCTACAAGAAGAGAATGGCAATGTCCTTGAGAAGGTGGGTTCTAATTATGGTATTCTTTATATATATATATATATATATATATATATATATATATATATATATATATATATATATATATATATGTATGTATGTATGTATGTATGTATGTATGTATGTATGTGTGTGTGTGTGTGTGTGTATATATATATATATATATATATATATATATATATATTATATATAGTTGAATTTATATTGTGCAGCTCAGGTTTGCTGAAGAAAGTTGTCAGGATGCAGAGATGGGGGTTAAGGAGCTTGAGAAGCAGGTGCTCACCCATATTCTTCTTATTTTGTGTCTGTTATATATTGGGATCTAAAAGGTTACATACTTTCTATTCCCACTGAAATAATAAATATGATCTAATCTAATCGTTTCACTATTTTGAACTTAAGAGTTGTGACACTCATATCCCATTTTGTTATTTAAATCTAAGCCCATGCTTTTATTCACTTCACTATCTATTATTTTTCTGTTCCATTTTCCATTGTTTTTTTGGAGATCCGTGTGAGTTGTAATTGGAATCTGGAGATCTTGCTGTGTGTAGGTTAGAGGCTCGCTGAAGTGAGGGCGATTTGGTAAATTTGGTAGATGATGGTTCTTGTAAGGTGGAATCTTTTTCGATTTGGAATGTTGAGGTCTCGTTGTGGGTTCTTGCAAGCATACTAAAATGATATGAAATAAACTCATTAATTGTTTTTTCATAAATTAAAAATTACTCATAAGAAGTAAACTATAACTTTGTAATTTAGTTGCTATAATATAAGAGTTTAAGAGCATCTGGATTTACCTTTTTGGTAGTTTAGCTGCTTCTTCACATATTAAAAGCTCTGCATACAACCCATCTGAAGCTATAAGCTCATCATGTGTCCTAATCTCCATTAACTGACCTTCCTCCATCACAGCTATAAAATCAGCATTTTTAATTAACAAAAGCCTTCTAGCAATTATAATGGTTGAACGACCCAACATTAACAAATCCAAAGCCTCTTGAACAGATCTTTCAGCTTCAAAATCAAGTCCACCTGTCACCTCATCAAGAAAAAGAATACAAGGATTCAAAAGCACTGCCCTTGCAACCGAAAGTCTTATCTTCTGTTCTTATGTTAAAGATAAACCAGCCCTACCTACCTGAAAGCAACACATGTTTTCTCATTAGGTTAAAAGGGTAAAACTGTAATTTCATATACTCTTTTGGTTTTTAGTTACATGTGTATCGTATCCTTTTACAAGTGAGCTGATGAATGTATGTGCATGAGCTGTTTTAGCTGCATCTTCAATTTGAAGTGATGTGGCATCTCTCCCATAGGCGATATTGTCCTTAATACTTAAGCTTAGTAATGCAGGCTCTTGAGTGACTAAACCAATTTGGCTCATTAGCCATTCCAGTTTCAGGTTCTTGATGTTCTCTCCATCTAGAAGAGCTTCCCCTGAAAAAGAAAACAATAAATAAAAAGAATATAAAGAAAACAATAGATGATTAGGGAGTTAAACTGCAAAATGGTGATATTTCATTAATCCAAAGAAATAGTGTGAAGATAGAAAGAAGTAACATATTACATACCTAATGTAGGATCATAAAACCTTTCCATAAGTGGAATAATGCTTGTTGATTTTGCTGGTTAGTATTCTCGGAAAGCATCAAACTGGATTGTAGAAGATTCATGTCCTGATTACATGTTGAAGGTATATTCCATTATTGCCACTCCTCTTGCTTATAATTATTGTTGTTGGTATAGGGGATGTTCCTTTTTCCATTAAGAACTGTATTTCCATGATTGTTATTAATTACAATAAAAACTTTTATATACATAAATTGTCTAACTTTTTAAAGGATGTTAAAAGGGTTAAAAAGACCATCATGTCCCAATACATTAATCACTTTTTTTTTCTTTTTTGTAGGTTTTTTGACTTCAACATGTGGTTATATGTTCTAACTCAGGTAAAAACCTTTATGAATTAGTTTAATTGCTTTTATTATCAGAGAACTTTTGATTTCCTTTAAAAAATCAACTGGTCATAAACCACATAGGTTACCGGTTTTTGTTATTGTGAGTAACTAACTTGAAGGAGAAATATTGACAGCAATGAAGAGACTTCAAGGGATATGTGTCTCGTTCTTCTTTCTTGATCTTAGAGATAATCTTGGTGGATTAGTGTGGGTAAACTTGCATAAATCTAATGATTTTTTGTTTGTAAATCATCTGGTTGTATTGTTATTTCTTTTAGGAGTGTTCATTGTTCGGTTTGAAACCGTGAAACCGGTCAAACTGGACATCGATTTGGTTTCACGGTTTGTATTTATATTTACAGTTTGGCTCGTGGTTTCAAACTTTCGAAACCGTATAAAAACCGGACCGGACCGTGTATATATATATATACATATATATATATATATATATATATATATATATATATATATATATATATATATATATATATATATATATATATATATATAATTTTTCTTATATGTTTTCGTATATAGTTTTATTATATATAAAAATAATAAAATTCAAAAACCCACATATCTTATGATTCATGACTTAAGAATAAGAACAATTAAGCGTTGTGTTATTTTTAATGTTAAAAATATGGTATATACATGGAATAGTGAGCACTAATATTACCATATTATGTGTTCAATTTTTTTTCATTAAAGTAGTGATAAGAGTCTAATCGGTGATAGTTTGAATACGTTGCTACTGCACTACATGATAATTGTAGAGCCATTCTTGTTGGTGAAAAGTCCTATGGAAAGGTTTGTATAACATTGTTATCAATTAAAAAATGAAATGTTATTGTGGGTTCTTTTTATTCATTAATTAATCTGGATAACTTTCTTGATTATTACTGTAGGGTTTGATATAGTATGTATCTGAACTTCATGATGGATCGTGGGTAGTGGTGATTGTTGGGAAATTTGTCACACCAAATCATTTGGACATAAATGGAAATGGAATTGATCCTGATTATCAACAAGCAAATATCACCATTCCCGAAAATCGACTTTGGTTTTGCTAAAGCCATGGGATTGGTATGTATGGAATTACCAAATTACCCCTATGAAGTAAACTAAGTCCATGTCAATTTCTTTTCAAGTTGCAGCATCCCACTTGGATACTATGTTAGACAAACTTAAAGACATTCTTGACAACATTGGAAAAAGTGTTCTCCAGAGGTATATATGTATATTATATAATTTTTATTTATTGTTTATGCTTATTTTATGTTTAGTCTTCTTGACAATAACAGACTGTTTGAAATGCAGATTTCTATCCTTCTTCTCAGATAAAACTAAGATTAAAGATTCTGATGACATTCATGCTGCATTAGCTCTCATGTATGGATATGCTACAAGATATGCTCCTTCAACTGTAATTGAAGCCAGAAGATGGAAGAAGTCGTGCAGAGCAACTGTTACATATCTTGAAACAAATCGATCACATTGTTTCTACACAAGTAACAAAGATCCATATTACCAAAATAGTTTGTGTTTTATGTTTGTTGTTATTTGGATTAGGAAGATTTGTTTTTCTACTTTGACTCATGTTAATAAAATAACAATTAAATGTGATTTATTTTGAATATTAGTACAATTATTTCATGAAATGGATTGTTTTGTTATATAAGTATATTATTTTGCATTATGAGACTTTTAAATGTGTTATTTAATTTGAAATTTAGTGAATCTATCAAATATATATATATATATATATATATATATATATATATATATATATATATATATATATATATATATATATATATTTAAGACCTTTAAAATTATGACACGCAAAAATGTGTGTCATCTTTCTTTATGACACAGGCTTTAATGATACGCAATGCAAGTCGTAAAATTCGTAAGGTTACAACACGCAAATGCATGTCGTGTTCTTTATGACACGGCCTTCCTTGACACGCATTGCGTATCGTAAGCGCGCGTCGTAAATGTGCGTCGTAAATAGACGACGCGCAATAGCGTGTCGTCTTCCTTTATGACAGGGCCTTCCTTGACACCCATTTGTGCGTCGTCTGAGCGTTTTACGACACGCATTGCGCGTTGTAAAAGGCTGTTTTCTAGTAATGGTTGTCCTTTCAGACGTTTTGAGGTGCTTAGAAGAATAAAAATGTGGTTTTGATCATTTATTCCCTTCCATGCATGTGTTACAAGGTCTTAATGGGTTAAGTAGTTAAGGTTTTTAGTGTTAAACACTTTTTTGCCATGCAATACCATATAGTTGGAAACTTTATGGTCAAGGACGTCATTTGGGGATTGGATTTGACTTTAGACGTAAGGACTTCATGTATTAAGCTCTTAATGGGAAGAAGGGTTGACCAGGTGCGTATGTTGGGCGTACCAAGCGGTACACTGCATGTACGCGGTCAAGGCCCCGACTTCTGGGTCAATCAGAGTACGCCCCACATACAGATGAGTACATCCAGCATACTCGGCTAGGTTGACTCGGCTGGTTTGTTGACTTTGACCTTTGAATAAGTTTGACCTAAGGGTAGTTTAGGTAATTTAAGTGGTTTTGATATTGGTCATTATTTGGTGTTTAGGTGACCAGTGGAGTTATCATTTGGAGTTTTGTTCGGTCAGATACCTTTTTCAGACTGAGATGTGACTTTTCCTTACTGTACCCGTGGGTCGAAGGCACCAATATCGGCCCATTTGAGTATGTATCTTGGTTATAGGATAGTACTATGATAGTATATGACTAATTAGTAGATATGTATGATTATCTATATTTGTTGGTTATGTTTTTATGTTTATCTGTTACATATGTTGACATATTGTGTTTGGGTTGAGGCGGTCCTGCTTTGTGCTGAAGGCCAGGACACCCGGGGACGTCCGAATAGGCTATAGGCCATGCGAGGCGGTCCAGTCAGGCCGACAGCTCATAGAGCGGTCCGGATAGGCTGTATACCCTACGAGGTGGTCCAATCAGGCCGGCAGCCCGTAAAGCGGTTTGGATAGGCTATAGGCCCTACAAGGCGGTCCAGTCATGTCGAAGGCTCGTAGAGTGTTCCAGATAGGTTGTAGGTCCTATGAGGCGGTCAATTCAGGTTAAAGGCTCATTTATGCATCCTTTGTTTGTTATATAGTGTGTTGGTACTTTGGGGGAACTCACTAAGCTTTGGCTTACAATTTTAGTTTATTGTTTCAGGTACTTCTAAGGATTGTGGGAAAGCAAAGGTGTGATCGTACACATCTTCCTGTTTTATGTTTCTTGGTCTTGGGAAACGCTGATTTTGAATAATGGTTTGGAAACAATGACACTTTTTGTAAACAATGTTGGTTAATGTTTGATATAAATTTTTTAAATTTCTTTGAGTTTTGGATTATTACAAGTTAGTATCAGAGCCTTGGTTTGAGAGAATTGGATGAACATTCATGTGAATCCAGACTCAAACTAGGGAACTGCAAAAGTTTTCTTAAACTGTTTTCAAAATAATTTTCAAAAGTAACCAAGGAAGGGTGTGATGATGTGTATGATTAGCAAGATCAAGAAAGTATACCCCAAGTTCCCACACTATTATTGATATTTGTTTATACTAGAACAACATGCTAGTGGTGGGCTAGGGATCTTCTAGAATTGCATGATAGAATTGCCTGCTATGTGATACCTGATAGCCTAGTATTATTTTTGTATGGAATTGACATCATTACTATAGTTGCTTAGTTTATGCATCATAGTTGTACATAACTAAGATTCTATAGCTTAAGAATGTTTGGTCTAGCCTTGTTTCTTGTTCTTATTTGATGAAGGGCTTAGGTTAGAATCAAGTATTAACTATCTATAGGATCCAATGTTATGTATGATTAACATATGCAAGTGTTGTAGGGTTGGTGGAAGTTTCATGGATGGGTTATGTGTGAGCAGTCGGCCAATTGAGGAATGTCTAGCCTTTCTTTAGGGAGTGAGAATAGGATGTATGGATATTCTAGTGTGTGTTGTTAGGGTTTTTGTGATGATCTTCTAAGACAAATAGGGTAGGTGTGGAAGGTAGTATTGGATCCATACAACCGGAAGCACAGGATCCGTACACGTAGCAGGGAAGTCACAACCCGCAGGGTTTCGTTATTTAAAATAGCTCGTGTGGTATGAAATTCATCTTGTTGGATATTTTTTTGGTTTATTTTCAGTATGGTGCTCATGAGGGGATCAGGTTAAGGAGCTGGAGCGGGCAGTCAGGATAGGCCAAGGTTGATTGAGGATCAAATTAGGGAGTTGATTTCTGCTGAGGTTGTTACTGCTGTCTGGGGATCGATACCGAAGTTGTTTGGGTCTATCAAGACCACCATAATTGAGCTTTTCGATGATTGTTATGCGGCACTTTATGAGGTTGTTGTTGTTGTAGCTACAACGACTTTTGTAGCCGTTGGGGTTCATGGAGAGAGGGCCTTCCAGTATCGGGAATTCGATAATATGAAGCCTTAGGTTTTTTATGGAGTTCAGGATCTGATGATTGTGATGAGGTGGTTAGCCGATGTCAAAGGGTGTTTCTTTATGTGCTCCTGCCATGCTTACCAGAAGGTTATGTGCTCTCGCCATGCTTACAGGAAGGGAATTATGCCAAGGATTATCGCCAGCAGGTTCCAGTACCGAGCACTAGGATCTGTTATCACTGTGATTAGGTTGGCCATATTAAGGCCAACTGTCCTTTGCTCACTATGGGATCAGCATAGGCTCCAGTACTAGCTACGATGAGGATCACATACGGGTGGCAGGGTAGGGCGGAGCCCCCGAGGGCTCGAGGTTGCGCTTTCAAGCTCACAGCAGAAGAGGCAAGGGAAGCTTCAGACATTGTTACTGATATGTTTACATTTATCATTATGTCAATTATTTTATGGTATGCTTATGTTTATGCTTCTGATAGGTACCTTCTTAGTGAATTCTTTGCCTGCTCTTGTGTTATTTGACTCGGGCGCGAGTCGGTCCTTTGTATCTCAATCTTTTAGTAGGGTTTTGATATGACACTTGGAGAGATGGAGCGTCCGTTGCAAGTTTCTATCGCCAACGAACATAGGATTTCTGCATCAAGTGTTTTTCGGGATTGTGTTTTGGAGATTTTTAGGGTGCCTTACTCGATTGATTTTATCCTTATTCCCATGGGAGATGTGTTTGTGATATTAGGGATGGACTAGCTGGGTATATTTGGGGCTTTGATCGATTGTGAGGGTCAGCGGGTGATAGTTCGAACCCCAAGTGGGGAGAACTGGTTATTTATGGAGAGGGTACTAGATTGGGATCAACCTTTTTTCTGTTCCCATAGCTCGATAGTATATTCCACACGGGTGTATGGGTTATCCTGCTTATGTGGTTGATGCTTAAGTGGGGAAGCAGGTTTTGATTTCAGAGGTGCCAATGGTTAGAGACTTCGTTGATGTGTTCCTGAAGGAGTTGCCTGGTGTGCCTCCGGAGAGGCAGGTCGAGTTCAGAATTGATTTAGTTTCGGGTGCGGCTATTATTGTTAAGGAGTCGTACCGTTTGGCACCACATGAGATGCAAGAGTTTTCCTCTCAGCTTCAGGAGCTACTAGGCAAGAAGTTTAGTAGATGGATCAATTCGTCATGGGGAGCGCCGATTTCATTCATCAAGAAGAAGGATGGTTCATACCGGATGTGCATTGATTACCAGGAGTTGAACAAGTTGACGGTGAAGAATGGTTATCCCCTTCCACGGATTGATGACCTCTTCGATCAGTTGCAGGGTGCATCTTGGTTCTCCAAGATCGTCTTGAGGTCAGGGTATCATTTGATGACAATCAGAGCGGAGGATGTGGAGAAGACCGAATTCTGGACTCATTATTGTCATTACAAGTTCATGATGATGCCATTTAGGCTCACCAATGTTCCTTGTCTTCTTCATCTCCTCGTCTGCGGAATACTGCGGAACCAAAAGAGCTCTCTTCCTAAACTTGGTAGTGATCCCTGCCACAGTCTTAGTCGTCTGGCGAAGGTCCTGAAACTCCCTCGCCAACTGTTGCACCTGGATAGCTAGTGCAAACTCTACCCAAAAACAGGTCACAAACTCATCCTAAATCATCGCCTCAATGGCTTCGCCTCCCAAAGCGAAATCTAGCTCCTCACACTAATCTCGAGCTCTGCCTTTCAAAAGACAAGAAGCAAATCTGACCTTCGATCTCTCGGGGCAGAAACACGTCCAGAAGGCATTCACCATATCTGCTAACCACCTCTTACTAGCAATGGAGTCCTTCTCCCCAAAGAACTTCGGAGTTCCACAAGAACGAAACTCACAGAAGGAAAGAGTGTGAGCCCCCCACAATAGCCATAATCTCAGTGCGGAACGTGCCCGGACACTTATCCAAAATCTCCATGATCCCCTCTTTGACCGAACCGAAGATTACACGTGTCTACTCCAAAATACCTTAGTTGATCTCCGACTAGATGAACTCCCACATCCACTCATCAATCGGCTCAGTGCCAGCACTTGAGCCTAAACCAAATCTTCCACTACAAGTGCTCATCATCGTAACAAAATGCAACCATACACTAATGAGAACATACCCAAAAATCATCATCCACACGCTTCCTAGATTCTCCATGACTCCCCTCAATTCGACTATGGATCTTGTGCTTTCAATAGTACGGACCCAATACTACCTTCCACACCTATCCATACTTTCCTCAAGGATTATCCTGAAACCTCTAGGTCGCCTTCTCAAACTGGTACTCCAAGTACTCGCTAAACAACGGAACCAAACTCACTAAAGCACCTCTTAGGCTCTCCTAGGTTCCGACCTCACCCTACCATCAGCTGATGAAGAACTCCCACTAATGTCAGCTAACTACTTCATGAATAGAATCACATGCCATAAAGCTTAAATAATCCTTCAAGTAAAAGACTCAACCCTACAACAGTTAAGCTCAAATGAGAGTTGCGCAATAGAGTCAAATATGTCACTCTGAGATTATTTAACCTTTGCAACATATTCACTTAATAGTTAACTCACATCATTAAGAGTGCCACAAAGCACAAAGCAAGAAACATTCATGCAGTAACACTCCAAGCCACAGAACAGAAAAAGAACATCCGTAGCTCACTTACTACAACCTGTTCTAGGAACTTCCACTCTCACTACCTATTGCCTTATGCATACAAAATATACACAATACAGGATCAAATATATTTTCGAAAGAAAGACTCTACCCTAGGACCATAACCAAACAAGGAATAGGAAATAAGGCCAAACCAGTCAGTCTATGACTATATAATCTAAACCGTATACAATTTTTAGAGTATAAACTAAGCAATCTGTAACATCCCAAAATTCGTACCAAAAATTTTCTTGAAATCATTACCAAAGTCATATTCACAAAAACATATCATACGTCATAACATAAATTCAGAGTGTTAATTCCAAAAGTTATTTCATTATCAGAGTAAAACATCCCAGGCTGACTAATCAATGGTGTGTGTGCCATGCGATCACCCTGAGCTCTTCCCTCCGCTACCGGAAGTACCTGAAACCAAAATTGAAAACCGTAAGCATGAAGCTTAGTGAGTTCCCCCAACCTACCACATACCCTGCACAAACACATACTGCACATACTGGGCCACGCCCGCTATTTCAGGCCTCGCCCGCTACTTCAGACCTCGCCCGCTACAGCGGCCCCGCCTGGCTTCAAGCCCCACTCGGATACAGATCTGTTTCTTTTAGGCCCCGCCTGTCTCTGGGCCCCGCCCGCTAACCACATAATACACAATACCATATAACACATAACTAAACATACCCTACTATATTCCTATCCTAAGGCATCGCCTGTCTTGGGCCTCGCCCCTATCCTGTTACTAGCGAGTCATGGAACCCCGTCCAAGCTCCTACTATAAGTGAGATACGGGCCCCCGCCCATACTCACTCCATACCTATTTCGGTCCTTGCCCCTGCTGTGCTACTAATGAGATATGGAACACCGTCCATACTCTACTATTGGTGAGATACAGGACCTCTCCCATACTCACCTCCCTACCAGGCATATACATGCATCACACAGACAACAAGTATACTCTATCATGCAAACCATCCCTTGGGCACCCGCCCGACATTGGACCTTGGTCCTAAATATCATACAAGCAAACAGTGCCTAGGGCTAACCCCCGGGTCTTCCTACTCATAACTACATGGGTCGGCATTGTGGCCGTAGACCCATTCACACAAAGGGAAACTCACCTGCACTGCTGAACTTTTGCTGATAACCCTCTGACTGCTGACCGACAATTTTCTGAACCGCTGCTCCACTAGCTCCCCGAGCTACCAATATCAATATACATAACACTTAGATCCAAATAGAACTCTAGAATCCAACTAAGTCCACTCTTGTCAAAGTCAAAGTCCTGGTCAAATTCAGACTGCTTGACTGACTCCACTTGTCGCGTCCTTATGCTCTGAAACTCTCACAATACACCTCAACTCGCCGAGTCACCCCGTCGACTCGGTGAGTTCAACGATCTTTGAGTCCCATCCTGTCCAACTCACTAAGTCACCACTCAAATCACCGATCTAAGTCTTAACCAAAAGAGGTTGAGGTTCTGCGATCCAACTCGTCGAGTCCAAGAACAGACTCACCGAGTCCACAGTAATCTTCAACAGACTCGCTGAGTTGTTCTTCCAACTCGTCGAGTTCCTGCCTATCTTCATTCAACTCGCCGAGTCCACCCATGTGACTCGTTGAGTAGCTTCAGTTCTTAATCCATACAGTGGCTTTTCGAGCCATGCAGGGGCTCCAACTCATAGATCCACTCTTCCAAAGTCTATTCCTCATGTAAAGTTGAAAACTTTATGTGAACCCAAGGAGCTATAGGCTTAAAACACTCTAGGGCTAGGGTTTGGGGCAAACATGCTTTACCAACACACCAAAAACTGCTTCTTTATGGGTCTCTGGCCAAGACACACCTAGATCTAAAGTAGCTACCTCATATCTGGACTTCTAACTCGAAAAGACTCCTTATCATACCAAAATGGCCCCAAAAGATCATCCATGAGAAGATCTAGAAGCAACAAAGGCAAGGTGACAGATTGTTACCTTCAAATTGATGTTCACAACCAAAGAGTTGAATCCTCCTGCTTCTTAGTGGTCAAATCCTCCAATTCTTCCTCTTGCAAAAGCCCCAAACTCACTTTCTTCCTTCTCTCACTAAACTTAGGGTTTGGAATCGTGCATAGCAGCTTCTGGCCGAAAAGGGGGACTAAGGAGAGGACATAAGGTCTTTTAAATAGGGTGCAAACCCTAAGATTAGGGATTTTCTCATCCAGACCAGACTCGCCGAGTCCACTCGCAGATTCGTCGAGTCGGTCACTTAACCTGTAACCTTGATCCCACTCCGACTCGTCGAGTTCTTCCCTGGACTCGACGAGTTGACTCCTCGACTTATAGCTTTTTCTTTCTTTTCTTGTTCTTTCTGATTCTGGGTGTTACAACTCTCTCCCACTTAAACTAAACCTCATCCTCAAAGTTTCTCTACGGCCAATCGCCCTGCAATCTTCTTTCAACACCCTGCTTAAAATCTAATACCAGCTGCCTACCTTCGCTGGCCTTCCACCCGGTCATTCTAACGACCCTTGACCCTTGCTGATAATATCCTCGAGTTCACCCTAACCCTGTCCATCCTGGAAACACAACTTACTTAACTGACAATCCTTCCGGTACTCCCCGAGTACTTATGCTGGACATCCTAGGGGTCCACCCCCCCCCCCCTTTTCGTGTGCATTTACTGGCCTTCCTAAGGCAACGTTCCATAACCAACTACCTCCCCTATCACTGTGAAGGACTTATCCTTCACCGAATCCATTACTCCCACTACTTCCAGTGCGGGCTATTACCGCCAGTACTCACTGGATACTTCTTACTACTATAACTTAGTGCTAAGCACCCATCACAGCGAATGGTTCAGATAATCCTTCGAGTAAAAGATTCATCCCTGCAACGGTTAGACTCAAAAAAGAGCTGCGAAATAGGTTTAATCCCTTCCTTATGATATTATCCAACCCTACTGTGAGATGCATAGCACTCTCCGGTCAACTAGCTGTTTTATACCATAGTCTTCTTACCATTACTGCCACTGACTGAAAATTCTGCTGTCCCTTATCCGCCTTCTGGATGAACCGAGACCACCCCGGTCCCTACTAATCTATCAATCTCTAGATTACTGGACTCCTACTGGTCGTTATTCCCATCGTAATCTCTCAGTCGCTCCCAGCGACTTCCGGAGAAACTACGGCCACCTAATACTGCTCCATCTACCCTGCCACTCTGGCGCTACAAGTCTTGGGATCCTCGATCCCCAAACTTGACCCTAAGATCCTTACCAGGTCCCACCTGTGCTACTAAAACTCACGGGCCTCGCCCACGGATCTCTCCCGACTATACTACCGAGCAACCCTGCTCTCAGGTCTCACCTATACTGCTACTCAAACACGGGCCTTGCCCACGGGTCTCACCCAACTACATCCTGGAGCGGCCTCTCCCAAGGTCTCACCTCTCTAGGGCTATGCAAGCAAGCTCCATGCTACTCTCGTCCACTACCCATCCTTGATCCCTACCTTGATCACTAGGAGGTAAGGGCCTCGCCCAAACTCCACTAACTAAGAAATACGGGCCCCCGCCCACTCTCCGCTAACTAAGGTGCTAGGGACTGCTACGGCTTACTCTTACTCTTACAACACCTTCCATGCTAACTGACCAATGGTGAATGCTACGGCTACCCTGTAGTCTTACAACACCTTCCACCACTGGCTTGCTGACAGAAAAAATGTTGCGGCTCTCCCGCCGCTCTACCATGCTCTACATGTTGTATCCGCCACTGACTATTAAGAGCTAAGCATACCATGCTAAACGTTCTCAAAATCTTCATTCCGACTCACTCGAGTCCTACGGGCGATCCTCCATCCTGAAATTCCAACCAGTTACTAACTATCTCGATTACATGAACTCTCTGTAGGGAAGTTTCTCAAACTCCCAACCCTGAACTCATCAATCCATCCATCGTTGTGCTACTTCTTTTCCTTCTCATAGATCGTGTACTCATTCTGGATCTGCGTGCTCTTACCCTTGTACTCTCGGAGGGTTCTCCCCCACTTTGATCCTGCCTACCTTACTGCTCAATGCTTGAGAAGAATTCCCAATCTTCTCTGCTATACCGCAATCAATCTGCTGAGGAACCGAGCTTGCCATAGCTAGGGATCTAACCGATCCATCACTCAATAACACCTTCCTGAACCCAGCAGACCACTACTGAGTTCCACACAAGCATGCTATAGTTACTACATCCTAAGTAACCTGCTTCCATTGGGCACAACCCCTAACTACCATTTTAATATCCAAGGTATGCAGATGGCATATAACTAAATCACAAGCAAGCCGCCCAATTCTAAAATACTTATACCAATAACAATGCAAAACCATAACAATATAATCATAAATAAAGAAAACAGAAAACGGAAGACACAGACCTGCAACGTCCAGAGTTCCTCGCGTCTCCATGGTAGTCATCTGAAAAGCCCTGCCTCCTACCGCAGGCGCCTCTGCTCAGCCCTGACGGCCGTCTGTGATCCTCAGTGTTGTAGGGGCAGGTGCTATCACCCGTCCTGCCGGAAGCAAACTAGGACACTAGGCCTTCTTGTGGCCCCGCTGACTGTAGTGAAAACATATCAGGTCTGATCCCTGTGTGGTGGTAGCAGTACAATCTCTGCTAAAATGACTAGTTCGGCCGCACTTGAAGCAGCCCGAATCTCCACCACTACCACTCCTACACGCTCCCTTGTGCGTCCTGTCGCACCTCCCGCATCGGTCGCGGCTCTGGTAATCTCTAGATCTCGAATCTGACCCCTTGGGCCTTTTGCCCGAGCCTGTGGCTACCTGAACCTCATCCGGCTTCCTCTTCCGGATCTGCTCCAAATCAATCTCCCTCTCTCTAGCTCGAGCGATCATATCCTCCAACGTTTTGCAGCTGGACCTGCACACAAATTGCCTAATGCCATCCCTCAACATCTCATGGTATCGGGTCTTTTTCATCTCCTCATCCGCGACATACTGCGGAACAAGAAGGGCCCTCTCCCTGAACTTGGCGGTGATCTCCACCACAGTCTCAGTAGTCTGCATCAAATCCTGAAACTCCCGTGCCAACTGCAGCACCTCAATAATCGGTGAAAACTCAGCCCTGAACCTGGACGAGAAATCGCTCCATGTCATCGCGTCCAACGCAGCATCATCACCAATGGCATGACCAATCTCTCGCTCTGTCCTTTAGAAAACAGGAGGCGAGTCTGACCTTGTCCCCCTCGGGACACCGACTCGTACGGAATGCGTTGGTGACATCGGCTAACCACCTGCTACTAGCGATGGGGTCCCTAGCCCCCATGATAATTTGGTGCTCCGCAAGCTCTAAACTCTCGGAATGTCAAAGTACGCGCTCCCATCAAATCCATCATCTCGGTACGGAAGGCTCCTAGCCTTTCATCCAAGATCTCCATTATACCCTCCTTGACCGTGCCAAAGATCACAGGAATCTGATCTAGGATACTGCGCGTAACCTCAGCTGATATCAACGCCCTCATCCGCTCCTCGAGCTGCTCGGCTCCTAAACCTGAGCCTGATCCCTCCATTAGTCTCTCACGCAATGTCACCATGCTCAAAACATATCATCATAACTATCAGGATACTCGTCACCTCTGAGGGATCATACACACACACTACAAGTTTCCCAGTCTCGTCTCGGCCTTTCTCGAATCGAGTACGGGCCCATACTACCTTCCACATCTATCCGTACTTTCCTCAAGAATTGCTTCGACTCCACTAGGTCCCTTTTTCTACTACTACTGCTCCCAGCACTATCTCATCCTAGGCTTACCCTAGGGAACCTCTGACTCCACCCAAACCAGTTATCAGCTGCTGAAGGCCTCTTTGTGATGCCAATTATCCATCACCTGAATACCATCACATGTGACGAGGCTCAAATAATCCTTGGAGTAAAAGACTCGTCCCTACAACGGTTAGACTCAAACAAGAGTTGCGCAATAGGGCCAAATCCAGCACTCTGAGATTATTCAACCCTGATCACATGTGACGTGACGTATTCACCTAATGGCTAACTCCCATCACTCAGAATCCCACAATGCACAAAGCAAGCAACATTCAGACAAGGGAAAATCTAACCATAACATACTCAAGCAATCATAATCTCATATCAAGAATCTGTACTAGCATGTAGCATAATCTCATAAACTCAAGCATAACCTAAACAGGCTATCCTACTATTGTCTAACCAGTACTATCATGCAGCTCAAAACCATATATAACAGGCACATAAGGCATCCTCCCTAGATCCTTAGTCCTAATCTAGCATGCTGTTCTACTAACTGATAGTCATAACATAAACTTGTATGGGTATTTTGGGGTACTTACTTGAGTTCGGCTGATTGCATCCACCACACCCTTTTCTCTTATCAAAGTTCTTTTCTTTTTGAATTCTTTTCACTTTTCTAAAACTATTTCATTTCTCAAAACTCTTTTTACAAAACTGACTTTCATTTTGAAAACTTTTATACCAATCCCTTAGTTTGAGTTCAGACACACCTGAAAGTATGTCCGAATCCCTCAAACCAAGGCTTTGATACCAACTTGTAACATCCCAAAATTCGTACCAAAAATTTTCTTGAAGTCATTACCAAAGCCATATTCATAAAAACATATCATACGTCATAACATAAATTCAGAGTGTTAATTCCAAAACTTATTTCATTATCAGAGTAAAACATCCCAGGATGACTAATCAATGGTGTGTGCCATGCGATCACCCCAAGCTCTTCCCTCCGCTACCGGAAGTACCTGAAACCAAAACCGAAAATCGTAAGCACGAAGCTTAGTGAGTTCCCCAACCTACCACATACTATGCATAAACACATACTGCACATACTAGGCCACGCCCGCTATTCCGGGCCTCGCCTGCTACAACGGCCCCGCCGCTCCAGGCCCCGCCTGGCTTCGATCCCCGCTCGGATACAGATCTATTTCTTTTAGGCCCCGCCTGTCTCTGGGCCCCGCCCGCTAACCACATAATACAAAATAGCATATAACACATAACTGAACATACCTTACTATATTCCTGTCTTGGGGCTCGCACCTATCCTGTTACTAGCGAGTCATGGAACCCCGTCCAAGCTCCTACTGAAACTGAGATACGGGCCCCCGTCCACACTTACTCCATACCTATTTCGGGCCTTGCGCATTCTCTGCTACTAATGAGATATGGGACACCGTCCATACTCTACTATTGGTGAGATACGGGACCTCGCCCACACTCACCTCCCTACCAGGCACATACATGCATCACACAGACAACAAGTATACTCTATCATGCAAACCATCCCTTGGGCACCCGCTCGGCATTGGACCTTCGTCCTAAATATCATACAAGCAAACAATGCCTAGGGCTAACCCTCGGGTCTTCCTACTCATAACTACATGGGCCGGCATTGTGGTCGTAGACCCATTCACACAAATGGAACTCACATACACTATTGAACTTTTGCTGATAACCCTCTGACTGCTGACCAACAATTTTCTGAACCGCTGCTCCACTAGCTCCCCGAGCTACCAATATCAATATACATAACACTTAGATCCAAACAGAACTCTAGAATCCAACTAAGTCCACTCTTGTCAAAGTCAAAGTCCTGGTCAAATTCAGACTGCTTGACTGACTCCACTCGCCGAGTCAACCCGTTGACTCGCTGAGTCCTTATGCTCTGAAACTCTCACAATACACCTCACCTCACCGAGTCACCCCGCCGACTCGTCGAGTTCAACGATCTTTGAGTCCCATCCTGTCCGACTCACTGATTCACCACTCAAATCACCGATCTAAGTCTTAACCAGAAAAGGTTGAGGTTCTGCGATCCAACTCGTCGAGTCCAAGAACAGACTCGCCGAGTCCACAGTAATCTTCAACAGACTCGCCGAGTTGTTCTTCCAACTCGTCGAGTTCCTGCCTATCTTCATCCAACTCGCCGAGCCCACCCATGTGACTCGCCAAGTAGCTTCAGTTCTTAATCCATACAGTGGCTTTTCGAGCCATGCAGGGGCTCCAACTCATAGATCCACTCTTCCAAAGTCTATTCCTCACGTAAAGTTGAAAACTTTACGTGAAACCAAGGAGCTATAGGCTTAAAACACTCTAGGGCTAGGGTTTGGGGCAAACATGCTTTACCAACACACCAAAAACTGATACTTTATGGGTCTCTGGCCAAGACACACCTAGATCTGAAGTAGCTACCTCAGATCTGGACTTCTAACTCGAAAAGGCTCCTTATCATACCAAAATGGCCCCAAAACATCATCCATGAGAAGATCTAGAAGCAACAAAGGCAAGGTGACAGATTGTTACCTTCAAATTGATGTTCACAACCAAAGAGTTGAATCCTCCAGCTCCTTAGTGTTCAAATCCTCCAATTCTTCCTCTTGCAAAAGCCCCAAACTCACTTTCTTCCTTCTCTCACTAAACTTAGGGTTTGGAATCGTGCATAGCAGCTTCTGGCCGACAAGGGGGACTAAGGAGAGGACATGAGGTCCTTTAAATAGGCTGCAAACCCTAAGATTAGGGATTTTCTCATCCAGACCAGACTCGCCGAGTCCACTCGTCGATTCGCAGTGTCGGTCACTTAACCTGTAACCCTGATCCCACTCCGACTCGTCGAGTTCTTCCCTGGACTCGACGAGTTGACTCCTCGACTTATAGCTTTTGCTTTCTTTTCTTGTTCTTTCTGATTCTGGGTTTTACACAATCACTTCTACCAATATAGATTCCAAATATAGCATATCATCCAATTCTCCTAGGCTACAAGGCATCACATATCAGGCCGATCCATCATGCAAATCTTGTACGTATCCTTAGCCTCGTCCTAGCATTCAAGCATTCATATAATATATCATATCAACATGTATGGGTATTATGGATATCACTTACATGAGCTCGGACGATTGCATGCATCACACCCCCTTTTCTTTATAAAAATCTTTTCAAAAACTTATTTTCTTTAGGAAAAATCTTTTAAGAAACTTATTTTCATTCAAAATATTACAAATTCCTCAGTTTGAGTTCAAACATACCCGAGAGTGTGCCCAAATCCCTCAAACCAAGGCTCTGATACCAACTTGTAGCGTCCTAAAAATTCATAGTAAAATTTTCATTTTTTTAAAACAATAAGACATAAAAACGTGTTGTTCTAAAACTGATCAAGGTGAACATATTATTTAAGCATCATAGTAAATATTGAAAATTGCCGATGCGAAAAACTCTGGTGGATGCGGTGCAGTCACGCAGTGCCCTTCCTTTCCGAACCGGAAGTACCTGAAACCATAAACATAAACTGTAAGCACAAAGCTTAGTGAGTTCCCCAAAGTACCACATACCACATATAAATAAATATAACAACATTGGCTATGTCGGGTACGTATCAACCCTGAGTCCATAATGACTCTATATAACAGATTGTAGCTGTGTCGGGTTCGTATCAACCCCCAGGTCCATTTCACCCCTCATACAGAAGCATACAAACATATAAGCATGAGTCACAAAGAAAAAAAAAGCACATACAGGAATATCAACAAGTGTCACAAAGACAACCATCGTCCTACAAACATAATCTAGTGGGCCGGCATTGGTGCCTTCAACCCATGAGTACAGTGAAGAGACTTACCTCACAGTCTGTAAGAATAGTTCCACCAATCACTGCTCTAAAATCTATCTCTACGGCTCACCTATACAATTAACAGAAATCCAAATCTCTAAGTATAAATCAAATTACCTAAAATGCCCTTAGGTCAAACGTGGAAAAAATTCTAGACAAAGTAAAAAGTCAACTGAGCCGACCAAGTCAACTCAGTTGAGTGTGCTAGACATACTCAACACGTACGTGGGGCGTACTACGCCTTGACTAGAAGTTGAGGGGCTGACCATGTACGCGCAGCATACCCTTTGGTACGCCCAACGTACGTGACCATCATCCTCCCAATCCATTAAGAGCTTAATCATGTTAAGCTCTTTCATCCAAAATCTAGATCTAACCCTCAAATGATATCCTTAACCATAAAGTTTCCAACTTTAAGTCTTGCATGGCTATTATGTCTTCAACATCCAAAAACCCTAACTTCTTAACCCATTAAGATATCTAAGACCATGCATGGAGGAAAACTAGGGACCAAGGCCACATTTTTATGGTTCCTAATGACTCCATAAGGGATAAAGTTTCCAATTTTATCCATTAGAATGATCCAAACAACCAAGATCTAGTCTTTAAGTCTCAAAGGGACCAAAAGTGCATCTTTTTCAACTTAATCCAGTAAGTCCAAGTCTCCAACCTTTAGATCTGAATCAATATGATGTTTAGATGGATAAAGTTTCCAACTTTATCCATAACAAGTTCACAAACTTTCAAGATCTAAACTTTATGCACTAAAGTGACCAAAAGCTCATAACACCCAAAATTAGCTAGATCTAACAAATACATCATCAAGATTCGAGCTTTTTACCTCTAGAAAAAAGATAAAGGTGAACAAAGTTTTGATCTACAAGCTCCAATGTAACTAACACTACTCCAATGAGATCCTTCTTCTCCAATATGCACCAAAAACACTCCAAAGCACTTAATCACTTTCTTTTTTCTCACAAGGCTCGAACCAGGGTTAGGGTTTCAAGGGAGGGTGTTGGAGAGGTGGAGGCTGAGAATGGAATGGGTTTGGGGGAGTTAAGGAGCTTAAATGGGGTTCAAACTATGAAAATAGGGTTTGGGAATTGTTCGCGTATGCCCAGCATACTCCAGGAATTCCTAGTACGCCCAACGTACAAGTTGAGTACGCCCAGTGTATGTGGCTTAACCCAAAACCACCATAACTTCAAACGGTCATAACTTCTTTGTTTCAACTCTGATTTCTACGATCCTTATATCCACAAAAAGGTAATGAGAAGCTCTACAATCCTATCAACTCTTCTTTTCCTTAAAACTTTTCGAACTTAAATCCAAAATTCATAAAAGGCCCGAACTATCACTTTATGGTTATACCCTTAGGCTCCAAAGCACCAACCGAACTCTCAGATAACCTAATATACATTACCCACATCCAAATGGGCCTAAATCTCTCTTTACCCCAAGGCATGAAGCCTTATTATAACTAATCTTCAGACATGGCCCCGAATTATGAAATGTTCGAAACAAGGTGTTACATGAGAAGAAAGACTGGTGCAGAGTCCTAGTAGAGAATGAGATGACCTTATGTCATATAGAGATGATAAGTTATAAAAATTGGGAGTGTGATTTGCCAATGTAAGAAAAGAGTATGTATATGAAATGCATCTTTTAGATATATCAAGTATAGAGTAAGTAAGAAGAAATGAGAAAGTTATAGCAGCTGGCTTGCAAGCAGTTGAGGACTAAGGAAGATGAATACCGAAGAAATTTTCATGATTGAACATTTTGGGTCGTGGGAAAGAAGATAGAGTAATTGTAAATCAGGTGATGAAGTGGTAATATTAAAACGGGATTAGTATGTTGTGCATGTAGTGTATGGGCGCTGCAAACAAATGGTAATTATTGTGATTAAATGGAGCCATCAAGTTGTTTGAGGATCAAGTAGAATAGAGGATAAAGTGATAGCATGGTAAGTTAAGAATAATTTACCATGTAAGAGATAGAAAAGATACTTTTGAACAAGGGAGTATAATTGTAAGCTTAAAACTATTTAAGTATAGTGTGCATGTAGAAGTATGGGCTATGCATACACATTGCACTTATTGTGGTTCAATTGAATCATTAATGTAACATCCATAAAATTTGATCCAATTTGAAACTTTTTAACCAACTAAAAACCATTAATTATTACAAAGTTTTTTCAAAATAGATTCATGTCAGAGCTAATGCGTCCATAGCTCTACAAACTAGATTACCCCTGAGCCCACAATATGAGTCTGGCTTGTCCTACAGGCCCACAGCTCATATCTAGATTGCTCCCTCAATCATTGGACTGTAACGAAATGACTAGCCCTCAGTGCGAGTCTGGTATGCTCTCCTGGCCCTCAGCTCGCATCTGGAATGCTTAGGACTCCTCAGTATGAGTCTGGCACACTCTCCCTAGCCCGCAGCTCATATCTGGCATACTCCAAGGTTTGTTGGTCACCGCACGGAGCAGTGCAACCTCAACCCTACCCACATAACATGTCGACATATAATACTAACTATGCATACAGATAATCAGGCCATATCACAGGTAGTCCTATAGATCTACCAAACTATTATAACAACTAGCATGCATAACCACTCTCAGACTATCATAACAACTAGCATGCAATACTAACTCATACCCGATATATCAACAACTACTAGGATATCAAATCCAATGGGTCGTCCTTGGTGCCTTAGACCACTTAGTATAGTGAGGAGAACTCACCTCACAAATGTCGACCTGAAGTGATAAGCTCAAACTATCGAATCACAGCCACGAACTCCACTACCTATATTTACCATAAGACCACTTCCATAAATTTCCAATTTACTAAAATACCCCTCTAGAAGTCTAACTGGTCAACCCTTGGTCAAAGTCAAAGTCAACGGTCAAGGTCAACAGTACATGTTGACCCAACTCGTCTAGTGCAGCTTACTGACTTGTCGAGTCTTTCTAGAACTCAAGAAATCCTGAAAACGCTAGTTGACTCACCGAGTTTCCTGACAACTCATCGAGTCCATGCGCATCCACAAGTCGGGAAAACCCTAACTGACTCGTCGAGTCGTCTATGCGACTCGTCGAGTTCATGCAGAAACTAAGCACGGTCAATCTTTATCATACTCGTCGAGTCGTCTATGCGACTCGTCGAGTTCATGCAGTCCATTTCTTATCCAGGCGTTTTAAGCCACCCCAAAGCTCCATATTGCAGATCTAACCTCCTAGGGCATGGTTTCCACGTAAATTTGCAAACTTTACATGCATCATGGTCCTAAATGCCAAACCAAGCTAAGGGAAAGGTTTAACCCAAGGAGAAAAACCCAAGCTTGCTAAATCAGATAACTTTATGGCTATAGGGACCAAGAGGAGTCCAGATCTGAAGTTAAAACTTCAGATCATGCCCAATACACGAAATGACTCCCAAAAATGTTAAAGATGGCCCTAAACCTAAACATGAAAAGATCTAGCTAAAGATGAGCCAAGGTAACAACTTGTTACCTTCAAAATGATGCCAAGATGAAGTAGAGTCAAATCCACAAGCTCCTTTTTGCTCTAAGATTCTTATACTTCACACCTTCTTCACAAAATGCACAAAAATCACTCTATAAGCCTCAAAAACACTCAAGAACAAGGTTAATATCGATTAGGGTTTCTTCTGGCCGCCAAGAGGTGGTAAGGGACTGGAGGTAAGGACTTAAGGTCCTTTAAATAGGGTGCAAACCCTAAAAATAAGGGTTTCATCTTCCAGTTCCTGCTCGTCGAGTACGGGTTCTACGACTCATCGAGTAGGTCCAACAATCCATGTGGGCTAACCCACCTCTACACGATGAGTTGGGGCAACCAACTCGTCGAGTAGGTCCATAAACGTGTACATAATGCTTTAAAAATTATACCTGGGAGTTAGGGTGTTACAATTAAGCTACTAGGAATCAAGTGGTTGAATAAGAAAATATATAGAATACTTATGAATCGGGGAATGTAATGGTGAGGTTGAATCTATATAAGTATAGTGTGTATGTAGTGTATGGGCACTACAGACACGTTGCACTTATGGCAATTTAATGGAACCATTAAGTTACTTGAGGATCGAGTGGTGGGACAAGAAGATGAAAATGGTACTTAGAAGAAATTCCCATGTATAGATTGAGACTTAGAAAGAAAGTGAAGTGATTATATGTAATACTTCACTAAGAGTTAGAAGAGAGTTAGAAAAGTGGTGAGAAGTTACCTATATAGAGTGAGAATAGCACGGTAGAAGCGGATGGGAAATGGTAACTTACCTAGGAGTAGAAGATTAAGAAGTGTGTTGTTACACTTATAAAAAAATTATGAAAGATGATAAGTACAATGATAAGAGTAAAGAAATAAAAAGAGTTTGGCCATTGCATGAAAAATGCAAAGAATTCGAAAGTACAATGATAGTTTGGGTTAAGAGGTTAAAGAAGGGAATAACCTCAAAAATGAGTCATTAAGTGAGAAATTGACCAAGATAGTAAGAAAATATTTTGAGGATGAAATATCTTTAAGGAGGGTAGATTGTAAGAACCCAAAAATTAGAGAGATTTGACTTTTAGTTAAATAATGAACAAAATGGCAAAATGGTCATTTATGAGAATTGTGTAGATTTAAGAAGTTGTGACTTCATGAAAACGGCCAAGATGAGTTTAATTCACTTAGATGAGCTTAGATGAGTAAGTTCAAGAGAAGAAATGCATGAAAATATTAATTTTGGTCAAAAATGTAAAATGGTTAGTTTTATGCTTTTTGGGCCAACTTTGTGAATTAATAGATTAAGACCCGCATTAATTCAGTGAGAAGTGACATAATGCAATTGTAGAACTCATCCTCCCCATTTTTGGATATAAGATTTGTGGAAAATGGAGATAAGATGAAGAAAATATGTATATATGCATGAATATGCCTATGACTAAGAAGATGGATCAACAATGCATCAATTGAAGAAAGGAGCCAAGAAGGGTAGTTGGTCCTCGCTAACTAACAAGGTGAATTATTACTCTCTCCCTCTCTCATTCTCTCTCTAGATTATGTTACATATTTAATTATATATTTGTATGTACATTGAATTTGGGGTACTAAGTGAAGAGAAGAAGAAAGATTATGGATCCATAAGGGATCATAAGAGAGCGAGAGAAGTAAGACTGGGAGATGGTATTCGGTAATGATAGTGGGTTTTGTTACCCTTAGAGTATGGCGTGAGATGTGAACGTTGAGTCCAGATAAGAACATGATGTTGAGGCATTAGAGTAGAGAAGAGATAGAGTAGAGAAGAGACAGAGTAGAGAAGAGATGGAGTAGAGAAGATAAGAGACAGAGTAGAGAATGGATAAAGGTAGAGACAAAGATAGAGTATGTGTAGAGTATGAGAAGATCCTGAGAAAAGGATAAGGAGAGTATGAGAAACAGAGTAGATGACATAGAAAGAGATAGATGAGATGGGAAAGAGTAGAAAGGAAGATTAAAGAAAAGAAGAAGAGATAGATGAAAGAAGAAAGAATAGCATGGCATGTTATTCGAGAAAGATCTAGATGATAAAGTATAGGAAAGAGAAGGAAAAGAAATATAAGAAAAATAGAAAGAATAACCCACCAGACACATAGTGTATGATGTTGTAGATATGTTTTATTTTTCGTGGGTTCAGGTAGCAGCAGTCATGGTACCAGAGGAGAAGACAGAGGCACAAGGACATTACTTAGATAGTAGGATGTTATTTATTGTATTTCCTTGTTTTTCATGTAAATAGATAGATTTTTATTGTAAAACCGTGATTTGTCATGGGAAGTAAAGTGTTTTAATTTTAGTAGAATTTCGCATTTGTTAGATAAATATCTGATATTTCCCTTAGATATTTGTATCGAAAATCTAGGTCATTACGTATCGGTTCCAAGTTTCAAAGACAAGTTCAAAGTTCAACACAAAGGATCTAACAATCAAAATATCATAACATAGTTTAATAACCACACATGACGTGTTATTCTTAAAGTCCTTGCTACTCCTATCCTCGTTTCTAAAGTATTCTATCTAAGAACAAGTAAAAATAAGTTAGGCAATGGAATGCCTAGTGAGAATATCCAAGGTTATTCATTTTGAGTAATAAGATAGCAATCTACTTGCTCAAATCAAACATCCAAAATCAAGAAAACCTCATAAATATATTTAGGGTTCTTATGACGCAAAACAACCGAAAAGGGGTAATATGAAACCAAATTTCTAAATATAATCAAGGTGTAACACTCAATTCCAGGTAAGCATTGCTTTCGAGTTATCAATTAAATTTCCAGTATTTAAACCTTGGTCATAATTTGAGCAATTTGTGTCACGGCGTGACCTTGCATGAGAAGATGCTTATCCCATTTGATTGTCATGACGTAACCACTTGTGGGTCATAACGCGACTGCCCCAACATGCCAAAACCTTAATTTTGGGGATCGTCCCCCTATTTAAGGGAAGTGATGGATAGGGTTTGCTCACCCTTAGCCTCCCTCACCTCTCTTCACCCTCTAAAAACTCTAATCTTCCATTATTGATCGTTGAGCTCCATTTTTGGTGATTTAAAGCCTTAAAGAATATAGAATGCATTTGGTGCATCATTTCAGCTTGCTAGCCACTCCCTCGTCATCTTGAGTTGCATTAGGACTCTTGTAAGTCCTCAACTTCCTGCCATTTTAGTTCAAGCTTATTAGATCTAGTGTTTGGTTCACTTTTCTCATTATTTATGGAGGTTTTAGTGTTGGGATATCATAAAGTTGGCAACTTTATGAGTTCTCAAACTTCTTTGATACAATTTGTCCCAGATTTGGAATATTAGTGAGTTTTGGGTTTCATGCATGGGAATAGAGCTCATTTTCCATTCATCTTCACCTAGCTTGTGTTTGGTACATGCATGTCTAAAAAGCTATGATGTTTATGATATTCTGATATGGATAAAGCCTTATCAAAGTTTTGGTTGTGTAGCTTAAAGGGTTAAGAGCTTAAGGTATTAGTCTGCCCAGAGCATTCATCACAACGTGACACTTTGGTGTCATGACGCGACGAGGGCTAAGCCCGCAATTATTTTTTCTTCAGTATGCCACGAAGTGACCAATGGGTGATCACGACGTGGCAACCAGCTGAATGACTCTTGGATTGTTGACTTTGACTTGACCATTGACTTTGTTTCCAAGTTTGCGTTTAGGTCAAATTCAGGGTTTTAAGCTAAAATTTGACTTTGAGATTTGGTCTCTGTTTGTTGTATAGGTGACATGTAGTACTGGTTATTGGATCTGTGATCAATGTTGTTATATTCTAGACTGCGAGGTGAGTTTTCTCACTATACTTTGTATTGCAGTATGTGACCTTGTGTGTGGGATGTTGGTATACTGTAGTGATCTGTTAGATTTGGTAGATCTGTATGATTACCAGTACTTGCTGGTATTAATTATTATTTTCATATGTCGACATGGTATGGTTGGGTTGAGATGATACTGCTTTGTGTTATAGGCAAACAAACCCGAAAGCGGTCCACCTTTATGTTACAGGCTCGGCAGCGGTCCAGCTTTATGATGTATGCTCGAGGGCACTCCATTCTTGGGCTATAGGCCCAACGTCCATGCATTGTATATATATTGTTCTATGGGGTATTTTGGGGAAACTCACTATAGCACCTGGTTCCAGTACGTACTCCTTGTAATTAACATTTTTTAAAATAATGCATTTTTGCCTTGGACTCGGCGAGTTGATGGACCAACTCGCCGAGTAGGAGCGGGATAAGACGCGGGGACTGAACTTTGGACTCGACGAGTCGGTTCTCGGACTCGGCGAGTAGACCCTGTTTGGGCAAAAACCCAAATCCGGGTGTTTGCACCCTATTTAAACGCTCTATCTTGGCCTCCTTTGTCCCTAACACTTCCAGAGAGCTGAAGAGCGAAACCCTAGCCCCCATTTTGTTCTTGAGAGTGATTTTTGGCTTTGTGAAGAAGGTTTAGAGCTTAGAAGAAGAAGAAGAAAGAGGTTGTAGTGTGCAAGGAAGGGAGGTAGATCCGGAATCTACACTACAAGAGGCTTCCATTCAGGTAGAAAAGCCCCTACCTTGATCACTAGTTCTTTAGATTCCCTTTTGTCCCTAAAATGGTGGTTTTCAAGCCCTAAAACACCACACTCCTTGCGTTTGTGCTTAATGATCCGAAAGGACTTCAGATCTAGACATTATGGACGTATTAGAAGTATAAAGTTTCTATGGTTGGAGTGATTGAGGTCCCCATTGGGTGTATGACCTCATAAAAAGCCTGGATTTGCCTTTTGGAGCTTGTAGGGCCATGCATGCACGTTAAGTTTGCAACTTTACGTGATAAGCATGCCCTAGGAACATAGATCTATGGTTTTGAAGCGTTGCATGTCTCGGATTTGGTCTATATGGGAAATGGGTCAAGGGACTCGGCGAGTCCCAAAGTGGAACACAGCGAGTTCTATGAAGATGGCCTTAGACTCGGTGAGTTGGATGAACAACTCGGCGAGTCCTATGAAGATTGCCTGGTACTCGACGAGTTGTTCTTCAAACTCGGCGAGTCCGATGAACTGTTACTAAGTGAGAGGGGTTTAAGTGTTGGAGGTCCAACCCTTCGTATCTGCACGCGAAATTAGCAATTTAGCATGTAGCAATAGTCCCAGAAACCCAAATCCTCAAAAAAAAGATGCTCTGGTGAGGATTTGGAAGCGAGCACGAGATCTGCTTGTGGGGACTCGGTGAGTTGTTCTTGGACTCGGCGAGTCAGGTCGCGAGTCGATTCAATTGTCCTAAGTAGTGAGTTAAGCGTTACTCAATGAGTGGGAGTGAGAGGGAAGAAGGACTTGTCGATTAGGACCGGGTTAGTGGGAGAAGGACTTGGCGAGTCTACGCCATGACTCGACGAAACCTGTCAACCGGAAGTTGACTTTGACCAAGGAGTTGACCTTGGACCAGGGGGATCAGTCATTTGACCTAAGGGTATTTATGAGTGTCTAATCTATGTTCATGATTTATAGCCGGAGGATTACCGGTTCAGCAGTCAGGCGCTCAGCAAGCAGACTTTCAGCAGCTACTTTCGAGGTGAGTTACCTTCCAGTAGCAGTGGGTCTACGGCCACAATGTCGGCCCACCAGTAGGAGTTGTATGATTAGATGATTGTCTCTGTGATATTCATCTAGGCTTACTACTACCTGTGTTATGTTTATGTGGTAGTATGATATGATGCTATGTGTTAGTGATAGTAGGGGAGATAGTCCCCAGTTTACCGGTCGATAGGGCCGAAGGGGCAGTCATGCCTAGCCATGCTAGATAGATTATGTGATATGTGTTATATGGTAGTAGTAGGGGGTGATATAGTCCCCAGCATCCGGTCGAGAGGACCGAAGGGGAGACCAGCACCCAGATATGCTAGTTAGTATCCGGTCGAGAGGACCGAAGGGGAGGCCAGCACCCAGATATGCTAGCTAATATCCGGTCGAGAGGACCGAAGGGGTAGGTCGGGCACCTAGATATGCCTGACAATATATGTTTGATATGTGGTTATATGGTATGTGGTACAGTGGGGGAACTCACTAAGCTTCGTGCTTACGGTTTTTAGTTATTGTTTCAGGTACCTCTTCAGCCAAGGGGAAGGAGCTGGCGCGGTAGCGGCATATCACACACACGCTCTTGTTTTACCGCACTATGAGACATTCTGGGATTTGTACTCTGATATTATTATGATTTACGTTTTGGTTTACAGACACGAGACGTGTTTTATTAAATGATATGGTCGAATGATATTTTGCTACAAACGTTTGCAAATCACTTGATTAAAAATGAAATTTTTGGCCCGTATTTTGGGGCATTACAAGTTGGTATCAGAGCCCTGGTTTGAGGGATTCGGACACACCATCGGGGGTGTATGAACTCAAATCGGGGGATTAAGGAATTTCGAAAAAGAAAAAGTTTTATAAAGGATTAAGTAAAGAGTTTTTAAGAAAGAACTAAGTGTGTGATGTGCGCGACCGGCCAAGCTCAAGTAAGTATTCCCCAAAGTACCCATACAAGTTTATGTTATGTTTAACAGTTTCAGTAGAACAGCATGCTAGAATAGGACTAAGGATCTAGGAGCGATGCCTTATGTGTCTGCTTTATGTGCTTCAGCTTATGAGAATTGCATGCTAGTAATGAGTAGACAGTAGTAGGACAGCCTATTTAGGTTATGTCTGGTAGTATGAGCGTAGCATTATATGCTAGTTCAACTCCTCACAATGAGGACAGAGTTGCTTGAGTGGTTTTCCTACGTCCGAATGTTGCTTGCTTTGTGCTTAGTAGGACTCTAAGTGATGGGAGTTAGTCATTAGGTGAATACGTCACGTCACATATGATCAGGGTTGAATAATCTCAGAGTGCTGGATTTGGCCCTATTGCGCAGCTCTTGTTTGAGTCTAACCGTTGTAGGGACGAGTATGTTACTCGAAGGATTATCTGAGCCTCATCACATGTGATGGTATTCAGGTAATGGCTAATTGGCATCACAAGGAAGCCTTCAGCAGCTGAGGACCAGTTTGGGTGGAGTCAGAGATTTTCCCTAGGGCAAGCCTAGAATGGGAATAGCAGTGATTAGTAGTAGTGAAAGGGATCTGGTGGAGTCGAGGCAGTCCTTAAAGAAGGTACGGATAGATGTGAAAGGTAGTATGGGCCCGTACTACTGAAAGTAGAGGATCCGTACCCGAAATAAGGAAGGCCGAGACAAGACCAGGGAACTTGAAACATATGTGATCCCTTTAGAGGTATCAGTATCACTAATGGTTGCCTGTGTGTATTGCATAATGGTGGTACTATGTCAGAGGCCAGCGGGTGGCAGTTCTGGAGAGGGATCGGGTTCGGGATCAGGATCCGAGCCAATAGATGAGAGGCTATGCGAGTTCATCGCGTCAGAGATTACCAGGGGCATCCTTGAGTCAACCCCATCATTTTCAGGTCGATCAAGGAAGGGATAGTCGAGCTGATGGAGAACCGCCTCAGGGCATTCAGGAGTGACATGGCATCTGGCCAGTCAGGATCTCGCACACTGTCCTTTAAGGACTTCAAGGGCAGTGGTGCGCTGGATTTTAACAGGGCGAAGGACCCCATAGCTGCCAGGCGATGGATTGCAGACATTGAGTCTGCACAGTTGACTAGCTTCTTCCCTGAGGGGTCGAAGGTGAGATTTGCAGCATGATGTTTGAGAGACCGAGCTAGAGATTGGTAGGAGTCCGTCGGTGACTCGTTGGGAGCCTCAGCTGTTGAGGCTATGACCTGGTCGGACTTTGTGACCAGGTTCAGGGCAGAGTTTGCACCGGCTGTCGAGCTTCAGCAGCTGGCCAGGGAGTTTTTAGATATGAGGCAGACGACATAGACTGTGTCGGAGATCACCACCAAGTTGCGGGAGAGGGCGTTGTTGATGCCCCAGTACGCGGGTGATGAGGGTATGAGGAGGACCCGCTATCATGACATGCTACGAGCTAATATTCGAGAGCATGTCGGTTTTTCAGCTTGTCCTACCCTAGACTCTATGATTGCAAAGGCAAGGGAGAGGGAGATAGATCTGGAGCACATCCGGAAGAGGAAGGAGGAAGAGGGGCATGTTAAGGGGGCTTCGGGGAAGAAGCCCAAGGGACCAGATGCGGGGCCGAAAGGCCAACAGGGGCGGGGCCGCTGCAAGAAATGCGGCAAGACGCACGAGGGCGCGTGCAAGTTGGGATCGTCAGGCTGCTATAAGTGCGGCAAGTTAGGACACTTCAGTAGGGATTGTACCGCTCCTGCACCTGTGATACAGACGTCTGAGTTGCTATGTTTCCATTGCAACCAGATGGGCCACAAGAAGGCCAGTTGCCCCCAGTTGACAACAGCATCGGGGCCAGTGAAGGCGCCAGCTCCAGTGACCCTGCGGATCACTGATGGCCGGCAGGGCAAGGCAGAGGCTCCAGTGGTGAGGAGTCGGGCGTTTCAGCTGACTACCGAGGAGGCACGCGCCGCACCCGATGTGGTGACGGGATCGTTCCATGTGAATGGTATCCCAGTTCAGGTGTTGTTTGACTCGGGTGCCACCCGATCGTTTGTTTCTCTTGCGCTTAGCAAGAAGTTTACTGAGTCTTCGGGCATGTTGGATTGCCCTCTAGAGGTAGAGATTGCCGATGATCGATCGGTGCGAGCATCAGCAGTGTTCAGGGATTGTGTTCTAAGGTTGTTTGAGGAGCGCTATTTTGTGGATTTGGTTCCCATTCCGTTGCGTGGGAACAAGGTGATCATAGGCATGGATTGGTTGAGCCCTAATGGGGCGATGATAGATTGTGCACAGTAGCTGGTGCGGATCAAGACCCCAAGCGGGGAGAGTTGGTGATCCACGGCGATAGGCCGCAGCGTGGACCCACAGTATGTTCAGCAGCAAGAGCTAGGTGCTACCTTCAGCAGGGTTGCACGGGATATGTCGCGTATGTTATGGATACCCGGTAGGCGGGTAAGGCGACGGTAAGCGAGGTTCCAGTGGTGCGAGACTACGCTGATGTGTTCTCGGAGGAGCTTCCTGGAATACCTCCGAAGCGACAGGTAGAGTTTAGGATCGACCTAGTCCCTAGTGCGGCTCCGATAGCCAAGGCACCGTACCGGTTGACTCCTCCCAAGATCCAGGAGTTGTCTACGTAGCTGCAGGAGCTGCTAGACAAGGGATTCATTAGACCAAGCAGTTCACCCTGCGGAGCCCCGATTCTATTTGTGAAGAAGAAGGATGGGTCGCATCGGATGTGTATAGATTATTGGGAGCTGAACAAGGTAACGGTAAAGAACCGTTACCCACTCCCGAGGATTGATGACCTCTTTGACCAGTTACAGGGAGCATCTTGGTTCTCCAAGATCGATTTGCGTTCAGGTTACCACCAGATGAGGGTCAGAGAGGAGGATGTGTAGAGGACCGTGTTTCGGACGCGTTATCGCCATGATGAGTTCGTGGTGATGTCGTTTGGTCTCACCAATGCTCCTGCCGCGTTCATGGACCTCATGAACCGCATGTGCAGACCGATGCTGGATCGTTCTGTGATAGTTTTCATTTATGACATCTTGGTTTATTCCAAGACGCAGGAGGAGCACGAGGAGCATCTGAGAGAGGTTTTGGAGACCCTGAGGAGGGAGATCTTGTACGCCAAGTTCTCCAAGTGCGAGTTTTGGTTGCACGAGGTGCAATTCCTTGGGCACCTTGTCAACCAGAACGGTATACTGGTTGACCTGGCCAAGATAGAGGTTGTGATGAGATGGGAGGTTCCGAAGTCTCCATCTGAGATTCGGAGTTTCCTGGGGTTAGCGGGCTACTATCGTAGATTCATTCAGGACTTCTCCAAGATAGTCGTACCCCTGACACGGTTGACTAAGAAAGTCGTGGTCTTTCGATGGGGGCCTGAGCAGCGGGCGGCGTTCGAGGTTCTGAGACAGAGATTGTGCGAGGCGCCAATCTTAGCCCTGCCGGAGGGCGTAGAGGATTTTGTGGTATATTGTGACGTGTCCATTTCGGGGTTGGGCGCGGTACTGATGCAGAGAGGGCACGTCATTACCTACGCTTCGAGGCAGCTAAAGCCTCGCGAGGCGAACTACCCGACGCATGATTTAGAGTTGGGGCGGTGGTCTTCTCCCTCAAGATTTGGCGACATTACCTCTACGGGGTTCGGTGTACCATTTACACGGACCACAAGAGTTTGAGGTACCTCATGGATCAGCCGAATTTGAACATGAGGCAGCGTCGGTGGCTTGATGTGGTGAAGGATTATGATTGTGAGATCCTTTACCACCCGGGGAAGGCCAATGTGGTGGCCGATGCGCTTAGCCGCAAGGCGGTGCAAATCAGGGATATTTGCATGCGGATGACAGTGGTGACTCCGCTTTTGGAGCGGATTCGGGAGGCCCAGTAGGAGGCCCTGAAGGAGGAACATCGGAAGAGTGAGCGCATACTGGGTCAGGTTTCCTCCTTCAACTATGACAGCAGGGGATTATTGACATTACACCATAGGGTGTGGGTGCCATACCTCGGAGGCATGTGCCAGATCTTGATGGAGGAGGCGCACAAATTCCGATTCTCCATTCATCCTGGGGCGACGAAGATGTATAGGGATCTTCGTCTGGACTATTGGTGGCCATGCATGAAGCGGGATGTAGCTTGGTATTTCAAGCGGTGCTTGACCTGCAGGAAGGTCAAGGCCGAGCATCAGAGACCGCACGGCAAGATGCAGCCGTTAGATATCCAGTTGTGGAAATGGGAAGATATTATGATGGATTTTATCACGAAGCTTCCCAGGACCGCGCGAGGAGTGGATTCTATATGGGTCATCGTGGATCGATTGACCAAGAGCGCCCATTTTATCCCGATTCAGGAGAGCATCTCGGCCGAGAAGTTGGCCGACATCTATATCAGGGAGATAGTGGCGCGACACAGGGTGCCAGTATCAGTGATTTCAGACAGAGATGTGCGTTTTACTTCCAGGTTTTGTAAGAAGTTTCATGATGAGTTGGCCACTCGTCTAAATTTTAGCATTGCCTTTCACCCGTAGACGGATGGTCAGAGTGAGCGGACCATCCAGACTCTTGAGGATATGTTGCGGGCTTGCGTGCTAGATTTCGGTGGTAGTTGGGATACCTATCTTCCTTTAGCTGAGTTTTCATACAACAACAGCTACTACGCGAGTATTGACCGTCCTCCCTTCGAGATGTTGTACGGACGGAGATGTAGGACCCCGATATGTTGGGGAGAGGTTGGCCAGAGAGTCATGGAAAGCACCGAAGTGGTGCTCCAGACGACAGAGAAGATTCAGCAGGTCCGGAGCAGGCTTCAGACTGCTCAGAGTCGGCAGAAAATTTATGCCGACAAGCGCCGTTCAGACTTGGAATTCCAAGTCGGGATATGGTTCTTCTGAAGGTGTCTCCATGGAAAGGCGTCATCCGATTCAGAAAGCGAGGAAAGTTAGGCCCAAGGTACATCGGGCCATTCAGGGTTGTAGCCCGGGTAGGCAAGGTGGCGTATAGGTTGGACCTGCCAGCCGAACTCAGCCAGATCCACAGCACTTTCCACGTCTCTCAGTTGCGGAAGTGTTTGGTGGATGACTCGGCAGTGGTGTCTTTGGAGGATATTCAGGTCGATGACAGCCTGAATTACATCGAGCGACTTGTGGCAATCCTTGACAGGAAGTCGAAGGGTATGAGGAACAAAAGGTTGGAACTCGTGAAGGTGTAATGGCAGCACCGGAAGGGATCGGAGTGGACTTGGGAGCCGGTGGAAGAGATGATGGAGCACTACCCCGAGCTGTTTCAGGATCGAGAAGCAGATTTCGAGGACGGAGTCTAAGATAAGTGGGGGAGATTTGTAGCACCTGGTTCCCGGTACGTACTCCTTGTAATTAACATTTTTTAAAATAATGCATTTTTGCCTTGGACTCGGCGAGTTGATGGACCAACTCGCCGAGTAGGAGCGGAATAAGACGTGGGGACTGAACTTTGGACTCGGCGAGTCGGTTCTCGGACTCGGTGAGTAGACCCTGTTTGGGCAAAAACCCTAATTCGGGTGTTTGCACCCTATTTAAACGCTCTATCTTGGCCTCCTTTGTCCATAACACTTCCAGAGAGCTGAAGAGCGAAACCCTAGCCCCCATTTTGTTCTTGAGTGTGATTTTTGGCTTTGTGAAGAAGGTTTGGAGCTTAAAAGAAGAAGAAAGAGGTTGTAGTGTGCAAGGAGGGGAGGAAGATCCGGAATCTACACTGCAAGAGGCTTCCATTCAGGTAGAAAAGCCCCTACCTTGATCATTAGTTCTTTAGATTCCCTTTTGTCCCTAAAATGGTGGTTTTCAAGCCCTAAAACACCATACTCCTTGTATTTGTGCTTAATGATCCGAAAGGACTTCAGATCTAGACATTATGGACGTATTAGAAGTATAAATTTTCTGTGGTTGGAGTGATTAAGGTCCCCATTGGGTGTATGACCTCATAAAAAGCCTGGATTTGCCTTTGGGAGCTTGTAGGGCCATGCATGCACGTAAAGTTTGCAACTTTACGTGATAAGCATGCCCTAGGAACATAGATCTATGGTTTTGAAGCGTTGCATGTCTCAGATTTGGTCTATATGGGAAATGGGTCAAGGGACTCGGCGATTCCCAAAGTGGAACACGGCGAGTTCTATGAAGATGGCCTTAGACTCGGTGAGTTGGATGAACAACTCGGCGAGTCCTATGAAGATTGCCTGGTACTCGACGAGTTGTTCTTCAAACTCGGCGAGTCCGATGAACTGTTACTAAGTGAGAGGGGTTCAAGTGTTGGAGGTCCAACCCTTCGTATCTGCACGCGAAATTATCAATTTAGCATGTAGCAATAGTCCCAGATGTAACATCCGGGATTTCAGGTATATTAATTAATCTTTTTATTTTGAGTTTTGAGAAGGGACTCGGCGAGTTGGTGCATAGACTCGCCGAGTTAAGACGCGGGTTCTCATCCGGATTAATGCTCGGACTCAGCGAGTCGCCTTAAAGGACTCGGCGAGTATGCGACGTTTAATGAAACCCTAATTTCTCGGGTTTGTAGCCTACTTAAAGGGCCTTATGGCCGTCATTTGCGCTCATTAGTCCCCAGAGTGAAACCCTAGATCAATTGAGTGATTCAAGTGAGGGAAGAAGCCATTGTTGATTCTTGGAGTTATTGTCTAGCAAGGGAAGAGAAGATCTAGCCAAGAGGAAGCAAGAGAGGGGTGGATTCTTGAAGAGCTAAGGTCCAGGACATCACATCTGAGGTACCATTCGAATCCTTCTTTGTTATTGTGATGTTCATATAGATTTAGGGTTTGTGAACCCATTTGTGTCTAGATCTAGCATCATTATGGTCCCTTGGCGGGTTATGGCTCTGAATCTAGACCCATAGAGGTCCAGAGCACCTCCTTGCCCAAGCTTTATGTGCATCCATGGAGGTTTTAGATTGGGATCTATGTATTTGAGGCTAAACCTCCATTAATGAGTTATATGATGCTTATTGAGCACCAAGACTCGGACTTTACGTGGTTAATAAGCTTAAGGGGACTGGATCTATGAGTTACTAGAGTGGATCTGACCTTAGAAGGTCGTTTGAGGTTGTGCATGGAGTGCACTCGCCGAGTCCAATCCCAGACTCGGCGAGTTGGTGCGGGTTGTTCAGGGACTTCGGACCAGGGACTGTGTAACCGAGTAGGGTGAGTGACTCAGTGAGTTGGAAGAGATTCAGAGGGAACCGGGTTCCTGTAGGGACTCGGCGAGTCCACGCCAGACTCGGCGAGTCGGGTTCACCGTTGACCGTTGACCAGTGTTGACTGGTTTGACTTAGTGGTATTAGTCAGTTAGAGTCAATTAGTATTAAGTAAAGATACACCTGTGTTGTAGGAGGACGATAGCTCGGGAGATCGAGCACTAGTGGTTGAGAGCTTTACGAGTTACCGAGACACGCGAGGTGAGTCTTCTCACTATACGTTACCTTGAGTGGTATTATGAATTGACCAGAGGGTCTTATGTGTTATGCATGAGATTATGTGCTATTTATGAGATTGTATCCTATGTGTTATTGTATGTTGTATGACTATATAGACCGGACCGGAGGGTCCAACGATTCAGATCAGGCCAGAGGGCCCGATGAGCTATGACTGGACCGGAGGGTCCGACGAGCTGCGGGACTGGAAGGTCCCGCTGAGACATCTTGACCAGAGGGTCGGGTTAGCCTCGAGTGGCGTATTTGTAGTATGTGGTATTTTGGGGAACTCACTAAGCATTTATGCTTACAGTTGTTATGTTTGATGTCTCAGGTACCAGCGAGGACCGTGGAAAGGCGACGGCTTGACATGTACACACACACTGATGGAGATTTTTTATATCAGAGATCTTGGGATTTGTTTTTGAAAACAGAATTGATTATGGATTTTGATTTGTGATGTGATACATTATGTGATTTTGGAAATGAAAAATTATTTTGAAAATTTACGGTGTTACAAGTTGGTATCAGAGCCTTGGTTTGAGGGATTCGGATGCACCTTCGGGCGTATTTGAACTCAAACTGAGGATTTGAGGAATTTTCAAATAAAACTAAAATTCTCTAAAAAGAAAAAAAGAGGTTTTTGGAAACGAACAGAGTGGAAGGTGTGTATGGTCAGCCAGCGCCCGAACGGTGAATCCCCAAAATACCTTTACATTATATGTTATGAGTTATGAGATATTATGTGGTGCATGTTAGCGAGGCTAAGTATTCCTATTAGGACTAGAGTGGGCCTGATTTGTGATGCCTTAGCTTAGGAGATCGCTGCTGCTAGGAGACACTTTGAGAGAGTGAGTAGGTAGCAGTGAGGAGCTCAGGGGAGGGATATTGAGAGTAGCCAGTGCATAGCGAGAGTAGAGTGTTTACGATTTGGGATCCTAGGAGGAGGACTTGGGTTGTATATCGATTCGATGTGGACGATAGTATTGGGCCCGTACTATCGAAGACACCGGATTGGTGTGCAGTCCAAGAAAGAAACCTTGGGAGTACCAGGAGAGAGGATGTCTGAGTTATCGAGTGTGGGTATGCTCGAGAGTATTCTTGATATTTCTTATGTTGTATTTCAGAGGTTGATCATGGTTGGGACACGCCATAACCCCGAGAGCAGTGGGGTGAGCGATGAGGAGATCCATCGGATCATCCATGAGGAGGTGGCCGCTGCCATCATAGCCGAGATTCCGGAGATGTTTGGGTCTATTAAGACCACACTGATCGAGACATTTGACGAGCGATACGCTGCTTTGACTGATGCTGCTGTTGCTGCAGCCACCGCAGCTGTTGCGGCTGCGAGACCCCAAGGTGGTGATTCGTTGTTGTACCGAGAGTTCAGCAACACGAAACCACCGGAGTTCGATGGTACACAGAATCCGATCACCGCTATGAAGTGCATCTTAGACATAGAGGGGTGTTTCTATACGTGCTCATGTCTGGAGCACTTGAGGGTGCGATTTGCACTCAACCAGCTTCGCTTGGGGGCGAAGGACTGGTGGAAATTTGTGACCGCGAGCTATTCTACAGCTGAGCTGACTGCAGTGACCTGGGAGAGGTTTACTGCGATGTTTCGTGACGAGTATGTTCCCCAGGTGGAGAGGGAACGTTTAGCTCAGGAGTTTCTGACCCTCAAGCAGGGGACCGAGTCGGTGACAGTGATTACGAGGATGTTTCATGAGCGGGCGTTGTTTTGCCCGGAGTTGGTGTCCACTGAGCAGGCTCGCATGAGCCGTTATCTGAGGATCTTGAGGAGGGACATCCGTGAGTTCGTGGCGAACTCGACTTATCGGACATTTTCCGAGCTCCAGGCAAATGCCAGGAAGAGGGAGATCGAGCTTGAGACACAGGCGAGGGAGGAGACTGAGTTGCAAAAGGGTGATCGGCGACCGGCACAGTCGCAGTCGGCCGCCAAGCGGGCAAAGCCCGCTGATTCGAGGACAGGCAGTTCGAGGGGCCACACTTGTGGGAAGTGCGGCAAGAGCAATGACGAGCCGTGCAAGACTGGGGTATGCTACAAATGCGGGAAGGAAGGACATTTTGCGAGGGACTGTCCGAAGGGGTTCTCGGTTTGCTTCCATTGCAACTAGACCGGCCATCGGAAGGCCGAGTGCCTCCAGCTTCAAAGATCAGCACAGGGATCTGCACCTGTGGTTCGAGCTACCGAGACCCGGCCAGTGAAGGCCGAAGCACCGAAGGCTAGGGGGAGAGCCTTCCAGCTGACTGCGTAGGAGGTCCGCGCAGCACCTGACGTCGTGGCAGGTATGTAATCTTTATCTATTTTATGTTGAGTTTATGCTATTGTAATTGCTATATGTTGTGCGTAGGTACTTTTCTTGTGAGTTATGTACCTGCATGGGTTTTATTCGACTCGGGTGCGAGTCGATCTTTCATATCTTTAGCTTTTAGTCGGCACATTGGTATTCCGAGAGAGGCGTTGAGTCGACCTCTGCGGGTTTCCATAGCAGATGAGCGTGAGGTATGTGCTACCGAGGTGATACGTGGATGCGTGCTGGAGATCTCCGGGGTGGAGTTCCCGATTGATTTGATACTGATTGCTATGGGGGATGTATGTGTCATAGTAGGCATGGATTGGTTGAGCCGTTTCGGGGCTATCATAGATTGCGAGCGTCAGTTGGTGACGATCTGAGATCCTAGTGGGGGAGTGCTGACAGTTTATGGTGAGGGGACTCGTGGTGGTTCGGTATTCTGTTCGGCTGCCAGAGCGAGGCGGAGTTTGCAACAGGGCTGCAAGGGATTCGTGGCCTATGTGACGGATGTACGAGAGGCCGTTGGGAGGCCAAGTTCAGTGGATGATGTGCCGATAGTGCGTGAGTTCCGGGACGTGTTCCCCGAGGAGTTGCCGGGCGTACCTCCCGAGAGGCAAGTGGAGTTTCGTGTCGATTTGATTCCCGGGGCTGCGCCTATCGCTAAGGCGCCATATCGGCTGGCACCGCCAAAGATGCAGGAGTTATCCTCACAGCTGCAAGAGCTGTTGGGGAAAGGGTTCATCCGTCCCAGTAGCTCTCCCTGGGGAGTGCCGATCCTTTTTGTCAAGAAAAAGGATGGTTCACACCGGATGTGCATTGATTACCGGGAGTTGAACAAGTTGACGGTCAAGAACCGTTATCCGTTGCCGAGGATTGATGATCTATTCGATCAGTTGCAGGGGGCGTCTTGGTTCTCCAAGATTGACTTGAGATCGGGATATCACCAGATGAGATTTCGGGATGAGGATATCCAGAAGACGGCGTTTAGGACTCGTTACGGGCATTACGAGTTCGTGGTGATGCCATTCGGGCTCACCAATGCACCAGCGGCATTCATGGATCTCATGAACAGGGTGTGTAGGCCGATGTTGGATCGTTTAGTCATTGTATTCATTGATGATATCCTGGTGTATTCGAGGACCAGAGAGCAGCATGAGGAGAATTTGAGGGAGCTCCTCGGGGTTCTGAGGTCGGAGAGGCTATTCGCCAAATTCTCCAAGTGCGATTTTTGGTTACGGGAGGTCCAGTTCTTAGGGCATCTCGTTAACCAGAATGGAATATTGGTTGACCCGGCCAAGATCGAGGCCGTGATGAGTTGGGAAGTGCCAAGGTCACCTGCAGAGATCCGGAGTTTCTTGGGGCTGGCAGGCTACTATCAGAGATTTATCAGAGACTTCTCCAAAATTGTTGTGCCACTTACCAAGTTAACCCGAAAGGGTGTTAATTTCTCATGGGGTCCGGAGCAGCAGACCTCATTTGAGACTCTTCGCCAGAGATTGTGCGAAGCTCCCGTGCTTGCATTGCCGGAAGGGATGGAGGATTTTGTGGTGTACTGTGATGCATCGATATCGGGGTTGGGAGCGGTGTTGATGCAGAGAGGGCATGTGATTGCGTATGCATCGAGGCAGTTAAAGCCTCATGAGAAGAGATATCCCACCCACGATCTGGAGTTGGGGGCTGTGGTGTTCGCCCTCAAGATCTAGCGTCACTATCTGTATGGGGTTCGGTGTACGATATACACGGACCACAAGAGTTTGAAGTACCTAATGGATCAGCCAAATCTGAATATGCGGTAGAGGAGATGGTTGGATGTGGTAAAGGATTATGATTGCGAGATCCTGTACCACACGGGCAAGGCTAATGTGGTAGTCGACGCCCTGAGTCGTAGGGCAGAGAGTGCCCCATTGCGAGACATCTGTTTGAGGTTGACGGTGACGACCCCGATTTTGGACACCATCCGAGGGGCTCAGGCTGAGGCTGTGAGATCAGAAAATCAAAAGAAGGAGCGGGTGGTTGGTCAGGTATCGGAATTCGTTACCGATGGTCGGGGACTTATGACGTTTCAGGATCGGATTTGGGTACCGTTTGTGGGCGGGACGCGTACCATTTTGATGGAGGAGGCACATCGATCGAAGTTCTCGATCCATCCTGGGGCTACCAAGATGTATTTGGACCTAAAGAAGGAGTATTGGTGGCCCTGTATGAAGAGGGATGTTGCTTGGTTCGTCGAGAGGTGCCTAACTTGTCGCCAAGTTAAGGCCGAGCACCAGCTTCCGCATGGTAAGCTGCAACCGTTGGAGATTCCCAAGTGGAAGTGGGAACAGATTACCATGGATTTTATCACCAAATTGCCAAGGACTGCGAGAGGAGTTGATGCAATTTGGGTGATCATGGATAGATTGACGAAGAGCGCTCATTTTCTAGCCATCAGCGAGAGCTCTTCTGCGGAGAAATTGGCAGAATTATATGTGAGAGAGGTGGTATCGCGGCATGGAGTTCCGATGTTGATTGTCTCAGACTGGGATGTACGTTTTACTTCCAGGTTTTGGAAGAAGTTTCATGAGGAGTTGGGTACGAGATTGCATTTCAGTACCGCATACCACCCATAGACGGACAGACAGAGCGAGCGAACGATTCAAACGCTTGAGGATATGCTCCGAGCATGTGTTCTGGATTTTGGAGGGAGCTGGGACACCTACCTACCTTTAGCAGAGTTTTCGTATAACAATAGCCATCATTCGAGCATTGGTATGCCACCCTTTGAGTTGTTGTATGGGTGGAGGTGTCGCACCCCCATCTGCTGGGAAGAGGTGGGGCAGCGAGTGATGGGTAGCATGGAGATTGTACTCCAGTCGACCGAGCAGATTCAGCAGGTCAGGAAGAGGTTGTTGACCGCGCAGAGTCGCCAGAAGAGTTATGCGGACAGGCGTCGGTCCGAGCTCGAGTTTCAGGTCGGTGATCTTGTGCTCCTAAAGGTCTCTCCTTGGAAAGGAGTGGTACGATTCAGGAAGAAGGGCAAGTTGGGACCCCGGTACATTGGACCCTTCAGGGTAATTGCTAGGGTAGGCAGGGTAGCCTACCGGTTGGACCTACCTGCTGAGTTGGGGCAGATCCATGATACCTTTCATGTCTCGCAGTTGAGGAAATGTATTGCCGACGAGTCGGCAGTGGTGCCGTTAGAGGATATTCAGGTGGATGCGAGCCTAAACTACGCAGAGAGACCAGTTGCGATTGTGGATGGAAAGATCAAGGTTCTGAGGAACAAGGAAGTGCCTCTGGTACAGGTTCAGTGGCAGCATCGGAAGGGATCCGAGTTGACCTGGGAACCGGAGCGGGAGATGCGGGAGCAACATCCAGAGTTATTTCAGGAATGAGACTTCGAGGGCGAAGTCAGATTCTAGTGGGGGAGAATTGTAACATCCGGGATTTCAGGTATATTAATTAATCTTTTTATTTTGAGTTTTGAGAAGGGACTCGGCGAGTTGGTGCATAGACTCGCCGAGTTAAGACGCGGGTTCTCATCCGGATTGATGCTCGGACTCGGCGAGTCTGTGACGTTTAATGAAACCCTAATTTCTCGGGTTTGCGGCCTATTTAAAGGGCCTTATGGCCGTCATTTGCGCTCATTAGTCCCCAGAGTGAAACCCTAGATCAATTGAGTGATTCAAGTGAGGGAAGAAGCCATTGTTGATTCTTGGAGTTATTGTCTAGCAAGGGAAGAGAAGATCTAGCCAAGAGGAAGCAAGAGAGGGGTGGATTCTTGAAGAGCTAAGGTCCAGGACATCACATCTGAGGTACCATTCGAATCCTTCTTTGTTATTGTGATGTTCATATAGATTTAGGGTTTTTGAACCCATTTGTGGCTAGATCTAGCATCATTATGGTCCCTTGGCGAGTTATGGCTCTGAATCTAGACCCATAGAGGTCCAGAGCACTTCCTTGCCCAAGCTTTATGTGCATCCATGGAGGTTTTAGATTGGGATCTATGTATTTGAGGCTAAACCTCCATTAATAAGCTATATGATGCTTATTGAGCACCAAGACTCGGACTTTACGTGGTTAATAAGCTTAAGGGGACTGGATCTATGAGTTACTAGAGTGGATCTGACCTTAGAAGGTCGTTTGAGGTTGTGCATGGAGTGCACTCGCCGAGTCCAATCCCAGACTCGGCGAGTTAGTGCGGGTTGTTCAGGGACTTCGGACCAGGGACTGTGTAACCGAGTCGGGTGAGTGACTCGGTGAGTTGGAAGAGATTTAGAGGGAATCGGGTTCCTGTAGGGACTCGGCGAGTCCACGCCAGACTCGGCGAGTCGGGTTGACCGTTGACCGTTGACCAGTGTTGACTGGTTTGACTTAGTGGTATTAGTCAGTCAGAGTCAAGTAGTATTAAGTAAAGATACACCTGTGTTGTAGGAGGACGATAGCTCGTGAGATCGAGCACTAGTGGTTGAGAGCTTTATGAGTTACCGAGACACGCGAGGTGAGTCTTCTCACTATACATTACCTTGAGTGGTATTATGAGTTGACCAGAGGGTCTTATGTGTTATGCATGAGATTATGTGCTATTTATGAGATTGTATGCTATGTGTTATTGTATGTTGTATGACTATATAGACTGGACCGGAGGGTCCAACGATTCAGATCGGGCCAGAGGGCCTGATGAGCTATGACTGGACCGGAGGGTCCGACGAGCTGCGGGACTGGAAGGTCCCGCTGAGACATCTTGACCAGAGGGTCGGGTTAGCCTCGAGTGGCGTATTTGTAGTATTTGGTATTTTGGGGAACTCACTAAGCATTTATGCTTACAGTTGTTATGTTTGATGTCTCAGGTACCAGCGAGGACCGTGGAAAGGCGACGGCTTGACACGTACACACACACTGATGGAGATTTTTTATATCAGAGATCTTGGGATTTGTTTTTCAAAACAGAATTGATTATGGATTTTGATTTGTGATGTGATACATTATGTGATTTTAGAAATGAAAAATTATTTTGAAAATTTACGGTGTTACACCAGAAACCCAAATCCTCAAAAAAAAGATGCTCTAGTGAGGATTTGGAAGCGAGCACGAGATCTGCTTGTGGGGACTCGGTGAGTTGTTCTTGGACTCGGCGAGTCAGGTCGCGAGTCGGTTCAATCGTCCTAAGTAGTGAGTTAAGCGTGACTCAATGAGTGGGAGTGAGAGGGAAGAAGGACTTGTCGGGTAGGACCGGGTTAGTAGGAGAAGGACTCGGCGAGTTTACGCGACGAGTCCTGTCAATTGGAAGTTGACTTTGACCAAGGAGTTGACCTTGGACCAGGGGAGGGTCAGTCATTTGACCTAAGGGTATTTATGAGTGTCTAATCTATGTTCACGATTTATAGCCGGAGGATTACCGGTTCAGCAGTCAGGCGCTCAGCAAGCAGACTTTCAGCAGCTACTTTCGAGGTGAGTTACCTTCCAGTAGCAGTGGGTCTACGGCCACAATGTCGGCCCACCAGTAGGAGTTGTATGATTAGATGATTGTCTCTGTGATATTCATCTAGGCTTACTACTACTTGTGTTATATTTATGTGCTAGTATGATATGATGCTATGTGCTAGTGATAGTAGGGGAGATAGTCCCGGTTTACCGGTCGATAGGGCCGAAGGGGCATTCATGCCCAGCCATGCTAGATAGATTATGTGATATGTGTTATATGGTAGTAGTAGGGGTGAAATAGTCCCTAGCATCCGGTCGAGAGGACCGAAGGGGAGACCAGCACCCAGATATGCTAGTTAGTATCCGGTCGAGAGGACCGAAGGGGAGGCCAGCACCCAGATATGCTAGCTAATATCCGGTCGAGAGGACAGAAGGGGTAGGTCGGGCACCTAGATATGCCTGACAATATATGTTTGATATGTGGTTATATGGTATGTGGTACAGTGGGGGAACTCACTAAGCTTCGTGCTTACGGTTTTTAGTTATTGTTTCAGGTACCTCTTCAACCAAGGGGAAGGAGCTGGCACGGTAGCGGCATATCACACACACGCTCTTGTTTTACCGCACTATGAGACATTCTGGGATTTGTACTCTGATATTATTATGATTTACGTTTTGGTTTACAGACACGAGATGTGTTTTATTAAATGATATGGCCGAATGATATTTTTCTACAAACGTTTGTAGATCACTTGATTAAAAATGAAATTTTTGGCCTGTATTTTAGGGCGTTACACTCACTAGGCTTTGGCTTATAGTTATTGATTTCAATGTTTTCAGGTACAATAGATGATCGAGGCAAGGCGAAGGCATGATCATACACATGAAAAGGTTAGGAAAAAAATGATCTTTCGGGGTCAGAGAAGTACATGGCTTGTGTTAATTACACGTTCAGATTCACACGGCATGTATGCATCCTACACACAACCCAAACATGCTAATTGTTTTCGTTAGCCTATTATTCTTTCGTATGGGTGCTTTTGGTCCTTTGTTTATCAACTTGTACCAACTTTTATGGACAATTAACATGTCTACTATGCATTAAGGACTTAATCATTCCATTCTCTTTATCCATTAAGTCCATTTAAAACCAATCCAAATGTTTAATTTTTTACTCAAATCTCCATTAGAGAGTCATGAATCTTTTTGCACAAGTGTTCATATTTGGCTAAGTGAATCATTGTGAAATAAATTAGAACCATGTGAAGCACAATGAAATAGACTAGAAAACAAACCTAAACTGAAACTACTCAATAAAATCAAATTTAGGGTTTGTCACCCAAACACTAATTCAAACCTAAGCAGTTTTAGGGGAGAGAATTACCTTGAAATCACTAGAAAACTTCCAGTCTAATTTTGATTTGACCCAAAACTCCTTGAATCCAAGCTTAATGGATGAATTCCTTCAAAACCGCCATTATTCTCTCCTTTAGCTCCCAAATACGTGATGAGGAAGAAATAGGAAGGAGGATGGAGAGTTGAGGTCTTAATACAAGTCTCTCTTATTCTAAATTAGCCACCAAGCTTCTAGTTTTTGCAATTTGGCCATAATTTTTCTTGCAACTAGACTTTTTTTATTTATACATTTTGTCCTTCTCCACCATTTTTATGACATTACTAGTCCCAAGTTCCACTTAAGTGAGTCAACTCTTGGTTAAACTATAATTTTTCCACTTTATCAAATTTCAGCCTGATTTATTAGATATGTTAATTTTGACTTTTAACTTCTCTAATTTATATATTTACTAATGATATGATTTCAATTTTATTATTTATTTATTTATTAAAGTTTTGGTTATCTTTATTTACTTAATTAAAGTGAAATTTTCTAGCCATAAAAATAGGATATTACAGATTTTGGTCAATAGAACCCTAGAGAGAATATTGTTCTTTCTATTAATTTTGGAGCATTTGAAAGTGAATGTTTGGAAATTTGGGTTATCTAAACACCCTTTGAGTTGATTTGGGTCATCACTGCCACCCTAGACAGACAGGTTGCTACCTTCGTATGTCAAACTCAAGTATTTTGATGTGTACTCAGATTAAATACCTTAGCTTGGGTTAGAGGTTAGTTTGGACATTTAAAAGACCATAGATTTTGTGGGTTTGGTGAACTCTGTTATGATATTTGAATTGTTACAACCTCGACGATTTTAAAACTACAGCTTTTAGAGTAGCAATTGGGACTATTATCTCCGCTTTTAAACTTTGAACTTTTTCATGGTAATTGAAAATTATTTTTAAAGCGTTAATCCAAATTACCTTGGCCATGGGTGATTCACAATAGGGGTGAAACTCCTTCCGTAGACCATAGACCATGAACAAGATAACGTCGAAGATGATTTTCACTCACCCAATCTTCAGGGTCTAATTCTGAAATTTCGGAGCACAAACTCTTGACTTTCAAAAAAAATTCTCCTATTGAATATTTTCATTAGGTAGTAGCAACAAGTTCATTTTCAAGGTACTATAGCCTAGGCCTGTCGAAAAAAACCGAAACTCATTCTACGCACCCGACCCGTTCCGAATTCGGGTAGAGCGGGTAACGGGTATGAACATCTGGGTAATAGGTTAACCTGATAATAGTATAGGTCGGGTTTAAGGTATGAATATTTATCTTCGGGTATACCCGAATACCCAAATTCGTTTTTTAAATAATACTAATATGTATATTATATACATGACTCGGGTGGTAGTAGGCACGCTTAAAAAAAACCCTTCAATATCTTCTTATGATCGATGCATATGACGCAAAGCTAAACCTCAAAGACGCAAAGCTAAACAGACGACACAATCGTTAAACCCTCATAGACTCCAGTTTCTTATTCCGATCCTCAAACACGCAATTCTCAACCTCCATCTTCATTAATCGTTATACCAGTCTCCTTGATCGATCAAAATCCCAAGTCTCCTGCCTTTAACAATTTTGTTTGAGTATGCAATCACAATCACAGGTTAAAAATTATGCATCCTCTTTGATTTCTTTGTTGTGTTTTTGTTAATCACAGGTTAAAATATGTTGGTTTTGATTCACACTTTGTTTAGCTTAGGCATAAATCTACAGAAAATTATGTTGGTTTTGATTTCTTTGTTGTCTAGCTTGTTGAATCTGTTTAGAAAAAACAAAAATATAAGTTGACTTGCTGCAAAAAAATCAAAAAAATAGATGTTTGATGTATAAAGTTGTCATATGTTTGATGTATAAAGTTGTCAAATGTTTGATGTATATGTTCTGGAATTAAGTTTACAAAAAATGAAATGGAATTGAATTCCTTTGTATAGATGTTTGTTGTATAAAGCTGTCAAATGATTTAGAATTTAGATATTGACAATGACAGAAGTGTTATTTGTTACTTTCTTGTCCATGAAGAGATTTAGAAATTGACATATTACATGTTTGTTTTTTTATAACTTTTTTTGTTGTTTTCTTTTTGTTAACTGTTTTTGTTTATATTTTCTTAACTTTTTTATATACTTTTAGATGTCTGAAACGAATGAGTATATTGAAGATGAGATGATTAACCTTGAAAGCCCAACCAGTGATTCAGTTTCGGTAGTAAATGAGACACAACCAAAAAAGTACAAACCAAGATCCAAAGCTTGGGATGAATTCGAAAGATTTATGGACAAAGAGGGTGTTGAAAGATCGAAATGTACGCATTGTGGTTCTGGGCGATACAAGTGTGGAGGGAAATGGTATGGTATCAAAAATCTTTGAACTCGTTTAAACAAATGTGTGCCTTACTTAGCTAAAGTAAATGTCGGTCAAACACAAATAGCTTTTGGTGATGAAAACAAATTAACATCTTGGAAATTTGATCAAAAAGAGAGTAGGAAGGCTTTGGCACACATGTTAGTAGTTGATGAACTTCCATTTAGTTTTGTGGAATGTGCGATCTTTAAATATTACAAAAGTGTTACTCAACCAATGTTTAAAATTCCATGTAGAAGTACAAGTACAACAGATACCTACCAATTGTTTCAAGAAGAAAAAGAAAAACTTCGAAGTTTTATTAAAAAAACATTGGTAGGATTTGTTTGACCACCAATACTTGGACTTCTACACAGCAATCAAGTTATATGTGTCTCACCTCCCACTTTGTAGACAATGAATGGAAATTGAAAAAAAAAAAAAAACAAGTGTTGAGTTTTTGTCCTCAAGAGAGTCATCGTGGGGTTGATATTGGATTAGTGGTTGAGAAATGTTTAATAAATTGGGGAATAAAAAATGTTTTCATAATTTCCGTTAACAACGCAAGTGTTAATGGTGTGGCAATTGAGTTTTAAAAAAAATCTTTCAAAATGTCAACGAGTGTCTCTTAAATGGGAAATGGACACACATGAGATGTGTTGCCCACATTTTAAACTTGGTGGAGCAAGATGGTATTAAAAAGGTTGATAAGCCGGTTGAGATAATTAGATGGGCGGTAAAGTGGATTAGGCAATCACCTTCAAGAATTGACAAATTCACCAAGTTTGCTAAGCTTGTTAATTCGGGTACAACGAAACACTTGGTAAGAGATGTTCCAAAAAGATGGAACTCTACTTATCGTATGTTGAATATTGCTCAAGCTTATGAAAAAACTTTTGAGAGATACGATCTAGAGGAATATGAGTTTCGTTCCGACATTGAAAACGCGGATTTATCGATTCCTTCACCGAGCAATTGGCAACATGTTAGGCATTTGTGTCATTTTTTAAAACCATTTTGTGATGTTACTGAAAGGATTTCCGGGACACTATATGTGACATCAAACACGTGTGCATTGAAGGTATTTATTCCATTCGTACACTTTTGGATGATGCTATTTCCGATGCTAGCCTTTGTGATATTGCATTGACAATGAGAGTGAAGTTTGATAAGTATTTTGGCGACGTAGAAAAAATGAATTTATTGCTCTACTTTGCTTTGATTTTTGACCCGATGAACGAAGTAAAGTATTTGGTTATATTACTTGAGGATCGTTATGGAAAAGAAAAGATGGAGGAGAAAAAGAAATATATTATGGATTCTATGTATGAATTTTATAATGATTACATTAGAATTCATTCTCCAAGTACTGCCGGGTCTAGTAATTCATCGTCGAGTTTAGGGAAACGCCAAAATCCGGATGCTACGACACCAAAACCACCATTGAGAAATAAAATAAGAGAAAAGATGAAAACAAACATAGTTGAATCAATTGGTGAGTCAGAAAAGTATTTGAAAGAAAGTTTTGAAGAAGATTCGTCAATGTTTAACATTTTAGAGTGGTGGAAAGTGAATAGTCTAAGATTTCCGATTCTATCCTTGATGGCTAAAGATTTGTTTGCCATTCACGTCTCAATTGTGGCTTCAGAATCTGTTTTTAGCACTAGCGGGAGGGTTTTGGATCCGTATTGGAGTTCTTTGACTCCTAAGATTGGTTTCAGGATGGTATAAGTGACAACATCGATTTTTAACAAGATTGAGAAAACCTATAAGAAATTGATAAAGATAGTTGTTTATCTTAAATATTTTTTAATATTTTGGCATGTTATGTTTTGTCATTTTAATGCTTAGACTATTTGTATAGGATTGGGAGAAGTTGATACGTCTAATTAGAGTTCGGATTGGATATGGAAATGAATATGACAACGTGAAGATGCAAGACTTTTTTTTGTTATGTTTAGACTTTTATGTTTTGAGTTGGATTATGACTTATTAATTTTATTCTTTTGTTATGATTAAACTTTTATTATTTCGTTGGGTTGTGTTTAGACTTTTTTTGTTATGTTTAGACTTTAATTATTTAGACTTTTTTTGTTGTGTTTAGACCTATTATTCCATGCTAATCATATTCATGGCTTTTTCTTTTCTTTTTTTATCAAAATTTGGAATGGAATTAAAAAATTACATAACATGTTATAATGACTTGTATTATTATTATATATTTACTTGTTAATTGTATGGAGTATTTTCCTACCCAATTCTTTATTAAACCAACCAACATGTAAAAAAATTATCAAGAAGTGACACTTAAGAAATTGCCGGGTATACCTGATAATTACCCGACCCGACCTCAAACCCGAATACCCGAAACCTGAAAACCCGAATTACAATATAGGTCGGGTATCAGGTATTATTTTCTTAAGGAAATACTCGTTCTATCCAACCTGTTCTACCCGAAGCCTGAAAAATTTACCCGATCGACACCCCTAAGCCGAGGGGTATTCTTCTTAGTATATAGCCTTTCACCGGTTAGCTTGTCTACTGTGGCACAAGAAAAGGGCACCTCAATCGTTCATCTTTGTTTGGTAGTAAAATCAAACCTCAGTTTGATACCTTGCAACAATTTATGGTAAATGAAGAAGACAGGATATCAAGCAAAAGAGGATATTATTCGTCAGTAGAATGGCAAAAGAAACAAACGTGAATAAGTGTTGCTTAACAAGCTAATGGAAGCTACTATTTATAGTAAAGAAAAATTCTCTAAAAGTAATCAACTGAACTTGACTCTGAGAAGCTATCAAAGCTCCTACAGTAGTTTTTATGGATGGAACGAGAAATGCGTGGAAGGGTTTAAACTTGCTCCAAGTATTAGTCAGTTGTTTACAATATGCTAAATCGTTATATTCAAAAAGAAAAATATATGCATGATTAGAGTAATAGTAGTTTTTGTAAGGCAAACATTGTTATTAGCTAGAAATCATCGATGCATATGAAGAAGCTTCAAGGGGTCGGTGTTTCCTGTACGGACTTTATATCTTTGAAGTACTCATGCTCCAGTGCAGCCTTTGCTGAAATTCTTCTGTTGGGGTCCATGTACAGCATTTTCTGAAACAAAATGCCAATAAAATAGAGCTTTTAATTATATGGAAAAAAAAAACAATACAAAATAGAGAATAAATAAAAATGAAAATATTGTGTACCTAACCTAACCCTAGCCCTAGTTAAACCAAATGAGAATTCATTGACTGACGAACATAGTAACTAGTGTGAACTTACACGCAGGAGATCCAGGCCTGATTTATCAAGATTCGGAACTATGGTTGCAAGGTCCTGAAAGTAATCAATGCTCGGTCAGTTCTTTTGCGGCTGATGTCAATTGTAATTTTTTGTTCTTATCCAAAAGATGGAACCAAGGACTCACTCTCGACCTCTAGTCTAGAAAAAAGACGTAAATGTCTCCCTCATCTTCATCATCAAAAATAGGCCTAGAATACGTGTGGTCGTATATAGTCGTGTCCCATCGTAGGTAACGCAGTGCGTTTGTTATACAGGACAGGATTAGATCAGACTGCACAAGCTTTGTAAGGCTATTTTTTATGAGGAGGATCAGGAGGGCATTCACGTCTTTTGCACTGACGAAAGATCGAGAGCGAGTCTCGGTCCCACCTTGTTCCATCTTTTTCGGTGGGACAAAAAATTACAATTTTTGTCCGTTAGCAGTCCAAACACAGTACAACTTGTCTTATCATTTGTAAGAGAAACAAACAGTAAAAAGTAATTACCTTTGGTTGCCACTTTGGAAAAGTGGACTTAAAGTCAGGCAGAGAAGCGACTCCAGGCCATGTAAATTCTGTTGGAGTTCCCATTATTCTATATATATGAAGAAAAAAAAAATATTACTATATATTATATGTTAATGGAAAAATTAATAAATATTAGGAATTTATTACTTGAAAATCTTGAACAACTGGTCAATCTCAGAGTCTCCACGAAAGAGAGGAAGTCGAGTCACCATCTCAGCAAATATACAACCAACAGCCCAAACATCAAGAGGAGTAGAATACTGCTCACATCCAAGAAGAAGTTCTGGTGCCCTATACCACAATGTCACCACCTAAAAAGAAAAAAAATATATTTTTTTTTTAGTTGATGCAAAATAAAATGAGGTAATAGTATAAATTATTGAGACAATTTAAGTTACCTCATGTGTCAATGTGGTGACAGGAACAGCAAAGGCCCTTGCCAATCCAAAGTCTGCAAGCTTGACAACATTTTTAGTGAGATCTATCAACAGGTTCTGAGGCTTTAAGTCTCTATGGAGAATTCGACGAGAATGACAATATGCAAGGCCACTTAGTATTTGATAAACGAACATCTGAAAGTATAAAAAGATAACAAAAAGTTATCAAATGCAAGAAAATGAGGCTTTAAATATCTAATGTAGTCTGATCGGATCATAGCAGTTGGAATGATGATGATTCCTTTCATTTTGTTAATTTTCATTCCAATCCTACAAGCCAACCAAACATGATCATGGAATGTAATGACTCATTCCATTCCATTCCATCCAACCAAAGTACCAAACAGACTTGGGTCTCTTTGGTATGATGGAATGGAATCACAAAAAGATATTTACTCACTTTTACAAGATCCTTTGAGAACTCAGGACAAGATTCCATGTGTTTCATCAAGTCTAAGTCTAGATACTCAAAAACCATATACAAGCTTTTCTCAGTATGCACCACATCATATAACCTGTCACCAAACAGTTATCATTCAATATATAATCTAATTGAAGCACATTAACCAAAAAAAATGCATGATGTATAGTTGTATAGGTGTGTACAATTAATCATAAACTAAGTTACATCTCCAAAAGATTGCTTAGTCCTCAATAAAATATTCAAAATGAGAAAAGATGAAGAAAGGAACAAAAAGTAAGAGGTAAATAATGTACGAAAGACACAGATAGATAACAAATAACTCCAAATTACCTTGATCATAAGCCTCCACACTCTTTAAGATATTAGTGTTAAAGACAAAAAAAAAATGGCAATGTGCTTCCATTGATTTGTTTATAATAGCATTCTATTTTTATTTCTACATAATATAGCATCCAAACATAATGCCCTAATAAGAAAAAAGATGGGTTACAATGCTATAATCGGGTGGATTTTTTAAACTACAATATCTTAATAAGAAATAATTAACAGTACAATGTTGTAATTAAAAGAAACAAAAGTGCATGCTAAATTACACAAATAAATGAAAGTATGTTGTTATTTCTTGCATTTAACCATACGTAATTAAGTAAAAACTAACAGAAACATTGGTCCTCAATCTATATAATCAGGTAAACTATAATTAAATTCATAAAGAGTGTTGTAAAATTGAAATTTACCTGACAATATTTTCATGATTCATCTCTTTCAACAGGGAGATTTCTCTTATAGCTGTGCTAGGCACTCCCTCATCTGGTTTCTCCAAAGGAATCTTTTTCAAAGCAATAGTTTTATTGGTCATTTTGTCAAGAGCCTTGTAGACCACACCATATGTTCCTTCACCAATCTTTTCAATTTTTTCATACTGCAGGGGTAGAAAATAACAAATTTAGTAGAAGAAAATTTTACTTTAAAGATCCTGAATTGTATTTTACTCATACCTGCTCCATTATGTCAACTGGAAACGAACTCCTTGTTCATGAAATGGTCTGCATCAGTGCAACACACGCAAAGAAGACTAAATTCAGAGCTGAAATCATACATAGACGCAAGGAATATGATATAACTATGTCAGAGTGCCCTAATTAATCAAGGGATAAACACCTTAGAACCCAGAGCAATTTAATTTTAATAACTCTTTCTAACATTTGGTGTTGTTTTGGGGATTGGAATTGGAACTAACTAAACTTGTTGAGTTCATAAATTGGACTTGCTCTGCTGAATTCTGATTCCAATTTGTTGAATTAGTGTCAAAACAAACCCTTACATAACAAACATGATAAATCTGTAAAATTAAGGACTCTTTTAACTAAAATTATCAATTAAATTGGTGGAATTATGTGAGTGTAGGAAACTACCTAGAATCTAATCACTTACATATATGACAATCAAGTTAAACCGAAGTCAAGCATCATAGACAACAATTTGCATATGTACATCGTACCTACAGCTTTTGCTGCTAGGATTATTGAAGCAAAGTAAAACGTAATGTGGTCTCTATTAGAAGAATCAGTTAAAACTAGATTGCAATTCATGATCATGCATGTTATTGAAGAAGCAAATCCCGAGCACCTACATACTATACTACAATCTCGAAAATCCAGCATCATAAAAGTTTCAAAAACCTCATCAATTACAGCATAAAGCTCTTCAGCAATGAAATCTAAGTGTATCACACGTCAATTGCAGTTCTAAAAGCAGTTCTCTATATTCATTAGCACAGCATTCAAAAAATGAAGCGATCCTTGTAGAAATAAAGTACTCGTACAAACATCTTCCTCAATCACTTGCTTCAATCAACAGTACCAGTAAAAAATCTCTCAATTAAACGATCTCGAAGTTACAGAAATAGAACACGTAAAATCAACATAACTAAAACTACTCTATAATCAAGTGAAACGCGTTATAAACTAACACTTTTGCTAGCATTTTCAACGTAAGATGAAACGAGATGTGAATTCGGTCAATGCAAGTTCTGTACCTAATGTTTTAGCTAAAAAATTATCTAGAAACAGAATGATGATGAACTTAGATTGAAGTAAAACATGGAAACCCTAATTTGCAGAAACTAAAGTGAGAATCGGTGTAGCATACTGACCTGTGGGGAAGAACGAAAGCTTTTTGCAGGGAGGGAAGAGAAGTTACATTTATAGAGGTGTGATATGATTATTAATCTAAGAAGAAGGGCAAAATGGTAAAATGGAAAAGTAAGTCAATTTGAGATGCATACCTATTGCCTATTGGTCATCAAGGAGCCTAGAAAGGTGCTCATGGTCCAAACCAGGTCAAAGACACCTAAAGAAATGCGTGATCCGAGCGTTCATTTTCGTACGAGAGAAAAAAAAATAAGGTAATTTATTTAGAGAAATAAGAAAAAAAATTTCTATTTATCTTTCTGATCCTATATGCTATATTTTGATAAAATTTAATTATATTTTAAGACGTTCGTCATCATTTAAATGTTTAGAAAGATAACATCTTATATCTCATAACTAATAAGGTTGAACGGTATCGTAGAGGGGACACCGGCGGTGTCCGACGTAGCATGGTCCATTTGGGTGTCTAAGCTCATAACTATAATTAACATGTACTTGACTCGATAGTAGCATGGTCCATTTGGGTTGCCTTCACCAGAGCAATTTAACAGGATGGATATTTGAGAAAGGGGTTATTTTTGATTTATTAATATATTATAAGTATAATATATTAATTGAGAAATCATATTATTTAACTGGTATTGATTAATAATTAATTTAGTGATCAAAATAAACTAATTAAATTAACGGGGGCTAATTATGTAAATCGGTTTGGGCTAATGATCCATGATTGATTAGTAATGAACTAAGCTTATGTTAGAGTCCATGAAGTGTTAGTCCTAATGAGTTATTGGATTAAAAGCATAAGTGAATAAATTAAGGTTTACAAGTGACCCTTGAAATTCTACACTAAATAAGTAACCCCTAAGCCCTAAAATCGGATACAAGTGTATTCTAAGAAGAAGCTATCCGATTTTGGTGCCTCCAAACCCTCTCTCATTGTCCTCCATTGTTCTTGGTATTTGTGACTTATTTGAGGCATCACATTTGAGGCGCTAAGCTCTTGTAAGGCCAAGTTCTACAAGCTACAACAAAGAGGTAATAATCTTACTTGTTTTTATGTTTCAATTATCAAAGTTGTATGCTAGTTAAGCTTCATGCTTTGGAAAAATGAAAATTACATATATAACTTGAGAAAACTTAGATCCAAAGTAGTTAGGGTTGTATGTGCATCATAGGGATGTTATAGTGCTCAAAATCCATCACACCACACCGTGAAGGGGATTTCACCGTCGGTGGTCCTTTACCGATAGCAAATGAATGATTTTTGTGGCGATTTTAAGAATGGAACGTTGTCAAACGGTCGACAACGGCTAGTTTTGGCATATTTCATTTTTTTTTCTTTTTTAATCTACTATATATACAAATCATATTTTCAAAAAATCACCACACTATACACTCTCAACAACAATTTATTTTTGTGAAAATGTCTTCTTCCAACAATCCAAACTCTTCCAAACCAAAATGTTAACAATGCCTACGCACTTTTCGTCTACGATCCATCATCACCACCACCTTACTTGTAACGACCCGTTCCCGGTATGACGATTCCTTGGTATTTATCTTGAAGTTTTGTAAAGGGACTCGGCGAGTTCATAGCCTGACTCGCCGAGTAGGGACGGGATTTCGAGCACGTGTTAGATGTCGACTCGGCGAGTCCATATTCTGGACTCGGCGAGTCTGTCCGTCTGGGAGAAACCCTAAATCCCCTGGTTGCCCACTATTTAAGTCACCTTATAGCCCCATTGTCGCCTCCCTCACCCTGAGAACACTGTGGGAAAGAACCCTAATCCACCCTTGTGTGAGCTAAGTGTTTTGTGCCATTTTGTGAAGGTTTGAAGAAGGAGAAGAAGAAAGGAGCAAGGAGAAGAGGTGTAGTGCTAAGATCCAAGGGCAAATCTGAGTTATTTGAGGTATTTTCGGATTTTCCCTCTTGTTATATGCTTTAAACCTCCATTAGAGCTCTCCTAGGATCTAGTTGATGCTTGTTCCAAGCCTTATGTTTGCATGAATGCCTTAATGAGTCGAGATATCTTTAGATCTGAATGATTGGGTGCTGTAGAGCCCAGATCTACTGCCTTTTTGGAGTTATTTTGCATATTAACCATAGATCTACCCATTTTGTGCATCTTTTAGCCTTATTTCCCTTATTCATGAGGTTGTACACGTAAAGTTGGAAACTTTACGTGGTAAATCAGCTCATTGGACTCAGATCTATCAATTGTATGTGTTGGATTCAAACAAAATCGAGTAAAAATCAGTTGCATGGCGGCAACTCGGCGAGTCGGGAAGAACGACTCGGCGAGTTGGGTCGCGAGTTCCCGATTCCTTCATTTTTATCAGTGTCGAGTGGATCCAGTGAGTTAGAGAGTAGACTCAGCGAGTTGAGAGTAGACTCAGTGATGGAGGGACTCGGCGAGTTGTTCATGCAACTCGGCGAGTCCAAGGCAATCTTCTTAAGATCAAGAACAACTCGTCGAGTTTGTTCATCCGGCTCGGCGAGTCGGATGAAGATTGTCTGAGTTCTTGGATCAAGTGGGTACTCGTCGAGTCGATGCCACACTCGACGAGTAGCAGCGTGTAGAGCTGAGAAGTGAGAGTAGGACTCGGCGAGTTGGGCGGCCCAACTCGGCGAGTCAGTCCAAAAGAGAGTTGACTTTGACCAAGGGTAAAAGAGTCATTTTACCCCAAGCGTAGTGTTTAGTATTTGATTGAGTGTGTTTATGGACTTGTAGCCGGGGAGATACCGGAGCAGCAGCAGCTAGCCCCCAGAGTCATACACTCAGCAGCCAGTTCACGAGGTGAGTTCCCTTTCAGTAGGAATGGGTCTAAGGCCACAATGTCGGCCCGTTTAGCTAGCAGTAGTATCTGGATTTTATTCGATGCAGCAGTTAGCATGTTTGATGCCTTCGTGGCTCAAACAGGATTATGTGTGTTCATGTTAAGTGATACGTTTATGTTATGATCAGTCAGCTTTGGACTTCGGTTCGATGTCAGCTTCGGACTTCGGTTCGATGGAGGGGGCAAGGCCCCAGTCAGCTTCGGACTTCGGTTCGATGTCAGCTTCGGACTTCGGTTCGATGTAGGGGACAAGGTCCTAGTCAGCTTCGGACTTCGGTTCGATGTCAGCTTCGGACTTCGGTTCGATGGAGGGGGCAAGGCCCCAGTCAGCTTCGGACTTCGGTTCGATGTAGGGGACAAGGTCCCAGTTAGTCAGCTTCGGACTTCGGTCCGATATTCGGGGGCAAGGCCCCAGTATGTGCTTACTATATTATTGTATGGTATGTGGTAAATTGGGGGAGCTCACTAAGCTTCGTGCTTACAGTTTCAGTTTTGGTTTCAGGTACTTCCGCTAGCAGAGGGAAGAGCTCGGGATGATGGCATCGCACACACCACAGCTTCAGTTTTTATCCTGGGAGATGATTTAGTTCTTGATTTTTACATGCCATGGATATGATACAGTTTTTCCGCACAGTACTTTATTATTATTTTGAGATACATAATGTATGGTTTTATGATATGACATTCGGATTATGGTTATGTTGAAAAAACGAAATTTTTGGGTCGTATTTTTGGGTCGTTTCATTACTGGCCACAAATGAATGGTGTTCCTAGCTATTATTCATAATCCCGAATGCCCCCAACAATTCCATTTCCAATCTCAACCTCAAACCCAACCATCTCAAACTCAATTTTCATCCCAACCGTCATTCACACCTTCAACCGAACATGAAGAACACGAAGAACAGCATCAACAACAAAAGAAAGGGAAGGTTGGTCCAAGAAGATGGACATAAAAAGAAGAAGTTGAGTTAGCAAAGGCATGGGTTGACATATCTGAAGATGGTGGCACGGGAAAGGGTCAAAATCGTGATCAGTTTTGGTTACGTATCATGGAGCACTTTTGTAGGGGAATGGGTCGAAGTCCAGATTATCGAACCTCCAACCAATATAACTCTAAATGGAATCTTTTGAACAAATTCGTCACACATTGGAATGGAATTTACACAAACTTTGAGAAGCAATGGGCTAGCGGAGAAAGTGAAGCGAGTTTGTTGAAAAAAACACACGATACATTCCAAGATGATATGCAAAAGTCTTCTAAGTTTATTCATGTGTGGGAAGTTGTCAAAAGAAGCATTAGGTGGTGTAATGACCCAATTTTTCAAAGAATTTTTTTCATTTTTGAATGGTCAAATACATTTCCATGATTTAAGAAATCTAATCATAATTGTTTCCAAAACATATGTCAAATACAACTTTTATTCCATACATCAGAGTGTCCATAAAAACGCCTGGGAGAGAGTGCACGTCGCGCCATCATGCCTTGCCTTTGCCCTTGGGATCTGAAGTACCTGAAACAAATCCACAACCTGTAAACTAAATGCTTAGTGAGTTTCCCATAGCATACCACACACAATACACATATCACATATCCGGTTAGCTATAAAAGCTACATGTAACACATAAGCCATGCATACATAAACCTGTAAGGATGTCATGGGCTCCGCCCAGGGTCTTACACCTTCGTGTCATGGGCTACCCCACATGGTCTTTACCTAGGAATGTCATGGGCTACCCCACATGGTCGTTACCTAGGAATGCCATAGGCTACCCCACATGGTCTTACATCCAATGCCACAGGCTCCCCCCCCCCCCTCGGGGTCTTCCATGAAATAACACACAATCACATAGCATATCAAATCACAGAAATGACTAACACATATACCATAATCACATAATGGGCCGACCTTGGTACCTTAGACCCATGGGTATGGTGAGAAGACTCACCTCTGTCTACTGAATGCGAAAGTTGCTCTCATAACAGTCTGTAACCTTCCGTGTTGAATTATAATATTAATCAATGTTAGGACTTTACTTAATCAAAAGGGAACCCAACCCCAATCCCTTCCACAAAGGCCCAATTATCCTTTCTTTGTTAATGGGCCTAAAGTCCATGTCCAAAATCATTAATGGGCCTCTTGGCCCAATAAGACCCTACCATAACACCAATGGCCCAATACATATAAAATCGCCCACTTTTCTCAAAATACAACCCAATCCAATAACCAAATGAGGCCCAACAGTTTAAAGGCCCAAAACAAATCCAAGCCCGTCTGTGATGCGTACGCGCAGCGTATTGGGGCTCTGGGACTTACGCGCAACGTACACTGGGTTACGCCCAACGCACTAACAGATTAAGCACTTTTTCCATTAAGTGCTTAATACTCGATTCTTTTACGTCCAAAAGTCAGAGCTACGCTTATTAAGACGGCCTAGGGCATAAAGTTGGCAACTTTATGCCTTTACATGTCTGATCATATGCTCCCAACACCCCCATTAAGACCTTTCTAAGGTTCTTAACCCATGCATGAGGTCAAAACACCCACCAAGACTCCATTTTTATGATGCAAAAGGACCAAGGGACCTCAGATTTGTCATTTCCATCCTCTGGAGTTGCTTAACTCACAAGAGGAGGTCCAAAATCAACCAAAGGGACAAAACTAGAAAACCCTAGCTAGATCTAGTGATTAAGATGGAAATGTCCAAGCTTTATACCTCCAGAAGCTCCTCAAGATCAACTATATGCATATTCTTGAAGCCAAATGACACTCCAAGCTTCCTTGACAACTTATATTTCTTGAATGAACTCTAAAATGGCCATAAAAATCCACTCCTTGAGCTTAACACCCTCTCACACAATATCTCAGTTGTAGGTGGACGAAATGAGGCTAAAGAGACTGACAGGGTTCGGTCCAAGAGGCTAAAAGGTGTTTAAATAGGGGTTAAGTCCGAGATTTAGGGTTTTGGCCCTTTGTTGCGTACGCCCGATGTACCCTTACGTACGCCCCGCGTACGCAAGGCTCCTTCGCGATCCTTCTCCCATAGTACGCTAAGCGTACCCTTAGGTACGCCCAGCGTACAAGAGGGACCATTTTTGTCAATTAATTCATTTTTAAGGGTTTCAAAGGTGTACCTGATTTGGAGTGTTACAGGTGGAGGGAACTTGCGACACATGAAGAAATTTCAAATCCGCCAAAAAGAAGTCAGACATCTTCATATTCGAGCTCACAACAAGTCTCATCAGATGGTCACGTAGGCATTAATCTTAAGGATGATAACGACAACATTGAAGAAATACACCCGCCTCCTCGTCCAATGGGAAGGGACAAAACAAAAGCTCGAGCAAAAGGAAAAGGAAAAGCGACTTCTTCAGGTTCTTCAGTCGGAACCGATCGGACAGTCAGATCGGAAGAAATGATGACACAAATGGCACAATTGTATTCAACTTTGGAGAGGCATATGCAAGGCTCCTTCGCGATCCTTCTCCCATAATATGCTAAGTCTACCCTTAGGTACGCCCAGCATACGAGAGGGACCATTTTTTCCAATGAACTCAATTTTAAGGGTTTCAAAGGTGTACCTGATTTGGAGTGTTACAGGTGGAGGGAACTTGCAACACATGAAGAAATTGCAAATCCGCCAAAAAGAAGTCATACATCTTCATATTCGAGCTCGCAACAAGTCTCATCAGATGGTCACGTAGGCGTTAATCTTAAGGATGATAATGACGACATTGAAGAAATACGCCCGCCTCCTCGTCCAATGGGAAGGGACAAAACAAAAGCTCGAGCAAAAGGAAAAAGGAAAGCGACTTCTTTAAATTCTTCAGTCGGAACCGAGCAGTCAGCCAGATCAGAAGAAATGATGACACAAATGACACCATTGAATTCAACTTTGGAGAGGCATATGGCTGAAACCATCCGACTCACCGAGTATACATTGTTAATGCAAGACGTGGGGCACCTCGACCCCGAAGATCAAGAAGCGACAAGAATTATAAAAGCACTGTTTCGGGAAAAATATAATCTGAAACGCAAATAAAAATTTGATGCTTTGTATTTTTTTTCTAGGTTTTCAAATTTTAACGTCATGTTTTATTTTTAATTTTTAGGTTTTCAATGTTTTTTTAATTTTCATGTTTTTTTAATTTTTAGGATTTTTAAATTGTAATTTTTAAGTTTATGTTATTTTAAATTTTAGTATGGTTTTAAAAAAAATTAATCTTTTTTTTAAAATGAAATTAAAAATAAAAAATAAAAAAAAATAAAAAATAAAAAAAAAACCCTCATAGGCACGTCACCACCCTTCGTTGGTAAAATATGTGAAAATTGTAAAAGTCTACATGGCGTCCTTTTACCATTGGTAAAAAAACATAACACCCTTTAGCCTAAAAGAATATTTTTGCTTCTATACATGTCAATTGTCATTCTCCTAAAGTTCCGAATTTAATGTCTTTCAAGTGTTAATATATTAAAGATCTTCTAAAAGTTTGTCATGTGTCAATATATTTAATGCAATTCTTTAATATTAAACCTTTTAATTTTATTGAATTACCATTATATCTTCCCTTCATACCATATCTACCTCGAGTTATATTTTACAATTTGTTTTATGATTTATATAATCCCTGCATATTACGCATATAATTAGTTCACATATAATATCAAATTTCAAATATTAAGCATATTTACGACATAAATATATGTTTATCTTCCTTTTTTAAATCATGGTTCTATTTTCTGTGTAATATATCATGTAAATGCGGATATTTTGATTTCCATTACATTTTTTATCCCGTTAAATAAAAAGCTTTTATTTCTACGATAATGTAAATCAGCAAACACTTAATCTTTTAATTGATAATTTATTGAAAATAATTATTTAATAATTATGAGCTTTTACTATAAATATTTAAATATTTTTGTAACTGGGTTATAGTTAGGAATAAAAGTGGGAGGATATTTAATTTCTCTTTTTTTAATTATATATATATATATATATATATATAATAGTTATAAATTAATAAAATATCTAAAAGGTTCATACACAACAGTTTTTTCATACAAAATAATTTGTGTTTTAAAATATTATCTTGTACAACTCTATAAAACATAAATGGTTATGTATGAAAAAAGATGGTTGTGTACGAATTACCTCCTTATCTAAAATAGCCACTGATTTTGTATATAGCAATGGTAAATTATATGCGAGATGGTGAAAGATGATTGCCAACTAACACTTTATATGCAAAGATTATTATTATTTATTTATTTCATTTATTTTTTTATTGTTGGAGGCCTTCCACATAAGTTGTCTCATATCCTATGGTGAGAGTTTGCCAACTTGTCAATCATTCTACCTCCTTCTTACCCCATTTGTATTGGACTAGGTATTTTTGTTGTTGATCGATAAATTAAATAAATTGACTGAAAATTTACCAATGCTATATAAAAAATTGTTGATCGATAAATTAATGACCCGGGTGCTCTTTGGGTTAAAATTGTTAAATTTTGTTATGACGATGGTGGTGGTTTTTTGGATAAGCAAAGATTAGGTAATGGAGGAGGGGTTTGGCAAAAATTTATCGGCTCTGTTAACCAACTTCATGAGAGTGGTATTGTCCCTTTTAACTTTTTGCATAGGGTTGTTGGAGATGGGGTACATACTAGGTTTTGGAATGATGTTTGGTGTTCAAATATTCCTCTTATGGTGTGGTTCGGAAGACTTTTTGCTTTGTCTAATAATCAAGATGCTCAGGTTAGTGAGTTTTGGTCTTCAGTGGGTTGGACTTTCCACTTGAGGCGGGGGATTAGAGGAGGGGTTGAATCAACTCAATTTGATGAACTTGTGGAGTTTTTGTCTCCTATTCGTTTAGGGGTGTTTCCTAATAAGTGGACTTGGGATTTAGATCCTTAGGGTATTTTACTGTTAATTCAACAAGGAAATGGGTTGATGATATGAAATTGCCTCTGGGTAGTTTTCCTGCTAGATGGAACCGATATGTTCCAGTTAAAATAAATATTTTTCTATTGCGGGTTATTTCGGATCGTATCCCGGTTAAAGTTAGACAGGTGGAAAGGAGGGTGGAGTTAGATTCCTTGTTGTGCTTGGTGTGTCATAATCCACAAGAAAGTGTGAATCATTTGTTCTTGTTTTGTTCGGTTGCAGTGCAGATCTGGAGACGGGTAATGCATTGGCTAGATTTGGATATTTTGGATTTTTCTTCTATCAGTGTTATGTTGGAGTGGATGGATGCTATACCTATTGTTTGTATGGACCAAGTGATTGTTGAGTCGGTGTTTATGGTCGTTATATGGGTGCTTTAGAAGTATCGTAATGTTTTACTTTTTAGTAGTTTTAAGCCTAGAAAATATAGACTTTTTGACTCTATTGTGGAAATTTCTTTTTGTTTGTTTACCTCTCGGAATTCTAAGGCTAGGATCAGTTACATGATGTGGATGTAAAATCCAATTCAGATGTAATTTGTTACTTTCTCTAGCTTGTTGCTAGAGGTTTTGATTTTTGTTTTTTATAAAATGTGTTGTTCTAAAAAAATGTTATATAAAAAATAAAAAGAATATTTTAGGATGTGAACTGCAAACTAATCCTCCTTAATAAATGAAGGTTTTTTTTGCCACTTGTCAATTTCTCATGAGTTTTGACACTTGTCATTTTGTGGTAATTTTAAAATAAATATTATCTACTTGTTAATTTTTGGTTTGTTTTCATTTTTAGTTAAAGTGATGTAAAACAATAGGTATAGCATCCATCCACTCCAACATAACACTGATAGAAGAAAAATCCAAAATATCCAAATCTAGCCAATGCATTACCCGTCTCCAGATCTGCACTGCAACCGAACAAAACAAGAACAAATGATTCACACTTTCTTGTGGATTATGACACACCAAGCACAACAAGGAATCTAACTCCACCCTCCTTTCCACCTGTCTAACTTTAACCGGGATACGATCCGAAATAACCCGCAATAGAAAAATATTTATTTTAACTGGAACATATCGGTTCCATCTAGCAGGAAAACTACCCAGAGGCAATTTCATATCATCAACCCATTTCCTTGTTGAATTAACAGTAAAATACCCTAAGGATCTAAATCCCAAGTCCACTTATTAGGAAACACCCCTAAACGAATAGGAGACAAAAACTCCACAAGTTCATCAAATTGAGTTGATTCAACCCCTCCTCTAATCCCCCGCCTCAAGTGGAAAGTCCAACCCACTGAAGACCAAAACTCACTAACCCGAGCATCTTGATTATTAGACAAAGCAAAAAGTCTTCCGAACCACACCATAAGAGGAATATTTGAACACCAAACATCATTCCAAAACCTAGTATGTACCCCATCTCCAACAACCCTATGCAAAAAGTTAAAAGGGACAATACCACTCTCATGAAGTTGGTTAACAGAGCCGACAAATTTTTGCCAAACCCCTCCTCCATTACCTAATCTTTGCTTTTCCAAAAAACCACCACCATCGTCATAACAAAATTTAACAATTTTAACCCAAAGAGCACTCGGGTCATTAATTTATCGATCAACAATCTTTTAACAATTTTTTATATAGCATTGGTAATTTTTCAGTCAATTTATTTAATTTATCGATTAATTTATCGATCAAAATAAATATTATCTACTTGTCAATCTCTCATGAGTTTCTTCATTTTAATATTATTTTTTTTTGGTGAGAACTTTCCATTTTTACATCATTTAAAACTCATTTTGTTGTGGAAATGTTTTTTAAAGATTTTTACCATATTTTTAAAAATTTTTTTGCATATTAGATCTAAGAAATTAAATTTTTCGCATATATGATCCAAAGAAATTTTTTGAATTTTTTTTCTATTTTTGCATATTAAAATTACAATATAAAGCTCTTTTTGTTATGGAAATGGCCTTTGAAGATTTATCACAAAAAAAAGGTCTAAATTTTTTTTTTTTGCAGGTAAAACCTGCATTTATCACTATATGATTCCAATGGACTTTATGGAAGTGATGAACATTAAATAGTGATTCTCATGGAATCTACTATCGAAATGGAATGAAATGGTTTTCTAATGGGGTGTTTGAGATTGTTTTGTGAGCTTTAAAAATGTTTATTGACTTATATTAGTGGTAAAAATGAGTTTTTAAAAAAAAATGTTTAGCTTAGCTTTGTGATGACAAAAATCAATAAGTCCACAAGTTAAAAAGCCCTTTTTAAGTTATTATGGTTAAAAGTCTAAAAAGAGTTTCAAAAAGTCATGTTTTTCATATCTCACTTTTAAGGCTTTTTAAAGTGAATGAAAAAGTATTTTAGAAAGTGTTTTTGAGATTGTCAAACATTTTTTTTTATTATTTATTTATTGGCTTTCAAAAAGCTAATAAGACAATAAGGTGTTTTGAAAAACAATATCAAACAAGCATAAGTTGTCATATATGTGTTTTGGATCCAATCAAATGAAACACATTGGAAAATGAAACTATAAATGTTTGGGAAGACGAAATGGACTAATCATTGAACTGAGCCCATAATCACCTTAAGTGTGTCTAAATGTCTCATAATCACCATAAGTGTGTTTACATGTCTTGATTTCATGTTTCAAGGTTCCAGTCGTCATCTCGCATCATGATAACTGAAGGTGAGAAAAATGATCTCGTTAAAAAACTTCCTTCAATGAATCATACTCTCCTTTTGTCATTATGATTTGATGTTTAATAGGGACGTGATGATCCTTAATGCCAATCACAATGCAAATCAAATTCTCTTGACAAAAAACACACACACAAAGTCTCTAATGAGCAAGTCAATGGTGATGGCAAAAGTCAATGGTTGTTAGGGCTTAGAGTCACGAATAATTAAAGACAAATAGTTGCGATTGACCCAATTTCTTGATGGTAGATCAATTTCGTTAATAGTAAACCTTAAACTATTATGAAACGATGACTAAAAAAAGCTCACTTAGACTAAAGTATACAAACTTTGGTGATAAAAAAAAAGCCTCGGAATATGAAAAGACTTCAAGAGCATTGATAGTTGTTTATAAGTCAAAAATCGACTTGACCTCTGTATAATTTATTGCAGACAAAGAGCACAGATGAACATTAAAAACATACAAAAGAGTTGATTGTATAATTTTTTGTGCTTATCATGCTCAATGATCTTCTCTTCATCATAAATAACTCGTCACACTCGTGAATAGCTTCTCATGCTCGTGTGTTGAGTATGGGTCTATATATACATTTTTCAAAGAACTGTGTAGCAATTGTGTTTTCGTTTTTTGTGAGAGCTATTTCTTAATAGTGAGGATTTAACATTAGATCATATCAAATTAATCTTTTTTTATGCACATTAGAGTATTTATCCACGTATTTAAGGAATCTAATGGAACTGTATTTCATCCACTTGTCAACCAAACACACCATGGAATGGAATCGAATTCCAATCCCATCCCATTCTGCCAAAACCAAAATCATATGAATAAAAACTTGGAACCACATTTATCTTTTGATTTAAAATGCATTGTAAAATATTAGGTTCAAGAAACATTAATGTCAACTAGTTATGGTCAACCTCATTTGTCAACTTCCATTGCTTGAGCAACTTTAGCTTTGGCCAATGGTGTCATTCTTGTCTTCAACTTCTTCTTCCCTACTGTAAATCCACCACTACCCTTCTTTTTCTTGCTTGCACTTCCATCAACCTGATAACAAGTACATTAAATGAGTTAACAAAACTCATAATTACACAGGTCAAGATTGATAAAACCAATATACTTACATGTCATTACCCATAATAGCAACGTTTTAAATATGAAATTTTTTATTCTAAACTGTCAAACACTGCTTGAAAGCTTTCAAAAACTTCAAAAAGAAATATATAACTCAAACTACACTTTAATGTTCCTAATTTCTAAACCTGTGATTACTAACTGTTATAACTTATAACAAAGATCACTACTGAAACATATTATGCAAGAAATAATGAACATATGTTTATGATAAACGAAATAGTTCATAAAAAGTGGCTATTTGATATGTAAACAGGATTAAGTGATCCTAGACTAAATAAAACTCCCAGGTGGAAAGGGTTTTTGTGCATTTATTTCAAGTTTGTGATAAAATTTTAAATAGAACGATTCAAAATGTCGATAACCCAATGAGGTTTCATCGCTTAAACAATACCATTAAATAAAAAATAATCAAAAGAGATGGTGTATAAACAATGGAAATCACTTACTTTCATCTTGTTCTTCTTAGCTTGTAGCTTCTTCGCCTTCTTTTCTTTCTCTTGCTGCTCTCCTAATTCACAAAAACAGACGAGAGAAACAATTAGATCCCAATACCCCAAACAAAACAACAACTAGAAACTCCGCAAAATTTAAGTCGTTTTGAGAAATGGCTTACTCCGAAGCTCAAATTCATGCTGCTTTTTTCTAAGAGATAAGTTGTTTTTCTTCGACATCCCTGATGAACTGTTTTCCGGTTCCTAGTGTGGTTAACTGATTGTTTTTCCGATCGTCAGTTACGGAGATTGAGAATCGACTGCGCTAAAACCCTAACCCTAGCAGATGAATCAAATTGGGGGATTATAAACCGCTATCCTCAGGTTTTAAAACCTAAACTAATTTATATTGCAGAAATTAAAAGATCACTTTTTGGCCCATATAGTTTTTATCTTTGTTTTATTGAGACCTTCTTTTCTCTGTATATTACACATTACCACCATCTCTTTTGGATTCGGGTATTTAGAACCATAAATGTGAAAAACCGTTTTAGTTCGACTTGAGTTTGATTTGAAAAATGGCTTGTATTCAAATTAAAAGCAATATATGATTGTTTGTCATTTTATGCTTGAACCAAAAAATAATGAGTTCGGACGTGTATTATTTATGCTGTTTGAAGTTAGTATGGAGATAGTCAATTGTTAGATTGTTTGACAAATTGTTTATTATTGATAGAATTGGCCATAAAATGATAAAAAGTATTGGTCATGTATCAAATTTAGTCCTTAAAGTACAAAATATGTTAAACTATACCTTAAATCTATGAAATTTGCGTAATAATTTGGTCATTATCGTTTGTTATAAAAGGTTAAACATGTAACTGGTCTAAATTGTGTGTTACGGAAGGTAATCGTTAGCCATAATATTCAAGATAAAGACATCCCTACTTAATAATACTAGCTTTATTTGTACAACATGCATTAATTGTTTCTTTTGCAATTTTGATGAAGTGGCTAACCTTGGCCTATTCTACTGCTTTGTACAACAAAGATCGTGATCTTATTACGTTTCAAATGGAAACGAAAGGCAAGCAGAATCTCACAAAGAAACAGTTTACTCGGATTTTGATGCTTAAATCTCATGGTTCGTTTGAAACTCTAGCGTTTGATCAAGTTCTTGCTATGTTGAATGAAATGGGGTATAATCCTCCTATTACTCTTATTAGTGCATTCAGAAAGTTCAATCTACCATCTATGCGGTGTTTCTTATTTGGAGTGTTTATTCGATGTCTAACCGGAAGAAATTATGGGTTATATAGGGAGAAACTTCAGCTACATTCTTATATTATCATATAAAAGTGGATTATGCTTATTTGTTATGGGAAAAATTCACTACATATGTTAATCACTCGAAGAAAGCTACTGAGATTGCAAGTGCCATATTTTGGAGTCCGGTGCTTATCGAAGCTTATCAATAGGCTATGATTCAAGTTCTAGAGGGAGAGGAAGTTGTATTTTCTCATCTTCAAATTCCTAAGAGTTTAACTGATGATCTTGAGGAATTTCCTGTTATTGGAAGAATACCAAATGTAACGTCCTAAAAATACTAAGTATAAAAAAATTTATTTAAGTCAACCAAAATAGTCATTCATTCATTCCAAATACCAAAATCATGTGTAAGGAATTTGTATCAAAGTTATCACATTACAAAACAAACTCATAGAATGTGGAACATTGGTGGATGTTGTGCGATCATGACGGGCCCTTCCCCTTTGAACCAGGAGTATCTGAAATCATAAAGATACAACCGTAAGCACAAGAGCTTAGTGGGTTCCCCAAAATACCACATACAATACAAGTATCGGGCCCCACACGACATTCATCGGGCCCTCCTGGTATACAGACAAATACATACAATAGTTACAAAGACAACTACCATCCTACAGACATAAACCATTAGGGCAACATTGGTGCCTTCGACCCACTAGTACAGTGAAGAGACTCACCTCTTAAACGAGTATCAACTGCTACTGCTCTCACTGTCGAATCATAGGTGTTATACCCCACCTAGATATTCATATAAGGTAAACCCTTAGTCCACCCTTCCAAAAACTAAGAGTTGACCAAAAGTCAACTCAGGTCAAAGTGCCAACGGTCAAAGGCAAATAAGTCAAAATTCCATCAGCATGCCTCCATATTGTGGCCTTCCTTGGCTACGCCGTGGGTACAAAACGACGAAACAGTCAATTGGTCTCTGGTCACCACGTCATGGTGACCAGTATGAATGGCTTATTCGAGTTAACTTGCCCATAACTCATTTTCAAGGGCTCAAAAGCCTAGATCTACCCCTTCCAAACGTCTTGATGGATAAAGTTTCCAACTTTATCCATTAAGACACTCCATTAAGACAAGATCTCGAAACCTAGGTTCTAAAGGTCATTTAAATGGTATAACTCATCCATTAAGTCCTTAATCACAAGAGATACAAGCCCAAACTTTCCATAAAGTTTTTAGGAGGGTCCTATTGATCCCTAAAAATGTAAACTTTATGGACATGCATGCCCCATTCATGTCCTCCCTCAAATCTAGATCAAAAAGAAGAAAAGAGACCTAAAGCTCATGCATGATTTCTAAATCATAACCATTTCTCAGATGTATGAGATATAATGTCCTTAGGACTCCTAAGATTCATAAAGTTGCAAACTTTATCTCCTTGCTCCACTCATCAATCCAATAAAATAGTTTATTAAGCAAAATAACTCTAGATCTCTAAGGAGAAGATAAAATACTAGATTAAGAGCCTTACAAATGGTCCAACAAGGTGTTTTCAGAGGTTGGGGAGTGTTGCTTGTTGGTCACTTGCACAAAATCTCCATCTACTTCCTTCAAAATCACCAAAAGATAGAAAATGAGCTCTAAAAGCTTCAAAGAAGATAAGGGTTAGGGTTTCCAGGGTTTTGAGAGTGATGGAGGTTGAGGATGAATAAACCATCACCTCTTTATTCCTTTAAATAGGGCGCAAAGCCCAAAAACCAGTGTAGCGCCCGAGTTCCAGGTATGAGTTATTGTTACATACTATGTTTAATTCAAATAAAAGGTGTTGGAGGATCGTGAGTACGTTAGGCATAAACTAGGTACGCTCATCGTACTCCTTGCAAGCGCGCCGACGAGGGATCCTCAACGTACGTTGGGCGTAATCAAGTCAGCGGAAAACCCTAATTTTTAGGGTTTGCGCCCTATTTAAAGACCTTAAGTCCTCAATTCCTTTACCATCTCAACCTCCATTGTCCTTTTAGTGCAAATCTTGAACCCTAGGCTCTCTTGAGTGGATTTGTGAGCTTCCTTGAGTGTTTGTGGTGTTCTTTAGTAACTTTAAAGGAGAAGAAAGTTTGTGAAGAAGCAAGGAAGAAGAAGGAGCTTGTAGATCTAGAGCTTGTGCACCATTTCCAGCTTAGTGAAGGTATAAAGTTTGAATCTTGATCATTACAAGCTTGGATCTAGGTTTATGGTAAGATTTGGTATCTTTTGGTCTCATAGTTGGGTTTCTTGGAGTAAGAGCAACTCCAGGCCATATGAGTTGTCCTTTTGGACTCTTGGAAGTGTTTGGAGTCATAAAAATTGTATCTTGATGGTTAAGCCTCAACCATGCAAGTGTTAGTAAGCATCCAAGTGAGTTAATGGACTTAATTCATGGTTTGATCCCCATCCATGCATGCAAAAGTATAAAGTTTGCAACTTTATGGCTTAAGACGTTATTTTGAGCTTGGATCTAAGTTTTAGTTTTACAGCCCGAAATTCAAGTTCAACTATTTAACCCTTCATCTTTTCTAAGTTGTCATATTGGGTCCTTTGTGTTGAGTGTTAAGCTTGTGAGTACGCTGTGCGTACTCGCGCGCTTATTTTGTACACGGTTCCATCCGGGTATGCTGGGCGTACCTAAGGTTACGACGGGCGTAACCGGCCCAGACTCAAAATCCTAATATGACTTGAGGGCTATAAAAGGAATGAGATGGTCTTGTCCCTCAGCCACCATCTTTCAGAGAGAAACCCTAAGAGAGCATTTCCTTCTTTTTTTAGCTTGGGTGTGAGTGTTCTAAGCTTCAAAGTGCCATTTCAAGGTGGTGAAAGAGAAGAGGAGACCATTGTGGAGGCTAGAAGTTGGTGGACAAGTGTAGATCTGAGGACTACAAAGGTTGGAGCACCTTCCTGAGGTAAAAAGTTCAGATCTTGCCTTGTAGTTTATATGGTGTGCTTCTTGGACCAATTTCTAGGGTTTTTGGTCCCAAGATGGAGACTTTATGAGCAAGTAGTCTCCATTGGCCTAGATCTATCATATTACAGAATTAAATGAGTTGTATGTTCATAAAAATGCAATCTTGGACGTGAATGTTGAGCCATGCATGAGATCTAGACTCTTGGAGGAGAAAGGAAAGGTGTTAGAAGGTGTGGGGAACCTTTATAGCCATGAAAAGGCTTAAAGGTTTCGACTTTATGGATTAAGAAGTATTAAAATGGCCAGATCTGGAATATGGGGTTATGTATTAATCGTTTAAGACATTAGAATGAGGAAGTGAGAAACTGGGATGTACGCTGGGCGTAATCCCAGTACGCGCCGCGTAATGGGTCACGTCCCCCGTTTCTGGAATGCAAGGGTACGCCCCGCGTACTGCTTGCTGTTGACTTTTGTTGACTTTTAGGGTTTCGGTCAACATGTGGACTTTTGAGTCAGGGAGGGGTGAAATGGTCTTTTACCCTTCTGTGGGATAGTGGAAAAGGACGTAGCATAGCCTTGGAAGCCGAGTTGTTCTTGAGACTCGGCGAGTTGAGTCGGGGTGGCCCCGCGATTCATGCCAGGTGGAACTCATCGAGTCAGGGGAAGTACTCGACGTGCCAAGAGAGGGACTAAGAGAGTCAGTGGACACGTGTAGACTCGCCTAGTTGCCCTAGTGCACTCGACGAGCCAAGTCAAAGTTTGACCGTTGACCTTGTTGACTTTTAGGGTTGAGTACAGTTGTATTTATGAGAATATTAGTTTATGTGATTAGACGGAGGCTAGATCACATTTCTTCTGAGTCAGATATTTACCGAGACACCGAGGTGAGGCTTCTCACTATACGTTACCTAGAGTGGTATTATGCGATGACTAGAGGGTCTTATGTGTTATGTATGAGATTACGTGCTATGTGATATATGTATGTTGTATGATGATATAGACCGGACCGGAGGGTCCAACGAGCTATGACCGGACCAAAGGGTCCAACGAGCTACGGGACCGGAGGGTCCCGCTGAGACACATCGACCGGAGGGTCGTATTATAGCCTCGAGTGGCGTATGTGTTGTATGCGGTATTTTGGGGAACTCACTAAGCATTTATGCTTACAGTTGTTGTGTTATGTGTTTCAGGTACCAGTGATGAGCACCGGAAGGCGCCGGCATGATTCGTACACACACACATTAGAGTTTATATATATTCTAATCTTGGGGGTTTTGTATTGATACAATGTTGATACAATGTTTTTAATATGAATGTGAATGATATTTTATGGTTTTCAAAACTGAAAAATTGTTTCAAAATTTTACGGTGTTACAAGTTGGTATCAGAGCCTTGGTTTGAGGGATTCGGATGCACCTTCGGGCGTATCTGAACTCAAACTGAGGATTTGAGGAAAATTTTGATAATGAATTAAAATTTTAGAAAGGAGTAAAAAGAGTTTTGAGACAAACAGAGCAGAGTCGTGTGTACGATCAGCCAGCGCCCGAACGGTGAATCCCCAAAAGTACCCTTACATTATGTGTTATGAGATATGTTATGTTACATTATGCATGCTAGAGTAGGCTAGGTATACAACCGGGTCTCTGATAATTATTGTTGTATTTCAGAGGCATCATGGTTGGGACTCGACACACACCTGAGAGCAGTGGTGTCAGCGACGAGGAGATCCGACGATTGATTCACGAGGAGGTGGCTGCGGCCATTCGGGCTGAGATTCCTGAGATGTTTGGGGACATCAAGACCACATTGATTGAGACTTTTGATGAGCGGTATGCAATGCTGACTGAGGCTGCTGCAGCTGCAGCTACTGCTGCTGTTGTTGCTGCCAGACCTCAGGGAGGTGACTCGTTGTTGTTTCGGGAGTTCAGAAACACGAAGCCACCAGAGTTCGACGGGACGCAGGACCCGATTGCCGCTATGAGATGGATCTCTGACATCGAGGGATGTTTCTATACGTGCTCTTGTCCAGAGCACTTGAGGGTTCGGTTCTCCCTAAACCAGCTGCGCTTGGGAGCGAAGGATTGGTGGAAGTTCGTGACGACGAACTTCACTTTGGCTGAGATTTCTGAGGTGACCTGGGAGAGGTTCACCACTATGTTTAGAGAGGAGTATGTTCCCCCGGTGGAGAGGGAACGGTTAATTCAGGAGTTCTTGACCCTCAAACAGGGTACTGATTCTGTGGCAGTGATCACCAGGAAGTTTCATGAGAGGGCGATGTTTTGCCCTGAGCAGGTGTCATCTGAGCAGGTTCGTATAAGTCGTTATCTGAGTGTGCTGAGAAGAGACATTCGGGAGTTCATGGTGAACTCGACTTACCAGACATTTTCTGATCTCCATGAAAATGCTCGGAAGAGGGAGATTGAGTTGGAGACTCAGGCCAGGGAGGAGGCCGAGTCATAGAGGGCGGATCGGCGACCGGCTCAGTCTCAGCTGGCAGCCAAGCGGGCTAGACCCGCTGATTCGAGATCTGGGGGCGCGAAGGGCCGCACTTGTGGGAAGTGCGGTAAGAGTCATGAGGGGTCGTGTAGGGCTAGAGTATGCTACAAGTGTGGGAAGGAGGGGCATATCGCGAGGGATTGCCCCAAGGGATTTTCGGTTTGCTTTCATTGCAACCAGACTGTCCATCGGAAGGCCGAGTACCCTCAGGTTCTTCAGGGGTCAGCACATAGATATACGCCTGCTGCTAGGGCTACCGAGGTTTGGCCGGTGAAGGCCGAGACCCTGAAGGCTCGTGGGAGAGCATTTCAGTTGACCGCAGAGGAGGTCCGCGCGGCGCCCGATGTTGTGGCTGGTATGTATTCTCTTTTCATCTTTTATTTGAGTTGAGTTTGTATGCTTATATGATGATGTGCATAGGTACTTTTCTTGTGAGTTATGTGCCTGCTTTGGTATTATTTGACTCGGGTGCGAGTCGGTCGTTCATTTCAGTAGCTTTTAGTCAGCACATTAGTATCCGTTGAGAGGTGTTGGATCGACCTCTGCGAGTTTCTATAGCTGATGAGCGAGCAGTGTATGCTTCAGATGTGATTCGAGGATGTGTTCTCGAGATCTTCGGTGTGGAGTTTCTAATAGATCTGGTTCCGATCGCGATGAGGGACGTGTGTGTTATAGTGGGTATGGATTGGTTGAGCCGTTAAGGAGCTGTGATAGACTGCGAGCATCACTTGGTGACAATTCGAGACCCTAGTGGGGGAGTCCTTACGGTGTACGGCGAGGTTACACGTACGGGATCAGCATTTTGCTCCGCCGCCAGAGCGAGACAGAATCTACAGCAGGGCTGTAAGGGATTTGTGGCATATGTGATGGATGCGAGGGTCGATTCAGAGAGACTGGGGACAGTTGATGAGGTTCCGATAGTGCGTGAGTTTCCGGATGTGTTTCCATAGGAGTTGTCGGGTGTGCCTCCGGAGAGGCAAGTAGAGTTCAGTATTGAATTGGTTCCGGGAGCTGCGCCTATCGCCAAGGCGCCTTATCACCTTGCGCTTCCAGAGATGCAGGAGTTATCCTCGCAGCTCCAGGAGCTGCTGGGGAAGGGGGTTATTCAGCCTAGCAGTTCGCCATGGGGAGCGCCTATTCTTTTTGTCAAGAAGAATGATGGTTCACACCGGATGTGCATTGATTACCGGGAGTTGAACAAGCTAATGGTCAAGAACCTTTACCCGTTGCCAAGGATGGACGATTTTTCGATCAGTTGCAGGGAACATCTTGGTTCTCCAAGATCGATTTGAGGTCTGGGTATCATCAGGTGAGGGTGCGAGAGGAGGACGTCCAGAAGACAGCATTCCGGACTTGTTATGGGCATTACGAGTTCGTGGTGATGCCTTTCGGACTCACCAATGCACCGGCGGTGTTCATAGATCTCATGAACAGAGTGTGCAGACCGATGTTGGATCACTCAGTGATCGTGTTCATCGATGACATATTGGTGTATTCGAGATCCAGAGAGCAGCATGAGGAGCATTTGAGGGAGATCCTCGGAGTTCTGAGATCGGGGAGGCTTTATGCCAAGTTCTCCAAATGTGAGCTCTGGCTGCGAGAGGTTCAATTTTTGGGGCATCTCGTTAACCAGAATGGGATATAGGTCGATCTGGCCAAGATTGAGGCAGTCATGAGGTGGGAGGTGTCGAGATCACCCACCGAGATCAGGAGCTTTCTGGGATTGGCCGGCTATTATCGGAGATTTATTAAGGATTTCTCCAAGATCGTTGTGCCACTCACCAAGTTGACCCGGAAGGGTGCTGCGTTTTCTTGGGGTCCGGAGCAGCAGACCTCGTTCGAGACACTTCGCCAGAAATTATGCGAGGCCCCAGTATTAGCCCTTCCGGAAGGGATGGAGGATTTTGTGGTATATTGTGATGCATCGATATTCGGATTAGGAGCGGTGCTTATACAGAGGGGGCATGTGATAGCGTATGCATCGAGGCAAATTAAGCCTCATGAGTCGAGATATCCCACTCATGATTTGGAATTGGGAGCGGTAGTGTTCGCCCTCAAGATCTGGCGACATTATATGTATGGGGTTCGGTGTACGATATACACAAACCACAAGAGCTTGAAGTATTTGATGGATCAGCCCAACCTGAATATGCGCCAGAGGAGGTGGTTGGACGTGGTCAAGGATTATGATTGTGAGATCCTGTACCACACAGGCAAAGCTAATGTTGTAGCCGATGCACTGAGCCGAAGGGCGGAGGGCGCCCCATTGCAGGATGTTTGTTTGAGATTGACAGTGATGACCCCGGTGTTGGATGCTATCCGTGGGGCCCAGGCTGAGGATGTGAGGCCATAAAGCCAGAAGAGAGAGCGAGTTGTCGGGCTGGTATCAGAATTCGTTACCGATAGCCGGGGGCTTATGACATTTCAGGGTCGGATATGGGTACCGTCCATGAGCGGAATGCGTACCATTTTGATGGAAGAGGCTCATCGATTGAAATTCTTGATCCATCCCGGGGCCACTAAGATGTATTTGGATCTGAAAAAGGAATATTGGTGGCCCTATATGAAGAGAGATGTCGCATGGTTTGTAGAGAGATGCTTGACCTGTCGCAGGGTTAAGGCCGAGCACCAGCGTCCACATGGTAAGCTGCAACCATTAGAGATTCCCGAGTGGAAATGGGAACAGATTACCATGGATTTCATCACCAAATTGCTAAGGACCGCGAGGGGTGTCGATGCAACTTGGGTGATTGTGGACAGGTTGACGAAGAGTGCTCACTTCTTGGCCATCAGTGAGAGCTCTTCCGCGGAGAGGTTGGCAGAATTGTACGTGAGAAAGGTGGTATCGCGGCATGGAGTGCCGATCTCGATTGTCTCAGATCGAGATGTATGTTTCACTTCCAGGTTCTGGAAGAAGTTTCATGAGGAATTGGGTACAAAACTGCATTTTAGTACCGCATACCACCAACAGACTGACGGGCAGAGTGAGCGGACGATTCAGACGCTCGAGGACATGCTCCAAGCATGTGTGTTGGATTTCGGTAGGAGCTGGGACACGTATTTGCCCTTGGCGGAATTCTCTTACAACAACATCCATCATTCGATCATTGACATGCCGCCCTTTGAGCTGTTGTATGGGAGGAGGTGTCGGACCCCTATTTGCTGGGGAGAGGTAGGGCAGCATGTGATGGGTAGTACCGAGATTGTGCTTCAGATGACAGAGCAGATCCAACAGGTCAGACAGAGGTTGATGACCGCTCAGAGTCATCAAAAGAGTTATGCGGACAGACGCCGGTCCGAGCTCGAGTTTCAGGTCGGCGACTTCGTGCTCCTGAAGGTCTCTCCTTGGAAAGGAGTGATCCGATTCAAGAAGAGGGGCAAGTTGGGGCCCTGATATATTGGTCCTTTCAGGGTGATCGCGAGGGTAGGCAGGGTAGCCTATCATTTGGAGTTGCCGGTAGAGTTGGGTCAGATTCATGACACTTTCCACGTGTCGCAGCTGCGAAAGTGTATAGTCGACGAGTCGGCAGTGGTGCCATTAGAAGATATTCAAGTGGATGCGAGCCTGAATTATGCTGAGAGACCGGTGGCGATCAGGGATTGGAAGGTCAAGGTTTTGAGGAACAAGGAGGTGTCTCTGGTGCAGGTCCAATGGCAGCATTGGAAAGGGTCAGAGTTGACTTGGGAACCGGAGCGTGAGATGCGGGAGCAGCATCCAGAGCTGTTTGCAGAATGAGACTTCGAGGGCGAAGTCTGATTCTAGTGGGGGAGAATTGTAACATCCGGATTCCCAGGTATCCTAATTAGTTCTTTTATTTTTGGGAATTGTGAGGAGACTCAGCGAGTTGGCGTCTAAACTCGCCGAGTATGGTCGCAGATTTGTATGCGAATTCACAGCTGGACTCGGCGAGTTCATGAGTGGACTAGGCGAGTCCACGCTGTTTAATGAAACCCTAATTTACAGGGTTTGAGACCTATTTAAAGGCCCTTAGGGCCGTCATTTGCGGCCACCAACCCCCAGAGAGAAACCCTAAGAGATCTAGAGCTTTTGTGAGGAAGGAGAGGTCATTCTTGATCCTTTTGTGGGTGTTTTTGCAAGAAGGAGGTGACCAAGGCAAGAGGAGGCTGAAGGTGGAGCGATTGTGGTGATTTCTGAGTTCTTAGAGATCATATTGAGGTATTTTGCTCGGACCGTCTTTAGTTGTGATGTTGATTCTTAGTGTTAGGGTTTTCTAACCCTTTTAGAGGATGAATAAGTGGAGCATTTGGTTCCTTCTCGAGTCTATGTTCTGGATCTGGACCCAAAGAGGTCCAGAGACCATAACCCCTGGAGCTTTATGAGTTATTTTGGGAGCCATGAGCTTGGGATGTTACTTTTGGGGCTAAATCACCAAGTTAGACCATTTAGATGTTATATGAGTGTCAAGGTCTGAACTTTACATGATTATCATGCTTGGGAAGGCCAGATCTATGAATGTATGTCACAGATCTGACCTCAGGAGGCCTATGGAGTTTGTGCATGACATGAACTCGCCGAGTCCGAAGAACAGACTCGACGAGTAGGATGAGGGTTTCCCATAAATCACTTAGTGAGTGGACTTGCCGAGTTGGGAAATAAATCGGTGAATCAGGGAGAGTCAGGGGGACTGGAGTTCAAGGCGGAACTCGCCGAGTTGTTCTTGAGACTCGGGGAGTTGAGTCGGGGTGGCCCCGCGATTCATGCCAGGTGGAACTCGTCGAGTCAGGGGAAGTACTCGATGTGCCAAGAGAGGGACTAAGAGAGTCAGTGGACACGTGTAGACTCACCTAGTCGCCCTAGTGCACTCGACGAGCCAGGTCAAAGTTTGACTGTTGACCTTGTTGACTTTTAGGGTTGAGTACAGTTGTATTTATGAGAGTATTACTTTATGTGATTAGGCGGAGGCTAGATCACATTTCTTCCAAGTCAGATATTTACCGAGACACTGAGGTGAGGCTTCTCACTATACGTTACCTAGAGTGGTATTATGCGATGACCAGAGGGTCTTATGTGTTAGGAGCTCATGAGAGTAGAGTACTCCTAATCCAGGATCCAAGGAGGAGGACTTGGAGCGAATGCTGATGTGGTGTGGTCAGTAGTATTGGGCCCGTACTACTGAAGACACCGGATCAGTGGGCATTCCAAGTAAGAATCTTTTGGACAACAGAGGACGAGTAGGGTTGCGTTATCAGGTATGAGTATGCTTAACCGGGTCTCTGATAATTATTGTTGTATTTCAGAGGCATCATGGTTGGGACTCGACACACACCTGAGAGCAGTGGTCTCATTGACGAGGAGATCCGACGATTGATTCACGAGGAGGTGGCTGCTGCCATTCGGGTTTGAGATTCCTGAGATGTTTGGGGACATCAAGACCACATTCATTGAGACTTTTGATGAGCGGTATGCAGCGCTGACTGAGGCTGCTGCAGTTGCAGCTACTGCTGCTGCCAGACCTCAGGGAGGTGACTCGTTGTTGTTTCAGGAGTTCAGAAACACGAATCCACCAGAGTTCGACGGGACGCAGGACCTGATTGTCACTATGAGATGGATCTCTGACATCGAGGGATGTTTCTATAGGTGCTCTTGTCCAGAGCACTTGAGGGTTCGGTTCGCCCTGAACCAGCTCCGCTTGGGAGCGAAGGATTGGTGGAAGTTCGTGACGACGAACTTCACTTTGGCTGAGATTTCCGAGGTGACCTGGGAGAGGCTCACCGCTATGTTTAGAGAGGAGTATGTTCCCCCGGTAGAGAGGGAACGGTTGATTCAGGAGTTCTTGACCCTCAAACAGGGTACTGATTCTGTGGCAGTGATCACCAGGAAGTTTCATGAGAGGGCGATGTTTTGCCCTGAGCAGGTGTCATCTGAGTAGGCTCATATGAGTCGTTATCTGAGTGTGCTGAGAAGAAACATTCGGGAGTTCGTGGCGAACTCAACTTACCGGACATTTGCTGAGCTCCAGGAAAATGCTCGGAAGAGGGAGATTGAGTTGGAGACTCAGGCCAGGGAGGAAGCCGAGTCACAGAGGGCGGATTTGCGACCGGCTCAGTCTCAGCTGGCAGCCAAGCGGGCTAGACCCACTGGTTCGAGATCTGGAGGCGTGAGGGGCCGTACTTGTGGGAAGTGCGGTAAGAGTCATGAGGGGTCGTGCAAGGCCGGAGTATAGTATGCTACAAGTGTGGGAAAGAGGGGCATATCGTGGGGATTGCCCCAAGGGATTTTCGGTTTGCTTTCATTGCAACCAGACCGGCCATCGGAAGGCCAAGTGCCCTCAGCTTCTTCAGGGGTCATCATAGGGATCTGCGCCTGCTGCTAGGGCTACCGAGGTTCGGCCGGTGAAGGCCGAGACCCCGAAGGCTCGTGGGAGAGCATTTCAGTTGACCGCAGAGGAGGTCCGCGCGGCGCCCGATGTTGTGGCTGGTATGTATTCTCTTTTCATCTTTTATTTGAGTTGAGTTTTTATGCTTATATGATGATGTGCATAGGTACTTTTCTTGTGAGTTATGTGCCTGCTTTGGTATTATTTGACTCGGGTGCGAGTCGGTCGTTCGTTTCAGTAGCTTTTAGTCAGCACATTAGTATCTGTCGAGAGGCGTTGGATCGACCTCTGCGAGTTTTTATAGCTGATGAGCGAGCAGTGTATGCTTCAGATGTGATTCGAGGATGTGTTCTCAAGATCTTCGGTGTGGAGTTTCCGATAGATCTGGTTCCGATCGTGATGGGGGACGTGTGTGTTATAGTGGGTATGGATTGGTTGAGCCGTTATGGAGTTGTGATAGACTGCGAGCGTCAATTGGTGACAATTCGAGACCCTAGTGGGGGAGTCCTGTTTATGATTTGCATGAATCCTTTATAAAATAATTAATTTTACTACATGATTCACTAGTTCATTGTTCTAGTTTTGAAAACTGTTTCTACGTGTTGATTTCTTATTCGGTTGGTAAAACTGTTTTCCGTGTTTAAAAGCATACTGAAAATAGAATTATCTTAAACAAAATAATATATTTGAGCACAAGTTTCCTTGTAGTTTTGCTTGTATTCCCCCCCCCCCCTAAAAACATGAAAAACTCGGAAAAACGTAAGGGTATGAACTCACCTCGGGTGATTTGAATGAAGGATAATTACGGAATGCGGAATGTTCAAGTGAAGCCTTGAACACGATTTGATCCTAATCAACAAGTAATGACACATTAAGAGTCAAATGATGGTATTTCACCACTAGATGTGACGAAGAACCATTCTAAGAACTTGGGACTACTTGCACTAAGTGTTAGGACCTCAAAGGATTGCATGAGCGAGGTCTATGGCCACTCTAAATGTGTTTTCAAGGTCCATACTTGCATCCATGAAGTGTCCTAGGCCTATACTTGGTTGTAATACAAGTTTAGGGTCTTAGAAATGGGTTTGTGGTCTTATGGTGTGTGTGTTTGGTCGTATAAATGAGTGTGCTGCCGTACACATGAGTGTGTTGTCGCACACACGGGTTTGCTGCCGCACACACGGGTGTGCTCCCGCACACACGCATTTGCTGCCGCACACACGGGTGTGTTGCCGCACACACGAGTGTGTGGTCGCACTCCTTCAACGAGATGAAGAACATGACGGGACTTTCATGATTCAAGGCCTATATCAAGAGGTTCTTCAAGTATAACAAGCTAAGGGATGGATTACTCACGTTTTTGAAGCTTTGAAAGGTTCAAAGTTGGAGAAACTTGAGAGGAAATGATGTTGTGTGCTACTAAAGTGCTAAAGAAATGAAGGGAAAGGGGGCTACCCTTTATATAGGGGTAAGGGTGCTGCCCAAAAGAGTGTGTGTTGCCAAGGGAGTGGGTGTGTGGCCGCACACCCATGTATACGGCCGTACACTCCTCCCAGAGGTGTGTATGGCCTGATTTTCTCACTACTCAACCCTCTGACTTATTTCTAAACTCAACGTTGGTTATACACAAGCTTAGAACACTTAAATGAACCCTTAAATAGCATCAAAAATCAACAAAACAAGTTGAATATTGATTAAATTGACTAAGTGTACAAGATTGAAGTTCCGGGTTGTTACAAGTTCATTTATTATCAGAGTATCCCATAAACATCAACATAAAACTGAGGAGCGGTACGATTACGCCTTCGCCTTGCCACGGTCTCTTGAAGTACCTGAAACAATACACTGAAACTGTAAGCCTGAAAGCTTAGTGAGTTACCCCCAAAATACCAACCACAATACTATACACATATCATATCATATCATAAACCGAACACCCATGCATATCGAGTCTACAGTGTGACTGGTCCGCCTGCACCAGGCCTTCGGTCCACCCGGTCCACTCTCTCTCCGAGTCAATAGTATGATTTTAGGGCTGCTAATTCTCAGGAGAGTAATAAGGGGTCAAAATGGGGGCTTAAGGCTCCTTAAATGGGGTGCAAACCCTAGGAATTAGGGTTTCTCATTCCAACACGGACTCATCAAGTCCAGCCTCCGACTCAGCGAGTCCGATCACTTAACACGTGTCCGGCACACGCTTAGACTCGACGAGTTGCAACTCCAACTCGTCGAGTTCCTCCTTTCCAAACTTACACTTTGCCCCCTGAACTCTTGATTCTGATGTGGGATGTTACATTCTATATAAAAGTGCATATATTATGATTTTAAATACATACTAGGAACCAGGCGTTACAATTCTCCCCCACTTATCTCATACTTCATCCTCGAAGTCTGCTGCGGCTGGAAATAGCTCTGGGTAGCACTCCTTCATCTCATCCTCTGGCTCCCACGTACATTCTGAGCCCTTGCGGTGCTGCCACTGCACCTTCACCAACTCTACCCTCTTGTTCCTCAAATCCTTCGTCTTCCTATCGAGAATGGCTACTGGTCTCTCGATATAGTTCAAGCTCTCATCCACCTGAATATCCTCTAAAGGCACAACTGTGGAGTCATCCACTAAGAACTTCCGCAGCTGGGAGACATGAAAAGTGTTGAAGATATGTTTAAGTTCTCCCGGATGATCCAACCTATACGCCACCAGGCCCACCCTCGGCTATAACCCTGAAAAGTCCAATATACATGGGGCCCAGTTTGCCTCGTTTTCTGAAGCGGATGACACCTTCAAAAGGACCATATCCCCAACCTGAAACTCCAAGTCTGATCGGCGTCTGTCGGCATAGCTCTTATGCTGACTCTGGGTCGTCTAGAGTTTACTTCGGACTTGTTGGATCTTCTCCTTCGTCTTAACTACCACCTTGGTACTCCCCATGACCCTCTGATCAACCTCACCCCAGCATATTGGGGTCCTGCACTTCCTCCCGTAAAGCATCTCGAAGGGAGGTCGATCGATACTGGCGTGGTAGCTATTATTATAGGAAAACTCTGCCAAGGGAAGTTAGGTATCCCAACTACCACCAAAGTCTAGAACGTACGCTCGTAGCATATCCTCCAAGTTCTGGATGTTCTGCTCGCTCTGACCATCCATCTGCAGGCGAAAAGTCAATGAATACGATGACTGATTTATCGAGCATTGGGCGGCATACCCGATTCATCATATCCATGTATATAACAGGAGCATTTGTTAAACCAAAGGGCATAACAAGGAATTCATAATGCTAATATCGAGTACGAAAAGCAGTCTTCAGTACATCCTGCTCGTGAACTTTCAACTGATGATAGCCAGATCTTAGATCAATCTTTGAGAAATAGCTAACACCCTGAAGTTGATCGAACAAATCGTCGATGCGAGGTAGTGGGTACTTGTGCGTGATAGTCACCTTATTCAGCTCATAATAATCAATGCACATCCGCATCGATCCATCTTTCTTCTTGACAAACAGTACCGGAGTAACCCAGGGAGAGGTACTCGATCGAATGAAACCCTTGTCAAGTAGTTCCTGCAGTTGGATCATCATTTCTTTCATCTCAGCTGGCGCAAGACAATAAGGAGTCTTTGCAATCGGAGCAGCACCAGGCACAAGGTCAAGTCAGAATTCTACTTGCCTATCCGGAGGAAGGCCAGACAAGTCATCGGGGAAAACATCAGGCTATTCGTTAACAACGAGAACATCATTTACAGTTTCCTTCTCCTCTTTTGAGACATCAACTGTGTAGGCTAGATAGATAGAAAACCCTTTCGATATGAATTTACGAGCTTTTAGGAAAGAGATTATTTTTAAGAGTCTTTGTTCACCATAGACATAGATAGGATTCTCCCCTTCAATAGGAATGCGTACTATCTTTTCATAGCACAAGAGTTCTGCGTGGTTCTTTGATAACCAATCCATGCCGAGAATAATATCAAAGTTGGGCAAGGAGATAGGGATCAGGTTAGCAAGAAAAGTATAGCCTTCAATTTCTATAACACAATCCCTATAGACTTTATCAGCAAGTAATGATATACATCCCGCGGTATCTACGTGAAATGGTTACGCGAGTACAAAACAAGCAATTTGAAAGGAATGCGCAAATTCATAAGACACAAAAGAATCTGAGGCACCATAATCAAATAAGATGTGAGCAGGTCTAGAGTTGACAAGAAATGGACCCGTCACAACATTCGGGTCCTCACGTGCCTCCTCTGAGGTAATCTGGAATGCACGACCCTTAGCTTTTGGCACCTCCTCCTTTTTAGTTGGAGTACCCTTTAATTGTTGAACAGGGACTTGACTTCTCGCCGGTCTTTGAATAGAAGCTTGACTTCCCGTCATCTGACTAGTAAGAGTAGGGCAAAAACGCTTCTTGTGGCCAGTAATACCACATGCATAGCAAGTAAAATCCTTTCTTGGGCAAGCTGGCTTTATATGACCCTTTTCTCCACATCCATAACAGACAATGGATTCCTTGTCTATTTTGCATTGGTCCGGATGATTCCTTCCACAAATACGACATGAAGGGGATTGAATATAAAAATATTGCGATCTACCGCGTCCACGAGAGACATTTTGAGTTTGAACTTGATTACCAGGTTCAGTCCGAACGGATTGAGCTGGTAGAAAAGAAGGAACAGGAATAGTTCTTTCAGTACGTGGATGCTTCGGAACAGTAAAAGTGGCACTACGTAATTCTAAGTCATGCTCACATCTTAGAGCATACTCAACGGCTTTATCGAATGACAGAACTTCTCGATTGGCAACGAAATCATGGATTTCGTGTCGTAGTCCCTCCATGAATAACCGAATTTTCTCGTCTTCAGTTGGAATATACTTTGTAGCAAACCTTGCTCTTTGATTAAACTGAGTTTCATACTCATTCACAGTCATTCCTCCCTGTTTAAGCTCGAGGAATTCCTTCTCATGTCTAGAGGACAATACTTCTCTAGCAAACAATTTTTAAACCTTTCCCAAGCTAAATTCTCCTGGTCAAACCCGTTAAGAGCTTCATATGTTGCTTCCCACCAGACCAAGGCTTCTCCGATGAGCATTGCGGAAGCATAGTTAGCCTTGTCTTCATTATCCACATGAGAAATACGAAACACTTTCTCTGTGTTCTGGATCCAAGTAAGAACAATAATGGGATTGAGAACACCGGAAAACTCTGTAGCACCACTACTCTTGAAATCTTTGAACGAGGGATGCTTCACCTCTCCTTTTGAAGATTCTCCAGTGGCTTTCTCTTTTCCCTTATCACCATTCTTTTTGTGTTCTTCGAGAACTTGTCGAATAACACCGGTAAGTTTACCCAAGAGTATTCACTTCCTCGGGTTGAGGACCTCCACAAACCTCAGGGGTATGGCTACTAACCTGTTCAGCCATTGCTCTACAATACGGAGTAACATTGTATTTTAGAATATTAGGGTTTATTATTACCTAATACTTTTAATAATATATTTCCTATGGTTTGTATCCCTATATTTACAATGATTAAGTTCATATATTGAACTTCCAATAGTTTAAGTCTAAATACCAATCCGTGGAATTTAGTTCACTCAAACTACTACTCTGATACCATGATTGAAAGACCTTCACTTTCGTATGTATGAAAGACCCAAAATTTCATACTTGACACTATAGTTACTCCAAAACATGATACTTGCATATTCATAAAAACAATATTTTACATTGATAATGTAACGTCCCAAAACTCAAGTCCAAAATTTTCATTTCTAATTAAATTGTTCATAAAACATTCACTAGAAAATATTGAATCAACACGTCATCTCATAAAATCAAGTATCACGTTTCAAACCCACATAATAAGCAAATAACATAACAGAGTACAATCCCAGAAAACACCGTGCGGAAAATCAAATGTGTGTGTGATGCCATGCTACGCCGCCGAATCCTTCCCCTTAGGCGAAGAGGTACCTGAAACCAAAAACTGAAACCCTAAGCACAAAGCTTAGTGAGTCCCCCCATCATACCACATACCATACAATACCATCGGTATCTTTCAACCAGTAAACGTCATCGGTATCTTTCAACCGGTAATCGTCATCGGTATCTTTCAACTGGTAACTGGGGACTATTCCACCCCTACCACTAGCATACAATAGCAAGATATAAGAAAACAGTCAGGCATATCCGAGTTCTAACCTACCCCTTGGTCCTAAGGACCACTATCAGGGAAACTATCCCTATCATGTAACATATCATACATATATAATTCATAACCAAACGCATACCAAACCAAGATAAATTATCACAAAGACAATTATCTTCTAGATACTCCTCATTGGTGGGCCGGCATTATGGCCTTAGACTCACCCCCACTGGAAGGTAACTCACCTCATACAAGTAGTTGTTGATAATCAGTGCGGGAAACCTCCATTCGTTGCTGCTCCAGAAATCCTCTGGCTACAAAACCCACAAACACTCAGTTAGAAACTGATCTCCATACTTAGGGTAAAATGACCATTTTACCCTCGTCCAAGTCAAGTCAAAGTCAAAGTCAACTTCCAGTTGATCCGACTCGCCGAGTTGGGCCATCAACTCGCCGAGTCCCTCACTCTTTACTCGTCCCCATCCGCGACCCTACTCGTCGAGTTGGGCCGACAACTTGACGAGTTCTTCTCCTATTCGAAAGCCATAATGAAACTCATCCGACTCGCCGAGTCCGGGAACAACTCACCGAGTCCCACGAGCAGATCCCCTACTCGCTTCTAAATCCTCACCAGAGCATCTATCTTGAGGATTTGGGTTTCTGGGGCTATCGCTACTTGATAAATTGCTAATTCCGCGAGCAGTGATGAAGGGTTGGACCTTCTACACTTAAACCCCTCTTAACTCAGTAACTGTTCATATGACTCGCCGAGTTTGAAGAACAACTCGTCGAGTTCCAGGCAATCTTCATAGGACTCGCCGAGTTGTTCATCCAACTCGTCGAGTCTAAGACCATCTTCACAGAACTCGCCGAGTTCCACTTTGGGACTCGCCGAGTCCCTTCGACCCACTTCCCATACAGACCAAATCTGAGACATGCAACGATTCCAAACCATAGATCTGTGTTCCTAGGGCATGCTTATCACATAAAGTTGCAAACTTTACGTGCATGCATGACCCAATAAGCTCAAAAAGGCAAATCCAAGCTCTTTATGAGGTCAAACACTTAATAGGGACCTCAATCACTTCAACCACATAAACTTTACACTTCTAAGATGTCCATAAGGCCCATATTTGAAGCCCTTTCAGAACATAGAGCATAAACACATAGAGTTTGAGGTTTTAGGGCTTAAAACCACAAATTAGGGACAAAAGGGGATCTATTGAACTAGAAATCAAGGTAGGAACTTTTCTACCTGAATGGAAGCCTTTCACAGAGTAGATGTAACAGCCCAAAATCTCAAGTATTGCTAAATTGCATTTTGGGGTGTTTTAAAGGGGAGACTCGGCGAGTTGGAGCCAGACTCGCCGAGTAGGGTCGCAGAGTTGGTCGCGGGTTCGCGACTGGACTCGACGAGTCCAGGTATGGACTCGGCGAGTCGACGCTGTTCAGCAGAAACCCTAGCCGTTTCGTATTGGGTCGTATTTAAGGGTTGTATGTCGTCATTTCACGTCTTTTGGCCGATTGTGGAGAACCCTAGACGACTGTGGCATTTGGAGCAAAACTTGAAGGCCATTATTGACTTTGAAGAATTTGTTAAGCAAGAAGAAGAAGAGTTTTGGCCAAAGGAATGTCAAGGGATCGAGTTCTGAGGTTTGGAGACACAGAGGGGGTGTTATTCAGGTAATATTCCGGATCATTTCTGCTATATTGATGTGTGCACGATTTTAGGGTTTATGAAACCCATTTGGTGATTTGATGGATTATTATGTTGTTATACATAAGTTTATACCCTAGTAATAGGATGATTAGAGGTCCAGAAGTCCCATGAGTGTGTATTTTCGGGAAAATATGTATCTCAGGAAGCAGTTTGATCGACTGCATGGCATGGACTCGCCGAGTCGGATGATCAGACTCGGCGAGTAGCTTGAAGATTCACTGGGACTCGCCGAGTTGTTCTTCAGACTCGGCGAGTGGAGTCGGGGTGGCCCCGCGATTCTTCCAGGAGTGACTCGTCGAGTCAAAGAGGATACTCGACGAGTAGAAGGGGAATCTCAGAGGATTGAAGGACGACCAGACTCGCCGAGTCGCCAGGGAACTCGCCGAGTCCAGTCGAGCTGACATTGGACTGTTGACCAGAGTTGACTGGTGTGATTCTTAGGGTCAGTTAACGTGGAAGATAGAAGTATTAAATAAGGGATATATGATGTTACAGGGAGCTTGTAGCTCGGAGGATCAAGTGCAAGGGATTTTAAGAGTTGCTATCTTCTAGTGTCCGCGAGGTGAGTCTTCTCACTATACCTCACCCGGAAGGGTTTGATTGTGTGAACGGAAGGTCAAGTATGTTGTGTGTTATGTTTATATGCTATGAATGGAAAGTTAGTTGCTACGCGTGATATACATGCTTATATATGGGCCGGAAGGCAAGGTATTATGTGACAGAAAGGTCAGGTATGATATATGATATATGTGCTTTATGTGTTAGAGTATTTGTATTATGTGTTATGTATGTGTATGGGCCGGAAGGCAATTATCTTGTGGACCGAGAGGTCCGGGCCGGAAGGCGATATTATGTGGATCGAAAGATCCGGGCCGGAAGGCGATATTATGTGGATCGAAAGATCCGGGCCGGAAGGCAATGTTATGTGGACCGAACGGTCCGGGCCGGATGGCGTATGTGCGTAAGGTATATTGGGGAACTCACTGAGCTTCGTGCTTACGTTGTTTATGTTACGTTGTTTCAGGTTCTTACAGTAACGCGGGATGGCAACGGTTCGATTGTACACACCGAAGAAAGAGTTGTGTTTTGGAGGATCCTGGTCTTCTTTTATAACGAAAATGAAACTACGTTTTGTAATTTGAATGTGAATAAGATTTTAAACAAGTGTTTTTAATATTAAGTTGATTAATTAAATGAAAATTTTATTTTTGGAAATCTGGGTGTTACAAATTGGTATCAGAGCCTTGGTTTGAGGGATTCGGACGCGCCTACGGGTAAATCTGGACTCAAACTGAGGAAGTAAGAAAAAGTTTTCCAAATAAATGGTTTTCTAAAAGTGAATAAGAGTTCAAAGAGGAAGCAAGAAAGAGCAGTGTGTACAATCAGCCAGAGCCAGACGGTGATTTCCCAAAATACCCTTACTTCTGTATTATGAAATATCTATTATGCACTTTATGAGATATTATTGCATGCTAGAGACAGGCTAGGTATTTCACATCTTAGGACTAGAGTGGCCTGATTTGTGATGCCTTAGTCTAGGGTTTGCTGTTATATGTGCGTTATGCTTTTGTGTGTATGTGATGAGTGAGAGTATCTAGTTAGAACGCACAAGGGGTAAAGCTACGGGGTACAGAGGTACTTCCGAGGATGAGCCGAGAAGGTGGAGCTACCACAAATGGGGAGTCCTATGTATGCTTCAATGCTCGAATGCTGCTTGCTTTGTGCTTTGTGGAGTTATCGATGATGGGAGTCAGCTACCAAGTGAGTATGACGATACTCAGGAGGTAGAGGGCTGGCATCATTGGGAACTCTTCAGCAGCTGATAGCAAAGAAGTGGGAGGACGGCGGAAGGGACTAGGGAGTAAACCTAGCCAGATGAGTGCGCTGGTAGAGTAGAGGATTTCGCTGGAAAGCGAGCACGCGCGATGAGATTGGTGAAAGAGCAGGTTTATCAGCTACTTAGGAACTCTGGAATGGTCCGTGTGGAAAGTATGGGTAGATGTGGCAGGTAGTATGGGCCCGTACTACTGAAAGCAGAGGACCCATACTTGATACAGGGGGCATTCTGAAGGTCCTAAGGAACAGATTGAGGAGTGATGTTATGGTTCGAATACCATACATCGGAGCGGATACAGAGTGATGTTATGGTCAGGGCACCATACATCGGAACAGATTGAGATAGATGTTGTGGTTCGAGTGCTATACATTGGAGCAGATTGAGGAGTGGTGTTATGGTTCAGTTACCATACACCGAAGCATGTTGAAGGGGGATGTCATGGGATGAGTACCATGGTTCGTAGTGGATGATGCTTGTGGCTATCTTGTTATCCGGTTATCGATCGGACGAGCACGAGCGAGCGGGATGCGAGGATTCGCGAGATCCGGCGTGATGAGGTTGCTGCATTGTTGCGGGTTGAGTCGCCAGAATTGTTTGGGTCGGTCAGGACCACTATGATTGAAGTAGTTTGATGAGTGATATGCGGCCTTCGTAGAGACGGCTGCAGCGGCGGTTACATCGGCTGTAGCAACGGCAAAGAAAGGGGTTAGTCGGGGTTTTCAGTATCGGGACTTCTATTATGCGAAGCCTCCCACATTCGACGGAGTTCAGGACTCGATTGTTGCTATGAGATGGTTATCAGACATGGAGGGGTGTTTCTCCACGAGTTTATGCCCTGCTGATCAGAGGGTGGGGTGTGCTCTGAACCTATTGAGGCTCGGGGCGAAGGGTTGGTGGAGATTGACCACGAGGTCATTTTCTGATGCGCAGAGGGCTGCGGTTTCATGGGATCAATTCAGAGGGATGTTCAGTACTCGCTATGTTCCGCGAGATGAAAAGGAGAGATTGGCTCGGGAATTCCTCGAGCTGAAGCAGGATTTGGAGTCGGTGACTGAGATCACCAGGATGTTTATTGGGAGGGCGATGTTTCGCCCTGAGTTCGCTCCGGAGCAGGCTCAGATGCCCGATATTCGAGTAAGCTCAAGGGGGTATCAGACAGTTCGTGTCTGCGCGGAGGTGCGAGACCCTGTTGGAGTTGCAGAAGGCCGCCATGTGGCGTGAGTTAGAGGTTAAGTTGCAGTTGCGTGAGCTGGGACAGGCCCCGATGCAGTCGCAGTCGGCGCCGAAACGGTTCAGGACCGTAGACGTTGAAATGGGGGATCGGAGCGGTCACACTTGTGGGAAGTGAGAGAGAGATGGCACCGGAGCTTGTTGGCCCAATGGTGCATGCCGCAAGTGCGGAAAGGAGGGGCATGGTGCACGGGATTGTCGGCAGTCAGTGCCAATTCGGGATTCCAGGATTTGTTATCAGTGTCGGCAGGTTGGACATTTGAGGGTCAAATGTCCACAGCTTTTGCAGGATCGGTGCAGGCTCTAGCACCGGCCACCTTGAGGAGTTCAGGAGGAGGACAGGATGGAGTAGAGCCCAAGGGCTCAGGGTTGTGCTTATCGGCTTGCGGCAGAGGGAGACGGAGCAGTGCCGGAGGCAGCTGCGGGTATGATGCTGTCTTGATGTCTTGATTAGCTTGCGTTGTTTGTGGCGTATGGTTTGTGCTGGTAGTGTGGATTTCGATGCAGTATTCGTTGTTTCGCGGGATTGGCATGGTTATGGATTGGTGCTTCAGGTTTCGTTTTGGCATTCGTTGTTCCCTGATGGTTTGGTATGGTTATAGTCTGGTGTTTTAGTGCCGGTAACTTTGTGCGGTTTTCGATGCGATATTCAACCTTTGGCAGGTTGTGGGTTCGGTTATGGGTTATTGCTTGGAAATTCCGTTGGTCATCGTTCGTGAGAGTTGATAGTGGAGGTGCGGCACTGGGTTGAATGACGGGTAGCATCTGCAGTTGTGGAGTGGACAATTGAAAGATCGGATTCTTTTGAGCGGATTGATCAGGGAGGAGATGTGTTTTGCTGTGGGTTGCTTACGCTTGTGGGAAGCAGTCAGTGGGTAAATATTCTCTTTGTGCAGGATTGTTCTGAGAGGTCGTTAATGACGATCGGTGGCAGTTAGTCAGTGCTTTAGTGGGGGAGAATTAGAAAACTCTCCGGGAGATCGATGAGTATGTGAGGGTGCTTAGCTGCCGGGATTCAGCAGAGTTTGTCAGCGCAAAGTATAGGCCGACGAGAGCGAGTGTTGGATATGCAGGGCGAGATACAGACCTAGGGCATTTGATTGTGGAGGCCTGAGAGGAGGTCGGGATCGAGCTTGAGTAAGTAAACGGAATTTTGCGATCAGAGTATTGGTACGTTTGAGGTACGTGATGGTTGTACTGCATTAATCCTACGGGATTATGTTGTGCATGTTTCTAGAGCTGGAACCGGAAGGTTCCCAGAGTTAGAACCTGAGGGTTCGCAGAGTTGGGTGTACGGACCCACAGAGATATAGCCTCGAGTGGCTAGTATGTGTTATGAGAGTCGGTCCAGTCATACTGGAGACTCTGTTGGTATTGCTGGATTAGTTTGAGATTTGCGGATCACGTATGTTGCAGTGTGATTGCATTGGAAGGTCTGGCCCTGGGTTGTTGATCTTGTTTAGCGGAGGCAGTGATTTTGATGAGTGGAGAGAGTGCATGGGATTGAGAGCCCCTGCAACGAGAACCAGAGTATGTGAATGGCAGTTACGCAAAAAGGGTGGTGTCGCTTGGGGCGAGCACCGTGGCACCGGTTGGAGTGGCATTATGTTCAAGAGAGTTCCGTGGAAAAGGAAAAGAGGAGGGTATGTAACTCCGAAGGGGGTGCAAGTTCACGAAAGTGAAAGCTGCAGAGCAGAGTTATGGTTAGAGTACTTCGAGTATGGTTCTGAGCATCGTGTTCGCGGCAGTGGAGTAGGAACCCATCCGATTGGGATGTCTGTTGAGGCTCAGAAGGGATGCATGGAGAGAGAAAATTTTAAATTTTCAGTGTGAATCTGATCAGAGTGTAGGGTGGATGTAGTGGTTCATCTTGGGAGATGTTCGAGGATATCATCAGTGTATCGGGTCTTCCAACCTACGAGTGTTGGGGCTAGTTCAGCATGTGTATATGATGGCAAGAGGAGAATTTGTGAGAGTTACTCTGGGAGTGAGAATGGATCTCTCAGTTGGTCTAAGATGGAAAAAGTGGGCTTGGATCGGGGATCCGGTGGTTCAGGGTTTCCTAACCCTTATGGGTCGAGTGATCGTTGAGATTTGGAGCAGGGTGCATCGTGGGTAATTTCCGATTACAGAGAGTGATGAGCAGTTCAGAGTTCGTACTTTAGTTGACAAAGCAGACTCAGCAGGTTAAAGAGAGTTAGTGATTGTCTAGAATTAACAGGAAGGTCATGCAGGCAGACGCCGTTGCGAGCATGTGATTCAGGTCAGCGACTTCGTATTTCTGACGGGGTGCTTCGATTTAGGAAGAGGGGTAAATGGGGGGCCCCGGTATGTCGGGCCTTTTCGTGAAGGTGCGAAGGTAGGAAGGGTGGCCTATCGTTTGGAGCTGTCAACGGAATTGGGACGGATCCATGACACTGGTATGGGTCGCAGTTGAAGAGGTGTATAGCGGATGAGTCAGCAGTGGTTCTACTAGAGAACGATTAGGTGGATGTGAGCCTGTGTTACGTCGAGAGGCCAGTGGCCGTCGGAGATTGGAAGATCAAGGTTCTGAGGAACAAGGAGGTACCTCTGGTATTGGTTCAGTAGCGACCTCGGAAGATATCGGAAGTGTTTAGGGAAGCCGAAGCGTGTGATGCGGGAGCAGCATCCAGAACTATTTTCAGAGTGAGACTTCGAGGGCGAAGTCTAATTCTAGTGGGGGAGAATTGTAACAGCCCAAAATCTCAAGTATTGCTAAATTGCATTTTGGGGTGTTTTAAAGGGGAGACTCGGCGAGTTGGAGCCAGACTCGCCGAGTAGGGTCGCAGAGTTGGTCGCGGGTTCGCGACTGGACTCGACGAGTCCAGGTATGGACTCGGCGAGTCGACGCTGTTCAGCAGAAACCCTAGCCGTTTCGTATTGGGTCGTATTTAAGGGTTGTATGTCGTCATTTCACGTCTTTTGGCCGATTGTGGAGAACCCTAGACGACTGTGGCATTTGGAGCAAAACTTGAAGGCCATTATTGACTTTGAAGAATTTGTTAAGCAAGAAGAAGAAGAGTTTTGGCCAAAGGAATGTCAAGGGATCGAGTTCTGAGGTTTGGAGACACAGAGGGGGTGTTATTCAGGTAATATTCCGGATCATTTCTGCTATATTGATGTGTGCACGATTTTAGGGTTTATGAAACCCATTTGGTGATTTGATGGATTATTATGTTGTTATACATAAGTTTATACCCTAGTAATAGGATGATTAGAGGTCCAGAAGTCCCATGAGTGTGTATTTTCGGGAAAATATGTATCTCAGGAAGCAGTTTGATCGACTGCATGGCATGGACTCGCCGAGTCGGATGATCAGACTCGGCGAGTAGCTTGAAGATTCACTGGGACTCGCCGAGTTGTTCTTCAGACTCGGCGAGTGGAGTCGGGGTGGCCCCGCGATTCTTCCAGGAGTGACTCGTCGAGTCAAAGAGGATACTCGACGAGTAGAAGGGGAATCTCAGAGGATTGAAGGACGACCAGACTCGCCGAGTCGCCAGGGAACTCGCCGAGTCCAGTCGAGCTGACATTGGACTGTTGACCAGAGTTGACTGGTGTGATTCTTAGGGTCAGTTAACGTGGAAGATAGAAGTATTAAATAAGGGATATATGATGTTACAGGGAGCTTGTAGCTCGGAGGATCAAGTGCAAGGGATTTTAAGAGTTGCTATCTTCTAGTGTCCGCGAGGTGAGTCTTCTCACTATACCTCACCCGGAAGGGTTTGATTGTGTGACCGGAAGGTCAAGTATGTTGTGTGTTATGTTTATATGCTATGAATGGAAAGTTAGTTGCTACGCGTGATATACATGCTTATATATGGGCCGGAAGGCAAGGTATTATGTGACAGAAAGGTCAGGTATGATATATGATATATGTGCTTTATGTGTTAGAGTATTTGTATTATGTGTTATGTATGTGTATGGGCCGGAAGGCAATTATCTTGTGGACCGAGAGGTCCGGGCCGGAAGGCGATATTATGTGGATCGAAAGATCCGGGCCGGAAGGCGATATTATGTGGATCGAAAGATCCGGGCCGGAAGGCAATGTTATGTGGACCGAACGGTCCGGGCCGGATGGCGTATGTGCGTAAGGTATATTGGGGAACTCACTAAGCTTCGTGCTTACGTTGTTTATGTTACGTTGTTTCAGGTTCTTACAGTAACGCGGGATGGCAACGGTTCGATTGTACACACCGAAGAAAGAGTTGTGTTTTGGAGGATCCTGGTCTTCTTTTATAACGAAAATGAAACTACGTTTTGTAATTTGAATGTGAATAAGATTTTAAACAAGTGTTTTTAATATTAAGTTGATTAATTAAATGAAAATTTTATTTTTGGAAATCTGGGTGTTACAGTAGATCTCGGATCTACTTCCCCTCCTTGCACCCTTCAACCTTCTCCTTCTTCTTCTAAGCTCCAAACTTCATTCACAAAGCCAAAATCACTCAGAAGAACAATATGGGGGCTAGGGTTTCACTCTACAACTCTTCTAGAAGTGTTAGGGGTTAGGGAGGCCGAGTTAGAGTGTTTAAATAGGGTGCACACTCATGGATTAGGGTTTTGTCCACACAGCAGCTTACTCGCCGAGTCGGGGACCCGACTCGGCGAGTCCACAACTTAAACCCCGTGCCCCTTCCCGCTTCTACTCGGCGAGTCGATCCTTTGACTCGCCGAGTCCAAGGCCAAGATGCAAAATGCACAAAGAATTAACTAAAAGAATACGTACCAAGCACTAGGTGCTACAGATAAAGAGGTTACAAACTACTGGATACAAACCGACTATTTTAAAGTGTTATATATTACATAACTTACCAGGATTCTATAGTATTATACATATGGGAGTGCAAAATACAATAATTTCAAACTATTCATAAGCTTCAATCGATTCAATAGTTTCAAACTATTCAAAAATCTTCTACCAGTATATAACTATACTGGATGTTTATCTCCTGCAATTTGTTAAAATTTGAGAGGGTAAGCGGTGACGCTTAGTGAGTTCAGTAATAGATACAATATAACGTTATGTCATATATATACTTCAATATGGCAGAGGCAAGGAGGAACAAGGAACAACAAGGGCATATGTGAATCATGTGACAAACTTTCCATATCAATCATTGATTTGATTCAAAGATATACAATCAATGAGACATAACAATTTCCATACCTGATATACATCAATAAAGCTTTGGCCCAAATGGCACAAAAGACATAATTTCTGATTAACATTTTGGTAGATTTCAGGCTTATAGCCCTGTCTAACCATTTGTCAATACCATAGAATAGAAATCATTCTCTTACGGAGACATGTTCTACATGGCCAGAGGCTACATACCAGTACCAACGTGAATCTAAGTCCTTTCATTGATCACATGGTCAAAGGTATTTCATTGCTATTAAAAATAGCGAATAAAAATAACACGGGGAAATAACTTGGAATAATAACACTGAAAAGCACGTAGCACATATAACACATAACATACAATTATTTCTATATATTAAACTCATCGTGAAGTAACCAGAGGCTAAAATATTAATTTGGGCAGCACTTCGGCTCTAAATATCACTTTCTTCGTTGAAAACCGGGAGTTTTCTTGATAACCGGGCTCTGCGAAGGTAGAGCTTCAAAACCAAAAAGATAAATTTTTTGGGCTTCTCGGGAGTCTTGGGGCGTGTTTCGGGCTTTGGAATTAGTACCGGGGTTTCGGGGGAAGTCAGAATGTAATAAAAAAAATATGGAACAAGGGTGAAAAATGCCAAATTTCAAACATCTAACCGGGAGGTCTCGCACCCCTTATATAGGTGCGAGCCTCGGATCCGAAGCAAGGGGGGGAGGATAGCTGTCTGCGAGGCTCGGAATCGGTGGCAACAGGGCGAGGCTCGGTTCGGACAGGTGTGCGCTTTGGATTGAGCCAACACCTCGGTCGAATCAGGAACCAACACGCAGGTCGGATCACGAGGGAAACATGCGAGATCACTTGACGACTTCGGAATCTTGTGCGACACGCGTCGCTTCTCGGAGGCTCCATGCAGCAGCTTCGTACACGTGGCCAACTCAGAGCGAGGGTGACGTGGCTAGCACTATTCATGTGAATTTTCTCGAAAAATGTGCCAAATCTTGTAAAATCCATAACTTTATCATACGGGCTCCGTTTTTTACGTTCTTTATATTCACGCGTAGGTAAAATTATGCTCTACAACTTTCTTTTAGACTTCGTCGGAAAATTTTAATTTATTTTTATATTATTATTTTTAACAGACCGGGACTGGTAAATCCGTTAAAAATTCATAACTTCTTCATCCGACGTCCGTTTTCGTCAGACTTTTTACCATTATACTACTAATGACGAGACCTTCAATTCTCGTTTAGGTTGTGCCGGCTAAAAATAACTCGATCTAAAATTTGAGTTTTTAGCTGTCTACTGCTAAGCTGAAACTTCGAAAAATCATAACTTCCTCATACGAAGTCAGATTTTGGCGTTCTTTTTATCGAACTTCTCGGTTTAACGAATACTACGACTTTCATTTAGATTAATAAGACTAAAAAGTAGTTTATCAAAAACTCACTTTTTAAGTCATTCGGCGCCGTGCCGGTTTTGTCGCGGATCTTCGATTGATCATAACTTCTTCGTTATAACTCGGATTTCGATGAGGTTTTCGCCTAAATGTTTCTAACGAGATTATCTAAAACTTTCAATAATAAAATTTTACTTATTCCAAATTTTATATTTTTGTTAAATTTTACTATTTGACATTTGATTGGAATCTCATAAGACTTCCAATACTTTCTGAATGATTCTAAGCGTAGTTTTACTTCAATTCTAGTAAAAACCATCTGTTAGAACTCAACATTCAAATTCACATAATATTTCATAATATTATTTACTTAAAACACGATTTCAAAACATGTATGTGACAGACACTATGGATATCGGCACCCCATTTCGATACACCACCTCTCTCACATATATCTCTGTCAGCTTCTCTGCAGAAGAGCTCTCACTAATAGCAAGAAAGTGAGCGCTCTTCGTCAACCGGTCCACAATCACCCAAATCGCGTCGACACCCCGCGCGGTCCTCGACAACTTGGTGATAAAATTCATAGAGATTTGTTCTCACTTCCACTGGGGAACCTCCAGTGGCTGCAATGTGCCATGAGGATGCTGGTGCTCGGCCTTAACCCGACGATAGGTCAAGCACCTCTCGACTACCCACGCAACGTCCCTCTTCATACAGGACCACCAATAATCTCTCTTCAGGTCCAAATACATCTTAGTTGCCCCGGGATGGATCGAGAATCTCGATCTATGCGCCTCCTCCATCAGAGTACGTCGAGCTCCGCCCGTATAGGGCACCCAAATCCTTCCTCGGAAGGTCATAAGCCCGCAGATTTCTGTCACAAACTCGGACACCTACCCAATCACTCGCTCCCTCTTATGGTTCTCTGGTCTCACGGCCTCCGTATGGGCCTATCGAATGATATATAACATTGGAGTCATCACTGTCATCCTCATACACATGTCTCGGATCGAAGCACTCTCTGCTTTGCGGCTCAGGGTGTCGGCTACCACATTAGCCTTGCCCGGATGGTACAAGATCTCGCAGTCGTAATCTTTCACCACATCCAACCATCTCCTCTGTCTCATGTTAAGGTTGGGCTGATCCTTAAGATATTTCAAACTCTTGTGGTCCGTGTATATGGTACACCGAACCCTGTACATATAGTGACGCCAGATCTTGAGGGCAAACACTACTGCCCCTAACTCCAGATCATGGGTGGGATATCTCGTCTCATGAGGCTTCAATTGCCTCAATGCGTACGCTATCACGTGCCCTCTCTGCATCAGTACCGCACCCATGCCCGTAATAGATGCGTCGCAGTAAACCACAAAATCCTCCATCCCCTCCGGAAGGGCCAACACGGGAGCCTCGCACAATCTCTGGCGAAGGGTCTCGAATGAGGTCTGCTGCTCACCCCAAGTAAACGCGACACCCTTTTGGGTCAAACTGGTGAGTGGGATGAAAATCTTGTAGAAATCCCTGATAAATCTCCGATAGTACCCGGCCAGTCCCAAAAAACTCACTCCTGATTTCATTGGGGGATCTCGGCACCTCCCACCTGTAACACCGAAATTTTCAAACAATTTTTCATTTTAAAATAATCGTTTAATTCTTAGAAACACTTGTTTAAAATCTCATTCATAATCGAATTACAAAACATGACTCCATTTCACTTGTATAGAAAACCAGGATCCTCAAACATGACTCTTTCTCTGGTGTGTACAATCAAGCCGGTGCCGTCCTGTGATATTGAAAGAAACCTGCAACACAACATAAAACAAAACACTGTAAGCACGAAGCTTAGTGAGTTCCCCAAAATACCGCACACAACACACATTAGCCACTCGAGGCTATAACTCTGTGGGTCCGTGGACCCTGCTCTGTGAACCCTCTGGTTCTAACTCTGTGAACCTTCCGGTTCTAACTCTAGGAACCCTCTGGTTCCAGCTCTGAAAACATGCACAACATAAATCACATAGAAATAATACAGTACAACACATAACATACATAGCATACAAATACTCTGTCACATAACTCTGGTTACCTACTCAAGGTAAAGTATAGTGAGAAGACTCACCTGGCAAGCAGAAAGCAGATATCCCCACACTTAAATCTCGAACTCGCCACCGCCTAACACGTAAGGCAAATACTCTCATGAATATAACTCTCGAGACTAGAATCAATCCTCTCATGGCACCCTCTTAAGGGTAAAAGACTATTTTACCCCTCTCTTGGCCCAAAGGCCACATCGCTGACCAAACCCTAAAAGTCAACGGTCAACCCTTGGTCAAAATCAAGTCCTCAGTCAAAGTTAACCCCTGACTGACCCTACTCGCCGAGTCAACCCTTATGACTCGCCGAGTTCCCATAATCAGAACTTCACTCAATCCGCGACCTAACTCGCCGAGTCACCCCGAGACTCGCCGAGTCCAACAACTCCAAGTCCACTCGCACACAACTCACCGAGTCATCCCTTGACTCGTCGATTCGCGACTTAACCAAAAAATATTGGGACTCTTCGACAAGACTTGCCGAGCCCAAGAACAGACTCGCCGAGTCTAAGTCTATCTTCAACCTACTCGCCGAGTTGTTCATACAACTCGCCGAGTTCCAGTCCATCCTCATCCAACTCGCCGAGTTGTTCTTTCAACTCGTCGAGTTCCAGCTCATCTACAAGCAACTCGTCGAGTACACCCATGTGACTCGCCAAGTACCACCGGTCTGAATCCATTCAGAAGCATTCCAGGCCATGCAATTGCTCCAAAACATAGATCTAGCCTCCTACAACTCATCCATCACGTAAAGTGGCAAACTTTACGTGAATCCAAAGAGATCTAGGCCATTTGCACATTGGGCTAGGGTTTGGGGACATGATGGCTCCACAAAACACTCCACACAGGGACTTTCATGCTCTCTGATCCTTCTCCATTCCAGATCTGAGGTAGCAACCTCAGATCTAACCTCTAGACTTCCAATTACATCCATAGACAAGTTCCCACAATTCCCAAAATGAAGAAACAACATAACAACAGCCCAAGAACGAGATATTACCTCCAAGAGATGCCCCAACAACAATGTAATTCGAACCCAAGCAAATCCCCTTGCTCCAAGCCTTCAATCTCCCAAAATTCCTTCAACAATTACTTCTCCAAGCTCTAATCCACTCAACAATGGTGCTTCTCCGCGATTTAGGGTTTTCCGGGGCTCAAGGGGTGATAAGGAGGCTGGGAGGAAAACATAATGTTCTTTATATAGGGCTTAACCCCGAGAATTAGGGTTTTCTCCAATCAGCGCCTACTCGCCGAGTCCTCCTCACTGACTCGCCGAGTCGGCTACTTAGCACGCGACCCAGTTGCGACTCTACTCACCGAGTCCATCCATGGACTCGCCGAGTCACTCTTTCACAACTTACTCTTTTAGCCCTTCAACTCTACTCTTGATATTTCGGGATGTTACACCACCTCATAACCGCCTCAATCTTGGCCAGATCGACCAAAATACCATTCTGGTTAACGAGGTGTCCCAGGAACTTGTCACACCCCCAAACCAAGGATGGCGGAAACGTCCGGGGGTGGAGGACTTCATTTACAGTATCACAACAACGTGTATAATAGTGCTCAAAGTAAATACAACCATCATAAATATAATTGAAAAAGTTACACCAAGTATATGTTTACATGTTTTAAAATCAATTACATTATGATGACAAAAATAAATTGTTGACGGTTTAACGTCCCATCCTCAAAGCGCTGAAGTTTTCCTGTTTCACTGATTTCCTGAGAATACAAGTAGTTTTGAAAGAGTGTCAACAATTAAGTTGGTGAGTTCATAAGAGTTTTGTTTGAAGTAGAAACCATTTTCCTTGTAAAATCGATAGAGTTTGATTTCCATAAAATCCAATATTTTCTAAGTTAAGTATGAACAGAATATTTCTATATGATGCGTTAATGAACCCTAGAATGACCCGTAGATTTCCCCTATAATCGTCCAGCGTATATAAGTTATATAAGATTTAGGTTAGATAAAACGTTGAATATAGTGGGTCTGCCCTAGGTCCACAACCCAACGAGGAACAGGAGATGAGACGGGCACCACCAATTCTAAGCCAATCCAGACTAAATTCTTGTATGACTCAAGCATATACGCTCAACGATTATAGTTGAAGTCTAACAATGCAAAAATTTAATGTGGACTTAAATCCAGAAACCAGAACCAAACCCTAGTGTAGTGTATGAAATAGTAATAGTGACTGTGAACATAAACTATACATATCATAGTTCATCGGATAGTGATAGTGACTAGTGAACATGAACTATGCATATTATAGTTTACCAAAAGTGGTGGTGATGGTGAATATAACCTATACATATCATAGTTCATCAAATAGTGATAGTGGTAGTGAACATGAACTATGCATATTATAGTTTATCAAAAGTGGTGGTGATGGTGAATTCCTTTCTTGTAATTAAGTTCATAGTGTAGATGAAACATAAACTATGCCTATTATAGTTTATCACTTTTTTTGTAATATATATATATATATATATATATATATATATATATATATATATATATATATATATATATATATATATATATATATATATATATGCCATAACTATACCGATTATAACTAGCGTGTTCGTTTGTGGGGGTATAATGGCTTAACTATACTTATTATAGTTTATCATAATTATCTATAGTGGTAATAACTCTTTTGTATGTGTAAAACCTTTAATAATGTGTTTGTTATGTAAAATAACCCTAAACTATACCTATTATAGTTTATTAAATATTTGTGTGGGTAGTGAGCATAAGCCTTACTTGTCATAATTTACCAATATTTGTATTTTAATGGATATAGCCTTGTAATATCATTTATATATTTACCATACTTGTGGAGGTAAAAATCCATTTGTTTTCTGATGTATGTCTATATAAGAATACAAAATTGTCATATATTGCAACAACACATAATCACATAATGATGTATACCTTGCTCAACATGTTACAAGGTGAAATGAAATTTATAGTGTTTTTCTGTTAATAACATTTTCTGTAACTGTTATTGGAAAATTTGTAGAAAAATCATAAAATGTCCAAATCAAGTTCTGTAACTTCTGAGAGTTTGGAAAATGAGTCTAGTTTGTTCATAATTTTTATTATAATTTTTAATGACCTCTTACTTGTGTGAGAAAGTCCATAATCACAGACTGGTCCGGCTTGATGTTTGAAATGATAGGCAGTTTTGTAAAAATCACCATAAATTGTAGAAAAATCGTGTGGAGATGTGCAAGTAGTCATTTTAAAGCTAAGAAGTGGAACTACTTGCACCTAAAACAGTTTTGAAAAATAAAATGTTTAAGTTGTCCAAAACAGTCCATGAATGGAGTTGAACTTTTCTGATGAAGGCTGTTAGAAAAGTGTAGTTATGTTCTTGGTGTTTTAACTTGTATTCCCCCCCCCCCCCCCCTAAAAACTTGAGAAAACATGAAAATATAGGGGTATGAACTCACCTTGAGTGATTTCAGAAGATGAGTGTTGAAGAAGAGAAGTGTTCAACCCAAGAACACTTGAAGGATCACTTGAAGATTCGAAGATCTAACACAATTATGATGGAGTTTGTGTAAGATATCCATGATTTGAGTAGAAAGAAGTGAAATAATCATAAGGAGAATGGATTTTTCTTACCAAATGTGGAGGAAAAACCCAAGATCAGCCCTTGAATCTCGAATTTTAGAGGGAGGAAGTGAGAGAGAAAGGAGTTTGATCTTTTTGGTGAAAAGAGAGAAAATGAGAGAAGTGAGGAGAGAAAATAAATATCTAGCTCTCAAAAACATGGGAATAACTTGTTAGAGAGGTAAAAAGGACAAGGAAGTGACAAGGTATGGGCTGGTGGTGAATAGTGACATGGAGTGGGTATGGGAGTGGTTGCTTGTGTCATAACATAAGGGAAAGTCAACACTCCACCTTTGTACTTCACCCACTCTTTTGGATAAGGTTTTATCTTTAAAAAATGTGATAATTTAATAATTATGGGTCTTTATATGTTAAAATAAAGTTTTGGGTGAAAATCCCGTGTTAAAACAATTAAAAACGGGCCTAAAACGCAAATTTAGTCGAAAACCGGGAAGAAAAGCATTCCCAGCGAGACCTCTCGGTCCTAGGCCGAGGTTCGGTCCTTGCTGGTGCCGAGTCGGAAGCGAAAGGTGCGAAACAGAAGCGAGAAGCGAAGGGCGAGGGGTCAGTCCGAAGGCTCGGTCCGAAGCAAGTCAGAAGCGATCTAGACCGAGGGAACCTTGACCCGAAATGGACCGAAGGTTCGGGTTCGGGTGAGGCATGCGAGGTTCGGTTCCAGGAGCCTTCGGGTTCGGTTCTTTGAGTGAGGTTCGGTTCAGCAGCCTTCAGCTCAGAAGGGTTCGGGTCCTAAGGGGACTTTCGGGTCCTAAGAGGACTTTCGGGTCCTAAGAGGGGTTTCGGCTCCTTAAGTCCGTTTTTCGCGTAGACTTCCGTTTTTGGGCCGTTTTCGTCAAATTCGAGGGTCGGGATGCCCCGAGTGACTATAGAAAGTTGAGAGAGATTTTGAGAGAGATTTGAGAGAGATTCCACATACTTAGAGAGATTTGGGAGAGATTTGACATTCTTGGAGAGATTTCTCATACAAAGAGATATTTGAGAGAGATTTCACATACTCCCGATGAGTATGCAACATTGTTTTATCGGTTTGGCTCGCCACATACCACAATTTTAGGTTAAGGAGATCTAGATGTATGCACTTTTCGATTTATGATCTCTCGTTAAAATAGCGAGTTGTTTAGTAAATACATAACGTAAGCCCTAGTACACAAGGGTTAGTTGAGTTGACCGGTTTGACTTGTTAACTTTATTTGACTTTGAATTGACCAGAATTTGATGGTTGTCACAGAACTGGACCTCTCGTAACTAGAAATCACACTTGAAGAACTTGGCATAGAGCCTCTCCGATCTCAGTATACCCAGAATCTCCCTCAGATGCTCCTCATGTTGCTCTCTGGTCCTTGAATACACCAAAATATCATCGATGAACACAATCACCGAACGATCCAACATGGGCCTACACACCCGATTCATGAGGTCTATGAACGATGTCGGTGCGTCGGTGAGCCCGAAAGGCATCACCACAAACTCATAGTGCCCATAACATGTCCTGAAGGCCGTCTTCTGAACATCCTCCTCGCGGACTCTCATCTGATGATACCCAGACCTTAGATCGATCTTGGAAAACCAAGACACCCTTGCAGCTGATCGAACAAATCGTCGATCCTTGGAAGTGGGTAACGGTTCTTGACCGTCAACTTGTTCAACTCCCGGTAATCAATGCACATCCAGTGTGAACCATCCTTTTTCTTGACAAAAAGGATCGGGGCTCCTCACGACGAGTTACTCGGCCTGATAAATCCCTTCCCCAACAGCTCCTACAGCTGTGAGAATAACTCCTGCATCTCCGGAGGTGCAAGGCGATAAGGTGCCTTGGTGATAGGTACCGCTCCCGGCACCAAATCGATCTGAAACTCTACCTGCCTCTCGGGAGGCACTCCCGACAACTACTCGGGAAAAACATCTGGAAACTCGCGCACTATCGAAACCTCTGAGATAGAACTCGATCTCTCTGCAGTAGCCCATGTATCCATCACATACGCCAAAAATACCATACATCCTTGCTGTAGACTCTGTCTGGCTCTGGCGGCCGAACAAAATGTCGACCATGATCGGGTACCCTCGCCATATACTGTAAGCACTCCCCCACTAGGGTCTCGTATGGTCACCAGCTGACGCTCGCAGTCGATCATAGCTCCAAATCGACTTAGCCAGTCCATAACCACGATGTCACAGACATCCCTCATCGCAATCGGTACCAGGTCTATCGGGAACTCAACTTCGAAAATCTCAAGCACACATCCACGAATTACATCAGTCGCAAATACCGCATACTCATTGGCTATGGAAACTCTCAGAGATCGACTCAACGCCTCTCGACGGATACTGACGTGACGACTAAATGCTAATGATACAAAGGATCGACTTGCACCCGAGTCAAATAACACCAAGGCAGACACATAAATCACAAGAAAAGTACTTATACACAATCATAATATAAGCAAAAAATACCTCAAAAGAATATAATAAGAACATGTACCAGCCACAACATCAGGTGATGCGCGGACCTCCTCCGCTGTTAGCTGAAAGGCTCTCCCACGAACCCTCGGTGTCTCGACCTTCGCTGGCCGAACCTCAGTAGTACATACAAAAGTCGGTGCAGATCCTTGGGCTGATCCCTGCACGAGCTGAGGGCACTCGGACTTCCGTTGGCCAGTCTGGTTGCAATGAAAGCAAACTGAGAATCCTTTGGGGTAATCCTTCGCTATATGTCCCTCCTTGCCGCATTTGTAGCAAATTCCTGAACGGCAAGAACCCTCATGGCTCTTGCCGCATTTGCCACAAGTGCGACCCTTCTGGGCCCCAACTCTGGAATCAGCGGGCTTGGCCCGCTTCGTCGCCGGCTGCGACTGCACTGGTCTCCGGTCCCTCCCCCGGGACTCCTCCTCCTCCTCCCTGGTCTGCAACTCAAGCTCAATCTCCCTCCTCCTGGCATTAGTCTGAAGCTCGGCCAATGTCTTATACGACGAGTTTGCCACGAACTCTCGTATGTCCCTCCTCAGAATGCTCAGATATCGGCTCACACGTGCCTGCTCAGTGGACACGTGTTCAGGACAGTACATCGCTCTCTCATGGAACATCCTCGAAATCTTAGTCACTGATTATGTCTTCTGCTTGAGAGATAGAAACTCCTGTGCCAAACGTTCCCTCTCCACCGGGGGAACATACTCATCTCGGAACATCTGAACAAACCTCTCTCATGACACTGCAACATGATCTGCAGGGGTAAAACCAGATGTCGCAAACTTCCACCAGAGCTTCGCTCCCAAGCGAAGCTGGTTCAGTGCAAACTGAACTCTCAAGTGACCGGGACATGAACATGTGTAAAAACACCCCTCAATATCATAGATCCACCTCATCGCAACAATCTGATCCTGCGTCCCATCAAACTCTGGTGGCTTCGTGTTGCGAATTCTCGGAACAACAACGAGTCACCTCCCTAAGGCCTAACAGCGGAGACGGCTGCAGTGGCCGCGACAGCAGCAGCCTCAGTGATAGTAGTGTATCGCTCATTAAACGTCTGTATCAAGGTGGTCTTGATAGACCCAAACATCTCTGGAATCTCTGCTCGGATAGCTGCAGCCACCTCCTCGTGGATCATCCTCCGTATCTCCTCATCACTACTCCCACAACTCCCAAGGTTGTGGCGTGTACCCACCATGATGTCTCTGAAACACAACACAAAATCATTAGAGACTCGTTCGAGCATACTCACAATCGATCACCCCCTACTCTTTCCTTAGCATCCTAAGGATTCTTACTTGGACCGCTCACTGATCCGGTGCTTCCAGCAGTACGGGCCCAATACTACCTTCCACACTACATCAGTTTTCACCCCAAGTCCTCCTCCTCGGATCCCAAAACAAGTACTCTATGCCTCACAAGATACTCTCACAGTAGACCTCTCATTGGCTCTCTCCTGCTATGTACTCATACTCAAGCTAAACACTAATAGCAAAAATCCCTAGGCAAGGCATCACAAATCAGGCCACCCTAGTCCTAATATATGAATTACCTAGCCAATTCTCTAGCATACATTATATCACATAAAATATCACGTAACATAAAATGAGGGTATTATGGGAAATCACCGCTCGGGCTCTGGCTGATTGTACACACTGCTCCGGCTCGCCTTCTCTTAAACTCTTGCTTATTTTTAGAAAAGTTTATATCTTTTTGAAAATCCTTCTCAAATCCTCAGTTTGAGTCCAAACACACCCGAGGGTGCATTTGAATCCCTCAAACCAAGGCTCTGATACCAACTTGTAACGACGTAAATTTTTCAAACAATTTTTCTCATTTTAAAACAAAATACATCTCAATTCATCTTTCTCAAAATCACATATGTCTCAAATGTCAACAATAAAACATAAATCCCAGAATCATAAAACAATCTCTCGCCAGTGTGTACAATCATGCCAATGCCTTGCCGCGATCCTCGGAACTACCTGAAACACATAACACATAACACGGTAAGCATAAAGCTTAGTGAGTTCCCCAAAATACCACACACAGCTCATTAGCCGCTCGAGCTATAACTCAATAAGACCCTTCGGTCAATGTGTCTCAGTGGGACCCTCCAGTCCCATAACTCAGATGGACCCTCCGGTCCCTCAACTCAGCAACTAAATATAATACACAATAAGCATATCACAAAACAAATAGCAGGATATCTCATAACACAGTTCATGCACATAAGACCCTCTGGTCACACATAAAATTACCACTCAAGGTAAGTATAGTGAGAAGACTCACCTCGTCAGCTAATGAATGAAAATCTCGTACTCGGGATCTCGATCTCTGCCCACCGGTATAGCCTCAATAATTATCCCTAATTAATATTGGCCCCCAAGAAGCTAGACTAACCCTTCTACAACTCACAGAAGGGTAAAAGACCATTTTACCCCTCCAAGGCTTAATAGTCCTCAATCTTGACCAAACCCTAAAAGTCAAAAAAGCTAACAGCAGGGAGTACGTTGCGCGTTCCAATTCCCTACGCTGGGCGTACTCGGCAGCTATACAAAATCGGTGGTGCTCGACCCCTACGTTGCGCGTACTGGTGTTACGCCCAGCGTACACCCCAATTTCACTCTTCTCACATTTATGGTCTTAATCAGTTAAGACATAAGCTCATATCTCAGATCTGGACCTTCTAATGCCCCTTAATCCATAAACTCATCGACTTTAAGCCTTTGCATGGCTGAAAAGTCACCATCCTCCAAAAATACACACTCTTTTGCCTCAAGGACCTCATAACTCATGCATGGAGTGATTTCACCAACCAAGATTGGATTTTTATGGCATAACACCGCTCATATACTCAAAAGGGGTTGGTCCTAGACTTCGGAGTTCAAGATCTCATAAAGACTCCACCTTTATGGGACAAAACCCTAAAATGCTCAAATAACATGCTCATAAGAAAGGAAAGGCAAAGTCTGAAATTTTATACCTTAACAAGAAGCTTCCCACTTAGATTTGCTCAGATCTAGAAGCTTGGACTCCAAATCTCCTTCTTCAAGGCCTTCTCTTATCTTTAAAACCACGCAAACACTCTCTCAAGGCTCAAACACACACACACACAAGCTCTAGGATGGAGGTTAGGACACTCTTAGGTTTTTCTCTCTGGAAATGGTGGCCAGAAATAAGGCCATCATGTTCCTTATATAGGGGACTCACCCCAAATTAGGGTTGCATTCTGGGCCTAGTACGCCCAACGTACTCACGGATTTGCCCAAGGTACTAGGTGGTCTCCGCGTTACATGCACGCTGACGAGTACGCCCTGCGTACTCATTTTTTAGTCTTTTATAAATAAGGCCAAAAATGACAATAGCTTAAAAGGTCAAGGTTCTCGAGGTATACCTGGACTCGGGATGTTACAATCATGTTTATATATGTATAGGTATATAAATAAGACTAAAAGGGCTTAGGAATAATGAATTGCCTTATTTCCTTTTCCTTGTTTGGCTGTGGGCTTAAGGTTGAGTTATTTGTCCGAAGGTCGTTTCCTTCTTAATTATATATATATATATATATATATATATATATATATATATATATATATATATATATATATATATATATATATATATATATTATACATATAGGAATATAAAAGGTTACTTCAATCAATATTGTTACCTTTGTATCACGCTGAGTAAAGGGGTACATTCATGAGAGATCATGCTAATCAGATAGAACATATAAATTATAATAGGTATAATTTATGAAACAAACGAGAAATCTATTTTTACTAGATAAGTATACAAGGTTTAAACTAGTTTTTTAAGAAAAAGGATATAATTCAATCTTTACTTACAACTAGATAAACCAAAAATGTGAGATACTACTTCACGACATAGCAATATACTTGTTATGTCGCGTTTTGTAACCAGAGTATCATGGAGGGAGAGCGGGCATTGTGTGTATAGATCTATACAAGACTAACAATCCCACACCTCATTGTTAGCTACAGTGGGACCTTTCGGTCTACGGGTGACAAATGTCACATCAGTTTTGACGCCAGAAGGTTGTCGTGCTTATACTAGTCACTCAGCATGGTTATAACCACATCACATTTTAACCCTAATTAACTAGTTTAATAATAGGGTAGTTATTACACCAGTAGTGTATTTTTAAGAAATACTATTGCATCAATCATTTTCCATAAACAAAACAGAAAACACTCTTCTTATAATTTTATGGTGAGTTAAAATTATGTTATACTATGTTATAAGTACAATAACACATATACGAAACAATTTTATGGAATTAAAACTACGTTTCACTTGTAAAGCAGAAAGTCTAGGATTTTTTGAAATGCATTCAATCATTTTCTTAAAAAAAATGCAACCATAAAAGAAACTAATACTTATGAACTCACCAACTTAAATGTTGGTCCTCTCTTTCAAAATAACTTGTATTCTCAGGGAATCCAGTAAACAGGTACACTCCCAGAGCTTTTGAGAAGACAGCCTAGTACCTTGCTGCGTCTTTTGTCTTTTACTTTATCTACTTTTGATGTCAAATGTTCAATGTTTGAACACCTATGTAAAAACTAATACATTATTAATACAATGGTTGTTGTACTTTGATTACTATAATGCATGTGTGGTGATACTTGACATGAAGTCACCCACCCTCGGACGTTTCTGCTGTTCGGGTTTGGGGGTGTGACAAGGCGTAAGTGATGACATGCCTTCTCTGCATCAACACTGCGCCCAAACCTGAGATATACACGTCACAAAACACTACGAAATCCTCAATGCCCTCTGGCAGGGCTAAGATCGGTGCCTCGCACACCTCTACCTTAAAGTCTCGAACATTGCCTGCTGCTCAGGCCCCCAGCGGAATGTCACCGACTTCTTGGTCAGTCGGGTCAGTGGAACAACGATGTTGGAGAAATCCTGGATGAATCTTCGATAGTAACCCGCCAAACCAAGAAAACTCCAAATCTCGGATGGGTACCTCGGAACCTCCCATCTCATCATGGCCTCTATCTTGGCCGGATCGATCAGTATACCATTCTGGTTGACAAGGTGCCCCAGAAACCGCACCTCGAGCAACCAAAACTCACACTTGGAGAACTTTGCGAAAACTCTCTCCTTCTTCAATGTCTCTAACACCTCCCTCCGGTGCTCCTCATGCTGCTCATGCGTCTTGGAGTAAACCAAGATGTCATCAATAAAGACTATCATAGATCGATCCAACATCGGTCTGCATACGCGGTTCATGAGATCCATGAATGCGACAAGAACATTGGTGATCCCAAATGGCATCACCAAGAACCCATAATGACCAGATCTTTTGGCACATCTTTGTTTTTCATACTTCGAGATTGCAAAAGCATACAAAAAGCCTTGGAAGAATCCAAAGATTTTAATTGCCAATGTGGATTTGGAAAAATATGAAGATGGGGATATTACCTTTAAGACCTGTGGGAGTGGTGTTTCAAGGGAAGAAGGTGAAAGGAAAGCAAAGAACATATTTCTTCCACACAGATATGAAGGACATGTACTCAACAACAAACCTAACTAATCTTTTGTTCGTAATTGCTAAGTGCAAGAGTAATTCTGATGCTGATAGATAGGAAATTCACAAGCATATTTGAAGACTTGAATAATCTTCGCAAAGGGGGAGAATCTAGAGTTCATAAGTTGTGAAGTTATTGATATGCGAAGTCTTGTATTGTAATGTCAATGATAGTGTAGCTGTCTATATCGAAGTTTATGTGACTTCGATATATCTATGTATTTCTAGGAGCATTTAGTCTATGTACTTAATGTCGACGTCTCCTAATATATTTTGTATTTGTTGATAGCACTATAAATAGTGATACAATATAGGTTATTAGTACGCTTTTTTTTTCTTTCACAAACTTGTAACCTTGTTCCTTTCCAGATAATACAAACTGAACCAGATTTATTTACTTCTCGTATTCATATTTCTGTTTGAAATCAATACTTGATTGAATTCTTGACTCTTCAAGTTATTTTAGTATTTAAGTTGGATACAATATCGTTTATACTTTATAGCAACAAACTTTTTGTGGGTTTAAAGTTTAAACCCGAAAACCCAAAAAACAGTGAACACAGATTCTCTTGGATTCAAACCGAAACCCACAAGCCCAAATAAAAACTGAACCATACGAAAACCAACCCGTACGGGTTTTAGAATCGGAAAAAACGATTTCTACTGTTTTGCTCCGTTTTAACAAAACACCGACTCAAACCGACTCATGTTCATCATTAGTATATTTTGTGTCGATTAAAACAAAACCCAAGCCCTAAATATCAAGGTTCTAAATAACGTAAGGCGTGACTTGGCGGCAATATCAAGCCTCAAGCTTTTCCAAGCCTTGGCGAGTCACGACATTTGTAAAGTGTGCTTTAAGGTGACAATTTTGTATATAATTCATATTTTTATATGTATTTTCAACTATTATTCATTTTCATACACATATATGAGTTAAGACGATGTTTTGGTAAAACTTGACGGCAGGTGCAAGCCTTAGAGTCGTGGCGCGCCATGGCAGAGCCATGTCGAGCTTTTTAGAACCTTGCTAAATATTGATAATATGTTTAATAAAAATAAAAATTCAACCTTATACATATAAATATTTGGATGAACGATTTTGAAATGATTATTACAACTTCACGATCCAAAATCAAATAATTGAATGTAACAAAGCGATCAAAATTCAGGTAGTTAAGCTACTTTACATCTATAACAAAGAAAACCTTGTTGCAACGACCTTTTTTAGAATATTTGATTATTCTGACATTAAAAAACAAAATCAGGCTGATGATTATTTTTACACTAAATAACAAAATCAAGTTCATTAACAGCAAGTCCACAACCAAAGTGATCATTGGGATGCCAAGTCGCTGTATTTACTTTTTTAGCCTTCTCATATATCAACTCCGTAAGATTAGGGGTGTTAAGGAAAATAAAAGCTAAAAAAATAAAAAACACACCTATGACAAATTAAATATCCACTTGTATTTGATATAAATAAATACTATTTTTTTTTCTTCACTTTTCACATTTTCATTCAATTTTTCAAATGTCATTTTATAATTATTTTAATTTTTTTTCACATTTCATTTTATGATTTTTTCTATTTTATTAAATTTTACGTAATATTTTAATACAATAATTGCAATAAATATAGTAATAAATGGATATCGTTTTCATTAATGAAGTTATTTTTACATTTCAAAATTTCTAAAACTAAAGCTAATTAGTTTCTTTTGTTTATTTATTTAAATTTAAAAAAATAAAACTCATTTTCATTATAATAATTCATTATTTTTTATATTTTTTTTATAATTTAAAGTTTTCAAATATTTTGACCTCTATATTTAACATTTTTTTTAAATTAACCCATTTAATACATGTATCTCACAAGTCACAACTAGTTTATTAAAATGTAACATAGATAAAAAAAATATGTAAAAAAAATATTGAAAGATATTTAATTTCTCTTTGACTATTTGTTTATAATCGCTTATATTTATTACAATATTACTTTTCATTAAAAGGCATCAATAATAAAAAAAAGATGGTTAATTCAATTATTGTATCAAAACCTATAACTTTACTAAATTTATCAAACCTATCAGTTTATCAAACCCTATTAGTTTACTAATCATATAAAGATTATTATTAAAAATAGCCATATTAAATGTCTGATATTAAGATTTTAAAAGGTGTGAGAAGTGGTATGCCGACATTGTCAAACATTAATTTTAGGAGCCACAACAAGGCTGTGTAAAAATTATTATTAATTATTAATATTATTATTATTTACAAACAAGTGTATTCCTACGTTATTGACAACGTTCTGCTCTCCCTCATCGCATACCTCCGAGAGGTCTAAGATCTCATCGAGGTAACCCGGACAAAGCTCCAAGAGGGATTTACCATGGATTACCACTCCTAGCACATCATCTCCACAACAACTGATGAAGAAAAGTACAATACTCTAAAGAAATTCCTCCAAGAGGCAAGATCAAACGACGGTTCCATAGAAGACAACCTGACATTCATGATCGGATCAATCCATACAAGAATCGCAACTTACAAACGTCTGATGAAGCAACCTTCCACCAACTAGATGAACTTTACGTTTCATATAATATATGAATGAAGCATGTATCTGCCGATAAATAAATAATCAAACCATGTATCATTGCTTACTATAATTCATCGTTTGATCATAATCTAACCCCCGCTACGCGGGGGCTCTTTTCTAGTTATTATTATTTACGATCAGACCTAAGGAGGTACGGGAAGTGCGATCACACAACACATGTCAAAGGAGTCAAAAATTTGTTTACGTACTATAAAAATAGAATCATCAACAAATATTTTTGTTGGAAATGTGTCGCTAAAGGACATCAACGAAACAATTAGAAAAGGACATAGTGAGCGAATTAGCGACGTATTAGCTTGTCGCAAAACACTTTGCAATCATGTGATTTCGATCGCAATTTCATCACTAATCATCATTGTTGATTATTTGTAAATGAACAGTTTTTCTGTTTGTAATCATAATTATTAATATAATTAGCGACGACCCGTCTATTAAGTGTCAGATCTTATCGTTAATGAATTTTGTTTTTATATATAAAAATATATTTATGACCCATTTATAATTTTGCCGCATAGTTTTCAAATTCAACAAATCGACTCGTATATATATATATATATATATATATATATATATATATATATATATATATATATATATATATATATATATATATATATATATATATATATATATATATATATATATATATATATATATATATATATATATATATATATATATATATATATATATATATATTAAGCGTACGCCCGTGTGTTGCATATGAATAAAATTTTATGATAAAATAATAATTTTTTCTTATATTTAATATACATTTGCAAAACTAATTGTAAACGGTTATCAAAGCACCCACACCGGTGCCATGTTACAATCTTGCAAATGGTGTACAGTTCATCGTTATTCATCTATTTGTAGAAAAAGAAATAATGAGCCACAATAAAATAATTGCAAGCCTTTCATATATAGCAAGATGAAGCCCTAGGTGGATGCTTAGTGGCATTGCAAATTTTACTTGAAAGATTTACTTGAAAGACGAGATGAAGATGCTCTCACAATTATCTATCAATACTATTATATCCAAAAGTCGAACAAAATAGCATTGTCGACATTTTTAAGTCAAGTATATATAAATAATCAAACTCTAAAACATGAAAAAACACATTCACATAAATTACCTCAAAATCTAAAATAAAAAAATATACATGTATGAACTTTATAGATATATCTTTATATTAACATTTATTAGATGTCAAAAGTATCATAAGTTAAATTTTTTTTGAGTTTAATCAGGCCCGGTCCAAACGGTGGGCAACATGGACGGTCGCCCATGGCCCATGTCTCAATGGGGCCCAAAATTCATAAAATACATGGTGTGTGTGTGTGTATATATATATATATATATATATATATATATATATATATATATATATATAATTAACCTAACTAAAAATGCTAAGAGAAGTATTTTTTCTTTAAATTAGTTGTTTTTGTAATGTTGTCGCAATATTTATGTTTTGAATATTAATAGTGAATTTTATAACGGTGTATCTATTTTCGATTTAATTTTTATCATAATTATGACTTTGGGGGCCCATTTTTTTCTTTTCGCCCAAGGCCATCTATATCTATAGATCGGTCGTGATTGTAATGATTAATCAATTGAAACTTGAGTAGTTTTAGTATTAAAATAAATTAATGTTGTAGTTTATAGCCTTAGTACATGGCATCGCAACGGTGCCAGGTAAAAATATGTATTATGGTAGGTTAGCGGGTGTGGTTATATGGTACCATTTCATATTAGCTTTGTGAGGTTAGGGGATGATGATGAGAAAATAATATAACGCTGAAGTTTCATACCAAAAATGTGATGAGTTGTGGTACCACATCCATTGATGTTACATGGACAAAGATAGGTGCGGTTTTGTATAGTGTCAAGTAGTGGCCAACAATCCTAACTTCTATGGGCGTGTTCGGCAAAATTAGTTAGTAGTGAGTGGCGGGTAGCTTGTAACGTTTTGTTAAACGCTATATGAAGTAAACATTTGGATTTGGGGTGTTTTGTTTAAACTAAACGCTAGAAGCTTGTAGTGCCAAACAAGACTTTCTGTTCAAAACAGAGCGTTTTGTTAAACGTTATAAGCTAGAAGCTCTTAAACGCTCCCAAAAGCTTCGTGCCGAACATACCCTATGTCCGTAGTTCAAAAAATTATGTTTATTTTCTTTTCTATTATTGTGCTTATTTTTTTTACAAGTAAAAATTGACTTTAGTGGTTCATAGTTTCATACCATCATTTTAGTTGGGTTAACATATTATAACATACAATTATAATATTATTATAATGTTATAAAAATCGGCCACTATTCCATATAGTTTCTCTATGATGTCGATTTTATCACAATGAAGGTGCAATGGCCACCCGCGTAAAGAAAATAAATCCTAATCCGTTCACACATAAAGCAAATACATCACTACATATGTCTAGGGTTTTCATAAATTTCAAGTTTACAAATTTCCTAGAATAATTAATCTTTGTATGTCATTTCATATACCAGTCTAGGATCTTGTGATTGATTTTTGCTTTCTCGAAGCAAAATCAAGAACTTTTTCTGTTCCCCAAAACACCATTATTTGAGTTCTATCGTTGTTGATTCCCAAGCAGAATTTATCTAAAATCTTGCAAGACAAAGAAGCTATTGTGTGTCGGGGTAATATTGGTATTTAAGTCGAAAATGTGGATCCTGTGGGAAATTGGACATGGATTTTAGCAGTTGATTTGATTTGATCAAAAGGGGTTTTCAATTTTGACTTGTATTAGCGGATTGAAAGACTTCCAAAAATTCGGGGTTCTGTTTTGGGTGATTGTGGTTCAGAATCAGCAACGGGGTGAAAGTTGACTTTGCGTTTACTAGTTGATTTTGAAGAACCAAGATATAATTATATAACAAAGGTATGGTTCTTAAGTTCTTTTGTCGACTTTCCGATCAAAATCACCTCAATTGACTTGTAATTAGCTTTCTTCTGCTGATTACTTGATGATTATACTATTGAATTAGTGTTTGTTCATGAAAGAACCCATGATCGTTGATAGTTTAAGCGTTTTTATGTATCTACGCAACATAAATAATGGTTACGAGTTTATGTCAATCAAACATACGGAATATTTCTGGAATGAATCTGTTTAATTTGATGAATTGATGTAAACAGGAGTAGGTTTTTACTTTCTAGACTCGATAGTCAAACCTATGCCTTCTAAATTTAGATTCAACATATATATTTTACTTTTTTCTTTTATTCTTGACAACTTTCTATTTTACCACTTTCTTTATTAGTTAAATATAGTTGATCAATTTTAAAGCTTAAATTAGATGTTTGACACACAAAAGTCAACTGATAAAATCCTTTTTTTCTGTGACTTGAAGGATCAAAATCAGGTAGTTAGAAATATTTGGTGTAAAATGTCAGGGACAATTATGTAATTTCACATCTAACCTAATTTATTACAGGTTGTTTTTGCTTTTTTTTGTTACTATTATGGGTTCTTTTTGCGCCAAGCTTGTCCCATGTTGTCTAGTTTCACCAGAAGAGTCATCAGTTCGTGAGGATCCAACTGCTGGTATGTACTTTTATATATTTGCTTATTACAAATATTATACTTTCAATTTTTTTTCTTATTAAGACATTTTACTTTAAATTTATGTTTATCAAGACATTGTAATTAGAAAAATACAGTCAATTTTAGCAAATACGATATCTTTTGTATTTTAGGGCAAAATGCAAGAAGTACCTTTGTATTTTCATTTATTGTGTATTATAGCATCCTACTCTTATTTCCTTCTAAGATTACATCTATGTAATTCCATTATTTTTTCTTATTAAGCCACTGTTCTTTGAAAAAAGTGCACATTTATATCATTCCACTTGTAATATTTTTAGGACATAATAGTAAGAATTGCTTTTTATTCGGTCTTTTTTAAAAGTGCAATGTTGCATTAGGAAGAAATGAAAGTATGATCATGCTATAATAAACAAATCAATGAATGTTTATTGCTATTTCTTCCATTTATCTCTGAAACATAATCCAATTTGACCCATTAGTCGTTAAATATAGTGCTAAAATGCAAGAAATAGTAATGCAGTTTTACTAATTTGTGTGTTATAGCACCCTACTTGCATTCCTTTCCACTACAACATTGTACTTTCAATTTTGTTTTTCTTTTGAAAACATTGTACTTTTAAAAATCTACCAGGTATAACATTATACTTTTTATTTTAATAATAGGACATTATACTTTGAAAAATCATAGCAGCAAGAATTGCTTTGTATTTGGAAGGAATGAAAGTAGTAAAAGCAATGAAAGTATGTTGCTATCGCTTACATTTAACCCCAACCAATAAACCACATTGACCCATTTTTGTGTTTTTTTTTTGCAGGCAATAAAGATGAGGTTGTGAATGATCCAACAGCTTTCAAAGAGTTCACAGTTGAACAACTTAGAAATGCCACATCAGGTTTTGCTGTTGAGAATATTGTATCTGAACATGGTGAAAAAGCTCCAAATGTGGTTTATAAAGGGAAACTTGACAATCAAACCAGGATAGCTGTAAAACGCTTTAATCGATCCGCTTGGCCTGATTCTAGACAATTTATCGTATGTTTCTTTTAGCCTTTGGGATGTGTTATGCATGAAATAGCAATGTACTTTCACTAATTTTTTTTAATATATATCTATATCATCCTATTTTTTATATTTCATCATATTAGAGCATTGTATTTTGAGAAATATATCCCAATATAGCAATGTCATCCAAATACAAAACAATATTCACATAGATGTTATAATTGAGTAGGCATTTCAAAGCATAAAGCCCCGATTAGAAAAACGCATTGCTATTTCTTGCATTTACTCTTTTGAGGAAAGTGGTTTGACTTTTCAGTCAAATGTCCGAAACACTTTTAGAACGTTGTGAAGCCGAACATAAAAGCTTCGTTGAATCAATATAACAAATGAGGAAGCAAGCTTTTAAAGAATTTTTATTGTTCCTGTAAGATGACTGATTCTTAATTTGAGAAGGGATCATGCATGGATTTTGGAGTATTTATGTATGTTGATTGAGGGCATAAATGTCATTTCACAGGAAGAAGCTAAATCTGTTGGGCAGCTGCGTAATGTTAGGTTGGCTAATCTTCTTGGTTGCTGCTGTGAAGATGATGAGAGGCTACTTGTGGCTGAGTACATGCCCAATAACACACTTGCCAAACATCTTTTTCACTGTAAGGACACTCGAGTTTTTGCAATGTACTTTTAAAGAAATATCATATTTCAAATACAAAGCAATTTACACTGCTATAAATATAATTAGATAGTGTTTTTTTTTGAAGTATAATGTTACAGTTGGATAGATATACTTCAAAGTGTGTTGTCTCAATAAGAAAAGATTGAATGTATAATGCTATTTCTTGTATTTATTGCTTATAATGCAAAGTTTTTATTGATTCAGGGGAATCACATCCAATGAAGTGGGCAATGAGGTTAAGAGTTGTGCTACATCTTGCAGAAGCTCTTGAATATTGTACAAGTAAAGGTCGTGCTCTTTATCATGACCTCAATGCATACCGAGTTTTGTTTGATGAGGTGAAGTTTTTAAAGAAAACTTGTTTTTTTTTTTCAAAAACTTTGGTGAATCGGTTTATTTATGAATTATATTTTTTACAGGAAGGTAACCCAAGACTTTCATGTTTTGGTCTCATGAAGAATAGTAGGGATGGGAAAAGTTATAGTACAAATCTTGCATTTACTCCTCCTGAATATTTGAGAACAGGTACGTTTTTTGTCCCATGAAAATTGCAATTTTTTTTTTAAAGTTTTTTGTATTTGGGTTTTTTAAGATTCTCTTGTCATTGATGAAGGGCATTTTAGTAATTTATCAAGAATTCAACCACTTTTTTTTTTTTAAACTATGTCCAATCAATCGTTGCAATGTTTCTTAAAACTGATTTTTGACTTTGGATTTGAGATGAACTCTATTAAGTTTGATGGGAAATGTGAGTATTTAGTTACCCTTTTGCCTATTAGGTCCTCAAGATTCTCTCAGTTGTTATTGAAGGGTATTTTAGTAATTTCTTTTAAAAACTGTCTAATCAATCGTTGCAATGTTCTGTAAAACTGGTTTTTGATCGAGACACATTCTTTAAAACTTTATGGGAAAAGCAAGTTGCATTAGAATATTCTGATGTTTGGCTTTGGAGTTGGTTAAAGATTCTCTTGTCGTTATATTGAAGGGTATTTTGGTAATTTGTCAAGAACCCAACCACTTTTTCTTGTTCTCATTTAGGGAGAGTGACTCCGGAGAGTGTGATATATAGCTTTGGGACTCTTTTGCTTGACCTTCTTAGTGGAAAGCACATCCCTCCTAGCCACGTAAGTATATGAATACATGTTCTCGCTATATATGAATAGTGAATACCATATTGGAGGGTATTTTGGTAATTTGAGTTTTGATTTGTTTTGAATAGGCTCTTGACCTGATAAGAGACCGAAACCTTCAAATGCTTACGGATTCATGCCTTGAAGGACAGTTCTCTAATGATGATGGAACCGAGTTGGTGCGTTTGGCTTCTCGTTGTTTGAATTATGAGCCACGTGAACGCCCAAATCCAAAGACAGTTGTGTCTGCTCTAATTTCCCTTCAAAAGGAAACTGAGGTTAGTTTTAGTTTGACTTTTGTTGACTTGTGGATATTCTCCTTTTTGCCCTCTCCACACTTTTTAGATCAAAACATTAGTTACAAAAAATTGTTGGGAGTGAAAATATTATAATTTTGTTCATATATATATATATATATATATATATAATACTATAACTGGGAAAATCGGGTAAGATCATTCAAAGTACACTGCTCTAGAAAGAAAAATCTGAAACTGGTTTGATTTTTCAAAGTATAATGTTCTAATAAGAAAAACGTGAAAGTACAATGCTATAATTGGTTAGATTGTTCACAAAGTTACAATGCTCTTAATAAGTGAATTTATATTTTTGACATGATATATGTATAGGTTCCTTCATATGTTTTAATGGGCATCCAAACAACTACTTCATTTTCGCCTCGATCTCCTCTTGGTGAAGCATGCTTGAGAATGGATTTGACTGCAATGCATGAAATTATGGAAAAGCTTTCCTATAAAGATGATGAAGGACAAACAACTGAGGTTATATAATATAATATATTTTGCATATATTCACTTTATAATACAAATTTTTTATTGTTATTTATTTGCTTTTGATATTCATTCTTTTTTTTATTTGTTTAGCTCTCGTTTCAAATGTGGACTGATCAAATGCAAGAATCACTAAACTCAAAAAAGAAGGGTGATATGGCGTTTCGACACAAAGAATTTAGCACTGCAATCGAATGCTATACCCAGGTTTTAAGATTTTATTTTCAATTTGTAAATCTAAAATTTTAAATTTGAATTTTAAATTTCAAGTGTTGTTGGATTAAGGGGCTTATTACTTATATAAATGCAATGAAGTTAGGTTTTTTTTACGAAGTTATGCAACGATGTGGATGCTCTAGGAATATATGCATCCATGTTTCATTTATCATTTTCTTTTATCAATTTATGCAATATATAACCTTAAACTTTTAAAATATGCTTTAATTTATCCATTATAGCAATCTACATACATCTCTTTACCCATAATAGCAAAAACATATGTACATTTATTTACTCATAATAGCAATATGTAACCTGAAACTTATAAATTGATTTATCATCTTTGATGCTAATATACACACATTTTTCTAACATTTTTCTTTTATCCATAATAGAAACATACTTATGTTTGTTTATTTATTTATTTTTAGTTCATTGAATATGGACCTATGGTGTCTCCAACTGTATTCGCACGCCGAAGTTTGTCATATTTAATGAATGAGAAGCCTCAAGAAGCATTGGGGGATGCCATGCAAGCACAAGTCATCTCGCCCGTGTGGCACATTGCATCATATCTACAAGCCGCATCACTTTTTGCCCTCAAAATGGAAACTGAAGCCCATGTGGCTCTTAAAGAAGGTGCCACTCTTGAAGCCAAGAAAAATGGAACCTCCATCAATGGACAATAATAAAAGCAAGTTGCTACCCTTGTTTTATATTGTAAATGTCTTCTATTTTTATTATATCACTTGCTTCTTTTTGTATGGAAATTGGGGGTGGATGAAAGATGGTGGTGCGTTGAATTGACGATTTTGCCCTTGGTTTCTTGTTTTGTTTTCTTTTGCATGTGGAGTAAATTGTGTGTTGGGAAAGATAGAAGAACAAATTTGGTTTTCTTTTGGTGGGGAATTTGATTGTAAAGGAAGAACTCAGTTGACAATACATGTGTAGTTTGTGTACAAAATGACTATTTTCAATATTTTGTACTTTTTGTTTTGTTTTTTTGGTGTTCTTCTATATGGAACACTATGGTTAAGAGAGGCTCATATGAGTTGAAGCTAACAACATGTCGATTACACACCGGGGGTTGGTAAGAACTGAGGGGCAATGCCCCTCTAACCTAAGTGGGATGATGACCAATATTAAGAAAAACATTAACTCTATAACTTGATTCAAATTTTGAAGTTGTGAAAACAGAAGTTGTGTTCATTAATCACATTTTAACATCAAGATAAGCAAAACATCATTTTCGTCCAAATAACCATGTAAAACAGGTATGCAACTTGGCCATCCCTACGAAACAAAATACAATAGTCATGAAAAAAAAGGATAAAAAAGATAGCATTTTGGCTAAATTCCTAAGCTACAAACTTTCCAAAAGTTAATAACCGTAAATCAATACAATGTCTAGCATCAATACCTTTTTTCTATCTCTTAGACCGAGTGACTGACTATTATCATAAGGTTAATGTTATTTTTTCTATATAAGGAAATTTAGTGGTTTAGTCAGATGACTAAGAAAAATGTAAAATAAATTTGTAAAAAGAAGATGACATTCAAACACATGTTAAAACTGAATTAAGTTCAAATAAAATTTAGGCAAGATTAGGTGTCGACCAACCATTTTGTGCCCATTTTTCCCAGTTACTCAATGTTGAATTTATTAAAATACAGAAAAAGACCATTATATAAATTTAGCCACTTGAAATATTGCCTAAATTTAAACCCCTGACTTCAATTTCTCCCTATCTGAGATTTCTATCATCAATCTTTAAGACATGTAAAAGTGTAGGGTGTAAATTTAATAAAAATAAATATAGCTAAATTGAGTGTGGATCTAGTTTTTGATGGAAGTACATATAAAAGGTGGGTATGGGTAATCTTGTAATTTGGCTTTAGCAAACCATTTTGGCAATGTGAATGAAGCCTTCATTCCTAGCTTTGTAAAGAACACAACATATAAAAAACGTAATAGGAATCTTTTTGAAATCTGTATGTTTTTTTAAAAAAAAATGATACTACCATTATAATATTACTTTGATCAAAATTTTAATTAAGTTATTATAATATGTTCATTTGTAACTTTTTTAAAATAATAAACAATAAAACCTGTTCTTTAATATAATAAATAAAAAAAACACACCATTGAAAATCAGAACTAAGTTTAATTAATCAAATATCACCTGCATCACCACCACATATGACAAGTTTAATTAATCAAAATTATTTAAAAATTAAAATATAAATAAGAAAAAAACATTTCAAAAACAAAATCTTACATAAATTGCTTCAAATGTAATAATTAGTAAATCTATTAAAAATCAGAACTGACCGCACAAATGAATTTCATGGACTTGCAGTCCCTTGTTTTAAGTTAAGCTAAAGACACGGAGATCGAAACAATCAAATACCTTGGAACAGAGAAGGTAAGAGTGTGATCATGCATTTGCACGTGTGCTTCTCCCACCACCACCCATTCCACGTCCACCAACTGCACTACTTATCACTGACCCGCTGTCTCATATATCTGGCTCCATGTAAAATCTCGCCCGGAATGCAGCCAAATGAACATTGTATGCAGGTGGCACTGCATATCACATTCACATATCATAACATTTATTAATAAACAAAAATTTTAAAAGAAAATAACAAATGCCAATTGATATTTGAAACAAAAGTCAACTCAACAAACTCATCAATTGAAACAGAACTTATACACCTTGCATAACCGTCAATAAAACAAAATAGAAAATGTAATGAATTTTCAAATTATATATGTCATATGCAATGAAAAAGGGAAAGCAACATACATGTAACAAATAGCACTTGGCTCATCTATCAGTTAAATAAGGACAACATTACAATTCACCACTAGAAAGATTAACAACCTCTTGATCCATTAATTGGTCAATCTGAAGAGATTTCATGACATTAGAGATAAATTGAGGATACATATTTGATTTATGAATCTTTTGATGCAATAAATGCTTGAATGGATCTTTTGATGTTTGTAAAAGGCATTAAATTCAGGTATCGGTATCTCCACATTAGATTCTTCTAGAGTGTCATGCTTCAACAATCAGCCTACACATTTATTTCATCAATATAAGCATGCAAATAATAATAGTAAATACGACAAAACAAATATCATATGCATAATAATAATACTTACCAACATATGGAATTATGGATAAATGTTGGTTTCCCTGTGAAAATTCACCCTCGACCACCTTAATTTTGAAACAACAATGAATTTTTGACATTGTGGAGTACCAATAGCATATATATACTTCTCACTCGTGGTTTCCCAGGCAACTATTTTCCATAAAAAGGGCAATTAAAAAATAGCCAAATTGTAAATATGCTGGTAAAAAAATGTGAAATGTTTACGAATGAGTAGCTGGCATGATAGCATAAAGTCAAGCTTGCCATGTAAAATACCACTCCTTTTTTTAACGACACCTAAAATCCCACCTTAATTAACTAAGATTAAATTCATTGTAAAAAAACAACTTTAACAAAAAAAAAGTCTCTAACTTCTAGCAGTATTGTTTATGATACACATAAACTTAGAATTCATTTTAAATAAAAATTTGCGATCTATATATAGTTAGCACTTAGAAATGTCAAAACTTTATTAACAGACTTTATTTAAACATGCATGAGAATTTATTTAAATAATAACATTTTTTAGGTAAAGGTAGATTAGAAAATCAAAAGTTTTACAAAAGCCATAACCAAAAGATGAAATTGACAGCAACAAACGAATATAAGAAGGAAATTGAAATACAAAACCTGTTCTGGAGTTTCAATTTTCTCTATGCCATTACATATCATATCAAATCCTCCATCACACAGGAAATAAAAGAAAGTCGGAAACTTGGTAAAGATAAAGGAAAGGGAAAAAGAAAAGTTGAATTAGTTATTAAATATATAGAGTAAATTACTCAAATCGTTCTTGTGGTTTAGTCAAAATTACACGTTTAGTCTCTAACTTTTTTTTTGCACTCGGATTGTCTCCGTGGTTTGATTTTGTTGCGTTTTTCGTCCCTGTGGTTTGATTTTGTTGCGTTTTTCGTCCCTTACATACATAAATTTAGGGACCAAACATGCAACTTTTACCAAACCAGAAGGACGAAAAACGCAACAAAATCAAACCACATGGACGATCCGAGTGCAAAAAAAAAAGTTAGGGACCAACCGTGCAATTTTGACCAAACCACAGGGACGATTTCAGTAATTTACTCAAATATATATTATAGATTAAATGGACATTTAATGTAATCTATTTGGATAAACAATAGCAAATAGACGGATATTCAATTGTATAGACAATCAAACCCAAACATCCTTTAGTTATTGGAAATACGAAAATACCAACCATTCCTTACGTTAAGATTGAAAAGGACCAAAATTTAGTGTGGTAAAAAGGATTCCACTACAATTCAAAGAAAAATAAAAGTACACAAAATAGGAGGTAACCCACATCACCACAGCAAGAGTATACTCAAATATCATTTTTGTTGAGACATTTTTAACATCCAGCACAATTTACCCATATAAGGCCTTCCTATGTCTTTACCTTTTTTTAAAGCATTTGAAGTTTTAACCATGGAATCTACTTCTACAAAATTCAGCTTCTACTCAAGATCTGAAGAGTCTTCACATATTCATCATTAACCTAAAATAATTTTGTAATATTAAATTACTAATTCCCTCTAAAAAAACAAAAAAAATACCTCTCCATCAACAATCATCTCTATCATCCTTGGTGGAATCAACAATCATCTCTATCATCCTTGGTGGAACAATGATGTCTTCGACAAATTTTGGTAATTTTTACTCAACCACCTGTAAAATATGCAGAATAGAAATAATTAATCAATAAAATAAAGTATTTTTAGAACATTATAACGGAATTACCCGATTTTTCAGCTTCAGCCCCATATCCAACGATTTCTCCCAAATAATTTTTATGTGTAAACTAATAAAACCAATGTCTAACCTACCACAATAGATATAAAACAGGTTAAAGAATATATTACTAAAGTTGGTTGATAATTGTATTATGATTAACAACTTGAAAGCCACCAAGTAGAGTTTCCATTTGTGAAAGAACGACATCACAATCACAATCACGTAGATTATCAGTCACTATTATGTAGTGATGTTAATAAAAAGATAAGTAATTTCATTAGTTAAACGAAAAAACAAAAAAAAAGTAAATGTAATTATAAGTTAGCCAAGTGCAACTCCACGATCCCAATCCTGTAAAGCGGGTAATATAAAATTCATATATAACCAAAACTCAATTAAGAAACCACTGAGAAAGAGTTTCTGATGGCATACCTTGACAGCATCAACAAACATGGTAATTGATGAGGTTTTGGGCAAGAGACAACATCTAAAAACCCATGAGAAAGCGATTTGGACGCATATAAGAGGATCTACTGTGGTTCACAATCCAAGATTGAGGGACGAGAAAGGATGAATCAGAATAGTAGGGTAGAAATTAGGTGAAATCATCAATTACCTTTGATAAACGTGAAATTCGTTCAATAATCCGATTACCCTCGTACAAATAGAAACCCATATGTCACACCCCCAAACCGAATTGGCGGAAACATTCGGGGGCGTAGGACGTCATGTTAAGTATCACAACACATGCAGTAGGTACAACAACCATTGCATTAATAATGTATAAGTTTTTACATAAGTTCAAACATTAAGTATTCAACATCAAAAGTAGATAAAGAATGAGACAAAGGATGCAGCTTGGTACTAGGCTGTCTTCGCAAAAGCTCATGGAGTGTACATGTCCACTGGATTCCTGAGAATACAAGTTATTTTGAAAGAGAGGATCAACATTTAATGATGGTGAGTTCATAAGTATTTAGTTATGGTTGTTTAGTTTTAACAAAATGACTGAGTTTACTCCAGAAAGTCCTGTACTTCGTGCTTTTACAACTGAAAAGTAGATTTACTCCATAAAACCATATTGATTAAGCGTTATTGTACTTATAACCTATTTAAACATAATTTTACTCTTTCATAAACTTATAGGTTGTAAAATCCTCGTTTAGTTTTGAATCCCATAAAACCGTTCCTTTGTCTGTAGAAAAATGATTAATGTAGTAGTATTTATTAAGCATGCACTAGCATGCACTACCGATGCCATCACGCCCCTAATAATGATAAGATTATTAATTTGGGTTACCGTGTGATAAGTTTATAAACCATAAATCTACACTACTGGTGAAATGACTAACCTGTAGATTAAGATTATTAATTAGGGTTAAAATGTGATAAGGTTGTAACCATGTTGATTGACGGTTGAAAACATGACGACCTTCTGGCGTCGAAACTGTAGATGTGACATTTGTCACCCCTTGGCCTTGCCGGCTAGGACTATAGCTAGTAGTCAGGGTGTGGGATTGTCTGTTCTGTATAGATCTATACACACGATGCCCGCTCTCCATCCAGGAAACTCTAGTTACAAAACGAGATACAACAAATGAACGGTTGTATCCTGAAGTAGGATTTCACATTTTTGGTTTATTTGTTTTAAGTAAGGATTGAATGTTATCCCTTTTCTTCATAAGGTGACTTTAAACCTGGTGAACTTATCTAGTAAGGATTGATTTTTCTTAACCAAAAGAAATCCGTGTTTGTTTTCTAAAAAACAAAGATTATCAAACATAAAAAATCATTCTAACATATAAAAGATGGCTCTTATACCACTGTTGGGTTTTGAAACGAAATAAAAGTTTGTTTTTTACAAAAATCGGCAACAAAAGTCTTTAAAAATAACAATTTTATTTTTAGTTCATAACAAAACCGAACCAACATGGATCCATTTATAGAGGTTAGAATGAAATAAAACCAATCATAGAATGTTTTAGAGATAACCTTTGAAGCCTTTGAACCCACTTGGTTTTGGGGTGTTGATGAAGATAACAAAAAATCAAAGTGTATGATCTTCTCTAGAAGTATCCACCATCAAGAGTAAGGCACTCGGAATACTATTTCCTTCTTGTATTCTTGAGCGTCTTAAGCCTTTAAGTGCTTAACTCAATTAAGACTAAAGGGAACAACTCAAGTGGGCTTCTAAACGCCAAAGTAAAGCATCAAAATGCATGGAGATGAAGCATCTCAACACTTACGGTTTTAGAGAGTAGAAGAAAGGAAGAAAGAAGTTCAAAAACTTGCACATTTCTCATTCATAAGACACTTTTATATAGTCCATGAAAAGTAAAGCCTAACCATTAAAATAATCTAAAGTAATGGTAGCCTTTAGAAGCATGTGAGACAAAAGGTGGGGTTGGAAAAGCAACCTCCCACACCATCAGTATGTTTTGGCCCATGCCTTTTAAAAAGTAAGATTCTTTATTTTTTATAAACTCTAAGTTTATAAAATATAAAGTTTGTCTTTAGGTAAAGACAAAAGAATCCAACTAGTCCAATATGTTGTGCATGACTTATTAATTCATATCATATGAAATAATAACTAGTAATACTCTCTTATAATTATTATTTCACAAAACAATAATTATTCCCTAATTAAAATACAAGAATTGATATTATTTATTAATAATCATATTAATAATAAATATACCAAATGTGCCAACTTGATAAAGGTGTGACCCTATATGATTATTTATTATTAGCAATATCACTCCATAATGATTCTTGGGCATATAGATCCAACATGTACTTTATAAGTCTTGCTTTGTGCTGAAGGCCAAGATACCCAGGGTGGTCCTGATAGACTGTAGGCCCTACGAGGCGATCCAATTAGGACGAAGGCCCGACGAACGGTCCAGATAGACTGTAGGCCTTGCGAGGTGGTCCAGTCATGTCGAAGGCTCGGGAGCGGTCCAGATAGGCTATAGGCCCTGCGAGGCGGTCCAGTCAGGCTGAAGGTTCGGTTATGCATATTGTTGATTGATATGTTGTATGTGGTGGTACTTCGGGGGAACTTACTAAGCTTTGGCTTACGATTTTAGTTTATTGTTTCAGTTACTTTTGATGATCGCGGGAAGGCGAATGTGTGACCGTACACATCCTTCGTTTATGGATTTATGATTTTGGGATACTCTGATGTTGATAAACAATTTGGAAATAATGATTTTGTAAACATTTGATAACTATGGCTTGTTTTTAAAAGTTTAAATTTGTTGTGATTTTTGAGTCGTTACACATTCCTGAATGGCTTAAGCCGGTAACGGCCATATGTATACAATGTGATAACCAATCGGCAATTAGTAAAGCTCAAAGTACAATGTATAATGGGAAATCAAGGCACATTAAACGTAGACATAAAATGATACGACAACTAATCTCTACGGGGCTTATCACGGTTGACTGGGTGAAGTCAAAGGATAACATTGCAGATCCGCTTACAAAAGGCTTGAGTAAAGATGTAGTTTATAAGTCATCAAGAGGAATGGGACTAAAGCCCTTGAATGAATAAATTCATATGAAGGAAACCTTACCCGAAAGACTAGAGATCCCATGACATGCGTTTAAAAGGACAACCTAGTTGTATGAGTGAGGTAGGTCACCGTGGGGGAGTTAACATTACTTCCTAGTCCATTCCTATATGTAGTGACAAAATTAGGCTAAACATATGGTTTTTAATGATTCTTGGAATCACCTATGTAGGAGAGAAGTGGGGTTGCTTCGAAGGGAATTATGGGGGCATAATTTCTAAAGCTCTTGCAGAACCATATTAGTGTTCATGACCAAAAACAAACACGTCTACGAGGATATGAATTGGTCAGGGAGAGTCCAGTGAGAATTATATTGTCATCTACACAAATGGTAGCTCAGTTCAAAGACATCAAGATCTATTGACTGCTAAGAGATTAAGTGTAATTCTTAAGGGAGGGTTCAAAGGGTTAATACCTACCCATCATATGCAAGATTCAACTGTTGAAAATTTCGTTTGGAAATTTGATGTGCAGAGATCGATCTCCATTCATGTGGGGGATTGTTGGAAAATTTTAGTATAAATATTTATATTTTTACTAACTTTGGACATATATAAATATATACATATGTTGTATATATAATTAACTCTAAGTGGGTTTGTGTTGTTTTCCGTGAGAACTTCGAAACGATATATTATATGTCCAAAATGGAGTATATTTGAATGTTATATTTGAGAATAAAGTTAGCAAAAGAGAAAAATGTGGGAATGAGTCCCACATTGGTAGAAATAACAAACTCAACTAGGTTTATAAGCTTGAATGCATGAAATGATTACAAGCTTGTGTCTATGGTTTTACTTCAAGTCCTGCTCGTGCGAATGGGGGTGCAAATCTTGGATCCTGTACACCAAAATCACTGAACTTGTGCATGGGCGCGACCTGCAGACACGAATGCAGCTCCGAAAACTCGAGCTTGCATAACCCTTGTTTTTGCTAAACTTAACAGTTGTTGTCCCTAGTTTGAATTTTGTAACTTATGCATTAATTATGTATCTAATGACATTTATTGACATTTAATGCCTCAATCAATTCCTTAATGATGATTGATTTGTTTATGTTACTTGTTCAAATATAAAAGGAGACATTCACTGTCTCATTCAACACACGAATGAAAATACTCTTCTTCCTCCTCCTTCTCTATACACCTACTTCCGATGATTCTTTCAAGCAAGTGGATATATCCAGTAGTACAAACTGTTAAGGTTGTTGTACCTTGGGAACAATCGGCGAATCTGTTTTCTTATAGGAATATTCAAAGAAGAAAATTAAACAAAGTCCTTAGCTAACATAGTATTCCTAACTACCAACTTGTATTTGTGTAGGCGGATGAAGTATATCATTTGGGTTATACATACAAATAGCCCAACCCTTATCTTCAAGTACCATATTATGCAAAATGACACAATTAATTAATACATTATTTATTTCCCCCTATCATATTCTCGTATCAGGTGTTTTATGTAGTTTCATTTCTTCTTGAGCACACTGAAAGCCCATTCAACATCCTTCCTTGCCAATTCTTATGCTAATTTGAACAATTTCATTTTTTTCATCTTGTGGATATGTGTATGATTTGAAAAATGTAGCATACTCCAGATATATCCCATCTCCAAGGCCATACCCAAACTTGTATTCATTTCCATCCACAAAATATGGAAAATCAAGTGCTTTACCCTGCAGAATGTCATTGAATATCGACAATGCACCTACCACATTCAAATCATTGTTTTACCAAGCCATGCCAAAACCATATATCGTTTGACACCACTGCTTCTAGCATTATAGTCGGCACTCCATGATCACCCCTTGTGAATTGGCCTCGACATGCATTTGACAATATGCATTCCCGGGAAACTGTGTGTACTTTCATGTGCAACTTACAACTGTTCAACATCACTTCTCGTAGGTTTCCGCAAATATATTTCACTGTATAGTTCTCTAACACACTCGCAAAAGGTGTATACACATTCTTGGACCGTTTTTTCATACATCTTCAAATAATCATATTGTGCATCAGCGGCGTTGTCGTATGCCAAAATTCTAACTGCTATAGTACACTTTTGTAAATGACTAAAACCTAGTCTACCTCTAGCATCATATCTCCATTGAAAGTATTCGTAATTAGCTTCTAAATCATTCATTATACGCATGAATAGACGTTTATTGATACGGAAACGACGTTTGAATTGAGCATTGTTATATACACAATCATCATCAACGTAATCACGTACCAGAAGTGTGTGTGCAGCCTCACTATTCATGTTGATTGAATTTCTAGTCCTCTTGATGATGTTTAAACTTTCACATTCTTGACTCATCAACGCAACAACCGCTTCCATCAACGATTGAAAATATATATCATCGTCACCAGAAGAAGATGAAGGATTATTTATCATTTTTAGATGTTTGGAGTGTTCAGATTTTGATCTATTTTTGAGATAGTAGTAATTAGAAAAAGAAGTGAAAATTGTGTGGGTTGTAGTTAAATTTAATAGTATTTATATGTATAATTTAAATGTTAAAAAAAAAAGATTGCAAACGGTTCATTCAACGGTCACTAGATACAATCTCATTTTTTCTTTCCTTTGCAACGAGGCGTAATACAATACATTATAATGAGGCACATGAGGATTGGTGTATCAAATAAAGTCATGCATGACTTTATATGCCAAGTCATCATATGCCTAGGAAATTAATTCATTCCTTATAGGCTAACATGTTGCTCATTTCCTCCTTTGATGTTATAAAACCATATATGACATAACATGTGAGGTGACAACTTATGCATTAACATATTGTTCACATCCACTAGTCTTAATGTATTCAACGACACATCTTCATTTTTTTTTCTCATTAAACTCTTCATAAAACCTCATTAAAGATGACCTTATATTATTTTATTGCGTTGATAAAAGTAAAATGATTTTTTTTGTTCGAATTTATGACGAGTATTACATAATAAAATTTATGATTGAAAATCAAAATAAATAGTTTGAATTAAATATAAAGTACAAATAAACATAATAATCTCGCAAACTGTAAAATGTTAATAAATATAAATATAATTTTATAGATATTGAATTAATTTAATTTCTTATAATGGTGTAATTTTGGTTTCCCGTATTTTGTTTTAATAAATCAATAAATTATTAGAAAAAGAATATCCACCTAACTGCTGTTAACCACCCTCCACTCCACTTCTCTCAAACTCCCCTTGCAAAGTCCAAACATGTCCTCGATCTTTCCATTCCCCCAAATCCTAACCCTAATTTCGATCCATGACTACTCCCAAATCTCAGTTTCAAACGCTTTCATCTCCATCATTGTCATCATCGTCATCATCGCTTTCTTCATCAAGGTTTACCCCTCCAAAACCCTTAAAATTCCCATCAAAACCCTTCAAAACCCTCTGTTCACAAACCTCCAATCCTCGTCCTCCAGTAAAACCGATAACCTTCATCTCAATTCTCCGAGCGATTCCCGATTGGGCTGATGGCATCAAAGAGAGGCGTATGAAACAGAGTAAACCGCTTTACAAACACGACGACTGGGTTCGACACAGAAGCTCTCTAAGGCATATTAGGCATTTGCTTTCCAGTTTCAGTTCTCGCGTTATATTGTCGTTGGTGCCACCGGTAATCGCGTTTACGTCGGTAGCGGCGGTTGTAGCGAGTTACAACACGGCGGTTCTCTGGCATCTGTTGCCGGAGATTTTTCCGGTCCTTAGAGCTTCTTCTTTGCCGTACCAATTGACTGCACCGGCGTTGGCGCTTTTGTTAGTTTTCAGAACAGAAGCTTCGTATTCGAGGTTTGAGGAAGGGAGGAAGGCTTGGAGTAAGGTGATCTCTGGGACAAATGACTTCGCTAGGCAAGTAATTGTTAGCGTGGAGAAGGATTCCTCTTTGAAGACGGCACTTTTGCAGTATATTATGGCGTTTCCAGTTGCTCTTAAGGTTGGTAATTCTGCCTCAGTGCTTTCTTTACTTCAAAATTTCTATGAAATTGCAGCAGATTCTCCTTTGGAATGTAGCAACCTCCAAAGTCCAAACTACATTATAAATCTTTGAATGCAGTGCCATTTGATTTACGAATCTGATATAGGAAGAGACCTTCATGGCTTGCTTGATGATGAAGATCTAGCAATAGTTGTGAGTTCAAATCATCGCCCACACTGCATCATTCAGTTCATCTCTCAAAGCATGCGGCTACTGGATTTGGAGGAACCAAAGCGGACTCTATTGGTATTTTTCTATCTGAAAGTTTATAGATATGATCTCAAAGTCAAACTGTAAAGTTTTGTGCTTTAAAACTTGCAGGAATCGAAAGTTTCTTGTTTCCATGAAGGTATTGGGGTTTGTGAACAAATCATGGGTATACCTATTCCTCTTTCATATACCCGTTTGACCTCAAGATTTCTTGTGTTATGGCATCTTACGCTTCCCATCATACTTTGGGATGATTGTAACTGGATTGTGGTTCCTGCTACATTTGTCAGTGCAGCTTCTTTATTCTGCATTGAAGAGGTCCCTCTCCCTCTCTCTCACTCTCTCTGTAACTGGACTGTGTGTGTGTGTGTGTGGCTATGGAGGCCAATGTCCTGTTCTTTCTTTCATCTAAGTATTATGATGCTTAAAAGATACTGGAGAATAAGGGCAAATTTGTAAAAGTTAGGACCGTAAAATGTGGCCAAATGATGCTTGAAGAATGGTGAAATGACCATAATGCCCTTAAATTCTGTCATGTTTTTCTATTTGCCTAAATCAAAGTTTTGCAATAGTTTTATGGCTTTCATTGATATTAATCCGAACATGTCCCTATTTTCCACTTTTCATTATACAGTTTCATGTACTTATTAAAGTTATGAACAGAAATCAAGCTGATGTATTAAATATCCGAAAATTTGTATAATTCCCTTTGACCTCAAAAGTCTAACATTACATTTATTTATTTTTAAAAATTTTGCAGGTGGGAGTTCTGATTGAAGAGCCCTTCCAGATGCTTGCTCTAGATGAGCTCTGCAATCGAGTTTGCAACCATGTACAGGAGGCAATGAAAAGTGAGAAAAAGATTAAAGAAACTCTTTTACTGAAAAAAGATGCTAATTCATCCAACAACTCTTCACTAAATGGCCACCACCCAATTCAACCAAATACTTCTTCCTCGAGAAAATAAGACAGACAGACTTGTACTGTGTCTGACATGCGTTGGACTGAGACTGAGACTGAGACTGTGTTTCTGTATTCGGTAGGCCATGAAAATAACGCTAGAAAGCTTTACAGTCTTGTCATGTCCTGTGTAACAAATGCAACTTTGAAGGTGGGATACATTTTCAATTTTTTTTTTCTACATAGAAAAAGTTGAAAATGAAATGAGGTATAAATGAACACCACTCTAAATTGTATTAAGGCATTTTGTAGTTGTATATATACTCGGTATTTTTGTCAATGAAATCATGAAGGTTGTTAACTTTTAGTGTGTGTTTGTTTTGTGGATTCTCATGGAATGTGAAGGAATTGGAATAGAATGGGCATGATATTCCTTTGATAATGCTTTTGATTGGCAAACTTGATGGATTTGGATTCCGTCGAAATTCTATTGGAATACATGTTCAAGGGATCTAAATTTCATTCCCTCTATTTATGAAAAAGACACATTTATCTTTTTATATCTTATATATTGAACTCATACAAAAATCATCGTCTCTATGATGGGAATCTATTGATTTGAGGATGATTAATTTTCTTGTTAAATTAGTGTTTTTCATGGATGATTAATTGCTTAGTTTGCTAAGAGTTTGGTGGATAAATTTTCAATTTTCAGTTTTTCTAATTTCATCTAGGGTTTTAACAGACGATTGAAAATTTCTTCCTATTCTAGCTCTATTCTTTGAAGAATCTTTAAAGACTAAATGCAAGTAATAGCAACGTACTTTCATAGATTTATTTATAGTAACATCATACTTCAAAAAATTTACCCAATTATAACAATATCATCTAAATAAAGAGCAATTTTCACTGATATAATTGGGTAGATCTTGGAAAATACAATATCATAATAAGTAGATTTTCAAAATACAATGTCTTAATAAGAAAAAAAAATCGATGCTGTAATAAAGAGAAATAAAAATAGGATGCTATAACACACAAATAAACAAAATACATTGCTATTTATTTCATTTTAGTCCTTCCTATAACTACAGTGGTTGTTTTAAAAGCTAAAGCAAAGTATCCATGGTTACAAATATTGATCATTCATTTTTATTTTACACAACCTACTTTTCACCTCCAATTACATTTTTACCCATGCACCTAAAATTAGGTAACACATAAGTTATCAACATCGACTTGTTTCCTAACTTTTAACAGATGGAAGAACATCAATTGATTTAGAATACAGGGCTAATAATAAGATATTAGTTGAAAAGGATCCAATTCACATTGAAAAAAATAGAAAAGATCAAAAAGAAGATTTCTTATAATTCCTCAATGATGCCCTTAAAGCGAATGAAAGATTGTATGTCTAGAATCGACAATTTACAACTCTTCAAGCAAGATGTTATCCACCCTGCATTTACAAGAAAACAGACAACATAAGGAGACAATTTTATGCAACTATGATGACATTTTTATTGTTGTACTTTTAGTAGATAGCTCTTAGTCGTATGGCGGATAATCTAGTGTAAACTGCATTTTTTAAAACAAGAAATGGAGTTGTAAAATGTTTATTGTGGTTTATCTTTCCAATGTTAGCTGTGGGACCAATTGGTGAAGGCGTTGCAAAATGTGCTAGTAGTAAAGATGTAAAATAAGAGTTTAGATACTAAAATGGTTGCATATAAAAATGTGAAATTAGGGACATTGTGATTTATTTTCTAATAATTATGTCATTATGTGTGCTATTGATGAGAGCATTTATGTCTTTTGTATGGATGAGTGATATGCAATGAGTTTCCCACCTTATTTCATATTTTTGGGTAATTTGGCTTATTGTTCTTAGTAGGGTTTTACTACAAAATAATCATTTTTAACATTTATTACAAATGGGTCCGGTTCGGGTGATAACTTTTTTTTTTTGTAAGGACTTGTGAGGATACCTTAAAAAAATCTAAAAAAATACAAATCATAAAATCAAGCATAATACTATATCAAGAGAAAAAAAATTTGGAATTTTTCTTTTCGATCATTAAAATTGAATCATGGACAATAAAAATGATCCGTGTTTCAGTTTTAGTGATCCAATTTTTTTTTCCCAATATACTACTATGCTTAATTTTATGATTTATATTTTTTAATTTTTTTTTAAAATGTGCTCACCGAAAAAATAGTCATCACCCGATTTTATCTCTATTACAAATACCTATTTATTTTGGAAATTGAGTTACTAATATAGCGTTACAGTTACGAAAAAGGTAGAGCCATTTATTACAAATACCTACTTATTTGGGAAATTCTTTTATAGATTTTTTTTTTCGTGAAATGGATCATCATAAAGTAAATTTTCGCTAACAATATGAAGGTGTAAGTTATATATATATATATATATATATATATATATATATATATATATATATATATATATATATATATATATATATATATATATATATATATATATATATATATATATATATTAGAGATGGGATTTTTTTTATGTAAATACTAAACGTTTCAATCTTAATTTATTATTTGTCACTTGTAACGATTTATAAAATATAAAAATACTATGGTGTGGGAATTTTCAATTCTACTTTATTATACCATTCGTTATACCCATCACTAATCATTATAGTGGTGAGATTCATATCATCATACTACAACTAAACATATGGGATACCCATAACTGCCACATCATTTCATCTCATTTTTTTTAATTAAATTTAATTGAAAAATACATACAAAATCCAAAGACAATAAAAACATATTTTTTTAAACTAGTTTTTTATTCAACTAAAAAATTGCATAATTAAAAAAAAAACATTACATAATTTTAATAGAACATTACAATATTTAAAAAAAACTAAAATAAAAGAGAAAAAAACATTAAAATGCAAACACAAAAACAATTTAAACTAATTTCTAAACCCCATTTTTTAATTATTCCACCATGAGGTTTTCTTAAACTTTTGTCAAGCTTTGATGCGTTTAAACAATATGTAGTTTATTTCTTCATGATACTGATGCATGGCCACAACAACTGGATTGTCTTCGTGTGCGTTGTTTATAACATGGTTATAAAGTCCGTCTAACTCGCGGCATATTGTGCTCATAAAACGAAACTTACTACATATTGTATCTAGATTACAACTGTGGCAACTCATTAAATTATGGAAAACGTTTCCCACCTTTGGCCAAAAATCCCTGGAAGTTTAACTATTTGGATCTTCCGTAACCGTCACCCATGACAATTCTAACTTTTCTTCTTCCTCTTCCGACCAACTCTGCATTTTTAGAAGTCAAGGTTTTTTAAGGTAAATAAAGATAGAGAGAAAATATATGAAAGAGAATGGTTTGAGTGTATCTGTTTTTTAATTGATGTGTGTGTGTATATATATATATATATATATATATATATATATATATATATATATATATATATGTTTTAGATTTAAAAAAAAGTTTAAAAAATTTACCGTTGAACGGTCAAGAAATGAAATCAATACATGATTGAGCATTTGCTTCGTCGTCGGCAACACGAAACAGCACGACCATGTAGGACCACGAATGGCCCGGCCATTCGTGGCCATTATGGCCGGGATGGTGTGCACGAAATTTTTTCGTGGCCACGTAGACCACGAAGGTCTTCGTAGGGGTGGCAAATCGGGTCATCGTGTCGTGTTTCGGTCTGACACGGCAAAGTTTTTTGTAACACGAACACGACATGACACGATGTCGTGTTTTTTTAACTAACACGAAAATAAACCAATAAAAAAACAAAAAACACGACATGACACGACAAAGATAACATAATATAACAATTAGTTTATTTAATTAATATTTAATCATACATAACACGAAAAACACGACAAATAAATGTTAAATCATGTCAATGTCGTGTTGAATTTTGAACACGAACACAACATCGTGTTTTTTACACTTGACATGAACACGAATTCAAATTTCAATTTCGTCCCAATTTTGTTTCGTATCGTTTATTTTTGTCATGTCATGTCAACAATTGTCACCCCTAGGCCTTCATGATCGATATACGCGATGACCTTATTTGCTAACAATAGATACCTTAGTGTAAGTTAACAAATATACTACTGCTCTTTAAATTCCAATATTCTAAAATAATTTGGAATTAAGATAATAACAATATTTAAAAAAAGGACAAATTTAGTCAATTTTCATAACCATTTTCAGAATAGCCAAAAAAATTCACATATTCTTCAAAATAACTATTAATTTTGTATTGAACCGTGACATAATACATTTTTTCACTGAGAAATTCAATATTTATACGGATCCCACCAAAAAGATTTATTATATTTTTAAGGGGAATTTCATAAAATAAATCCTTAAAGTTTGGCTCTATTAACGCAAAAAGCATACTTAATTTATTATTTTTGCAATTAAGTCCAAAAAAAACCGGTAAACATTTGCAAAATAACCTTTCTTCCTAGTTAATGCCGGTTTTCAAAGCGTTTTTGAAAATTTTAAGGACTTTTTTTAAAAATAAACAATGACTTTTTCGTTGATAGAGTTAAAGTTTAAGGATTTCTCTGAAAATTTTTCTTTTTATATATACTAAATTAATTTGAAGAAAACTCATATTTATTTTTTAAAGAACTCAAAATAAAGATATCATTTATATCATTTTCACTAAAAAACTCATTATTATTTATTAAAAAAACACAATAATTATAACTTATATATCATTTTTGGTTTTTTTTTGGTAAATAGTATTAAAGACACTAAGTTTACATCAAAATTATAATTTGACACTGTACTTTATTTGTCTTAAATTTAACTCTTTGATTTCCATTTTGTTATAATTCTGACCACTTGATCGGTTATCTGCTGATGTGGCATGATGACGTGTCATACTGACGTGCTAAAATTGAATTTTTCCCACAAAAGATACTAACCTTTCATTTTCTTTTAACACTTTTTTTTCTTGACACTCTATTTATTTGTTTTCCAAATTGAAATTTTTTTTCCAATTTTGTTCAATGTTGACTATTTTCTTTCTGAATCCATATAAATATTTTTTAATACCTTTTTCATTTGAAAACCAGATTTTTATATAAATACAAGGTTATTTATTTATTATTATTATTATTACATTCAAATTATAATGATATGTATAAATATGTATTAGTTATATAAAAACTATATTTTATATTAAATATGCAACTTAAAAATGAGTTTGGAGGTTTAGAAACATGTAGTTAATCAAAGTCCAAAGGTGAGATGCGATATAAATATATACCTAATAGAATTATTTAATTATAATTAAAAATATGTGTAAAATCTACGACAAAAATAAATAAATAATATTTCATAAGTGATAATTGATAAAATTATGTTATTCTTATTCGAATCTTATGGTTAGTTTGGTTCTCATGATATAATTAATATATATTTATACATAACATTGCTTTGAATGTAAAACAAAATGTATTTATATAAAAATATTGTCACACCCCCAAACCAGAACGGCGGAAACATTCGGGGGCGAAGGACGTCATGTACAGTATCATAACAATTGAATAGTAAAGAAAGTACACACAACCATCATATACATAATTGAAAAGTTTACATGATTGTAGTATTACATGTTTGCAAAAGTCAATTACAATATGATGTCCAAAAGATTAAACTAATGCCTGAGCGTAAGTCTTCAAAAGTAGTTGCTAATCTGTATTACTGAATCCCTGAGAAATAAAGTAGATTTGAAAGAGTAGATCAACATTTAAGTTGGTGAGTTCATAAGTATTTAGTGTCAATGTTTGCATAAACTTTGAATGAAATTGTTTATAGATGTTTGAAAACTCCTAGAAAATCCCATATTTCCTACTAGTATAAAAGTAGTCTTCTACGAAGACCCGACTGTTTTGAATGTTTGCTTCTAGAAATCCAATATTTTTCCATAAGTGTGTGGTAGTTTAAAAGTTCCAAAACTGTAATGCAATAGTGTTTTTCATGCCTAGAATAGTAGATTTATGTATGTATAAAATCACTAAGGCATTTGATAACCCCATAAATCAACGTGTTTTTAAACTCCATGTGAGTTTTATAACCATGCTATTGACCCAGACTGCCTGTAACAACGTTCTTCAGGTGTTGGAATGTTATGACGTTCGTCACCCCATACCTGCCGGTCTAACTATAGCTAATAGTTTAGGTGCAGGATTGTCAATCCCATATAGATCTATACACAAGTATCACACTCTCCCTACAAGAGATTATAGTATATAATACAAGACTTTAACTGCATACTTGAAAGTACGTGAAGTTGAATGTCTCACAAAACTTAGTATCAAATAGATTTACGTATGAAAAGTCCATTTGTTCTTGTATATGAAAGTATTTCCTTGATATAGTACTTATAGTATGTAAAATCTCATGAATATCTAGTAAACTATACCTATTATAGTTTTTCCAAATGTGTGATTCGTTTGTATGATAAACCCTAGTGTAGTGTCGACTTTGTATGTAAAGTATAACATTTGTAATAACATTATTGAACATTTATACTCAAAATATATAAATAAAGTGTTTGATATTTATATAACAACATTTTTCATTCCAAAAGGACAAAGTGTTATCGTGATATGTTGTATGAGAACGTTTTCGTATGATAGTTATAAATCACATATAATTTATTATATAACAAAAAGTATAGCAAAAGATTGATGTTTTTCACACGAGGATAACCGTGTGTGTACTTGTATCCCCCCCTCCTTAAAAGTGTATAAAAGCATTTACAAAACATTTGAAAACATAGTTTTAGGGGTATGAACTCACTTGATAGATTGAAGAAGGTGGGACGAAAACCGAGCAGAACTTCGACTTGAGAAAGTTGATTTCTTAGGATTCTCGGGAATCTTGGGAATCTCGGGAGTGTAAAACCTTCCTTTGGAACTTGGATGTGACCATCTGTCATGAAGTGTAAAACCCATCAGTCATGGTCCCACGTCATTCATGGTCCCACGTCGTGACCATCTGTGGCAAAAGGGTTGCCCACGTCAGTCATGGTCCCACGTCGTGACCATCAGTCATGGTCCCACGCCGGAACCCTTTGAGCTCTATTTATAGCCCAATTTTTAGGTCCCACGTCATGGCAAAAGGGTTGTCCACGTCGTGGAGTCGATCCTATCCCCTTCCATGTATGAGGCGTCTGCTGCCAAGCCTGAAAATCCATCAGTCATGGTCCCACGTCGTGACCATCTATGCCACGTCGTGGCCAGCCTGACAGCCTCGGATTTTGTGTCTCAAACTTGTAAAATCCGTAACTTCCACGTACGAGCTCCGTTTTCGACGTTTTATATATGCACGTGTAGGTGAGAATATGCTTTACAAGTCTCGTTTAGATTTCGTCGGCTAATTTTTGACTTTATTTTTAATTAATTATTTTTAACAGGCCGGGACACGAAAGCTCCTTCATAAATCCATAACTTCTTCATCCGACGTCCGTTTTCGTCAGACTTTTTACCGTTGCGTTATTATTGTTGAGATCCTCGATTCTCATTTAGGTTGTTTCGGCCAAAAGTCTCTCGATCTCTATTTCGAGTTTTTAGTTGTCTACTGCTATATCCGGAACTTTGGAAAAATCATAACTTCCTCATATGAAGTCAGACTTGGACGTTCTTTTCACGTACGTTTACGGTTTAATGATATCTACTATTTTCATTTAGATACCTAAGACTAAAAATTATTGTATTGAAACTTCGCGTTTTACGTTTAACAATATTGACGATTTTGCTATGAATCTTAGGTTGGTCATAACTTCTTCGTTATAACTCGGATTTTAGTGTTCTTTATATTTCTGAAACCCTTGACACGATATATATAGCCTTTATGCAATCCAGTAGAGACTTTTGAACATTTTATTTTCGACGACAATTTCATTATATCAAAAGAGATTACAATTCTTGACTTTTTAGGTCATTACATTGATTCGAAATATCGGGTTGTCACAAATACGGCTTTAAATGAAAAAATGTATTTATATGGTTTAAAATGTAATAAAAAAAATATTTGTACGGTTTTCAATGGAAAATGATCAACATTGAACAAAAATGGAAAAAATGATGTTCAACTTGAAACAAAAAAATAGAGTGTCAAAATTGAAAAAATAAATTAAACTGAATGTCTTTTGTGGGAAAAAAAATTCAATTTTGATATGTCACGTCATCAAAACTGACATGTCATCATGCCACGTCAACAGGTAATATGTTGATCGCTCTAGTGGTCAGAATTATAACAAAGTGGAAAACACAGTGTCAAATCCGAGACAAAAAAACATAGTGTCAAATTAAAATTTTGGTATAAACTTAATGTCTTTTGTAATATTTCTCTATTTTTTTGTGATTTATTCAATAAATATCATACCTAAAATCATAACTATATATCATTTTTGGCATTTAAGATATATGTTGTAGAATAACTTGAAATTACCTTGGTCACTTCTAAAAAAAATATAAACTCTCTCTATTGTTATTTTTTACACCTGGATCACTTCTTTTTTACACCAAAAACATGAATATTCAACACTAAATGTATCATGTAGCCTAGAAACACGCTCCATATGATAAATTAAGCAAAGTTCTCTTAAATCATATATGATAACTATAATCATTAGAATATCTATATCTTATATAAATTAAGTAGATGTTATTGATTTGTCGTATAAATAATTTAAGAGGACTTTGTTGATTTATCGTAGAATATTTAGGTATTAGATGTAAGAAAAAAGTGATTTAGGTGTAAAGAATGACAATGGAGGGAGTTTCTACTTTTTTAGAAGTGATAAAATTAAATTCAAGTTATTTTACAACACATAACTTAAATGCCAATATGGTTAAATAATTGTATATAACATATTACAATTGTTATAAAAACATATGCTAAAAATGATATACAGTTATAATTTTAGTTTTAAAAAAAGCATGATATATAATTGTTTTTTAAATAATTAAAAATGAGTTTTTTAGTGAAAGAAATGTAGATAGTAACTTTATTTTGAGTTTTTAAATAAATAAATATGATTTTTCTTCAAATTAATTTAGTATATATAATTTTTTTTAGAAAAATCATTAAACTTTAACCTTATTAACGAAAAAGTCATATCTGATTGTCTATTTTTAAAGAAGTCCTTAAATTTTCCAGAAAAGCCCTGAAAACTAAGGTTGTAAAGGAACCAAACGAACACGAACACAAGATGATCATGTTCGTTCATTGAAGTTAGTTGAACAAACGAAAAAACACGAACGGACAAATGAATGCATTTTCTTGTTCATATTTGTTCGTTTAACAAATTGCAATGTTCATGTTCGTTTGTTTATGTTCATGAACACACTAAACGAACATAAAGGAACGAAGATAAACAAACATAATTAAACATATATGAATATAAAATTTTCATTTAATGAAAAATTTATTATTTCACAAGAGGTTGGCTAAAAATATATCTCAGTTTACCATATACACACCCTAATTAATTTTTGAAATATTTTTATTGGCTGAAATTGTATTGTTTTTCGAAAAAGCTGATTATAAATAGTTAATTATTGGTTGACTTTTATAAAAGGGTCACAGGGTGTCTAAAGCCTAAATGGTGTCTTCTTAGGCTAGAGGGAGTGGTAACACTCCTAACACCTTGCCACATCATCTTTTTGGATGCCATGTCATTTTTCTCTCTTAGCATCTCATTCTTAGCATGTGTTAAATATTATAACCATCAAACCATTTATAAGATTTAAAATGCATGGGCTAGAGAGGAACTTCAATCTATACCATTTAAAAGTGTTGAGAATGATTTTGTCAATTAGGCATTTTACCAAACATAGCCTCTGTTGTCCATCTTCACTTTTATTCACTCCCAGATGATAGAACCAGAAAAAAGAGTTTGTCTAGTGCCATTTGCCACTTTCGTTTTAGTTTTCCATCTCCAAATTGAAGAGTAAAATACAGTTCAGTCATCGGGGGAAAGAAGAAACTGAAATCACCAATTCCATTTCCCAATTTCAGTGTTCCCATTTATGTTTCTGTTTTCATCTTAAAAATGAAGAACATTAAAAGATTTAACAGTTGGATCCTTAGAGTAAAAAAAACTTAATTAGCAATTGGGGTCATCGAAGGAAGGTAGAAACTTTGTGGTGATGAAGAAGCCAAGAACAAACACACACTATAGTCAAAACTTGAATTTTGTAAAACCAACAACAATTCATACCTGTTTAAAGTTCATATCAGAAGGTTGCTTTATGTGCTCAATGAACAATCAATCATCTTCGCCTTTAAACATCCCAATCACAAATCACAAAGTTAAGGTATTTAGGGCTCCAATTGATCAATGTTGAAACCGGAGGCGGGTGGCTGAGAAAATGGCGAATCTAGGGCTCCAAGCTCAGTTTAAGTTGAAATAATGTTGAAGGTAAGGTATTTACAGAAAACAAAACCTTCAACAGCCTCCTGAAGAAAATCACGTCAGCGCTTTTCTCCAATCACAGCCAAGCTCTCGCTTCTCTCTCCTCTCGCTACCTCTATAGCGTCTTCTCCTAGCGTCTTCTCCTTGGCGAGTCCCCTAGCGAGTGTTAGGGGTGGTGTTCTGTGTCCATAGCGAGCCTTAGTGAGGGTGTATGGCGAGTCCACTCTTCTTAACCTTAGTAGCACCTTTAACTATAACCATTAAAAAATAATAAAATTATGTTGCGTTTGACCTTTGAACCCAATGAGATTCTTTATATGTTGGATGATGAAACAATCATTGTTCTACACAAATCATCATCAACTAACTTTTAACAACACATATTTTTATAAAACTACATGCTAAAGGAGCTTAGAAATAGGATTTAGAAAGTTCCTTCAATTGTAATTATATTTTTAAAAGAAAAATAAATGAAGAGTTTGATAGCAAATACGGATTTGTTCATGATTAATTTTTGTGTGAAGTACAATTAAAATTATATATATATATATATATATATATATATATATATATATATATATATATATATATATATATATATATATATATATATGGAGTGGTTCAAATGAGAACCAAAAAAGGTTAAGAACCGTAAGAACCTCTAACTTTAGATATTTATAAAGGGTTTAGGGTAACCCTAAACCCTAAACCCTAAACCATAAACCCTAACCCCTAACCCCTAAATAGATAGTGAAAACATTTGAACCTAACTCTCTCTCTCTCTCTCTCTCTCTATATATATATATATATATATATATATATATATATATATATATATATATATATATATATATATATATATATATAGAGAGAGAGAGAGAGAGAGAGAGAGTTAGGTTCAAATGTTTTCACTATCTATTGTGTGCATGTATGACGGATTCTGGACCAATCATTTTAGTTATTTTAAGAAAGTAATTAATGCATATTAAATGCTGAAGATGTAATTAATACCTATTATATCTTCAACATGTAATATGCATTAATTACTTTCTTAAAATAACTAAAATGATTGGTCCAGAATCAGTCATACATGCACACAATAGATAGTGAAAACAAAATAACCTAACCCTATATATATATATATATATATATATATATATATATATATATATATATATATATATATAGAGAGAGAGAGAGAGAGAGAGAGAGAGAGAGGTAAGTTCAATTGAGAAAAAAATAAAAGGTTGAGAATGGGGGAATCATTCTCAGCCAATCATTTTATATATGCAAAACACATTTAGATTAAGTCATTAAAGACACGCTGTTTTTCTGAATCGTTCATTCGTTCTTCATCAACAACATCTGTTATTCATTCATCTGGATCGTTCCTCTGTTCTTCATCAACATCATATCTTCTCCATCAACATCATTTGTTCTTCATCAACGTCATCTGTTCTTCATAAAAAAAACATCAACGTCACCTATTCATCATCAAAAAACATCGACACTTCATAAAACATCAATTCTTCATCAAATATCTTCGTTATTTCATCAAAATGTTGTGATTCATCATCAAAAACATTTATTCGTACTATTAAGTGTAAGTCGTGATTCAATCTTGTCCAGTTTCATTGATGTCAAGCAAAATCGATAAATATAATCCATATTTATCGATGTCACATCATTTTGCGATCACCAGTCATCGAAACTTCATCAATCGAACCTTCACCAATATCAAAAAACAGATAGCAATCGAAAGTGCATCAAGATAACCATATATTTGAAGATTTTTTTTAAATCGATTTTCAGGCTTGAAAAACTTCGTTTTTCATAAAAAATTTCACAATTTTTGATCTAGACCTACTGATTATTGATCAATTTTGATAGGATTTGATTTGTGTTGTAATTATTGGCTTCAATTGTTAATTTTTTTTTTACCATAATGATATAAGTTAATTTATTTGTACGCCAACTGTTCGATGAAATGCATAAACTAAATATATCACGTAATATTCACAAGTGAATATGTCTTTTACACGAGAATCAATGTATGTCTTTTAAAAATACAGAGTAACTATGTAATTCATATGTGAATAACATATAAAAATTATTTTCACATGCGAATACATGTAATATTCACAAATGAATACAGGTAATATTCATAAATGATAATGTATTTTTTTCGAAAAAAAAAACATTGTTTTGAAGTCCTAAGCAAGTTTGTAATTCATATGTGAATAACATATAAAAATTATACCTGCATGTGAACATATGTAATATTCACAAATGAATATATATGTAGTAATCAAATGTGAATATATATGTATTATTCACAAATGAATAAAACTGTCAATAAAACCGATGACTACAAAATATATATTCACACATGAATGTATAATCATATGTGAATATTCTATGAATGTATAATCATATGTGAATATTATATGATATATGTTGTTTATATTGTATATTTACATGTGATATTACATGGTATATTCACAAATGAATATTACATAGTATATTCACATATGAATATTATATGGTAGATTTACATGTGAATATTATATAGTATATTTACTTGTGAATATTACACATTCTAGTCACATCTAAATATTTCATGGTATATTCATTCATGAATATTACACAGTATATTCACATATGAATAAATATAGTATATACACTTGTGAATATGATACAATATATTCATATTTAAATATTAAACGATGCATTCACTTGTGAATATTACATAGTATTATCAATTGTAAGTATTAGATAATATATTCACTTATGAATATTAGATGATATATTCATATGTGAATATTACACAGTTTATTCACATATGAATATTACACAGGATATTAACATATGAATATTACAAGGTATATTCACAAATATATATAATTTTTATATGTTATTCACATATGAATAACATATAAAATTATATATTTGTTTTGTGTTTTAATAATCATATACTGATTAAGGAGCGAAAACATATTCATATGTGAATATAACGTGGTAATTTAGTTTATGCATTTCATCAAACAGTTGGAGTGCATACAAGTAAGCTTTTTTAAAAATGCTAAAAACATGATACTTTGACTATTTAAACTTACAAAATAGTAGATTGATAGAGAATTATATGAAATTTTTCAAAAAAAAAATGATTTGATGTTTTTCTAACCTTAATTTCGAAATTTTGTTTGATGATCGATGTTGAATGAATGATATGAAGTGAAGCTGTTGTTGATTATCGATGGTGTTGATCTAATGACACTGGGAGTATAATTAATCGTAGATGTTGAAGATATGCTCGTATTCAAGCAAAATTGAAAATTGGAATGAAAGAACCAAAAACGAAATTTTTTGTCTACTGTTGAATGACGTTGATGAACGTGTTTTTGACGAAGATGGATGATTGATTAACACTGGATGATGTTGATCGAGAATTTAATTGAAGAAATCTGGATGATCGTTGAAGTTTGGAGAAGAAATTTGGATGATGAACAATTGAGTAGTAATGAATTTGAATTGTTATCAAATTATCTACAGTTACGTATCTGTGATTGAAGGATATCATATCATATTTACAAGTTTGCCACCGTGTATTTTATGTTAAAGTGTTAATTAAATGATTGGCTGAGAATGATTCCCCCATTCTCAACCTTTTTTTTTCTCAATTGAACCCTCCTATATATATATATATATATATATATATATATATATATATATATATATATATATATATATATATATATATATATATATATATATATATATAGGGTTAGGTTATTTTGTTTTCACTATCTATTGTGTGCCCGTATGATTGATTCTGGACCAGTCATTTTAGTTATTTTAAGAAAGTAATTAATGCATATTACATGTTGAAGATATAATAGGTATTAATTACATCTTCGGCATTTAATATGCATTAATTACTTTCTTAAAATAACTAAAATAATTGGTCCAAAATCAATCATACGGGCACACAATAGATAGTGAAAACATTTGAACTTAACTCTCTCTCTCTCTCTCTCTCTCTCTATATATATATATATATATATATATATATATATATATATATATATATATATATATATATATATATATTATTCTGTTTTGAGAAATAATAAACAAGGCTGGATTCGTCCACGTGAAAATTAAATCATGGCTACTTTCTTTATTATGTTAAACCCCATGTCAACTCCATAAGCCATTCATGATCCTTGCTGATTTATTTTATAATCAATTAAAAATTTAACAAAATAAACTCAACTTTAATGGCTTGCACGTCTACCATAAAAACTCCATACGCAAGCAATTTCCTTTTAGCAAATTAACGTAAATATAATATATTTTAATTAATTTTTTTATTTTATAAAAATATCAAAAACATAATGTTTTATGCTCTAGAATCTAGGAAAAGTCCAGTTATTTCATAATAGAATTTTTTTTTCCCGTTAAATAGTCTCTTATTTAATTACGAGGATATACTCTTTTTAGTTTTATGTTAAGTATAACGATTATTAATTTTTATAACTAATTAAAACCCTTTTCTTTTAACTTTTATTATTAGAAAAGCAATAAATTTTGACAAAAAAAAATTATTAACTTCATATTTTGATTTAATGTGATATTTAATAATATTATATAGATTTTTCAAAATGGTATAATATAATATATTAAGAAACCTAAATAAAACTGTAAGAAAATAAATTAATTAATAAAGATATCTTGTTAAAAATCGAATAAGTATATATTTTATTATTTTTACGTAATTTAGGCGCGGAGAATATGCTTTGCGAGTGTTTGCCGGTGGGATAATATTTGTTTTGAATTATATTAATTTATCAGCAAAAATAAAAAAAATAATAATAAAATTGTGTTGCCTTTGACCTTTGAACACGATGAGAGTCTTTATATGTTGGATGGAATCAGATGATGAAACAATCATTCTTCTACACAAATCATCATCAACTAACTTTTAGCAACTGGGTTTCGCTTGTTTGATTCAGAAGTGCTGGGATTTTTTATCAGACGATTGCAAATTCTTTAAAAACAAGTTTTGATCATGAGCATGATGATATACTGATATGAGTCAAAGTTTTCTTCGAAGAATTGAGTTTTATTTTTCCTCTCTCAGAAGACAAGAATTGAAGAATTAGCAACTGTGATCAGATGATTTCTTATGATTGTTAACAAAAAGGTGAAATTCCCCTAAGGATTTGCTCATTGGTATTCATTTCCCCACATTCTGATCCATTCGAACGTTTTTGTATTATTGTATATTCCATCTTCATTCTCAAGAGTCCAAAAATATCCACACACTTATCGTGCACACCAACTGTTTGCTTTTATGCAGGACTGAACATCAAAAGATTTCGTGAAGAAAAGAGGTGTAAAATGGAGAAATTTGACGTTTTAGAAGAGATCTCTGATCCTGGATTAGAATCATTACGAATTTCCTCAATGGATCATGATCAATCATCACCCACATTGAACTCAACACACAGTGGAAATTCAAATTCTTATGCTTACTGTAGAACGAATTCAGAGACTACTTCAGTTTTTTCTGAACAATTAACAGATGATTTTACTAGCTCCTCATCAGATAGAAATTCTCCAGTATGCTGGCCAGCTACAGGAAGATCACCTTATCAGCCAACCCTTTCAAGATTCGGTGGAATTAGGCATAATCACAGGCAAGATCTGAAACCTGCTGATTTTGGTGAGTTTTTTTTTATTGCAATTCAATTAGTTTATTCACAGAATTTTGATTTAAATTTGTTTGATCAGAGCTTGAAATGATGAAAGAAAGATTTTCAAAGCTTTTGTTGGGGGAGGATATGTCGGGTAGTGGGAAAGGAGTTTCAACTGCAGTTACTATCTCTAATGCTATCACAAATCTTTATGGTATGCACATACATACTCTTCTCTCTAAAAGAACTTCATAAATTGTATAAAAAAAGTAAATGAGGGATAGAACCATTATATAGAAAAGTAAATGAATATTTGAATCTTTTTTGTAGTTTCTATGTTTGGTCAACACCAGAGGCTAGAACCATTATATATGGATAAAAAGATGATGTGGAAAAGGGAAATGACATGCTTATTATCCGTATGTGATTACATTGTTGAACACATACCACCAATGCAACACTTACAAAATGGAGCATCCATGGAGGTAACACAAAATATATGTATATATTTTTTTCTTTTTTATATTATTCTTGACTTTTTATTGTCAACCAATCATCACTCTTTTGAAAAAAAACCAAGGTCCGGTTTGTTAAACAAAGCAAGACATGACATGTGGGATGTCAATGACAAAAAAAAAATGGAATTTTTCATACCACCCAATGGGTGTAAAAGACATAAATGCCCTCCTCATTCTCATTGTCAAAAAGTAGCCCTAAAAACTCTTCAGTTTGCAATTCGATGATGGATTTTTTTTTTGGTCAAATTACAAGAAGTGAATTTTATGCATTTTGTATTTTGAAATTTTTGTGATTGGATTTGGTTTTAATTTTTGTCAGATGATGTTTAGCAGGCTGAGATCAGATATAGATATCAACCTTCCTGCCTTAATTAAGCTTGATGCATTGCTCATAGTAAGCACATCACATTCCTTAATCTTCATGAAAACACCTCTTTTTTGTTTATCTATATTAACTAATGAATTCACAATAATCAACATGTATATTTCTTAAACTACAAGTCCCTAATAAGAAATAATTTGAAAGTACAACGCTACAATAGGAAAAAAAAAACATAAGTACAATGATATAATTTGAAAGTACAATGCTATAATTGTGAAAATTGAAGTAACAATGATACAATAAGGAAAAAATAGAAAGTACATTGCTATTTATCTTGTTTATCCCAACTAAATCCTCTCTATTTCTGATTTTAGGAAATACTAGAGAGTTTTCAAGAAACAGAATTTTGGTATGATGAACAAGGAAGCATATCGGGAAAGTCACTAAACGGATCATTCCGGAAGGTTCCTCAGCCTCACCGGAACGAAGAAAAGTGGTGGTTGCCGGTGCCTTGTGTCCCCTCCGGCGGCCTCTCGGAGGCGGCTAAAAAGCATTTGAGACAGAAACGTGATTCGGCCAATCAAATACATAAAGCAGCAATGGCCATTAATACCAACCTACTTTCCGATATGGAAATCCCTCGTACGTATATTGCTTCCCTTCCTAAGGTTTGACTTTGACTTTCACCCTCTATTAATTTTCACTTTTGACCCTCTATAAAAAATGGGAATATTTTTCAAAGATTTTTACAAGTGTAACAATTATTTACACTCTTCTAAATCTTTTTTTTAGAGTGGAAGAGCAAGTGTAGGTGATACGATATACCGATACATGACTTCAACAACCAAATTCTCCCCAGACTACCTCCTCGATTTGCTCAACATAACCTCTGAACACGAAGCACTTGAAATAGCGGATCGTGTAGAGGCGGCTATGTTCACATGGAGACAAAAAGCATCCTTAAACCATCCAAAAACATCATGGGACATAGTTAAGGAACACATGGAGGGGGACAAGAATGTCGTACTAGCCGAAAAAGCACATGTTTTGTTGTTTAGTTTGAAACAACGATTCCCCGAACTTGCACAAACAACATTAGACACGAGCAAGATTCAATACAATAAGGTGAGTTTGTGAAATGTTTTTGATATTAAATGGACATTTAGGTGTTGTTTCTTTTTGACACAAGGGTAAAAATGGTTATTTTTCGAAAATAGGAAAATGTTAAAGTTTGTGAAAAAGGTTGTTTTTCATTACTTGTGGACATTTAAGTTGTCGTATGACTTATTTCCATACAAAAGGGCAAAATGGACGTTTTTCGAAAAGGTCAAAATGGTAAGTTTGTGAAAAGTACATTATCTGACACAAGTAGATGGTAGCTTTCTAATATACAAAAGCACGTTGTTATTTCTTGAATCTAACCCTAAAGTAAAAAAGTACATGGTTCAAAATATTTTAATAATCTGTTCAAATTTGTTTCTTATGAACTTTAGGTTTTCTTTTTTTATTATTTTTATAAGAACAATGTTTTTAAAAAGTCACTTATGTGATGTTTTTTTTTTTTTTTTTTTAAATTCTAATTAATTTCTGGTGTACTTGTAGGATGTGGGACAAGCTATATTAGAAAGTTACTCAAGGGTTTTGGAAGGTTTAGCATTCAATATTGTTGGTTGGATTGAAGATGTATTATTTGTAGATAAATCCATGAGAAACAAAGAAGAGTGTTAGGTCTTGTTTTTGCAATTTGTAATATTTTGTATTTGTTGTCATTATATTTCACCATGAGAAATACCCTTTTTGGGGTTTATAACGATAGTTTGGTCTTACTTGTAACAATAATTACAAACAAAAATTATAGTATAAAAATTAATGAAGGTCATATAAATGCCGCATTAGCAGATAATCCTTGAAGTTTCATCATACAATAATACTTAACCGGTGTCAGTCACCGGTACACAAATCAACAACTGCTAGGGCATATCCGTAAAATGACCGCCACTTAGGTTGCTCGGAGTGGAGAGGTCTCCACGCGTGAGATGCTTACGTGGAGGGCCTCTCCACGCATGAACACCCCCCCCCCCCCCCCCCCCCCCCTCATTAATGGTGTGTTGGTTGTGGCGTGAAGACGAGGACAGAAGAAGATGAAGAAAGGGATTGGCTGGTCAATTTTTGACCGTTTGAAAGCATTTAATAAAAAAAATATGTGTTTTTTATTTTTTATTTACTCTTTCTATATATACATCCATTTTACATATATTTTTCAAACCAAAACACACAAACTCTTTCAAATCAAACACACACATTCAACAAAAAATGGATGACGATTATGATGACGAGTTAGTATTGCATACACTATTGTCTGCAACACAAGACATGGTTCGTGAGAGGGGCGAAAGTTCACACGGTGAGAAGAAGCATAGAAAATGGATCAACCGGGATCGAAAGGCGGCAAATGAACTTTTGGTACGTGATTATTTTTTCCCGGATAGTTTATATGATCTATCGAAATTTGAAAAACGTTTTCGTATTAGTAGAAATTTATTCTTAGGTATAGCTAGAAATTTGGAACGTAATTATGAGTTTTTCTAATTACGATGGAATGCTAGAGGTAAACGTGGTTTTACTACAATACAAAAATGTACGGTTGCTCTTAGACAATTAGGATATGGCATAACCGCAGACGCATGAAATGAGTATTTGAAAATGTTTGAGAGGACGGATCGGGAATGTACATATCTTTTCTGTGAGTATGTTATAGAGTTTTACTGTGACATATACTTGTGACATCCGACTAAAAGTGATGCCGAGCAGTTGTATGCCGCACATCAAGCTAAACATGGTTTTCCAGGGATGTTTGGTAGTATTGATTGTACACATTGGGAGTGGGCAAATTGTCCCAATGTGTGGCGTGGTTGTAACGCCCCAATTTTGGTATGTTGTTTAAATGTTTATCTTTTCGAGTTTTCAAGAGGGACTCGACGAGTCAGTAGCCTGACTCGTCGAGTAGGGACGGGATTTCGAGCACGTGTAAGTAGGCGACTCGACGAGTCCATATTCGGGACTCGGTGAGTCCGCCAGTCTGGAAGAAACCCTAAATCCACGGGTTTTGCACCCTATTTAATCCATGTTATGAGCCCCAAACTCGCCTCCTTCACCCTCAGAGTGTCATTTAGCAAACCCTAACCATTCCTTGAGTATTTTGAGCATTTCTTGTGTGAATCTTGAAGTTTTGAAGAGAAGAAGAAGGCTAGATCCAAAGGAAAAGAAGGAGATCCAAGATCTTGCATCCACTACAGAGTTTATTGAGGTATTAATCGGATCCCTTCTGTTTCTATGATTGATTCTCCATTAGATATCCCATTTAGACCATTCTTATCCATTTCTTAGCTTGATTATTGTAGAGAGATCACATTGGGTTGAATAGCCTTCAGATCTAGCCATGTTTTAGTCCCAAAAACTTAGATCTAACACCATTATGGAGCCATTTTGCATGAAAGCCTAGATCTACTCTTGTAAGTGCCTTTAAACCTTTATGGATGTCGATGTACACGTAAAGATAGGATCTTTATGTGTTAATCAAGCCTTAGGAACTCAGATCTATAAGTTGTATGCATTAGTTTTGAGCAGAATCAACTGTATAGTAGTTACATGCAACCGACTCAGCAAGTCGTTCTTCGGACTCGGCGAGTCGAGTCGCGAGTCCCCGTTTTTCCCCTTCATGAGTTATGCCGAGTGGAACCAGTGAGTGATGGGTGGACTTAGTGAGTCGGAGATCAGACTCATTCATGGAGGGAATCGGCGAGTCAGTGTCCTGACTTGCTGAGTCCAAGGCAATCTTCATATCTCAAGAACAGGTTCGGCGTGTTGTTCATACAACTCGGCAAGTCACAGTCAGAGTGTTCATATGTTAAAGTAGAACTCTACGAGTTGTTCATACAACTCGGCGAGTCGGATGTAGATTGACTGAGTGTTAGTATCGAAGAGGAACTCGTCGAGACTATGCCAAACTCGACAAGTAGTAGGGAGCAGAAATGAGAAATGAGAGTAGGGACTCGGCGAGTTGGCAGCCCAACTCGATGAGTCAGGTCAACTGTATGTTGACTTTGACCAAGAGGTTGACTTTGACCAGGGGAGAAATAGTCATTTTACCCTCAATATAGTTATCAGTATTTGATTGAGTGTACTTATGGAAATTGTAGCCGGGGAGATACCGGAGCAGCAGCAGACAGTTTCCAGAGCAGTTCAGTCAGCAGTCAAACTACGATGTGAGTTTCCTTCCAGTAGGAACGGGTCTACGGCCACAATGCCGACCCGTTTAGTTAGCAGTCAGTTCCGGACTTCGGTCTGATGCAGTAGTTCAGGGTGCTTGATGTCTTTGTGATTCAAGCATGTCTATGTGTGATGTTTTCCGGACTTCGGTCCGATGCAGTATGCAGTATATGTGTTTATGCTAGTTGATATGTGTTTATGCTATGCTATGTTCAGACAGTTCCGGACTTCGGTCCGATGCAGTCAGTTCCGGACTTTGGTCTGATGCAGAGGGCAAGGCCCTGGTTAGTTCCAGACTCCGGTTCGATGCAGTTTCCATACTTCGGTCTGATGCTGTGGGCAAGGCCCAGTATGTGTTTTCTATGTTATTGTATGGTATGTGGTAGTTTGGGGGAGCTCACTAAGCTTCGTGCTTACAGTTTCAGTTTTGGTTTTAGGTACTTCCGCAACTAAAGAAAAGAGCTCGGGATGATGGCATCGCACACACCACAATTTAGTTTGTTCTGGGAGTTGATTAACTTTTCGTAGATATGATTTGATACAGTCTTGATACAGTTTTATCGTGATACTTTGTTATGGTTTGAGATATTGACGTATGGGTTTTTATTTTATGATATGGATATAATGATTTTAGTAATTATTAAACAAAAATTTTTGGGTCGTATTTTGGGTCGTTTCAAGTTGGTATCAGAGCCTTGGTTTGAGGGATTCAGATACACTTTCGGGTGTGTCTGAACTCAAACTAAGGACACGGTAAAATAATTTCAAAAGAAAAACATTTTCAAAAAGGGATTTCTAAAAAAAAAGAACTTAGAAATAAAAGAATTTTGAAAACAAGAAACGGGTGTGGTGCATGCGATCAGCCGAGCTCAAGTAAGTACTCTCAAATTACCCATAAAAGTTTATATTATGATTATCTGTTTCAATTTCAGTAGAACAACATGCTAGTATAGGACTGAGGATCTAGGAGGATGCCTTATGTGTCTACTATATGTGTTCCAACTTTATGAGAATTGCATGCTAGTATTGAGTAGACAATAGAAGGATAGCTTGTTTAGGTTATGCCTGGTAGTATGAGCTTAGCATTGTATGCTAGTGCAGTTTCTCGTTATGAGGATAGAATTGCTTGAGTAGTTTCCTGTGTCTGAATGCTACTTGCTATGTGCTTTGTGGGACTCCGAGTAATGGGAGTTAGCCATTAGATGAATACGTCACATCACATGTGATCAGGGTTGAATAATCTCAGAGTGCTGGATTTGGCCCTACTGCGCAGCTCTCGTTTGAGTCTAACCGTTGTAGGGACGAGTCTTTTACTCGAAGGATTATCCGAGCCTCATCACATGTGATGGTATTCAGGTGATGGCTAATTGGCATTACCAGGAGGCCTTCAACGGCTGAGGACTGGTTTTGGTTGAGTCAGAGGTTTCCCTAGGGCAAGCCTAGGATGAGAGTAGTAGAGATCAGCAGTAGTAGTAGTGGCTTGGTGGAGTCGAGGCAGTCCTTGAGGAAGGTACGGATAGATGTGGAAGGTAGTAGGGGTCCATACTACTGGAAGCAGAGGATTCGTACTTGAATCGAGGAAGGCTGAGATGAGACCGGAAAGCCTGTAGTAGTAGTGATCCCTCGAGATATATCAGTGTTTCTGACGTTTATCGTTATGTGTTTCCAGAATGGTGGTTTTACGCCCTAGACCAACAGTCGACAGTTCAGGTGCCGGGGAGGGATCAGGATCAGGCTCGGGGGCGGGGCCGTTGGATGAGCAGACTAGGGAGTTTTTCACTTCAGAGGTGACCCGTATCATTCTTGAGCAGACATCAATGATTTTTGGTTCGATCAAGGAGGGTATACTAGAGTTGATGGAGGAGAAGCTAGGCACATTTCGTGCTGAGGTGGCGGCCATGATGGGGTCGCGTACACTTACTTTCAGGGAGTTCCGGGCATATGGAGCTCCAGATTATCACGGGGCACGGGACCCATAGCGAGTACCAGATGGTTGGCGGATGTGGCCAACGCATTCCGCACTAGCAGGTGTCCCGAGGGGGACAAGGTCAGATTAGCGTCCTGTCTCCTGAAGGACAGGGCCCGAGATTGGTGGGAGGAGGTTGGACATGTCATTGGAGATGACGCAGCTTTGGATGCTATGACCTGGGCTGACTTTACTGCTAGGTTCAAATTTGAGTTCGCACCGGTTATTAAGGTGCAACAGTTAGCCAGGGAGTTTCAGGATCTCACCCAGACTACAGAGACAGTGGCGGAGATTACCGCCAATTTCAAGGAGAGGGAACTTCTTGTTCCTCAGTACGCAGCTGATGAGGAAATGAAGAAGGCTCGTTATCACGAGATGTCGCGGAGTGATATCCGCCAGTTTGTGAGCCGGTCCAACTATAAAACGCTGGATGATATGATTGCTAGGGCTCGGGAGAGAGAGATTGACCTTGAGATGGAGAGGAAGAGGAAGTCGGAGGCAGCTTCGGGTACAGGGAGTTCGGGTAAAAAGCCCAAAGTTTCAGATCACAGATCCAAGAGTTAGCAGAGCCACGGTTGATGTGGCAAGTGTGGGAGATTTAACGATGGGGCGTGCAAGGCAGGGAGTGTCGGCTGCTATAAGTACGGTCGGACTGGGCATATGAGCAGGGATTGTACAGCTACTGCTACCGCCACCGCGGCGACTGATCTGATTTGCTTCCATTGCAATCAGAGCGGACATAAGAAGTCCCAGTGTCCGAGTTTAGCTGCAGCAGGGAAGGTGTCAGCACCTGCCCCTGCTACCTTGAGGATCACAGACGGCTGCTAGGGCCGAGCTGAGACGCCAGTGGCGAAGAGTAGGGCTTTTCAGCTGACAGCAGAGGAGGCGCGAGTGACTCCTGATGTGGTGACGGGTATGTATTTTTTCCCTTATCTCTGCATTTATTATTGATTGTTTCTTATGGTTATATGTTTTGTTTAGGGTCGTTGTCATTGAACAACATATCAACCACAATATTGTTTGATTCGGGGGCTACCCGATCATTCGTCTCTCTTGCACTTAGCAAGAGGTTTAGCAGAGATCCAGGGGAGCTAGATTGTCAACTTGAGGTTAAGATAGCAGCTGACAGGACCGTTAGGGTTGCGAGAGTACATAGAGGATGTTCCCTTCAGTTTTTCAATGAGCAGTTTCCAATAGACTTAGTCCCTATTCCCCTGCGAGGGAATAAGGTCATAGTTGGCATGGATTGGCTGAGCCCCAATGGGGCGGTGATAGATTGTGAGCTACAGTTAGTGAGGGTACGCACTCCCAGTGGGGGAGAGTTAGTGATGCAGGGCGAGAAGCCACAACGCAGACCAATTCTATGTTCAGCAGCGAGAGCGAGGCGCTATTTCCAGCAAGGTTGCGCCGGTTATATCGCCTATGTTTTAGATGCCTGGGAGAAGGGCAAGGCGACGGTTGATGATGTTCAGGTAGTGCGAGACTACCCGGATGTATTTCCAGAGGATTTGCCTGGAATACCTCCCGAGAGACAGGTCGAGTTCAGGATTGACCTGATCCCTGGTGTGGCTCCAATAGCCAAGGCACCGTATCGGTTAGCTCCCCCAGAGATGCAGGAGTTGTCTATGCAGCTGCAAGAGCTGTTGGACAAGGGTTTTATCAGGCCGAGCAGTTCGCCCTGGGGAGCACCGATTTTGTTCGTGAAGAAGAAGGACGGGTCACACTGTATGTGTATAGATTACCGGGAGTTGAATAAGGTAACGGTAAGGAACCGTTACCCACTCCTGATGATAGATGATTTGTTTGATTAGCTTCAGGGAGCGTCTTGGTTTTCCAAGATCGATTTACGCTCCGGGTATCATCAGATGCGAGTCAGAGATGAGGATGTGCAGAAGACTGCTTTCAGGACCCGGTATGGTCATTATGAGTTCGTGGTGATGCCGTTTTGGCTCACCAACGCTCCAGCCGCGTTCATGGATCTCATGGACCGCGTTTGTAGGCCATTGTTGGATCGGTCGGTGATAGTATTTATTGATGACATCTTGGTTTATTCCAAGACTCGGAAGCAACACGAGGAGCACCTGAGAGAGGTGCTAGAGATTTTGAGGAGGGAAAGACTTTTCTCCAAGTTCTCCAAGTGCGAGTTCTGGTTGCGCGAGGTGCAGTTCCTTGGACACCTTGTCAACCAGAAGGGTATTCTGGTAGATCCGGCTAAGATAGAGGTCGTGATGTAGTGGAAGGTCCCGAAGTCTCCATCCGAGATTCGGAGCTTCATAGGTTTGGCAGGGTATTACAGGAGATTCATCCAGGATTTCTCCAAGATAGGTGTACCGCTCACCCGACTGACTAAGAAGTCGGTAGTGTTTCACTGGGGGCCTGAGCAGTAGGCAGCATTCGAGACCTTTAGACAGAGATTGTGCGAGACACCAATCCTTACCCTACTAGAGGGAGTAGAGGATTTCGTAGTCTACTGTGATGCTTCGATCACAGGTATGGGAGGAATGTTGATGCAACGAGGCCGTGTGATAGCTTACGCCTCGATACAGTTGAAGCCTCACGAGACTAAGTATCCTACACATGATTTAGAGCTGGGGGGCAGTGGTGTTTGCCCTCAAGATTTGGAGACATTACCTTTATGGGGTCCGTGTACCATCTACACGGATCACAAGAGCTTGAGATACCTCATGGATCAGCCGAATCTTAACATGAGGCAGCGTCGGTGGTTAGATGTGGTGAAGGATTACGATTATGAGATCCTTTATCATCCAGGGAAGGCCAGCATGGTGGCCGACGCCCTGAGCCGCAAGGCGGCAGCAGACCTGATCAGGGATATATGTCTGAGGATGACAGTGATTGCTCCATTTTTGGAGCAGATCAGAGAAGCACAGGTCGAGGGCCTCAAAGAGGAGAGGCAGAAGTGTGAGAGGACCGTGGGCCGAGTAGCTCCTTTTGACTATGACAGTCGAAGTTTGTTGACCCTTCATGGGAGAGTTTGGGTACCGTAATGGGGCGGTGTGCGGTAGGTATTGATGGATGAGGCCCATAAGTCTCGATTTTCCATCCATCCGGGGGCGACGAAGATGTATAGAGATCTTCGACCCTATTATTAGTGGTCTTGCATGAAGCGGGATGTCGCCTGGTATGTGGAGAGGTGCCTGACGTGCAGGAAGGTCAAGGCAGAGCACCAGAGGCCCCACGGCAAGATGCAGCCGTTGGACATTCCAGTGTGGAAATGGGAAGATATCACCATGGATTTCATCACTAAGATTACCAGGACCGCACGTGGAGTGGATTTGATTTGGGTTATTGTGGATCGGTTGAAGAAGAGTGCTCATTTTATACCAATCCAAGAGAGCATATCGGCGGAGAAGCTAGCTGACATTTATGTGCAAGAGGTTGTGGCACAACATGGAGTTCCGGTTTCGGTGGTGTCAGACCGAGACGTCCGTTTTACTTCCAGATTCTGGAAGCGGTTTCATGACGAGATGGGTACTAGTCTCCATTTCAGCACCGCTTTCCACCCTCAGATGGACGGGCAGAGTGAGAGGACAATTCAGACTCTCGAGGACATGCTCTGGGCATGTGTCCTAGACTCTTGTGGCAGTTGGGATACGTATCTTCCATTAGCGGAATTTTCGTATAACAACAGTTACCATGCGAGTATTTACCGTCTTCCTTTCGAGATGCTCTAAGGGAGGAAGTGCAGGACCCCGATTTGTTGGGACGAGGTCGGTCAGCGTGTCATTGGGAGCACCGAAGTGGTGCTCAAGACGACAGAGTTGATCCAGCAGGTTCGTAGTAGACTGAAGACTGCGCAGAGTCGGCAGAAGAGTTATGCCGACAGGAGGCGTTCAGACTTGGAGTTTCAGGTGGGCGACATGGTCCTCCTGAAGGTATCACCCTGAAAGGGTGTCATCAGATTCCGAAAGAGGGACAAGCTGGGCCCCAAGTTCATCGGTCCTTTTAGGGTTTTGGCCCGGGCGGGTCGTGTTGCTTATCGGTTGGATCTTCCGGCAGAGCTTGGCCAGATCCACAACACTTTCCATGTTTCCCAGTTGAGGAAGTGTTTGGTGGACGAGTCGGCAGTTGTACCCTTGGAGGATATTCAGGTTGATAGCAGCCCGAATTATATTGAGAGACCGGTTGCGATCTTGGATCGAAATACGAAAACCTTGAGGAACAAGGTGGTTCAGTTGGTAAGGTGCAGTGGCAACACTGGAAGGGGTCTGAGTGGACGTGGGAGGCAGAGGAGGAGATGAGGGAGCACTACCCAGAGTTGTTTCCAGATGTAGTAGCAATAGACTTCGAGGACGAAGTCTGAGACAAGTGGGGGAGAGTTGTAACGCCCCAATTTTGGTATGTTGTTTAAATGTTTATCTTTTCGAGTTTTCAAGAGGGAATCGACGAGTCAGTAGCCTGACTCGTCGAGTAGGGACGGGATTTCGAGCACGTGTAAGTAGGCGACTCGACAAGTCCATATTCGGGACTCGGCGAGTCCGCCAGTCTGGAAGAAACCCTAAATCCACAGGTTTTGCACCCTATTTAATCCATGTTATGATCCCCAAACTCGCCTCCTTCACCCTCAGAGTGTCATTTAGCAAACCCTAACCATTCCTTGAGTATTTTGAGCATTTCTTGTGTGAATCTTGAAGTTTTGAAGAGAAGAAGAAGGCTAGATCCAAAGGAAAAGAAGGAGATCCAAGATCTTGCATCCACTACAGAGTTTATTGAGGTATTAATCGGATCCCTTCTGTTTCTATGATTGATTCTCCATTAGATATCCCATTTAGACCATTCTTATCCATTTCTTAGCTTGATTATTGTAGAGAGATCACATTGGGTTGAATAGCCTTCAGATCTAGCCATGTTTTAGTCCCAAAAACTTAGATCTAACACCATTATGGAGCCATTTTGCATGAAAGCCTAGATCTATTCTTGTAAGTGCCTTTAAACCTTTATGGATGTCGATGTACACGTAAAGATAGGATCTTTATGTGTTAATCAAGCCTTAGGAACTCAGATCTATAAGTTGTATGCATTAGTTTTGAGCATAATCAACTGTATAGTAGTTACATGCAACCGACTCAGCGAGTCGTTCTTCGGACTCGGCGAGTCGAGTCGCGAGTCCCCGTTTTTCCCCTTCATGAGTTATGCCGAGTGGAACCAGTGAGTGATGGGTGGACTTAGTGAGTCGGAGATCAGACTCATTCATGGAGGGAATCGGCGAGTCAGTGTCCTGACTTGCTGAGTCCAAGGCAATCTTCATATCTCAAGAACAGGCTCGGCGTGTTGTTCATACAACTCAGCAAGTCACAGTCAGAGTGTTCATATGTTAAAGTAGAACTCTACGAGTTGTTCATACAACTCGGTGAGTCGGATGTAGATTGACTGAGTGTTAGTATCGAAGAGGAACTCGTCGAGACTATGCCAAACTCGACAAGTAGTAGGGAGCAGAAATGAGAAATGAGAGTAGGGACTCGGTGAGTTGGCGGCCCAACTCGACGAGTCAGGTCAACTGTATGTTGACTTTGACCAAGAGGTTGACTTTGACCAGGGGTGAAATAGTCATTTTACCCTCAATATAGTTATCAGTATTTGATTGAGTGTACTTATGGAAATTGTAGCCGGGGAGATACCGGAGCAGCAGCAGACAGTTTCCAGAGCAGTTCATTCAGCAGTCAGACTACGATGTGAGTTTCCTTCTAGTAGGAATGGGTCTACAGCCACAATGCCGACCCGTTTAGTTAGCAGTCAGTTCCGGACTTCGGTCTGATGCAGTAGTTCAGGGTGCTTGATGTCTTTGTGATTCAAGCATGTCTATGTGTGATGTTTTCCGGACTTCAGTCCGATGCAGTATGCAGTATATGTGTTTATGCTAGTTGATATGTGTTTATGCTATGCTATGTTCAGACAGTTCCGGACTTCGGTCCGATGCAGTCAGCTCCGGACTTTGGTCTGATGCAGAGGGCAAGGCCCTGGTTAGTTCCAGACTCCGGTTCGATGCAGTTTCCATACTTCGGTCTGATGCTGTGGGCAAGGCCCAGTATGTGTTTTCTATGTTATTGTATGGTATGTGGTAGTTTGGGGGAGCTCACTAAGCTTCGTGCTTACAGTTTCAGTTTTGGTTTTAGGTACTTCCGCAACTAAAGAAAAGAGCTCGGGATGACGGCATCGCACACACCACAGCTTTAGTTTGTTCTGGGAGTTGATTAGCTTTTCGTAGATATGATTTGATACAGTCTTGATACAGTTTTATCGTGATACTTTGTTATGGTTTGAGATATTGACGTATGGGTTTTTATTTTATGATATGGATATAATGATTTTAGTAATTATTAAACAAAAAATTTTGGGTCGTATTTTGGGTCGTTTCAGTGTTCAATTCACGCAAGGTGATTATGGGGTCCCGACTGTTATATTAGAGACAATTGTTTCACATGACCTATGGTTTTGGCATGCATTCTTTGGTATGGCGGGGTCCAACAATGACCTGAATGTGCTTCAAGTGTCTCCGTTATTTAACAATATTTTGCAGGGTAAAGCACCAGACATGTCATACGTCATGAATGGAAATGAATATAAGTATGGGTATTACATAGGTGATGGAATATATCCAGAGTATGCTACAATTGTCAATTCATATTCATTTTTAGTCGATGAAAAACGAAAATTGTTCAAGTTAGCACGGGAATCTGCACAAAAGGATGTGGAACGAGCATATGGAGTTCAAAAACAAAAGTGATACATAATCAAACATTTGACACGAACATGGGATAGGGAAAAACTAACGACGATGTTGACTGTTTGTGTTATTTTACATAACATGATAATAAAGGAAAATGGCAGGGCTATCTATTCATATACCGAGAACGATATAGTTAATCCACCTGCAGTAATACAAGTTGGCAGCCCGACATACTTTTCTAGGGTTTTGGAAATACAAAATCGTGAAACACATCACAATCTACGTCACGATTTGACCGATCACTTATGGGAAAGACAATTCCAATGGGGAAATGACAATGAGGATGAAGGCGATGACGATGAGGCGGATGCGGACGGTGACGACGACGAGTAGTATTTGTCTATGGTTTTGATGTATTAATTTTTTTATGTTTTTTAAGTAGTGTAATGTTTTATGTTTATTTTAGTAATTTTGGTTTTAAATTTCTATGTTTTTAATTAATGAAATGTGGTTTTATTTTTTTGTGTTTTCAAAAAATTTATTTATGTTATAAATTCTATTTTTTTTATTTAATATAATGTTACAAAAAAATATTTATGTTATTTATTTAATATAATGTTACAAAAAATAAAAAATAATAAAAAAATGAACATTGTTAGTGGTAACCATTTCCAATGTCTAGTGGGTTGGTGGTGAAGCTGACGCAGCACAGAGGTGGCGACACTTTTTCAGTGGGTTGACTGTGACCACTCCCCACAGTCTTATCCTCAAGAACAACCAGATCTTGAGGCCTACGAAACCATAACACCTTTTTAGGAACCAAATCATTCACCTCAGCTTTTTTCCAAAAATGCCCTCCACGCCACCTCTCCTACTTAAACACCCCACACAACCGCGCCTTATGTCCAGATGGGCCCACGTGAACCTTGGAACAGTATTTACAAACTTTAGCCGAATAAACCATCATCAACTTCTTGACACCCGATCTTACCACATCCCATGAGATGTATTTGAACGATCATAGAGTGTAGTATTCACTTAGAGTACAAGCCTTACAATAGACGATGGTTTCATGAGAATAGAATTTCCTAGAAAAAATGTCAGTTGTGACACCATCCCCCCATTAGAGGGAATTTCATCCCGAAATTCTTTCGAAATATAGGTTCATGAACGAGAGAATAGGTGGGGGTACTTCTACTTGATCTTTCTTCACGTTCCCATGTGAATTCCGGTCCGCGCTTGGCATTCCATCGAACCTTCACAATACGACTCTGCTTCGTACTCTTCACTTCTCTATCTGTGATTTCAACTAGTTCTTCGGTGAATAGGAGATTCTCGTCTACTTCGATCTCTTCTAAAGGAATGATAAGAGTTTTTCCTGATAGACACTTTTTCAAACTAGGGGCGTGGAACACGGGGTGTACGTTGCTGGGTTTTCATAGGTAGTTGCAGCTTATAAGCAATTGGACCAATTCAGGTAAGAATCTCGAACGGTCCGATGTGTCGCGGGTTCAAGTTTTCCCTGTTTCCCAAAGCAAATCATTCCTTTCCCAGGGAAAGACTCCCAATAGTACCCGGCCTCTGACTTGGAATCCCAGAGGTTTTCGTCATTTGTTAGCATAACTCTTCTGTCTGTCTCGTGATGCTTGAAGTCGAGTTCTGATTTTGGATTATCTTCTCTGTCGTTTCACGAATGGTTTATGCTCCCGTGAGAGTACGGGCGAATGATCTGCATTTATGACCAGAAAAGAGCCTCGAAAGGAGCAACCTTGATGCTCGTGTGATAGTTGTTATGGTATGAGAATTCAATCAAGGGCAACCGGGTATCCCATGACTCGCTGAATTCAAGCTCCAAGTAATTCAAACACCCAGACTTGGAGCATGACTTCGAGTGGTTGAATGGTTCGTTCGCTTTGGCTATTGGTTGGAGGGTGGTAAACAATGTACATGTCTAATTGTGTTCCCATAGCCTTCTGAAGTGACTGTCAAAATCTTGAAGTAATTTTGTTATCTCGATCCACACAGTGCTTTGTCCACGATATTCTCCGGCTTTGATGCTTTCCAAGGCCCGTCGTAGGTGTTGACATTGTTTTGTTCTTGCTTCGTGAGCAGACGAGTATGTTATTGATGAAAAATAATAAAAAGGCTGACTAGGAATGGTTGGGAAAACTCGGTTTGTAGGGTCCATGGATACCGTGGGAGCATTCGTTAGACCGCAGGGTATCACAACGAATTTGAAATGGTCGCGACAAGTTCGGAAAGCAGTTTTTGGAATATCCTCTTCTCGAAATCGAAGTTGGTGATAACCGGTTCTTAGATCTATTTTACAGAAGTACCTAGCTCCTTGGGGCTGGCCAAATAGGTCGTCAATCCGAGGGAGCGGGTATTGGTTTTTGATAGTGAGCTTATTCAATTCCCTAAGATTGATGCATATTCTGAAGGATCCGTCTTCTTGACGAACAAGACCGGAGCTCCCCAGGGTAAGGGGCTTGGTCCGATGAATCCTTTGCGCAACAATTCTCTCAATGGACTGGATAACTCCTGAATTTCGGCGGGAGCTACCCTGTAGGATGAATTGGCAAGTTATGTGGTTCTCGGTATGAGGTCGATTAGAAATTCGACCTATCTCTCTGGGGTATTCCCAGAAGTTCCTTGGGAAATACATCCGGAAAATCGCATGCTAATGGAATACCTTGTATGCTTACTTTTTCCTTGGCCTTGTCCACAACATGAGTGAGGAAAACGTAGTTCTTCTTGTTCAGGCACTTTTGTGCCTTAATACATGAGTTAATACAAGGATTGGCATCAGGTTTATCACCATAGTTTAGTAGAGTTTCGTGATTGGGGAGGTGGAGGAAAACGGCCTTTTCGCGACACATAGTATTAGCATGGTGGGGGCTTAACCCAACCATGTTGATTATCACATCAAAACTCCTAATATTTACTGGCATTAAATCTATTTGAAATGAATGTTTGTTTAGTGTTAAGGTGTACGCTACATAAATATATTTGGTTGATTCGGTTTCTCCCATTACCATCTCCATCGTAAAGGCTTCGTTTAGCTTCTAGGTTTGTTGTTTTAGTATGTTCTCGAAGTTGTTACTAACAAAGCTTCACTCAACTCCACTATCGAATAAGATGCAAGAAAAAGAGTTGTTAAGTGGGAACGTACCAGTAACAACTGTCGGGTCTTGGACTGCTTTTCCTTAACCCAAGGTCAAGACCCTTCATGATCCTTCTGCTCCTTGATTGTTAGCCTTGGGGCAATTGCGCCTAAAGTGACCGGTTCCTCCACACCCATAGCAGGTGTGACTGGTCTCATCATTGGTGTTGTTGTTAAGGTTGTTGCGATTGTTGTTGTTTTTGTCTGGCTAACGATTCTGTCATGGATAAGTTCTACATTATTTGGTGGTGTGACACTTTCGGTTGCATTTCTTACAATGCAGCTCCCGGCAGGCTCCCTTATGATGGAAATTTCACTGTTTGCATTTTGGAAGACTTCCAGCATATGCTCTCGCTGGTGTTGATGTAGTAGGGGTCATGGTCGCATGGACAACAACAACATGTTGCTTCTTCGAGAACCCTTAAGTGGGTTGTCCCTTTCTCTTACTTTCGGACTTCTGCTTCCTATTCTTAAGCTTGGGGTTTGGAGTGCCTTGATAAGCTGTCACTTGTTGGTTTATGTGCTCGTTCCTACGACTGGATTTGTCGATGCTATTTCCACCTCTATTGGTGTTGTTTGCGTTGAGTTGTGCCATAGCAGCGGTTACTGCAGCTGTTACAACAGCTTGGAATATAGCAAAGTCCATCTGCAGGAGCGGTGTCTCGTAGGTGTGCTTGTTATTTCTGTGGGATGACATTTTCCTGCTGCATGATGATAAACCATATTGTAAGTAATGATCGTCATTCCTGGTTGTACTCTATAAATTTTGCATTTGTCGTATGATTCTCATTGTCTCCATCTACATCCCTATGATGTATTTACAGTAGTAGGTAAATCGCAAATTTGGCACGATCGTTACGTCTATTCTTAGAGTATATGGGTTGTTTTTGGTTTCGAGATCCTTAAGTATCTAGCGGTTTCGAGGGTTCGGTTGTGCATATAATTGAATTTATGCAATAACATGAAATAAATATTGCACACAATTGTTGTTGGATTAGTGTCTAAGTCCATAACTATTTTGGTATGTACTTGACCCGATGGTGCATGGTCCTTTTGGGTTGCCTTCACCAAAGCAACTTGATTGGAGAAATAAATAGAGAGAGAGGTTATTATGATTTATTAATATGTTATAAGAATAATATATTAAAGCATAAATCATATTTGTTTAATTAATATTGGTCAATAATTAATTAAGAATTAATTTTGTGATCAAGTGTAATTAATTAAACTAGAGGGGCTGAATTGTAATTATGTGATAGTTACAAAATAAGGTAAGGATTATCTTATATATATGGTGAACGAATTTGAGGTGTAAATCCCTTAGAATTTGACTAGGATAAGGATTTCTAGGACTTATCTTATGGTTGCTTGGTGGATAAGCAACTAGATAAGGATAAGGACTAAAACCCTAATCTTTACACCTATATAAACCCCCTAAGGCTTGTGAATTCGGCCAACCCTTCCCAAGAAGTCCTAGGGACGAATTCTAACACCTCTCCGCTCTCTTTATACCTTCTCCACTTTCTTATGGTGTTTGTAAGCCATTAGAGGAGTGACACTTGTGACTCTCAGCTTTCCAAGGTCAATTCAAGGAGGAATTGGATTGTTATTGCTATATAACAATCAAGGTATGTTCTCAAACCTAATTATATGTTAATATTGATTTCCATATGCTAGAATTAGGGTTTATAGTCTTGGATTCAAAGTATGTACAATAGAGAAACCTAGATCCGAGCATTAGGGTTTGTATGAGCACATAGGATGTCTTCTGACAAAAACCCATCAGTGGTATCAGAGCTTTGATTGGTTTCTATTGTATTGATGCTTGATGTAACTGAAAAATTCGATTTTTTGCATTTTGGAGGCTGGACTCGCCGAGTCCATGGCTGAACTCGCCGAGTCCAAGGCTGACTCGACGAGTCAACTCGTCAGAAGGAGGGTACTTCGGGATTTCTTGTTGTTTTTGCTTATGGATAGTTACCTTATCATGTTAGATCATTATTAATCCGATTATATGATATATTTGACTATAATTTTGATCTAATTGAAGATATTTATCAATTAATAAGATAATTGTTTCCTTATAAGATAATTGATTAATTATTTTGAGTAAATTGATAAATTGTTTTGCAAGAAATCATTAAATAAATAAAATATGGATAATTATGTGATTAAATGTTAATTTGAATTATTTGTTATTTGATCCTTGTTGTTATTAAAAGTTTCATGTTTTGCCCTTTAGGTTTTATAGTTTAAATTTGAACCCAAAAGTTTTGTAGTTTTGAAATTTAAATAGTTAAAACCCTAATGTTTTGAAAAAAGGTTTCAAAACTTGCCCTCAAGTTTTGGAATTTAAATTTGATTAAATGGTTTAATTTTGATGTATATTTAAATTCTAAACCCTTATGGTTTGAAATGTTTCAAAACTTGCCCTCAAGTTTTGGAATTTAAAAGTTGATTAAAAGTTTAATTAGGAATGTTAAATTCTAAAACTCTAGTATTGTTTTGAAAAAGTTCAAATCACACCCTTATGGTTTTGTTAATTAATTAAGGTGTATAATTAAAAGAAGTTTAATAAATCCATAAAAGTTTAGGTTTACAATTTAATTGAATTAAAGGTATAATTGTTAAATTTAACCACATGGTATTTTAAAAGTGTTAAAATACACCCCATACTATATATAACATTAAATGTCTAACATTATATATATGTATGAGTAAAAGTCAGTCTTACCGTTAGTAGGCCTCATTCACGAAGCTGGTCTATAAGGGGTGTTTAAGGAAATTGCCTATAAAATGGCGATTGAATGGGTATCCACTCTTACCCACCGCACTCTTGACTAGTGGAGGGTCGTTAGCCGAACGGGTAGGATAGGACGAAACCTTCCATTATAAGTATAATGAATTATAAAAGTAACTAAATGTTTTTCAAAATTCCCAATCTTAGTTACTTAGGCAAAAGTGAATTGATGCAATTCCATGAAATTACACTTTATGCCCTTGCGAAGACGTTAGTGGAGCGTGTGTGGTTTACCGGCACACTAAATGGGTCTAAGCAAAGGTAGCAAAGGGTGACTCAATGTTTGTCATAGTTCGGTGGAGCGTGTGTGGTTTACCGGCACATCGAATAGGTGACTGTAACATGTGAGTGCACCTTGTAAGTTTGCATGGTTATTCACACCCACTTTGTGATCCTCGGCATCCCAGTCACAAACAAGAGGGGCATATCGAGATTTAAACATGCCATTGAAAGTTCAATGAATCTCAAAGGATCTAGGAGTTTTCATAGATTTAAAACTTAAATTTCTTTTTCGTTTTTCGTGGTGGAAATTAGTGAATTGTCATTCACTTACCTTCAAATATTCTGCAATTAGGGTTACAGCATCCCTCTCCCGAGTTGTAGAATATTGTGTTGGGTCCTAGCCTTAGTATCTCATTTGGGTGATTTACTAAGGACTCAATCTATCAACTAACTTGAATTCGTTTTCTCCCGTATTGTAGATGTCAAAGTTCGACAACTATGGTTTTCCCAAATCCCGTGGAACAAGCTTTCCACATGAAGATGGTATTCCACGATTCAATCAAGGAATGAGAAATCATGCTTCACTTCCTCCTCCTCCTCCTATTGTTTTCCCCAACCCACAAGATCGAAGAATTGAAAGGTTCAATATCACTAAAGCCCTATTGGAAATGAAACATGAAGATGGTAAACTCGTGTGTGCCCATGTTCTAGGAATGAAATCACACATTGATAGGTTGATAATGTTGGGTGTGTCATTCCCAGATGAGTTGGCTGTGAATTGGGTTTTGCAGTCACTTCCTGAATCATATAATGAGTTCAAAAGAAAGTATTATATGATGAATCATGACGACAACCTCATTGACCTAATTTACATGCTCATTGCTGCTGAATCATAAATGATTTGGTGAAGCAATGGAGTGTATTTGTTGGGAAAGTCAACCGACCATGCTTCCGAAGACGTTCTAGGAGAACCGACCTGCGTTTGCTGCCAAAAGAAAGGGCGTTGGATACAAGTCTGCCCAAAGAGCCTGAAGAGTCCAGAAGATGGGAGAGTCAAAGAGTATGGTTGCGCTTCAGGTAAAATCCACTATCTAACTCCATTAAGTTCCTATTCATTAATTCTTAATACATAATGTAATAAGATTGCATTTGAATGTTTTACAGGATCGGTGAAAAGAAAGGAAGCTTGGTGAAAGAGCAAGATGAATCTAATCACAAGGAATGGATCTTGATCGCATGGACTTGAAGATTAGATTTTGATCTTAGATAGTTATGATAGAGTTGTTAGAAAATTTTCTTTCGAAATACATAGTTTTCAATGGATTTTGCATTGTAAGGACATATGTTTTCCGCTGCTTTTATAAATAAAATAAATTTTCGTTTGACTTACTTATTTATTTATTTATTTCCTTGCAATGAAATCGTTATGAAAATTAGTGTTTGCATATTTCTACAACAAATGGATATGATTCTTATTTATGGTGTTTATGGAAAAGTCGAGAATTTACCAAATAGGGAGAGTTTCTCATCGCCCAAGTTTCAATTGGACAGAAATTTGGAATCATGCAACTTGGTTGCACGATGAATGAGAAATTTCATATTTGGAAATTAGACTAATACATTGACAAAGTGTCAAGTGAAGGACTTGGAGATCGAATACACAAAGTTGCGTGTTGATCAAGTCCACCATAAGAGTAACAATGATATTCGTCATGATTTACTAAAGGTTTAGTAAATATGATTATACTTACATGATTAGGTGTAATTCTGAATTGATTAAAGAGTTTAAATCAATAGCAAAACGAATAAGAAGAATCAAGTAGGCAGAAAGATAAAAGTTTCTCCATTCTAAGAAGAAGGGAGAGTAGCTTTTATGCTTTATGATAGGTCTTAATGATTAAGAACCATATCTCAATTGATCCTCTAAGTGAGTCTTAGTACAATTGAATGTTTAAGAAGAGGAATCAAGAATTGAAGAAATGGTTAAATCAATAAGTCAATCATACTTCGTTCCAATAACAAGTCTTAAAGTTAAGATTGTGACATTGAGTGAAAGGTATTAAGAAGGTTTGTAACTTTCATTAAATGTGGAAAGTTGTGATGTCTTGGATAAGACAAAGACCAACTAGGACCAATTTATGAAGTCTTTTGATAAAAGCTACACTAACTCTTGAATATTTGTTTGTCAAGAAATGGTTTTTGACAAGAGAATCTTATATGTCAAGGAGTCAGTGGGAGTCTTAATGGTCTTGAAAGGTTTCAAGAACAAATCAAATAAACCTTATCGATCATCAATAGCACACGAGTTGAGGTTTACAACCTATCGTGTTGACATTATTTTGATTCTGTGCCAATCCAATCGAGTTAATTGTGCATGTGAGTTCTATGAGTTCTCATTTTGAACGCATAAAAGGCAAAGCACCTTAATCAATGAAAGGTACATTGATAGGAAAGGGTGAGCTGCTTAACTACTTGGAAGACATGGTGGGCAGCTGTGCTACCATAAAGGCAAGAAATCGAGATCAAGAAAGTTCGATCCATAAGAGTTTGAATTTGTCGTAAACTTTGGTTTTGACAAATTCACATGGATAGGAACAAATACACTGTTTAAATCTAAGTGTCATAAAATTTCCTCCTTCATGAAAATGATTGTAAGGAAATGCTTTCACTAAGACAGATTTTAAGAAGATAGTGATTGTAAAATTGCATTCTCGAATTCAATTATGGTTACGGCATCCCTTTCCATAATTTGAATTGTGAGGTTCGGAAATTAGTCTTAATTGTTTAGACACACATATGAACTATCGAAGGCAAATGTGTATAAGTTCAAGAAACATTGATGAAAGATTATCAAAGCACTAAGTATTAGAAACATGAACTTAAGAAATTCAATAAGCATTGTTTTTCTGAAAGTTAAGATGTTTATGAATACATGTCGAAGCTAGTGGGAGCATAAGTGTTATGTTTTATAATAATCATCAAGATAGTGGGAGCATAAAAGTTATGATTGTATGATTATTAAGGAAAGTATTGCAAGGTTAGCAATATTAATTATAGAAAACAAGAGTCATACTTTGCAAAGTCGCAATAGTTGAAGAGTTGTTTTGCTATAATTAAGGGAGAGAATATTATGCTTCATTTCAAATCTAAAGGTTTAGGTTGAGAAATGTTAATAAAATTTAGTCAAAGGTACAAAGTGTGTTCTTAAAATTTCGATTATGATTACGGCATCCCTCTTCACAATTCGAATTTTGAGAACATAGCAAATAAAACATCATGCGTCGTGTCCCATACGCTTCGGGTATAGGATCGATTGCAAATGCTTTAATGTTTGACCATTCTAAAAGTTTCCAAATGTCGAGCACATTTAGAAGGAAAAAGGACTAGAATCGGTTTGGACTAAAATAATTAAACAACTATCAAAGGACAATCCAAGTTCGACGAGGATTGGTCGCTTGTGAGTAGTTGGAAGTATAGTATTGGAAAATATAGAAATGTTTCCATATTGGATGGACTATATCGACATCGTTACGAATAGATAAGATTCTATTAAGAATGAGTTGTCATATGGAACATATGGAAGTGTGTCCATATTGGGAATTGAATATTGAGAAATCTATGACTAGATTAGAAACTTCTATGCAAAAGGATGTTCAAAGAAAGTACTTTAAGTGAGAGACATCACATCTATGGAATTGTCTTGTAACAATCTCCGATAGAAGACTTTGTAATATCATTGGAAACAGTCTTTGTGACTTTGGTGTAGTGACATTACAAAAGAGATCATTGCATAAAATGTTAGAATCTAGCATATTCTATAAGTAGCAAGAATTTGATATTCTTTCACTTATGAAAAGGATTTGGAGTTGTGAAATGAGAATGATTGGAAATGTGTGATCTATTTCACAAAGTAAGAACCATAGGTAAACATTGTGTGCATGCTAGGAGCATGGGACAAGTGTTGTAATTCAAGTAAGAAGTTGATTACCCGAAACTACAAATAATGAGTAATCAATATGGTGATAAATAAAAGGTGTTTTATTTATGCTCAAAGGGTTGAGGCCATATGGGATTAGTATTATTCTTGTGTTTCACATTTGCATGTTTTGACTTCTAGAATAATTGAGTTTATTAAGAATAATCGAATTATTCGAACGGGCCACAGTCGTTCATATGTTGGAAGTAGATATGAATGAAGACTGTCATGAATTGGTGTGTAGAATGTCTAAAAGAGTATTAGACATAAGCAAGTGTTTGATGCAACGTTCATGAGTGCTTATGAATGTGATTTGAGCATTGGATTAGACCCACGCTCACTTGGATCACTCCATGGATTGTATCATGAGTGATTGGTGAGACGATAACATCCTATATTCTTGAAACCAAGATGTGTGAGTTGTATTTTGAAAATCGGTTGCACATTGATAATATGTAAACGCACCAGTAACTTGGTGTTATAAAACATATTGTTGTGTGTGATTCGGTGCGTGAGTACAAGCAAGCATTGTATCAAAGTTTATCCGTTCCTTTTATCCAAAGTAGGATAAAAGCGATATCTTTGGGCCCCTCGATGGTTTAGTGATGACAAACGTAAATGCTCGGCCGGGCTAGGGCTAATTTGATTTGTTCAATTAGTCAGTCGTCATAAATCGGGAATCGAGATATAGTACAAAGAGAATGATTTGAAATCATATCTCATATGATATCTAGAATGGAGGAATATATGATCCCTTATCTAAGGACACGCGTATTTGATATGATCAGAGTTGACAGCGGCTTTGGAAAGCTACGATTGCAGATCGGGATCCGAAGTCATACGCTGAATAGTTATTAGACTTATCCAAGTGGGAGACTGTTGGATTAGTGTCTAAGTCCATAACTATTTTGGTATGTACTTGACCCGATGGTGCATGGTCCTTTTGGGTTGCCTTCACCAAAGCAACTTGATTGGAGAAATAAATAGAGAGAGAGGTTATTATGATTTATTAATATGTTATAAGAATAATATATTAAAGCATAAATCATATTTGTTTAATTAATATTGGTCAATAATTAATTAAGAATTAATTTTGTGATCAAGTGTAATTAATTAAACTAGAGGGGCTGAATTGTAATTATGTGATAGTTACAAAATAAGGTAAGGATTATCTTATATATATGGTGAACGAATTTGAGGTGTAAATCCCTTAGAATTTGACTAGGATAAGGATTTCTAGGACTTATCTTATGGTTGCTTGGTGGATAAGCAACTAGATAAGGATAAGGACTAAAACCCTAATCTTTACACCTATATAAACCCCCTAAGGCTTGTGAATTCGGCCAACCCTTCCCAAGAAGTCCTAGGGACGAATTCTAACACCTCTCCTCTCTCTTTATACCTTCTCCACTTTCTTATGGTGTTTGTAAGCCATTAGAGGAGTGACACTTGTGACTCTCAGCTTTCCAAGGTCAATTCAAGGAGGAATTGGATTGTTATTGCTATATAACAATCAAGGTATGTTCTCAAACCTAATTATATGTTAATATTGATTTCCATATGCTAGAATTAGGGTTTATAGTCTTGGATTCAAAGTATGTACAATAGAGAAACCTAGATCTGAGCATTAGGGTTTGTATGAGCACATAGGATGTCTTCTGACAAAAACCCATCAATTGTTTCTTTGGTAAGTACTATCTTAGTACACGAAAGAGAGTCATATCGGTTAGTAGGGAGGAAAAGAAAAGGTTGATCCTAATTGTGGCGGAAAGTGTCTGGTGGTGGGTCTGATAAAGTGGATGCACCCTGAAGATGAGCTACTTGTCGCTCGGTGTCTCGTAGTCGTGCCTCCCGAACTAACTTCCTCGTTTACGAGTCCCGATCACTTCCTCAGTTTGTCTCTCAGTTCTCTCAACAACAACCCGCATTTGGTCCATTTTCTTATGGGTGTCTTGAGTTTGGTTGCCAACGTATCGAGTGCGCTGGACCATGACTGGGAGGGCCCGTTCAGCTAGTCCTCTATGACTAAGATCGAAGAGACCTTGGTTCATACCGTAGTGTGGCCGTATCCCCTGCTGGTGACTCAATCTCCAATTATCGTGTGCCTATGGGGCGTGGGGCCATCAGGGCCCTTACGATAATCCGGTACTCTAGCCATGTATGGAAAATTGATGACCTTGGACCATGCATCCGATTCATCATCGTCATTGCCCTCGATCTCTTTCTCTTCGAGGTTCATTACCTGCTCGGCGGGCTCATATGTAAGTTCTACTTCACGTTCATCCTCTGGTTCTTTCTCTGATTCTTCTTCTGGGTCTTCCTTTGGATCAAGCCACCCTGCATTCCCCTGACTAGGGAAATAGGGGTCTCTTGGCTAATGATGCTCGTCTATAGTGTATTGCATGAAGGGGGTATAATTACTAGAAACAAATAGCACACCAAATACTCCTATAGTATTTTAATTTTGTTTAGGTTTGGTTCTATAAGCCCTTTGGATAATTAGTTGGTAAGTTTTTGATTCATTGTCCATCACGATTACACCCGAACACATGTTGGTCATATTTTGAATGAATGTAGTTGATCAGGTTACATTCACCCCCAATACAACTACATAACTGCCCGAGTTTAATAGCGATGTTCAAATCCTCCAAAGACTTTTACTGTTCTTGTTGTGTTATTACTCTAAAATGCACACATAGGTATGTATTTTAACTATTATGCTCAGAGTTGTTTAGTCTCATTGTATTTATAGTTGCATATCATGTATGATTAAATATGCTAGTTCACTATAAACAATGCTCTGATACCAATCTGTCACACCCCCGAACCAGACGGCAGAAACGTCTGGGGGCTTGAGCGTGACTTCATTGTTGTAGTATCATTACAGAGTATATAATTGAAACATAACATCATCATCATCACACATGTAATATAAAAACATTCATTGTTTACATTGAGTATTGTATTTGAATATTACATGCCAAAATAGTTAGAGTATGATGAAACCAAATATAACACAATATCCATTAGTTTGTTTCGTTCATCCTGCTTCAACGGTTTCCTGAGAATACAAGTTAATTTAAAAAGATCAACATAAAAATGTTGGTGAGTTCATAAGCATGTTTGTGAAAATGATTTGTATAACTTTGAAACCACCATAAAATCCTATATTTTCTGCAAACTGTTTAGTATGTTTGTGTCAGATCTTGTATTAATGCATGTATGTTATTGTTTATTTGAATAAAAGGGTAGAGAGAATGTAGAGGGAATGTAAATAGCATGTAAAGAGAATGTTCCCAGACAACCCGATGTTGTCTGTAAAAGAGAAAGCTGCCATACCAACCCCCGAGGTTGAGTACCAGTACGAGTATGTTTCCGAGTAATCCAAGAGAAAAGAGAATGGTCTTCCGTAAACTTGATAACGTTAATTCCTCTAAGTGAGCCTTCATAACCATACTAAATAATGACAATTTTGCTTGTCTTGGCGTTGTTGGACGTCGGTTTTGATTATAAGGTTTTCGTCACCCTAGACTGAGTTAGTCTAACTGTAGCGAACAGCTCAGGTGTGGGGTGTCATCCCCGTATAGATCTATACACAAATCCCCGCTCTCCCTCCAAGAGACTCTGGTTATAACTACAGGCTACGATCGTACACTTAATAGGTGCTAACCGACAAAACTCACTAGACCCTTAATCGAATTTACGCGAAGAAAAGTAGAAACTCATTCCAGGCCCAATGAACCATGTAAGTGAACCATTAAGGCATCGTTAAACATGTAAGTCATTTCAAGGCCCAATTGGAATGAGATTATATATAATGGGCCCGAAATATATATGAAAGGACAACTAAGGCCCATTTCATATGTAAGGTATTTACAGACCCAAATAGCACATAAATAGTATCAAAGGTCCGTCGCACATGTTAATGGGTCAATGAGGCCCAATAAACATATAAGTAGTATACAAGACCTATCAAACATATAAATGGGCCACTAAGGCCCAATAACCTAGAAAATGATCAAATTAATCTGTTTGTTATTTTATCGTTGGTTTTGGTTCAAGTATTCACTAAAATAGCATAAAAGCCCACTTTTTGTAAAAATGACGTTCTTGGCCCAATGAGCCAAAAATTTACAATTAAGGCCCAATTTTTGTAAGAATAACACTTAGTCTCCATTTTGTTAAAAACTTGTGTTGATGACTAGTTTGTGGTAAAAATAACATTTTAAACCCATTTTTGTCAAAAATATTATTTTTGGCTTGATTTTTGTGAAAACACACATTTTTCTTGTTTTGGGCTTTTCTCACCTAGGAGTTGGAAAATTCGTAGAAAAATCATCGTAGGCCGAAATTTGGATTCGTAAATTCTGGAAGTTTGGAAATTTTGTCTAATTTGTTCACAATTTTTCTCATTATTTTTAATGTCTTCTAACAAGTGTGAAATTGTTTACCTTCACAGGCTGGTCCGAAATTATTTCAAATCTGATAGGCAGTATTGTAAAATTCGCCAAAAATTGTAGAAAAATCGTATGAAAACGTGAGAGTAGTCATTTTAAAGGTATAAACCTGAAGTTTTTGCATGTAAAACAGTTTTGAAAAATATTATCGTTTAGGTGGTCACAACAGTTCGAGATTGGACCAAAACTTTTCTGTGGAAGGCTGATTTTTGAGTTTAGTTTATAGATCTTGGAACACAACACTCATTTTTACTATTTTAAGTGTATAATTGCCAGATCTACTAGTTTACATGTAGTATATGTGATAGCACATACTTTTCTCAAGGTTTTCATGTAGATCTAAGTGATAAACTTCATGTTCTTAACATATTCTTAGGTTTATGAAGTAAACAACACATAACCACCAAATAAATCATGAAAAACACACATATTCATGCATTCACACATAGATCTACACAACACAACTTGTATTCTTCCCCAAAACAAAGTAAAAATCGAAAATAGGGGGTATGAACTCACCTTGGGGTGATGGATCGGTTTTGGTGAAGGAGTGGAAGAAGATTTTGATCCTAGCAAGCTTTCTTGAGTAGATCTTGAACTTAGATGGTTCTAAGAACATGATCCACAAATATATGGATTTAAGAGATCTTTGAAGAGATCAAGAAGTTAAATCATAGATCTAACCAAAAACTTACCAAAGATGGTGATATTGATGAAAAACCTTCTTGAAACAACACTAATCTTCGAGATTTTGGAGGAAGAAAAGAGGTTTTCTAAAGAGAGTTTCCTTGCAATATTTTTGAAAGAAAATGAGGTGGTGAGAGTGAGGTTTGGCCGAGATTAATAAGGAAGAAATAGAGTGAGAAGAATGGTCATTACATGGTGGATTGAGGGCCTATTCATGGAAGTATGTAATGTATTTTACATGGAAAACCTCTAGTTAAAGATGAGGTGTCTTCATCACATTATTCCATCTTTCTTTTTTTTTCTTTTTTTTATGTTGGGCTTAAATTACATGGGCCCATTAGGAATTTTTTATTTTTGTGGGTCCATTTGAGAGTTTATGGCCCAAAAGGGTATAAACAATGAGATTTTCGGCCCATTGGGCCTTGATTATAGTTTCATGGCCCAAAATGGTAAAATGAATGGGTTTATGGCCCATTAAGTTAATTAAATCATTTATGACTCATCATGTTCCATTGGAAGTAGAATGAATCATTCTAGGCCCAAATGGCCCAAAATGTTATAAATTGATGAATTGATGATTTATTGGTCCCTTAGGCCCAATAAGAGAATCCTAGTCCATAATGAACTTGAGCCGTGATTTCTAGGGTTTCCAACCATTGCATATATGAGATGTATTTGAACGAGCATAGAGTGTAGTATTCACTTAGAGTACAAGCCTTACAATAGACGATGGTCTCATGAGAATAGAATTTCCTAGCAAAAATGTCAGTTGTGACAGCATCCTTTACAGTAGCAGTTCTTCATTGAGCTCTTCTAAGGACTTGTTATATCTCCGACTTCAATTATTCTCTCGATCAAGTGGCGTTACGAATTTGAAAATTTGGGTTGTTACATGATAATTTTTGGTGGCTTATATCATTAGCTTATTTGAAGATCATTGTGACTTGGAGGGGGAGCTCTTCAAAGACAAGAAGTGATTTGGTTTCTTTGTTCTGAAATGGGTTTTTATGGCGAGTTTGGCTTTATTGAAGATCTTTGGGATTACATCGGAAAATGAAGTTAAAAAAAATTACTTTAGTGCTTGGTTTTTATATATATCCTAGAACCCGTGGTTGAAGACTATTGAAGAATCAAGATTCGTGGATTGCTTCAAATATTCTTTGTTGCAAGATCTTTTCTTATTTGCTAGATGCTTGTTTTGGAAGTTAAAGCATTGTCATCCATTCCATACTTTGAGGGGGAAATTATAGGGTTTCAAAGTACTCCATTGATGATGGCAATAGGCCCCCTTGATGAAGTGTAGATTAAAAGCCCAAGACTTGTCTTTTCCCTATAAATAGTCATGTATTATTCATAATTAGGGTTAAGAGTGAGTCAAAATATAACCGCCACGTTGTGAGGTTTCTTTTAGAGTTAGATTTTTATTCTGAAAGTGTAATCTATTCCTCATAATTGAATAAATCGAGTGATCATTCGGCATATCTTGATTATTTGTGTTTGTTCTCATTTTCTGCATCTTGTTCATCAAATCACAATTAGGATTTTATTCCCAACAGTTTCTAAATGGACAGCGCCCCTAGTGGGGTCCAAGGGACAAATCCCCTTGCTGGGAAACCTCTCCGAATTTTACATATGGGAACATAATTCAAATTCTTAAGGGTGATTATGGTAAAACAAACGAAACTCGTTAGTTTTGGAAACCCTAAATCTTCATTAAATTTCGGATTTCCTGACTTGCTTCTAAAGCAACCAATGACGGTTAACCCTAATCTCGTTTATTATATAAATCGCTCTTCTCTTTGAGAAGAGACACACAAAAATTATTAGCTCTCTTTTTCTTCAAACAGACAGAGAATCCTTCTAGCAATTTGACTTACGATCTTTGTGCCTAGAATCATAAGTGTCATCTTGGATTATTCGAGGCTAAATTTCTTGCAACCCAGATATATGATAAAAATATAAGTTAAGAAAATGTTCACACGATTTAAGTGGTATCCAGATCTCCAACGTAAATCTTATTTCCTCCAACACTTTAGGAGGAATAGAGTTCAATTTTCTAAAGTGGAAATTGAATGAAGGCTTTTTAGAATTTTATTTTTTATCATAGATAATCATAATTATTAAAAAAAAATTGGTTCTTTTTACAAACTTGAGGTCGATAAATCCGCGAGTCTAGAAATTCATTTCGGACAATTGAACCTTCTCGAACTGTTTCTTTTTAAGAACCAAAAATATTTGTGCCAAAATAACAGATGACTGGTCAGTGCAAATTAATTATTAGGGACAGACAGACCGGTAAAACAGCAGTAGCAACAGATACAATTCATAAATACTCAAACATTTTTTTAACTCTTTCATCGCTCTTAAGCACAACTTATAACACACAAAACTCAACCATTTTAAATGTGTTTATTAGTTGTATTTCGTTAAGTAATGTTGTCAAAATTACAATATTTATGTTTTATTATTGTCATATTTATAGATTTAAAAGATATGTTTTAGATTAGTGAAATATAAAAACAAAAAATAAAAAATAAAGTTGATGAAAGACTGTAGCGGTAGTATGCCCTCAAAAAATGAAACGCAATTACCCAAATTTTCTTACTAGAAACTCGACTAACCTAAGCCAATCTACCCAATTATAAACATGTCGTCGGTTTATTCACATCTGTTGACATATTTATTTCATACCATTATGTAATCCATTACTTGATCTAATTTATTTTGTTGCTATTACATTCCATCACACCAAAACAAACCTTACTTATGAGACACGAAATTATATTTTTCTTCCAAAAATGATTTATGATATGTCTCCACCATAACATTTATAAAGCAATATCATAACTTTATTTTGTAATAAAATTACAAAAACCATTTATGGACCAAAATCCTCTAGCAGAAAACTGAGCCCTTCAGTGATTGGCCCAAATCCTTTCACTTTTGTTTTGACCTCGGTCTCTCGCACTCACCACCCTGCGTCTTCGTGAAAGCTTTCTCTGGCCTCTCGATCGACATGCTTCTTGGAATAATCCGGAAGTTGTTTTTTCCCATCTCTTGAATATTTCTCTCTAACGCTACTTTTACCCTAACATGATGGAGCTGTTAATAGCCGCCGACGCAACGCCTCCTCTGTCCGTGCTTGCTACGGCGGAAGTTGCCGGAGTTTCTCTCACGGTCAATCTCAATCCAACTCTCACCGTCGGCTCTCCGCCTGTCCTTCTTCTAACCGACGGGTATCCCTTATTTTGTTTTCTGTATTTCGAGTTTGATTCAACTTAAGATTAGATTCAGCAAATACATCCTAAAAATTGTTGGAAGTTACTTTCATATAACTTCCCTCCTTGCCTTTGATAAATGTTCTCTTGAGATAATGTGAGTCAAATAGAGTCTTTCCAATGAAGATTGACGTAAATTATAAGATGCAATGGATTTTGCCAAGAAACTAGTATTAGCAATATTCGGTTTCTATTGATTTGTTTTAGGATGAAGCTACGTGGAACAAATGTAATTGTCAAGTATCTTGGTCGCACATCAACAACCGTTCCTAACTTGTATGAGCGTGATGCCTTTGAAACTGGGCAGGTGATTTAAAGCTGCACATAATCAAATGAAGATCGTAGTTTCAAGAATTATTACTAATTACGTAAATTCTGTTGATTTTTTAGATTGATAAGTGGCTGGAGTATGCCCCTATCTTGTCTCGTGGTTCAGAATTTGAGTGCGCATGCAAATATGTTGATGGGTATTTGCTGCATCGCACTTTCTTGGTTGGTCATAGTTTATCGCTTGCAGATATTACTATCTGGTCGTATCTTGCAGGTAAATGAATCTCATTACTTATGCATGCTTTCATTTTTTTTTTTATTTTTTTGTCCATTTTAATACTATATATATATATATATATATATATATATATATATATATATATATATATATATATATATATATATATATATATCTTTATTAATTCCTTCAGGAGCTGGTAAGAGATGGGAAAGCTTATTGAAGTCAAAAAAGTACCAAAACTTGGGTCGATGGTACACCATGATATCTACACAACATGCTGCTGTAGCATCAGCATCTTCAAAGAAAAAAGAGCTCAGTTGTTCAACAAATGTAAAAGGTGATGACGATGATTCCAATCGCCCTGAAGCCGATCTTCCATATGCCGAGATGGGAAAAGTTTTGTTGAGATTTGCACCTGAACCAAGTGGGTATCTCCACATAGGCCATGCGAAAGCTGTTTTATTGAACCAATATTTTGCTCAGAAATACAAAGGGAAGTTATTCCTACGGTTTGATGACACAAATCCTGCAAAAGAAAGCAACGAATTTGTTGATAATATTTTAATAGATATCGCGACATTAGGAATCAACTATGAAAAAATCACATATACTTCCGATTACTTTCCGAATCTCATGGAAATGGCTGAAAAGTTGATTAAAGAAGGGAAAGCATACGTCGACGACACCCCCAAAGAACAGATGAGATACGAGCGAGACAAGAAAATAGAATCAAAGTGTCGGAATCAGAGTGTCGATGAAAACCTCAAGCTATGGAACGAGATGGTTCTTGGAACGGAAAAGGGAGTTGAATGTTGTTTAAGAGGAAAATTGGACATAACCGATAACAATCTAAATTACCAACTTAGTTTCGGTAGGTTTTTTTTTTTTTTTTTTTTTTTTTTTTTTTTTTTTTTTTTTTTTTTTTAATGATGAAATTGAGAAGGAATGGAATGGAATGTTTGTTTCGTGTTGGAATGGAATGGACCAATCCTAAACAAAGTTTCCTTCTGTTTTGTTAATTTTTCACCCCTTAATCATTGAATGGAATGAAAATTTGCAATACAATTTTTTTTAACAAAATTTGATGATTTCAGTTAACTTACGTTTTCATTTTCTAAAAATAACAACAATATCTTAATATTCTTTTTTCACAGGGAGCATCAATGAATCTGAATCTCATGGAATGGGACAAACTCTGGAATATTAACAAAAAAATGATCGACCCTGTTTGCCCCAGACACACTGCAATCCTTGAAGAGAACCGTGTCTTGTTGACTTTATTAGATGGGCCCCACAGGCCATTTGTGCGTGTCATACCAAAGCACAAGAAATACACAGCTGCAGGGGATAAAACCACCACTTTCACAAATAAGATTTGGATAGAACAAGCCGATGCCAAGGCCATATCCCCTAACGAGGAAATTACGTTGATGGACTGGGGAAATGCGATTGTTAGAGAAATCAACAAGGACAAAAACGGAAATGTGACCGAGTTAACCGGGGTTTTGCATCTTGAGGGATCGTTTAAGACCACGAAACTGAAACTCACATGGTTGCCTGACACTAACGAGCTTGTTCCATTAACTCTAGTGGAGTTCAGATACCTAATCACGAAAAAGAAGGTATGATAAGTGATAAATTCTACCATATCCATATCTTGTGTGTATGTGTGTGTGAAAAGACATAAATGCCCATATCAAAGGTTGAAAGTGTGTAGTTATGGAAGTTAAACTTATATAATTAATTAATTGTGTGTTATTGATGCAGCTGGAAAATGAAGAGGATATTGTTCCAGTGGCGAACAAGGATACAAAGAAAGAGGTTGGGGGTGTTGGGGATTCAAACATGAGAAGGCTGAAGCGTGGAGACATATTGCAGTTGGAGAGGAAAGGCTACTTCAGATGCGATGTTCCTTTCATAACACCTTCAAAACCCATTGTTCTCTTTGCTATTCCAGATGGCAGGCAAACTGCAACCAAATAATAATAATAATAATAATAATAATAATAATAATAATTAGTAAACATGGATTGATTTTGGGACTACTACCCTTTTTAATATTGCAGTTACTTACTTTTGCTATGTTTATTCTTTCTTCAAATTAATTCTTAACCTCATGTATATATTATAAACTCACCATATTTGTGTGTTAAACCCCATTTGTCCATAACTTTCGATATTGGTCCCTCCTACTAAAAGCCATGGGTAGTAGATGTTTTCTCCTTTGTTTCATGAGATCAGCTGGCTTCAAAAAGAGCATAGGATTAAACATTCTCATCTTCTAACCTGTAATAAAACAATTAAGACCTCCAACATGCAATTGATATCATTAAACGCATCTAAGTCATGGTTTTGATCATAAAAAAAACGGATTTAACCGGACCAATTTAACCAGAAAAAACCGGCTGAATATGTAAAAACTAAAATTGTATGACTAAATCCGGTTTACTTGAATATATATTTATGCAATGTTTCTCTTTTTGAGCGATGTGTCATGTGGGACTTTTTTCCCACATAAAAATACTATGCAGTAATCTTACATTGAATACAACCCTTTCATTTCTTTTTTATTTTATTATTTATATTATTATTATCTTTAATTAATTATTTAGATAAATGAATGGGAGTTTAATTATTAATGGTTATTTTACAAAACCTTTTTTTTTCACCTCTATTATAAAGTAAAAAATTGATAATCGAACATAAGTTTTTTATTTAATTTCATTAGTATTTTAATTTTAAATGTTCTTTTATATACCGTGTATTTATTATAATTATATAATTAATTATGATGTAGTAATGACGTCATCCGTTTTTTTGGTCTGGTCCGACCGGTCGAACAATCGAACCGGTATGACGACCGGTTCGGTTTTCAAAACATTGGTCTAAATGATACTCCTTTAAGACTTTAATTGATAAGAATTGTTTTATTTCCATTAACTTTGACATTGGGTCATAGAATGGGAGTTGATTTGTAGACAACGGTTTTTCTTAATACACAACAATTTATGTTTTATAAGATTGTATTTTGCAATCATATAAAACATAAACAAATTGTTGTGTATAGAGAAAATTTGTTGTGTACGAATCACTTCATTGAATTATCTCTCCTCAAAATTTGCATGTAATATCGATCTCAAACTTATTCCAAATGGGATTAATAATTCCCTTGCCTTAAAATATGGTGTGTTATCATTAGGGTGACAATGAGTTTAGTTGAGTTAAGTTTGAGTTCAGTTATTTATGAACATGTTGAAAATTATAACCCCATTCGATCTTTCTAATTAAATGAATTGAGAGTTTTCCAATCCAATCCAACATGTTAAATAACGTTGGGGCCGAAATAATACCATATTGCTATTTCTATGAAGTTAGAAAAGTACGTATTCTAAGTGAAAACATGAAGTAATATAACACCCGTTCCAGGTATTACTTAATTTATGTAAGATTAGGGTTTTGGTGTGTGGACTCGGCGAGTTGGGAGTCCAACTCGTCGAGTAGAAGTCATTTCAGGGACGCGGAATCTACACCCTACTCGACGAGTTGGAAGTCCGACTCAGCGAGTAGGCGCTGTTAAGACAAAACCCTAATTTTAGGGTTTGCACTCTATATAATATCCTTATGAGCCTTGAGGCTGACCTCCTATCAGCCGCCCAACACTAAGAACGTCGGTGCTAACCCTAATCCCCATTCTCTTCCATTTTGTGAGCTAGAGTAACCTTTGAAGCTTAAGAAGAAGGAGATAGTGAGGAGATCCAGCAAACCAAGCACCCATCCTTGAGCTTAATCATCTTGTGCACTGTTGTAAGTCTTCAAGACTCGATTTTTATCAAAGAATAAGGCTAGATATTGAGTTTACTCTTCATTTCCTACCCTTCTTGTTGAATGCATGCATGGGATTCATAAAGTTTGCAACTTTATGAATCTACATAGCAAAATGGTCCCAAGGTGGGCTCGATCTGGCTTTTGGTCGAGTAAGGACACCATGCAAAGGTTTTAGGGCATATTTCCCTCTTTTTGGCCATTTTGAATTAGGGACATGTATTGGACATGCATGTCCATAAAGCTTCCATCTTTGGGACGTTTTGAGGACTAGGAATCTTTCTGGAAAGGAGGGATTTTAGATCCTTAGAGTTTTGGATCAAATGGCAAAGCTTTGGAGCTTTCCAGCCTTTATTAAAGACCTTAGAGCGTTTGGAAGGGTTCTAGAAGGTAAAGTTGGAAACTTTATCCTGCTAGGTATCTTAGGGCTTCAGATCTAAGCCCTGGTATGATCACGACAAGCCAGCAGGGAGGGGGACTCGGCAAGTTCCTCTATCAACTCGAGGAGTCAGCTAAGGAGTTCACTGCCAAGGGGTTTTCGACTGGATGGGTTTGCGGTCAGGAGTTTATGGTTGAGAGTTTACGGCCGCAACCATTAAGGAACTCGACGAGTCACTCAAGTGACTCGGCGAGTTGAGAGTTATGCAAGGAACTCGACGAGTGGCAGGTTCTACTCGACGAGTTGAGGTCAACATGGACTGTTGACCTTGACGGTTGACCTTGATTTTGACCCTGACCAGGGTTTGACTCTGAGGGTATTTATGGGTTGGTGTTAAGTTAATCACTTAATGATTATAGGCAGTTGAGAAGAGGCAGTGTGGGGCATATCTGACTTCAGCTTACCAGTTCAGCATTCCAGAGGTGAGTCTTCTCACCATATTAATGGGTCTAAGGCACCAAGTCCGGCCCATTTTATGATATGTGGTACACTAGTTGTAGTAGAGATATGTGGTATGATAGTTAGCCTTATGTTAAGTTAGATGCTAGTGAGTTTGTGATATTTGCATGAAAGACCATGGGGGGAGCCCATGACACTTGGATGTAAGAAAGGTGGGGGAGCCCATGGCTGTCCGGCAGGGAAAGACCATGGGGGAAGCCCATGTCACTTAGGTGTAAGACCGTGTGGGGAAGCCCATGGCATCCTTATGCAGGGATATGTGGTAGAGATAGTTTTTTTTAGCTAATATGATATGTTATGTGGTAAAGATAGCTTTATAGCTAATGAGATATGCTATGTGGTAGAGATAGCTTTATAGCTAATATACATGTGATATGTGGATTGCATGTGGGGTATGCTCCGGGGGACTCGTTAAGCATTAGTTGTCACACCCCCAAACCAAGGATGGCAGAAACGTCCGGGGGTGGAGGACTTCATGTATTGTATCATGACAACAATTGCAATAGTGATCAAAGTAAACACAACCAACATAAATATAATTGAAAAAGTTACACCATAGTATAAGTTTACATGTTTCCAAATCAATTACATTATGTTGACAAAAATGAAAAGTTTGACGCCTTAACGTTTCATCCTCAAAAGCACTTGATTACATGTTTATTGATTTCCTGAGAATACAAGTAGTTTTGAAAGAGTGTCAACAACTAAGTTGGTGAGTTCATAAGAGTTTTATTTTGAAAAAGAAACTGTTTTCCTTGTAAAAGCGATAAAGTTATTCCAAAAAAATCTGATATTTTCCTTAAATAGTGAATTGTAAATTTCTATGTTATAAAATAGTGCATCCGAGAATTTCCTATAGTTTCCTTCTATAATCTCTAAGTGTATATAAGTTATATAAGATTTAAGTTAAATAAACCGTCGAATGTAATGGGTTTCCTAGGCCCACAACCAAACAAGAAACAAGAAATAAAGCGGACCCACCAATTCTAAGTCGATCATGACTAAATTCTATATAACTCTAGCATATACACTTAGTAATTATAGTTGAAAACTAACAATTCTAGATTGAATGTAGTCTTGAAACTAGAGACATAAAATATACATATCATAATTCACCAAATAGTGATAGTGATAGTGAACATGAATTATACATATTATAGCTTATCAAGTAGTGGTAGTGGTAGTGAACAGAAACTATACATATCATAATTCACCAAATAGTGGTAGTGATAGTGAACATGAATTATGCATATTATAGTTTATCAAATAGTGGTAGTGGTAGTGAACATAAACTATACATATCATAATTCACCAAATAGTGGTAGTGATAGTGAACATGAATTATGCATATTATAGTTTATCAAATAGTGGTAGTGGTAGTGATCATAAACTATACATATCATAATTCACCAAATAGTGGTAGTGATAGTAAACATGAATTATGCATATTATAGTTTATCAAATAATGGTAGTGGTAGTGAACATAAACTATACCTATTATAGTTTATCATAATGTTTGTAAGGTAAAGCAACCTAACTATACCTATTATAGTTAGCGTATTTGTTGATAGTGTATGCTTATTATAGTTTATTGTAATTATTTGTAGTGGTGGCAAACCTTAGTATATGATTCATACCTTTAAACTAAGGTAAATAATATGTATTATCAACCACGTGTATTCAATTAGTACTATACTTGTCATAGTTTACCAAATGTTTGTATGTAATGGATGTAACTTTGTTTATAACAACTTATTATTTCACCATGCATAATATATTAAAAAAAATCCATTTGTTTTCTGATGTATGTCTATATACCGAGACAAAATGACACATAATGTAATAACATATAATCACATAATGATACACACCTTGCTCAAAGTTACAAGTTGTAAATGAAATTGATAGCGTTTTTCTAATTATAACATTTATATTCTTGTTCTTAGAAAATTTATAGAAAAGTCATCAAAGGTCCAAATCAGAATCCCTAAATTCTGAGAGTTTGTAAAATGTGTCTAGTTTGTTCATAAATTTTCTCATGATTTTTAGAAACCTTTATCTTGTGTTAAAATGTCCATATTCACATACTGGTCCGGACTTGTTCTTGAAATGATAGTTTGTTTTGTGAAAATCACCATAAATTGTAGAAAAATCGTATGGAGATGTGAAAGTATCCATTTTAAAGATATGAACTTGAACTATTTTCACCTAATAAAGTTTTAAAAACAAAAATGTTTAAGTTGACCAAAACAATCCGTGAATGGAGTCCAACTTTTCTGATGAAAGTCAACACTCCGCCTTAAATATCCCACCCACTATATTTTATTCTTAGGCAAAGATTTTCTTCCAAAAATGATTAAAATAAATTTATTTAGGGTCTTATATACTGAAATACGAGTTTGGGTGAAAATACCATGCTAAAACGATGAAAAACAAGCTTAAAACGTGAAAGTAGTCGAAAACCGGGCAAAAATGGTAGTTCTGCGAAGCTTCTCGCAATGGGGCCGAAGGTGACGAGGCTCGGTCCTAAGGTGTGGGGATCGAAGTTCGGTTGTGAGGTTCAGGACCAAAATGGCTCGGAAGCGAAATGTACCGAAGGTTGGGTTCGGTTGCTTGGGGAGGACCGAAGGCGAACTTGTCAGACCCGAGCCTGTCAGAAGCGAACCTAGGCGAGAAGCAAAATAGACCGAACCCGAAGGTGACTTTAGTCCTTAAGAGGCTTCAGCTCTATATTAGTTTCGGTCCTAGAGAGGCTTCGGTTCTAAGGAGGCTTCGGCACAAAATGGCTATTTTTCAAGGTTTCTTCCCGTTTCGAGCGGTTTGTGACCCGGTTAAGGGTCGGGATGACCTGAATGATTATAAAAAGTTGAAAGAAGTTTTGAGAAAGATTTGGGAGAGATTTTAGATAGAGAGATAGAGTGAAAGAGATTGAGAGAGGTTTCGTTTATGATCTTTTTGAGTGTTTGGCTTCGCAACGCAAGGTTCGTAAACCCCATTAAGCCATGTTTAAGGATCTTACACACCCCCGATGGGTATGTAATAGTGTTTTATCGTTTTGTTACCTCACTTACCCCGATTAGGGTTACAAAAATCTAAAAATACGAACTTTCCAAGTGATGATTTCTTATTAAAATAGTGAGTTGTACACTAAATACATAACATAAACCCTAGTATACAAGGGTTAGTTGAGTTGAACGGTTTGACTTGTTGACTTTGTTTGACTTTGACTTGACCAGAATTTGATGGTTGTCACATTAGCTTACAGTTTTTGGATTTGTTTCAGGTACATTTGAGCCTAAGGGCAAGTGCAAGGCTTAATGGCACGGAGTGCACTCTCTCACCGGTGTTTACGGGACACTCTGATGTTTTTGAAAATAAAGTCGTAATGAATATGGATTTGAAAACAATCATATTTGAATTTCATGATTTATGGAAATGTGTTTGATTAATTAAAAATGAAATTTTTCTTTGAAAAAATGGGTTGTTACAAGTAATATCTTATCTTTTGACATAAAATATTCGTGAGACAAAATTTTCTTAAAAGGACGGGTGAGTTATAGCACCCAAGTTTTTATAAGACTTATAAATACACATGATGGTAGTAGGTATTCTATGTAGACATGAAGTGTGCGCGCGCGCGCGTGTGTGTGTGTGTGTGTATATATATATATATATATATATATATATATATATATATATATATATATATATATATATATATATATATAACGCCCCGAAAGGCATAGTAAAATTTTAATTTTTTTTAATTTTTCAAAGCAAGTCAATCAACATTATTTCCAAAACATAGTAATAAAATCAGAGTATCAAAACATCTCTCAACATGAAAATCCACAGTACTATGTGTACGATCAAGCATTTACCTTTTTCACGATTCTCTAAAGTACATGAAACATTTGAAATCTACAACTATAAACCAAAGCTTAGTGAGCTCCCCAAAATACCCTACACAACAATACACATACAATGCATGTACACATGCGCCTACATTCTTCCTAAACCGCCTCGCAAGGCCTACAGGATACCTGGACCGCTCTACCGAGCCTACAGTCTATTAGCCCGCCTCACAAGGCCTACAATAGCTAGACTACTCCCTTGGGCCTACAGTCTGACTGGACCGCCTCGCAAGGTCTACAGTACATTGGGTCGCCAGGTTATCTTGGCCTACAACACAAAACAGGACCTCCTCAACCCAGCCAACCACAATATATCGACATATGCAAACAAATAAATAATAACCAACAAACACAAGTAATCATACAGATCTACCAATCTAACAGATCACTACATGTAACATCCTAAAAATCACGGTAAAATTTTCATTTTCAAAAACCACCCAACGTCTATAATTGTTTACAAAACATTGTTTCCAAAAGTTATAATTACAAATCAGAGTATCCCAAGATCGAATATCATAAAGTGTCACAACTTGCAATTTTGCTAGGAAATTCTACTCTCATGCAATCATTCACCTAGGGTAATAACTTGTACTCTAAGTGAATACTATACTCTATTCTCATCCAAATATATTTCATATGCTCAAATAAGAGTTGAAAACCCTAGACATCCCGGTTCAAGTTCACTATGGACTAGGATTCTCTTATTGGGTCTAATAGACCAATAAACCTTCAACTTAAATATCTTGGGCCTAGAAACCCTAATTGGGCTCTAAATAGACCACATTCATAAAACTTTAGCATTTTGGGCCATGTGGGCCTAAAATAATCCATCTTATCTCTAATGAGCCTTGTTGGGCCATAAAAGATTTCATTTGCCCCAATGGGCCGAAAATTTATTATTGGGCTTCATAATTTCGAGTAAGGACCAAGATAAGGCCCAAACTCCTCCATGATTACTCCATTTCGGCCCAAGTGTGTAAAAATAAATAAATATCTTAACAAGGAGGACCAAACTAATCTAAACATGACACCTCATTATTGTATGGAGGATAACCAAGTCTAATACACATCATGTATCTATGTATTTCCCATGTTTCCATGCAAAAATATCTCCTTTCTCTCTCCCTTCTTAATCTCGGCCTAAGGCCATTCTCCCTCACCAAAAATCATTCATGTTTCCTTTCACTCCCAAAAACCTCAAGAACTCTTCCATTTTCTCTATAAACCTGTGAGTAGGTGTGTGTGCACAAGAAAGTTCATCAAACTCACATGCTAGGTAAGTTACTTCACCCTCAAGTTGTATAAATTCATCTATGATCAAATCCTCCTAGAAAGATCACAAATCTCTTGATTATCCTACTAGAAACATCATAGTTTTGAGGATCCTCTCAAGAAGCAAGCTAGGCCGAAATCTCTCACTTTCTTCATCCAAAAACCGAACCATCAACTCCAAGGTGAGCTTCATACCCCCTATTTTCTGTTTTTATGAGTTTTGTGGGGGGGGGGGGGGAATACAAGTGAAAGTGTAGATCTATATGTGTTTTGTATGCCTTGTATGATTTCTATGCTTATGTGGGTGTTTTGTGTGTTTATGATGTTGGATCTAGCCATAAACCCCTAAAAATCGTGATATACTTTATGATAAAGGATACTAGCATCAAATATATTTCTACATACAAAGTGTTCCAAGAAAAATAGCTAAATGGCTTAATAACATTTTCTTTGGGCTAAAAACTCAATTTTTGGACATAAAATGTTAAAAATATAAAGTTAAAGGGCCCAAACTGAAATATTTCGAAATCTGATGGGTGAGATGAGTCAAAACGGTTTCCATAATGTATTTTCTGAAAATATACTTGTTGGAGGATTAAAAACATAAATTTCAAGCTTAATGGGCTAAAAATGGCATTTTCGGCCCAATAGGGCCCAATATGCGAAATTTTTTGTTTTGGAGGGCTAAAACTGTGTTTTTCTGTAAAACAGTGGGTTACTAGTGTTCCAAGTACTTTTCAAAGGTTTAAAATGCTTTTCAAAATTAAAAAGGACCAAAGTTGCAAAAATTTTCCAATTTGGGCCAAAATTGTACAAATTGCGAAAAAGAGGGGTTATAACCGAGAAAACTGCATTTTCAGGGACTTAAACTGTTTTCAATGAAAAATATGCTGAAAAAAATATCAATTTCAATAATTTTTGGTGTTAAAATGTCAAGAAAAATGATTTAAGGACCAAACCGGAAAGTTATTTAATTAGAGGGTTGAAAAAGTAAATTTACAAACTATGAGGGGCTGAAAACAGAAAATTTTCAAGGCTAATTCAGTACACTCAACTTGATCAAATATTGGCACCGCGACTATCGACGAAATACAATACACAACAATACCAAAGATCGTTGTTAAACGAATTGGTTCGGTCTCGAACCAATAAAAATCCAAAACTACTAACACGACGATACCCCGATTCACACAAGTAACATTTGGGAATTTAATACACACGTGAGAGTGCACAGACGTCTACGCACCATCTTTGGGCCCCAAAAGTGTAAAATCTTGTTTGTTGGGCCTAGCTAGCCCAATGACCTGATCTTAAGGCCCGAAGACTTCTACCTTACGAGTTGTTGGGTCTTACATGATCTAACACAGCGTAAAAGGACTTTCAATCGCTTTTATACTATTGGTCCCCAAGGGTCCTTTGGTATTGCTAGTAAAGTCGGTATTTTATGCGAGGCGGGTCAAGGGCCCCTCGTACTCTTTTTTTTTATCCCCAACCGGCTAATGGAGTCATCGAGGTCTTCGTGCCCTCTTTCTCTTCGTGTGTGGGATTACTCGAAGTCAGGGCGGTTGGATAACGTGATTAGTACGGACGACGCCTACGGGATCGTTAGTATAGTTATAAACTGGTCGTTTGTGTAACGCGTGTTTATAGCAATTTATCATGCGCAAAAATAATCCGACGTCGCCTGGAATTAATGACTTCACACGCTGCAATGGTTTTATTTTCAACTTCATGGAATTCAAAGAATTAGGAAAACATCGGGTTTTCCTAGGGTTTTTCAATACATACGGTTTCGAAATGTACACAAGTTTAATGAACATTTTTTTTACAACTATAGAAACAAACAAGCATACTCATGGATCTTCACAAACTTTTTCAAAAACTCTTTTCAGAAAATATCGGATTTTCTAGTAGTTTTTCAAAGCAATACAAAACGTTGTTTTTCAAATACCGCTTATGAACTCACCAACATTTCATATGTTGACGTTTTTCAAAATACTTGTATTCTCAGGTAACAGATAAAGTGAAGGAAGAATTGTACTCAATGATGTTTTGATGTGTGTTAATTAGTATCGAACAATCTACTTTTGAGAATGTAATGTTTTGAGACAATGTAATGGATGTAAACACTATCAGTTGTAATATTCAAATGTTGGTGACGAATGATGTTATGTTTCATGTATATTCATTGTGATGGTATTCAATTGAGTCACAACAGCTCCCGGACGTTTCCGCCGTCTGGTTCGGGGGTGTGACATAAAGTCTGAAGGATGTGCATGATAAAGCCTCTGCCTTGTCTCGGTCATCTAAAAACCTAAAACCATAACAAACAAATGTAAACACGAAGCTTAGTGAGTTCCCCCAAAGTATCACCACATAAATAACATATACAAACAAGCATGTAGGGTCCAATCAGTCATCAGAATAGAATACCTACGGGTTCACAGCCATCAAGTTGGATTACCCCCAGCCCAATCAGTCATCGGATTGGAATGCCAATATACAATTGGTCCATTCAGTCGTCGGACTGGAATATCCTTGGTTCCACTTAGTCATCACACTAGAATACCCCTTATCTGTTGAATCACGCACAAAGAAGTAAAGCCTCAACCAAAAACCATAACATGTCGACATATACATAATAGATAAATATATAATCAGTCAACAGACAAACAGACAGATCTACAGATCACTGCCGCATAGCAACATCCTATAAACTAGGATACATATCTAACAGATCACTACAATATAACCTAGTGGGCCGACATTGGTGACTTCGACCCACAAATACAGTGTAACGCCCTGTTCCGAATCATTACCCATTTGGGTGTGGGTAATGGAATGTGGATGATTCGGGCATTCAGAGATAGTTTTGGAGCCAAGGGTATTTTGGTAATTTGTCAGCTCGAGCTTTTATGGAAATTGGATGTGTGTTCGGGATATTGTAAGGCAGGTATGAGTTGTTTAAAGCATCGAGCTTCTTGTTACATTTTCATGGATATAAGGATGGTCGGAATCGAAGTTGTATCAAAGAAGTTATTGATGGGTTTTAGGCATAAGAACAATCCTATGTGCTCATACAAACCCTAATGCTTGGATCTAGGTTTCTCTATTGTACATGCTTTGAATCCAAGACTAATAAACTTAGATCTAACATATTATAAACTGAATTAGGGTTTAGAGAATTACCTTTGATTGTTATATAGCAATAACAATCAATCCCTTGCTTGGATTGGCTTTAAAAAGCTTAGTGCCTCAAATGTTGCACCTCTAATGGATTCACAAACACCATATCCAACTTGGATGAAGAGGAGAAGAAGGAGGCTGTCCAAAAACGACTAGAAACCCTAGAGAATTAGTTCCACACGTTTTTGGGGCCTAAGGGGTCCTTTATATACTTGTGTGGGCTGCTAGGGTTTCAGTCAAAACCCTAATGGACAGCTTAAACTCTAAGCAGCCCATGGAACCTTCTGGATAAGGCCATGAACGAAAATATGATGGGCTTCCATCATAATTTCGTTCACCCCTTATTCCTTTAGCATTCCTTAGCCCAATAACTCAATTATCCAATAATTGCAGTCCAGTCCCCTAAATTTAATTAATCTCTTTTAGCCACAAAATTAATTCTTAATTAATTCTTGACTAATATTAATTAAATAATATGATTTCTCCTTTAATATATTATTCTAATAATATATTAATAAATCATATTTAAACCTTTATCTCCTTTAAATCATCCTACATATTGCTACGGTGAAGGCAACCCAAAAGGACCATGCTCATAATCGGGTCAAGTACATACCAAAATAGTTATGGACTTAGACACTAATCCAACAGTCTCCCACTTGGATAAGTCTAATAACTATTTTCCGTTTGACTTCAGAACCTGATCAGCAATCGTAGCTTTCAAAAGTCGCTGTCAACTCTGATCTTATCAGATAGTGTGTCCTTTAGATAATGGATTATATATTCCTCCATTCTCAAGATATCGTATAGACATAAGACATGAATTTTAATCATTCTCTCTATACTGTTTCCCGACTTCTGATTTATGACGACTGATAACAGACTACAATTGAACACATCCACTTAGTCCCGGCTTGGCCAAGCACTTAGGTGTCATCACTAAATCATCGAGAGGCCCACATATATCACTTTTATCCCACTTTGGGTAAAAGGAATGGATAAACTTCGACTCAAATGCTCGCTTGCATTTACTGATCAAATCACACACAATAATAAGTTTTATAACACCAAGTTACTGGTGCGTTTACTTATTATCAATGTGTAACCGACCAACAAATAACAACTTACATGTCTCGGTTTCAAGAATATACAATATTATCGTCTCACTAATCACTCGTGATAAATCCATGAAGTGATCCAAGTGAGCGTGGGTTTAATCCAATACTCTAATCTTATCAAAGCACTCATGAACTCTGCAGTAAACTTGTGATATGTCTAAACACTTCAGACAATCTACAGACAGATTCATGACAGTCTTCCTACATACTTACTTCCAACGTATGACCGACTATGGATGTTTGAATAACCTAGTTATTCGGGAATCAAAACATGCAAACTGAAACATAATAATAATACTTAATCCTATATGGCCTCAAACTTGTGAGAGATAATAAAACACTTCTATTTAACCACCATATTGATTACTTATTATTATCGTTTACTGTTTCAAAAAATCGACTTATTACTCAAATTACAACAATAGATGTCTCATGCATAAAGCATGCACACTATGTTTCCTATGGTCCTTACTTTGTGAAATAGATCAATTGAAAAACCTTTTCAATGATGCTCATTTCACAATTCCCAATCCTTATCATTAGTGTAAGAACACAAGGTTCTTTGCTACTATTAGAATATGCTAGATTCTAACATCTTATGCAACGATCCTTTCATAAAGTCATAGCACAAAAGTCACCAAGACTTGGCTAATGAAATTACAAAGTACTCTCTCAGAAATTGTTGCAAGACAATTCCATAGACGCGAAGTCTCACATTCAAAGTACATTCCTTTGAACATCCTTCTTGCATAAAAGTTTCTAATCTAGACATAGACTCTCAACATCCAACTTCCAATATGGAAACATTTCCATATTTTCCAAATGACAACTCATTCTTAATAGAATCTTATCTATTCATAATAATGTCAATATAGTCCATCCAATACCATACTTCCAACTACTCACAAGCGACCAATCCTCAGCGAACTTTGGATTGTCATTTGATAGTTGTTTAATTATTTTAGTCAAAACTGATTCTAATCCTTTTTCCCTCTTAATGCGCTAGACATTTGGAAAATTTTAGAATGGTCAGGTATTATAGCATTTTCAATCGACAAATACTCGAAGCGTATGGGACACGATGCATAATATCTTACATAAAGATATGATACTTTATCAATCTTCTGCCATAATATTTTATGTGTCATGTTCTCACAATTCGAACTATGAAGAGGGATGCCGTAATCATAATCGAATTTTAAGAACACACAATGTATCCTTTGACTGAAAATATTAAAATTTCTCCATCTAAGCTTTAGATTTTGAAACGAAGTATAATATTCTCTCCCTTAATTATATTAAAACAACTTTTCAACCCATGCAACTTTGCAAATTGAATCTTTGTTTTTCTATAATTAATATTGCTAACTTGCAATACTCGCCATAATAATCATACAAGCATAACACTTATGCTCCCACTATCATGATGATATTATCATATAAGCATAACACTTATGCTCCCACTAGCTTTGACATGTATTCAGAAAACAAATGAACTTTCAGAAAACAATGCCTATTGAATTTCTGAAATTCATATTTCTAATACCAGATGCTTCGATAAGCCTTTATCTAGGCTTCTTAACCTTATACACCTTTGTCTTAGATAGCTCATATGTGTGTTTAAACAATTCAGAACTTATGTTACTAAGTTCCAAATGTTGAAACTAATTGCCAAATCTCATAATTCGAACTATGGAAAGGGATGCCGTAACCATAATCGAATTTTGAGAATACAATATTCACAATCGCTATCTTCTTAAAATCTCTTTTAGTGAAAGCATTTCCTCACAATCATTTTCATGAAGGAGAGAATCTTATGACACTTAGATTTTATGGTGTATGAGTTCCTATCCATGTGAATTTGCCAAAACCAAGGTTTGCGACAAATCCAAACTCATATGGACTGAACTTTCTTAATCTTGATTTCTTGCCTTATGGTAACACGAGTGCCCACCATGTCTTCCAAGTAGTTTAGTAACTTGTCCTTACATATCAATGTACTTTCCATCGACTAAGGCTCTAGTATGTATTCAAATGAGAACTCATAGAACTCACATACGCAATTAACTCAATTGGAATGGCACAAAAACAAAATAATGTCAGCAGGATAGGTTGCAAACCTCAAGTCGTGTGCTAGTGATGATCGATAAGGTATATTCTTGATTTGTTCTTGAAACCTTTCAAGACCATTAAGACTCCCACTGACTCCTTGACATATAAGATTCTCTTGTCAAGAAACATTTCTTGACAAAGCAAATATTCAAGAGTTAGTGTAGTTCTTATCAAGACAAAACACTTCACAAATTGGTCCTAGTTGGTCTTTTTCTTATCCAAGACATCATAACTTACCAATTTCTAATGTGCAAGAATAAGAAAACTTTTCCAAATTCCATATTTGATGAGTGTTATAAACCTACTTAAGACTTGTCACTCAATGTCACAATCTTCGAGTATGACTCTAAGACTTGATATTGGAACGAAGTATGATTGACTCTTTGGAGAGATAGAGAAAGCTAAGCATCAGCACATCAGAAGCACCGGGTGGGTGGTGCTTGGATGGCAGGAGGTGGTAGTAAGCACTCCGGCAACCTCCTGTTGTCAGTTTTCCCTTGGTTTCTGTTACTGATAATAGAGGATGGCAACATGTTAAAGAGGTGTTTGGGTGTGTTGGTAGATGCAAAACAAGAGAGTAGAGGGTGTTTAAGGGTGGCAATTTATGAAGAAAGAAGGAGGTGGAGGGGCTGCTAGAAGTAGCTTGAACGGAGGGTGGCATCCTTCCTTTGATTTTTCCGGCAACACAAGAGAGAGAGAGAGAGAGAGAGAGAGAGAGAGAGAGAGAGAGGGACCATTTGTATATTGAACAATTACTTTTTACTTTTACTTTTTTATTTTTTAAATAAGGCAAAACTCCATAAAATGATCTTTGTGCTAGTGAAATAACAGAAATGTCCTTCACTTAACGGCCAAAAATTAACGAGGTTAGCAAAAATAATTATTTGTTAAAAGTTTTGAAACCACATGGACCATCTGTGAGGTTTTTAAAAATTAGAGACTAAACTTCAGATTTTCAGAAAATACTTTAAATAAATTACAAAAATCAAAGGCAAAATAGTCTTTTTAGAACAAGCGCATAACAAAAACAAATAGTAGGGACCTTCCGAGTTAAAAATAAAAAATAAAATAAAAAATAATAATAATAATAAGTTAGGAATCAAACGCTCAAATTATCCTAAACAATAGGGGTCATTCATGTAATTTACTCTAAGAAAAATTATTCAAATTTTAATATATCTTAAGTAAATTTGGGTATTTGTATATTTAAAAACATAGAAATTTTAAAAATTTTAGAGAAAAACTTTAAAATTTAATTTTTCAAATTTTTTTATATATTAGTTGAACATTGAAATACTATGAACTTTCGAAATTTTAAAAATTTGAAAATTTAGCTAATTAGACCACTTAGGGCCGATTAGAACCGTCTAGCTCTCTGACTTTGACCCCCATTGACCAAAACCGATTAAGCTTAACAATTAATCAGCCGCCTATTACAAAATTGAGGCCTTTGAACATTTTGATGAACAATAAATAACATTTAACTAAAACATACATCAATATCCACTTTCATGTAAAACATCTAGAGCAAAAAATAAAAGTCGAAATCCAAAGAAAAGTACAACTTTCACTAGACGAGATACAAGTCTATAAGTTTATCGCTCTAGAGTCTAGATTCGACAGCATCGATGGAAGAAAAAGGATTTATAACCTTCCACGATACTCCATGAGTAACCAATAATAATAATAATAATAATAATACACAAATGTGTTGTGAAAACTGAAAAGACCCTTGTTGTAAAATATTATTTCCTAAAATACCCCCCAACAACAAAACAAACTTGACATATCATTTTTCGAATCATTTCCCTCTATATTTACAACAAATCTCCCAACCACCAAACCACAGGGTTAGGTTAGCCATCGAATGTATTTTTGTGTGTTTTGTCTGTCATAAAACCCCCCCACGCGCCCGCCTACCCATCCATGCCTTTTCGCGGGCCACGACCCCAAAATGATAATTTCACAGGGTTTGACTTTTTTGACTTTTTGACTTTTTGGGAGGTGTGGTGTAATCAGCTGTCATCATCTATAGCACCGATGTAAGTGAGGTCCATCCTCCGGACCCTCACCGCACCCTTGAGCCAGGTGGATGCTTTTAGATTCGCATGATCCGTCCCCGCGATTGCGGATCCGTTTATGGAAGACGGGCCTGACCCAGCTCCGTCTTCTAGAAGTGTCCACGGGTCGATTTCGGTATCCGGGTCGGGTTGTGATGAGGGTATGGATGATACATGTGTGGGTGGGGGTATGGGTTTGGTGGGTTTTGTTGGACCGTTTGAGGTGGCTCGTGATGGCATGTTCCGGATGGTTCCGGAAGCAGGTACAGGTACGGGTGGTTGGAGAGAGGTGACGGCTGACAAAGGGATGTTTGGTGGCTGGCAGGAGATTGTGAACTTTAAGGAGGGGAAAACGAATGGCATTGCGGTTTGTATCCGCCACCTCACCGCTTCCGGAAGTTGCATGTTGTCCAGCTCATTCTGCACCATTTTTTTTAATCAATATATTAATATTAATATTTATTTATAAGTTATAACAAGTAAATAAACGAAAGTAGGTTTGCTATTTTTGTTTATAGATTTATTTACACCTGCAAGCTTTCGGCGGCATCACGATCATATAAACTTGTGGTGGTGGTGGCTTCAATGGTGGACTTGGAGAGAGTTTTGGGTTTCATCCAGTGTGGCTGACACCCGCTCAAGAGTGCATGCAACACCAACAATAAACGGTCAAAAAGGCTTCCACCAAGATCAACGGTCCCAGATGATTCGATCATGGACTCCACTTCTCTCTTGATGGAAAATCGTGAAGCTGGGCTAGAAAGATCTGCATCTTCATGTACAACTCTGCTTCCAAGTAGACGAAGGACCACTGAAGCTAGCATGTGCCTCATGCTACGTGATGATGGCTCCCTAAACATTCAAACACACAAGATTCAATCAACATATTTAAGTTATAAATAAAATAAAATAAAAAACTTACCCATCAGCACAGATTACAGGAAGCAGTCTTAACAGCAACTGTAAACGCAACGACATTGAAGACCTCAAAGCCGAAGGTGAAGGTAGAATCACTTCAACGGGTGGTGGATTCCGTCTCGCTAATCCCGGACTCCCGCCTCTGATTCCCTTCCTTGTATTCGCTTTACTCACCGGACCTTCAGCTCCAGAAACCGCCATTCCGGCCTGTTTATTCGCTCCATTTGTAACCCCGCTTATCTGTTGCTCAATCTCATTCATCTGTTTAATCAAATCACCCGCAAACGTAACCCGTGAATCCTCCGAACTTTCATCAATACACGGAAGTAATAATTCCACCAACGCCCTTTCCGTCACATTCTGTTGCGTAACCACAAACGCTTCAATATTTGTATTCCGTTTCGTTTCGATTCCATTCCCGTCTTCCACCACTTCCCCTTCTTCGACAACCTCAAACTTGCGTTTCTGATTCCCTTTCTTCAACCCCGGAATGGAATTACTTCCACTACACCAACCCCACGGTTTCGAAAACTGGGGTTTAGTCGAAAGCCCTTTACTATCGGCTATATTAATTAACCTTTGTCTAATCGACTTCCTCCCAAATAAAACATCATGTCCTCTGAGAAACCATTTAGCTTGTAGTAAAACTTCATCTTCTAAAGATCTCCCCAAAAGGTGGACTACTTCTGAAAAAAGTGGGGCCGCATCAGGTCTGACCAAAAGCCGGGTCAACACCATTTGAATGAAATTATTTTCATTCTCAGAAGTCCCATCTGGTGAAAAAGAGCTCAAAGCTTCAACCAAAGAAGCATCACGACCTTCCATTTTTTCAATTAAAGCTTGTTCGTTTAACAATAGTCTAAGTTCCACCCATTGCCAATGAAACTTCGCGGGCTGTAAAGTATCAAGAATGTGTACGAGTTTTTCGAGAAGCGACTCGGAATGTCCGGAAACGCGATTCCCATCCTCCGGATTCACCAATTCCGGAGGTAATTGACAATCAATGATGGAGTTTAAAAAGACCCGGGCACGTAACGGGACAAACGCGGAAACTTTCGGGGCGTTGGAATCAAGGAATGCTGCGAATTCGGAATCGGTGGGGTCCGAGGCTACAAGATCGTATAATGTTGAACATTCACGAAGGCATACGTCACGGAAAGGTAAATGCTTGATGGCATCGGTGATTCCGGAGGTTAAAGATTGGAATAACTGTGTGATGTTGTCACGGGTGATGACATTCGGGTTTAGAATGAACCGTTTCCATATTAAAAACCCGAAAATGGCAAAAGCAGGAGGGAAGACTAAGTTGACCGGAAGCATTCTTTGGATTCTTGTAAGGGCAATTATGGAAGATTCCCCCAAAAGTTCGACTATGAACCCGTCGGAAACTGTTCGGGTGTTACCGATTAAAACACGGAACCAATGAACCGACACTTCGACCAAATTATCAATTTTCGAATCGTTGACTGGCGTTGACCGGACATTTCCATTCGAGTTTGACCGTGTTGACCTAACAAACTGAATCACATTCAGCCCTTCTTTCAGTCTAAAAACAGTCACCATTCTTTCAAGACTCGCAATCCCCTGAAGAACCGCCCCGATAACAAGAGCGGAAATCGCACCGGTTGTTTTAGCAGGTTTGGAATACGTTTTTTCGTTGGACGAATTTACCCCTGGATCACGGGTATCGGGGGAAAGCTGTAGTTGACCACGGGAAGCTTTCGGAGGGGTAAAAACTTGGGAAAGTGCAGAAGAAGCTTCCGTTGCAAGGGCGATTTCGAACACTCGACTTTGTCGTTCACCTAACGCATCCTTTAGTAGGGACAAAATCGTCAAATGAATCTTTAATATATGTCTTGCAAATAAACAACTCGCCGGGGTTATTTCGGTAATTTTACCAATCACTTGTCCGACATTAGTTACAACTGCGGAAACCGCAAAGGCAACTAAAGTCGGGTCGCCTTCTTGGGCCGCCCCGCCCGTTTGTCTCATGCAATCTAACAACCCTTTTACAACTTGTTGGGCTATCGGGTACCCGTCATCCACGGGTCGTTTGACCGGGAAGGTTGACTTTTTGTCTTGACCGTAAAAAGAAGGGATGTTTTCGTCTATAAGTCTTTGGACGGTGTCACGCATGCCCAAACCAACTCTGGAAATACGGATTCCGGTGATTTTTTGGCGGAGGAATTCGTCGAAATCTTGGATTCCGGCCGGGACGCCGAGTGGGAACCCGAATTCACCATCTGATGATCGGCCGGATTCGAGTTCCATGATGAGTCGTTTATCAGATGTTGTTTTGAAGGTCTTTGACCAGTCAATGACAGTTGCCACATCAGCGTATTTTTTTAAAATTTGGCGGGAAAAGATTAAGGATGGGGAACCGGAAAGACGGCCATTGGAAGACATGACTAGTGATGCTCGATGCATCATCGCGGTTAAAGTTTCCGGAATGAGATCAGCTGCAGCAAGGATGTTTTCATACCTGAAATAATAACATTCAGTATCATTATAGCTATATGTACTTTGAAAAAAATCATCTTGTTTATATTATTGTCATTCGAATGGTCATATTAAAGCAAAAAATTGGAAAGTGGAATGCTATAATTGGGTGGATTGTTAAAAAAGAAAAATAACAGAATGTAAAGTGTTGTAATAGAAGAAATGAAAGTAGGATGCTATGCTATAAGCCTATAATACAGAATTAAGAGTAAGAGTTGCTAACCTTTTAAGAGATGATAAAATATACGCCTCTCCAACTGCACACAGTTGGTTTTCAACATTCCTTGGAACAATCATGACATTCCTCCCTCCATGAACAGTAGGAATCGGATTGACATGAACCTTAGGCAACAACCAAACAAGAAATCTAGCAGCAGAAACCAAATCATCACAAACATCCATCAAATACAGTATATTAGATAATTCATCTTCACCAAGTTTCCATTTTCCCAACCCTTTATCATCAACAACTGGTAGATTCCGGCCAAACTGACCGGACTTTGGTCCGGAATCAGTCACCTTTCCGGCCTCTTCAACGAGTTGTTTCACAATACCCATCAACCAAACAACAATAACCCTCTTCTCATCTAATGGGATCCGTTTAATTACTTTCCCAATCGAAGAAATGTCTCTGGAATTACCGATTCCGGCAGAATTGGTGATTCCAACGGAATCTGGTGGTTTAGAGACATCGGTGCCATTTCGATGGTGAGGGCAGTTTACTCTGCTGTCGCATACATGACTAGTGGATGCCCCTTGACTACCTTCAATTCTAGCAGCTGCTAATTGGGCAAGACTTTGGGTTTTCCTCACGATTTTTTGTCTCCCTCTTGTGGGTTGCTTTATGGGTTTCACGGGCGGGTCAACCCGGAAAGAATCCATGGGTTTAACAGTAACACCACCTTTTCTAACCCACCAAATATCCTCATCATCTGACAAATGAAGAAACGGGCTCTTTTCTTCAACTTTTTGTCTCTTGGCTCTTCTACATTCTTCACATCCAGGTGTTGGTCCTTCGCTAACCACCGGCCCAACGGGCCTTTTTACACCATGGGAATCATCAATTCCGTTCCCGTTGGAATTCGGAAAGTGGAGGAGAGCCGAAATCGAAGCCATTACTTCTTCAATCTTGACATTTTTCGGCGAAGGTATTCTACCAAACTTATGATTGTTTTTTCCATTTGTGGAAATAACATTTTCATGAAGTAAAAGCCGCCTTTCGTTTGTATAAATCTGCATGGCTTCGGAGATAAGCGACACGTCAGCAACCTGTGCTTCTTCTAGTGAATCTTGAACATAAGACCCAGGAAGATGTTTCAAGAGCTTATAATGTCTCCTTTTTCTTTCAATGTCAAGTAAATTATCATTCTTACCCATGATCCCACTAACAATAAGCTCTCTCACATACGCTTGAGGGTAAAAAATACCCGATCGAGTCAACTCGGTTATCAATAACTGAACCCGTTTAAACCCTTCTCCATTTTGAACCTGGTGTTGATCAAGCCAACAGACAATAACATCATGCAACGGGCCCGGACTCTGAAAGAAACGTGACAAATCTTTGACTTTTCTTCTCTTGTTTCTCATTTTCATCGAGAGAATCCTGGTGGCGATATATATCTGTGAAAAGTCTCTTTTGCCACTGAACTTCACACCTTCAACAGGGGCATTCCTGGAATCCCGAAAATCACACGTGGCCCACTCGCACACGAAAAAAACCGAACACACAAACGCCGAGTTCACCGTCCCGACCCATTTCAGAGACGATTGCAGACCCGCGCTGACATCAGCCATCCACCTTCTATCAACATTCTCATCATTAAAATCCTCAAACAAACATTTATACGCGCTACCAATATCCCCATGTGTAACAGCTTTATCCAATTCACGAACCGATTTCGCGACATTATGCCCTGGGCACCCCGGCCTCGCAGCTCTCGCGAGATTCATGGCGCATTTCTGAATGGAGTACACGAGGGTGTCGATTGACGAAAATGGTCCCTGAAGTTCTGAAGATGTGGCGGGTTTGACCCTTGTGATTAGGGAGTTATTGTCGGTGGTGGGATTTGAGAGGATTGAAGGTGGCAAAGGGAAGCAGTTCAGGGAAACAAAAGTGTCGGGGACTGCGAGGATTAGGTATCGGAGGATTTCGATTAGGGCGGATATGGTGTAGGCCCTACGGGAGTTTTCCACGAGGTCGGATCCTCCGGGTGAGGGTTCATGGATGAAACGGATTGCGATTGCGACAAGTGTACGCACGTAGTTTTGAGATAAGATGATCGTTTCTATGACACCGTATATGATTGGTAATAGTAGTTGTAGTGTCCCCAGTGATTCCTTCTCCTGAAAGTGATCAAAATGGTGTGTTATTATTTATAGAATCAGAGATGGAATGGAATGAACCATTCTATTCCATCATACCAAACACTATTATCTAACAGACACCAAAAAACATTACCTGCAACTGATTGAGAACCCAATCAATAATCAGAGAAGGCAAAAGCAAGCCTTCAGCATGATGCCACTGTATAATCCTCACCACATACCACCATTTAAAATGCACAGACGGCTCCTCACCATCAACAACCGCCAACACATCGTTCTTATGCTGGACCCCACCACCATAAGCAAACTGAGGAGACCGGTCCTTCAAGTGAAGGGTAGAATGGGAATTATTTTTTGAAACAAACTCATCCAAAAGGTACTGTAAATACTCAATAATATCCTTCGTCCACTGATCTGACCGCAAAAACCGAGTCTTGTCAGGCGATCCGGAAGACGTACCAGACCCAGGCCGAACCTGCAACAATTTTTGAAGAGAAAAAGAACAAAATGACGAAAATGCCCTTGGATTAAGGTTTAGGGTTTAGGGTATTGATTTAATTACCTGATTGAGATAAGTTACTTTGATAAACCAAGTTGCCCTTAGTAAAGGTACATTGTTTCTAATAAGAACTTCAAACAGTGATTTCCTTCTATACCCATGAGGAACATGATCAGCTAATGATCGCAAACGTTTATGTTGTTGAGATAATCCCTGTAGGATAAGGGTCAAAAGTGTCAAATTATGTTACTATTTCATGTCTTCTGATAAATATAATATATATCAAAAGTCTCAATGATTTATTTCTGAAATGTGATTTTAAACAAATGAAGAGCAATAATGTATTACAATATGGATGTACACTAAACAAGATGAAGGTAAAATGTCAAGTAACATATAATAAGTCATCAAAAGAGTATTGAGAAAATTAAAGACAAAACAACATATTTTGGGTAATTTTAAAGTTTTACCACTTATACTACTATGCTTCCTGATATAACCATAAAATTTAATAACTTTAATGGTTTGATTGGAAAAAGATAAAGTAGTCGTGGTTAAAGCCGCAAAACTACCAAAGATACAAGGGTGTTTTTGTAATTTACCCAAGAGTATTTTACTTCACATGGATACTAAAAAGACAAACCTCAATCCATTTCTTCCGGAAATCTTCACCACTAGCTTTTTGTTCTGGAAAAAAACCAGGCTTACTCAATAAATTACCAGTAAGAGGAACTCCATAAACTTGACCAGCCTGTAACACAAACATATACAATTTTAAGATTACAAATAATATATACATATAAATAAATAAACAAATGTAAAAAATAGTAATATTAAATATTATTTATTATACCTTGCGTTTTTGAGCACGAGATTCATTGATTGCTCTGTGATATTTTCTAATTGCCTCCTTGCATTTTAAAATGACAGGCTTTGTGAAAGTTGGAATCTGTGATAAAGAGATCTCTCTTGATTCCTGTAAGACAAAGTTCAAAATGACAATGAATAAATCGGGAATGGAATGTACTATGAATATGATCATTATAAATACTAAATAGCAAGATACTGTAAGACAAAGTAGGAAATATACTTAATACTTTATATTTTGCCCATAAATTCATGGTAGCTATGTGTTTACATTTCTTTACTCATGATAACAAAACATAAAGTTTCCCTTATCAATAGAGTAGATGATGTTCTTTATAAAATGATAACTAATGAATTATTTAAACAAGTTTTAAGGCATACCTCAAGCCCCTCAACTGTTTCTCTGTATCCACCCAACACATAGTCTTTTGTAAGTGTCTCCTCTGGGCAATTTGCAGTTGGAGGGTGAAAGTCTGGTGGTGGTAGCCTGACAACAGAAGGGTAAAAGAGTCAACAAAAAAAATACAAATAATAATGATAATAAAAAGGTAAATAAGATTAAAAAGGTCACCTTGAATTCAGGGGTTCTTTCTCACACCTCAATTTGTATGGTGCAAGTTGTGAAGTACGCCTGGAAAATAAAAATAAAACATAATTTAACTCGTTTCAATAATGAGAAGTTAAGAACATACTAAAAATAGAAATTGAAATTAAAAGCTTACCGATTTAATGGAAAGTTAGCTGGAAGGGAAGATGACTCAGCACGGGAAGTATTATCCCTGCCTAATGAGCCACCAACTGCACTGTTATTGACTGCACTAGTGCAGTTGGTAGCATGATACCTTTGCATTTCTATAAACTATGGCCCGCATACTGTCTCCCACATTGAATAAACTGCAACAAATATACAATCAATTTTTATTTATTTATTATAGCATCTTACTTTTACTTCTTCCTATTATATCATTGTGCTTTGAATAATCTACCTAATTATGATTGGGTAGATTTTTCAAAGTACAATGTCGTAACAAGAAAAAAGATGAAAGGGCAATGCTATAATTGGGTAGATTTTTTGAATAACAAAGTCTTAATAAGAAAGAAAAAAAAAAGTGAAAATAATAAAATAGAAAAACCAATTTGGGAAGCAAAGTCTCTAGCTTAACAATCAACGTGTCCTGGACCAATGTACTTGTTAACGGAACTCGATTAAAAAGATGGAATTTTTGCAATAAATGGTAAAATACTTTCACTTTATTTCTAATTTGGTCACTAGATTTTAAAATTTGTTACTTAAACCATTGTACTTTTCAGATATAATCATTTTGGGTAATTTCGATTTTCGAACAAAAAAAAACTACAATATGTTGACAAAGTTAAATGGTTTGAAAAGGTTTTCGAAAACTAGATGGTTTTACTAACAAAATTAACAATCCAATGACAAAATTAGAAATGAAGTGAAAGTGTGTTGTTATTTACTGCAATTTTGTCCTATGAAGATGTAGGAAACTTCTAAATGAAGTAAAGCCCTAAGAATTAGTTTCAAGTTACTGATAACCATATAACCACACAAAGTTCAATTTAAAATTGCTAAATTAATATTGTCTGATCAAGTAGTTTAAGATCTCCAAGCATCATTAGCTTTTCAGTTCTTGAGTCCATACATCAGTACCCAAGTTTAGAAACCATTTGATGATACAAACAACAGGATGTGGCCTGACATTTGATCTAGGGTTATAGGCAAAGGTTAAACATTTCATCATAAAGAAAGAACAGCACAAAAAACCATGTACGTATTCTCCTTATTACTAGTACACAAAGTTTCAAAGTCCGTAGTCACTGATTGACACAAAAAACATCAATTGATCAATCAGATCACGGTGATCCTCGAATTTCTCGTGATACACTATCAGGTATAAACAATTTAAAACTTCCTCATGTTTTACTTAACTCTTAAGTGTACTCAAAATATCAGCTCATATACACCAAGAACATTGAAAAGAAGTAAATTTAAATGCCCAGGATTCCAAAGTAAACTCATAAAACGACGAAAGTAAAACAAACAATTCGGTAGCAAAACACCCATTAAATCCATAACATGGCTGCAAATTTAAGCATACCTTTGAAATCAAGCAAAAGCTTTACGAAAAAAACCCCAAATCAAGTTCGAAACATGCAAACCCCAGTTGTTGGTAGTTCGAGAAACGGAAACTAGGGTTTCTGAGGGCTGTCAGTGAAACTAGGGTTTTGAAGCCCAAGAACAAGAAATCAACAAGGGTAAAGTGTGCGATGCGAATTACAGATGCCAGATATGTAGATATATATGTATAATCGAATAAAAATGTCGAAGAGATTAGGGATTTGAAATTTGAGAAAGACGAATCGTGTGTATAGAGAGATATATTAGATACAGAGGGAGAGAGATTGGGGCTTTTGACCCTTTTTTATTTTTTATTTTTTATTAATTTTTTTCATGATGACGACGACCAAACTATAGGAGTGAAATGGTAAATTTTGTAAGGATGAGGGGGAGATTATGAAAACTATTTATCTAATTAAACCATCTTGGAGAGAATAAAACAGTAAAATGCATATGCTTAAACAAAAATATTCTTTGTGTGGTGAGTGGATGATTAAATAGTCCTTTGATAACTTTGGTGTATTTTGACTATTTGAATGGTCAAAGAGTAAAGACCCAATTGCAAAACTAGTCAAAACTAATTAAGGGTTACTAGTCAAAACTAATTAAGGGTTACACAAAGTGATTGTAGCTTTGCAAAAGAGATTCATAGCTGATTGGATATTTAAAATATAGTTCAATAAATAGAAACTATACAAATAAAAATTATCTAGACAGCTTAAAGTGATTATAAACGATCTATAAAAAAATAATATAGAGTTTCATAATGATAAAACATTGTTTTTTTTTTGCAATATTAATTTTGTTGACATATAAAACATGTGTTTTTCATCTTCTTTTAAATAAAATGAATATTAGAAAAAAAAATGTTATGACTAGAAAGAATGTTGCTTGATTATCTCATATGAAAGAACAATTGAAATTTCACATATTTTATATATGATATAGCAAATTATAACTTAATATGGCAGATAATTATTAGTAAAAGCAACCAAGATCATGTGATCAACATTGCTACAAACGTAAACTTGTGATATTGAATAATTTTATTTTCATAAGAGGGATGAAAAACAATCTTTCAAAATTGAATGAAAGATAGACGTGTGAATAAGAACCTTCAAGCTGAAGAAGAATATAGTGTCAAAATAATGTATATAATTATGAATATCCAATAATATTATTATAAAACCATGAGTAAGACTAAGTATTACCAATGACATAGCTAACTTTTAGTCTTTTATAACATAGATGCTTGTCAAATGTAACTATATATTTTTAAACTATTTTGAAAATGTAATTACAAAAGGAAAAACGAAAACATGAGAAGACCTAATTTACAAATTATGTATATTCATCATCAAAGTCTTATGTTCATAAGCTCACATCTTTGTTTTGTATGTTATGTTAGTAGCATGCATGCAATTTGATTTTGTTGTTAATACACATTTATGAATAATATTTAAGAAGCACATGCTTAAAAACATTTGCTTATATAGCAAATAACCGTCAGATTGACAATATAACGTATATGCATTGTACTAAAATCGAGTTATGTATATAGTTACATATATGTGATGACGTTATTAAGATACGACATGATCTTGACCATATATTATCCATTACGGCGACACTAATATAGGTAATAAAATAGACATGATTATTGTGTTTAGACGTCATCTATGGAAACAATTTGATCTTGGTGAATTGTTTTGTTATCTTGTCGTATCCATATCCATTGATGACATGTTTGTACTAGTAGTTGTTGAATAGGCAATTCGAGAATAAGTAGCAAGATCAAGAATAAATTATGTCTACAACAAAATTGTGTTTGGCTATTGTGACGTCGTGCAAAGAAAAGATGCTCAATTTGAAAATTCCTTTATATATTTTAAAAATATCATTTTATAGAAAAACTACGACAACAATTTTTGTATTTTTAAACACTTAATGAACCTTGAAATATATAAAACAAATTGTGATACATGTCGCAATCAAGCATCACAAACATAAGTAAAACCATAAATACTAAATCAAGTGGAATACATCAATGAATATTAAAAGAATTCCCGAAACACCCAAGCCACGAATCATGTATCTCTAACTGCAATTATCTTTAACACTGCTACCTATGGCATACATTAAGATAAAGATATTGAAAAAAGTGTCCAAGGTCATTAACTATTATATACTAGAAGTGCAAGTTATGAAGAGTGTCAAGTAGTAGCCTCTGGTTTCTAGTTCTGTCTTATTGGTTAGGATTGGGGCAGTCAGTTAGTATTGAGCCGGTTTGAGTCGGACTCCTTTTAATTGCCACATGTGTCACCGTTTTGCCTTCTGTATTTTCTCTATCGTTGCTTTCTATATTCATAGGGCTTTTGGCATAAGCGTTGGTGAGACATCGAGGCGTTTCATAAACAATTTCACCGCCTTACTGCTCCCTTAATCGGCAATTGACCGTGTCTTATCTGGCTTCCCCAGCACCTCTCACCGTAGTTTCTACCAATAAGTTTTTGTTTTTTCGTTTATAATACGTTCATTTTCATTATCTCTCTCTATGGATGATTTCTAATTGGCACAACCATACGACTGCACAAAACCACTGATGGTCCGCCGGGTAACCCAAGAGGCCTTTTACATTCAAAAATAGGATTACCAAGTTCGTGCTCCCCCTCCTTCTACCTTCTCTCTTTTCTTTGCGACCCTAATGCTTTCTCTAATTTTTTAACTTTGATTATCTAACCTTTAATTTATTTTCTAATTTTGATTCCCCTTTGGTTATTACATCCATCGTCGGCACAAAAACGATTTGAATGTTTGAATGTTTAGGCGGCGAGGTAAATGTTTTTGATTTTGTTTAAATACGATTTATTATCAATTGATCACTTTGGTTGCATGATATGTTCATATTTTTGCTTGTAGTGACCTACTTGGAAAGTTATCCATCTAAATTTGGAGAAAAGTGATTCATATGTTGTATATGACTATTTATGTGTCAAGCTATCAAAAAATGATGTCTAATAACGTAGTAAATCAGGTATCGTGTTATCTTATATGATGTTTTGTTTGATTGTTATCTCATATGATGATTTTATTACAATTTCATTGCATATTTGCAGTTGAAGACATATGTACAACAATATTTCATTCAGAATACTACAGTCATAAATGTAATTTGATCAATTGCATAGGTGGCTTGGGTAATAGAATGCTTTATCACTGCATGCAAATCTTGAATAACTTTATACTTTGACATTAGGCTCTTTATTATGAAAAAGATATATGTCATGAATTCAATGCAGATAAACATCAAACTTGTAAGATATATATGCATTTATAAAATATGGTTTCGTAGCATCTTAACGTTACTTTAGTTCTTGCATCCTATTTAGGTAATGGTTTGTATATAAGATGTGGCTCTAACCTCTTTATAAAAAGACAATAAATAATTTCCAGATAAAGTTTGAGTAAATTTATGTCCTTAACAAATGTTTTTGTTGCCCTTTGTTTTGTTTTCAGTTGAACAATGAAGACCAAGAAAGAGTTGAAATGGTTCTTAACTACATTGAGGACGAAAACCTTCAAAGTTGGACCTCACCATATACATATCCAAATATGTTTAAACAGGTTTGATGCTTTTCTTAAATTTATGCCCTTAACAAATGTTTTTGTTGCCCTTTTTTGTTTTCAGTTTTGCCAATGCACAATCAGTTAGTACAACCCATCTATATAGAAGGGTAAATGGTCATTTTCTTTAATTATGATCTTGATCCACTTATAGTTGTTTCGAATCTACAAAAAGATGTTCACATTTTATATATTCCATTCAAATTTATAGTCTGGTTCATTAGTTGACTACTTATTTATTGGATTCTTTTAACTAATCATGCGTAAATTATTGTGTTTTTTTATTTCAAGAAGGTTCCAATACCAAAAAAAGGTTTTAGGGCAAACCACGGGCTTATCTCATAATTATTAATATGTCTAATAATAGCAGTGTTTTTTGGGTCGCCTTCATGGCCCAATTGAGCAAAATGAAATTAGGATAAATTAGTTTATTAATTTGTCATGATTTGATAAATTAATTAGAAATTATTTTGGAATTAATTAGGATTTAATTAATTCAATGATTGAATATTAATTAGTTAAAAGTTAACTAACTAGAATATTCCAAAATCATTAAGGGACAAGGGGGATTTCGAAAATTGCATCCATCCCACATAGGATTGGTGATGCTTTTGAGGTAAACATATAAGGCCTATAAATTGGGTATTAAGGATCACACCCTAATTGCTCATTCATTGGCTTGAATTTTCTCCAATCTCCTTTCTCCCTCGTTATGGATGATTTCCAAACTCTCTCTAGGGTTTATATAAACAATCATTTCTCCTAGATTTCTTTGGTTAGTTCTTGGTGTTCTTCGGTGTGAACTAAAAGAAGGATAATGGCTTGGGTCCTCTTCATCCAAATCAAGGTGGTTGTTACTGATGGGTTTTGAGCATAACTACATTCCTATGTGATCATGTAACCCTAATTGCTTTGGATCTAAGTTTTTCTCTATTGAACATGCAAATTGAATAACAAAGCAACGAACCCTAAAATTAGCATACACAATTTTTGAAATCATGTATAAAACTAAGGTTTAGATGTTACTTCTCTTATTATGTAGTTGATATTGCCATATTTATACAAAATTTTAGGCAATATTTGAATAAATTTTTTATTAATATTTTGGTTATTTGCATAGATAAGTGGTACTTATAAGATTAACTTACAATTTGCAGCCAAAAGAAGTCATCTTGAAGAAAAAGAGCTAAAAGCGATAAGATTGGAACTTTGGAGGTTAAAAGCTTAAAAGATGAAGAATTCAGCTAAAAAACGTTCTCACGACGTGGGGAGTGAAGGCTCACGGCGTGAGCATGGATATTCTAGAAGATAAACATCCAGAAGCAAGAATTCGTGTTGGATACGGATTGCTATCAAGCTCACGACGTGAGTAGGGTTATTTTGGAAAAATATATATATCCTTGAGCCTCGCGATTTTAGGAGGTTGGCTGGATTGGAGAGAGTTTCCAGAAGACGATTTTCAGAAGTTTAGAGGCTAAAAACTTGGTAATACACCAAGGAGGAAGAAGAAGAACATACTTTACTTTTTAATTTGGTATATTACTATGCTTTTGATTATGAAGTATAATTGTTTGTTTGTTAGTATGAGTAACTAAATCTAGCTGCTCCTGTTAGCTAGATGAAGCTGGAACTCGTGAATTAGTAATTTGATTATGGATTCTTTTAGTTGGTTATTCGCTTGTGTTAGATTGTTTATTCCTAGCATGTTAGAACTTGATACTTAGGATTGATTAAACTCATGTTATGTGTAGTTAGTGAATATTGAATTGCATGAACTTGACACCTAGTAATTTAGTGACCATTAAATTTCTAGAGATAGGATCAACCTAATATTAGTTAAGTAATCAAAGTATTAGTTTTGGTTGTGCTAGAGAACATATATTGTGCTTATAATATTGTGTTTACCTAATCAATCTTACATAGCTACAATCCATTTAATAATTGATTTTGTGTTAAATTATGTGTGACTAAGCATAGATCTACATGAGTTTATTAAACATTAGTAAATTTGGACTAGAATTGCTAATAAAATATTAATTGGTAACCAACTAGAATTATCCTTAATTAATAACTAAATAATGAGGGAAAGTGGATTCGAACTAACATGAGTGCTTTTCATAATTGATTGAATTGGTTGTTGATAATCTAAGTTTATCTAAACTTGCAAAATTAGATATAAACCAATTTACTTTGCTAAAATTGTAGGTTAATTTAATAGTGAGTAGATTAATTAATTAAAACCGTTCCTTGAGTTCGATACCCGACTTTTGTGCTATACTATTTGCGAAGGGGTACATTGCCCTGGGTCGAATAGCTAGTAGATTAGGAGGTAAAATTAGGTGTAGTTGTTTCAGACGCATCAGTAGCAATAACAAGTTCACCTTGAAGATCCTTGACCTTTGAAAGCATAGTGCCCCAAGTGTTGAACCTCTAATGGAGTCACAAACACTCAATGCAAAGGATGACTTAGGAGAGATAAGGAAATCGGCCACTCTAGGGTTTCATTAGCATAGGGTCGAAATTCCTTAGTCTCGGAGGCTTTATATAGGTTGTGGGCTACTAGGGTTCCAGGAGGAAACCCTAATTCCTACTTAAGGCTTAAGCAGCCCATGGACTCATCCATAAGAGGCCTTAGACGAAATCTATAGGGCCACCATATAGGATTTCGTCCACTCCTAATTAAGGAGTCCATCAGCCCAGTTTTGCAACTATCAGTAATTTGCAAAACCGTCCCTCCATTATTAATCAGTTCCTTTAATCCCAAAATTAATATCAAATTAATTTCTGATTAATCACCAATTAATAATATGATTTCCAAATAATATATTAATCTTATAATATATTAATAAAATCATTTCGAGTACCAATTTATTATTCATATAATAAATCCTACTATCTCTCTCTCAACTAGTCATCCTATTAAGTTTCATGAGTGAATGCAACCCAAAAGGACCATGCTATATATCAAATCAAGTACATATCAATTATAGTTATGGCTTAGACACTTAATCCAACAATCTCCCACTTGAATAAGTCTAATAACTATTATTGCAGGTATGACTTCAAAATATGACTAGCAATCGTAGCTCTCAAAAGCCATTATCGAACTCTGATCTTATCAGTAACGCGTCCTCTAGATAAGGGATCAAATATTCCTATGTTCTACATGATATCGTATGGACATGAGACATGGATTATAATCTTTCTCTCTGTCCATGTGTTGTTTCCCGACTTTCGATTTATGACGACTGACTCAAACTACAATTGAACACAGGCTTAGCCAAGCGCTTAGGGCGTCATCACTAAATCATCAAGGGGCCCACATATATCGCTTTTATCCCATTTAGAGTGAAAGGAACGGATAAAGTTTGACTCATATGCTTGTACTATTTACTCATAAAATCACACACAACAACACATTTTATAACATCAAGTTATTGATGTGTTTACGTGTTATCAATGTACAACTAACTTGTAAGCAATAACTATATGTCTCCGTTTCAAGAATATAAGATATTATCGTCTCATAATCACTCTTGATAAAATCCATTAAGTGATTCAAATGAGTGTGGATTTAATCCAATACTCAAATTCCTATTTCGGGAGTAATCATGAATACTGCAACAAACATTTGCCATGTCTAAGCACTTAGACAATCTACATTCGGATTCATGACAATCTTACCTCATTACTTACTTCCAAAGTATGATCGACTATGGATGTTTGAATAATCTTATTATTCGGGAAGTAAAACATGCAAAGTGAAACACAAGAATAACCTAATCCAATATGGTCTCAAAACTTTTGAATATAAATAAAAAAACTTATTATTTAATCACCATCTCAATTCGACATTATTCATTGTATAATGTTTCGAACAATCAACTTAATACTTGAATTAAAACAATAGTCATCCTATGCTCCAAGCATGCACACTATGTTTATCTATGGTCCTTTCCTTGTGAAATAGATCAATTGAACACATTTCCAATGATGCTCGTTTCACAATTTCAAATCCTTACCATAAGTGTAAGAATACCAAATTCTTGCCACTACTAGAATCTGTTAGAGTCTAAACTTACATGCAAGGATCATTTTGTAATGTCGAAGCACCAAAGTCACACAGACTTGGCCAATGATATTACAAAACATTCCATTTGAGATTGCTACAAGACAATTCCCTGGAAATAAAGTCTCACATTCAAGGTACATTCCTTGAACATCCTTTTTGCATAAAAGTTTCTAACTTACACATCCATGAACAAGGAATCAATACCAATTTCCCAAGGATCAAGATTCTCATGCATCACATAATTCAAATCATATGATTCCAAGTTTCTGTCCAATTGAAACTTAGGTGATGAGAATCCTTCCTTACTTGGTAAATTATGGCACTACCACAAATGATATATCTAAGAATCAAATTCATTTTCAACATTTCTAATAATATATAAACACCAATTTTCCATAAATGCCATTGCAAGGAAACATAAAGTTAATAAAACAATTTTATTAATAATGTGCGGAAAACTTATCCATATAATGCAAGTACAAATGAAAACTATGTTACTAAATATTCTTAAGCAATCTATCATAACTCCTAAGTAGCAGCTAAAAAATCCGATCATCGAACCATGCGACCGAAATCCATCTCTTCACGATCAGACTCAGCTTACTCTCCTTTTAAGCTTCCTTCCTTTTTATTCAATCCTACAAAACATCAAAATGCAATCTTATCACATCATGTATTAAGAATCTATAAATAGGAACTTAATAGAGTTAGATAGTGGACTTACCTGAAGTAGAGTCATACAATCTGACTATACAATCCTTGCGATCTTTCAGGGGGATACGACAGATTCGCATCCAATGCCCCTTCTCTTGGCAATAGAAACATATGTACTCTTTGGGAATGACACATGAGACTATCTCAGAACTTGCCTTTCTCTTATGATCAAACTTTTCGACCATGGCTGATTTCTCTCCTTTAGGATGAGAAATCGTTTCCGGACTATCACATTTGCCATCACCAATGTTCATGGAAATTTGGGAAGTAGATCTTTCAGACAAATTTGCTTGACCGGTGCGCCAAAGCATTTCTGCTTCAACAACAATTAGCAAATAAGTCAGATCAATAAGGGTCACATCGTGGTCTGTCATATAGTAGTCTTTAACAACTTGACCATATAACTCAGGAAGTGACCGAAGAACCAAGTCAACAGCCAACTCCTTTGGGAAAACGATGCCCAAAATTCCTAGTTTGTCAAGGTGCGACTTCATGTTTAGAACATGTGCACATACATAGTTTCCATCTTTATGTTTGCATGCCAATAGGGCTTGAGTCAGCTTGAACTTTTCAAGTTGATGAAAACATGGGTCAGGGAGAATTATTGGAGGAGGTGGAGGAAGAGAAGTATGATTTCTGGTTCCATCAATGTACGAATAAGGGATTGATCTTTCACCTTGATCGACACATGGAAGATCATCTTCAAAAGGAAAGCCTTTTCCAAAGGATTGAGGAAAACCATAGTTGTCTGAACTACACATCTACAAAAGAGAGAATTTCAAGTTAGTTGATTTAATCCTTGATACATCACCCAAATGAAATATCAAGTCTAGGATCTAACACAATAATTCACAATTCGGAAGAGGGATGTAGTAATCCAATTGTAAATTATTTGAAGGTAGGTAAATGATGATTTACTAATTCCACCACGAAAACGAAATTTTAAACGAATTAGGTTTTAAATGAAATTCTTAGATTCTTTTAGATTCATTGAACTTTTCAATGCCATGTTTAATCTTGATTATGCCCTTCAAGTTCGTGACTGAGATACTGAGGATCACAAACAAGGTGTGAATAACCATGCAAATTAGTTTGGTACTCTCGATGTCATTTATCATCTAATCGATGTGTCGGTTAACCACACACGGTCCATCAATCAACAATAATTTACGAGCTACCCATTGTCATCCTTCATTAGTCCCATATTAATGTGTCGGTTAACCACACACGCTCCATTAACGACTAATAAGGTGCAATGTGCAATTTCATGGGTTAACATCAAATTCACATTTTCTCTAAAGTAACTAAGATTGGGGATTTATAAAAGGTTTAGTTACTTTGTATGTTCATTATACTTTAAATGAGAGCTTAGTATCCTATCCTACCCGTTCGGATAACGACCCTCCATTGGTCAAGGGTGCGGTGGGTAAGAGTGGATACCCAATGGCGGTCATTTTACAAGCCGCTTCCTTAAACACCCCTTATAGACCAGCTTCGTGAATGAGGGCTACTAACGGTAAGATTGACATTTACTTATACATATATAATCAAACTTTTAATCTTATATAGTATAAGGGTGTATTTTAAACTTTCAAAATACTAAGTGGTTTAATCTTTTAAATAAATTAAACTTTTAATTTAATTACCTTTAAACCATATTATGGAATTATTAATTGTCTCTTTTAATTAATCTTTTAATTAAATTATTAATAAAACCATAATCATATCTTCTAGGTGTTTCCATTTAAATTTCCAAAATTAAAACTTGTAATTTTAAATTTAAATCACAAAACCAAAAGGGTGAATTTTAAAACTTTTTCAAAATACTAGGGTTTTAGAATTTTATATTTCAAAATTAAACTTCTAATCAAATCTTAAATTCTAAAACTACAATTTGAAACTGTTCAAAATTACTAAGTTAAATCTATGAATTAAACTATTCTTATATTATCCAAATTTAACCATATCTTCAATTTTGATAAGGATATCTCATACCAATTAGAAAAATCGAATTTAGTCATTAAAAACGAGTTATGGTAATTATCCTAATCAAAATCTGGCCAAAAAATCGAAAAATCCAGCACCAGACGAGTCAACTCGCCGATTTGGCAAGTGAACTCGTCGAGTCCTCTATGGAACTCGTTGAGTTCATCTGTCAGACAGCAGAAAAATTGATTTCTTGTTCTTTTAGCAGTCCACTCTTGCACTAATTCAATTGAAAAAACATCCTAGGATCTGATACCACTGATGGGTTTTGAGCATAACTACATTCCTATGTGATCATGCAACCCTAATTGATTTGGATCTAAGTTTTTCTCTACTGAACATGAAAATTGAATACCAAAGCAATGAACCCTAAAACTAGCATACACAATTTTCGAAATCATGTATAAAACTAGGGTTTAGATGTTACCTCTCTTGTTATGTATAGGGCCATGACTCCTCCATAAGAGGCCTTGGACGAAATCTATAGGGCCATCCTATAGGATTTCGTCCACTCCTAATTAAGGAGTCTATCAACCCAGTTTTGCAACTATCAATGTTTTGCAAAACAATCCATCAATTATTAATCAGTTCCTTTAACCCCAAAATTAATATCAAATTAATTTCTGATTAATCACCAATTAATAATATGATTTCCAAATAATATATTAATCTTATAATATATTAATAAAATCATTTTGAGTACCAATTTATTATTCATATAATAAATCCTACTCTCTCTCTCTCTCTCTCTCCACTAGTCATCCTATTAAGTTTCATGATTGAAGGCAACCCAAAAGGAGCATGCTACATATCAAATCAAGTACATACCAATTATAATTATGGACTTAGACACTTAATCCAATAGCTACAAGATCACAATCGAGGAATTCTCAAGAAGATAAAGAAGATCAATAGGTATGTAATACTTTTCGTTTTCTAAAGTATGTTGCTATAACTAGAATAAACCTAGATTTTATTAGGTGCATGAACATATAGGAATTTTATCACACTTCCGCTGCTATATTCATGTGTTTAGATTGCTAGAAAACCCAACGAGAGGTTTGGATTAGCTTATCAGGTGTTAAGATGGAGTTTTAATAAAAGTGTTTGGATTAGCTTATTTGGTACCAAAACATAATAATATGATAAGTTGCTTTTTAATATATAATGATGAAGCAACCTATCAAAAACTCTTTATATTAAGTCAGTAAGTGATTTTAACATTCACATATCCAATCACTTTGTAACACCTTGATTTCCAGTTATTTTACATTTTGACCCTTGGTATGAGTATTGTTTGCAAATTTTGTAACATCCCAAAATCGAGACCAAAAATTTTTTGTTTGATTACATTACTTATAAAAATAGTTTACGGAAAACATCGTTGCTATCATTTCAAAACATCAAGTCACAAATCACAAGTATCGAAAACCATACATCAAATAGTAAAATGTCATAGTACAATCCCAGGGTTCTCAAAGCGGAAATCATATGTGTGCGATGCGCTGCTACCCTACCGACTCCTTCCCCTTAGTTGAAGAGGTACCTAAAACAAAAACTAAAAATGGTAAGCACGAAGCTTAGTGAGTTCCCCCATCATACCACATACCATACAACCATACATACTGTCGGGGCAGTTCTGGGGTGCCCAACCTACCCGTGTCAAGCCATTTTGGGGTGCTGACCTACCCATGTCAAGCCATTTTAGGGTGCTGACCTACCCGTGTCAGGCTATTCTGGGGTGTCTGCCTACCCTCCGGTCTATCTCACCCGGTCACGGTGACTATTTCAACCCCTACCACTATCACATAATAATATATATCATAATCATGCTGTCATACATATATGGGGTGTCCGACTTACCCTTCAGTCCTAATGACCGAATCGGGGACTATTCCCCTTCCTACTACCACTAGCACATAGAACATATCATACTGGCACATAAAACACATCTAATAATAGCAACCAGACAATTATCACATAGACAATTATATCTACTGTAATCAACTACTAGTGGGTCGGCCTTGGTGCCTTAGACCCACTTCTACTAAAAGGTAACTCACCTTAATGTCGTGTAGCGTCTGCACTGTCCTCAGTATGGAAATTAACTCTTCTCGACTCCTCAATCACTATACGACAACTTTTCTAAGTTATCAATTCATACTCATAACCCTCGCAAGGGTCACTCAAATCCCAATCAAGGTTAAAACCTTGGTCAAAGTCAACATCTGGTTTACTTGACTCGCCGAGTTGGTCCACCAAATCGTCGAGTCCCCATGACCACAAAACGGCATAATCCTGTCCCTACTCGTCAATTCTAGCAAAGCTTGACGAGTTCTCCTTCAACAACACAACAGCCTATCTTCAACCGACTCGTCGAGTTCGTCCTTGAACTCGTCGAGTTCATCTTTATCCATATGAAGGTGTTGAGTCTATGACTCGCCGAGTTCATCCTTGAACTCGTCGAGTCCGTCTTCATGTGGTTGGGACATTGCCTTGAACTCATCGAGTTCCTCCCTCTTCAAGTCCATAACAAACCTATAAAAGGCTAAGTGTTCCTTCCACTCAACCAAAGACCATTTACATAAGGAATTTGGGGAAAATGCGACCCGACTCGCCGAGTTGGTGCACCAACTCGCTGAGTCCCTCTTTGTCCAAAACTATTCAGTTGATTATAATGGTTCATAATGCATCAAAGCCCTAGATCTGGCCTCCTAGGGTCCATTTTATACGTAAAGCTACAAACTTGATGTCCATGCATGGGGCCTTTGGCTAAAAAAGCCATAAAAGGGGGTTTATATGTTGCATGGGTCTCCCAAGGCCATAAAGTTGGCACCTTTATGCCATGGGAACCCTTAATGGTTCCAGATCTGAAGTGCAACTCCAAGTATACATACAAATCCGAGTATAGCCTCTCAAAAGCTTAGAAAAGGTAGAAAATAGCCCCAAAACAAGATCTAAGAGATAGATGGTCAAGGTTCAAGCTTTTTACCTTGAATGAACTGAGAATGAAGCAAAACCTCTGGATATACTAGCTTCCACTTGAACTCCCAGGCTTTCTTCTTCTCTTCCAACTTCAAATCCACATAAAAGTCACCAAAAAGCTCAAGAACACTCAAAAGAGGCTTAGGGTTTTGAGTTAGGGTTTCTCTGGGTTGGGAGGGATGATGAGCGTTGGGTTGAGGGAAAATAAGACATTTAAATAGGGTGCAAACCCTAACATTAGGGTTTCATCCAAACATCTCCTACTCGTCGAGTAGGTCACTAAACCTTCGGGTCCAAAGTCGAGTCTACTCGACGAGTTGGACCTCCAAGTCACTAAGTCCTAGGGCAAAACATGAAAAATACTTGAAATGAAATACATACCATGGACCGAGTGTTACAAATCTCTCCCACTTATTTTAGACTTCGTCCTCGAAGTCTGCTACTGAATCCGGAAAAAGCTCAGGGTAGTGCTCCCTCATCTCGTCCTCCGGCTCCCAGGTCCATTCTGAGCCCTTGTAGTGCTGCCATTGCACCTTCACCAGCTCCACTCTCTTGTTCCTCAGATCCTTCGACTTCTTGTCGAGGATCACCACTGGCCACTCGATGTAGTTCAGGCTGTGATCCACCTGAATATCCTCCGCAGGCAACACTAACGAGTTGTCCACCAGACACTTCCGCAATTGGGAGATGTGAAAAGTATTGTGAATCTGACTGAGTTCGGCTGGCATGTCCAGCCTATATGCCACCTTGCCTAGCTGGGCTGCAACCCTGAAGGGTCCAATGTACCTGGGGCCCAACTTGCCCCGCTTCCTGAACCGAATGACACATTTCCAAGGCGACACCTTCAGAAGCACCATATTCCCGACCTGGAACTCCAGGTACAAACGACACCTGTCGGCATAACTTTTTGGACGACTCTGAGCAGTCTGAAGCCTGCTCTGCACCTACTGGATCCTATCCGTAGTCTTGAGTACCACTTTGGTACTTCCCATGACCCTCTGCCCAACTTCGCCCCAGCATATCGGGGTCCTACACTTCCTCCTATACAACATCTCAAAGGGAGGACGGTCAATACTCATGTGGTATCTATTATTATAGGAAAACTATGCCAGAGGGAGGTTATAACGTCCCAAAATTCAAGACTAAAAATTTCTTTTAAAATAAACATTACTTAAAGCAAAATCATTGGTTCAAAACATAATCAAAGTATTAGTTCCAAAACACATGTTCGTTATCAGAGTAAAACATTCCCAGGCTGTCTAATCTATGGTGTGTGCCATGCGATCACCCCGAGCTCTTCCCTCCGCTACCGGAAGCACCTGAAACCAAAACTGAAAACCGTAAGCACAAAACTTAGTGAGTTCCCCACCCTACCACATACCACGCATAATCACATACTGCACATATTGGGCCACGCCCTCTATCCTGGGCCTCGCCCCTACCTCGGGCCTCGCCCGCTACAACGGCCCCGCCGCTCCAGGTCCCGCCTGGCGTCGAGCCCCGCTCGGATACAGATCTGTTTCACTTAGGCCTCTCCTGTCACAGGGCCTTGCCCGCTAACGTATAATAACACATAAACATATCACAACACATAAGATAAACACATACTAACGGGTCCTGTCCAAAGGCCTCGCCTATCCTGGGCCTCACCCTTGTCCTGCTACTGATGGGTCATGGAACCCCGTCCATGCTTCTACTGATAGTGATATACGGGCCCAGCCCACACTCACTATTTCCCTAACTTGGGCCTCACCCCTGATCTGCTGCTAATGAGATGTGGAACACCATCCACACTCTGCTATAGGTGAGATATGGGACCTCGCCCACACTCACCTCCCTACCAGGCACATACATATATCGCACGGACAACAAGTATAAACTATCACATAAACCATTCCTTGGGCACCCGCCCACTATCATTGGACCTCGTCCTGAATATCATGCAAGCATACTGTGCCTAGGGCTAACCCCCGGGTCTTCTACTCATAACTACATGGGTCGGCATTGTGGCCGTAGACCCATTCACACAAAAGGGAAACTCACCTGCACTGGCTGAACTCGCTGACGATCCCACTAGCTGCTGGCCGGCAACTCTCTGAACTCCTGCTCCACTAGCTCCCCGAGCTACCAATATCAATGCAACACTTAGTCTAACTGACCCCCGAAAGACAACAAGTCAACTCTGGTCAAAGTCAAAGTCCTGGTCAAAGTCAACCTCCCAGGTCAACCCTACTCGCCGAGTCTGCCTACCGACTCGCTGAGTTCATAAGTTCAGAGTCTTTCCATTTGCGACTCGACTCGCCGAGTCTACTGATTTCCAAGTCCTGACCTGTCCAACTCACCGAGTCTCCACTCGACTCACCGATTCGAGTCTCAACTCGAAGGGTTTAGGGTTTCGCGACCTAACTCGTCGAGTCCAAGAACAGACTCGCCGAGTCCAAGACTACCTTCAACAGACTCGCCGAGTTGTTCTTCAAAATCGCCGAGTTCCTGCCCAACTTCATCTGACTCGACGAGTTGTTCATCCCACTCGTCGAGTTACTCCAAATCTTCATGCTACTCGCCGAGTCCACTCAAAGGACTCGCCGAGTCCATTCAGATCTTCAAACATGCAGAGGACTTTTGAGTCATGCATGGACTCCAAACTGTAGATCTACCCTTCCCAGCCTATTCCTCACGCAAAGTTGCAAACTTTACGTGTAGAGAAGGAGATCTAGGCGAAATACACCATAAACTAGGCTTTAAGGCAAAGAGGCTCCATAATCAACTCAAGGGCAGATACTTTATGCTTCACAAGGCCACAATATGCTTAGATTCGAAGTAGGAACTTCAGATCTGGCTTCTAACTCAAATGGATAACTAATCATGGTTAAAAAGCCCCAAAACTCACAACTATAGTAGATCTAAAGAAGGGAAACGGCCTCATACCTTCAATACCTCAGAAAGGTTCCCCAAACTTCAGATCTAAGGTCAATCCTTGAAGCTTCAATGATTCCCCTCTTTCTTCTTCCTTCAAATTACCCAAAAATGGCTTGGAAGCTTGAATGCACAACAATGGAGACTTAGGGTTCGTATTCTGTATAAGGGAGGCTCTAAGGAACCCTAATGGAGAGAATAAGGAGCTTAAATAGCGCCCAAAGTCCCGGATTTAGGGTTTTCCTCGTACACACCAGACTCGCCGAGTCGGTAACTTACTCCTCGACCCGGATCCCGCTCGGACTCGCCGAGTTGTCCCTTAAAGTTAGGGTTTCCTTTCCTTTCTTGGCCTTCCTGACTTTGGGTGTTACAACTCTCCCCCACTTAAACTAAACTTCGTCCTCGAAGTTTGCTATGGCCAACCGCCTACGATCTGCTTCCAATACCCCACCAATTATCCCAACACCAGCTGCCTACCTTCGCTGGTCTTCCACCCGGTCATTCTGACTAACATAATCCTCGCGGATAAAAACTTCGGGTCAACCCTAACCCTGAACAATTTAGAAACACAACTTACCCAACCGACAATCCTTCTGGTACTCTCCGAGTACTGCACTGAACTCATAGGGGTTCACCCCTTCTTTCCTTGTGCGATTTTCTTGCCTTCCCAAGGCAATGCTCCATAACCAACTAATTCCTTTGTCACTGTGAAGATCCTATCTTCACCAATCCATTACTCCCGCTACCTCCAGTACGGGTCATTATTGCTGGTATCCACTGGGCAATTCTTTCTACTATAATTTGGTGTCGAGCACCCCACGATCAACTAACTGAATTCCACCAAGACCGCTTATCCGCACTGCTACTGACTGAAAACTTCTGCTATTCCTCATCTGACTTCTGGATGAACTGATACCACCCTGTTCCTTACCAATCTACAAATATCTGGATTACCGGCTCCCACCGGTCGCTAGACCCAACACAACTCCTAGTCGCTCCCAGTGACTTTCGAAGAAACTTCGACCACCTATAACTGCTCAATCTATTCTGCCTTTCAGGCACTACAATCATGGGATCCCCGATCCCCTATCTTGACACTAAGGTCCCTACCAGGTCCCACCTGTGCTGCTAAACTCACGGGCCTCGCCCACGGGTCTCACCCCAACTATATCCTGGAGCGGCCTTTCCCAAGGTCTCACCTCTCTAGGACTATACAAGCAAACTCACTATCATTATCATCCACTACCCATTCCTGATCCCTGACTGATCACTAGGAGATAAGGGCCTCGCCCCAACTCCGCCAACGAAGCTACTATGGAATGCTACGGCTTACCCGCAGTCTCACATCACCTTCTACCACTGACGACTAGTGAATGTTATGGTTGCCCCGTAGTCTTACAACACTTCCCACCACTGACTGCTAGAACGAAAGCGCCCCATGCTATCAGTTCTCAAGATCCTCTTTATTACTCACTCGAGTCCAACAGGCGATCCTCCAACCTGAATCCCCAACCACATACTAACCATCGCCAATACATGCACTAGATGAGGGGGGTTTCTCAAACTCCCAACCCTGAACTCCTCGATCCATCGAACGATGAACTACTTCTTTTCCTTCTCGGAGGTCACACACTCATTCTGGGTCTGCGTGCTCCCACCTTTGCACACTCGGAGGATTCTCCCCCACTTCGATCCTGCTTACCCCTTGCTGCTCAATACTCAAAAGAAATCCCAATCCTTGCTACCATTCCATAATCAAGCTGCTGAGGATCCCAAGCTTACTATAGCCAGGGATCTAACCAATCCATCTCTAAAACTATACCACTCCAAACTAGCGAGACATACCAAGTGCCTCCCAAGCATGCTACATTTACTGCATCCTATGTAACCTTCTCCAATAGAGCACATCCCCTAATTACCATACAAATATTCGAGGTATGCAGATGGCATATAACATAATCACAAGCAAGTCACACCATAATACTATACTCATACCAAAATGGATGCAAAACCATAACAATATAATCATGCACAAATAAAAGAACTGAAAATGGAATTCGCATACCTGCAACGTCCGGTGCTGCTCGCGTCTCCAAGGCAGCCATCTGAAAAGCCCTGCCTCCCACCGCAGACGCCTCTGCACAGCCCTGATGGCCGTCTGTGATCCTCAAAGTTGCAGGGGCAGGTGTCATCACCCGTCCTGCTGAAAACAAACTGGGGCACTGGGCCTTCTTGTGGCCCCGCTGATTGCAGTGAAAACATATCAAGTCTGATCCCTGTGTGGCGGTAACAGTACAATCCTTTCTGAAATGACCAGTCCGACCGCACTTGAAGCAGCTAGACTCACCACTGCTACCACTCCTGCACGCGCCCCCGTGCGCCCTGCCACACTTCTCGCACCGGTTGCGGTCATGATAATCCCTCGATCTCAAATCCGATCCCTTGGGCCTTTTGCCCGAACCCGCGACTACCTGAACCTCATCCGACTTCCTCTTCCGGATCTGCTCCAAATCAATTTCCCTCTCTATAGCCCGAGAAATCATATCTTCTAGCGTCTTACAGCTGGATCTGCTCACGAACTCCCTGATGTCGTCCCTCAACATCTCATGGTATCGAGCCTTCTTCATCTCCTCATCCGCGACATACTGCGGTACAAGAAGAGCCCTCTCCCTGAACTTGGCGGTGATCTTCGCCACAGTCTCAGTGGTCTGCGTCAAATCTTGAAACTCCCATGCCAACTGCTGCACCTCAATAATTGGCGAAAACTCCGCCCTGAACCTGGCCGAGAAATCGCTCCAAGTCATCGCGTCCAACGCGACATCATCCCCCAAAGCATGACCAATCTCCTCCCACCAATCCCTCGCTCTGTCCTTCAGAAGGCAGGAGGTGAGTCTGACCTTGTCCCCCTCGGGACACCGGCTCTGCGTTGGCAACATCAGCTAACCATCTGCTGCTAGCGATGGGGTCCTTATCCCCATGATAATCTGGTGCCCCGCAAGACCTGAACTCTCAAAATGTCAAGGTACGCGCTCCCATCAATGCCATCATCTCGGTACGGAAGGTTCCCAGCCTCTCATCCAAGATCTCCAGTATACCCTCCTTGACCGTGCCAAAGATCACAAGAGTCTGGTCTAGAATATTGCGCGTAACCTCAGTTGATATCAACTCCCTTATTCGCTCCTCGAGCTGCTCGTCTCCCGAACCCGAGCCTGATCCCTCTCTGGCGCCTGATCTGCCCGCTGGTCTCTCTCTCAACGTCACCATGCTGAAAAAATACAATACATCCACTATCAGAATGCTTATCACTGCTGCGAGATCAAACACACACCCTACCAGGTTCCCGGTCTTGCCTCGGCCTTTCCCGAATCGAGTACGAATCCTATGCTTTCAGTAGTACGGGCCCATACTACCTTCCACATCCATCTGTACTTTCCTCAGGAATTGCTTCGACTCCACCAGGTCCCTTATCCACTACCACTGCTCCCAGCACTACCTCATCCTACGCTTACCCTAGGGAAACCTCTGACTCAACTCAAACTAGTCCTCAGCTGCTGAAGGTTTTCTGGTGAGCCAATTAGCCATTACCTGGATACCATCACATGTGACGAGGCTCAGATAATCCTTCGAGTAAAAGACTCGTCCCTACAATGGTTGGACTCAGACAAGAGCTGCGAAATAGGGCCAATTCCAGCACTCTGAGATTATTCAACCTTGATCACATGTGACATGACGTATCCACCTAATAGCTAATTCCCATCACTCGGAACCCCATATTGCACAAAGCAAGCAGCATTCAGACAAGGGGAAAATCTAATCACAATATACGCAAGCAATCATATCCACATAGCAGGAATCTGAACTAGCATGCAACACAAACTCATAAACTCAGGCATAACCTAAACAGGCTATACTACTACTGTCTAATCAGCACTATCATGCAGCTCAAAGCACATATAATAGGCACATAAGGCATCCTCCCTAGATCCTTAGTCCTAATCTAGCATGCTGCTCTACTAACTGATACTCATAACATAAACTTGTATGGGTATTTTGGGGTACTTACTTCAGCTCGGCTGATTGCATGCACCACACCCTTTTTCTCTTTTCAAAGTTCTTTTCTTTCTGAATTATTTTTGCTTTTCTAAAACTGTTTTCTTTCTCCAACTCTCTTTTTACAAAACTGTCTTTTCATTTTGAAAACTTCTATACCAATTCCTTAGTTTGAGTTCAGACACACCCGAGGGTGTGCCCGAATCCCTCAAACTAAGGCTCTGATACCAACTTGTAACGTCCCAAAATTTAAGACTAAAAATTTCTTTTAAAATAAACATTACTTAAAGCAAAATCATTGGTTCAAAACATAATCAGAGTATTAGTTCCAAAACACATGTTCGTTATCAGAGTAAAACATTCCCAGACTGTCTAATCTATGGTGTGTGCCATGCGATCACCCCGAGCATCAATACCATGCCCAAACCTGAGATGGACGCATCGTAATACACCATAAAATCATCCACGCCCTTCGGCAGGGATAAGATTGGCGCCTCACATAATCTCTATCTCAGCGTGTCAAATACGGCCTACTGCTCAGGCCCCTAACGAAATACAACGACTTTCTTCGTCTGCTGGGTCAAGGGCATGACTATCTTGGAGAAATCCTGAATGAATCTCTGATAATAGCCTGCCAATCCCATGAAACTCCAAATCTCAGATGGAGACTTCATAACCTCCCACCACATCACGGCCTCCACCTTAGCCGGGTCAACCAAAATCCCATTTTGGTTGACAAGGTGCCCAAGAAACTACACCTCGCACAACCAGAACTCACACTTTGTGAACTTGGTATACAAGCTCTCCCTCCTAAGAGTATCCAATACCTCCTGCAAGTGCTCCTCATGCTGCTCCCGTGTCTTGGAATAGATCAATATGTCATCAATGAAAACTATCACAGACCGATCCAACATCGGTCTACACACGTAGTTCATGAGAACCATGAATGCGGCAGGAGCATTGGTGAGCCCGAAAGGCATCACCACAAACTCATAGTGACCATATCGCGTCCAAGAGGCAGTCTTCTGCACATCCTCCTCTCTGACCCTCATATGATGATAAACTGAACGTAGATTGATATTGGAGAACCAAGATGCTCCCTGAAGCTGGTCAAAGATATGATCAATCATCGGGAGTCGATAACGGTTCCTCATTGTTACCTTATTCAGCTCCCAGTAATCTATACACATCCGATGCGACCCTTCCTTTTTCTTCACAAATAGAATCGGGGCTCCCCATGGTGAACTACTTGGTCTAATGAATCCCTTGTCTAACAGTTCCTGTAGCTGTGTAGACAACTCTTGCATCTCAGGAGGAGCCAACCGATACGGTGCCTTGGCTATCGGAGCCGCACCAGGGACTAGGTCGATCCTGAACTCTACCTGCCTCTATGGAGGTGTTCCAGATAGCTCCTCTGGAAATACATATGCGTACTCTCATACCACCGACACGCCACTCACCGTCACCTCGTCCGTCTCCCGAGTATCCAAGACATAGGCGACATACCCTGCGCACCCCTGTTGGAGGTAACGTCTAGCCCTCGTTGCTGAACATAAAGCGGGTCCACGTTGTAGCCTCTCTCCCTGAATCACTAGCTCTCCCCCACTAGGGGTCCTGACCCGGACCAACTGTTACGCGCAGTCGATCACCGCCCCATTGGGGCTCAACCAATCCATGCCTATAATAACCTTGTTCCCATGTAACGGTATGGGAACCAAGTCTACTAAGTAGCGCTCCTTGAACAGCCTCAAAACACAATCCCTGAAAACCTCTGATGCTCGCAATGATCGGTCGTCCGCAATCTCGACCTCTAGAGGGAAATTTAACATGCCCGAAGACTCAGGGAACCTCTTGCTAAGCGCAAGAGAGACAAATGATTGGGTAGCACCTGAATCAAACAACACATGAACTGGGATACCGTTCACATGGAACGCTCCTAAACAAATCATTTAACATAATACATCAACAACACAATTGACATATAATAAAAGTTAGAGAGAAGAAACCATACCCGTCACCACATTGGGTGCGGCGTGTGCCTCCTCGGCTGTCAACTGAAAAGCTCGGCTCCTCACCACCGGAGCCTATGACTTGACCTTCCGGCCATCTGTAACCCGTGTAGTCGCTGGAGTTTATGCTACCACTGGCGTTGCTACTGCTGCTGTCAACCTGGGGCAGTTGGCCTTTTTATGGCCCCTCTGATTACAATGAATGCAAATCAGGTCTGACATCTGAACAGTGGGGGTAGGAGCAGTACAATCCCTGCCAAAGTGCCCCGTCTTGCGGCACTTGTAGCAGCCTGATGATCCCGTTCTACAAGCTCCCTCATGCGGCCTGCCGCATTTCCTGCAACGACTCTGGCCCGGCTGGCCCTTCGACCTAGTGTCGGGTCTCTTTTTTCTTCCCCAAAACCCCAGTAAGATGCTGTGCCTTTGCCTTCCTCTTCTTGAGGTTCTCCAAATCAATATCCCTCTCCCTCGCCCTGACAGTCAAGAGTCCAGGGTCGGGCATACTGAGTAGCTGACATGCTCTCGAATATGGTCTCAAAACTTTTGAATATAAATAAAAAACTTATTATTTAATCACCATCTCAATTCGACATTATTCATTGTATAATGTTTCAAAAAATCAACTTAATACTTGAATTAAAACAATAGTCATCCCATGCTCCAAGCATGCACACTATGTTTATCTATGGTCCTTTCCTTGTGAAATAAATCAATTGAACACATTTCCAATAATGCTCATTTCACAATTTCAAATCCTTACCATAAGTGTAAGAATACCAAATTCTTGCCACTACTAGAATTTGTTAGAGTCTAAACTAACATGCAATGATCATTTTGTAATGTCGAAGCACCAAAGTCATACAGACTTGGCCAATGATATTACAAAACATTCCATTTGAGATTGCTACAAGACAATTCCCTGGAAATAAAGTCTCACATTCAAGGTACATTCCTTGAACATCCTTTTTGCATAAAAGTTTCTAACTTACACATCCATGAACAAGGAATCAATACCAATTTCCCAAGGATCAAGATTCTCATGCACCACACAATTCAAATCATATGATTCCAAGTTTCTGTCCAATTGAAACTTAGGTGATGAGAATCCTTCCTTACTTGGTAAATTATGGCACTACAACAAATGATATATCTAAGAATCAAATTCATTTTCAACATTTCTAATAATATATAAACACCAATTTTCCATAAATGCCATTGCAATGAAACATAAAGTAAATAAAACAATTTTATTAATAATGTGCGGAAAACTTATCCATATAATGCAAGTACAAATGAAAACTATGTTACTAAATATTCTTAAGCAATCTATCATAACTCCTAAGTAGCAGCTAAAAAATCCGATCATCGAACCATGCGACCGAAATCCATCTCTTCACGATCAGACTCATCTTACTCTCCTTTTAAGCTTCATTCCTTTTCTTCAATCCTACAAAACATCAAAATGCAATCTTATCACATCATGTATTAAGAATCTATAAATAGGAACTTAATAGAGTTAGATAGTGGACTTACCTGAAGTAGAGTCATACAATTTGACTTTACAATCCTTGCGATCTTTCAGGCGGATACGACAGATTCACATCCAATGCCCCTTCTCTTGGCAATAGAAACATATGTACTCTTTGGGAATGACACATGAGACTATCTCAGAACTTGCCTTTCTCTTATGATCAAACTTTTCGACCATGGCTGATTTCTCTCCTTTAGGATGAGAAACCATTTCCATACTATGACCTTTTCCATCACCAAGTCAACAGCCAACTCATTTGGGAAAACGATGCCCAAAATTCCCAGTTTGTCAAGGTGCGACTTCATGTTTAGAACATGTGCACATATAGAGTTTCCATCTTTATGTTTGCATGCCAATAGGGCTTGAGTCATCTTGAACTTTTCAAGTTGATGAAAACATGGTTCAGGGAGAATTATTGGCGGAAGTGGAGGAAGAGAAGTATGATTTCTGGTTCCATCAATGTACGAATAAGGGATTGATCTTTCATCTTGATCGACACGTGGAAGATCATCTTCAAAAGGAAAGCCTTTTCCAAAGGATAGAGGAAAACCATAGTTGTCTGAATGTAAGTCCCTAAAACTGCTTGTGTATCAATCAGATCCGTTTGATGGTGCGGAATCCCAATCAAACGGATGATGTCAGATCAAATAGAAGAGAAGGAGAAGAAGAAGATGGTGATGAATCTATGTATGATATGATTAGAATGAAGATCCGGATACAAAAGATTCACATACACAAAACTTCTCTCTAGTTTCTCTCTCTAAAACACCTTCAAATGCACACACTTAAGCTCCTCTAGTGTTCATCACTCACTTCCTCACACCCCTCACCCCTATATATACATGAGAATATGGCCGCAGACAGGGTTTACGACCGTAAACTTGTTTACGGCCATTAACACCCCCTTGGCCATAAACCTGACCGTAAACACACAAGATATTACATAAAAATACAATTTCCTAGAAAAGCAAAGTATAAAACATATTTTTGACCCAACAATCTCCCCCTTGTAAGTCCCCAATTGCAAGTCCCCAAAACTGCTTGTGTATCAATCAGATCCGTTTGATGGTGCAGAATCCCAATCAAACGGATGATGTCAGATCAAATAGAAGAGGAGGAGAAGAAGAAGATGATGATGAATCTATGTATGATATGATTAGAATGAAGATCCGGATACAAAAGATTCACACACACAAAACTTCTCTCTAGTTTCTGTCTCTAGAACACCTTCAAATGCACACACTTAAGCTCCTCTAGTGTTCATCACTCACTTCCTCACACCTCTCACCCCTATATATACATGAGAATATGGGCCGCAAACAGGTTTTATGGTCGTAAACACCCCCTTGGCCATAAACCTAACCGTAAACACATAAGATATTACATAAAAATACAATTTCCTAGAAAAACAAAGTATAAACCATATTTTTGACCCAACAATCCCCCCTTGGTTTATAACTTTCTTTTCTTTTCTTAAATGACCCAACAAGCTCCCCTAAAACGTAGCTGGCTTTTCTTGTTAATCTTCATTGGGAACTTGGCTTCAACATTAATCTTCAATGAATGACTTCATATTGAGTAGTTGGGCTTTTCTTCAGAATTTGGCTTTGAACGCACGTCGGGTGAGGACACTTGATGTACTGATTCTTGAAAGATAGCGCTTTCAGCTTGAGAATCTTCAGAGAGAACTTCAGAGAGAACAAATCTTCTGGATCACTTCAGCAGGTTTAAGATAGCAGTAGACTGATTGAGGAGGCTTCAATGCAATCTGCCACATATTCTTCAATTTCAGCTTCACCTTGTTTATGGGGTTGAAAGATTGAATGTCGAAATAATAATCTTCATTTCTTGCTCCCTCGAATGCAAATTCTTTGATGCTCACAGATGAAGCCTTGGCTCAGAAATCTTCGACACAAACTTCATGAGTCTTATCTATAATCGAAATCACTTTTCAAGACAAAACAAAACTAAAAGAAAACTTAGCACAAAAACAAAAATATTTTTATTTTCTTGAACAAGAAATAAAACACGAATAACACTATTTTTTGGATTTTTTTTAATTTTCTGATTTTTGTTTGTTTTTTTTTAATTTTCTTCTTAAATTTTTTTTAATTCTCCCCTAATATTTAAATTAGAAGAAACTATGAACAAATTTAACAAAATAAAAATGATATCTAACTTTAAGAATGATTTGGGATCAAAGTTTTTAGACAGCCTTTATCCGCTTGTCGGTACCTTCTATCTTCACGTCTTTGTCTGGTCGATCGCCGGTATTGTTGTCCACTTAAACACGAAAAGTTGTGACAAAATTAGGACATACTATTAGTTATAAGACAAAGTGATCCTAAGTTCCTAGAAACTATTTCTTAAGGACCGTTCAGCTGACGACGACCAGGGATATTGTTGTCCACCTAAATTGAGTAGCGAGATCTATAGACAATCTTTGAGTGTTCAATTTTAGTTGTATTGGAACATGGTTCCCGCTTCCTTATATGCCCCAGTAATCAAGGACTTCCAGAGTACTCCTTACATCGGGTGAGCAGACAATCATTAAGAGAGAAGATAGATTTAGATTATTATCACTTATAGTTTTTAGAGGGATTGAGAAGTAAAAGGTTGCATATGCTGTGTACCAGGTCGGATTGTTAGTCACGCATAGGAGACAACATATGGCTAACAGATAAGAAGAATTTCATAGATTTAATATGCAGAGAAACAGATTTGCATATGTGGCAGTCCAGGTCGGATCTCTTCCAATCACGCAAAGGGTGGAACATATGACTGACAAATAGAAACAAAGAAAATATTTTTCTACAGACCTAATTCATCGGAATTTACCAGTCGCCCCATCAATACCGGAATTAAGGACAGAATCCACACATCGAGGAAAAGTTAATCCACGGTTCCAAGTACGGGTTCATTTAATGTTACAAGTGGATTCTCATATATATATCTCCCTGCTCAACCTATCCGAGCGTCGTATTGTCAGGCTGAACGGATCTAACTAGGTCAAGATTTGTCAAGACTAAGAATTTCTTAAGTTCAACTCTGCCTAGTCATGTCCATTTTAATCTCTCGTGCCTACCAGCGCATCAAACCAGAGCATAGACCCTTCAACTTTGGGTACGTTACGCAGACTTAGATTGCCTGTTATCACTTGATAATATCACTTCCCCCTCAAGCACATTTCATAACCAACATATTTTTGATTTTCTGATTTTCTAATGTTTTTGGATTTTTGAAAATTTTCTAATTTTTGTTTTTTTTTTTTTAATTTCTCCCCCTAAATTTGTGCATACGAGAGAAACGAAAGTAAATGCGCAAATTTAAACTATCCTAAAACAAAAATTAGTCTTTAAAGCGAATCAGCTTAAGATAAACTTAGGAGTATAGAGAAGAAAACTCAAACCGTAAGTCACCGATTGAATTTGCATCCAGAAGGTCTGAGAATAGCACGCGTAATCTCATAACAAATCCGAAAATTCTTCATGTCATTAAGCATAAACCCCATGAGTGTTCACTTCTTTTCTTCCCTTCCCGCAAAGGACACATTCTCCCAAACAATGTTCTGAGTGTTGTACAGTTGAGAGATGTCTCCTATCAAGTGCCAGGAACAGCCACTACCAACAAACCAAAGTCTGATGATATGCCTCCATAGCTGCTCTGACACAGAGCGGGATTAGTTGGTCTTTGGAACCCAATCCATTTTGAAACTAGGCCGACCTTTGTCATCCTTGCACGGTACTTTCTCCCATGACATATCCTGTTTATCACAAACAGAAGATATAGAAATATTAGAATCGTTAGAAGATTTGAGAAATTGAGCCTTCGGAACCCATTTCTTTTTCGATCTGATGGGTGGCTCAGTACTTGCTTTTGATCTTGATGTCGGCCGTTGAGATGACTTTGATTTTGACTTTACGGGATCATCTCTTTGATTTGGCTTCTTGGCCGACATTCCCTTCTTGACTTTGGGATTTTGATTCTTATCCTTTGGAGCTTGATTCTTGGCCTTGGGAGTTGAATTCTTGGCCTTCTTGGCATTCCAGTCGTGTTAGGTCCGGATCTGGATCTAATACTAGTAATCAAACAATCACAAATCGAGAATAGCAAATAGATGAATAAGAGTTGAGCTTGCACACGTTTATATCAAATAACCGTCTGGTACAACTCAAGTAGTAGTCGTAAACTAACAGGCATCCAACCCCTCAAATGACCAACTCCTAGCCTTTATACACTAGTCTAGACAGCAAACTGAGTTTGCGGCCGTAAACGTGTTTACGGTCGTGAACATGGCAAAACAGTAAACAACTCAAAAACACTATTACAGACTCAAAACCAAACAAATCACATAAAGCCTAGCCCAAACCATTTATCAGACCCTTCAATCTCCCCCTTGGTTTGGTGCTAGCATGAATTCAGTCTTTGTCGATGACCAGCACATCAGATCTCCCCATTGCTCCATTCCACATCTTCTTCTCGATAATTTGAGCCACCATCGCCGTATATTCTTTCGCAGCAGGTTCAAATATGGATTCATCCACCACAATCTGTTTAGTAGCAAGGTGATGTATGTCCCACTTGTGAAATTGAAGTAAATCCCTTTTCTCATAGAGACGGATGCAATCTTCCTTTATCTTGATGACCGCAGCATTCGTGGATTCATCATACACCCAATAAAGCATGGATGCAAGAGAACCATCAGGGTAATTTTGAAGAACAGGGACTTGCTTAACCTGAGCTGTAGCAGACCATATTACTGAAGTAATTGGCTGTTTTGTGGAGGTATCAAATACCTTGGAGTGAACCTTGACAACACACTCTACAGTCTTCATTGACGGGAACCCCTTGGCGACTTGATCTTCCAAGAAAGATTTGAACTGAATGGCCTTAGGATTTCCTTATGGATTTGAAAATGGAGCTTTGGATAGCTTAATGAGGTCAACCTTAGTAAAAGAATGAAAATCATGAGCATCCTTGTATAGTTCCTTATTCCCGCTCTTCCTTCTCACCATAAACATGTTCTGCGTGTCATGGAATCCCCACGATACGATTCCTAACCTATCACCATAGACATCCCTGAAAGTTTGGGTGCTAAGATCTGTAACATTAATTCGTGGCTGATCCCAGGGTGCCTTATGATCCACACTTCGTTTGAAAAGCCATTTTCCTTTGTCATCCTCAGAAACAACCTGCTTCTTCTTCTTCTTGGAACTATTTGAAACATTTGCCCTTGGAGCTTGTTCCGGTTCCACTTCAAAGCGATCCACAATGATGGGGGATCTGATCTGTTGAGAGAGAGTAGGAGCATCAACACTGGGAGCATCTGGAATGGGGGAATCGACATGTGGTTCTTCAACATTTGACTTAAATTCATCACCAAATTTTTCTTCAAGTTTCTTTTGTAACTCCAGGAAGTTAGCAGCCAAGTAACCATATTGCGTCTGAAGGTCAGCAATTTGCTTAGACTTCAAAACATTGTCTTCGCGAAGCTCGGCCACTTGGATACCGAGCTCTGTATTTTCAGTTTGAAGGTCTGCGACCTTGATGACAAGCTCTATATTCCTTTTGTCAAGATCAACATTCTTCTGATTTAACACGTCAATCTAACTCTGGAGTCCATGGAGTGAAGGGGTTTCTTCTCTTGTGTTGTCACCTCCAATAAAAATTCCTTTTCCACGAGAAAGTGGTGTAGAGAATTGTTCTTCAGCCAATAATTGGGCTAACCTAACCGAGGCATCATCCTTGTCTGGCCTGGGAGGAGAGAGGTTTGCTTGAAATGAGGAACCACCAGCTTCAAATACAGTACTAGGGCCTTCACTGATAGGTTCGGATGAGACAATAACAGGCGTGATTGTCGGTGGAGCTGTAGCACCTTGAGTCATTGTACTTTGATTTGCTAGTCTTAGAACTAGTCTGCGTCGCTTTTTTGGAGGAGGAGTGGCTTGTGTGGTGATGGGATCATCTTCCATTGGCATAGAAGTAGGTGAGACAGTATCAAGGGGAGGAATCCCTGATATTGGCACCATAGAAGTTGTTATTTCTGCCTCTGGATTGGAAACAATGGGTGCAGCTTTGAGAACGTCTTCTACTTCCCTTGTCTCAGTTGTCATATGAACAACTTCATTGACATTGTCAAGCAAACTGTCGAGGTTCACTTCGTTCAGATAATCGTCATTGCTACCAAAATTCAATGAGATATCATCCTTATCAAATCCCGTGAGATCAACATCCTCAAGCTTTTCATCATCGATTCTTGTTCCCTCGTCGAAATTATTTTGTACATGAACTGATTGTAATTCGTGTTCGTCATCGAATTGAGCATTTGGATCAGGAGTCTCATTTTCTTCGTGTTCATAGGCCGTGATGATAAATTCAGATGACACTTGTTCAAATGAAGTCGGCTCAGTTAGATTCTTCTCAGAATTTCCATGAGATTTAGAAGACTCATCAATCTATACAAATTGTCCAAACTTCACCAGTGGATGCAGACCTTGAAACACTACCTTGCCCTTTCGATTTTGTTTGAATAGACCAACAGTGTGAGGGCCTAAGGATTTTGTATCCATTTTATCACCAGCTTTGACCATATCGGGGAATTGGTCATCAATAAAAACTCGAATAAATCTGGGATACATAAAAAATGCGTCCCTATTTCCCCGTGTCTTGGCGCCAATGTTCACCAAGAATTCATCAAGGACATACTTTGAGAAGTTGAAGTTGTTGCCAGTAGCCAAAGAAACAATTGCTCCTGTATTTCTAATGGAGATCTCATTTGCTCCAGATCTCCTTCCTGACATGCAACTTATGAAGACATGAGACAAGAAACGCCAGTAAGGAGGCAAAAGCTTTTTCACAGTTGGAGGATAAGAACCCTCGTATCCCATCCTGTCAAGAATTCGAGGAATTTCTTCAGCTTCTGCTTCAGTGGGATAATTAGATTCATCAAGGATTAACAGAGTGTCTCTGATATATTGCTCCGAAATTCCGATCTTGCAGTTTTGCACCATTGCTTCAATAATCATCTCTTTTTTCACCTCTGTCACTTTTGTTGAACTCCAGAATTCTTGAATGAGATTCTCATAGATAACATGATTCACCGTTATAGCATGAGCCAGGCAGCATTCTCGTAGCCGATACATCATTGACATAAATTCTCTATGAGCCACTAGTGGATCATCCAATAGAATGGCAAGGTTATGCATCTCAGCAGTCTTAAGAAACGCCATTATCTGCACTAAACAACCCAAGTAAGAAAACAAAGTATTTAACAAATCAGCAAGAGATTACGGTCAACTTTGGTCAATCGACCGTAAACAGAGTTTATGGCCATAAGGCCACACCGAGTTTACGGCCGTAAAGACAAAAGCCGTTTACGGTAGCAAGGTCACAAGGGGGAGTTTACAGTACATGAATATACGGTACTTGAGTTTACGGTCTATGAGTTTATTGTCTTTGAATATCCTTACACCGTAAACTCTGACGAACTTTGAACACAAATTACTCCTATGATTTTCAGTCGATTCGAACAACAAAATACAAGTCCAGGGTCGGAATTGACGTATCTTCAACGTGGACTAAACGATTTCATGAAAACTAGCACGCGATTTTTGAGGATTAGAGAGAAAGGAAGTTGTTTACAGTTTCTGAAGGAGGGAGGCGGTAAAAAGGGTTTACTGGAGTAAACTCCTCTTTATATACCACTTTGACTTTTCAACTTCCCTTACACAGTTAGATTTACAGTCCAAATTCCAAATAAAATTTCAAAAACAAAATCTTTTTGAGGATTATTAAAGTAAAAATAAAAATAAAAATTTATCCTAATTAAAAATTTAAGAAATAAAATTTGACACTTAAAAAAATAATAATAATAAAACAAAGAAAATTAAAGATAACCTCAAAAATAAAATAAAAGAAATTTTAAACAAAAATGCGCGTAAGTAAACTTTTGACTTTATCTTGTGATACTGGGATCAAAGTTGTTAGACAATGTTTATCCACTTATCGGTACCTTTCATATTCACATCTTTGTCTGGTCGATCGTCGGTATTGTTGTCCACTTAAACACGAAAAATTATGACAAATTTAGGACATACTATTTGTTACAAGACAGGTGAACTTAAGTTCCTAGATATTATATCTGATCCTAAGTTCCTAGATACTCTATCTTAAGGACCATTCATCTGACGACGACCAGGGATATTGTTGTCCACCTAAATTGAGCAACGAGATCTACAGACAATGTGGATGTGTTCAATTTTAAGTGTACTAGAACATGTTTCCCGCTTCCTGATATGCCCTAGCCATCAAGAACTTCCAGAGTACTCCTTACACCGGGTGAGAAGACAACCATTCAGAGAGAGGATAGATTCAGAATTGTATTACTTATTACTTCAGAGGGGTTGAGAAGTAGAAGGTTGCATATGCTGTGTACCAGGTCGGATTAGAAGTCACGCAAAGGAGACAACATATGGCTAACAGATAAGTGGAATGTCATATATATAACATGCAGAGAAATAGAGTTGCATATGTTGTGTACCAGGTCGGATTGGAAGTCACACAAAGGAGACAACATATGACTAACAGACAGAAAGAATGAAAATGATATTCTACAGACCTAATTTATCGGAATTTACCAGTCGCCCCGTTCAACAGGAATTAAGGACATAATCCGCACATCGAGGAAAAGTGAATCCATAGTTCTAGATACGGGTTATTTAATGTGACCGGTAGATTCCCATGTATATCTCCCTGCTCAACCTATCCGAACGTCGTATTGTCAGGCTGAACGGATCTAACTAGGTCACACTACTAGAAAAACAGCCTTTTACGACGCTCATTGCGCGTCGTAAAAGGCTCATACGACGCGCAAATGCGCGTCAAGGAAGGCCCTGTCATAAAGAGAGACGACGCGTATTTACGACGCGTAATTACGACGCGCGTTCACGACACGCAATGCGTATCAAGGTAGGCCCTGTCATAAAGGAAGACGACACGCATTCGCGTGTCGTAACCTTACGACGCGCGTGTTAATGACACGCAATGTATATCAAGAAAGCCCTTGTCAAGAAAGGCAATGTCATAAATGAAGATGACACACATTTTTGCGTATCATAATTTTAAATGTTTTAAAAAAATATTATTTATAGATTTACTAATTTTCAAATTAAATAATACATTAAAAATCTCATAATACAAAATAAAATACCATAAATAACAAAGATAATTCATTTCACTAATATCTCAAATACAAATCATTATTCCAATAGTGAGTAAATACAAATCATTATGCCCAATGGTCCGATGACAAAGCCCACAAGGTTAGCCACCTACCAAATAGATATAAGGGCAAAATGGTCATTTTCACATTCTTTTAAACTAAACCAACATATCCATAGACATTGGTCCCCTTGGAAGTGTTGTTATTTCAGGAACATATATTCGGGTAGTTTTATGCAACACAAACCATGAGACACACGACTGTGATAGCACCAACAACTGCACTAAGCTCACGCAAAATAAACTCCTTAAATACGTTATCAGCCTGCAAAACCACAACTCAAATTTCAGGGAATTCGAATCTCAAACTATTTATTTTTGTTATATGTATGTATAATGAGGGTATTTTGGTCTTTGAACAAAAAAAAAACAAAAAACAAATTCCTTCGATCGATGATACTGTTTTTCTTCAGATATCATTTCGTGTCAAACGAACAACCTTAACGATGATGATGAAATCGACATCGACACTGAATTTATTTGTGGTTCTTCTTTTGTACTGAGAGAAAACAAGAAATCAAAAAAGATATCTGAGATGACTGAAACTAATACAAAGAGTTATGAAAGCTGTAAAAAATTAAGGTCTAAGAAATCCGTTCACCATTTTGGACATGCAAAAGAGAAAAAAGTGATCTGGAATTGTCATCTTAACAATGATGACCTTTTACGTTCAACTATTTTAAAAAACAGAGGTATTATAAAGAAAAAACCATGTCCCCCAAAAGGTCAGAGGAAATACAAGGGTACAAAAGGAAGATGCGTATTGCGTCCAAGAAGTGTAACAAAGTTTGGCCAAAATCACATGGAAGGGAGGTGGTATGGTCTTGGTGTATGGACGGTTTTGTCCTGGTTGATAGAATTCAGTAAATGATTTAGTTGTGAAAGATGGTTTGGTTACCAAAAATGGGATTTTTTGTAAAAAGCCCGTGTTTGAATCTATTTATGGAGTCTGGGAAGTCGTTTACTTTGTGCCACCTGGAAGCTTGGTCAACTGAATATAAGGTTAGGAGAGGTGCCACGCGAACTGTGGATGTGGAGGAAATTGATGAAAATGATGACAGTTGTGGGCTGTGTGGTGAGTTGATTTGCTGTGATAAACTGATAATTGCCCCCCAACTTTCCATCTAACATGCTTATGTGTACAGGTGTGTCTTGCTTTCCCTTTGTTTATATTTTTACTTTCATAATCTTTTTGTCTTTATTTCTTAATTTATTTGGCTATTTGTATCCCATTTTATACATCGTGGCATATTCTCAGGGGCTTCAATCCCACTTACCTTCCCATATAACCAAACACTAAGGACCCAACGAAAACCATACCAACCCACTTGTTTCAGTGTATAACTCTTCTGAGGTCTATCCAGCTGCCACAAAAGGAATCAGATTCTTGTCAGTTCATTTCCCAAAGCAGCAGATAGAATCTGTCAATTCCATCCATTTGGCAACCATGGAATGGAATGGAAACATGAATCAGAATGTAAATTGTGAAGAGTAGTAGGAAGTAAGAGAATTGGGTAGATATATTCAACCATGGAATGGAATATAATGGAAACACGAATCCATTTGGCAACCATGGAATGGAATGGAAACATTTGTCTGAAACAACAACAAAACCCAAATCCCAAGGGTAGAGATATCATATAGATATAGGTGAAATTACTTATTTATCCCTTACAAGCATTGTGGCAGGATCAAGGGATTTGGCAGCACGATAACGTCCAAATGGGAACTCTTGAAAACAGTTTATATAATATATAGGTTGATAAAAAAAAGTAATAATACTTTTTTAAAAGAAGCAAAATTGCATACCAATAACGAAGCAAATACGGTTGTAATTCGGTTGGCCATCACATTCAAACATTCATTTCCTTTTCAGGTCATTACCTCATTCCCATAAAGCTCTTCCAAAACCATTGTATTATCAGTGATAAAACATTGTATAGTAATAGAAATCGACTAGTCAACACCAAAAGATAACACACACACATACACACACACACACACACACACATATATATATATATATATATATATATATATATATATATATATATATATCAAAGAAAATAAAATATTACTTTAATTAACTGAAAAGGAATTTAGTTTATCATGTACCTGGCTATCAATGGCAAAGTACACCAAGTTCATCTGCAAATCCGACTCGAAAGTAAATTCAAGTATAAAGTCTAATTATATAACAAAAAAAGATCCAAGATCAGATTAAACCTCTTTCAAAGCACGTAAATGGGATTTTATACTTTACTCTTTTTTTATGTAATTAACCCATTCCTTTGGAACTGATGAACTGAAGAAGACGTAGGCACTGAATGGAAAAGGAAGGATATATCATAAGAAAATCTAAATACTCTGTTTTTTATGAGATGAAAATAACAGAACATGAAAGAGGGAATATGATTTTTTCACATACTCTCAATAAAGAGGTGTTTTTCTAGATATGTCAGATAATAGCATAACAACACTGCATTTTAATAGAAGCAAGTGAGGATAAAAGAAGAATAAGAAAAATCAAGCAAGTTAGGCATTGTAAATGTAAGAGTTAAAATTATATACTTGTTGTATAAGAGTGAGAAAAGAAAGGAAAACAGTTAACATGAAGTGTATATATATATATATATATATATATATATATATGTGTATGTATATATATATATATATATATATATATATATATATATGTGTATGTATACTTCTCTTGTTGGCTGGATGTAGTACACTACATCCATAGTGGGTAGTGGTTCTCTTCTCTTCTTTATGTCTTCCACCACTGCATAAAGAAGATTTAAAAAGTGTCACGTGACTGATGAGACAATCAATATCATTCCTTGTTTTTAAGATAGTAAAAAAAAACATAGTGAAGATCAACAATGAAGAATTCGAACTTTGATCAACAATGAAGAATTCGAACTTTCTGAGCCAGGCCTTTTACGTCTTACATGAAACTCCTTCATCTGTGATGTATGCCATCTTGCATGAGCATGGCACTATTTTAACAGGCACTTTATCCATGATCAGTACCTAACCAAACAAGTGTCACATACCAATAGCTATCAATAAGCCATAAACGTTCAGACCAGTGTCAATCATTAGACTACAAGGTTGTAAATAATACCTTCCAATTTGATTTTCAATCTGGTCTTCTTGTTGTTCTCAACATTTCATACAATAATCCTGCACATGGAAAATAATAATTGAATCGAATGATTGTCTTGAAAACAGATTTACACATCAGTAACTTTTTGCCTCTGATATCAACAAAGTCGGTGAATCTAATTGCTATATATATATATATATATATATATATATATATATATATATATATATATATATATATATATATATATATTTGATACCAAACAATTCTCTCTTAACAGCTCTTGGTTGAACATATTGAAAAGGCAAACTATCATCTTAAGGCTTTTGCCTATCACAACTAGTTTGGGACAAAATGTTCATTCTTGTGTTTTTTTCTTGTTATTCCATGAGCAGAGGAAGAAGGTCTTCAACGAATCCAACTTTAAAGAATGGAAAAAATTAGAAATATATAAGCGAAAGGGGCATGTGATGATACGCATGTGTGGTGCTGGATTTAGAAGGTCGTTACAACAAAGCAAAAAACTCATAACTAGACGTTTCACAAGATGAACTTCTAAGCATCTAAAAGCTAAAGTCTCGGTTGCTACCACAAATAAGTTAAAATGGGGAGGTCAGGTTTCATTTCAATCCTTGTTCAATTCAACTTCATTAAAACTTGCTGTTAGATTAGACAAATTATAAAACAAGATAAAAAAGAAATACAGAACCAATAATTACAATGTTACTAAACTTCATGCACCAATCAAAAGAAAGGTTAAACACTAGAGATGCAGTAGTGGGCTTTGGTAACTTGATGAAAACTACTGACCTTAAGATACACACACGCTATAAGTATTAGCCCATTTGGTTAGTACCGGTTTGCAGAGGCACAAGGTTGTAACAATTTTTTTGATCTAGTAAAATTACCAGAATTGTTATGTGTCATTAGAAGTGCAAATAAGGTTAACCCCATAATCTTGATTTTGAGGTCAGTTGGCAGTGGCACCACTAATACCTCAAAATGGAATTGTTAGGTTTGTAAGCCTCATCCGGTTAAACTTCAAAAGAGTTTCTGACTGATTAAATGAAAGAGGGAAATATACGATGACCCATAATTTCATATAATGGTGTTCTGTAAAAACCCATACAACAAACATTACTTTTCGTTCATGAAGCTAATTACTACAAAAATCAGTGTGTGAATCGATTGAAGAAAACCCTCAAAGTTCAACAAGAAACTTAGATCGCAGCAATCAGTTCTCTGGTGGTTAGAAGATGGGGAAAGAGAGAGAGATAGAGAGAGAAACCTGAAATGTAAATTAAAGAGGTGGTAACCCTCCAGTGTGCATATTGCACCCTCCAGAGCTCTCTCTTGCATTGCAGACAGTATTCTACGACCCATTTCAGCTCCGCATCTGGTCGTTCCTTTTCATATGGATGACGAGGCTTCTTGAAAGTTTTTCCATATGAAAGTGGTGGTGATGGAAGAGATGGTAGGTCGGCGGTGGATGGTAGGAATGGTGGTGACAGTCGATTGTGTAGAGGTGAGTGTGAGGTGAGGTGGAGTGAGATTTTATGACAAAAGCCCTAGATTTGGACGCCTTTTGTAATTGAGGATAATGGATGCGTGTTTGGTAAAATAATTATAAAAGGATGCCTCTGCAATCGAGAAGGTGGAGGATAGAGATGAGAGAAAGCCTGGTGGAGAAGGAAAGACGAGAACGTGGAGGTGTCCATTAGGGGTTGTTCAACTGGTAGCTTCGATTGACGGTTGATTAGTCGTAGTTCTCGTTTGGCACTACAATCGACATTCACAGAGGGGTGGAGACGAGGGAGAAGAAGGCGGGGGTCGAAAAAATTTGGGGATTTTATTTTCCCTCTAAGGAGCGCATTTCTTAAAAAAATATAAAACGACATTCACGGAGGACGCACAAGTGCCCTCCGCGTTTTTTACTTTTTTACATGAGACACTAATTTAAGGGCACGCAATAATGCGTGATCTAAATCCTTAAATTTTTTGAAGAGATGACAGTTTTTTAATGTCAATCTCTTTTGCGTAACATAAATCAATGAGTGTCGTGGTTTGCGCGTCGTAAAAGGGTCTTTTTCTTGTAGTGTCAAGATTTGTCAAGTCTATAAGTCTATAAATTTCCTAAGTTCAACTCTGCCTAGTCATGTCCATTTAAAATTTTTCGTGCCTACCGACGCATCAAACCAGAGCATAGACCCTTCAACTCCGGGTACGTTACGCAGACTCAGGTTGCCTGTTATCACTTGATAATATCACTTCCCAGTCCTTCAACAACAAACAAAACTATTAGCGACAATATTTTTTTTTTAATTTTCTGAATTTTTGATGTTTTTGGATTTTTGAGAGTTTTTCTGAAAAAAAATAAAATAAAACAGAAACAAAATATTTTTGGATTTTTAATTTTTATGTTTTTGGATTTTTTTTGTTTATTTCTCCCCCTAAATTTGTGCATGGGAGAGAATGAAATGACTAAAAATGCGCAAATTTAAACTAAAAAAAAGAAAAAAAAATAATTCTCAAAACGAATCATTTTTAAAAATCCCACAAGCACATCGAATCGAGCTTTATGAATAGGCTTTGTGAACAGGTCTGCCACATTATTGTCAGTGTGAACATGTTCTAGCCTGATGAGCGAACGCTCATAACAGTCTCGGATAAAATGAATTTTGATGTCAATGTGCTCGGATAAAATCGATTTTATGTGAATTTTACCGATGATTATAGCAGATATGGATATATATACTTAATCAAGCATAAGTCAGAAACCTTTGAAAAGTTCAAAGAATTCAAACATGAAGTCGAGAATCAATTGGGCAGGAAGATCAAGATGCTCAGATCCGATAGGGGTGGTGAGCATCATAGTATCGAGTTCCATGACTACCTGAAGGAATGTGGAATTGTTTCACAATTGACACCTCCTAGGACACCACAATTTAATGGTGTGGCTGCGAGTCATAATCAAACCTTGTTGGACATGGTTCGTTCCATGATGAGTCGCGCTTCGCTTCCGATATTGTTCTGGGGGTATGCCTTAGAGACTGTCGCCCATATCCTTAATCTAGTCCCGATAAATAAGGTTGCCAAAACACCTCACGAGATATAGACAGGGAAGGTTACCTTGTTGGCACATATCAAGGTTTGGGGTTGTGAAGCTTTCGTTATATGAGAGACTCACGACAGGCTTAAACCTCGAAGTGAGCAATGTACTTTCATCGACTTCCTACAGAAGTCCTTTGCATACTTGTTCTATAGAGCTAATGAGAACGTGGTCTTCGTAGCACGAAGGGGAGTTTTCTGCGAGAGGAAACTCATATGCAAAGAGGACAGTGGGACTATAATTGATCTTGTAGAAATTCAAGATTCAAGCGATGAAGGAACCTCTAACACTAGCAATCAACCCGAGGAAGAAATTCATGTTGAACCAATTGACAAATCGTTACCTCTTAGGCGTTCTAGTAGGGTTAGTGTTCCACCTGTGTTGTATGGTTTCCATATAACTTCAAAAGTTGATATGTTTATAAGTGATAGTACACCGATGTTGACATGTATTCGTAATTACTGATTTTTGTATTGCCTTAATGAATGAGTATTGATTAATCCATATTGGGTCATTAAAGGCCTAATAACATATAAGCGTTATCCCTTTGGGCCCAAAGATCATGTTGGTGGGCTTGCAAGGCCCAACAAGCATGATTTGAAACTCATAAGCCCAAAGTTTGTAGATTTATTCCTTTTAGTCATCACATATCTATTTGAGAGTTTTGTTTTAGCGATTGTTGTTTTGTATTGATTCGAGACCGAATCAACTCGTTTATAACGATATTTGGTATTGAAGGTGTATTTGTTTTTTGTTTTGTCGCTAGTCGGATATCTTGTAATTTGTCTTAATGAATTAATTTGTTTAGAAGTATGACTTTTACCTTTTCACTACCTTTCTTTTATAAAAATAATACTTTTAGTCCTTTATATAAAAGAATTTCATTTTTAGTCCTTAAAAACATTTTCTTGACACTTTTGTATCATAAACTTGTTGAAAAGACATTTTTAACCCAAAGTATATTTAGTAAATAGTTTTAGCCCTTCCAGAATGGTGTTTCTCGGTTAGAACCCCAAATTTCGCAATTTTTACAGTTTTGGCCCAAAATATAAAAAGTTTACATTTTTAATACTTTTTGGAATTTAAAAGCATTTTTGACTTTGGAAATAGTTTTATTTCACTTCATGTCTCCTGTTTTACAGAATGTTACAGCCCCTTAAAACTTCAATTTTCGCAATTTTGGGCTTATTGGGCCGAAAAGCCCAAACTTAGCCCATTAAGCTAAATTTTTGCATTTTAAGTCCTTTGAAAATTATAATATTCAGGAAATTGATTATAGAAACTGTTTTGACTCTTTTGACCCTCAAGAAACCATGACTTGACAGTCTTTAACCCAAGTTTTATATTTTTGACAATTTAAGTCCTAAAATGGATTTTATGTTAGAATATGTTCCTCATAACCTTATAAGCTATTTATCTTGAATAGATTAGTGTAAAATAACTTAGATTATGTTTGTTTCCTTTCTCATGTCCTAGATCTCGAATTATCACCCCTTTTTGTTACATATTTATCACAAAAACACATAACATCACACACATACATGCATAAAATCACACATAGCATACACATACACATAGATCTACACATTTTTTTGTATTCTCCCCCATAAAACATATGAAAAACCGAAAAAGAGGGGTATGAAGCTCACCTTGAGTTGTAGTTTCGGTTTTGAAGAAGACTAGAAGAAGATTTCGATCCTAGCAAGTCTTCTTGGTAGGTCTCGAGCTTAGATGCTTCTAAGGTGCAAAATCACAAGATTGAATGGATTTAGAAGAGGTTTTTGGATGAAATGAAGTAGCTGGATCATGGATTTAACATCAACCTACCTTAGATGATGTGTTTGTGGGAAAATCTCCTTGAAAGCTTCCTAGATCTCGAAATTTTGGAGAGGAGTGGAGAGAGTTTCTTTTGAGAGAGTTTGAGTGAAGTGTGTATGTGTGTGTGTGTGTTTGGGTTCGGTCGAGAGGAAGAAAGAGAGGAGAGAAGAGAGAGTGAGTGAGGTGATGGTTGTATAGAAGCATGAGATATTACATGGAAAACCTCTATGTAAAAATGAGGTGGCACCCACACAAAGCCAACTCTTCCTCTTCGTGGGCTTGGGCCGAGAATGGATAGGGGAAAAGGAAAGAATTGGGCCTTGTATGTTTAAGCCCATTATACGGTTATGTCAGATGATTTTTGGTCCAATAAAAATCAAAGAATGATTTTTATGACCTATTAAGGCTAATATAAATTTTTTTTGGTCCAATAAGGCCCATTAAAGTTAATATAATTTATTTTGGGTTCATAAGGCCCAAACATGTTAAGTTTCATGTATATGGGTCTAATTAGGGCCCATTTGAGAGTTCTAGGTTCAAGATAGATAATCTGGAAATTTATTAGTCCATTAGGCCCAATAAGGAAATCCTAGTCGATAGTGAACTCAAATTGGAATTTTAAAGGTTTCCAATTCTTTGTTGACCATTTGTAGGGCTAGAATGAAGTATTTGATGAAGTATTGTTGTTATAGAATAAGCATCATGCATTCTTTCATGTTATTGATTCATAGTTGTTACAAGTGTTGTGATTACAAGGCACCAAAATTTCTAGTTGTGACATCATCCCCCCGTTAGAGGGAATTTCGTCCCGAAATTCTTTTGAAAGCTAGATTTGAGAATGCGAGAATAGGTGAGGGTATTTCTGCTTCATTTGATCTTTGCGTTCCCATGTAAATTTTGGTCTGCGTCTTGCATTCCATCGAACTTTCACGATCAAAATGCGACTCTGCTTGGTACGCTTTACCTCTCGGTCCATAATTTCAACTGGCTCTTCGATGAACAGAAGATTCTCATTGATTTCGATTTCCTCTAATTGAATGACGAGAGTCTCATTGGATAAGCACTTCTTCAAGTTGGAGACGTGGAACACAGGGTGTACACTAGTTGCAATCTATAAGCCACTGGACCGATTCGGGCAAGAATCTCGAAGGGTCCAATGTATCGAGGGTTCAGTTTGCCCCGCTTCCCAAAACGAATCACTCCTTTCCAAGGAGAGACTTTTAGTAACAGCCTATCTCCGACTTTGAATTCCAAGGGCTTTCGTCGTTTATCGATGTAGATCTTCTGTCTGTCTCATAACGATTGTAGTCGTGCTCTGATCTGAATTATCTTCTCGGTCGTCTCGCGTATGATTTTCGGTCCCATTAAGGCGTTGTTTGGAGTTTGCCCTCTCGCTAGCTGGGTGTATCCTACCTCAGCCCAGCACAACGGTGATCTACACTTGCGCCCGTATAATACTTCGAAAGGAGCAACTTTGATACTCGAGTGATAACTGTTGTTATACGAGAAATCGATCAAAGGCAAATGGGTATCCCATGATCTTCCATAGTCCATTCCACACGCTCGGAGCATATCTTCTAGCGTTTGGATGGTTCGCTCGCTTTGGCCATCCGTCTGTGGGTAGTAGGCAGTGCTCATGTCGAGTTGTGTTCCTATAGCTTTCTGAAGCGATTGCCAAAAGCGTGAAGTAAATATACTATCTCTATCTGAGATGATAGATACCGGTACTCTGTGGAGTCTCACAATTTCTTTGATGTAGATTCTTGTCAGGCGCTCTATCTTGTAGGATTCTTTTATTGGCAGGAAATGGGTGGATTTCGTTAGTCTATCAACTAGTACTCAGATTGTGTCCAAACCGTCCGTCGACTTGGGTGGTTTGGTCACAAAATCCATGGTAATCCTTTCCTATGTCCACTCGGGAATTACTGGTTGCTGTAGTAATCCAGAGGGCTTCTGATATTCCACTTTTACTTTAGCACAAGTAAGGCACTTGCTCACATAAGTGGCAATCTCTGCCTTCATATTTTGGCCACCAATAATGTTGCTTAACATCCAAGTACATTTTTTCTGAACCCGGATGGATGGAGTATCGTGTCTTGTGAGCCTCGTTCATGACTACCTCTCTGAATCCCCCAAGTTTAGGGACCCATATGTGGTTCATGAAGTAGTATGTTGCATCTTCCTTTACCTCCAAGTTCTTCTCCATTCCACGCAGCGCTTCACTTGTCTTGTTTTCTGCCTTCATGGCATCTGACTGGGCCGTTCTGATTTGCGAGGTCAGGTGGGATTGGATGGTTATCGATAGAGTTTTCACACGACAACTTGAGTATTCTTTCCGACTCAAGGCATCGGCTACTACGTTAGCCTTGCCTGGATGATACTTGATTTCGCACTCGTAGTCTTTTAGCAGTTCGACCCATCTTCGTTGCCTCATGTTTAGCTCCTTTTGATTCAAGATGTGCTGAAGACTCTTGTGGTCAGTGAAGATAGTGCACTTGGTACCATACAGGTAGTGTCTCCAAATCTTCAGGGCGAAGACCACTGATCCCAGCTCCAGATCGTGGGTCGTATAATTCACTTCGTGCGTCTTAGATGCTGTGACGCGTAAGCTATCACCTTTCCATGCTGCATGAGTACACAACCTAAACCCTGATTTGACGCATCGCAGTAGACTATAAAGTCATCGTTCCTTCGGGTAGCGATAGCACCGGCGCACTACAGAGTGCTTGCTTCAAAGATCGAAACGCGGCTTCCTGCTTTTCCGTCCATACGAAGGGTACACCTTTTTGTGTAAGCATGGTACGCGGTTTGGCCGTCCTAGAGAAGTTCTGGATGAATCTCCTGTAATAGCCCGTGAGACCCAAAAACTGGCGAATTTATGTGGGTGTTGTTGGGATTACCCATCCTTCGATAGCTTGGATTTTAGAAGGATCCACATGAATTCCTTCCCGACTAACAACATGTCCCAAAAAGTTCACGCTTCGGAGCCAAAACTCGCACTTGGAGAGTTTTGCGTACAACTTTTCGGTTTGCAGGGTTTCCAGGATTTGTCGAAGGTGTTGGCCGTGTTCTTCTTCGCTTCGGGAATATACTAGGATATCATCAATTAAAACGATTACGAAATTATCAAGAAAAGGTCGGTAGATTCGATTCATTAGGTCCATGAATGTGGCAGGAGCATTCGTTAGACCGAAGGGCATTACGACGAATTCATAATGTCCGTAACGAGTTCGGAAAGCGGTTTTTGGAATATCCTCCTCCCGGACCTTGAGTTGGTGGTATCCAGACCGCAGATCTATCTTTAAGAAGTGGCTAGCTCCTTGGAGCTTGTCGAATAGGTCGTCGATTCGTGGAAGTGGATATCGGTTTTTGACAGTAAGTTTGTTAAGTTCTTTGTAGTCGATACACATCCTGAATGTACCGACTTTCTTCTTGACAAAGAGAACTGGAGCTCCCCAAGGTGAGAAACTGGGTCGGATGAATCCTTTATTCAAAATCTCACGGAGTTGATTGGACAACTCTTGCATCTCCGTAGGAGCCAATCTGTAGGGCGATTTGGCGATAGGGGTAGCTCCTGGTACAAGGTCGATTCGAAACTCGACTTGTCTTTCTGGGGGTATCCCCGGAAGATCATCAGGAAAGACATCTGGGAATTCACAAGCTACTGGAATGTCTTGAATGTTGACATCTTTCTTGGATTTGTCTACTATGTGAGCTAGGAATGTTAAGTCCTTCTTTCGTAGGTGCTTCTGCGCCTTAATGCACGAGATAAGACGAAGGTTCGTGCTGGGTTTGTCCCTGTAAATAACTAGGGTTTCATGGTTTGGGAGATGAAGGCGAACGGCCTTCTCGTGACACATAATTTCAGCATGGTGGGGGCTTAACCAATCCATGCCGATAATCACATCAAAACTCCTAATGGAAACATGCATTAAGTTTATATGAAAGACGTGGTGATTTAAGACTAGGGTACATCCGATATAGATTTCCCCAGTGGATTCTGTCTATCCATTAGCCATTTCCACCATGAAGGTTTCATTAAGCTTCTGGGGTTGTTGATTTAACAAGTGTTTGAATTTATTGCTCACGAAACTTCGTTCTGCTCTGGTATCAAATAGGATGCATGCATAAGTGTGGTTTAGGGGAAACGTACCAGTAACAACAGTGGGATCCTGAACCGCTTCTCCCTGATCCATAGCTAGCACCCTTCCTGTTCCTGCGTTCCCAGAGTTGTTGGTGTTGGGGTAATTCCGACGGATTTGCCCTGTCCTTCCACATCCATAGCAAGTGGGGCTTGATCCCGTGTTATTGCTGCTGTTGTTGGTGTTGTTGTTGTTGTTGTTGTTGCGGTTGCTGTTGCTGTTGTTGTTTCCTTGTGGTTGATTCTGGGGAGGATAGGTCCTGCAATACTTTGCAGTGTGACCCTTCCGATTGCAATTGGTGCAATGCATTTCCCTGCAATCGCCGTTATGGTGGTATTTGCACTTTGGAAGATTCCCAGAATACTGCTTAGGAGCACTTGGATTAGCTGAGGCTGGAGTATGTGGTGTGAAGGGTACTTGAGTGGTTGCAGCATTGACCGTCACCATTTGTTGCTTCTTTGCCGATTCTAAGCCTTTTCACCCTTTTCTCTTGTTGTTCTTGTTGGATTAGTGTCTAAGTCCATAACTATTTTGGTATATACTTGACCCAATTATGAGCATGGTCCTTTTGGGTTGCCTTCACCATAGCAATATGTAGGATGAATTAAGGAGAGAGAGGTTTAAATATGATTTATTAATATATTATGAGAATAATATATTAAAGGGGAAATCATATTGTTTAATTAATATTAGTCAAGAATTAATTAAGAATTAATTTTGTGGCTAAAAGAGATTAATAAAATTTAGGGGACTGGACTGCAATTATTGGATAATTGAGTTATTGGGCTAAGGAATTCTAAAGGAACAAGGGGTGAACAAAATTATGATGGGAGCCCATCATATTTTCGTCCATGGCCTTATCCAGAAGGTTCCATGGGCTGCTTAGAGTTTAAGCTGTCCATTAGGGTTTTGACTGAAACCCTAGCAACCCACACAAGTATATAAAGGACCCCTTAGGCCCCAAAAACGTGGACAACTGATTCTCTAGGGTTTCTAGTCGTTTTTGGCAGCCTCCTTTCTTCTTCACTTCATCCAAGTTGCATAAGGTGTTTGTGACTCCATTAGAGGTGCAACACTTGAGGCACTAAGCTTTCTAAGGCCAATCCAAGCAAGGAATTGATTGTTATTGCTATATAACAATCAAAGGTAATTCTCTAAACCCTAATTCAGTTTATAATATGTTAGATCTAAGTTTATTAGTCTTGGATTCAAAGCATGTACAATAGAGAAACCTAGATCCAAGCATTAGGGTTTATATGAGCACATAGGATTGTTTCTTATGCATAAAACCCATCAGTTCTTTCCTTTCTTGTTGTCATTCTCTTTCTTGCCCTCGATTTCCGCTAGCTTCTCGCCCTTTTTGTTGTTGTGTTCGTACAGCTTCTTGGCCAATCTCTTGGCGCTGTCGAACGTTTCAGGTTTGGAAGCGATCACATTTCCTTGAATCGGGGAGGTCAATCCCCAGATGAATCGTTCGATTTTCTTTCCTTCAGATGAAATCATGCCAGGGCACAATAATGACAGCTCGCTAAACTTTGATATGTATGCATCTATATCAGAGTGTCGGACGGTGAGATCCCACAACTCTTGCTCCATCTTCTGGATTTCGCAACGAGGGCAGTACTCAACCATCAAGATTTCCTTCAGCTCTGTCCATGGCATTGAGTTGACTACAGGGAGAGTAATGGCATCTATATGTCCATTCCACCAGGTGAGAGCCTGGTCGACAAAGGTGCACGCGGCAAACTTCACTTTCAATTCCTCGGGGCACTCACATATTTCGAACACTGATTCTACCTTCTCAATCCACCTTTTCAGGGCTATGAAACCACCCGTGCCATTAAAGGCTCGCGGCTTGGCATTGGTGAAATCCTTGTAGGAGCATGTTTTGGTTGGTCCTTGATTGATCCCGTTGTTCGAACTTCCTGCCCCTTGTCCGTTGACGCCTCCATTGTTCCCTTGGTGAATCTGTGCCATTGCTGCAGTGACCGCAGCAGACACAGTTGCTTGGAATGCAGCTGAGTCAACCTCTGGAGGGGTTGGTCCAGGGTTACCGCGAGTGGGTCATCGAGGCATTTTTCTGTCATGGAACGGAAATATGTTGAGTGCCTATGGTTTCGTGAGATTGTGATCCTATAAACTAAGTGTGTGGCACGAACCTACGCAATTTCGCAATTTAGCATACAATCATATATATATATATATATATATATATATATATATATATATATATATATATATATATATATATATAAAACACATAGCAGATTACAACATCACAGTGGAACACATAAAACTTTTCATTAATATTATCCGCATTTTTGATACATGAAAATTTTGCTAGGAAGAGCAATACATAAGTGGTGCAATTCCGGTAGCATAACGGCTCTATGAGTAGTGTAATCACTTAAACATAGAGTCGGGGTACATAGCATAGATTCTAGTGACATAGTACTAAAGACGGGTATGACTAGTCCTAGTCGTGGTGGGATGTGCCAGGGGGTGGTGCTGAGGAAGTGGACGCTCCCTGAAGACGAGCCACCTGTCGTTCCGCATCTCGGAGTCGAGCCTCCCACCTCACCTGTCTCATGTGGAACTCTCGGATAACCTCTCGCGTTTCCTGCTCTGCGCGCTCGACCCTAGTCCGCATCTGGTGCATCTGATCAGCGGTGCTCTGAGCTAGGTCGCCAGTGTTCCGCAATCGTCTCACCATGATTGGAAGAGCACGATCATCCGGTCCTCCATCCCTCAATTCATAGAACTCGCGTGACATGCCGAACGGGGGTCGCTGTCCCTGCTGCCTGCTCTCCATCCAAAGTTCGATACCCCAGGGGGTGTAGGACCAGTGGGGCCTACCCGATAAGCGGGCACCCTAATTGGATAAGGGGGGGGGGGTTGATGACTTCGGACTCTGCGTCCGAATCACCATCTTCATCTTCGTTGGGTTCTTCCTCGAGATCTCCTTCGGATTCCTCCTCCTCCTGGTCCGCCTTCGGCTTCCGCCTCAGGTTCCCCCTCGGATTCCTCCTCGGGGTCTTCCTCAAGTTCCTCTTTAGACTCCTCCTCGGGGTCCACTTCAGGTTCCTCCTCTGATTCTTCTAGCCATCCGTTATTCCCCTGACTAGGGAAATAAGGATCTCCAGGGTGATGGAAAACAACCATGTTGTCTGTGAGGGCGTATAAACATGCTAATATCATTCCTAAGACGTATGGATTTAGTCGTTGTTCTCTTTTTGGTGCTAAAGGGGTATGCTTTTAGGTTTTTCCTACCATCGCGGTTTCCTCGGGACACGTGATAGTTACACCTTGGAGGAAATGTAGCTGATCAGGCTACATCCTCTCCTTGATACAACCGTGAACAGTCCTGACTTTCCCGAGATGATAGCATTATCTTGTTTTGTTTAGTATTATATTCTGTTTCCTAATTCACACAGGCAAAGATGTTTTTATAGTTGTGTTTTTATTTGTTTTGTTTTATTCAGAGTTGGGTTAGTCCCTTTTTGGTTTATAGTTGCATATCAATGTGTGGTTAGATATGCTAGTTCACTATAAACAATGCTCTGATACCAACCTGTCACACCCACGAACCAGACGGCGGAAACGTCCGAGGGATCGCGTGACTTTAATTGAATATCAGCACAATGAATATACATGAATCATAACATAAGCGTCACCATGCATCAATATATTACAACTGGAATTGTTCACATCAAATACATGTTTTAATACTACACATTCATAACCTAAATAGTTTGAGTACATTTGACAACATAACATCTAACATTACTTCTTATAACTCTTCCGCTTACCTGTTACCTGAGAATACAAATTATTTTGGAAAAACGTCAACATATGAAATGTTGGTGAGTTCATAAGCAATGTTGTGGTAAAATGATTTGTGTATTTTGTAAAACCCAGAAAATCCGATATTTTCTGAAAAGACTTTTGTTTATCAAAGTGTGGAGATCCATAAGTTGATGCATGAATGATTTTAAAAACATATATATATATATATATATATATATATATACATACGAAGGGTATTTTGTAATATTGTTATAAAGTTTCGAACGAGTAGTATTAAATTCCCCGGAAAACCCGATGTTTTCCGATGTTGACATGTATTCGTAATTACCGATTTTTGTATTGCCTTAACGAATGAGTATTGATTAATCCATATTATGTACCGTCCTAATTTTTGTCTACTTTGATTTCTCGTAAGCCTTAACAAATGAAGAGAAGTGGAGTATTGTGTCCCACTACTATCGTAAGAACCTTAAGCTGTCATGGATGCGAAAGACACAATGGTCCAACTCGCACATGATTATTGTGACCTTAATAGCTTTTCTAACGGGACACTTTGGCCCACTAGCACATAAAACTATTGAAAGTCATTTTATAAAATATTGGGTCATTGAAGGCCCAATAACATATAAGCGTTATCCCTTTGGGCCCAAAGATCATGTTGGTGGGCTTGCAAGACCCAACAAGCATGATTTGAAACTCATAAGCCCAAAGTTTGTAGATTTATTCCTTTTAGTCATCACATATCTATTTGAGAGTTTTGTTTTAGCAATTGTTGTTTTGTATTGATTCGAGACCGAATCAACTCGTTTATAACGATATTTGGTATTGAAGGTGTATTTGTTTTTCGTTTTGTCGCTAGTCGGATATCTTGTAATTTGTCTTAATGAATTAATTTGCTTAGAAGTATGACTTTTACCTTTTCACTACCTTTCTTTTATAAAAATAACACTTTTAGTCCTTTATATAAAAGAATTTCATTTTTAGTCCTTAAAAACATTTTCTTGACACTTTTGTATCATAAACTTGTTGAAAAGACATTTTTAACCCAAAGTATATTTAGTAAATAGTTTTAGCCCTTCCAGAATGGTGTTTCTCGGTTAGAACCCCAAATTTCGCAATTTTTACAGTTTTGGCCCAAAATATAAAAAGTTTACATTTTTGATCCTTTTTACAATTTAAAAGCATTTTTTACGTTGGAAATAGTTTTATTTCACTTCATGTCCCCTTTTTTACAGAATGTTACAATTCAGCCCCTTAAAACTTCAATTTTTGCAATTTTGGGCTTATTGGGCCGAAAAGCCCAAACTTAGCCCATTAAGCTAAATTTTTGCATTTTAAGTCCTTTGAAAATTATAATATTCAGGAAATTGATTATAGAAACTGTTTTGACTCTTTTGACCCTCAAGAAACCCTGACTTGACAGTTTTTAACCCAAGTTTTATATTTTTGACAATTTAAGTCCTAAAATGGGTTTTATGTTAGAATATGTTCCTCATAACCTTATAAGCTATTTATCTTGAATAGATTAGTGTAAAATAACTTAGATTATGTTTGTTTCCTTTCTCATGTCCTAGATCTCGAATTATCACCCCTTTTCGTTACATATTTATCACAAAAACACATAACATCACACACATACATGCATAAAATCACACATAGCATACACATACACATAGATCTACACATTTTCTTGTATTCTTCCCCATAAAACATATGAAAAACCGAAAAAGAGGGGTATGAAGCTCACCTTGAGTTGTAGTTTCGGTTTTGAAGAAGACTAAAAGAAGATTTCGATCCTAGCAAGTCTTCTTAGTAGGTCTCGAGCTTAGATGCTTCTAAGGTGCAAGATCACAAGATTGAATGGATTTAGAAGAGGTTTTTGGATGAAATGAAGTAGCTGGATCATGGATTTAACATCAACCTACCTTAGATGATGTGTTTGTGGGAAAATCTCCTTGAAAGCTTCCTAGATCTCAAAATTTTGGAGAGGAGTGGAAAGAGTTTCTTTTGAGAGAGTTTGAGTGAAGTGTGTGTGTGTGTTTGGGTTCGACCGAGAGGAAGAAAGAGAGGAGAGAAGAGAGAGTGAGTGAGGTGATGGTTGTATAGAAGCATGAGATTTTGCATGGAAAACCTCTATGTAAAAATGAGGTGGCACCCACACAAAGCCAACTCTTCCTCTTCGTGGGCTTGGGCCGAGAATGGATAGGGGAAAAGGAAAGAATTGGGCCTTGTATGTTTAAGCCCATTATATGGTTATGTCAGTTGATTTTTGGTCTAATAAAAATCAAAGAATGATTTTTATGACCTATTAGGGCTAATATAAATTTGTTTTGGTCCAATAAGGCCCATTAAAGTTAATCTAATTTATTTTGGGTTCATAAGGCCCAAACATGTTAAGTTTCATGTATATGGGTCTAATTAGGGCCCATTTGAGAGTTCTAGGTTCAAGATAGATAATCTGGAAGTTTATTAGTCCATTAGGCCCAATAAGGAAATCCTAGTCGATAGTGAACTCAAATTGGAATCTCAAAGGTTTCCAATTCTTTATTGACCATTTGTAGGGCTAGAATGAAGTATTTGATGAAGTATTGTTGTTATAGAATAAGCATCATGCATGATTTCATGTTATTGATTAATAGTTGTTATAAGTGTTGTGATTACAAGGCACCAAAATTTCTAGTTGTGACAGTTAGCCATAGTTGTGTTTCATGATTATGAAATATGGCAGATGGATGTCAAAACCGATTTCCTCAATGGAAAGTTGGCTGAAGATGTTTACATGTGTCAGCCAGAAGGTTTTGTGGATGCTAAATACCCCAATAGAGTGTGTAAGCTTGAAAAATCAATTTATGGATTGAAGCAAGCTTCTCGCAGATTGAATATTTGCTTTGATGAGAAGGTCAAAGAGTTTAGAATCTCTAGGAGCGAGGATAAGTCATGTGTATATGTCAAAGCTAGTGGGAGTATAGTTAGCTTTCTAGTACTGTATGTTGATGACATACTGCTCATAGAAAATGACGTTCCAACCTTGCAGGAAGTTAAATTCTGGCTTGGAAAGTGTTTCACTATGAAGGATCTAGGAGAGGCCGCCTATATTCTGGGAATAAGGATTTTGAGAAATAGGAGTAGAAGACTGATTGGACTTAGTCAAAGTACTTACCTGGATAAAGTGTTGAAGTGATGCCAGTTTTCAGACAGACCGAGACAACTTTTGTTCTCAGTCTGGTTGGGTGTTTACACTCAACGGAGGAGCAGTAACTTGGAAAAATTCCAAGCAGGAGATTGTGGCTAATTCCACGTGTGAGTCAGAGTATATAGCCACAAGCGAGGCGTCAAAGGAGGCTGTATGGTTGAAGAACTTCATTGGAGACCTTGGAGTTGTGCCAGCTATAAAGGAGCCCAAGAAGATTTTCTGCGATAATGAAGGAGCGGTTGCCTTGACCAAGGAACCAAGGGATCATGGAAGATCCAGACATATCGACAGAAAATACCACTTCATCATACATCGGGTAGAAGAATGACTCCTTGTCGTCAAGAGGGTATCGTTAGAAGAGAATCCTATAGATCCCCTCACAAAGGGTCTGAGTAGGATTAAGCACATTCAACATGTGAGGAGCATTGGTCGGAAGGACGATATTAGTTTTAGTGATTAGATAGATATTTTAGAAACTTTTAATAGATAAATGTAATTGAAAATTGATGATTAAGTAATGGAGATTTATTTATGAGTATTGTTTACTATCTTTTGTCAATTGTTTATCTTCTATTTCAACTTTGCATGTTTTACTTCCAGAATAATTGGATTATTCAAATTATCCACAGTCGATCATACTTTGGAAGTAAGTAGTATTAAGACTGTCATGAATTGGCTTGTAGATTGTTTAAGTTTTTAGACATAGCAATGGTTTGTTGAAACGTTCATGAGTACTTCTGAAAATGGGGATTTAAGTATTGTATTAAACCCATGCTCATTTGAATTACCTGATGGAATTTATCACGAGTAATTGTGAGATGACAATATCATATAGTCTTTAAATCGAAATATATGAGTTGTTGTTTACGAGTTGGTTGTACATTGATAATATGTAAACGCATCAGTAACTTGATGTTATAAAACGTATTGTTGTGTATGATTTGATGAGTAAATAGTACAAGCATATAAGTCAAAGTTTATCTGTTCCTTTTATCTGAAGGGCAAAAGCAATATCATGGGCCCCTCGATGATTTAGTGTTGACTTATGTGCCGGGCCTGGTTGAAACACCCCAAAAATACGGTCAAAAATTTCTTTTTAAACCATTAATAAAAACCATAAATATCATTCATCATATAAGAGGCATAAATCATGTATCTCAAAAACATCATAACATTTGTCAATATATCAAAATCATATGTCAAAACATCGGAGTGAATCCTCCCAGGCTAAAAGTTGTGGTGTATGTCATGCAGTCATCTCGAGCTCTTTCCCTTACTAGCGGAAGTACCTGAAACAAAAACTGAAAATTGTAAGCACGAAGCTTAGCGTGTCTCCTCAAACTACCACATACCATACACATATACAAATATAACATACATTGGGCCCCACCCGGCTACATCGAGCATAATCTGACATCGACCTTGTCCGGAATCAGGCCCCACCTGGCATCTAGAAAAACTTGTCATACATACTAGCATATCTACTAATACACATAACATGAGCATAACCGCCTAATCATAAACCTATAAGTGTTCCTTGGGCCCTGCCCGACATCGGACCAAAAGCTGGAAAGCATACAAATATTCCTTGGGAACCGCCCTGGCATCGGACCGTAGTCCGGAAACATACAAATACAAACATATGCAAGAATCAGAAAGACATCAAGCATACTAACATTTTTCGGGTACCACCTCGGCATCGGGTCGAGACCCGGAAAACATGTAATCCTACATCGGGCCCCGCGCGACATCGGACATTAGTTTGGAACATACTAACATATATAAACGGGCCAACCTTGGTGCCTTCGATGCGTTCCTATTGGAGGAAAACTAACCTCAAATGTCAAGTGAAGTAGCTGAACGTCTCTACTCTCGCAACTGGCTCTACTTACGCCCTATACAAAACAACCCCTTAGATACCATTCCTTACTTCAAGACCCCTTCACGGGTCAACCTTGGTCAAATTCAATGTCCAAGTCAAACTAAACACTCAGTCAAAGTCAAAGTCAACAATCTAAGTTGACTCAACTCGTCGAGTCAACATGCTGACTCGCCGAGTTCTCTCGCTACTCATAGTCATGATAACACGAGCCAACCCGTCGAGTCCCTTCACAGAATCGTCGAGTTCTACCTTGTACATAATCGGGACAAATCGACTCAACTCGCCGAGTTCCTCAGTCTGTTTAGGCCATCTTAATATATTAAGCCCCAACTTTTCAGATCTGAGCTTCATACTCCTCATATACCCTGAAAATGTCCTTTTAAGGGTAAAGTTTCCAACTTTACCCACTAATACCCCCATTTGATGAGTTTAGCTCAAACCCCAAATCTTTGGGACTTAGGTCTTGGTCCACAAGTCATCCCAACTCCAAACTAAAGCATATAAACAGAGATCTAGGTCTTAGACATCATTTAAACACATAAAGCTTCTACCTTTTCCTCCATGCATGGCCTTTTGAGGCTTAAAAGGCCAAGATGACATCTTAGAGCTTGCATGGGGCTACAATGGCAGAAAGTTTGCTCCTTTATGCCATAATAGCCCTTAATGATTGTAGATCTGAAGGTATCCTCACTTGGGATGTCCATATCCCAAGGATCAAGCTTCTTGGACCAAAATCCTATTAAAGAGCAAATAAGGAGATCTAAGAAACTATTAGGCAAGTTAGAGACTAGATTACCATAAAATGATGAGGATGGAAGGAAGTCTTTGGATCTACTATCTTCTCCTTGAATCCTTTAGCTTCCTCTTCTTCCACAAGCTTCCAAGACGTACAAAGATCACTAAAAAATGGCTCACAAGCTCACAAATGCATTAGGGTTTCTGAAACTAGGGTTTGGGACTTGGAGGCTAGAAATGAGGCCAGCAAGTGGGCATTAGGATGCTTAAATAAGGTGCAAAACACCGAACTTAGGGTTTCATCCTGACAGCCCTACTCGTCGAGTAGGTGACTTAAAATCCCGCGTCCATTCTGGTTTCTACTCGATGAGTTTGGGGCCCCCAACTCGTTGAGTAGCTCCACAAAAGTGAATAAATTATACTTAAATGTATGCCATGAACTAGGTATTACAATTCTCCCCCACTTGTCTTAGACTCCGTCCTCGAAGTCTGTTGCGTCAGTAAACAACTCCAAGTAGTGCTCCCTCATCTCCTCCTCGGGCTCCCAAGTCCACTCTTAAACCTTGCGGTGCTGCCACTGCAACTTTACCATCTCCACCCTTTTTTCCTCAGCTTCTTCGTCTTCGTATCGAGAATAGCTACCGGTCTCTTGATGTAAATCAGGTTGTCATCAACCTAAATATCCTATAGAGGCACAACCGCCGAGTCATCCACTAAGCATTTCCGTAGCTGAAAAACATGGAAAGTGATGTAGATCTGGTTGAGCTCTGCTGGAAGATCTAAACGGTAAGAAACCCTGCCTACCTGAGCGAAAACCCTGAACAAACCGATATATCTGGGGCCCAGCTTGCCTAACTTCCTAAACTAGATGACACCTTTCCAAGGTGACACCTTCAGGAGGACGATGTCGCCCACCTGAAACTCCAAGTCTGAACGACGCTTGTCGTTATAATTTTTCTTCCGAATCTGAGAAGTCTGGAGCCTGATTGGAACTTGCTGGATCGTCTCAGTAGTCTTGAGTACTATCTTCGTACTCCGCATGACCCTGTGACAGACCTCGCCCAAACAGATTGGGGTCCTACACTTCCTCCCGTATAACATCTTGAAGGGAAGTTGGTCTATGCTGGCATGGTAATTGTTGTTATACGAAAATTCCGCTAACGGAAGATACGTATCCCGACTGCTACCTAAATCCAAGACACATGCGCGTAGCATGTCCTCGAGAGTCTATATCATCCTCTCACTATTTCCATCTGTCTAAGGGTGGAAAGCAGTGCTGAAGTGGAGACGAGTACCCATCTCGCCGTGAAACCGCTTCCAAAACCTGGAAGTGAAATGGACATCTCGGTTTGACACTACCGAAACGGGCACTCCATGATGTGTCACCACCTCTCGAATGTAGATCTCGGCTAGCTTCTCAACCCATATACTCTCCTGGATCGGGATAAAATAAGCACTCTTGGTCAACCGATCCATGATGACCCATATCAAATCTACTCCACGTGCGGTCCTTGGAAGCTTAGTGATGAAATCCATGGTGATATCCTCCCACTTCCACACGGGAATATCCAACGGCTGCATCCTTCCGTGGGGTCGGTGGTGCTTGGCCATGACCTTCCTTCAGGTCAAGCATCGCTCCACATACCACGCTACATCCCATTTCATGCAGGGCCACCAGTAATCAGGTCGAAGATCCCGATACATCTTCGTCGCCCCGGGATGGATAGAGAACCTCGACTTGTGGGACTTATCCATCAGAACCTCTTGTACTTCGCCCCATTATGGAACCCAGACCCTCCCATGCAGGGTCAACAACCCACGACTGTCATAATCAAAGAAGGCCACTTGGTCTATGATCCGCTCACACTTCTGGTGCTCCTACTTCATACCCTTGACCCACCCCCACCAAATCTGCTCGAGCAATGGAGTAATCACTGTCATCCTCAGACATATGTCTCGAATTGGGGCCTCCACTGACTTGCGGCTCAGGGCATCGACCACCACGTTGGCTTTTCCCGGGTGATAAAGGATCTCACTATCGTAGTCCTTCACCACATCTAACCACCGACGCTGTTTCATGTTCAGATTTTGCTGATCCATGAGGTACCTCAAACTCTTGTGGTCCGTGTAAGTGGTACAACGAACCTCATAGAGGTAATGCCGCCAAATCTTGAGAGCGAAAACCACAACCCCAACTCTAAATCATGCGTCGGATAGTTAGCCTCGTGAGGCTTCAACTGCCTCAAAGTGTAAGCCATCACGTGACCCCACTGCATCAATATTGCGCCCATGCCTATAATCGAAGCGTCACATTAAACCACGAAGTCATCGAATCCATCCAATAAAGTCAAAATCGATGCCTCACATAACCGTTGTCAGAGAGTCTCGAAGGCTGCCTGCTGCTCAAGGCCCCATCGGAATGTCACTGACTTCTTGGTCAGTCGGGTCAAATGAAAAATGATCTTGGAGAAATCCTGGATGAATCTTAGGTAATACCCTGCTAGACCAAGAAAACTCCGAATATCAGTTGGAGACTTCGGAACCTCCCACTGCATCACGACCTCTATCTTGGCCGAATCGACCAGAATAACCTTTTGGTTGACAAGGTTCCCCAAAAACTTCACCTCATGCAACCAGAACTCACACTTAAGAACTTTGCAAAAGGTCTCTCCCTACTCAATGTCTCCAGCACCTCCCTCAGCTGCTCCTTATGTTGCTGCTGAGTCTTGGAGTAAACCAAGATGTCATCAATGAAGATTATCATAGACTGGTCTAGCATCGGTCTACACACGCGGTTCATGAGGTCCATGAACACGGCCGGAGCATTGGTGAGCCGAAACGACATCACCACAAACTCATAGTGACCATAGCGAGTCCTGAAATCTATCTTCTGCACATCCTCGTCTCTGAATCGCATCCGGTGATAACCCGATTGCAGATCAATCTTAGAGAACCAAGATGCGCCCTGTAGCTGGTCAAACGAATCATTAATCCTCTAGAGAGGATAACGGTTCTTCGACGTTACCTTATTTAGCTCCCGGTAGTCTATGCAAATCTGATGTGACTCGTCCTTCTTCTTCACACACAGGATCAGGGCTCCTCATGGCGAACTACTTGACCTGATAAATCCCTTGTCTAGAAACTCTTGTAGCATCATAGACAACTCCTGCATCTCGTGAGGAGCCAACAAATATGGTGCCTTGGCTATCGGAACCGCACTAGGGACTAGGTCAATCCTGAAATCAACCTGTCTCTCCGGAGGTATCCCAGGAAAATCCTATGGGAACACATCCAGGTAGTCCTGTACGAACAATACATCATCCACTATCGTCTTACCCTTGTCCCGAGTATCCATAACATAGGCAACATAACCTGCACAACCCTTTTGTAGGTAGCGCCTCATCCTCACCGCTGAACACAAATTTGGTCCACACTGTGGCTTCTCGACCTGAATCACTAACCCTTCCCTACTAGGAGTCCGAACTCTCACTTGTTGCTGCTCGCAGTCGATCACTGCCCCATTGGGGCTCAACCAGTCCATACCTACTATAACCTTATTCCCTTGCAAGGGAATGGGGACCAAATCCACAGAAAACTGCCTGTCGAACAACTGTAGGGTACATCCCCGATGCACCTTCGTAACCCGAATGATCATATCATCTGCTATCTCTACATCCAGTGGACATTCTAGCTCCTCTAGAGCTCTAACAAATCGCTTGCTAAGTGCGAGCGACACAAGATTGGGTAGCCCTAGAATCGAACAATACCAGAGCTGATATACCGTTCACTAAGAATGATCCTATAACAAAACAAGTAAACATAAGCGATGATCAATACAAATAAAGAGATAAGGAGAGGATACATACTCGTCACAATATCGGGAGCTGCACGTGCCTCGTCTGCAGTAAGTTGAAAAACCCTGCCCCTAGCCGTAGGCGCCTCAGCCAGACTCTAACAGCCATCGGTAATCCTCAACGTAGCAGGAGCGAATGCCGCCACCTGTCCTGCTGTTGCTAAACCCGGACACTGGGCTCTTTTGTCGCCCTTCTGATTGCACTGAAAGCAAATCAGATTTGAAACTGTTGTGGTGGTGGTGGTAGCAGTACAATCTCTGCTCATATGACCAGTTCGACCACACTTGAAGCAACCCAAACTCCCTGCCCTACACGCCCCTTCGTGCATCTTGCCGCACTTGCCACACCGGTTGCGACCCTACTGGCTCCTTGATCTGTGATATGATACCTTGGGCTTCTTGCGCCAACTACCCGTCTGAACCCCATCTGGTTTCCTTTTCCTCTCCATCTCCAAATCCAGCTCCCTCTCCCGAGCACTAGCGATCATATCCTCCAGTGTCTTGCAGCTGGATATGCTCACAAACTGACGGATATCACTCCACAACATCTCTTGATATCGGGCCTTTTTTTATTAGAGATGATAGATATGGGAACACCATGTAGCCGTACAATCTCCCTAATGTATGTTCTTGTTAGTTTCTCCATCTTGTCAGTTTCTTTGATTGGCAGGAAGTGTGCGGACTTAGTTAACATGTCAACGATCACCCAAATGGTATCGAGACCACCCGTTGTCTTGGGCAACTTGGTTATGAAATCCGTTGTAACCCGCTCCCACTTCCACTCAGGTATTTCCGGTTGTTGTAGTAACCCTGAGGGCTTTTGGTATTCGACCTTAACCTTTGTGACATCCCCATTTTCACGGCCATAAAAGACCGATTTGTTTATGCTTTGTTTTATAAAATCAGAGTAATCATTTGATTAAAAGAGTTGCGGAATTTGTTCCCAAAACAAAATATGATAAGAATTTATTAAAGCATTTCTTTAAAGAAATGTATTTTCATTAAATAAAAAAATCTCGGGATGTCATGTTCCGATACAGACCAAAAGCATAAACAACATAAAATAGACCTTACAATAGTTATTTATAACTACTGATCTATGATCCAAAATCTCTTGTCATGTCAATCAACTTATGCTCTTGTGCCACTACCTGTGATACAAAGAAAACTGAGTGGGTCAGGCTTGGGAGCCTGGTGAGCATATAGGGTTTTCAACCCACAATAATATAATTGTTATATTTAATCATCAAGCAACCAACCTAATTACCCATCCCCATTATCTTCTTTATTTCTTAAGGTTTTACCCTAAGAATCAACCATTGCTCATTCATTTATTCCTAAGGATTATCCTAAGGAATTAGCACAAAGTCCATTGCTGCCTGAGGTTCCTATAACCAACACTAAATCCATAGATGCCAAGGTTCGTCTATACAGGACTAAATCCATAGCTACCAAGGTTCATCTATACAGTACTAAATCCATAGCTACCAAGGTTCATCTACATTATACTAAATCCATAGCTACCATCGTATTATTATAAGGCACTAAATCTATAGCTGTTAGGGTTTTTAGAGTACACCGGTGAACATCAAGTCCACAACACCTACAAGTTGCGAGCTTGCTAGTGTTCCACGGGATTGTCTAGAATAGTCCGTGGTTGTCATCCCTACTCTGATGAATGATGGGGGCCATCATTTGGGTAAAGGTTTCACTTATTTTTCACCTGTCACCCTCATCTCATGATCTATATCATCTTTCGTCTCATCCTCAAACTCATCTTTCATCACACACCAACTCTATCATCTACCCATGTTCTTGTTGGATTAGTGTCTAAGTCCATAACTATTTTGGTATGTACCTGACCCGATGGTGCATGGTCCTTTTGGGTTGCCTTCACCAAAGCAACTTGATTGGAGAAATAAATAGAGAGAGAGAGGTTATTATGATTTATTAATATGTTATAAGAATAATATATTAAAGGAGAAATCATATTTTTTTAATTAATATTGGTCAATAATTAATTAAGAATTAATTTTGTGGTCAAATGTAATTAATTAAACCAGAGAGGCTGAATTGTAATTATGTGATAATTACAAAATAAGGTAAGGATTATCTTAAGGATAGGTTGGACGAATTTGAGGTGATAAGGACCTTAGAATTCGACCATGATAAGGATTCAAGGCTTATCTTATGGGTTGCTTGGTAAGCAAGCAACTAGATAAGGATAAGGACTGAAACCCTATCTCTAAACCTATATAAACCCCCTTTGGCTTATGATTTCGTCCAGACCTTCCCAAGGCTTCTTAGGGACAAAATCTTATACCTCTCCTCTCTCTTTATACCTTCTCCATTTGCTCTTGGTGTTTGTAAGCCATTAGAGGAGTGACACTTGTGATTCTAAGCCTTCCAAAGTCAATTCAAGGAGGAATTCGGATTGTTATTGCTACATAACAATCAAGGTAATATCATAAACCTAATTATATGTTAATATCGATTTCCATATGCTAGAATTAGGGTTTATAGTCTTGGATTCAAAGCATGTACAATAGAGAAACCTAGATCCAAGCATTAAGGTTTGTATGAGCACATAGGATGTCTTATGACCAAAACCCAACAGTGGTATCAGAGCCTAGACTGGTTTCTATTGTATTGATGCTTGATATGTATGAAAAATTCAATTGTATGAACTTGACATATTAGGGTTTATTGCCAATAAACCCTAGGAGGCTAAGTTTTTTTTTCGAGATTAGGGTTTGCAAACCCTAATTTGCAAGAGTTTGAATAAGATCTTCAAATCCTTTCCTTAAACCCTTAAATTTCGAAATCTAGGGTTTGTTTTAATCCCTTGATTTTCGAAATTAGCCTCCTCCCCAAGATAAGATCCTAAATTTTAGGGATTTGGATTATCCCATATCTTGTAATTTCCTCTAATTGTTAAATATGGTAATTATAGATTTTGCATTATCCTATCCTTATTTTCAAAATCTATAGAGATATTTAAGGGATTAGGATATCTTAAATGTATAAATGGTAATTATCCTCATGATTTAGATAATCCCTTATGATTTTATAATTAAATTAATAGTCTAATTCAAGATAATTATTAAATCAAGAGTTTTAATATTTAACTTTTTTAATTTAAATGTCATAAATTCGAAATTTTTTAAGAAAGATTAAAACTAAATTGTTTTGAAAAGTTTCAAAACTTGCCCTCAAGTTTTGGAATTTAAATTTTGATTAATTGTTTAATTTTGATGTATATTTAAATTCTAAACCCTAATGTTTTGAAATGTTTCAAAACTTGCCCTGAAGTTTTGGAATTTAAAAGTTGATTAAAAGTTTAATTAGGAATGTTAAATTCTAAAACCTTATTATAGTTTTGAAAAAGTTCAAATCACACCCTTATGGTTTTATTAATTAATTAAGGTGTATAATTAAAAGAAGTTTAATAAATCCATAAAAGTTTAGGTTTAAAATTTAATTGTTAAAATTGACCACTTAATATTTTAAAAGTATAAAATACACCATATAGTATATATAACATTAAAAGTCTAACATTATATATATGTATGAGTAGAAGTCAGTCTTACCGTTAGTAGGCCTCATTCATGAAGCTAGTCTATAAGGGGTGTTTAAGGAAATTGCCTACAAAATGGCGATTGAATGGGTATCCACTCTTACCCACCGCACTCTTGACTAGTGGAGGGTCGTTAGCCGAACGGGTAGGATGGGACAAAACCTTCCATTATAAGTATAATGAATTACTAAAGTAACTAAATGTTTTCATAAAATTCCCAATCTTAGTTACTTAGGCAAAAATGAATTGATGCAATTCCATGAAATTACACTTTGTGCCCTTGAGAAGACGTTAGTGGAGCGTGTGTGGTTTACCGGCACACTAAATGGTTCTAAGCAAAGGTAGCAAAGGGTGACTCAATGTTTGTCATAGTTCGGTGAAGCGTGTGCGGTTTACCGGCACATCGAATAGGTGACTGTAACATGTGAGGGCACCATGTAAGTTTGCATAGTTATTCACACCCGCTTTGTGATCCTCGGCATCCCAGTCACAAACAAGAGGGGCATATCGAGATTTAAACATGCCATTGAAAGTTCAATGAATCTCAAAGGATCTAGGAGTTTTCATAGATTTAAAACTTAAATTCTTTTTCGTGGTGGAAATTAGTGAATCGTCATTCACTTACCTTCAAATATTCTGCAATTAGGGTTACTACATCCCTCTCCTGAGTTGTAGAATATTATGTTGGGTCCTAGCCTTAGTATTTCATTTGGGTGATTTACTAAGGACTCAATCTATCAACTAACTTGAATTCGTTTTCTCCCATTTTTGTAGATGTCAGAGTTCGACAACTATGGTTTTCCCAAATCCCGTGGAACAAGCCTTCCACATGAAGATGATATTCCACGATTCGATCAAAGAACAAGAAATCATGCTTCACTTCCTCCACCTCCTCCAATTATTCTCCCTAACCCACAAGTTCAAAGGCTTGAAAAGTTCAAGATCACTCAAGCCCTTTTGGCAAGTAAACATAAAGAAAGAAAGCCGGTGTGTGCACACGTCCTAGGGATGAAGTCACACATTGATAGGTTAAGAATGTTGGGATCCGTTGTCTGTGAGGAAATGGCTGTTGATTGGGTTCTTCAGTCACTTCCTAACTCATATAGTGAGTTCGTAAGAGAGTACTATATGATGAACCGCGATGTGACCCTTATAGATCTCACCTATATGCTTATTGCTGCTGAATCAGCAATGGTTTGGCGCAATAGAAAAGCAAAATTGATTGGTGAATCTGCCTTCAAGACCTCTATGGATATAGACAATGACAACGAAAGACATGCTATGATCGAAAAGTTTGATCATAAGAGAAAGGCAATGTCTGAAGTAGTTCCATGTCATGTTCCAAAAGAGTCAATTTGCTTTTATTGCCAAGAGAAAGGGCATTGGAGACGAAGCTGCCCCATTTACCTAAGAGATCTAAGAGATGGGAGAGTCGAAACGTATGGCTCTAATATAGGTAAAATCCACTAACTAACTCTTTTAAGCTTCTATTCTAGATTCTTAATACATAATGTGATAAGATTACAATTGATGTTTTGTAGAATCGAAGAAAAGAAAGGGAGCTTAAAGGAAGAAGTGAGCAGAATCTAACCGTGAAGGAATGGATTTCGATCACATTTCTCGAAGATTAGATTCTTAAGCTACTACTTAGAGTTAGAATTAGGTTGCTAAGAAAGATGTATTAGCATAAGTTTTTCAATGAGTTGCATTGTAAGGACAAATTTTTCCGCATAAAATAAATTTTGATTTTTATATTATCCTTGCAATGGCGTGTATGAAAAATTGATGTTAAAATGTTTCTATTATTAGCAATAATGGATTTGTTTCTTATTATGTTATTTATGGAAAGTCGAGAATTTATCAAATAGGGAGAGTTTCTCATCGCCCAAGTTTCAATTGGACAGAAACTTGGAATCATGCAACTTGGTTGCATGATGAATGAGAAATTTCGTATTTGGAAATTAGACTAATTCATTGACAAAGTGTCAAGTGAAGGACTTGGAGATCGAATACACAAAGTTGCGTGTTGATCAAGTCCACCATAAGAGTAACAAAGATATTTGTCATGATTTACTAAAGGTTTAGTAAATATGATTATACTTACAAGATTAAGTGTAATTCTGAATTGATTGAAAAAGTTTAAATCAATAGCAGAACGAATAAGAAGAATCAAATAGGCAGAAAGATAAAAGTTTCTCCATTCTAAGAAGAAAGGAGAGTACCTTTTATGCTTTATGATAGGTCTTAATGATTAAGAACCATATCTCAATTGATCCTCTAAGTGAGTCTTAGTACAATTGCATGTCTAAGAAGAGGATTCAAGAATTGAAGAAATGGTTAAATCAAGAAGTCAATCATACTTCGTTCCAAAACAAGTCTTAGAGTTAAGATTGTGACATTGAGTGAATAGTATTAAGAAGGTTATAACATTCATCAAATGTGGAAAGTTGTGATGTCTTGGATAAGACAAAGACCAACTAGGACCAATTTATGAAGTGTTTGATAAAAGCTACACTAACTCTTGAATATTTGTTTGTCAAGAAATGGTTATTGACAAGAGAATCTTATATGTCAAGGAGTCAGTGGGAGTTTTAATGGTCTTGAAAAGTTTCAAGAACAAATCAAATTAGACCTTATCGATCATCACTAGCACACGAGTTGAGGTTTACAACCTATCGTGTTGACATTATTTTGTTTCTGTGTTGTTCCAATTGAGTTAATTATGCATGTGAGTCCTATGAGTTCTCATTTGAATGCATAAAAGGCAAGGACCTTGATCAATGGAAAGTACATTGATAGGAAAGGGTGAGCTACTTAACTACTTGGAAGACATGGTGGGCAGCTGTGCTATCATAAGGCAAGAAATCAAGATTAAGAAAGTTCGGTCCATATGAGTTTGAATTTGTCGTAAACTTTGGTTTTGACAAATTTAAATGGATAGGAACACATGCACCGTTTAAATCTAAGTGTCATAAGATTTCCTCCTTCATGAAAATGATTGTGAGGAAATGCTTTCACTAAGAAAGATTTTAAGAAGATAGTGATTGTAAAATTGCATTCTCGAATTCGATTATGGTTACGGTATCCCTTTCCATAATTTGAATTGTGAGGTTTGGCAATTGTTTAGACACACATATGAACTATCTAAGGCAAAGGTGTATAAGTTCAAGAAGCCTTGATAAAAGATTATCAAAGCACTAAGTATTAGAAACATGAACTTAAGAAATTCAATAAGCATTGTTTTTCTGAAAGTTAAGCTGCTTCTGAATACATGTCAAAGCTAGTGGGAGCATAAGTGTTATGTTTTATAATAATCATCATGATAGTGGGAGCATAAATATTATGATTGTATGATTATTAAGGCACGTATTGCAAGTTGGCAATATTAATTATAGAAAACAAGAGTCATTCTTTGCAAAGTTGTAAGGATGGAATAGTTGTTTTGCTATAATTAAGGGAGAGAATATTATGCTTCATTTCAAATCTAAAGGATTAGGTTGAGAAATGTTAATAAATTTAGTCAAAGGTACATAGTGTGTTCTTAAAATTTCGATTATGATTACGGCATTCCTCTTCACAATTCGAATTTTGAGAACATAGCAAATAAAACATTATGCGTCGTGTCCCATACGCTTCGGGTATAGGATCGATTGCAAATGCTTTAATGTTTGACCATTCTAAAATTTTCCAAATGTTGAGCGCATTTAGAGGGAAAAGGGACTAGAATTGGTTTTGACTAAAATAATTAAACAACTATCAAAGGACCATCCAAAGTTTGACGAGGATTGGTTGCTTGTGAGTAGTTGGAAGCATGGTATTAGATGGACCATATCAACATTATTATGAATAGAAAAGATTCTATTAAGAATGATTTGTCATATGGAAATTATGGAAATGTTTCCATATTGGATGGACCATATCGACATCATTACGAATAGATAAGATTCTATTAAGAATGAGTTGTCGTATGGAAAATATGGAAACGTGTCCATATTGAGAATTGGATATTGAAAATCTATGACTAGATTAGAAACTTTCATGCAAAGGATGTTCAAAGGAATGTACTTTGAGTGAGAGACATCATATCTAAGGAATTGTCTTGTAACAATCTCCAATAGAGAACTTTGTAATATCATTGGCAATAGTCTTTGTGACTTTGGTGCAGTGACATTACGAAAGGATCATTGCATAAAATGTTAGAATCTAGCATATTCTATAAGTGGCAAGAATTTGATATTCTTACACTTATGAAAAAGGATTTGGAGTTGTGAAATGAGAATGATTGGAAATGTGTTCAATTTGATCTATTTCACAAAAGTAAGAACCATTGGTAAACATTGTGTGCATGCTGAGAGCATGGGACAAGTGTAATAATTCAAGTAAGAAGTTGATTACCCGAAACGACAAATAATTAGAAATCAATATGGTGATAAATAAAAGGCGTTTTATTTATACTCAAAGGTTTGAGGCCATATGGGATTAGTATTATTCTTGTGTTTCACATTTGCATGTTTTGACTTCCAGAATAATTGAGTTTATTAAGAATAATCGAATTATTCGAACGGGCCACAGTCGTTCATATGTTGGAAGTAAATATGAATGAAGACTGTCATGAATTGGTGTGTGGAATGTCTAAAAGAGTATTAGACATAAGCAAATGTGTGTTGCAACGTTTGTGAGTGCTTATGAATATGAATTTGAGCATTGGATTAAACCCACGCTCACTTGGATCACTCCATGAATTGTATCACGAGTGATTGGTGAGACGATAACATCTTATATTTTTGAAACCGAGATGTGTGAGTTGTATCTTGCAAATCGGTTGCACATTGATAATATGTAAACGCACCAGTAACTTGGTGTTATAAAACATATTATTGTGTGTGATTCGGTAAGTAGGTGCAAGCGAGCATTGAATCAAAGTTTATCCGTTCCTTTTATCCAAAGTAGGATAAAAGCAATATCTTTGGGCCCCTCGATGATTTAGTGATGACAAACGTAAATGCTCGGCCGAGCTAGGGCTAATTTGATTTGTTTAATTAGTCAGTCGTCATAAATCGGGAATCGAGATATAGTACAAAGAGAATGATTTGAAATCATATCTCATATGATATCTAGAATGGAGGAATATATGATCCCTTATCTAAGGACACGCGTATCTAATAGGATCAGAGTTGACAGCGGCTTTGGAAAGCTACGATTGCAGATCAGGATCTGAAGTCATACACATAATAGTTATTAGACTTATCCAAGTGGGAGACTGTTGGATTAGTGTCTAAGTCCATAACTATTTTGGTATGTACTTGACCCGATGGTGCATGGTCCTTTTGGGTTGCCTTCACCAAAGCAACTTGATTGGAGAAATAAATAGAGAGAGAGGTTATTATGATTTATTAATATGTTATAAGAATAATATATTAAAGGAGAAATCATATTTGTTTAATTAATATTGGTCAATAATTAATTAAAAATTAATTTTATGGTCAAATGTAATTAATTAAACTAGAGGGGCTGAATTGTAATTATTTGATAATTACAAAATAAGGTAAGGATTATCTTAAGGATAGGTTGGACGAATTTGAGGTGATAAGGACCTTAGAATTCGACCATGATAAGGATTCAAGGCTTATCTTATGGGTTGCTTGGTAAGCAAGCAACTAGATAAGGATAAGGACTGAAACCCTATCTCTAAACCTATATAAACCCCCTTTGGCTTATGATTTCGTCCAGACCTTCCCAAGGCTTCTTAGGGACGAAATCTTATACCTCTCCTCTCTCTTTATACCTTCTCCATTTGCTCTTGGTGTTTGTAAGCCATTAGAGGAGTGACACTTGTGACTCTAAGCCTTCCAAAGTTAATTCAAGGAGGAATTCGGATTGTTATTGCTACATAACAATCAAGGTAATATCATAAACCTAATTATATGTTAATATTGATTTCCATATGCTAGAATTAGGGTTTATAGTCTTGGATTCAAAGCATGTACAATAGAGAAACCTAGATCCAAGCATTAAGGTTTGTATGAGCACATAGGATGTCTTATGACCAAAACCCAACAGTTCTATCCAACATATTTGTAGATATAAATTACATATATAGTCTAAATCATTTAAAAACCTATATAAAACCTTCATTCAACAACCATCTCAAGTAAACAAACAACGTATAAACACATAACACGTATTTCATAGAAAATACTTCATATGTATGTGGTAGAAGAAAGTAACTACACACTCACTTGATAAGACGATTATTGGACAGCACCTCGTCTCTTAAAACAATCGTTTCCGATGAAACTGGGTTGTTTTCTCCAAAATTAGGCTTCTCGCGGACATAGTTTCGGCTCGAAAACTCTTTTTCTCGGGATCTTCGAAGCGTCGGGACTTTCTTCGGGGGTCGGGATGATACCGGGGCTTTGGGGGTATAACTTGCCAAGTAAAAGAAAGTTTAAGGGGGGTGAAAGGAAAGAAATTAGCAAAAAACTTTCGGCTGGCCTCGCATTCTATTTATAGGATGAGGTTGGCCTCCGAACGCATCGTGCTCCTTGAACGAACGCAGCGCGTTCCGCCGTGCGTCATGGCTTACGAACTTCAGACTTGACATGTGATGGGAAATTTGACGGGACAGGCTCTGGACTCCGAACGCGAGGCGTTCCCCAATTGAACGCGGGGTGCTCCCCCCTCGGTGTGCGTGCGTCGAACTTCAGAAATTCATATCTTTCACATACGAGCTCCGTTTTCGACGTTCTTTATATCCACGCGAAGGTGAGATTATGCTCTATAACTCTAGTTTAGACTCCGTCGGCTAATTTTGAATTTAAATTTTATTATATTATTTTTAGTAGGCCGGGACAGGAAAACTCCATTAAGAATTCACAACTCCTTCATCTGACGTCCGTTTCACCTGTCTTTTTACCGTTGGACTACTATCGACGAGATCTTCGATTCTCGTTTAGATTGTTTCGGCTAGAAACCACTCGATCTTATATTCGAACTTTGGGCTGCATACCGCTAAGTCGAAACTTCAAAAAATCATAACTTCCTCATACGAAGTCAGATTTAGACGTTCTTTTTAGGCATGCTCTCGCTTCAACATTTTCTACGACTTTCGTTTAGATCACTAAGGCTAAATATCGCTCTATCGTAAATTCACTATTTATGTCACGCAGTTTCGTACCGGTTCTGTCACGAAACTTCGACAGGTCATAACTTCTTCGTTATAACTCGGATTTCAACGTTCTTTATATGTACAGTAACCTTGTGACATATACTACAACTTGGTTAAGATTAATTATTTTAAACACTCTTCTATCAAAAAGTCATTTTTGACGCTTATCGTGTCTAAATTGACTAGCCCGGATCTAAGGGGTTTACAACCTTGGCGCAAGTAAGACACTTGTCCACGAAGGTAGAAATCTCTACTTTCATGTTAGTCTACCAATATAACCTTTTGAGATCCAGATACTTCTTATTTGAACTTGGATGAACGAAGTATCGAGTATTGTGCGCTTCATTCATGACAACGTCTCTGAAACCACCATGATTCGGTGTCCAGATCCGATCCATGAGGTATAAGGCTCCGTCACCCTTGACTTCTAAGTTCTTATCCATCCCTCTAAGGGATTCACCAACCACATTTTTAGGTTTCAAGGCTTCCTGCTGAGCCTCCTTAATTTAAGTGGACATATGTGAATGGATTGTCATAGTAAATGCCTTGACTCTACGACCTAAGTATTCTTTCCGACTTAGGGTGTCAGCTACTACGTTGGCTTTACGAGGATGATAACAAATTTCGCATTCGTAGTCATTGAATTTCTCGACCCACCGTTGTTGCCTCATGTTGATCTCCTTCTGGCCGAATATGTGTTGAAGGCTTTCGTGGTCTGTAAATATAGTGCTTTTCGTACTGTATAGGTAGTGTCTCCAGATCTTCAGAGTAAATACCACCGCTCCCAACTCAAGATCATGTGTATTGTAGTTGATCTCGTGTGTCTTAAGCTGTCTTGAGGCATATGCGATGACCTTTCCCCGTTGCATAAGAACATAACCAAGCCCTTGGTAGGATGCATCGTAGTATACCACAAAAGTCTCTATCCCTTCTGGGAGGGTGATATGCACAAAAGTACCCATTAATTTTAATATTTATAACCTAACAAACTTAGACTATCTATGCACTTATAGACAATGTACCTAGTCAGATTACAATATAGCTTAGGTAAGTCGGGTGTCGATCACAGGGAACGGTTGATTAACTTAATATATTTAATTATAGGTTATAGGTCACACGAAAAGAATAAAGAAATAAATTTCAAACTAACAATTAATTAACTACTCTCGATAAACTAACAGGAAAACAAATCTCTTCAGGTACTTTGGTTTAGACAAATTACACCTTAAAAACATAGACAATTGCATATATAAATTCATTTATTCATGTTCACCGATTCCTAAAATGATTAGATTCATGTTCACTATAACTAATCCTTTAGCAAACACGTCAATTCAAACAGTGATCAGTTGGTTAAACTAACATGCTTCCTAGTGTTCAGTTCGTATCAAGCAAGACTTGTAAATATAGTTAATCGAATTATTAATTCAATTTAACCTCTTGTTGATGGTCATCAAACAAGGCTCACACATTAACTTACTTATTCTCAAGTTAATCCTAGTTTCACATTCGTTATTCCTAGACTTATAATCTCGATGGTCATCAAAAATCATAAGAGACAAGCAATCAAGCAGATGTTCAAGCAACTCAATTCACTTAACAATTAACAGAAAATAATCATCATTAACACATAAGGGTCTTTTAACAAGATTGGCAAGATAAATTAAACATAAATAAACAATTCAATATAGCAATTAGTCTAATAATCAAAGCTTCATTCAATCATAAACACAAAGTAAAAGGTTTTTACACCCAAATCAGAAACTAAATACAGAAAAGTACCACAATGGAATGCTAAACATGGTCACGTTAACAATCCATATGATTACCGACATGTATCCGCTCTCCAACCCTTCCGATCTCCGCTCCCGTTAGCTTAACGGCCTTCCGGCCGCCTTCTAGACCCTCAAAACGGCTTAACAGAAGTGAAATATCGACTAAACTAAGTTGTAAGTCGAATTTTCCCTCCTGGTTAGCTGAAAATCGACTTTTATAACCTTTGTAGCCGACTTACGTACGTTGGGCGTAAGTCGGATTATGCGGGGCGTACTAAGGATCACTACACGATTGAACATATCCGAGGCCAACCAGTACGCGGCGCGTACCCTTAAGTTACGCGGGGCGTAAGTCAAATTGGTCGTTACGCGGCGTGTACAGGTGTGCTACGCGGGGCGTAACCGTCTAATCCAACATTTTAATTTCTTTTAGCTTCTAAGTCCGGTTTCCGCTTCAGTCTTTTCTTTTGTGCTTTATCGCCAATGAATAGCTGCAAAACATAATTCAAAGCATTATGAGTACTTTTTAGTTCTAAAAGAGAATAAATAAGGCCAAAATATTAAGATAAAGTGCATATATATATATATATATATATATATATATATATATATATATATATATATATATATATATATATATATAAATACACATATCAAAATACCCCACACTTAGCCTTTGCTTGCCCCCAAGCAAATTTACTTTTATTTTACCAATATCGCACTAAACAATCCATTTAAAATTCAGGCATTACGCCAAGACCTCAACGCATACATTTGTGTCTAAAATTTTCCTAAAGTACCTCCCCTACTTTAAATACTCACAATCTTCATAAACACTTGCCCACTTTTTCCGAACAATGCTCATTTTATGCAACCCTCCGAATCCATCCGCAGAAAACCTCCTAACCTCAAGGTATTTTTAGTTGAGCAACCTAAGCATACATAATCTAGAATTACAATTTTTTCGATACCACTATGGAGCTCTTTTGGAATTCTTCACTTTCTTGATAATTTGATCTTCGATTTCTTTGAATTCACCACCTTGTTGTTTGATTTTTAGTATCTTCAACTTTTTGAATCTTTGGAATTTTGATCTTTTGATCTTAACTTTATTTGCTCCAAAATTCTTCAAACTTTTTTTTCGTAATTTTTTTTTATATTACATGTACCTCACTTTTTTATTTCACTCAAAACCTACATGCTTAAGCAGAGGCATTCAACCTCAGCCTTTATTGGTTAATGATAATAATTTTCCTGGATACATTTCAGGTTTAGGCTGCTAAACATATTGCATCCCTCAAACCAAGCGGGGTTATGTTTTTGTTCCATGATTTCACTAAAATAAGGGAGGCCACAAATGCACTATAATGTATATTGGCTCAACTAAACATTTGAGTTTTCATCGGATCATTTCATACAATATTAGCAAAAATTTAAATTATCACTAGATTTTTCTAAATTAAACAATTATTTCAAGTTTTTTTTTTAAATTTTAAATTTTTAAATTTAATTTACTTTTACCGACCCCCTACCCCACACTTATTTCATACAATGCCCTCATTGTATGCTAAAACGAATTAAGAACATAAAAAGGGAGAAAAAGGAACAGACTCCCCTGGGTAGTTGTGGCGAGATCGAATGGGGCTGCTACAAGTTGCTCCAAATATTACTGAAAGAATGAAAAGTGGAATTGCTGCTTCTGAATTTGCCGAAAAGTAAAATCAAGACAACCATCTTCAAAAATGTGGTGCAAAAGATTGGAAACAAATGCAATGTGTAATAGCCATGACGTGGGAAAGTGTCGACCATGTCATCTCGTCAAGAATGACATCCTCTTCTCGCGATGAAAAATCCCCCACAACATATGAAAATGTCAACCATGTCATGGCAGCCGGGATGATACGTCTTCCTGGCGTCAAAATAAAACTCTATGGTGTGGGAACTGCTCATCCATATCATAAGAGTCAAAACATCGTAAAAATGCCAATCTTCAAAACGACCGCTCACGAAATAAATATGCACCCCACACTTATGACAAATTGTGGGTCTTGATTATAATCTTCAACTCTCAAACCGCTCTCTCTAGTAACCGTCGGACCTAGCTGCTGAACTTACTGCCAACTTTCTAAGGGCGAAAATTCTGCAGAAATCTAAACAACCAAAGAGCATCAACATGGAAAACAAAAGTAAAACAAACTAAATCCAAGTTTAATTACATACCAAATACTAAAAAAAACTAAACTAAACTAAAAATAACACAAAATAAAAAAAATAAAAAGGATCACTCATCATCTCCATCATCATGTGGCTGTGTCCCAGAAGTACCGGCCCCATCAAATCGTGACTGGAATGGTGGTGGGTAGGGAACCGAATACTGAAACCCCTGGTGGGCAAAGAATGCGTTCAACGCATCCCCATACCACTGCTGTTGCCTGTCCACATGTGCAACATACTCGCTAAGGTTCTGGACCCTCATGTCAAGACGGTCAATACCCTGAACCAGGTAGTGCATATCAATCTCCGGCTCAGGTCCCTCCTGTGCTCCCCGAGGAGCAGGTCTACGCCGCTGGACCCGTCTCGGCTGTGGCTCGGCGGCACCCTCCTCATCCGCCACATCATCTGCCCGAACCCTCAAGACACCATCTCCACCCCACTCTAATACACGCATCGACTCTAACAGCTGAAGACTCATCGGCCTCATGTCGTGAAACACCATCGATCTCGTGATCTCACGCGTCAGCAACTGATATGATCGAGCTAACCGCGTGATAAAATGCCCTCCGCATATCTGGCTATCCCCCCGAAGTCCCCTGGCCCTCCGTCCCAAATATGCAGCTAACGCAACTGGAAGGTTCAGGTGCCTCCCTGGAGTAACTAGTGCCCATAGGAAATACAAGTCCGTCGAAGGCACTCTCTCACTATTCTTGTGATGCGTGAGAGACATAGAAATCAACCGATGCAACATTCGGTATGTAGTAGACTGAATCATCCCCCCTCGTACGGTAGATGGTGTATAAACTCCTCCCGTAATCTCGACACAAAAAGTGTTCTCGTTATAGTCTTCTGGCCGGTCCATGAGACAATCAGCAAGAAATGTCGGGAAGTAGACACTCCTCGTCTCATCGGCTGTGTAAACACCTACCCGAATCGCAAGCTCTATCACGCTGCATTCTCGGCTCACTCCTCCCAGTCTGAAAGCAAAGGCTGTCCTGTCATCAAGTGCCTTCCTAGGATCATAGGAAACTGTAGCATAGAACTCCAGCAAACACTCCCGATAAACAGGCTCATGGATCCTGAACAAACGTGCCCATCCCTGACACACGAACAAATCCACACCACTCGCGTCCGAGTGTGTGTATTGCAAAAATTCCTGGATCAATGCAGCTAGTCCAGTCCTGGTAGCCAACTCCCAGTCGAATGATGGTGCTATATCAATCTCTTTGGTGAGAAGCAAGCTCAAGTTGTTGACATAACGTGCCCGGGTTGCATCGTTCAGCGTTTGCGGAAATTGTAAAAAACGATGATCGGTCACATCCTCGGGTGGGTTGGTCCTTTGCGTCCTTTGGGCCATAATCTGTTCTTCGCATTACGCTGGGCGTAACGCGAAGTTACGCGGGGCGTAACCCCATCCCCTTGAAAATTCATACGCGATCCGGGGTTCATTACGCTTAGCGTAAGTAAACTTACGCAGGGCGTAAGTTTAAATGAAACTTTTCCTTTTTCCTTTAATTTAACTTCCTTTTCTTATAATTATTTAATTAAGGGACTTAAAACTTATTTTTTTTCTTTTTAATTTCTTTAGCTAATGATGACTTCACGATGAGTGATAAAAAAAACTGAGATGTCATAATCACTTATCTTTGTCAAGATCAAACAACAATGGTTGATCAAAAACCTTTGCATGCAAGAATTGGTTTGCGAAAACACCCACTTTCGGGACCCGTTAGAATATTTCCTTTGTTTTCCTTGCACTTTTAACTAGAAGCGGAACAAGAAGTGACCTAACTAGTCAAGAACAGCAAGAGCTCGGTCTTCCACTTAACCACCACAATACGCCTTGCTATACTACGCCTCATGGATTGAGTTGGACAAATCAACAAAGTAGTAGGCTAAGCAGGTCAAGAATTCCCTAATCGCTTTCATTCTCAAAACCCATGCAAAAAGTAAAGTCAAGCAATGTGTACAATCCCAAATTCCTGCAAATAAAAACAAGAACCTTCCCGACAAGTGAAATGATATCATCGAAAATCAAACTAAAAATAAAAACTAACTAAAAACAAAGAACGAATAATCAAATAAACTAAATTAATGACAAGCCGTTCCCCGGCAACGGCGCCAAAAACTTGATATGCACAAAAGTACCCATTAATTTTAATATTTATAACCTAACAAACTTAGACTATCTATGCACTTATAGACAATGTACCTAGTCAGATTACAGTATAGCTTAGGTAAGTCGGGTGTCGATCACAGGGAACGGTTGATTAACTTAATATATTTAATTATAGGTTATAGGTCACACGAAAAGAATAAAGAAATAAATTTCAAACTAACAATTAATTAACTACTCTCGATAAACTAACAGGAAAACAAATCTCTTCAGGTACTTTGGTTTAGACAAATTACACCTTAAAAACATAGACAATTGCATATATAAATTCATTTATTCATGTTCACCGATTCCTAAAATGATTAGATTCGTGTTCACTATAACTAATCCTTTAGCAAACACGTCAATTCAAACAGTGACCAGTTGGTTAAACTAACATGCTTCCTAGTGTTCAGTTCGTATCAAACAAGACTTGTAAATATAGTTAATCGAATTATTAATTCAATTTAACCTCTTGTTGATGGTCATCAAACAAGGCTCACACATTAACTTACTTATTCTCAAGTTAATCCTAGTTTCACATTCGTTATTCCTAGACTTATAATCTCGATGGTCATCAAAAATCATAAGAGACAAGCAATCAAGCAGATGTTCAAGCAACTCAATTCACTTAACAATTAACAGAAAATAATCATCATTAACACATAAGGGTCTTTTAACAAGCTTGGCAAGATAAATTAAACATAAATAAACAATTCAATATAGCAATTAGTCTAATAATCAAAGCTTCATTCAATCATAAACACAAAGTAAAAGGTTTTTACACCCAAATCAGAAACTAAATACAGAAAAGTACCACAATGGAATGCTAAACATGGTCACGTTAACAATCCATATGATTACCGACATGTATCCGCTCTCCAACCCTTCCGATATCCGCTCCCGTTAGCTTAACGGCCTTCCGGCCGCCTTCTAGACCCTCAAAACGGCTTAACAGAAGTTAAATATCAACTAAACTAAGTTGTAAGTCGAATTTTCCCTCCTGGTTAGCTGAAAATCGACTTTTATAACCTTTGTAGCCGACTTACGTACGCTGGGCGTAAGTCGGATTACGCGGGGCGTACTAAAGATCACTACGCGATTGAACATATCCGAGGCCAACCAGTACGCGGCGCGTACCCTTAAGTTACGCGGGGCGTAAGTCAAATTGGTCGTTACGCGGCGCGTACAGGTGTGCTACGCGGGGCGTAACCGTCTAATCCAACATTTTAATTTCTTTTAGCTTCTAAGTCCGGTTTCCGCTTCAGTCTTTTCTTTTGTGCTTTATCGCCAATGAATAGCTGCAAAAAATAATTCAAAGCATTATGAGTACTTTTTAGTTCTAAAAGAGAATAAATAAGGCCAAAATATTAAGATAAAGTGCATAAATATATATATATATATATATATATATATATATATATATATATATATATATATATATATATATATAAATACACATATCAGAGGGATAGTATCGGTGAGCTGCAGAAGGCTTGCTTAAGCACTTGGAATGCCTTTTCTTGTTTCTCTTCCCAGTCAAAGGTTACACCTTTCTGGGTCAATGTAGTAAGTGGTTTCTCGATCCTTGAGAAGTTTTGTATGAATCTACGATTATAGCCGGTGAGGCCTAGAAATTGATGGATTTCTGTAGGCGTCCTTGGTGCCAAACAGTTCTTAATGGCCTTGATTTTGGAAGGATCCACGTGAATTCGCTCTTTGCTAACTATGTGACCCAAGAATTCGACTCTTCGAATCCAAAATTCGTATTTGGAGAACTTCGAATAAAGTTTCTCTGCTCGTAGTGTTTCCAAGATCTGTTGTAAGTGTTGAATATGCTCCTCCTTACTACGAGAGTAGATAAGCATGTCATCGATGAATACAATAATGAACTGATCTAAGTAAGGATGCACACCCATTTCATTAAGTCCATGAATACCGCACGCACATTGGTTAATCCAAAATGCATCACTATGAACTCGTAATGATCATAATGATTTTAGAAGGCTGTTTTGGGAACATCTTCCTCTAACACTCGTAGCTGGTGATACCTAGATATCAAGTCAATCTTTCAAAAGTCGCTTGCTCCTTGAAGTTGGTCAAACAAGTCATCTATCCGCGGAAGAGGGTATCGGTTCTTAATAATAAGTTTGTTTAGTTCTCTATAGTTGATGCACATACAGAAAGATCCGTCTTTCTTCTTTACGAAAAAGACCGGTGCTCCCCAGGGTGAGAAGCTTGGTCTAATAAATCTCTTATTGAGTAGTTCGTTCAGTTGACCATATAGTTCCTGCATCTCAGCTGATGCTAGTCTATAAGGCGATTTGGATACAGGAGTAGCTCCTGGAACTAAGTCGATTCTGAACTCGACTTGACGTTGTGGTGGTAAACCTCAGAGTTCTTCGGGAAAGATGTCGGGAAAGTCGCAGACTTCAGGGATGTTCTTTATGTCATTCACTTTTTGGTTCACGTCAACCACATGAGCAAGGAACACATGATATTCCTTTCGTAAGTACTTCTGATCTTGAATACTTGAGATGATTCGAAGGTTCGTGCCTAGTTTGTCGTCATAGATAACTATGGTTTCGCTATTCGGAAGATTAAGACAAACGACTTTCTCAAAGAATAGGATGCCAGCACGATGAAGACTCAACCAATCCATGCCGATAATGACGTCGAAACTTTTAATTGAGACAAGCATGAGGTCAATTTGAAATGAATAGCTATCTAGAGAGAGGGTACATCCTATGTATATATATCGTTAGTGTTCTCAGTTTTCCCATTAGCTATTTCTACAGTGAACGCTTCTTTTAGTGCTTGTGGTTGTTGTTTGAGTAAGTGTGCAAAATTTTGATTCATGAAACTCCTCTCCGCTACACTATCAAATAATATGCATGCATAAGAGTTATCGAGGAGAAACATACCCGTGACCACCGTAGGGCCTGCCACGGCTTCCTCATGGCCAATAACCAAGACTCTCCCCACTCCGCCATTATTCCCCACTTTTGGGCAGTTCCGTTTGAAGTGCCCAACTTCACCGCACTCGTAGCAGGCCTAGCTTACTCCAATAACAAGGACCTGGGAGATTGGTCTAGCCGGTGCCCTACAAAAAGGGCAGTGTGCCCCTTCTTGTCGCAGTTAGCACATTGCATCTCTCTGTGGGTTCCATTGTGGTGGAAGTTGCACTTGTTTCACTTTGGCAGACTTCCAGTGTACTGCTTCGTTGGCGCAGGGACAGTAGGAGTTGTTGCGGCATGAATAACCACTATCTGTTGCTTCTTGGCAGAGTTCTGTGCTGATTGGTTCTTCTTCTTGTCCCAAAACTTCCTCTTGTTATCGGTTGCTTTGGCAGGTTCTGGGACAACAGGGGTAGTTGCCTGAGGACGGACTCCGTGGTCAATGAGTCGCTATGCCAATCGTTTGGCACTATCGAATGTAGCGGGGTTGGAGGACAAAACGTTCCCCTGAAACGGGGGTACCAGTCCCCATATGTACCTGTCGATCTTTTTTCCCCCAGTGGGGACCATCCCCGGACATAGAGCCACCTGATCACTAAATCGATTAGTGTAAGCCACTATGTCAGAGACTTTCATGGTTAGGCTCCAAAGATACTGTTCAAGCTTCTGAACTTTGCCCCTTGGGCAATACTCTCCTTTCATTAGGTCTTTTAGTGTTTCCCAGCCCATCGAGTTAGCCACTATGAGAGTAAGTGACTTGACATGGCCATTCCACCATGTGAAGGCTCTATCAGAGAAGGTGCAAACGACAAATTTTACTTTGCTTCCTTATGGACAGGAGCACATCTCAAAGACCGATTCATTTTTCTCGAACCATTTCGATAGAGTAATGATTCCCCCGATACCATTAAAGGCTTTGGGTCTGTAGTTGGTGAAGTCATTGTAAGAACACTCCCTAGGGTGTCATGACTATCACCTTGGGTAGAATTAACAACCGTTCCACCCCCGCTGGTATTGCTAGCGTTGATTTGAGTTAAGGCTGTCGTAACAGCCGCAATCACTACAGCTTGAAAAAAATACAGGATCGAATTGAGGTGGAGGTGGTGGTTGAGTTGTAGTTATTAGCGGATTGCGCCTGTTTGATTTACGAGGAGGCATCCTTCAACTATAAGTTTAAAAGATGAAGATATTTGTAAGAAATCAATAGTGAGCATAATGAGGGTGTTCCTTGAACTAAATCACCATAGTTCAACATGTAATTGATTGTAATAGAGTTCTACCACTTAGAAATATGAAAGAATTTGGATAGAGATCTTCCCAGAGAATTAGATGTTGTCAATATCATTGGTATTATAGATGTATAGAGTTCGGGAAAATTTGACCTTGTAATAGGTCTACACCATACCAATATAGAGAAAACTTTGACAGCACAAAGACCTAACGAAACTTGAAAGTTCAAGGTCTAAACATAAGTAGGAAAATAACATTAGAGTCTAACAGCGGACTTTGTCTATATCCAAAAGAGAGTGTAGAGTACGCTCTACTCGTGAGAAGTGTTGTCCTGGTTAATACTAGATTTTGTCTTGTGTTCAGCTAACCGTTGTTCTATTTCCCACACATGCCTTTGCAATGTCACTTGGTTCTGTCGAAGATCCCTAAATTCGGATTGACATGCATTCAGTTCTACCTGTAGGGCGTCAGTGTGAGTCCTTGCTAACTCCTGGTCATCTTTCAGATGGCGGAGACGAACTGTGTTGTCTCCCGAGTTGGCACGGATTTCCATGACATGGTCGATGGTTGCCCTCCCCTGCTCTGCATTGCAAGCAACACGACGAACCAAGATAGGGAGGATTCTGTCAGCTGAGCCTCCCTCACTCAAGCTGTAGAAGCTTTGGTCTCCATTATAAGGAGGAGGTTGTCCTTGTTCGTGGCTCCACCTTCCCAAGTTTACTGCCCACAAAGGCATCGGACCTTGAAAATACTGTCGAGGGTTAGGATTTTGGGCAATTTGAGGTGGATTATAGACCTCGGGTTCTATGTCAGAGCCTTCTTGAATCTCATCTTCATTTTCCTCCTCAGAACTCTCCTCGAAGTCTTCTTCCTCTGGGGCTACCGTGTTATCTTCTTCTGGCTCAGCTCCAAGCCATCCACCATTCCCTTGATCGGGAAAGTATGGGTCGCCAGGCAGATGAAATCCAGCCATGTTATCTACACGAGAATAGGGGTGTAAGAAACATATAATAGATGTACTACTAAAGATAATTATAAGATGATCCTTACCAGTTACTTCTATACTTACTTGGTGTATACCAGCTATACATAACTAAATATAGAATAAACCTTCGAATAAGTGGTCCAACTCTAAGTCTACAACCAAACAAGGAACAGGAAGTAAAGCGAAGATCACAGATTCTAAGTATATAACATCTTGGTCACATATAACCTAAGCGTATCCACTCAGCAACTATAGACCTACTAGTAAAGGTCGTTTTAGTTTTCACATAAGTAATTATAGTACCTCAAAAATACTCCTATAGTATTTTAAGTTTATGTTATGTTCTAGTGTTTCTTTATAGAATAGTTGGTATGTTTTAGACTTGTTGCAACACCACAACCATTCCTAGGCATATGCTAATCACTTCTCGGATAGATATAGTTGATCAAGCTATATCATTCTCAGACCTGATTATATATCCCCAAGCCTACCTGTGTTGTTAAACAATCACAATACTTTTGTTCTGATCTAGTATGACACTGTCCTAGTATGAATGCATGTATGTATACTTTAGTAAAATATTTTATTGTTTTAAAAGTATAACTATTGGTCAGAGTGTTTTAATCCCATGTGTTTATAATTGTATATCTTTTATGGGTTGATATACTCAGTTAACTATAAACAAAGCTCTGATACCATTCTGTCACACCCCCAAACCAGAACGGCGAAAACGTTCGTGGTCGGAGGATGTCATGTACAATATCATAACAATGCACAATAGTAAAACAAGCAACAACATCCATTGCATTAATAATATAGTTTATACAAGTATGTTCAGTGAATAGTTGTATGACACCAAAAATGTATATATATATATATATATATATATATATATATATATATATATATATATATATATATATATATATATATATATCAAAATCAAAGACGAGTCTTGAACATGCTCCGTCTTCTTAAAACCTAGTCTAGTGTACCTGTCTATCGGTGACCTGAGAATACAAGTTATTTTGATAGAGAGTATCATCATTTAAGTTGGTGAGTTCATAAGTAATTTAGTGTCAAAAGTTTGCCTTTGTTTCACGAAAATGTTTGTAATGGTTTGATGGAAATGTTTGTATACTTCCTAGAAAATCCTATATTTTCTACTAAAATGAAAAGTAGTCTTCTACCAAGACTCAACTGTTTGTATGTTTTTTCTCTCGTAAAAAGGTATGTTTTTCCAACTTTATAACTATCTTTACTAGAAAAATAGTTTGCATTTCTCAATGTGAGAATATCACTATATGAATGTAATGGAAAATGATTATGTATAGTAGTATTGTGTAAAATAAATTACCAATGCGTTAACTACCTTGTAACCAAACTGGTTAATTAGGGTTAAAGATGTGATTAGGTTATAACCATACTCGATTGACTAGTATAAAACACGACGTTCTTCAGACATTGAAAATGGTATGACATTTGTCACCCGTAGACCTGCAGGTCCCACTGTAGCAAGCAACAAGGTGTAGGATGGTCAATCCCGTATAGATCTATGTTGGATTAGTGTCTAAGTCCATAACAATTTTGGTATGTACTTGACCCGATGGTGCATGGTCCTTTTGGGTTGCCTTCACCAAAACAACTTGATAGGATGAATTATGGAGAGAAAGGATTAAATATGATTTATTAATATGTTATGAGAATAATATATTAAAGGAGAAATCATATTGTTTAATTAATGTTAGTCAATAATTAATTGGTAATTAGTTTTGTGACTAAAAGAGATTAATTAAACTTAAAGGACTAGAATTGTAATTATAAGATAATTGCAATTTGGGGCATGGATTGCCTTATATTAAGGAGTGGACGAATTCTATGGGGAAGCCCATAAGAAATCGTCCAAGGCCTTAAGGAAAGGAATCTATGGGTTGCTTAGGGCTTAAGCATCGAAATTAGGGCTTCCTTGTTAGATAACCCTAATAGCCTCCTATATATATATATATATATATATATATATATATATATATATATATATATATATATATATATATATATATATATATATATATATATATATATATATATAGATCCCTTAAGGACCAAAAACGTGGCTAAGACTTCTCTAGGGTTTGTAGACGTTTTTGGGCAGCCTCCATCCTCTCTCCTCTTCATCCTCTTGCTTATGGTGTTTGTGAACCATTAGAGGAGTGACAATTGTGACTCTAAGCTTTCTAAAGTCAATACAAGGAGATTTGGGATTGTTATTGCTACATAACAATCAAGGTAACATCTTAAACCTATTTTCATGTTAATATGATTACTTGAATGCTAGAATTAGGGTTTATAGTCTTGGATAACTTGCATGTACAATAGAGAAACCTAGATCCAAGCATTAGGGTTTGTATGAGCACATAAGATGTTCTTAGGACCAAAACCCATCAATCTATACACAAACTCACACTCTTCCTCCAAGAGACTCTGGTTATAAAACGTGACAAAGCAAGAATATTGCTATGCCATGAAATAGTATCTCACATTTTAGTTGTTTTGTTCTTGTTATAGTATGTATGTTCATTTTTGTTCTTGTAAATGAATAGTAATAGTATGTGTGTACTGACTCATGTATGTTTCTCTGTTCTAGAAATAGTATGTAGTGATCCCCTAAACTATACTTATTATAGTTTACTAGTATGTTTCTTTGAACTGTTACTGATTTTGAGAAAACTCTCAATTTTTCAACATAAGCAACTGAGTTAAATATGTTCCTTAAAAAATGGGTTTAATATTCATGTATGTATTTAATAATTATAACTATGATTTAACTGACAGTCGGACTAGTGATCCTACCCTAAGCCAACAACCAAACAAGGAACAAGAGTTACGATATTTAGCAATAGTCCTAAGTTCGTTAAAGCATACTTATACGTAACTATGTACACGAATATGATTTTGATATAAAAAAGTTTAAAATTGTTTAAAAGAGTTCTGAAAGTGTTTCTAACAAGTTTTTGAGTATGAGAAATCCTTTTGTCTGGATGTTTCCATATGTAAATGTTTAACACAATTATATTGTGTTCTACTTGTATTCTCCCCCTAAAAGCATTTAAAAGCATTTAAAACTGTAATTTGTAGGGGTATGAACTCACCTGATGTGAGTGATTTGTATGAAAGTTCGATATAGGATGAATAGTTCTTTGAGTTGGATCCCGAGACAAAACAAGTCCTAAAATGCATATTAAGACATATATATGTATACATTTAGTGATAATATTCACAAATATAACAAGGAAATGGATTGAGTTTCCAGCTTAACTTACAAAAGAGGGTACTAGGGTCCAAAAAAATGAGGCTGGAAGGGGTTCACGGCCCAACGATCTTGATGATCTTGGGTTCACTACTTGCTGTTCTTGATAAATGGTGAGGATGCAAGGGTTCACGAACCAAGAACACTTGATGTTCTTGAGTTTACTACCCAAGGATCTTGAAGGATGAAGAATACTTGAAGATCTTTAGCAATATCTTATGAAGATACAAAGGAAGAGGATGATATTTGAGAGGAAGGTGTTTTCGGTTGAAGATCCTTAGGAGAAAAGCCTTGTGTTTGCGGTTAGAAAGGAAGAAGTGAGGTAAAATCAGCCAACATTTATATATATAGGAGGGGAGTTCACGGCCACAAACCGTGGGTTCATGGTCTGAAGCCCGTTCATGACCCAAAGGCCTGATCATGGCCCGAAGGTTGTCCACGGGCCGAAGGCTCGTTTGTGGTCTAAGCAAGGTTGGCGATCCTCGGTCCAAATGATTTCCCTCCAAATACCCTAACACTCATATTATAAAATTTCTATACACTTTTAGCTCCATAATCTAACAATATTAAGATAATAAAAGAACTAAGTTTGACCTTTATTTGATATGTTTGACTTTCGTTGACCAAGTTTGACTTTTACGAGATAGAAATTACGGGTTGTCACACATAGTACCTTCCACATCTATCCGTACTTTCCTCAAGAACTGCCTAGACTCAATCAAGTCCCTTTTACTACTACTACTTCATGCGCTAATCTCATCCTAGGCTTGCCCTAGTGTAACCACCAATCCACTCTCCGCCATCAACTGCATAAGAAGTCCCTGCTATCTCCCCTAACTAGCTCACGAATACTATTACATATCACTAAGACTAGATAATTCTTCGAATGAGAGGTCCTACCCTACAACAGTTGGACTCAAACAAGAGCTGCAAAATATAGCTAAACCTAACCTTCTGAAATTATTCAGTCCTTACAATATGTAACTTAACATATTCATTTACTAGTTAGTTAAAGATAACTAGAACTCCTAAAAGCACAGAGCAAGCAACAGTCGAGCATTGAGTACACATAATCAAACATGTCCTAATCAGGCCATCATATCACTGACTAATCTATACTATCATGTAGTTCATAAAGTTGATACACATACAATAGGCACATAAGTCATCCTTCCTAGATCCTTAGCCCTAATCTATCATGCAGTTCTCATAAGCATAGCATAACATAAACTTGTATGGGTAATTTGGGGGTACTTACTTGAGCTCGACCGATTGCATGCACCACACCCTTTTTCTCTTTTCAAAATTCTTTTTCTCTTTTCGAATTTGTTTTTATAAAAATGACTTTCTTTTGAAAAAATTTCATACCAAGTTCCGACACACCTGAGAGTGTGCCCGAATCCCTCAAACCAAGGCTCTTATGCCTGTTGGATTAGTACCTAAGTCCATAACTATATTTGGTATGTACTTGACTCGACTCGGCATGGTCCATTTGGGTTTCATGGCATCATGCATTTGGATAGACTAAAATGAGAGAAATAACACTTAAGGTTTGGTAATATATTATAAGTTCTAATATATTAATAAGATTATTTAATTAGTATTGATCAAGAATTAATTTGGAATTAATTAAGTGATCAAAAGGAGACTAATTAAATATATGGGTTGATTGTGTAAATCATCCATACTTGTATAGTGGGCTAATGCTCCATAGATTATCAAGTTGGGCTAAAACCCATAGGATGCTCCATGGTGTTTTTGAAAACATGGATCATGGAAATGAAACGCCAAAATAATTAGGGTTTACATGGTGTAACCCTATTGTGACATACTATATAAGCATCTTATTCTTGTCAAAAATCGGCGACCATGAGAGACTATGAAGGAATGGTGAGGGCTAGCCAATTTCATGAAGTGTATCATTTCTCTCTAAGTTATTCAAAGTTCATTTGATGTTGTTGTTGGATTAATGTCTAAGTCCATAACTATAATTGGTAAGACTTGACCTGACCCGACATGGTCCATTTGGGTTGCATGGCATCGAAACACTTGGATAGACCTTTCATGAGAAAAAGATATATTTGTGACATATTAATATATTATAAGTTCTAATATATTAATATGAGATCATGTTATTTAATTAGTATTGATCAAGAATTAATTTGGACTTGATTTAGTGATCAAAAGAGACTAATTAAATATATGGGGATTGATTGTGTAAATCATTCATTCTTATATATGTGGGCTTTTTATCCTAGATTCCTTTTGTTAGGTTTAACCCATGTGGTGACCCATGGATACTCCATGGAGGTTAAAACCCACGGAGCATAAGGAATGGGTAAAGTCATGGGTTACATGGTGTAACCCTATTGTGCACACTATATAAAGACCCCATTAGTTGGTGAAATGGGAACTAGTGCATAATATGGAGGGCAAGCCAATTTCCAAGTCATATATCTTATTCTCATGGTTATTCCAAGAGTTCATGATGTTGTGTGAACCATTTGAGGTGTCACACTTGAGTTACTAGGCTCTCAAGCTTCATGGAGTCAAGCTACATCAAGAGGTATGTATTCTAACTTGTTATATTACCCAAATATCAAAGATTGTATGCTAGATAGGGTAATACCTTGGAATATTCATATTTTCATGTATAATAGAGAAAACATAGATCCAAGGTATTTAGGGTTGTATGTGCACCATAGGATGTTGTAGTATACTAAAACCCAATAGTGGTATCAGAGCCATGGGTTGTTTTCTGTTATATTCATGCAAATGTTTGATTATCAAAGTTGAAAAAAAAGGAAGAAAAAAACATGAAGTTTGTCAAATTTTAATATAATTACTTGTTTTGTGAAAAACTAATTATTTGTAAAATTTGAATAATTTGCTATATGAGTTGAATTAGGTCAAATTTAGTAAAAGATAAAATGATATGATTATTTTATTAGATTTAAAAGTTTGATCTAAATGTTTTAAGGATTTACAAATTTTGTCATAAAATTTAGGAGCTCAAAAGTTTTTTTTTAAAGTTGTGATCTTAAGAGTTTTGAAACTTCCATAAGTTATGGATATGAAAGTTTTTTTTTTAATAAAAAAATTTGATTCAAAGTTTTTATGGAGTTACAAAACTTGGTGTTAATGTTTTACAGAATTCCATAACTTGTTCTTAAGTTATGGAACATGGAAAGTTTCATCATAAAACACCATTAATTCCATAAGTTATGGAATCCAAAGGTTTTCAAGAGTTACAAAATTTGCCCTCAAGTTTTGGAATTTGAAAAAAGTTTTTTATGAAAAGAAAAGAATTGAATTCTAAAACTCTTGGGTTCATAAATTAAACAATTAATTAAATGGTTTTAATTTTGAATTTAATAATTGGAATTATGATGTTTTGTTGAATAGTTCAAATTAACTTTTATGGACTTTATTAATAGTTAATTAAATCGTTTAATTAAAAGAGTATTATTAAATCCATAAATATATGGTTTAAGTTTAATTAAATTAAAAGTCTAGTTTAATTAATAGATTAAACCATGCAACTTGTATTGTATGATGAATGAGATTTTTTCATCTTTGGGAAATTAAGACTAATTGCTTGTTCACATGTACATGTGAGTCAAGTGAAGGACAAAGGGATTGGGTACACTTTGTTATGTGCTAATCGGGTCCACCTCAAATGTTGATAAGATTATTCGTTATGATTTCCTAAACTTTAGTAAATATGGTTATGCTTACAAGTTTAAGAGTAATTCTGAAACATTGGAAAGGTTTCAATGTATGTCAGAACGGATAAGAAGAATCAAATAAGGCAAGAAGATAAAAGTTTCTCCAATATGAAGAGATGGGAGAGTACTTGAGTATCTTGTTTTATGATTATCTTAGTGATTATGGAACCATATCAAAATTGATCCTCTAAGGACACCTTAGTTCATTTGTTTGGCTAAGGAAAGGAATCATGAATTGTTGAAATGATCAAATCAAAAGATAAATCAAACTTCATTACAAAATCAAATCTTACAGTCATACTCCAAGTTTGAGCCTTGGGTGACATAATCTTTAGAAAGTTTATAATACTTGTCAAATGTAGAGTAAGATGTTTCCTATTCTTGTACATTTGAGATTGGTAAGTCGTGATGTTTTGGATAAAACAAAGACCAACTAAGACCAATTGTGAGAAGTGTTTGACTTGATAAGAATCCGTACTAACTCTTGAATATTTGTTTTGTCAAGGAATGGTTTTTGATAAAGAGAGTCTTATATGTCAAGAGGACAGTGGGAGTCTAAAAGATCCTGAAATAGTTTCAAGAACTAATCAAGAGTATTGTTAATCACTAGCCCATAACTTGACGTTTGTAACATATCGTGTTGACATATTCTTGTTTTATGCCCATTCCAGTTAGAGTTGAATATGCATATGAGTTCTATGAGTTCTCAATTGTTTGCATAACAACCTGGAAGCAATGGTAGGCCCTTGTGTTGCCCGGTGGCAAGAAATTAAGATTGAACAAGTTCAGTCCATTTGAGTTTGGATTTGTCACTAACCTTGTCTTTTGATTATGGTTTTGACAAATTCACATTGATAGGAACATATACACCATAAAATCTAAGTGTCATAAGGTTTCTCTTTGATTCATGAAAATGATGGTAAGGAAACTCTTTCACTAAGTAGATTTTGAGTAGATAGCATTTGTGAGAATGACAAAAGGTCTAAACATTATGATTACGACATCCCTCTTCATAATTGTTTTGACACACATGTGAGCTATCTAAGTAAAGGTGTATGATTTTGATAAAGTCTTATCAAAGCAATCTCGTATCAGAAATTTGAACTTTGGTAAGAAAGTCAGTAAAATATTGATTTCTAGAAGTCCAGTTGATTTCTGGGTACATGTCAAAGCTAGTGGGAGCATAAGTGTTATGCTAGTAAGATAATAATCATTGTGCTAGTGGGAGTATGATTATTATGTTTAGTGTTGCAAGTTAACAATATTAATTATAGAAAACAAAGTTTCAATTCACTTTGAAATGTTGTTTTGCTATAATTAAGGGAGATGATTTTATACTTCATTCTAATTCTACAAGCTTAGATTGAGATTTTAATCAACTTTAGTCAATGATATATATATATATATATATATATATATATATATATATATATATGAATGTTATGTTGGAATGGTTCAGCATAAGGAAATTCTATATATGTTGCATTCTCAAAATTCGATTATGATTATGACATCCCTCTTCATAGTTCGAATTGTGAGAACATGACAAATAAAAAGGAATAGAACTAGACATGACTAAAATGATTAAACAATTGTCAAGGACAATCTGAGGTTTACCAAAGATTGGTTGATTGTGGACAATTGGAAGTATAATGTAAACTTTGGAAAGGACCATATTGACATATTCTGAAAAGAGGCAACTCTTGTTCAGAAGTGATAGTAAAAATGGTAACATGGAATTGTTTCCATAGGTGAAAGTTATTCTCTAAATCTGTGCAAGATTAAAGATCTTAATGCAAAGAAGGATGTTCAAAGAAATTTACTTTGAATTTGAGACTTCATTTCCATGGAATTGCTTTCCATTGGAATACTCTATAATGTCTATTGCCAAGTCTTTGTGACTTTTGTGCATAGTCATTACAAGGGGATCATTGCATATAAGTTTAGAATCTAACATATTATAGTAGATGGCAAGAGTGTGGTATTCTTACATTTACAGTAAGGATCGGAATTGTGAAACAAACATCATTGAAATATTGTCAATTGATCTATTTCACAAAGAGAAGACCATATGTAAACATAGTGTGCATACTTGGAGTATTGCATAACTATTGTTTGGACGAACACAATATGCATGCTTGGTGCATGGCATTGTTGGATTAATGTCTAAGTCCATAACTATAATCGGTAAGACTTGACCCGACCCGACATGGTCCATTTGGGTTGCATGGCATCGGGACAATTGGATAGACAAGATGATGAAAAAAGATACTAGTGATTTATATTATAAGTTCTAATATATTAATATATAATCATATTATTTAATTAGTATTGATCAAGAATTAATTTATAATTAATTAATTGATCAAAAGGAACTAATTAAATATGGCCTCTAAGATATATTTGTGTGATGGGCCAAGTTTCTTTAGGTTGGGCTAAGCTTTCATGGATAGTCCATGGAGTGTTTAAATTATGGATCATATGAAATGAAAGGTCATGGGTATTAGAGTTTAACCCTAATCTCCACACTATATAAAGATGTCCTTGGTTGGTGAAATTGGAACTAGTGTGTGTACACAAAAGGGAAAGGCTGATTTCACTAGAGAGAACCAAAGTATCCTTATTCTCAAGGTTATTCCAAGTGGTCATGGTGTTGTGTGAACCATTTGAGGTGTCACACTTGGGGCACTAGGCACTCAAGCTTCATGAAGACAAGTTACAAAACAAACATATGTATTCTATCTATTTTATTACCCAAGTATGTGATATTTGTATGCTAGTATAGGGTAATATATTGGAAACTTCATATTTGCATGTATAATAGAGAAAACATAGATCCAAGGTATTTAGGGTTGTATGTGCACCATAGGATGTTGTAGTATACTAAAACCCAACAGTGGTATCAGAGCCATGTGTTGTTTTCTGTTATATTCATGCAAATGTTTGATTTTCAAAGTTGAAAAAAACATGAAGTTTGACAAATTTTAAGATAATTACTTGTTTTGTGAAAAACTAATTGTTTGTAAAATTTGAATCATTTGCTATATGAGTTGAATTAGGTCAAATTTAGTAAAAGATAAAATGATATGATTATTTTATTAGTTTTAAAAGTTTGATATAAATGTTTTAAGGAGTTACAAATTTTGTCATAAAATTTTGGAGCTCAAAAGTGTTTTTTTTTAAGTTGTGATCTTGAATGTTTTTAAACCTCCGTAAGTTATGGATATGAAAAGGTTTTAAAATTAAAAAAAAAATTAATCCAAAGTTTTTATGGAGTTACAAAATTTGTTGTTAATGTTTTACAGAATTCCATAACTTATTCTTAAGTTATGGAACATGAAAAGTTTCATCATAAAACAAGCATTTAACTCCATAAGTTATGGATTACCAAAAGTTTTATGTTTCCTTGATTTATGAGTTAGTTTAGATTAATGGAAAAAAAATTGTGTTTTAGTTGTTTTCAATCCTAATTAATCTAGAGGTAGTTCATAAAATGTGTTTTTGTAACTTGTCCTCAAGTTATATGAAAAGTCACATTTATGAATTTTAAAACTCATAAAAATGCCTTAGGTTACAAAAAACTAAGAGTCTTTTCTTATAAATAGTCTTTATGGCTCGATAACTTGTCCTCAAGTTATGGATGTCCAAGAGTCTCTTAATTAAAAGTTTTAAAGCTTTAATTAAAACTCATAAGTTATGAAAATCCAAGAGTTTTGAATAGTTTCAAAACATGCCCTCAAGTATTGGAATTTGAAAAGTTTTCTCTAATGAATATTTAATTCCAAGTTAAGCACTTAGAATTTTAAAAGATAAAATTCAACCCTTATACTTTATAATATTATACGTTAATAATATTTATATATATATATATATATATATATATATATATATATATATATATATATATATATATATATATATATATATATATGTATAAAAGCAAGTCGTATTACCATTAGTAGGCCTCATTCACGAAGTCGGTCTATAAGGGGGGGGGGGGGTATAAGGTTGTTGCCTATAAAATGGTAACTTAATGGGTGTCCACTCTCACCCACCGCTTCCTTGACTGGTGGAGGGTCGTTAGCCGAACGGGTAGGACAAGGACTATAATTATCCCTTCATTAAAAATATAATGATAAATACTAAGTAACTAAACACTTATAAATTCCCAATCTTAGTTACTTAGTAAAACGTGAAATGGTGCTAACCCATGAAATTACACTTTGCACCTTTGTTAATTCGTTAGTGGAGCGTGTGTGGTTAACCGGCACACTAACATGGGACTGACAATTTGTGGCAAAGGGTGACTTAAGTTTTATCATAGATCGGTGGAGCGTGTGTGGTTAACTGACACATCGATTAGGTGATAAAATTAAGGGTACCAAGTCAATTTTCATGGTTATTCACACCTTGTTTGTGATCCTCGGCATCCCAGTCACAAACTTGAGAGGGCACACTCGAGATTCAAACATGCCATTAAAAGTTCAATGTATATCAAAAGATCTAGGAGTTTCAAATCCAATTAAAACTTAATTATATTTCGTTTTTCATGGTGGAAATTGGTAAATCGTCATTTACCTACCTTCAACTATTTTATAACTTGGATTACGACATCCCTCTTCCAGTTCTAAATAGGTTGTTGGGTCCTAGCCTTAATATTTCATATTGGGTGTTATATTAAGGACTTTAAATCAACTAAACTTGAATATCTCCCAAAAGATGTCTAGTTCATACATCTATGATCTTCCCAAATCTCTTGGAACTTCACTTCCTCCACCTCCTCCAATTATTCTCCCTAACCCACAAGTTCAAGGTCACTCAAGCCCTATTGGGAAGGAAAGGTCTAGGTGTGATCACATCTTGGAGATGAAGTCACATATTGACAAGCCGGGAGAGTTGGGTGTCAAAGTCTTGAGAAAGTTAGTGGTTCAATCACTTTCTAAGTCGCATAGTGAGTTCCTTTGGGACTCCTATGAAATAGACTATGACAAGACCCTTAATGATCTTATTTATTTGCTTGGTACTGCTGAATCAGCAATGATTTAGAAGGCTAGTAAAGCAAATTTGATTAGAAGATCGACTTCCCAAAACTTTATGGACATTGATAATGATGACACTAGAAATCCAGAAAAAGCATTCTCTTCCCAATGGAAAGGGATCGACCATAGTCAACTCGGTTGACCAAATGGTAAAGAGAAAAGCTAAGTCTGTGATAGTCCCATGTACCATTACCAAAGGGTCCATTTGTTAAAATTGCCAAAGGAAGGGGCACTGTTTGCGAAGCTGCCAAATTTACGTAAGGATGTTAAAGTCAATAAGTTTGACTCTACTTCAGGTAAAGTCCATTGTCTAACTTTGTTAAGCTCCTATTTGGAGATTCTTATTACATAATGTGACTGAGTCACATGGTGATGTTATAAGAATCAAAGAAAAGAGAGAAAGCTTAAAGGAAGTATATGTTGCTTCTAATCGTGAAGCTGGACTTCGATTGCATCAGAATTTTGAAGATGTTACTTAGGAGTTATGAGACGTTGCTTAGGAATATATAACAACAAGGTTTTCATATGGATTGTAAGGATAAGTTTTTCCGCAAAGTTTTTAAAATAAAAGGAAATTTTGGATTTTATTTATTTTAAGTATCCTTACAATGGCATTTGTGAAAAAAATTGTTGTTTATATGATTCCATTGCTAGTAATATAGGAAAATGGTTTTGATTCTTTCATTTGTGGTAGTGTCTAAATTTACCAAATAAAGAGAGTTTCTCATCATCCAAGTTTCAATTGGACCGAATCTTGGAATCATGCAAGTTGTATAGTATGATGAATAAGAACTTTCAAGCATTGGAAAATTAAGACTAATTACTTGTTCACATGGATGTGTGAGTCAAGTAAAAGACTAAGGGATCGAGTACACATTCTTGTGCACTGATCAAGCCCACCACAAATGTAACTTGAGTGACACATCTTAAAGAAGGTTTATTAACACTAGTGAAATGTAAGAGTAAAAGGTTTTCTACTCTTGTACATTTGAATTTGGTAAGTTGTGATGTTTTGGATAAAATAGAGACCAACTTAGGCCAGTTGTGTTAAGTGTTTGTCTTGATTTGAATCCACACTATCTCTTGAATATTTGGAAAGAAAGTCTTATAGGTCAAGGAGACAGTGGGAGTCTAAAAGATTCTGAAAGGTTTTCAAGAAGTAATCAAGAATAAAACCTGTATTTCATCACTAGCACATAACTAGAGGTTTATAACCTAATCGTGTTGACATTTTTGTGCCCATTCCAGTTAAGTTGGCTATATATATTTGAGTTCTACATGTTCTCAATTGTTTTCATAACTACTTGGAAGCAATGGTAGGCCCTTGTGCTGCCAGGTGGCAAGAGGTTAATATTGCACAAGTTCAATCCATATGAGTTAGGATTTGTCATTAACCTAGTCTTGTGATTATGGTTTGAAAAATTCACATGGATAAGAACACATACACCATAAAATCTAAGTTCCATAAGGTTTCTCTCAGATTCATGAAATTGATGGTGAGGAAATTCTTTCACTAAGTAGAATTTAAGTAGATAGCAATTGTGATATTTACAGTTCTCAAAGTCGTTAGTGGAGCATGCGTGGTTAACCGGCACACTAACATGGACTTATGAGAAATGGCAAAGGTCTAAAAAATTGAGACTATGATTACGACATCCCCTTTCATAGTTCTGAAATTGTTTAGACACACCTGTGAGCTATCTAAGATAAGGTGTATAATTTTGATAAAGTCTTATCAAAGCAATCTAGTGTCAGAAATCTGAACTTTGGTAAGAATCTCAATAAAGTATTGACTTCTAGAGGTCCAACTGTTTTCTAGATACATGTCAAAGCTAGTGGGAGCATAAGTGTTATGCTAATAATCATCATGTTAGTGGGAGCATGATAATTATGATAAGTATTGCAAGTTAGCAAGGTTAATCATAGAAAGGGTTGAAAAAGTTGTTTTACTATAATTAAGGGAGAGGAAATTATACTTCATTTGTGACATCCCCAAAATCACGGCCAGAAAAGACCAATTTCATTTATGCTTTTTAAAATAATTTCATAGTAAATCCTTTTGATTTAAAAGAGTTGCGGAATTTGTTCCCAAAACAAAATATGATAAAATAATATTTATCAAAGCATTTCATCAAGAGATGCATTTTCATTATATAATCAAAACTCGGGATGTCATGTTCCGATACAGACCATAAAGCATAAACGATAACATTACAAGTCATTCAACAAATATATACATATATAGACTTGTAAACAAAACAACTTAATGATTCATCCATCTTATGCCCCCACGCCACTACCTGTAATACGAATAAACTGAGTGGGTCAGGCTTGGGAGCCTGGTGAGCATATAGGGTTTTCAACCCACAATAAATAATTATATTTAATTTCACCAACCAACAATAACCTGATTACCCATTCTCGTTATCCTCACTTTATGTCCCTAAAACAACATCTATCTCAAGGGACCTAATCTAGAATTTTCATCGGGACGGACATTACTGCTAAGGGGTTTCCTCAACAATAGATATCCTAAAGGCAACCATGAGGGGGATAGAGTACACCAGTGAACACATCGTTCACAACACCTACAGATTAGAAACCTGCTAGCATTCCACAGGACTGTCTAGAAAGAGTCTGTGGTCGTTATCCATACTCCGCTGAATAACTAGATCAACAACAACAACATCGAGGCCTCTCATCTGTTTATCACACATCAACTATCTACCCATGTTCTACCCAACATATTAGTAGATAAAAATATATATTTTTATACATAGTTTAAAACCTATATAGCATTCTCATTCAATACATATTCCACATAACAGATGAGGGAAACCCACATAACACGTATTTCATAGAGAATAAATCAGATCTATGAGATAGAAGAAAGTGAATATACATTCACACACATAACAACAAAATTATACACATAACACGTATTTCGTATAAAATACTTCATAATTATGCGTTAGAAGAAAGTAACTACACGCTCACTTGATCAGAAGATGATCGGACAGCACTACGACTTGCAGAAGTAGTATTCTTCGGTAGATCTGGAAGATCTTCACAAAAACCGGGCTCCTCGCGGGCAGAGCTTCGGCTCGGGAATTGCACTTCTCAGGATCTTCGGGGCTTCGGAACTTGCTTCGGGGCTCGGGATTGATATTGGGGCTTCGGGGGTACTTCTTTTCACGTAAATCGAGGTAATATGGGTGAGATATGAGAGAATATAGCAACCCTAAACGGCTGACCCTTCAAATCTATTTATAGGGCAAAATTGGCCCTTGCCACGTCGTGGCACCTTTTCCACATCGTGGGCTTGGTCGTCACTGCATGCATTATCGCAAGTTGCATCTGGGGGACTCCCGGAGGTTTCAAAAGACTCGCCACGTCGTGGCACTGCTTGCCACGTCGTGGTATCTGATAGTTTTGGGGTTTCGCGCCCCGAACTTCAGAAATTCATAACTTTCGCATACGAACTCCGTTTTTAACGGTCTTTATATCGACGCGAAGGTGAGATTATGCTCTACAACTCTCATTTAGACTCCATTGGCTAATTTAGACTTGATTTTTAATATATTATAAGTATATTACTTATATATTATTTTTACTAGGCCGGGACAGGAAAACTGTGTTCGAAATTCATAACTCCTTCATCTGAACTCCGTTTTCGTCTGTCTTTTTATCGTTGGAATACTATCAATGATATCTTCAATTCTCATTTAGAAATTTTTGGCTAAATATCACTCGATCTCTATTTCGAGTATTCGGGCTGCATACCGCTAAGTCGAAACTTCGAAAAATCATAACTTCCTCATATGAAGTCAGATTTGGGCGTTCTTTTCATGCATGCTCTCAGTTTAAGGAACTCTACAACATTCGTTTAGATCACTAAGGCTAAATATCGCACTAACGTAAATTTCACTTTTTACGTCATTCAGCATTGCCGGTTCTGTCGCGAAACTTCGACAGGTCATAACTTCTTCGTTATAACTCGGATTTCGACATTCTTTATATATTCGGAAACCTCGTTTCAACTACTACAACATTATCCATAGATATCGGCTTTATCTAACATTTCATTTTGACGCTTATTTTTATTCTTAATTAAATTAAGACACACAATTAAGCACATAACACATAATACTCAAATAATACACTTCTATTATTTCAAAACGGGTTATAAAGGTTAATCTAGACTATTATATCAACATTAATGACAAGCCCAGAAACACAGGTGTTACATCATTTCAATTCCAAAAAGCTTAGATTGAGTTTATAATCATTCTAAAAAGCTTATATTGAGATTTTAATCACCTTTCGTCAAGAATATATATATATATATATATATATATATATATATATATATATATATATATATATATATATATATATGAATTTCATGTTGGATTGGTTCAACTTAAGAAAATTCAATATATTGTGTTCTCAAAATTTTATTATGATTACGGCATCCCTTTTCATAGTCAAATTTTGAGAATATGGCAAACAAAAAAATTATTATGGCAAAAGACTGGTCTAGAACCATGTCTTTATGTGAAACATCATGAATCGTGTCCCATTTACTTTGGGTACAAGATCGATTACATGTGCTATAAGATTTATCCTTTCTAAATTTTCAAAATGCCTTGGGGCATTAAAGGGAACAATGTCTAGAATTGGATATGACTAAAGTGATTAAGCAATTGTCGAGGACAATCTAAAGTTTACCAAAGATTGGTTTCTCAAGGACAGTTGGACGTATACTGTTAATATTGGAAGGGCCATATTGACATAGTCTGAAAAGAGGCAACTCTTGTTCAGAAGTGGTAGTCAAAATGAGAATATAGAGTTGTCTCCATAGATGGAAGCAATATGTGTAAGATTAGAAAAAACTTAGTTCAAGAAGCATGTTCAAAGCAATGCATACTTTGAACATAAGGCTTTGTGTCCATGGAGTAGGTCTTCATTGGAATACCCTATAATGGTTGTTGACAAGTCTTTGTGACTTTGTACACATTCATTTCAAGAGGGTAGTGCATTTAAGTTTAAAATCTAACATATTTCGATTTGGGAGTGTGAAATTAGAATCATTGAAAGTTTGGTCAATTGGTTTATTTCACAAAAGTAAGGATCATAGACAAACATAGAGTGCATACTTGGTGTATGGCAAAGCTATTGTTTAGAAAACATAGTGTACATGCTTGGAGCATGGGACACCTAGTGTTTTAATTCAAGTATAAAGTTGATAAAACCGAAACAATGAATAATGAGTAATCAGTATGATAATAAATACAAAGTCTTTTATTTATATTCATAGGGTTTGATACCATATCAGATTCGTTTATTCTTGTGTTTCAATTTGCATGTTTTGACTTCCATAATAACTAGGTTATTCTTCCAGAATGACTAAGTTATTCAAAACCATCCACAGTCGGTCGTATGTTGGCAGTAGATATGAATCAAGACTGTCATGGGTTGGCCTGTAGAGGTCCAAGTTGGTGGACAAAGTTGTGCTACAACACTCATGAGTGCTCATAAGTTCTGAGTATTAGATTCAACCCACGCTCATTTGAATCACTTCATGGATTTTATCACGAGTGATCATGAGACGATAATATCTTATATTCTTCAAAACTAGAGATATGAGTTGTTACTATGAGTTGGTTGTACATTGATTGCACGAAAACGCATTCGGTAACTCGATGTTATAAAACGTGCCTTTGTGTATGATTCAACAAGTAGTAGAACAAGCCATATGAGTCGAAGTTTATCCATTCCTTTTACCTTCGGGATAAAAGCGATATCTATGGACCCCTCGATGATTTAATGATGATACATGTGAGTGCTTAGCCAAGCTAGGACTGATTTGATTTGTTCAATCAGTCAGTCATCATGAATCGAAAATCAGCAAACAACAAATAGACAGAGATAATGATTTATAATCCATGTCTCAGTCCATATGATATCTACAATGGAGGAATATATGATCCCTTATCTAATGGACAAGTCATTGAAAAATGTCAGAGTTCGACAGAAGCTTTTGAGAGCTACGATTGCTAGTCGGGGTTTGAAGTCACACTCAATAATAGTTTTAGACTTATCCAAGTGGGAGACTGTTAGACTAACATCTAAGTCCATAACTATAATTGGTAAGACTTGACCCGACCCGACATGGTCCATTTGGGTTGCATGGCATCGGGACAATTGGATAGACAAGATGAGGAAAAAGGATACTAGTGATTTATATTAATATATATTTTAAGTTCTAATATATTAATATATAATCATATTATTTAATTAGTATTGATCAAGAATTAATTTATAATTGATTAAGTGATCAAAAGGAACTAATTAAATATGGACTCTAAGATATATTTGTGTGATGGGCCAAGTTTATTTAGGTTTGGCTAAGCTTTCATGGATAGTCCATGGAGTGTTTAATCCATGGATCATATGAAATGAAAGGTCATGGGTATTAGGGTTTAACCCTAATCTCCACACTATATACAGATATCCTTGGTTGGTGAAACTGGCACTAGTGTGTGTACACAAAAGGGCAAGACCGATTTCACTAGAGAGAACCAAAGGATCCTTATTCTCAAGGTTATTCCAAGTGGTCATGGTGTTGTGTGAACCATTTGAGGTGTCACACTTGGGGCACTAGGCACTCAAGCTTCATGAAGACAAGTTACATAAAAAAAAGGTATGTATTCTATCTATTTTATTACCCAAGTATATGATATTTGTATGCTAGTATAAGGTAATATCTTGGAAACTTCATATTTGCATGTATAATAGAGAAAACATAGATCCAAGGTATTTAGGGTTGTATGTGCACCATAGGATGTTGTAGTATACTAAAACCCAACAGCCATGACTATTGTTTCAATTCAAGTATTAAGTTGATAAATTGAAACAATGAATAATGAGTAATCAATATGGTGCTTAGATAAAAGGGTTTTATATACACTCAAGAGTTTGAGACCATATAAGATTAAGTATTATTCTTGTGTTTCACTTTGCATGTTTTGACTTCCAGAATAACTAGGTCATTCTTCCCGAATGACTAAGTTATTCAAACTCTCCACAGCCAGTCATACTTTGGAAGTAGGTATTAATTTAAGACTGTCATGAATTCGGCATGTATGATTTGTTTAATGTGCATTAGACATAGCAATGGTTGCTACTACATTCATGAGTGCTCATAAGTTTTGGGTATTGGATTCAACCCACGCTCATTTGAATCACTTCATGGATTTTATCATGAGTGAATCATGAGACGATAATATCTTATATTCTTCAAACCTAGATATATGAGTTGTTGACTACGAGTTTGTTATACATTGATTGCATGAAAATGCATTGGTAACTCGATGTTATAAAATGTGCCTTTGTGTATGATTCAACAAGTAGTCAGTACAAGCATATGAGTCGAAGTTTTTCCGTTCCTTTTACCTTCGGGATAAAAGTGATATCTGTGGGCCCCTCGATGATTTAATGATGACACCTATGAGTGCTTGGCCAAGCCAGGACTGATTTGATTTGTTCAATCAATCAGTCGTTATAAATCAAAAATCGGGAAACAACAAATGGACAGAGAGAATGATTATAATCCATGTCTCAGTCCATATGATATCTAGAATGGAGGAATATATGATCCCTTATCTAACGGACAAGTCATTGACGAGATCAGAGTTCAGTTACAACGTCAGAGTTCGACAGAAGCTTTTGAGAGCTACGATTGCTAGTCAGGTTCTAAAGTCATACTCAATAATAGTTTTAGACTTATCCAAGTGGGAGACTGTTGGATTAATGTCTAAGTCCATAACTATAATTGGTAAGACTTGACCCGACCCGGCATGGTCCATTTGAGTTGCATGGCATCGAAACACTTGGATAGACCTTTTATGAGAAAAAGATATATTTGTGACATATTAATATATTATAAGTTCTAATATATTAATATGAGATCATGTTATTTAGTTATTATTGATCAATAATTAATTTGGACTTGATTTAGTGATCAAAAGAGACTAATTAAATATACGGGGATTGATCGTGTAAATCATTCATTCTTATATATGTGGGCTTTTTATCCAAGATTCCTTATGTTGGTTTAACCCATGTGGTGACCCATGGATACTCCATGGAGGTTAAAACCCATGGAGCATAAGGAATGGGTAAAGTCATGGGTTACATGGTGCAACCCTAATGTGCACACTATATAAAGACCCCATTAGTTGGTGAAATGGGCACTAGTGCATAATATGGAGGGCAAGCCAATTTCCAAGTCATATATCTTATTCTCATGGTTATTCCAAGAGTTCATGATGTTGTGTGAACCATTTGAGGTGTCACACTTGAGTCACTAGGCTCTCAAGCTTCATGGAGTCAAGCTACATTAAGAGGTATGTATTCTAACTTGGTATATTACCCAAATATCAAAGATTATATGCTAGATAGGGTAATACCTTGGAATATTCATATTTGCATGTATAATAGAGAAAACATAGATCCAACGTATTTAGGGTTGTATGTGCACCATAGGATGTTGTAGTATACTAAAACCCAACAGTTGTGTGAACCATTTGAGGTGTCACACTTGGGGAACTAGGCTCTCGAGCTTCATGGAGTCAATCTACATCAACAAGGTATGTATTTCTATCTAGTTTATTATTCAAGTATCAAAAGATTGTATGCTAGTTAGGGTAATACCTTGGAATATTCATATTTGCATGTATAATAGAGAAAACATAGATCCAAGGTATTTAGGGTTGCATGTACACTTAGGAGTGTTAGAATGCTCATAACCCAACAATACCAACTTGAAACATCCCAAAAAATACGGTCCAAAAATTTCTTTTTAAATCAATAATAAAAACCATAAATATCATTCAACATATAAGAGTCATAAATCATGTATCTCAAAAATATCATAACATTTGTCAGTATATCAAAATCATATGTCAAAACATCATAGTGAACCCTCCCAAGCTAAAAGCTGTAGTGTGTCCCATGTAGTCATCCCGAGCTCTTCCTCTGACTAGCGGAAGTACCTTAAACCAAAACTGAAAATTGTAAGCACGAAGTTTAGTGAGTCTCCCCGAACTACCGCATACCATACACATAAACACATATAACATACATTGGGCCCTGCCCAGCTACATTGGGCACTGCCCCACATCGGCCTTGTTTGACATTGGGCCCCACCCGACATCAGATCGCATCCGGCATCGGGCCCCGCCCGACATCGAGAAAAAATCGATATATATACTAGTATATCTACTAATACACATAACGTGAGCATAACTGCCTAATCATAAACCTATAAGCTTTCATCGGGCCCCGCCTGACATCGGACCAAAATCTGGAAAGCATACAAACATTCCTCAGGAACCACCCCCGGCATCGGACTGTAGTCCAGAAACATATAGATACAAGCACATGTAAGAAACACAAAGACATCAAGCAAACTAACATTCTTCTAGTACCACCCCGACATCGGGTCGAGACCCGAAAAACATATAATCCTACATCGGGCCCCGCCCGGTATCGGACCTTAGTCCGGGACATACTAACATATATAAATGGGCCGGCCTTGGTGCCTTCGACCCATTCCTACTGGAGGGAAACTCAACTCAAATGTCGAGTGTAGTAGTTGAACGTCTCTGCTCCCGCAACCGGATCTACTTACGCCCTATACAAAACAACGCCTTAGACCATTCCTTACTTCAAGACCCCTCCACGGGTCAACCTTGGTCAAAGTCAATGTCTAAGTCAAACTCAACACTCAGTCAAAGTCAAAGTCAACAATCCAAGTTGACTCAACTCGTCGAGTCAACACGCTGAATCGTCGAGTTCTCTCGCTACTCATAGTGGTGATAACACGAGCCAACCCGTTGAGTCTCTTCACAGACTCGTCGAGTTCTACCTTGTACACAATCGGGACAAATCGACTCAACTCGTCGAGTCCCTCTCTGGACTCGCCGAGTTCCTCAGTCTGTTTAGGCCATCTTAATATATTAATCCCCAACTTTTCAGATCTGTGCTTCATACTCCTCATATACCCTGAAAATGTCTTTTTAAGGGTAAAGTTTCCAACTTTACCCACTAATACCCCCATTTGACAAGTTTAGCTCAAACGCCAAATCTTTGGGACTTAGATCTTGGTCCACAAGTCATCCCAACTCCAAACTAAAGTATATAAACAGAGATCTAGGTCTTAGACATCGTTTGAACACATAAAGCTTCTGCCTTTTCCTCCATGCATGGCCTTTTGAGGCTTAAAAGGCCAAGATGACATCTTAGAGCTTGCATGGGGCTACAATGGCATAAAGTTTGCTCCTTTATGCCATAATAGCCCTTAATGATCGTAGATCTGAAGGTATCCTCACTTGGGATATCCATATCCCAAGGATCAAGCTTCTTGGACCAAAATCCCAATAAAGAGCAAATAAGGAGATCTAAGAAACTATTAGGCAAGATAGATACTGGATTACTAGAAAATAATGAGGATGGAAGGAAGTCTTTAGATCTACTATCTTCTCCTTGAATCCTTTAGCTTCTTCTTCTTCCACAAGCTTCAAAGACGTACAAAGATCACTCAAAAATGGCTCACAAGCTCACAAATGCATTACGGTTTCTGAAACTAGGGTTTGGGACTTGGAGGCTAGAAATGAAGCCATCAAGTGGGTATTAGGATGATTAAAGAGGGTGCAAAACCCCAAATTTAGGGTTTCATCCTGGAAGCCCTACTCGTCAAGTCGAGGCTCTCAACTCGTCGATTAGGTGACTTAAAATCCCGTGTCCATTCTGGTTTCCACTCGATGAGTTTGGGGCTCCCAACTTGTCAAGTAGCTCCATAAAAGTGAATAAATTATACTTAAATGTGTACCAGGAACCAGGCGTTACACCGGTCAAGACTGAATTGATGTGTTCAATTAAGTTCTTCGCCATACAAATCAGAAATCGGGAAACAAACTGTTGGACAATGAGAATGATTATGTTCCATGTCTTTGTCCACATGATATCTTGCAGAATGGAGGATTATATGATCCCTTATCTTAAGGACACACGACCGACTAGGTCAGAGTTTGGCAACAACTTTTGAAAGCTATGATTACTAGTCAAATTTTGAAGTCATACTTGCAATTATAGTTATTAGACTTATCCAAGTGGGAGACTGTTGGATTAGGTGTCTAACCCCATAGCTATAATTGGTATGTACTTGATTTGATAGAAACATGGTTATTTTGGGTTGCTTCACCCTAGCAACTTGACAAGATGATTTTGGAGAGAGAGGTTGATAAATGATTCATTAATGTATTATGAGAATAATATATTAATTAGAAATTATGTTATTTTATTAGTATGTAATCAGAAATTAATTTGGATTTAATTTTGGGATTAAAGGAACTGATTAAAAGAACAGGGTTTGTTTTGCAAATCACTAAGAGTTGTGAAATTGGGCTTATGGACTCCTTAATTTGGAGTAGACGAAATTCTATAGGGAGGCCCTATAGATTTCGTCTAAGACTTCTTAGTGGGAGGTCCATGGGTTGCTTGAGCCTTAAGCAGGAAATTAGGGTTTGCTCCAGAAACCCTAGCAGCCCTCAACTATATAAGGAACCCCTAGGCTTAGGATTTTCGGCCAATGCTTGCTTCCAGAGAACCTTAGCCGAAATTCTAAGAGCTTCCTTCTCTCTCCTTCTCATCTTCTTACTAGTGGTGTTTGTGAGCCATTAAAGGTGCAACATTTGAGGCACTAAGCTTTCAAGATTCAAGGATCTACAAGGAGTTCTTGTTATTACGACATAACAAGCAAGGTAAACTCAAAACCCTTTTGTTATATAATTTTCAAAAATTGTATGCTAGATCTAGGGTTTATTGCTTTGGTATTCAATTGCATATTCAACTAGTGAAAAAATTAGATCCAAAGCAATTAGGGTTGCATGAACACATAAGATGTAGTTATGCTCATAACCCATCACCCTCCTAATCGGGTTTGGACGAAAATCTTCAACAGATGCCTTAGAATTTCTGTCTAAGGGCTTTAGATGGAAGGGATTAGGGCTTGCTTGGTCCTTAAGCAAAGCAATTAGGGTTTCCTAGTATTAAACCTAGCTTTGGCTCTAAGTCACCTCACTATATGAAGACCAATAACCCTTTTTATTTTCGGCCACTAGAAACCCTAGAGAGTAATAGTAAAAAGTTGGAGCTTCCTCCTATGACACCCCCGACCAAGGCGGCAGAACATGTCAGGTTGTGCGACTAAGCTCATGGATCACAAATAAATTGAATATACAGCACAAGTACAACAATAAACAAAACATCATTTCATTACATGTTTATGTTTTCATACAAAGTTCATACATATAATAATAAAATAATAATACAAGTTTGCCTTAACAGTTAGGCATAACAGTTCAAAAGTAGAAAATTGAAGTACTTGCGAGCCATGTTTTCCATCCTTTGAGTGTGCCCGAAATTTCACAGATTTCCTGAGAATACATGTATTTTGAAAGTCAACACGAGGTTGGTGAGAGTCACAGGTTTTCTGCTAGCCGCAATAATAATACTTTCAAAAGTCCAAAAGTATTTTTCTTGTATAACAATAGTTGAAACAATGATTGTCATGAGTCTTTAAAAGGCAAAAAGTATTTTTATAAATAAATTCGTGCTTTTAAAGAAAACGTGTTTGTAATAACTTCATGAAAATTCAAATATATCCATTGTATAAGTAACCACTATACTTAAAAATAGTTCTAACAACAACCAAACCTATGGTTGTAATGAAAAAGTGAGAGAAATTCGTGTTAATGTTTTTAGTGAGTTCTATAATCGAGCTATGGACGAAAAGTTCCCCTCCCTACGTCGCTTCATTGGACGTCGTAGTAACGATCGTAGACACATATCACCTGCTTCGAATTATCAGTCGATGGTTGTAGCTAGCAACCGCAGGTGGGGTTGTCAACCCCATATAGATCTATATATATATATATATATATATATATATATATATATATATATATATATATATATATATATGTATCTCGCTCCGAAGATTAACGATTATAGTAGTGTGGGGCAGGCTAAGTGATTAAACTCAACTAATGAATAGTAGTGTCTCACTCAAAAACCATTAACGAAAAGTTTGTGAATAACTCTCAGCCTTAACTTAATTATAGATAAGTACCTGGCATAATGAATTTCGTAGTATAGTATTTGTAAAGTCGAGTATGGTTGACGTATTTATAAAAGTATAAATTACTCGCTTTTGTAGAGATATGTATTTTAACATAACGATCTTGTATAAGTGTAAAAAGTCTTATGCATGATAGTATTCAGATATGGAAATCTTTATAACTTTAAAATTGTAGCATGCATTCCATATAAGACTTATGTATTTGCATAATAAATACTATTTAGCACATGTATTCTCCCTCGAAAATAAATAAAATATTGAAAAGGGGTCGTAACTCTCACCTTAATGTGTGATTGATGATTTGTTTTGAGTATTTGACGTGAGAAGCCGAGAAGTGTCGCTTTGATAACGAACCGTCAGGATTTGTTTAGTTTCCTATGAAATTTAAACATAAATTAATATGTGGAGGGTTTTTTGGTAATTAACCAAAGCGTAGGGTTCATTTACTAATTGAAATAAATCAAATGGGATTAAGTTTGTCAATACTTTTCAAATGAGGGACTAAAATGATTTATTTAAATTTTAAGTTTAAGTTTTGGATTTATTTTGCAAATACATCCCAAGAGGGGGTGTAATTTAAATAAATAAAATGAAAGTTTGCTGATTTGGACTTGGTTTGTAAGGTATTTTCAAGCGAGCGGTTTGATTTGGTTATGAGTTTACACGTTTGGGCATAAAAATATCATCAGATATTACATAATAATTGAACTTAACTCATTTATATTTCATTAGATGTAGTTAAAGCTGAATGAGTCAATTACAAATAGATTTGCCGTAATTTAGTTGTTTGAAGTCTATGCCCTAAAGTTTGGGATGTCACATTACCTCCCCGTTAAGGAAATTTCGTCCCGAAATTATTACATTCGTGGCTACTTTATACTACTAATTAGTTGTTTCACTAGTGGAGGGGGGCATCGTTGAATAAGTGTGGATACTTTTGTTTCATTTGGTCCTCGCGTTCTCAAGTAAACTCTGGCCCTCTACGAGGGTTCCATCGGACTTTTACTATAGGTATGCGGTTTTGTTTGATTCTTTTAATTTCCAGATCCATAATATCCACTGGTTCCTCCATGAAGTGAAGCTTTGTGTTGACCTGAATTTCATCGAGTGGTACGACCAAGTTTTCATCGGCTAAGCACTTTTTGAGATTACAGACGTGGAAGATATCGTGAACCTTGTTGAGCTCTTGAGGTAGCTTGAGCTTATAAGCTACCGAACCAACCCTTGCTAGGATCTCGAAGGGTCCGATGTAACGTGGGTTTAGCTTTCCTCTTTTTCCGAATCTAATGACACCCTTCCATGGGGCAACTTTAAGTAGGACTCGGTCTCCTACTTTGAATTCTAATGGTTTGCGTCTGTTGTCAGCATAGCTCTTCTACCGACTACGTGCGGCTTTTAGCCTTTCTTTTATCTGAACAATCTTTTCTGCTGTCTCCTGAATGATTTCAGGTCCAGTGAATAGTGTATCCCCAATATGTTTTCCTGCTAGTTAGGTATCTACAACTTCTGCCCAACATAATGGTGAACGACATTTGCGCCCATACAAGGCCTCAAATGGAGCGGCCTTTATACTAGTGTGATAGCAGTTGTTGTAAGAGAACTCAACTAATGGTAAGTGAGTATCCCATGCATTACCAAAGTCTATCACACAAGCGCAGAGCATATCTTCCAGAGTTTGTATTGTCCTTTTGCTCTGGCCATCCGTTTGAGGATGATATGTTGTACTCATGTCGAGTTTTGTGCCTAGGGACCTTTGCAGTGATTGCTAAAATCTGGAAGTGAATCTATTGTCTCGGTCCAAGATGATAGATATTGGCACACCGTGTAGTCTGACTATCTCCTTGAGATAAGTTCTGGTGAGTTTTTCCATCTTATCAGTTTCCTTGATGGCTAAGAAATGAGCGGACTTGGTCAAACGGTCAACTACTACCCATATGGTATCGTAACCGCTTGATGTCTTGGGTAACTTTGTTACAAACTCCATTCTTATTTGTTCCCACTTCCATTCTGGAATTGATGGTTGTTTTAGCAGGCCAGACGGCTTCTGGTACTCTGCCTTGACCTTGGAGCAGGTCAAACACTTACCGACATAGGTGGTAATGTCTGCCTTCATATTGGGCCACCAATAATGCTTCTTGAGATCGAGATACATCTTATATGATCCTTGATGGATTGAGTATCTTGATTTGTGGGCTTCGTCTAGAACCAAACTCCTGACTTCTCCAAACCTTGGAGCCTAGATTCGGTTCATGAAGTATCACGTTCCGTCTTCCCTGAGGTCGAACTGTTTGTCTATACCCCGTAGGTTTTCTTCCGCGACATTCTCAGGTTTAAGTGCTTCTAGCTGAGCATCACGAATTTGAATTGTGAGGTTCGAGTGGATGGTTAGGGTTAGAGCCTTTACACGAAGAGGTTTTGCTCGTTCCTTCCTGCTTAAAGCATCTGCCACAACGTTTGCTTTACCGGGATGATAACGAATTTCACATTCATAATCATTTAGCAATTCGACCCGTCTTCGTTGTCTCATATTGAGCTCTTTTTGATCAAAAATGTGTTGAAGGCTCTTGTGGTCTGTGACTACAATGAACTTTGTCCCGTATAGATAGTGTCTCCAAATCTTCAAGGCAAATACTACGGCTCCCAACTCTAAGTCATGGGTAGTGTAGTTCATCTCGTCTGGCTTCAGTTGTCGGGATGTATATGCAATAACTTTATTCCTCTACATCAGTACACACCATAACCCTTGATGTGAGGCATCACATTATACTACAAAGTCTTATGTTCCCTCGGGAAGAGACAAAATCAGTGCACTGCATAATAATTGCTTTAATTTTCGGAAAGCAGACTCTTGACTGTCTCCCTAGTTGAACTTTTTATCTTTCTGGGTTAGTGCGATGAGAGGCTTGGCTATTTTGGAGAAGTTCTCGATAAATCTCCGATAATAACCTGCAAGCTCTAAGAACTGGCGTACTTCGGTTGGTGTTGTTGGTGCTTTCCAATTCTTGACAGCTTCAATCTTCGCGGGATCGACATGAATCCCGTTACTGTTTACCACATGACCGAGGAAATGAACTTCGTTAATCCAGAACTCACATTTAGAAAACTTTGCATAAAGTTTTTCTTTTCTTAACAGTTCTAGAATTAAACGCAAGTGCTGGCCATGTTCTACCTTGGTTCGTGAGTATATTAATATGTCATCGATGAAGACAATCACGAATTTGTCCAAGTAGGGTTTACACACCCGATTCATAAGGTCCATGAATACGGTAGGTGTGTTGGTCACTCCAAATGGCATCACTAGAAACTCATAGTGACCGTATCTGGTTCGGAATGCCGTCTTTGAAATATCTGCTTCTTGAACTCTAAGTTGATGATAGCCGGATCGTAGGTCGATCTGCGAGTAGTAGCAGGATCCTTGTAATTGGTCGAACAGGTCATTGATCCTTGGGAGTGGATACCGGTTCTTGATAGTGAGCTTGTTCAACTCTCTATAGTCGATGCACGTCCTGAATGATCCATCCTTCTTTTTGACAAATAATACCGGGGCTCCCCAAGGGGAGAAGCTTGGTCAGATAAAGCCTTTGTCGAGAAGTTCCTAAAGTTGACTAGATAGTTCTTGCATTTCCGATGGAGCCAGGCGATAAAGAGATTGTGCCACTGGTGTTGCACCCGGGATGAGGTCGATTTGAAACTCAACCTGTCTGACAGGAGGTACTCTAGGTAGGTCTTCTGGAAATACATACGGGTAGTCGCACACTTGTGGTATGTCTTTGATTTCCTTACCCTTGTCTTGCATATCCACCACGTGGGCTAAGAAAGCATAACATCTCTTTTGCAAATACTTCCTTACCTTCATGCAAGTAATGACTCTTAGGTTTTTCCCTGACTTATCTTCGTAAATTACAAGGGTTTCATTGTTTGGTAAATGTAATCGTACAACTTTTTCGTAACATAAAATCTCCGCTCGATGGGCTGATAACCAATCCATTCCGATGATTACATCGAAACTTCCAATGGTTATGGGCAATAAGTCGACGGGGAACACGTGATTATTCAGGGTGAGAAGGCAATTGGTGAGTATCTCTAAGGTGCTTTCTATTTGACCATTGGCTACTTCTACCGTGTAAGCATTATTGAGTTTGCATGATTCATGATTTATAATTTTTCTAAACTGGTGGGAAATAAAGCTCTTATCGGCACTAGTGTCAAATAATACGGAAGCATAAATATTATTGATAGAAAACATACCAGTAACCACAGTTGGTTCCTGGCATGCGTCTCCCGCACCTATCATAAATGACCTTCCTTGACCACCCTGTCTCTTCAGCTTAGGACAATCTTTCCTGAAATGTCCCGGCTGGTTGCACTCGAAGCAGGTTCGACTTTCTTTTGCGGTAGTATTTGAGGCTATGTTGTTTGGGTTCTTTTTGCAAAATCTGACAGTATGACCCCTTAAGTTGTAGTTGCTACAGATCATGTAGTCTCCAACATGATGATAGTTAGGGCAACGAGGTAGAGCTCCAACTTTGCTGGAGTGGGAGTGGTTGTGACTGCAACATACACTGTTATAGGATTTGGGTTTGGCTTACGGTGCTTGAAGTTCCCTTTCGGCTTCCCCTGGAACTTTCTCTTAGAATTCCCAGTTTGGTTCTTTTCTTTTGCGGGGGCCATGGTGCCTTGTCGGATACATTGTTCAGTCAATTCATAAGCCAGTTGCTTGGCGCTGTCAAAGTGGAGGGTCTAGATGCAGTAACCAGACCTTGAACTGGCGATGCTAATCCCCAAATGTATCTCTCTGTCTTTTTGTCTTCTGAAGGCACCATTCCAGGACAAAGGATTGCAAGATCTTCGAATCAGGAGGTATACGCAGCTACCTCTGATCCTTGCATGGTTAGATTCCAGAGTTCTTGTTCTAGTGCTTGAATCTCCTGCTGTGGGCAATACACTTTAGTCATCATTAGTTTCAGCTATTCCCATCCCATGGCATAGGCTTCCGTAATTCCCACGGTCTTGGCATGGTTGTTCCACCAAGTTAAGGCAACATCCATCAGTGTGCAGGTAGCGTACTTAACGCTGCAGTCATCTGGGTAAGAGCTGATGTGGAAGACAACTTCAATATTTTCTATCCATCGGGATAGATCAACAGCTCCTTCAGTTCCGTAGAAGGATCGAGGTTTACAAGCCATGAATTCTTTGTATGAGCAGTGTTTGGGATTTCTTTGGTCAACTACAGGAGTACCACTTCCGCTATTTCCAGTATTCCCGTTCCGAGCAGCCTCATAAGTCGCCAAGGCCGTAGCAATCCCTTGTGCAAGCATATTTTGCATCATAGTGGGATCCATCTAGAAATTTTTGTGGTTATTTGTAGCACTTAGGGCTTCTTCAGGGTCTGGAGTTCCTTCTGTTGTTTGAATTATCTCTGGAGCACTTCTCCGGTTAGTTCGGGGAGTCGGTGGCGGACGAACTTGTGGTTCTTTTCGTCGAGGCATTGTCCTAAACGTTTAGAAAAGACACACCTAAGTTGTTTATGTAAGGATTTTATTGCATTTATTCCTATAATCCCATAGATTTCCAAGTCATAGAGTATGACTCAATCCTGAAATCCTATCAATTTTCAAATGACAGGGGAAAGGTGATTGGTTCAGAAATCCTCTAGATTTCCAAATGATAAGGAGAAGGTGATTGGTTCAGAAATCCTCTAGGTTTCCAAATGATATAAAGGGATCTTAATTGCTAATGATTTTGAAATGTATTAGTGTTTTAAAATGTATATATGGATTCTAAGGTACTAGGTTGCGACAATGAATCTGGAGAACATTCTTCAATCTCTAAAACTCTCAACCGTTGTAGTCTGTCAAACTCCTTGCTCAAGGTTGGTTGTGCACCGGCCCGACCATAAATAACATAGGCGTGCGTTCCAGGTTTATTTGTGGTATGGCATATGTACGGCACTAACCTTTAATTGAGGCGTTTGACCTAAAAGGTTGAGTAGGTAGTTTTAGTTGAAGGGATGTTTATAATTTTTTATTAAGTGTTCTCATCGCGGGTCAGAGTATATACATAAACTCTTATATATTAAGGTTGGTGGGGTTTGTAGTATTATAAATCTTTGTTTTGTACTTCCCAACTACCGTACTGTTACCATAAGTAGTCGAGAAATAGTTTTATTATTAATAATACTTTTATTAGAAGCTAGTTGCCATAGTTGTATTCCTCTTTCGAGGATACGAGTTCTCTATAGCCAATTTAGCTCTGATACCAATCTGTCACACCCCCGGACAAGGCAGCGGAACATGCTAGGCTGTGCGACTAAGCTCATGGATCACAGATAAATTGAATATACAGCACAAGTACAACAATAAACAAAACAACATTTCATTGCATATTTATGTTTTCATACAAAGTTCTTACAGATAGTAATAAAATAATAATACGAGTTTGCCTTAATAGTTAGGCATAACAGTTCAAAAGTAGAAAATTAAAGTACTTGCGAGCCATGTTTTCCATCGTCTGAGTAAATTTCACTGATTTCCTGAAAATACATGTATTTTGAAAGTCAACACGAGGTTGGTGAGAGTCACAGGTTTTCTGCTAGCCGCAATAATAATACTTTCAAAAGTCCAAAAGTATTTTTCTTGTATAACAATAGTTGAAACAATGATTGTCATGAGTCTTTAAAAGGCAAAAAGTATTTTTATAAATAAATTCGTGCTTTTAAAGAAAACGTGTTTGTAATAACTTCATGAAAATTCAAATATATCCATTGTATAAGTAACCACTATACTTAAAAATAGTTCTAACAGCAACCAAACCTATGGTTGTAATGAAAAAGTGAGAGCGATTCGTGTTAATGTTTTTAGTGAGTTCTATAATCGAGCTATGGACGAAAAGTTCCCCTCCCTACGACGCTTCATTGGACGTCGTAGTAACGATCGTAGACACATATCACCTGCTTCGAATTATCAGTCGATGGTTGTAGCTAGCAACCGCAGGTGGGGTTGTCAACCCCATATAGATCTATATATATGTATCTCGCTCCGAAGATTAACGATTATAGTAGTGTGGGGCAGGCTAAGTGATTAAACTCAGCTAATGAATAGTAGTGTCTCACTCAAAAACCATTAGCGAAAAGTTTGTGAATAACTCTCAGCCTTAACTTAATTATAGATAAGTACCTGGCATAATGAATTTCGTAGTATAGTATTTGTAAAGTCGAGTATGGTTGACGTATTTATAAAAGTATAAATTACTCGCTTTTGTAGAGATATGTATTTTAACATAACGATCTTGTATAAGTGTAAAAAGTCTTATGCATGATAGTATTCAGATATGGAAATCATTATAACTTTAAAATTATAGCATGCATTCCATATAAGACTTATGTATTTGCATAATAAATACTATTTAGCACATGTATTCTCCCCCGAAAATAAATAAAATATTGAAAAGGGGCCGTAACTCTCACCTTAATGTGTGATTGATGATTTGTTTTGAGTATTTGACGCGAGAAGCCGAGAAGTGTCGCTTTGATAACGAACCGTCAGGATTTGTTTAGTTTCCTATGAAATTTAAACATAAATTAATATGTGGAGGGTTGTTTGGTAATTAACCAAAGCGTAGGGTTCATTTACTAATTTAAATAAATCAAATGGGATTAAGTTTGTCAATACTTTTCAAATGAGAGACTAAAATGATTTATTTAAATTTTAAGTTTAAGTTTTGGATTTATTTTGCAAATACATCCCAAGAGGGGGTGTAATTTAAATAAATAAAATGAAAGTTTGCTGATTTGGACTTGGTTTGTAAGGTATTTTCAAGTGAGGGGTAAGTTGTGGACTTTTTAATTGATAGTTTAATAATGACTTAGGACCAGATTTATAACTATTTCACATATGAGGGTTAAAATAATTAACTCAAATCAAGGGGATGGCTAAAGTCGTACAAGTCCAAAATTTGGGGGACTAATTATATTTAATTTGTATGTATGTTTGCAATTAAAAGGGTTCATTAACAGGAGGTGATGCCTCCTGTTCTTTACTATATACCATCGAGAAAGAAAAATATACATATCTAACGAATGGTTTGTGGTTAATCTGGGATCGACGAATGCAATACTTAATCAAAATAAAAACGATGGGCGAGTTTAAATTAAAATGAAGTTTGTGAAGGGAGTAGTCACTCCCTCCCTGTCGACGCATGCATGATATCAAAAATTTCAATCTTCAATTTTGGCTGTTACGATCGAAAGGACAGACAAAACAAGAAAATATAAGTGATGGGTATTGTGGACTTACGAAGCAGCAACAGCAGGAGGTCGTCGAGGGTGGTGGCATTCGGTGGCTTCTAGCAGCAGTGGGTTTGGATGGCCTGTTGTCTCCTTCTTTTTCTTCCCGTTTTTGGTCTGGGTTTGTCGAGAATGTGGCTGAGGGATTTCCAAACGTCAGTAGGGTAGCACTGGAAGGTGCTTAGGCATGTTTTTTCCAGTGAAATAAGGTGATGGCAGGGGGTGGTTTGAAGGTGGCAGTGGGGGGTTCTTCCAGCTTTTCTGGATAGAAATGGTGAGTGGAGAGGAAGAGAGTGATAGAGAGAAGAAGAAGTTGATGATTTTGTGAGGATTCATGAGAAGTAGTGGCCTCTATTTATACTATAAGTCCATAGACACATGTTTATCCATGCCATACTTCCAACCCATTTTTGTACCTTGCAAACAAAGGAGGAGAGTGTAGGAAGGAAAGGCACGTGGGCTTATACCAGCTGTAATAGGATTAGATTTTTGGAGTCCATCACCCCATTTGGGTCCCACGGGGGTTATATCTTCATTTCTTGTCCAAAATATGCAAAAACTGGATGCCTCGGGATTCATGCATCGAAGATTTTTTTTTTTTTTGAAGGCACCGTTAGATAGAGTATAATTCAAGGATTCCAGAACCTCAAACGGATTAATTTTTGGAGTTACGGATCTCCGGAAAATTGCGTTTGAAGTTTCGCGTCTCAACGGCTCGCGGTGTCCGTTTTCGCGAATTTTGTAAATATTTTCGTAAAAATTATTTCTAGTGTAAAATTAGATAATAGATTATAACCTGAATCCTAAAACGCTCTCAGAAATTCCGTCGGCAAAGCATAAGTACCTCAACAGATCGTTTTGGTTTACGTGATTAAAAAATAACAGTGTTTTATTGTCCGTTTTTTTTTTTAAAACGGTTGTATCTTTTGCATACGAACTCCATTTTGGACGTTCTTTATATTTTCGGAAATAAGGGAGCATGTACTATCATATTTTAATGTTTGTTTTTCTAAAAAATGATTAATGCTAAATTGCAGTTTTCAGACGCATTAGTCAGCGTTGCAGTTGAGCGGTTTGATTTGGTTACCAGTTTACACGTTTGGGCATAAAAATATCATCAGATATTTACATAATAATTGAACTTAACTCATTTATATTTCATTAGATGCAGTTAAAGCTGAATGAGTTAATTACAAATAGATTTGCCGTAATTTAGTCGTTTGAAGTCTATGCCCTAAATTCTGGGATGTCACACCTCCCCCTTCTCATATCTCATCCTATTGCTAAGTGTGTTTGTGATTTGTTAGATGTATTATACTTGTGATGCTTTCTCTCAAGCTTCAAGATCTACAAGGTTTAAGATTGTTACATAACAATCAAATGTATGTATCATAACTCTTTATAATGTGAATTTCGATTATATTTCATAGATCTAGGGTTTGCATGTTGTTGTTCGTATTGTACGTTCAATTAGAGAGACATAGATCTTATTAGGGTTGCATGCACACATATGATTGTATGTTATTATTAAAACCCATTAGTTGCATGCACACATAGGATTGTATGTGATGTCCTTCACCACGACATGGTGCCTTCATTTTTGCCTTCACCACGACGTAGTAATGTTTCCCACGACGTGGTGGATTGTCAAACCCTAAAATTCGGAATTTTAAGATATCTCATGATTTGATTAGGATAATTACCTTTTATAATATTGTTTAATTGTATAAATCTGAATATTTTGAAATGTAAGTTGATATCCTTATCTTGAATTAATGATTGGTTTATATTTTAATTTAAATTAAATGAATATTAATTTTGAAACTTTAAAATATAACCCTTGTATTTTGAAAAGTCTAAAATACGTCCTTATGGATCTTATTATTAATTTAATTATGTGATTGATTAAAGGATAATTAATAAATCCATAAATGGTTTAAATTTAATTAAATTAAAAGTTTGATTTATTAAAAGATTAAACGCTTACTATTTTAAAATGTTTTCAAATACACCTTGTACTATGTATATGATTAAAAGTTTAATATATATTATATGTATAATAATAGTCAGTCACACCGCTAGTATGCCTCATTCACGAAGCTAGTCTATAAGAGGGTATAAGAAAACTGCCTATAAAATGGTAGTTGAGTGGGTGTCCACTCTCATCCACCACTTCCTTGATTAGTGGAGGGTCGTTAGCCGAACGGGTTTGATAGGACACTTAATTCTCATTAATAAGTATAATGAAATTAAAAAAGTAACTAAACTATTTTCTAAAATCCCAATCTTAGTTACTTTAGGAAAATATGAATTTGATGCTAATCCATGAAATTGCACATTGCACTTCATATAAGTCGTTAGTGGAGCGTGTGTGGTTAACCGACACACTAATATGGACTAATAAAGAGTGGAACTGGGTGTCTCATAAATTATCGTTGATTAATGTAGCGTGTGTGGCTAACCGACACATTGAGTAGATGATAAGTGACATCAAGAGTACCAAGCTAATTTGCATGGTTATTCCCATCTCGTTTGTGATCATCGGCATCCCAACCACAAAGTGAGAGCATAATCGAGATTAAAAATGTCATTGAATAGTTCAATGAATCTCAATGATCTAGGAGTTTTATGAGATTGAAATTGGTAACTGCTTTACCCACCTAAAATAGGATCAAATTTAATTATGACATCCCTCTTCAAAGTTCGAATCGAAAATATGGATCCTAGCCTTAATTTAATTTTTTTGGTTAATAATTAAGGATTAAAATCAACTAACTTAAATTCTCTTTTTCTCCTATTATAGATGTCAAGTTCTAATAACAATGGTCTTCTTCATCTTTCTGGAAATGTCTTTCCTTCTCTATCAGAAGATGATCTTCCACATGTTGATCAAGGTGAAAGAATGATCCCTTCTTCATGCAATGGTGGAACTGGAAATCATGCTACTCCAACTCTTCCTCCACCTCCTCCAGTGACTCTCCCTAAGTCATGTTTTCTTCAAGCTGAAAAATACGAAGTTACTCAAGCCCTGTTGGCATGTAAACATCAAGATGGAAAGTCTATTGTGACAACTGTCAAATTCAGGTCATTCTCGGACTTATACATCTTTTCATAAACCATATATACATCATGCCATGGCCTAGTAGTAGAAATTAGGTCATGGTCTTGTAGAAACTAGGATCCAACTAAAATCCAGGACTAATATACTTAACTCTTATGATTCTAGTAAGTTGTCTAGCTACTATAGGAAATACCAATACCCAAATTAGAACAAAATCCAAACATTTTTTTAAACTTGAAAAAGGATATGAAACCCTATAAACAAATTAAAAACTTCTAAATTCACTTCATTATGATGTTAAATATCAAATGAGGTTCCAAAAGCCCTAAAAATCCCTAAAATGCAAATTTATAAACTTTAAAACCTAAAAAGTCTATAAGATTTGTTATGAGCCTCATTATATCAAATTTAAATAATTAAGTTATGGGATATAACCAAAGACATAAAAATTTAATTATCAAACATTAATCATATTTTATGAGTTAAAAACAAAGATTTTTAATAAATCAAGATTAAATAAAGAAGCCTTTTTATAAAAATTAGGATTTTATAAAAATTAAAGGGAGAAGTTATTTAATTTGAATTAGGAGAGAAAGGGGATCTCTCATTCTCCCAAAATCTAGCCACCCTCTCTCCAATGCACCCTCTTCCCTAAAATTTTCAATCATTAAATCCTTTTTTCACTCCATCTCCCTCTCTTCACTCTCTTTCACACTCCACCACTTACAACACTCATACTCTCTCTTTCCCTCTCTAAACTCACAAAATTCTTCAGCCAAGAACACCTTCCAATCTTCAAATCTTCATCTTCTAGGGTTGTTCTTCAAGGTAATCACGAAAACCAAGCATCATCCCTTCATTCCCACTCATAATTTCACCATTTTATGCATTTATTTCTACTTATACTCCATTCTTTGAAAAGATTTCAAACCACATACCATATCCACGATTTTGATGATAATGGTAGTAGGTTTTCACATAAAAACAACATGCATGTTGCATTTGGTGGAATCCCATGATCCAAACCTATGTCAAAATCAAGATAAATGACTTTTATACAAGTTTTGGTAGAGAAATCATAATATTAACCAATGTTTTCTTTCAAAAGCGATTTTTTAAACTTTTTGTAACGCCCCATTCTAAAAGTATTTATTTATGGATTCCTGAGATCAAGAATAAGGGCGTTTCGGTCTTTTATGGGCAATGGATTTCATTCCGTTGGGTCAAAAATACGGTTTATACTTTACTTTTCTAGAAAAATGTATTTTTGTGTCTTGGAACGTAAACAACTTGGTGTTTACGGCCGTATATGTGTTTACGGCTGTGTTTACGGCCGTAAACAGGTTTACGGCCGTAAAACCATTTACGGTCCATGTTCTTCGGCCCATATTCCCTTGTATATATATAGGTGTTAGGGTGAGGAGTAGAGATTGATGAAACACAAGGAGTGTATGGCCAAGAGAGAAACTAGAGATAAGTTTTGTGTGTGTGAATCTTTTGTATCCGGATCTTCATTCTAATCAATTCATAGGTAGATTCATCATATTCTTCTTCTTAGTCTCTTCTATTTGATCTGACATCATCCGTTTGATTGGGATTCCACACCATCAAACGGATTTGATTGATACACATGCAAATTAGGGACTTACACATTCGAGAAGGTTTCAGACCGGGGTGTGTTGCTAGAAGCGTAGGGCTTCTCGCCACCTTTGTGTGGATATAAAGTTCACCAGGAACGGACTTAGAATAAAGGAGTTATGACACTTTGAAGATATTGACATTTATGGCCCATAATGGAAAAGGTTGTCGAGAAGGCCATGCATGCAATTTGGGACGCGCGTGGGTACGCTCAGCGTAGGCTGGGTTACGCCCAACGTAACAGAGTAAATGGTCTCGGGAGCAAGGACGCGTACGCCCATCGTACGCTCAAAGTCATAAAACCCTAATTTTAGGGCCATACACTATATAAAGAACATAAGGGATCAACCCTAGCCTCCTTATCTGCTCCCTTTTCCTTAGAAAAACCCTAGTAGCCGTTCCATCTCCATTGTTGGGTGTGTTTGGTCTTGTGGACCTTAGTTTGGAAAAGAAAAGCTTAGAAGAAGAAAGAAGAGGTTGGCAAAGAAGGAACCTTGGTGTAGTATGACACGACACGATAAAAATACACTACATGAAACGAAATCGGGACGAAATCAAAATTAGAATTTGTTTTCGTGTCGTGTTCGCGTCAAGTATAAAAAAACACGATGTCGTGTCGTGTCGTGTTCGTGTTTACAAATCCACACGAAATTGACACGATTGAGCATGTGTTTGTCGTGTTTTTCGTGTTTGTCGTTTTTATCGTGTTATATATGATTAAATGTGAATTAAATAAAATAATAGTTATGTAATATTATCTTTGTCGTGTCGTTTCGTGTTGTCGTTTTTTAATTGGTTTGTTTTCGTGTTAGTGAAAAAAACACGACATCGTGTCGTGTTTGTGTTACAAAAAACGTTGTCATGTCGTGTCGTGTCAGAAAAAAAACACGACACGATGGCCCGATTTGACAGGCCTAAGCTGAAGCTTGTAGATTTGAGATAACATCACCTTTTGCAACTATTTGGAGGTATAAAGTTCACAACTTTCCTTGTAGAAGCATAGATCTAGTTGTTGGGAGCTTTGGGATCTTTTTAGGTCCAAAGATTGGACCTTTATGGTGTAACTTTGTCCCAAAGCTTGGGATTGCCACTCTTGGAGCTAAAAATGTCCCATGAGCAGTAAAGTCTTGATTTTTATGGTCTTATTAAGCCCATGCATGAGATCTAGTTCCCTTTATGGATGTAGAAGATCACTTTGGAAGTTTGAGTTGGTTTGAGCCATATAAAGTCATCAAGTCAGTGACTTTATGGTTTATGGCGTGAAATAAGACGTGGATCTAAGTTGGTAGCTTCTGGATCGAGGTATTCAGCTCTTAATAGGAAAAGGACTTACCAGGGGAATTACGTCGAGCGTACGTGCAGGTACGCCCAACGTACTCGCCATTTTTCCTGTACGCTTAACGTACATGGAGGTACGCCTCGCGTACTCTGTCTGCATGGATCATGAGTTTTTGGGCCGTGGTTTGAGGCATGTTTGGGTATTTGGGCCTTAATGGGCCATCAGAAATCATATTATATGGGCCAAGGAATATATTTTGGGCTTAGGGTGAGGCCTATTAAGGGATTGGGCCCAATGTAGCAAATCGGGCCATTCGTGGGTCACTAGTGGGCTTGAGAAGCTTACCTAGTGTTGGGCCTTTCATTTTATGGTGTTGGGCCTTAGTCATGGACCAGATTGGGTAAAGGGTAAAATGGTCAATTTACCCTTAGAAGGATATCGTTTTGGGCTAATTGTTATTGTGGCATTGATAGTTCGGGGAGCTAGAGGAGCAGCAGTGCGAGGATTGTCAGATAGCAGCCAGAAGGGTACCAACAGTGTTTCAGTAGTTCAAGGTGAGTTATCCTCACTATACAAAGGGTCTACGACACCAAGACCGGCCCTTTGAATTGTTATTTGAGTAATTGCTGTTGTGATATGTTAGTTTGGTATTTCTACTAGAATGGATGATTATATGCTAGTATGGTTGGTTAGATCGGCATCCTGGTGGACTGGATGTGGCTATGCTTAGTGACTTGTAGTTAGTCGGACTGTCTGTATACTTGTAGGAGATTACATGTGATATGTGCGCATGTTTGAGCGGTTGTAGAGGGTATTCCATCCCGGTAGGATGATAGGGCCCTAACACGTAGTTATGTGGACTATTATGTGATTATTTGATAAGTGCACATGTTTGTTAGTATGTGGCATTCCAACCCGATGGTTGTGGGACAGGAGTATTCCATCCAGGTAGGATGATTGGACTCATAGTATGTTGGCATTCCAACCCGATGGTTGTGGGACAGGAGTATTCCATCTAGGTAGGATGATTGGACTCATAGTATGTTGGCATTCCAACCCGATGGTTGTGGGCCAAGATTATTTCATCCCGGTAGGATGACTGGACTCGTAGTAGGTTGGCATTCCAACCCGGTAGTTGAGGGCCTGGGGTATTCCATCCTGAGGGATGATTGGACCCATAGTAGTGGTTGTTGTATGTGTAGGTGTCCGGGCATTCCAACCCGATGGTTGTGGGCCGAGGGTATTCCATCCTGGTAGGATGATTGGACTCATGGCATGTTGGCATTCCAACCTGATGGTTGAAGGCCAGGGGTATTCCAACCGGATGGTTGATCAGACCCATTGTATGTTGTTTATTGTTGTATGTATGGTTATGCATGTATGTGTATTTTGGGGGAACTCACTAAGCTTTCGAGCTTACGTTTTCAGTTTATTGTTTCAGGTACATCAGTTGATCGTGGCAAGGCAAAAGCGTGATCGTACCGCTCCTTATATTTCATGATTTTGTGATTTGGTTTTGGGGATACTCTGATGTTTAAAACTGTTTTGAAAACCAGTTGTATTAACTTAATGATTTTTTGATGGATTAATATGTTTTAAATTGCCTTAAATTTTATGGATGTTAGACTTTTCAAACTCATTTATGGCCTTAAACCAACATGCATATGTTGATCTTAAAGCCTAAGATGCTTGATGATCAAAGTATGTTGTTAAAATGTTCAAACTCATGCATGAAGTGATTTAAATCCACCAAACTATCTAAAACTCATATTTAACATGAATCCGATCTTTCCCAAAATCTTACCAACAAAATGAGAAGTTATGGAAATTTTCAGAAAGTAATTTATTTTTCTCGAATTAATATTATTATTTCAAGAAAATAGAGAAAACAATTCATATAAAATACTTTTTACAGCCAATAAATTCTGAAAATACTTTGAAACGACCGAAACACTGATTAAAGACATTTTATGAAGTTACATGAACTTGTAGGGCTGTTTTATGTTAATTTTGAATTTGTTTTTGCTAAAGAGAAATAAAATGTAAAATATAGTTATGAATGTACAAAACCATATTTTATAACTTTTGTGTGTTATGGACATCATAAAGAATGCATGCAAAAACTTACGAATTTTTCTATGACAATTTTGTATTTTTCCCGATTTAATGACTTGTTAAGAGATTAAATTGATGAAAAATAGCTACACTTATCTAAAAATTATGAAACTTCATCATAATATCTTATATTACATATTGATCGTAAATAAAAAGTTTACTGAATTTAACCTTATGTTTAGTAATTATTCATGAATTAATGTTTATTTAAGTGAATAAAACAATGAAAAATAGCTAAACTGATTGAAAAATAGCTTGTATATTTTTCCGAGCTTTTATATGCTTAATAACAGTATTACAAAAGTTTGGGTAATTTTGGATATTGTTTTCTATTTATCTCCATTTTTGTTAGAATAAAAGCACTAAAATAATAAAATCAGGTTAAAGTGTTTAGAAATCCATTTTTATATTTTTCCTAGCTTAAGTATGTTTAATAGCAGTATTTAAAAACGTTTGGAATATTTATCATCTGAATACTATTTTTCATGAATTTATATTGATACCAAGGCTTAAAATTTTGGAAAAATAGCTAATCACATAAAAAATTAAAGAGAAATTTTTTGGAAGACCTCTACTGTATTTGGAATGACAATGTAAAGTTGGAAATTTTTTGGAAACTGTTTGGTAACCTTTTTGGATTTTAAGAGTTTGAAACTCCTTTAAATATGTTGAAATACCCTCAAATAATATTACAAAAATTTGGAAAATAATATCCAAAATTGTCTTAATCACATGAGTTATAAAATTTCACCATTTCAGAAAAATTGTTACCAATTAATATAAAACCAATATTAGAACAAAATTTGGCATTCCTCTATATGTAGAATTTAGTATATTATCGTTAGATTTCGACATAGAAACTCACTAGCATGTGTTTGATGTCGTAGGATCCCAGTAGTAAGGCGTTGGTGTATTCTGAGGCACAATTTGTAGCAACTTGAAACATTGTGAGTATTCACGCCTTCCCCTATTTCGGTTTTTATGTTTTGAGGTGGAAAAGCATGTCCGAAAAACTATTTATTGTTCGTTGTATTTAAATTTATTTGTATCAAACATGATTGCTATATTTTGATATGTATGTCTATGCAACTTGAAACATGAGACCTTATCGTCTTAAGTCCCTTCCACTTTACTCCAACCATTTACTCTCTGAGCCAATGGTCATTATGGATAGCGCTATTAGGAATTGACAACTCCTCACTCGTCTGATTGCTTGAGTGCATGATACCAAATTCATCCATGGAACGATAAGCATAGGTCTTGATAGGGCATCAATCATAGGCTTGGTTGTGAATTCATTGTTTGCTCATATACATACAAACTTTGTTTCTCATTATAGCAATGAACTTTGTTTCTCATTATAGCAATGCACTTGTATTTATCGAATCTTTTATACCAAATCTTGATTTAGTAAACTTGTAAACTCACCAACTATTTTCATAGTTGACCCTCATTTTACCTGCTTTTTCAGGAAATAATTAGAAAATGGATACAAAGATTTGTCATCATAGAGCATGCTGCATCGTGTGGAAGTTATTTTACGAAGTTATCTTTTGAACGATGTCATTTTGGAAAACTTGTATTTTGTTTTGTTTAAATTATGGGTTGTAAACTTTTAACTACTACTATGGTGATGTATCTTTATCTTTTGCAATGAAACCTTTATCGCTGTCATATCTTGAGTTTCCGTTTTAGTGGGGTGTTACATCTGTGTGCGCGTATGTTCTAAAAATGAAGTCGCACATTGACAGATTGGGTATGTTGGGTGTCGCTTTCCCAAGGGAGCTAGCCATTGACTTGGTCTACATTCTCTTTGTGACTCATATAGTCAGTTTGTCAAAGACTACTATATGGGGGACCACGACGTAACCCTAATTGATCTGACACATATGTTGGTTGTTGCTGAAGCAGAAATGCTTAAAAGCACAAGTCAAGAAAAAGTGGTTGAAGGATCAATCTCCACAATTTCCATGGACATTGATAATGGCAACAATGGTAGTCCAGAAAAAGGTTTCTCATCCCAATGGAAAGGGATCGACCAAGGTCAAACCAAATGACAATATGGTAAAGAGGAAGGCTAGTTATGAGATAGTTCCATGTGCTATTCCTGAAAGGTCCATATGTTTCTATTGCCAAATGAAGGGGCTTTTGTTGCGAAGCTACCCAGAATACCTGAAAGATCTTAGAGATGGTGTAATCAAATTGTGTGACTCTACTTTAGGTACATCCACTATCTAACTACATTATTTTATTAAGTTCCTATTTGTAGATTCTTAATACATGATGTGATGATCACATTTTGATGTTTTGCATGATCTAAGAGAAAGAAGGAAACTTAAGAAGAGTAAGTTGTATCTGATCATGACAGATGGATTTTGGTCGCATGGTTCGATGATCAGATTTTGGAAGCTACTCTTAGGAGTTATGATGACTTAATAGATTGCTTAGGAAATGTCTAGAAACATTGTTTTCATATTTTGCATTATACAGACAAAGTTTTCCGCTTATTATCAATAAAAGTGAATTGTTAATTTATCAAGTTTACTTTGTATTTCCTTGCAATGGCATTTATGAAAGTGTTGCTTAAATTTTTATTATTAGCAATATTAATTGTGGATTCGATTCTTGTTATATTACTTGTGGTGATGTCATAATTGACCAGGTGAAAAGGAATTCTCATTACCCAAGTTTCAATTGGATAGAAACTTGGAGTCATGCAATTTGAATGGCATGATGTATAAGAATCTTGATCATTGGATAAATTATGATTAATTCGTTGATCACATGTTTATGTGAGTCAAGTAAAGGACTAAAGGATCTAGAACACATTAATGTGGACTATTCAGATACGCCACAAAGGATTATAACTTTATTCGTCATGATTTACTGATGCTTTCAGTAAATATGGTTGTGTTTATAAGATTAAGCATAATTTTGATATTTGAAAAGTTTCAAAGAGTGACAGAACGAATAAGAAGAATCTATTAGGCAGAAAGATAAAAGTTTCTCCAATCTGAAAGGAAACGAGAGTATTTTACTATCGTGTTTTGTGATCATCTTAATGATTGTAGAACCATGTCGCGATTGATCCTCCAAGAATATCTTAGTGTAATTGTTTAACTACGAAGAGGAATTAAATATTGTTGAAATGGTTCAAGTCAAAAGATGAGTCACACTTTGTTTTCCAATCAAGTTTTAGAGCCATGCTCTTATTACTTCGAATCGTATCTTCAAGCTTATTTCGTACTAACTAGGTATATAACACCTCATGAAATGTGGAGTAATAATTTTTTCTTACTCTAACACATTTGGATTTGGTAGTTATGATGTTTTGGTTAAAACAAAGGATAAACTAAGACCAGTTATGTGAAGTGTTTTTCTTGTCAAGAATCCACACTAACTTTTGAATATTTGTTTTTCTCGTCAAGGAATGTTCCTTGAGAGAGAAACTTATATGTCAAGAAGTCAGTAGGAATCTTATTGATCTTGAAGAGTTTTAGGAGTCAATCAAGAATTAACCTTTTAGTTATCACTATCACACGACCTGAGGTTGATAACCTATTGTGTTAAGTTGACACATTCTTATTTTTATGTACCTTCCTGTTGAGCTGTCAATACGTATGAGTACTATGGTTCTCATTTGACTGCAAAAGGCAGAGCACGTTGGTCAGTGATAGTACATTGGTCAATATGGGTGAGCTGTGTTTACAACATGGAAGCACTAGTAGGCCCTTGTGCTACCAGAAGGAAAGAAATTAAGATTGAGCAAAGTTCAGTTCATGAAAGGAAAACTAAATTTAATTTTTGTTTTGTCCTCAACGTTGTCTTATGACTGTAGGTTGGAAGTGATAGATTCTCATGGATGGGAACACATACACCACAAAATCTAGGTGGAAAAAGGTTTCACTCTAATTCATGAAAATGGTTGTGAGGAAACATTTTCGCTAGTAGATTTTTAATATGATTAATATCATTATGGTCAGCGGTTGTGTTAATTGCATTCTCAAATTCAGAATATGATTACGACATCCCTTTTCATAGTTCGAATTGTGAGAAATGTCAAGGAATTGTTTGAACGGTTAGGACTTATAGCTATAAGTTCTGAAAAGGTTTAAACACACATATATGATGATCTATAATGAAAGGTCTATAAGCTCAAAAAGTCTAGCTAGAGACTTATCGAATCATCACGTATCAGAAATTTGCACTTTAGTAAGGAAGTCAAAATGTATTGATTTCTAGAAGTCCAGTTGATTTCTGAGTACATGTCAAAGCTATTGGGAGCTTAATTTTTGTGCTATTGGGAGCATAATTTTTATGCTAATAAAAGCATAATTGTTATGCTAATAAAAGCATAATTGTTATGCTAAGTATTGCAATTGGCAATACTAATGTAACAACCCAAAAATTCAAATAAAAATTTTCATTTAATAATTAGAAATCTCATTCATATTTGTTTTTCCAAAGTTCCATTACATAAACACAATGCTCAAAAGATCAGAGTATCCAAAACATCAAGTGTGGAAACAGTGGAGAGTGCATGTTGCACCATCAAGCCAGACGCTTTCCCTTAGAACCAGAAGTACCTGAAACACCTAACAAAACTGTAAGCACATGCTTAGTGAGTTTCCCAAAATACACAAAACACATAAGCACATAATTTCATGCACATATATACATAAATTTGCCATGGACTCACTCCATGGTCTTCATTTGGAATGTCATGGGCTGCCCCCATGGTCTTACATCCAAGGGCCATGAGCTCCCCCTCATGGTCTAACGAAGTACCATGTGCTCCCCCCATGGTCTTCACATAAGTCATTACATATCAAATCACAAAACCATTGCATATTCAACTATCAAAATCTCATATCAAGTAATGGGCCGACATTTGTGCCTTCGACCCATTGGTATAGTGAGAAGACTCACCTCAATCTGTTGAAAACAATAGCTGCTCAACTATCAGCCCAAACTCTCATTCCGACAAATATACAAACAACCCTAATTAGGATTATAACTCATCCTAATCAAAGAGCCCATAATCCTAAGTCGAAGTCCCTTTAAACTAACCCAAAAGTTATTCTTTCACTAATGGGCCTAACATCAAAGTCCAATTCTATATTGGGTCACAAGGCCCAATAAGACCAATCATACCATCATTAGCCAAAATATAAATTCAAGCCCAAACACCAGCAAGTCCAGGACCATAGCCGTTTGGTCCTAAAGGTCCAAAGTCCGCCAATGCCCAAAGCATCCTGAGAGCGTATGCCTAGCGTAAATGTGTTGTACGCTTAGCGTACTGGGCTAAGGGGTTGTACATGCAACGTACAACATAGTACGCCCAACATACAAATTGCTCAAGAACAAGAGTCCATTAAGTGCTTAATACTTAAGATATCAACGTCTAAATCTATATCTGAGTCTATTAAGATGACCTAAGGCATAAAGTTGGCAACTTTATACCATCGCATGCCACATGGGATCCCAATACTTTATTTTTCCCATTAAGGCCAATTTTAAGACCTTAAACTCTTGCATGGTCCTAATACATCCTTCAAGATGGCATTTTTATGCATCAAACATGCCTAAGGAGCTTAGATCCAACATTTCTAGCTTATGGAGTTGCTCAAACTCGCAAGAGGGAGTCCATGAACCAAAACGGACTTCTTAACAAACCCTAACTCAAACTAGAAAAAGAGATGGCAAGGTCTAGATTTTTTACCTTCAGAAGCTTGCCAAGCTGCTCAAAATGTAAGTTCCAAAAGCTTTTCCCATGTTTAAAGCTTTCTTCCACTTCCTTCTCTTAGCTAACACACCAAATATGAGGTATTTGAGGCACTTCCAAGCTCAAGAGTTGCTCACAAAGGATTTTAGGGTTTTAGGGACGACTGGAAGTAATGGAGGTTGGATAGGGTAAGGTCCAAATGATATAAAGGTGCTGAAATAGTGTCCAAGTCAAGAAATTAGGGTTTTAGACATCTGCCATGTACACCCTGCATACATGCTCCTACGCTCATCGTACGAGCCTCAGGCACTCGATGCATACACACGCGTACGCTAAGCATACCCATATGTACGCCCAACATACGAAGGGACCTTTTTTTTCCAAAAATGAAATACATGAGGGTGAATAATGGAATACCTGGATTGGAGTGCTACAACTAAATTGTAGGAAACAAATTTCAAAATTTACAAATTGCAAAGTTTGGGAATTGTTTTGCTATAGAAATATATAGGGGAGAGGGCACTCATACTTCATTTCAAATCTATAAGTTTAGATTAATATTTTAATGGAACTTAGTCTTGGACATATATGAATATCATGTTGAAATGATTCAACATAGGAAATTCAATATATGGAAATATTATGAACAAGAGACTGATCGTATATTAGGTCTTTACGTAAGACATTATGAATTGAATCCCATATGCTTCGAATATAGGATCGTTTACATATGATATAATATTCACTTGTTCTGATTTTTCCAATGCCTTGGGCATTGAGAAGGAAAAAGAATAGAAGAGGATGTGACTAAAGTTGTTAAACAACTGTCGAGACCACTCTGAGGTTTACTGAAGAGTGGTTTCTTGTGGATAGTTGTAAGTATAGTATTAATTTGAACGGACCATATTGACGTAATTCTGAGTGGAGGAGACTCTTGTTCAAAACTGATGGTCATATGGGAATATGGAAATGTTTCCATAGTGGGAGTTTGCTATTGAAATCTACATGTGAGTTAGAAACTTTAATGCAAGGAAGGTGTTCAAGGATTGTGCCTTGAATTGAAACTTCATTACCATGGAATTGTTTTAAGTTACAAAGTTTCAATGGAACATTTTGTGATATCATTGGCAAAGTCTTTGTGACTTTGAAGCCTCAACATCACAAAATGATATTGCTTTTAAGGATGAAATCTAACACATGTAGTACTAACAAGAATTTGACATTATGAAATGAAAATCATTGGAATAGTATCTATTCGATCTATTCACAAACGAAGGACCATGGAGAAACATAGTATGCATGCTTATAACATGACATGACTGATGTTTAATTCAAGTGGATAGTTGATTATTTGAAACATTATACAATGAATAAAGTCTAATTAATATGGTGATTAAATAATAAGAGTTATATTTATATTCAACAGTTTTGAGACCATAGTTAATTAGGCTATCATTATGTTTCACTTCACATGTTTTACTTCCCGAATAGTTGGATTATTCAAACATCCATAGTTGATCGTACTTTTGGAAGTAAGTAGTGAATTAAGATTGTCATGAATTGAATTATAGATTGTCAAAGGAAATTAGACATAACGATGGTTTTGCTGCAATGTTCATAAGTACTTGGAAATGAGGATTTTAAGTATTGGATAAACCCATGCTCAGAGAATTACTTCATGGATTTTATCATGAGTAATTTTGAGACGATAATATCTTATATTCTTGGAACCAGAGATATATGAGTGGTTGTTTACAAGTCGGTTGATAATATATGGTCCACTAGCATGGCCTAGACAGCTCTGCCATGCCAACCTTGCCTGGCGCTCCCTTGCCAGCCTTGAAGGGGACTCCCTTGCCTGACGCCCTTGCCAACCTTAATGGGAACTCCTTTTCCAGCCTTTCCTGGGACTCTCCTATCGGCACAGCCTGACGCTCCCGTGCCAACCTTTCCTGGTGCGCGCTCCCTTGCGAGACTTTCCTGGTGCGCACTCCCTTGCCTGGATCTCCCTTTGGATCATCATGGTTATTTTCAGGTTTGGCAAGGTGACGTATAGGTTAGACCTTCTAAAGAAGCTCAGTCATATTCGCAACACTTTTCACGTCTGGCAGTTGCAAAGGCGCATACTGGATGGTAGGGGTTGTATCGCTGGGTGATGTTTAGGTTGGAGAACACTTGAACTATGTAGGAGACCAGTGGAAACATTGGAAAGGATCCGAGTAGACTTGGGAGCCGAAGTCCAAGATGCGGGAGCATTATCCTGAATTGTTCGCCGCAGCAGGCTTCAAGGACGAAGCCTAGTTTAAGTTGGGGAGAGTTGTAACATCCCAAGAATTGTCATTTATAGTCCCTAGGGATGGAAGGGTGAAACCATGAAAAGTCTAAGGGCTAAATTGCGATTTTGGGATTAGGAAGAGTACGATGCGCGTACATAAGGGTACGTTGAGCATACTAGGCGCGCCCTAGTACGCTGGGCGTACACTTGTGTACGCTGGCCATACACTTGTGTACGTTGGGCGTACTCATGTCAGAAGGAAACCATAATATTTAAGGTTGGGGGATATATAAACATCCTTATGGCTCATTTTCTCTCATCATTCCTAGCCTCCATATTCCAGAAACGTTCCAAACCCTAGTTTTGTGTGTGAGTGTGTGAGTTAGTGTGTGTTTTAAGCTCTTGAAGTTGAAGGCATTGCATCAAATAGCTGGAGAAGGAGGGCAAGCTTGAAGATCTGAAGTTCTATGGTCCTCTAGAAGCTCCAGGAGGTAAAAACCTTCTAGCTTGGCAACTATTTTGAATAGATCTTGTATTGTTTAATTTCTTGGCATTTTTCTTGTCCCAAAAACCCCAATATGGTGCATGAGGCATTCTGGTCATATTAAGTTGTCCTTCCAGACCCTAGAAAGGGTCCTAAATGATAAAAATCATGTCCCAATAGCTGAATGTGTCCCATGCATGGAGTAAGAAGCTGTTAATGGGTTAAGACCATATGTTAAGAACTTTCTGGACGTCCAAAGTCTTAAAGCTCAAGACTTTATGAGTCTTGGGCACATTTGGTCGATAGATTTGAAGTTTGGGTTTAAGTTCTTAAGCCATTAGGCACTTATGAGAGTTTTGGTTCAGACTTCCGTACGCCCCGCGTAGAGAGCAGTATGCCCCATGTACAGAGTCAATGGTCCCATTTTTCAGTCAACACGAGATGGAGTACGCCCCACGTACCAGAGGAGTACGCCCAGTGTACTACCCTTGTTGGGCTTTTGCAATTTGGGCTTCGGGATTGGGCCACCTTTGGACTAGTTGGACTTGGGCCTTGATGGGATCTCTGGATAAGAGTATTTTGGGCTAGTTTTGGTAGTGAGTCTTTGAATGAGGCCCAATTGGGGAGTTGGTCCCAATTTAGAAAATTAGGCCAATAATAGGCCTTATATATGTGGACTTGTGGATCATGGATTTGGTATTGGGCCCTGGACCAAATTAGAGGAAAGGCAAAATGGACTATTATCATGGGTGGTGTAACATCCTGAAATATCAGAAGTAGAGTTGAAGGGCTAAAAGTGTAAGAGTGAGAGGGCAACTCGGCGAGTCCACGAGTGGACTCGGCGAGTAGGGTTGCGACTTTAGTCGCGTGTTAAGTAACCAACTCGGCGAGTAGCATGGATGGACTCGGCGAGTTGGTGCTGAATGGAGAAAACCCTAATTTCGGAGGATGAGCCCTATATAAAGAACATAACACTTCTTCCCCAGCCTCTTTACCATTCCTTGAGTTCCAGAAACCCTAAATTCGTGAGGAGACCCCATTATTGAGTGAATTAGAGTTTGGAGAAGGATCTTTGGTGCTTTAAGCTTGAAGATTTGGAGGCTTGTATCAGAAAGCTTGGGGAGATCAGGAATCTATAGTTGGTTAGGCTCATTCTAGGGGTAAAGAACCATTTCCTTAAGCTTTTTCTTCATGGGGTTCATGTGTGATGGTTGTTATGACATCTAAATTGAGATAGAAGCTTGGATCTGAGGATGATACTTTAGATCTAAGATTTTGATGGTCCTATATGCCATAGAGTCCCGATTTTTGAGTGATTGGTGAAGCCCTTTTGTCCCAAACCCTAGCCCTAAAGTGTTATATGCCTAGATCTCCTTGGATCCACGTAAAGTTTGCCACTTTACGTCATGGATGGCTTGTAAAAGAGTAGATCTATGGTTTAGAGCTTCTGCATGGCTTGGAAAGCCTCTGTATGGTTTCAGATCTAGGGGTACTCGGCGAGTCACAAGGGTGTACTCGGTGAGTTGCTTGAAGATAGGCTGGAACTCGACGAGTTGGAAGAACAACTCGGCGAGTTGGATGAATATGTTTAGGAACTCGGTGAGTTGGTTGCAGATAGCCTTGGACTCGGCGAGTCTGTTCTTGGACTCGGCGAGTCTGGTCGTGAGGTCATAACCTTTCTTCCGGTTGAGCTGTGAATCGGTGAGTCAAGGGATGACTCAGTGAGTCGAGTGTGAAAGGACTCAGAGTTGTCGGACTCGGCGAGTCTCGGGGTGACTCGGCGAGTTGAGTCGCGGATTGGGGAAGTTCTGTGCATGGGGACTCGGCGAGTCATCGGGTTGGCTCGGCGAGTAGAGTCAGTCAGGGGTTGACTTTGACTTTGACTTTGACCAAGGGTTGACCAGTTGATTTCCAGGGGCATTTTGGTAATTGTTGGCATTTGTTTTGAGTTCAGTGTTTTGGTGTTAGCCAGTGGTGGAGATCATATCAGTGGTCGGAGCAGCTTGGGTTTATCTGTTCAATCGGCAGTTGCGAGGTGAGTTATCCTCACTATATCAACAGGGTCTACGGCACCAAGGCCGGCCCTTTATCGGATTGTGATTTGGGTATCGTTGTTATGTTATTGCTTTGCTATGTTGCATCCTGGTAGTTAGGATGGTATATGTTAGAGACTTGGTTAAGGTCGGAATCCTGGTATATAGGTTGATGCTATGCTAGTGACCGGTTAGGTCGGTATCCTGGTTAGGACGATGTTATGCTATGTGATCTGTTAGATTGTTTTGATTGGATGTGATATGTTATATGATTGAATGTTTATGTGCACATGGTTGTTTGGACTGGGTTTGGGTTGAGGCGGGACCTGCTTTGTGCTGTAGGCCAACATACCCAGGGCGAACCGGTTATCCCGAAGGCCCAGTGAGCGGTCCGGATAGGCTGTAGGCCCCAAGAGGGCGGACCAGACGTGCCGAGGCTCGAAGAGTGGACCAGACCGACTGAAGGCCCAGTGCGGGCGGACCAGTCATACTGTAGACTCAGAGAGTGGACCAGGTGGATTGAAGGCCCAGTGTGGGCGGACCAATCACACTGCAGACTCGATGTATGTGGTTAGACTCAGAGAGTGGACCAGGTGGATTGAAGGCCCGGTGCGGGCGGACCAATCACACTTCAGACTCGATGTCTGTGGATAGACTCGGAGGGTGGACCAGGTGGACTGAAGGCCGGTGCGGCGGACCAGTCACACAGTAGACCCGAAGTGCATGGTTGTTCTGTGTTCTGTTATGTTATGGCATGTTATGCGTGTATGGTATATGTGGTTGGTATTTTGGGGATATCTCACTAAGCTTTCGGGCTTACAGTTGTGGTTTAATGTTTTTCAGGTTCTTCAGGAGACCGTGGCAAGGCAAAGGCGTGATCGTACCGCTCATCATGTTTATGTTTTATGATGTGGTTCTGGGAAGACTCTGAAATAATTGTATTGAAAACCTTTTTGTAATAATTTTATGAAATCGGGTTGTTTTTGAAAAGTTTAAATTGGTTGGAATTTTATGGTCGTTACAGGTGGGACTCTTGGTAAAATTAGTATTCCCATTTATTGACTTAATATTCGTTATTTTGGATAGTTCGGGACTTTTGCTGAGACAACGATTTGGGAATTCAATTCTTCAGTTCAGATTGACATTGCGAGGTGAGTTATTGTCACTATACTAAGGGGTCTAAGGCACAAATGCCGTACCATTGGATATGATATCCTAGTAGTTGTATTATGTTGAGTATGAGTTAGTTATGCGTGCTAGATGTTATGCCAATAGGTAGATATATACGACTACCTGTGTTATTACCTGATTATTTGTATGTGCATCAGTTATGTTATATGTCGATATATTATGTGGGTTGGGTTGAGGTTATATTGTTCCGTGCGGTAGCCAACAAACCCTAGAGTATTCCAGATATGAGCTGAGGGTCGGGCGAGGCATACCAGACTCATACTGAGGACTCGAGAGCATTCTAGATACGAGCTGAGGGTCGGGTAGGGCATGCCAGACTTGTACTGTGGGCTCGAGAGCATTCCAGATACAAGCTGAGGGCTGGGTAGGGCATACCAGACTCGTACTGTGGGCTTAGTGGCAATCCAGATGTGAGTTGTGGGCCCGGAAGGCAATCCAGACTCACACTGTAGGCCTAAGGGAAATCTAGTCTGTATAGCTGTAGACCCAATACATGTTGTTATTTGTATATGTGTTAGTTGCAGTGTATCAGTATTTTAGGGGAACTCACTAAGCTTTGGGGTTACAGTTTCAGTTTTTGTTTCAGGTACATCAGATGATCGTGAGAAGGCAAAGGGGTGATCGTATAGCTCCTCATGTTTATGACTTTGTTTCTAGGATACTTTGATATTATACTAATTTGAAAACAAGTTTTGTAATGATTAATGGTTTTGAAACGTTTTTAAAAGTTTAAATTTGACATGATTTTTATAGGTGTTACGTAAACGAGTAGCCATCATCTCGTTCTTGTCTAGATCTATTCAGAGCTGTTGCTTTTTCAGCTCAGGTTTGCTCAAATCTGTTCATATTTAGCACCTTTTGTTCAGATCTGTTGGCTCTTGCCAAGACTTGTCCAGAGTTGATTAGCCACCCCTAAGATCTCTCGATTTGATGTGTTCTATCGTTCAGATCTCCTGGCTTGTTAAGTGTTTTTGTTCAAATCTCTGGATTTGTTTCGTTTTAAGACCAGATCTTTGGATATACTTTAGTTTTTGTTCATTCAAACACTTTTCAAGTTTATAGAGACATTTTAGATCGGTTTTGTCTTTCTTTTCAGTGACCTATTGAGCAAGTTGGGGAGAAAAGAAACTTTTACAAGTTTATCCTTTTATCAAGTTCATATTACTAAAAAAATCGTTTTAGTTAAGATTTTATGTGACAACCTCACTACATGCATCAACTGTTTGTAAGCACAGCTGAGATGTTTGTACATTTTCAAATATATATATATATATATATATATATATATATATATATATATATATATATATATATATATATATATATATATATATATTCGAGTTCTTACTCACCTTTGTTCATATTTTTGGTGTTTTCCTTTAGAATCTTAGAAAAGGAAAATGAAAATTTTTCTAGATCTGTTTCTTGTTCGTATTTTGATGGCTTGTTAGGCAAGTGAAGAGAAAAGAAATTTTTATGAGAAGATAACCTCATCAGATTCCATTTTTGCTAATATCTTGGGGTTTTTTCAGCAAGTTTGAGAAGAAAAGAATTTTTTGTTGTCTACTTGGTGTTTTTTTTTAGAAATTTGAAAAAAAAAATAAAGTTTTTCATGGGTTTTTACCCCACTTCCAGTTCATATATTTTTAGAAAACCCCAAGTTTACTTAAGTTGTTTGGAAGCTTGGGGAAAGAAATAAGTTTTATGAATTCTTACCTTTTCAAATTATCAGAAACCCATTTTTCCACCTGAGTATTTCCATGTATATTTGGAAAAAAAATTCAGGTCTCTTTTTCGTTCATGTTTTAATGGTTTGCTTAGTAAGTAGGGAGGAAATATGATTTTATTGGTTTTATCATGTTTTTAATTCATATTTCTCAAAAATTCGTTTTAAGTTGTATTTTTCTATAAACTTCAACCCATGAAACATTTGTTAGTATGTCACAACTAGGAATTTTGATGCCTTGTAAACATTGAACAATGATAACAAATGTGAACCAACAATGTGAAAGCATGTATGATGCTTATTCAATAACAACCAAACTTCCATCAAACACTTTATACAAGCACATCAAATAGCCAACAAAGGATTGGAAACCCTAAAAATCCCGGTTTAAGTCCATTTTGGACTAGGATTTCCTTATTGGGCCTAGTGGACCAATAAGCTTCCAATTTGACTACTTTGGGCTTTGAACTCTTATATGTGCTCTAATTTGGACCCACTTTCATTTATTTTAACATTTTGGGCCATATTGGGGCTAGAATAAAATAAAGTACCCTAATGGACCTTATTGGATCACAACAAATTTATATAGCCCTAATGGGTCATAAAAATCATTCCTTGATTTATTTGGGCCGAAAATTACTTAATTAAGTCATAATATGGGATTAAACACAAGAAGCCCAATATTCTTCCTTTCCTTTCTCCTTTTCTCGGCCCAACAACCCAACATGGAAGAGAGTTGACTTTCATTTGCCACCTCTTTATTACCTCTTGGATCTCCATGCAATAACTCATGTTCCCTTGCACACATCACTTTAATCACTTCTCCTCCCCCTCTCTCTTTTTCCTTCGGTCGAGAGTCTCCCAAAAACACACATTTCACAACAAAACTCTCTCTAAATCACTCAAGACTCATCCCTTCTTCTCCATCCAAAAATCTCAAAATTTTGCTTGTGTTTCAAGAGGATTTCACAAGATAATCATCATCCTTTGGTACGTTTTCACATGTCTAAGTTATAAAACTCCTCTCTCATGTAAGATCACTCATTCTAAACAAGTTTTTGGTGATCATACTGCTAGAAAACTCCTTAAGTTCGAGATATTCCAAGGAGGCTTGCTAAGATCAAGTTTTCTTCATTTCTTCCTTCTAAACCAAAAACAATAAGCAAAGGTGAGCTTTATACCCCTCTCTTTTCGGTTTTCATAATTTTTATGGGGGAAAATACAAGTAAAATGTGTAGATCTATGTGTATGTGTATGCCATGTATGATTTTATGCATGTATGTGTGATTTTAGGTGTTTTTGTGTTGAATATGTAAACAAAAAGGGAAGAAATCTCGAGATCTATGACATAAGAAGTAAAACAAACATGATCTAAGGTTTACCTCGCTAATCAAGCCAAGAACAAAACCCTCTAAGAATCAAAATAGACATACTGTAACATAAAACAAATTTTGGGGCTATAAATGTCAAATAAACAAAAGTTGGGTGAAAGATTGTCATTCACGGTTTTCACAAGGACCACAATGGTCAAAACGGTTAATATAAATGTTTTTATGAACATCATGCTTTTCAAAGGACTAGAAATGAAATTTGTGGCTTAATGGGACAAATTTTTAGGCTTTTCGGCCCAATGGGTCAAAATTGCAAAAAAAATACAACTTTCAAGGGACTGAATTGGTAATTTTCTCAAAACAGAGGGTAAAAAGAGTAAACAAAACAAATTCAGGGGTTAAAATGATGTATTTTCCAAACAAGGATAAAAAATGTAAACTTTTTGGATTTTGGACCAAAATTGAAAAAGTTGCAAAAGTTTGGGTTTTAAACCGAAAAACACTTTTCTGGAAGGGCTGAATCTGCCAGAGAATAAACTTTGAGCTAAAAACGTCATTTAAACAAGTCTATGATGCAAAAGTGTCAAGAAAATGTTTTAAGGACTTAAAATGACTTTTCTTTTATATAAAAGACTAAAATTGCTACTTTATAAAAAGAAAGGGGCTAAAAAGGTTAAACAACTATTTTTACACAAATTATTTTATTTATAGAATATTGAGTCAAAAATACTAATCTACGGCTTACAACAAAAACATCGAAAGACAAATACACGTATAACTCCAAAATATCATTATAAACAAATCGATCAGTCTCGAGTCGATACAAAATAACAATCGTTAAATCGAACTCTCTAGTAGATATGTGATACCTAAGACAAGTAAACATTCGAAACTTGGGCTTGAAAGTTTCAAATCATGCTTGTTGGACCTTTCAAGTCCATTAACATGATCTTTGGGCCCATGAGATAATGATTATGTGTTATTGGGCCTTCTATGACCTAATTCCATATAAAGGGACCTTAAATGGCTTCTTAAGTGCTATTGGGCCCTAGTGATCCATTAGTATTGTCATAAGGTCAAAGTAATCAAATGCGAGATGGGCCAACGTGTCCTTCGCATCCCCGATAGCCTAAAATAACTCGCGGAAGTAGCAGGACTTCATACTTCTCTTCTCCTCGTTTGTTAGGCTTATGAGTAATCAAAGTAAAAAAATTCAGGTTGTTCATCAATGGTAAACAAGGTTGTTTGGATTAAGTGATCGGTAACGGGCGACGCCTCTAAGGATCGTTCGTAAACTGTAGTTATAACTAGTCATTATTAATGCATGTTTATAGCAACTCGCAAACCTTAATTAATCCAACACCACTCGAGTAATCAAGGAAGAGTAATAAAAAATCATTCATTGTGGCGGTATCACAATTTGAGAAATAACTGTATTTCTATGTTTTTGGAAAACATCGGGTTTTCCGGGGAAGTTCAACATATCACAATTTGAGAAATAACTGTATTTTTACGGATCTTCATATCTTTTTATAAACATTGGTCTTTTCAGAAAATATCGGATTTTCTGGGTTTTACAAACTACACGAATCATTTTTATCAAAACATAGCTTATGAACTCACCAACATTCCATATGTTGACCGTTTTTCAAAATAACTTGTATTCTCAGGTAACAGGTAAGCCGATGAATAAGTACCAAGTATGTTAGTGTGTTTTGTTATTGAAAACCGTCAAATAGTTTATATATGGATTTGTAACGTTAAAACAATGTACTTGATGTGAACAATTCCAGTTGTAATATATTGATGCATGGTGATGTTTATGTTATGCTTCATGTATATTCATTGTGATGATAATATATTTAAGTCACGCGAGCCCTCGTACGTTTCCGCCATCTGGTTCGGGGCATGACATAATAACTATAGCTTAAATGGTTTTGCATTCTTCAAATTCCTTTTTAGTTGAATTTTTTCTATATGGAACTTCATTCCCTAAAACATTCGTTTGTGAATCTAGCTATAATGTTTGTACATTTAAAAAAAAATGAGAAATTTTTACAGCTCAACTCATATTTACAATAGATTGTACAAATGAACTGTCAGTCCTAATCCTACAGACGACAAAAGATAAAAAAGAGAGGGTATGGGTGTACAGTCTACACCACAAAATTCAAGGAAGCAAAAGCTAGCAAACGGCAAAAGTGGGCCCCATTAGGTTTGCACCCCTTTGGTTACCACGGTGTCTCTTCCCGTCTCGATTGATGACAACAGTTCAGGACCAACTTCATCGATGGTTGAAACCCGGGCATCACCAGTCGCCATCGAGACCACCGCTGCTCCACCACCAGACGTTTCTTGCTCCAGCGGGTAGAACCTGATCACTACCGTCGACCACCTCCGGCATCCCCATCATCGAAAGCGACCTTCATCCCTTCCAATTAGATCAACTGGCAACAACATAGAAACCTCACCGACGTTTGAAATTCGAGCACCTCCAATCGTTCCCAGCTAACCAGACCACCGGAACTCATAGCCGGTCACCCATTCTCCAGCCGACTACCCAGCGACACCCAAAAATCTTTGAGACATCACCTGCCGCTTCAACCCGACCAACGCAATCTAGAGCTTGCATACCTTCAATCAGCCTCCCCCTTATTCAATTAATCACCTCTCACAGGAGCTAGGGAACCACCAAATTGCCTGCATCCACCGCACAATCTGTCGACTTCCACCAACGTTTTCTGCTCAAGAGGTCACAAACCCACCTAATCACCCACAACGATGATCACGACCTCTATTTTTTTAGCTTCATCGTCAGGATTCAGAACCAACATCACCAATTGCCTCCCACCGTCGGATCTATTACAGCCGCCAAATGCTTTTTACTTCCGGCCTGACAGGTCGATGTTACCAGAAGTCACTGCTTCGATCTCCATTTTCAGTCGAGTGTCCAGAGCGAAGAGCCACCGCCAGTGGACTACTTCTTCTTGGCGAGGTACCACAAAAATCGCCACCTGAAACTCCATCGCGTGTTTTCTCTTTGAGCGTGAAAGTGAGGAAGCGGCCAACTATCGTCTTCAAACATGATCAAAAACAAAATGGGCCATGTGTGCTCTATTTAATGGATCGACCCACAATAACATAAAGAAAGAAGAGACAAGAAACTGAATGCTAATTATCTTCCAATTGGGCCATCATATTTCGATTTCGGCCAACATGCAACAAACTTCTTGTCTCTTGGCACATTTTTTTTTAAATATGGGGAAAGGCAACAGTTACACCCCGCTCCCGAGTTCAATTTAAAGAGAGAAAAGAAAGGAAATGAGAGGAAATGAGAGGAAAGCAAGATAGAATGGTGCTCCCGAGTTTTATTAAAGGAAGGAAGTGGAAGGAAATGGAAGGAAAACATTCCTTCCTACCTTTCCTCCCGATTTGGGAGGATTTGAAAAGAAAGAACAAAATGTTTAACTTTCCTTCCATTTCTCTCCGACTCGGGAGCACAAATGACAATTTCTTTTTCCTTTCTTTTCTCTTCTTTTCTCTCCTTACTTTCTTTTCTTTTCTCGTCTTTTCTTTGCTATAACTCGGGAGCGGGGTGTTAAAGGGTTGGTAAATAATAAATAAATGAGAAATACAGAACGGTTCGCAAAATGTAAAATAAGTGAAATGGGGTTGAACACCTTTATGGGAAAGGTCGAATTTATATTGGGCTTTTTCTAAATGTGCTCTTTCAAGCTATTGGGCTACTTGTACAAGGAAAAAATCAACAACTCAATGCTTGTGTGTTCCAATCAGTCTAGTTATTTTTGGATATAGAAGATGTGGTCCGACCAACTCAGTGTTTAAAAAAAGGAGGGAGAAGAGTAGTATGCTACTACTACTCGTGAAGCATTTCGAAATAACCTTAACAATCGTGCTACTCGGCTATCAGCAGCTATGTTGACCAACTTCAAGCAGTCTCGCTACTCAGCCCTCACCGTTTCTATTGACTGGCCCCTGGTAGTCTCGCTGCTCAACTCTCAGCGGTTGCACAGCCCGACCCTCAGCAGCCATGCGGCCCAGCTCAGCGACCGCAAATCCCAATCATCAGTAGTTATGTGGTCCGACTCCCAGCAATTGCGCTAACCAGCTCTCAGTAGCAACACCGCTCAACCTTTATAATTACTCCAGTGCCGCGACACTCAGTGCTCACCGACGGAGCAAAGCTCGGTCTGTAAGACATGAGTAGGGGACTTACAGACCTGTACAAACGAGTGAGGATCGAACACGCAAGCAACGAGCCAATATCATATATCCATTCATTCTTAATCCTCGTCGTTTCTAAAAAGGGGGGAGCATAAGGAGTGGCAACACCATGCAGAGGTGTTATTTCTATTTCGAGTAAAGAGTTGAACTACATAACGAGTTGACGTTATATACGACTGTGCATCCCCAAGAAGAGATCGGGGTTATGAATGAAGAAGAAGCTCCATGGCCCAACACCAAACGTCAACCATGTTGCCTAGCTATCAGTAACCGTGGTGACCGGCCCCAGGTAGTCTCGCGGCCCAACTTTCAGTAGTTGTGTTGCGTGGATCCCAACAGTTATGATGTCTAGATCATCTTGGTAACCATGCGACCCAGATCCCAGCAACCATGCTGCCTAACTCTCATCAGCTATGATGCCCAACTTTTCCCACCAGCCGTGCTGACTGGTCTTTGGCAGTCTCTTTGATAACTTTCAACAACCATGCTACCCGACCATCAACAGTCGTGTTGACTAGTTCCAAGCATTCTTGCTCCACACCTCTTGGCAGCAGCTCCATAGTCCAGCTCTCAATAGCCTCACTGCATAGGTCTCGACAATATCATTAGAAGACGAGCCACAAATCATCACCATAACTAATGATACGGCAGAGCACCAGGTGTCATTACACTTCAGATGCTCCTGATAACTTGGTCCGGACACATAGATTGTCAGCTGCTATGCCCAATCCTGCGAAGTTCAGTACCCTTGCCTTGAGTCGCGTGGCTTCTCAACCCGAATCCATTATAGCGGCAAGCTCCACATGAGAGGTTTAGGACCCCTGCCTTGAGTCTCCTGGCTTCTCAGCCTGACTTCAATATAGCGACAAGCTCTGCATGCGAGGTTCAACACCCTTTCCTTGAGTCGCCTGGCTTCTCAGCCCGACTCCATTATAGAGGCAAGCTCTGCATGCGAGGTTCAACACCCTTGACTTGAGTCGCCTGACTTCTCAGCTCGACTCCATTATATTGGTGTTGTGATATTTTGTAGAGGAGTGAATTGGGACTATAGGTAAGATCTGTGCGGGCATCTTCTCCTGATATCACAATGTAAATGAGAGAAATGATCGTTAGTCGATGTTCGGGAGGAGTTTCCGGGACGAAACTCTAATGATCAAGTTAGTATGAGATCTGAGAGAGATTATAGTAGATCACAGGAAAAAGAGAATTCCGTCCCCTTCTTCGTGAGGAAGAAGGGTCCTTTTGTAACATCCCAAAAATCATGACCAAAAATTTCCGTTTTAAAGACATTAAATAAGCCATAACTAACAAATCATTTCATTATTAAGCAAAGGTTTATATCAAATTAGAGTATCATCTCAAAACATATTCTTTTATCAGAGTAAACATCCCAGGCTAAAACTTCTTAGTGTGTGCTATGCGATCATCCCGAGATCTTCCCTCCGCTACCGGAAGTACCTAAAACCAAAACTGAAAACTGTAAGCACGAAGATTAGTGAGTTCCCCAATCTACCACATACTATACACATAATCACATACTACAACATTGGGCCTAGCCTGCTACATTGGGTCCCGCCCGGCATCGTACGAGTCCGGCATCAGGCCCCGCTTGTCTTTGGGCCCCGCATGCTATACACACACAACAATAACATATAAGCGTACTAATACAATTTCTATATTATAACTACTATTCTCAAGGCCCCGCCGATCTTGGGCCCCACCTCTATTCTGTTACTAATGAGATATGGAACCCCGTCCACACTCAGCTAGTGACGAGATACGGGCCCCCGCCCGCACTCATCTCCCTACCAAGCACATACAAGTATCACAAAGACAACAAGTATAACTAATCATATACTACTGCCTTGGGTACCACCCGACATCGAACCGTAGATTGGAAAATATACATATAATCCTTCATTGGGCCTTGCCCGCTATTGGACTAAAAGAACATATAAACTGCATCAGGCTAACCCCGACATCGGATCTAAATCTGGTATGCACTAACATACATAAACGGGCCGAGATTGGTGCCTTAGACCCGCTCCTACTGGAGAAAAATCACCTTGCACTGCTGAAGTCCTGCTGAAATCCCTCTGGCTGCTATCTGGAAATTCCCCGAACTGCAGATCCTTCGACTCCCCGAGCTACCAATACCCAGAATAAAACATAGACTACAATGCCCTCCAAAAGTCAAACCAGGTCAAGGTCAACGGTCAAACTCAATGCTCCGAGTTGACCAAACTCGCCGAGTTGCTCCTTTAACTCGCAGAGTCCAATAAGTCAAAATCTTGAAATCGCGATCTAACTCGTCGAGTTCACGGGCTACTCAAAGTCGCAATTTATCGAGTCAACTCATCGAGTCAGCCCTCAGACTCGTTGAGTTCCAGCATAACAAAAAAAATTCGGGACAATTCACTTAGACTCGTCGAGTCCTTCCCTGGACTCGCCGAGTCCCTCAGTCTGATTGGCCATCTTAACATATTAAGCCCGTACGCTTTAGATCCAAACCCCAAACTTCGTCTACATGCTGAATATGACTTCATGAGGGTAAAGTTTCCAACTTTACCCACTCCTAATCCTTCTTAATGGGTTAAGCCAAAACCCTAGCTCCTTAAGATATAACTCTATGTCCAAAAACTCTTATTACTCCAATCCAAAGCATAACAACATAGATCTAGGCCTTATACACCAGAAGGACACATAAAGTCTCTGCCTTTTCTTCGAAGCATGGCCTTTTGAGGCTTAAAAGTGCATAACAACTCCTTAAAGCTTGCATGAGGGTTCCAATGGCATAAAGCTTGCACCTTTATGCCTTAACCACTCTTAGGGACTCCATATCTGAAAGGATCTTTGCTTGGGACATCCTTGTCCCATAGATCAAGCTCCATGGACCAAAACTCTCATAAAGTGGACATAAAGAGATCTAAGAATCTATAAGTCAAGATGAAGACTTGATTACAAGAAAATGATAGAAATAAGATGGTGTTGCCGGATCTACAAGTTTCTCCTTGAACCTTCACTCTCCTTCTTCTTCTTCTTCTTCTTCTAGCCTCAAGGAACACCAAAACACTCAAGAATGGCTCACACACTCACAAAATGATCTAGGGTTTCATGGGTTAAGTTCTGGACAATGGGGGATGGGAATGGAACCAAGAGGAGGAGAATAAGATGCTTAAATAGGATGCCAAGTCTCAAATTTAGGGTTTCCCAAACCCTGGCCAAATCGCTGAGTCGGTCCCCCAACTCGTCGAGTGGGTCACTTAACGCGCGACCGAAATCGAACTCTTACTCGTCGAATCATCCCACCTACTCGATGATTCACTTTCTGAATTTTAGATTTTCCTTTCCTTTCTAGGTATTTTGGATTCAGGGTGTTACAACTCTCCCCCACTTAAACTAGACGTCGCCCTCGAACTCCACTATGATCAACTACCCCGTAACCCTGCACGGTGCTATGATACGATGCATACTCTGTCTGCTCGGTCTAGTCCTCAAAGAACCCCTTCCATTTGTCTTCCGTTCGATCTTTCTTGAGCAAAATGCTAACCCTAGAGGACATCATCTGGAGAACCATCCAATCGCCAGAAACCTTTAGTGCATCGCTCTTACCCAACCAATACTCCTTTCGGTACTCCCCGAGTACTCATGTTGAACATCCTAGGGGTTCACCCCTTCTTTTCCCGCGCGTTGACGTTATGACATCCCCATTTTCACGGAAAAAAACATATTTTGTTTATGCTTTATAAAAATCAGAGTACCTCTTTTAATAAAAATGTTGCAGAATTTGTTCCCAGTAAAACATGATAAATACGTTATCAAAGCATTTCCGAAGAAAAGTATTTTTATTCATTTTAAAACATTTGGGATGTCATCGTCAATACAGTAACATAAGCATAAACAAAACTTACATTCATTATCACTAGTGATTTATATCTCCTTAATCTCTCAGTGTAATGTGACTTCATATCAACACTTGTGATATAAATAAAATGAGTGGGCCAGGTTGGGAAACCTGGTGAGTACATAGGGTTTTCAACCCACAATAATATAATTATTATGTTAAACATAAAGCAATCAACCCAATTACCCATCCCCATTATCCTCTTTACTCTTAAGGATCTACCCTAAGATTCAGCTATTCCTCGTTCGTTCATTCCTAAGGACTATCCTAAGGAATCGACACTAAGTCACCATGGTTTATCTCATTTATTAACAATATCATTTTCGGGAGTCCACTCGCAATACCTGTCAATGGGTTTTTAGAGTACACCGGGTGAACACATCATTCACAACACCTACAGGTTGCGAGCCTGCTAGTGTTCCACTAGATTGACTAGAATAGTCAGTGGTTGTCATCCATACTCTGCTAGATGACGGGGCCATCGCTTGGGTCATCGTTTGGCTCATCGTTTTGGCTCATCGCTTCGCACCATATTTTATCACTCATATATCATCGCTCATCATTCATCTCATCTTTCACCTCTTATCATTTATCTCATCTTTCATCATTCATCATTTATCTCACCTCTAATCTACCCATGTTTTACCCAACACATTTTGTAGATATAAAATACATATACAGTTTAGATCATTTAAGAACATGTATAAAACGTTTCATCCAGCATAGACAACAAGTATTCAGACATTATACACACATAGCACGCATATCTATGTGTAAGATGAAAGTAACTATCCACTCACTTGTTAAAGTGATGATTCCAAATTCGGGCAGCGCTTCGCTTTTAACGATTCTATTTTCCTTCGACGAAACCTAGCATTATTATCGCTAAGGTTTAGTCTAATATTCACTGAGACTAATTAATAGTTTAGCTATTATTACTATTATATAATCATTAAACAATACTCTTCACCCACTATGTACATGCAGGGGCCAAACATAAAACACCGGAGGGCAGGACCATTTTGGCATATAGCACTTCTGAAATCCAACAACCCTATGCAGCCCTTTAAACCAGATTCCCCGTACCGCGAGTGGTTAAAAAGATATTAAAACGACACTTATATAACTCATAATAATAGCCCAAATAATTATTATAAGGTCCTAATAACATTACTATATTTAAATAAAAGCTATATTAGAAATAGTGTAGGCATAGCTCACTTACACGGGGCTTCGCTAGAGCAACGTTTCGACCCGAAAACTTTTCTTCTCGGATCCGTCGGGCGCTCCGGGGCTTCCTTCTCGTGCTAGGGAGGTTCCTTAGACTTAGGAGGGGTTTAGGGAGTCTAGATAGAAGTTAGAGAGAGAAAGAAAGGCTTATGATGTGAAGAAAATATGAAGAGTTCATCTCTTATTTATAGGGGTTTTCTCGTAGAGTAGGCCCTAAGTTTCATCCGCATCTTCCGCGTACGAGCTAAGTTTTCTACGTTTTTTGTATCCACTCGTTTTTATTTACGAGTACTACAACTTTCATTTAGAGCTCGTCGGCTAATTCTGATTCTATCTCCTATTTGCAAAACTGTATCGAATTTATCGCGCTCGAAGAGTATGGACTAAGTTTCGTCCATATCTTTCGCATACGAGCTCTATTATCGACGTTCTTTATATCCACGCGTTGGTATTTACGAGTACTACAACTTTCATTTAGATCTCGTCGGCTAATTCTCATTTTATCTCAGATTTACAAAACTGTATCGAATTCGCCACGCTCGAAGAGTATGGACTAAGCTTCGTCCATATCTTTTGCATACCAGCTCCGTTTTTTACTTTCTTTTTATCGTTTAACTTATATTAATGATATCTTCATTTCCCATTTAGATTATTTTGGCTAAAATTGACCGATCAAAATTTCAAATTTCTGGTTGTGCACTATTATGCTAAATCTTAGAAAAATCATAACTTCCTCATACGAAGTCAGATTTGGACGTTACTTTTATGCACACTCTCGGTTTAACATATACTACGACTTTCGTTTAGATCACTAAGGCTAAAAAGTATTTTATCGTAAATTCACTTTTTACGATTCCTGGTGTCGTGCCGGTTTAGCCGTAAAACTTCGACGAGTCATAACATCTTTGTTATAACTCGGATTTCAGCGTTCTTTATATGTACAAAACCCTTGTGACATATACTATAGCTTGGTCAAGATTATTGATTCTAAATTGTCTTATATCAAAAATGTCATTTTTGACGCTCATTGTCTCTAAATTGACTAGCCCGAATCTGCGACCGTTACAATTATCTCCCACTTAGGATGATTACGTCCAGAAATCATCAACAAAACAGGGCTTGTATAATGACTCCATACGTTATATCTTCATCCTAGGTAATAATAGTAACTTCTATATTCCTTCGAATCAGTATCTATCTATTAGACTTGTTGATTGCAAGCAATACTCGATCGTGCACCCACTCTCTATCTCATGTTAGTCTTCCAATCACGACCTTCGAATCACAATCTCGATTCCTTATTGGATACTCCTTCTTCTTAAGCAACTTAATATAAGTTCTTTGATTACGATCATAGACTATTGGGTCATGTTCTAATGACCTCTCATCGTATGATTTGACGTTTAGACACAAGTCTTTTAGAGTCAAATTCCAGAACGAAATATACCTTCCTTCATGTTCTAATGTGATATAATCACAGTCTAGCATGTAGCACTTCTAGGTACAAGCTTCTAACCTTAACAATAGTTACGATACTTCTATTGATCACTTCGGTTATCTTTCACTTCAATCTTCTGACTTAAGTCAGAGGTTACATCGATCTTGGTTCTTTGAACCACGTAACATACTCATCTTAGTCGGACTTGATTTGATATGACCACTAGGGTCGAATTAACGATCATCTTCTTCGTCATTACCAAAATGATGGTAACGACATAGATGAACAAAACAAAATCAGTTACTAGTGCCTTGGTAACCTTGTGACTTTCTCTAATCCAAGTGTGAGTCATGTGCTTTCGGTGGTATAGGCCTCTACTACCATTCACACCTACTCATACTCGTCCCAAGTATTGTCTCGCAGTTTTCCAAGTCTCGGTACAAGAAAATCACATAACAACTTAACACATCAGATAGCAAAACGAAGGTCTTATATTATTCCTTGAAATGATTACATAGGTGTTCAAGTTCACCCTAGACTATGCCTCTAATAGGCTACATCATACGATACTATCCGCATGGCTACTTCATAACTTGATCTTCGGATATGGAGTCCTCATCGTCGATTCATCGCTTTGTTAACTGCTTCGTCGAGGATCATGTGAAATGCCCTTGGATTTGGCAGTGCATTTGGCCTTGCTGCTTCGTTTTTCTTTGGGTAGTCTCTAGAAATATCCCCTTCTTTGTTACATCCGAAACATACCTTCTTGTTGAATGTGCACATGTTGGCATAATGGTGAGACTTTCCACACTTGAAACATATCACATCTTCGCCATATTTTCCTAAGTGTTTCTTCTCACACTTATCAGACCATCTTGCTTCACCTCTTCCTCCTCCTAAAAACTTCGAGAATTTACTCTCCTTGTTGGGCCTTGAAGATCCTTCAAACTTCCTCTTTTCTCCTGCCTTATCTTTTTCTAGACCCTTTCTCTTATCTGGGTCTCTATATTCTTAGCTGCTCTAACAGCTGTTTTCAATGTAGTTGCCATTTTGACCGTTGGGCCAAAGTCTGCGGGCAGTCCGTTAGCGAACCTATCTATCTTAGAGTTCAGTAGGCACCAAGTAGGGAAATAGCTTCATCTTCTCAGTCAATGCGGTGGGATACTCATCAACACTCATCTTTCCTTTCTTCAGGTTCTGAAACTCGTTGTTTAGGTCTATCAGATCTATCTCCGAGCAGTACTGCATTTTTTACTACTCCGTGAATGCTTCCCAAGACATTCATATGGATTCTCCTCGTGGTATTGTATCTGCCAGCAACTTCCACCAACTTAACACTCTGGTCTTTAGTTGTCTGACTGCAAAGACGGTCTTTTGCTTAGCGCTGCAGTCGCAACTCTCAAATACCATCTCCATCTCGGATATCCAGTCCATAATCTCCACTGGTTTTAGGCTTCCAGAGAGACTCAGAGGTTTTGCACCCAAGAAATTCTTATAAATCCGCCCATCCTTGTCATTTCCCTTCTCCGGGCCATTCCTCCTTGCCCCTTAGGTTCCAACTTGAATCACAGTCAGACTATAATTTCCTTCCTCCGATAGTTCAACGATCAAATTAGGTTGCACAATGGGCACCGTAGGTTCATCCCTATTTTCATGCAACATCTGCTTCATCTCTTCTCTTTGCTCAGCCAGCATAGCCCGAATCATAGCTTGTACTCCAGCCATTGTGATTGGCTCAAGAGTGCTGTGCAACAGGATCAAATCCTTCGAGTAAAAGATTTGTTCCTGCAACGGTTAGACTCCGATGAGAGTTGTGCAACAGGATCAAATCCTTCCATTTGAGATTATTTAACCATACTGTGATAGGCGTCACACTGCTCGGTCAACTATCTGCTTCATACAAGAATTCCCTTATCTGCTTTTCGGATGAACCGGGACCATCCTGGTCCCAACTATACTACCATCCTCCTGGTTACCGGACTCCCACCGGTTACTAAACCCAAACTCAAACTCTTAGTTTCTCCTAGCGAATTCTAAAGAAACGTCGGCTATCTAAAACCGCCCTACCTATCTTCCATATGGAATGGGACCTCCCAGGTCCTAACTTATATGTCCGCTTCCTGAAATAATGGATTTCACCTGGTTACTAAGCCACTGATCACTCTCTCAACCGCTCCCAGCGACTTCTGCATAAGACTTCATCTACCGAAACTACTTTATCCACATTGCCACTCATGGCTCTATAGATATTAGGATCCCCGATCCTGCATCTTGACCTAAGGTCTCTACCAGGCCCCACCTATGCTGCTATAATCACACGGGCCTTGCTCACGGGTCTCACCCAACTATATCTCGGAGTGGCCTTTCTCATAAGTCTCACCTGTCTAGGGCTATGCAGGACCAACTCCATCCTGAAACTCAACACTATCCTTCCCCAATATCTATTATGCTAACTAAGATATACGTGCCTTGCCCACACTCTGCTAACTAGGAGATATAGGCCTCGCCCACACTTTGCTAACTAGGAGATACGGGTCCACGCCCACACTCCTCTAGCTAAACTGCTAAAGAATGCTACGACTATCCCGCGGTCTTACAACACTTTCCCACACTGTCTAATTGCTGGCTACTAGCCTGAAAACCCCCAACAATGAGCGCTCCGCAGTCTAACATTCTGATTAACTCACGTGCTACCAGGAAAAACACCAACCTGCTTTCCCAAACCAATCCTTAACTAATGTGAGTACATGAACTCAATGTTGGGATGTTTCTCAAACCCCCGATTTCCCTACTACTCTAACCAAATGACTACCTAGGCTGATTTCCTTCTCAACAAGGATGCGAAAACATCCAAGTTGTGCTCCCACCTCAGCTCCTGACTGCAGGGATTGTACTCCCCCACTTTGATTCAGCTAGTTTCTCATAGTTCACAGCTTGGAATAATTTCCTAATTCTGCCCATCATCCTCTAGCTACTCTACTGACAATCCATGCTACCACTACTGGTGATCTAACCAACCTATTCCCAAATGTTACTTCCCCTGAAAACTAGCGAGATATGCCCGAGTCTCACACATGCATGCTACAGTTACTGCATCCTGAGTAACCTGCTCTAAAAGGGGACGACCTCTAACTATCACTCTAAAATCCAAGGGATGCAGATGACATATAACTCTATCACAAGAAGACCACCAAATACAGAAATACCTCTACCAAAACTGATGCAGGACCATAACAATAAAATCATAACACAAGCTGACAAAGAAATGAAAGGTATGCACCTGAAACATCAGGCTGCTCATGCCTCCTCTGAAATCAATTGATACGCCCTGCTCCTCGCCGTAGGCGCCTCTGCCCACCCTGACAGCCGTCAATGATCCTCAAGGTTGCAGGGGCAGGTGCTATCACCTATCCTGCTGAAAGCAGACACGGACATTGGGCCTTCTTGTCGCCCCTCTAACTGCAATGGAAACATATCAGGTCTGATCCCTGGTGGTGGTGGCAGTACAATCTCTGCTAAAATGATCGATCCGACCACAATTGACGCAGCCTGAATCACTACCACTGTCGCTCCTACATGCACCCTCGTGCGTCCTGCCGCACTTGCCACAGCGACCCCGATCCTGATGATCTATCGACCTAGAATCCAACGTCGTGGGCCTCTTGCCTGATCCCATAGATACCTGAACCTCTGCCAGCTTCCTCTTATTTTCTGTCTCTAGATCAATCTCTCTCTCTCTCTCTCTCTCTCTCTCTCTGTGGCTCGAGCGATCATATCCTCCAGCGTCTTGCAGCTGGACCTAGTCACAAACTGTCTGATTTCGCTCCTCAACATCTCATGATACCGATCCTTCTTCATCTCCTCGTCCGCCAAATACTGCGGAACTAGAAGGGATCTCTCTCGGAACTTGGTGGTGATCTCCGCCACTATCTATGTATTTTGCCGCAAGTCCTGGAACTCTTGTGCTAACTGCTGCACCTAAATCACTAGTGCAAACTCGACCTTGAACCTGGCCGAGAAATCACTCCATGTCATCGCGTCCAACGCGACATCATCCCTCATAGCATGTCCAACCTCTTCCCACCAATCATGCGCTCTGTACTTAAAAAGACAGGAGGCTAGTGTGACCTTGTCCCCCTCGGAACACCGACTAGAACAAAGGAGTTGGCGACATTAGCCAACCACCTGTTGCTAGCAATGGGCTCCCTAGCCCCATGTTAATCTGGAGCTCCACACGCTCTGAACTTTCAAAATGTCAATATACACGCTCCTATCATGTCCATCATCTCAGTGTGGAAGGCTCCCAGCCTCTCATCCAAAATCTCCATTATGCCCTCCTTGACCGTACGAAAGATCACATGAGTCTGGTCTAGAATACTGCACATAATCTCAGCTGATACAAACTCCCTCATCCGCTACTCAAGCTGCTCGACCCCTAAAACCGAGTTTGATCCCTCTCTGACACCTGATCTGCCCACTGGTCTCTCACGCAACATCACCATGCTAAAAACATGCCACAACAGCCATCAGAATACACATCCATTCCAAGGGATCACACACGCACTACAAGTTCCCTGGTTTTGTCTCGGCCCATCTTGAATCGAGTATAGATCCTCTGCTTTCAGTAGTATGGGCCCATACTACCTTCCACATCTATTCGTACATTCCTCACGAGTTGCCTCGACTCCACCAAGTCCCCTTCACTACTACTACTGCTCCCAGCACTAACCTCATCCTAGGCTTACCCTAGGGAAAACTACAACCCAAAGCCAATCCTCAGCTACTGAAGGTATTCTTATAATGCCAATTAGCCATTACTTGAATACCATCACATGTGACAAGGCTCAGATAATCCTTCGAGTAAAGTACTCGTCCCTACAACAGTTGGACTCAAAAAAGAGCTGCACAATAGGGCCAAATCTAGCACTCTGAGATTTTTCAACCCTGATCACATGTGACTTGGCGTATTCACCTAATGGCTAACTCCCATCACTCAGAGTCCCACAAAGAACAAAGCAAGTAGCATTAAGACAAAAAGGAAAATCTAACCATAACATAAATAAGCAATCATATTCACATATCAAGAATCTACACTAGCATGCGATATAAGCTCATATAATCAAGCATAACCTAATCAGGCTATCCTACTACTGTCTAACCAATACTATCATGCAGCTCCATAAACACATATGTCAGGCATATAAGGCATCCTTCCTAGATCCTTAGCCATAAACTAGCATGCTGATCACATAATCATATCATGACATAAACTTGTATGGGTAATTTGGGAGAACTTACTTGAGGTCGGTTGATTGCATGCACCACACCCTTTTTCTCTTTTTCGAAATCCTTTCTTTTTTCGAAGTTCTTTTTATAAAAAGATTTTCTTTTGAAAATTTTCTTACCGCGTCCTCAGTTTGAGTTCAGTCACACCCGAGAGCGTGCCCGAATCCCTCAAACCAAGGCTCTAATACCAACTTGTAACATCCCAAAAATCATGACAAAAATTTCCTTTTTAAAGACATTAAATAGGCCATAAGTAACAAATCATTTCATTCTTAAGCAAAGGTTTATATCAAATTAGATTATCATCTCAAAACATATTCTTTTATCAGAGTAAACATGCCAGGCTAAAACTTCTTAGTGTGTGCCATGCGATCATCCCGAGCTCTTCCCTCCGCTACCGGAAGTACCTGAAACCAAAACTGAAAATTGTAAGCATGAAGCTTAGTGAGTTCCCCTGATGGGTTTTTGTATACTACAACATTCTATGATGCACATACAACCCTAAATACCTTGGATCTATGTTTTCACTAATTATACATGCAAATGGTTTCCAAGGCATTCAACCTATAACTAGCATGCAATTGACATAAACAATACAAGATACTAGTTAGGATAACATACCTCTTTATTGTAGCTTGATCCCATGGAGATTAAGAGCCTAGTGCCCCAAGTGTGACACCTCAAATGGTTCACACAACTTGGAATAACTTGAGAGAAAAGTTCTTATGCTCAAAATTTGCTAGCCCTCTCATATGAATCCTCAGGGACGATTTCTTGAGCTATGTGGTCTTTATATATTGTGGCTATTAGGGTTACACCATGTAACTCATGTCTTTCCATATTCTTCATGCTCCATGGGTAAAAACCTCCATAGGTTACTCCATGGGTTTAGCCCAACATGAAGAACTATGGATCATAATCCATCATATATAAGAATGAATGATTTACACAATCAATCCCCATATATTTAATTAGTGTCTTTTGATCACAAAATTAACTCCAAATTAATTCTTGATCAATACTAATTAAATAATATGATTTCATATTAATATATTAGAACTTATAATATATTAATAAATCATAAATATCCTTTTCTCACAAAAGTCTATCCAAATTGTTCTGATACCATGCAACACAAATGGACCATGCCAAATCAGCTCAAGTACATACCAATTATAGTTATGGACTTAGAAACTAATCCAAGAGTCTCCCACTTGGATAAGTCTAAAACTATTATTACGTATGACTCCAAGATCCCAACTAGCAACCGTAGCTCTTAAAAGCCGTTGTCGTACTCTGAACAAATCAATGACGCGTCCATTAGATAAGTGATCATATATTCCTCCATTCAAGATATCATATGGACTGAGACATGGATTATAATCATACTCTCTGTCCATTAGTTGTTTCCCGATTTCTGATTTATGACAACTGACTAATTGAACAAATCAAATCATTCCAGGCCCGGCCGAGCACTTACGTTTGTCATCACTAAATCATTGAGGGGACCACAAATATCGCTTTTATCCCTCCAAGGGTAAAAGGAATGGATAAACTTCGACTCATATGCTTGCTCTATCTACTTATCAAATCACACACAAAAATGTGTTATAGATCACCAAGTTACTGGTGCGTTTTCACATTATCAATGTGCAACCGACTTGTAGACTGCAACTCATATCTATTGGTTTGAAGAATATAAGATATTGTCGTCTCATGATCATTCGTGATAAAATCCATGAAGTGAGTCAAATGAGTGTGGGTTTAATCCAATACTCGAATCTCATTCTAGGAGCACTCATGAACATTGCAGCTATGTCTAGGCCACCTAGACAAACTACATACCCATTCATGACAGTCTTGATTCATACCTACTTCCAACGTATGATTGAATGTGGAGAGTTTGAATAACCTAGTTATCCGGGATGTCAAAACATGAAAAGTGAAACACACGAATAATACTAAACCTATATGGCCCCAAGCACCTTTGAGAGTAAATAAAACACCTTTTATTTAAACACCATATTGATTGCTCATTATTTATTGTATAATGTTTCGAATGATCAACTTTATAATTGAATTTGAAACAATAATCATGCCATGCTCCAAGCATGCATACTATGTTTGTCCAAACAATAGTTATGCAATACTCCAAGTATGCACACTATGTTTGTCTATGATCCTTACTTTGTGAAATAGACCAATTGAACATGATTCCAATGATTCCTATTTCACAATCCTAAATCCTTATCATAAATGTAAGAATTCCAAATTCCTCCCATTTACCGAAATCTGTTAGATTCTAAACTTCCATGCATTGATCCTCTTGTAATGACTATGCACAAAGTCACAAAGACTTGACAACAGGCATTTACAAAGTATTCCAATGGAGAGCAATCCCATGGAAACGAAGTCTCAAATTCAAAGTACATTCCTTTGAACATCCTTCGTGCATTAAGTTTGTTAATCCTACACAGATTTAATGAATAGCTTCCTCCTATAGAAACATTTCCACATTCCCATTTTGACTATCACTTCTGAACAAGAGTTGCTTCCTTTCAGAATATGTCAATATGTTCCTTTCAAAATTAACACTATACTTCCAATTTGTCCATGAGCAACCAATCTTTGGTAAACCTTAGATTGTCCGCGATAATTGCTTAATCATTTTATTCATATCCAGTTCTAGTAGTTTTCCCTCTAAATGCCCCAGGCATTTGGAAAATTTTAGAACAAATGAATATTACAATACATGTAATCGATCCTATATCCGAAGCATATGGGACATAATTCATGATGTCTCACATAAAGACATGATACTAGATCAGTCTTTTGCTATAATATTTCTATTTATATTTGTCATGTTCTCATAATTCAAATTATGAAAAGGGATGTCGTAATTATAATCGCATTTTAGAAAGCAAATAATGTAATTACGACTAACTTTGATTAAAAAACTCACAATCTAAGCTTTTAGAATTGGAATGAATTATAATTTCATCTCCCTTAATTATAGCAAAACAACTTTTCCCAATTGAAACTTTTGTTTTCTATAATTAACATTGCTAACTTGCAACACTTAACATAATAATAATGCTCCCACTAACATGATAATTATTAGCATAACACTTATGCTCCCACTAGACTTGACATGTATCCAAAAATCTGCTGGACTTCTAGAAATCAATACTCTATTGACTTTCTTACCACAGTTCAGATTTCTGATACGAGATGCTTTGATAAGACTTTATCAAAATCATACACCTTTTCTTAGATAGCTCACATACGTGTCTAAACAATTTTTAGAACTATGAAAATGGATGTCGTAATCATAGTCTCAATTGTTTAGACCTTTTCCATTTCTCACAAGTCCATGTTAGTGTGTCGGTTAATCACACACACTCCACTAACGACTTTGAGAATGCAAATATCACAATTGCTATCTACTAAAAATCTACTTAGTGAAAGCGTTTCCTCACCATCATTTTCATGATTCGAAGAGAAACCTTATGAAACTTAGATTTCTAAGGTGTATGTGTTCCTATCCATGTGAATTTGTCATAACCACAATCACAAGACAATGTTAGTGACAAATCCAAACTCATATGGACTAAACTTGTGCAATCTTAACTTCTTGCCACCTGGCAGCATAAGGGCCTGCCATTGCTTCCAGGTAGTTATGCAAACAATTGAGAACTTGCAGAAATCAGATGCATAGTCAACTTTAACTGGAATGGGCACAGAAACAAGAATATGTCAACACGATGCGCTTTAAACCTTAAGTCGTGTGCTAGTGATAAACAACATGTTTTATTCTTGATTAGTTCTTGAAACTTTTCAAGATCTTTAAGACTCCTACTGACTTCTTGACATATAAGATTCTCTTGTCAAGAATCATTCCTTGACAAACAAATATTCAAGAGTTAGTGCGGATTCTTTATCAAGACAAACACTTCACACAATTGGTCTTAGTTGGTCTTTGTTTTATCCAAAACATCACAACTTAACAATTTCAAATGTACAAGAGTAAGAAAAAAATTTACTCTACATTTGACAAGTGTTATAAACCTTCTTAAGATTATGTCACTCAAGTTACAATCTTGGAGTATCACTCTAAGACTCAATTTTGGAATGAAGTATGATTCGTCCTTTTGATTTTAACCAATTCAACAATTCACGATTCCTCTTCTTAGTCAAACAAATGCACTAAGATGTCCTTAGAGAATCAATTGTGATACGGTTTCATAATCAATAAGATAATCATAAAAGAAGATACTCAAGTACTCTCCCATCTTTTCAGATTGGAGAAACTTTTATCTTTCTGCCTAATTTGATTCTACTCATTTGTCCTGTCATACATTGAAACCTTTCCAATTTTTTTAGAATTACACTTAAACTTGTAAGCATAACTATATTTACTAAACTTTAGTGAATTATGATGAATAGCCTTATCATTCTTTGTGGTGGACCTAATCAACGCACAACCAAGTATACCCGATCTCCTAGTCGTTCACTTGAATCACGTATAAATGTGAACAAGGAATTAGTCTTAATTTCCCAAAGATGAAAATTCTCATTCATCATTCAATACAAGTTGCATGATTCCAAGTTTCTGTCCAACTGAAACATGGGTGATGAGAATCTCTCCTTATTTGGTAAATTATGACACTACCACAAACAGAAGAATCAAATCCATTTTCCAATATTGCTATCAATGGAATCATATAAATAACAATTTTCACAAATGCCATTGTAAGGAGATTTAAAATAAATAAAATAAAAACTTTTCTTTTATTTAAAACTTGTGGAAAAACTTATCCTTACAATGCAAATCCATATGAAAAACTTGTTGTTATCTATTCCTAAGCAACGTATCATAACTGTTAAGTAGCAACTCAAAATTCTGATCTTCGAACCATGCGATTGAAATCCATCACTTCACGATCAGAATTAGCTTACGCTTCCTTTAAGCTTCCTTTCTTCGATTCTACAAAACATCAAAATGTGACCTAGTCACATCATGTATTAAGAATTTCCAAATAGGAACTTAATAGAGTCAGATAATGGATTTTACCTGAAGCATAGTCAAACTTTTACTTTTACCATCCTTATGATCTTTCAGGTAAATAGGGCAGCTTCGCAACCAATTCCCCTTCCTTTAGAAATAGAAACATACTGACTCTTTGGCAATGGTACACGGGACTATCTCAGACTTAGACTTTCTCTTTACCATTTGGTCAACCAAGTTGACTATGGCCGATCCATTTCCATTGGGAAGAAAAAGCTTTTCTGGATTTCCAATGTTACCTTTTTCAATGTCCACGAAAGTTTGGGAAGTTGGTCTTCCAATCAAATTTGCTTTACCAGTGCTCCATATCATTGTCGATGCAACAGCAACAAGCAAATAGGTAAGATCATTAAGGGTTATGTCGTAGTCTGTTACATACTAGTCCTTAAAGAACTCACTATGTGACTTAGGAATTGATTGAAGAACCCAGTCAACAACCAACTTCCTTGAGACTTTGACACCCAACTCTCTCGGCATGTCAATATGTGACTTCATCTCCAAGATCTGAGTGCACATAGACTTGCCAATAGGGATTGAGTGACCTTGAACTATTCAAGTCTTTAAACTTCTGGGTTAGGGAGAATTATTGGAGGAGGCGGAGGAAGTGAAGTATGATTTCCATGATCCAACCATGGGACATCATCTTCATTAGGAAAGCTGGTTTCAAAAGATTTGGGAAGATCATAGTTATCTGAACTAGACATCTACAATGGGAGAAATTCAAGTTAGTTGATTTAATATTTAAGTCCTTAATATAACACCCAATATGAAATATTAAGGCTAGGACCCAACACAATATTTTATAACTTGTAAGAAGGATGTCGTAATCCAAGCTATAGAATATTTGAAGGTAGGTAAATGACGATTTACCAATTTCCACCATGAAAAACGAAAAAGAATTTTAGGTCTTAAGTGAATTGAAACTCCTAGATCCTTTGAGATTCATTGAACTTCTCAATGGCATGTTTAGATCTCGATTGTGCCCTCTCAAGTTTGTGACTGGGATGCCGAGGATCACAAACAAGGTGTGAATTGATGGGTTTGAGCAAAAAGAACATCATATGTGCTCATGCAAACCCGAATGCTTGGATCTAGGTTTCTCTAATTGTACATGCATTCATCCAAGACTTCTAACCCTAGATCTAATGAGAATAATTTGAAATTATATGAAATAAATCAGATATAGATTATTACCTCTTGTTGCTTGTTTGAATCTTCTTGTCTTTGAAGCTTAAAGTCACAAGTGTCACTTCTCTAATGGTTTACAAACACCAATAGCAACAGAATGATCTTGGAGAGAGGTTGGAGGCTTCTTGAAATCGACTCTATAGCTCTTAGGAATAGGGAAGCCGATTTTTGTAGCCTAGGGGTCCTATTTATACTGGAGCTGTTAGGGTTTCAGTAAAAAAACCTAATGGACTGCTTAGGCCTTAAGCTATCCTAGGAAGCTTTTGGAATAAGGCCTTAGGGCCGAAATTAAGGATGGAAACATCATAATTTCGTCCATGCCTAGTCCAAGAGGCTCCTCAGCCCAATACTCAACTATCACACATTTGACAGTTTAAGTCCCTGATATCAAATAAATGTCTTTTAGCCACATAATTAATTTCTTAATTAATTCTTGTTTAATATTAATTTAATTATATGATTTCTCCATTAATATATTATTCATATAAGATATTAATAAATCATAATAACCTCTTTCCTAATAAATCATCCTATCAGGATGCTTTGGTGAAGGCAACCCAAAAGGACCATGCACAACCGGGTCAAGTACCTACCAAATATAGTTACGGGCTTAAACACTAATCCAATAGTCTCCCACTTGGATAAGTCTAGTAACTACAAATGTAAGCACAATACGATTAGCATTCGTAGCTCTAAAAGACCTTGTCAAACTCTGATCTTATCAATAACATGTCCTTTGGATAAGGGATCGTATAGTCCTCCATTCTTGATATTGTGCGGACAATTACATGGAACATAGTCATACTTATTGTCTAGCAGTTCTTTTCTTGATCTAATTAGTTTGACATAGAACGTAATTGAACACATCAATTCAGTCCTGACCGGGCCCGACACATAAGTCAAATCAAATTATCGAGGGGCCCTGATATCGCTTTTACCCTCTTAGGATAAAAGGAACAGATAAACTTCGACTTATATGCATTTACTATTTACTAATCAAATCATACACAACAACGCATTTTATAACATCAAGTTATTGATGCGTTTATGCATTATCAATGCACAACCAATAAGCAAACAATAAACCATATATCTAGGTTTTAAGACCATATGATATTATCGTCTTGCGATCACTCGAGATATATTCCATGAAGTGATTCCAGCTAGCGTGGGTTTATTCCAATGCACAAATCAAATTCATAAGCACTCATGAACATTGCAGCAAGCTTTTGCTATGTCTAATACACTTTAGACAATCTACACACCAATTCATGACAGTCTTCATTCATACCTACTTCCAACATATGAACAACTGTGGACGATTCGAATAATCCTGGTTATTCAGGAAGTGAAAACATGAAAAGTGAAACAATAGGTAAACAATTAACATAAGATAGTAACATTACTAATAAATAATACACTTTTATTTAATCATCAAATGTTAATTACAGTTTATCTATTACATGTTTCTAAACTATCTAATATAAACTAATATCGTCCTTCAGCCCGATGCTCCTAGCATGCTGCAAGTGCTTAACCCTGCTCAGTCCCTTCGTAAGCGGATCTGCTGGGTTATCCTCTGACGATACCCTCTTTACCACGAGGATTCCTTCTTCCACCCGATGTCGAATAAAGTGATATTTTCTGTCGATATGTCGAGATCTATCGTGATCCCTCGGTTCCTTGGTTAAGGCAACCGCTCCTTCATTATCACAGAAAATTTCTATAGGCTCCTTTATGGCTTGCACAGCTCCAAGGCCTCCAATGAAGTTCTTCAACCATATTTCCTCCTTTGACGCTTCGCTCGCTGCAATGTACTCTGATTCGCACGTTGAATCAACTACGGTCTCTTGCTTGGAACTTTTCCAAGTTACTGTTCCTCCATTCAGGGTAAAGACCCAGCCCGACTACGAACGGTAGTTGTCCTTGTCGGTCTGAAAACTGGTGTTACTGTACCCTCGCACCTTTAAGTCATCACTCCCACCGAGGACTAGAAACCATTCCTTGGTCCTCTGAAGGTACTTAAGAATGCACTTGACTACGGTCCAATGCGCTTTACCAGGGTTCCCTTGATATCTGTTGGCCATGCTCAAAGCGAAGGCCACATCAGGGCGAGTACAAGTTATAGCATACATAATCAAGCCAACTGCAGAAGCGTATGGTACTTGGCTCATCTCTGCTATCTCGACTTCGGTACTCGGACTTTGAGTCTTACTCAACTTGGAATTACTTTGGATCGGTAACACCCCCTTCTTTGAATTCTCCATACTAAAACGTTTTAGTACCTTGTCCAAGTAAGTATTCTGACTAAGTCCTATTAGTCTCTTACTTTTTTCTCTCACTATCCTTATTCCCAAAATATAAGAAGCCTCTCCGAGGTCCTTCATAGAGAAGCGCTTCCCGAGCCAGGACTTAACCTCATGCAGTGTCGGGATGTCGTTTCCTATGAGTAGTATGTCATCGACATACAATACGAGGAAGCTAACTATACTCCTACTGGCTTTGACATATACGCATGATTCATCCTCGCTTCATTGAAAACCAAACTCTTTGACTTTCTCGACGAAACAAAGATTCCATCTGCGAGACGCTTGCTTAAGTCCATAAATGGACTTCTCAAGCTTGCACACTCTATTGGGATGCTTTGCATTGACAAAACCCTCTGGCTGAGCCATGTAAACGTCCTCAGCCAACCTCCCATTAAGGAAAGCGATTTTGACATCCATCTTCCATATTTCATAGTCATGAAATGCAACAATGGCTAGCATCACCCTAATAGACTTTATCTTAGCAACCAGTGAGAAGGTTTCGTCATAGTCAACTCTGGGAGTTTGAGTGAAACCCTTCGCGACTAATCATGCCTTATATGTGTGCACATTCCCATCCATGTCAGTCTTCTTCTTGAAGATCCACTTGCACCCGACCGTCTTACGTCCGGGCACATGGTCAACCAAATTCCAAACTTGGTTGTCATACATAGACTGAATCTTGCTGTCCATCACCTCTTTCCACTTTGCAGATTCCAGGCCTGCCATGGCTTCCTTATAGCTGTTAGGTTTGTCTAGATTCACTAGTGTACTATCACTAATGAACGTATCCCCTTCGGTAGTAATATGAAAACCATAAAATTGGGCTTGAAACCTAACTCTATCGGAACGTCTAAGAGGTAAGGACTCGTCAGTCGGCTCAACCGGAGTTTCCTCCTCGGGTTGAGCGCCAGCGTTAGAGGTTCCTTCATCGCTCGACTCTTGAATCTCTTCAAGACCGATTTGCCTCCCACTGTCCCCTTGGATTATAGTTCTCGCTCTCGGAAAACCCCTCTCCTCGCAACGATGACAACATTGTCATTCGGTCTATAGAAGAGATATCCAAAGGACTTCTGCGGATAGCCGATAAAAATACACCGCTCACTACGAGGTTTGAGCTTGTCGTGAGTCTCTCATCTTAAGAAAGCATCGCAACCCCAAACCTTGATATGAGCCAGCAAGGGAGATTTCCCTATCCACATATCGTGAGGTGTTTTGGCAACCTTATTAGTAGGGACTAAGTTAAGGATATGGGTGGAAGTTTCTAAGGCATACCCCCAAAATGAGATATGTAGTGAAGCACGACTCCTCATGGAAAGAACCATGTCCAACAGGGTTCGATTACGCCTCTCAGCCACATCGTTTAACTGCGGTGTTCCAGGTGGTCTCAATTGCTAAACGATTCCGGATTCCTTAAGATACTCATGGCATTCAAGACTTAGGTACTCTCCTCCTCGATCGGATCGAAGCATCTTGTTTTTCCTGCCCAATTGATTCTCCACTTCTTGTTTAAACTCTATGAACTTTTCAAAGGTTTTTGACTTGTGCTTGATTAAGTAGATATAACCATATCTGCTATAATCATCGGTAAAAGTCACGTAGAAGCGACTCGCATCCCTTGTGGTTGATCTAAAGGGCCCACACACATCAGTGTGTATGAGATCCAATAGACCCTCACTCCTCTCACAAGTGCTAGTGGAGGGTGGCTTGGTCAACTTTCCAAGTAAACAAGACTCGCAGACGTCATCGTCCCTAAGGTTGAATGACTCCAACACTCCATCCTTTTGGAGTTGAGCTATGCGTTTCTTGTTGACATGTCCAAGACGACAATGCCACAAGCATGCTTTATCCAAACCATTGGATGAATCAATACACAACACAGAATTTCCTAAGTTATCTATAACCATCACAGTTTCATATATTCCATTACAAGGCAATGCTTCAAAATAAAATACACCATGAAATGAATATCTAAAACCTTGTCTATATAAACCATGAAATGAAATGATGTTTCTTGCCATATCTGGCGAATAGCAACAATTGTTTAAATCTAATTCTAATCCACTATTGAGCATTAGAGAGTAAACTCCGATCTTGGTGACGGGCGACGATCTTCTGTTCCCCATGATCAAATTTATCTTTCCATGCTCCACATCCCTATCTCTTCTTAAGCCCTACAAATCAAAACAAATGTGAAAACCACATCCTGTATCAAGTACCCAAGAAATGGAATGTGATGAATCATTAGATGTAATTGTGTAAATACCTACATAGGATGGCTTGATCTTCCTATCCTTGATTGCTTGCAGATATTCTGGGCAACTTCTCTTCCAATGCCCTATCTTGTGGCAGTAGTGGCACTCTGCCTCCTTGGGGTTTTAGTTGGGTTTAGCAGAACCAACTTTGGTTCCACTAGAAGACGTACCATCTTGGTACTTTCCCTTGTGGTGGCTCTTTGAGGGAGCCTTCCTCTTCTTACCCTTCCCTTGCCCAATAGCCAAAACAGGGGCAGCAGTCGGAGCGGGAGTTGATGCAACAGACTTATCTTTGAGATTACTCTCAGCAGTCCTTAGCAAGCCTTGAAGCTTGCTCAAGGTGACCTCTTCCTTATTCATGTAGTAGGTCATGTGGAACTGGTTATAGCAGGGAGGTAAGGAGTGAATGATGACGTCAATCGACAACTCTTCATCAAAGTTAACATTCAACATTAGTAGACGATTAACATATCTTTGCATATTTTGCAGATGAGCGGTAAGGGACTCTCCACTACCCATTCGGGTAGTGATCATGGAAGTGATGATCTCATACCTCTCTTGCCTCACACTTTGGTGGTACCGGTCCAACAAGTCTTGATGCATCTCATAGGGATACATGTCCCCATAGGACTTTTGGAGTTCGGAAGTCATTGTCGCTAGCATGATGCAATGGACTTTTGTGGCATCACGCTCGTGGGCCTAAAAGGCAGCGATCTCTTCCAAAGTGGTAGTGGTCATGTCGATCTCCTTTAGATCCTTATCAAGGACATACTCTTGGTCCTCATAACGGGTGACTATTCTTATGTTACGGATCCAATCATTGAAATTGTTTCCGTCAAATATCACCCTCCCATATAAGCTCATGAGTGAGAATGAGCCAGATGAACTTGAGCCGGAAGCGTTGTTGTTCATGTTCGACATCTGAAAAAGGAAAAAAAACAAAGTTTGATTAGAAACAATCCCTAATTAAACACCCAAATGAGAAATTAGGGCTAGGATCCAACTACATTATTTACATACTAGAAGAGGGATGCCGTAATCTAACAAGTAAATAATTTGAAGGTAGGTGAATGACGATTCACCAATTCTCCACCATGAAAAACGAAAAGAGGATTAAGTTTTAAATGTATCGAAAAGTCCTAGATCTTATTGAGATTCATTGAACTTTTCAATGGCATTTTCAAATCTCTATATGCCCCTCAAGTTTGTGACTGGGATGCCGGGGATTACAAAGCGGGTGTGAATAACCATGCAAATGTACATGGTGCCCTCATTTGTACAGTCACCTATTCGATGTGTTGGTTAACCATACACACTCCATTGAACTATGATAAACAATGAGTCAACCTTTGCCACCTTTGCTTAGAACCCAATTAGTGTGCCGGTTAACCACACACGCTCCACTAACGTCTTAGCAAGGGTACAAAGTGTAATTTCATGGAATTGCATCAATTCACTTTTGCCTAAAGTAACTAAGATTGGGAATTTTGTAAAAACATTTACTTACTTCAATAATTGATTATACTTATTAATGAGAAAGGGTTTCCCTATCCTACATGTTCGGCTAACGACCCTCCACCAATCAAGGAAGCGGTGGGTGAGAGTGGACACCCATTAAACGACCATTTTGTAGGCCATAACCTTATACCCCCCCTTATAGATCGGCTTTGTGAATGAGGCCTACTAATGGTAAGACTAGCATTTTAAGTTATATATATATATATATATATATATATATATATATATATATATATATATATATATATATATATATATTAATCTTTTAATATTATAAAGTATAAGGTTGAATTTTAAACTTGTAAAATTCTTAGGTGTGAAATTTAAATAGTTTAAATTAACTTTTAATCAAAAATTTAAATTTCAAAACTTGAGGATAAGTTTTGAACTTTTCAAAACACAAAGGATCAAACAGCAAATAATTTTAAATTAAACAATTAATTTAATGATTATCTAAATTTGACCTAATCAAGGCTATTTACAAGATAATTCACCAAATAAATTCAAATAATCAAATATTATCAAATAAGGAATTTATTATTCAAATAAATGGTAATTATCTTTTAATTTGGTAATGATAATCATAAAACAGTAATAAAATTTGGATTTTATTAGCTAAAAATGATTTAGGTAATTATCCTTAATCAAAACAACAAATAATCCCGAAAATCCGTCTGTCTGACGCTCCGACTCGCCGAGTCACTAAATGGATTCGCCGAGTTGTGCTGACTCGCCGAGTCCAGATAGTGACTCGCCGATTCAGGTAAGGCAGAGGCAAAAAAATGATTTTTCACATGATGAACATACAAGGCATCAAATACAATAGAAACCAAACAAAGCTTTGATACCACTAATGAGTTTGAGCCAAAAGAACATCCTATGTGCTCATGCAAACCCTAATGCTTGGATCTAGGTTTCTCTAATTGTACATGCATTCATCCAAGACTTTCTAACCCTAGATCTAAGGAGAATAATTCGAAATTATAAGAAACAAATCAGATCTAGATCATTACCTCTTGTTGCTTGTTTGAATCTTCTTGTCTTTGAAGCTTAGAGTCACAAGTGTCACTCCTCTAATGGCTTACAAACACCAATAGCAAAAGAATGATCTTGGAGGGAGGTTGGAGGCTTCTTGAAATCGGCGCTATAGCTCTTAGGAATAGGGTAGCTGATTTCTGTAGCCTAAGGGTCATATTTATACTGGAGCTATTAGGGTTTCAGTCAAAAACCCTAATGGACTACTTAGGCGATAAGCTATCCTAGGAAGCTTCTCGAATAAGGACTTAGGGCCGAAATGAAGAATGGACACATCCTAATTTCGTCCATGCCTAGTCCAAGAGGCTCCTCAGCCCAATACTCAACTATCACACATTTGACAGTTTAAGTCCCTGATATCAAATCAATGTCTTTTAGCCACAAAATTAATTTCTTAATTAATTATTGTCTAATATTAATTTAATTATATGATTTCTCCATTAATATATTATTCATATAACATATTAATAAATCATAATAACCTCTTTCCTAATAAATCATCCTATCTTGTTGCTTTGGTGAAGGCAACCCAAAAGGACCATGCACAACCGAGTCAAGTACTTACAGAATATAGTTACGGGCTTAGACACTAATCCAACATGAATACACATGAAAGTTGACTTGGTACCCTTAATATTGATCACCTAATCGATGTGTCGGTTACCCACACGCGCTCCACCGATCTATGATAAACATTAAGTCATCATTTGCCACTCTTACTAGTCCATGTTAGTGTACTGGTTACCCATACACGCTCCACCAACGACTTGGTAAGGTACAAAGTGTAGCTTCATGGGTTAGCACCAAATTCACATTTTCCTAAGTAACTAAGATTGGAAATTTATAAGTGTTTAGTTACTTAGTTTTTATCATTATACTTTTAATGAAGGGAGAATTAGAGTCCTGTCCTACCCGTTTGGCTAACGACCCTCCACCAGTCAAGGAAGCGGTGGGTGAGAGTGGACACCCATTAAACTGCCATTTTATAGGCAGTAACCTTATACCCCTGTTATAGACCGACTTCTTGAATGAGGCCTACTATCGGTAAGACTGACTTTGTTCTTATACATACATACATATATATATATATATATATATATATATATATATATATATATATATATATATAACTATTAACTACTGATATTATAATAGTATAAGGGTTGAATTATAACTTTTTAAAATTCTAAGGGTTTAACTTGGAATTAAAGTATTCATGGGGGTAAACTTTACAAATTCCAAAACTTGAGGGAAAGTTTTGAACAATTCAAAAAACTTTTGGTTTCCATAACATATGAGTTTAAATTAGTTTTAATGAAAAACTCTTCAAGTTCCATAACTTGAAGAGAAGTTATGGAAGACTTTAAAACATTTAAAAAAATGAGACTCTTCAATTTCATAACTTATGGAAATTTTATGAGTTTTAAAAATAATAAATGTGACTTTTCATATAACTTGAGGCCAAGTTACAAAAACACATATTATGAACAACTTTTAGATCTATTTGGATCGAAAACAAATTATCACATAATTTTTCTATTAATCTAAACTAACTCATAAGAACAAGATAATTTAAATCAAACAATTTTCATGTAATTATCCTAACCATTAAACTATTACAAAACATGAATCTATTAACATTTATCTATTGAATTGTATTGGAATGAACATTACCACATCAAAAACAGGTTTATAGGTTCAAAAACAGCTTAGGGTAATGATTCTAGTCCAATTCCATCATTAAAACTCGAAGATATGCTGTCACGGGCTCCAACTCGCCGAGTGCAAGAACAAAATCGACGAGTTGGATGAGTTTGTACATGGACTCATCAAGTCCCTCAATGGACTCGTCGAATCCCCTGTCCAGACAACAAAAAAACTACGATTTTTAGCCATTTCAGCAAGTATAACTTGGAAACAAGCCTTGGCTCTGATACCACTGATGGGTTTTTATATACTACAACAACCTATGGTGCACATACAACCCTAAATACCTTGGATCTATGTGTTCACTAATTATACATGCAAATGGTTTCCAAGGCATTAAACCTATAACTAGCATGTAATTGACATAAACAATACAAGATACTAGTTAGGATAACATACCTCTTTGTTGTAGCTTGATTCCATAGAGCTTAAGAGCCTAGTTCCCCAAGTGTGACAGCTCAAATGGTTCACACAACACCACCAAAAACTTGGAATAACTTGAGAGAAAAGTTCTTATACTCAAAATCAGCTAGCCCTCTCATATGAATCCTTAGGGCCGATTTCTTGAGCTATGGGGTCTTTATATATTGTGGCTATTAGGGTAACACCATGTAACTCATGTCTTTCCATATTCTTCCTGCTCCATGGGTAAAAACCTCCATGGAGTATCTATGGGTTACTCCATGGGTTTAGCCCAACATGAAGAATTATGGATCATAAGCCCATATATATAAGAATGAATGATTTACACAATCAATCCCCCATATATTTAATTAGTGTCTTTTGATGACAAAATTAATTCCAAATTAATTATTGATCAATACCAATTAAATAATATGATTTCATATTAATATATTGGAACTTATAATATATTAATAAATCATAAATATCCTTTTCTCACAAAAGTCTATCCAAATTGTTCTGATGCCATGCAACCCAAATGGACCATGCCAAATTGGGTCAAGTACATACAAATTATAGTTATAGATTTAGACACCAATCCAATATCTACCAGATACAATACACATAATCACATACTGCAACATTGGGCCTAGTCCGCTACATCGGGCCCCGCCCGGCATCAGACGAGTCCGACATCAGGCCCCGCCTGTATTTGGGACCCTCCTGCTATACACATTCAACAATAACATATAAGCGTACTAATACAATTGCTACACTATAACTGCTATTCTCAAGGCCCCACATATCTTGGGCCCCAACCCTATTCTGTTACTAATGAGATATGGAACCCCGTCCACACTCAGATAGTGATGAGATACGGGCCCCCGCCCACACTCATCTCCCTACCAAGCACATACAAGTATCACAAAGACAATAAGTATAAGTAAACATACACTACTCGAACCGTAGTTTGGAAAATATACATATAATCCTTCCTTGGGCCTTGCCCACTATTAGACTTAAAGAACATATAAACTGCATCGGGATAACCCCTGCATTGGATCTAAATCCGGTATACACTAACATACATAAATGGGCCGGCATTGGTGCCTTAGACCTGCTCCTACTGGAGAAAACTCACCATTCATTGCTGAAGTCCTGCTGATATCCCTCTAACTGCTATCTGGCAATTCCTCGAACTGTGGATCCTTCGGCTCCCTGAGCTACCAATACCCAGAATAACACCTAGACCACAATGCCCTCCAAAAGTCAAACCAGGTCAAGGTCAACGCTCAAAGTCAATGATCCGAGTGGACCAAACTTGCCGAGTTGCTCCTTCAACTCGCCAAGTCTAATAAGTCAAAATCCTGAAATCGCAATCCAACTCATCGAGTCAACCCCTGACTCGCCGATTTCACTGCCTACTTAAAGTCGCAATTTATCGAGTCAACTCATCGATTCAGCCCTCAGACTCACCGAGTTTCAGCATAACCAAGAAAAACGGGACAATTCACTAAGACTCGTCAAGTCCTTCCCTGGACTCGCCGAGTCCCTCAGTCTGATTGGCCATCTTAACAGATTAAGCCCGCACGCTTTAGATCCAAACCCCAAACTTCGTCTACATGCTGAAGATGACTTCATGAGAGTAAAGTTTCCAACTTTACCCACTCCTAATCCTTCTTAATGGGTTAAGCCAAAACCCTAGCTCCTTAAGATATAACTCTATGTCCAAAAACTCTTATTACTCCAATTTAAAGCATAACAACATAGATCTATGCCTTATACACCAGAAGGACACATAAAGTCTCTACCTTTTCTTCCAAGCATGGCCTTTTGAGGCTTAAAAGGGCATAACAACTCCTTAAAGCTTGCATGAGGGTTCCAATGGCATAAAGCTTGAACCTTTATGCCTTAACCACTCTTAGGGAGTCCAGATCTGAAAGGATATTTGCTTGGGACATCCTTGTCCCATAAATCAAGCTCCATGGACCAAAACTCTCATAAAGTGGAAATAAAGAGATCTAAGAAGGTATAAGTCCAGATGAAGACTTGATTAACAGAAAATGATAGAGATTAGATGGTGTTGCCAGATCTACAATTTTCTCATTGAACCTTCACTCTCCTTCTTCTTCTTCTAGCCTCCAAGAACATCAAAACACTCAAGAATAGCTCACACACTCACAAAATGATCTAGGGTTTCATGGCTTAACTTCTGTACAATAGGGGATGAGAATAGAACCAAGAGGAGGAGAATAAGATGCTTAAATAGGGTGCCAAGTCCCGAATTTAGGGTTTCCCAAACCCTGGCCAACTCATCGAGTCGGTCCCCCGACTCGTCGAGTAGGTCACCTAACTCGCGACCCAAATCGAGCTCCTACTTGTCGAGTCATCCCACCTACTTGACGAGTCGCTTTCTGAATTTTATATTTTCCTTTCCTTTCTAGGTCTTCTGGATTCGGGGTGTTACACTTTTTATACCTGTTCGAGAAGCGTGTCCCTCAAATGATTCTATTGATCATTGCCTCATGAGGTGCGATGTGGCGGACCCATATTGGAGGGTCCTCCGTCACATCTTTTGCCTCATTCCCTCATTGGCTAGAAGGAGATCTTTTAATTGTTATGAAGATTGTGGCTATCGTCTGATGGGCAAGTGGACTCTATGAGTGGCCCCACATTTGCCGGGATATAACTTCCTGGAGAAGGGGTTAAGGCGCGACTTTGCACCTTAACCGCCATATCAGTGATTTTCGCATTGGCAAAGGCCTGGACTTGACTTTAGACTAGGTTATGACCAGGCTAAGGTGTATGTGTCGGCTTGATAGCGTCTTCGTGAAGGATATGTTAACAAGTCCCTTAGGCTTGTAGGTGTATGTGTCGGCTTGATAGCGTCTTCGTTCGGGCCTATATTTCAACATTTGTATGTCTGGGATTATCTCTAGCATTTGACAGGCTTTAGAGACCACCGTCAATATGTGTTAGTTCCATTGTGAGATGGTTCGTGATGCCAGTTTTGCCTTTAAAATCCCCTCTTTTCCCCAGGCTTTTCATCCTCACATCCTCACTTTTCCTTTGTTGTATCAATCCAGGCATTCTGTTAATTTCCCTTTTCGATTGCTCATCTTTTTTTGAAAATGGATTGTTATGGTAGAGTCCCTGCTATAGAGGAATTTTAACTTCTGCAGTATTGCTTTGGCTTCTTACCGGAGCAAGGTGTAATGATTCCGGCAAAGGGGGTATCGATCTACGATTGCCCTCAAGAGAAAGTGGGAGTTCTGATCCCTTTATTCGAAGCGAGGTTACGCCAGCCTACATCCGATTTCTTCAACATGATTGTGGATCACTATGGATTTTCCGTTGACGATTTGACCCCAGACGTTGTTAATAAGATCGTAGGTTTTGAGCCAATTTGTCGATCTTTGGGTTGTATACCCACCTTCTGCGTCTTCAGTTACTTTTTTTGTTCAACTACAAATTCTGGTGTTCGTACTTTGGCAAAAAGGCAGGGCATTCATCAGATAATCTCTGAACAAGATGCCCTGAAGAAAAATTGGCATAGACAATGACTCTAGGTTAACCGGGACCTTGTGGGGTGTGGGTTTCGCAAAACACGAGACTTTCCTGACTGCCTTCCCAAACTGTTCAAGAGCAACCTAACTCTCAACAAACGACTATGACATATCACTGTTGTTGGGGAGAATTGGAAAGATTTCGTTCCTTCTGCAGCCGATATGAATGCTGCCTGGAGATTCATGGGAAGATGACACAATTATACGTCGGGAGATGTGGTATCCACTTGTCTCCTTCTCCTTATTTTTTCAAAAAAGGTAAAAGGGGCAGGATTAGGGTACCTTGTTAGCTTATGAGTCCTTATATTTGACTTTTATTTACGTAGGTGCTGAAGCCGAGATTTCTTTGGAGATGGCCCTGTGTGATCACTTTCAGGGTAAGCTTTATCACCAGGAGATCGATCTTGTAGAGGCTCTTCCCCTCCTGTGTCTGAAAGATGCATACGAGATTTTGCTGGATTGCTCTTGGTGGAAGGGGGAAATGCTGGTTCTAGTGGACTTGCTTCGCCTTCCCAGCCAGCTGTTGCGGTCGTTTCCCAGTTCGTTCGCTGGTTCCTGCTCCTTCTAGTTTTCCTGCGGGAGTACAAGCAGAAAAAGGTAATGCCCCTATTCGGAAGAAGAGAATTTTGCGTGTGGTACCATCTTCAGACAAGGAGACTGAATCCGATGATGCGGGTCTCCATCCTCGTAAGGCGCGTAGGACTGTGTCCGTGGCCAGGCTTATTGATGGTATCGGGGATATTCTTGATAGTAAGTTTTTTGTGCCCGGGCAGAAGGAGGGTGCGGTGGTGCCTAGTTCTTCAATGACACCACTTTCGACATTTGCTTATTTACTCTCAGTTGATCCCGATTTTGTCTTTGTGCTTGAGGGTGCACTGGGCTCACCTGGAGGTCCTTTCCAACCGGGGAAGTCTTCCCGGGTTGGCGAAGTAGGAACTTCATCTCACCCCTTATCTTCCGAGGCCTATTCCCTGGACTGGGTGATTGGTAGGGATTCCTTACTACCGGAAGACATTTCCGCCCAGGAGTGGAGCCGTTGTACTCACCCCCTGGGCATAATGAATTCGCTTGTCATGCTCTCATATGGCTGGTGTCCTTCATTATGTTGCGGCTCAGACTTCTGCCCTTATGGTTGTTGCCACTGACCGGGTTTGCCATATTGGCGTGAATGAAAAACAGTTGAAAGCTTTGCAGGGTGTCGTGGCAAGCATAAGGGTGGAACTCCATGATTCAGACGCTGAGCGTCGAGCCCTTTATGGGCAGAATTATATTGTGGCTTGTGAGAAGGCCGCCTTAGAAGATCATGTGGCTAGTTTGGAGGACCAATCAGATTAACTTAAAAGCCAAGTGAGTTCACTTACTCGAGAGAAAGGTGTGCTAGCAAGTGAGTTGTCCAGGTGCCAACGTCAACTGGCCCGTGCTCATGTTGATGGTGCTATCGCTCGAGGTGGTTTGCAATGGATGCTGGAGAAGGGGGTGGTTCGCGTAATTGATAAAGTTATCGAGAGCTCAGAATTTTCCGCGCGGGATCCAGGGTGTTGGTGAGGCATGTGAGGCCCTTGGGATTGAAAAGGGGAAACAACTAGGTGGTTGTTCCACAATTTCCGGTGAGTCTGGAGAACCGGATCATGGTTGTGTCGCGAGAAGGACTGAAGAGGTGGATCTGCTCTATCGTGCCTTGCTGAGACGGATTTCACAGACCTCTTTTGCTTGGCGAAGCAAGATTATGACGGTTTCTGCCAGTTTTATCGCATGCCGAGTCCGGGAGGTTCTTCCTCAGACTCCGAGGGTTGATTTATGTTTGTCCCATTTAAACCGTTATGTATTGTAGTTGCCTTTATATGTATAGTGTAAAACATTGGTTGTTGCTAACTATGAACTTTGTGTTTGGCTTTCTACTTGGCTTGGAAATGTTCTCTTCCCTTTTCTTTTTTTGTGTTATATGTATGCACATATTTTGAATCATCCTATGGTATCTTTTAGGATGGGATGTTCGACTTGCTACTATAATTCTTTTATGAACACTCCCTTGTTCTAGGGTTTGCATTAATCAGCTAACGCATGCTTCAAACGTCGTGTAGCTATTGCTTATTGAGCTATGTTCTGTTGGCTCGTATGTTTAGTTAGGCTTATTGTGTTAAGCCGTGAAATGTTAGTCAATGTTGTGGAATGTACTGTATTGTTTAGGTACCAATACATAGGTCAAGATCGTTACCTCAAGACCTTTTACTGTTCTATTATCATGGAAAATGTTATGAATCTTGTAGAGCCCCTTTTTCTGTGTCACTAGTTTGGATTTGTATATTATCAACTCTGAGATGCTATTGGCACATTGTAGGTAAAGATTATGACTCTTTTAAGACCTACGGTTGCATTCTTGCATAGATTTTGCGCAACTAGCGTAGCTGATCAGCCATTGTTGCTACTTAGAAAATATGCACAACCTCTTTACTTTGCATTTTGCAATTTGTTAAATAGAATTCTGGAAACCTCTTTTGAAATGCAAATTATATTAACTCTTAACAAAAACAAAAGAAGTAAAGAATGAGACAATAGACTCTGAATGTCTAATTATCAGGGCGCCTGCCCGGTTTTTGCGTTAGCTTCTGGATTATGGTTATCTTGTGTGGAGTTTGACCATACTCCTTTTTCTCGGCCTCCGCTTTATTTTTCATTGAGTATTTGGCTATGACTACCTCATCGTGGTTGTGCATTTGTTGCCAGTGTTTCTTGACAGGTTGGAATTTCTTATCGTTTCCACCATCGGTGTCTAGTGTGAGAGTGTGTTGAATTTCGTCTTTCTTGCTCTGTAGGCATTCGCCCTTTCCCTTCTTCTCGACCCGGTGTGTGTTGACACTGTGGGAAGCACCTCCTCTTGGCCGAGTGAGGGTACCACTTATGCTTCTCTGCGCACCTGCCGACCTTGCGTGTCATGCTATCACTTAGGGTGTTTTTTAACTCATCAGAGGCCCTTGTCAGTTCTCTTTTACCGGAGGGATTGCATGTTAAAATCGGTGGCGCTCTGCCCTTACTTTTGCTGCATCTGGCGTGTGTTTCATTCGTCCCACTAGATTTTTACTTATGCTTGACATTGGCCAAGGTCTGCTTTGAGTCCCAAATCGCATTTTGGTCGGGCATTGTTCGGTCGTTGATCGTGGGTCAGGCTGGTGCCCGTGTCTATAAGTAGACGCTTATTTGCTTCGCGTTTATTGCTCCATATTCTAGTTGAGCCATCCTCAGGTCAGCGCTCCCTCCTTTCTATGGGGGAGATGTTGTGAGCTACTTGAAAACATCTCGTTGTGTTTTCCTGGACCCGTGGATCAGTACTTGTGCTGCCGCAGACTTCCATTGCGGATCCCCCATCGTCTGACAACATTTACTTCGACACAATTGGGTTTCATGTTTCCTTTTTTGTTGGGCGTCGTATCCATTGCCCAACTTGGTTTCCACTACCGTTGATGATCTGTCACTTATGCTGAATTTGTGGACACAGTGAACAGTAAATGGAACCGCTTGTAGCTGGAACAACGTCGGTCAGCCCAGTAGAATATTATGGTCATCCGGGCGATCAACAACCGAGAATTCGAGTGCCCTTGTTCTCTGTTGGGTTCCATCACGACTGATCAATGTAAATGGGAGTGTGACTATTCCTGTTGGCCAGATGCCATGACCGGTGAACCCGACCAGTGGGCCCCGGCACGGTAGCTGGAGGTGCTCCTTCCATTCAATTGGTAAATGCTAAAGGCAATGTTCATAAATCACATTGAACCTGCTTCGGGTATCGATGTATAATTGTTCCACATGGTTTTGGCTAATGAAATCGGTGATGTGAAAAGGGTAATTTTGTTGGATTGGTGTCTAAGCCCGTAACTATATTTGGTAAGCAATTGACCCGGTTGTGCATGGTCCTTTTGGGTTGCCTTCACCAGAGCAACATGATAGGATGATTTATGAATAAAGAGTTTATTATGATTTATTAATATATTATATGATTAATATATTAAAATAGAAATCATATAGTTTAATTAATATTACACAAGAATTAATTAAGAATTAATTTTGTGGCTAAAAGAGATTAAATAAGTAAAGGGGACTAGAACTGTCAATTGTGTGATAGTTGGTTTTTTGGATGTGGATCCTTATGGATCATGGGGTGGACGAAACTAAGGTGCATGGGATCCTTGGAATCGTCCAAGCCCTAATCTAGAAGGATCGTGGACTGCTTAAGGCCTGAGTAATCCAATTAGGGTTTCAGGCTGTAACCCTAGCAGCTCATGTATTTAAAGGACCAAGGGGCTACAGAAATCGGCTACCAGAAACCCTAAGGAGTTCCTAGAGCCAATTTTGTGCCCTTAACCTCTCTCCATATCATCCTCTTGCTTCTTGGTGTTTGTAAGCCATTAGAGGAGTGACAATTGTGACTCTAAGCTCCAACGATAACAAGATTCAAGCTTCCAAGAAAGAGGTAATCATCTAGATTTGTTTTGACTTGTCAATTTCGAATTGTATATCATAGATCTAGGATTAGCAAGTCTTGGATGAAAAGCATGTTCACTAGAGAAACCTAGATCCAAGCATTAGGGTTTGCATGTGCACATAGGAATGTTCTTATGGCTCAAACCCATCAGTGGTATCAGAGCCTTGATTGGCTTCTCTTGAATTTGATGCTTTGTGTTTTTATTCTTGCTTAAAATCGACTTTTCTTGCTCTCTGCCTGATGAACTCGGCGAGTCCCATTGTGGACTCGACGAGTAGGATGAACTCGACGAGTCCATATGGGGACTCGGCGAGTCGGAGCATCAGACTAAGGGAATTTCGGGATTTCTTGCTGTTTTGCTTAAGGATAATTACCTAAATTGTTTTAGTCTAATAAAATCCAAATTTTATTACTTTTTTTATCAATATCCTCATCAAAACAAAAGATAATTACCAATTGTTTAAATAATAATTTCATTATTTGATAATACTTGATTATTTGAATTAATTGTTGATTTATCTTGCTAGAAATATTGACTAGGTCAAATATAGATAATTATGGAATTAATTATTTAATTTAAATTATTTGTTAGTTGATCCCTTGTGTTTTGAAAAGTTCAAAAACTTTCCCTCAAGTTTTGAAATTTATATTTTGTGATTAAAAGGTTAATTTTGAATAATTTAAATTTGAAACCCTAGAATTTTACAAGTTTAAAATTCAACCATATACTATTATATTATTACAAGCTTAATATATATATATATATATATATATATATATATATATATATATATATATATATATATATATATATAATTTAAAATGCTAGTCTTACCGTTAGTAGACCTCATTCACGAAGCCGGTCTATAAGGTGGGTATAAGGTTGTTGCCTATGAAATGGCGCTTAATGGGTGTACACTCACATCCACCGCTTGCTTGACTGGTGGAGGGTCGTTAGCCGAACGGGTAGGATAGGGAAATTCTCTCCCCATTAATAAGTATAATGAATTGATATAAAGTAACTAAGCATTTTTACAAAATACCCAATCTTATTTACTTTAGGCAAGTGAATTGATGCAATACCATGAAATTACACTTTGTACCCTTGCTAAGAAGTTAGTGGAGTGTGTGTGGTTAACCGGCACACTAATTGGTTCTAAGAAAAGGTGGCAAAGGGTGACTCATTGTTTGTCATAGTTTGATGGAGCGTGTGTGCTTAACCGGCACATCGAATAGGTGACTGTAACAATGAGGGCACCATGTATATTTGCATGATTATTCACAGCCGCTTTGTGATCCTCGGCATCCCAGTCACAAACTAGAGGGGCATATCGAGATTTAAACATGCCATTGAAAAGTTCAATGAATCTCAAAGGAATCTAGGAGTTTTTCAACACATTTAAAATTTATTTTTTTTGTGATGGAGAATTAGTGAATCGTCATTCACTTACCTTCAAATTATTTGCATGTTAGATTACGGCATCCCTTTTCTAATGTGTAAATAATGTTGTTGGGTCCTAGCCCTAATTTCTCTTTTTGGGTGTTTAATTAGGGATTCATTTCTAATCAAGCTTTGTTCTTTTCTATTTCAGATATCGAACTCAAACAACAACAATGCTTCCGGCTCGAACTCCTCTGGCTCGTTCTCACTCATGAATTTGTGTGGGAGAGTGATATTCGACGGGTCCAATTTCAATGATTGGATTCGTAACATCCAAATGGTCAATCGTTATGAGGACAAAGAGTATGTCCTCGATAAGGAGCTAAAGGAGGTGAACATCAACACTGCTACTCCCGAAGAGATCGTTGCCTTTGAGGCCCATGAGCGTGATGCTAAGAAAGTCCAATGCATCATGCTAGCGACCATGACTACTGAACAACAAAAGTCCTATGAGGACTACTATCCCTATGAGATGCATCAAGACTTGGTGGACCATTACCATCAAAGTGCGAGGCAAGAGAGGTATGAGATCATCACTTCGATGATCACTGCCAAAATGGGCAGTGGAGAGTCCCTTACCGCTCCTCTGCAAAAGATGCAGAGATGTGTCGATCGTCTGCTAAAGTTGAATGTTAACTTTGATGAAGAGCTGGCAATTGACATTATCCTTCACTCCTTGCCTCCCTGCTACAACCAGTTCTGCATGGCCTATCACATGAATAAGGAAGAGGTCACCTTGAGCAAACTCCAAGGATTGCTGAGAACTACTGAGAGCAATCTCAAAGACAAGTCTGTTGCATCAACTCCTACTCCAACCGCTACTCCTATTTTGGCCATAGGGCAAGGGAGGGGCAAGAAGAGGAAGGCTCCCTCCAAGAGCCACCACAAGGGTAAATCCCAAGATGGTACCTCTTCTAGTGGAACCAAATTTGGTTCTGCTAAGCCCAACTCAAACCCAAAAGAGCCAGAGTGCCACCACCGCTACAAAATAGGGCATTGGAAAAGAAGCTACCCGGAATATCTGCAAGCCATCAAGGATGGGAAGATCAAGCCGTCTTTCGCAGGTATTTACACAATTAAATCTAATGATTCATCACATGCTATTTCTTGGGTTCTTGATACAGGATGTGGTTTTCACATATGTTCTGATTTGCAGGGACTAAGAAGAGATAGGGATGTGGAGCGTGGAAGAATAAATCTAATCACGGGGAATAGAAGATCGTCGCCTGTCACCAAGATTGGATTGTATTCTCTAGCACTTAGTAATGGATTAGGTTTAGATTTAAATAATTGTTGCTATTCGCCAGATAGGGCTAGAAACATCATTTCATTTCACGGTTTGTTTAGACAAGGATTTAGATATTCGTTTGATAATGAGAAAGGTTCGATTTATGCTTATCTAAATGGTGTTTTATATTTTGAAGCATTGCCTTGTAATGGAATTTATGAAACTGTTATGGTTGTAGATAACCTAGGAAATGATGTATTGTGTGTGGATTCTTCCAATAGTATGGATAAAGCATGCTTGTGGCATTGTCGTCTTGGACATGTCAACAAGAAACGTATAGCCCAACTCCAAAAGGATGGAGTGTTGGAGTCATTCGACCTTAGGGATGAAGACATGTGCGAGTCTTGTTTACTTGGAAAGATGACCAAGTCACCCTTCTCTGGCACTTGTGCTAGGGGTGAGGGTCTATTGGATCTCATACACACCGATGTGTGTGGTCCCTTTAGATCCACCACAAGGGATGTGAACCGCTTCTATGTGACTTTCACCAATGATTATAGTAGATATGGGTATATCTATTTAATCAAGCACAAGTCCGAAACCTTTGAAAAGTTCAAAAAGTTTAAACAAGAAGTGGAGAATCAATTGGGCAGGAAAATCAAGATGCTTCGATCTGATCAAGGAGGAGAGTACCTAAGTCTTGAATTCCACGACTACCTCAAGGAATGCGGAATAGTTTTGCAATTGATGCCACCTAGGACACCGCAATTGAATGGTGTAGCTAAGAGGCGTAATCGAACCTTGTTGGACATGTTTCGTTCCATGATGAGTCGTGCTTCACTACCTATCTCATTCTGGGGGTATGCCTTAGAGACTGTTGCCTATATTCTTAACTTAGTCCCTACAAAGAAGGCTGCCAAAACACCTCACGAGATGTGGACAGGGAAAGCTCCCTCGTTGGCACATATCAAGGTTTGGGGTTGCAAGGATTTCGTAAGACGGGAGACTCGTGACAAGCTTGAACCTCGTAGTGAGAGGTGTATTTTCATCGGCTACCCGCAGAAATCCTTTGGATATCACTTCTATAGACCGAGTGACAATGTTGTCTTCGTTGCAAGGAGAGGTTTTTCCGAGAGCGAGAACTCATAAGCCAAGGGGACAGTGGGAGGCAAACCGATCTTGAAGAGATTAAAGAGTCGAGCGATGAAGGAACCTCTAACACTGGCGCTTAACCCGAGGAGGAAACTCCGGTTGAACCGATTGATGAGTCCTTACCTCTTAGACGTTCCGAAAGAGTTAGAGTTCAACCCCAGTTATATGCTTTTCATATTACTACAGAAGGGGACACGTATATTAGTGACAGTACACTAATAAATTTAGATGAACCTAACATCTATAAGGAAGCCATGACAGGCCCGGAGTCTGCAAAATGGAAGGAGCCGAATGATAGTGAGATTCAGTCCATGTACGACAACCAAGTTTGGAATTTGGTTGACCATGTGCCCGGACGTAAGACGGTTGGGTGCAAGTGGATCTTCAAGAAGAAGACTGACATGGATGGGAATGTGCACACATATAAGGCACGATTGGTTGCGAAGGGCTTTACTCAAACTCTCGGAGTTGACTATGATGAGACCTTCTCACCAGTTGTTAAAATAAAGTCTATTAGGGTGATGCTGGCCATTGCTGCATTTCATGATTATGAAATATGGCAAATGGATTTCAAAACCGCTTTCCTTAATGGGAAGTTGGCTGAAGATGTTTACATGGCTCAACCAGAGGGTTTTGTCAATGCGAAGCATCCCAATAGAGTGTGCAAGCTTTAGAAGTCCATTTATGGACTTAAGCAAGCGTTTCGGAGATGGAATCTTTGCTTCGATGAGAAAGTCAAAGAGTTTGGGTTTGTACGAAGCGAAGATGAATCATGTGTGTATGTCAAAGCTAGTGATAGTATAGTTAGCTTCCTCGTATTGTATGTCGATGACATACTACTCATAGGAAACGACATCCCGACACTGCAGGAAGTTAAGTCCTGGCTTAGGAAGTGCTTCACTATGAAGGACCTCGGAGAAGCTTCCTATATTCTGGGGAATAAGGATAGTGAGAGACCGAAGTAAGAGACTGATAGGACTTAGTCAAAATACTTACCTGGACAAAGTACTAAAATGTTTTAGTATGAAAAACTCAAAGAAGGGAGAGCTACCAATCCAAAGTAATGCCAAGTTGAGTAAGACTCAATGCCCGGGTACAAAATTCGAGATAGCAGAAATGAGCTGAGTAACATACGCTTCTGCAGTTGGCTCGATTATGTATGTTATGACTTGTACTCGCCCTGATGTGGCCTTCGCTTTGAGCATGGTCAGTAGATATCAAGGGAACCCTGGCAGAGCACATTGGACCGCAGTCAAGAACATTCTTAAGTACCTTCGAAGGACCAAGGAATGGTTTCTAGTCCTCAGTGGGAGTGATGACTTAAAGGTGCGAGGGTATAGTGACGCCAGCTTTCAAACCGACAGGGACAACTATCGTTCACAGTCGGGCTGGGTCTTTACCTTTAATGGAGGAGCAGTGACTTGGAAAAGTTCCAAGCAAGAAACCGTAGCTGATTCAATGTGCGAATCAGAGTACATCGCAGCAAGTGAAGCGTCAATGGAGGCGATATGGTTGAAGAACTTCATTGGAGACCTTGGAGTTGTACCTACCATAAAGGAGCCTATGGAAATTTTATGTGATAATGAAGGAGTGGTTGCCTTGACCAAGGAACCAAGTGATCATGGTAGATCTCGACATATCGACATAAAATATCACTTTATTCTACATCAGGTAGAAGAAGGACTCCTCGTAGTAAAGAGGGTATCGTCGGAGGATAACCCAACAGATCCGCTTACAAAGGGACTGAGTAGGGTTAAGCACTTGCAACACACTAGGAGCATTGGGCTAAAGGACGGTATTAGTTTAGATTAGATAGTTTAGAAACATGTAATAGATAAATGTAATTGACATTTGATGATTAAATAAAGGAGTATTATTTATAAGTAAAGCTACTGTCTTATGTTAATTGTTTAACAATTATTTCACTTTGCATGTTTTGACTTCCTGAATAATTGAGTTATTTAGAATAATCGAATTATTCGAACAGTCCACAGTCGTTCATATGTTGGTAGTAGGTATGAATGAAGACTGTCATGAATAGGTGTGTAGATTGTCTAAAAGGTATTAGACATAGCAAAGGTTTGCTACAACATTCATGAGTGCTTATGAACAAGTTTTGAGCATTGGAATAAACCTGCGCTTGCTGAAATCACTTCATGGAATTTATCACGAGTGATCGCAAGACGATAATATCATATGGTCTTAAAACCTAGATATATGGTTTATTGTTTGCTAATTGGTTGTGCATTGATAATGCGAAAACGCATCAGTAGCTTGATGTTATAAAACGCATTGTTGTGTATGATTTGATTAGTAAATAGTAAATACATATAAATCGAAGTTTATCTGTTCCGTTTATCCTAAGAGGGTAAAAGCGATATCAGGGCCCTTCGATGATTTGATTTGACTTATGTGCCGGGCCCGGTTAGGACTGAATTGATGTGTTCAATTAAGTTCTATGTCAAATGAATCTGAGATCGAGAAAAAAAAACTGCTGGACAATAAGTATGACTATGTTTCATGTGATTGTCCACATAATATCTAGAACAGAGGACTGTACGATCCCTTATCTAAAGGACATGTTACTGATAAGATCAGATTTCGACAGCGCCTTTGAGAGGTACGATTGCTAATCGAAATATACTTACATTATAGTTACTAGACTTATCCAAATGGGAGACTGTTGGATTAGTGTCTAAGCCCGTAACTATATTTGGTAAGCAATTGACCCAGTTGTGCATGGTCTTTTTGGGTTGCCTTCACCAGAGCAACATGATAGGATGATTTATGAATAAAGAGATTATTATGATTTATTAATATATTATATGATTAATATATTAACAGAGAAATCATATAGTTTAATTAATATTAGACAAAAATTAATTAAGAATTAATTTTGTGGCTAAAAGAGATTAATTAAGTAAAGGGGACTAGAACTGTCAATTGTGTGATAGTTGGTTTTTGGGTTGTGGATCCTTATGGATCATGGGGTGGACGAAAATAAGGTGCATGGGCTCCTTGGAATCATCCAAGCCCTAATCTAGAAGGATCTTGAACTACTTAAGGCCTAAGTAATCCAATTAGGGTTTCAGGCTGTAACCCTAGCAGCTCATGTATTTAAAGGACCCAGGGGCTATAGAAATCGGCTACCAGAAACCCTAAGGAGTTCCTAGAGCCGATTTTGTGCCCTTAACCTCTCTCCATATCATCCTCTTGTTGGAATAGTGTCTAAGGCTGCAACTATATTAGGCAAGTATTTGACCCGATTGTGCATGGTCCTTTTGGGTTGCCTTCACCATAGCAACTTGATAGGATGATTTATTATGAGAGCATAAATATTATTAATATATTATAAGAATAATATAATGAATAATAATATTGTTATTTGATTAATATAAGTCATAAATTAATTAGTATTAATTTGGTGACTTAAAGAGATTAATTAAATAAGAGGGTACGAACTATCAATTGTTTATTAGTTACACTTTAGACTGTAAATTCTTAAGGGATAAGGGATGGACGGATTCTAGGGCTTAGGATAGCTCAAAATCGTCCAAAGCTTATCTAAGGTAAGGATTTGGATTGCTTTAAGGAAAGATTATCCAGCTAGGGTTTAAAGGTGAAACCCTAGGAGTCTACAAGTATAAATAGACCCCTTGAGCAAGGGAAATCGGCAGCTCTTCTAAAGAAAGAAAACCCTGGCCGAATTTCTTCCCTCTCCTCTCTCTCAAATCATCCTCTTTGCTAGTTGGTGTTTGTAAGCCATTAGAGGAGTGACAATTGTGACTCTAGAGCTCCAAGACAACAAGATCAAACAAGAGATTCAAAGGTAAACTTCTAGATCTGATTTTGTATTGTTCTTATACCTAATTAGTTTTTAGAAGTCTTGGATTCAAAGCATGTTTAATTAGAAAGCCTAGATCCAAGCATTAGGGTTTTGCATGCGCACATAGGAAAGTTCTTATGGCTAAAACCCATCAGTGGTATCAGAGCCCTAGATTGGTTTCTATTAAATTGTTGCTTGTTTGTTTGAATCTTATTTGCAAAATTCGATTTTTGTGTTTCTGGGTCATGGACTTGGCGAGTCCAGAATGGGTACTCGGCGAGTCCGAGCGTCAGGAAGGGCCAGATTCGGGATTTTTTGGTATTTATCTTATGGAAACTTGCCTTTATCATATTAGATCAACCCTAATCCGATTTTTTGATATATATGACTATAATCTTGATCTAATTAAAGATATTTATCAACTAATAAAATATTTAATTTCCTTATATTATAATTGATTAATTATTTTTGTTAGGCTGGAGACAGTTTTTGATGTTGTGTCTTTTGGGCTCGTTAGATTAGCCTTGTATTCTCCGGTTTGGGCTTGTCCAACCGAGAGCCTTTTATGTATAGTATTTAAGTTAATGCTGCATGCATATTAGGTTAAGATTCAAGCTTTCAGATTTATGATTCCAGAGCTTCACGATATAGCTTTCTTGTAATCTTCCAATCCTTTACAGTTGATGTTCTTAATCGAGCTCTTCTAAGGATTTTTATTTAATCATTCGACACCATTGATTCAAGCTGTTTTGTTCTTAATATTGTTTTCTGCTTTGTTATTAATATTGCGTTCTTACTGTTTCATATTCATGTACTTGTTCTAGATCTAATCGATCTTCTTAGATTAAAGGTTGTTTAATCCCATCAATTGGTATCAGAGCAGGAGGCTGTGTAATCGATACACATCTTTTCTGTGAAAAAGATTTCCATTAGGGTTTTTCCGCAATCATCGATATTTATTGAGCCGTCATCTTAATTGACGTATCTTAGTATTTATTGTTTTGCCCTAATCTGCTTTATTACAAGTCTGATCTTTGAACAGGTTATTACCATCATAATGGACGCGACGCAATCAAACGCTATTAATATTTCCAACAGCATTGGTTCGACGACAAAGATTCCAATCTTATACACCCATGACTATGAAGTATGGGCACATCATTTTGAAGATTATGTGATTGGATCGGAGGACAATGGTTTTCTCATATGGGAAGCCATCATCAATGGGCCGTTTTCTCATTCTGCTACATCCAGAATAATCAAGACGCAAAAAGAGTATAACGATCTGCTTAAGGACGTGACGAATATTGCGCAAGATGAAAAAGATAAATTTCAGTGCAATATTAAGGCACTAAGGTTGATCAGATTCGCCCTTCAGTCTGACACATTCAGACTGGTCAGCTCATGCACTACAGCGAAGGAAGTGTGGGATAGACTTCGTGAACTGTATTCCACAGACGAAGATCTTGAACATTCCATCCAAACCTTGCTTCTATCTGAGTTTGGAGAATTCAGGCAAGGGGCAGAGGAAACGGTGACCCAGACGTTTGATCGCTTCAATCATCTTCTCAGCAAGATGATCAAACACGACATTGAAAGGAAGCTCATCGAACAAAAGGTTACTTTCTTGAACGGACTGAGATCTGAATGGAGAGCAGTTGTTTCCACAGTCAAAGCCCATGAACAGTTTAAATCATACTCTTTGGCGAAACTGGTGGGCATTCTAAAGTCCCAAGAGAAGATTGTGGTTCAAGAAAAGAACGTTGTTTCTAGTCTTGGTTCGTTGGCCCTCCTATCTAAAAGTAAAGCCGTGATGGAGGATGAAGAGCTCAACTTGGAAGAATATGACCTCACAACTGAGGATTATGCCATGATGGTATCCAATCCTAAGAGGTTCATAAAGAAGAGATTCCCCAGCAACAAAAACCGAAACTGGCAGGGGAGTTACAGCTCTGAAAAAGCGAACAATGAACCGAAGGCTGAGGAGCTCAAGAAGGAACCGAAGGCTGATGGCGATTCCGGAGTAAGCTGCTTCTACTGTGGTGGCAAGAACCACTATGCTAAGGACTGTGTTCTCAAGAAGATGGCTGAAAAGGACGATGGAAAGGACGAGGAAGCTGTGCTGCAGAAGAGATTGGATGAGTTGAGAAAGAAAAAGTCTACCGCTAACCCTTCTATTAATGCTCTTATTGTGCAGGGTTCGGTCAATGACGATGAGTTCGGTAGCACCGAAGTTTGGTCTACTGACTCAGAAGACGAAGAAGTGAGGAAGCCTACTCATGGAAAGGCTTACATGGCTAAGGAGGAAAGCAGTGGTGGAAAATGCTTCATGGTGTCTGGCGTATCTCAAATGAGGGGATACAATACAGATGGAGGAAGCAATGGACCGAAGGTGCAGGAGGATATGTGCTTTACGGCCAAACCACTCAGCCAACAGTTCAATGAGCTCGATGAACTGATAAAGAAGGTACAATCTATTTTTATTTCATCTAAAGTACCATCATCCTCATATGAGAAAGAACTAAAAAACGTCAATACAAGAATTTCTCATTTAGATAGTAGCTTGACTCAAACTCGAGTCACCAATTCTAACCAGACTGATCAATTAAGCAGGGTGGCGTCGAAGAGTGAGGAGCGGCGTATGTGGATTGAGTTAAAAGAGTCGGAATTAATCAAAGTTAAAGACGAAAACATTTATTTGCAGAGAGACAATTTGAAATTGTTAAAACAACGAAATGTTTTTTTTAATAGCTAAACGCTTATATTCCAATATTACTCAGCTTCACTTGGACTGTGAGATAGGCAAAAAGATCCATCGTATGATTTTGCCTTTCCTAGAATTTAAGGAGGATGAAATCGATGCCGAAGCTTACAATTGTGAGAGTGTGATATCGTCTGATGATGTCAACCTAACTTATAGAATTGGACTGGACAAAATTGAGTCCTTCATTAAATCCAAAGACCACAAGGACATGCTCAAAAATCTTTTGGATGAAAATGACAGACTTAAACTGAGAACCGAAACCATACAAAAGTTTGACTCTCTAAATGCCAACGTAAGCTCAGAAAATAAAATCGATGTTGAAAATGCATCTGAGCTTAACGAGGACGAAAACATGAGTGAAATTTCTGTAGAGGATACGGTTGACTGCTCAGAATTTGTTAAAAGCGAAACTGAAAACCACAAAAATCTTATTTCTGAAAATTCTGTGGAATTCGCTAGATTGTCCCAACAAAAGTCCCCGAAATTAGTAGAAAAAGCTGTTGTGTATCAAAAGGTCAGGACCACTCCGAATCAGGTATACAAGGTGACAGGAGTAACCGAACATCAAACAGCTGAACTCACGGCTATTGTTAACGAAGACAATGCTGATGGCTGTGATGAGTTCTTCTGGGAAGCTCCTATTGATAATGGAAACGAAACCGTTGGCCTATCTGAAAGAACCTCCTGGATGAAGAAATGGAGATACATACCTGAACCCTTGAACAAGCCTGATAATTTCAGTGAACCAAGTACAAGTGGTACAAAAGACACTCCTCAAGAGGTTGATAGTTCAGCAAAAGAAGACATTCCTTCAACGCCAACAGCTCGAAGTGAAACTTCATCAGATACGCCTTCCACTTCCTCAGGGCAAACTGAATCTTCTTCAGATATTCCCTCTGTTCCCTCGGTTCAAAGAAAAACTCCTAAAGTTCAAAAGGAACCAGCCAAGGTGACATCAAAGGCGAAAGCAAACGTTCATCATCAACCTAAGCAGATGAGAGACAAAAAGATAGAAAGGAACCTAAGATACAGGAAAAACCTTTCGGAAAGGAAACAATTCTGGCACTCCCAGAATGCATACTATTCACACAAAGACAAGAATCTGAAGTATGAAAACAATCTCGTACGAAAGGCTGAATGTTCCAACAACCGAAAGCCAAGGTTCGGTTCGCAAGAAGACACCAACCGAAAGTCAAGGTTCGGTTCACAAGAAAACAACAACCGAAAGTCAAGGTTCGGCTCACAAGAAGATACCAACCGTAAGTCAAGGTTCGGTCCACAAGAGAATTTCAACCGAAACCAAAGGTTCGGTTCCAAGAACAACTCCAACCGAACGCAGAGGTTCGGCTCTGAAGTCAAAAGAGAACAAGACTCGAAGGTCAGCCCCTCCAATGATCAAAAGCAAAAGGGTCACCTAGAGTCATCAGCCAGGAAATCCTCCCCATCCAAATTCTCTCGTTCTAATTCTTCTCGTTCTTCTACTTCTACTCATTCATCTCCATCTAGTTCCAAAACTAATCCCGCTTGCCCTCAAAAACCTCATTCTTCAGCTGAACAGAAGGCAAAGCAAAAGATCGATGAATCCAAACCTGAGTCCAAAGCGAACAAACCCAATCCTAGCAAAATAAAAGTCTTCACCATTAAAAGGAAAGATGAAACAACACTAATTAAAAGAACATATCTAGTTGACATCTCTCTTACTATTCCTGTTCCCATGAAAACCTCACATGGACCCAAGAAACTTTGGGTTCCTAAATTTGCTTAATTTTTGCAGGTTATTAGTGACGAGCAGTTTGACGAAGAATGGTACATCGACAGTGGCTGCTCGCGTCACATGACAGGGAGGAAAGAGGAGCTCAGGGAATACAGATCTCTTGCAAATGGTGGCAATGTTAAGTTTGGAAATAACTCTTTCGGAACCATAAAGGGATATGGGATGATAACGAATGGTGATTTTACCATAAGGAAGGTGGCCTATGTGGAAGGACTTCAACACAACCTCATCAGTGTATCTCAGCTTGTTGGAGGTACAGGTCTCAAAGTTTCATTCGATGATGAAGGTTCTGAAATTATAGAGAAAAAGACAAAGAAAGTGATTCTGAAATCAGAGCGAAAGGGTGAAATGTTTCCCCTAAACATGAAACCCATCAAAGGAAACCCAGCAATATGTCTGCTATCAAAAGCTCAATCCGACGAAAGCTGGTTGTGGCAAAGAAGGCTCTCACATCTCAATTTCAAAGATATCAACCGACTTGTCACTGGAGGTCATGTTAGGGGTCTTCCATTGCTCAAGTTTGACAGAGAGCATTTATGTGCTGCATGCGAAATGGGAAAGCAGAGTCGTCAAAGTCATCCATCCGTAATTAACACAAAAGTTGTTGAACCACTCGAATTGCTTCATATCGATTTGTGTGGTCCTTCATCTATTGAAAGCATCGGTGGTAGCAAGTACATTCTTGTTATCGTTGATGACTTCTCAAGATTTACATGGGTGTTCTTTCTAAAGCTCAAATCTGAAGCGACTCAAAAGCTGAAGGTGTTTATCAAGCAAATAGAAGTTCAGCTCAAGAAGGTCGTTCGAAACATCAGGAGCGACAATGGTCTCGAATTCAAGAACAGAGAGTTTGAAGAGTTTCTTGCAGAAAAGGGAATTAGTCATAATTTCTCAGCTCCCTACACACCACAGCAAAACGGAATAGTCGAAAGACGAAACCGATCTCTGTGTGAAGCTGCCCGAACTATGTTAAGTTTCGCTTCCTTACCTCTTTATTTTTGGGCTGATGCTATTTCTGCTGCTTGTTATACACAAAACAGGTCCTATCTCAACAAGCGATTCACGCTCACACCTTATGAGATATTAAATAACAGGAAGCCCAATGTGAAATTTTTCCACGTTTTTGGCTCAAGGTGTTTCATCTTTAATTCTAAAGAACACCGCAACAAGTTTGATGTCAAAGTCGACGAGGGAATCTTTCTGGGTTACTCGCTCACATCCAAGGCGTACAGGGTCCTAAACAAACGTTCAAGAAGGATTGAAGAGACATACTATGTGACCTTCGACGATAACTATGTCAAGAAGCTACAGGCCATAGATGACACTGCCAGGGAAATCTTTCCTCAAACTAGCCAAGTCACAGTCTCAATCACCAATTTGTACGACAATTTTCTGGAACTCTTTGACGAACCGGAAAAAGCTTCTCTCTCAGAAGCAAGTGCATCTGACAACAAAATAGATCATTTGAAGCAGATTGTCGAAGAAGCTGCAAGAAGAATGCATGAAGGAGATTCGCCCACTGATGAATCTCCAATCAACAATGCTTCAATCGAGGGGGAGCCAAGTTCTCTTGTCGAGGAGGAGCCTAGCTCACAAGTCCAGGGGGAGCCAAGCTCTACTACTTCAACCGAAGGTCCTTCATCAACCGAAGGTAACTCTCCAACCGAAGATGCCCCTCCAAACGAAGGTGCTTCAATGCCTGAAAGTCCTGCACCGCAAGAAACCCCTGAACCTCATGTTTCTCAAGACTCATCAATTGAGGGGGAGCATGATGATATGACGCTTGATTTCGATAGCCAATCTGAGCCTGAAGAGATGATCAACGCTGAACTAGATCCAACCTTCGATCCGAATTACCCTCCTCTTACAAAATGGACCAGAGATCATCCTATCTCTCAAGTAGTTGGTGATGTATCTGAAAAGGTTCTGACCCGATCTCAACTGAAGGCAAAACAGACATCCTTATTTTCAAAGGTTGAGTTTTGTATGTTTAACTCATTCGTATCAAAAGTTGAACCGAAGACAGTGAACACTGCCCTCGATCACTCTGATTGGGTTTAAGCAATGCAAGACGAACTGAACGAATTTGAAAGGAACAAAGTCTGGCGCCTCATTCCAACTCCTCCGGATGCTTCAGTTGTTGGTCTTAAATGGGTTTTCCGAAACAAAATGGACAAGGAAGGTAATGTCATAAGGAACAAGGCTCGTCTGGTTGTCAAGGGATACTGTCAGGAGGAAGGGATAGATTACGAAGAGACATTCGCTCCAGTAGCTAGGTTAGAATCGGTTAGAATATTTCTGGCCTATGCTGCTCACAAAAACTTTGAGGTTTTCCAAATGGACGTCAAGTGTGCATTTCTAAATGGAGAACTCGAAGAAACTGTGTATGTGGAGTAACCTCCTGGGTTTGTAAACGAAAAGTATCCAAATCATTGCTATATTCTGGATAAAGCTGTGTACGGCCTCAAACAAGCTCCGAGAGCCTGGTATGAAACGCTTACAAAATTTTTAAAGATGTCCAAATTCAAACAAGGTTCGGTTGACCCAACCTTCTTTCGTAAAAAGGAAGGTAACCACCTTATGATAGTTCAAATTTATGTCGATGACATCATCTTTGGCTCTACGAATCCCAGCTTAACAGCTGAATTCAGAAAGTTGATGGAGACTAAGTTTGAAATGAGCTCAATGGGTCCTATTAATTTTTTCCTTGGTTTAAATATAAGACAGGGACCCGAAGGCATCTTTATCAATCAGGAAGCTTACACGAAGACTCTCCTAGCGAAGTTTGGCATGATGGGAGACTCAAAAGTCAAAGTCCCAATGGCATTCGGCACCAAACTTACCCCTTCACTAGATAAACCGGCTGTCGACATCACGCTCTATCGTCAAATGATCGGCTCGTTGATGTATTTAACTGCTAGCAGGCCTGATATCATGTTTTCTGTGTGCTATTGTGCTCGATTTCAGGCTAACCCACGCGAACCTCACATGCTGGAAGTGAAGAACATCCTACGCTATCTCAAGCGAACCGCCTCCTTAGGTCTATGGTATACATCCAATCCAGGCTTCTTCGTTCAAGCCTATTCTGATGCTGACCTTGGAGGATGTGGGCTCGACCGCAAAAGCACAACAGGTGGCTGTCAATTTCTTGATGGGAAGTTAGTCAGCTGGCAATCCAAGAAACAAACATGTGTATCGCTGTCTACTGCTGAAGCGGAATACATTGCCGCTGCATCCTGCACATCTCAAGTGATTTGGATCCAGAGTCAACTTCGAGACTATGGACTCAATATGAAGAAGATCCCTCTATATTGTGACTCTGAAAGTGCAATTAGGATCTGTCATAACCCAGTGCAACACTCTAAAACCAAACACATAGCACTGAGGTATCACTTCATCAAAGATCATGTGGAAGATGGAAATGTCGAAGTTCACTTCGTAAGAACCACTGATCAACTGGCTGACGTCTTCACCAAAGCTCTTCCAGAAGCATCGTTCAATAAAATATTGCAAGGGCTAGGAATGATGGAATCAGAGTCAGTACCTCACACTACCTCTCAACCTCAAACATAAGAAGCGAAACCAACCGAACGTTCGGGTTCGGTTCAACCATCTCACTTGCTCATTACTTCAAAGGTAGTTTCTCAGTGCTGTATATTTCGTGTGCAAACTTTGTTTTTCTTTAAGTACAAAGTTTTTCCATATTACATTTCTAAACTCCTTGGTTTCATAAAAATTTTTCCAAAACCGAAACCTCCTGAAGGTTCGGGTTCGGTTTTTCAAAATTTTCCAGAACCGAAACCAACCGAAGGTTCGGGTTCGGTTTTTCAAAATTTTCTAGAACCGAAACCAACCGAAGGTTCGGGTTCGGTTTTTCAACTTTCTCCAACCAAAACCAACCGAACGTTCGGGTTCGGTTTTTCAATTTTTCCAAAGTTTTTTTTGAATCTTTTATATTATTTTTTTCTTTTTATATATCAAAACTCCAAAAATATTTTTTTCGTGTGCTCATTTGTTTAAGGGATTATATTTCATATCTTACTTAAGTGTCCCTAGAAGCATGCTGCTGTATGTGTCCCAAGCCTCATCAGATTTTGAATAATAGCCTTCATGACCTGGTATACACAAATCTTGTCTTCCCAATAAGGCTGACTCATTTATTCTAATCATGAGCTACCTCACTCTCTTCTCATATGAGTTCAGAGTCTCCTGCTTGGTCCTTATGTTCGCAGCAGAGGTACTGTGTCTTCTTTCACCATCCCCATAACACTTCTCCATAACATTCGTTTCATCACTGTAACCCTTGAGACTCTCAGAAACTACCACTGAGGTTTATGGTTACACAACATCTGTGTTTATGATCTTAGTTTCGTGCCACTACGAACTGAGTGAAACCCAAAATTCAACACCAACGAATTGACGGTGACCAATTAACTTGATCAAGTTTTCACCAATGAATTGACGAATGTGCCTTCATGGAATCTCAATTTTTTTTTTGCGTGATTCCAATGAAACTGTTACACACCATAACATTTCTTCCCATGGGATCCAACTTTATATTTTTATCTGAGATTTCTTATTAATCCAAACCACTACAAAATCAACTCAAACCTACTTGTTCAACAGACTACACTGGTCTCACAAGTACTTTGTTCATATTCGTTCTTATATCAAGAATTGAATTGATGAATCAAAGCGAAACCACCCTTAATTTGCCTTATTAAAAGAAGCCTTTCAACATTTATTAATAAATGTTTGATCGTAATTCAACGGGATTCCACACTAACACTTTGAGGTCTCTCTTGACCTTGAAGGAAGAGATTCGTGCCCGGGATCATCAGTTTCGTGTCATTATTGACATCACAGATTATCCTAAAAAGAGTTGCTTTATTTCTTTAATTTTTTTTACACTCTTTGCACGAAAATCCTAGATTTTCAAAAATTCCGTTACTAATTATTTTACAGGCTGGATATTTACTGGATGGTTACAAATGAGGTTGTGGTCGAAAATTAGCCACGTGGATCATAAATTGGAAACAGCCGTTTAAAAGGGGATAAGACAAAACGTTGCTGACTCGGCGGGAGTTAAATGGATAGAAATTCAAACGACGGTAAAAAGGAGGGCGCGTGAATTCGAAGCGGCCGCGCTTTTTCTGACACCTATTGGACGCGTGTGCAGTATTGAAGCGTCATCCATTTGGCATTAATGGCGCGTGTGGAAATGGAAACGGTTCCTCTCTCTGAACCGGCGCTTTTTGGGCGGCGTGATCCTAGGATTCTGACACTATCTCTCCTACGTGATCATCGCACGTCCCAACTGTCCCCGATCAGTCATTCCGAAAATCCGTTTCGTATTTCTATAAGAGATTTGAAACAATTTTTCTCTCTCCTATCACCTACTATAAAAACCCATCAACACCACCTTTTACCTCTTTACTGCCCCCATAATTTCCAAAGCAAAAATACTTCCAAAACTCTCTCCCGGTTATCTTCTTCTCCCAACCTACAACAATGGCTGAATCCTCTTCCATCCATGCTACCTCTCAGATTCTTCCAATCCGTCCTCAGCAATGCCTTGTGATTGATCTCAACCCACTGGCGTATGATTCTTATATGTCGCCGGTCATCGAGTGTCTCAAATACTCCCAGCTTGCTCCTGCATTATCACGGATTGAAACGGTGCCCATGGTGGCCTTATCTCAGGTCTACGCGACGGCTTACTACGACAAGGCTGTCGACAGGGTATTTTTCGAAGTGGCGGAACACAAGACGTCGATTTCTCGTCCCCGCTTCTGCACCATGCTTGGGTTTGCTGCTGACCCATCACGAGTTCACCTGGAGACGATTCCGGTTGGTATGCTCTACAACATGTTCTACAACATGGGCTACACGGAAGTTCTCACCTCCGTCGTCAGGTTCAAGAAGTCCTGCCTACCGCCCCAGTGGAATGGGTTATTTACAGTTCTCTTCAAGGGACTGTCAGAAAGGAGCTCAGGATCGGACGGGGCCAGTCGTCTTTTCCTGTCAATCATGTATGGGGTGTACAACGGGATCAATCTGGACTATGGGTTTGTCCTTTGGCAACAACTGATTCAGAGCCTCTCTTCGTCTTCCCGACACTCTGAGGTGTCGCTGGCCCGGTTCTGGATCTTGATCACAAGATGGGCCATGGACAAGTTTAACGTTCCCACAGCCGATGGGGTACCGATGTCTTCTATTGGTACGTTTCATACCAAGAAGATCATCGTATCCGATGCTTCCAAATTTTCCTTCATTGGCTCTATCCCAGAGTCGATGTATGCAGATGTGCCAACTGATAGCAGATTGATCAGAACGATCAAGGAGTTTCGCCAAACTGGTCCGAGGGAACTGACACCGGACATGCTGCGATCGATTCATGATGCCGACAAACCGGCGGCCAGGGGCAAAAAGGGTGACAAGGGGAAGCAAGTGTCCAAAGCTCCAAAGGGACCTTCTCCAAAGAAGCGTAAACAACAGAAACCTGCTTCAACCCCACAACCGAAAAAGAGGAAGACCCAACCGAAGCGAAAGCTCCTCATACCCTCCTCTTCAAGCGAATCCGAAGGTGGGAGTTTGGACTCTGAGGGCTCACAAGGAGACGAATCTCCACAACGAGGCAACACACCCCCTCGGTCCCCAACCCCGGAGATGGAACTTCACCAATCACCAGTTCCTTCCCCTCCACCCACAATACCTATTTCCATTCCCACCATAAACCCCACTATACCCCCAACCTCATTTCCTATACCCCCACCCATATTCACCACATCAACCGAAACACCACCTGTAACCAAAACCCCTCCTGTAACCGAATCTCCACAAACCGAAACCCATACACCACCACCACCCGAAACTAATCCCCCACCCACTCAACCTGAACCGACCAAACCCATAACACCCCCATCTTCACCACCACCTCAATCTCCAGAGGACGCCTCCGATGGCGATGATCAATACCTTGGTGGTGATCACATGAACTTTGATTCGGTCTATTATAGTCCGTTTCAAGTTCAAAGTGATGAGGAGGATGATGCTCCAGTGACAAAGAAGCATCTTCGCGAGCTCAACGAGAAGGTTGATCAACTTCTCGCCTCCTCTTCCAACCAGCAGTCCTCTTTATCTGAAGTTGCCCTTCAGAAGATAGTTGATGCCTTCTCCAGGGCTCAACATGATTCAATGGCCTCAGTCACTGCTGCGATAGACGCCTCCACCCGAGCCTGTGAGGCTGCGACCGAAAAAGTCGATAAACTATTCTCCGACGCTTCTGACCTGTTGAAGTCCCTGCAGGAAAGCGCCGATGCCACAAAGACAACTCTGGAACCGATTTTTCAGCAATTGGCCAAGTTCGTCTCGACGGAGTTGACTTCGTTCGCTACCCTCCGACAACATATCAGCGACGACAACTCGGCACTCTGTGCCTCCATTGATGCCCGCCTGGCAAAGCTACAAGAGGATCTTGCAGCTGAGAACTCTCTAATGGACGTTTTGGCAAGTAAGACAACTGCCCTAAAGGTGAAGAGCACGCAGCTTTCCAACTCTCAAGAACAACTGGAAGCTCTTCGATCCGAGAGGGAAGTCATAAAGACGTGTGTTTCGGATGTCCACGCTGCTCTATCCAACATCCTGGAAGCACACGATCCCATCCTTAATCATTCGGTGAGGCGCACCCTCGCTGAAAAGCTCTCCCCGGCCATGGACCTCTTAAGCAAGATTGAAGGCCTGCCGAGTTTCGTGTCCATTCCGAAACAAGGGGAGAGGAGAAGAAAGGATCGAGACCACCTCCTTCCTCCAAAACTACTCACACCACCGAACCACCCCCAACTGGTCATGCCTCGGGTTCGGGTGTGAAGAACAAGGGTAAAAACATAGCAGAGGGAGGAGATGAAGATGAAGATGAAGATGAAGACAAGGAGACCATTGCCGACATGTTGAAACGGAAAAACAGTCGCAATGCTGAAGATGATGCCAGTCGTGTGGCGCGTGAGGCTGAAGAAGCCGAACGGAAGCAAAAAGAAGCCCACGATCTCCTTGAGAGCCGAAAGCTGCTCTTCCCTGCCTGGACCAGGGATCGTTTGATAAAAGAGGCCATAGAAACTCCAAGCATACTATGGCTCGAGCCGGTGATATCGTTCGACTGCAACAACACCATCGATTCGCAGTTCGATATGCCACTAACTCGAAAGGCGTTCGTCTTCCACGTCTTCTCCAACATTTTTGAAGTCCCGCATCCGAACGATGAGCTTGACAGGGAGCTCATTGACTTCTACCTGGAGGCTGCTCGACCTCAATACCTTACATGGAGCGCCCAGAAGATTGTCAATGTTCGGGTGATGAAGCCTTTTGCCGTGGGGAAATTCACGAATGTTAAGTTCAAGCTTATTCGTGGATCTGCAAGAACTGCTCACATCATCACCCTGGCGGATCTGCCGAATCTGAATCCTCATGACTGGATAGTCTTGTACAATATCCTGCTGACAAACGAAGCCGAATATGGTCCCATCTTAGACCATGTCAAAAGGATGTTGGCTTGCTACATCATGGAGGTTGCCCAAATGGATCAGGAGGTCGCCACTGTTTTCAAGAAGAAACCGAAAGTAGCACCAGTGGGATCGGCCAGTGATCTAAACACAATGAAAATGGGCAAGATAGATCCAAGGCGAAACTCAGTGATGTTCACCAGAGCCGAAGGACAGAAATGTCTATTCGCTTTAGCTAACAAGCATCTTTACACCACTACCTGCTTGGAACACGTCTTATCAATCATCAAGCGGTGTAAAGACAATTCGGCTGATGACATCAAGTACTTCAATGATATGATCAATTGGTACATCCGGTTTAGACAGACCATCCTTTCAATAACCAAGTGTCTGTTTAGCACCGTGAAGAAGAAGGTACCAGCTTCAGCTGCCGGCCCAAGTAAGAAGTGAAGGTCTCGCTCCAAATTGACGCAAAGGGGGGGATTGTTAGGCTGGAGACAGTTTTTGATGTTGCGTCTTTTGGGCTCGTTAGATTAGCCTTGTATTCTCCGGTTTGGGCTTGTCCAACCGAGAGCCTTTTATGTATAGTATTTAAGTTAATGCTGCATGCATATCAGGTTAAGATTCAAGCTTTCAGATTTATGATTCCAGAGCTTCACGATATAGCTTTCTTGTAATCTTCCAATCCTTTACAGTTGATGTTCTTAATCGAGCTCTTCTAAGGATTTTTATTTAATCATTCGACACCATTGATTCAAGCTGTTTTGTTCTTAATATTGTTTTCTGCTTTGTTATTAATATTGCGTTCTTACTGTTTCATATTCATGTACTTGTTCAAGATCTAATCGATCTTCTTAGATTAAAGGTTGTTTAATCCCATCAATTTTGATTAAATTGGTAATTATCTTGCAAGAAATCTTGAATAAATCAAACATGGATAATTATGGAATTAATTGTTAATTAAAATTATTTGTTATTTGATCCTCCATGTATTAAATGTTTAAAACTTGTCCTCAAGTTGTGAAATTTATGTTTTGTGATTAAAAGTTTTAATTTAGACAATTTGAAATTCAAACCCTAGCTTTTTTTTTTAAAAAAAAGTTTAGAATACAACCCTATACTAATATAATATTACAAGATTAATATATATATATATATATATATATATATATATATATATATATATATATATATATGTATGTATGTATAACTAAAATGCTAGTCTTACCGTTAGTAGGCCTCATTCACGAAGCCGATCTATAAGGTGGGTATAAGGTTGCGGCCTATAAAATGACGCTTAATGGGTGTACACTCACACCCACCGCTTGCTTGATCGGTGGAGGGTCGTTAGCCGAACGGGTAGGATAGGACAGCCTCATCCTCTCATTAAAAGTATAATATGAAATACAAAGTAACTACATTTTTTAAATTTCCCAATCTTAGTTACTTTCGGAAAAGTGAATTGATGCAATCCCATGAAATTACACTTTGCACCCTTGCTAAGAAGTTAGTGGAGCGTGTGTGGTTTACCGGCACACTAATTGGTTCTAAGCAAATGTGGCAAAGGGTGATTCATTGTTTATCATAGTTCGATGGAGCGTGTGTGGTTTACTGGCACATCGAATAGGTGATCGTTACAATGAAGGCACCATGTCAATTTGCATGGTAATTCACACCCGCTTTGTGATCCTCGGTATCCCAGTCACAAACAAGAGGGGCATATCGAGATTTAAACATGCCATTGAATAGTGGCAATGAATCTCATCCAAACCTAGGAATTCTCAATACATTTAGGACTTAAAGTTATGGTTTATATGCTGGAGAATTAGTGAATCGTCATTCACTTACCTTCATATTATTTGCATGTTGGATTACGGCATCCCTTTTCTAATATGTAAATATTGTTGTTGGATCCTAGCCCTAATTTTTCTTATTGGGTGATAATTAGGGATTCATATTCTAATCTATCTTTGTCCTTTCTATTTGTAGATGTCGAACGCAAACAACGCTGCTGCTAGTTCTTTCACATTGATGAGCCTTTGTCAAAAGGTCACTTTCGATGGGACGAACTTTAGCGAATGGATAAGATACATTCGCACCATTGCTCGCTATGAGGATAAGGAGTATGTCCTCGATGAGAAGCTCAAGAAAATTAACCCTGAAATCGCTACTCCGGCTGAAATGACCGCTTTTGAAACTCACGTGCGCGATGCAACGAAGGTACATTGCATCATGATAGCCACCATGAACTCTAAATTCCAAAAGTCCTATGAGGACATGTACCCGTACGAGATGCATCAAGACTTATTGGAGAGATACCACCAAAACGCGAGACAAGAGCGTTATGAGATTTTCACTAACATGATTTCCGCTAAGATGGGTCATGGAGAGTCTCTTACCGTGCACCTGCAAAAGATGCAAAGGTATGTCGACCACTTTTGCAAGTTGAATGTTGACTTTGGGGAAGACCTGGCGATCGACATGGTGCTTCACTCTTTGCCTCCAAGCTATAATCAATTTAGGATGACCTACCACATGAACAAAGAAGAGGTCACCCTAAGCAAACTCCAAGGTCTCTTGAGGGTCGCTGAGAGCAACTTCAAGGACAAGTCTGTTGCACCAACTCCCAATCCACCCGCTGCTCCTGTCTTGGCCATTGGACAAGGAAAGGGAAAGAAGAGGAAGGATTCATCTAAGAACTATCGTAAGGTTAAAGCCCGAGATGGTGCCTCTTCTAGTGGGACCAAAGTTGATCCCGCTAAGCCCTGCCCTAACCCAAAGGAGGCAGAATGCCACCACTGCCACAAGATAGGACATTGGAAGAGAAGCTGCCCAGAGTACCTGCAAGCCATCAAGGAAGGAAAGATCAAACCATCTTTCGTAGGTATATACACAATTAAATCTAATGATTCGTCTCATGCTATTTCTTGGGTTCTTGATACCGGTTGTGGTTACCACATTTGTTCTAATGTGCAGGGACTAAGAAGAAATAGGGATGTGGAGGCTGGAAGAATAAATCTAATCATGGGGAACAGAAGATCGTCGCCTGTGACCAAGATTGGAGTGTATTCTTTAGTGCTTAGGAATGGTTTAAGTTTAGATTTGAACAATTGTTGCTATTCGCCAGAAATGGCTAGAAACATCATTTCATTTCATGGTTTGTTTAGACAAGGTTTTAGATTTTCTTTTAATAATGAGAATGGTTCTATTTTGGCTTATCTAAATGGTGTCTTTTATTTTGAAGCTATGCCATGTAATGGAATTTATGAAACTGTAATGATTGTTGATAACTTAGGAAATGATGTTTTGAACATTGATTCTTCCAATAGTATGGATAAATCATCCTTATGGCATTGTCGTCTTGGACATGTCAACAAGAAACGCATAGCCCAACTCCAAAAGGATGGAGTGTTGGAGTCATTTGACCTTAGGGAAGATTACACATGCGAATCTTGTTTGCTTGGAAAGATGACTAAGTCACCCTTCGCTGGCTCTTGCGAAAGGGGTGAGGGTCTATTGGACCTAATACATACCGATGTATGTGGACCGTTTAGATCAACCACGAAGGATGGGAACCGCTTCTACGTGACTTTTACCGATGACTATAGTAGATATGGGTATATCTATTTAATCAATCAAAAGTCAGATACTTTTGAAAAGTTCAAAGAGTTCAAGAATGAAGTGGAGAATCAACTGGGCAGGAAAATCAAGATGCTTCGATCCGATCGAGGAGGAGAGTACCTAAGTCTTGAATTCCACGATTATCTCAAGGAGTGTGGAATAGTTTCACAATTGACGCCACCTAGGACACCACAATTGAATGGTGTGGCAGAAAGGCGTAATCGAACCTTGTTGGACATGGTTCGCTCTATGATGAGTCGTGCTTCACTATCAATCTCTTTTTGGGGGTATGCCTTAGAGACTGCCGCCCATATCCTTAACCGAGTCCCTACTAAGAAGGTTGCCAAAACACCTCACGAGATGTGGACATCGAAAGCTCCCTCGTTGGCACATATCAAGGTTTGGGGTTGCGAGGCTTTCGTAAGACGAGATACTCACGACAAGCTCGAACCTCATAGTGAGCGCTGTATTTTCATCGGCTACCCGCAAAAATCCTTTGGATATATCTTCTATAGACCGAAGGACAATATTGTCTTCGTTGCGAGGAGAGGAGTTTTCCGAGAGTGAGAACTCATAGGCCAAGGAGCAAAGTGGGAGGTAAATCGAGCTTGAAGAGATTCAAGAGTCGATAGATGAAGGAACCTCCACCGCTGGCACTCAACCCGAGGAGGAAACTCCGGTTGAACCGATTGACGAATCCTTACCTCTTAGATGTTCCGAAAGAGTTAGAGTTCAACCCCAGTTTTATGGTTTTCATATTACTACCGAAGGGGACACGTATATTAGTGATGGTACACTAATAAATCTTGATGAACCTAATAGCTATAAGGAAGCCATGGCAGGCCTGGAGTCTGCGAAATGGAAAGAGGCAATGGATAGCGAGATCCAATCCATGTATGATAACCAAGTTTGGAATTTGGTTGATAATGTACCCGGACGTAAGACCGTTGGGTGCAAATGGATCTTCAAGAAGAAGACCGACGTGGATGGAAACATACACACATATAAGGCGCGATTGGTCGCGAAGGGCTTTACTCAAACTCCCGGAGTTGACTATGATGAGACCTTCTCACCAGTTGTGAAGATAAAATCTATTAGGGTGATGCTAGCGATTGCCGCATTTCATGATTATGAGATTTGGTAAATGGATGTCAAGACCGCTTTCCTTAATGGAAAGTTGGCTAAGGATGTTTACATGGCTCAGCCAGAGGGGTTTATGGATCCGAAGCATCCGAATAGAGTGTCTAAGCTTGAGAAGTCCATTTATGGACTTAAGCAAGCATCTCGCAGATGGAATCTTTGCTTCGATGAGAAAGTCAAAGAGTTTGGATTTGTACGAAGCGAAGATGAATCATGTGTATATGTCAAAGCCAGTGGGAGTATAGTAAACTTCCTTGTTTTGTATGTCGATGACATATTACTCATAGGAAACGACATCCCGACTCCGCAGGAGGTTAAGTCCTGGCTCGGGAAGTGCTTCGCTATGAAGGACCTCGGAGAAGCTTCTTACATTTTGGGAATAAGGATAGTAAGAGAGAGAAGTAAGAGACTGATAGGACTTAGTCAGAACACTTACTTAGAGAAAGTACTAAAACGTTTTAGTATGAAAAACTCGAAGAAGGTAGAATTACCGATACAAAGTAATGCCAAGTTGAGTAAGACTCAAAGTCCGAGTACCGAAGCTGAAATAGCAGAAATGAGCCGAGTACCATACGCTTCCGCAGTTGGCTCAATCATGTACGCTATGACTTGTACTCACCCTGATGTAGCCCTTGCTTTGAGCATGGTTAGCAGATATCAAGGGAATCCTGGCAGAGCCCATTGGATTGCGGTGAAGAATATCCTTAAGTACCTTCGGAGGACGAAGGAATGGTTCTTATTCCTCGGAGGGAGTGATGACTTGAAGGTGCGAGGGTATAGTGACGCCAGCTTTCAGACCGACTGGGACAACTACCGTTCACAGTCGGGCTGGGTCTTTACCCTGAATGGAGGAGCAGTGACTTGGAAAAGTTCCAAGCAGGAAACTATAGCTGATTCAACGTGCGAATCAGAGTACATTGCAGCGAGCGAAGCGTCGAAGGAGGCAATATGGCTGAAGAACTTCATCGGTGATCTTGGAGTTGTACCTGCCATAAAGGAGCCCATGGAGATTTTCTGTGATAATGAAGGAGCGGTTGCCTTGACCAAGGAACCGAGGGATCATGGTAGATCTAGACATATTGACAGAAAATATCACTTTATTAGACATCTTGTAGAAGAAGGACAACTCGTAGTGAAGAGGATATCATCGGAAGATAACCCAGCAGATCCGCTTACGAAGGGACTGAGTAGGGTTAAGCACTTGCAGCATGCTAGGAGTATTGGGCTAAAGGATGATATTAGCATAGATTAGATAGTATTAGAAACATGTAATAGATAAATGTAATTAACATTTGATGATTAAATAAAGGAGTTTTATTTATGAGTAATGTTACTGTCTTATGTTAATTGTTTAACTATTGTTTCATTTTGCATGTTTTGACTTCCAGAATAATTGAGTTTATTAAGAATAACCGAATTATTCAAATTGTCCACAATCGTTCATATGTTGGAAGTAGAGATGAATGAAGATTGTCGTGAATTGGTGTGTGGATTGTCTAAATGGTATTAGACATAGCAAAAGATTGATGCGACGTTCATGAGTGCTTATGAACTGGTTTTGAGCATTGGAACAAACTCGTGCTTGCTGGAATCACCTTATGGAATAAGATATAAAAGGGTGATCGCAAGACGATAATATCATATAGTCTTAAAACCTAGATATATGGTTTGTTATTTTTTAATTGATTGTACATTGATAATGCGAAAATGCATCAGTAACTCGGTGTTATAAAACGCATTGTTGTATATAGTTGATTAATGAATAAGTAAATGCATATAAGTCGAAGTTTATCTGTAACTTTTATCCTAAGAAGGTAAAAGCGATATCTCAGCCGCTCGATGATTTGATTTGACTTATGTGTCGGGCCCAGTCAGAACTGAATTGATGTGTTCGATTAAGTTCTATGTCGAATAAATCAGAGATCGAGAAACCTAAATGCTTGACTAATCATTCCATAGAATTGTCAGCATGATATCTAACAGAGGACTGTACGATCCCTTATCTAAAGGACAAGATTGATTAGATCAGAGTTTGACAGCGTCTTTGAGAGCTAAGATTGCAAATCGAATAGTACTTGTGCATATAGTTACTAGACTTATCCAAGTGGGAGACTGTTGGAATAGTGTCTAAGGCTGCAACTATATTAGGCAAGTATTTGACCCGATTGTGCATGGTCCTTTTGGGTTGCCTTCACCATAGCAACTTGATAGGATGATTTATTATGAGAGCATAAATATTATTAATATATTATAAGAATAATATAATGAATAATAATATTGTTATTTGATTAATATAAGTTATAAATTAATTAGTATTAATTTGGTGACTTAAAGAGATTAATTAAATAAGAGGGTATGAACTGTCAATTGTTTATTAGTTACACTTTAGACTGTAAATTCTTAAGGGATAAGGGATGGACGGATTCTAGGGCTTAGGATAGCTCAAAATCGTCCAAATCTTATCTAAGGCAAGGATTTGGATTGCTTTAAGGAAAGATTATCCAGGTAGGGTTTAAAGGTGAAACCCTAGGAGTCTACAAGTATAAATAGACCCCTTGAGCAAGGGAAATCGGCAGCTCTTCTAAAGAAAGAAAACCCTGGCCGAATTTCTTCCCTCTCCTCTCTCTCAAATCATCCTCTTTGCTAGTTGGTGTTTGTAAGCCATTAGAGGAGTGACAATTGTGACTCTAGAGCTCCAAGACAACAAGATCAAACAAGAGATTCAAAGGTAAACTTCTAGATCTGATTTTGTATTGTTCTTATACCTAATTAGTTATTAGAAGTCTTGGATTCAAAACATGTTTAATTAGAAAACCTAGATCCAAGCATTAGGGTTTTGCATGCGCACATAGGAAAGTTCTTATGGCTAAAACCCATCACCTCTTGCTTCTTGGTGTTTGTAAGCCATTAGAGGAGTGACAATTGTGACTCTAAGCTCCAACGATAACAAGATTCAAGCTTCCAAGAAAGAGGTAATCATCTAGATCTGTTTTGTCTTGTCAATTTCGAATTGTATATCATAGATCTAGGATTAGCAAGTGTTGGATGAAAAGCATGTTCACTAGAGAAACCTAGATCCAAGAAATAGGGTTTGCATGTGCACATACGAATGTTCTTATGGCTCAAACCCATAACATTTGGATCCCAGTGCTCTGGCTTGGGGTCGTTCATCGAAAATGCTATGTTGAGGATGTCTTGATGGTATACCGTCGTGCCCGTGTGCTGGCACTGGCGATTGCTACATGAGTGGGGCCCTGTGATGGTAAGTATCTCGACACTTTTTTCACGATCATTTCCCCCATCCTTTTGATTTTTGGGTTGGTGTTTATGATGGGTTTTATGCATAAGAACAATCCTATGTGCTCATACAAACCCTAATGGTTGGATCTAGGTTCCTCTATTGTACATGCAATATATCCAAGACTTACAATCTTAGATCTAACATATTATAAACTGAAATTAGGGTTTGGAACATACCTTTGATTGTTATATGGCAATAACAATCAATTCCTTGCTTTGATTGGCCTTAGAAAGCTTAGTGCCTCAAGTGTTGCACCTCTAATGGAGTCACAAACACCACTAAGCAACTTGGATGAAGAGGAGAAGAGAGGAGGCTGCCCAAAACGTCTAGAAACACTAAAGGAACTCTTTTCCACGTTTTTGGGGCATAGGGGCCCTTTATATACATGTAGACTATTAGGGTTTTCAACTAGGAAACCCTAATCTGGTTGCTTAAGCCCTAAGCAGCCCATGGACTCCTTTAACATATCCCTTGGATGATTTCTAATGGGCTTCCCATAGAATTCGTCCAACCTATATTTTATTAGGTGATCCATAGCCCAATTATAATTATCTTATAATTACAACTCCAGTCCCCTAAGTTTAATTCATCTCTTTTAGCCACAAAATTAATTATCAATCAATTCTTGACTAATATTAATTAAACAATATGATTTCTCCTTTAATATATTATTCTTATAATATATTAATAAATCATAATTAAACCTTTCTCTCCTTAATTCATCCTACATATTGCTATGGTGAAGGCAACCCAAAAGGACCATGCTCATAATCGGGTCAAGTACATACCAAAATAGTTATGGACTTAGACACTAATCCAACAGTTTATCCCCACCGAATTTCACCATGAGGTCTTTTTCTATGTTGACTATATTTCCCACTAGTTGTTTCTCATCAATCTTCCGCTTCAATACTGTGCACTCGTTGGTGTCATGCGTTTTACTTCGATGATACTCATAGAACTTGGTCTTTTCTTTGTTCTCCTTTACTGGAGTCTTATTGATTGCGTGGACATCATTGTGACTACTCATTCTATCATCCCTGTTGAATGGTCTATACTGCCGTGACGTGTGCCTGGAATGGCAGTTATGTCTCTGTTGGTTTCCATCTTGCCTTTCTTGCTAGGCTGAGCTTGGCAGGGATCTTGGAACTGTTCCTTGCATCTTCGTCAATAGGGGTCCAGGGAGCAGACCTTGGGCAAAGGTGCTTGTCACCAGGAACTCTTCATGTCCTAGGACATTCAAGGTAGCTAGCGTGAATTGCTCGTAATAGTCACAGATCGATTCTCCTTCTTTTAGCTTGCATGCCATAACGGAGTTGGCGTCTCCTTTTCCTTTCCTCAATTTCATGAAATTGTTGAGGAAAAGGTATATCAGCTGCTCAAAACTCGAGATACCGCCTGGCCTTAGAGACTTGAACCACTTGCCTGCGTTTCCTATTAAGGTGCAGGGGAAATATGTGCAGGTGAAGCGGCAATCCATCTTAAGAGATGTCATCGTCCATTCGTAGTTGTCGATGTGTTCGTCTGGGTCTATAGTGTCGTTGTACTTTGGCATGTTCGGTATCGTTGTAATGCGCAGGATCTCGTACTATAGCAGTTCATGACTAAAATTGGAGCTTGCGCTTCGCGGGGGGGGGGGGGGGGTGTCCTTGTATAGATACGACATACCACCATAAGCCATGTGTTTTTGCATCTGATATGGGCTCGCGTACACCTGGTTATGCATGGCTACATGCGAGATGTACAGTTGATGCTGCTGTAGGTTTGGTGGCAATCCAAAATGTTGGGTTGCGTATGGCCCTACTGGTGGGGCATGTACGTGCTTGCTCCGGCATACTGTTGTGTACGGGCTGAACGGTTGAACAACTGTCATGAGGGGGTTGAATTCAGGTGTTACCGAGAACTGAACACCGGATCCATAAGATCCGGATCCATGACTGGTCGAGGTCTTCATGCTTGTTACTTACGGCTAGGCCTGGCAATTGGGTTGGGTTCGGGTTGGCGGGTCACGGGTTGACGGGTTGGTGGGTCAGAAAACATAAACTCAACCTAACCCATATAGTATATGGGTTGACGGGTTGGCGGGTCATGGGTTGGTGGGTTGGAAACCTCAACCCAACCCAACCCATATAACCTGTTTAAGTATATGGGTTCGCGGGTTCACAAGTTAATGGGTCAAACCCAACCCATATAACCCGTTTAATAAATAAGCAATACATTTTAAAAAATGAGGTTTTTTCAACATAAATTCATAAAATGATTAAAGTAATTAACATAAAAATAAGGTTTTCAACATAAATACATAAAGTCAATAACATCCAAATAAAAATGAAAAATGAAAACATTCATAGAAAGCGGTTGTGTTCTTTGTTCGTGACTTGTGAAAATAACGAAATGTACTTTTTCTTTTTCTGATTAACGTACCCCAAATGCAAATTAGTCACATACAAATACGGAAGGAATACAATGATACGAAATGTTACGAATACGGATGGAAATCAACTTTCATTAATAATTAAATGTATCATATTTTTTTAAATGTAATATATATATATATATATATATATATATATATATATATATATATATATATATATATATATATATATATACGGGTTGGCGGGTTGACCCGCGAACCCAAATAGATAACCCAACCCAACCCATGAAATAAACGGGTTGGTGGGTTGACGGGTCAAAAATCTCAACCCAAACCTGTCTATTTTCGGGTTGGATCAGTGTCAGGTTACGGGTTGGGTCGAGATTCGCCACCCCTACTTACGGCTGAGACAATGTAGGGATTGAACTTGGTGTCTGTTGTACAAGTTGGTTGAAGATCGATGATTGTTGTGCGAATAGCGGCACATGAGATAGCCCTTCCATGGTGGTGTGTGGGTGGACCATCGGGGGATATTGTGGCTGCAGTTGAATGGTGCCGGAAGTTTGCGGGAAGGATTGTTTTTGCGAGATAGGGATCTCTGTTTGTTGCGTTGCGATGATCTATGAAGTTGTGGTTACGATTGCTACTTGTGGAGTTGTGCTGGCTGTTGGGCGCCATAGACTAGCTATGTAAGTTGTCGCCGTTTTAGCTGCAGAACTGGATTGTGTCTATGAGACCGGTGTGCAGTTTGAGGCATGTTCCTCCTGAACGGAAGTTTTCCCGCCATCAAGTGACTGCATTGGACGCAACGGGCTTCTTTCTGCTGTTCCTGATCTCACTAGAATGTCACCTGCCATCGTTGCTTTCTGGGTTTGCATCGTGGATGTATCGTTCTAGAGATACGCATGGATGGCGCGAAATGTTGTGATATTTTGGAGAGCAGTGAATTGGGACTGTAGGTAAGATCCGTGCGGGTATCTTCTCCTGATATCATAGTACAAAAGAGAGAAGTGATCGTTAGTCGATGTCCGGGAGGAGTTCCCAGGACGAAGCTCCGACGATCAAGTTAGTATGAGATCTGAGAGAGATTATAGTAGATCACAACAAAAAGAGAATTCCATCCCCTTCTTCGTGAGGAAGAAGGGTCCTTTTATACATGTTCGAGAAGCGTGTCCCTCAACTGATTATGTTGAGCATTCTTTCGTGAAGTGCGACGTGGCAGACCCATATTGGAGGGTCCTCCGTCACGTATTTTGCCTCATTCCCTCATTGGCTGGAAGGAGATCTTTTAATTGTTATGAAGATCGTCGCTATCGTCTAATGGGCAAGTGGGACTCTTTTATTGGTCCCACGTTTTCCAAGATAGAACCTCCAGGGAAAGGGGTTATGGCGTGGTTCTGCACCTTAACCGCCATATCAGTGATCTTTGCGTTGGCGAAGGCCTGAACTTGGCTTTAGACTAGGTTCTAACCAGGCCAAGCCCGGTGTTAGTTTTATTTCTTCTTTTTTGAGGTTCTTTGAGGGATACGTTAATAAGCAGCAAGCTCCGCATGCGAGGTTCAACACCTTTACCTTGAGTCACCTGGCTTCTCATCCCGACTCCATTATAGCAGCAAGCACCGCATGCAAGGTTCAACACCCTTTCCTTGAGTGCTTGGCTTCTAAGCCATGCTCCATCAGCGGCATTCTCCACCAACAAGGCTCAAAGGATTGCAACCTTCTCCTACATGATTCCACGCGATGCTCTCCCGTGTGATGTATCTACGATGGCTGGATGCTATTCTCGATCTGCATGCGATGCTATCCCATGTAACATCTCCATGATTGTTGACTGCTATACCCAAGCTATTTCTTCTAAGCCGCACAACATAAGTCACGTATTGTCGCGCATTGTAAGTCGCGCATCATAAGCTTATACCACTCTTAACACCATGCTCTTGGTGTTTCTTCTCTCATAATTATCATGGTTCTCTCGTGATAGGATGATCGATAAAGCATTTTCCATATTACATTCTGACCTAATGAGGTTATTCTCCAGCAAGAAGGTTATCACGATAGCAGCGCTGCTACCTACAACCCTTCAACATCTCTGTTGCCTGGCCCCCAACGACGACCTTGTTGCGCATTCCCTACCTATGGCCTCGCTGCTTATACCTCAACATCTCAATTACCTGGCCCTCGGAAACGGTCTTGCTACGCAACCGCTACATGTAGCCTCGCCGCATATCCCTCAGCATCTCTGTTGCCTGGCTCTCGGCAACGGTCTTGATGTGCAACCCCGACTAATAGCCTCACCGCTTATCCCTCAGCATCCCTGTTGCCTGACCCTCAGCAAAAAGCTCATTGCATATTTCCTACGAATACCCTCACTACCTATCCCTCAATAATTCTATTGTCTGGCTATCGGCAATAGTCTCACTGCGTGACCCTCGCTAGCAACCTAATTGCCCAGCTCTCAGCACATTTACCACCTATTATATGGTCAACAACCTTACGGATTATCGGTTTGACAGCATCCATCTCGTACAAAGATTTTTGCTACTTTATCGTGCATTGACATAACAACCTTGCCTTATTCGTCATAATTTGATCCGGCTACTTACATTACCTACATCAAACTGGGGGGAATCCAAATAGGTGTATCCTAAGCAAGAAATACCTTCAGGACGGTAATCAATGTTTACGTAAAGCATACTATGTAGATGGTTATCAGTGACATCCCATTTACACATGAATATATCAACAACTGTGTCGGATAACAGTCTCAGGGACTAAATGGTGAGCTTACGCTTTTTAGTTACCTTGGCCTGAAGCCTTATTGACATCATTGTCGCATAGTAGCCCCACTCTGCATAACATCATCAGCAGCCTTGCTCTGCATAATGGCAGCAATGGTTACGTTGCGTCACACCAACCATACCACACTCCACTCAATGAAAGAATATCAAGTTTGCTCAAGCTACATAAGCAATGCTTGGCTCATTGCACAACACCACGATCTCTCATAGATGAGGTTCGGTTTTTCCTTTTACTCTTTGATGCGTTAGTGCTTTGTCTAGTCCGATCTGATTGTCAGCAATCCAATCGCATCAGACTATGGGGACTTAACGACGCACAATTTATTTGACCAAATCTAGTCCAATGTCATTGTCCGTGTACCAATCACATCAGACTAGGAGGACTTGATGATATATGGTCCACTAGCATGGCCTAAACATCTCTGGTGCGCCAGCCTTGCCTAGCGCTCCCTTGCTAGCCTTATTGGGGACTCCCTTGCCTGGCGCTCCTTTGCTAGCCTTGATTTCCAACCTTGCCTGATACTCTCCTGCCGGCCCAACCTGGCACTCCCTTGCTTGGCGCTCTTGGTGCGTGCCCTCTAGCCTTGCGTGGGGCATGCCCGTCGGCCCCTCCCGACGCCTCTGGGCGGCCTTGTTCAGCTCCTTGCTAGTTGGGCCTGAATTGGGTTGGACCAAGGCCTGACCTAATTCCCTTTGACCTAATTGTCCCATATAAAGTGAACAGTATCTCCTCCATGGAGGGAGACTCTCTCCTCGGTGGCTCGGCCGCTTCCGTAGTCTCCGACCGGGTGGCTCAGCCGCCACCATCCGCCGTCAGTAACCATACACTACCCCAACACCAATATGGTTCTCTCTAGCTAAATAGAACCATCTCAAGTCTACCAGATGACCTTGTCTATTGTGACCTCGCATAGTACGAGCATATAATTCGAAGTTTATCCATTCCTTTTGCCCTAACGGGAAAAGCGATATCACTAGGCCCCTCAATGATTTGATGATGACATCTAAAGCGGTTAGCCAAGCCTGGACTGAATTGATGTGTTCAATTGATAGTCTGATTTCAGTCGTTATAAATCGGAAATCGAGAAACAAATTTTGGACAGAGAGATTGATTATAATCTATGTCTGTAGAATGGAGGAATATTTGATCACTTATCTTAAGACTCATATCTGACTAGGTCAGAGTTCGACAATGGCTTTGAGAGCTACAATTTGCTAATCAAAATTTGAAGTTATACTGGCAACTATAGTTATTAGACTTATCCAAATGGGAAACTGTTGGATTAGGTATCTAAGCCCATAACTATAATTGGTATATACTTGAATTGATAATAGCACAGTCCTTTTAGGTTGCCTTCATACTAGCAACTAGACAGGATAACCTATTGGGAAAGAGGAAGAATTTATTATTTGATTAATAAATTGAAGTGTATGATTTATTAATGTATTATGTAAATAATATATCAAATAGAAATCATATTATTTAATTAATAGTTAATTAGAAATTAATTGGAATTAATTTTGGGATTAATTAAATTAATTAAATGTTTAGGGGCTATTTGGTTATTGATTGATAGTTGAGGAAAGAAGATCTAGAACCCTTCCAATGAGGCTTGGACGAAAATCTTCTAGAGAAGCCCTAGAATTTTCGTCCAAGGGCTTTGGAAGGAAGGGATTAGGGCTTGCTTGGTCCTAAGCAAAGCAATTAGGGTTTCCTACTCTTAACCCTAGTTCTGGCTCTAAGTCACCTTATTATATAAAGACCTATAACCCTTGTTATTTTTAGCCACTAGAAACCCTAGAGAGTAATAGCCGAAAATTGGAGCTTCCTCCCCCTCTCATATCTCATCCTCTTGCTAAGTGTGTTTGTGATCCATTAGAGGTATTACACTTGTTATACTTGCTCTCAAGCTTTAAGATCTACAAGGTTTTAGATTGTTGTTACTACATAACAATCAAAAGGTATGTATCATAATTCTTTATTATGTGAATTTCGATTATATATCATAGATCTAGGGTTTGCATGTTGTTGTTCATATTGAGGCTTGAGACTTAGCTATTAGTGACCGTCTATGAAGATGGAGATAGCATGGTATGTAAATAGATGCTTGAACCGTTGGATGGTCAAGATTGAGCACTAGAGACCGCACAACAAGTTACAACCCTTAGAGGTTCCCATGTAGAAATGTTAACATATCACCATGGTTTTCATCACCAAGTTGCCGAGGGCGTCCAAGGGATTTGACACTATTTGGTTCATTGTTGATCGTCTGACCAAGAGTGCCCATTTTCTCGCTATTTGGGAGAGTTCTTTAGCTAGGAAAATGGCCGATGTGTATGTACACAAGATTGTTGCTCACCATGGTGTGTTAGTTTCCATTGTATCTGATCGTGATGCCCGATTTACTTCTCGATTTTGGCAGTGATTTCATGAGGAGTTAGGTACGAGACTACATTTCATCACGACTTATCACCCCCAGACTAATGGTTAGAGTGAGTGGACCATTCATATGCTCAAGGATATGCTGAGGGCTTATGTTATTGATTTCGTAGGGAGTTGGGATTCCTACGTTCCCCTAGCTGATTTTCTTACAACAACTATCACTCCAGTATTTGTGCACCATCGTACAAGCTTCTCTATAGGAGGAATTGTCGTACACCAGTTTGTTAGAGAGATGTCGACCACAAGTTTATGGGGAGGACTGAGGTGTTCCTCCAAACGACATAGCTCATCCATAAAATCAAATATATATTACAAACGGCCTAGAGCCCACATAAGAGTTATTCCAAAAAATGACGATCTGAATTAGAGTTTCATGTGGGAGATATGGTTTTGCTAAAGGTATCACCCTGGAAGGGTGTTATATGCTTCAGGAAGAATGGAAATTTGGGTCCCTAATTTATCAGACCGTTCTGAGTAGTGGCCAGAGTAGACAAGGTGGCCTATCGATTGAATCTGCCAAAGAAACTTAGTCAGACTGACAACACTTTCCATGTTTCTCAGCTTCTGAAGTGTATGGATGACGATTCAGTGGTGGTTCCATTGTGAGAGCTTGCAATACCTTTTGTCAAGATCCAGTGACAGTATCGGAAGGGTTTCGAGTGGACGTGTGAACTTGAGGCGGAGATGCATGAGTATTATCCAGATTTATTCGCAGCATTGGACTTCGAGGACGAAGTCTGATTCAAGTAGGGAGAATCGTAACACCCAGTTCAAGTAATCATTTGTTAATTCATTAAACTAATTTTTGGCTTAAACCTAGGTCACAATGTGAGAGCTTGCATGTCACGTCGTGACGTGGCGTCTTAAAAGCACACATGACTTTAGGACTCACAATGTAACCACTTATGGGTCACGCCATTAATTTTGCTGCGAGCCAAACCCTAATTTCGAGGATTTTTCCCGTATTTAAAGGAAGTGAGAGCTAGGGTTAGCCCACCTTCAGCCTCCATCACCTCTTAACACTCCCTCTTGAAACCTTAATCCTCCATAGCTGATTTTGAGATCCATTTGGGTGTTTTCTAGCCAAGAAGAAGGAGGGATAGATATTTGTGCATCAAGTCAACATTCAAGCTTCACCATTATCCATTTTCATACCTTCTGGACCCTTGTAAGCTTCCAAGTTCAATGCTTTATGAGTCTATAAGCTTAGATCTAGGTTTTGATGCACCATCTTTCATGTCTAGGATTGATTTAGTGATGGGGATCCATAAAGTTGCCAACTTTGTGGATCTGTAGTGTCCCTTTGATGAAATAAGTGTTGGATTTGAAGTATGGTTAGGTTTTAGGACCCTTGCATGAGATCCTAATCGCATTCTTCCCTTGTTTTGCCCTTGCTTGTGTTTGGACATGCATGTCCAAAAAGCTACGATTTTATGGTGTTCTAGGATAGACGAAGCCTTCTAGAAGGTCTAAACTGTAAGGCTTAATGTATTAAGATCTTATAGCTCATTTCTGTCTAGAGTGTCATCACGACGTAAGCACTCGGGTGTCACGACATGACTCTGGAAGATCGTGACTATTTTTTTTTATTAAGGTCATGACGTGACCAATAAATAGTCATGACGTGATGACTAGCTGGGTGAATTTTGGATGTTGACTTTGATCGTTGGCTTTTGACTTTGACTAAGTTTGACTTTAGGTCAAATGGAGTGATTTGAGTAGTAGATTGAGGCTCGGTCACTGTTTATTATATAGGCGACTTGTAGAGCCGGTGCTTGGAGCTGTGATCAGTTCAACTATCTTCCAGACTTTGAGGTGAGTTTTTCTCACTGTACTCGTGGGTCGAAGGCACCAATACCAATCCACTAGGTTGTGTTATGTATCCTGGTATATAGGATGTTGCTATACTGTAGTGATCTATTAGCATGGTAGATCCATATGAATACCTATACTTGTTATATGTTTATCTGTTACATATGTCAACATAGTGTAGTTGAGTTGAAGCTTTACTGCTCCGTGCTATAAACCAACAAACCAAGGGCAATCCAGTATGATGACTATGGACCTGAGGGTAATCTAGTACGATGACCTAGTGTGCAGGGCTATCCAATCTTATAACTGTCGGCCCGAGGGTAATCCAGTCCGATGATTGAGGGCCCAACATGAACGTTTGTATATGTTTTATTGTGTGAGGTATTTTGGGGTAACTCACTAAGACTTACCTTACAATTTGATTTCATGGTTTCAAGTACATCACATGATACGGGCAAGGCGAATGCGTGATTGTGCACATCATCCTTGGATATTTTGTTGATTGATGATTTTGGGAAACTCTGATTCTGACTATGTTCTTGAAAACAATGTTTTTATATGATTTATGGATTATTAAAGGGTTTTAAAAATGAAAGTTTTTATTATGATTTTTGAGATGTTACACTCTAACTCATTAAAATTTTCAAATATCTATATTCGGTTTGAGCTTTCTTTATACCATTTCCCCCCTCAAGAACTCTCCTTTTGAACACACGCATTCAAGCCTCTTCGAAAAAAATGCTTAGTCTGTTCATTGTTCATAACCTTGATTCACATAATTGCCACATAACTTTCACTCCATTTACATAATTGTCATCCCTTCAACTTGATTTCTACAATATACCATTTAGTTTACAAACATATTGAAATTGTAGGATTTCCAAAATAAAAGAACACTTAAGATTTCATCAAAAACTGTTTGTATAGTTTTAACAAACATATTTATCCAATAAGAACATCATAAAATAATAGTTTTATAAATCGTAGAAAAATACAAATATCACGTTAACGATCCAACCAATTTCCCTTTACCTCGATTTCCACTGACCCATAACGATATTCCCACTTAAAGTCGTCACAACCAAATTTTTAATACAATCATTTCAAATATAAAAATCACCATATACATCATATCCAATTTATTTACACTTCCACTGTTAAGGTTCCCAAGACACAATATCTAACTAAAATCAAACCATATACAAAACATTATGTTTGCTTGCTTTTATAAAATTATTTGCCGATTCAAAAAAAAATATACAAAACATTGTATAACAATTTTTTTAAACAACGTTCTACCTAAGGTTGAAACCTGCAAAATTCGACATGAGAAGGTTATTTTGGTTATATTTATACAAACTTACAAGAGAATCAGAGGTAAAATTCATAACAAAACAAATTATACATTCAAATCGTTTCATATCAACATACTAGTTTCATTTTCCTTTTCCTTCATGAATATAAAAATAAAAACTCTCAAGCATTATTTAGTTGGCATGGGAAATCCCATTTATATAGTTTATAACTACAAACTATCATGTCAAAGTAACCAATAAGAAAATATATATCAACAAACAAAAAAACCAAAACACACACACACACTCAAACACACCAAACTCTACATGATCACTAATGTCATTCTAGTAGTTAGAAAAACACCAATAACAAACCTTTTCATGATTTTATCCCAAATTTTTTCGTGGTGTCAACTTTCATAATCGATATAATCATCAATTAAGTCCAAAAGGGTATCGTCCATAATTTCTTCAAAGATTGAATCATCGATTTCAAACACTATTTCTCGAGAATAGGGTCGAAGATCCATCCATGTTCTTGAAATCCCCAAATCTTTCTTTACAATATGATCCAAAGATAGTGGATAGTTGCTTCTTTGATTCAATTCAATTCTTTCCCATATTTCATTTATCAAATCCGCGCCTTTGGGAACCGATTGAATTCTTATTTTGATGAAATCGAGGTAACAGTCGCACACCTCCTGGAGAATTTCATTGGTTGAATCGAAGAGGAGTAATTGGTCATGAGAGGGTCGATTGGAAAAGATTTCTACTTCGTGGAATAAAGATGAATCAAGTATTTGGAGTGATGAAAGCCATCTTTTTTCAAATTCATCCCAGTTGAGATCGGAAGCTAATAGAACGGCTTCAATGTATTCAAATGTGGATTCTTGATTCTCAAGACAATTTCTTGAACACGTTTCTTGATCTTGAAATTGAATGCAGAGTGGTTTGATTGCAACATCGACTGTAAAAGTTTATACCAATGTTAGTTTAGCAAAGAAAGTTTGGTAACTCAATGTTTCTTTCAATAGGGAATGAACTTTAGTCATAATAACAACATATTTACGTTTATTTACTCATAATCTCAACATATTTACATTTTCTTTAGTCATAATACTATTATAGGTAAATAAATGTAAGGTAAAAATAAAGTACACTGCTTATATTAGTAGCAAGAGCAAAGTAAAAAAAGGTGGTTGCTTACCATATCTAGAGGTGGTGTTTGCAGGGCTGATTTCATCGTCTAAAAATAGTGGCTCAAGAACAGATACAGGACTTGGTCTCAATTTTTCTTCTGTTGAAAACTCATTTTCTTTAATCTTCATTGGAGTTGAAAACTCATTTTCTTCAAGTGAATTCTAGAAATTAATAGAAAGAGCGTTTAATTAATGGTGGAAATTGATGATATAATGGTGTCGAATTTTATAAAATAATTGCGTAGTGTTGGTCAAAGCGGACCGGGTTGACCCGTCAATACTTTATTGTCCATTGTTTTTCCAGATTTTATAATGATTTATTCGTTAAAAGTAGGGCTAAATATATGAAATGTCAAACTACTTGCATTTATTGGTGTATTACAACATCATATCTTTATTTTTTTTCAATTACACCATTGTACTTTCAACTTTTTTCTTATTACTACAATATAGTTTGAAACATCTACCCATATGTTTAACGTTTTCATTTTGTGGGGCCCATTTATAAAGCAGAGACAAATACCATGAAATCAGGGATAAATTTTGAACTATAAACATAAGTGGAAATCAAAATATTACCGATGTCGAAAATTCAGGAGATCTTTCTTCATCCAATACTTCAACATTCTCACTATGTTGTTCATCATTTGCACTTTCTGAAGAACTACATTGTTCACAAAAAACATCCATGACTTCCATTTCTTCTTGGGTTTGTGGTTTTTCAATCTCTATGGCTTCTACAAAAGAACCAAAACCAAATGTCAACGCCATAATTCTTTCTAATTTTAGCAATGTGATGAAGTTTTCATATACTTATTGGCAACAAAATTTATTTATTTTACCCATAATAACAATGTATTTACATTTCTTTACCCGTAATAGCAAGGTATAGACAATATATTTTAGTTTTTTACTCATAATAACGTCATATTAAATATTGCTATTATGATATAGAAATCAAACTACTTTGTTATTATGTGTACGTTGCTAATTTCCACATTACCTTCTGGATTTGAATCTTCTATTATAGAACACGGGTCACCTTCCACAAATGTATCAAGATTAAGTTCATCATGAACTTTCAAATTTTCATCAAGATTGGAACTATTCACGCATGGTTGACTCTTCTCATTGACTTCAGTATCCGAAAGAATCTTCCCAAGAGTTCTTGGTAGCCTCTCCATCATCAACTCTGCATCATCATCACCATTGCTTAGCATCTCTGATAGATGTTTTTTGGCCTCAAAATAGATCTTTGATATATGACTCCTGACATCATCATTTTCACTCAACTTTGAAACCCTTTTTTCTACTCTTTTAGCAAATCTTTCGGTATAAAAATGGTCTCGATTTGGAGAACTCCATCCACTACTTGCTTCAACACTTCTTTCACCACATCCCGGTTTTGATTGCTCTTTTCCCATCGCATTTTTAAACCGTTTTTTAATTTCCATAAACGAAAAATGGGAAATGATTCTTTCACTATGAACATTATTATCAGCTTTTAATCGGTTTTCTAGAGAATTCGGCTTCAAAACCACAATTCTACTTGAACTCAAAGGGTTATTAACATCATGTGACTTGCTCCTCCTTCTAAAGAAGTTTTTGTGTTTACGATTGCTCGGCTCGTTTTCTAATGAGATTGACCTCGTCATTGACTTTGACTTTGACTTTGACTCTTGGTCTTGGTTTAGCAAAAGTGGGTTTTGATCTTGAAGGAGTTTTAAGAACAATTCTTTGTTTGAGGTTAACATTTGAAACGTATCCATCAAATCTTTTGAACTTTTGGTTTTCTCGTGATCTTCACTAGATTTTTCATTCATGAACACTTCAATTGCTGCACTTAGTTTCTCTTCAACAAATGAAAAATTACGATTTTGCCCTTCATCAAGATCATTGTGGCGAGTCTGATAAATCATCAAGATTTCTTTCATTATAGCTTCAAGATCATTTAAAGATATGTCTGATGCTTTTTCTGTTTGATCTGTGGAATCTTGCTCACTGATCATTTCTTCTTCCATGAGTTCCTTCACACTTGTCTTTGTAGCATCAAGTGTTGAATTCTTGCTTTCCCCAGTGTCCTAAAGTTTAGACAATAAACCGAGCTCATTGCATGTAAGAATTGTATGGATAATCAAAAACCAAAGAAAACGAAAATAAAAACAAAAAACATAATATAAACATGGATTAATAATGTGCCGATATCAAGAATCATCGTAATTTTGCAAACATTCAAGAATATTATATTATATCCTCACCTCAATGCTTACATGACTTTCTTTAGAATCCGTGATCAAATTCACTTCAGAGGTAGATTCAGAAGCTATGAAAAAACACAAGAATCATTAGTAATATAACAAGAAAAAGTGTGTTTGGTCGTAACTAGAAATAAATTTCGAAAAAGTTAAATGCACATTTATCAAAATCGTTCCTAATTTATGATACAAAGTAGCTTTTTATACAAAATATGCAATGAAGCTTCATTTTAGAACCAAAAAATGCAATAATTAACTGGTAGCCTCCGGTTGAAACATGGTTGCATAATTAGTAGAAATTCAAACATTTTTGCATAATAAATAATTTATAGAATGACACTTGATTGTTTTGCATATTTCATCTAAAAAACCACTTTGTTGCATAAATTGGGGAAAAAATGAAACGTTATTGCATAAATTATAGAATACAATAGTGTGTGTGTGTTTTTTTCTAACTAAACAAGATGCTTACCAACATTATCTTTGATCACGAGCTTTCTATCTGAAAGTAACCTTCTAGTGGTTCGACCATGGCGGAAGTCAAGGAGACCAATTAATCCCCACATACACCCTGCTTGATCTTTATTTTGTTGTGTGTGAAGTCTTTTTGATCTTTTTGCCATTATTAAATGGGAGTTCTTCAACTTTGGCTAATGACACTCAGCCTGATATATATAAAAAATAAAAAATGCATCGAATACATGAGGATGTGAAATTAAAGCCTTAATGCTATGATGGTATTTACTATTTGTATTTTTTTCCTTATTAGTACATAATACTTTGAAAAATCCACCGTATTATAGTAGTGAAATTAGTTTTTGTTTTTGGATGACATGCTACAAGCCTATGATCTTTTTTTTTCTTTTTGCATACAATATGTTGAATAGGAAAAAAATGAAAGTAATAAACAAATAAATGGATGTACATTAGTATTTGAGAAAATGATGGCATACTTAGGGATATGGAAGGAAACACAAAAAATGAGGGCAAATTCGTGTTTTTTTTTTTGTTTTTTTTCATTAAGTAAAAAAGAAACACTCATATATAATTATATATCTTATCGGATTAATCTATAGCATACCTATTGGCTCTTTCTTAAATTTCCGATTGCATTATCATCTTTGTCTTAAATTTCACAATTAATCAAATAAACATGTACTATATAATGAAGGCAACATACAACATGACAAATGAAATAATGAAATCATTAATTTACAGAAGGCAAGATTTTGATTGAAAGTACCTGAGATTTAGAGGTCTTTGATGATAACAAGAAGAGCCAAACAAGAACTATGCAGCTGGCAAATGCTCTTTAGAGAAAATCAAGAAATTCTAATTTGAAACACAAGCTTTACAACAGAGTAAAGTTCAAGGAAGTGTAGAATTCTTTAGGTGGCAAGGAATCATAACTTTTTTTCCACTTTTTTTTTTCTTCTTCTCTTTTTCTCTTTACACCCTCAAATAAAAAGATTCATATTCTTTGTTGTCAATTTCACTCTAAACTTTTGAGAAAATTACAAACTGGTTTTCTTCATCAAGGTGATTGGGTGCCGAATTACTTGAAGAATTTGATCATCAACACCTTAGAAGACATGCAATCTTGCCTTTCAAGAATTTGAAACCCCCCAATTTTTACCAAAACCCAAAAATCTTGAAACTTAATTCAATTTGGGTATTTTAGTAAAACCCAATCACATCAATGTGATTGGAAGTCAAATTACTTGAAGAAAGTGATCACCAACACCTTAGAAAACATGCAATCTTTCCTTTCAAGATTCCGAAACCCTCAAAAAGTCAGCAAAACACAGGGTTTAAAAAGTCAACATTTTCTAACGAACCCATGAACTCTGAAACATAATTCCATCTGGGTATCTCTTATTTTCAATCTTTTTTCATAAATTTTCAATACCCAATCGAAGTTTTCTGTAAATGTGAGGAAAGACACAATCTTTATGCTTCAATAAACCTTATAATATGATGAAGATAGCAAAAACGTGAGAGACCCATATCACCATATGGATTAAACACGAAATCCACTCATTATATACACAAATTCGGAAGAAATTTGTAATGGCGATGTGACTATGAACAAACAAAAACGTTAAGAAGAAGGAAGAACAACAGGCTACCTCACTTTTTTTTTTGCCATTTTGTTTCAAGGTAAAGAAGGTGATGGTGATGGAAATAGAGTGAGGTTTGGAAGAGGAAAGTAGACACCTAGTTTTTGCATTGATGAAGTGGGGTCATAATTGATTCATCACCCTCATATAGACACTGAATACACGCTGAAAATACACACATGGAAGTTTATGAAAGAGAAAGGAAGCTTTGTACTAAAGTTTCCTATGCTTTTTTCTCTTGTTGTTTCTGCAGTTATTCCATGTTTGATCATCATCAACACCCCACCTGTAACTCTGCCATATATCACAGTTCACAAACAACCACGCTCATATTGTTTTATGTATACAGGGGGGGGGGGGGGGGGGGGGGGGGGGGGGGGGGGGGGGGGGGATTGACCAGAGTTGTTTGGTACTATCTTTTTGTGAGGGTGGTGGGGCAGAAATGGCCCGTTGGTGTTCTTTAATAATATAAAGGTTTTATAAAAAAAATATATGTTTGTCTAAAAACATATTAAATTGTAGACAGTCCAACTACCGATTTATCTCATCTTCATTTGTCTTACTCATTCTTTCTTTAGATTTTTATATGTTGGAAAAATATAGATATAATATATTCGGGATTTTTTTTTCTAATGTAAAGTTATATGTTTTGGGGGGTAAAAATTAGATCAATGGTTATATTAGGTTGTATGATGAGAATAAATAATAATGACATTAGGTTGATAACTTGATGTGTAAGCATTTGGTATTTTATTTTCTAATGTAAAACATTAAAAGCTTTTATTGGTAGTCAAACGTTATCATTAAATTATAGTTCAAATCAGACTTTATTTTAATTAACTTTAAGTTAATGCAACAAGTAACTTAAAACATTTAATAACAAGTAACTTATAATCAAATTATTAAATATTTTTCAATTAAAACAAATGTAGAAATCATACTAACCAAATTTGTAGGATTTATTGATAAAAGAAAGTTGAATAGAAATGGAAAGTGTAAGTAAAACACATTCTATTTTTTGGTAAACTTTTGTTGTACTCGTTTAAAACGAATGATGTTGTTCTTTTTAAAAAACGGATTAAAGTTAAACTACATAGAATACTGAATTAGTGTTATCTTGCAGCAAAAAAAAAAAAAAAAAGAAAAAAAAAAAAAAAAAAAAAAAACTTAGTGTTAATGATTTGAGAGGGAACAGATTATGTTTAGTGTACATATTTAGCTATTTTAATTTTTATAGGCAGTTTATCATTGAACTTTCATATCGTGTTAAAAGAATAGAATTATGACCGACTATTGTACGTTTAGTTTGTTTTCGACAACCGTTACATCTCCGGTCATATTTTCGGTCGAAAACAATTTTCGGTCATCTTCTTAGGTCATTCTTAACCTGTAAAACTTTAAATATGGGTTCCCAAAATGGCGATGAACACAATGTAGATTTGAGGTTCTTGTGTCCGATTTTTCTAGAAACGATTTTTGATTTTTCATTTTCGGTCATTTTCGTGGAAACAAGTTCTTGCTCTATACTTCGTGAGTTCTTGGGTTTGTTTTTCTCGAAAGAAGTTCTTGGTCTGTGTTTCTTATATTTCTTCTTGAATTCTTGAGTTTCAAAAAAAATGATATCGCTTTGAGTTTTTGGCGGAAGAAGATGACCACATGTAAGAAAAAACGAACAACAAATGGATTCCAAGCTTTCTTCATCTATCCTTCCTGGTTTAAAAGATTTCAATTCATAATGGCCACAAGCTTAAAATAGGTTTCTATCCTTTTTTATCACACTTTTTTCCTCCTTTTATCAAAGTAAAAAGACGAGAAAACAAAAGTTGTCCCTAACACGAGCTCCCTTCAAACAGAGCTCCTCAGTTTGAGAATCAAAACTTTGAAAGTCCTTCACCCTTACAAGTGATATAATAAAATAATTAATCAATAAATTGTAAGCACAAACAATATGTTATACCAATAAAAATCACATGAAAGCATAACAATAATTTAGTCAAACACATAATGCTTTAAAAACATGCAAATGAATATAAAATATTAAATACGCCAATTGAAAGAACATGATACCAATTGAAATCATATAAAGTTGAGAGTATACCAATTAGTAGAACCTATGCAGTTATCGCGGTAAAAAATTCAATAGCGGTCACAAGCCGCTATTTGAGATCGCGGTTATCGCGGTGGTATAGCGGTGATATAGCGGTTTTTAATATTACTTATAATTTATAATTTTATATTATATTTATATAGAATTTATATATTTGAGTATTAATACTATAAGTCTATATAGAATTAATATCATCAAACCTAAAAATTTATAAAAAAACACAACATAATATTCTATTATAGTAATATGGAAACTAGGTAGTGTCAAAGTGTCAAATAGAGTTTAACTGCATTGCATGGGTTCAATATCATATTACTAGGTCTTGGTTGATTTAAGGAGTTAAGTCCCAAGTCGTAGCGTCATAGGTGTGAGTCGATTTACAAAAAACATTAATGAAGTTTGACCATAGCACCTCAAGTCTTCATGAGTACAGAAAAAGATGAGAAAGAGAGTTATTGGTAGACGTGGTTGGTTTGAATGCATTTAATTATGTTAGTTGTTCGGGATTTCTAAAATGAAATTGTAATGAGATCATTGAAACTAGCTTTTCATTTGACAAAGTAACCAAATGGCCCAAAATGTGAACGAAAATGGAATAGCGCCCGTAGCGCCGCTATAGCGGTTATTGAAATTGCGGTAAATAGCGGTGAATAGCGCCGCTAATAGCGGTACCGCGAAATGAAAACGCTAAACTGAAAATAGCAGTTCCCGACCTCCGCAAAACGCTATAGCGCCGCTATAGCACCGCTATAGCGCGCAATTGATAGCTTAGAGTAGAACAATATTATATTGAAATTGTTACAGATATAGCATAAGAAGTTAAGGACATTACTAATATAGATAAGAGGAGATTTAGAAGACTCAATCCGCTCCATGAATGGTGCACACATAATACACATAAAGCACAGTTCAATCACAAAATAGCAAGAACACATTTAAGATGGACTAATTTGTTAATGTGTCACACGATGATTGAATTAATTAGAAACTAGTAATTAAGAGAGGGGTTAATATGTAACTGTTTGGACTGGATAGTTAGGATAATTATCTAGTAATCTAAAAAATTATTATTATAAAAATAATGGATTGTTTGATAGTTGTTGATTGAGTCATATCTGATTGAATCAAAGTCGGATCAAGTCAGATCTAGTAAGAAGCATATTAGGAGCTATAGCACTGAGCCAGACCCAACTAATTGTACTATCAAACAGTTTGAATCTGACCGAGTCACACCCAACCTTTACTGTATCAAATAAGAGGCATATCAAACATTCCTTAAAACTTAATGGATAAGGTTTATGTGACAACTCGAAATTTTCATTCGGTCAAACCCTAAAAGTCAACCACTTCGTATCATAAGTTAATGTCATCATTTCTTATTTTTAAGAAAAATAAAGTTCGTTTGATTATTTTAATATTATTTTTAAACGAACATGTGAAAGAAAGTGTCGTCTCGGGTTTTGAAATTAAAAACCGCAAACACCTCGTGTTTTAGAAGTTCGCGGCCAAACTTTTAAGTTTGGGTCGAAAAATCATCCAAAAATCGTAAACTCATGCATAAACATGAGTTTACTCCCCAAGACTAATCATTCTTGAGTTTACTCCCCAAACACCAAAAGAGTAAACTCCAAAATATCCTTTCAAGTATCATCCTTGATTTTGTTCTAGATCTTCAAACTAGTAAGTGTTCTAACCATTTCAAGTTGGTTTAATACTTAATCTAGTGATTGTATATCCTTTAATCCATTCATTTATGTGTTTTGACTAGTTTTTCCAAAACACCAAGAACACACACTAGTGTTCTTGGACTTTTAGCTCAATTCAAGCTTCCACAATGTAAGTACTTCTATCCTAGAGTCATTTAAAGCTAGCTATACATGTTTATACCAAGGAAAAGTCCCAAGAACACCAAGTTAAAGGTGTTCACGGTTTTGGGTGGTCCCAAAACCGTAAACACCAAGAATAGGGCCAAAGTGGTGTGTTAGGGTGCCTAGATGCTTCACAGTGCCTTAGGGACTTGTCTAGATTCATCCTTGATGAGTTTATCACACAAAAAGCACCAAAATCATACATTTTTATGTGTTTACGGTTTAGGGATCTCCCAAAACCGTAAACACCCCAAATGATGTGTAAAAGTCCCATAAATGTCCCATGGTTGTTCCTTATGCCTAGAATCTAACCTAGACTAGTGCCATGATTGAGCTAAGGACTTGAAAACCCCCAAATACCAAACTTGTGAGTTTAAGGTAGTAAACTCATGAGTTTAAGGTAGTAAACTCATGGAGAAATGGTCCTTAGACCGTAAACTCCATTTAGGAGTGTTTTGATGCCACACAACACTTCCTAAGGCTAAATCATGAAGTAGGAATGCTTGGAATAGCTTACAAGACTCCAAACCAACAAATGGTCAAAAGGTTAGGAGTTTACGACCGTAAATTCAAGGGGTGTTGGTCCTTAGGGAGTAAACTCATTTTAAGAGTGTTCCTTGAACCCCAATCATACTAGCCTTTCCCTACAACACTTAGATGCACTCCTTAGCACTTATAACACTTATACAAAGTGTTTGTCATGTCCTAGAGTGTCTTGACTTGTTTATTAGTTGTTTAAAGACTAATTGTTTATATACATATGTCCTCATATGTAATTAGGATCTTTGTGCGTGTCTAAGTCTTCACTTGACACCAAGCACTTATCCGACACTTCCTTCCGATCCACTCGCAACAGGTGAGTTCATACCCCTTAATCAATGTTTTAACTGTTTTTAAATGTTTTATGGGGGGATACAAGTAGAATCATGATAGTTATTATATCAATTACATGTGATTGATAAGCAGGATTCAAATGATTGGCTACTCATTAGCCGTTTTACCAAACAGTTTCCTTCAAATGATTTTTATAAACACTTTATGTGTTTAAAACCCCTTATTACACTGTACATTTTACTCTGTATGTTTCATTTCAAACTTATTTACAATTGTGTTTCAAATAAATGTTTATTTATACTTAAACTGTTTTATCAAACCCATGCTTCCAAACCGTTTTATAGATTGACATCAAGTCGATCTTTTCTTAGATAATAGTTATGTTCAAAGGTTTTACAAAACTTATTTTATGCTTTTATATTATCAATTTCATGCCTATATATGTATAGATATATAAGAAATGTTTAAAAGACTTAGGAAGGCTATCCACCCTATTTCCTTTTCGCGCTTGAGATGTGGTCTGGTGGTACATCGGGTACCCGTCCGAAGGTTGTTTAAATATTAGTTATATATCCTATGTACATATATAGTCATAAAGGTCCTTCCAGTTCATCCAATGCCCTTGGGTAGCAAGGGTATACATCGATGTTCATACGTACCAGTTACATTACTAGTAAGCTACCATATGGGTAGTTTAGGAAGATACTAGAACTATTACTAGAACGCGATATCATACAATGAGTCAGTTTATTCATGAGTCAATACTTGCTAGATAGAGAGAACATACATTACATCTAGTACTCACAGTACATTACTATACCGGCTAGATAGAGAGAGAACACACACATTACAGCTAGCACACATAGAACGATTAACAATACATTACATATACATGAATACGTTGACAAAATTGTGATCCACTGTATCGGAGCATGCCTTCAATGTCATGGCCTGAGTTGTAGCCAGAGTCTCTTGGAGGGAGAGCGTGAGTTTGCGTATAGATCTATACTGGATTGACTGTCCTACACCTTGCTGCTAGCTACAGCCGGACCTGCAGGTCTGCGGGTGCCAGACGTCATACCTTTTTACGACCTACATTTGTCGTTGTTACCCAGTCGATAGTATGGTACAATTAATCACATGATGCCTTAATATAAATCCAGTTTAAGGTAGTTAGTACAGCAGTAGTTCCTATAGCACTACACTACAATACTACATTAATTTGCCCTTTACATATATTTAGTGATCTTTTCACTTAAACATTAAATGTAAAAACTATATTTTGTTAATGATAGTTACACTTGGGAAAATTACACACTTTTACAAGAAACGAACATTTAGAACAGTTAAGTCTTGGTAGAAGACTACATTCAGAACATTCGGGTCTTGGTAGAAGACTACATTCAGAACAGTCGGGTCTTGGTAGAAGGCTACATTCAGAGCATTTCGGTCTTGGTAGAAGGCTACATTTAGAACAGTTAGGTCTTGGTAGAAGACATCCTTATATAATAGTAGGAATCATAGGGATTTCTAGGGTTTTTCAAACATTTACAGTTGTTTTACAAAACATTTTTATACTTACAGTTCATATACATTTTCAATACTTACAATTCGTATACATACAAATACTTACATACAAATTAAGACACTAAAATACTTATGATCTCACCAGCTTTAAAGCTGATACTCTCTTTCAAAATAAATTGTATCCTCAGGTCAACCATAAGCAGGTACCGATGCAAGGTTCAGAGAAGATGGTGTTCGTTCAAGACTCATCTTTCATTTTGTTTATACTTTATTGTCTATTATAATTTGACAGAACACTTTATTAAAATTATATTATTAATGCAATGGATGATGTTGTTGCTTGTTTACTACTTTTCATTGTTGTGATACTGTACATGACGTCCTCCGCCCCAGAACGTTTCCGCCGTTCTTGGTTTTGGGGTGTGACAGTTTAATATTTTGAATATATCAAACTTATCTCTTAAAATCTCTCTCTCTCTCTCTCTCTCTCTCTATATATATATATATATATATATATATATATATATATATATATATATATATATATATATATGACTGTTCATTTGAGATTCTATAAAAATAGAGATATTGAGATTCAATCTCAGTCATATATTTCTCATTTGCTACTCTAACGCTCCAGCGCACCAACAACAGTGGGGTATCCCTAATCATAAATAATTATATGACAAAGATATAAAATTATATATGATTATACATGTTTATACATATATGCTTATATCTATATATATATATATATATATATATATATATATATATATATATATATATATATATATATATATATATGTGTGTGTGTGTGTGTGTGTGTGTGTGTGTTCACAGATTGAGTAATCATATATGATTATGATGGTTGGTGGAAAAGGTTGCGGCGATATAGGCGACGAAGATGGCAGTAGAGGGGTCAGTTGGTGGTAGTGGTGGTGGTGGTGAAGGTGAAGGTTGTGGTGGTAGGGAAGGTGGCAGAGAAAAAAGGAACGGACGACGCTGAATAATCATTTATGATTATAACTCTCCCGCCACGCTAGAGCAGCAAATGAGAAATATGTCGTTGAGATTTAATCTCAAGATCTCTATTTTTTTGGAATCTTAACAGAACCTATATATATATATATATATATATATATATATATATATATATATATATATATATATATATATATATATATATATATATATATATATATAGAGAGAGAGAGAGAGAGAGAGAGGTTCAGGTGTTTTAAGTAAGTATTGTGTTATTGTATGCATAAATGTGGGCCAATCAAAATTTAAAATAAAAATAATAATTAAATAATTAAATAAGGGTAAATAGTTAATTTGATAATTAGTTTCCACAAATAATATCCTATAATTATGGTAATCATCACAGTTGCCTGTATCCTATACAATCAAAGCACTCATAGTTTTATTGTTAGCAGCTGACTTTCTTTTCTTGATTTCCTCCAGTCGTCTCAGGAGGCTCGCTTCCTCATCATCCACATCTGTCTTTTCTGCCCTCTTTTTCAGCATACAATCTTTGGCGAAGTGATTCTTGCCTCCACAGTAATGGCAATCAAATCCTGAGTCTCCACCAATTTTTAATTCTTTCTTGGACTCTTCTGACTTCGACCCTATCTTCGGTTCCTCCTTAACCTTTTCAGAGCTGTAACTTCCCTGTCAGTTTCGGTTCTTGTTGGCTGGGAACTTTCTTTTAATGAACTTTCTAGGATTGGACACCATCAGGGCATACTCTTCACCGGTTAGATCGTAGTCAGCAAGATCTAATTCCTCTTCTTCTTCAACAAAAATTTTCCCTTTAGAACAAGGGCTAATGAACCCAAACTAGAAACCACATTCGTTTCCTTAGACAGTGCACTTTCATGGGATTTCAAAATTCCCACCAGTTTCGCGAGAGAATACGATTTAAACTATTCACGTGCTTTAACAGTGGATACGACAGCCATCCATTCAGGTCTTAGACCATTCATGAATGTAACCTTCTGTTCAATAACCTTCCTTTCGATCCCATGCTTTATCATCTTGCTTAAGAGATGATTAAAGTGATCAAAAGCCTGAACTAGTTTCTATTCGGGCTTCTGTTTGAAATCACCAAATTCAGAAAGCAAAAGAGTTTTAATCGAATGTTCCAAATCTTCATCAGTGGAATACAATTCTTTTAGCCTGTCCGATATCTCTTTAGCAGTAGCGCACGAACTCACCAAACGGAACGTATCTGACTGCAAGGCAAACCTAATCATCCTCAAGGCCTTGATGTTGCATTGAAACTTTTCCTTCTCGTCTTGAGGAATATCTTTTACATCATTCACTAGCTGATTATACTCCTTTTGAGTTTTAACAATCTTTGAGGTGCTTGAGTGAGCGAATGGGCCAACAGTGATAGGTCTACGATGGTGCTGAACTTGAAAATAAATTGGCGGTAAAAAGATGCCAGCCCATGAAAGCTCCTAATTTCATGAATTGTTTTTGGTGTGGGCCATGTTGTAATTGCTTCAATTTTAGACTCGTCCATACGGATGCCTTTCCCTAAGATTAAGTATCCTAAAAATAAAACCTCTGGTGACAAAAAGCAACACTTTTCACGATTAGCATATAGTTTCTGGTCCCTCAAGATAGTAAATATTTGTTTAAGGTGGATAAGGTGATGTTTGAGATCGAGACTAAAAACAAGAATATCATCAAAATAAACCACAACGCATTAACCAATAAGCGGTTTAAAAATATGATTCATTAACCTCATGAAGGTACTTGGGGCATTTGAGAGTCCGAAAGGCATAACCATCCATTCATACAACCCGTCCCTTGTTTTAAAAGCAATTTTCCACTCGTCACCGGGCCGCATTCAAATTTGATGATACCCACTTCGTAAATCAATTCTAGAAAAAAATTGTTGCTCCATGAAGCTGATCTATGAGATCATCAAACCAGGGAATAGGGAACCTATACTTGATTGTGATTTTGTTAACAGCTCGACTATCAACGCACATCCGATACGATCCATTCGCCTTAGGAACTAGAAGGGTCGGAACTGCGCACGAGCTCATACTCTCCCGGTTAAGACCTTTGTCAAGGAGCTCGGTAACCTGTCAGTGTAGTTCTTCATATTCTTTAGGGTTCATGCGGTATGCGGGTTTGTTTGGTATGCTTGCTTTGGGCGTGAAATTGATACAATGTTGAATATCTCTAACGAGGGGCAATCCTACGGGAATGTCGGTAGGGAAAACATCTTAAAAATCAGTTAGAAGTGGTTGAACTTCGGGTGGAGGGGATTTGGTTTTTGGATTGGCTTCGGTGATGATCATAGCGAGGACAAAAGGTGGCTTCGACGCCCGGGTGAAATCTAAAAACGCTGATCTGTTCAAAACAAGGGCTTCGGTTCCGGTTTCACGTGTGTCGAGGGGAATGAGCTGAACATTTACACCCTCCTTCTTGAACGTATAAGTATTGAGGAACTCGTCATGACTTGTACGCCTATCATATTGCCACGGCCTCCCCAATAGAATGTGGCATGCATCCATCGGAATAACTTCACACCAAACTTCATCTTTATAACGAGAACCAATGCTAAATTGAACAAGGCATCTTTGATTAACTTTCACAGCATTCCTTTTTTTAAGCCACGTCACCTGATAGGGTTCGGGGTGTGGCTCGACTTTTAATCCTAACTTATCCACCATAACCGAAGCTACCATATTCTCACAACTTCCTCCATCAATGATAATAGTACACACTTTACCTTGTACTGTGCAGCGCGTTCAAAAAATGTTGTTGCAGAGCTAAAGATTATCGTCGGTAGAGCGATTTGGGTTGGTGCTTAGGACCCGCTGAGCGATGAGGGTCTCACCCCTGACCGGGTAAATGATTTCGGTATCAACTGCTTTTGAATGGTCATCCTCTGTATCGTAAGTAGGTGGTGTATCTTCCGTGAGGGTGACGATCTGGCTATTCGGGCACTTCCGCACAAAGTGGCCCAATCCGCCACACTTGAAACATCGTGGTGGCGCACAAGAAGAAGCAACAGATGTGTTAAAAGATGTCGATCCTTCAGTTTTATTGGCACTAGGCCGGGATCCAGCTGATATTACCGAAACTCCTTTGGGGTTCTCAGTTCTGGTCGTGTTTGGCCTAAGCGTCACGGTCCTTCCTTTTGCTTTGAGTTGTTTTTTCCACCTTTAATGCTAACTGACATACATCATTCAATGTATAGTAGGATTGTAGAAGGACAATGTCTGCAATCTCGGGCTGTAAAGCCCTCAATAAACGCGCAATAATCTGCTCCTCTTCCTCTGTTACGCTACATCTCATGCGTAACCTGTCAAAGTCATAAATAAATTCCTCAATAGTGGTTAACCGTTGAGATAGGTTATGGTATTCCAAGAATGCTTCCTGTCGAAAGTTGGGAGGGAGAAACTTTTCACGAAGGAGTTTTTTCATCTTATCCCACGTGCTAATCTTAGACTTGCCTTCTTGAGCTTGTTTCTTCTTTACATGTTCCCACCATAAAGATGCGTATTTACGAAGTTTAATTGCCACGAATTTTATCGTATCATCATCAAGAATATCCCGCAAATCAAATACGCGCTCAACTGTTTGCAGCCAATCAATGAACATATCAGGTTCAACCTTCCCATCGAACTCAGGGACATCAATTTTGACCCTTAAGTTGTGTAAGGAATCACCTCCTGTTTCCCTTCTTGTAAAAGGGTTTTTCTGGTCTTCTCGACTAAACAAGTTGCAAAATGGATTGTTAGGGCCGGCCCCATCATCCCAGATGAAAGGGTCAGACTCGGTGTCTTCATCGGATTGTCCGCCTTGCTGCAGTTCAAGGTCCCAGACCCTTTTCTGCAAGCGTTCGATCTCCTCGATATCACGTGGGTTCTCGACGATGATCCTTGTTGCCTCTGTTGGCGTTTCTACGGGGACGTCCATGCATGCGTGCTCCACGATCGCCCATAACGAATCTTGTTGAGGGCTCTGATACCAACTGATGCAATTTTCCTTGCACCCAAATCGGATTAACACAGAGAACAAGAAACTATGGCTGAAATCTTTGAGATCACTTTATAATAATAAAAGAACCAAGTCTCACGAAGGAAAAACAGACAATATAAAGCCTATCTCAAAAGAAGGAAGTAGGAGATAACTTTGGAAAGAAGATAACCAAAAAAAATCAAATATAGGCATGAAATAAACTAAATAGGAAAAGATTTCAGCTGCACCTTAGTAAAATCCCACGTCTTGCCTAGCCACTTCCACGGACCGGGTTCTCTTCTCGGATCGGGCTTGTCATACCGGGATTGCTTGGACCTATTGCATCACTAATTCTCACGACATGAGACACGATTTTTGGTAAATATAAATATCCATTAGCATATCGACTTTGGGGAGGTTGGATCTGATTTCCTAGAGTTATAATCAAGTTTAGAGGCTAGAAAAGTGCGAAAAACACCTTTTGAAGGGAAAAACACCTTTTGAAGGGAGCGATTGTTTGAAGATTAAAACGCTACATTCGGTTTGCATTAATTTAATCATGTCAATTTATTATGAACTTGTGTGTTTACTTTCAGATATGAGTAGCTAAATTAGTAGACTTTCGTTTAGCTAGATAAAACTTTGAATCTATGGCTTAGTTTATTAATTTATGGATTTTATAAGTTGGTTTTGTGCATGTGTTGATTATCATTACCTAACATGTTAAAGTTTGTGACTTTGTTGCTTTAATCCAGGTTCTGTGTAGCTTAGTGACCATTAAATTACATGAACTTGTTACCTAGTAGTTTAGTGACTATTAAATTTCTAGAGCTAGGATCGACCAAATCTTAGATAAGTGATAAAAGTAACTAATTTAGCTGTGCTAGAGAACATAAATTATGACCATAATTGTGTTTTCTTAGATAAATGTTACATAGCCCATCTATAATTAATAACTAATTCTGTGTTTTGCTTATGTATGACCATACAAGGTAGTTCATGAATTAGTAAAAAGATTAGTAAATTTGGACTTGAATTACTAATAGAATAATAATTGGTGACCAACTTTAATAATCCATAATTAGTAGCTAACCATAGAGGAGAAGTGATTCGAACTAAACAGAAGTGTTTTTAGAATATTGATTAAAACTATCAGTTAATTGTTAAAGTTTGTCTGAACTTATAAAATCAGATAAAAACCAATTTTAACTTTTGCTTGTTTTAGGTTAACTTTTAGTAATTAGGTTAATTAATTAAATCCGTTCTCTGAGTTTGATACCTGACTGTTTGTGCTATACTATTTGTGAAAACGTACACTGCCTTTAGTCGAATAGCTAGTTAGATAGTTGGTAAAACTAGTAGGTGTAGTATTTCGACACATCAACAGCTGTGTCATTAGGCAAACGACGGACTTCATGCCTATTCCTTGGGACAATCCTTAGGAATGAATGAGTGAATGATAAATGATTCTTAGGATAGATCCTTAAGAAATAAAGAAGATAATGATGATAGATAATTAGGATGATTGTTTAATGATTAAACATAATTATATTATTATGGGTTGAAAACCCTATGTACTCACCAAGTTTCCCAACCTGACTCACTCAAGTTTATTTGTATCACAGGTGTCGATACGAAGCTACTTTACACTGAGAGATTAAGGAGATGTAGATCACTAGTGTAAATGAATGTAAGGTCTTTTTATGCTTATTTTTCTGTATTGACGATGACATCCCAAAGTTTTAAAAGAAATGAAATACATTTATTCGAAAATGCTCTGATAACACATTTATTATATTTTTTTGGGAACAAATTCTGCAATATTTTTATAAAAAGGGTATTCTGATTTTTTAATAAAGCATAAACAAATCGATTTTTTCTGACAATAAAAATAAAGATGTCACAGCAACCAATATGACAACTGATGCATGCATGCATATATGTATCTGCAGTTCATATGACTACTGAAGCCTAATGCATAAGTTCTCACGCTTTTTTTATATTTGGTCCTTATGTTTTACATAAAATTAAAAGTTTAGTCTAAAATTTAAAATCCTCCATAAATTTTCTAATTTATTTTGCTATAATTTTTGTAGTTTTATAAAATAATTTTATATGAGACATTGAAATGCAAACATAAGGACGATAATATACGAGTCTCAAAATTCAAAGTAAATTTATGATTTTTGTTAAAGCGTATTGGCATCAACAATTTAATTTACTCTATTTAAAAATACTTGGTTATTAATTAATATTTTTTAAAATACTTTTCAATAAAGAGAAGTTATAAAAATTTAGAAAAATTGATCCTGGTCAAGAAAATTAAATAACTGATATGACCAGTCCAGTTTAATATGAATGTACAAGTACCAAATTGCCATCCTTAGTTTAACTTTGGAGTTGGGGAATAGGACCCACAAGTTATGAGGCTTAAATTGTGGGCCCGATCTTCTTTGGGTATGTGGGGCTTCTTTTGTTCTTGTGCTATTCCTTCGTCCAAGTTTCCCCTCAACCGTCGGTAGTCTTCTTAAGTTCTTATATCGTCGGCAAATATAATTAATAGTTTAATACCAGGTGCTATTGTCACGCAAAATAAAGTTATCTAATTAAAATTAAAATAGTATATATATATATATATATATATATATATATATATATATATATATATATATATATATATATATATATATATATATATATATATATATATATATATATATATGGGAAAAATGAATATACCTAACAACCTTATATAAGTTAGCTTATTTTTCGAAAATAAAACATTTTTTAGGCTGTGTTTGGCGTGCAACAGCTAGCTTATTTTTCGAGTTTTTTTATGTTGTCGTGTTTGGTAAGCCAAAAAGTAGCTGATAAGCTAGCTTTTTGAAAAACTACTTAGACTAGCTTTTTATGAGCTTTTTAAAATTTTTTCAAATACACCCCTTAATTAATTATAGAAATACATATTCTTACATATCCTTTTATGTAATTTTATATATATCATCTAGCTTTTCAGTTAGTTTTATCAAACGTTATTTCTTATCAGCTAGCTTTTCAGCTATCAGCTAGCTTTTTATTTAACAGCTAGCTTTTCAGCTAACAGCTAGCTTTTCAGCTAGTCCGCCAAATATAGCCTAATCTATAGACTAATTTGCTGTTATATTTATCATTATAGATACTCAATCTTAATGAAAATCTACAAATAGTATCCTTTTATTGTATTAATATATTATGATACTTGTTTTATTAATCAGCAGTGATATGTCTTTCTATGATATATAAATATTTTATTTGTGTATATAATATTTCAAAACATATTATTTATTACAATCAAACAAACAACAAATTATCTTCAATTATTTTACAGTATAATATTCAACAGATGGTGGGAGGATCAAGGATAATTAATTGATTATACTCCATGTCCACAAGAAAACAAACACCAAGTTTTCACCTTTCAACCGCTAAATAAACAAAGGTTCGTGTTTGATGGTAAGAAAAATTGTTTTATAATCGTATTTGAAGAAACCTATGTTTACGATCAAAATTTGGAAGAATTAAATAACTTAAAATTTGAAAGAATTAAATAACTTAATAAGCTTATAGTTTGAGTAACTTTTTAAAATTTTAGATTATAAACTTAGTTTATCAACGGCCGATCGATTTTTACTCATCTATTTTTGACGCACCACTTTGTCCCTGTATCTCGCTCGCCTCATGTTATTTGAGAGAATTCGTGACAACCTTCCAAAACTCAACATTTTTGAACGATTTCCTTCTATTTTCCGTTTGGTGTGTCTCGAGCGTCAATTTGAAAATGTTACCTCACTTTGGCCACTTTGATGTTGACTTTTTAAGTTTTACAGTTCGTTGAATTTCCTAACCATTTTGTTTATGTATTGATTGTGTGTGCATAGTTAGTATTTCGTAAAATATTCGCCACGACATGTTTTCTTGTGAAAAATGTTCATAATTTGTCCCCTAAAATGTTGCGATGATTGTTAATATTACCGGGTGCCATGTCCTCCGATATATTGACCTACAAATAGGCGATAAATTCTTCCGATTTTGTCCATGCTTGAACATTTTCTTGCCTTTTCATTTAGGTTGGGATGGTTTGGCTATGGGTTAGGTATTAGGAATGCATTTGACTTTCGGATCAGGTAATTGTTGGTTTTCGGAAGAAACGAAAGATTTGGTGAATATATACGGGCATCTGATTATGGCCCGTATAGCGATGTGGGAGAATTAATACCAAAAATGTTTAAAGTATGTGTGTTTGAACTAGTAATTCGAGATTGGTTTGGAGCATACGTTAGGAGATTTGTTGTAGGCAATTTAAATGTAAAAATGAATTGAAAAAAGTAGAAGGGTAGATGACTAAATGGAGTAGAAGGGTAGAAATTTGGTATTTATAGATGGTGAAAATTTATTTTTAGAAAAAATTGGCCGTTGGTATTGGTTGGGACTCACACCATCCTACAGTGAGGGTATGCTTATGTGTCTTATAAGTCAGTTTTATATGTGTTATATGTAGAGGTTGAAACATATATATAACTAAAATGGGTTGAATAATGAGTAAAAATCGATCGGTTGAATTGACCTAAAATATTTTTATCCCCAAATGTTTTGTACTTTTTGTCCAAGTGTTGGCAAGCCTAAATACTAATCCACAACAAGAGTGAGTCGACATACCATTGGCATTTCCCAACAACTACATGCAACATCACGATGACAACAACTCCCTTTAGTGGTGACATTGTTTATTAATGGTGGGTTGAAACTAATTTCATACTCATTTCTAAACTAACTTCAAACCTTGAGACTTAAATCTTATACCTTACATCTTATTTTCGAGTTCAATTTAACGGAGAAAATAAAAGAAATCGATAAAAATGAAAAGAAAGTAAACAAAAAAGAAATTGGTGTTTCTAAATTTAATTAATAAAAAAAATTAAAAGAAATACAAAGAAACTTTCCCTCCAAATTTCCTTCAATCATTGAAGGATTTAGAGAAAAATAAACAAAATGTTAATTTTCTTATCATTTTTTTCAAACATGAAAACACAAAATATAATTTTCTTGTACGTTCTTTTTTTTTTTTTTTTTCCTTTCTTCTCTTTGTTTTATTTCCCGTTCTTTTATTTTCTTTGCTAAAATTTGAGAACTAAACGTTAGTATTTGAACCAATAAATTTATATTAGTTCACAAATTGATTTTAGGTTTAGTCTCGGGATATACACAATTTGTTTCATTTAGTTATTATGTGTGATGTGATTAGGCATTTATTTTGTTTATGTTGGAAACAACATACAAAAACAAAATTGAGTTTATATAATAAAACATATTATTTAAAAATCGGCAAAAATCTATAATTATTTTAAATTTCTTTTTAAACTTTTTAGATTATAACTTTAATTAAAATTGGTTTTAACGAAAATGAAATGTTTAAATTCGTTTTAATAAATCGTGTTGACAAAACATATATATATATATATATATATATATATATATATATATATATATATATATATATATTATTCGTAACACTATCTATTTTTGTAAAATTAAGATTATATAAAATAAATCATCCTGAAATTTAAATATTGTCATCCAATTATTAGAACACTCACATGTGTAATTTTTGTATACCGATAAGATTAAGGGCCAACCATATTACAAACCCCAAGGTGAACTTAGTGTAGTGGTAAGATCTAAGCCAAATTTCATAATTCCTTACAAAGCCAAATTTCATAATTCTAAATTATGGAATTTTTTATTTTTCTACCGAACCTCCCCACTTCTTTTGGGGCGGTTCGGTAGAAAAATCAAAAATTCAATGGATAGCCTGGGAGAAAGTTCTTTCGAAACAAACAAATGATAGATTGAATATTGGAAGTCTTAAGGTTCATAACCTTGCATTACTTGGTAAGTGGTGGTGACGCTTTAAGGAAAACAAAGAGGATCTTTGGAAGAGTGTAATTATTGCAATATACGGAAGAGATGGGGGTTTAAATGCCCCTTCGAGGGCCAAAAGGAAAAGTTGCTACTGGGGAAACATTGCAATCCTATCAACAACTCTCTCAAAAGAAAACAAAGATTTCAAGGGGCTTTTCTTGGAATCTAGATCATCTCAGCATATCAAATGATCTTGGAATTTAGAGTCATCAGGGATATTCTCAATCTCGTCCCTAAGGAATCTCATTGACAGCTCCACGTTACCTAGAACTACTATCGAGTGGGATTGGAATAATCTTGTCCCTAAAAAAGTTAACATCTTATCCTGGAGAGTTGCACATGGTAGAATCCCAACTAGAGTGAACTTGCTTAAAAGTTGCATTAGTAATAATCAATTATGCGTTTTGTGTAACCAAGAAGCATAATCGGAAGAACACCTTTTCCTTAGGTGTAAAAGATTTGGTGGGTTCTGGAATGACCTCAAAGCTTGGTGTCGTCTACTTCCAGACCACATGGTATCATTGTCTGACCTGTTCTTTTGGAAGAGTGAAATGGTGTCTAGTAATACAGCCGAATTTCTATCATCCATTATACTTGTATACATTTGGGTAGTATGGAGCCACAGAAACCATAAAGCTCATTCGGACGGTCTAGCCTCTCATAACGGTTTGACAAATAACATACAAACTCTATCCCACCTCTGGATTAACTCCAGATTAAGGAACAAGTCTATTTGATGGAGGGATTGGTGTTTCGAACCTGTTAACACAAGTTTTTTTTTATCTAAGCTGGGGGGGGGGGGGGGAGTGGGGAAGGTTATAATGTAGTGTGTTTCTTGGTGTCTTGGTGCGTGCCAGCTACCGCCTAGTGTGTGTTTGGTGGGTATTTCTTTTCATTTGGGTAGAATGATTTTAGGTTTTTGGCTGCTTACTATAGCACTCATTTCGGTTTTCTTTGTTGTTTTATGTGGTTTTTGTCTCCTGGTGTAAGCTGGGGAGGGTGTGTGTGTTTTGGTGTGTGTGGTGTTTTTTTTCCTCCTATTTATTTCTCATCTGCAGGTCACGGTTATCCTCTTCGATTGATATTCAGCTTGCCCCTGCTATTAACTACAAATTGGCTTACCTAAATTATGGGTTCAGTGTTACAAGGCTTCCCAAAAAATTCAGTGCATTGTGGTGTATACATTCTTACATCAGGCGTTTCTTAAGACAACCACATGGTCTTCTTGATCTACTATTATTAGCAGCTTTACAAAATTACTGATGAATTAGATGATTGAAGTGTGGTTCGCCTTCACTTGGAGTCAATACCCTGATGCTATCTTGGACGATTTTACCCCTGCATTCCTTGTTAGATTTGTTGTGACAAGTCCTTTGTTTATGGTTCGTTTTTAGGGGGTGGAAACTCTTCGATGTTATGGTTTTTTGGGTTTCTATTAATTTGGTGATATCTCTAGTGCTAGTCTGGAGAGTCAGTTTTTCATTTTTCTAGCTTATGTTGGCATAAATATATAGTATAGTTGATATATGAGGCTTGTTTTCCCTTTTCTTCTTGTTTTTTTTAGTTTTTGGTGTACTTTATGCAGCTTTGCGCTATTTTTTTAGTACAAATCTTGCCTTTCCAAAAAAAAAAAGATGACTTAACTGAAACTTTGTTAAGACCTAAACTTGGGGAAATGATGAGAGTAAATATGTCGGTTGTACACCAACTTTTCTTTATAGTGCCATAAAAATCTAAAAGGGTGTTTGGCAAAGCTTATTTAGGGCGTGTTCAGCATGCATCGTTTGGGAGCTTCTGACTTCTAGCTTTTAAGAAAACATTAATAAAAAAGAAAAAGTTTTGTTCAGCGAAAGGTGTGTTTAGCTTTTAACTTAAACAAAATGCTCCAAAATAAAAATCTATATGGAGTAGCTTTCAACAAAACACTCCAAAATCAAACGCTATCCGCTACCCGTTACCAGCTAGTTTTGCCAAACACGCCCTTAAAGTAATATTTAACTTTTTAACTTATAACTTATTAATTTATAGTTGTGTCAAAACGAAGTTTTAGAAAAGTGTTTGGCTAAGTTTAAGTTTATTCAATGTTAAAACGATATAAGCTGATAAGATTTTTTAGTGTTTGGATATGTTTTTTTTAATAAATAATTTTTTTTATAAAATATATGATGTTTCAACAACATCTAAACTATTAAACCATAATAATGAGTACATTAAATCATATCTAATGTTTCAACAACATTTACAATGTTCCAACAATAATTTAGTCAACAATCATGTTACATTACACCATAATAATGAGAATACAAAATAGTTTCAAAAACAAATAAAACGCCATTGTGTCCTCGTCGGTTTACCCTAGCATATATATCTCTCCTGATCATATCTCGTACTGCACTCGTATACATATCGTCGTTTTACCCCTATAGCAACAAAATCTCGAAATAACTTCTCATAATATGTCTCATATATCTTCCAATTTTTTATACCTAATCATAGCATAATTTTTATCTCCCCGTATAATAAAAAAATGTCATTAAAAATTTCACTAAAAATAACAGGTTAATAGAAAAATAATATAATTATTACCTTTATTTTCTCTTCCCACCACTTCGGTGATGCTATGATTATTTTTCTCACGCTATCATATTAAATGTCGGATTCTAGCCTCATTAAACCGTGACATCCCCAAATTCATGGTCATTTTAAAAATATATATATTTCTACTTATTTAAAAATCAGAGTATTTATTTAAAGAATAATATTGCGGAATTTGTTCCCAGAAAACATGATAAGTATATTATCAAAGCATTTATGAAAAAAAATGTATTTTTATTTATATTAAAACTTTGGGATGTCATTGTCAATATAGAAACATAAGCATAAACAAACCTTACATTCATTTACATGAGTGATTTACATCTCCTTAAATCTCTCAATGTAATGTAGCTTCGTATTGACACATGTGATACAAATAAATTGAGTGGGACATGTTGGGAAACCTGGTGAGTACATAGGGTTTTCAACCTACAATAATAAAGTTATTATGTTTCATCATCACACAATTAAACCAATTACCCATCCCCATTATCTTCTTTATTTCTTAAGGATCTACCCTAAGAATCATCTATCATTCACTCATTCATTCCTGAGGATTCTCCTAAGGAATAGGCGAGAAGTCCATCGTTGCCTATGACACAGCTGTCATTGTTATCTATTAGGCACAACTGCCAATATTATCATTTAGGCACAACTGTCGATACTATCTTTTAAGCGCAGCTTCCAGGATTATGATGTTCTCTATTAGGCGCAGTTGCCGATATTATCCTTTAGGCGCAACTGCTAGGATGTTTAGAGTACATCATAGTTCATAAACATCTACAGGTTGTGACGCAGTTGCCAATGTTCATTTATAGGGAACTAAGTCCATAGCTGCCAATGTTCATCTATAGGGCACTAAGTCCATAGCTGCCAATGTTCATCTATAGAGCACTAAGTCCATAGTTGTCAATGTTCGTCTATACCAGCTTTCAACCCTCATCATTCATCTACCCATGTTTTACCCAACATATTCATAGATATAAAATACATATACAATTTAAATCATTTAAAACATGTATAAATCGTTCATCCGACATAGATATCAAGAACACAGATAATATGCACAAATAGCATGTAATTTATATTAAATACTTCATATGTATGTTGTAATGCCTGTGTTTACGGGCTTGCCATTTTTAGCATTGTAATAGTCTAGGTTAACCCTTGTAACCCGTTTTGAAATAATAAGAATGTATTATTTGAGTATTATGTGTTTTGTGCTTAATTGCTTAATTATGTGGTCTGATTAATTAAGAATAAAAATAAGCGTCAAAATTTAAGTGTAAAAGGAACTTAATATCTTTGGTTAATGTTGTAGTAGTTGAAACGAGGTTTCCGAATATATATAGAACGCCCAAATCTGACTTCGTATGAGGAAGTTATGATTTATCGAAGTTTCGACTTTGCGGTATGCAGCCTGAAATACTCGATTTGAGATCGAGCGGTTTTTAGGCGAAGCATTCTAAACGAGGATCGAAGGTCTCGTTGTTGGTATCGAAGCGATAAAAAGTTAGGCAAGAACGGACTTCAAACGAAAAAGTTATGAATTTATAACGAAAGTTTCTGTCGCGGCCTATTAAAAATAAATAATAAAAATAAAGTCGAAATTAGCCGACGGAGTTTAAACGAAAGTTGTAGAGCGTAGTCTCACCTTCGCGTGGATATAAAGAACGTCGAAAACGGAGTTCGTATGAAGAAGATATGAATTTCCGAAGTTTGATAAATAAATTGTATTTATTTTTAATTGAAAAATCCGGCATTATCCGAAGGGGGAGTCACCAGTCCGATCCGACGTACGCCCCGCGTACTCCGAAGAGTGTCGACACTTCGGATGACGCATGCAGTGACGATTTCGGAGGCCAGTACGCCCCGCGTACGCCTGTACGCCCCGCGTACTCCGAGGCTCCAGCCTCCTATAAATAGGATGCGAAGGCAGCCGAGTCTTTTGCCAATTTCTTCTCTTCTCTCTCCCGTTTTGCATCGTTTTGCATGCCAGAAATACCCCGAAGCCCCGGTATTATTCTCGATCCCCGAGGCAAGTCCGGAGATCCCGAAGATCCCGAGAAATGCGGTTCCCGAGCCGAAGCTCTGCCCGCGAGAAGTTTGATTTTTGTGAAGATCTTCCAGATCTGCTGAGGATTACTACTTATGCAAGTCGTAGTGCTGTCCGATCATCTTCTGATCAAGTGAGTGTATACTACCTTTCATAAACACGATAATAATACAAGTGCGGTATGAGTGTACTAAGTAAATTGTGGTTTATATGTGTGAGGGTGCAGTTACTTTCTTCTAACAAGTAACTATGAAGTATTTTATGCGATATACTTGTTATGTGTATATTTTGTGATTATATGTGTGAATGGATATTCACTTTATTCCATCTCATAGATCTGAATTGCTTGCTATGAAATACATGTTACGTGGGTATGCCTCATCTGTTATGTGGAATATATATTGAATGAAAATGATATACATGTTTCAAACTATGTATGAAAGTATATATTTTATCTACTAATATGTTGGGTAGAACATGGGTAGATAGTTGGTGTGTAATAAAAAGATGAGAGGCCTCGATGTTGTTGTTGTTGTTGATCTAGTTATTCAGCGGAGTATGGATAACGACCACGGACTCTTTCTAGACAGTCCAGTGGAACACTAGCAGGTTCATAACCTGTAGGTGTTGTGAACGATGTGTTCACCGGTGTACTCTATCCCCCTCATGGTTGCCTTTAGGATATCTATTGTTGAGGAAACCCCTTCGCAGTGATGTCCGTCCCGATGAAAATCCTAGATTAGGTCCCTTGAGATAGATGTTATTTTAGGGACGTAAAGTGAGGATAACGGGAATGGGTAATCGGGATAGTGATTGGTTGGTGAAATTAAATATAACTTATTTATTGTGGGTTGAAAACCCTATATGCTCACCCGGCTCCCAAGCCTGACCCACTCAGTTTTATTTGTATTACAGGTAGTGGTGCGAGGGCATAAGATGGTTGAATCATCAATTTGTTTTGTTTACAAGTCTGTATATGTATATATTTGTTGAATGACTTGTAATGTTATCGTTTATGCTTTATGGTCTGTATCGGAACATGACATCCCGAGTTTTGATTATATAATGAAAATGCATCTCTTGATGAAATGCTTTAATAAATATTATTTTATCATGTTTTGTTTTGGGAACAAATTCCGCAACAATTTTAAATCAAAAGGATTTACTCTGAAATTATTTTAAAAAGCATAAATGAAATCGGTCTTTACTGGACGTGATTTTGGGGATGTCACATATGTGTAAGATGAAAGTAACTATACACTTTCCACGCCAGAATAAACCACAGTCTTAGAGATTCCTTGGACTATTAGGTGTTCCACGAATACTATCTCACGCAGAGATAGTAGAACCATCTCCCGAGATAGTCCAACACTCACCCAGTGAAACCCTATCTCCCCGACCCTCAGGGTTTCCGTATCTCAAGCATCGTTAGTGCAGGTCCATTTTGCACGAGTTTGGGATAGACACTCTACAGCAAACCGATAACCATAGTCACGCAACCCACTCGACAATCCAGAAAGTATCTATCAGCCAGGTGACAAAAAACACGAAACCAAAGACCGCTCGAGATTTCTAAGAACCAACCTGAAGGACTACACTACCAGTACGAGAGAGAACGTTAGGAACTTCGGAATGGTGATCACGCCAGTGATGATCTTGCCATAGAAGTACACTATGTTCTAAGTACTGAAAAGCTATACCCTTCCGAGAGCGTAGGACCATCCAAGAATCCTCACGGAGTCATGGTCCAACCCTTTTCAGGCCGCTACTACCCTTGGATATACCACAGGATTCACACCCGATCGATCTGCTTCTTAGACTTGATATGTGATCTCCCGACAACACTCTTCGTGCCTCACTCATCTTGATAGAATCCATTGGGAACCCTAACCATGAGAATACACCTGTTGGAAACCCACTAGCTACACTAGACGGAATCCGCATCCCGTACGTGAGGGTCTGTTGGAATGACAAACACAGACCAGAGATCACATGGGAATGTGAGGGCGACCGTATAGGAAGTACTCCCTTACCCCTACTTGGCCATACATACCAACTTCCTTGCCTAGACCTGAATTTCGGGACGAAATTCCCTCTAACGGGGGGATGATGTGACAACCCAAGTTGTTCCGTTACATTTTCCCCGTTACCGTTAACGGAATATTCCAGTTTATAAAAGTTCCGTTAATTAGAGGTCGTCAATTCAATAGAAATTCCATTTGTTTTCACCTTTTATGCCGTTAAGTCGTGGTAAAAGAAAATAAAAGCACTTAACACACATATCCATTTATTTGGAAAATGTTGAGTTTTATTATTACGACCACTAAATCGGGTGCGACCAAAAGCCCCGTTTAACGGCAGTATCGGGTAGAATTCCACTGAGCCCCGACTCGAAAACCTATATAAAGGTGAGTGGAGTCCATTGGAGACTTTTTACACACTCTCTCTCTCTCTCTCTATACTCTCTCTCTAGACTCGTTTTCGCCCCGAATCCGCAACCAAACGCTTCCAAATTGTAAGTCCGTTTACCCTAGCTTATTCTAAACATATTGATTCATGTTTATAGCCCAAAATTCGGACTTAGAAGCTGTTAGAATGGAGTTTACGGCCTAAGCTCCTTCTTAGGCCGTAAACCCCTTAAACAAGGCCAAAAGACCCCAAACTTGTCCCTATAGGCTTGGAAATAAATTAAGGGAATTGCCTAGGAGTGTTTAAACATCAAAACACAATGATTTAGGGCAAAAATGAGAGTTTACGGCCCAAGCACATGCTTAGGCCGTAAACCCCTCAAAACCTTGTCAAAATGCCCCAAAAACACTCCCAAATCACCCTTAGGCTTCATACATAATTTAGGGACTTAGTATTTTGGGTTTAGCACAATTAAACACAATGAAATGAAAGGGAAAAAGGAGTTTACGGCCCAGGTGTATACCAAGTCCGTAAACACCCCTAAATGTGCCAAAAGTGTGGTTTTTGCCCCCCAAATAGCCTTAGACATTTACCATAAATACTAGGATTGAAACAAGGGCTTAAACACAAGAAATGGGGGGATAAAAAGGAGTTTACGGACCAATCTAGTGTCTAGGCCGTAAACTCCCCAAAACACATCTAAATGATGGTTTTAATCCCCCAAAATGGCATGACACTCCATTAGAAATTGCTAGAAAGGTAATAGGGGCTTAAAATTCCACTTAACTCTAAGATTGAGAGTTTACGGCCGTAAACTCCCATAGGAGTGTCCCTAGGCCGTAAACTCCTATAAGGTGCCCTTAGAAGCCTTAAAACCACTCTTGCCTTTTATGAAAAGTACTTAGAAAAATCCCATGAACTAGCTAGAAGCCTTAAACACCCTAGAACCCATCACCATGAGTTTACGGCCGTAAACTCATGGTGAGTAGTCCCTGGGCCGTAAACTATGTAATAAGGGTTTATTCTTGGAGAGTAAACTCCATTCCTTAGCCATACACACCCTTAAACGCTACCCGGGACACCCAAACACTTAACCAAAGTGTTTTCCGCTCCTGTGAGCGCGTATATTTGTTTAATTAGTATTAAATATGCTAATTGTATGTAAACATATGTTACCATATGTTAAATAGGTCATTGTGTGTGTTCGAGTCCTTGCGTGGCACCGAACGCCCAAACGGCACCTTCGTCGGACCTACTTACACCAGGTGAGTTCATACCCCTGAATGAACCTTTTAAATGTTTTAACATGTTTTATAGGGGGGAATACAAGTTAAACATGCCAGTTATCATATCAATCACATGTGATTGATAACCCGCATGCACAAGATTTTACCACTGTACACTGTTTTACCTAGTAGGACACTATAATGGTTTTCAATTGTTTCAAAACTTTTACTCATACTGTTTTATCTAAATTCATTCCAACTGATTTATGAAAGATTTTCCAAGGTTTTCAAACATATTTTGCAAAAGAATACAAATTGTGATTTTCTCCGGATATAAAGGGTTTTCATCAAATGTCACATCTTATAGACGCTTGTAGGGCGTCTGGTACTCTAGTTAGTATGGTTACGAGTATCCCGGGTTACCTTATAATTCACTGGCTTTAAAGTAACGGTATTTCGCCAGCTATTTACACTGTATGCTGGTAACTCATTTTCAGAGTCACACTGTTTTGATCTTACAAGACGTATCTTTCATTTGATACTGTCTGGGGTCTGTCTCCTCTGTTTTGACCTTACAAGACGTATCTTTCATTTGATGCTGTCTAGGGTCTGTATCCACTGTATTCACTGTGTTCACTATGTTCAGACCTCGCTAGACGTATCTTTCATTTGATATTGTCTGCGGTCTGTATTCACTGTTTTAGACCTTACTAGTTGTACCTTTCATTTGGTACCTTCTGGGGCCTGTGTCTCCACTTGTTAGATTGAACCAGGCGTGTCGTTCGTTTGATACTTTCCTGGAGTCTATGGTTCCTTGCCTTAGTCAGCAATCCACACTGCTGAGGCATATGGTATTCCCTGATGTCATTTGCTTTCCTCAATAATCAAATTCAGTATTTTGATAATGATAGCAACTTAGGGAAAACTACTTTTACCACACATCACTGACCAGTCTTGGTAGAAGGCTGCTTTTATTAAAGAAAATATAGGATTTTCTGGAAATGACTCTAATACACTGGAATCTCTTAATCTATTACTTTATTAAGTTATTTGAATGAAATGTCACTAAATGCTTATGAACTCACCAGCATTTGTAAAAATGCTGATACTCGCTTTTCAAATAACTTGTATTCTCAGGTCAGCAATTAGACAGGTACATCACCGAAGCAGTTGATGAAGATAGCTTAGTGCCATGCCGTACTTACTTATATTTACTTGTATTACTTCGATGAATTGTAATGTAACCATGTAAAACTATTACTATTAATGCAATGTTTTGTTGTACTTTGATTACTATAATGCATGTGTTGTGATACTTGACATGACGTCATCCACCCCAGAACGTTTTCGCCGTTCCGGTTTTGGGGTGTGACAGATTGGTATCAGAGCATTGTATATAGTGAGCTAAGTATATCAATTCATAAAAGATATACAACCTATAAACACAAAGGGATAAAACATTCTGACCAAGAATTATACTTTAAAATATAACCATATTTTACCAAAGTATAATAACATCCAGAATCTAAACACTCGAACAAAAGTATCACAAGAAGAACAATAATAAAAGTCTTTGGATGTTGAGCACTACAGTCAAACCTGGGTAGTTATGTAATCGTAAGTTGTGATAAATGTAACCTGATCAACTACATTTATCCGAGATGCGATGAACGTGTGCTCGGGAGTGATAGTGGTGTGCAACAGGTCTGAAACTTACCAACTAGGATTGCTAGATCCAAACATAAAGTTAAAATACTATAGGAGTATTTTAGAACGCTAAGAGATTCACACTAAACCTAGAATCATAATCCAAAGGTAAGAACCAAACAAAAATTAAAATACCATAGGGGTATTTTAGAATACATAAGCAACCTTGCGTGAATAACTAAAAAGATCCCTATTGATATACCTACAACTACAGAGAGTATACTCCCAAGTTTATATATAATAAGGATCCCATAGGCTAAGAATGTGTGGTTTCGCTCTATCTCCTTTTCCTCATTGGGATGTGGTTCTAGAGTAGTATCACATATTCGAAGGCCTATCGGATCTAAGCTATATATGATTTGTATACCCTGTGTAATCGTAGCAGGACCCGATATGGATCATACAGTGAAATGTTGATAATCTCTTACGATTCTTTAGACATTTCCATTCTCGCACGAACCCTGTAGAAAACCCTATCCACTTCAGTGCTCGGCAGATGAGTTGATTCAAACCCAGAGGAGGTTCATTGAGAAGATTTCCTGTTCGGAAATAAATGAACTAGGTCGAGACTATTGAATGCACCAAGTGCCCGTATTCTTTTAGGGACAGTGGTGAGAGATTCGCCTAAACTTCTGAGATTCCAGTCATCCATCATGAAGTGGTGACACCCAGAGTCGGAATCAGAAGGAAGGCGGAGTAGAAATTCAATATGTCCATACGAGAAGAGAACCCTAGGAAACTACCCGAAGGAAACCAACGCCGATTCCAGTCAAAGATACGAGGCAGACCGAGGGAGCCAATACATGGAACCCAGGAAATTGTCTTTTCCTCGTGTTCGTCATGCTAATACACCCATAAAATAATACAATTTAGTGAGTTAGTGGTTACACTACTCACGCTATGTGTTAGGAAAATCATCATTTCCCGTTGCCAGATACATGATTAGGGCGGATCCCCGCATCTCTATTGAGAGAATTTTAGCTATCTGCCCTTGTGAGCCTCTCTTTCCGCGGTTTCGTTCCGAACCGTTCTCAAATATCTCCAGTCCGGAGAGTGAAACCTTTCCCAGTATAAAGGTAACTTAGTAGGAACGACTCGCATCTTATGGCCTTTTTCGATACTCATACACCTACCTTGATTACCAGGACTACATCATAGGGATGTAGGTCGGCACTCAGACAACCAGTACCCAAGGCACGGGAAAAATTTATGCCTAATACGTTTAGGACAGAAATGTCCAGGGTTAACCATCGTCTCTCATTACCTTGTATTCCTTTCTGTGTAGGAAAACCATGCCACCGAAGAAGCGTTACCAGTCCACAAGCAAGAAACCCACTCTCTTATTCGATGAAGCTACGTTCCAAGCTGCAGTCTCAGCAGCCGTAGCAGCTGTCATGGCTCACTTGAATGCTAACACCGCCAATGTTAGCAAGGGCCCTGTCGGGATTTCCAATCCTGGCGATGGACAGCAGCAGCCGACACTTCCATACTCAGCCACCCAAGAACCTCCACTGAACCCACTAAAGAGAAAACTCAAGATAGAGGAGGGAAGTACCTCGGCTCAAGGACCTTCCGAAGGGCAACGAACGGAGGCAGTTTATACCCCTGTCAATCCTTCCCTCCCGATTTCAAGAAGACCATACCTAGGAGACCTTCCCCACTGCAGCAAGTGCAGCTACCATCATCATGGTGCCTGCCGGGAACTCTTATGTGCTAGGTGCAACATGAAGGGGCATACTGCTCGTGTATGCAGAACTCCGGTGGAGCGTATTGCATCAATCACCAATGTGACGACAAATCCAGTTTTTCGTCTATGTGGTGCGATTGGACACTTCAAAAGAGATTGCCCAACTGAAGGAAACAACAAAGACACAGAAGGAGCCTAACTCTACTGCTTAGGAAGAAGCACCAAGACACTAGGTAGATTTTTGGTACGTTTCCAGATCTCGGATAACTAAACTGAAAACAATAAAAGACTAATTCAAATGTAAATTCTTCCCAGTAAGGCGAAAGTCGCAGCACTGTTATAAAATTTAAAAATTCATTAGGTAAAACTATAATGGCTAAACATATACGTTACGACCATGTATATTTAAGATGGACAGACCTAAAGTGAGCGAATGCCGCCTCATTTCCTGTTCCTCGTTTGGTTGTGGATTTAGGGCGGGGTCGATCAGTCAACAGTCCTCCCCACCTTAAATATACATGACTAGTATATGTGAGGCGATTATAGAAATGCCTCGTGAGAATCCGTTCATGAAAAGGTACTCCACTCAGAAACACCTAGAACTCTCTATAGTTCCACGTCGACTCTATCGGTCCAAGTATCCGCGGTAGTGATATATAGGACGAAACCTGAGATGCCTAGAACTTGTGTGCCCGTTCGGCACATGACCCTATCGATCCTCACTTTATATCATGTCGGAGTGTGCCAACTTCGACGACTCTATTGATCATGGTTTGATTTCGTGCAATCATGTGTACACTCTTAGTGCTGTGTAAAAAGAACTTTCTCTGTAGCCATGTTGGCAAATAAAGGTTCTTCCGAACCTAAACCTAACACAAATAATCAAACCTAATGTGATCCGTCAATCGTCCCTCTTATCTCAAACCTTGCAAAGTACCCAAGGGAAGGTACCGCACACTGTTGACCGACCCCTCGTAGTCAGATAAACACCGAAGCGAAAGGCACCGCAGATACTCTAAGAAGACGACCACCATCCGAAGCATACTCCGTAGAATCCCCTGGGAGACCCTTCGCACCTCGCACACCAGGTTTGTGAACCCAGAGAATAGAACTCATGAGGTTGACCACTATAACCAGGTATACTGCTGGCATCCATCAAGTATTGGCGGTTAAGCCAAGCATGAGCTCTACCACAGACCTCTTCGCAAAACACTTTCACCCTATTCCATAACATAGGAGCCGGAGTCAAGAGAATCTCTGCGGGTTGAGCGAGTAAAGTTCCGAGTGATGAGACCCTATACCCACTAGATTTGACCTAGACCGAGAAAACTCAGAAACTTCGGAAGAGTAGCTGCAGTAGATACTCGCATTACTCAGGCACCCCGTCCACCCAGTTATAGACGAGCAGTGCCTATCATCCTCCACCCTCTTGCATGGAGGAAATTGTCGTCGCCCTGTAGACAATAAAAGACATTCTCTGAAGTGAACACTAGGATACCGAGAACCACAGGGTAACCTTCGTAGCCAAGAATACTTGGTCAAGTGCGAAAGTATTTGCGTTAAGTCTCATGACCCGGATCCCGAGGAGATTATAGACTTGAAACCAGCCCTGGTGTTAGTCGAAGGGTTATGCAGGAACATACACTTTCCACGCAAGAATAAACCACGGTCTTAGAGATTCCTTGGACTATTAGGTGTTCCACGAATACTATCTCACGCAGAGATAGTAGAACCACCTCCCAAGATAGTCCAACACTCACCCAGTGAAACCCTATCTCCCCGACCCTCAGGGTTTCCGTATCTCAAGCATCGTTAGTGCAGGTCCATTTTGCACGAGTTTGGGATAGACACTCTACAGCAAACCGATAACCATAGTCACGCAACCCACTCGACAATCCAGAAAGTATCTATCAGCCAGGTGACAAAAAACACGAAACCAAAGACCGCTCGAGATTTCTAAGAACCAACCTGAAGGACTACACTACCAGTACGAGAGAGAACGTTAGGAACTTCGGAATGGTGATCACGCCAGTGATGATCTTGCCATAGAAGTACACTATGTTCTAAGTACTGAAAAGCTATACCCTTCCGAGAGCGTAGGACCATCCAAGAATCCTCACGGAGTCATGGTCCAACCCTTTTCAGGCCGCTACTACCCTCGGATATACCACAAGATTCACACCCGATCGATCCGCTTCTTAGACTTGATATGTGATCTCCCGACAACACTCTTCGTGCCTCACTCATCTTGATAGAATCCATTGGGAACCCTAACCATGAGAATACACCTGTTGGAAACCCACTAGCTACACTAGACGGAATCCGCATCCCGTACGTGAGGGTCTGTTGGAATGACAAACACAGACCAGAGATCACATGGGAATGTGAGGGCGACCGTATAGGAAGTACTCCCTTACCCCTACTTGGCCATACATACCAACTTCCTTGCCTAGACCTGAATTTCGGGACGAAATTCCCTCTAACGGGGGGATGATGTGACAACCCAAGTTGTTCCGTTACATTTTCCCCGTTACCGTTAACGGAATATTCCAGTTTATAAAAGTTCCGTTAATTAGAGGTCGTCAATTCAATAGAAATTCCATTTGTTTTCACCTTTTATGCCGTTAAGTCGTGGTAAAAGAAAATAAAAGCACTTAACACACATATCCATTTATTTGGAAAATGTTGAGTTTTATTATTACGACCACTAAATCGGGTGCGACCAAAAGCCCCGTTTAACGGCAGTATCGGGTAGAATTCCACTGAGCCCCGACTCGGAAACCTATATAAAGGTGAGTGGAGTCCATTGGAGACTTTTTACACACATACTCTCTCTCTATACTCTCTCTCTAGACTCGTTTTCGCCCCGAATCCGCAACCAAACGCTTCCAAATTGTAATTCCGTTTACCCTAGCTTATTCTAAACATATTGATTCATGTTTATAGCCCAAAATTCGGACTTAGAAGCTTTTAGAATGGAGTTTACGGCCTAAGCTCCTTCTTAGGCCGTAAACCCCTTAAACAAGGCCAAAAGACCCCAAACTTGTCCCTATAGGCTTGGAAATAAATTAAGGGAATTGCCTAGGAGTGTTTAAACATCAAAACACAATGATTTAGGGCAAAAATGAGAGTTTACGGCCCAAGCACATGCTTAGGCCGTAAACCCCTCAAAACCTTGTCAAAATGCCCCAAAAACACTCCCAAATCACCCTTAGGCTTCATACATAATTTAGGGACTTAGTATTTTGGGTTTAGCACAATTAAACACAATGAAATGAAAGGGAAAAAGGAGTTTACGGCCCAGGTGTATACCAAGTCCGTAAACACCCCTAAATGTGCCAAAAGTGTGGTTTTTGCCCCCCAAATGGCCTTAGACATTTACCATAAATACTAGGATTGAAACAAGGGCTTAAACACAAGAAATGGAGGGATAAAAAGGAGTTTACGGCCCAAGCTAGTGTCTAGGCCGTAAACTCCCCAAAACACATCCAAATGATGGTTTTAATCCCCCAAAATGGCATCACACTCCATTAGAAATTGCTAGTAAGGTAATAGGGGCTTAAAACTCCACTTAACTCTAAGATTGAGAGTTTACGGCCGTAAAATCCCATAGGAGTGTCCCTAGGCCGTAAACTCCTATAAGGTGTCCTTAGAAGCCTTAAAACCACTCTTGCCTTTTATGAAAAGTACTTAGAAAAATCCCATGAACAAGCTAGAAGCCTTAAACACCCTAGAACCCATCACCATGAGTTTACGGCCGTAAACTCATGGTGAGTAGTCCCTGGGCCGTAAACTATGTAATAAGGGTTTATTCTTGGAGAGTAAACTCCATTCCTTAGCCATACACACCCTTAAACGCTACCCGGGACACCCAAACACTTAACCAAAGTGTTTTCCGCTCCTGTGAGCGCGTATATTTGTTTAATTAGTATTAAATATGCTAATTGTATGTAAACATATGTTACCATATGTTAAATAGGTCATTGTGTGTGTTCGAGTCCTTGCGTGGCACCGAACGCCCAAACGGCACCTTCGTCGGACCTACTTACACCAGGTGAGTTCATACCCCTGAATGAACCTTCTAAATGTTTTAACATGTTTTATAGGGGGGAATACAAGTTAAACATGCCAGTTATCATATCAATCACATGTGATTGATAACCCGCATGCACAAGATTTTACCACTGTACACTGTTTTACCGAGTAGGACACTACAATGGTTTTCAATTGTTTCAAAACTTTTACTCATACTGTTTTATCTAAATTCATTCCAACTGATTTATGAAAGATTTTCCAAGGTTTTCAAACATATTTTGCAAAAGAATACAGATTGTGATTTTCTCCAGATATAAAGGGTTTTCATCAAAGTTTCCCTGTTTCGACGTATACTTTTACTTGTTAAATACTACTGCTTCGCTTATACTTATCTTATACTCCTACTCTGTAACGCTTTCACTTATACTTGAAGTCACTTATACTGGATGGATGCTTATACTTATTCACACTCTTACTTAGTGATACGATTCTACTTCACTTATACTTGATATCGCCTTTACTTCACTTATACTTGATACGCTCTTACTTCAGTTATTGTCGTCTCTACTTCGCGATACGCATATAATTATTCGACACTCTTACTTCACTTGCGACCACTCCTACTTCACTTGTTAGACACTCCTACTTCACTTGCGACCACTCTTACTTCACTTGTTAGACACTCCTACTTCACGAGAATCACTTTTACTTGATACCCACTCAAGCGTAGTTAGATGTATGTCTGTGCTTGTATAGATGCATATAAATAATGGTTGAAGGACTTACGAAGGCTTGTCCGCCCTATTTCCTTTTCTTCGTTGAGATGTGGTCTGGTGGGATCGGATGTCCATCCAAAGGTCGTTTGATTCATTAGCTATATATTATGTACACAAGCATGGACATACGGGTTTACTTCAGTCAATTCAGTTAAGAGTCTCTACCTCTAGTTCAGCACTTACATTAGAAACTCACTAGTTGGAAGTCTATACCCATTATTTGGGATGCATCTTCAGGACACGGCCTTCTCCGTCGTCTAGTTGGTAACCAGAGTCTCCTGTAGGGAGAGCGGACATTGTGTGTATAGATCTATACGGGATTGACAACCCCGCACCCAGACTGCTAGCTACAGTCCCGGCCTACCAAGCCAACGGGTGACAAATGTCACATCTTATAGATGCTTGTAGGGCGTTTGGTACTCTAGTCAGTATGGTTACGAGTATCCCGGGTTACCTTATAATTCATTGTTTTAAGGTAACGGTATTTCGCCAGCTATTTACACTGTATGCTGGTAACTCATTTTCAGAGTCACACTGTTTTGACCTTACATGACGTATCTTTCATTTGATACTGTTTGGGGTCTGTCTCCTCTGTTTTGACCTTACAAGACGTATCTTTCATTTGATGATGTCTGGGGTATGTATCCACTATATTGACAGAACCCACTGTATTCACTGTGTTCACTATGTTCACTGTTTCAGACCTCGCTAGACGTATCTTTCATTTGATATTGGCTGCGGTCTGTATTCACTGTTTTAGACCTTAGTAGTTGTACCTTTCATTTGGTACCTTCTGGGGTATGTGTCTCCACTTGTTAGACTGAACCAGGCGTGTCGTTCGTTTGATACTTTCCTGGAGTCTATGGTTCCTTGCCTTAGTCAGCAGTCCTCACTGCTGAGGCATATGATATTCCCTGATGTCGTTTGCTTTCCTCAATAATCAAATTCAGTATTTGATAATGATAGCAACTTAGGGAAAACTACTTTTACCACACATCACTGACCAGTCTTGGTAGAAGGCTGCTTTTATTAAAGAAAATATAGGATTTTCTGGAAAGGACTCTAATACACTGGAATCTCTTAATCTATTACTTTATTAAGTTATTTGAATGAAATGTCACTAAATGATTATGAACTCACCAGCATTTGTAAAAATGCTGATACTCGCTTTTCAAATAACTTGTATTCTCAGGTCAGCAATTAGACAGGTACATCACCGAAGCAGTTGATGAAGATAGCTTAGTGCCATGCCGTACTTACTTATATTTACTTGTATTACTTCGATGAATTGTAATGTAACCATGTAAAACTATTACTATTAATGCAATGTTTTGTTGTACTTTGATTACTATAATGCATGTGTCGTGATACTTGACATGACGTCATCCACCCCAGAACGTTTCCACCATTCCGGTTTTGGGGTGTGACATCGGGCCCTGAGGGGGCATAACTTCCGAGCCGAAAAGCTCTTTTTTTCAGAGCCTTCTGGCGCTCCAGGGCTTTCCTCTAGTACTTAGAAGTTACTACAGGTTAGGGTAGGTTTAGAGAGAGGTTAAAGAGAGAGAGAGAGAGAGAGAGAGAGAGAGGTGAAGGTGTGAGTAAAAGAGGCAGCCTTCACATCCCTTTTATAGGCTCTGATCTGCGGTTACGCAGGGTGTACACTTGCAGGTACGCAGGGCGTACAAGGTTACGTTGGGTGTAGTAGGGGGCAGGTGTCAACCTTCGGATGGGGCAACGTGGACGATCCAGAGCCTAGTATCGCGAGATTGCGGGGCGTACAGGCTATGTACACGGGGCGTACCCTGTACCCTCGCAACAACTCATCCCGACTTCTAAATTCTGTAACTTTTTCATACGAGTTCCATTTTCGACGTTATTTATATCCATGCGTAGGTGGAGACATACTCTACAACTTTCATTAAGAATCTGTTACTAATTTTGACTTTATTTTTAAAGTTATATTTTAATAGGCCTAGGCAGGTAAAGTCCGTTAAAATTTATAACTTTGTCATCCGACGTCCGTTTTCATCTGTCTTTTTATCACTGAGCTCATATTAACGAGGTCTTCGATTCTCGTTTAGGTTGTTTTGGCTAAAAATTGGTCGATTTAAAATTTGAATTCCAGGTTGTGCACTGCAATGCTAAATCTTAGAAAAATCATAACTTTCTCATACAAAGTCAAATTTAGACATTTTTTTATGCATCCTCTCGGTTTAACGTATACTACGAATTTTGTTTAGATCAATAAGGCTAAAAACTACTTTATTATAAACTCGCTTTTTACGTCACACAGTGTCTTGTCGGTTTTGTCGTGGAACTTCGACATGTCATAACTTCTTCGTTATAACTCGGATTTCAGTGCTCTTTATATGTACGGAACCCTTGTGACATATAATATAACTTAGTTAAGATTATTTTTTCTGAATAATCTTTTATCAAAAAGTCATTTTTTTTACGCTTATCGTCTCTAAATTGACTAGCCCGAATATGTGGGCGTTAAAATTATCTCCCTTTTAGGATGATTACGTCTCGAAATCATCATCAAAACGTGGCTTGTATAATGACTCCGCATGTTATCTCTTCATCCTAGGTAATAACCATAACTCTTTAGTCCTTTCAAATGAGTATCTAACTTTTGGACTTCTTGACTGCTGATGGTGCCCAATCTTGCACCTGCTATTCACACTATGTTGGTCTTTCAATAATAACCTTCATGTTTCAAACTCGATCCTTATTGGATACTCCTGCTCCTTCTTAACTTGAGATAAGTTCTTTACTTTGATTATCATAACAAACCGATGGGTCACGTTCTATTGACCTCTCATCGTATGATGCAACGCTTAGACTCAGGTCTTTTAGAGTCAAATTCTGGAATCGAAGACAACTTCCTTCATGTTCTAATTTGATATAATCACATTATAACATGTAGAACTTCTTGCTACAAGTTTCTTACTTTAATGATGATCGCAATACTTCTATTAATTGCTTTGATTATCAATCTTCTAGCTTAAGTCAGATGCTACAACAGTCTTGGTTCTCTGAGCCACGTAGAATACATATTGTTGAGTCTAAAAATATGGTTTATACTTTTCTTTTCTTAGTTTTTGTAGTTTTCGGTCTAAGGCCGAAAACCCCTTGGATTTATTTGTAGCTTGGACCGAAAACTCATGTGTTTTCAGTCCAGTCTTTGTGTTTTGGGGATTGGGTTTTTGGTCCATATGAATGTGTGTGTGTGTGTGTGTATATATATATATATATATATATATATATATATATATATATATATGGGGAGCTAGAGTTGGAAAGGGGGGAGAACACAAGTGTAAGTGCTAAGTGTGTGTAAATCAAGGTGTTCTAGAGAGAGAACTAGTGTGTGTTTTTGGATCTTGTATGTTGGATCATCATTCTAATCATCAATACATCATAAATTCATCAAGTTCTTCTTCTCTTCCTTCTCCATTCTATCTTGCATCATCCACTTGATAGGTATTCCGCACCATTAAGTGGATCAGATTAATACGTCAAGCGATTTTGTGGGACTTATAGTTGATATCAGAGCTTGGATTGTATCAATCTAATTAGCAAGATCTAGAGCGTTTTTGCACTTTTTCTTGAAGGATTTTGTGTTTTTTATTAGTTTTGGACAAAATATTGGGGGTTTGTTCTTCGTGTTCTTCATAAAAACGACTTTTTGATCGTGTTTTGGAGCTAAAAAGTGAAAAATCGTTGTTTTTTATCGTAATCTGCGAGGGGTGGCGGCAGTTTGCGGTCAGCAGCTAGGGCATCCGAAGCATTTTTGGACGGAAACGATTTGCCGCCAGTAGTGTTTTCGGTCCGAAGTTCGTTTACAACCGAAATCCGGTGTTTGCGGTCCGAGACGGTTTGCGGTGGAGCGTCCAAAGGTTTGCGGTGCACATGTTCGCTTCGCATTTTTGGCCCAACAAGTGTTCGCTTCCGCACGTGTTCGGTCCAGTCCTCGTTTATGGTCCTCGCAGGTCAGTAGCCTCGTTTGCGGTCAGAAGTCTTGTTCAGCAGCGGATATATAAAAATCTTGGTGGGAGCAAGGATCGAACCCGGGTCTCTCACACACACAACCTACACCCTTACCAATTGATCTAGCATGCCAAATGTTTAACATCTTCCCTGATTAGTTCAAGTAGCTTCTCAATTTCGATTCTATTTTTGGATTTTTTTACAATTTTGGCCGAAAATCAATTTTTCAAATTTTAAAGTTTCATTTTCAACCCGAAGCTTTGACTTTTAATTTTTGACTTCCTAAATTGACTTTTCACCCTAAAAAATTGACTTTGACTTTCAAGTTTGACCTTTGACTTTAAAGTTTGACTTTCTCGTTTAACTTTCAAGTTTTCAAGTTTAGCTTTTCGGTTTGACTTTTAAGTTTGACTTTCAAGTTTGACTTTTTAAATTTGACTTTTAAGGTTGACTTTTGAGGTTTATAGTCAAAGGGAATTTTTGATAAACAATGAGTTCCTCAAACATTCCGGTCAATGAAGTTTCATGCTCTCAATCTTGTGAAGCTACAATTAAATTTCTTCGTGAACAAAATGATTTGCTAGAAAGGGAAAAATGAGGACCTTAAGTACGAAGGTTATACTCTTAGGAAAGGTCAGAAACCCATGAAAGAACAATTAGAGGCCAAAACTAAGGACTTTAGGAAACTTCAGGAAGAGTACAACAATAAATGTGTGAATTATGATTATGTTAAGGGAAAACTTACCGGTTTGAATGCTGAACTTGACACACTGAAAAACAAATTTGAAGATGCAGATTTTAATTTCAAAAAATTTGATGTGTCATGTAAAACAGTTGAGTCCATGATAGAGAAACAATTAACATTTAAAGAAAATCAAACTAAGAGTCTAGTGTATCACAACATGCCACCTCCTTTCAATGACAACTATAACCTACCCCTTGAGACCAACGAGGAAGAAATACATGCTGAGTATGGCCAAACCCCTGTACCAGCTTCAGTTAAGACTGAACAATCTGGGCCAACTGAGGGTATTGTGATAAAAGATACTAATGATTCTACTTCCTATGTAGGTAAAGTAGTGGAAGATGAGAACAAGGAGAACACTATTGAACAAACAAATGACTCCTTGAACTCTGAATCTGTTGCTTCTAGTCAACCCGTTGTTGGTAAATACAGGCCACTAATTCATGCTAAACAGAGTGCCTGTTGAAAGTGTGCTTGTGGGAATAATCAGAGACGAGGCAAGGGTGTGCTTCACGGGACAAGCAGAAACAAATTCCAAGTGAAGAAACATACTTGATTTCACTGTGAAACTCCTGGACACATTGCTAGAAATTGCCCAAATCGCGCATACGTTCCCTACTATGCACAAGGATAGCAGAACACGCCAAGAGGGAGATACCACAAAAGAAGCCCTTCAAGGTCACAATCACGCAATGGTGATTGGAAGGCACAAAAGGCCAAGAATCCAATTCCTAAGGTCAATAAGGGAATGCCGACCAAGAAGCAAAGCTCAAGAGATGCTCTAGTGAAGCCAAGACCGGTTAGGTCAAAGCCATCTCGACGGGCGACTTCAAGTTCAAAAGCAAGTACTGAGCCACCCATCCGATCGAACAAGAAATGGGTTAAACCCAACTACAGATGGGTTCCAAAGGTTCATTCTCCCAAATCACTTAATGATTCTAACATTTCTTCAGCTTCTGTTTGTGATAAGCAAGATATGTCATGGGAGAGAGTACCTTGCAAAGATGACAAAGGTCAATCCAGCTTCAAAATGGATTGGGTTCTAAAGACCAATTAATCCCACACTCTGTGCTGGAGCAGCTATGGAGGCATATCATTAGACTTCGGTTTGTTGGTAGTAGTTGTTCCAAGCACATGTTAGGATACATCTCTCAAATGTACAACACTCAGAACTTATTTTGAGAGTATGTGTCCTTTGCGGGAAAGGAAGAAAGGAAAGGATCACACATGGGGTTTAAGCTTAACAATGTGAAGAATTTTCGAATCTGTACTGAGATTGAAATATGCATGTTGTTCTCAGACCTTCTGGATGCAAATTCAATTGGTGACTTACGGTTCGAGTTTTCTTCTCGATACTCCTGAGTTTTCTCTTACAATGATTCGTTTCAAAGACATTTTTTTTATAGTTTTTCGTTTGTAGGTATTGTTATTGGGAAGTGATATGAAGGCTAGTGCTAAAGGACAACCTGAGAATCGTATAATGTGTTGGATTAATGTCTAAGTCCATAACTATATTTGGTATGTACTTGACCCGACTCAACATGGTCCATTTGGGTTGCACTTCACCGACACAATTTATATGGATAGTCTTTTGGGAATAGTATATTTATGATTTATATTAATATATTATAAGTTCTAATATATTAATATGGAATCATATTATTTAATTAGTATTGATCAAGAATTATTTTAGAAGTAATTAAGTGATCAAAATGAACTAATTAAATATGGACTCTTATATATATGGAATGGGCCAAGTTCATTTAGGTTGGGCTAATCTTTCATGGATAGTCCATGGAGTGTTTAACCCATGGATCATATGAAATGAAAGGTCATGGGTTTAACCATAGTCTCCACACTATATAAAGATGTCCTTGGTTGGTGAAATTGGCACTAGTGTGGGTACACTAAGAGGGCTAGTCGATTTCACTAGAAAGAGCCAAGTATCCATATTTTCTAAAGTCTTCCAAGGTGTTTTGGTGATTTGTGATTCCACTTGAGGCTTCCACACTATTAGGGCTAAGCTCTTAAAGCATGAAGACATCAAGCTACACCAAAAGGTATGTCATCTAACTAGTCTTTGTAGTATAGTTGCCTCATAGTATGCTAGTTAGGATTAAAACCTTGGAAAGTTCTTATTTGCATGTATAATAGAGAAAACATAGATCCAAGGTTTATAGGGTTGCATGTACGCCATAGGAGTGTTAGAATGCTCAAATCCCAACAGTGGTATCAGAGCCTAGGCGTGTTTTCTTGTTATACTTGCAAAAGTGGCTGAAAAATCGAATTTTTATGCTGTCTGCTCAGCAGACTCGCCGAGTCCATGGAGGGACTCGCCGTGTCCAAGGAAAAAAGCATCCAACTCGCCGATTTGGTTCATGCACTAGACGGGTTGGACCCCCAGACATCATATATTCGACTGTTTTGGCTAGAAATAGACTAGGAACATTACCTTAAGATGTTTTTGGACTTATAAACTTGTTTTTGATGTGGTAATGTTCATGCTAATCCAATTTCAAAGATAATTGTCATTAGATTCATGTTTTGTATTAACTTAGTGATTAGGCTAATTACATGAAAAAGTTTGATTTGAATTATCTTGTTGTTGTGAGTTGCTTAGATTGATAGAAAAGTTAATTGATTATGTGTTTTCAATTCATTTTAATCTAAGAGATGATTCTAAAATGTGTTTGTGTAACTTGTCCTCAAGTTACATGAAAGGTCACATTTAAGTTTCATAAAACTCATAAAAGTTGGCAATGGTTACAAAAAAAATGAAGAGTCTTTGTCCTCAAGTTATGGAGGTTCAAGAGTCACTTCATTAACTAATAAAATGTGTAACCTTAATTCCATAAGTTACAAAATAAAGAAAAGTTACATTCTTTTACTAGTTTAAAAGTCTTCCATAACTTGTCCTCAAGTTATGGAACTTGAAGAGTCTTTTAATTAAAACTACTTTTAACACATAAGTTATGGAATTAATTAGTTTTGAATAGTTTCAAAACTTGCCCTCAAGTTTTGGAATTTGAAAAGTTTTCACTTATGAATACTTTAATTCCAAGTTAGCCCTTAGAATTTTAAAAGTTAAAATTCAACCCTTGTACTTTATAATATTATAAGTTAATAATATCTATATATATGTGTATAAGAGTAAAGTCAGTCTTACCGTTAGTAGGCCTCATTCACGAAGCCGGTCTATAAGGGGGTATAAGGTTACTGCCTATAAAATGGCCGTTTAATGGATGTCCACTCTCACCCACCGCTTCCTTGACCGGTGGAGGGTCGTTAGCCGAACAGGTAGGACAAGGACTAGAATTCTCCCTTCATTAAAAGTATTAATGATAAATACTAAGTAACTAAACCTTTTATAAATACCCAATCTTAGTTACTTAGGAAAAATGTGAATAAGGTGCTAACCCATGAAATTACACTTTGCACTTTGTTTAAGTCGGCTAGTGGAGCGTGTGTGGTTAACCAACAAACTAACTCGTATTTAACAAGGTAGGAAAAGGGTCACTTAATGTTTATCATAGTATCGATGGAGCGTGTGTGGTTAACCAGCACATCGATTGAGGGGTAAACACTTAAGGGTACCAAGTTATTTGCATGGTTACTTTACACCTTGTTTTGTGATCCTCGGCGTCCCAGTCACAAAACCTGAAGGGCAGACTCGAGATTGAAACATGCCATTGAATAGTTCAATGAATCTCAAAAGATCTAGGAGTTTCAAATCCAATTAAAAACCTAATATTTTATTTCGTTTTTCATGGTGGAAATTGGTGAATCGTCATTGACCAACCTTCAAATATTCTATAGCTTGGATTACGGCATCCCTCTTCTAAGTTATAAAATATTGTGTTGGGTCCTAGCCTTAATATTTCATATTGGGTGTTATATTAAGGACCTTAGATCAACTATCTTGAATATCTCCCAAAAGATGTCTAGTTTAGACATCTATGATCTTCCCAAATCTCTTGGAACTTCACCTCCTCCACCTCCTCCAATTATTCTCCCTAACCCACAAGTTCAAGGTCACTCAAGCCCTATTGGCAAGGCAAGGTCTAGGTGTGATCACATCTTGGAGATGAAGTCACATACTGACAAGCAGGGAGAGTTGGGTGTCAAAGTCTTGAGAAAGTTAATGGTTCAATCACTTTCTAAGTCACATAGTGAGTTCCTTTAGGACTCCTATGAAACAGACTATGACAAGACCCTTAATGATCTTATCTATTTGCTTGGTGCTTCTGAATCAGCAATGATTTGGAAGGCTAGTAAAGCAAATTTGATTAGAAGATCGACTTCCCAAAACTTTATGGACATTGAAAATGGTGACACTAGAAATCCAGAAAAAGCATTCTCTTCCCAATGGAAAGGGATCGACCATAGTCAACTCGGTTGACCAAATGGTAAAGAGAAAGGCTAAGTCTGAGATTATCCCATGTACCATTCCCAAAGGATCCATATGGTTCTATTGCCAAAAGTAAAGGGCATTGGTTGCGAAGCTGCCAAATTTACCTGAAAGATCATAAGGCTGGTAAAGTCAATAAGTTTGAATCTACTTCAGGTAAATTCCACTATCTAACTCTGTTAAGTTCCCAGTTGATGATTCTTAATACAAAATGTGACTCGGTTGCATTTTGATATTTAGCAGGATCAAGCAAAGGGAAGGAAACTTAAAGAAAGAGTATGATGAATTTGATCGCGAAGATGGATTTCTTTCGCTTGGTTGAAGATTGAATTATTGAGCTACTTCTTAGGAGTTACGATAGATTGCTAGGAAACATGTAATAACATAGTTTTCATTTTCAAGTTGCATTGTAAGGAAACGTTTTTCTGTATTTTAAAATAAATAAAAGTTTGTTTTACTTTATTTGTATCTCCTTACAATGAAATTCATGAAAACTTGATGTTTGTATGTTTATAGCAATATTGGAAATACGAATTTGATTCTTTCATTTGTGGTAGTGGCTAAATTTACCAAATAAGGAAATATTCTCATCACCCAAGTTTCAATTGGACCGAAACTTGGAATCATACAAGGTGTTGAGTGTGATATGTGAGAATATTCAACTTTGGAAAATTAAGACTAGTTCCGTGTTCACATGTATATGTGACTCAAGAGAAGGACTAAGGGATCAAGTACACTTTCTTGTGCACTTGTCAAAGTCCACCACAAAAGATGGATAAGACTATTCGTCATGATTTACTAAGGTTTAGTAAATATGATTATACTTACAAGCTTAAGTATAATTCTAAAACATTGAAAATTTTCAATGTATGACAGAACGAATAAGAAGAATCAAATTAGGCAGAAGGATAAAAGTTTCTCAAATCTGGAAAGATGGGAGAGTACTTTAGTATCATATTTTAAGATCATCTTAATGATTTTGAGACCTTATCACAATTCATCCTTTAAGTGCATTATGATTGTAACACCCCGTTCTTAAAGTATTTAATTATGATTCCCTGAGATTTAAGAGGAAGGGTAATTCTGGTTCTTTTTCGGGAAATGGGTTTTATCCAAGAAGGTTTCGGACTGGAGTATGTTGATAGAAGCATAGGGCTTCTCGTCACCCTCGTGTGAATGTAAAGTCTATTGGGAGCGGGTTTAGAGTAGAGGAGTTGCGGCGTCTTGGAAATGATATTGTTTATAGCTCTTTGTGGAAAAAGTGGAAAAGGTCCCATGCATGCATGGCATGCATGCTTGAAGTTGGCTGGGTACGCTCAGCGTAAGCTGGATGTACGCCCAGCGTAATGGAGGAAAGAAATGCGGGGTGGCAAGGTGAGTACGCCCAGCGTACTCTCAGAAACCCCAAACCCTAAAATTAGGGTCAGCCACTATATAAGGAACATGTTGGTTCATACCCTAGCCTCCTTAAGCCCATCCTTAACCTCAGAAACCCTAGAAACCCGTATTCCCTCCATTGTTGGGTGTGTTTGGCCTTGGAAAGCTCATTTTGGCAAAAGAAAAGCTAGAAGAAGAAAGGAGAAGTTGTCAAAGAAGGGAAGGAACGATTGGAGCTTGTAGATCTGAAGAGATATCATCCTTTGAAACTTATTTGATGTATAAAGCTTCTTGCTTGCCATTTATTTTGCATAGATCTAAGCGTTGTGAAGTTTTAGCATCTTTCTTGTCCCAAAGTTCTCATCTTGATTCATGCTTTGTGTGGGCTGAGATTATCTGTCCTTTCAGACCTTTGGAGAGGTCTTGAGTGAGAAAAATGAGGTCCCAAGGGCTGTAGTTGTTCCATGTGTGAGATATATAGGTCTTAATGGATTAAGACCTTAGATTAAGAGCTTTTGGACGTCCCAAGTGATAAAGTTTGAGACTTTATGAATCTTAGGCATATTTAGCCTAGGGATCTGAAGTTTGGGCTTAAGAGCTTAAGGCATTAAGAGGTTATAAGGACTTTATGAGTAGCGAAGTTACGCCCCGCGTAACATGGTTGTACGCCCCGCGTAGCGGGTCAAGGCCCCGATCCTCAGCTGTGTTTCAGTGTGTACGCCCCGCGTACCAAGGAGGGTACGCCCAGCGTACTCCCCCTGATTGGACCTTAATATTGGGCCTTAGAGTTTGGGCCGTTTGTGGGTAGTTGGTTTATTGGCCAAGTCTGGAAATTATGGATAGAGTGTTTTGGGTCCAATTATTGTTATGGACCTTGGATCTAGGCCCATTTGGTGAGGTGGGCCCAATTTACAATATTGGACTTTGTATAAGATTTGGACTTTGGCATTGGCCCGATAAGTAGATGTATGCTTAGCCTAATGTTTATTTTGTTATGATGGCTAGTTCGGGATTTGCGGTGAGTTGGTGATTCGAGAATCTTCTCTTCAGTTCAGAGTTTCGGCAGTGTGAGGTGAGTTATCGTCACTATATCGACATGGTCTAAGGCACCAAGGCCGGCCCTTTATCAGATTGAGATCCGGGTATTTGTTGTTATATTATTGCTTTGATATGTTTGCATCCTGGTAACTAGGATGGTATATGTTAGAGACCTGGTTAAAGTCGGTTTCCTGATATGTAGGGTGATGCTATGCTAGTGACCGGTTAGGTCGGTATCCTGGTTAGGATGATGATATGTTATGTGATCTGTTTGATCGGCTTGCTGACTGTGAATTCTTATATGATTGTATGTTCATGTGCACATGGTTGTTTGGACTGGAGTTGGGTTGAGGCGGGTCCTGCTTTGTGTTGTAGGCCAAGATACCCAGGGCGGACCGGTTGCCCCGAAGGCCCAGCGAGCGGTCCGGATAGGCTGTAGGCCCCAAGAGGGCGGACCAGACGTGACGAGGCTCGGAGAGTGGACCAGGCCGACTGAAGGCCCGGTGCGGGCGGACCAATCATACTGTAGACTCAGAGAGTGGACCAGGTGGGTTGTAGGCTCGATGCGGGCGGACCAATCACACTGTAGACTCGATGTATATGGCTAGACTCGGAGGGTGGACCAAGTGGACTATTGGCCGGTGCGGCGGACCAGTCTCACAGTAGACCCGAAGTGCATGGCTGTTTTGTGTTATGTTATGTTATGTATGCTATGTATGATATGGGTCGGAAGGCATTATGATTTGGACCGGAAGGTCGTAGCCTGGAAGGGCGTACGTGTGGTTGGTATTTTGGGGATATCTCACTAAGCTTTCGGGCTTACAGTTGTGGTTTAATGTTTTTCAGGTTCTTCAGGAGACCATGGCAAGGCGAAGGCGTGATCGTACCGCTCCTCATATTTATGTTGTGATGTGATTTTGGGAATACTCTAAATGAATTGTATTGAAAACCTTTTTGTAATAATTTAATGAAATCGGGTTGTTTTTGAAAAGTTTAAATTAGTTGAAATTTTTTGGTCGTTACAATGATAGTTAAGAAGAAGAGTTATGAACTGTTGAAGTGGTTAAATCAAGAAGATGATTCATACTTCGTTCCAAAAACGATTCATAGAGTTATACTCTAAGATTGTAACTTGAGTGAAATGTCTTAAAGAAGGGTTAAAACACTTGTCAATTGTAAGAGTAAAAGTTTTCTACTCTTGTACATTTGGAATTGGTAAGTTGTGATGTTTTGGATAAAACAAAGACCAACTAAGGCTAATTGTGTCAAGTGTCTGTCTTGATTAGAATCCACTCAAACATCCCAAAAATACGACCCAAAATTTTTTGTTTTTAGATAATAATAAAAGTCATAACACTGAATGTCATATAATAAAAACCATCCTCCCGAGCTCTGTCTAAATAAAAGTGTCGTATCAAAAACTATATAAAATCATGTCTAAATATCTGAACTAAATTGCTAGGAATAAAGCTGAAGCTGTGGTGTGTGCGATGCCATCATCCCGAGCTCTTCCCTTTACTTGCGGAAGTACCTGAAACCAAAACTAAAACTATAAGCACAAAGCTTAGTGAGCTCCCCCAAACTACCACATACCATACAAACATATAAACAACTACTGGGCCCCGCCCACTGCATCGAACCGAAGCCCGGAAGCTGCATCAGACCGAATTCCGGAACTAACCAGGGCCCTGCCCTCTGCATCGGACTGAAGTCCGGAACTAACTGCCTCGGACCAAAGTCCGGAACTAACTGCATCGGACCGAAGCCCGGAACTGACTGCATCGGACCGAAGTCCGGAACTACTGAACATAGCATAGCATACACATATCAACTAGCATAACAACATAGACTGCATACTGAGTCGGGCCGTACCCGAAACACATCACACCCAAAACCTGTCTGAGCCAAGAAGACAACAAACATTCTAACTACTGCATAGGACCGAGGTCCGGAAACTACTACTAATTAAACGGGTCGGCATTGTGGCCTTAGACCCGTTCCTACTGGAAGGAAACTCACCTTGTATCCTAGCTGCTGAAAGGACTGCTCCGGAATCTGTCTGTTGCGGCTCCGGTTTCACCCTGGCTACAATTTCCATAAGTACCCTCAATCAAATACTGATAATAATACTGAGGTTAAAATGACTATCTTACCCCTGGTCAAAGTCAACATTCAGTTGACCTGACTCGTCGAGTTGGGTTACCAACTCGTCGAGTCCTTACTCTCACTTTCTTGCTTCTGCTCGCAACTACTCGTCGAGCTTGTCGTAGACTCGACGAGTTCCTCTTCGATACTAACACTCAGTCAATCTGCATCCGCCTCGCCGAGTTGTATGATCAACTCGTCGAGTTCTCCTTTAATACATGAACACTCTGACTATGACTCGCCGAGTTGTATGAACAACTCTAGTCTGCTCTTGAGGCATGAAGATTGCCTTGGACTCGCCGAGTCAGGGCATTGACTCGCCGAGTCCTTCCATGAATGATTCTAACCTCCAGCTCACTAAGTCCATCTCTCACTCACTGGTTCCACTCGACATAACTCGAAAAGGGGAAAACAGGGGACTCGAACTCGACTCGTCGAGTCTGAAGAACGACTCACCGAATTGTATACATGCAATCACTATATACTCGATTCTGCTTGAACCCAGTTCATTCCGTTCGTAGATCTGGGTTCTAAGGGCTTGTTTAACATGTAAAGTTTCCAACTTTACGTGTAAATAAACACCAAATGAAGGTTTTAAGGCTCAAAACATACTATAAGAGTAGATCTAGGGCTTTCATGCAATATGGCTCCATAAAGGTATTAGATCTAGGCTTCTGGAACTCAAACATAGCTAGATCTGAAGGCTATTCATCTCAATGGGTCCTCTATGGTACTACCAAACCAAGAAATGGTTCAAGAATAGCTTTAATGGTGCTCCAATGGGGATTAAAGCATAGAAACAGAAAAGGGTCGAGTTATACCTTACTATACTCTGAAATGCCACAAAGATCTTCGATCTCCTTCTTCTCCTCTTGATCTACCTTCCTTCTTCTCTCAAGATCTTCAAAGAATCACACCAAATCACACAAAATGCTAAGAGAGTTCTAGGGTTTCAAGAAGGATGCTCTGGGGGAAATGGGGGCTGACTTGGGGTCCTAAAAAGTTGATTAAATATGGTGCAAACCCTTGAAATTAGGGTTTCATCCAGACTGGCGGACTCGCCGAGTTGCCAACTTAAACGTGTTCAAAATCCCGACTCTACTCGACGAGTCTGGCTACTGACTCGTCGAGTTCCTCTTGAAAACTTGAAAAATAATTATTTAAATAACATACCAAAATTTGGGGTGTTACAACTCTCCCCCACTTGTCTCAGACTTCGTCCTCGAAGTCTGCCACTGCTGAATCTGGAAACAACTCTGGTAATGCTCCCGCATCTCCTCCTCGGACTCCCAGGTCCACTCTGAACCCTTTTGGTGTTGCCACTGCACCTTCACTAACTGAATCACCTTGTTCCTCAAGGTCTTCACCTTCCGATCTAAGATCACAATTGGTCTCTCGACATAATTCAGGCTGCTATCAACCCGAATATCCTCCATGGGTACTACTGCCGACTCATCCACCAGACACTTCCTCAACTGAGAAACATGGAAAGTGTTGTGGATCTAGCTAAGCTCTGCCGGAAGATCCAATCGGTAGGCGACCCGACCCACCCGGGCCAAAACCCTAAAAGGACAAATGAACCTGGGGCCCAGCTTGCCCCTCTTTCGGAATCTGATGACACCCTTACAGGGTGATACCTTCAGGAGGACCATGTCACCCACCTGAAACTCCAAGTCTGAAGGCCTCCTGTCGGCGTAACTCTTCTGCCGACTCTGCGCAGTCTGCAGTTTACTACGAAGCTGCTGGATCAACTCTGTCGTCTTGAGCACCACTTCGGTGCTCCCAATGAAACGCTGACCGACCTCGCCCCAACAGATCGGGGTCCTGCACTTCCTCCCATATAGCATCTCGAAAGGAGGGCGGTCATGGTAGTTGTTGTTATACGAGAATTCCGCTAACGGAAGGTACGTATCCCAACTGCCACCGAAATCTAGAACACATGCCCGGAGCATGTCCTCGAGTGTCTGGATCGTCCTCTCGCTCTGCCTGTCCGTCTGAGGGTGGAAAGCGGTGCTGAAATGGAGACGAGTCCCCATCTCGTCGTGAAACCGCTTCCAGAATCTGGAAGTAAAACGGACGTCTCGGTCTGAAACCACCGAGACAGGCACTCCATGCCGTGCCACCACCTCTCGCACATAAATATCGGCTAGCTTCTCCGCCGATATATTCTCCTGGATCGGTATAAAATGAGCACTCTTCGTCAGCCGATCCACAACGACCCAAATCGAATCCACTCCACGTGCAGTCCTGGGAAGCTTAGTGATGAAAGCCTTAGTGATGTCTTCCCACTTCCACATTAGAATGTCTAACAGTTGCATCTTGCCGTGAGGCCTCTGGTGTTCTGCCTTGACCTTCATGCAGGTCAGGCACCTCTCCACATACCGGGCGACATATCGCTTCATGTAGGGCCACCAATAATAGGGTCGAACATCTCTATACATCTTCGTCGCCCCTGGATGGATGGAAAATCGAGACTTGTGGGCCTCATCCATCAGGACCTGCCGTACCCCTCCCCAGTATGACACCCAAAATCTCCCATGAAGCGTCAACAATCCTAGACTGTCATAGTCGAAGGAAGCTACTCGGCCCACGATCCTCTCACACTTCTGCCTCTCCTCCTTGAGGCCCTCGGCCTGTACCTCTCTGATCTGCTCCAATAATGGAGTAATCACTATCATTCTCAGACATATATCTCTGATCGGGGCTGCTGCCGCCTTGCGGCTCAGGGCGTCGGCCACCACATTGGCCTTCCCTAGGTGATAAAGGATCTCACAATCGTAATCCTTTAATACATCTAACCATCGCCTCTGCCTCATGTTCAGATTCGGCTGATCCATGAGGTACCTCAAACTCTTGTGATCCGTGTAAATGGTACAACGGACCCCATAAAGGTAATGTCTCCAAATCTTGCGGGAAAACACCACTGCCCCCAACTCTAAATCATGTGTAGGATAGTTAGCCTCGTGAGGCTTCAGCTGTCTTAAGGTGTAAGCTATCACACGTCCTTGTTGCATCAGCACTGCTCCCATACCTGTGATCGAAGCATCATAGTAGACTACGAAATCCTCTACTCCCTCTGGCAGGGAAAGAATCGGTGCCTCGCACAATCTCTGTCTAAGGGTCTCGAACGCTGCCTTGGAGAAATCCTGGATGAATCTCCTGTAGTACCTTGCCAAACCTAGGAAGCGCCAAATCTCAGATGGAGACTTCGGGACCTCCCACTGCATCACGACCTCTATCTTGGCCGGATCTACTAGAATACCCTTCTGGTTGACGAGGTGACCAAGGAATTGCACCTCACGCAACCAGAACTCGCCCTTGGAGAACTTTGCAAAAACTCTCTCTCCTCAAAGTCTCTAGCACCTCCCTCAGGTGCTCCTCGTGCTGCTCCTGGGTCTTGGAATAAACCAAGATATCATCAATGAACACTATCACAGACCGATCCAGCATCGGTCTGCACACACGGTTCATGAGGTCCATGAACGCGGCTGGAACATTGGTGAGCCCAAACGACATCACCATAAACTCATAATGACCATAACGGGTCCTGAAAGAAGTCTTCTGCACATCCTCATCTCTGACTCGCATCTGATGATACCCGGAGCGTAAATCGATCTTGGAAAACCAAGACGCTCCCTGCAGCTGATTAAATAAATCATCTATCCTTGGGAGTGGGTAACAGTTCTTCACCGTTACCTTATTCAACTCCCGGTAATCTATACACATGTGGTGTGACCCATCCTTCTTCTTTATAAACAAAATCGGTGCTCCCCAGGGCGAACTGCTCGACCTGATAAAACCCTTGTCTAGCAGCTCTTGTAGCTGCGTAGATAACTCTTGCATCTCTGGGGGAGCCAACCGATACGGTGCCTTGGCTATCGGAGCCGCACCAGGGATCAGGTCAATCCTGAACTCGACCTGCCTCTCGGGAGGTATTCCAGGCAAATCCTCTAGAAACACATCCGGGTAGTCTCGCACTACCGGAACATCATCAGCCGACATCTTTCCCTTCTCCCGGGCATCTACAACATAGGCAATATAACCGACGCAACCCTGTTGGAAGTAGCACCTCGCTCTCGCTGCTGAACACAAAACTGGTCTGCGCTGTGGCTTCTCGCCCTAAATCACTAACTCTCCCCCACTGGGAGTGCGAACCCTCACCAACTGCAGCTCACAATCTATCACCTCCCTATTTGGGCTCAGCCAATCCATGCCTACTATAACCTTATTCCCTCGCAGGGGAATAGGGAACAAGTCCACCGGAAACTGCTCATCGAATAACTGAAGAGAACATCCTCTATGTACCCTTGCAACCCTAATGGTCCTATCAGCTGCTATCTCGACCTCAAGTGGATAGTCTAGCTCCCCTGGAGCTCTACTAAACCTCTTGCTAAGTGCAAGAGAGACGAATGATCGAGTAGCCCACAAATCAAACAATACTGTAGCGGAAATGTCGTTCACTGAGAACGACCCTATACAAAACATATAACCATAAGAAAGAAATAAATAACAAACGCATAGATAAGGGAGAAATACATACCCGTCACCACATCAGGAGTCGCTCGCGCCTCCTCTACTGTCAGCTGAAAAGCCCTACTATTCGCCACCCGCATCTCAACTCAGCCCTTACGGCCATCCATAATCCTCAAAGTAGCAGGAGCAGGTGCTGACACCTTCCCCGCAGCAGCTAAACTCGGATACTAGGACTTTTTATGTCCCCTCTGATTGTACTGGAAGCAAATCAGATCTGATGCCACAACGACGGTAGTAGTGGCTGTATAATCTCTGCTCATATGCCCAGTCCGGCCAAACTTGTAGCAGCCAGCACTCCCTGCCTTGCACGCCCCATCGTGCAATCTCCCACACTTGCCACACCGACCGTGGCTCTGGTGACTCCTAGCTTTGTGATCTGAACCCTTGGGCTTTTTTCCTGAACTCCCTGAACCTGGAGCCGCCTCCGGCTTCCTCTTTCTCTCCATCTCAAGGTCAATCTCTCTCTCTCTCTCTCTCTCTCTCTCTCTCTCTCTCTCTCTGTCGAGCCCTAGCAATCATGTCGTCCAGCGTTTTACAGCTGGACCGGCTCACGAACTGGCGGATATCACTCCGCAGCATCTCCTGATAACGAGCCTTCTGCATTTCCTCATCAGCCGCATACTGAGGAACAAGAAGAGCCCTTTCCCTGAACTTGGTGGTAATCTCCGCCACTGTCTCTGTAGTTTGGGTAAGATCCTGAAACTCTCTAGCCAACTGTTGCACCTCAATGACCGGTGCGAACTCAGCTCTGAACCTGGTAGTAAAATCAACCCAGGTCATAGCATCCAAAGCTGCGTCATCTCCAATGGCATGTCCGACCTCCTCCCACCAATCCCGTGCCCTGTCCTTCAGAAGACAGGACGCCAATCTGACCTTGTCCCCCTCGGGACATCTGCTCGTGCAGAAAGCGTTGGCCACATCCGCCAACCATGTAGTACTCGCTATGGGGTCCCGCGCCCCATGGTAATCTAGAGCTCCACATGCACGGAATTCCCTGAAAGTAAGCGTGCGCGACCCCATCATGGCCGCTACCTCAACACGGAAAGTGCTCAACCTCTCGTCCATCAACTCTAAGATACCCTCCTTGATCGAACCGAAGATCACAGGAGTCTGCTCATGTATGGTGCGAGTAATCTATGAAGAGAGAAACTCCCTTGTCTGCTCATCCAATTGCCCGACCTCCAGGCCTTATCCTGATCCTCCTCTGACATTTGAACTACCGGCTGCTGGCCTAGGGCGTAATACCACCATTCTGAAAACACATCATAATAAACTTCAGGAACATAGATATATCTCGAGGGATCACTACTACCACAAGTTTTCTGGTCTCATCTCAACATTCCTTGTTTCGAGTACGGATCCTCTGCTTTCAGTAGTACGGGCCCATACTACCTTCCACATCTATCCGTACTTTCCTCAAGTATCGCCTTGACTCCACCAAGTCACTACTACTACTACTAATCTTTGCTACTCCCATCCTAGGCTTGCCTTAGGGAAATCTTTGACTCTACCCAATCCAGTCCTCAGCTGCTGAAGGCCCCCTTGTAATGCCAATTATCCATCACCTGAATACCATCACATGAAGCGATGATCAGATAATCCATCGAGTAAAAGGCTCGTCCCTACAACGGTTAGACTCATACAAGAGCTGCACAGTAGGGCCAAGTCTAGCACTCTGAGATTATTCAATCATGTTCGCATGTGACTTGACGTATTCACCTAATGGCTAACTCCATCACTCAGAGCCCCACAAAGCACAAAGCAAGCAGTATTCAGACACAGGAAACTACTCAGGAAATTCTATCCTCATAACAAGGAACTGTACTGGCATACAATGCTAAGCTCATACTATCAGGCACAACCTAAACATGTTATCCTATTGTTGTCTACTCAAAACTAGCATGCAATTCTCATAAAGCTGAACACATATAGCAGGCACATAAGGCATCCTCCTAGATCCTTAGTCCTATTCTAGCATGTTGTTCTATTGAAACTGAAACTGATAAGCATAACATAAACTTGTATGTGTAATTTGGGAGTACTTACTTGAGCTTGGCTGATCGCATGCACCACACCCTTTTCCTTTTCTCAAAACTCTTTCTCTTTTTAGGTTTTATTTATCAAAAATCTTTTTGAAAACACTTTTGAAAATCCTTCTACCATTTCCTCAGTTTAAGTCCAGTCACACCCGAGAGTGTGCCTGAATCTCTCAAACCAAGACTCTGATACCAACTTGAAACATCCCAAAAATACGACCCAAAAATCTTTGTTTTTAGATAATAATAAAAGTCATAACATTGAATGTCATATAATAAAAACCATACGTCGGGTATCTCAAAAGCCATAATAAAAGTGTCGTATCAAAAACTGTATCAAATCATGTCCAAATATCTGAACAAAACTCCGAGGAATAAAGCTGAAGTTGTGGTGTGTGCGTTGCCATCATCCCGAGCTCTTCCCTTTACTTGCGGAAGTACCTGAAACCAAAATTGAAACTGTAAGCACAAAGCTTAGTGAGCTCCCCCAAACTACCACATACCATACAAACATATAAACAATTACTGGGCCCCGCCCACTGCATCGGACCGAAGCCCAGAAACTACATCGGACCGAAGTCCGGAACTAACCAGGGCCCTGCCCTCTGCATCGGACCGAAGTCCGGAACTAACTGCCTCGGACCGAAGTTCGAAACTAACTGCATCGGACCGAAGCCCGGAACTGACTGCATCGGACCGAAGTCCGGAACTACTGAACATAGCATAGCATACACATATCAACTAGCATAACAACATAGACTGCATACTGAGTCGGGCCGTGCCCGAAACACATCACACCCAACACCTATCTGAGCCACGAAGACATCAAACATTCTAACTATTGCATCGGACCGAGGTCCGGAAACTACTACTAATTAAACGGGTCGGCATTGTGGCCTGAGACCCATTCCAATTGGAAGGAAACTCACCTTGTAGCCTAGCTGCTGAAAGGACTGCTCCGGAATCTGTCTACTGCGGCTCCGGTTTCACCCCGGCTACAATTTCCACAGTTGACCTGACTCGTCGATTTGGGTCACCAACTCGTCGAGTCCTTACTCTCACTTTCTTACTTCTACTCGCAACTACTCGTCGAGCATTGCATAGCCTCGACGAGTTCCTCTTCGATACTAACACTCAGTCAATCTACATCTGACTCGCCGAGTTGTATGATCAACTCGCCGAGTTCTCCTTCAATACATAAACACTCTGAATGTGACTCGCCGAGTTGTATGAACAACTCGTCGAGTTTGCTCGTGAGGCATGAAGATTTCCTTGGACTCGTCGAGTCAGGGCATTGACTCGTCGAGTCCTTCCATGAATGAGTCTAACCTCCAGCTCACTGAGTCCATCTCTCACTCACTGGTTCCACTCGATGTAACTCGAAAAGGGGAAAACAGGGGACTCGTGACTCGACTCGTCGAGTCTGAAGAACGACTCGCCGAGTCGTATACATGCAATCACTATATACTCGATTCTGCTTGAATCCAGTTCATTCCATTCGTAGATCTGGGTTCTAAGGGTTTGTTTAACACGTAAAGTTTCCAACTTTATGTGTAAATAAACACACTATAAGAGTAGATCTGGGGCTTTCATGCAATATGGCTCCATAAAGGTATTAGATCTAGTCTTCTGGAACTCAAACATAGCTAGATCCGAATGTTATTCATCTCAATGTGTCCTCTATGCTACTGCCAAGCCAAGAAATGGTTCAAGAATAGCTTTAAAGGTGCTCCAATGGGGATTAAAGCATAGAAACAGAAAAGGGTCGAGTTATACCTTACTATACTTTGAAATGCCACAAAGATCTTCGATCTCCTTCTTCTCCTCTTGATCTACCTTCCTTCTTCTCTCAAGATCTTCAAAGAATCACACCAAATCACACAAAATGCTAAGAGAGTTCTAGGGTTTCGAGAAGGATGCTCTAGGGGAAATGGGGGCTGACTTGGGGTCCCAAAAAGTTGATTAAATAGGGTGCAACCCCTTGAAATTAGGGTTTCATCCGGACTGGCGAACTCGCCGAGTCCAGAATATGGACTCGCCGAGTCGCCAACTTAAACGTGCTCAAAATCCCGACTCTACTCGACGAGTCTGGGTACTGACTCGTCGAGTTCCTCTTGAAAACTTGAAAAATAATTATTTAAATAACATACCAGAATTTGGGGTGTTACATCCACACTATCTCTTGAATATTTGGTAAGAAAGTCTTATAGGTCAAGGAGACAGTGGGAGTCTAAAAGATCCTGAAAGGGTTTCAAGAGGTAATCAAGAATAAAACTTGTATTTCATCACTAGCATACAACTAGAGGTTTATAACCTATCGTGTTGACATTTATGTGCCCAGTCCAGTTAAGTTGGCTATACATTTGAGTTCTACATGCTCTCAATTGTTTGCATAGCTACTTGGAAGCAATGGCAGACCCTTGAGCTACCAGGTGGGAATAAGTTAAGATTGCACAAGTTCAATCCATATGAGTTAGGATTTGTCACTAACCTAGTCTTGTGATTATTGTTTTGAAGAAATTCACGTGGATAAGAACACATACACCATAAAATCTAAGTTTCATAAGGTTTCTCTCCGATTTATGAAAATGATGGTGAGGAAATTCTTTCACTAAGTAGATTTTAAGTAGATAGCAATTGTGATATTTGCAGTTCTCAAAGTTGTTAGTGGAGCGTGCGTGGTTAACCGACACACTAACATTGACTTATGAGAAATGGAAAAAAGTCTAAACAATTGAGACTATGATTACAGCATCCCTTTTTCATAGTTCTGAAATTGTTTAGACACACATGTGAGCTATATAAGAGGGGTGTACGATTTTGATAAAGTCTTATCAAAGCAATCTATTATCAGAAATCTGAACCTTGGTAAGAATTTCAATAAAGTATTGACTTCTAGAGGTCCAGCTATTTTCTGGATACATGTCAAAGCTAGTGGGAGCATAAGTGTTATGCTAATAATCATCATGTTAGTGGGAGCATGATAATTATGATAAGAATTACAAGTTAGCAATGTTGATTATAGAAAACAAAAGTTTCAATTCATGAGGTTGCAGGGGTTGAAAAAGTTGTTTTGCTATAATTAAGGGAGAGGAAATTATACTTCATTTCAATTGTGATAAGCTTAGATTGAGTTTGTAATCATTCTAAAGAGCTTATATTGAGATTTTAATCACCTTTAGTCAAGAATATATATATTAATTTCATGTTGGATTGGTTCAACTTAAGAAAAATTCTATATATTGCGTTCTCAAAATTCGATTATGATTACGGCATCCCTTTTCATAGTCAAATTTTGAGAATATGGCAAACAAAAAATTATTATGGCGAAAGACTGGTCTAGAACCATTTCTTTATGTGAAACATCATGAATCGTGTCCCATTTACTTTGGGTACAAGATCGATAACATGTGTTATAATATTTATCCTTTCTAAATCTTCCAAATGCCTTAGGGCATAAAGGAGGGAAAAGGTTTAGAATTGGATATGACTAAAGTGATTAAGCAATTGTCGAGGACAATCTAAGGTTTACCAAATATTGGTTACTCAAGGACAGTTGGAAGTATACTGTTAATATTGGAAGGACCATATTGACATAGTCTGAAAAGAGGCAACTCTTGTTCAGAAGTGATAGTCAAAATGGGAATATAGAGTTGTCTTCATAGGTGGAAGCAATCTGTGTAAGGTTAAAGAAACTTAATGCAAGAAGCATGTTCAAAGCAATGCGCTTTGAATATGAGACATCGTTTCCATGGAATTTCTCTCTATTGGGATACTCTGTAATGATTGTTGCCAAGCCTTTGTGGCTTTGTGCATAATCATTACAAGAGGAACAGTGCATATAAGTTTAAAATCTAAACAGATTTCGATAAATGATAGGAATTTGGAATTCTTACATTTAAGACAAGGAATTGGGAGTGTGAAAAGAGAATCATTGAAATTATGTTCAATTGATCTAGTTCACAAAGAAAAGGATCATAGACAAACATAGAGTTCATACTTGGTGCATGGAAAAGCTATTGTTTAGAAAACATAGTGTACATGCTTGGAGCATGGGACACCTAGTGTTTTTAATTCAAGTATAAAGTTGATAAAACCAAAACAATGAATAATGATTAATCAGTATGGTGATAAATAGAAATTGTTTTATTTATATTCATAGGTTTTGATACCATATTAGATTCATTTATTCTTGTGTTTCACTTTGCATGTTTTGACTTCCATAATAACTAGGTTATTCTTCCGGAATGACTAAGTTATTCAAACCATCCACGGTCAGTCATATGTTGGAAATAGATCTGAATCAAGACTGTCATGGGTTGGCTTGTAGAGGTCCAAGTTGGTGGACAAAGTTGTGCTACAACACTCATGAGTGCTCATAAGTTCTAAATATTGGATTCAACCCATGCTCATTTGAATCACTTCATGGATTTTTATCACGAGTGATCATGAGACAATAATATCTTATATTCTTCAAACCTAGAGATATGAGTTGTTACTATGAGTTGATAGTACGTTGATTGCACGAAAACGCATTGGTAACTCGATGTTATAAAACGTGCCTTTGTGTATGATTCAACAAGTAGCAGAACAAGCCATATGAGTCGAAGTTTATCCATTCCTTTTACCTTCAGGGTGAAAGCGATATATGTGGGCCCCTCGATGATTTAATGATGACACATGTGAGTGCTTGGCCAAGCCAGGACTGATTTGATTTCTTCAATCAGTCAGTCGTCATGAATCGGAAATCGGGAAACAACAAATACACTGATAGAATGATTATAATCCATGTCTCAGTCCATATGATATCCAGAATGGAGGAATATATGATCCCTTATCTAATGGACAAGTCATTGACAAAGATCAAAGTTCGACAGTGGCTTTAAGAGCTACGATTTCCAGTTAGGTTTTGAAGTCATACTCAATAATAGTTTTAGACTTATCCAAGTGGGAGACTATTGGATTAATGTCTAAGTCCATAACTATATTTGGTATGTACTTGACCCGACTCAACATGTTCCATTTGGGTTGCACTTCACCAACACAAGTTATATGGATAGTCTTTTGAGAATTGTATATTTACGATTTATATTAATATATTATAAGTTCTAATATATTAAAATGGAATCATAATATTTAATTAGTATTGATCAAGAATTAATTTAGAAGTAATTAAGTGATCAAAATGAACTAATTAAATATGGACTCTTATATATATGGAATAGGCCAAGTTCATTTAGGTTAGGCTAAGCTTTCATGGATAGTCCATGGAGTGTTTAACCCATGGATCATATGAAATGAAAGGTCATGGGTTTAACCCTAGTCTCCACACTATATAAAGATGTCCTTGGTTGGTGAAATTGGCACTAGTGTGGGTACACTAAGAGGGCTAGCCGATTTCACTAGAGAGATCCAAGTATCTATATTCTCTAAAGTCTTCTAAGGTGTTTTGGTGATTTGTGATTCCACATGAGGCTTCCACACTATTGGGGCTAAGCTGTTAAAGCATGAAGACATCAAGCTACACCAAAAGGTATGTCACCTAACTAGTCTTTGTAGTATAGTTGCCTCATAGTATGCTAGTTAGGATTAAAACCTTGGAAAGTTCTTATTTGCATGTATAATAGAGAAAACATAGATCCAAGGTTTATAGGGTTGCATGTACACCATAGGAGTGTTAGAATGCTCAAAACCCAACATAATGTACTAAAGCCGAATTGTTTAGACTATGTGTTCAATGCGCTGGTAGGCACAAAGGATTCAAAAGGACTAGACTTAGTTTGACAATCGAAAGGACTTGACGGTATGAACTTAGATAGTTTCATTTGGACTGACAATATGACACTTGGGTAGATTAAGCAATGAGATAAACATGGGAACCTGCGAGATACATTAAAGTTAATTATCTAGAACTGCAGCTTAACATTTCCTCTATGTATGGACTTATGTCCTTAATTCCGGTATTGATAGGGCGACTGAGGGGTTCTGATAAAGTAGGTTTGTAGGAAATTATATTCTTGCTTTCTATCTTTCAGTCATATGTTGCCTCCTCTGCGTGATTGGAAGATATCCGACCTGGAATGCAACATATGCAACTCAATCTCTATGCATACCCTTATCTATGCAATTCTTTCTGTCTGTTAGCCATATGATGTCCCCTCTGTGTGATCAGAGATCCGACCTAGGACACAACATATGCACCCTACTATCTCTCTAATCCTCTATCTATATTAGTCATATGTTGTTCCTTCTGCGTGATTGGAAGACATCCGACCTGGGATACAACATATGCGTTTCCATAGCTGACTTCTTTCTTAATGATTGTCTACAGAGTTCTTTGGAAGTTCTTGATTACCGGGGTATGTCAAGAAGTGGGAAACACGCTCTAGTACATATAAAACTGAACTACTTAAAAGGTTGTCTGTAGATCTTGTTGGTGAATTTAGGTGGACAACAATATCCATGGTCGTCATCAACTAAATGGTCTATTTAAGAATAAGATCAAAATGACTTGTCACTTATAATCTATCCAAATTTTCAATATCCTTTGTGTTTAAGTGTACCACAATACCAATGATTGACCAGATCTAGACATGCAGGCGTGTGTTGATAAACGATATTGAATTGCTTGACAACTTTGATCCCAAAAGTCTTAAATTTAGCTATTATTTTTGTTTTGGTTAAATTTGTTCATAGTTTTCCTCTATGCACAAATTTAGGGGGAGAATTAAAATTTTAAAAAAAAATCAAACAAAAAAAATCAGAAAATTAAAATCCAAAAATAGTGTTATTTATGTTTATTTCTTTTTCAGAGAAATCAAAAATCCAAAAATATTTTTTTTCTTTCTGTTTTTTTTTCAGAAAATATGAAAAATCCAAAAAAAATATTATGTGCTAAGTTTTTCTTTTAGTTTTGTTTTTGTTTCAAATTTTCTTTGTCTTGAAAAGTGAATTCAGATGTAGATGAGACTCATGGAGATTGTATCGAGATTTTCGAGGCAAGGTTTCACCTGTGATTGTCGAAGAATTCTCATTCAAAGGAACAAGAAATGAAGATTGTTCATTCAATATTCAATCTTTCAACCCCAGATCAGTAAATGCAAGCGAGCATTTGAGTCGAAGTTTATCCATTCCTTTTATCCAAAGTGGGATAAAAGCGATATCTGTGGGCCTCTCGATGATTTAATGATGACACCTAAGCGCTTGGCCAAGCCGGGACTAAGTTTATGTGTTCAATTGTAGTCTGTTGTTAGTCGTCATAAATCGGAAGTCGGGAAAACAGTATAGTGCGAATGATTGAAACTCATGTCTTTTGTCTATACGATATCTTGAGAATGGAGGAATATATAATCCCTTATCTAGAGGACACGCTATCTGATAAGATCAGAGTTGGCAGCGGCTTTTGAAAGCTACGATTGCTGATCAGGTTCTGAAGTCATACGGAAAATAGTTATTAGACTTATCCAAGTGGGAGACTGTTGGATTTGTGTCTAAGTCCATAACTATTTTGGTATGTACTTGACCCGATTATGAGCATGGTCCTTTTGGGTTGCCTTCACCATAGCAATATGTAGGATGATTTAAGGAGAGAAAGGTTTAAATATGATTTATTAATATATTATGAGAATAATATATTAAAAGAGAAATCATATTGTTTAATTAATATTAGTCAAGAATTAATTGATAATTAATTTTGTGGCTAAAAGAGATTAATTGAACTTAGGGGACTGGACTGCAATTATTGGATAATTGAGTTATTGGGCTAAGGAATGCTAAAGGAATAAGGGGTGAACGAAATTATGATGGAAGCCCATCATATTTTCGTCCATGGCCTTATCTAGAAGATTCCATGGGTTGCTTAGAGTTTAAGCTGTCCATTAGGGTTTTGACTGAAACCCTAGCAGCCCACACAAGTATATAAAGGACCCCTTAGGCTCCAAAAACGTGGACAACTGATTCTCTAGGGTTTCCAGCCGTTTTTGGGCAGCCTCTCTTCTTCTCCTCTTCATCCAAGTTGTATATGGTGTTTGTGACTCCATTAGAGGTGCAGCACTTGAGGCACTAAGCTTTCTAAGGCCAATCCAAGCAAGGAATTGATTGTTATTGCTATATAACAATCAAAGGTAATTCTCTAAACCCTAGTTCAGTTCATAATATGTTAGATCTAAGTTTATTAGTCTTGGATTCAAAGCATGTACAATAGAGAAACCTAGATCCAAGCATTAGGGTTTGTATGAGCACATAGGATTGTTCTTATGCCTAAAACCCATCAGTGGTATCAGAGCCTTGATTGGTTTCAGTTGTATGTGATGCTATGTTGAATTATTTACTGAAAAAACGATTTTTGGCCTCTGCCTGACCTGACTCGGCGAGTCAGTGGAGGAACTCGGCGAGTCTGTCTGACTCGGCGAGTCCAGTCCCTGACTCAGCGAGTCCAGGGGTCAGACAGAGGGAATTTCGGGTTTTTGCTGCTGTTTTGACTTGGATTTGATGCCTAATTCGTTTTTTGAAGTTAAAATCCGATTTTTATCTTAAATTAGTGAATATCCTTGCCAAAACAATAGATAATTTCAAATCTTTTAAATATTAGTTGTTTATGTGATAAATATGGATTATTTAAAGTTATTTGGTAATTATCTAATGACTAAAATAAGATTAGGTCAAATATAGATAATGAATAAATTAATTGTTTAACTTATATTATTTGTTATTTGATCCCTTGTGATGTGAAAAAGTTTCAATTGCACCCTTTAGGTTTTATAGTTTAAATTTGAACTTAAAATTTTTGTTTATGAAATTTAAATAAGTTAAACCCTAATGTTTTGAAATGTTTCAAAACTTTTCCTCAAGTTTTGGAATTTTAAATTTGATTAAAAGTTTAATTTTGAAATGTTAAATTCTAAGACCCTAGTAATTTGAAAAGTTCAAATCACACCCTTATGGTTTTATTAATTAATTAAAGTGTATAATTAAAAGTGATTTAATAATCCCATAAAGTTTTTGGTTTACATTTAATTAAATTAAAAGTATAATTTTACTAAATTAAACCATCTAGTATTTTAAAAGTGTAAAATACACCCTATAGGATATATAACATTAAAAGTCTAATATTATATATGTATGAGTAAACAGTCAGTCTTACCGTTAGTAAGCCTCATTCACGAAGCTGGTCTATAAGGGGTGTTTAAGGAAATTGCCTATAAAATGGCGATTGAATGGGTATCCACTCTTACCCACCGCACTCTTGACTAGTGGAGGGTCGTTAGCTGAACGGGTAGGATAGGACAGAAACCTTCCATTATAAGTATAATGAAGTACAAAGTAACTAAATGCTTTTTCAAATTCCCAAATCATAGTTACTTTGGGCAAAATGTGAAATTGTATGCTAACCCATGGAATTACACTTCGTACCCTTGTCAAACGTTAGTGGAGCGTGTGTGGTTAACCGGCACACTAATTTGGGGATGACATTGGTAGCGAAGGGTGACTCGATGTTTGTCATAGATCAATGGAGCGTGTGTGGCTAACCGGCACATTGATTAGGTGATTGTAGCATTGGGTGCACCACGTGATTCGTATGGTTATTCACACCTTGTTTGTGATCCTCGGCATCCCAGTCACAAATAGTAGGGCATAATCGAGATTAAACATGCCATTGAAAAGTTCAATGAATCTCAAAAAGATCTAGGAGTTTCAATTCATTTAAAACTTCATCTTCCTTTTCGTTTTTCATGGTGGAAATTGGTAAATCGTCATTTACCTACCTTCAAATATTTTGCAACTAGATTACGGCATCCCTCTTCTAGGTTGTAGAGTATTGTGTTGGATCCTAGCTTGATGTATCATTTGGGTGTTACATCAAGAATTCTAATCAACATAAATTGAATTTTCTCCCGTTTTGTAGATGTCTGAATCTTACAATGGTCTTCCCAAATCCCATGGAACAAGTTTTCAAAATGAAGATGACGTTCCGAGATACGATCAAGGAAATGAGAGTCATGCTTCACTTCCTCCACCTCCTCCAATTGTTCTCCCTGACCCACAAGTTCAAAGGATTGAAAAGTTCAAGCTCACTCAAGCCCTTTTGGCAAGTAAACACGAAGATGGGAAACCTGTGTGTGCGCACGTCTTAGAGATGAAAACACACATTGATAGGTTAAACATGTTGGGTGTCAAGATTTCAAGTGAGTTGGTTGTTGACTGGGTTCTTCAGTCACTTCCTGAATCATATAGTGAGTTCGTTAGAGAGTACTATATGATGGATCACGACGTGACCCTTATTGATCTCACCTATTTGCTTATAGCTGCCGAATCAGCAATGATTTGGCATGCTAATCAAGCAAATTTTTCTGGTGAATCAAACTCCCAAACTTCAATGGACACTGGCAACATTGGAAGTCCAGAAAGAACTAAGTCTGTGATTGTCCGATGTGCTGTGCCAAAGGAGTCCATTTGCTTTTATTGCCAAGAGAAGGGGCATTGGAGACGAAGCTGCCCTAACTACCTGAGAGATCTAAGAGATGGGAGAGTCAAGACGTATGGCTCTGCTTCAGGTAAAATCCATTATCTAACTCTTTTGAGTTCCTATTCTAGATTCTTAATACATGATGTGATAAGATTACATTTTGATGTTTTGTAGGATCGAAGAAAAGAGAGGAAGCTTAAGGGAAGCAGTAAGCTGAATCTAATTGTGAAGAAATGGATTTCAATCGCATTACTTGAAGATTGGATTCTTGAGCTACTACTTGGAGTTAGAATAGATTGTTAAGAAATGTGTAATAACATAGTTTTTCAATTGAATTGCATTGTAAGGACAAAAAATTTTTCGCAATAAAATGAATTTTGATTATTTATCCTTGCAATGGCATGTATGAAAAATTGATGTTTGAATGTTTCTATTATTAGCAATAATGGATTTGATTCTTAATTATGTTATTTGTGGAAATGTCAAAAGTTTACCAAATAGGGAGAGTTTCTCATCGCCCAAGTTTCAATTGGACAGAAACTTGGAATCATTCAATGTGTATTGTATGATGAATGAAAAACTTTCACATTTGGGAAACTTAGACTAATTCTTTGACAAAGCGTCAATTGAAGGACTAGGAGATCAAGTACACTAGGTTGTGCGTTGATCAAGTCCACCACAAGAGTGACAAAGATATTCGTCATGATTTACTAAAGGTTAGTAAATATGATTATGCTTATAAGAATAAGTGTAATTCTGAGTTGATTGAAAAGGTTTCAATGAATAGTAGAACGAATAAAGAAGAATCAAGAAGGCAGAAAGATAAAAGTTTCTCTTTTCTAAGAAGAAGGGAGAGTACCTTTTATTGTGTTTTATGATAAGTCTTAATGATTAAGAACCATATCTCAATTGATCCTCTAAGCGAGTCTTAGTGCATTTGCATGTCTAAGAAGAGGAATCGAGAGTTGTAGAAATGGTTATATCAAAGAGTCAATCATACTTCGTTCCAATATCAAGTCTTAGAGTCAAGATTGTGACATTGAGTGAAAAAGTCTTTAGTAGGTTTATAACACTTAACAAATGTGGAATTTGAAAAAGTTTTCTTATTCTTGCACATTAGAAATTGGTAAGTTGTGATGTCTTGGATAAGACAAAGACCAACTAGGACCAATTATGTGAAGTGTTTTGTCTTGATAAGAACTACACTAACTCTTGAGTATTTGCTTTGTCAAGAAATGTTTCTTGACAAGAGAATCTTATATGTCAAGGAGTCAGTGGGAGTCTTAATGGTCTTGAAAGGTTTCAAGAACAAATCAAGAATATACCTTATCGATCATCACTAGCACACGACTTGAGGTTTACAACCTGTCGTGCTGACATTATTTTGTTTCTATGCCATTCCAATTGAGTTAATTGTGTATGTGAGTTCTATGAGTTCTCATTTGAATGCATACTAGAGCCTTAGTCGATGGAAAGTACATTGATATGTAACCACAAGTTACTAAACTACTTGGAAGACATGGTGGGCACTCGTGTTACCATAAGGCAAGAAATCAAGATTAAGAAAGTTCAGTCCATATTAGTTTGGATTTGTCACAAACCTTGGTTTTGGCAAATTCACATGGATAGGAACTCATACACCATAAAATCTAAGTGTCATAAGATTCCCTCCTTCATGAAAATGAATGTGAGGAAATGCTTTCACTAAGATAGATTTTAAGAAGATAGCGATTGTGAAAAATTGTATTCTCAAATTCGATTATGGTTACGACATCCCTTTCCATAGTTCGAATTGTGAGATTTGGCAATTAGTTTGAACATTTGGAACTTAGTAACATAAGTTCTAAATTGTTTAAACACACATATGAGCTATATAAGGCAAAGGTGTATAAGTTTAAGAAGCTTAGATAAAGGCTTATCGAAGCATCTGATATTAGAAATATGAATCTCAGAAATTCAATAGGCATTGTTTTCTAGAAGTTCATTTGTTTTCTGAATACATGTCAAAGCTAGTGGGAGCATAAGTGTTATGCTTATATGATAATCATGATAGTGGGAGCATAAGTGTTATGATTGTAGGATTATTATGGCGAGTATTGCAAGTTAGCAATATTAATTATAGAAAAACAAAGATTCAAATTTGCAAAGTTGCATGGGTTGAAAAGTTGTTTTGCTATAATTAAGGGAGAGAATATTATACTTCGTTTCAAAATCTAAAGCTTAGATTAAGAAATTTTAATATTTTCAGTCAAAGGATACATTGTGTGTTCTTTAAATTCGATTATGATTACGGCATCCCTCTTCATAGTTCGAATTGTGAGAACATGACACATAAAATAGTATGGCAAAATATTGGTAAAGTATCATATCTTTATGTAAGACATTATCCATCGTGTCCCATACGCTTCGGGTAAAGGATCGATTGCAAATGCTATAATAATTTACCATTCTAAAAATTTTTCAAATGTCTAGCGCATTTAGAGGGAAAAAGGACTAGAATGGGTTTTGATTAAAATAATTAAACAACTATCAAAGGACGATCCAAAGTTCACTAAGGATTGGTCGCTTGTGAGTAGTTGGAAGTATGGTATTGGATGGACCATATCGACATTATTATGAATAGATAAGATTCTATTAAGAATGAGTTGTCATATGGCAAATGTGGAAATGTTTCCATATTGGGAGTTGGATATTGAGATTCTGTGTCTAGATTAGAAAACTTTATGCAAGAAGGATGTTCAAAGGAATGTACTTTGAATGTGAGACTTCACGTCTATGGAATTGTCTTGTAACAATTCCTAAGAAAGTAATTTGTAATTTCATTAGCCAAGTCTTGGTGACTTTTGTGCTATGACTTTATGAAAGGATCGTTGCGTAAAATGTTAGAATGTAGCATATTCTAGTAGTGGAAGAACCTTGTGTTCTTACACTAATAATGGGGATTGAGGAATTGTGAAATGAGAATCATTGGAAAAGTTTTCAATTGTTCTATTTCAAAAAGCATGGACCATAGGAAACAAAGTGTGCATGCTTAGAGCATGGGACAATTGTTGTTGTAATTTAAGTAATGAGTTGATTATCCGAAACATTAAATGATAAATAATGAGTGATCAATATGGTGGATAAATAGAAGTGTTTTATTTACTCACAAGTTTGAGGCCATGTAGGATTAAGTATTATTCTTATGTTTCAATTTGCATGTTTTGACTTCCAGAATAACTAGGTTATTCAAACATCCACAGTCGGTCATACGTAGGGAGTAAGTATGAAGGAAGATTGTCATGAATCTGTCTGTAGATTGTCCGAAGTGTTTAGACATAGCACAAGTTTGCTGCAGAGTTCATGAGTGCTTTGATAAGATTAAAGTATTGGATTAAACCCACGCTCACTTGGATCACTTAATGGTTTTATCACGAGTGATTAGTGAGACGATAATATTGTATATTCTTGAAACCGAGACGTGTGAGTTGTTATTTGCCGGTCGGTTGCACATTGTTAATAAGTAAACGCACCAGTAACTTGGTGTTATAAAACTTATTGTTGTGTGTGATTCGATCAGTAAATGCAAGCGAGCATTTGAGTCGAAGTTTCTCCATTCCTTTTATCCAAAGTGGGATAAAAGCGATATCTGTGGGACTCTCGATGATTTAATGATGACACCTAAGCGCTTGGCCAAGCCGGGACTAAGTTGATGTGTTCAATTGTAATCTGTTGTTAGTCGTCATAAATCGGAAGTCGGGAAAACAGTATAGAGAGAATGATTGAAACTCATGTCTTTTGTCTATACGATATCTTGAGAATGGAGGAATATATAATCCCTTATCTAGAGGACACGCTATCTGATAAGATCAGAGTTGGCAGCGGCTTTTGAAAGCTACGATTGCTGATCAGGTTCTGAAGTCATACAGAAAATAGTTATTAGACTTATCCAAGTGGGAGACTGTTGGATTTGTGTCTAAGTCCATAACTATTTTGGTATGTACTTGACCCGATTATGAGCATGGTCCTTTTGGGTTGCCTTCACCATAGCAATATGTAGGATGATTTAAGGAGAGAAAGGTTTAAATATGATTTATTAATATATTATGAGAATAATATATTAAAAGAGAAATCATATTGTTTAATTAATATTAGTCAAGAATTAATTGATAATTAATTTTGTGGCTAAAAGAGATTAATTGAACTTAGGGGACTGGACTGCAATTATTGGATAATTGAGTTATTGGGCTAAGGAATGCTAAAGGAATAAGGGGTGAACGAAATTATGATGGAAGCCCATCATATTTTCGTCCATGGCCTTATCCAGAAGATTCCATGGGCTGCTTAGAGTTTAAGCTGTCCATTAGGGTTTTGACTGAAACCCTAACAGCCCACACAAGTATATAAAGGACCCCTTAGGCTCCAAAAACGCGGACAACTGATTCTCTAGGGTTTCCAGCCGTTTTTGGGCAGCCTCTCTTCTTCTCCTCTTCATCCAAGTTGTATATGGTGTTTGTGACTCCATTAGAGGTGCAGCACTTGAGGCACTAAGCTTTCTAAGGCCAATCCAAGCAAGGAATTGATTGTTATTGCTATATAACAATCAAAGGTAATTCTCTAAACCCTAGTTCAGTTCATAATATGTTAGATCTAAGTTTATTAGTCTTGGATTCAAAGCATGTACAATAGAGAAACCTAGATCCAAGCATTAGGGTTTGTATGAGCACATAGGATTGTTCTTATGCCTAAAACCCATCAAATACATCATAGATTCATCAAGTTATTGTTCTCCTTCTTCTCCATTCTATCTTGCATCATCAACTTGATTGGGACTCCGCACCATCAAGTGGATCGGATTGATACGTCAAGCAATTTTGTGGGACGTACACATATCTTAGTTAGACTCGATATGGTATGACCACTAGGGTCAGAATAATAATCATCTTCTTAGTCATTACCGAAACGATGGTAACGACAGTCATGAACAAAACAGAATCAATTACTAGCGCCTTTTTAACCTTTTAACGTTCCCTGATCCAAGTGTGAGTCATGTGCTTCCGGTAGTATAGGCCTCTACTACCATTCTGTGACAACCCGAAGTTGTCCATCGCCGAAAACCCATTTCGTCCATAAAACCCGTCTATAGCGGTTCGTTCCGATCCCGTTTTTTGGGCTAAGTTATTTAAACTTATAAGTTTTTTTAATCTTATAAGTGCTCAAATCCTTTAGAAACTCACGAAAATGGCCCAAAATCATTAAATTGAAAATCTCCAAATTCTATCCCGCCGGGTTACGATAGCTTAATCGGGTGCGACCAAAAGCCCCGTTTAACGTCGGTATCGGGTAGAATTCCGCCGTGTCCCGAACATAGGACCTATTTAAGGCTCAAAAGACTTCATTTGAAGCCTTTCCTCTCTCTCACTACTCTCTCTCTCTAACCTCTCTCCTCAAATCAAATCTAAGGGTCCAAAAACATCAATTTCAGGCTTCAAATCATCAAGGTATCTTCCCCAACTCCTAGTATATCATCCTTAGCCTTCAAATTCGTGATTTATCTATGATTTAGGACCAAAATCATGTGTTTACGGCCCTGGAACACCCTTGGGCCGTGAACACATATAAAAGGGGTTTTTATGGCTTTAAACCCTTCCAAAACATCATTGAGGCTTAAATATGACTTATAGAATTATGGAACTGGACTTGGAACACCTTGAACATCAATTTAGAGGAGTAAACATGAGTTTACTGCCCATCATGCTTGGGCTGTAAACTCATTATCATGGAGAGTAAACTCCTTCTAAGGTGTTAAATTGCCATTTAAACACACCAATAGCCTTGGGATAAATTCTAGAATCAACCATAAACGAATTAGGTGCCTAAAACTCAAGGAAAACACCCCCCCTAAGGAGTTCACCACCATAAGTGGGAGTCTTGGGCCGTAAACTCCTAAAACTATGTCAAATGTTGCCCCAATTTTATCCCTAGACTTGCAAAATAGCTTGAAATCACATGTGATTAATTAAGGACCACCAAAACAACAAGGATTTAGTGTGAGGGGGAGTTTACGGCCGTAAACTCCAAGTTTACTGCCGTAAACTCCAATAAATGGTCCATATGTGTGATAAATCCATTCCAATGCCCTAGATGTGATCCTAGCTAATTTATCCAATTGATTCAAAGTCATTTTGCACCATAAAACACCCCACCATGAGTTTACGGCCGTAAACTCATGGGGAATGGGACTTAGGACCGAAAAATCTAGTATGAGTTTACTCTTGAAGAGTAAACTCCATATCCAAGCCATATGTGTCCTTAAATGCCACCTGGGTCCCTCCAAACACTTGTAATGAAGTGTTTTCGCATCTAGAAGCATATGTCCCTAACAAATAAACAATTTAAGTCCTAATTAGATACAAATTTGTATCTTTTCATAATACATAGGAATCTTGTGTGTTTGCAAACCCAGAACTGACGTTTAGGATCCAAACCGACGCGTTTCTCAACCGGTGAGTTCATACCCCTACCCTTTTTCAAATGTTTTCAGGGGGAAATACAAGCAAAAGTACAAGGAAATCTTGTACTCCTACTTATTGTTTTCAGTTTAGATGTCTATATTCTGTATGTTTTAATATCGAAAACTGTGTTTATCAAATAGTTCGAATTATGAAGTTCGCTTTCAGACTAATCCTAGAATTCTTGATAAAATGTTACAATCTAAATTATATTTCATAATCTACGAATAATTCATACTAATCATCAATTAGAACTAATACGAATACGAATACGAAAGCATAACTAGGATTAGAACGAATACGACTACGAATACGAATAGTACTAAGAGTGGGAATAGGGATACAAACACGACTGCGAATACGAATACGAATACAAATAGTATTAGGAGTAGGAATAGGGATACGAATACGACTGCAAATACGAATACGAATAGAACTAGAATTAGGATTAGGAGTAGGAATACGAATACGAATAGGACTACAAATATAAATACGAATACAAATATAAAATACGAATATGCATATTATCAAGGATAAGAATACGAATATGAAGGCACACATCTAGGTACATTCAAATGTAACACAATTAGTATATCAGAATACCTAGCTAATATAACAAGTATAAAAGGTAATCAAACATTACATTGGGATACAATAACTAAACTTACTTTTAGGAAAATATAAGATTTTCCCGGGATGATAATTGTACATAACCAGAATCGTGTAACCTAACAGTTAACCAAACATTACTTTTAAGAAAATATAGGATTTTCTTGGGTATCAATCTTTTCGGAAAAACAAAGGAAACTCGTACCTTTTCAGAAAACAAACATCTTATGAACTCACCAGCTTTATGCTGATTTTCAAACTGCTTGTATTCTCAGGTCCATTTTAGACAGGTACCCAGCGATCCTTTTTGGAGAAGACGGAGCGTACAGAAGACTCGTCTCTACTTTTATCTATATCTATATATATATATATATATATATATATATATATACATACATATGTATCATCACTTGTAACTCTTTACTTTTGAACAGATGTAAATTATAATATGTAATGTAATGGTTGTTTACTTGCTTACTATGTACATAGGATTTGATACTCAACGTGGAGTCCGCCCCGGAAATGTTTCTGCCTTTGGTTTTCGGGGTGTGACAGATTGGTATAAGAGCCCTTGTTTATAGTGAACTAAGTATACCAGACCTTACATGGTATAAGACTATAAACACTAAGGGGCCTAAGTGCTCTGAACAAAAAGTATACCTTAAAATATAAGTAATTTCAAAAGTATACAAGTATATCGAACCGTCGAGATCCGTAACTACAAGTAGAACAAAACATAAGTAAATGGGTGTTGTACGCTGCGGTTAAACCTAGGCAGTTATGTAGTCGTGTCTAGGATCAATATAGCTTGGCCAACTATATTCATTCGAGACACGGCCAACATGTGCATGGGAGTGACTGTGGTGTACAACATGCCTAAAACTTACCCAATACCCAAACAATGAGTCGTCGCTGCAGCGAGACATGAAATACTATGGGAGTATTTCTCGAGCCAAATTTGTTATAGAAATCCTCATCCCAGCGTTGCTCCTCAATCATTCCTTTAGCGATAGTGTATCTGTTTTGAAAATTCATTCCTACTTTATCGCTTAAACAGAATTCTATGTCTGTCGTAAAGAGATATCCCTTGTTTCATATCTCTTGATTCAATTCGGAGGACTTACCATCCTCTCTTTCCTGATCTTATTAGATCAAGATGCCTCCAAGAAAGAGACCCAACCCAAAGACCAACAACAATCCTCCTCCACCACTACCTTCTCTTCAAATCGACCTGGCAACCCTTCAGACAGTTTTAACTGCAGCATTTACGACAGCCATGTCGCAAACGAACCCCGGTAGTTCAGGAGGTGGTCCCCAGCCTCAAAACCAGGAAGGTAGCCAGGGACACCGAAAGGAGTGTTCCTATAAAGACTTTATGAACGCGAAACCCACATTCTTCGATGGCACAGGAGGTGTCATTGCTCTAACTCGGTGGTTAGAGAAGATCGAATCTATCTTCGAGATCTGTGCTTGTTCAGAATCCGACAAGGTGAAGTTTGCCGCCTGCACTCTCACCAATAAAGCTCTGACTTGGTGGAACGGCCGAGGCAAATCCCTAACTCTACCTGTAGCCAATGCTATGGGTTGGGAAGTTATGAAGGAACTTCTGCACGCAGAGTATTTCCCTCGGGGTGAAATTCAGAAGCTGGAGCATGAATTCTGGAACCTGAAGATGAAAGGTTCCGATATCGCCGCCTACACCTCCAGGTTTGACGACTTGGCACTTCTTTGTCTGGGGATGGTTACCCCGAAAAGCAAGAAGGTAGAGAGGTTCATCTGGGGGTTGACCCAGCCAACCAAAGGAAACGTTTTAGCTGCAAATCCGGATACATACGACAGCGCCAAATGCCTAGCGCAAATCTTGATCGACCATAGTGAGGATCACCACTCCTGAACCGACAGAAAGAAGTGGTGAGAAAAGAAAGTTTTAGGAGGCGGGGGAGAAATGTCAGCCATCACAGGAGTTCTCGAAGAAACAACAGCTGGTGGCAATCCACGCTGCCACTACCCTCGCTGCCATATCTGTCATCGGTTCCTCAGCCCAAGCACCTATCACCGGATATGCCGGTGTTCTCCTGTGGTGTAACCAGTGCAGCTACCACCACTACATCCCCGGTCCCTGTCGTGTAAAATTTTGCAAAAATTATAGCCAAGAGGGTCACCTTGCGTGGAGTTGCAGAACACCAACAAATCAAGCTTTCGGAGTGGGCATCAGTCAGGCCTGTTATAGTTGCGGTAAAGTCGGGCATTATAAGAGAAACTGCCCCGATGCAGCAACAACTGGCAACACTGGAAGAGTCCTAGCTATAGGACAAGGTGAGATAGCTGCCGATCCCACCGTTGCCTCAGGTATATTCCTCTTCGACAACCCTTCTACTTGCAATTCTTTTTCAATTCTAGTCCTGAAAGATAAACTGTTACCTATTCATTCGAATCTCTTCATAAACATAGTCCTCAATTAGTAACCCAAACGTCCTCCATCAAGGTAGCCAACAATGAGAAAGATGGCGTGTTACATTTTGAAACACGCATCCCAAGGAATATAGAACTTTTTGAAATCCTCATTAGGATTGATTCCGTAGCCTACAAACTCCGACTACCCTCAGGACTTAGCAGCATCCATCCGATATCCCACGTCTCTGTCCTTAAGGAGTATCTACCCGATGAAACCCTAGAAATTCCTTCGATAAGACCGAAATCAACGAAAGTTTGAACCCCACGGCAGAACCAATCAAAACTATAGATCGAAAGACCAAACGTATGAAACAAAGTCATATCTCAACAGTGAAGATTCGCCGGAAAGCCACACTAGAACTCGAATTCACTTGAGAGCGCAAAAATCCAACAAAGTAGAAGTATCCGTATTTCTTTCCGAATCCTTACATCGTATCTAAAGTTTGAATTTCGGGACGAAATTCCCTCTAACGGGGGGATAATGTGACAACCTGAAGTAGTCCATCGCCGAAAACCCATTTCGTCCATAAAACCCGTCTATAGCGGTTCGTTCCGATCTCGTTTTTTGGGCTAAGTTATTTAAACTTATAAGTTTGTTTTAATCTTATAAGTGCTCAAATCCTTTAGAAACTCACGAAAATGGCCCAAAATCATTAAATTGAAAATCTCCAAATTCTATCCCGCCGGGTTACGATAGCTTAATCGGGTGCGACCAAAAGCCCCGTTTAACGTCGGTATCGGGTAGAATTCCACCGTGTCCCGAACTTAGGACCTATTTAAGGCTCAAAAGACTTCATTTGAAGCCTTTCCTCTCTCTCACTATTCTCTCTCTAACCTCTCTCCTCAAATCAAATCTAAGGGTCCAAAAACATTAATTTAAGGCTTCAAATCATCAAGGTATCTTCCCCAACTCCTAGTATATCATTATTAGCCTTCAAATTCGTGATTTATCTATGATTTAGGACCAAAATCATGTGTTTACGGCCCTGGAACACCCTTGGGCCGTGAACACATATAAAAGGGGTTTTTATGCCTTTAAACCCTTCCAAAACACCATTGATGCTTAGATATGACTTATAGAATTATGGAACTGGAATTGGAACACCTTGAACATCAATTTAGAGGAGTAAACATGAGTTTACTGCCCAAGATCATGCTTGGGCCGTAAACTCATTATCATGGAGAGTAAACTCCTTCTATGGTGTTAAATTGCCATTTAAACACACCAATAGCCTTGGGATGAATTCTACAATCAAACATAAACGAATTAGGTGCCTAAAACTCAAGGAAAACACCCCCCTAAGGAGTTCACGGCCATAAGTGGGAGTCTTGGGCCGTAAACTCCTAAAACTATGTCAAATGATGCCCGAATTTTATCCTTAGACTTGCAAAATAGCTTGAAATCACATGTGATTAATTAAGGACCACCAAAACAACAAGGATTTAGTGTGAGGGGGAGTTTACAGCCGTAAACTCCAAGTTTACTGCCGTAAACTCCAATAAATGGTCCATATGTGTGATAAATCCATTCCAATGCCCTAGATGTGATCCTAGCTAATTTATCCAATTGATTCAAAGTCATTTTGCACCATAAAACACCCCACCATGAGTTTACGGCCGTAAACTCATGGGGAATGGGACTTAGGATCGAAAAATCTAGTATGAGTTTACTCTTGAAGAGTAAACTCCATATCCAAGCCATATGTGTCCTTAAATGCCACCCGGGTCCCTCCAAACACTTGTAATGAAGTGTTTTCGCATCTAGAAGCATATGTCCCTAACAAATAAACAATTTAAGTCCTAATTAGATACAAATCTGTATCTTTTCATAATACATAGGAATCTTGTGTGTTTGCAAACCCAGAACTGACGTTTAAGATCCAAACCGACGCGTTTCTCAACCGGTGAGTTCATACCCCTACCCTTTTTCAAATGTTTTCAGGGGGGAATACAAGCAAAAGTACAAGGAAATCTTGTACTCCTACTTATTGTTTTCAGTTTAGATGTCTATATTCTGTATGTTTTAATATCGAAAACTGTGTTTATCAAATAGTTCGAATTATGAAGTTCGCTTTCAGACTAATCCTAGAATTCTTGATAAAATGTTACAATCTAAATTATATTTCATAATCTACAAATAATTCATACTAATCATCAATTAGAACTAATACGAATACGAATACGAAAGCATAACTAGGATTAGAACGAATACGAATACGAATACGAATACGAATAGTACTAAGAGTGGGAATAGGGATACGAACACGACTGCGAATACGAATACGAATACAAATAGTATTAGGAGTAGGAATAGGGATACGAATACGACTGCAAATACGAATACGAATACGAATACGAATACGAATACGAATACGAATAGAATTAGAATTAGGATTAGGAGTAGGAATACGAATACAAATAGGACTACAAATATAAATACGAATACAAATATAAAATATGAATATGAATATTATCAAGGATAAGAATACGAATATGAAGGCACACATCTAGGTACATTCAAATGTAACACAATTAGGATATCAGAATACCTAGCTAATATAACAAGTATAAAAGGTAATCAAACATTACATTGGGATTCAATAACTAAACTTACTTTTAGGAAAATATAGGATTTTCCTGGGATGATAATTGTACATAACCAGAATCGTGTAACCTAACAGTTAACCAAACATTACTTTTAAGAAAATATAGGATTTTCTTGGGTATCAATCTTTTCGGAAAAACAAAGGAAACTCGTACCTTTTTAGAAAACAAACATCTTATGAACACACTAGCTTTATGCTGATTTTCAAACTTCTTGTATTCTCAGGTCCATTTTAGACAAGTACCCAACGAACCTTTTTGGAGAAGACGGAGCGTACAGAAGACTCGTCTCTACTTTTGTCTATATATATGTGTGTGTGTGTCTGTGTATATATATATATATATATATATATATATATATATATATATATATATATATATATATACATATGTATCATCACTTGTAACACTTTACTTTTGAACAGATGTAAATTCTAATATGTAATGTAATGGTTGTTTACTTGCTTACTATGTACATTGGATTTGATACTCAACGTGGAGTCCGCCCCGGAAATGTTTCCGCCTTCGGTTTTCGGGGTGTGACACATTCACACATACTCATACTCTACCCTAGAACTTTCTCAAAGTTTTCCAAGTCACCATACAAGAATTTCACATAGTCATTTAACACATCGGATAACATAACCAAGCTTTATATTATTTCTTGAAATGATTACATAGATGTTCAAGTTCAACCGATACTATGCCTCTAATAGGCTACACCACATGTGACTATCCGCATGGCTACTTCATATCCTGATCTTCGGATATAAATTCGTCACTCCTAATTCCTTGCATTGTCACCTGCTTTGTCGAGGATCATTTAGAATGCTCTTGCCTTTGGCTTTGGCGGCGCATTTGGCGTTGTAGCTCCTTCCCTCTTTAGGCAATTTTGCTTGAAGTTCCCTTCATCAGTACATCGGTAACACACCCTTTTGTTGAATGTACACTCATTTCTGTAATGCCCAAACTTTCCATACTTGAAACATGTCACCTCTTCATGTGACAACCCGAAATTTATTCCGTCACTATAACCCATTTCCGTTAATAAAATTTATTTTTATTGAAATTTTCTATTAACTTTTGGGTTAGGCAAATCAATTAAGATTTTTATTATGATTTCTTAAGTTTCGGAATGAAATAAAATCATGTGAAACACCCTCGATAATCCTTTGGAAAGTTTCTAGTTTACGACCAAGTCGGGTTACGGCCATTTAATCGGGTACGACCATAAGCTCCGTTTAATGTCGGGATTGGGTGGATCCCCACCTGTCCACAAACTCAAACCCTATATAACGGTTGAGTGGCCTTCATTTGAGCCTTTTCACACCTCCTTATAACTTTCTCTCTCTACTCTCTCTCTCTACAAGTCGGTTTTGGTCAAGAAACACCTCATTTAAGCTCCAAAATCGTAAGTAATCCTTCCTAGCTTGTTGTTTTGCTTTGTATTCATGCATATTCGTGGTTGAATCATCTAAATACCTCAAAAACTTGTGTTTATGGTTGGGGAACACTTCCCAAAACCGTAAACTCCCATAAGGGGGTTTTGAAGCCCCAAAACCCTTCTAATGCTTATCTAGGACTTAGAAACTTGCATGCATGAACTTAGAACCCCAAAATCATGTCACTATGGGTGTAAACATGAGTTTACGGTCCATGAACATTCATGAACCGTAAACACCTTTTTAAGGTGTCAAAATGCCCTTAAACACCTCCAAAAGCTTACATAAGTGCCTAGAACCTTGTATCCCTTCATGTAATGCACCAAATCATTCAAAAATGAGCCACACATGAGTTTACGGACGTAAACCCATGTGTTTATGGCAGTAAACTCACCAAGGGTCCTTCAAGAACCGTAAACCCCATTTCCAAGGTCATTTCAAGTCCCGATCACTTCCTAAGCCCTTGAATCAACCCTAGAACCCTTCCTTGTGAAGTATGAGACCATTGAGCACCCAAAAACACCCCACCCATGAGTTTACGGCCGTAAACTCATGGGGATATCGTCTTTGGGCCGTAAACACCCCTAAGGGTTTACACTTGAAGAGTAAACTCCTTATCAAGGCCCTACACTCCTTAGATGCAACCCGTATCACTTCCAACACTTGAGATAAAGTGTTTTCGCGCATCGGAGTGTATTATCTTACTTAATTGGTGGTTGAATGTCTAATTAGATACAATTATGTATCACTTCATGTTACATAGGACCCTCACGTGTGTTTAAGTCCTAAATTGACACCTAGAGTCCTACCCAGTACATCCTCGTCTAGTGAGTTCATACCCCTACACCTTTTTCCATGTTTTTCATGTTTTCAGGGGGGAATACAAGCAAAAGTACAAGGGAATTTGTACTCAAAACTTCTTATTTCGTATGAAATGTTTACATGTTCGTCATGCTTTTAACACAGAAAACCGTTTTACCAATCAACTATGAAATTAACTGTTGAGTTAGTTTTCAAGACTAAAACAAAGGAACTTATGAATCTTATCATAAAATGTTATATTTTATATTTTACCAAGGATTCATACCATTCATAAAACGAGAATTTCCATATTATTACTAGTAAATTCGTTATTCTTAAGATTGCAGACACGTCCTTGGTAACACTCCACGGGTACAAGAGTGTAGGACTACCCCTGTAACCAGAATCTCCTGGAGGGAGAACGTGACTTCTTTGTATAGATCTATACGGGGCTGACTATCCCGCACCTTGCTGCTAGCTACAGTGGGACCGGCAGGTCTACGGGTGACAAGGTCATAAAACGATATTGGCCCCGTTATGTGCCATATCTAGTTTATTGTATGGTTATGGAACTCGCAACTTAGATAATGGAGATTTACTTTTAAGTAATAATGAACATAGTGAACTAACCTCAAAGTAATAACTGTTTTGATTACTAGAGAGTATCAGTGATACCCTTAGGAATTAATTCACTACCTACTTATTAGTTTTATATACGTGTTAAAACTAATGTACTTTTCAAGGATAACCAAGCGTTCAAGGAAACTTCACTTAACAATACAAGTATGGTAGATACTTGTACACTTCATTCCGGATTGATAACCAACCACCAATTTTTAAGGAAAATAAGGGTTTTTCCTAGGATAAATTTACTTTTCATGAACAGGCTGTTTAACAAATGAATAACTAAACTACTTTTATAAGAAAATATGGGATTTTCTTGGGAAACAACTTTTCATAAAACCAAAGGGAACTTATTCTTATACCAGAAACAAACCGCTTATGAACTCACCAGCTTTATGCCGATATTTCTAAAACTGCTTGTATTCTCAGGTTCACGTTAGACAGGTACCTCGCTTACTTTTGGAGAAGATGGTGCATATAGAAGTCTCGTCTATACTTTTGTTCAAACTGATGTGTGTGTGTGTGTGTGTATATATATATATATATATATATATATATATATATATATATATATAAAACATGTATTTCCTTACTTTCAAACAAATGTAAATGTTCTTATGTAATGTAACGGTTGTGTTTACTATGCTTGCTATGTACATTGGTTGTGATACTACGCATGACGTCCACCACCCCGGAACGTTTCCGCCGTCGGTTTTGGTGTGTGACACTTCGCCATATTTTCCAAAGTGTTTCTTCTCACTTATCGCACCATCTTGCTTCACCTCCTCCTCCTCCTCCTCCTCCTCTAGACTTCGTTAATTTGATCTTGTTAGAACTTGAAGATCCGTCAAACTTCCTTATTTCGCCAACCTCAACTCTCTCCAGACCCTTTTCCTTTATCTGGGTCTCAACATTTCTGGCTGCCTAGACGGCAACTTTTAAAGTGGTCGCTTGCTTGACCATCGGACCAAAGTCCATTGGAAATCCATTAGCGAACTTGTTGACCTTGGAGAGTTCAGTCAGAACTAGGTGAGGAACAAGCTTCATCTTCTCCGTAAAACTTGCAACATACTTGGTGACACTCATTCTTCCATTCTTTAGGTTCTGAAATTCATTGTTGATCTCCAGCATATCCTGCTCAGAGCAGTACTACATTTTCAGTTGCACCAAAAAGTCTTCCCAAGACATCTTGCTAGCTTGCCTCTTTGGCATAGTATCAACTAGTAGCTTCCACCAACTTAATACCCCAGTCTTTAACAGTGTAACTGCGAGAGCGGTCTTCTGTTTTTTGCTGCAGTCGCAACTTTCAAACATCATCTCCATCTCGGAGATCCAATCTATAACTTCGACCGGTCTTGGGCTTCCAAAAAGTCTCAGTGGCTTAGATGCCATGAATTGTACTTGCATCCATGTCTATCATTCCTTGCGTTGAGGTGGTATCTCTTACCCACTCTTGGTTCAGCTTGACTGACAGTCTGACTATAGTTCCCTTCATCAGATTGCTTAAAGTTCAGCTCGGGTTGTTCAATAGGCATATTATGCTCATCCCTATTTTTTTGAAGTGACACCTTTATTCCTCCATCTGATGATCCAACATCATTTGGATCATCTCTTACACTCCTGCCATCGTGATTGGCTCAGGTGCGGCTGCTACTACTGGTGAAAGCTCAATCACAGGCCATTGATTAAAACTTCCATTAGCGTTTCTGAATTCGCTTCGGGTTTTTGCCATGTCGATCTATACACCAAATCAGACATTCGGTGTGCAGTGATGAGAATTTAGATAGGAAATCTTTATTTACGTAGACATATAAATCTTCTTATCTTTTCAAAAAGTTACATGCTAGTTCTAATACCGTAATTAAACGTTTAGAAATCTGAATATATAAAGTTTCCAGATCCGGTTGGCAACAAACCATAGATCCGATCAAACGATAACATCATAAAGCATCACAAATCATTTAGCACATAAAAGAATTTTAAGCATCTTCCCTAATTAAGCTAGTGCTTGTGTCTATTCAGGTGTACTACCTAAAATATATTAGACACACTCAACTCACAATAATCTCTTAGCATTCTAAGTTTAAGTATAGAAATAAATCCTTATTCCTAGTTCACTTAAACTAATCCTCTGATACCAACTGTGACATCCCCAAATTCACACTCATTTTAAAAATTTATATATGCTTATTCAAAAATCAGAGTATTCATTTTAAAGAAATATGTTGTGGACTTTGTTCCCAGAAAAACATGATAAATATATTATCAAAGCATTTCCAAAGAAATGTATTTTGTTTATATTAAAACTTTGGGATGTCATCGTCAATACAGAAAAATAAGCATAAACAGACCTTACATTCATTTCACTAGTGATTTACATCTCCTTTAATCTCTCAGTGTAATGTAGCTTCGTATCAACACCTGTGATACAAAAAAACCGAGTGGGTCAGGCTAGGAAACCTGGTGACTACATAGGGTTTTCAACCCACAATAATAAAGTTATTATGTTTCATCATCAACCAATTAACCAAATTACCCATCCCCATTATCTTCTTTATTTCTTAAGGATCTACCCTAAGAATCATCTATCATTAACTCATTCATTCCTAAGGATTCTCCTTAGGAATAGGCACGAAGTCCATCATCGCCTATGACACAGTTGCCAATGTTATCTATTAGGCACAACTACAAATATTATCATTCAGGCGTAGCTGCCAGGATTATGACGTTCTCTATTAGGTGCAGCTGTTGATACTATCCTTTAAACATGGCTGTCAGCGTTATGATGTTCTCTATTAGTCGCAACTGCCGATACTATCCTTTAGATGCAACTACTAGGATGTTTAGAGTACATCGTAGTTCAAAAACATCTACAGGTTGTGGCGCAACTGCCAATGTCTATCTATAGGGCACTAAGTCCACAACTGTTAATGTTCATCTATAGGGCACTAAGTCCATAACTGCCAATGTTCATCTATATCAGCTTTCACCCCTCATCATTCATCTACCCATGTTTTACCCAACATATTCATAGATATAAAATACATATATACAGTATAAATCATTTAAAACATGTATAAATCATTCATCCAACATAGATATCAAGAACACAGATAATATGCACACATAGCACATAATTTATATTAAATACTTCATATCTATGTGTAAGATTAAAGTGACTATTCACCCACTTTTTGAAAGTGATGAATTGAAATTCGGACAACGCTTCGCTTCTAACAATCATTTCCTTCGACGAAACCTAGTATTATTACCACTAGATTTTGGTATAATATTTATAGCGACTTTTTACGAGCGATATTGTTTTATAAGTGTTAAACAATAATTTTCAACCACTACGTACAGACAGGAACTAGACATCAAACACCGGAGGGCAGGACCATTTTGGCATTATAGCACTTCTGAAATCTAACAGCCCTATGCGGCCTTTCAAACGAGATTCCCTATACCGCGAGTACTTAAAAGATATTATAATAACACTTTATATATTATATTTTATAATATATATACTGTTTATAAGTTCATAATAATGATAATAAAGTTATACATAAGCTATACTTAAAGTAAGGTAAGCATAACTCACTTACCGGGAGGTTTGGCTTGGAACCGGGCTCTGCGGGGGCAGAACTTCCTAGCTGAAAATCTCTTTTTTTCAGAGCCTTCTTGCACTCCGGGGCTTTCCTCTAGCACCTAGAAGTTACTAGAGGTTGGGCGAGGTTTAGAGAGAGGTTAGAGAGAGAGAGAGAGGAGGGTCAAGGAGTGAGTAAAAGAGGCAGCCCTCACATCCCTTTTATGGGCTCAAATATGCGGTTACGTTGGGCGTACACTCGCAGGTACGCTGGGCGTACTTCGGTACGCAGGGCATACAAGGTTACGCTAGGCGTAGTAGGGGGCATGTGTCAACCTTCGGATGGGATGATACGGACGATCCGGAGCCTAGTATTGCGAGACTGCGGGGCGTACAGGCTATGTATGCGGGGCGTACCCTATACCCTCGTAAGAGTCCATCCCGAATTCTAAATTCTGTAACTTTTACATACGAGCTCCATTTTCGACGTTATTTCTATCCACACGTAGGTGGAGACGTACTCTACAACTTTCGTTTAGACTCTGTTGCTAATTTTCACTTTATTTTCAAAGTTATATTTTAACAAGCCTAGGCAGGTAAAGTCCGTTAAAAATTCATAACTTTGTCATTCGAGGTCCGTTTTCATCTATCTTTTTATCACTGAGCTCCTATTAACGAGATCTTCGATTCTCGTTTAGGTTGTTTCGGCTAAAAATTGGTCGATCTGAAATTCGAATTTCAGGTTATGCACTATTATGCTAAATCATAACTTCCTCATACGAAGTCAAATTTAGACGTTCTTTTTATGCACCCTCTCGGTTTAACATATACTATGAATTTCGTTTAGATCACTAAGGCTAAAGAGTAATTTATTGTAAACTCACATTTTACGTCACACAGTGTCCTACCGGTTTTGTCGTGGAACTTCGATAGGTCATAACTTCTTCGTTATAACTCGGATTTCAGTGATATTTATCTGTATGGAACCCTTGTGACATATACTATAACTTAGTTAAGATTATTTATTCTAAATAATCTTCTATCAAAAAGTCATTTTTTGACGCTTATCGTCTCTAAATTGACTAGCCCGAATCGCGGGTGTTACATAAACGATCATATATCTTCCATTCTTTCCGCATAGCGTCCCATTTGTTTAGAGAGTTTCTTTATTTCCAATCTTTTTCCCGTCCTTTTGTAAACATTTTTCAGTATATTTTCCCACCCGCTCTTATAGAAACTCCTACTTGCTCTATTCCCTTTTAATTCCTCATTCATACACTCATCAGGAGAGACCATAAATGTATGATTATCCAAAATAAGTTTAGGCTTAAGCTTAATTTTTGAAGTTTCACCATCAATAAGATTAACAATGTTGGTGTCAATAACCTTAATTACATTTAAGTTATTATATAAGCATCTTAAGAATTTGAAAGGTAAACTACACATTCAAAGGTATTTCATTCAAAATCTGATTTCACACTCAAAGGTAAACTACACATTCAAAGGTATTTCATTCAAAATCTGTTTTCACATTCAAAGGTAAACTACAAATTCAAAATTGGTTCATTCAAAATTTTATTTAACATTCAAAATCAGTTATGAATTCATATTCTAAGGTAAACAACACCTTCAAATAGAAAAAATGACAACAGTGCAAATTCTGATCAGATACGAGAAAAAGGGTACCACAAAATCCAAAAAAAATTGAGTTCCAATTCAAATCAGCAAGGAAATTGACAACCAGGAATTCGAAAGTAGAGAACTAAAAAATCAACAGCAAGGAATAGAATATAATCGACAACAACATAATCGACATGAAGGGAAAAGCGATAGCAACACAATCGACATGAAGGAAAAATCGATAGCAGCACAAACACGAATGAATGCAGAAAGAGAAAGGAAAAAAAACAAACCTTGTTGTGGGCTGCAATGATCTTCGGTGGCAAGGAGATGTGTAATGGCGAGAACATGTGAGGGATCAACAACGATAGCAACGATGGAGCAGGGTATGGATCAACAACAGAAGCGATGGAGGCGTCTGTGATTTATGTCCGTGTATAAGGATTATTAGGTTAAGGGTATATTGGTTAATTTCTTTAATGGGTGAAATAAGTAGTTTTGATAAGTAAGCAGTATATGACTTATTTGAGGTTTCAAAAAGTTATAAGTTGTTTTTAAAAAGGTCCTTACCCAAACACTCTTTTTAACTTATTCCGGTGTGGAACCGGTAATAAGTTAAAAAACTCATTTTTCAAGCTTGGTTTAACATGCTCTAAGATTTTCACTTGTAATACAATTGGTGACCGTTACCTACCAACTAATTTTTAATTGTGTGTATGATGTTTTGGGAATTGGTGATTACAACATAGTTTAATAATCATAACGATAGAGACTAAATACAATTTAAAATTTTTAATCTTTTAGAACCAATGTTCAATTTAGAATATAACTCGATCAATAGTTTACAACCATAAGATGTTAGAAATACATCAGTTCACAAATGTCAAAGAACATACACCAAAGTAGGTAGCTTCTATGGTTGATCCATACGAAGTAGGAATAAACATTTTTTAGAATACCAACAAGTAAAACATAGGTACTTTTATGTTCCTTGCTTGAGATTGATGTAGAGGAGAAAGAGAGGGAGACAGAAAAAGACTAGATAACGCCTCTTTCAGGTATACAGGAAGACATTTAAGGTTTTGGTGGTTTCCTTTTAGTTATCAATTATGACATGAAAAGATTCCTTTTAGTATGAGATCAATAACGGAATTGGACCAAATCAAAAAACAAGAACTGAATTAATAGATATGGAAGAACCAAGAAACCAAACTACATTACATACTTAGTTCCTAATCAACTCAAATTTTGGTTTGGTTTCAATTTCGATTCGATTCCATTGAGTATTTTGCTCACTCCTAATTATCTAGAACCGAAACCAGATCAAACATAACCAGAACCTCAAAAATAAAAATAAAAATTGAGATCCGAGAACCGAACAAATGAACCTCTTCCATTCCAAAATAGTTATGGCTCCACTTCGATTTGGTTCCGACGGGTCTAGTTCTCATCCATACTTCCTTTTATATTTAATTATTGAGATTATTTTCAAGCCTTTCATAACAACTAAATATAAAAGTCCATACCCAGTAACTAATTTTTAGTTATTGAAATGACGTTAATCCAATAACCTTTTACTTAATTTATAACAAATGAAATGCTGATTAATTTATTCTACATTTGACCAATTAATAATAAAAAAGTATTATTTCATTATTAACTTTTAGTTGATAAATAATAAATTTATACACCATAAATATATTTTTATGTGCGTTTGTTAACCTATAGATTCACATATGAAGAACAATACAGTTAAATTATTTGTTCTTCTCGTATTATTTCAACATGCTCAATAGATCATGCATGTAGCATCCAGATCCTTGAGGTACTTAAATTATTGAATTCTTCCATTTTGGGAGGAGGTATCACGACGTGAGCCATAGTGGTCATGACGTGAGTGACTATTGACCATTTGACCTGCATTCTTGAACGTCACGACGTGAGCATGAGGCCTCACAACGTGAGCAAGGCCTGATGACCCGAAACCCTAATTTTAGAGTATTTAATGGAATGAGAGTTTAGATTGTCGATCCTTATCACTCCCACTCTCTAGCCTCCTGAAAACCCTAGATCGACCTCCTTGGGACCTTTGGCCATTTTTGGTGACCTTGAAGAGCTTATTTGGTGTTTTTTGGTCCATTGAAGTGGAAGAGGACTCTTGCGGTGCTTCATTTTGGTAATTTAGCTTCTACCTGTTGGTTTTACTGAACTTTTGGACCTCTGTAAGTCATAAAGCTCTTACCTTTTTGCCTCTTGCATGCTAGATCTAGATTTTGGGAGCTTTCCTTGCATGGTTAGGTGGTGTAGCATGCATGTGATCCATAAAGTTGTCAAATTTATGGATCATTGAGACATCTTCTGTATATGAGGGTTTGGATCTGAGTTTGGGTGTTGATTTTAGACTCCAAGCACGAGTCTTGATCTTATTACCTTTCTTTTCACCTAGTTAGTCTCTAAGTCATGCATTGGATATGCATGACTGAAAAACTACGATTTTTATAGTCCTTAGGGTCGAGGATGTCCTCGTGAAAGTCCCCATGAATGTATTAACGGATTAAGAGCTTAATGCTCAAAGTTGGTGATAACAGATCTCACAACGTGAGAAATGGGAATCTCATGGCGTGAAAAATGTGGTTGTCCCGATCTGAGGAATCTGGTTGGATGAGTTGTGACTGAGTTGACAACCTAAGTGGGGTCGGTTCGAGTCCATTCTCATGACATGACTAGAGAATAAGTAACGACGTGAGGCTGAACTGATGGGAATGTGGACTGTTGACCTTAGGCGTCGACTTTTGGTCAACTCTTGTTTTGAGGGTACACTAAAGGTTTTCCTTGTATTAATATCTAAGGAGACTAAAAACCAATTTCTCTTCTTGGAATGCAAGTAGTGGTCGATTTTAGGGCTTAACACAACATATATATATATATATATATATATATATATGTGTGTGTGTGTGTGTGTGTGTGTTTGTGTGTGTAGAATATCAAGGGGTCATGTGTAACCCTAATCCATACACATTAGCCCATGATCCATCCATTTGATTTGGATAAATACTTCATGGATTAACCCATAAGCCCATCACAAATCAAACCATGGATCAATAGCCCAACTCATATGTATCAATTTAATTAGTCTCTTTTGATCACTAAATTAATTCTTAATTAATTCTTTATCAATACTAATTAAATAATCTCTTACTCAAATATCCATCTATCAAATTGTTCTGGTGAAGGCAACCCGAAATGGACCATGCTATTATCGGGTCAAGTACATACCACTTATAGTTATGGGCTTAGACACCTAATCCAACAGTCTCCCACTTGGATAATTCTAACAAATATAATTGCCAATGTAACTTGAAATCCGATTAGCAATCATAGCTCTCAAAAATCTGATGTCATACTCTGTTGCGTCCATTAGATAAGTGATCATATAATCCTCTGTTCTACAACATATCATGCGGACAAATACATGGAACATAGTCATACATATTGTCCTGCAGTTTGTTTCCCGATTTCCGATTTGTCTGACATAGAACATAATTGAACTCATCAATTTAGTTCTGACCAGGCCCGACACATAAGTCAAAACAAAATCATCGAGGGGCCTAAGATATCACTTTCAATCCTCTTAGGATAAAGGGAACAGATAAACTTCGACTTATATGCTTGTACTAACTATTTATTGAATCATACACAACAACACGTTTTATTACATCGAGTTACCGATGCGTTTCCATACTATCAATGCGTTTCCCTGTGTTCGATACCCTACTTATCCAACTATACCACAATTGATAGGTTCACTGCCTTTGTGTGTTAATTTACAATTAAAAGTAGGTTTAAAACTAAGTGAGTTTGCACACATCAAGTTTTTGGCGCCGTTGTCGGGGAACGGTTCTAAAATTAACATTAAATTCTAATTTAATCAATCCTTTGTGTGGGATTTATCTTACACAAAGTTATTTAAAAGGTAATTCAGTAAGTAGAATTAGTTTTAATAAAATTCCATTTTTAGAAGTAACTAGAAAATTTTTTCTGTTTTTGCCTAGAACTCGCCGAGTGCATTCGTACCGACTCGGCGAGTACATCGCTGTTACAGTTTTAATTTTACATTTTATTTTTGTTCTTTTTACGTGTTTTTTGTTTTGATTACAGTTGTTTCATGACCCGAGGATCTGATACACCTCTGGTCCCTCCTCTTGAAGACCCGGAATCCGCACTAAGGAGGAGCAAAGGCAAAGCCGTTGGAGAATCCGCTTCTTCAAAGAACTCACCACTCAAAAACCTAAAGTTCGTTTTCAGCAAGAAGAGGAGCAGCAAATCCGGAGCATCCAGTGCCTCTTTGACAATCGAAAACCCAATTCAAGAAGATATCGAGTACGAGACCGAGGAAGAAGAAGAACCCACATACGAACACGACTCCGAATTTGAAGACGATTTAGCTATCACTATGGCTAATATCGATGAAGTACCCATGGGGGAATGGAAGAAGAGGATGCGCGATGACACCGGCCCGGGACTTGTGAAGCCCGCAATTCCCGCGACCGCTACTTTCGAACTAAAAGGCCATATTCTCGCTCAACTTAAGGAGATTCCATTTTATGGGAAGGATCACGAAGACGCCTACAAGCACTTGGACGAAGTGAATGATGTGGCTGACTACTTCAATGTACCGAATGTTCCCCGCGAGACCCAGCTTCTTCACATGCTTCCAGTCACGTTCAAAGGAGCTGCAAAGGATTGGCTAAAGTCATTTCCTCCCGGATCGGTCACCACATGGGACAAGATGAAAGAAGAGTTCATAGACCACTTTTGCCTGCCCTCCAAAATAGCCAAGCTAAAGAAAGCCATTGCCAACTTCAAGAAACAACCCGGAAATCTCTTTATGAAGCTTGGGAAAGGTACAAGAGTTTGCTTAGAAATTTCCCACATCATGACCTTAATAGCCAACAAGAGGACTCCATTTTCTATGATGGAGTCAATGTCACCACAAGCCAATTGCTCGATTCTCAAGGCCCGCTCACGAAGAAGGCGCCCCCGGTAATCAAGGAGTTAATTGAAGAATTCTCTAAGCACTCTAGAGAATACCACAATCCAAGAAACGAAGTAAGTCGGGGGGTAGGAAACTCGAAAAATGATAGCATGGCAGCGGTGATAGCTAAGCTCGATAGTCTAGATAGAAGAATGACAAAAATGGATCAAACAATGGAAAATTCTATTCAAGTGGCGATCGATACGACGAAAATTGGATTGTGATTTGGATGTGAAAATTCTAGAGGGCCCCATCTCACAAAGGATTGTGATTTGGATGAGAATGGAAACAAAAGGGCTCAAGTATTCTATTCAAGTGGCGATCGATACGACGAAAATTGGCGGAAACCGAAGAAGGAATGGCTCCCATACGAAGAATACAAGAAGGACAAGGAGGAGAAATACAAATAGAAGGAGAGGGGATTTTATCAAAAGGAAGAACCGGTGGTGGAAAAGAAAGCCGATTTAGAAGAATTGTTCACTAGATTCACAGTCGCGTCCGAAAAGAGATATAATGATCACGATGCTGCAATACACGAGACCAGAAATATGCTAAGGAATCAGCAGGCATCCATTCTCAACATTGAGAAACAGCTGGGACAGCTTGCGCATCAAGTGAATGAAAGAAGACCGGGTCAACTTTCAAGTAATACCGAAGCCAATCCGAGAATGGAGAATGTAAGTGCAGTGACCTCCAGCAATGAAGAAATTTACACACATGCACAGAGGATCTCCAAGAGGAAGACAGAAAAGGCAGAAGAGTCGGCTCCAGCTAAACCCGACCTGACTCGCCGAGTCCCTCTAATGGACTCAACGAGTCCATGCGTAAATGACAAAACTGTCATCCCCTTAAAGCCATATAATCCCCCTCTGCCCTTCCCAATCAAAGCCATGCCTGTGGAAAAAGTTGAAGCTTATAGAGCCTTTATGAAGCATGTTAAAGCCCTCCAAGTCAATGTGCCATTTATAGAAACGATGCTCACAACACCCAAGTACTTCAACTTACTAAAAGGTCTCTTTGCTGCTAGGAAAGACTTGGTTGAAGTCGCGGAGATAATATTGAGTGAGCTACCCGAAAAGAAGGGCGATCCGGGGAGTATTATAATTTCGTGCCAGCTTGGAAATACATTTGTCACTCAAGCGTTGACCGACTCGGGTGCAAGCATCAATCTGATGCCTTTCTCTTTCTTTAAGAAGTTGAATTTACCGGAGCCAAGACCGGTAAATATGAAGATCCATTTGGCAGACAAGACAACAACTCATCCACGAGGCGTTTGTGAGGATCTTCTTATTAACGTCGACAAGTTCATATTCCCAGTAGACTTTGTGGTGATTGACATGGAAGAAGACCCCGAAATTCCGATTATTCTGGGGAGATCATTTTTAAACATCGCATGTGCTTTAATTGATGTATGTGAGTCTACACTAACGTTGAGGGTAGGTGACGAGTCTGCAATATTTAGAGTTGTACCAGAAGCCAAGCAAGAAGAGGAAAGAAAAGAAGAGATCTCATCTATCCATTTGGATGATGAGATACTACAAAAAGAACTTGAACTTTTGCAATAAGAAGATCCAATCAAGTTTTTGCTAACTTCTAGAGAGGATGGAGATGTTAACAAGGACTTGGAGGAGATAGAAAAGCTACTGGAAGGAGCCGACTCAGAAAACACCCAGGAAATAATGAAATACGATCCGACTCGCCGAGTCACTTTACTGGACTCGACGAGTCCAGTCGAAATTGCCAACAACTTGGACGACTTAGATCTGCTTGTTTCTAGTTCTATGCATATTCTGGACTTGGATATTTTGTTGGAATAGTGTCTAAGGCTGCAACTATATTAGGCAAGTATTTGACCCGGTTGTGCATGGTCCTTTTGGGTTGCCTTCACCATAGCAACTTGATAGGATGATTTGTTAAGAGAGAGTAAATATTATTAATATATTATGAGAATAATATATTGTTATTTGATTAATATAAGTCATAGAATTAATTAGAATTAATTTGGTGACTTAAAGAGATTAATTAAATAAGAGGGTATAAACTGTCAATTGTTTGATAGTTAAGCTTTAGACTGTAAATCCATATAGATATACAAGGGACGGATTCTAGAAGCTAGGATAGCTTCAAAATCGTCCAAGACTTATCTATGGAAAGGATTTTGATAGCCTTAAGAGAATATTATCCAATTAGGGTTTAGGTTGTAACCCTTAAGGAGTCTACAAGTATAAATAGACCCCATGGCTAAGGGAAATCGGCACTTCACAAAAAGTAAGAGAACCATGGCCGATTTCCTCCCCTCTCCTCTCTCCCAAATCATCTTCCTTGCTATTGGTGTTTGTAAGCCATTAGAGGAGTGACAATTGTGACTCTAGAAGCTCCAAGACAACAAGGTCATCAAGGAATTCAAAGGTATGATTCTAGATCTGTTTCAATATTGTTATTACACCTAAATAGTCATTAGAAGTCTTGGATTCAAAGCATTTTTTATTAGAAAGCCTAGGTCCAAGCATTAGGGTTTTGCATGCGCACATAGGAAAGTTCTTATGGCTAAAACCCATCATATTTTTCATGATTCTTTAGAAGAACAAACAGCAGAACGAGAAATCGATACGGAAGTTCAACACGCCCATATAGCATGTCTTGATGCAATTCCGCTTGAAGATAGGGTAAGCACAGAAAAGAGGAGAAGGCAAAGGATAGGAGAGTGGAGGCTGATCAACCATTCATTACCAAACCTAGAGCACGAACTTTCACAAAATACGAAGTAATTAAGTTTGAAGAAAAGGAAGTGCAAGAGAAGGTGAAAAAGAATGGGGTGAAGAAGAAAAAGAGGAGTAGAGAAGCCCATGCAGCTGAGGATGATGCTGTAAAAAAGAAGAGAGAGGAATCAAAATGGGCTTACAAAAAGAAGATTCACGCTTACAAAACGAAGTACAAACCACAAAAGATTAGGCATGCATTCCCGATGCTAGAAGGTGATGAGACGTAGACGGGAAGGAGTCCAACTAACGACTCCTTAAAAAGAAGCGCTTGGCGGGAGGCAACCCGTTATTTAGAGTTTGTTTTCTTTTACCTTTTTAGTTTTGTTTGAATTTTTTCGTTTTTAGAATTTTAATCTTCCAAATCATCGGACATGTCTGCTTGAGAGTGCATATGGACTAAGTGTGGGGTGAAATAAATTTTCTTTTCTAAATAAATGACAAAAATTATATAATTTTTGAATTGTTTGCAAGAGACTCGCCGAGTCTGACCATGACTCGACGAGTCCATTGAGATTTCAGAAAAAATAACATCACGACCAGACTCGCCGAGTCTGACCCTAACTCGACGAGTCGGTATTATTTACAGAAAAAAAAAATAATGAAATTACTTTTACAACCGGTAACTAGGGTTTTAACCCTAATGAAATCAGTTTCTTTTTCACAACACACTCGTCGTGCGCCTCTCTCCAACTCTTTCTCTCAAGCATTCATCATCTTCTTCCATTGTTCTTCAAATTTTTTTAAGTTCTATCACGAAAGGTAACTAATTTCTTCCTATTTTCTGTTAAAAGCATGATTTTAAGATGATCTAGGGTAGTAATTTCATAGAAAACCCGATTTTAAAGAATAGTGAATTTCTAGGGTTTCGATTTTTCATGAATTATGTCGTTTTGCATGACTATTCTTACCCTAATACCTTATAAACATGTCCCTGGACAAAACCCTTGAAGTAATTTTGAGATTTCATGGTTCAATTTAGACCGACTCACCGACTGACTCGCGCAGTTCTTGCGACTCGCCGAGTCGTTCATGGACTCGACGAGTCGAGTCGGGGACACATTTGTGACTTATTTTAATGATTTTCTGTGTTTTCTGGGTGTTATGTTCTTTGTTTTGCAGGAATAATGTTCACAGGGGGCAAGGTTCAAGTGGACGCTAAGGAGATTTTCCTTGGTTAAATTTCCCTCAAACCGAGTCCCCTTCTACTATGACGAGGTGGAAGAAGAAATTGGCTGAAGTAAAGAAGAAAGAAATTTACGTGCCCAACAGAATTGATTGGGGTTGGTTGCAAAGTGTGCGCTATGAAGAGGAGTTGGCTCCTTATCTTTTAAAGGAGTTTGTTTATGAGGGAGAGATGATGGTATGCGATGGGTCGAGCCGGATTTTCTGTATTCAAGAGTCGGTGTACCGGGAGCTTTGCCTGGAGTTTTTCTCCACAGTATCTTTTCGTGGGGGAGACGACTGCTATCACCCGACAAGTGTCAGTTTCTGTCTTGGGGGTGAGTTTCATCAGTGCTCCGTGGTTGATCTCGCTTGTCGGATGGGTATTTATGACCGGTCATTGGTCTCGACCACTATCTTCCGTGCATTCATGGAACGCTCTCACAAAGTGTTCCCCGATGGATTGACGAGCACGGGTTGGTGGAATACGATTGCCAACAAAGTTTACATTCCGAAGTCAGCCCAGGAGGGAAGCATTCGGTCGCCTACACACCGCCTTATTCATCGCCTTATTTCCACCACCATTAACCAAAGGAAGGATGATGACAAGGTTTCTAACCTTGATGTCTTCTACTTATGGAGCATTATCACATCCGATATTTTCTGCAATATTCCTTGGTGTTTAGCTTTATACTTGGCAGAGGGTGCGGTCAAAGACCGCAAGACATCGAAGATTAATGGTGGAATGTTTGTCACACGGCTCGCCAATTCGTTTGGGTTGATGACCCGTGGCGCGTGGAACTTGATGACTATGATTCCTACCCCTCCATTCAATCTTATTCTTTTTAGGAGGGCTAGGATCATTGAGGACTATGGTGGAGGTCATTATGCTATTCCGCATGATGATCCTGTTGTTGGTCCCGAGGCGCCGGGAAGGAGGGTCCGGTCGAGGCGAGAGCGTGATGTAGAGGAGGAACCGTCGGTGATTCCGGTAGACAATGATGAAGTACCAATGGATTGGTACAATGTTGAGATGAGGCGGTTACAAGATCAAATGGCGTGGGGTATCAACTTTAGCAATCAATCACATATTCGACTTTTTGACCACTTCAACATTCCGCACATCGATGGAGGTAACTTCCCGTATATTCCGTCGTGGGAAGAGGTGATTAATGCGAGAAGGAGCGGTGCGAGTGGAAGTGGAGCAGCACCGGATCATGACGATGATGAGGAGGATTAGTTTCTTTGTGTATTTATTGAACAATTTTTATTTTTATTTTTTTGTTCTTATTTGGTGTGTTTTGGGATTTGTTAAGACTTTTTACTGTTTGGCTTGATGTTTGATTGCCTTGATAATTTTCAGAATTGAATTAGGAGTGCTTGCATAGAAGGGTTAGAGTTATAGAGTCAAGAGGGTTATAAAGAGTGAAAGAGAGTCAAGAAAGGGAAGCGTTAGAGTCAAAGTATCGAGTCTGGTCCTTAGGGACATTAGCGACTGAGTCTAGAAGTGAGAAGAAATTTTCAAGATTTATTAGAGGCTGGAACAAATGCAGATTATCATTTTTTTTTCGTCCAGCGGTCTACTCGTCGAGTGCACTAAACTGACTCGACGAGTCGCCTTGTATTCTCACATATTCGAAGATGTTCGCGCTTATACTTGACGAGTCGCATATATGACTCGACGAGTCATTCATTTTTATACCGAGGGGACTACTGATTTGATGCTGATGAGTGTACCACTTGACCACTTATTTCTTCCATATCGATTTTTGAAGATCTTACACTGTTTTTCCTGCATATTTGGAGCTGCTACATGAGATTTTGACACCCAAGTCATGGATGAGCTGTTCCCATGGCTAAAGTCAAGAGAAGAAGGAGCTGAAGAAGAGAGTATCAACCTATCGACTGCTACCCCAGGGGAGTTTGTTCCAATTCCCTCTATATATTTGCAGTTTTATTTTTATTTGCATAATATGCAATGACGGCATTGCATAAAATAAGTGTGGGGTAAGGGTTGGTCACATATTAGAAAATTTAGAATCTTAATTTAGGCTAATTTTAAAAATTGTTGCATACCAAAAAATTTACTTAGGACTTAATTTAGAAAATTTTGGTAAAAGCAAATTAGGATTACATGTTAGAATTGTGTTGATAATTGCATGAAAACCCAAATGTATAGTTGAGCCTATACACGTTCTAGTGCATTTGTGGCTTCCTTATTTTAGTGAAATCATGGGACAAAAACAGGACCCTGCTCAACCCGGGGGATGCAATATGTTTAGCAGCCTAAACCTGAAATGTATCCAAGAAAATTATTATCGTTAGCCAATAAAGGTTGAGGTTGAGCGCCCCTGCTTAAGCATGTAGGTTTATTGAGTGAAAAAAGTGAGGTATATGTAAAAAAAGAGAGAATTACAAGAAAAGGTTGTAAGAATTTTGGAGCAAATAAAGTGAAGATCAAAAGATCAAAATTCCAAGAAATTCAAAAAGTTGAAGATACCAAAAATCAAACAATAAAGGTGGTGAATTCTAAGAGATCAAAGATCAAATTATCAAGAAAGTGAAGAATTCGAAAAAGCTCTATAGTGGTATCGAAAAGTTGTAATTCTAGATTATGTATGCTTGGGTTGCTCATCTAAAAATACCTTGAGGGTAAGAGGTTTTCTGCGGATGGATTCGGAGGGTTGCATAAAATGAGCATAGTTCGGGGTGAGTGGGCAAATGTTTATGAGGATTGTGAGTATTTGGAATATAGGGGGTTCTTTAGGAAAAATCTAGACACAAATGTATCCGTTGCGGTCTTGGCATAATGGCTGGGTTAGATTGCAGTTGTCATATATGATCCTAACGTTTAAAATTCAGTTTTGCTTGGGGGCAAGCAAAAGTCAAGTGTGGGGTATTTTGATATGTGCATAATTAGTTCATATTAAGTATAGATTTTTATTCATTTATTAGCTAAATTATTGCATTTTATGGACAAAAGGTACTTAAAAGTGTTTGAATTATATTTTCAGTCCAAAAATGAAGCTCGGAAGCAGAAGGAAGCAGGAGAAGCGGTTGAGAGATTGAGAATGGAACAAAGAAGAAAAACACTAAAAATAGCACCTACTCGACGAGTAGGGTCAACTACTCGGCGAGTCCAAGCGAAGATTCGAGAAGATAAAGACTCGGGATCCCAGAGACTTATCACAATACGGGGATTGAGAGATGGACTCGACGAGTCGCCACCTAACTCGACGAGTCGATTCGTATATATAAAGATAACTCCTCAGAACGATGGAGGGGAATTCTGGAACGATTCAGAAGAGTTTAGCTGCGATAAAGAAGTCAGAAAAACCCTAGAAGCCGAAGTCATAAGCTAGAATTCAATCCCGAAGGAGAATTGAGGCAAAATTTCATCATTCCACTTAATCTTTTGTTTTGTCATTATGGTTAAACAATTAGACTCTGTTTGTTTGCTGTTATTTACTTCAATTATGAGCTAAAACCTTTAGACTTCTGTTTGGGGATACAAGATTGATACTATGCTTTGATTGATTGGTAGGATTAATTCTAAGTTGGTGATTTTTGTTATTTTAGCTTGCTAAAGAACCTTGTGTGTGAATAATAATTAGTTTTCTGTTAATAGGAAGATAATTGATTAGCATGAACATCTATTGATTATCAACCTCATATGCTATGTGATCACTTTACCATATGTCTAGGATTAGTGACATGTAACTAGAGTTAATAAGAAAATTGAGTAAATTCATGTGCAAGCTTGTGTGATGACCATCAACAAGAAGTTAATTAAAAGATTAAATTAGTTAACTATTGCAAGTCTAAATTAACCCAAATAATTAATCTAGTAAATCTAATTAAATTAGACAACTGGCCACTGTTTAAGTTAGTTTATTTGCTAAGGATTAGTGTAGTGAATGCGAATCTAATCACTTGAATCGGTAACCAACAAAAGAATTAATCCATTGCACCATTACCTTGAAATCAACCATAGGATCAATTGAGTTGAACTAAACAGAAGTTCCTTCCCAATTATTGAATCTAGTTAATTCTTTGTTTTCTAGTTTTAAATTAGTAATAGTTAGCAAGTTTCTAGTCTTGTAAAACTAGAGAAAACCCCTACTTATTAATTAATTTAGATAGAATTAGTTTTTATTTTTAATTTGTCGTTCCCTGTGTTCGATACCCTACTTATCCAACTATACCACAATTGATAGGTTCACTGCCTTTGTGTGTTATTTTAAAATTAAAAGTAGGTTTAAAACTAAGTGAGTTTGCACACATCACCCATCCATGTCGGTATTCTTCCTGAAGATCCATTTACACCAGACTGTCTTACGACTCGATACATTGTCAACCAAGTTCTAAACTAGATTGTCATATATGGACTAAATCTCGCTGTCCATCGCCTCTTTCAATTTTGCAAACTCAGGGCCTGCCATGGCTTCCTTGTAGTTGTTAGGTTCATCCAAATTTACCAGTGTATTATCACTGATAAATGTATCACCTTCAGAAGTAATATGGAAACCATAAAACTCAGTTGCCTGTCTAACTCTACTGGAACGCCTCAGAGGTAAGGACTCGTTAATTGGTTCAATAGGAGTTTCCTCCTTAGGTTAAGTGCTAGTGTTTGAGGTTCCTTCACCACTTAACTCTTGAAGTTCTTCATGGTCAATTTGCCTCCCACTGTCCTCTCGGCATATGAGTTCTCTCTTGCGAAAGACTCCATTCCTCGCAACGAAGACAACATTGTCGCTCGGTCTATAGACGAGATATCCAAAGGATTTTTGTGGGTAGCCGATGAAAAATACAAATTAACGAGGGAACCTTCCCTGTCCACATCTTAACGAGGTTTGAGCTTGTTGTGAGTCTCTCGTCTTATGAAAGCCGATGAAAAATACAAATTAACGAGGTTTGAGCTTGTTGTGAGTCTCTCGTCTTATGAAAGCCTTGCAACCCCAAACCTTGATGTGGTATAACGAGGGAACCTTCCCTGTCCACATCTCATAAGGTGTTTTGGAAACCTTTTTAGTTGGGACTAGATTAAGGATATGGGTGGCAGTCTCTAAGGCATACCCCCAAATTAAGACAGGTAACGAGGCTCCACTCAACATAGGATGAACCATGTCCAACAAGGTTTAATTGTGCCTCTCAGCTACACCATTAAGTTGTGGTGTCCTTGGCGGTATCAATTGTGAAACAATTCCACATTCCTTAAGATAGTCGTGGAACTCGATACTACTCTCCTCCTCGATCGGATCGAAGCGTCTTTATCTTCCTGCCCAATTGATTCTCCACTTCTTGCTTAAACTCTTTGAGCCTTTCAAAGGTTTCTGACTTATGCTTGATTAAGTAGATATAGCCATATCTGTTGTAATCATTAGTAAAAGTCACATAGAAGTGGTTAGCATCCCTTGTGGCGGTTCTGAAGGGTCCACACACATCTGTGTGTATGAGATCCAACAGAACCTCACCCCTTGCACAAGTGCCAATGAACGGTGACTTTGTTATCTTTCCAAGTAAACAAGATTCACAAGTGTCATATGACTTTAAGTCAAATGACTCCAACTCTCCATCCTTTTGGAGTTGGGCTATGTGTTTCTTGTTAACATGCCCGAGATGACAATACCATAAGCATGCTTTATCCGAATCATTGGTTGAATCAATATGCAACACATTATTTCCTAAGTTATCTACAACCATCACAGTTTCATATATGCCATTGCAAGGTAATGCTTCAAAATAAAATACAACATTAAAATAAGCATTTTTTGAACCAATTTCATTATTAAAAGAAAAGGTAAAACCTTGTTCATACAAACTGTGAAAAGAAATAATATTTCTCGCCATATCAGACGAATAGCAACAATTATTCAAATCAAATTTTAACCCACTACTAAGAAATAGAGAATAAACTCCAATCTTGGTGACATGCAACTTTTTCCTATTCCCCATGATTAAGTTCATCTTCCCGTGCTCCACATCCCTACTTCCTTTTAGACCCTGCAAATCAGAACAAATTTGAAAAACACATCCTGTATCAAGGACCCAAGAATTAGCATGTGATGAGTTATTAGATAGAATAGTATAAATACCTGCAAAGGAGGGTTTGATCTTTCCATCCTTTGTGTCCTGCAAGTATTTCGGGCAATGGAAGCACTCAACTTCCTTTGGATTGGAAGAGGGTGTGACAGTACCAACTTTTGGTCCACTAGAAGAGAATCCAGCATGGGACTTTCCCTTATGACTCTTGGAAGGAGCCTTCCTCTTCTTTCCTTCCCCATACCCAATTGCCAAGACAGGGGCAGTTGCAGTAGGAGTTGGTACAACAAATTTTCCTTTCAAACTGCTTTCAGCAGCTCTCAAGAGACCTTGAAGCTTGCTTAGAGTGACCTCCTCCTTGTTCATATGATAAGTCATACGAAACTGATTATAACAAGGAGGTAAAGAGTGTAGAATAATATTTATGGCCAAATCTTCATTGAAGTTGACATTTAACATCAGCAGGCGGTCCACAAACCTTTGCATCTTTTACAAGTGGGTCGTGATAGACTCTCAATCCTTCATTTTGGTCGTGATCATGGAGGCAACGATCTCATACCTCTCTTGCCGAGCACTTTGATGGTACCTTTCCATCAAGTCCTGGTGCATTTCATAAGGCCAAAAGTCCTCATATGACTTTTGGAGCTCAACAGTCATGGTAGCGATCATTATACACGATACTTTGGTTGCGTCCCTCTCATGAGTTTTGTACTCAACAATCTGTTCGGGAGTAGCAGTAGATTCATCAATTTCCTTAAGATCTTTATCTTGCACATATTGTTTGTCCTCACAACGAATAGCTATTCGGATGTTTCAAATCCAATCATTGAAATTCGATCCATCGAAGATGACCCTCCCACACAGGTTAATGAGGGAGAAAGAGTCGGAAGGGATTGGGTTGGAAGCATTATTTGAAGTAGACATCTGAGATGAAAGAAAAACTTTAGATTAGATAATGATCCTTAATATAACACCGAAAATGGAATATTAAGGCTAGGACCCAACACAATATTCTAAAATTCGAAAGAGGGATGCCATAATCCAATTGTAAAATATTTGAAGGTAGGTAAATGACGATTTACCAATTTCCATCATGAAAAACGAAGTTGAAGATTAGGTTTTAAATTAATTGAAATTCAGAGATTCTTTTGAGATTCATTGAACTCTTCAATGGCATGTTTAAATCTTATAAGGTCCTGGATGGAAGGATCTTTCACCAATGATCAATCAAGCATAAGAAAACAAAGAAGAAATGGAGTAGAAGATGAATGAAACTGAGTTTTCATACGATTAAACACTTGAAATCGTCTGATACAACTCAGGGGCCGAAAACTAGCAAAAGTACAACTGTTCTAAACTCTGACAGCCTGACACCTATATATACTGACAAGGACCGAAAACAGTTTTCGGTTAGCAGACCGAAAACTGGTTTTCGGTTAGCAGACCGAAAACTGGTTTTCAGTCACACCTTAACCAAAAGCTTCCTAGACCGAAAACATCAAACATACACAAAACGACTCCAAAATACATTGACAAATGCCCTAACTCATCCATACATTGATGCCTAGCCCATAACATATATATTGGCCCTTCAATCCCCCCCTTGGTTTGGGGCTATCATGATTCAGTCTTTATCAACCACCAGCACGTCTGACTTTCCCATAGCTCCATTCCACATCTCCTTTTCAATAGTATCAGCAACCATGGCAATGTATTCCTTAGCAGCAGACTCAAAAATGTCTTCAGCCCCTACGATCTGATGAATAGAAAGTTGATGTACATCCATTTTTAAGTTTGATGACAGTAGAAGTTGTAGTTTCATAAAACACCCAGTATTGCATGGATTGTAAAGATCCATCTGGATGGTCTTGAAGGATAGGAATCTGCTTTACTTTATTAGTAGCGGGCCACATCACAGTCCGAAAAGGCTGATTGGTTTTGGGATCAATGACATTCGGGTATACCTTGATGACCGAATATGCAGTCTTCATTGAGGGAAAGCCCTTTGCCACTTGACCTTCCAAAAATAACCTGAACTATGTCGCCTTGGGTTCATTTGTTGGATTTGAAAAAGGAGCCTTAGACAATTACGTAAGATCAACCCTGGTCCAAGAGTTGAAGTCTTGAGCATCTTTATACAACTCAGTATTTCCACTCTTCCTTCTTACAATCCACATTTTAAGAGGATCATGGAATCCCAATGAGATGATCCCAAACCTATCACCATAAATCTCTCTGAAGCGATTTTCTCCAAGATCCGTAAAGGTGATGTTTGGTTGATCCACGGGAGCATTCTGATCCGAGCTCCTCTTGAACAAAAATTGACCCTTCTCAGTAGAATTGGCTAGTTTAGCACATTTTAACGCCACGACATTTGGATCCTGTGCTGGTTCTTTGTCAAAACGATTGACAACCGTGGTTGTTTTTGTAGGAGGTGGAACTACGGGAGCGTCTTGATTGGGAAGATAGACTCTTGGCTCATTGACAGATGATTTGAATTTGTCACCAAATTCTTCTTCCAGCTTCTTCTTCAAATCATAATAGTTGGCGGTCAACAAACCAAAATGCGTCTGAAGATCGGTGATCTGCTTTGTTTTCTGAGCTTTATCTTCAAGAAGATCAGCAACTTGAATATTGAGCTTGGCATTCTCGGTTTGAAGGCCTGCAACCTTGATATCAAGCTCGATATTTTTCTGGTTCAGCACACTAATCTCCTTTATCAGCTCATGCACTGAGACGTCATCATCTCCAGATATATCTTCCTCAAAGGATATTCCTTTTCTGCGTGAGGAGTGAGTTAGACTTAATGGTTGGGCCAAATGACTAGCTAGTCTCTCAGAGACAGTATCATGATAAGGCCTTGGAGGAGATGATCTCAGGCCAACAGACGAGCCACCAGCTTCATAGATAGAGCTGGGATTCTCTTGAATGGGCACATATGAGGATGGAGCAAATGTTGTAGATGGAGGAGTCTCTATGGTTTGAGTTGAGTCAGGAAAAACTAGTCTCACCTTTGGATCAATTATGTGCCTTTTCATTGAGGACTGGGAGGTTAGGACAAACTGGGTATCACTTGTAATTGGCTCGGATGTAGGAACGACATGATCAAAGGGAGGAATCCCTGATGATGTTTCTATATGAGTTGAAGAATTAGTCGCTTGAACGGTAACCAGAGGCTCAACTTCTCAATCGTCATCTTTCTCCCTTATCTCCGGTGTTGAATTGGCACTATCATCGATATCTTTGAGGAAGTCATCGAGGTCTTCATTTGGTAAAGGGTGCTCAAGTCCAGTAAATTGCATCAAAATATCATCTTCTTCGTAACTGGACAAATCAAGATTCTCATACTCATCCTCTTCTCCTCCTTCAGTCTCAGTAACTTCTTCTGTAGTTCCCTTACTGAAGTCACTCTGAACCGCCACGTTTGTTAGATCATGCTCTTCAACAACAATGGTGGATGGAGTAACATTCTCAATCTAATGGTCTGAAATGGTGATAACATCGTCATTCACATTTGCATGTTCAAATGATGCTTGATCAGTTGACATCTGTTCAGATGACCCATGAGATTCTGAAGAGTCTGACAGCTCAGTAAACTTTCCAAATTTCACGAGAGGGTACCTCCCATGAAACATGATTTTCCGTTTACAGTTCTACTTGATTAGGCTCACAGTGTTTGGTCCAAAGGCTTTCATGTCAAGTATTTTTCCTGTCTTGACCAGATCGGGAAATAGGCTGTTGATAGGAAAAACTAGTCTCACCCTTGGATAGAGCAGGAATTGATCCTTCGAATTCATGTTAGCATTAGAAACCATCTCTTCCAAAATAAACCTTGAGAAGTTGAAGTCAATCCCGGCAACCAATGCAACGATCGCCTAAGTATTTCTTGAGGATATTTCGTATGAACCACCCTTTCTCCCAGATATGTAGTTGACAAATATGTGGGCTAGAAACCTCCAGTAAGGAGGTAACAGCTTCTTTAGGGTTTGTGGAAAGACTCCTTCGTATCCCATCTTCTCGAGATACTGATCAACAATTCTTAGATCAATATTAGTTGGGTAAGCAGCTTAATCATCAATCTTCAAGATATCTCTAATGAATTGCTCAGATAACAACTTTGCGTCCCCTGATAGAAGCTTTAATCTTCACTGATCCATTGTCTCCAGTCTTGACACTTGTAGGTCTCCAGAATTCATTGATCAGGTTTAGATAAATGATGGGGTTCCATGTAAGTGCAGTTGAGATGCAGCACTCCTTTAGCCTGTACATCAATGATTTGAACTTGTTGTGTGCTACAGGAGGATCATCAAGAAGAATGGACACATTATGGCTTTTTGCAACTTTAAGACTTGCCATTTTATCTGCACAAAACAAGCCAAGTGAGAAAACATTTGATTATAACAAATTAAAATTATTTTCTCAATTAAATCCATTAATATTGGCCATTTTAAATCGAATTTTATTAAACAGACATGGGTTTTCGGTCAAGACAGTCAGACCGAAACTCATGCACCGAACACTAGTTTAGACCGAAAGCCAATTAGAACCGAAAACGGCTTAAATGAGCCGGTTTGACTGAATCATGGCTTTGACCGAGATTCGTCTAAGCCGCTTGATCGAGAACCGCTCGGCTTGACCGAAAGCCGGTTAGCCGATGGACCAAAAACGGCTTCGACCGAAAGCTTGCCGACATTTCTTGTTTTCACGATTTGGCCATGATTTCACAGTCGATTCTCGGTCAAAATTACATGGGCATGGTCGGAATCTTCATACCTTAAAGATTATGGGGTCAATCGAACGAAATAACACAAAAAAAATTTCGAGGGTTTGAGAGCAAAACTGGAGGTATTCGGTCAGAGAGGATGAAATGAGGGAAGAACTGAATTCGATGTCCCCTTTTCCTTATATACCTGGCCCAAAGTCGGTTCTTCACCCATGGGCTGATCCCGATTTCAATTAGCATTAAGCCCAATACTCAAAAATTTCAAAAATAAATCATTTTGAGGATTAACTTCAATATAAAATAAAATAAAATAAAATTTTCTAAATTTTACCAATCTTAAAAATTTAAAGACTAAAAATAAAAATAAAATAAAATAAAAAACATTTTCTAAAATTTATCAATCCTAAAAAAATGAAAATAAAATAAAATAAAAATACTAAAATTTTAATTCAAACTAAATTTAATCCTCTATCTTGAAATTGATTAACCTTTTGTGATATGGGATCAAAGTTGTTAGACAATCATTTTCCATTTATCAGTACCTCTCCTTTCATGAACAGATCTGGTCGATCGTCGGTATTGTGGTCCACTTAAGAAGGAAAATTTGTGACAAATTTTAGGAACGCTATCAGTGACAGGACAGATTGATCCTAAGTTACTAGATAAAATTTCCTAAGGACCATTTATCTGACAACGACCAAGGATATTGTTGTCCACCTAAATTGAGCAGCAAGATCTACAGACAATCTAGAATTGTTCAATTTTAGATGTACTAGAACATGTTTCCCACTTCCTGATATACCCCAATAATCAAGAACTTCTGAGATACTCCTTACTTTAGGTGAGCAGACTATTATTCATAGAGATGATAGAGTTAGAATGCATATGTCGTATACTCAGGTCGGATCTTTCAATCACGCAGGGAGTGAAACATATGACTAACTAGAATTTCAGAGGGATTGAGAAGTAGAAGGTTGCATATGTTGTGTACCAGGTCAGATTATGAATCACGCAAAGGAGACATAATATGGCTAATAGGTAGAAAGAATAGCATAGATAGAAGATACAGAGAGATAGAGTTGCATATGTTGCAGTCCAGGTCGGATCTTTCGATCACACAAAGGAGGCAACATATGACTAACAGTAAGAAAGAAAGAAAATAATTTTCTACAAACCTACTTTATCGGAATTCCCCAGTCACCTCATCAAATTCCGGAATTCAGGACAGAATCTGTACATCGAGGAAAAGTTAATCCACAGTTCTAGGTATGGGTTCTCTTAATGTGACTGGTAGATTCTCATGTATATCTCCCTGCTCAACCTACCCAAGCATCATATTGTCAGGCTAAATGGAACTATCTAGGTCAAGATTTATCAAGTCTCTAGAGTCCTTAAGTTCATCTGTACCTAGTCGAGTCCATTTAAATCTTTCGTGCCTACCAGCGCATCGAACACAGAGCCTAGACAATTCAGCTTTGGTACCTTACACAGATTCAAATTGCCTGTTATCACTTGTAAATATCACTTCCCATCACATCACTTTTCAGAAATATTTTTGATTTTTCTGTTTTTCTAATGTATTTGGATTTTCTGATTTTCTATTGTTTTTGGATTTTTAATTTTCTAATTTTTGTTTGGTTTTTGTTTATTTCTCCCTCTAAATTTGTGCATGGGCGAGAATGAAATTAAAATGCGCAAATTTAAACTAACCTAAACAAAAATTAATCCTCAAAGCGAATCATTTTCAAAAAGTTTACCAGCACATCGAATCGAGCATTGTTAAACGGCTTGGTGAACAGATCCGCCACATTATTATCAGTGTGAACATGTTCTAGCCGAATGAGTGAGCACTCAAAACAATCTCTGATAAAATGAACTTTGATGCCGATGTGCTTGGTTTTTGAGTGTTGGACCGGATTTTTAGCAATTTGGATCGCAGCCTCATTATCACAGAATATAGGGGTTTCTTGAAAATTCAAACCGTAATCCAACAGCTGATGTTGGATCCATATGACTTGAGAACAACAGACAGACGTAGCTACATATTCTGCTTCTGCTGTTGAGGTCAAGACAGTATTCTGCTTCTTTCATTTCCAAGACACCAGCCTATCTCCAAGAAATTGACATCTGCCTGAAGTCAATTTCCTGTCAAGCTCGCAACCTCCATAATTGATGTCTGCAAAAGCATAAAGATCAAATTCGGAATTTTTCGGATACCAAAGACCCAGTTTTGGGCTGCCTTTGAGGTACCGAAAAATCATTTTAATAGAAATAAGATGAGAGTTTAGGATTAGCCTGGTAGCGCGCATTGATAGACCGCAAACATAATGTCTGGGCGACTCGCAGTCAAATACATCAGCGATCCAATTATCGATCTGTAGTACGTTTGATCTACGGATTCGCCTTCAAGATCAGGAGTCAGTAGTGGTTGCGTTAAAGCAGGTTTAGCGTCTCTGAACCCGAAGTTCTCGAGCATATCGTCCACATATTTGGCTTGATGAATCAGGATTCTGGCTGAACATTGTTTGATGTCCTCGAACCGCTTTTTCATTATGTCCTCGAACTCCTTGCATAGCTGAGGACTCGTCGACCCGAAAACGATATCATCCACGTATATTTGGACAAGAATCTGGTCTGCACCGACATGCTTGATGAATAAGGTCTGATCGATAGTGTCGTGGAAATAGCCATGGTCGAGCAAGTGATGTGTGAGGGTAGCATACCAGGCTCTGGGACCTTGATGCAGCCCATACAAAGCCTTGTCTAACTTGTAGACATGGTTAGGAAGTTTTGAGTTAAAAAACCTAGGAGGTTGGTCAACATAAATCTCCTCCATCACCTTGTCGTACAAGAAAGTCGTCTTGACACCCATTTGATATACGGTGAAGTTCATGTAGGAAGCATAAGCGAGGAAGATACGAATAGCCTCCAACCGTGCCATCGGAGCATAGACTTCTGTATAATCAAGACCCTCAATTTGTCTGAACCCACAGACTACCAATCCCGCCTTATTACGGACAATGACACCCGAATCATCTTGCTTGTTCCGAAACACCCATCTAGTGTCGAGAGATTTATTGCCTTTAGGCAGCTCCACCAACTTCCAAACCCCAAGCCTTTCAAATTGATTGAGCTCGTCATGCATGGCATCTACCCAGCTGGGATCATTCAAATCCATTTCGACGTTCTTGGGCTCTATTTGAGAAATGAAGCAATAATAGAGACATGTGTTGTCGTCTCCACTCTGGCTTCTCTTTTGAACTCCGTCGCCTAACTGGCCAATGACGTTTTCTATCGGATGATCGCGCTGTATGAGAGAGGGGATTTCGCGACTGATGTCATTGAATGAGACGGGAAGATTATGAATATTAATAGCTCTGTCATGTGCTGAAGAATCCACGGTAGATGTACCAGCTTCGTGTGGTGAATTTGCTACAAACTCATCTGCGATCTGTTTGGGAAAGAGAAGTTCCATTAGATTTTGAGTGGCAGCGGAAGCATCTTGGTTCATGAACTCTCTTTCAACTGGAGTTAGAGGACTAGTGTCAACATCTGGAGCAGATTGTTGTGTTGAGGATTCAGGAGAAGCAATTGGAAGAGTAGACACCACCAGAGGATCAAAAGAAACCAATGGTGGTCTGTAGACAACCTCTTCATCTTCGTCTTTGATGATAGTCTTCCAGCCAGAGGTAGACCTAGCTTGGTTATCAGACAACACACTAAAGGATTTGAATAGATATGTGTAGTCAAATAGCCAATCAGGACCCACGCTAGCGTCTGTCTCATTCTCTTCAAGCCACCGAACATCGAAGGACTCCACGATTTGCTTCGTCTTCTTGTTGTACACCCGGTAAGTAGTACGAGCAACGTATCCGACGAAAAAGCAATCATCAGCTTTGGCATTGAACTTTGGGTTGGATTCCAAGTGGAGAAGGTTGCAAGGGCAGCCAAATACTCAGAAATGGCTGACAGATGGCTTGTGTCCAAAGAGAATCTCATACGGTGTTTTCATCCGGACTTTGTTGATCAGGACACAATTTTGAACATAACAAGTTGTGTTGATTGCCTCCGCCCAAAAGAAAACTGGAAGTTTAGAATCACAAAGCATCGTCCTTGTGGCGTCTTGTAATGTCCGATTCCTCCGCTCAGCAACACCGTTCTGTTGTGGCTCTCGGACCGAGCTAAATTGACGCATGATCCCTTTCTCAGTGCAAAAATGATCAAGAACAGCGTTCTTGAACTCTGTTCCATTGTCTGTACGAAGCGCTTTCACTTGGTTGTTGGTTTGGTTCTCGATCATCACAATGAACTTCTTGATAATATCGGTGATCCCAGCTTTGTTGGACAGAAAGAAGACCCACGTGAAACGAAATCATCTATCACAACGAGACAATACGAATTTCGGTTGATGCTGAGGACGTTGACCGGACCAAACAAGTCCATATGCAACAATTGGAGCACCTGACTGATGAAGTTGACCTACTTTGGCAGATGTGGTTTCCGACGGTGTTTGCCTTGAGCATAAGAATTTTCACAGGTAATAAAATTTCTGACATGCAGACCGCGGACCATTTCATTCTTAGCAAGACGATTCAAATTCTTTGCATTTGCATGGCCAAATCGACGATGCCACAACATTGTGTTTTGTTCTGAGACTTTGGAAAAAAGACAAGTGACTTCATCGGGTACATTCCTGTTCATGTCGATAATATAGGCATTCCCATCCCGCTTTGATTTTACGAGAATCCACTCCTCCGGGATGACAATTTCCGGCATTAAGATTAGACATTCTTTATCGGTGAAGTATGTTGAGTAAACCTTGTCACAGATTTGAGAGACACTTAGAAGGCTGTGCTTCATCTCAGGAGCATAATTGACATTATTGAAACTGAGCACTCCGTTGGTCACCATTCCCTTTTGCGTTATCTTTTCGCCTTCTCCGCCCGCGAAGGAGACATATCCCCCATTAAATGTCTGAATGTCGCGCAGTTGGGAGATATCTCCAGTCATGTGCCGGGAGCAGCCGTTGTCGACATACCAGCGTCTAACGACATTCCTCCACAACTGTCCCTGCACGATGAGCGGAATTATTTAGATTTGGGGACCCAAGTCATTACAGTCCTGAGTTGACCCTTAACTTTCACAGATTCCTCTTTCAATTTTTCTTTTGATTTTTCTTTTTCAACAGATACAGAGGAGGATGATGACTGATCAGATTTTAATTTTGGAATCCATTGATATTTATGTTTTGAAACAGTTTTCATTGAGCAGGTGGATTTTCTACTCGAAGAGTTTGAAGATCCAGACCTACTCTTTGACGAAATCGACTTTGGCTTAGCTTTGGTCGATTTTGGCAAACTATTTGTGAATCTATTGAAAACCCGTTTGTTCTTTTGAAAACTTGCCATTTTCTTGTTTTGATTTTTTTTTCCAGTCATCATCTCGAGAGCGGGTCCTGGAGGATTTTCTAATTAAAGATCGTCCTCTAGACTCATTCTCTCCCCTTTTTGACATGTGATGCACAAACATCTGGTTTAAACAATTTCTGGCAATATGACCAGCAGTACCACAATTGAATCAAATTTGTTTATTATCATTGGATTGAGTACTGCTCTTGTCAGATTTCTGGTTTTTATTATCTTTTCTAGCATTTTCACATTTGCAAGAACAAGCACTAGATTATGTAGCAAACGTGGAAGATGTAGAAGCATTCAAATCAGATTTAGCAATTTTATCAGAAACAACACCATCATTTTCATAATTATCAGTGTGAAGCAACAAACCACCAGAAACAAAAACTTCAGTTTTTGAATTTAACACAGATTCATCAAAAAAAATTCAACACCAAATTTGGACACAGAACTACTGACTTATCTGCACTTGAGGTAGAAATGTTGGTTTCCAAGATTTCATCATTAGATCGTGTTGCTTGTTTAGAAGCTGATTTCCCATAAACCATGAAAGGTTCTCTGTCAATTTCTTCTTGAGACAAGGGAATAGCAGTGTAATTATGATTGAAGGCAGGAGGACACTCTCAAATCCTAATCCTACTTTTATCTGATTACCACAAGTAATATCCTTCCACTGCATCTGTCCTTCTATCATTTTTGCAACTACTTCACTTGACCCATCGAATTTGTTAAAAATAAATTCAGCATTTTCAAGACGATCTTTCAATGTGTCAAGTTCAGCGGTTATAGCAACAAATTTTCTTTTGAGATGATCATAGTTCTCGCATTTGTTGCTGTAATCCTCTTGTAGTTTCTTAAAGTCCTTTGTTTTAATTTCTAATTATGTCTTTAAAGGCTTTTGATTTTTCCTAAGTGTGTAACCCTCATATTTAAGGTCCTCATTCTCTCTCTTCATTAATTCAATTTGGTCTCGCAAAAATTTAACAGTTATAATACAAGACTGAGAGCAACCAAATTCACTAACCTCGGGTTTGGCAGGCTCTGGAGTGGTTTGCACCATGAATGCAAACTGAAGATTCATCATCTCTTCTTCAGGATCTTTCTCTGTTTCTTCTTCCACACCATTCTTGATCTAGGCAAGATGTGCATTTTCAGGTCCTGAAATATTCAGAGCCTGAACTTGGTCTTCCCAATTAAAGGATTGAGCTACCATTGCCAAGTTAGCAGTTTGATTGCTTGAAGAAGATCCCTTGTTGACATAGGTCACCGGCACCATGGTTCGTTCAGAATTCACTCTTCGATCTGGCTTTGGACATTCCCTTGCAAAATGCCCAGGCTCATGGCAGTTGTAACATCATAGTTTTCCTTTGTTGAATCCCATTTTCTTGTCGGAATTCACACTCCAATTGTTCTTTCCTGTTTTCTTCGAGAACTGCTTTGCCCTGAAAACCGCCATGGCCATCTGCCATGTAATGTCCATCTCTTCCACATCCTCAAGATGGATCTGGTCTAGGTCATCAAATGAGAGTTGTGGGGAGAGTTCTCCAGCCACAAAAGCGTTGTAGCAGTTTACCAAACCAGTGGAGAGGGCCAGATTTTCTTCCTTTTCTTTTAAAGATGAAACTTGAGGACTAATTCCATGAGATTGAACTGGTGCAGCTGTGGATGAACCAACACTAGAACCAATTTGTTGAGCTAAAGTTTGAGGTTGAGGAACTTGAATGTGTTGCATTTGAGGTGTAACGTATGAGGTGGGCTAATGAGTCACATAGGGCTGAACTTGAGGAATATGAACTTGAGGAGTAGAAAAGCTTGAGAAAGCAGTGTTGTTGGTGGTTTGGATCCCAAGATTTGTTGTGGAGTATGAATTGACATGGTTAATCTCCCTTTGCTTATCATCCAGATCACAAGCCTTGATGATCGCCATCGTTTCATCCAAACTCAAACGGTTCAAATCTTTGGTCTTCTTAATCACTGAGACATTCATATCCCAGGATTTTGGTAGAGAGTTCAGCAGCTTTTTGTTGATCTCCGATCTTGTAACCATCACACCAGCAGAGCTCATTTCTGTGGTGAGTGTTATAAACCTTTGCAACTGATTCTCAAGTGTTTCTCCCAAGACATAGTTAAACATATTGAACTTTTGTCACAGCATGTCTTGGCGACTCTGTTTCATGTCTTCGTTGCCTTCATAGACTTCTATCAGTGCTTCCCATAAGGCCTTTGCTGATGTATACTCACGGAAACCTTGAGCAATTTCCGGAGATATTGCCATGGTAAGTGTAGCAAGAGCCTTTTCCTGCTCCTCGACTCTCTCGAAATCATCATCGGTGTAGTTCTCAACTTGCTTGTCAATTATGGTTCCATCTTCCAATGTAGTTGTAATGTGGATTGGACCTTTGAGAATGCTTTGTCATATCTTGAAATCCTTCATCTTGATGTACTTCTTGATTCGATATTTCCATTTTGGAACTCCTTCCGTATATAACAGTCGTGGAATTCGATAAGTGTTTCCCATAATCGCATCCAATTCATGGTGAGCTGACATGCTTTGAGATTCTTTTTTTGTTTTTGAAATTTTTAATAAAAAATTAACTTGAAAAACAAATAAAAAGATCAAGTAAATAGGTTTTTCGGTTGAGTGGTGATAATTGAAAATAGGGTTTTCGGTTTCTGAAGTAAAAGGAGGTTTTCGGTTTCTGAATGATAAGGGTTTTCAGTTTATGAAGGATCAAGGGTTTTCGGTTTCTAAAGATTCAAAGGTTTTCGGTTGAAGAACAGTTTTTGGTTTCTGAGGATTCAAAGGTTTTCGGTTGAAGAACAGTTTTTGGTTTCTGAGGATTCAAAGGTTTTCGGTTGAAGAACAGTTTTCGGTTTCTGAAGCTTCAAAGGTTTTCGGTTGAAGAACAGTTTTCGGTTTCTGAAGATTGAACCGAAAACTAACAGTTTTCGATGAAAAAATTAAATTTTCGATTCGATTTTGATTTCCACACACTTGAAACCTCAAACACAACTTCCAAACAGCTTAGATCTGAGCATAAATCAATTGAAGATACATTTTTCGGTTGATGAAGATCAAACTGAAAACAATAAGATTTCAACTGAAAAGTTGCAATCCAAGCAGATCTCTATTCCACACGATGCAAACTGTGATCTGATCTTCAAAACTTGAGCAAGAACAAGCTTCAAGAGACCGAGAACGTGAAGAACATGACTGTGAAGCAGAAAACTGAATAAACATACTTGATTGACACCGGTTTGTGCTCTGATACCAATTATAAGGCCCTGGATGGAAGGATTTTTCACCAATGGTCAATCAAGCATAACAAAACAAAGAAGAAATGGAGTAGAAGATGAATGAAACTGAGCTTGCATACGATTAAACACTTGAAATCGTCTTATACAACTCAGGGGTCGAAAATTAACAAAAGTACAACTGTTCTAAACTCTGACAGCCTGACACCTATATATACTGACAAGGACTGAAAACTGGTTTTCGATCACACCTTAACCAAAAGCTTCCTAGACCGAAAACATCAAACATACACAAAACGACTCCAAAATACATTGACAAATGCCCTAGCTCATCCATATATTGATGCCTAGCCCAAACCATATATATTGGCCCTTCAAATCTGGATTAAGCCCTTCAAGTTTGTGACTGGGATATCGAGGACCACAAACAAGGTGTGAATAACCATGCAAATTAGCTTGGTACTCTCGATGTAACAAATCACCTAATCAGTGTGCCGGTTAACCACACACTCTCCATTGATCCATGATTAACACCAAGCTACCCTTTTTCATGCATTGTCAGTCCCAAATTAGTGTGCCGGTTAACCACACATACTCCACTAGTGAATTAACAAGGTGCAAAGTGCAATTTCATGGAATAGCACCATTTTCACAGTTTTCCTAAAGTAACTAAGATTGAGAATGCCCCGGTGTGAGTCCAATCTTCATGGAATAGCACCATTCTCACAGTGTGAGTCCAATCTTCCTCGAGATGGAATATTCTCAGCCCACAACCATCGGGTTGGAATGCCCCGGTCTGTTGGATCTCGCACAAAGCAGATAAGCCTCAACCACCAATCAATCATGTGCACATATATCATATATTCACGTAACAATCTATAGACAGTCAAACTGATCTACAGACCACTAAGCATAGCAACCTCCTATCTACCAGGATTCCAATCTAACTGGTCATAACCACATACAAACATCCTATCTACCAGGATACCGATCTACAGATCACACTAAAAATAAAGCAGGATAACAATCCAAAGGGCGGACTTTGGTGCCTTCGACCCTTGAGGTATAGTGAGGAAAACTCACCTCACAAGTAGCACTGTATGATAATGTTAAACTCCCAAACACCGCTCCAAACTCAACCACCTACAATCATTATAGGACCGATTCTATCATGACCCAAATTACCAAAGTACCCTCAGAAGTCAAACTTGGTCAACCCTTGGTCAAAGTCAAAGTCAACGGTCAAGGTCAACAATCCTTGTTGACCTAACTCGTCGACTTCCTTCAGAACTCAGAAAATCGTGAAAACCCGAGTCAACTCGTCGAGTTATCAAACAACTCGTTGAGTCCATGAAGTGTCCATAAGACCGGGAAGACCCTAACCAACTCGTCGAGTTCATGTAGAATCCAGAAAGCGGGAAAACCTCATAAAAATTGTCGAGTTGACTATGCAACTCGTCAAGTTCCTTCAATAATTTTCTCATTCAGACACTTTTAAGCAAAACCAAGGCTCCAAACTATAGATCTAGCCTCCTAGGGTGTAGTTACCACGTAAAGTTGCTAACTTTACGTGCATGCAAGGCCTCAAGAGGTTAAAACACCCAAAGCTAGCCTTAGGAAGAGGTTTAAGGCATGGAGAAAGGCCATATCTTTCTAAAGTCAAGAACTTTATGTCCATAAGGGCCTAGAGGAGTCTAGATCTAAACTCCACACTTCAAAACGTGCTCAATGAAAGAAATGCCACAAGAATAAGGTAGAAATGACCCTAAATTCTTGAATGAAGAGATCTAACAAGAGAATAATAAAGGTAATGACTTTTTTACCTTCAAATGAATGCCAAAACGAAGTATATGTTGGATCTACAAGCTCCTTCTCGTTCCAAGCATCTCAATCTTCAAGTCTCTTCAAGAAATGCACCAAACACACACGTTTAGCCTCACCTACACTAAAAATAGGAGGTTAGCTCGATTAGGGTTTATTTTTGGACATGAAAGGTGGTAAGGAGGCTGGAGGGATGACTTAAGGTCCTTTAAATAGGGTGCAAACCCTAAAAATTAGGGTTTTCATGTCCAGCTTCAACTCGTCAACTTAGGTCCTCCAACTCGTCGAGTAGGTTCTAGAATCCACGTGGCTTTATCAGTTTCTACACGACGAGTTGGGTAGCCAACTCGTTGAGTAGGTATATAATTATGAATATAAAACCTTTAAAATTTATACCTGAGAGTCAGGATGTTCCAAGACCTAAGCCGCTCCTCCATGATCTCCAAAATCCCCTCCTAGACGATACCGAAGATCACGGAGGTAGCATCAAGAATACCGCGAGTAACCTCAGATGCAATAAGCTCACACAGCCTTTCATCAGTTGGTTCTAAGCCAGAGCCAGAACCGAAACTTGATCCAGAGCTAGAACTAGTACCTCCCGATCCCAAACGAGTGATCACCTTCCTCAAACTGAAACACAATATAAAAAAATCAGAAAACACTCAAGGGAAACTTGCAACACACAGGTAACCTTAAAATCCCTAGGTCTACACTTGTCTCAGGTATAGGTCCTGTTTTTTCAGTAGTACGGACCCAATACTACCCTCCACACCTATTTGTACCTTCCTCAAGGTAAATTATGATTCCTCTAAGTTACAACACTACAACCAAGAAAAACCTATGATACACAACATACATGTCCTAGACTCTTCTAGGAACTCTCAAGCCTCACCACTAGAAGTACCAAGAACCTTAATCAACACCGTTGGTTTCCCTATGCATGCAAGTTGTACACAAAATAGGACCGCATAGACTGTTTAATGAAGACTTTACCCTAAGTCCACAACCAAACAAGGAATATCAAATGAGGCCGAATTGATCATTCTAGGGCTATACAATCCTAAGCATATACAACTTTGAAAGCATACACATAGCAAATAACTATGCTGATATCAATTACAAGTAACACATGGCATCAAATTCTATCGAGCTATAAGGCATCACGTAAATCATGCAGTTACATTCATGAAGGTACCCTTAGCCCTAATCTAGCATGTAATTCACCTATCAAGCATACTAATCACAGTACATAAGTATCGGTAACTTGGGAACCACTTACTTGAGCTCGGATGAATGCACATATTACACTCCCCTTTTTCTTAAAAGAACCTTTTTCAAAATTTGAAGTTCTTTTTCTTTTAAAAAGATTATAATTTCCTCAGTTTGAGCTCTGACACACCCGAAAGTATGCCCGAATGCCTCAAACCAAGACTCTGATAGCAACTTGAAATGACCCAAAAACCAGTATAAATTTTTTTATTTTAAAAACAAAAGTTACAATCATCACATTGTTCCAGAACCAGCACATAACATTAATGTCAAATCATCATAGTACAATATCAAAAGTGTGGAAAATAGTGAGGAGTGAATGTTGTGCCATCACGTCGGGCCCTTCCCCTTAGTACCGGAAGTACCTGAAACCACAAATATAAGCTGTAAGCAAAAGCTTAGTGAGTTTCCCCAAAGTACCACATACCAAAAATAAATAAGCTAGTGCTATGGGCTAAACCATAGTCTTACAATCAATTTCCTGTCGAGGGCCAAATATTGGTCTTCCATACAATTGTCAGGGGCCAGATCCTGGTCTTTCGCACAGATGTTAGGGGCCATATCCTGGTCTTTCATACAGTTGCCAGGGGCCAAATCCTGATCTTTCATACACATATCTCAAATATATCTAACACTCTATATCATAAAAATGGGTCGGTCTTGGTGCATTCGACCCTATGGTACAGTGAGAAAACTCACCTCAATACGTTGATAAATAACTAACTGCTCGGCTACTGAACCGGAAGATCCCACACTGAACATACATAAATTACATTAATCAGAGATAGGTTATAAACCATAATCGTGGGCCTAAACCCCAAGTCTAGACTCCTAAGATAAACACCCATTTACCTTTCCCACAACGGGCCTAACCAACCTTGGCCTAAAAACACAATAATGGACTCCAAGCCCCAAAAGGCCTAACTCAAGCAACTTAATGTAATGTCCGCAGATTGGGGCTAGTCAATTTAGAGATAATAAGCATTAAAAATGACTTTCTCATAGAAGATTATTTAGAATAAATAGTATTAACTAAGTTATAGCATATGTCACAAGGGTTCCGCACATATAAAAAAATGTTGAAATCCGAGTTATAACGAAGAACTTATGACATGTCGAAGTTTTACAACCAAACCGGCACGACACCAGGAATCAAAAAAAGTAAGTTTATGATAAAATACTTTTTAGCCTTAGTAATCTAAATTAATGTCATAGTATACGTTACACCAATAGCGTGCATAAAAAGAACGTCCAAATTTGACTTCATATGAGGAAATTATGATTTCTCTAAGATTTAGCAAAATAATGCACAGCCCAGAATTCAAATTTTAGATCGATCGATTTTTAGCCGACACAACCTAAATGTGAATTGAATATCTCATTAATAGGAGCTCGAAAATATAAAGACATTCGAAACGGATGTCGGATGAAAAAGTTATGAATTTTTAACGGATTTTAACTGTCTAAGTCTGTTAAAATATAACTTAAAAAATAAAGTCAAAATTAGCCGACAGGGTCTAAATTAAAGTTGCAGATCCCGTCGATACCTACACATGGATAGAAAGAAGCTCAAAAATTGAGTTCATATGCAAAAGTTATGGATTTTTTAAGATAATTAGTTTTTGGAGTAACCAGTGAGCGACACGTGGCGCGATCTGAGCCACTGCTTCCTCACCACGGCTTGGCACCAGATGATGACACCTAGCTATGAACGTCTAGTGTTCAGCAAGGGAACACCCTGCGTTCGAACCGAACTCAGCCTATAAATAGAGGCGCAAATCACAACAAAAACTCACACATTTCCCATTCTTTCTCTCTCAAACACCCCTCTTAACTCCTCCCGTTCCCTAGCACTTCCCGAGTGCTAGAGGCGAGTCCCGGAGTGCCAGAAGGCTCCGAAAATAAGAGCTTTCGGCTTGGAAGTTCTGCCCCTACAGAGCCCGGTTCCTAGCCAAACCCCGTTATAAGTAAGTTATGCTTACCCTACTTTAAATATAGCTTATGTTTAAGTTCAATATCGTTATTATGAACTTATAAACAATATATATATATATATATATATATATATATATATACACATTAAAATATAATATACAAAGTGTTATTATAATATCTTATAACTACTCGCGGTACGGGGGATCTGATTTGAAGGGCCGCATTGGGTTTTGGATTTCAGAAGTGCTATAATTCCAAAATGGTCCTGCCCTCCGGTGTTTCATGTCTAGCCCCTATATGTACATAGTGCTTGAAAAGTATTGTTTAACACTTAAAAAACAATATCGCTTGTAAATAGTTACGATAAATATTAGACTAAAATCTAGAGTAATGATACTAGGTTTTGTCGAAGGAAAAAATAGAATTGTTAGAAGCAAAGCGTTGCCGGAGTTTGGAATCATCACTTTAACAAGTGAGTGCATAGTCCATTTCATGAACATGATTTTAATACAAGTATTAAATATATGTTTGTGTGTGAAGTATTTGATATTGCCAGAAATACGTGTTTAGAGCATATTTGATAATATATGATGATTTAGGATATATAGTAAACCTAAATTAATTAAGAGGAATATTGGGTAGTATCTCCTTATGAGTACGAGTGAGATATACACGGACGGTAGAACTTTAAAACTTGTCATTGATTCGAGAGCATGGATTAGACTTATTCATTTGTCCTTAGTCCGAGAGTATGGAGAGGACATAGTTATTTGTCATTAATCCGGGAGCATGGATTAGACATAGTCAATTGCCCCTAGTTCGAGAGTATGGAATGGGTATAGTTATTGATCTGGGAGCATGGATTAGACATACCCGATCCAAGAGTATGTATTAGTTAAATAGGTTAATTTTAGACCTGAGAGTATAGATCATGTCGTCGTGATGATCGACGGGGTGGGGTGCTTATATGAGGTGAAATTGTATATATTGTGAGTTCTAATATATATATATATATATATATATATATATATATATATATATATATATATATATATATGATATAACATTATGGGATTGAAATCTCTATGTACTCACCAGGTTTCCCAACCTGACCCACTTAGTTTTTGTATCACATGTGTCGATATGAAGCTACATTATACTGAGAGATTAAAGGAGATGTAAATCACTAGTGTAAATGAATGTAAGGTCTGTTTATGCTTATCCTTCTGTATTGACGATGATATCCCAAAGTTTTTATATGAACAAAATACATTGCTTCGGAAATATTTTGATAATATATTTATCATGTTTTTTTCGGGAACAAATACCGCAATATTATTATTTAAAATAAATACTCTGATTTTCAAATAAGCATAGATAAAAATTTTAAAATGACCGCAAATTTCAGGATGTCACGCTTAAGGCCCACTAATAGAGTTTTGAGGCCCACTTACTCTAAACAGGCCAAAGCCCAAAAACTAGCTAAGGCCCAAAGGTTCAAGGCCTAACAGAAGTCCAAAAGCCCACTAAGAGGCGTATGCTTGGCGTACGTGTTATACGCTTGACGTACTTGTCTGCTTGCTAGTATGCATTGCGTACCTCTTGGTACACTCAGTGTACTAAGCTGCTTGCCATCTTAATCCATTTGGTGCTTAATCCTTACAGTCATTCGATCTAACTTTCAGATATCAGACGTTATGGGGTTCTAAGACATAAAGTTAGCAACTTTATGCCTTAGCATGTCATAATGGAACCCAACATCCATTTTTGTCCAACAAAGCTCACATTAAGGACTTAAATTCATGCATGGACTGATATCAACCATCAAGATGATATTTTTATGCATCTAAACATCAAAGGGACTGAGATATAACACCTTCAACTTCTAGAGTTTCCCAAACTCACAAAAAGAACCTATGGGAACAAATAAACTCATAAAAAGGCCCTAAACTCTAACAATCAAAATGAATCATCAAGGTAAGAACTTTTACCTTTAAAAGCTTCCAAAGTTGATGAAGACTCTGGATCTAGAAGGTCAACCTCAACAAATGATTGGTCTCCAAGTTCCTTCTTCTTGAATACACACTAAAAGGACACAAAATCACTTCAAAGCTTAATAACACTCAAAGGGGGTGAACTACGCTTAGATGGGACGTAATGAACAGTGGAGGATGACGGGGGTGAGTGTCCAAAGGCTATAATGTTGTTTAAATAAGGCTCATGCCCTAAAATTTAGGGTTTAGTCTTCGGCTACGTACGTGCTGCGTACATAATATACGCTCAGCGTACGTGACTAAGCTCCCCCGATCCAAAAGCGCGCATGTACGCTAAGCGTACCAAAACGTATGACCAACGTACGAGGGGACCATTTTCACAAAATTTTCAAACTTCAAGGACCAAAGACGAAAATACCTAGAATCAAATGTTATAGTTGTATCAAGATCAAGTGCCGAAGATAAATTTAGAGGAATGTTTCATGGAGTATGCGAGCTCCTCTAGATAAAAAGGGTCTTAAGAGATCTAGGAATTCCTCTAACAACTCCTATGAAATTATACTGTTATAATCAATCTACTGTGAAAATAGCCAATAACCCAGTCCAACATGACAAGACTAAGCACGTAGAAGTTGACCAAGATTTTATCAAGGATCACCTTGAAAAGAAAACTATCAACCTTCCACATTTTTCTTAAGAAGAAAAACTTGCAAACATGCTTATGAAAGTTCTATGTGGGAGAGTATTTCATTGCTCTCTTCACAAGCTGGGAATGTCTGACATACATTCTCCACCTTGAGGAGAAGTGTTGACGAGATCCATAAAAGGAGGGGTAGTTAGTTGTAAATATTATCTAGATCCTAGAGAATAGTTTGTAGATTAAAGTTTATTAGCATGATGTGTGTGTATATATACATGTATATATGATTGAATCAATATACAAAAAATGAGTTCCTCACCTATCTTGAATTCTTACATTCTACAATTTTGATGCATGATTTTCCGCGACATATTCAACAATGTTTTTTCCCGATGATGGTCCCTCTCGTCTCGCCTTATCCGTTCTAGATTTTTTTAGAACGACAAACACACATACCTACTGAATCTACTTCTAATTCTAGACCTTATCTGTTCCAGATGGTCATTTCAATGATACCTCCGATGTAGACTCCTCAAAAATTTTGTTGAGGTCAAGTCTTATACCGACGTTCGATTCCGATGTTCTCAACCATTTCGATCCATTTGATTGTGAAGCCAAACCCAGTTGAAGGACCCATTTTGGTCCGTTACGACATATTCGCCATGCTTGTTGATGGGAAAATGTTTGCCCTTGTTTTTTTTTTTTGTAAGATTCAAGCGTCGTACTAAAAATGTCGAAATTGTTTGCACCACCAATATTTATATTTTTAAGATTATTAAATATGTCTTGAAGCTTGTGCAAGTTTTCCTTAACTCGCTTGATTTTTCGGTTAAATCTTCGATGATTCAGTAAATGTCCTTTCCTATTATATCGTGGAAGTGTGCTAAAATTCTCTCCCAAAAAGATGTCGAAAATTGGTTGTTTCCTTTTTGAAAATCGTCGGATATCGCTATCTAATCTTACACCAAATCCACTTCCTCGTTTTCAATCCACTCCAATTTTCCTTTGCCTAGGACCATCATTTTATTTTTCTTTTTTGTTTCTATTTTATATGCTTGAGTTTCGGCAACAATTTCTTAGGCGTCGTCATCGTAAAGGTAAGTATGTGAAAGTTGTCGATGAGAAGATTATGGTTGAGAATGTTGGGATTGTCAAGAGTGAAAAAGGTTTTGTGGGTGTTGAAATTGGTTAGGATTGAGTTGTAGGTAATTGTTAGGGTTTTGTTGGATGAGGTTTGTGTTTTGTTGAAAAGGGTAAGGGTTTTGTTGGATGAGGTTTGTGTTTTGTTGAAAAGGGTAAGGGTTTTGTCAGTAACGAATCTAGAACAAAATATTACGTGGTTCCCAAATTATGTGAAGCCGATAAAAAAAATCAACAACACTTGTGAGGGGTTGGGTCGGGTCGGATCGTGTACGATTTAATGAAATATAACTGAAAAAACTGATGAGGCACCACCAATTAAAATTTTAAAAAACCGATTAAAATATAATTGAAAAAACCGAACGATTTAATGAAAAACAAGTTGATTATTAGTACATTGATACCTTATTGTTTGATAAAAACTATATATTATATTTAATCTTATATATTTAACAGCATAAATGTCTCATGTAACTTATTTTTTTCTCCTTTTAAAATGGTTTTTTAAGACATGTTAAAAAAACAAACTCAAGGTAGATCCTTTATTTTTTTCTAAAGTGTTTCCTAATTTTTTTAGCATATCTCTTCTCTATTCTAATAAAAGAATAGTTTTATTCTTCTTTCGACATGTGTCATCTTATTAGGCTTCCTAATTAATGCATATTTTATTCCCCCTTTGTCATCCTAATTAATGCATGCCACTTGTCAACATATTGATGCTCTATTTTAAATTTCAAAATTTAAAATTTTCACCCTAATTAAATTAAATTAATAACAATAGAATAAAAATTAATACAAATTATAAAATGATATATTTCACATATTTATTTAAATAAATGGTTATAATTTTATATAACTAGAAAAATCTCTTATATAATAAAATATTTAAAATAATTTATTTAAAATAAATGATTAATAATTTTAAGTTTTTACCATAAAAGTTTGATAAATTTTATAACCGTGGAACCACGGATTATAAACTAATATATTATAAGTGAAATACAAATCTTAGTTAGGTTCTAGGACTTAATGCTTCTTAAATAAGCCCTTGGGTTTTGTTAAAAAGTGGTTGAAAATGCATTATTGAAAATAAAAATTCATAAACCTTTGATTTGAATCATAATTAGGAGTACTTGGTATGTTTGGGGTGTTTGAGTATAGAAAGAATTGCATAGAATATAGTAGTGTTTGAAAATTGTAAAATATAGGCCGGTATATGTAGGATTTTAAGAAAACAATTGATTTTTTTACTTAATCCGTTGGAGCATTTTCCCAAGAATTTTGTTAATCAAAAGGCCTAACCGAAACCATGGATCTTCACAATGATGGAAGAACGCCACCTATAGGGTGTTGTTCACCCCATCAGGCGGATGACGTACACTCCGTAGAAAATGCAATATTTGGAATAATTCCCAACTTTATAAGATGTTTTGACCAATAACAAGTTTAGAAATATGGCATAACAATGATAAGATAATTGAATCTTGTATAATGAAAGTTCTAACATTATTAAATCATTATAATAAAAGATAGACAAACTTTAAAAGAAAAAATATCAGTTTCATTACAAAAGATAGAAAAAAAAATACAACTACTAAAAGTTTTTATAGTGGTTTAATATCTTCATAACTATCTTACAATAAGTAATAAACAATGTTGACCTTTTATGTGTAGGATACTTTTGTCAAATATTCCTTACAAGGATTTTCTTAGGTTAATTTACAAAAATATAGCATCATTCATTTCCTTATGCGTTTTCGGGTCTACATTAAAAATAATTATTTCCCATTACATATTACAATAATAGATTATAATGATTTAATGTTATATTTGATGAATTAGTAGAAAAGTTAGATCATACCTAAAAAATTAGTTATTATTTGTTGAAAAAAATAAGTTTGATAAAAATAATTGATAAATTAGCTTAACTATCTTGTTAAAAAAAATCATTGAAATATATAAGATAACATAAAAGATACGTAGAATATTGAGTTTTTTTATTTTAATTAAAAAAATGATATTATTAGGAGAATTTTAAAAAAGTTCAATAAGTTCATCGAACTGTTAGTCTGAGTAGCAATTTAAAATGTCAGTATAGAAACAACTTTTTGATTTGTCAAACATAACAGTAAATGAGTATTTGGCAAAACTAACTCGTATTTGACAAAACTAATTGGTAGTTGGAAGTTGAAAGATATACCCTTTCTTCTTGCAAAAGTATCTAATGAATTTTATAAAATTAGAGAAAAATCAAAAGCTAAAAACTTCAAAAAAAAAAAAACTATTTAAAGTAATGTAACGCCCCGATTCTCAGGTATTGATTTAAGTAAGAACTTCTTTGGTTTTAATTCCTACTCGACGAGTTAAGGGTGCCCTACTCGTCGAGTAGCAGCGAGGTGGGATCGCACATTTAGTGACCTACTCGCCGAGTCCATAAAGGGACTTGACGAGTAGGAGCTGGCAGATGAAACCCTAAATTTCGGGGTATTTCACCCTATTTAAAGGATCATTGGCCATCCCCTAGCCTCCCCTTCACTGCTTCTTGCCCCTCTAAAACCCTACTCGTGTGTGAGCTCATTTTGTGCATTCTTAAGCTTGGAGGAGGATTTTCTTGGAGAGAAGAGCTTGGAGATCAAGCATTCAGAAGGAAGGAGCTTGAAGGACCTGAGATCTATTGTAGTTAGCATCTTCTGGAAGGTATAAATCGTTACCCTAACCCCATTCATTCTAGATCCCCTCTTGGGACAAATTCTAGGGTTTTCATAGTGTGATTGGAAGCTATTCTTCTTTGCAACCTCAGATCTGAAGTTGTAACTTCAGAACTAAGATCCTTTGGGCTTCATAGCACATAGAGTTTCCGGCTTGTGCAAGAATGAGACTCCCCCAAGGTGTAAAGCTCCATTGGAAGCATAGATTGGTCATTTAGGGCCTTTAGAACCTTGCATGCACGTAAAGTTTGCAACTTTACGTGATAAGCATTCCCTAGAAGCTTGGATCTGTGATTTGGAGCCGCTGCATGGCTCAAAACAAGTCTGTATGGAAAAAGGACTTAATGGACTCGGCGAGTCGCAAGGGTGACTCACGAGTCACATGAAGATGGCCGAGAACTCGACGAGTTGGATGAAAAACCCGGCGAGTCCGATGAAGATTGCCATAAGACTCGACGAGTTGAAGAACAACTCGGCGAGTCGGATGAGTTTTCTCCAGGATATGTATGCGTGTGTATCCATCGAGTTGCAAGGGGGAAACTCGACGGGTGGCCTTAAAGTTTGATCGAGAATCGAAGGAACTCGACGAGTCACCCCGATGACTCGGCGAGTTGGAATGTGCTTCAAGGAACTCGGCGAGTTGAGGTCAACATGGATTGTTGACCTTGACTGAGGACTCTGACTTTGACCAGGGGTTAACTAGTTGGTTTATGGAGTACTTTGTAAGGATGAGGACTTATGAGTATATTCGTACTAGGGTAATAAGTGGTGGAGTCCTTGGCAAGTGATCGGAGAGTTGGGATTATCTACTGACTTGACATCTACGAGGTGAATTATCCTCACTATACTAAGGGGTCTAAGGCACCAAGGCCGACCCATTGGATATGTTATCCTAGTAGTGTTACATGTTGAGTATGAGTTTGTGTTGCATGCTAGAGGTTATGCCAATTAGGTAGACCTGTAGGACTACCTGTGATGTTATATGATTATTGCATACTCAGTAGTTATGTTATATGTTATGTGGGTTGGGTTGAGGTTGTACTGCTCCATGCGGTAGCCAACAAACCCTAGATTATTCCAGATATGAGCTGAGGGCCCGATAGGCATTCCAGACTCATACTGAGGACTCAGAAGCATTCCAGATACGAGTTGAGGGCCCGGTAGGCATTCCAGACTCGTACTGAGGGCTCAGTGGCAATCCAGATGTGAGTTGAGGCTCGGTAGGCATTCCAGACTCACACTGTGGGCCCAGGGGTATTCCAGTCGGTAGAGTTGTGGACCTGTTACGTGCTGTTCTGTTCAGTTTGTCATAATGTGTTATCGTTGACATGGTTATGTGGACTGTATGTGTGTCGATATTTTGGGGGTAACTCACTAAGCTTTCGGGCTTACAGTTTCAATTTATTGTTTCAGGTACATCAGGGGATCGCGGCAAGGCAAAGGCGTGATCGTACAGCTCCTCCTATTATGTTTATGTTTCTGGGAAAACTCTGATAATTAGTATTTTAAAAACAAAGTTGTAATGTTTTGATCAACTTGACATGTCTTTTAACAGTTTAAATTGGTTTTGAAATTTTAGGTGTTACAAGTAATTTTTGGATAATAAATTTTTTGTTTTAAATAAAATCTAAAAGCTCTTAGTATCAACTACAACTTTTTTTTCAAGTTTTTTTTTATCAAATTAGAAGCTAAAAACTCAAAAGTTCATTATCAAACACGTCTTAACTTTTTTAACATTTAATTTTATTGTTATGATATAAAATTCATTACCAAAATATAAAAGTAAAAGTATAATATGTATCTCCGTTACTTTCAAAATATAAATTCAAATATCATTGGCACCAACCTTAATATATTTTGTTTCATCTATAAGTTACAACTTCTATTGGCACCAATAATCTTTGAAGTGAAATTAAGGTATAACTACAAGTGCTAATCACTTTAATGATTGATGGCATGAAAAATGGCAACACATTGACACACAATGAGGATAATGACTCATTAGTTTATTATGGATGTAGTGGGTTTACCGATCCAAAAGTATCCATCATAAGGTTGCCACGTGTTACAATATCAATCCTTGGATCCTTGGATGATAGTAGTTTGGTATTAGCAGCCTTAATCAAGGGGGTGGTAATGGAATGGGGACCATATTTATTATTAGCTTGATCACCAGATCCTTCCCACAACAAGAGACAAATTTCTATGATTCCCAATTCCAAAGAGAAAAACGAAGCATCATTATAGTTGCCACTAATTTACTTTTGTGAAATTAACATAATTAGATTATAAGCAACATAAATAAAAAAAATTGATATTCCGAAAACTATAAAAGTGACCAATAGAAATGAAAGAATATTTCCAAATTATCAATCTCTTACTATAATTATGAAAATATCAACTCTGAAACGTCACATTTCGCATTATTTTATTTTGTGTTCGCTGTTGAAAAACTGTCGAGAGGAACATACAATAATCTGAAATATGATATTACAGACTAAATTGTATATTTCAAAGCCACAAATTATACATTTCAGACACTCCTTGTTTCCATAATAATGTCAACAATAGTCCAATTCAAATGTTTTTTATTTTTAGTTACAAAAAGAGCACCTATGAACTCTATTCCTATAAAAGGTTTACAGGGAGATTAAGGCCCATAGTTAATTCAAATAAATCCACGCACCCAGCAATGCATTAACTGACATTTGGAAATTCGCTCCAGTAAAGTCTCGACCCACCAATCTGGCAATCTTAAATCTTAATCCATCCTTCCCTCGTCTTAGATTCGTAGGCCCATGTTCACTTTCCTCTTGTTTTCAATCTCCAATAAAAAACTTCAAAAGCCCGTTAATATTAGGGAAATATGCGAAAAAGTCATAAATTTTTTGTTAGTTTATGACGTAAACACAAATTAAATTTTATAACGGACAAAACTGCAAAAATGGTCCCTGTGGTTTTTTATTTTATGTAGTTATGGTCCAAACGTTTGAAAAGTTGCAGATTTGGTCCTTTTCAGCAAGTTTTGTTGTGGTTTTGGTCCCTCATCCGTTAAGTTCCTTAAAATGACAATTTTACCCCCAGGGACCATTTTCACAGTTTTGTCTTTTACTATACTATAAGGACCATTTTTGCATATATTCTTTTTTATTTTAATAAAGTATTATATATTAATAGATATTATTTTTAATATATAATATTATATATTAATAAATATTTTTTATTGAATTATTAATTTATTTTAGTTGATTTTTTTTAAAAACAAATTGTTGGAGTAATTCTTTTCTATTAAATTATTATATATCAATACATATAGTTTTTAATATATAATATTTATATCGTAATAAATATTATATTATTGGATTATTAATTTTTAGTTAATTTTTATAATTTTTAAACATTTTTCATTGTATTATTACGTTTAATTTATTATTTTCTTCATATACTAAATGTTGTTTTATTGGATTATTAATTTATTTTATCTAATTATTTTTTTTATTTTTTTTTTGTTGAAGTAATTCTTTTTTATTGAATTATTATGTATCAGTACATATAGTTTTGAATATATAATATTTATATCATAATAAATATTATATTATGGGGTTATTACATATTACGAAACAGTATTTTATTGGATTATTAATTTCTTTTACTTGACTCTTTTTATAATTTCATTTAGTTGGAGCAATTCTTTTTTATTAGATTATTATATATCAACAAATATTATTTTTAATATATAATATTTACATCATAGTAAATAATATATTATTGGATTATTAATTTTTGTAATTTTTTTGAATTATTAATTTATTGAAATATTACTTTTAATTTATTATTTTTTTAATATAGTAAATATTATCTTATTGGATTATTATTTTTTTTTGAATGTATACTATTAACTGTTTTTAAATTTATTAGTTTCACCACAAAGTCGTCGAAATACGTAAAAGTGTCGATTATCATCGTCAAAAATTATCAGGATCACCTCCAAACACCTTCATCGGAGGTTCCATAGATATTATATCTTATTCCACCCAGTGTTGTTGGTAGCCACCTACGACAACCTCTTCATAATCCAATGAAATCCTTCATATCCCACATAATGCGCAACAAACCCCAATAACATTTATAAGTGGTGGTGGTGACCGAGTGATGGTGGTGGTATTTTTTCCAATGGTTTCTCATCATAAGCTAGATGAAATGAAAGTGTTTGGCAACGATCCTAACGATTTCGATGATGAGAGACCATGATTTTGCGTATCCCATGACTTTGTGGTGGAACCAATAAAATTAACAAGAACTACTATTATAATCCGATAAAATAATATTTAGTATATGAAGAAAATAATAAATTAAAAGTAATAATCCAACAAAAATTAGTTAAAAAAAAAAGAAATTACAAAAATTAACTAGAAGATAATAATAATACAATAATATAATATTTTATATTAAAAACTATATGTATTGATATACAATAATTCAATAAAAAATAATTACGTCAATTTTTTTTAAAAGAATTAACTAAAATAAATTAATAATCCAATAAAACAATATTTAGTATATGAAGAAAATAATAAATTAAAAGAAATAAAAGAAATAATCCAATAAAAATAATTAAAAAAAGAATTAAAAATATTAACTAAAAGAAATTAATAATCCAATAATATAATATTTATTATGATATAAATTATATATATTAAAAACTATATATATTTATATATAATAACTCAATAAAAAGAATTACTCAAACAAAAAAAATTTTAAAAAAAAAATCAACTATAGTCGTTCCCCCAAAAAAAACAACTATAATAAATTAATAATCCCATAAAAAATTATTTATTAATATATAATATTATATATTAAAAATAATATTTATTAATATATAATACTTCAATAAAATAAAAAAGAACTTATGTAAAAATGGTCCTTATGGTATGGTAAAAGACAAAACTGCAAAAATGGTCCCTGAGGGTAAAATTGTCATTTTAAAAAAGTTAACAGCCAACCAGTTAAACTTAACGGATGAGGGACCAAAACCACAATAAAACTTGTTGAAAAGGACCAAATCTGCAATTTTTCAAACGTTTGGACCATAACCACATAAAATAAGAAACCACAGGGACCATTTTTGCAATTTTGTCTTTATAACGAAGAAGGATATAAAACCATTGTAATCACGTAACTTTAGTTTTAACATTTTCAACAAGTTACCTGCTAAGAATTAAGATAGCGTGTCAAATAAATTGATGGGCTGATTTCGTAGCTTTTATGGCATGTCATTTCTTTACAATTTAAAAAAAAAAAAAAAATCAGATTTTAGAAAGAAAATAGGTGAAGGGGGACTAGAATGCCTCCTTCAGCCCTGCATCGACTCCTCCCACCTCTGACCTCCATCCAATGTCTCCTCCGCCCATCCCTAATCCGTGTCTGATCTTCCAGCACTATCCAATGACACCTAGCTCCAGCGGAGCCCCTCCTCTCCGACAGAGAGTGACGCCTCGGTATATCCCTCATCGACTTTGCTATGAATTTTGGTTTTTCTTTTTATTGTTAAGAACTTCTATCATTGGCATCACTGCGTTTTTTCCATTAGAGTTTATCTTTTTTTTCTAGTCTATAAGCTTTGGTCCTTATTGAAGTCTTGGGAGATATCAAGTCAAGAAAAGTGAAATCAAATGATCTATATTTAATTTTTTTGGTTAAATTGACAAGGAAACATGATTTGGTGTGTTCTGGTTAACTATTCGTGCTTACTTGTATTGAATTGAATTTGTTAGAGTTCGAAGGAATTCCACATTGTAATTGCACCCCCTTACTTCTTATGCAAAATGAATACGGTTGTTCATAGTATTATATATGGAATAAGTTAGGATTCATATGTATTTTTACTTTCGTGTATTTTTAGATGCTTCAAACTTTGTGCCTTGCCATATACTTTATGAGATAGTATGATGTATTAATCTCTACCTTATCATATAAGAATTTGTTGTGGTTTGACATTCTTTCTATGGTGGATAACATGAAGTCCACATAACATTTTTCTTTGGGAAAATGACTCTTGAGGGTAATTAATTTTTGCGTTTGTACTCATTTGGTCCCTTTCCTTTTTTTTTTGTATTCAATATACCATCGAACTTGTTGTTTGTGTTCACAATAACCCTTTTGACCGGCTTTTAACCTGTGATATTCGGTCAAAGGGTTATGGTGAGCACAAACAACAAGTTCGATGGTATATTGAGTACAAAAAAAGGAAAATGACCAGATGAGAACAAACTCAACAGTTGGTTACCCTCTTGAGTCATTTTCCCTTTACTCATTTACAGCAAATCCCACGTCATCTCCTACTGATGTTAATGACTTTATGAGATTCATTCTTGCTTCTCTTCAAAACATAACCCACGAAAGAACACTATTCATACATGTACAACTTTGTAATGCACTTGAATATTTATTAACGAAATCTTGACTAAGCAGGTGCATTTCATGACTACATTTACATTTCCAATCGAATGATTTATCGTATCATGGATTTTAGACAAGTCTACAAACGAGTGGAATCACAAGTACTGTGATTTTTGAGTTTACTTAGCTTTAAGATCGAATTCATGGGATGAGATACAACATCAATATGTATAATATCATGCTGCTTTTGCAGACACATCACCATAATATACCTTGAGGTAAACGTTTATACTGATAAATATACCTCTCATACACAATCATATCCTTTTGAAGAGAGGTGTTGACAGCTAACCACAATAAGCATAACATAAACCATGTTTTAACGAAGTTATCCCTCTGAAACGCTTTTCATATACGTTATAGCCAAAGAAGGTTGTAGTCTTTGATAATTTTGCAACTTTAATTTCATTTAACTTTTTGGGGAAAATGACTCGGGAGGGTAACCAACTGTTGAGTTTGTTCTCATATGGTCCATTTCTTTTTTTTTTGTACTCAACATATCATCGAACTTGTTGTTTATGTTCACCATAACCTTTTGACCAGCTATCACAGGTCAAAAGCCAGTCAAAAGGGTTATGGTGAACACAAACAACAAGTTCAATGGTATATTGAATACAAAAAAGGACCAAATGAGTACAAACGCAAAAGTTAATTACCCTCAAAAGTCATTTTTCCTTTTTCTTTAATTTGGGTTTTTATATATTTGGTTTAATTCCGTACCAACTTATTGTGACACTATTATGTGAAAGTTACTCTAAAAGTTAATGATATTATTAAAAATGTATATTTATTGTTGTTAATTATTACATATTTTTTGATTTTTTTAGTGATACATTCAAAAACTATTTGGAATTTGCTTTTTTGATGCATTTATTTAGAAAATATGAATTTGTATCGTTTGAGCTCCAAACTGAACAAAAGATTAAAATAGTCATTTTTATTATTCAGCATAGTCAGTCAGACGCATTATCAAACTACATAGTTTCAACCAGATGTAGATTCGGTTAGTCAAAAATTTGACTCTGACTCAACCAGCAACTATCAAACAACCCCTAACTTCTTCCCAATCTAGTTAATTAGGTCACCACATTTGTAGATCGGACAAAAAATTATGTGACATCCCCAATTTCACGGCTAGAAAAGACCGATTTGTTTATGCTTTATTTAAAACCAGTGTATCCTTTTGAAGAATAATATGCGGAATTTGTTTCCAAAAATATGATAAAAATATTATCAAGGCATTTCTGAAGATATGTATTTTAATTATATTAAAAACGTTGGGATGTCATCGTCAATACAATACATAAGCATAAACGGAAATAGTACATGCCATACAAACATCTATTATTCTACTAGCCTATGATCCATAAATCTCTCATTTGTTCATCACAAATGTGCCCGTATGCCACTACCTGTAATACAAGAAACTGAGTGGATCACGCTTGGGAGCCTGGTGAGCACATAGTGTTTCAACCCACAATAATTAAATTTTTTATTTTCATCAAATCATTCAACCCGATTACTCATTCTCGTTATCCTTACTTTTTGTCCCTAAAGTATTTAATTTTACGGGACCTATCCTAAGGAGTATCTTTAGGATAGACAATTATGCTTAAGGTATTCCTCAATAATATATGGCAGTAAGGCAACCATGAGGGGATGAAGTACACTTGGTGAACACTTGGTTCAAAAACATGTATATGTTGTGAGTCCGTCAGCGTTCCACTGGACTATCTACAATAGTCAGTTGTCAGCAACTATACACCGCTAGACGACTTGATCATTTTTAAAGTCAAGGCTTCATCTTTCATCATCTATATCAGGTTTCATCTACCCACCTTTACCCAACATATTTATAGGTATAAAATACATATTCTGTAATGCTCGCAGCTTAAGGCTAGTCAATTTAGAGACAATGAGCATCCAAAAATGACTTTTTGACAGAAGATTACTTAGAATAAATAATCTTAACCAAATTATAGTATATTTCACAAGGGATCCGTACATATAAAGAACGCCGAAATCCGAGTTATAACGAAAAAGTTATGATCTGTCCAAGTTTTACAGCAAAACCGGCACAGCACCGGGAATCGTAAAAAGTGATTTTTTGATAAACTAATTTTTAGCATTAGATATCTAAATGAAAGTTGTAGTATACGTTAAACCGAGAACATACAAAAAAAAGAACGCCCAAATGTAACTTCGTATGAGGAAGTTATGATTTTTCTAAGATTTGGCATAACAGTGCACAACCCGAAATTCAAAATCATTCGAGAATTTGTAACATCCCGTTAAAAATAGAATAATTAATGATAAACCCGGAACCTCGAGAAGTAATTCTTGTTTTATTTTATATTCTAATAATCCAAAAACCAAATAATAATTAGTTGGGAGTTTGTTTCGGGAAGCCAAATGACAAGATTTGAATCTCCAGAGGTTAAGGTGAAATTTTGGGACCTAATTTGTAAAGATTTTCATAAGTAAAGGGGCGTTTTGTATTATTTGGATTTAATATGTAAGGGTTTTGATGGATGGGGTTAAAAGAGTAATTTACGGATTTGATTTGAAAAGAATTCTTGAAGCCACGGTAGAAATGGTAATTTATGGACTTTAACTGAAAGAAAAAGGATAAGGGGGGACTAATAGTGTCAATATGGATTATAGTTTGAATGCACGGGTATCAAAACCCATCACCTTTCACATCTGATTAAACCCTAACCCTAAGTAGTCATGCAGCCGCCACCACTCCATACGTGACCTACCAGTCACCCCCTCCTCCTCATGGTGTTGCTCCGATCAATAACCAAGGTCACCGTCGGATGTTGCTGTCGGAGGAAACGCCCCTCGCCACTGTTTCATTGTTGAGATAACATGAATCGTGGCTGTAGCTGTCGTCGTTCGTGGTTAGAAAGGAATGATTCCTCCTCCTCCGTTTACGTTCAAATGTCACCTCACTGCGGTGACTCCGATGGCGGACGAGGCCACCGTCGTAGCTCCTGTCGTCTGATACATCTCCGGTGCTCCTATCGCCGGTGTAGTCGGGGCTGAAGTCGTTGATGCAATGTCAGGCATCGTAAGAACGATAGTTGTGTCGTTGTCGTCAAACACCACCAACCGCCGCCAAGATTTCGGATGGGTGGGTGTTTTTCCGGGTTCAGCTCTTGTGGTTGAGTGTTTTGGTGTTGTTGTATTGTGTGGGTGTGCCTTTAGCCAGGAACCATGGAAAAAACCACCATGGCCGCCGACCATGGTGGTTGCCGCCATGCACCATCGTCGGCCACCATAGGGTGGCTGTGTGTATGTTTATCTATTTAGCGTGTGTGTGTTAATTTTGGTATAAGTATTGTAACTTGTAACAAGAAAGTGAAATAATGGGAAAGAAAACCCTAACCACCACCGGCCGCCGTGTCGGGTGGCGGTGTGCTTTGCTTTGTGGTGTTGATTCGTTGGGATACTTGAAACCCTAATGGGCTAGTATTGTGTTGGAAAACCCTAATAACATAAAACCCTAATTTTTGGGAATTAATCGGCACGCACACGAGAACTATTTAATAACTTGAAATAATAAATAATAGTCATTGGCAAATTAATGTAAGGCAACAATGGACTTAATAGATTAAGTCCTTAATGGGTTAACTAAGAAACACTTAACCCTAATCATCATTTCATGTGAAATCCCTAATCTTACTCGGGCCTTGAGTTAGGCCTTACTATTGGGCTTTGGTGATTCGACTAATAATGGGTTTTCCAAGAATAAGTAAATGGACTAAATAATTGTATGGGCTTAAGGATATGGGCCATGTGAGAGCTTTAGGCCCAATTTGGAAAATTGGGCCATATATGGGCCATAATTGGGCCTTTATGAGTATGTGATATTGGGCCATTGGAATTGGATTAGAATAATTGGATGAGCCTTAAGGAAAGACCATGTAGAGGTCTGGGCCCAATTTGGAAAATTGGGCCATATGTTGTACTTTGGCCCATTACTTGACTTTTGGGTCTTTGGAGTGTGAGTTGGACCTTGGACTTGGAACCAATTTTTAATTGGGTATTGTTTGATGTTGACAGTTCGGGAATCTATCAACTAGCAGCTGGAGTTTTATCTGCGGGACTTCAGCAGTGCCAGGTGAGTTATCCTCACTATATCAACAGGGTCTACGGCACCAAGGCCGACCCTTTATGATTTACATCCTGGTTTAGGATGGTTGCTATGTTATTGATATGCTAGATTACATCCTGGTTTAGGATATTTGCTATGTTATTGATATGCTAGATTACATCCTGGTTTAGGATGGTTGCTATGTTAGATTTCGGATAGATCGGTATCCTAGTTATAGTATGTTGTTATGCTATTATGATTGTCATATCGGTATCCTGGTATATAGGATGATGCTATGTTAGTGACCTGGTTAGGTCAATATCCTAGTTATAGGATGTTGCTATGATTGGTGATCTGTTAGATTGGTATGAGTGTTATATATATGCAAGTGTATGATATTTATGTACACATGCTTGTTTGATTTGGGATTGGGTTGAGGCAGTCAAACCGAAGGCCCGACGAGCGGTTTGGATAGGCAGTAGGTCCTGAGAGGCAGTCCAGACGTGCCGAAGGCTCGGAGAATAGTCCATATAGACTGAAGGCTCGGAGAACAGTCCATATAGACTGAAGGCCTGTGAGGCGGTCCAGTTAGGTTGACGACTTATTATGCATGCCATTCTGTATTGGTTATATGATATGGTTATGTTGTATGGTGTTGGTATTCTGCGGTAACTCACTAAGCTTTTGGGGCTTACAGTTTCAGTATATTGTTTCAGGTACATCAGATGATCGCAGGAAGGCAAAGGCGTGGTCGTATAGCTCCTCATATTTTATGGTCTTATGAATTGATTCTGGGGATACTCTAATGTCTAAACTATTTTGAAAACAAACTATAATAACTTGATGGTTTTAAAATGTATTAAAAAGTTTTAATTTGGCTCAAATTTTATGGGTGTTACAAGTTGGTATCAGAGCCTTGGTTTGAGTGAATTGGAGGAACATTTGTGTGAATCCAGTCTCAAATCAAGGAGAAGTTTTCAAAATGATTTCTAAAATGGTTTTCAAGATAAGTAAAGGAGGACGCAGAGTGTACAATCAACCGGAGCCAGTAAGTAGACCCCAAAATACCATACTGATATTCGATATTGTGATATGTTAGAACAACATGCAAGTACTAGGCTAGGGATCTTCAGGAATTGCATGATAGAATTGCCTGATGACATGATGCTTGCTAGCCTAGGGTTTCCTTTATATGAGATTGACATCATTATTGTAGTTTCTTAGTGTATGCATCACGGTTATACATAATTAAGATCTTATAGCATGAGAATGTTTGATTTTGCCTTATGTTATGTTATTGTTTGACTGGGGGCTTAGGGTAGGATCGGATATTCAAAAGTCTTTCGGGCCCAGCGTTATGTATGACTAACATACACTAGTGCTACAGGGTTGGTGGAAATTTCATGAATGGGTGGGTTATGTGGGGCCAGGAGGCCAGTTATGAGATATTTAGCATTCATCTATGAGTGAGGACTGAGCGCTCGCTATGTTTATGTGTACTGTTATGGTGTTGTGGTGATTCTTGAGACAACTATGGGTAGGTGTGGAAGGTAGTATGGGCCCGTACTACTGAAAGCACAGGACCCATATGTGTAGCAAGGAAGTCAAAACCCCTGGGGTTTAGTTGGAAGTTGATTCCCTGTTATGGTATGCTTTATTCGAGACGTTTTGAGACCGGATCCGGATCAGGACCGAGAGCTGGCAGCCAGGATAGGACAGTTTTGTCAAAGGATCGTGTCAGGGAGATTATCCAGGAGGGGGTGATCGAGATCGTTTGGGGATAGATTCAGGAGACGATTGGGTCTTTCAAGACTGCCATGGTTGAGTATTTTGTCGAGCGTCATGCAGCCATTGCTAAGACGGTTGCCTTTGCAGCTTCAACAATTGTAACAACGGCAGGGAGAGGAGCTAATCGAGCTTTCCAGTACCGGGATTTGTAACTATTACCTATTATGATGAGTAGAGGGATGCAGTCAACTGTGATCAGGGAGATGTTTTGTACTCATTCCCCGAGTTGAGTGGGAGATGTTGGCATAGGAGTTCTAGTTAGAGGCTTTGGGGTTTTTGTTTGAGGCCGAAATTCAAGTGCGGGGACTCCAGAAGAGGAGTGATGATTATGATCAACTGAAGTTTTGCAGCTAGAAGTAGAATGATAAATTAATAGGATTGGAATGTCGCTTTATAGGGCAAGGATTGTGCTCTTACAGCTTACGAGCTCGAAGGATTGAGCAGGCTTGTGACCCCAGGATCAGGTAGTATTACAACTCGGGATCAGCTAGTCGTAAGGGTTGGCAACAGTATTTCAGCGTTGGTGAGCGCGGGTGAGTCGATGTGGCATAAGTATCTTGTAAGATCTGATTCGCCTTGGATCTCTTGCATCGGACAGTAAGGATTGTTTGTGTGATCTATTGCACTCCTCGGGGTTGGAGATTATGTCTTGGGAGTAGTTGTAGTTGGTTTAGGGCCGAGGTTGTTTCAGCTGGTGAAGGAGTCAGGGTACGAGACCCTGAGTGATATGATTTCTAGAGCCTGAGGGCGGGAAATTTGTTTGGAGTATTTTGGGAAGAGCCGTACGATGTGGGAGGCCTACGGACAGGGTCCCACAGGATGGTTATTCAGCATTGTCAGTTTTTAGTGGTTTTAGTAACCGTTATTGATTGGCGGAGGAAAGCACCAAGGGAAGTATCTTGTTGTTGAGATATTAGTTAGATCATCTACCTTTTGGACTTCAGGATTTGGGTGGGGGATCATTCGAGCTTTAGGGACTGCTGGTTCCCTGGGATTCTGGAAGTATTCCTTTAGTTATTAGGAGTGTGTGATCCCTTGTGATTGGCTAGTATTGGAGCACTAGTGTGAAAGAGTTAGTTGTCATTGGATCGATCTTCGAAAAGTGATAAGGATCGGGAATTCTTCAAATTTCAATGCATTGTGAAGACTTAGTTAAAGCTAAGTGGGGGAGAATCGTCCCGAGATACAAAAGCAGGAGCAGTGTTGAAAAAGGGATAAGTCTCGCATTGTTGTCAGGAAGGAAGACAACCCAAGTGGATGTTCGGTTTGTGGGTTGTGTGAATTAGGAGTTCGGTAAAACTCTTGAGCATGTGTATCACGTCTTCTTGGTGTTTGATAATAGAAGTCGGGAAACCAGATTAGAGTTCTAGTCATGAATCGAGTTTAGTTCGAGTATTCGGGCGAGGGTGTGCTCGACTCTAAGGAGTCTTGGAATTGATAGATTGAGGGTTTTGTTAGCTGCCAAGGCTCGGCAGTACATTCAACGCGGGTGTGCGGGTTATTAGCGTATGTAGTAGACACGCAGGTCAGGGAACAGACCACGAATTTCCAAGAGGATGGACGATCGACATGAGGCCTAGGGTTAGGCCGGGGTTAGAGTCCACAAAATGGATAGGGAGTCTGGAACCCTAAGTGGGTGAGAACAGTCTGATGGGAAAGATCACCAGGGGGTGGTCCAAGGAGATGCTCAACAGTTTAGGGTGGTCCAGATGACTGAAGGTCTGGTGAGGCAGTCCAGTCATGCTGAAGACTCTATATGTGTTTGTAGATTTATGTGAGGTATTGAGATGCTCAACAGTTTAGGGTGGTCTAGATGACTGAAGGCCTGGTGAGGCGGTCCAGTCATGTTGAAGACTTTGTATGTGTTTGTAGATTTATGTAAGGTATTGAGTATGCTGTTATGCTATATCAATCAATAGGTTTGTTTCCAAGTATTGATCATGTTGCTAGAGTAGGCTGAAGAACCCGGTGTATTTTTTGGCTTGATCGGAAGTCATTATTAGTTCGAAGTGTCTCATAGGATTAATCTATTTGGATCGGGTAATACTCCAGTTGGGAACCGGGAGTAGATCTGAATGGGTATCCGTTCGTTTTAGGAAGGCTTGGGATTAGAATGCTCTGTTGTTCAGGTTCTGGGAACCGAATTAGACTTGGTTAAGCTAGTGATAAGACTGTAGGAACGCCACTACATTTATGAGACCAAGAAAGCAATGGATTGCTTAAGGTTGCGTGTGATGTACGACTACCATTGGTCATGTAGCAATCGATTTTAGCCATGGATTGGTAGCGACGAGATTCGACGCATGGATCCGATCGGTTGGATCAGGAGGTTATTAGAGTCTCAGTGACCGGGCCGGGATCCAGTATTTCAAATGATTGGCGAACGATATGAGGCCAGGCAGGCCTCGGTAGATTTTGGAAAGCAGTCATGTGGCAGCATACTGCTTCAGGCAGATCAGTGTGCGGGCAGTTTCCGCTTTTGGGCAGTATTGATATTTGTGTTGGGTTGCAAATACGAACAAAATAATAGATTGCTTGGGTTAGGCTAAGTGACATGCAGGGATAATTGGGTCTATGATTTCAATTTTCATACCGGGGGCCCAAAGCGGACAATATTGTGATACGTGTCAGTGGGGGATGTTACAACTGATTCAGTATGAGCAGTCTGTCAGGAAGCCAGATCATCTCGAGACTTCAGATTTCGGATTGAGTAAATGTGATCATATTGTAAGGGACTCGTTTATTTTCCTGGTTTTAGAACCCTACGAGGGCTGGATATGGTTGCCTTGGAGAGGCTAGCGTTTTGCTTGGGGTTGTAGCCAAGTAGTTCAAGTTATTGCCGTGTAAGGAATGATAGAAACGATTTCAAGGACGAAATCAAATTTAAGTGGGGAAGAGTTGTAACATCCCTTTAAAAATAGAATAATTAATGATAAACCCAGAACCCCGAGAAGTAATTCTTGTTTTATTTTATATTCTGATAATCCAAAAACCAAATAATAATTAGTTAGGAGTTGGTTTCGGGAAGCCAAATGACAAGATTTGAATCTCCAACGGTTAAAGTGAAAATTTGGGACTTAATTTGTAAAGATTTTCATAAGCAAAGGGGCATTTGGTATTATTTGGATTTAATATGTAAGGGTTTGGATGACTGGGGTTAAAAGAGTAATTTACAGATTTGATTTGAAAAGAATTCTTGAAGCCAGGGTAGAAATGGTAATTTATGGACTTTAACTGAAAGAAACAGGATGAGGGGGGACAAATAGTGTCAATATGGATTATAGTTTGAATGCACGGGTATAAAACCCATCACCTTGCACATCTGATTAAACCATAACCCTAAGTAGTCTTGCAGCCGCCACCACTCCATACGTAACCTACCAGCCGCCCCCTCCTCCTCATGGTGCTGCTCAGATCAATAACCAAGGTTACCGACAGATGTTGTTGTCGGAGGAAACGCCCCTCGCCCCTGTTTCATTGCCGACATAACACGAATCATTGCTGTAGCTGCCGCTGTTCGTGGTTAGAAAGGAATGATTCCTCTTCCTCCTCCGTTTAGGTTCAGATGCCACCTCGCTGCGGTGACTCCGATGGCGGATGAGGTCGTCGTCGTGGCTCCTGCCGTCTGATACATCTCCGGTGCTCCTCTCGCCGGTGTAGTCGGGGTTGAAGTCGTCGATGCAACGTCAGGCGTCGGAAGAACGATAGTTGTGTCATTGTCGTCAAACACCACCAACCGCCACCAAGATTTCGGATGGGTGGGTGTTTTTCGAGTTCAGCTCTTGTGGTTGAGTGTTTTGGTGTTGTTGTATTGTGTGGGTGTGCCTTTAGCCGGGAACCACGGAAAAAACCACCATGGCCGCCGACCATGGTGGCTGCCGCCAAGCACCACCGCCGGCCACCATAGGGTGGTTTGTGTATGTTTATCTATTTAGTGTGTGTATGTGTGTGTGTTTATTTTGATATAAGAATTGTAACTTGTAACAAGAAAGTGAAATAATGGAGAAGAAAACCCTAACCACCACCGTGAGGTGGTGGTTGCCGCCTCCTGCTACCACCAGCCGTCGTGTCGGGTAGCGGTGTGCTTTGCTTTGTGGTATTGATTCGTTGGGATGCTTGAAACCCTAATGGGCTAGTATTGTGTTGGAAAATCCTAATAGCATAAAACCCTAATTTTTGGGAATTGATCAGCACGCACACGAGAATTATTTAATAACTTGAAATATTAAATAATAGTCATTGGTAAATTAATGTAAGGCAACAATGGGCTTAATAGATTAAGTCCTTAATGGGTTAAGTAAGAAACACTTAACCCTAATCATCATTTCATGTGCAAGCCCTAATCTTACTCGGGCCTTGAATTGGGCCTTACTATTGGGCTTTGGTGATTGGACTAATAATGGGCTTTCCAAGAATAAGTAAACGAACTAATTAATTGTATGGGCTTAAGGATAAGGGCCATGTGAGAGCCTTGGGCCCAATTTGGAAAATTGGGCCATAGATGAACCATAATTGGGCCTTTATGAGTATGTGATATTGGTCCATGGGAATTGGATTAGAATAATTGGATGAGCCTTAAGGAAAGACCATGTAGAGGTCTGGGCCCAATTTGGAAAATTGGGCCATATGTCGTAATTTGGCTCATTACTTGACTTTTGGTTCTTTGGAGTGTGAGTTGGACCTTGGACTTGGAACCAATTATTAATTGGGTATTGTTTGATGTTGACAGTTCGGGAAGCTGTCAACCAGCAGCTAGAGATTTATCTGCGGGACTTCAGCAGTGCCAGGTGAGTTATTGTCACACCCCCAAACCAGAACGGCGGAATCGTTCGGGGGCGGAGGACGTCATATTCAGTATCATAACAGTTCATAGAAAGGAAAGTACACACCACCATAATATAAATATGTTTGAAAAGTTTACATGATTGTAGGTGTTACATGTTTGCAAAAGAAATCAAATATAAAATGGTGATCCAAAATATGTTACTAACGCCAGTGCGTTAGTCTTCAGAAGTAGTTGCTACCTGGCTAGCGGTTTCCTGTGAATACAAGTTATTTCAAAGAAGAAGTGTCAACATTTAAGTTGGTGAGTTCATAAGTAGTGTTTTTGAGAAGATGTATGCCATTCGAAAGTGTTTGCATGTTTTCCAGAAAAGATAACCCTTATTTTCCTATAAAAGTATGAAATGCATATGAATGCTCGTGATGTGAATTGCAACTAATTGTACCGAGAAAATCCCTTATTTTCCTAATAGTTGTTTGGTTTGTATACAGGAAAAACCCTTATTTTCCTGACATAACTGGCAGTCTTTAAGACCGAAAATCGCAAGCAAGCGACGTGCTTGTAAGTCGTGTCATAGTTTTACATAGTAAAGCTATACGAAAATCGCCCTTATTAAATGAAGAATAGTTTTAATGACTACTTGTTCATAAAAGCATAATACCATAATAATTGTATATCCGATGAGTTTTATAACCATACTAAACATAATATGCCTGTAGCGACGTTCTTCAGGCGTCGTAGCGTTATGACAACTGTCACCCCAAAAGACGGACTGTAGCTAACAGTCAGGGCGCGGGATCATGACTTCCCGTATAGATCTATACACATTTGACACGTTCTCCGAACGGGAGACTCTGGTTATAGACAGGACTTGTAGCATTATTTTCTAATAAAGAAAGTAACGTTTGAAGATATACACGACTCATGGATTCTCAACTAAGTCCGTAATAAGGTAGTAGTTTGTATGCAAAGTTTAACCTCTTTCACAATGTTTGACAAAGCATAATCATAAGTTCTTTTAAATGCATAAAATGACTTAGTAAAGAATGTTACCCTTGATATGATGTTTTTGTATGTAAACGTATAAATAAAACATATTTCTATTTATAAACATATTATATCCCAAGAGGGTAAAGCTGTGTTGTGAGGGGTTTTGTATCATAATAACTTCACAAGATAGTTAAAACAACAGTATGAAAAGTATATCAAAAGGTTAATGTTTCACACGATTTTAGTCATGTGTTTACTTGTATTCCTCCCCAAAAAGAGTATAAAACATTTAAAAATGTATTTAAAGAGTGTTCGAAGGGGATATGAACTCACTTGATAGTTTGAAGATTGCGAGGTGGAAAACCGAGCAGAGTTTCGTCTCGGGAAACTGATTTTTCTTGGGATTCTCGGGAATCTCGGGAGTAGAATCGGCCTTCGGGACTTGAGCCAAAAAGACCAGAGCTTCGGGTTTGAACGGACACGGAAAACGAGGAAATGCTGAGAGAGAGAGAAGAGAAATGAACCCTTTCTTTGGAAACCCTCGCATTCTATTTATAGGAAGGCTGGTCTGCCTCGGTACGCGGGGCGTACGCTCGTACGCGCTGCGTACGCGTACGTCATGCATGACCGAAGCCTCGACTGCCTCGGTTCGGATGGGACGGGTTCTTGGGTTCTCGGGTCGGATGGGACGGGTTGCTGGGGAGGTGGGTCGGATGGGACGCCGGGTCGGATGGGACGTCGGGTCGGACGGGTCGGACGGGTCGGACGGGTCGGCTTCCTCGGATAAGGCGACGTGGACGATCCGAGGCCAATCCTCTCGATTACGCGGGGCGTACAGGAGTACGCAGCGCGTACTTCGGAGAAGGACGCTGACTCCTCTTCGGATAATATCCGAATTTTGAATTAAATAAATAATTAATTTATTTAATAAACTTCAAAAATTCACATCTTCTTCATACGAACTCCGTTTTCGATGGTCTTTATATCCACGCGTAGGTGAGACTACGATCTACAACTTTCGTTTAGACTCCATTGGCAAATTCCAAAATTATTATTATTTTTTTTTTATTTATTTTATAACTAATCGTTTTTAAGGAATTTCTTTGAAAAATCATAACTTCCCCATGCGAAGTCAGATTTGGACGTTCTTTATATATTTGGAACCTTTAAGACGATATCTACTACATAGCGTACTCCAAATCAGAGCTTTTGAATAATTCATTTATCGATGATATTCCCATTACATTCAAAAGGGGTTACAAGACTCGGTTTATAATGCCTGGAAATAACGGGTTGTTACATCATCCCCCCGTTAGAGGGAATTTCGTCCCGAAATTTAATACAAGGTAAGAGTTTTAGGGGCTGAGGAAGAGATGCGGATACTTCTGTAGCATTTGGTCTTCCCGTTCCCATGTGAATTCGGGTCCTCTCTTAGCATTCCATCGGACTTTTACTATTGGAATGCGACTCTGCTTGGTCCTTTTAACTTCCCTATCCATGATCTCGACGGGTTCTTCCACAAAGTTAAGATTTTCGTTTAACGCGATTTCATCGAGTGGAATTACAAGTGTTTCGTCGGATAAACACTTTTTCAGGTTCGACACGTGGAATACTGGATGCACTTTGTTAAGCTCGATTGGAAGTTGGAGTTTGTAAGCCACTGGACCAACTCTCGAAATGATTTCGAAGGGTCCAATGTACCTGGGGTTTAGCTTTCCACGCTTCCCAAAGCGTATCACGCCTTTCCAGGGTGAGACCTTCAGTAGCACACGGTCGCCAATCTGGAATTCCAAGGGTTTACGTCTCCTGTCGGCATAGCTCTTTTGCCTATCCCTTGAGGACTTTAGTCGTTCTCGTATTTGCACGATCTTTTCGGTAGTTTCTCTGATGATCTCTGGATCAGTAAGGGTGCTTTTAGTGACTAGACCTTTTGCCAATTGGGTGTCGCCCACTTCCGTCCAGCACAGGGGTGATCTGCACTTACGGCCGTAAAGGGCTTCGAACGGAGCGGTCTTGATACTAGTATGATAGCTATTGTTATAAGAGAACTCGACCAAAGGCAAGTGAATATCCCATGCCTTGCCAAAGTCGATTACACATGCTCGCAACATGTCTTCCAAGGTTTGGATCGTCCTCTCACTCGGTCCGTCAGTTTGAGGGTGGTATGCTGTACTCATGTCCAACCTTGTTCCCATGGATTTTTGCAGTGATTGCCAAAATCTGGAAGTGAACCTGCTGTCTCTATCTGAGATGATGGACGTTGGTACTCCATGAAGACTGCTGGCGCATTGGTCAATCCGAATGGCATCACCACGAACTCGTAATGTCCGTAACGAGTTCGGAAGGCGGTCTTCGGCACATCCTCCTCTAGCACTCGTAACTGGTGATACCCGGATCTCAGATCAATCTTAGAAAAATAGTTCGCCCCTTGCAGTTGGTCGAATAGATCATCTATGCGCGGTAGAGGATAACGATTCTTGACCGTCAGTTTGTTGAGTTCTCTGTAGTCGATGCACATTCTGAACGATCCATCCTTCTTTTTCACAAACAACACGGGTGCTCCCCATGGTGAGAAGCTCGGTCTGATGAATCCTTTTCCCAGTAGTTCATTCAGTTGACTGGATAGCTCCTGCATCTCTGCCGGGGCTAATCGATAGGGTGCTTTGGCTACTGGGGTAGCTCCGGGAATCAGGTCGATTCTGAATTCGACTTTTCTTACGGGTGGTATCCCTGGAAGGTCCTCGGGAAACACATCGGGAAAATCGCATACGTCGGGCACATCCTTGATGTTCCGGACTTCGCGCTTCACATCTACAACATGTGCAAGAAATGCGTGACACTCCTTTCGTAAGTGCTTCTGAGCTTGGATACTTGAGATGATTCTAAGAGTGGTACTAGGTTTGTCGCCCAAGACAAGGAAGGTTTCGCCGGTTGGCAGATTAAGGCGAACGGCCTTATCGTAACATAGAATGTCCGCACGATGTGAACTCAGCCAATCCATGCCAATGATGACATCGAAACTCTTAATCGAGACTGGCATGAGGTTGATTTGAAAGGGATTATCGTTCAGAGTTAGGGTGCAGTTTAAGTATATCTCTTTAGTGCCTTCGGTTTTCCCGTTGGCCATTTCTACTATGAACGGTTCACTTAATGATTGTGGTATTGGTTTTAGCATGCTTTTAAAGTCGTGACTCACAAAACTCCTTTCCGCTCCACTATCAAACAAAATGCATGCATACGAGTTATCGAGAAGAAACGTACCCGTAACAACAGTAGGGTCCGCAATGGCTTCATCTTGTCCCATTGCGAAAACTCGGCCTCTTCCGCCGGTATTCCTGTTGTTTGCCTTCGGGCAGTCCTTGCGGTAGTGCCCTGTGCTCCCGCACTCAAAGCAAGCGCGGCTTACTCCGGTATTAGCAGTGGGGGCGGATTGTTGGGTTGGCTCCTTGCAATAGCGGGCTGTATGACCCTTCTTATTGCACCTGGTGCATTGAAGGCCATGACAGAGACCGTGATGGTGGAAGTTGCACTGGTTACATTTCGGTAGCTTTCCATTGTATGAACTTGTGGGGGCAGAGTTGGTAGGTACAGTAATAGCGTGGGTCGCTATCACTTGTTGTTTCTTGGGGTTCTCCTGGAGGATTTGTCCCCTCCTCTTGTTCCAAGGCCTACTCTGTCCCTGAGCCTCCCTAGGTGGATTTGCGGCTGTTGTGATGGTACTCTGTTTCGCTCCGTGATCGATGAGTCGTTGCGCCAGGCGTTTAGCGCTGTTGTAGGTGATAGGGTTGGAGGCTAGGACATGCCCTTGAATCTGGGGTGACAACCCCCAAATGTACCTTTCGACCTTCTTTGATTCTGGGTTGACCATGGTAGGGCACAAAGCAGCGAGATCGTTGAACCTAGCTGTGTAAGTGACTAGGTCAGATCCGACCATTTTCAAATTCCAGAGCTCCTGCTCAAGCTTTTGCACTTCACCCCTTGGGCAGTATTCTTCCAGTAGTAGTACCTTCAGTTCTTCCCAACTCATGGCGTTAGCGACAGTGAGCGTCACTGAGTTCACATGGCTTTTCCACCAAGTGAGGGCTCGATCTATGAAGGTGCAAGCAGCGAACTTGACCTTGCTTGTTTCTTGGCACGAGCAGATCTCGAAGACAGTTTCGGTCTTTTCGAACCATTGCATTAGTGCAATGACTCCGCCACTGCCATTAAAAGTCTTTGGCTTCGAGTTGGAGAACTCCTTGTAGGTACACTCTCTAACATGGCCCTGGCCGGTGCCACTATTGGGATGATTCGTGCTGCTTCCTGTACCTCCATTGGCATTGGAGTTTATTTGAGAGAGGGCTGCTGCTACTGCTGCTGTGATAGCAGCCTGGACCATTGCCGGATCATAAGTTAGTGGTGGAGGTGGTGGTGGGGTTGCGTTGGTACGTGCTGATCTACGAGGAGGCATTGCTCTGTCAAAAGGAAAAATGAGATATTATGAGTTTTGGTGGTTGTGAGTTGAATGATATTGAGTTAACTGCCTTAAATAGATTAAGAATTTGGTTTGATCAACAATGGGTTTTGAGCTTGATTTATTAATAACGTTTGAATGGATGCACTTATGAGTTGAACGGAATACACATATTTAAAACCGGAAAAGGGGGGGGGTATGCCCTATATATATATAACATATAGTTGTGTTACATCCGAGTTTAGACAAAACTTTTTGACCTTTCTAAAGGTCTCCGATTACAGAAAGTTTTAACGAAAAGAAAATTCTTATCCGAAGTCCTAATTTATAACAAAATTTGAAATCCTGGCAGGCACTACTTGCGACGTAGGTTGCGCTTGGAGCTTGACTCCGCATCTGATTGCTTCGATTCCATTAGGCGTCGATCAAAAGCGGCTTGTTGCTCCCTTAACTCGGCTAGGGCTGCAATTATCTGTGCCTGAAATGCCTCAGACTGGAGTTGAACATTATCTTGTATCTTGTCCAGCCTACGGATATCGGAAGTGTGAACCTGCACTTCCACGTTGATATCCCGGAGTCGGCTTGCTTGTACTCCGGACTGATAGGACTGATTGGCTAACTTACCCACCATTACCGGGAGTGCTCGATCAGCCGAACTGCCACCGCGAACATCGTAGAAGTCCCGACACATGTCGTAGGGAGGGCGTATGCCTTGTTGTTGGCTCCAATGATGTAGGTGACTTCCCCAGACGGGAGTGGGTCCTTGGAAGTTCCTCACATGGACAGGAGGTTGAATGGGTGGTGGATCGATCACTTCAGGTTCTGAGTCAGTACCGGAGTCATCACCCAATTCTATGGGTTCCTCATCCTCTTCTGGATCATCTTCGATCCATCCTCCATTGCCTTGGTTGGGAAAGTAGGGGTCATTGGGGTGGTGAAATCCAGCCATTTGACTGTACGAGAAATAGGGTCATAAGAATTGAATAAAGCCGGAACATGCAAAACATGTAAATTAGTTTAAATGACAATTACTCCTATAGCATTTAAATTATTGTGTTTGATTCTAATAACGGTTTGGTAAGTTTTTAAAATTTGTTGTCCACTGCAGACACCCCTCGGCACACGTTAGTCGGCTCTCGGACAAATATAGTTGATCAGGCTATATCCTTCCCAGTTCCGATTACGTGTCCCAAGGCGTACCTGTACTGCACAACTCATTAATAATACTTCTAATATGGTACGATGTGGAACTGTTATTTATTACTAAATGAATGCATGCTTACTTTACAAAAACTAAATAGATTTAATTTCAAAAGTATGACTCTTCTCAGAGTGTTTTTGCCCAGTTGAGTTTATAGTTGTATATAAAAAAAAATGGTTTTGATATACTTAATTCACTATAAACGAAGCTCTGAACCAATCTGTCACACCCCCAAACCAGAACGGCGGAATCGTTCGGGGGCGGAGGACGTCATATTCAGTATCATAACAGTTCATAGAAAGGAAAGTACACACCACCATAATATAAATATGTTTGAAAAGTTTACATGATTGTAGGTGTTACATGTTTGCAAAAGAAATCAAATATAAAATGGTGATCCAAAATATGTTACTAACGCCAGTGCGTTAGTCTTCAGAAGTAGTTGCTACCTGGCTAGCGGTTTCCTGTGAATACAAGTTATTTCAAAGAAGAAGTGTCAACATTTAAGTTGGTGAGTTCATAAGTAGTGTTTTTGAGAAGATGTATGCCATTCGAAAGTGTTTGCATGTTTTCCAGAAAAGATAACCCTTATTTTCCTATAAAAGTATGAAATGCATATGAATGCTCGTGATGTGAATTGCAACTAATTGTACCGAGAAAATCCCTTATTTTCCTAATAGTTGTTTGGTTTGTATACAGGAAAAACCCTTATTTTCCTGACATAACTGGCAGTCTTTAAGACCGAAAATCGCAAGCAAGCGACGTGCTTGTAAGTCGTGTCATAGTTTTACATAGTAAAGCTATACGAAAATCGCCCTTATTAAATGAAGAATAGTTTTAATGACTACTTGTTCATAAAAGCATAATACCATAATAATTGTATATCCGATGAGTTTTATAACCATACTAAACATAATATGCCTGTAGCGACGTTCTTCAGGCGTCGTAGCGTTATGACAACTGTCACCCCAAAAGACGGACTGTAGCTAACAGTCAGGGCGCGGGATCATGACTTCCCGTATAGATCTATACACATTTGACACGTTCTCCGAACGGGAGACTCTGGTTATAGACAGGACTTGTAGCATTATTTTCTAATAAAGAAAGTAACGTTTGAAGATATACACGACTCATGGATTCTCAACTAAGTCCGTAATAAGGTAGTAGTTTGTATGCAAAGTTTAACCTCTTTCACAATGTTTGACAAAGCATAATCATAAGTTCTTTTAAATGCATAAAATGACTTAGTAAAGAATGTTACCCTTGATATGATGTTTTTGTATGTAAACGTATAAATAAAACATATTTCTATTTATAAACATATTATATCCCAAGAGGGTAAAGCTGTGTTGTGAGGGGTTTTGTATCATAATAACTTCACAAGATAGTTAAAACAACAGTATGAAAAGTATATCAAAAGGTTAATGTTTCACACGATTTTAGTCATGTGTTTACTTGTATTCCTCCCCAAAAAGAGTATAAAACATTTAAAAATGTATTTAAAGAGTGTTCGAAGGGGATATGAACTCACTTGATAGTTTGAAGATTGCGAGGTGGAAAACCGAGCAGAGTTTCGTCTCGGGAAACTGATTTTTCTTGGGATTCTCGGGAATCTCGGGAGTAGAATCGGCCTTCGGGACTTGAGCCAAAAAGACCAGAGCTTCGGGTTTGAACGGACACGGAAAACAAGGAAATGCTGAGAGAGAGAGAAGAGAAATGAACCCTTTCTTTGGAAACCCTCGCATTCTATTTATAGGAAGGCTGGTCTGCCTCGGTACGCGGGGCGTACGCTCGTACGCGTTGCGTACGCGTACGTCATGCATGACCGAAGCCTCGACTGCCTCGGTTCGGATGGGACGGGTTCTTGGGTTCTCGGGTCGGATGGGACGGGTTGCTGGGGAGGTGGGTCGGATGGGACGCCGGGTCGGATGGGACGTCGGGTCGGACGGGTCGGACGGGTCGGACGGGTCGGCTTCCTCGGATAAGGCGACGTGGACGATCCGAGGCCAATCCTCTCGGTTACGCGGGGCGTACAGGAGTACGCAGCGCGTACTTCGGAGAAGGACGCTGACTCCTCTTCGGATAATATCCGAATTTTGAATTAAATAAATAATTAATTTATTTAATAAACTTCAAAAATTCACATCTTCTTCATACGAACTCCGTTTTCGATGGTCTTTATATCCACGCGTAGGTGAGACTACGATCTACAACTTTCGTTTAGACTCCGTTGGCAAATTCCAAAATTATTATTATTTTTTTTTTTTATTTATTTTATAACTAATCGTTTTTAAGGAATTTCTTTGAAAAATCATAACTTCCCCATGCGAAGTCAGATTTGGACGTTCTTTATATATTTGGAACCTTTAAGACGATATCTACTACATAGCGTACTCCAAATCAGAGCTTTTGAATAATTCATTTATCGATGATATTCCCATTACATTCAAAAGGGGTTACAAGACTCGGTTTATAATGCCTGGAAATAACGGGTTGTTACAGTTATCCTCACTATATCAACAGGGTCTACGGCACCAAGGCCGACCCTTTATGATTTACATCCTGGTTTAGGATGGTTGCTATGTTATTGATATGATAGAGTACATCATGGTTTAAGATGGTTGCTATGTTATTGATATGCTAGATTACATCCTGGTTTAGGATGGTTGCTATGTTAGATTTCGGATAGATCGGTATCCTTGTTATAGTATGTTGTTATGCTATTATGATTGTTATATGGGTATCCTGGTATATAGGATGATGCTATGTTAGTGACCTGGTTAGGTCGGTATCCTAGTTATAGGATGTTGCTATGATTGGTGATCTGTTAGATTAGTATGACTGTTATATATATATATATATATATATATATATATATATATATATATATATATATATGCAAGTCTATGATAATTATGTACACATGCTTGTTTGATTTGGGGTTGGGTTGAGGCAGTCCTGCTTTGTCCTGGAGGCCAACATTCCCAGGGCGTTCCGGATAACCTGAATGCCCTGCAAAAGGATTCAGTCAGACCGAAGGCCCGACGAGCGGTCCGATTAGGCTGTAGGCCCTGAGAGGCGGTACAGGCATGTCGAAGGCTCGGAGAACAGTCCATATAGACTGAAGGCCTGTGAGACGCTCCAGTCATGTAACGCCCGTAGATCCGGGCTAGTCAATTTAGAGACGATAGGCGTCAAAAATGAATTTTTGATGAAAGATTATTTAGAATGAGTAGTCTTAAATAAGTTGTAGTATATGTTACAAGGATTTCGTACATATAAAGAACACCAAAATCCGAGTTATAACGAAGAAGTTATGACCTGTCGAAGTTTCACGACAGAACCGACACGACACAACGCGACGTAAATAGTGAATTTACGTTAGAGCGATATTTAGCCTTAACGATCTAAATGAAAGTCGTAGAGTTCGTTAAACCGTGAGCGTGCATAAAAAGAACGTCCAAATCTGACTTCGTATGAGGAAGTTATGATTTTTTTAAGTTTCGACTTAGCGGTATGCAGCCCGAATACTCGATTTGAGACCGAGCGGTTTTTAGCCGAAACAATCTAAACGAGAATCTAAGATCTCCTCAATTGTAGTGAAACGATAAAAAGATAGGCGAAAACGAACGTCGGATGAAGAAGTTATGAATTTATAACGGAGTTTTCCTGTCCCGGCTTACTAAAAATAAATAATAAAAATAAAGTTAAAATTATCCGACGGAGTCTAAATGAAAGTTGTAGATCGTAGTCTCACCTACGCGGGGATATAAAGAACGTCGAAAAGGGAGCTCGTATGAGGAATATATGAATTTTTGAAGTTTATTAAATAATTAAAGTATTTAATTTATATAAAAATTCGCATATTATTCAGGGGGGGGGGGGGGGGGGGAGTCACCGGGCTTATCCACATTACGCCCAGCGTAACATAGAATTACGCCCAGCGTAATTTGGGTTTCAGCCCCCTATAAAAGGATGTCGAGGGCAGCCGATTCTTTTGCTCATTTCTTCCTTTTCTCTCGCGTTTTTGCATCGTTTTTCGTGCAAGAATTATCCCGAAGCCCCGGTATCATTCCCGAGCCCCGAAGCAAGTCCCGAGGCCCCGAAGATCGCGAGAAGTGCAATTCCCAAGCCGAAGCTCTGCCCGCGAGGAGTCCGGTTTTTGTGAAGATCTTCCAGATCTGCCGAAGAATACTACTTCTACAAGCCGTAGTGTTGTCCGATCATCTTCTGATCAAGTGAGTGTGTAGATACTTTCTTCTAACGCATAAATATTAAGTATTTGCTATAAAATATGTGTTATGTGTATAATATAAAGTTGCTTATATGTGTGGGTGTATAGTCTCTTTCATAAACACGGGTATAATACAAGTATTGTTTGAATGTATTAAGTATATGTTTGGGTGAGTGTGTGGTTACTTTCTTCTAACACATAAATATGAAGTATTTGTTATAAAATATGTGCTATGTGTTTATATATGGTTGTTTATTTGAGATGAGTGTGGAATGGATGTTTTATATAGTTTTTAAATGAGTTAAACTGTATATGTATTTTATATCTACAAATATGTTGGGTAGAACATGAGTATAAGAGATAGTTGGTATGTGATAAAATGAGGAGGTATGAAAGATGATTACGAATGATATTGGCAGATGCACCAATTAGAGAATGTCATAAAACTAGCAGATGCGCTTAAGAATAATATCGGTAGATGCACCAAGTAGTGAATGTCGTAATCCTGGCAGATGTGCTTATAGGATAATGTCGGTAGATGCGCCTAAAAGAGAATGTCATAAACCTGCAGTCGCGCCTCATAGTGTATGACGTAATCCTGGCAGAGACGCTTAAAGGATGATGTTGGTAGATGCGCCTTATGTAGCAATAGATTTTGTGCTAATTCTTTAGGTCAATCCTTAGGAATAAATGAATGATGGGTAGTTGAATTCTTAGGGTAAAATCCTAAGAAATAAAGAAGATAATAGGGATGGGTAATTTGGTTAATTGTTTGATGGTTGAATATAATAATTATATTATTGTGGGTTGAAAACCCTATATGCTCACCAGGCTCCCAAGCCTGACCCACTCAGTTTTCTTTGTATCACAGGTATCGATACGAAGATATATTTAACGGAGAGATTAAGGGAGATGTAAAATCTTTAGTGTAAATAATGTAAGTTCTGTTTATGCTTATGTGTCTGTATCGGAACATGACATCCTGAGATTTTGTTATATAATAAAAATACATTTCTTTAAAGAAATGCTTTGATAAATCTTTATCATATTTTAGGAACAAATTCCGCAACTGTTTATTTAAAAGATTACTCTGATTTTAAAAACCAAGCATAAACAAATCGGTCTTTTCTGGCCGAGAAATTGGGGATGTCACAAGTCAGGCTGGCGACTTATTATGCATGCTGTTCTGTATTGGTTATATGATATGGTTATGTTGTATGGTGTTGGTATTCTGTGGTAACTCACTAAGCTCTCAGGCTTACAGTTTCAGTTTATTGTTTCAGGTACATCAGATGATCGTAGGAAGGCAAAGGCGTGATCGTACAGCTCCTCATAGTTTATGGTCTTATGAATTGATTCTGGGGATACTCTAATGTCTAAACTATTTTGAAAACAAACTATAATAACTTGATGGTTTTAAAATGTATTAGAAAGTTTTAATTTGGCTCAAACTTTATGGGTGTTACAGAATTAGCTAATAGAGTCAAAAGGATAGTTGTAGATCTTGTCTTTACCTACGCGTGGATATAAAGAACATCAAAAACGGAGTTCGTATGCGAAAATTATCAACTTTTAAATATTGGTTGTTTTACCTGCGTTCGGCACCACGTGTCAGCGCCAGACTTCGCCTCGGAGCCTACGCAAGCTCACGACGTGAATCGGCCCAGAAAACCTATAAATAGAGGCGTAAATCACCCCTAAAACTCACACCTTTCATACTCTTTCTCTCCCATTACCCCCAAATCCTCTTCCCTATTCCCTAGCACCTCCTAGGTGTTAGAGGCGAGTCCCAGAGCGCTGGAAGGCTCCAAGAAGAAGAGCTTTCGGCTCAGAAGTTCCGCCCCCACAGAGCCCGGCTCCTAACCAAACCCATTAGTAAGTGGGTTATGCTTACCCTACTTTAAGTATAAATTATGTTTAAGTTCATTATCGTTATTATGAACCTATAAACAAAATTTATCAGTGATTCCAAGTCATTATACTGATTGATCTACTTACGGAGATGATGTCTAGGTTGTGATTTAGTGAGGTGTTTAAAGTGGGATTTCCAAACAGTATACTTCGTATGCCAAATGGACCCTACCTCCGATATGATCCTACCTAGTTGTTCCTTACTTGATAGATCATGAAATAGACTTTGAGTTAATGATGAATCTAGACTGATAATTAGTCGCAATAAAGATTAGACTAAATTTTAGCAATAATAATGCTAGGTTTCGTCGAAGGAAAATAGAATCTTTAGAACCGAAGCGCTGCTCGAATTTCGAGTCGTCACTTTAACAAGTGAGTGCATAGTTACTTTCATCTTACACATAGATTTGAAGTATTTTATATAAATTACATGCTATGTGTGCATATTATCTTTATACTTGCTATCTATGTTGGATGAACGATTTTATACATGTTTTAAATTATTTAAAATGTATATGTATTTTATATCTACAAAATATGTTGGGTAAAACATGGGTAGATGAAATATGAGTTGGATGATGAGATGAGAGGTGATATAGACCATGAGATAAGGGTGAGAGGTTAACAATAAGAGAAGCCTTTTACCCAAGTGTTGGCCCCGCCATCTAGCAGAGTATGGATGACAACCACAGACTATTCTAGACAGTCCAATGGAACACCAGCAGGCTCGCAACCTATAGGTTTTGTGAACGATGTGTTCACCAGTGTACTCTAAAAACCCATTGACATGTATTGCAAGTGGACTCTCGAAAATGATACTATCAATAAACGAGATAAACCCTGGAGACTATGCAGACTTAGTGCCTAAATCTTGGCAGCTGCGCCTAGAGGAAAATATCGACAGTTGCACCTAAATGATAATATTAGCAGCTATGCTTGACAGCTGTGTCATTGACAACGACGGACTTCGTACCTATTCCTTAGGATAATCCTTAGGAATAAATGAACGAGAAATAGTTGATTCTTAGGGTAGATCCTTAAGAGTAAAGAAGATAATGGGGATGAGTAATTTGGTTGATAGTTTAATGTTTAAACATAATAATTATATTATTGTGGGTTGAAAACCCTATGTACCCGCCAAGTTTCCCAACCTGACCCACTCAAGCTTATTTGTATCATAGGTGTTGATATAAGCCACTTTACACTGAGAGATTTAAAAGAAATGTAGATCACTAGTGTAAATGAATGTAAGTTCTGTTTATGCTTATGTTTCTGTATTGAAGATGAAATCCCAAATGTTTTAAAATGAATAAAAATACATTTCTTCGAAAATACTTTGATAATATATTTATCTTGTTTTTCTAGGAACAAATTCCGCAACATTTTTATTAAAAGAGATACTCTGATTTTTATAAAGCATAAACAAAATCGGTCTTTTCAGGCCGTGAAAATGGGGATGTCACAGTTGGTATCAGAGCATTAGTTTAAGCAAACTAGGAATAATGATTTATTTCTAGACTTAAACTTAGAATTCTAAGTGATGATTGTGAGGAGTGTGTCTAATATATTTTAGGAAGTACACCCGAATAGACACAAGCATTAGCTTAATTAGGGAAGATGCCTAAAATGTTTTTACGTGCTAAATGATTTATGATGCTTTATGTTATCGTTTGATTGGACCTATAGTTTTTTGTTGACCGGATTTGGAAACTTTATGTGTTCAGATTTCTAAACGTTTAAATACAATATTAGAACTGACATGTAACTTTTCGGAGTAATAAGGAGGAATACGTGTCTAAATCTTCCTCTATCTATATTCTCGTCTAGATACACCAAACGCCTGCTTTGGTGTATAAAATGTCATGATAAGGACTCGTAGCAGACTGAGAAAATGGAGGAAATGAGAAGGCTTACGATAGTGAATGATACCTATCAGAAGATATTTTAAGAGTGATATCTTGCCTTTAGAATACATATGATAAATAATACGTCTAGTATCAGAGAAGTACACTTTCGATTAGCAGAAAGAAAGATTTTTGGTATTATCCATGAAGATATCCCATCGTCTGACATTTCCATCACCAACCGAGTTAAAGCAGAATTGATGATTGAAGATACGCATGGAAGAAGTCCTAGTAGAGTTTAGGGAAAATTATATGATTCTTTGGACACATTGGTATGTGTTAAAATTGTTTTTGTGATAATAACTTGGACAACTACGAGACAATACTTGGGTCGAGTATGAGTAGGTGTGAAAAGTAGTAGAGGCCTATACTACCGGAAGCACAGGACCCACGCTTGGATAAGGGAAAGTCACAAGGTTACCAAGAAGCTAGTAATTGATTTCGTTTTATTCAAGTATGTCGTTACCATTGTTTCGGTAATGATTAAGATGGTGAATGTTATTTCTACCCTAGTGGTCATATCAAATTGAGTTCGACTAAGACAAGTATGTTACATGGTTCAGAGAACCAAGATCGATATAGCATACAACTTAAGCCAGAAGGTTTATGTGAAATCGAAGCGATCAATAGATGTATCACGATCATTATAAGAGCTTGTAGCTAGAAGTGCTACATGTTAGAATGTGATTATATCACATTAGAGCATAAATGAAGTCTGGAATTTGACTTTAAAAGACCTGAGTCTAAGCGTCGCATCATACGAGGAGAGGTCATTAGAACATGACCCATTGGTCCATGGTGGTAATCAAAGAACTTATCTTAAGTTTGTTAAGAAGCAGGAGTCTCCAATAAGGAATCGAGATTGCGACTCGAAGGTCATGATTGGAAGACTAACATGAGATAGAGAGTGGGTGCACGATCAAGTATTACTTACAGCCAATAAGACTAAGAGATAGATATTGATTCAAAGGAATATAGAAGTTACGATTATTTCCTAGGATGAAGAGATAGTATATGGAGTCATTATACAAGCCTTATTTTGTTGATGATTCCGGGACGTAATGATCCTAAGGGGGAGATAATTGTTAAGACCGCAGCGTCGGGCTAGTCAATTTACAGACAATGAGCATCAAAAATGACTTTTTGATAGAAGATTATTTAGAATAAATAATCTTAACCAAGTTATAGTATATGCCACAAGGGTTTCGTACATATAAAGAACACCGAAACCCAAGTTATAACGAAGAAGTTATGACCTGTCGAAGTTTTACGGCAAAACCGGCACAACATCGACAATCGTAAAAAATGATTTTTTGATAAACTACTTTTTATCCTTATAGATCTAAATGAAATTTGTAGTATACATTAAACCGAAAACATACAAAAAAAAGAACGCCCAAATCTAGATTCGTATGAGGAAGTTATGATTTTTCTAAGATTTGGCATAACAGTGCACAACCCGAAATTCAAATTTTAGATTGAGCGGTTTTTGGCCAACGCGACCTAAATGAGAATTCAATATATCATTAATTGGAGCTAAACGATAAAAAGAAATACGAAAACGGAGTTCGTATGTAGATGTTATGAATTTTACACAGTCATTTAACAGTATCATCTTCTCATACTGGTAAATTTAAAACCGTTCGAGAATTAGCCGATGGAGTCAAAAGGAAAGTTGTAGATCTTGTCTTTACCTATCCATGGATATAAAGAACGTCAAAAACGGAGTTCGTATGCGAAAGTTATGAACTTCTAAAGATTGGTTGTTTTACTTGCGTCCAGCGCCACGTGTCAGCGCCCGACTTCACCTTGGAGCCTACGCAAGCTCACGACGTGAATCGGCCCAGAAAACCTATAAATAGAGGCGTAAATCACCCCTAAAACTCACACCTTTCATACTCTTTCTCTCCCATTACCCCCCAAATCCTCTTCCCTCTTCCCTAGCACCTCCTAGGTGTTAGAGGCGAGTCCCGGAGCGCTGGAAGGCTCCAAGAAGAAGAGCTTTCGGCTCAGAAGTTCCGCCCCCACAGAGCCCGGCTCCTAACCAAACCCCTTATTAAGTGGGTTATGCTTACCCTACTTTAAGTATAACTTATGTTTAAGTTCATTATCGTTATTATGAACCTATAAACAAGATTTATCAGTGATTCCAAGTCGTTATACTGATTGATCTACTTACGGGGATGATCTCTAGGTTGTGATTTAGTGATGTGTTTAAAGTGGGATTTCCAAACAGTATACTTCGTATACCAAACGAACCCTACGTCCGATATGATCCTACCTAGTTGTTCCTTACTTGATAGATCATGAAGTAGACTTTGAGTTAATGATGAATCTAGACTGATAATTAGTCGCAGTAAATATTACACTAAAATTTAGCAATAATAATGCTAGGTTTCGTCGAAGAAAAACATAATATTTAGAACCGAAGCGCTGCTCGAATTTCAAGTCGTCACTTTAACAAGTGAGTCCAACTTGTAACATCCCAAATATCGAGTCCAAAAATTCGTTTTTAATTAAGTACTTTATAAAATCGTTTACTGAACAACATTGTCGATATCATATCAATCCATAAATCATCATGAACATGTCTCAAAATCAAAACATCGAATAGTAATAAAATCAAAGTACAATCCCATGAATCACATAGTGCGGAAATCTGATGTGCGTGTGATGTGCAGCTACCGTGCTGGCTCTTTCCTCTTCGTTGAAGAGGTACCTGAAACAAAACTGAAAGCTGTAAGCACGAAGCTTAGTGAGTTCCCACATCATACCACATACTATACAAATCACATACTGCCAGGTGTATCTGGGTGCCCGACCTACCCTCCGGTGTATCTCAACCGGTTACGGGGACGATTTCACCCCTAACGCTACCACATAATTGTTGGATTAATGTCTAAGTCCATAACTATAATTGGTAAGACTTGACCCGACCCGGCATGGTCCATTTGGGTTGCATACCATCATGCACTTGAATGAGAGAAATAAGACACTTATGGTTATTAATATATTATAAGTTCTAGTATATTAATAATAAGAATAATAAGATTATTTAATTAGTATTGATCAAGAATTAATCTAGGATTAATTAAGTGATCAAAAGAAGACTAATTAAATATATGGGTTGATTGTGTAAATCATCCATACTTGTATAGTGGGCTAATGCTCCATGGATAATCAAGTTGGGCTAAAACCCATAGGATGGTCCATGGATGCTCCATGGTGTATTTGTACCCATGGATCCAAGGAAATGGAAAGCCATGACAATTAAGAGTTTACCCTAATTGTGTAACTATATAAGCATCTTATTATTGAGGAAAAATCGGCCACTAGTGTGTGTGAAGAAAGGGCTAGCCGAACTTGAAGAGTGTAGAATTCTCCCAAATCATTCTAAGTGTTTTGATGATTGTGATTCCATTTGAGGTGTCACACTTGGGGCACTAAGCACTCAAGCTTCATGAAGACTTTCTACATCAAGAGGTATGTATTCTATCTTGTTACATTCATTGTTTTGTATGCTAGATTAGGATAATACCTTGGAAGTTCTTATTTGCATGTATAATAGAGAAAACATAGATCCAAGGTATTTAGGGTTGCATGTACACTTAGGAAGTGTTAGAATGCTCAAAACCCAACAGTGGTATCAGAGCCACGGGTTGTTTTCTGTTATATTGATGCAAATATTTTATTTTCAAAGTTGAAAAAAAAAAGGAAAAAAAAGCATGAAGTTTGTCAAATTTTAAAATAATTACTTGTTCTTGTGAAAAAACTAATTATTTGTAAAATTTGAATAATTTGTTTTATGAGTTGAATTAGGTCAAATTTAATAAAAGATAAAATAATATGATTATTTTATTAGTTTTAAAAGTTTGATCTAAAAAGTTTTATTTTTTTGAAACCTCCATAAGTTATGGATTTGAAAAGGTTTTAAAAAAAATTGATTCAAAGTTTTTTTGGAGTTACAAAATTTGGTGTTAATGTTTTAAAGGATTCTATAACTTAAGAATAAGTTATGGATCACCAAAAGTTTCTTGTGTTACCTTGTTTTATGAGTAAATTTAGATTAATGAATAAAATTATGTGATAGTTGGTTTTAATCCAAATTAATCTAAGAATTGATTCTAAAATGTGTTTTTGTAACTTGTCCTCAAGTTATATGAAAAGTCACATTTAAGAATCATAAAACTCATAAAAATTGGCAAAGGTTACAAAAATGAAGAGTCTAGTTCTAATTAAATGGTTTTATGACTCCATAACTTGTCCTCAAGTTATGGAGGACCAAGAGTCTCTTCATTTAATAAAATAAAATAAAATAAAAAAAGGTGTAACCTTAATTAATTCCATAAGTTATAAAATAAAGAAAAGTTAATTCTTTTATTAGTTTAAAGTCTTCCATAACTTGTCCTCAAGTTATGGAACTTGAAGAGTTTTTGGATTAAAACTACTTTAAACACATAAGTTATGGAATTAATTAGTTTTGAATAGTTTCAAAACTTGCCCTCAAGTTTTGGAATTTGTAAAGTTTTCTCTTATGAATACCTTAATTCCAAGTTAGCCCTTAGAATTTTAAAAGTTAAAATTCAACCCTTATACTTTATAATATTATAAGTTAATAATATATATATGTATAAGAGTAAAGTCAGTCTTACCGCTAGTACGCCTCATTCACGAAGCCGGTCTATAAGGTGGGTATAAGGTTGTTGCCTATAAAATGGCAACTTAATGGGTGTCCACTCTCACCCACCGCTTGCTTGACTGGTGGAGGGTCGTTAGCCGAACGGGTTTGACAGGACTAGAATTCTCCCTTCATTAAAAGTATTAATGATAATACTAAGTAACTAAACTCTTAATAATACCCAATCTTAGTTACTTAGGAAAAATGTGAATAAGGTGCTAATCCATGAAATTACACTTTACACTTTGTCTAAGTCGTTAGTGGAGCGTGTGTGGTTAACCGGCACACTAACTTGGACTTAACAAGGTAGGTAAAGGGTGACTTAATATTTATCATAGTATCGATGGAGCGTGTGTGGTTAACCGGCACATCGATTGAGGGGTAATTTATTAAGGGTACCAAGTGATTTGCATGGTTACTTCACACCTTGTTTTGTGATCCTCAGCATCCCAGTCACAAAACCTGAAGGGCACACTCGAGATTGAAACATGCCTTTGAAAAGTTCAATGAATCTCAAAGATTTAGGAGTTTCAAAACCAATTAAAACCTAATAATACATTTCGTTTATCTTGGTGGAAATTGGTGAATCGTCATTCACCTACCTTCAAATATTTTATAGCTTGGATTACGGCATACCTCTTCTAAGTTATAAAATAGTTTGTTGGGTCCTAGCCTTAATATTTCATATTGGGTGTCATATTAAGGACTTTAAATCAACTATCTTGAATATCTCCCAAAAGATGTCTGTAATAGACACCTATGATCTTTCCAAATCTAGTGAAACAAGGTTTCCTAAATGAAGATGATGTCCTTTGGAAATCATACTTCTTTCACCTCCTCCAATTATTCTCCCCAACCCACAAGTTCTTGAAAAGTTTAAGGTCACTCAAGCCCTATTGGCAAGGCAAGGTCTAGGTGTGAACACATCTTGGAGATGTAGTCACATATTGACAAGCCGGGAGAGTTGGGTGTCAAAGTCTTGAGAAAGTTGGTGGTTCAATCACTTTCTAAGTCACATAGTGAGTTCCTTTGGGAAACCTATGAAACAGACTATGACAAGACCCTTAATGATCTTATCTATTTGCTAAGATCAACTTCCTAAAACTTTATGGACATTGACAATGATGACATTGGATATCCAGTAAAGCATTCTCTTCCCAATGGAAAGGGATCAGCCATAGTCAACTCGGTTGACCAAATGGTAAAGAGAAAAGCTAAGTCTGTGATAGTCTCGTGTACCATTATCAAAGGGTCCATACGTTTATATTGCCAAGGGAAGGGGCATTGGTTGCGAAGCTGCCAAATTTACCTAAGGATGTTAAAGTCAATAAGTTTGACTCTACTTCAGGTAAAGACCACTATCTAACTCTGTTAAGTTTCTATTCTGAGATTCCTGATACATGATGTGACTGGGTCACATGGTGATGTTTTAAGAATCAAAGAAAAGTGAAGAAACTAAAAGAAAGAATCTGCTGAATCTGATGGCGTAGATGGATTTCTATCGCATAGTTTGAAGATCGGATTCTTGAGCAACTTCTTAGGAGTTATGAGATATTGCTTAGGAATAGATAACAACAAGTTTTCATATGGATTGTAAGGATAAGTTTTTCCGCAAAGTTTTAAAATAAAAGAAAATTTTTTTGATTTTATTTATTTTAAAATATCCTTACAATGGCTTTTGAGGAAAAATTGTTGCTTATATGATTCCATTAAGAGCAAGAGTGGAAATATGAAATTGATTCTTTCATTTGTGGTAATGTCTAGATTTACCAAATAAGGAAAGATTCTCATCACCCAAGTTTCAATTGGACCGGAACTTGGAATCATGCAAGTTGTATAGCATGATGAATGAGAACTTTCAAGTTTTGGAAAATTAAGACTAATTACTCGGCCACATGGATGTGTGAGTCAAGTAAAGGACTAAGGGATCGAGTACACATTCTTGTGCACTGATTAAGTCCACCACAAAAGATTGATAAGACTATTCGTCATAGTTTACTAAAGCTCAGTAAATATGATTATACTTACAAGCTTAAGTGTAACTCTGAGACATTGGAAAAGGTTCCAATGTATGGCAGGGCGAATAAGAATAATCAAATTAGGCAGAAGGATAAAAGTTTCTCATATCTGAAAAGATGGGAGAGTACTTTAGTATCAGTTTTGTGATCATCTTAATGATTAAGAAACCATATCAATTATTATTGTGTTTCACTTTGCATGTTTTGACTTCCCGAATAAACTAGGTTATTCTTCCGGAATGACTAAGTTATTCAAACCATCCACAGTCGGTCATATTTTGGAAGTAGATATGAATTAAGACTGTCATGATGGGTTGTAGAGGTCTAAGGTGTTGGACAAGGCTACAACAATCATGAGTGCTCATAAGTTCTGAGTATTGGATTCAACCCGCGCTCATTGGAATCACTTCATGGATTTTATCACGAGTGATCATGAGACGATAATATCTTATATTCTTCAAACCTAGAGATATGAGTTGTTACTATGAGTTGATAGTACATTGATAGCACGAAAACGCATTTGGTAACTCGGTGCTATAAAACGTGCCTTTGTGTATGATTCAACAAGTAGTAGAACAAGCCATATGAGTCGAAGTTTATCCGTTCCTTTTACCTTCGGGATAAAAGCGATATCTGTGGGCCCCTCGATGATTTGATGATGACAAATGGAAGTGCTCGGCCGAGCCAGGACTGATTTGATTTGTTCAATTAGTCAGTCGTCATAAATTGGAAATCGGGAAACAACAAATGGACAGAGAGAATGATTATAATCCATGTCTCAGTCCATATGATATCTAGAATGGAGGAATATATGATCCCTTATCTAATGGACAAGTCACTGACAAAGGTCAGAGTTCATCGACAAGGTCAGAGTTCGACAGAAGCTTTTGAGAGCTACGATTGCCGGTTGGTTCCTGAAGTCATACGCAATAATAGTTTTAGACTTATCCAAGTGGGAGACTGTTGGATTAATGTCTAAGTCCATAACTATAATTGGTAAGACTTGACCCGACCCGGCATGGTCCATTTGGGTTGCATACCATCATGCACTTGAATGAGAGAAATAAGACACTTATGGTTATTAATATATTATAAGTTCTAGTATATTAATAATAAGAATAATAAGATTATTTAATTAGTATTGATCAAGAATTAATCTAGGATTAATTAAGTGATCAAAAGAAGACTAATTAAATATATGGGTTGATTGTGTAAATCATCCATACTTGTATAGTGGGCTAATGCTCCATGGATAATCAAGTTGGGCTAAAACCCATAGGATGGTCCATGGATGCTCCATGGTGTATTTGTACCCATGGATCCAAGGAAATGGAAAGCCATGACAATTAAGAGTTTACCCTAATTGTGTAACTATATAAGCATCTTATTATTGAGGAAAAATCGGCCACTAGTGTGTGTGAAGAAAGGGCTAGCCGAACTTGAAGAGTGTAGAATTCTCTCAAATCATTCTAAGTGTTTTGATGATTGTGATTCCATTTGAGGTGTCACACTTGGGGCACTAAGCACTCAAGCTTCATGAAGACTTTCTACATCAAGAGGTATGTATTCTATCTTGTTACATTCATTGTTTTGTATGCTAGATTAGGATAATACCTTGGAAGTTCTTATTTGCATGTATAATAGAGAAAACATAGATCCAAGGTATTTAGGGTTGCATGTACACTTAGGAAGTGTTAGAATGCTCAAAACCCAACAATAATAATATAACATAAACATATTGTCTAGCATAGCTGGATACTAGGCTACCCCTTTGGCCCTATCGACCGGTAGCCGGGGGCTATTCCCCCTTACTACTACTATCACATAATGCCATATCATGCTAGCACATAAAAGATAACAGATAGTGGCATACAAAATAACTATCACAGAAACAGTTATCTATGACGAACTCCTATTAGTGGGCCGACATTGTATCCTTAGACCCACTTCTAATGGAAGGTAAGTCACCTCGCCAAGCTGAGTGTCGAATCGCATGGGAAGTAACCTCTAACAGCTACTCCGATAACTCCCGGCTATCATAATCTTAATATACTTACTCAGCATCTATAACGCCCTTTAGTGTAAAATGACCATTTTACCCCTGTGGTCCGAGTGGAACATTCATAAGTCCCAATTCTAGCTTATTAAGTCCAACCCTCATATGGCCCATCAAGGACTCCCCAAGGGCCCACTAATTGCCCAATATCAGAATTGGGCCTTAACCCCTAAATGGGCCCAAAAGTTCTGAATCCTAATATATAATAATTCCAAAGGGTCCAATCATGGCCCAATAGGCCCAATACTCAAGTTCTAGATTCCTAAGTCCATAATTATACTTCTGTCACACCCCAAAACCGGAACGGCGGAAACGTTCTGGGGTGGATGACGTCATGTCAAGTATCACAACACATGCATATAGTAATCAAAGTACAACAAGACATTTCATTAATAGTAATAATTTTACATGGTTACATTACATAGTATCAAAGTAATACAAACATAATATATAAAGTGCAGCAAGGTACTTAAGCTATCTTCACCAGCAGCTCCAGGGGATGTACCTGTCTAATTGCTGACCTGAGATTACAAGTTATTTGAAAAGCGAGTATCAGCATTTTTACAAATGCTGGTGAGTTCATAAGCATTTAGTGACATTTCATTCAAATAACTTAATAAAGTAATAGTTTAAGAGGTTTCAGTGTATTAGAGTCTTTTCCCAGAAAATCCTATATTTTCTTTAAATAAAGCAGCCTTCTACCAAGACTGGTCAGTGATGAGTGGTAAAAAGTAGTTTTCCCTAAGTTGCTATCATTATCAAAATACTGAATTTCAATATTGAGGAAAGCAAACGACATCAGGGAATATCATATGCCTCCGCAGTGAGGACTGCTAACTAAGGCAAGAATCCATAGACTCCAGGAAGTTATCTATCGAATGATACGCCTGGTACAGTCTAACAAGTGGAGACACAGACCCCAGAAGGTACCAAATGCAAGGTACAACTAGTAAGGTCCAATGCAGTGAATATAGACCACAGACAATATCAAATGAAAGATACGTCTGGAAAGGTCTAAAACAGTGAATACAGTGAATTCTGCGAATACAGTGGATACAGACCCCAGACAGCATCAGATGAAGGATACGTCTTGTAGGGTCAAAACAGAGGAGACAGACCCCAGACAGTATCAAATGAAAGATACGTCTTGTAGGGTCAAAACAGTGTGACTCTGAAAATGAGTTACCAGCATACAGTGTAAATTGCCGGAGAAATACCGTTACCTTAAGGCCATGAATTATAAGGTAACCCGGGATACTCGTAACCATACTAACCGACACTAGAGTACCAGACGCCCTACAAGCATCTATATAATGTGACATTTGTCACCCCTTGGCTTGGTGAGCTGTGGACTGTAGCTAGCAGTCAGGGTGCGGGGGTGTCAATCTCGTATAGGCCTATACACACAATGTCCGCTCTCCCTACTGGAGACTCTGGTTACCAACTAGACGACGGAGAAGGCCGTGTCCTGAAGATGCATCCCAAATAGTGGGTTTCTAATGAAAGTGCCGAACTAGAGGTAGAGACTCTTAACTGAATTGACTGAAGTAACCCGTATGTCTAAGCTTGTATACATAGTATATAACTAATGAATCAAACGACCTTCGGATGGATATCCGATCCCACCAGACCACATCTCAACGAAGAAAAGGAAATAGGGTGGACAAACCTTCCTATGAATCTTTGATAAGCTATAAAAGTAAGAACTTGAACAATTTAAAAACCCTTTTTGAAAACCATTTACAGTGTCCTACTCGGTAAAACAGTGTACAGTGGTAAAATCTTGTGCATGCGGGTTATCAATCACATGTGATTGATATGATAACTGGCATGTTTAACTTGTAATCCCCCCCCCCTATAAAAAAACATTTAAAAGCATTTAAAAGGTTCATTCAGGGGTATGAACTCACCTGGTGTAAGTAGGTCCGACGGTAGTGCCGTTTAGGCGTTCGGGGTCACGCAAGGACTTGAACACACACAAGGACCTATTTTAACATATGATAACATATGTTCACATACAATTAGCATATAATATACTAATTAAACAATTATACACACTCAAAGGAGTGGAAAACACTTTTGGTTGAGTGTTTGGGGTCCCGGGTAGCATTTAAGGGTGCTAAGGGTCTCCTATCAGCTGTGGGACTTTGCTATACTCACATATCTAGTGTGTAAATGGATTTAAAACACCAAAATGGACCAAACAAGGAGTTTACGGCCCAAACTAAGGGAGTTTACGGCCGTAAACTCCCAAGGTCAATTTCTTGGGTGTTTGATGCTTCTAGCTTGTTCATAGAATTATTCTAAGCACTTTTCCTCAAAGGCATGAGTGGGTTTGAGGTTTCTAAGGGCCTTATAATGGAGTTTACGGCCTAAGAACAACTCCTAAAGGAGTTTACGACCGTAAACTCTAAATCATTGAGTTTTGTGATGTTTCAAGCCCCTAATGCCTTTCTAGTGATTTCTAATGAAGTGTGATGCCATTTTGGGTGATTAAAACCAACATTTGAGGGGGTTTTGGGGAGTTTACGGCCTAGATAATGCTTGGGCCGTAAACTCCAATAAATCCCTCATTTTCCTTGTGTTTAAGCCCTTAATTCCTTTCTAGCATTTTATAGAAATAGCCTATGGTCATTTGGGGGGGCAAAAACTACAATTTTGGGCATGAATTAGGGTGTTTACGGCCTTGACCATGTCTGGGCCGTAAACTCCTTTCATTAAATCATTTTGGAGTGTTTCAAGGGTCTAAACTCAAGAGGCTAAGTCCCTAAATTATGTAATAAGCCCTAGGATGAGTTTGGGAGTGTTTTGGGGCACTTTTGACATGATTTTGAGGAGTTTACGGCCTAAGCTTGTGCTTGGGCCGTAAACTCTTGTTTGAGTCCTAAAATCATGCATTTTAATGTTTAAACACCCCTAGGCTATATCCCCTAATTATTTCCAAGCTTATGGACAAGTTTAGAGGCATGTTTGGCACCATTTTAGGGCTTTACGGCCCTAGAATGTTCTTGGGCCGTAAACTCCTTATACCATGCCTTCTTGGATGATTTTTGGGCTATAAACATGAATCACTATGTTTAGAATAAGCTAGGGTAGGCGGACTTACAATTTGGAAGCGTTTGGTTGCGAATTCGGGGAGAAAACGGGTCTAGAGAGAGAGTATAGAGAGAGAGTGTAAAAAGTCTCCCATTTGACTCCACTCACCCATATATAGGTTTCACAGTCGGGGCTCAGTGGAATTTTACCCGATACTGCCGTTAAACGGGGCTTTTGGTCGCACCCGATTTAGTGGTCGTAATAATAAAACTTGACATTTTCCAAATGAATGAAAATGTGTGTCCTGTGTTTTTATTTCCTTTTATCACGACTTAACGACATGTTAAAGGTAATCAAATGGAATGTTTATTAAATTGATGCCCTCTAATTAACGGAACTTTTATACAGTGGAATATTCCGTTAACGGTAACGGGGAAATGTAACGGGACAACTTGGATTGTCACATCATCCCCCCGTTAGAGGGAATTTCGTCCCGAAATTCAAGTCTAGGCAAGGAAGTAGGTATGAATGGCCAAGTAGAGGTAAGAGGGTACTTCCTATGCGGTTGTCCTCGCAATCCCAAGTGATCTCTAGTCTATGTTTGTCACTCTCACAGACCTTCACATACGGGATGCGGATTCCGCCTAGTGTAGCTAGCGGGTTCCGACTGGTGTATCTATGAAGTCAGGGTTCTTGATGGATTCTATCAAGATGAGTGAGACACGAAGAGTGTTGTCGGGAAATCACATATCAAGTCTAATAAGTGGATCGATCGGGTGTGAATCTTGTGGCATATCCGAAGGTAGTAGCGCCCTGAAAAGGGTTGGACCATGTCTCCATGAGTATTCTCGGATGGTCCTACGCTCTCGGAAGGTTAGAGCCTTTCAGTACTTAGAACATAGTGTACTTCTATGGCAAGATCATCATTGGCATGATCGCCATTCCGAAGTTCCTAACGTTCTCTCTCTCGTACGGGTAGTGTAGTCCTTCGGGTTGGTTCTTAGGAATCTCAAGTGGTCTTCAGTTTCGTGTTTTCTGTCAACTGGCTGATAGAGACTTCCTAGATCGTCAAGTGGGTTGCGCGACTATGGTCATCGGTTTGCTATAGAGTGTCTATCTCAAGCTTGTGCAACATGGACCTGCACTAACGAACCTTGAGATACGGAAACCCTAAGGGTCGGGGAGATAGGGTTTCACCAGACGAGTGTTGGACTATCTCGGGAGGTGGTTCTACTATCTCTGCCCGAGATAGTATTCGTGGAACACCTAATAGTCCAAGGAATCTCTAAGACTGTGGTTTATTCTAGTGTGGAAAGTGCGTGCTCCTGCATAATCCCTCGACTAACACCAAGGCTGGTGTCGAGTCTATAATCTATTCGGGATCCGGGTCATGAGATTTAACGCAACTACCTTCGCACTTGACCAAGTATTCTTGGCTGCGAAGGTTACCCTGTGGTTCTCGGTATCCTAGTGTTCACTTCGGAGAATGAAGTCTATCGTCTACAGGGCGACGACGATTTCCTCCTTGCGAGAGGGTGGAGAATGATAAGCACCACTGGTCTATAACTGGGTGGACAAGGTGCAGGAGTAGTGCGAGCACCTACCGCAACTACTCTCCTGAAGGTTCTGAGTTTTTCTCGGTCTAAGTCAAATCTAGTGGGTATAGGGTCTCTTCGCTCGGAACTTTACTAGCTCAATCCGCAGTAGTTCTCTTGATTTCTGCTCCTATGTTATCGAATGGGGTGAAAGTGTTTTGCGAAGAGGTTCATGGTAGAACTCATGCTTGGCTTAACCGCCAATACTTGATGGATGCCAATAGTATACCTGGTCAAAGTGGCCAGCCTCATGAGTTCTATTCTCTGGGTTCATGAACCTGATGTGTGAGGTGAGAAGGGTCTCCCAGGGGACTCAACGGAGTATGCCTCGGATGGTTGTCGTTTTCTGAGGTATCTGCAGTGCCTTTCACTTCGGTGTTCATTTGACTACGAGGGGTCGGTCGACGGCGTGGGGTACCCTCACTTGAGTACTTCGGAAGGTTTGAGATAAGAGGGACGATTGACGAATTGCATTAGATGTGATTATTTGTGTTAGGTTCGGGTTCGGAGGAACCTTTATTTGCCGATATGGCCATGGAGAAAGCTCACAGCACTAAGAATGTACACATGGTTGCACGAAGTCAAACCGTGCTCAATAGAGTCGTCGAAGTTGGCACACTTCGACATGATATAAAGTGAAGATCGATAGAGTCATGTGCCGAATAGGCACACAAGTTCTAGGCGTCTTAGGGTTTCGTCCTATGTATCACTACTGCGGATACTTGGACCGATTAGAGTCGACGCGGAACTATAGAGAGTTCTAGGTGCTTCCGATTAGAGTTTCTTTTCTTGAATGGATTCTCACGAGGCATTTCTATAATCGCCTCACATATACTAGTCATGTATATTTAAGGTGGGGAGGACTGTTGACTGAGCGACCCCGCCCTAAATCCACAACCAAACGAGGAACAGGAAATGAGGCGGCATTCACTCACTCTAGGTCTGTCCATCCTAAATATACATGGCCGTAACGTATATGTTTAGCCATTATAGTTTTACCTAATGAATTTAAATTTCTTTAACAGTGCTGCGACTTTCGCCTTACTGGAAAGAATTTATATTTGAATTAGTCTTTTATTGTTCTTAGCTTAGTTATCCGGGATCGAGAGACGTACCAAAAATCTAACGAGTTTCCTTGCTGCTTCTCCCTAAGCAGTAGTGTCAGGCTCCTTCTATGTCTTTGTGTTTCTCTTCGGTTGGGCAGTCCCTCTTAAAGTTTCCCATTTTACCACATAGGTGGCAAACTATACGGGTCGCCACATTGGTGGTTGGTGTAATGAACTCAACCGGGGTTCTGCAGACACGAGCAGTATGCCCCAGCATGTGGCACCTAGCACAATAGAGTTCCCGGCAGGTACCATGATGATGGTAGCTGCACTTGCTGCAGTGGGGAAGGTCTCCTAGGTATGGTCTTCTTGAGGTCGGGAGGGAAGGATTTACAGGGGTATCGACTGCCTCAGCTCGTTGCCCTTCGGAAGGTCCTGGAGCCGAGGTACTTCCCTCCTCTATCTTGAGTTTTCTCTTTAGTGGGTTCAGTGGAGGTTCTTGGGTGGCTGAGTGTGGAAGAGTGGGTTGCTGCCGTCCATTGCCAGGATTGGAAATCCCGACAGGGCCCTTGCTAACATTGGCGTTGTTAGCATTCAGGTGAGCCATGACAGCTGCTACGGCTGCTGAGACTGTAGCTTGGAACGTAGCTTCATCGAATAAGAGGGCAGGTTTCTTGCTTGCGGATTGGTTACGCTTCTTCGGTGGCATGGTTTTTCCTACACGGAAAGGAATACAAGGTAATGAGAGACGATGGTTAACCCTGGACATTTCTGTCCTAAATAGGTCAGGCCTAAATTTCCCCGTGCCTCGGGTACTGGTTGTTTGAACGTTGACCTACATCCCTATGATGTAGTCCTGGTAATCGAAGTAGGAGTATGAGTATCGGAAAAAGGCCATAAGATGCGAGTCGTTCCTACTAAGTTACCTGTATACCGGGGAAAGGTTTCACTCTCCGGCCTGGAGAGATTTGAGAACGGTTTGGAACGAAACCATGGAAAGAGAGGTTCACAAGGGCAGATAGCTAAAATTTTCTCAATAGAGATGCGGGGATCCGCCCTAATCGTGTATCTGGCAACGGGAAACGACAATTTACCTAACACATAGCGTGAGTAGTGTAACCACTAACTCACTAAACTGCATCATTTTAAGGGTGAATTATCGTGACGAATACGAGGAAAAGACAATTCCCGGGTTCCATGTACTAGCTCCCTCGGTCTGCCTCGTATCTTTGACTAGAATCGGCGTTGGCTTCCTTTGGGGTAGTTTCCTAGGGTTCTCTTCTCATATGGACATATCGAATTTCTACTCCGCCTTCCTTCTGATTCCAACTGTGGGTGTCATCACTTCAGGATGGATGACTGGGAATCTCCGAAGTTTAGGCGAATCTCTCACCATTGTCCCTAAGAGAATATGGGCACTTGGTGCATTCAATAGTCTCGACCCAGTTCATTTATTTCCGAACAGGAAATCTTCTCAATGAATCTCCTCGGGGTCGGAATCAACTCTTCTGTCAAGCACTGAAGTGGGTAGGATTTTCTATAGGGTTCGCGTGAGAATGGAAATGTCTAAAGAATCCTAAGGGATTATTAACATTTCACTGTATGATCCATATCGAGTCCTGCTACGATTACACAGGGTATACAAATCCTATATAGCTTAGATCCGATAGGCCTTCGAATATGTGATACTACTCTAGGACCACATCCCAACGAGGAAAAGGAAACAGAGCGAAACCACACATTCTTAGCCTATGGGATCCTTATTATATAAAATCTTGGAAGTATACCCTCTGTAGTTGTAGGTATATCAACAAGGATCTTTTTAGTTATTCACGCAAGGTTGTTTATAGATTCTAAAATACCCCCATGGTATTTTAATTCTTGATTGAGTCTTATCTTCTGATTATGATTCTGGGATTAGTGTGGAACTTTTAGCGTTCTAAAATACTCCTATAGTATTTTAACTTTATGTTTGGCTCTAGCATTCCTAGTTGGTAAGTTTCAGACCTGCTGCACACCACTATCACTCCCGAGCACACGTTCATCGCATCTCGGATAAATGTAGTTGATCAGGTTACATTTATCCCAGCTTACGATTACATAACTGCCCAGGTTTGACTGTAGTGCTCAACATCCGAAGACTTTTATTATTGTTCTTCTTGTGATACTTTTGTTCGAGTGTTTAGATTCTGGATGTTATTATACTTTGGTAAAATATGGTTATATTTTAAAGTATAATTCTTGGTCAGAGTGTTTTATCCCATTGTATTTATAGGTTGTATATCTTTTATGAATTGATATACTTAGATCACTATAAACAATGCTCTGATACCAATCTGTCACACCCCAAAACCGGAACGGCGGAAACGTTCTGGGGTGGATGACGTCATGTCAAGTATCACAACACATGCATATAGTAATCAAAGTACAACAAGACATTTCATTAATAGTAATAATTTTACATGGTTACATTACATAGTATCAAAGTAATACAAACATAATATATAAAGTGCAGCAAGGTACTTAAGCTATCTTCATCAGCAGCTCCAGGGGATGTACCTGTCTAATTGCTGACCTGAGATTACAAGTTATTTGAAAAGCGAGTATCAGCATTTTTACAAATGCTGGTGAGTTCATAAGCATTTAGTGACATTTCATTCAAATAACTTAATAAAGTAATAGTTTAAGAGGTTTCAGTGTATTAGAGTCTTTTCCCAGAAAATCCTATATTTTCTTTAAATAAAGCAGCCTTCTACCAAGACTGGTCAGTGATGAGTGGTAAAAAGTAGTTTTCCCTAAGTTGCTATCATTATCAAAATACTGAATTTCAATATTGAGGAAAGCAAACGACATCAGGGAATATCATATGCCTCCGCAGTGAGGACTGCTAACTAAGGCAAGAATCCATAGACTCCAGGAAGTTATCTATCGAATGATACGCCTGGTACAGTCTAACAAGTGGAGACACAGACCCCAGAAGGTACCAAATGCAAGGTACAACTAGTAAGGTCCAATTCAGTGAATACAGACCACAGACAATATCAAATGAAAGATACGTCTGGCAAGGTCTAAAACAGTGAACACAGTGAATACAGTGAATTCTGCGAATACAGTGGATATAGACCCCAGACAACATCAGATGAAGGATACGTCTTGTAGGGTCAAAACAGAGGAGACAGACCCCAGACAGTATCAAATGAAAGATACGTCTTGTAGGGTCAAAACAGTGTGACTCTAAAAATGAGTTACCAGCATACAGTGTAAATTTCCGGAGAAATACCGTTACCTTAAGGCCATGAATTATAAGGTAACCCGGGATACTCGTAACCATACTAACCGACACTAGAGTACCAGACGCCCTACAAGCGTCTATATAATGTGACATTTGTCACCCCTTGGCTTGGTGAGCCGTGGACTGTAGCTAGCAGTCAGGGTGCGGGGGTGTCAATCCCGTATAGGCCTATACACACAATGTCCGCTCTCCCTACTGGAGACTCTGGTTACCAACTAGACGACAGAGAAGGCCGTGTCCTGAAGATGCATCCCAAATAGTGGGTTTCTAATGAAAGTGCCGAACTAGAGGTAGAGACTCTTAACTGAATTGACTGAAGTAACCCGTATGTCTAAGCTTGTATACATAGTATATAACTAATGAATCAAACGACCTTCGGATGGATATCCGATCCCACCAGACCACATCTCAACGAAGAAAAGGAAATAGGGTGGACAAACCTTCCTATGTCCTTCAACCATTATTTATATGCGTCTACACAAGCACAAACATACATCTAACTATGCTTGAGTGGGTATCAAGTAAAAGTGATTCTCGTGAAGTAGGAGTGTCTAACAAGTGAAGTGAGAGCGGTCGCAAGTGAAGTATAAGTGTCGAATAAGTATAAGCGCATCGCGAAGTGGAGATGACCACAAGTGAAGTAAGAGCGTATCAAGTATAAGTGAAGTAGACTCGTATCACTAAGTAAGAGGGTGAATAAGTATAAGCGTCATCAGGTATAAGTGACTTCAGGTATAAGCGAAAGCATTACAGAGTAGGAGTATAAAATAAGTATAGGCGAAGCAGCAGTAACTAACAATTAAAAGTATTCATGAAAACCTTTGAAAACTTTATTATTCAGGAAAATCGCATTTGTATTCTTTGGTAAAATAGGTGTGAAAACCTTTAGAAATCTTTGGGAACCTTTTATAAATCAGTTTGAAAATGAATCTTTGATAAGCTATAAAAGTAAGAACTTGAACAATTTAAAAACCCTTTTTGAAAACCATTTACAGTGTCCTACTCGGTAAAACAGTGTACAGTGGTAAAATCTTGTGCATGCGGGTTATCAATCACATGTGATTGATATGATAACTGGCATGTTTAACTTGTAATCCCCCCCCCTATAAAAAAACATTTAAAAGCATTTAAAAGGTTCATTCAGGGGTATGAACTCACCTGGTGTAAGTAGGTCCGACGGTAGTGCCGTTTAGGCGTTCGGGGTCACGCAAGGACTTGAACACACACAAGGACCTATTTTAACATATGATAACATATGTTCACATACAATTAGCATATAATATACTAATTAAACAATTATACACACTCAAAGGAGTGGAAAACACTTTTGGTTGAGTGTTTGGGGTCCCGGGTAGCATTTAAGGGTGCTAAGGGTCTCCTATCAGCTGTGGGACTTTGCTATACTCGCATATCTAGTGTGTAAATGGATTTAAAACACCAAAATGGACCAAACAAGGAGTTTACGGCCCAAACTAAGGGAGTTTACGGCCGTAAACTCCCAAGGTCAATTTCTTGGGTGTTTGATGCTTCTAGCTTGTTCATAGAATTATTCTAAGCACTTTTCCTCAAAGGCATGAGTGGGTTTGAGGTTTCTAAGGGCCTTATAATGGAGTTTACGGCCTAAGAACAACTCCTAAAGGAGTTTACGACCGTAAACTCTAAATCATTGAGTTTTGTGATGTTTCAAGCCCCTAATGCCTTTCTAGTGATTTCTAATGAAGTGTGATGCCATTTTGGGTGATTAAAACCAACATTTGAGGGGGTTTTGGGGAGTTTACGGCCTAGATAATGCTTGGGCCGTAAACTCCAATAAATCCCTCATTTTCCTTGTGTTTAAGCCCTTAATTCCTTTCTAGCATTTTATAGAAATAGCCTATGGTCATTTGGGGGGCAAAAACTACAATTTTGGGCATGGATTAGGGTGTTTACGGCCTTGACCATGTTTGGGCCGTAAACTCCTTTCATTAAATCATTTTGGAGTGTTTCAAGGGTCTAAACTCAAGAGGCTAAGTCCCTAAATTATGTAATAAGCCCTAGGATGAGTTTGGGAGTGTTTTGGGGCACTTTTGACATGATTTTGAGGAGTTTACGGCCTAAGCTTGTGCTTGGGCCGTAAACTCTTGTTTGAGTCCTAAAATCATGCATTTTAATGTTTAAACACCCCTAGGCTATATCCCCTAATTATTTCCAAGCTTATGGACAAGTTTAGAGGCATGTTTGGCACCATTTTAGGGGTTTACGGCCCTAGAATGTTCTTGGGCCGTAAACTCCTTATACCATGCCTTCTTGGATGATTTTTGGGCTATAAACATGAATCACTATGTTTAGAATAAGCTAGGGTAGGCGGACTTACAATTTGGAAGCGTTTGGTTGCGAATTCGGGGCGAAAACGGGTCTAGAGAGAGAGTATAGAGAGAGAGTGTAAAAAGTCTTCCATTTGACTCCACTCACCCATATATAGGTTTCACAGTCGGGGCTCAGTGTAATTTTACCCGATACTGCCGTTAAACGGGGCTTTTGGTCGCACCCGATTTAGTGGTCGTAATAATAAAACTTGACATTTTCTAAATGAATGAAAATGTGTGTCCTGTGTTTTTATTTCCTTTTATCACGACTTAACGACATGTTAAAGGTAATCAAATGGAATGTTTATTAAATTGATGCCCTCTAATTAACGGAACTTTTATACAGTGGAATATTCCGTTAACGGTAACGGGGAAATGTAACGGGACAACTTGGATTGTCACAACTTCACAGTAGGCCACGGGGCCTAAAAGTCCAGGCCCATTTTCTTAAGGCCCAAAAGCACAAAACATTCATTATGTATGTGTATGCGCGACGTACTTGGCACGTACGTTGGCCTTGACCAGGACGGGGGGTTGACCCAGTACGCGCGGCATACCAGGGAGTACGCCCAACGTACTGGCCAACTTCTTATGGATTTCATTCATGACTTAATCCGTTAAGTCTTTACGTCCAAAATGCAGATTCAGGTCCTTTAAGACCTCCTAAACCATAAAGTCACGAACTTTATGTGCTTACATGTAAGGTTGGGGTCAAAACATGATTTTGGTCCTTTTAACAACTTTAAGACCCACAAACACTTGCATGGTTGTGGCTTAACCATCAAGGTCTGATTTTTATGACTCTTAGTGTCTCTAAGAGCCCAAAAGGACAACTATTATGGTATGAAATCATTAAGATGCAAGAAACCTCAACAAAGGAGTCCAAAAGTAACTTTAAACACCCCCAAAAACAAATCTAAGAATATAATGGCCAAGGTTGGAACTTGATACCTCAAATAAGTCAGAAATGGTGCTAATCTTTTGGATCTACAAGCTCTTTGTGGATCCTTGCTCCTTCTTCAAGTTCCTTTCTCTTCCAAAGCACCAAAACTACACCAAATACTCTCAAATAGCTCCCAAATCACAAGAACACACAAAAGTAGGCTAGGGTTTTCGTGGAGGCTGTATGAGGGTGAAGGGAGGCTGAACAACCAGGGGTAATGTTCTTTATATAGAGAGTAAACCCTAAATTTTAGGGTTTAAAGAGATGCACACGTACGCTGGGCGTACGTGCTTGGCCTCCACACTTCCTTTCCGTGAGTATGCTCGGCGTACATGGCAATGTATGCCCCGCGTACGCAGCTTCCTCAACCCATTAGCAAGGCCCAAAGGTCAAAGCCCAAACCAAACCACTCCACACTTCAATTAGGATGAATACTAATAATACCTGGAAAATCCCAGATGCTACAATGTGTTAAAGGTTAGACTCTCGAGGGTCGTACATGAAGATGAAGTTTAAGGTGCACTAGGGTTGGGGAGAGGAACGTTGCAGTGAAGAATAGAGTAATTGTGGGGGTGGGTGGCGACGCCGGTGGTGATGGATGATACACACAGTGGCAGAGAGAATGGAGGGACTGTCGGATGTCTAGCTCCATCCATGGATACGAAGACGGTATAGGTGGTGGGATGCCGGCAAAGGTGGATGCATACATCGACGGACGAAAGTCGTGGATGGTGATGGATGTCAGTTGAGTTGTCTTGGGTGATAAACATGTTTTGGACTTAAATATAGAGAGTTTCTTTTATCTAACCTAAAAATCAATAAAGTATAAATAATAATGGATGGAAAATATAAAATGGAGGCAAAATGGTAATTTAACAGTGACTTAACATATAAATAAATTCACGGTGTTAATTTGAGGGACTAAAACCATAAGGAAACTTTCAAATAAAGACCATTGTTGCAAGTTGGATTTTTTAGACCTTAGTAAAAAAAAAAAGAACCATTTTTATAGTTATCACCCTGTATATAGAATAGATATAAACATATGTGCAAATTATATTGTTTTGCAGACACGATTTTTTGAAGGTGTGGTGAGCTTATAAAAAAAATCGACAGATTGGGTAATTATTTTATTTTATCTGTAGATATTTTATTGCAACTTCTCATCGGGTTTAATTTAAAGACTTAGTCCTCTATTTGTTAACACTATTATACGTTTTGTTCAACAATTGACTATTTCTCTTGAGCATCTCGTACTAGGATATTCCTTCGTACCTCGGTTTCTTCGATTAATAAAGAAATCACAATATTCTGTATGCTTAGACATATTTGTTTCAAAATGCAACCTATCATCTATTTTTTTATGTTATATATACAATTTAACATAAGCAGATTTTTTTTATTTATGAGGATTGAACTGATCAGGTTTAAAACATATTTTAGATATTTTTGATTTGGAGTTGAAAATGACTTCTATGACCACGAAAGTCAACACTAGCATTAAATAACAGTGGGTGTATGTCGATTTTTGAAAGAGACTTGCTAATATTTGGTTAAAAAATCGAAGTTTAAATCTTGGTGTGTTCATTAAGCTTACTAAGTACAAAAGGTTATGATATTGGGTCACATTTCTTAATACTGAGTTGACCCGGCAGTTAACGTTTGCCACACTGGACCGGTTAAAAAATCGAAGTTTAAAACATTAAATACTTGATAACTAATTTAAATCCGACATAGATATATGATATATTTTGAGGATTTGGAGCAAAAAAAGACAAAAAGTAATAACATTATAATAAGATTAAATACCCGTTACAAGAAATTAAAGCCGGTATTATAAAATAAAATGAAAGATTTTACATAGATTTTTCTGATTAGCACAAACGTTTATATATTTTTAATATTATGTTTAACGATATATGTTCAAATTGCTTGTATATACTGAAAAATATTATTCAAGTATTCAACTATAACTTAAAATTTATCCCCATGATGAGAAGTCAAAGGTTGAGAAATGAAAATTTATTATAGAGTCTTCGAATCTTTCAACCAACAATATTAATAGCTGGTTACCTTCTTCTAAATTATTTATATTTTTCTAACATTATACAAAATTATATATAAATTTACTTGGTTTTTCTTGCTTGGAAATTGGAAGCTTAACAATGAAGAAACCGTGAGTTTTTCGTGGATTATAAGTTTGGTCCTTCTACTATTTCTTTATCAATACTTTCTACCAAAAGAATATTAAACTACAGCTTCTATACTAAATTTGCAAAGTGGACGAAATTTTATATTTATATGGGGGAATGAATGTTTTTTAGTTTATGATTTTGTATTTTTTTTTCAGTTAATTAATATAGTAATGATTTATTCATTTTGATCACAAACTAGTTTATTTGTCACTTACGTTATCATATTAACTTCTTCATGTTAAATATGTTTATAATATAATTCTTTGATAAAAAAACATTCAGTAAATATTATTTACCTGTTAGGATTTTACACCATTTTTCTATTTTTCTATGATGTGTGCCAAATCAACATATACATATATAATGTCTATGTTAAAATATGTTACAAATCTAATATTTTGTATAACAATTGTATCACTAAACTAAAATTTTCATACTAAATATGCCATTACACATACTTTTTATGCTAATAAGCACCGATATCAAGGGGTGTTATTTGGTCGTTTTTTTCGGTTTTTTACATCTTAAAACTAACCATAACCAAACCAAAGAAGGTTCGGTTTAATCGGTTTTGGTTAATTCGATTCGATTTACCGGTAAACCAAATAAAATTCTGCATGTAAAAATAAATATTTAAATTAAAAGAAAAAAAAACTTATTAAAATTTTACCAAATGAAAAAAAATACATTAATACATCACATATTATATTCGGTCTTTCACGATATGTTGTCTTGAAGTGTCGATGTAGTCATACAAGTTGTAAAACAATTTAATAAAACTTTACTCGTATATGAAGAGGAAAGAAATAACCTAAGGTTAATTAACACTTGGCTAATTAATTGCTTTTTAATGCAATATATAAACAATTATAAGATTATAATCGTTAATAATTAAATAATGAGTTATCAAAAGCACTTTTAGTAACTAATCCATCAATTTAAATATAAATATTAATTTATAGATATAAAGCTATAAAACTATATATTAATTATATAGTTTATTTGTTTTTTTCGGCTTAACCTTAATAAGAAAAATTTAACCAAAACTAAACCAAATAAAATATCTTTATTCGGTTAACCAAACCGAATTAACCAAATAATCGAATAACCCGAACCATAAACCAAATATTATTTGGTTCGGTTCAATTATTCAGTTTTGATTTTTTATCACACCCTTACCAATATCTGCTCTTAATGAAAGAATATCCACAATCTCATTGACCGTTGATCCAAATAACCAGTTTTCTTAAGTTTTAGCAAAATTTTTTTAACAATTGAAATATTATACTAAAAAGTTAGCAAGATGGTTGCTATGTTATTGATATGCTAGGTTACATCCTGGTTTAGGATGGTTGTTATGTTATTGATATGCTAGATTACATCCTGGTTTAGGATGATTGCTATGTTAGATTTCGGATAGATCGGTATCCTGGTTATAGTATGTTGTTATGCTATTATGATTGTTATATCGGTATCCTGGTATATAGGATGGTGCTATGGTAGTGACCTGGTTAGGTCGGTATCCTGGTTATAAGATGTTGCTATGATTGGTGATCTGTTAGATTGGTATGAGTGTTATATATATGCAAGTGTATGATATTCATGTACAATAAGCTCAACTATCATATTATTCTTATTTGTTTTGTTCTCCAACACGATATCATTACATTATTGACAAAAGCATCCGCAAAACTGAAAAATGATCGTTTCCATTGCCATCTTTTTGTACATCGAAATCCTCATGGTTTCCATCCAAGGGAAACATCAACATTTGTGAGAACCATCATATCTATATTTACCCATCTACCAACTGCTCCATAAACATTATGAACCATTTCACATCGGATAGATAAAATGCTCAAACTCTTCTTTTTATAGAAGAAACATTCATTCACCACTATCAAGATTATCTCTGGTCGGTAACACATTGTTTAGTGATCTATTTTACAAAGAAAATACATTGTTACTAAACTTAACTAAAAATATAAATAATTGCTACACCAGTTAATTAATCCTGGATTTTTAATATATATATATATATATATATATATATATATGGTTAGGTTATTTTGTTTTCACTATCTATTGTGTGCATTATGATTGATTTTGGACCAATCATTTTAATTATCTTAAGAAAGTAATTAATGCATATTACATGTTGAAGATATAATGGATATTAAATACATCTTCAACATTTAATATGTATTAATTACTTTCTTAAAATAACTAAAATGATTGGTACAGAATCAATCATACATGCACACAATAGAAAGTGAAAACATTTGAACCTAACTCTCTCTCTCTCTCTCTCTCTCTCTATATATATATATATATATATATATATATATATATATATATATATATATATATATATATATATATATATATATATATATATATAAAAGGAAAGATCATACATGCTAGTCGTATCAGTATTTTGGTTACCCTTTGAATAAACACACACACATAGTATTATAGTATATAATACTATTATTAATGAGAATCCAAAGGTAAAATGACAAAATGAATGATAAATTACAAAAGTGTATGGTTCACTTTTGTAACTAATATAAATAAATAAGAGATCATATCATAAAACGTAATAAAGTACATGGTGGGTTAGCGTGTGGTTACCCATAACCCATCTTCCATTAAATTAATTAATAGATATGCTAATTTTTTGAATATAAAAATTAATAGATATGCTAATTTTTTGAATATAAAATCATTATTAGAGAAGTTTGTTTCTTAGGTTTTATCATACATGAGAAACTGGAATGTTCGAATTTTTTAAACTTATTTTAGTATGAACATGATGATGATTTTATTCTTTTATTTCTGTATAAAATCCATATATGTTCAAAAAAACATATTAACAATAAATTGTCGTTTGAAGGACAGAAAATACAAAAAATAAAAAATGAAAAGTACAAAATGCATGTTAGAAATAGTCCAAGGACCATTTTGCAATATGATATCTTCTTAATCATAAACCGAGAGAGAGAGAGAGAGAGAGAGAGAGAGAGAGAGAGAGAGAGAGAGAGAGAGAGAGAGAGAGAGAGGTCCATGAAATTGCACCTGTAAATCACTTGAAAATTCAACATAATTTTCAATAGTATACATACATGCATGTATGTATGTATAGCTATCTTATTCTTAGTCAAAGAATGTATATAGCTCAAAACAACTAAACAAGTTATCCCTTTTCATGATATAGTCATTATCACTTTCCGAAATCCTTTTCGATAACATCGATTACATTTTTTGCAATGGTTCGTTAACATAAGGTGTCAAATTTCAATGTCTTACATTCTCTATAGTCTTCTGGAGTTCTCTTTTTTAAAATTCATTTCTCTGTAGACATCACAACTTCGTCTTCAATTTAGGTTTTTCATATGTGATGAACTTGGGGGTTTCAGTTCCTTCGTGTATGATTTTACTTTACAGTGTCGGAGCGTTTTCATCTGTACATGTGGTGTATATAGTAAATTGAGAGAAATTGAAAGTGTCCCGAGTGTTTCCCTTCCATAATTTGATTTCTCCTGTTCATAATTGCAATAGCGTTTGATTTTCGGTTGAAGAAGATAGATACATGTATATGTAAGTAGAATTATTAGGGGGAAAAAGTGTGTCAGCGTTTTTCTCTTGGATTCAATCGATCAGGAGTTCGATTGTGTTGAAGAACACACAAAAACACACATTTAGGTTTTGGAATTGTTCCAGATGGCTGTGGGCGCACAAAGAATGAATCAGATAAGGTATCCTGTTGTTGACACCTCCGATTTGATGGGAAGTAGGCATGAAATCGTTGCAGAAACACCTCCTACTCCTAGAGAAGTTGAAGATAGAATTTATGTGGCAGTGGGGAAAGATTTGAAAGAGAGTCAGTCAACTCTGCTATGGGCACTACGCAATTCAGGAGGCAGACAGATATGCATCCTTCATGTTCATCAACCTGCAGACAAGATCCCCATTAGTAATCTCCTTTTTCTTTTCCCCTATTGAATTGTTTCTTTCTTTCTTGTGCCTTAATCAATCATGGAATTCAAATAGTTTTGTTATTGTTTGATTCATGCTATTAGATTGATAAGTTTGTTTATAAAAATTTTAAGGGCAGTTTTGGTACACAATTTTTAATGTATATTCTAATTTGCAGTGGGCACAAAATTTCGAATAAACCAACTGGAAGCACATCAAGTCTCATCATACCATGAGAAAGAGAAGCAAAATATGCGTCAACTTCTTGATGAATATAATCAAATATGTCAGAATGCAGGGGTAATACTATTTACTATTATATACTTTCATCTTCTTTCAAACTGCTTTTGTTACACTGGACTGGACACAAGCTTTCTAAGGCTATTTTCAATGCGAATGAGGAGGGTACACACGTCTTTTGCACAAACAAGAGATTAAAATCGAGTTCCTATCCTATCCCCACAAAAAATTGCAACTTTTGTCCTATTGACATTATCGTGTGTAACAAATGAGTCTTGAATCTTTAAATTACGTTTTTAACCCTACTTTATGTGATCTCGAATCTTTAAATTAAATTAGGTGACTGCAGAGTTGTATGATGTTGATAACGATTCTATTGAGAAAGGTATTGTTGAATTCATAATCGATCACAATGTCAGAAGGCTTGTCATGGGGGCAGCTGCAGACAAGCATTTTTCAAGGCAAGTTTTAAAATAAAAGCTTTTGATCTTAAATCAATATTACATTTTTATGCTTACTATTACACCTTCGATAATAATATAGGAAAATGGTTGACTTAAAGTCCAAGAAAGCCATCTATGTACGTTTACAAGCAGCTGCTTCATGTCAGATTCAGTTTATATGCAAAGGAAACATCATTTTCACTAGGTATTATATTACTCTTTATGTGTCATTCTTTTTGAATCAAGTAAAAAAGAAGCAATCAACTAACAATACTACTCATATGAATGTAGACAAGGAAGGGTAGATGGAGTTAATGTTTCCCTTTCATCTCTATCACTGCAACCAAACACAACCTCTAATTCCGGACCGAGTTCCTTGAGGTCAAGATCCGTTAGTGAAATTACAGGATTACCCCTGAATAGTCCAATGCGAGACTACCATAGAGCCATGTCCGACAACCGTGGGATTAAAACCTCACCAAATTTTAATGTTGAGTTAATTTCTTCAAGTAGGGTAAGTGTAGGAAGAACATCCGATGAATGGAGTGGGATTTCACAGAGAAGTCGAAGTCCTTCAACAGGGTCTCGATTGTCTACATGTTCCAGTGAAGTGGTGGAGCCTTATGCAATAATTGAAAGTGGTGAAATTGAATTGGAGTATGGTTTCAAGGAGGATATTGATATTCGCCATACTTCACCTCCAAGTGTTTTGGTATGTGTTATGATACCCTCTTTTTATGAAAGTATTTTGCATGATGAAATATGTTTATATTAATGAAGAGTTTATACATGAAACTATGTATAGCAGGAAAGAGGTGTGAATGATGAGCTTTATGATCAACTTGTACAAGCAATGGCTGAAGCAGATAATTCAAAACGAGATGCATTTGAAGAGTCTTTAAGGCGTAGAAAAGCAGAAAAAGCTGCCATTGAGGCTAAACGAAGGGTAAAAACTATACAATTGAAAAACCATTATCATTTTTTGTTACGTTCTTATGTTTAATTAATTTAAAAGGAAAACCCTAGAAAAACCCAACATATGCTAGAAAACCATTATGTTATTTTTGTGTCTATTATTGAATTTGATTAAATTAATGCTTTGGATAACCCAAGAAAACCGGTTGCATAGCCTACCTACATGGAGTTAAAAAGATTATATGACATTATTGATTTAAATTATAAAAGCTTATTTGGAATAGAAATTACAGTTTCTAGAAATTAATGACATTACAGTTTCTGTCAAAATGGTATTGGAATAACAATTAATGTTTTTGAAAATTAATAATGTCACGTAACTTTTTTAGTTCTTCGTTGGTTACGCAACTTATTTTGTTAGGATACCTATTAAAACACTAGGTATGAGACTTATGTATCACATGGGTTTATTTAAAATAAAAAACTAAATAAAAAGTTCTAAACATTTGAAAAGTTTGAATTTATAAGAAAAATAAAAAAAATATTGAATTATAAAAATTAAAGTGTTTTCTTTTCTAAATTTAAACAAATAATTTAGATAAATAAATAAATGAAATTAATGAAGCTTTAATTTAGTAAATTTGAAATTAAAAGGAAAGTTCATTAAGGAAATTAATATGCATTTATTATTGCATTTAAATATTATGTAAATTAATAAATTAGAAAAACCATAAAATGACATTTGGAATAAAAATTAATTCAAAAATAATCACAAAATGACATTTGGCAAATTGAATGAGAGTGTGACAAGTGGCAAAAAAACCTTGATTTATTAGAGTAGATTTTAGGTATGTATTTATAAAAAAAAAATCTATATGTAACAAAAATCAGAAAATATAATGATTTTAATAGACATAAAAATAACATAATGGTTTTTTAATATAATACGTTATAATTGGTTATTATATAAATATATTTGTATATTAAATAAAATTTAATTTGTATTTTTTTTAGAAGTTCTACATTATAAAACAAATACAATAATATTAAAAGCAGACATATAGATTAATAAAAGGAAAAATACATAAACACGAAAAACTTTGACTTTGACCTAATACAAGTAATTGATAAAATACTCACATAAAATGGCATCATTGTTTATTTAATAAGAGCATATTGATTTGTTTTTCGCACAGATAATTGATATATTTGTTAAAAAGTAAAAAATAGGTGTTGATCTGTTGAAAGATTGTATTGATGTGAATTGTCTTATAATCACAGTACACTTCAATAACATAACTTTGAAAGAAATTAAATATCCTCCTACCTTTTGATCTTACTAATCATCCTACCCATTTAAATGATGACATGTGTCATATTAGTATTCTAAAATATCACATTAAATGAGCATTAAATGTTACACATGCCACCATTTAATTGGGTAGGAGGATATGTAGGAACAAAAAGTAGGAGGATATTTAATTTCTTTAACTTTAAAAATACATCAGTAAGATTGTAAATCTTACAGGTCAAAGCATCAGAAGCCTTATATGCGAACGAACAAAAACTCCGACACGAAATCAACGAATCACTTGAAAAAACCAAAGAAGAACACGAAAACATCAAAAGGGAACTAAACGAAGTGTCACAAGAACTCCAAATTGCACTCCAACAAAAATCACATCTCGAAAGTCAAATCGCAGACATTGACCAAACGGTCAACGAACTTGAGCAAAAAATGTTCTCAGCTGTTGACCTTTTGAAAAACTACAAAAAGGAACGCGATGAATTACAAGTGGAATGTGATGATGCACTTAGGCTTTTAGAGGAAATGAAAGAGAAGGAAAGACGAGATGAAGGGTCGAGTTCAAATGCGATGAGTCATCAGTTTTATACCGAGTTTTCTTTTGAAGAAATTAAAGATGCCACGTGTAATTTTGATCAGTCTTTGAAGATTGGTGAAGGTGGGTATGGAAGTATTTTTAGGGTGTCACTCAGGCATACTGAAGTGGCTATTAAAATGTTGCATTCTCATAGCTTGCAAGGACCTTCAGAATTTCAACAAGAGGTAAATGACGGTTTTGCCCTTTTCTTGCTTATAACTTATATACGATTTGAAATTGAAATTTTAACGTGACAGATTTAAAAACTTAGACCTAACTTGTAATTTTGGGTAAAGTAGAGGGACCAAAATTGTATTTTACGGAGGGTAATTTTTAGGACTAATATTATAAAAGCGTATAATTGGAGAAAACCCTAATATTTTTTTTTATTATTGCTATGGCCATAATTTTCTCGTAGAATTATCATTCTAGCCCACTTAACGAAGTTTCATGGTTAAGTTGATTAATTTTTTTGCAAAATCAGTTTTAAAAAGTTCAAATTTAGTCTCGGAGGTTTGCAAAAAATTACATCACATGGTTTTTTAACTTTATTTTTCGTTTTTTGTATACTTTATTTATTTTCAGTTTTTTATAAATATATGTACATTTTTTATTTTCTTTTTATATATATACTTTATTTATTTTCATTTTTTAACTTTATTTTTCAACAATTTTTTTTAACCTTTTAACCTTTTGTTTTCTATTTTTTAGTGTATATATAAAGTATATTAGAGTTTTTTTTTTTTAGGTTTTTTTCATATTTCGTTTCATATTATATTTTATTTTTTTTCATCTTATTACGAAAAAATGAAAATTAAAAACAAATAGTTTGTTTACTGAGAATTAGTGTTTCAATGTGTTATATAACTTGCAAATTAAATCAAATTTCTCTATGTGATATCAATAGATTAAATTCAAGATAATTTTTTTCAATTTCATAATAGACTAAAAAAATAATAATAATAATAGTCGTTCTTTATAAAAAAAACTTGTTATAGTAATTTATATTAAATTCAAGTTCGTTTACTTGAATCAAAGTAAATAAAAACATTAGAAAAACCATAAATAACTAAAAATAAGAAAAAAATAGAAAACAAAAGGTAAAAAGATAAAAAAAAAATCAAATTGTTGAAAAAAAAAGTTAAAAAATGAAAATAAATAAAATATATAAAAAAGAAATAAAAAATATATATATTTTTATAAAAAAAAACCAAAAATAAATAAAGTATATAAAAAATGAAAAATAAAGTAAAAAACCATGTGTTGTAATTTTTTGCATACCTAGGAACCAAATTTGAATGTTTTAGGACTGATTTTGTAAAGAAGTTAATCATATTAACTTAACCATAAAACATAAAACTCGTTAAGAGGGTTAGAATTAGAATGATAATTCTGCGAAAAAGTTGTGGCAATAAAATAATAATAAAAAAAATATTACCGCTTTTTCCGATTAGGCCCTGATTTTTAATAATGATGTCTTGTGTTATTATTCAGGTTAGCGTTTTGAGCAAACTGAGGCACCCAAATCTGGTAACCCTGATCGGAGCATGTCCAGACGCATGGATAATCATCTACGAGTATCTCTCAGGAGGAAGCTTAGAAGATCGACTCACATGCAAAAACAACACTCCGCCGTTATCATGGCAGACACGAATCCGAATCGCCGCCGAGTTATGCTCCGTTCTCATCTTCCTCCATTCATGCGGCGTCGTTCACGGCGATCTAAAACCCGCTAATCTCCTCCTCGATCAAAACCTCGTCACAAAACTAAGTGATTTCGGAATCTGTCGCGTCCTTTCAGAAAACGAATTAACATCCAACAACACATCGCTATGTTGCAGAACAGATCCGAAGGGGACTTTCGTGTATATGGATCCGGAGTTTCTTTCGACCGGAGAGTTGACTTCGAAATCAGATACGTATTCTTTTGGTGTTATACTTTTGAGGCTGTTGACGGGGAAACCGGCTTTGGGGTTGAGGAAGGAAGTGCAGTATGCGATGAATAAAGAGAATTTGAAAAGTGTTTTGGATCCGACAGCTGGCGATTGGCCATTTGTGCAAGCTCAACAGTTGGCTTTGTTAGCGATGAATTGTTGTGATAGTGTTCGTGAGAATAGACCGGATCTTGCGTCTGAGGCATGGAGAGTGCTTGAACCGATGAGGGTGTCGTGTGGATTGTCTTCGTTTCGATTTGGTTCTGATGGACAATGTCAGATTCCACATTACTTCATCTGTCCAATCTTTCAGGTTTTTTTTTTTTTTTTTTTTTTTTTTTTTTTAAAATTGCTTTCTCTTATCTTACTTTTGGGGGTAATTTCAACTCATTTATATGAACATGGATTGATTTTTGGGGGCTAAATGCAAGAAATAGCCGCATAGTTTGATTTATTTGTTCATCTTTATACTTTATACTATTAGAGCATTGAACAAATGCTGTTTCTTTATGATATTGCGTTGAACCAAGTGTCTGAACTCTGTGAGCAATATAATAGTTGAAAATGACAATTTTACCCTTATACAGGAAATCATGCAAGATCCGGTGGTTGCTGCGGATGGATTTACTTACGAAGCAGAAGCTTTAAAAGGATGGTTAGACAGCGGGCATAACACCTCACCCATGACCAACCTTGACCTGGTCAACTCCAACCTTGTACCTAATCACGCCCTGAGGTCTGCCATTCAGGAATGGCTCCAACAATCATGAATGAGAATGACCCGTTGAATGCGATATATATAAATTATAATACATATATGTATATATGGAAATGGTAAAAATTTATTGATTCTATCCATTGTGTTACCTTGATTGTGTTAAACACGGTTGGTTTATATTTGCAGTGTTGTAGTTCTCGGATATAGTAAAACTTTATTAGAGAATGCATATATTTTGTTATCCACGTTTTTTTTGAAATCCATGTTATGTGAGTCAGTGAGTGAGTGGTTTACCTTTTTTTTTTTAAAGTTATTATTCCAACAAGCTAGGACAGTTAAATCAAGTACATAAAAAAAACACCCTATTAATTGGGTGATAAAAGGGGAAAATGACTTATATGGGTAAGAAAATTTTTAAAACGTTTAAAAAAGACCATCAAAGTATTGTTTGTTTAAAAAACACCATCTAACTATATATTTGTATAAAAAACACCAACCAAGTTTATCATTTTGTCAAATCTATAAATGACATGACATCCTTTTTTAGTCTTCCGTGGATTAATTGCAAGGGAAGATCCATTTTCTCAGCGTTTTTTCTCAAAATCAGGAGGGAGTCAACACAGAACCCTCTCTAGGGTTCGTTTCTGCCCCAGTTATTTTTGTTTAAATTGACTGATTTTAACAGTGGACGAATCTGCTCCTGCTTTGGGCTAATCACACATACATCTTTTTTATGACCAAATTGCCCCTGTATATAGTTTTTTTTTGTTAGAATTGACTGATTTTACCAGTCAATTAAGGTGTTGTTTAGAAACTGTTAGTATCCAAGACCATTTACATGCTCGTGCACAAAGACGAATTTGCCCTTGATTGTGACCAAACTGCCCATGTATACATATTTTTTATTATTAAAAACACCCCATGTCCTAGAAAAATATGACACTTCTATACAAAAGCTAATACCAATTTCTCACTACATATCAACTAATAAGAAAAGAAGTGGGGCAACTCTCTAAATGACCAAAATTTGAATTGCAGTGTCACAAATTGACAATTTTTTAAAGCTATAATGAAATAATGTTTTGTTTTGTAAAATATACAAAATCCGTTTGTTGTTGTGTGCAACTAATCCACAAACATTTATATAATTCTTGTTAGTGTACTTTGCAAAGTGGTGCTGAAGTAATTTGGGCAACAAAAGTACATATAACTATATTAATATTCTCTAAATAATCATATATAATGAAATAATGGTTTGTTTTGTAAAATATACAACCCATACTATATTTTTGATAAAAAAAAATATTGATTTTAAGAGATTTTGTCCAAAATGCCCCTATATACTTTTTTTTTTGGTAAAAAATTAACGATGTAATAGTTTTTGACTAAAATGCCCGTATATACTATTTAACAGGTTTGACCCCATCTGAATTGTGATTCAGCTTAAAATTGAATGCCATTTTGACAATTTTATTGCTTTTTAAGACTATTTACTGCTGGAAATATGTCAAATTTGTTACATTTTGCTGCTATAAATAGTAAAAAAATAACTAAACGTCTACAAAGATTCAAGGTAACAGTAAATAATACTGGCATTTCCAACAACAAATCTTCAATTGCAGGGACTAAACTTTGTCATTTTTAGCAGCAAACTTTATTAACCAACAAAAAGAGGTTAATAAAGAATCTAAATGGCATTCCATTGTAACAGCATCAAAACATGACCTGCACTCAAAACCCTCCAAAACAGTCCCTACACTCAATTGTAACAGCCCCTCTGTTGTGATTCCTTTAACTGTGACCAAATTGCCCCTCTGTTGTGATTCCTTTAGATTCAAGGTAACATTGTTTTAAATGAAAAGATCATTTCATAACTTGTTTACATAAATTCTTTCTTAGCTTGTTTACATAAATTCATTTTCTGTTAATTCCTTTCAAGACAAAAAGAAAGAAAGCAGGAACTTATAGCCATGCAAGTAATTTCATTATTTTTCTCATTAATGATTGTACTTCCTTTGCTCTTTCTTGCATAATAATAAACAGATTCAAAGAGGAGTGGAGCCATATGACCACCTGATGCCCCAAATCAATTTATTTGAGCTGGATTTGAACGATTTACAGAAAATCAATTGTCAAGAGGAGAGGAGACGCATGACCATCCACTTGATGCCCTAAATCGATTTATAATATGTAATTTTCATTTAATGCCGAGTAGATGTGCAACACACTACCTAAATATGCCAACTAAGCATTACTTTTGCCAACTCATCCGTTCACCTGGAGATCCGGTTACCACTGGGTTAGATTTGAACAAAAGATAAACTTCGTTGGTATTTTTTGTACGACGCCTATAGTTAAATGTTATTTTTTGAACAACTAAAACTTCAATGGTTTTTTTTGAACGTTTATAAAACTTTCTTACCCTTATAAGTCATTTTCTCATTCAAAATGGAGTATGAGAGGTAGAAGTTAGGCATACCTTTACCCTTACGGAGGTAAAGGGACTCTGTTTCACTTGCATTAGAATGACATCTTTGCATATGCATGTTGAATAAAGTAGTAAAAAACAACATTAGCGACAAATAAATACACACAACGCATAAAAATATTTAATGAGTACCAAGACAAGACAGAGAATAATAAACTATACAAATATTACACACGACCTAAACAATGACCTATGCTACACCACAATCTGTAACCCTTTCTATATGAAGTCATGTTTTTCGAAAAAAATATGTTCCTTCATATCAAATTGACAAATACCATTATACTGTTGATATTCATGATGAACAAGAACATTTACCTACCTATATAACAAATTGTATGGTAAGATTTCATGTCTTCCCACTTTATTTTTGGTCATCCTCTCAATTTAGGCATCTCAAATCATCGAGCTCATGTATGTTTTTTCTTTTTGTCACATCATTTCCACAAACTTTTTAAAAATGTTAGTAACTTAAACCTTTTACACTTATTGATCATTTTTGTAAAATTTAACTAATATACTCTCATCTTTGTGACATATTTTATAAAGCTCTCTTATATAATTTGTTATTTTAAAGCAAATGAAATATTTATCAGTGTTGTAGAAATCGGCCTTAGCGGCCGATTAATCGGCGATTAATCATTTGGCGGCCATAAATCGATTACGATTAGGGTGCTTGGCGGAAATTGGTCAAAATCAGTCAAAGTCAGTCTTGGCGGTCTCGGCGGTCATAGGCGGGAATTTTTTAAAAAATTCAAATTTTTTTAATTTTCAAATATTACACCAAAATTTTAAGCTTTCAAATTTTAAAATATTAAACTAATTTCAAAATTTTAAATTTTTAAATTTTCAAATACTTAGTTTTTTAGGAAATATTAATTTTTTAAATAATTTTATTAATAATTAAGGGTCCTTGATTAATTTCCGATTAATCCCCGCCTAGTCCGATTAATCGTTTATCACCAGTCGACCGCCTAGCTACCGCCGAACGATTTTTACAACCTTGATATTTATAAAATATAAAGTTACTTAGCAATAATATTTAAGTGTTGTTTGTTTTTTCGAAGCAAAAATGTTGAAGTCTACGGACCACCTCTGCAACCCTCTGTAACAGAGACGTAGACCAAACGGCTGCAACATTTAATAAAAAGTTTGTTTGTTTTTAACGTTTGCAGACTGCTGTAATAAGTTAAAGTAAAGTGTGAAAATGTTTGAAGCAGATGGTTTAGTGTTGCGCCACGCAATACACGCACAACGGTTTTTAAGTTATAAGTCTTTTGAAAAACAAACAGTTGTGAATGACCAAGTGTTGTGTGGCGCAGCAATAAATAATCAGAAGTGGTTTTTTAGAGAAAAATAAACAACACCTTAATAAAATCAATATATTACATACAATACACGGAATTAAAATAAATACTACTAAATCTATAGTTCAGATTTCATTTTCATCCCATCGCACCACATTACGTATATGACTATAAAAATAAGAAACGATAAAAATGTCATATGATTAATTCCGAGTTAATATTTAATATTTGAGAAAATTTGAAAATAAAATAACATGTCAGAACTAATAAAACTTTAAAAGTTAAATATATAAGTTAAGTGAATCATTAGATTTTGAAGTGTACCCATCGGTAAGGGTGAGCAAAACTGCAACTGAAAAACCGAAACCGAACCAAAACCGACTTTGAAGTGTACCCATCATTAGACTTTGGTGTTGTGATTGTTTTTTATTTTTCGGTTTTCTTAATCTAGGTTGTTAATTTTGTTTTATTTTTTAAGTCATAAAGATTTGCTAAAAATGAGTTACAACCCAAAACCCATCGGGTTAAATCCAAAACTCAAAACCCATGGGTTGAACCCAAAACCGATGAAACCGACCCACAAACTCAAAAACCGAAATCGACTTAAAACCGAACCCAACGGGTTCTTAAACTCAGAAACCGAAATTTATGGGTTGGATTCGGTTTTACCATAAAATCGACAAAACCTGACCCATGCTCAGCCCTATCCATCAGCCCAACACCATGAAGTTTTGTTGCTTGTCATTTGCTCAACATCACTTACCCAAGAAAATTGCACCTATCGAAAGTTAAATTTCACCTAGCTATTTATCTATTTAATATAAATAATCTTTAAAAAACATTACATAATATTTAATTAAAATAAAAATAATCATTAAAAAAAAACGACATTACATAAATAAAACAAAAGACATTACATAAATAAAAAATAAAAGCAAAAGACATTACATAAATAAAAATCTACACATAATTTTTTTTTGTATATTTTCCCCGAATCGTCATTTTCACGGATAACATAGTCTTGAGGTATCGATTGACATTTTAAGAATTTGCATATTAGTAACATCTAATGCTCACGTCTCAAAGCAATGTTATGTTATATTTTTGTAGTTGAAGGTATTCACCAATTTTCCACCATAAATAATGTAAGTCATTTGATGTCATTTGCTTATCCTCCGACGATGTAGCTGACTTTCTTTTATCCCATCCAACTGGGCGCCAAAGCGGTTTTTTCAGAAGGCATCTTGTCGATATCGTCATGGTCTATCAGGTAATAGTTGGGCATGGATGGACACAACATATTTACCTTTTTTTTTTTTTGGCTTTTGAGTATGTTTGGAACAATTTTATTTGTTGTAATGTAAACAATACGTTTGACCGAAGAACATGTTTAATTTAATTTTAGAACTTACATAGTTGCCAGAAAACACGACTGAGTTTTTTTAGATCGATAATATCATACTCTTGACATTTTTTTTCCGACTAACTTAGACATTAAACTTAGCCTCATCTTTGACACTTGACTTACTTGATGATTTGGTTTTTGTTGAATATGCTCGATACAAAGAGTCGCAATTTCTACTTGTGTGATCGATCATTTGGCAACGACTATATTTTTTACAAGGCAAACAACTCCAAACATGTCTTCTGGAATTTTGATCATTCTTATTTGAAAGCCCTTAGTAGCACATTTGAACCCCAAATTAAGCTTAATGTCTTCTTTGTTTTTGAATAGTTGAAATAGCTTTACATTTCAAGAATAATTTTGGGCTACAACACTTTTACATTTTTATTGTGATAATTCGTAAACGGTAAGGGTTCATGCATTCCAAATGAGTAATTTGTATTTTTTTAGAATCTGAAAAATAATAACGATATTTTTCATGTCGAGGTTTTCAAACTTGTTGGGTCTTAGTTTCTTCTTTTTAGATTTAGTCTCATCCTCAACAAATCCGGTAAAGCTCTGGAATTGTTCAACTAGGTCTCCATGTGAAATTATATTACCATCATTAATCAACAATATTAGTTTGCCTTATCATTTGAAGATTTATCAACATCAAGTGTTGCAGAAAAATCAACAACCTTACCTTTATCCCTAAAATCACCCCCTTCTACATGCCCATTGTAAGAAGGAATATGATTCAATGACATATGTAATAAATTACAAATCTAGTTACTCCTAGCGCCGAAAGACCCATTGTCACCATAATAATTTTCCCTGAAAATCGATTAATACGACTTTTCATAACATGATTAACAATTGTATTGTGTTAAGAGACTTACTACTAACAAAACTAAAAAAAAAAAATTGACATCACTACCATTAAGAATATGCATAACTATGTTTAATTGAGAACATTGAAAAGATAGACATATGTTTTACTCCCTCCGTTCCAAAATTATTGTCCACAAACATAAAATACATAGATTAAGAAAAACAATCATTAGTTTTGTCTTTTTGAGTAAAATGACCCCCTTGCCCTTTTCTAAAACTAATGGGAAATATGCATTTGTAATTATTCAAGTTTACTTTATTAAATGTTAGGGGTAATATGGTAAAAATGTATATTTACTTTTGGTAGTGGACAATAATTTTGGGACAAACTAAAATAGTAAGGTGGACAATAATTTTGAGACGGAGAGAGTATTAGGGACTTGGAAGCAACCAACATAATTAACACATAAAAATTGATATCAATACTTATATCTACATTAAAACATGTATAGTCTGGATCAATATACTATATAGATCTCTCAATTCGTGTTCATTACTCTCCATTAAAAACAAGTACTCTAAACATTTCCTTATAAGAATTCATTTTTTTAGTATCAAAAAGCTTTATGGGTTTATCCATGTAACGATCTAATTCTCATTTGGTAATTCAAGAACCAAGTATTAATTAAAATGAATAACTTTAATTGGGATTAAAAAATAAAAATAAAAATCTAAAGAATTATAGCAGTGAATAAAACGAAAAAGTGTTATTATGAAAAAGTGTGGGGTCAAGATTTAAAGCTGCCTTTGTCAAGAGTTTTATTTTAGGGGTAGAAATTGTTATTATGAAAAAGTGTGGGGAAAAAAGTGAAAATTTTGCTAATATCCCCACAACAACGACGGGATTCTGTTTGGGCTCTCTTCTTGGGGCCGATTGGTCCTATTAGCTCATGTACCCTCCAAATTCTAACCTTAATCAGCCTAGTCTTTGTTTCGTTCGTTTTTGGCGGCCAAGAACGAGTTGCGACGAGGTGAAGGAGGGCTGTTGTCTGTTGAAGTTTAGCTACCATCGAAGGAGGAGGAAGGGGGAGAAGCTCGTGCCATCTTCGTCCAGCCTGAGGTATGCCTTTCTCCTTCTTTTCGCTTTTTTTTTCTCAAGAAACACCATCGTCGCCATGGCCGGTAGCCTAGGCTGCTGGCGTGTTTTCTCTTCACCGCCACCCACCACCACTAGGTGCTTGTGGTTGTGTGCGTGTGTGTTGATGTGAAAGTCCATAAGTAATTCCTTTTTCAGTGTTTCGTGTGTGTGTTATGTATGGTTTTTCTTTTGTCGCCACCGTGAACCACCATAAAGCCACCACCGGCAGCCTCCTGTCGCCGGTGTGTGACACCTCCTGCCACCATAAACCACCATGGGTAGGTGGCTGTGGCCTGTGGGTTAGTTGTTAATGGAAATCCCTAGACTAAAAAAAACAAGAAATCTTATAACTTGTCTTTTTTTATGGCAAACCAATAATAACAGCATACTTTTGTTTATGGTGGTTTGACCACCATTGACCGTCAAAACACCACCATCGGACCACCAATCAAAACACCACCATCAGACCACCAATAAATGCTGGTTCTGTATAAGGCCCCATATTGAGTTCTAGATGCCATAAAGAGCTTAAAGGGTTAAGATGGAAGCTTAACCCTAAAATATGTAAAAGTTTATAATTCATGGGTAAGCCCTAATTTTATACTCCATTAAGTCATGCATTAAGAATTTTGAGTAAAGATGATTAATACACTTTGGAAACATCATATGTAACCAATTATTATGTATAAAGTGCTAAGACTAAAGCTTAACCATTAATTTCTTAATGAGACATCAAATGTGATCACTTAAAAGCTATTATGATTAATCTTTTCGATTCTGACCTTTAACTTCTAAAATTTGTACAAGGCAATTAGAATACCAAAAAACAATGAGACAGTTTTATGGAAAGCTTAGTGTGTCTACTTTCTTCAAAATTTGAATCACTTTTCCTGATTCCAACTCCTTGATGGGTAAAATAGTCAATCTTCTCAGACTGGTCTGTGCTGTCACAAATTTCATGCATTGTCTTCTAAAAATCATAATAAATTTATTAAAACTCGAAATGCCAAAATTCCAAATATTGTAATTATATATGGATGTCTAGTTTCCTCCATATTAAGGGCTTGAAGAAATTCCTAGTGAATTAGTACAATTTATTCCAAGAGTTTTGAGTGGTAGAGAAAGTGACAACTTAAAGTTGCTAACTTGTATAATCAATATAAAATCAACCAAAAATCATTAGAATGTGATCATTATATTTTTGGATAGGTAAGAAATAGAACTTTACCAATATAATTTTATTGGAATTTAATAATGGTTTGAAAGGTAATAAAATATATTTCGAACATAACACAAAAATCAAAGAGAAAACAAGGAGATATGTACATACGCATTATAAGAGTAATATATCAAAGCACAAACTTGTAACACTCGTTTATTTATTAGTTAAATAAATAAATTAATGAACGAATGGTAGCCTAAAATAAATAGATATATATGCAGGGTGTTGGGTTCGAGGAGTTAATTGCCACATTTTTAGAAGTCGGGGGTTAAAAGCATGAGTTTGGGACTCATTTTATAAATATTTATGAAGACAGGGGCTCTGTGGTAATTACCGAGATTTTTTTTAAAAGAAGTGAGGTGGAGGGGCTGAATATGTTATAATTAAGGCATTGGGGAACTGTTTGGTAAATTGCCTACCTAATTTGTAAAGGGTTTTAGATGGTGGGGTTCAAATGATAACTTATGGACTGATTGTGAAAGGATTTTGGATGCTGGGGGGCTGCTTTGTCAAATACGGCCTTATTTTGAAAGAAAATGTCATGGGGAGGGGTCAGTCTTGCCATTATGGTAACAAGTTTGGTGTGGAGGCGGGTATATATGTCACACCAAACCCTCACCCTAGCTAAGAGGGTGCAGCCGCTATCATCGGAGATCTCTAGCCGCCACCTCCACTCTCATGATCTCCGACGCAACTCCACCACCTCCGTTGAGGTCGCCACCGCCGTAGTCGAAGCCGAAGACCACCAGGAGCGCCATCGTCGTCTCACCGCTGACGAAGAGGAGGGGGGAGTCGGCTTCCAATCGTGATGCTCGGAGGTTGTGTTTGTTGTGGTTGATGTTATCGCTTCCTCCGTGTCCTCACGCAGCTACACAACGGTTTACGACCGCTGGTGCCGTCACTAAGGGCTCGTCACAATTGGGATGCACCCGGCCAGCTCTTGCCATCAGGAGGAAAAGGCCATCACCGGTGAAAAACGTGAAGCGACGAAAGGAACGATGAGGACGTCGGGAGAAGCCGGAAAGAGCTGGAACGTGGCTGTGACGTCACGAAAGCTTCCTCTTCTCCGGTTCGTTGCAGCAACCACCGCCTCTACCGCCGTTTTGGGTGCTGTTGTCGTCGCCACCCACCACAGGTGGGTGTTGGATTCACTTTGCAAGCAGGAACGTGTGGGTGTGTGTGTTTCGATTGTAGTGTGTGACTTTATTTTGGCCAGAAATTATGAGAAAGGCCACCACCGGCCACCATAGGGTGGCTGTGTGTGTTTATTTTGTTAGTGTGTGTTTATTTTGAGAGTTAGCATTGTAAACTGTAACCATCACGAAATAATGAAAAGGAAAAATCAAACCACCACCGTATGGTGGTGGCTGTCGCCTCTTGCCGCCATCGGCCACTGTGTCGGGTAGCGGTGTGCTTAGTTGTGTTGGGATTGCTAGTTAGGGATGTTTGGACAAGGTACTGAAACCCTAATGGGCCCAATGAGGCTTAATGGACATAAAAGCCCAAGTATGTGATCAATGGGCTTAAGGAAACCCTAATGGGTCTAATGGACCCTAATTGACCCAAAGAGACCTTAATAGGCCCAATAAATCCCTAAATGACCTAAAAACCCAAAAAAGTAATAAATGGGCTAGTATTTGGGTTGGAAACCCTAATTAGGGTTTGGAAAACCCTAATGCATCAAAACCCTAATTTTGGGGAATTTAATCGGAACACACGGGAATTATTAATAACGTGGAATAATAAATAATAATCATTGGCAAGATTAATCTAAGCAATAATGGACTCAATGGATTAAGTCTTTAGAGGATTAAGTCCTTAATGGGTTAAGTAGGAAACTTAACCCTAATCATCATTTTATGTGAAACCCTAATTTCACTTGGATTTATTATTAGACCTTTCATTTGGGCCTTGATGATTGGGTTATTAATGGGCCATCCAAGATCAAGCAAATGGACTAGAATAATTAATGGGCTTGTGGTAAGGCCCATATGAGGAGTTGGGCCCAATTTGGAAAATTGGGCCATAGATGGGCCATAGTTTGGGCCTTTATGATTATGTGTTATTGGGCCATTAGAATGTTGAATGTTGAACTGGACTAAATGGTTGGGCCTTATGGTAAGACCTTGTAAGGGTTTGGGCCCAATTTATAAAATTGGGCCATATGATGGGCTTTGACTCATAGTTGACTTTTGGGCCTATGGATTGGGCCTTGGGCTTGCATAAAGCCAACTTTGGGGTAATGTCTTAATTATCCAAAGTATGTACTTATGATTATGTATTGGAACCCAATTATTAATTGGGTGTTATTTTGGTGTTGACAGTTCAGGAATCTATCATCTAGCAGTTGAGGTTGAGTCTGCGGGACTTCAACAATGTGGGGTTGAGTCTGCCGGACTTCAGCAGTGTGAGGTGAGTTACCTTCTAGTAGGGGTGGGTCTAAGGCACCAATGTCGGCCCACCAATAGGTGATTATGTTTGAGATGATTGTCTTTGTGATAATTATCTGGTTGCCATTAATTGATATGCTTATTGTGTTGGGATGCTATAAGATATGTGTTAGTAATAGTAGGGGTGCAATAGTCCCCAGTTACCAGTTGAAAGATACCGAAGACGGTTACCGGTTGAAAGATACCGAAGGGGTGGACATAACCTATGCATGCCTAGCAGTATGTTTATGATATGTTATTATGTGACCTGTATGATTATGATATGCCATTATGTGAGCAGTATGTTTATGATATGATATTATGTGACAAATATGGTTATGATATGCCATTATGTGATTCAGTATGTTTATGTTATGTTATCATGGTACCAATATGTATATGACCTGTTATTATGTGATAGTGATATGGGGTGAAATAGTCTCCGGATACCAGTTGAAAGATACCCAAGGGGAGGTTAGCTCCCGGTTACCGGTTGAATGATACCGAAGGGGAGGTTAGTTCCTGGATACCGGTTGAAAGATACCGAAGGGGAGGTCAGTTCCTGGATACCGGTTGAAAGATACCGAAGGGGGGGTCAGCTCCCGGTTACCAATTGAAAGATACCGAAAGGAAGGTTAGTTCCCGAGTACCGGTTGAAAGATACCGAAGGGGAGTCCAACTCCCAGTTATGCCAGACAGATACCGGTTGAAAGATACCGAGGGATAGGCATTATGTGGTATGTGGTATGATGGGGGAACTCACTAAGCTTCGTGCTTATGGTTTTTAGTTTTGGTTTCAGGTACTTTGTTTTCAAAGGAAGGGAGTCGGCTCGATTGCAGCGCATCACACCATGATTTTCGCACACGAGATCTTTGGGATTACACTCTGATACAGTTTTATGATACTATGTTTTGATTATTGACACTTTGGCTTTGACCTGAGATATTAATATGAATGTTTTTATATTAATGGTGTTATGTAATAACTTAATTAAAACAAAATTTTTGGCCTGTATTTTTGGGATGTTACAAGTTGGTATCAGAGCCTTGGTTTGAGGGATTCGGGCACACTCCCGGGTGTGTCTGAACTCAAACTAAGGACTTGGTGTGAAAATTTTCCAAGGTAAAACCCTTTTATAAAAAGAAGTGAAAAGAATTTGAGAAAGAAACAGAACTTTGAAAAGAACAAGGTGTGTGATGCGTGCAATCAGTCGAGCTCAAGTAAGTTTTCCCTAAGATACTCATACATGTTATGTTGTGATATGATATGATTATCAGAACTGCATGCTAGATTAGGGCTAAGGATCTAGGGAGGCTGCCTTATATGCCTATTTTATGTGCTTGTAGACTTGCATGCTAGTACTGATCAGTCAGTGATAGGATAACATGTTTAGGTTATGTATGATTGTATGAACCTTTGAATTGCATGTACAAACTTCTGAGTAGAGGATAGAATGGTTTGATTGGAGTATGATGGTTAGATTTTCCATTGTCTGATTGTGGCTTGCTCTGTGCTTTGTGGGACTCTTAGTAATGTGAGCTAGCTATATTCATGAAATTGCTAGTTGACATTACTAGGAATCTTTCAGCAGCTGAGGACTGGGTGAGTTCGGGAACCTATGAGAGCCTAGGATATGTCTCAGTGGGTTAGTAGTGAGGTTTAGTGAGACTGGGTGTACCAGTTTGAGGAAGTGACTTGGAGGATTCGAGAGGATTGCTGAGGAAAGTATGGATAGGTGTGGAAGGTAGTATTGGGCCCGTACTGCTGAAAGCACATGATCCATACTTGAATCGGTGAGAGTCTTGGAGAATCTAAGAAGCTTATGGGAGGAGTTTGTAACCTGGTTTGGGGACAGAGGAAGTTGCAGTTGTTGCAACTTAGCCATTGGCAAGTGAGCTAGTGAGTGTGATAGGGTGTCAGACCCTGAAGGATATGATTTCCAAGAGTTGTAGATGCGAGATCGATTTGGAGCACCATGGGAAGAAAGGTTCGTGCCAGGTGCATATAGTAGAGGGTCCCAGGAAGAGATCCATGACTTATGATCCTCATGTGAAAGGCCAGCAGGGCCGGAGTCAGTACTGCACGTACGGGAAAATGCACAAGGGAGTTTGTCACTCCAAGGGTTTAGGATGCTATAAGTGTGGCAGGGTTAATCATGTCAGCTGAAGGTGATCTGTATCCCTCCAGATGTTGCGGCTATGTCATCTTCTACTGCTGCTAGATGGATGTTGGGAGTACGCATCGCTTTGGAATTGTGAGTGAGTTTGGATAAGTCAGACCTCGTGTCAGTTTTCTTCTATTTTCTGGGTTATCAAGGATCATATATGCCATCCTGCATGCCAAAAGGTCCTTGATGAACCCACAGAGGGACGTACCTTGCGGAGCGGGTTCCGCATGTACCGTTATCATTCTGGATCTTTGTTGAGATCTGTGTAGGAGTATTGTTTGGAGGATCCTCGATCAGGATTAGAGCAATAGTTCTCCAGCGAAGTTAGAATTCGGTGGTGCTGCAGGATTGGAAGTGACGACGAGGATTCGTCAGCCAGATTAAGAATTAAGGTCTCTAATGGGCAGCATGACAGGTGGATTGGGGTGTCAGACTGGACCATAATTCAGGAGTACTGTTTGAGATTTTAGAGGATAGGCCAATCTTAAGGTTCGATTGGTAATTGATTGTTAGCATTGGTAAGCTCAGATTATCGACAGTGGACTATTAGGAAGTAAGAAGGATCGGAAATCCACCAACGGGGAATCCACCGCTATCCTCATACACCTGGCTGGGGTAGAGGACCCAGCTGACTTGCGGCTCAGAGCATCCGCAACCATATTCGCTTTACCAGGATGGTAAAGGATCTCACAATCATAGTCCTTAACCACATCCAGCCACCTGCGCTGCCTCATGTTCAGGTCCGGCTGGTCCATGATGTGTCTCAAAATCTTGTGGTCCGTGTATATCGAGCAACGGACCCCGTACAGATAATGCCTCCAAATCTTGAGAGCGAAGACCACCGCTCCCAACTCAAGGTCGTGTGTGGGGTATCTCGTCTCATGCGGCTTCAACTGCCTCGACGCATAGGCTATCACTCGTCTCCTCTGCATGAGGAATGCCCCCAAGCCTGTGATGGATGCATCACAAAATACCACAAAATCCTCAACTCCCTCGGGGAGTGTCAACACCAGCGCCTTGCATAAACATCGCTGAAGGGTCTCAAATGCCCTCTGCTGCTCAGGGCCCCACCGGAAATCCACCCCCTTCCTCGTAAGACGAGTGAGGGGTACTACGATCTTGGAGAAGTCTCGAATAAATCTTCGGTAGTACCCTGCTAAGCCCAAGAAAATCCTGACGTCTGAGGGAGATTTCGGAGTCTCCCACTGCATAACCGCCTCCACCTTGGCCGGATCGACCAAAATCCCCTCCTGGTTAACGAGATGTCTGAGGAACTGGACCTCTCGTAACCAAAACTCACACTTCGAGAACTTGGCATATAGTCGTTCTCGCCGTAGGACCTCCAGCAGCTCCCTGAGATGCCCCTCGTGTTGCTCTCGGGTCTTGGAATACACCAAAATATCATCTATGAACACAATGATCGAGCGATCGAGCATCAGTTTGCTTACTCGGTTCATAACGAGTCCGAAAAGCGGTCTGCTCTACGTCTTCCTCCCTCACCAGACCTGGTGATATCCTGACCTCAAATCAATCTTGGAAAACGAAGATGCACCCTACAGTTGACTTGTTCAGATCCCTATAGTCAATGCACATCCTGTGCGAACTGTCATTCTTCCTGACGAAAAGGATCAGTGCTCCCCAAGGCGAACTACTCGGACGAATAAACTGCTTACCCAGCAGTTCCTGTAACCGAGAGGACAAATCCTGCATCTCTGGCGGTGCCAGTCGGTACGACACCTTAGCGATAAGGGCCGCACCCGGCACTAGATCAATCCTAAACTCAACCTGTCTCTCCGGAGGCACTCCGGGTAACTCCTCTGGAAACACGTCAGCAAACTCTCTAACTACAGGGACCTCCGAAACTGAGGGTTGATCCCTAACCCGCGTATCCACCATGTACGCTAAATAACTGGCACACCCATGCTGTATATACTGTCGAGCCCTGGCCGCCGAACAAAACCCTGATCCCATCCTGGTGCCCTCGCCATATACCACCAGTTCTCCCTTACTTGGGGTTCGAACTACCACTCGTTTCCCTTCACAGTTGATCATGGCGCCAAATTGACTGAGCCAATCCATCCCTACGAGTACGCACACTTCCCCCATGGGATCTATCGGGAAGGGCATCCCAAAAATCTCCAACTCACATCCCCGGTAGACCAAAGAAGCAGAAACCCCATGCACGTTGGCGATCGAAACTCGCAACGGGCACTCAAGCTCATCTATCGGCACACTAAAACCTCTACTGAAAGTCTGAGATACGAATGACCGACTCGTCCCCAAGTCAAATAATACCAGAGCAGGCAAAGTATTCACTAAAAACATACCTAATCACAGGTACAACCAATAAGCATATCACAAATACAATAACTGAGACAGAGAACATAAACGTACCAGCAACCACTTCCGGTGCTGCCTTGGCCTCCTCGGCCGTGAGTTGGAAGGCACGACCCTGAGCCTTCATAGGCTCCACCGTGACTGGCCTCCCATCTCCGATCCTCACAGTAGCTGGCACGGGACCCTACGCCGGCTTGGCGGCGAGCTGCGGATAGTTGGTCTTCACATGACCAACCTGATGACAATGGTAACAAATCCTCATATCTACTGGAGGGGCAGACTGACGGTAGTCCCTGTCATAATGCCCCTACTTTCCACATTTGTGGCACCCACCTCCTGCTCGACAAACTCTCGAATGACCCCTGCCACACTATCCACAAGTGCGGCTCTGCTGACTCCCAGAACGAGTATCAGCGGTCTTAGACCGCTTAGGCACCGGTTGAGACTGTGTCGGTGCCTGACACCGCTCCTTCAACTGTAGCTCTATCTCCAACTCACACCGCCTTGCGGCTTCCTGAAGATCCAGGAGGGTATCACATCGCTATGTAGACACAAACTGTCGAATATCAGTATTGAGCATACTCAGATAACGAGTCATCTAAGACTGCTCTGAAGCAAACTCTGGACAATACATATCCCTCTCCATGAACATACGGGTAATCTCCATCACAGACTCCTCATCCTGTCTCAATGTCAAAAACTCCTGAGCAAGCTGCTCCCGCTCAACGCGTGGAACGTAGCGGCTGCGGAACATATCCTTGAACTGATCCTAACTAATAGCAGCCCGTTGATCATCAGTATGCGACCCAGTCTTCAACCTCAACCAGTACTTTGCCCCAAGCCTCAGCAGTTTTAGGGCACACCTGACCTTCTGGTCAGCATGACATGAGCACGTTAAGAAACAGCCCTCCACGTCAGATAACCACCTTATAGCCCTAATCGCATCCTGTGTACCATCAAACTTCGGGGGCTTCGTGTTATCAAAGTCCCGGTACTAGAAAGCCCTGCTGGCTCCTCCTCCAACCCCTGCCGCAGCTACAGTCGAAGTGGCTACATCGACAACTGTCTCTGCTAGAGCTGCATATCGCTCATCAAAGTACTCGACCATCGCGATCTTAATCGACCCAAACATCTCTCGCAGCTGCGCTCGGAACGCTGCAACAATCTCGTCGTGTATAATCTCCCGGATCCTGGCATCCAACTCCTGGGTCCTTATCTGCACCATGAGCTCAGGTGCTACCGGCACCTCCAACCCTCCGTCTTCCGACCCCGACCCCGATCCTGATCCTAATCCAGATCCAGAAGCAACACGTCTCGTCACCACCATACTGAAATATATATACAAGTCATCAGATAAATAACATAATGTCGGGAGACCAAAACCCACAAACCCTATGGGTTGTGATTTCCTTGCTACGCGTATAGGTCTTGTGCTTTCAGTAGTACGGGCCCATACTACCTTCCACACCTACCTATATTTGTCTCATGTATCACCACAATGCCCTAACAATATCATCAACATAGAAATGCGCTCAACCCTCACTTCTAGAGGAATATCAACTATCTTGCATCTAGTCTCACCACTTCTCATGACTCACACATCCATGAAACTCCCATCATTCCCTGCAGCGCTAGTGCATGCTAGCTGCACATAACGCTGGACCCAATAGACTTTCCAATATCCAGTCCTACCCGAAGGCCGAATCAACATTCTCAGGCTATAAGGTCTTTATTATGCACAACCATGATTCATACACTAAACATCTACAATTATGATGTCAATTCCACATACAAGAAACCCTAGGCTAATAGGCATCATATAATCAGGCAAATCTATCATGCGATTCCTAAAGATCCCTAGCCTAGCACTAGCATGCTGTTCTAACATATCATAATATCAAATAACTGTATGGAATTTTGGGGTTTACTTACAGGCTCCGGCTGATCGTACCCTTTGCACCCTCCATCCTTTATTTTGAAACCATTTTAAAACTTACTTTCCAAAAAAAAATCTCCTTGATTTGAGACTGGGTTCATACGTGTGTTTTCCCCAATTCACTCAAACCAAGGCTCTGATACCAACTTGTAACACCCATAAATTTTATGCCAAATTTAAACTTTTTCAATCATAAATAAAAATCAAATAGCATTTGTTTACAAAAATGTTTTCAAATCATTATCCATCAGAGTGTCCCAAAATCATATCATAAGGATGACGAGCGGTACAGTCACACCTTCGCCTTGCCATGATCTCCTGAAGTACCTGAAACAATAAACTGAAAACTATAAGCCCGAGGGCTTAGTGAGCTACCCCCAAAAAACTAATACCACACTGACAATACCATATTAGTAATAATCAATCAATCAACATGCATACTAGGCCATCAGCCTGACTGGACCGCCCTATAGGGCCTACAGTCTATCTGGATCTATCCCGAGCCTTCGGCATGAATGGTCTGCCACGTGGGCCTACAGGTTCCCTGGACTGCTCATAGGTATGTTAGCCTTCAGCACGAAGCAGGACCGCCTCAACCCAACCAACAAACAACTAACCATGTGTACATAACTATCATATATTGGCATACACAAACAGAAAACATATCTATCTCACTAATCATCAATCATAGAATTCTCTCGTAACTAGAGCACCAACCTAGCAGGTCACTAACATACCAATCCCTACGGATCATAAGAGCATAACATACTGTCTACCCTGATTCCGATCTAACAAATCATAACCACATGTAGCATACCATAACAATAACAACTAAAGGGTCGGCCTTGGTGCCGTAGACCCTATCGATATAGTGAGGATAACTCACCTCGCAGATGTCGACTCGAAAGGTAAACTCCAACTCTCGGATCACTTGACACAGGCTCCACCACCTATTATCATAGTACAACATACTCATAAGTCCTTAACCATACAGGGTACTCCATAACCCACTAGTCAACCCCTGTTCAAAGTCAAAGTCCTTAGTCAAGGTCAACAGTCCATGTTGACCTCAACTCGCTGAGTACCCTCGGCTACTCGCTGAGTTCCTTGAAGCACATTCCAACTCGCCGAGTCATCGGGGTGACTCGTCAAGTTCCTTCGATTTTCGATCAAACTTTAATGCCACCCATCAAGTTTCCTCCTTGCAACTAGACGGATACCTACGCATACATATCCTGGAGAAAACTCATCCGACTCGCCGAGTTGTTCTTCAACTCGTCGAGTATGTGGCAATCTTCATCAGACTCATCGAGTTGTTCATCCAACTCATTGAGTTCGCGGCCATCTTCATGTGACTCGTCGAGTCCATTCAGTCCTTTTTCCATACATACTTGTTTTGAGCCATGCAACGGCTCCAAATCACAGATCCAAGCTTCTATGACATGCTTATCAAGTAAAGTTGCAAACTTTACGTGCATGCATGGCTATAGAGGCTCTAAATGCCTATTTTAAGTTCTTAATGGAGCTTCATGCTTAGGAGGGACCTCAATCATGACCAAAACTATAACTTTATGCTTCTAGAATCCGAGGGTCCAGATCTGAAGTTACAACCTCAGATCTAGCCCATAGCTCATCTTACCAACTTAATATTCAACAAAAACCCTAAACTCAACCAATACAAGAGATCTACAAGGAAAAATGGCGATTTGGGTACCTCTAGAAGATGATAACTGAGATAAGTGTTGATTCCCACACTCTACTTGCTCCAATCTCCTTCTCCTCCAAGCCTTCTTGTAACGTCCCAAAATTCAAGTCCAAAAATTTCATTTTTAATTAACTAACTCATAAAATATTCACTAGAAAATATTGTATAAACACTTCATCTCATGAAATCAAGTATCATGTTTGAAACCCACAACATAAACATATATCATATCAGAGTACAATCCCCGAAAACGCCATGCGGAAAATCCGATGTGTGTGTGTGTGTGATTCCATGCTACGCCTCTGGCTCTTTCCCCTTAGACAAAGAGGTACCTGAAACCAAAAACTGAAACCGTAAGCACAAAGCTTAGTGAGTTCCCCCAACATACCACATACCATGCATTACGATCGATATCTTTCAACTAGTAATCATCATCGGTATCTTTCAACCGGTAATCATCATCGGTATCTTTCAACCAGTAACTAGGGACAAATCCACCCCTTACCACTATCATACAATAACAAGATATAAGCATACAGTCAGGCATATCCAAGTACTGACCTACCCCTTGGTCCTAAGGACCACTATCAGGGAAACTACCCCTATCATGCACGTAAAATATCATACAGATGTAACTCATAACCAAACACATACCAGACCAAGACAATTATCACAAAGACAATCATCTTCTAAATACTCCTCATTGGTGGGTCGGCATTATGGCCTTAGACCCACCCTACTGGAAGGTAACTCACCTCGTACAGGTAGCTGCTGATAATCAGTGCGGGAAACCTCCGTCCGCTGCTGCTCCGGAAATCCTTCGGCTACAAACCCCACAAACACTCAGTTAGAAACTGATTTCTATACTCTTAGGGTAAAATGACCATTTTACCCCCAACCAAGTCAAGTCAAAGTCAAAGTCAACTTCCAGTTGACCCGACTCGCCGAGTTGGGACAACAACTCGCCGAGTCCCTCACTCTCTACTCGTCCTCATCCGCGACCCTACTCGTCGAGTTGGGTCGTCAACTCGACGAGTTCTTCTCTCATCCGAATGCCCCATGAAAACTCATTTGACTCGCCGAGTTGATGAACAACTCGTCGAGTTTTAAGGAGATTGCCTTGGACTCGCCGAGTCCAAGAATGCACTCTCCGAGTCCGGTCTTGACCAATTCCATACAGTTGATTTAAATGAGATCTAACACACCAAAACCATAGATCTGGCCTCCTAATGTCCACTTCATACGTAAAGTTCCAAACTTGATGCACATGCATGGGGTTTTTAGCTCAAAAATCCACATAAAGTGTCCTACAATGTGCATGGGGCTTTCATGGCCCTAAAGTTGGCACCTTTATGCCGTGAAACCCCTCTTAAGGCCCAGATCTGAAGTCAAAACCCATCCCACACTCCCAATATCGAAATATGACTTAGCAATCCAAAGAAATCCCAAGTTAAAGATGAATAAACACATAGATGAGTCAAGACAGGGGCATTATACCTTGAAGTTGCTGAAGATGAAGCAAACTCCCTGGATCTACTGTCCCCCACTCAAGTTCCAAGCTCCTTTCTTCCTTCCAAGCTATATTATCACACAAGAACACCAAAAATGGCCTCAACAAAGCACAAACGGCTAGGGTTTCGATGAGAAGTGTTTGGGAGCATAAAGGGGGAATGGAGGCTGCATAAGGTTGTTTAAATAGGGTGCAAACCCCTGGATTAGGGTTTTAGTCCAAAAAGCAGCTACTCGCCGAGTCCGGGACCCGACTCGACGAGTCCATGACTTAAACTCCGCGCCTCATCCTGCTTCTACTCGGCGAGTTGGTCCTTTAACTCGCCGAGTCCAAGACCAAAATTGCAAAATAATTAAAGATTTAATAACATAATACGTACCAAGAACCAGGTGCTACAAATCTCCCCTACTTATTTTAGACTTCGTCCCCGAAGTCTGTTGCTCGATCCTGGAACAGCTCTGGGTAATGCTCCATCATCCCATCCATCGGCTCCCATGTCCATTCCGAGCCCTTCCGGTGCTGCCATTGCACCTTTACCAGCTCAAACCTCTTGTTCCTCAGATCCTTCGACTTCCAGTCGGGGATCGCTACAGGCCGCTCAATGTAATTCAGGCTGTCATCAACCTGAATGTCCTCCAAGTGTACCACTGCTGAGTCGTCCACCAAGCACTTCCACAACTGGGAGACATGGAAAGTGTTGTGGATCTGACTGTGTTCGGCTGGCAGATCCGGCCGGTATGCCACCTTGCCCACCCGGGCTACAACCCTAAACGGTCCAATATACCTGGGACCCAACTTGCCCCATTTCCTGAATCGGATGACGCCCTTCCAAGGCGACACCTTTAGGAGAACCATATCCCCTACCTGGAACTCCAGGTCTGATCGACGTCTATCGGCATAACTTTTCTGCCGACTCTGAGCAGTTTGAAGTATGCTCCGGACCTGCTTAATCTTCTATGTCGTCTTGAGCACTACTTCGGTGCTCCCCATGACCCTCTGGCCAACCTCGCCCCAACATATCGAGGTCCTGCACCTCCTCCCATACATCTCGAAGGGAGGACGGTCGATACTCGCATGATAGCTATTATTATACGAGAACTCCGCAAACGGAAGGTAGGTATCCCAGCTACCTTCGAAGTCTAAAACATATGCCCGCAGCATGTCCTCCAAAGTCTGGATGGTCCGCTCACTCTGGCCATCCGTCTGCGGGTAAAATGTGGTGCTGAAATGCAGACGAGTACCCAACTCGTCGTGGAATTTCTTCCAAAATCTGGAAATGAACCGCACATCCCTATCCGAAATCACCGAGACCGGCACTCCGTGCCGCGCCACCACCTCCCTGATATAGATTTCGGCCAATCTCTCGGCCGAAATGCTCTCCTGAATGGGGATAAAGTGGGCGCTCTTGGTCAATCGATCGACGATGACCCAGATCGAATCTACTCCTCGCGCGGTCCTGGGAAGCTTGGTGATAAAATCCATCGTGATGTCTTCCCACTTCCACAATGGAATATCCAATGGCTGCATCCTGTCGTGTGGTCTCTGATGCTCGGCCTTGACTTTCCTGTAGGTCAAACACCGCTCCACGTACCATGCCACATCCCGCTTCATGCAGGGCCACCAATACTCCAGACGAAGATCCCTATACATCTTCGTCGCCTCAGGATGGATGGAGAACCGGGATTTGTGTGCCTCCTCCATCAGGACCTGGCGCACGCCTCCATGATAAGGGACCCACACCCTACGGTGAAGAGTCAACAACCCTCGGCTACCATAGTTGAAGGAGGAAATATGCCCCACAATCCGCTCACTTTTCCGATGTTCCTCCTTCATAGCCTCTTGCTGAGCCTCCCGGATCCGCTCCAGAAGCGGAGTCACCACTGTCATCCTCAGACAGATATCCCTGATCGGCGCTGCCTTGCGGCTAAGCGCATCAGCCACGACATTGGCCTTCCCCGGATGCTAGAGGATCTTACAATCATAATCTTTTACCACATCAAGCCACCGACGCTGCCTCATATTCAGGTTTGGCTGGTCCATGAGATACCTCAAACTCTTGTGGTCCGTGTAAATCGTACAACGGACCCCATAGAGGTAATGACGCCAAATATTGAGGGCGAATACAACAGCCCCCAACTCCAAATCATGTGTCGGGTAGTTCGCCTCGTGAAGCTTCAGCTACCTTGACGTGTAGGCGATGACATGTCCTCTCTGCATCAATACCGCGCCCAAACCTGCGATGGATGCATCGCAGTACACAACAAAACCCTCCATGCCCTCTGGCAGGGCTAAGATTGGTGCCTCGCACAATCTCTGTCTCAGTGCCTCGAACGTGGCCTACTGCTCAGGCCCCCAGCGATACACCACCGACTTCTTAGTCAGTCGGGTGAGTGGAACTGCTATCTTCGAGAAGTCCAGAATGAATCTCCGATAGTAGCCTGCCAATCCCAGAAAGCTCCGAATCTCAAATGGAGATCTCGGAACCTCCCAACTCATAACGGCCTTCACTTTGGCCGGATCTACCGAAATCCCGTTTTGGTTGACAAGGTGCCCAAGAAAATGCACCTCGCGCAACCAGAACTCACACTTGGAGAACTTAGCATACAAGTTCTCCCTCCTAAAAGTCTCCAGAACCTCCCGCAGATGCTCCTCATGCTGCTCTCGCGTCTTGGAATAAACCAAAATATAATCAATAAATACTATCACAGACCTGTCTAACATCGGTCTACATACGTGTGACATCCCCAAAATCTCGGCCAGAAAAGACCGATTTTCATTTATGCTTTTAAAATAATTTCAGAGTAAATCCTTTTGATTTGAAAGAGTTGCGGAATTTGTTCCCAAAAACAAAACGTGATAAAATAATATTTACCAAAGCATTTCATAAAGAAATGTATTTTCATCATATAATCAAAACTCGGGATGTCATGTTCCGATACAGACCATAAAGCATAAACGATAACATTACAAGTCATTCAACAAATAAATACATATACGACTTGTAAACAAAACAACTTGATGATTCATCCATCTTATGCCCTTGCGCCACTTCCTGTAATACAAATAAACTGAGTGGGTCAAGCTTGGGAGCCTGGTGAGCATATAGGGTTTTCAACCCACAATAAATAATTATATTTAATTCCACCAACCAACAATAACCCAATTACCCATTCCCGTTATTCTCACTTTACGTCCCTAAAACAACTAACACAAGGGACCTAGTCTTAGAATATTTCGTCGGGGCGACAACACATGCATTCGGGGGTTTCCCGACAATATATGTCAAATAAGGCAACTATGAGGGGGATGGAGTACAGTGAATGAACACCTACAGGTGGCGAACCTGCTAGCGTTCCACATGACTGTCTAGAAAAGTCTGTGGTCGTTATCTAAACTCCGCTAGATGACTAAATCAAAAACAACATCGAGGCCTCTCATCTATTTATCACACGTCAACTATCTACCCATGTTCTACCCAACATATTAGTAGATAAAAATATATATTTTTATACATAGTTTAAAACCAGTATAGCATGTTTAATCAATACATATTCCACATAACATATGAGGCACACACACATAACACATATTTCATAGAGAATAAATCAGATCTATGAGATAGAAGAAAGTGAATATACATTCACACATATAACAACAAAATATACATATAACACGTATTTTATATAAAATACTTCATAATTATGCGTTAGAAGAAAGTAACGACACACTCACTTGATCAGAAGATGATCGGACAACACTACGACTTATAGAAGTAGTATTGTTCGGTAGATCTGGAAGATCTTCACAAAAACCGGGCTTCTCGCTGGCAGAGCTTCGGCTCGGGAATCTTACTTCTCGGGATCTTTCGAGACCTCGGGACTTGCTTCGGGGCTCGGGAATGATACCGGGGCTTCGGGATAATTCTTGAACGAAAAACGATACAAAAACACGAGAGAAAGGGAAGAAATGAGCAAAAGAATCGGCTGCCCTCGACACCCTTTTATAGGGGGCTGGAAACCCAATTACGCGTAAATTTACATTACGCTGGGCGTAATGTGGATCAGCTCGCTGACTCCCCCCCTTCAGATAATATCGGAATATATATATATATAAATATATATATATATATATATATATATATATATATATATATATATATATATATATATATATATATATATAAATTAAATATCGAAAATATTTAATAAACTTCAAAAATTCATATCTTCGTCATACGAACTCCGTTTTCGACGTTCTTTATATCCCCGCGTAGGTGAGACTACGCTCTACAACTTTTGTTTAGACTCCGTCGGCTAATTTTGACTTTATTTTTATTATTTGTTTTTCGTAGGCCGGGACAGGAAAATTCCGTTATAAAATCATAACTTCTTCATCCGACGTCCGTTTTCGGCTATCTTTTCATCGTTTCACTAAAATTAATGAGATCTTCAATTCTCATTTAGATTGTTTCGGCTAAAAACCGTTCGGTCTCAAATCGAGTATTCGGGCTGCATACTGCTAAGTCGAAACTTCGAAAAATCATAACTTCCTCATACGAAGTCAGATTTGGGCGTTCTTTTTATGCACGCTCTCGGTTTAACGAACTCTACGACTTTCGTTTAGATCACTAAGGCTAAATATTGCTCTAACGTAAATTTAACTTTTTACGTCATTCAGCGTTGTCGGTTCTGTCACGAAACTTCGACAGGTCATAACTTGTTCGTTATAACTCGGATTTTGACATTCTTTATATCTTCGGAATCCTTGGTTCGACCACTACATCTTTATGCAAAGATATCGGGCTTATCTCATACTTTAATTTTGACGCTTATTTTATTCTTAATTCATTAAATTATAATAATTAATAAAATAAACACATAATTCACATAATACTCAAATATGTCACACCCCAAAACCGGAACGGCGGAAACGTTCTGGGGTGGATGACGTCATGTCAAGTATCACAACACATGCATTATAGTAATCAAAGTACAACAAAACATTGCATTAATAGTAATAGTTTTACATGGTTACATTAGTACATCAAAGAAATACAAGTAATAGAATAAATACAGCGCGGTACTAAGCTATCTTCATCAACAGCTCCGGGAATGTACCTGTCTAATGCTAACCTGAGAATACAAGTTATTTGAAAAGCGAGTATCAGCATTTTTACAAATGCTGGTGAGTTCATAAGTATTTAGTGACATTTATCCAAATAACTTTATAAAGTAGTAGTTTAAGTGTTTACTATGTATTAGAGTTCTTTCCAGAAAATCCTATATTTTCTTTTATCAAAGCAGTCTTCTACCAAGACTGGTTAGTGTTATGTGATAAAAAGTGGTTTTCCCTTAATTGCTATCATTATCAAAATACTGAATTTGATTATTAAAGAAAGCATGAGACAACAGGGAAATAACATATGCCTCAGCAGTGAGGACTGCTGACTAAGGCAAAGGAATCATAGACTCCAGGAGAGTATCGAACGAACGACACGCCTGGTTCAGTCTAACAAATAGAGACACAGACCCCCGAAGGTACCAAATGAAAGGTACAGCTGGTAAGGTCCAAAACAGTGAATATAGACCGCATACAATATCAAATGAAAGATATGTTTAGCAAGGTCTAAAACAGTGAATACAGTGAATACAGTGATTACAGTGGATACTGTGAATACAGTGGATACAGACCCCAGACAACATCAAATGAGAGATACGTCTTGTAAGGTCAAAATAGAGGAGACAGACCCCAGACAGTATCAAATGAAAGATACGTCTTGTAAGGTCAAAACAGAGGAGCCAGACCCCAGACAGTATCAAATGAAAGATACGTCTTGTAAGGTCAAAATAGTGTGACTCTGAAATTGAATTACCAGCATACAGTGTAACCATACTAACCGACACTAGAGTACCAGACGCCCTACAAGCGTCTATATAATGTGACATTTGTCACCCCTTGGCTTGGTGAGCCGTGGACTGTAGCTAGCAGTCAGGGTGCGGGGGTGTCAATCCCGTATAGATCTATACACACAATGTCTGCTCTCCCTACAGGAGACTCTGGTTACCAACTAGACGACGGAGAAGGTCGTGTCCCGAAGATGCATCCCAAATAGTGGGTAATGACTTCCAAACAATGGGTAGTAGGTTTCTAATGTAAGTGTTGACCTAGAGGTAGAGACTCTTAACTGAATTGACTGAAGAAAACCCGTATGTCTATGCTTGTGTACATAATATATAACTAATGAATCGAACGACCTTCGGATGGACATCCGATCCCACCAGACCACATCTCAACGAAGAAAAGGAAATAGGGCGGACAAGCCTTCCTAAGTCCTTCGATTATTATTTATATGCATCTATACAAGCACAAACATACATCTAACTACGCTTGAGTGTGTATCAAGTGGTATCATACAGTGAAGTATAAGTGTACAGTGGAACATCCGAGTCGTGAAGTATAAGCGTACAGTGTGGGATAATCGAATCGTGAAGTATAAGTGTACCAAGTGTAAGTGTATCACGAAGAGGAAACGACGATAAGTGAAGTAAGAGCGTCTATCAAGTATAAGCGACTACAAGTATAAGCGAACTAGAGACAATACCAAGTATAAACGCATCACAAAGTGAAAGCGTTATTGAGTAGGTGTTTAAAAATAAGTATAAGTGAAGCAGTAGTAACTAACAAGTAAAAGTATACATGAAAACCTTGGAAAAACCTTTATACTCAGGAAAATCGCATTTGTATTCTTTGGTAAAGTAAGTGTGAAAACCTTTAGAAATATTTGGGAATCTTTCATAAATCAGTTTGAAAATGGAACTTTGATAAAGCAATAAAAGTAAGAACTTGAACAAGTGAAAACCCTTTTTGAAAGCCATTTATAGTGTCCTACTCGGTAAAACAGTGTATAGTGGTAAAATCTTGTGCATGCGGGTTATCAATCACATGTGATTGATATGATAACTGGCATGTTTAACTTGTATTCCCCCCTATAAAACATGTTAAAACATTTAAAAGGTTCATTCAGGGGTATGAACTCACCTGGTGCAAGTAGGTCCGACGAAAGTGTCGTTTGGGCGTTCAGTGTCACACAAGGACTTGAACACACACAATGACCTATTTTAACATATGATAACATATGTTCACATACAATTATTATATTTAATACTAATTAAACAAATATACGCGCTCAAAAGAGCGGAAAACACTTTGGATAAGTGTTTGGGTGTCCCGGGTAGCGTCTAAAGGTGCGTATGGCTTAGGAATGGAGTTTACTCTCCAAGAGTAAACCCTTGCTACATAGTTTACGGCACATGGACTACTCACCATGAGTTTACGGCCATAAACTCATGGTGAAGGGTTCTAGGGTGTTTAAGGCTTCTAGCTTGTTCATGGGATTATTCTAAGTACTTTTCCAAAAAGGCATGAGTAGGTTTGTGGCTTCTAAGGGCATTATCTTGGAGTTTACGGCCTAGGGTCAACTCCTAAGGGAGTTTACGGCCGTAAACTCTCATCCTTAGAGTTTTGTGAAGTTTAAAGCCCTTATTGCCTTGCTAGTAATTTATGATGAAGTATGATGCCATTTTGGGGGATTAAATCAATGTTTTGATCATGTTTAAGGGTGTTTACGGCCTTGACACATGTCTGGGCTGTAAACTCCTTTTACTCCTTCATTTTATTGAGTTTAATTGATCCAAACCCAAAGGACAAGCCCCTAATTTATGTCTTAATCCTTGGTATGAATTTAGGGCACTATTTAACATGTATTTATGAGTTTACGGCCCTGGAACTATTTCTTGGGAAGCTTTGGCCGTAAACTCCTAAATGGAGGGTGTTTGACATGCTTAAGGTCCCCAAACTATTTTTAGATGAGTCTAGGATTTATTCCAAGGCTATTGGTGGAGTTCTATGGCTTTTAAGCATGTAAAAATGAGTTTACACCCCATGTTTGAGGGGTTTACGGCCCAAGCACATTCCTTGGCCATAAACTCCTATTTACTCCTCAAAATTCATCTCTAGGGTGTTCTAAGTCCGGATTTGCAAGCCATAAGGTCGTATCTAAGTCCCAATGTTGGTTTGGAGGGGTTAAATTGCTTAAAAACCCACTTATTAAGTGTTTACGGCCCAAGCATGCTCCTTGGCCGTAAACACATGTTCTAAGTCCAATTCTATGCTATAAACACGAATCATAATGTTTAGAGTAAGCTAGGGTAAGCGGACTTACAATCTGGAAGCGTTTGGTTGCGGATTCGGGGCGAAAACGGGTCTAGAGAGAGAGTATAGAGAGAGTGTAAAAAGTCTCCAATGGACTCCACTCACCCTTATATAGGGTTCCGAGTCAGGGCTCAGTGGAATTTTACCCGATACTGCCATTAAACGGGGCTTTTGGTCGTACCCGATCTAGTCGTCCTAATAATAAAAACTAACTTTTCCATTTAAATGGAAATGTGTGTTATGTGTTTTTATTTCTTTTTATCACGACTTAACGGCATATTAAATGTAAACAAATGGAATGTTTATTAATTTTGATGACCTCTAATTAACGGAACTTTATAAACATGAATATTCCGTTAACGGTAACGGGGAAATGTAATGGAACAAGTTGGGTTTGGGGTCCAGAACATCACATTTGAGGTAATATCTTCGAGCTATCCTCTGCTATGTTGATGTTTTCATTGATTTAGGGCTTGTTGAGCCCTTTTGTGGCTAGATCTAGTGCTCCCTTGGTCCCTTAAGCGATTTAGACCATAGATCTGGACCCTTGGAGGTCTAGAGTGTCCCTTTACCCAAGCTTTTTGTGAATCAATGGAGGTTTTGGATTGGAATCCTTATGCCTTAGGTCAAAATGCCATTTATGAGCCATGGGGTGTGTTATGAACACCAAGATAAGGACTTTACATGATGAATCAGTCTAGGAAGGCCAGATCTATGAATTGTTGGAGCAGATCTGACCTTAGAAGCAAGTTTGAGTGATTGCATGGCATGGACTCGCCGAGTCTGACGATCAGACTCGGCGAGTAGCTTGAAGATTGCCCTCAGATCGCCCAGTGAGTGGTCCAGTCGAGTTATAGGTTGACTCAGTGTGTCAGGCCGAGTTAGAGAGGATTGGCAGGTGGTCTGAGTTGAACTGGGACTCGCCGAGTTGTTCTTGAGACTCGGCGAGTTGAGTCGGGGTGGCCCCGCGATTCTTCCAGGTGGAACTCGTCGAGTCAGGGGGAGTACCCGACGTGTCAAAAGGGAATCCTAGAGAGATTGGTGAAAACGTCTAGACTCGCCGAGTCGCCCTAGTGCACTCGCCGAGTCCGGTCAAAGTTGACCGTTGACCAAGAGTTGACTAGTGTTGACTTAAAGGGTAGTCAACCTTAGTGGTAAAAATGTTAATAAGAGACGTATGATGATATAGGGAGATTGTAGCTCGGAGGATCGAGCACGAGTGATTTCGGGATTTGCTAGCTATCGATATTCTCGAGGTGAGTCTTCTCACTATACTATACCCGGAAGGGTTTGACTGTGTGACCGGAAGGTCGGATATGGTATGAGACATATGTGCTATATGTGATAAGTTAATTGTTATATGTGCTCTGTATGATATGCTTGATATGGGCCGGAAGGCATTATGTTATGGGCCAGAAGGCGTTGTAATATGGACCGTAAGGTTGGTGTGGGTAGGACCGGAAGGTTTACCCAGCAGGGACGGAAGTCCCCTGAGACACATGGACCGGAAGGTCAGGGCCTGGAAAGGCGTATGTGCGTAAGTTGTATTTTGGGGAACTCACTAAGCATTTATGCTTACAGTTGTTGCGTATGTGTTTCAGGTACTAGCGAGGACCATGGGAAGGCGCCGACGTGATCTGTACACACTGATGGGTGATTTATGATCTTGGGATTTATATGATTGTATTATGACATGATACGTTGGATATTTATGCCTTGTTTTGGATGAAAATACATTTTTAGAAATGAAAATTTTGTTTTAAAATTTTCGTTGTTACAATTTGGTATCAGAGCCCAGGTTTGAGGGATTCGGGTACACCTTCGGGCGTAACTGAACTCAAACCGAGGATTTGAGGAAAACTTTTAAAAACAAAGACATAAAATTTTTATAAAGGATTTTGTGGTAAACAAAAATGAAGCAGTGTGTACGATCAGCCAGTGCCCGAACGGTAAAGATCCCCAAAATACCCTTACAATGATGTGTTAAGAGATATGATATGATATGAATTGTTATGCATGCTAGAAGATTAGGTATTCATGATAGGACTAGAGTGGCCTGATTTGTGATGCCTTAGTCTAGGGAAGTCTGTTGCTATGAGATGCTTTGTGAGCGAGCGGGTGGTTAGTGCATAACAAGAATAGAGTACTCAGGATCCGGGGTTTGGGGAGGAGGACTTGGGATGAATGCTAATGCGGTGTGGTCGGTAGTATTGGGCCCGTACTACCGAAGACACCGGGTCAGTGGGCGACCCAAGTAAGAATCCCTGGGTATCGGAGACTGAGTAGGGTTGCGTTATCGAGTGCGATTATGCTCGATAGAGTCTCTGATAGTTCTATGTTGTATTTCAGAGGCATCATGGTTGGACCACGCCACAGACCGAGTACGAGCAATGTGAGTGACGAGGAGATTCGTCAGATGATTCATGAGGAGGTGGCTGTAGCGATCCGGGCTGAGATTCCGGAGATGTTTGGGTCTATTAAGACCACTTTGATGGAGACCTTTGATGAGCGGTACGCCGCGTTGACTGAGGCTGCAGCCGCTGCAGCTACCGCAGCTGTGGCCTCTGCCAGACCTCAGGGAGGTGACTCGTTGCTGTTTCGGGAGTTCAGCAACACGAAGCCACCTGAGTTTGACGGGACGCAGGATCCGATCGCTGCGATGAGATGGATTGCTGATATCGAGGGATGCTTCTACACTTGTTCATGTCCGGAGCATCTGAGAGTACGGTTCGCCTTGAACCAGCTCCGTCTGGGAGCGAAGGATTGGTGGAAGTTCGTGACGACGAACTTCAATTTGGCAGAGATTTCAACTGTGACGTGGGAGAGGGCTCAGTGAAATTTTACCCGATACTGCCGTTAAACGGGGCTTTTGGTCGCACCCGATCTAGTGGTAGTAATAATAAAAACTAACTTTTCCATTTAAATGGAAATGTGTGTTATGTGTTTTTATTTCTTTTTATCACGACTTAACAACATATTAAATGGAAACAAATGGAATGTTTATTAATTTTGACGACCTCTAATTAACGGAACTTTATAAATTGGAATATTTCGTTAACGGTAACGGGGAAATGTAACGGAACAATTTGGGTTGTTACAAAATATTTCATCATTAATACTCCAAAAAGAGTTACAAGGGTTAACCTAGACTATTACATCGATGATAATGCCTAGCCTGGAAATGCGGGCGTTACAACACACGGTTCATGAGATCCATGAACGCGGTAGGAGCATTGGTGAGCCCGAAAGGCATCACCACAAACTCATAGTGGCCATAACGTGTCTGAAACGCAGTCTTCTGCACATCCTCCTTTCTGAACCTCATCTGATGATACCCTGAACGCAAACCAATCTTGGAGAACCAAGATGCTCCCTGTAGCTGGTCAAAGAGGTCATCAATCCTCGGGAGTGGGTAGCGGTTCTTCACCGTTACCTTATTCAGCTCCCGATAATCTATACACATCCGATGCGACCCGTCCTTCTTCTTCACAAACAGAATCGGGGCTCCCCAGGGGGAATTGCTCAAGCTAATGAAACCCTTGTCTAACAGCTCCTGCAGCTGTGTAGACAACTCCTGCATCTCGGGAGGAGCCAACCGATACGGTGCCTTGGCTATCGGAGCCGCACCAGGGACTAGGTTGATCCTGAACTCCACCTGTCGCTCCGGAGGTATCCCAGGCAACTCCTCGGGGAATACATCCGCGAACTCTCGTACTACGGGCACATCGCCCACTATCGCCCTACCCGTTTCCCGGGTATCCATAACATACGCAACATGACCTGCGCAACCTTGTTGCAGGTAACGTCTAGCTCTTGCTGTCGAACATAAAGTTGGTCCTCGTTGTGGCCTCTCGCCCTGAATCACCAGCTCTCCCCCACTTGGGGTCCTGATTCGCACAAACTTCTACGCGCAGTCAATCACTACCCTATTGGGGCTTATCCAATCCATACCAATAATAACCTTGTTCCCTCGCAAAGGTATGGGAACCAGATCCACCAGGTAGCGCTCCTCGAATAATCTCGGCACACAATCTCGGAATACCGTCGATGCTCGCACCGATCGGTCGTCTGCAATCTCTACCTCTAGAGGGCAATCCAACATGCCCGAAGACTCGGAAAATCTCTTGCTGAGCGCAAGAGAAACATACGATCGGGTAGCGACCGAATCAAACAACACCTGAACCTGGATGCCGTTCACATGGAACGGTCCTAAACAGAGCACACATCAATAACATAAACATCATAAAAACAAATCAGAGGGAAAAGAATCATACCCATCACCACATCAGGTGCAGCGCGTGCCTCCTCGGCTGTCAGCTGAAATGCTCGGCTCCGCACCACTGGAGCCTCTACCTTGACCTTCCGGCCATCTGTAACCCGCGTTGTCGCTGAGACCGGTGCCGCTGCTGGCACTGTTGTCAATCTCGGGAAATTGGCCCTTTTGTGGGCCCTCTGATTGCAATGGAAGCATATCAGGTCTGTCATCTGTACAGTAGGGGCGGGGCAGTACAATCCCTACCAAAATGCCCCACCTTGCCACACTTATAGCAGCCCAAACCCAGCCCAGTGCGACAAGCTCGCTCGTGTGACCGACCGCGTTTCTCATAGCGGTTCCGTCCTGCCTGGCCTTTCGGCCTACCATCAGATCCCTTGGGCTTCTTCCCCGAAGCCCCACTGCCTTCCTCTTCTGGACGTGCTCCAGATCAATCTCCCTCTCCCTAGCCCTGGCAATCATGGAATCCAAGGTAGGGCAAGCTGAAAAACTAACATGCTCCCGAATGTCATCTCGCAGCATGTCGTGGTAGCGGGTCCTCCTCATATCCTCATCTGCCACATACTGGGGCACCAGCACTGTCCTCTCCCGGAACTGGCGGTGATCTCCGCCACAGTCTACATAGTCTGCCTCATATCCAAGAACTTCCTGGCCAGCCGCTGAACCTCCACAGCTGGCGTAAACTCCGCCCTGAATTTGGTCACAAAGTCTGACCATGTCATAGCCTCAACAGCCGAGGCTCCCATTGAGTCACCAACAGACTCCCACCAAAATCTAGCCCTGTCTCACAAGCATCCTGCTGCATATCTCACCTTCGACCCCTCCGGGCAGAAGCTCGTCAGCTGCGCAGACTCAATGTCTGCGATCCATCTCCTAGCGGCAATGGGGTCTTTCACCCCATGGAAATCTGACGCACCACTCCCTCGAAAGTCCTTAAAGGATAGTGTGCACGTACCAACCTGGCTAGATGCCATATCACTCCTGAATGCTCGGAGGCGATCCTCCATCAGCTCAACAATCCCTTCCTTGATCGACCCAAAAATGATAGGGGTCGACTCAAGGATGCCTCTCGTGATCTCAGACGCGATGAACTCGCACAGCCCATCATCAACCTGCTCGGATCCCTCACACGATCCTGATCCGGAACCTCCTGCCCATGTCATGTGGTCACCATGCTGAAAATACAAGCATAAATGTCAGGATCATACATATACCCGAGAGATCTAACACACTCTCCAAGGTTCCCGGTTTCATCTAGGCCCTCCTTGATTCAAGTACGGGTCCTCTGCTTTCAGTAGTACGGGCCCATACTACCTTCCACATCTACCTGTACTTTCCTCAAGGATTGCTTCGACTTCACCAAGTCCCTTTTTCCGATACCCTTTCCACTGACCTCATCCTAGGCTTCCCTAGGGCGCTCTCCGACCTACCTTCCGCCATCAACTGCGCTAGGACCCCATACTACTTCCCCCTAGCTAACTTGCAGGTACTGTTACATATCCGCTCCTTAGTTAGTTGGAAATATCCAGAACCCCCATAGCACAAAGCAAGCAAGATTCGTGCATCGAGTAACCAAATCAGGCATAACCTATACACGCCATCCTACTCCTGACTAAACAGTCCTAGCATACAACTCATACAACAGGCATATAAGGCATCCTCCTAGATCCTTAGCCCTAACTAGCATGCAATTCACAAAATCATATATCAGCCACACAAGGCATCCTCCTAGATCCTTAGTCCTATTCTAGCATGCAATTTTCTGAATCAAAACCATATAACATAACATAGCAAGTATGGGTATCTTGGGGAAAACTCACTTGAGCCTGGACGGTCACATGCATCACAGACTTCGTCTTTTTTAAAATTCTTCCATTTAGATTTTAGAAAACCATTTTCCTTGTAAAAGTCTTTTAGTCCCTCAGTTTGAGTCTAGACACCCCCGAGGGTGTGTCCGAATCCCTCAAACTAGGGCTCTGATACCAACTTGTAACGTCCCAAAATTCAAGTCCAAAAATTTCATTTTTAATTAATTAACTCATAAAACATTCACTAGAAAATATTGTATAAACACGTCATCTCATGAAATCAAGTATCATGTTTGAAACCCACAACATAAACAAATGTCATATCAGAGTACAATCCCCGAAAACGCCATGCGGAAAATCCGATGTGTATGTGTGTGTGATGCCATGCTACGCCGCCGACTCTTTCCCCTTAGACGAAGAGGTACCTAAAACGGAAAACTGAAACCGTAAGCACAAAGCTTAGTGAGTTCCCCCAACATACCACATACCATGCAATACCATCGGTATCTTTCAACCAGTAATCATCATCGGTATCTTTCAACCGGTAATCGTCATCGGTATCTTTCAACCGGTAATCATCATCGGTATCTTTCAACCGGTAACTGGGGACTATTCCACCCCTTACCACTAGTATACAATAACAAGATATAAGCATACAGTCAGACATATCTGGGTACTGACCTACCCCTTGGTCCTAAGGACCACTATCAGGGAAACTACCCCTATCATGCACGTAAAATATCATACAGATGTAACTCATAACCAAACACATACCTGACCAAAACAATTATCACAAAGACAATCATCTTCTAAATACTCCTCATTGGTGGTCCGACATTGTGGCCTTAGACCCACCCTACTGGAAGGTAACTCACCTCGTACAGGTAGCTGCTGATAATCAGTGCGGGAAACCTCCGTCCGCTGCTGCTCTGGAAATCCTCTGGATACAAACCCCACAAACACTCAGTTAGAAACTGATTTCTATACTCTTAGGGTAAAATGACCATTTTACCCCCAACCAAGTCAAGTCAAAGTCAAAGTCAACTTCCAGTTGACCCGACTCACCGAGTTGGGACAACAACTCGCCGAGTCCCTCACTCTCTACTCGTCCTCATCCGCGACCCTACTTGTCGAGTTGGGTCGTCAACTCGACGAGTTCTTCTCTCATCCGAATGACCCATGAAAACTCATCCGACTCGTTGAGTTGATGAACAACTCGTCGCGTTGGCCTTCATCTGATGAACTAGATCTGTCCTCAACCCGCCGAGTTGATGAATAACTCGTCGAGTTCTAAGGAGACTGCATTGGACTCGCCAAGTCCAAGAATGCACTCGCCGAGTCCAAGAATGCACTCGCCGAGTCCGGTCTTGACCAATTCCATACAGTTGATTTAAATGAGATCTAACACACCAAAACCATAGATCTGGCCTCCTAATGTCCACTTCATACGTAAAGTTCCAAACTTGATGCACATGCATGGGGTTTTTAGCTCAAAAATCCACATAAAGTGTCCTACAATGTGCATGGGGCTTTCATGGCCCTAAAGTTGGCACCTTTATGCCGTGAAACCCCTCTTAAGGCCCAGATCTGAAGTCAAAACCCACCCCACACTCCCAATATCGAAATATGACTTAGCAATCCAAAGAAATCCCAAGCTAAAGATGAATAAACACATAGATGAGTCAAGACAGGGGCATTATACCTTGAAGTTGCTGAAGATGAAGCAAACTCCCTGGATCTACTGTCCCCCACTCAAGTTCCAAGCTCCTTTCTTCCTTCCAAGCTTTACTATCACACAAGAACACCAAAAATGGCCTCAACAAAGCACAAACGGCTAGGTTTTCGATGAGAAGTGTTTGGGAGCATAAAGGGGGAATGGAGGCTGCATAAGGTTGTTTAAATAGGGCGCAAACCCCTGGATTAGGGTTTTAGTCCAAACAGCAGCTACTCGCCGAGTCTGGGACCCGACTCGGCGAGTCCATGACTTAAACTCCGCGCCTCATACCGCTTCTACTCGGCGAGTTGGTCCTTCTACTCGCCGAGTCCAAGACCAAAATTGCAAAATAATTAAAGATTTAATAACATAATACGTACCAAGAACCAGGTGCTACACTTCTCCCTCCAAGGATCCTCCTGTAACGACCCAAAATTTTTTTTTTGATATTACTTTAGAAAATATTAATAAATAAAAACATTGTCTAAATAAAAAGAAACATTGTTTGTTCACACCATAACACATTGCAACCATGTTCTCAAAAGCCAAACCGTACATCCCATCAAATATCAGAGTACAATCCCAGTAAATCTCATAAATGCGGAAACCGAAGAGTGTGTGTATGACGTGCCGCTACCGCGCCGGCTCCTTCCCCTTCGATGCAGAGGTACCTGAAAACAAAACTGTAAACGTAAGCACAAAGCTTAGTGAGTTCCCCCAACGTACCGCATACCATACAAACACATAACATATATATATACTGCCAGGCTATTCTGGGGTGCCTGACTACCCGGTACGGCCATTCTGGGGTGCCGACCTACCCATACGGCCATTCTGGGGTGCCGTCTTACCCGTGTCAAGCCATTCTGGGGTGCTGACTACCCATCGGTCCTAACAACCGATCCTCGGGGACTATTTCACCCCTACTACTACGATCACATATAACATAACAAGCCAACATGCATACATATCGTCACATACTGTCAGACGTATCTGGGGTGTCTGACTACCCTTCGGTCCGAACAACCAAACTCTACTACTATCACATACAGCATATCACGCTAACATATAACATGTCAGGTACTAGCGAACTTAGATGATATCACAAAGACAATCATCTATCATACAACTCCTACTGGTGGGTCGGCATTGTGGCCTTAGACCCACCGCTACTGGAAGGTAACTCACCTCAAAGTAGCTGCTGAACAGATCGGGAACTAACTGACTGCTGCTGCTCCGGGAGTCCTCCGGCTGCAATTTCCACGACATACTCAATCAAACACTGCTAACTGTCCTTTAGGTAAAATGACCATTTTACCCCTGGATTAACTCTAAGCCAAAGCTGGAGTCAACTTTCAGTTGACCCGACTCGCCGAGTGGATCACCACTCGCCGAGTCCCTAGCAAACCAATGTCCTGGGTCCCTGGTTCTGCTCGTCGAGTCGGGCTATGACTCGACGAGTTCACCTTCTAACTGCCATTCAACACCTTCATCCTACTCGCCGAGTTGTATGAACAACTCGTCGAGTTCATCTTCATCCGATGAACACTTAATGCTAAGACTCGCCGAGTTGTATGAACAACTCGCCGAGTCTGTTCTTGAGCTAAGAAGATTGCCTTGGACTCGCCGAGTCAGGGCGTTGACTCGCCGAGTCCTAACATGGGTGAGTTCAGTTCCCAACTCACCGAGTCACCCCCTGTGACTCAAGGCTCAACTCGACACATGAAGAAGGGACCAAATCGGTGACTCGCGACCAGACTCGCCGAGTCACCTATGCGACTCGCCGAGTCGTCGCCATGCACTCCTTAAATATACCGATTTGCTCGGTTCCAGACCATGCCATTCATAGATCTGGACTTCTAGGACACGAATCACACGTAAAGTTTCCAACTTTACGTGTGGATATTCACCAATATGGATTATAAGGCTCAAAATGTCTCAAAATGGTAGATCTAGGGCTAACAATCCTCATGAGGCCAAAAAGCTAACAGATCTGAGCTCCTGGAGCTCAATCTTACATAGATCCAAAGGCCAAACGCCTTATTACAACATATAATGGACATGCAAACTTGGGGAATTGACCAAGAAGGACCCAAATGAAGTTTTAAGCATAGAATCAAGGGGAAAACGGGTTATACCTCAAAGGAAATGTTGAAATGACACAAGGATGGCTGATCTCCTTCTCCTCTTCTTGATCTACTCCTCTAACTCTTCAAAACCTTCAAGAACACACCAAGAACACCTCAAACTCTCAAGAAAACAAGGGAAAACGATGTAGGGGCAGTTCTGGGGGTGAATGGGGACGAGTTGGGGCGGAATGAGAGTTTAAATAGGGTGCAAACCATTGAAACTTAGGGTTTCATCCCGCAGCGGTGACTCGCCGAGTCCAGGATATGGACTCGTCGAGTCGCCTACTTAAAACGCGTCCTGAGTCTCGTCCCTACTCGGCGAGTCGGACCCTGTGACTCGCCGAGTCTAAGGCTAAATTAGGGCAATGCTCAAATAAAATTCACATACCGGAAACCAGGTGCTACAAATCTCCCCCACTTATTTTAGACTTCGTCCTCGAAGTCTGCTGCCTGATCCTGAAACAGCTCGGGGTAGTGCTCCATCATCTCGTCTACCGGCTCCCAAGTCCACTCTGAACCCTTGCGGTGCTGCCATTGCACCTTCACTAGCTCCACCTTCTTGTTCCTTAAATCCTTCGACTTCCTGTCGAGGATCGCGACTGGGCGCTCGATGTAGTTCAGGCTGTCATCAACCTGAATATCCTCCAAAGGTACTACTGCAGAATCGTCCACTAGGCACTTCCGCAACTGCGAAACATGGAAAGTGCTGTGGATCTGGCTAAGCTCGGCTGGCAGATCCAGCCTATACGCTACCCTGCCCACCCGGGCTAAGACCCTGAACGGTCCGATGAATCGCGGGCCCAACTTGCCCCGCTTCCTGAATCGGATGACGCCTTTCCACGGCGACACCTTCAGGAGGACCATATCCCCGACCTGGAACTCTAAATCGGATCGACGCTTGTCGGCATAACTTTTCTGTCGACTCTGAGCAGTCTGAAGCCTGCTCCGGACCTGCTGTATCCTCTCAGTCGTCTTGAGCACCACTTCGGTGCTTCCCATAACTCTCTGGCCAACCTCACCCCAGCATATCGGGGTCCTACACCTCCGTCCGTACAACATCTCGAAGGGAGGGCGGTCGATACTCGCGTGATAGCTGTTGTTGTAGGAGAACTCAGCCAAAGGAAGATAGGTATCCCAGCTACCACCGAAATCCAGAACACACGCCCGCAACATGTCCTCCAAAGTCTGGATGGTCCGCTCACTCTGTCCATCTGTCTGCGGGTGAAAGGCGGTGCTGAAATGCAGACGAGTGCCCAACTCGTCATGGAATCTCTTCCAAAACCTGGAAGTAAAACGCACATCCCTATCCGAGATCACCGATACTGGCACCCCATGCCGTGCCACAATCTCCCTGATATAGATGTCGGCCAATTTCTCGGCCGATATGCTCTCCGGAATCGGAATAAAGTGAGCACTCTTGGTCAATCTATCCACGATGACCCAAATCGAATCCACTCCACGCGCGGTCCTGGGAAGCTTTGTGATAAAATCCATCGTGATATCTTCCCACTTCCACAGTGGAATGTCCAACGGCTGCATCTTGTCATGCGGCCTCTGATGTTCGGCCTTGACCTTCCGGCAGGTCAAGCACCGCTCGACGTACCATGCCACATCCCGCTTCATGCAGGGCCACCAATAGTCTAGACGAAGATCCCTATACATCTTCGTCGCCCCGGGATGAATAGAGAATCGGGACTTGTGCGCCTCCTCCATCAAAATCTGGCGCACGCCCCCGTGATACGGCACCCACACCCTATGGTGTAGTGTCAATAACCCTCGGCTATCATAATCGAAGGAGGAAACCTGACCTACTACGCGCTCGCTCTTCCGATGCTCCTCCTTGATAGCCTCCTGTTGAGCTTCCCGAATCTGCTCCAACAGGGGTGTCACCACAGTCATCCTCAAACAGGCGTCCCTGATCGGCGCCGTCTTGCGGCTAAGCGCATCGGCCACCACATTGGCCTTTCCCGGGTGGTAAAGGATCTCGCAATCATAATCCTTCACCATATCCAGCCACCGACGCTGCCTCATGTTCAGATTCGGCTGGTCCATAAGGTACCTCAAGCTCTTGTGGTCCGTGTAGATGGTACACCGAACCCCATAGAGGTAATGTCGCCAAATCTTGAGGGCAAATACCACCGCCCCCAACTCCAAATCGTGCGTCGGGTAGTTCGCCTCGTGAGGCTTGAGCTGTCTCGAAGCGTAAGCAATGACATGCCCCCTTTGCATCAGCACCGCGCCCAACCCAGAAATGGACGCATCGCAATAAACCACGAAATCCTCTACGCCCTCTGGCAGGGCTAAGATCGGCGCTTCACACAATCTCTGCCTCAGCGTCTCAAATGCAGCCTGCTGCTCGGGTCCCCACCGAAAGACCACGGCTTTCTTCGTCAGCCGCGTCAGGGGCACGACTATCTTGGAGAAATCCTGGATAAATCTCCGATAGTAGCCTGCCAATCCTAGGAAGCTCCGAATCTCAGATGGGGACTTCGGAACCTCCCATCTCATCACGGCCTCGACCTTGGCCGGATCGACCAGAATCCCGTTCTGGTTGACGAGGTGCCCCAGAAATTGTACCTCGCGCAACCAAAACTCACACTTGGAGAACTTGGCATACAAGCTCTCCCTCCTCAGGGTCTCTAACACCTCTCTCAAATGCTCCTCATGTTCCTCCCGGGTCTTGGAATAAACCAAGATATCATCGATAAAGACTATCACAGACCGGTCCAGCATCGGTCTGCATACACGGTTCATGAGGTCCATGAACGCGGCAGGAGCATTGGTGAGCCCAAACGGCATCACCACAAACTCGTAATGGCCATAGCGCGTCCGAAACGCGGTCTTCTGCATATCCTCCTCCCTGACCCTCATCTGATGATAACCCGAACGCAAATCAATCTTGGAGAACCAAGATGCGCCCTGAAGCTGGTCAAAGAGGTCATCAATCCTCGGAAGCGGGTAACGGTTCTTCACCGTTACCTTGTTCAGCTCCCGATAATCTATACACATCCGATGCGACCCATCCTTCTTCTTCACAAACAGAATAGGGGCTCCCCAGGGCGAACTGCTCGGCCGAATAAATCCCTTGTCCAGCAGCTCCTGCAGCTGCGTAGACAACTCCTGCATCTCGGGAGGAGCCAACCGATACGGTGCTTTGGCTATCGGAGCCGCACCGGGAACGAGGTCAATCCTGAACTCCACCTGTCGCTCTGGAGGTATCCCAGGTAGTTCCTCCGGAAAAACATCAGTAAAATCTCGAACCACCGGGACCTCACTCACGGTCGCCTTACCCGCCTCCCGGGTGTCCATCACGTACGCGACATAGCCCGCGCATCCCTGCTGAAGGTAGCGCCTAGCCCTCGCTGCTGAACATACAGTGGGTCCACACTGCGGCCGCTCTCCATGAATCACTAACTCTCCCCCGCTTGGGGTCTTGACTCGCACTAGCTGCTGTGCGCAATCTATCACTGCCCCATTAGGGCTCAACCAATCCATGCCAATAATCACCTTGTTCCCACGCAATGGAATGGGAACCAAGTCTACCAGGTAACACTCCTCAAACAGTCGCAGGACACAATCTCGAAACACCGTCGATGCTCGCACCGATCGATCATCGGCAATCTCTACCTCTAACGGGCAATCTAACTCGCCTGAAGTCTCATGAAATCTCTTGCTAAGAGCAAGAGAAACGAACGATCGGGATGCACCCGAGTCGAACAATACCTGAACCGGGATGCCGTTCACATGGAACGATCCTAATACACATGTATACACACAGAGCACATATCAATATCATAACAACGTAAAATAAAAGATAGAAGGAAGGAATTATACCCGTCACCACATCGGGCGCGGCGCGTGCCTCCTCGGCAGTCAACTGGAATGCCCGACTCCTCACCACTGGAGCCTCTGCCTTGCCCTGACGGCCATCCGTGATCCGCAGGGTCGCTGGAGCTGGCGCCTTTACTGGCGCTGAAGTTGTCAACATGGGGCAATTGGCCTTCTTGTGGCCCCTCTGGTTGCAGTGGAAACACAGCAACTCCGATGTCTGAATAACGGTCGCAGGAGCAGTGCAATCCCTGCTGATATGCCCAAACTTGCCGCACTTGTAGCAGCCTGACGATCCCATCCTGCACGCCCCCTCGTGCGGCCTGCCGCACCTCCTGCAGCGGCTTGGTCCCGACTGGCCTTTCGGCCTCCCATCTGATCCCTTGGGCTTCTTCCCCGAAGCCCCCGATGACTGACCATCCTCAAGTTTCCGTTTCCGGATGTGCTCCAAATCTATCTCTCTCTCCCTAGCCCTAGCAATCATGGAGTCCAGGGTAGGGCAAGCCGAAAAACTAACATGCTCCCGAATGTCAGCTCGTAGCATATCGTGGTAACGAGTCCTCCTCATATCCTCGTCACCTGCATACTGGGGCACCAATAAAGCCCTCTCCCGAAACTTGGCGGTGATCTCCGCCACGGTCTCTGTCGTCTGCCTCATGTCTAAGAACTCCCTGGCCAGCTGCTGAAGCTCGACCGCTGGTGCAAACTCTGCCCTGAACCTAGCCACAAAGTCCGACCAGGTCATTGCCTCGATAGCCGAGGCTCCCATCGAGTCACCCACTGACTCCCACCAATCTCGGGCCCGGCCCCGTAAACACCCTGCTGTGTACCTCACCTTCGACCCCTCGGGGCAGAAGCTGATCAACTGGGCGGATTCGATATCCGCAATCCACCGCCTGGCGACAATGGGGTCCTTCACCCCATGGAAATCCGGCGCACCACTGCTCCTGAAGTCCTTGAAGGACAGTGTGCGAGATCCTGACTGGCTAGAGGCCAAGTCGCTCCTGAATGCCCGTAGGCGATCCTCCATCATCTCCACGATCCCTTCCTTGATCGACCCAAAGATGATGGGGGTCGACTCAAGGATGCCCCTAGTGATCTCCGACGTGATGAACTCACGTAGCCTCTCCTCAATCGGCTCGGTGCCAGATCCCGAACCTGACCCCTCTCCTGACCCGCCATCTGTCGGTCTCGGTCGAAGTACCACCATTCTGCAAAACATCAATAATAATCATTAGTGGTACTGCTACTTTCTGAGGGATCTCAACTACTTACAGGTTCCTTGGTCTCGTCTTGGCCTTCTTCGGCTCGGGTACGGATCCTCTGCTTTCAGTAGTACGGGCCCATACTACCTTCCACATCTATCCGTACCTTCTCCGAGGAATTCCTCGACTCCACCAACTCCCCTCTACTACTGCTACTCTCCGATATTCTCACCCTAGGCTTGCCCTAGGGAGAACTCAAGTTCAACACAACTGGTCCTCAGCTGCTGTAGGTCTCCTCATAATGCCAGTTGGCCACTACCTAAACACCATCACATGTAATGAGGATTAGATAATCCTTCAAGTAAAAGATCCGTCCCTACAACGGTTGGACTCAAACAAGAGCTGCGCAATAGGGCCAGTTCCAACACTTTGGGATTATTCAACCCTGATTACCTGTGGTGTGACGTGTTTACCTAGTGGCTCACTCCCATTACTCAGAATCCCACCAAGCACGAAGCAAGCAGCATTCGGATAAGGAAAAACAGACTCAAGCCAAAACTGTTCTTAGAACAAGAAACGACACTTAACATAGGATGCTAAGCTCATACTATCAGGCATAACCTAAACAGGCTACCCTACTGCTGTCTACTCAATTCTAACATGCAATATTCAATAAGCTGGAACAAATAAACAGGCACATAAGGCATCACCCCTAGATCCTTAGCCTATTCTAGCATGCAATATTCATAAAGCTGATAAACATAACATAAACTTGTATGGGTACTATGGGGAATACTTACTTGAGCTCGGCCGGTCGCGCGCGTCACACACTTTACTCTTTCTCGTGACTCTCTTCCGGGTTTTAAAGAATAATTTCTTTTGGAAAAATCTTTCAATCCCTCGGTTTGAGTCCAAACACTCCCGAAGGCGTGTCCGAATCCCTCAAACCAGGGCTCTGATACCAACTTGTAACGACCCAAAATTTTTTTTTTGATATTACTTTAGAAAATATTAATAAATAAAAACATTGTCTAAATAAAAAGAAACATTGTTTGTTCACACCATAACACATTGCAACCATGTTCTCAAAAGCCAAACCGTACATCCCATCAAATATCAGAGTACAATCCCAGTAAATCTCATAAATGCGGAAACCGAAGAGTGTGTGTATGACGTGTCGCTACCGCGCCGGCTCCTTCCCCTTCGATGCAGAGGTACCTGAAAACAAAAGTGTAAACGTAAGCACAAAGCTTAGTGAGTTCCCCCAACGTACCGCATACCATACAAACACATAACATATATATATACTGCCAGGCTATTCTGGGGTGCCTGACTACCCGGTACGGCCATTCTGGGGTGCCGACCTACCCATACGGCCATTCTGGGGTGCCGTCTTACCCGTGTCAAGCCATTCTGGGGTGCTGACTACCCATCGGTCCTAACAACCGATCCTCGGGGACTATTTCACCCCTACTACTACGATCACATATAACATAACAAGCCAACATGCATACATATCGTCACATACTGTCAGACGTATCTGGGGTGTCTGACTACCCTTCGGTCCGAACAACCAAACTCTACTACTATCACATACAGCATATCACGCTAACATATAACATGTCAGGTACTAGCGAACTTAGATGATATCACAAAGACAATCATCTATCATACAACTCCTACTGGTGGGTCGGCATTGTGGCCTTAGACCCACCGCTACTGGAAGGTAACTCACCTCAAAGTAGCTGCTGAACAGATCGGGAACTAACTGACTGCTGCTGCTCCGGGAGTCCTCCGGCTGCAATTTCCACGACATACTCAATCAAACACTGCTAACTGTCCTTTAGGTAAAATGACCATTTTACCCCTGGATTAACTCTAAGCCAAAGCTGGAGTCAACTTTCAGTTGACCCGACTCGCCGAGTGGATCACCACTCGCCGAGTCCCTAGCAAACCAATGTCCTGGGTCCCTGGTTCTGCTCGTCGAGTCGGGCTATGACTCGACGAGTTCACCTTCTAACTGCCATTCAACACCTTCATCCTACTCGCCGAGTTGTATGAACAACTCGTCGAGTTCATCTTCATCCGATGAACACTTAATGCTAAGACTCGCCGAGTTGTATGAACAACTCGCCGAGTCTGTTCTTGAGCTAAGAAGATTGCCTTGGACTCGCCGAGTCAGGGCGTTGACTCGCCGAGTCCTAACATGGGTGAGTTCAGTTCCCAACTCACCGAGTCACCCCCTGTGACTCAAGGCTCAACTCGACACATGAAGAAGGGACCAAATCGGTGACTCGCGACCAGACTCGCCGAGTCACCTATGCGACTCGCCGAGTCGTCGCCATGCACTCCTTAAATATACCGATTTGCTCGGTTCCAGACCATGCCATTCATAGATCTGGACTTCTAGGACACGAATCACACGTAAAGTTTCCAACTTTACGTGTGGATATTCACCAATATGGATTATAAGGCTCAAAATGTCTCAAAATGGTAGATCTAGGGCTAACAATCCTCATGAGGCCAAAAAGCTAACAGATCTGAGCTCCTGGAGCTCAATCTTACATAGATCCAAAGGCCAAACGCCTTATTACAACATATAATGGACATGCAAACTTGGGGAATTGACCAAGAAGGACCCAAATGAAGTTTTAAGCATAGAATCAAGGGGAAAACGGGTTATACCTCAAAGGAAATGTTGAAATGACACAAGGATGGCTGATCTCCTTCTCCTCTTCTTGATCTACTCCTCTAACTCTTCAAAACCTTCAAGAACACACCAAGAACACCTCAAACTCTCAAGAAAACAAGGGAAAACGATGTAGGGGCAGTTCTGGGGGTGAATGGGGACGAGTTGGGGCGGAATGAGAGTTTAAATAGGGTGCAAACCCTTGAAACTTAGGGTTTCATCCCGCAGCGGTGACTCGCCGAGTCCAGGATATGGACTCGTCGAGTCGCCTACTTAAAACGCGTCCTGAGTCTCGTCCCTACTCGGCGAGTCGGACCCTGTGACTCGCCGAGTCTAAGGCTAAATTAGGGCAATGCTCAAATAAAATTCACATACCGGAAACCAGGTGCTACACCTCCTTTCAAGCTTCAAACACACAATGGGCACACACACGTATTAGGGTTCTCAAGGACACTTTAGAATTGTAAAGAGGCCCAAGGGAGACTAAGGTTCCTTTAATTAGGGTGCAAAACCCCAGGATTTAGGGTTTCATCTGCCAGATCCTACTCGCCTAGTCCCAATATGGACTCGTCGAGTAGGTCACTTAACTCGCGATCCCACCCCGCTGCTACTCGACGAGTAGGGCAACCAACTCATTGAGTAGGGCCTAACCCAAGAAATCTTATTTAAAACAATACCTGAGAATCGGGGCGTTACACTAATCCGATAGAGTGAACAAGGAAATGCCAGTCTTCTAAAAGGCACGCCATGGCGTGAGGCGCGACGTCTCCGTTACGAAAAGCCTCATAACGTTGCTGTTAGGCGTGGCGCGTGGCAAGGCGTGATATGGCGTGCCATGGCGTGTAATGGCGTGTGTCTTTTCATTTGAGACACGTTTTTTTGCTCTTTTTTATGTCTTTTCTAATCGGACATACAAGTATTGTATTTTTTGTTAACTTTTTGTTATTAGTTGTTCATATAACGCTTCTAAAAACTAGTTATATTTGATATAAATCTATATTTATGCGGTAATATAATTATAAATTAATATAAAATCGCCGCCTTACATCACGCCTTGAAAAACAGCATGGCTCGCCATGGCTCGTTAAGCTTGAGGCTTGGCCTTGCCGCCACGCCACGCCTCACGCCTTTTAGAACCTTGGGAAATGCAGAATGAGGTTTTTCCTATAGTGAGGCAAGTTGAACTCCTAACTCTTACTTCCCTATTAGGGAGTAAGGAGGGGTAGTTCCTGGACTTTGTGTTGGTTCTGAACTGAGTGTTGGTTCCTATGACATCCCCAAAATCTCGGCCAGAAAAGACCGATTTCATTTATGCTTTTTAAACATTTTTAGAGTAAATCCTTTTAATTTTAAAAGAGATGCGTAATTTGTTCCCAAAAACAAAACATGATAAAATAGATATTTATCAAAACATTTCATATAGAAATATTATTTCATTTCATAATCAAAAGTCGGGATGTCATGTTCCGATACAGATCATAAAGCATAAATGATAACATTACAAGTCATTCAACAAATATATACATATACAGACTTGTAAACAAAACCACTTGATGATTCACCCATCTTAAGCTCTTGCGCCACTTCCTGTAAAACAAATAAACTGAGTGGGTCAAGCTTGGGAGCCTGGTGAGCATATAGGGTTTTCAACCCACAATAATTATATTTAATTTCAACAATCCACAATAAACCCGATTACCCATTCCCGTTCTCCTCACTTTACATCCCTAAAATAACATCTATTATAAGGAACCTAAGTCAGGATTTTCATCGGGACGGACATTACTGCAGAGGGGCTTCCTCAACAATAAGTGCCCTAAAGGCAACCATGTGGGGGATAGAGTACACCAGTGAACACGTCGTTCACAACACCTACAGGTAATGAGCATGCTAGTATTCCACAGGACAGTCTAGAATGGTCCGTGGTCGTAGGTGAGACCATACTCTACAACTTTCGGTTAGACTCCGTTGGCTAATTTTGACTTTATTTTTTATTATTTATTTTTAGAAGGCCGGGACAGAAAAACTTCGTTATAAATTCATAACTTCTTCGTCCGACGTCCGTTCTCGCCTATCTTTTCATCGTTTCACTACTAACAACGAGATCTTCGATTCTCGTTTAGATTGTTCGACTAAAAACCGCTCGATCTCAAATCGAGTATTCAGGCTGCATACTGCCAAGTCGAAAATTCAGAAAATCATAACTTCCTCATACGAAGTCAGATTTGGGCATTCTATATATATTCGGAAACCTTGTTTCGGCCACTACAACTTTATGCAAAGATATCAAGTTTATTTTACACTTAAATTTTGACGCTTATTTTATTCTTAATTCATTAAATTATAATAATTAAGAAAATACACATAAATCACATAATTCACATAATTCACAAATAATACATTTTATTATTTCAAATTGGGGTTACAAAGGTTAACCTAGACTATTACATTGCTAAAAATGGCAAGCCCATAAACACGGGCGTTACAATTCTCTCCACCTTATAATGATTCCGTCCCCGAAATCACACATCAACAAACAACTGCGGGTAGCGACTCATCATGTCACTCTCCGTTTCCCAGGTGAGATTCGGCCCATTCGTGTGTTTCCAACGGACAAGCACTAACTCAACCATCTTACGTCGCAATTTCTTAGTCTTCTAGTCAACGATTGCCTCTGGTTCTTCAATCAACCTTTTGTTTTCATCAACTCTTAACTCCGAAAGTGGAATTATGTCGAGAACTTCTTCCGTGAACTTTCTCAAGTAACACACATGAAAAGTGTTATGAATTCCATTCAGTTCTTCGGGTAGTTCGAGCTTGTAAGCTTGGTTCCCAATTCTCTGAAGAACTTTAAATGGTCCAATAAACCTTGGACTTAACTTTCCCTTTTACCAAATCTTATAAGTCCCTTCCACGGCGAGACTTTAAGCAAAACCGAATCTCCAACTTCAAAAGTCATCGGTCTTCGCTTTTTGTCAGCATAACTCTTTTGACGGTCCTGAGCTGCTAACATTCTTTCCCTAATTATTTTCAACTTTTCAACAGTTTGATGGACTATCTCCGGTCCCATAAACTGCTTTTCCCCAGCCTCAATCCAACAAGACGGCGTACGACACTTCTGCCCGTACAAAGCTTGATAAGGTGCCATCTTTATGCTCGAGTGAAAACTATTATTGTAGGAAAATTCTACCAATGGTAAATGTTCATCCCAATTACCTAGGAATTCCAGGGTACATGCTCTCAGCATATCTTCAAGTGTTTGTATCGTTCTTTCGCTCTGACCATCAGTCTGTGGATGGTAAGCTGTACTTAAACACAACTTGGTACCCAATTCCTCTTGTAGACTTTTCCAAAATCGTGAGGTGAAACGGCTATCACGATCCGACACAATCGTTAATGGAACACCGTGAAGCCTCACAATTTCCTTCATGTAAGAATTCGCAAGCTTTTCCATAGACCATTTCTCATTGGCTGCTATGAAATGCGCACTCTTAGTGAATCGATCAACGACCACCCAAATCATGTCGTAACCACTCTTTGTTCTGGGCAGTTTAGTGACAAAATCCATAGCAATGTCTTCCCACTTACCCATAGGCACAGGTAAAGGTTCTAAACTCCCGTATGGTTTCTGATGTTGTGCCTTGAGTCTTTCACAAGTCACACACTCGGCCACATACTTCGCAATGTCGAGCTTCATCGTCGGCCACCAATAATAGGGTTTCAGGTCCCTATACATTTTTGTGCTACCGGGATGAATCGAGTACATGGTTTTGTGAGCTTCTTCCATCAGAAGATCGCTGACTCCTCCTGTCTTAGGTATCCAAATCCGATCTTGGAACACCTTCAGTCCATGACTGTTTATACCGAACACCAACGTTTTGCCCAAACGTTCCTCATTTCGGTCATTCTTCTCAGAAGCTTCGCTTTGATCTTTCTTTATACTTTCCAAAATAGTCGAGACAACTTTAATTCTCAACACTCTTGTACTTCTCCTTTCAAGATTGACTTTCCGACTGAGAGCATCAGCAACAACATTGGCTTTACCGGGGTGGTAAAGTATCTCACAGTCGTAGTCTTTAAGTAATTCCAGCCAGCGTCGTTGGCTCATATACAATTCTTTCTGAACAAAGAGATATTGGAGACTCTTATGATCAGTAAAAAGTTTGCACTTCGTGCCATAGAGGTAATGCCTCCATATTTTCAGAGCGAAAACTACCGCTGCCAACTACAAGTCATGAGTTGGGTAGTTCTTTTCATGCTCTTTTAGCTGTCGAGATGCATACGCTATCACCTTTTCTCTTTGGGTCAAAACACAACCCAATCCAACCCCAGACGCATCGCTATAAACAGCGAAGTCTTCAACTTCATCGGGTAGAGAAAGTATCGGTGCCTCGCATAGTTTCTTCTTTAGCTTCTCGAATGCTTCTTTATGCTTATCATTCCAAGCATAAGTAGCTCCTTCGTGGGTCAAAGCTGTCAACGGAGTAGCGATTGAAGAAAAGCCTTGGATAAACCTTCGGTAATATCCGGCTAATCCCAAAAAGCTTCGGATCTCCGTAGGACTTTTCGGTTGTTCCCATTTCATCACCGCTTCGATCTTCGCTGGATCAACCATTATCCCTTCTTGGTTGACCACGTGACCCAAGAATTGGACTTCATGAATCCAAATGTCACATTTGGAGAACTTAGCATACAACTTCTCCTTCTTCAAGACTTCTAACACTTCTCGCAAGTGTCTGCCATGCTCCTCTTGGATTTTCGAATAAATCAGAATGTCATCTATGAACACTATCACAGATTTATCTAGGAATGGATTACAAACTCTGTTCATTAAATCCATGAATGCTGCTGGAGCATTGGTTAGTCCAAACGACATAACCAAGAACTGATAGTGTTCATATCGCGTTCTGAATGCATTCTTCTCTATATCCTGCTCTCTTACTTTCAGCTGATGATATCCTGACCTCAGGTCGATCTTTGAAAAATAACTTGAACCTTGTAGTTGATCGAATAGGTCATCAATCCTTGGCAACATATATCTATTCTTTATTGTTGCCTTATTCAGCTCTCGGTAATCAATGCACATCCTCATGCTTCCATCTTTCTTCTTTACGAATAACACCGGAGCTCCCCAGGGTGATGAACTAGGTCTTATGAAACCTTTATCCAATAACTCCTGAAGTTGCATCATCAGCTCCTTCATCTCCGTCGGTGCTAATCGATAAGGTGCTTTTGCAATTGGCGTTGTTCCGGGCAACAAGTCGATACGAAATTCTACTTGCCGATCGGGTGGTAATCCAGGAAGATCTTTGGGAAATACTTCCGGATAATCACACACAACAAGAATATTTTGCATCACCTTCTTTTCCTTCTTAGCGTCGATCACGAATGCTAAGTATGATGTACACCCCTTGGTCAAACATTTTCTGGCTTTCATTAGAGAAATGATTCCAGAATTTACTCTGCGTTTATCTCCGTACACCATAAACGATTCCTTCCCAGGCGGGTTCACTTTCACTATTTTCTTCTTGCATAAAATTTCGGCATCATTGGCGCTAAGCCAATCCATTCCCAAAACGATGTCGAAACCGTTAAGTTCGATAGGCAATAATTCCTCGTGGAACTTATTCCCATTCAGATCAATTAAGATGTTTTTCATACGATGGCTAACAGGTACAAACTTGCCACTAGCAACTTCGACTAATAAGGCATTATCTAGTCTATCAATAGGCAAAGCTAGTTTTCTACCAAATTCATGCGATATAAAGGAGTAGTTGGCTCCAGAATCAAATAAAATTTGGGCAGGCAATTTGTTAACGAGAAAGGTACCTGAAGCGACATCAGCTTCATCTTTAGCAGCTTCCAGTGTCATCTGCAATGCTCTCACCTTTGGCTTTGGCGGAATGTTGGGTCTTGCTGCTTCCTTCTTTTTCGGACAATCCTTTGAGATGTGCCCCTCCTCACCACAACCATAACAGACATTCTTGGTGAAGGTGCAGTCGTTGGCATAATGCCCTGGATTTCCACATTTGAAGCATGTGGTTTCCCCGTCACACTTCCCATGATGCTTCTTCTTACACTTTTCGCACCACTTCGCCTCTATCTTTCCTCCACTTCCTCTCGAACCAGCTTTCGAGAATTTACTTTTCTTGCTAGACCCTGAAAATCCATCGATTTTCCTTTTCTCACCAACCTCTGACCTTTCCAGACCTTTTTCCCTGATCTGGGTCTCAACATTTCTAGCAGCCCAGATGGCGGCTTTCAATGTGGTTTCTTGCTTAACCATTGGACCATAGTCCGCTGGTAGTCCAATGGAAAACTTGTTGACCTTAGAGAGTTCTGTAGGCACCAAATATGGGATAAACTTCATATTTTCTGTGAAACTTGCAGCGTATTCAGTAACGCTCAATTTCCCTTTCTTCAAATTCTGAAACTCATTACTGATTTCCAGAAGGTCCTGCTCGGAGCAGTATTGCAGTTTTAGTTGTTCCACAAAGTCTTCCCAAGACATTTTGCTTGCTTCTCCCTTGGGCATAGAGTCAGCTAACAGATTCCACCAACTCAACACGCCAGATTTTAGCAGAGGGATTGCAAGAGCGGTCTTCTGCCTGTTGTTGCATTCGCAACTTTCAAACATAGTCTCGATTTCGGAGACCCAGTCCATAACTTGCACCGGCATCGGGCTTCCGGATAGACATGGTGGTTTGGACGCCATGAAATCCTTGTACTTGCACCCATGCCCATCATTTCCTCCATCCTGGTTATTGCGCCTAACCACGAGTGGGTTGTCTTGACCAATGATCCCACTTAAGTTTTCTCCTTCAGACTGCCCTCCATTCTCCTCAGGCTCTTCCACTTGAATTGACGGTTCTTCACGATTCTGCCTAAGCAGACGTCTTGTTTCTTCCATCTGACGATCCAAACATCATTTGAATCATCATTTGTACACCAGCCATTGTTATCGGCTCAGGTGCAGCAGCTACAACAGGTACTTGTTGAATTACAGGCGGTTGATTCCTGTTTTCATTAGCATTTCCAACTCCGCTTCTTGTTCTCACCATTTTTGATCTATACACCGAATAAGGTGAAATTTAGATCTTCATTCACGATAGATATTCAAATCATCCTTATCACTCCGAAACGTTTACATGCTAGATCTAATAACGTAACCATACGCTTAGAATCCTAAACACATAAACCTTCATATCCGGTTGGCAACAAACCGTAGATCCGAACAAATAATATCATATATGGCAACATATAACATTTAGCACATAAAAGCATTTTAGGCAACTTTCCTAAAATAAACTAGTGCTCGTGTCTAAAATTTATCAGACACACATCTCACAATCTCCACTTAGCATACTAAGTTTAAGTCTAGAAATCCTACAAATTCCTAGTTCGCTTAAACTAATGCTCTGATACCAACTGTGATATCCCTAAAATCTCGGCCAGAAAAGACCGATTTCATTTATGCTTTTTAAACATATTTAGAGTAAATCCTATTAATTTTAAAAGAGATGCGTAATTTGTTCCCAAAAACAAAACATGATAAAATAGATATTTATCAAAACATTTCATATAGAAATATGATTTCATTTCATAATCAAAAGTCGGGATGTCATGTTCCGATACAGATCATAAAGCATAAACGATAACATTACAAGTCATTCAACAAATATATACATATACAGACTTGTAAACAAAACAACTTGATGATTCGCCCATCTTAAGCTATTGCGCCACTTCCTGTAATACAAATAAACTGAGTGGGTCAAGCTTGGGAGCCTGGTGAGCATATAGGGTTTTCAACCCACAATAATTATATTTAATTTCAACAATCCACAATAAACCCGATTACCCATTCCCGTTCTCCTCGCTTTACGTCCCTAAAATAACATCTATTATAAAGAACCTAATTCAGGATTTTCATCGGGACGGACATTACTGTAGAGGGGCTTCCTCAACAATAAGTGCCCTAAAGGCAACCATGTGGGGGATAGAGTACACCAGTGAACACGTCGTTCACAACACCTACAGGTAATGAGCATGCTAGTGTTCCACAGGACAGTCTTGAATAGTCCGTGGTCGTCATCCATACTCTGCTGAATGACTAGAATAACACCAATAACACCAAGGCCTCTCATCTGTTTATTTCACACCAATTATCTACCCATGTTCTACCCAACATATTAGTAGATAAAAATATACATTTTTATACATTGTTTAAAAAACCTGTATAGCATGCTTTAATCAATACATATTCCACATAACAGATGAGGCATACACACATAACACGTATTTCATAGAGAATATATCATATCTATGAGATAGAAGAGAGCGAATATACATTCACACATATAACAACAAAATATATACGCATAGCACGTATTTTATATAGAATACTTCATAATATTGCATTGGAATGAAAATGACTACACACTCACTTGATCAGAAGATGATCGGGCAGCACTACGGCTTGCAGAAGTAGTGTTTCTCTGTAGATCTGGAAAATCGTCACAAAAACCGGGCTCCTCGCGGGCAGGGTTTCGGCTCGGAAATCTCACTTCTCGGGATCCTCGGGACTTCAGAACTTGCTTAGGGGCTCGGGAATAATACTGGGGCTTCGGGATATGATTGGCACGCAAATCGAGGCAAAAATAGAGAGAAAGCAAGAAAAATCGCATGGAAAATGGCTGATCTCGAGTTCTATTTATAGGCTGCTGGGTCTGGGATTACGTTGGGCGTAATTTCAAATTACGGTGGGCGTACTCAGTACGCTGGGCGTACTCGGGTTACGTTGGGCGTACTTTGACGTCACTGCGTGCATCGACCGGTGGCACTCGAGTATTGGTCAGAGAAGTTGCACCCGTCTGAGTACGCTGGGCGTACTCAAATTACGCTCGACGTAATTTGACTCGTCAAACTTCTAAATTGCGTAACTTTCGCATATGAGCTCCGTTTTCGACGTTCTTTATATCCACGCGTAGGTGAGACCATACTCTACAACTTTCGGTTAGACTCCGTTGGCTAATTTTGACTTTATTTTTTATTATTTATTTTTAGAAGGCCGGGACAGAAAAACTTCGTTAGAAATTCATAACTTCTTCGTCCGACGTCCGTTCTCGCCTATCTTTTCATCGTTTTACTACTAACAACGAGATCTTCGATTCTCGTTTAGATTGTTTCGACTAAAAACCGCTCGATCTCAAATCGAGTATTCGGGCTGCATACTGCCAAGTCGAAACTTCAGAAAATCATAACTTCCTCATACGAAGTCAGATTTGGGCGTTATATATATATTCGGAAACCTCGTTTCGACCACTACAACTTTATGCAAAGATATCAAGTTTATTTTACACTTAAATTTTGACGCTTATTTTATTCTTAATTCATTAAATTATAATAATTAAGAAAACACACATAAATCACATAATTCACAAATAATACATTTTATTATTTCAAATTGGTGTTACAAAGGTTAACCTAGACTATTACATTGCTAAAAATTGCAAGCCCAGAAACACGGGCGTTACAGTTCCAAACGTCAAATGCGACTGGGAGCGAAAGTTTCAATTCCGATTGGTTGCAAAGATCGGAAGATAATGGAAGGCACATATCCAAATTCAAATTCTGAAATGAGTTCTAATTGAGGAGTATGTTGGTTGCGATTGGATATGACTGGTTGCAAACGATCGCAAGCCATCACCATCTCTAATTATTGGATCCGAACGATTGATGCTTACTATGGGATACATAGTCTACTTATTAGAATCAATGGCGCGTGGGGTTTGCATGGTAACTTGCATGGATTAAGGATGGAAGATTCTCTTTATTTTTGGAAGCAATATTTACTTCTATTTATTTTAGTTTCTAGTAAGCCTCTAATAGGCAGTTTCTTTTTTGTAATCATTTTCAGACTATAAATAGCCCCATTGTCAAACTTTATGAATGCATGACTGAATTTTGAATAATAGAGCTTTGGTGCTCTTTTGAGTTCCTTACTCGCTATTTGTCAATTCTAGGACGCGTTTTCTAGATTGAATCGAATTCAAATCAATAGGTTTCTATTTGTCTTCATCAATACTCAATCTATAGGTCTGGATTGTTTATCAAATCTATATTTTCTTGTTTTCTTGTTGATTAAGTTATTATTTCCGTTGCATTCATAATACTTGAAAGCAAACCCCCTCCATATTCGTATCATAAGTGGTATCAGAGCACATATTTTCGATTTTCTTGATAAGTTGTTTAATTTTATTCGATTTCCAGATTGTGTTGTTGGTGCTGTTGAAATCGCATCAGGAGCCATGAACTTTGATGATCCAAACTTCGTTAATGTCTTGCGTGAAGCTTTGCGTGGCTTGCAAGAAGGAGATAGGAGGCAAGCTAGGCGTGGGCAATTTAGGGTTACTAAAGATTGCAAGGTCAACAAATTGCATGAATTCATTGGTGTGGCCGATCCAGAAGTATATTTGGATTGGGAGAGAAAGGTCAACAGAAGATTCTCTTTGTTTGTTTGTTGTAATATAAACAAGTATGTTTGACCGGTGAATGTGTTTAATTTAATTTTAGAAGTTACAAACTTAGTAGAAACATGACTATGGGTTTTATATCAATAATATCATACTCTTAGACTATTTTTGACTAAATTTGTCATTATGTCTAACTTTACTTTTGACACTTGTCTTGGTCTTACTTGATGATTCGTTGTTAGTTGAATATGTTGGATATAGAGTGTCACAATTTTACTTGTGTGACAGATCCTTTGGCAACGACTACATTTCTTTACAAAACAAACAACTTCAAACATGTCTTTTGTAGATTTCCTCACTCTTATTTGAAAGCTCTCAGTAGAAAATTTGAATATCAAGTTAAGCTTAAGGTCTTCTTTGTTTTTTAACAGTTGAAATAGCTTCACATATGAAAAATAGTTATGGGCTACAAACCTTTACGTTTTTATTATGATAATTTAGGCAATGGTAAGGGTTTAGACATCCCTAATGAGTAGTTTTTGTTTCTTCAAAATATGATAAATAAGGGTACTTTCCATGTCAGGGTTTTCAGGCTTGTCGGTTCTCAATTTCATCATCTTTAGATTTAGTCTCATCTTTAGCAAATTTAGTGAAGCTCTGTAACTGTTCAACCAGGTATCAATGTGAAATTATGTTACCATCATCATCAACAATATTAGTTTTACCTTATCATTTACAAATTCATCAACATCAAATATTGGAGCAACATCATCGACAACCTTACCTTTATAACTAAAGTCAACTTTTCTACATGCCCAGTGTAAGAAGGAATATGATTTAATGTCATAGGTAATAAATTACAAATTTGGTTATATTTAGCATCGGAAGACCCATTGTCATCATAACGATTTTCCCTAGAAACCGATTAATACCATTTTTCATAGCATGATTAACAACAAACAATTGTATTGTGTGAGGATGCATACTACTAACAAACTAAGAAAATATTTGACATAAGTATTATCAAGAATATGTATAACTATGTTTGATCAATGACATGAAAAATATAGACATGTTTGATTGGTGTGTAACCTAAACTTGGAAGCAACCAACGTAATAACCCAAAAAATATTGAATCTACTTCTTATATCTACATCAAACATATATAATCCGAAACAATACAAATGCCATAATATAAAATGTCAGGAACTCATTTTTTAGTATCCAAAAGCTTTACAGATTTACCCAACAACGACAATACAAATGCCATAATATAAAATGTCAGGAACTTTAGTCCAAAATGTCTGTATGTTCTGGAATACGCTACAGAATGCACTTTTACAATCCAAAATGTATGAGAATGTTAGATTCCGAACAAGACTATGGTTAACCACCACCAACTCCGAAATATTCATTAGTACTCGAGAATGGGGTATTCGAAAATAAGTGATCATTTTTTATAAGGTAAAAAATGGTTATATATTTTTGTTTAAAATATTTTGTTTACAATGGTTAATTTAATGAATTTCCCTTTAATTAATAATCTAATAATACATATTGCACACATGGCATGATGTTATTGGTTTCACCACGCAAATAGAAGAATCGATGACTTTTACCGATCTCCCCACCTTCGTACGGAGCAGCTCGCCGTGACACTTGCGTTCCTAACAAAGTTCTAAACAAAAATGGCCGAAGAAACCGAAACTCCGACAATAACAACAGCATCAGGATCCGAGAAACATCTCAATCCGTCTTCTAATTCTTCTCAATCCGATCCTAAGCAGGTTTGGAACCTCTATTGATTTCAAATATGTGATTTGACATTGCGAGCTTCAATCAAGATCAATTTTAGGGGTTTTTTTGTTACATTTTCCCGATCGTTTGATTGGTTTTAATTTTTGTGTGTTTGTGGCGAGATGACGACGTTGATTTGTAGCTGAATTGTTAAACTAGTTTGAGATAAAATGTAAAATATCACTTTTGGTAATTCGTTCAAAACCCTAAAGACCAAATTGATTTCAAATTTTGCCAAGAACCATATGCAATTCTCCTTGCGTTCAGAACGATATAACTCTGACTTAGCAGGCGTAGATTTGATGTAGAATGTTTTTATAAATTTGACACCAACAGTTTCTTATTCGTAGCACTTGTAACAAACTTCATTATAGTTCCCAAATTGTTTCGAAGTATTTGATTTTTGTATAAACTTCTGGAGCTAAACACAGGGAGTATTTCTTATATCTGACGTATATATATGTGCAACATGGAAGTGTATAATTTGATGTTCTATCAGTATCTTATTGATTGCAAATTGTAATGGCCTTCTTGAAAGTCTGATATTTATAGTTCTGAGAAAATTTTGGTAGTTAATAATCTATTTTAACTTTGCAGTTACCTCCATATCCATTCTATGGGTTCACAGCACCAAATGGGGAACACCCAATGTTTCCAATCATGTACCCAATGCTTGTTCCTCCACAACAGGGTCAGGATCAGATGGATCATGGAGCAGGAATCTACGCTGTTCCCACTTTTCCAAATTCATTCATGGGACCCGTTGCTGGAATTCCAACTAATACTCTCATCCCTTTTACTTACAATATCCCTACGTAAGTATTCATATCATTCGGATTTTTTAAAATCCTTTCATCTTTTTGTTAAATGCAAGAAAAGAAATAGCTGTGTACTTTCAATTGAGTATAAAGTTATTAAAAAAAAAAGTGTTGATTTGTATCAGTGGACAAAGTCCTACTGAAGGTGGAACAGGGGGTGAGGAGGTCGGGCAGGTCGGGCAGCAACAGCAGGGGGCAGGACAACAAAGACAAGTTGTGGTTCGGAGGTTTCAAATTGCAATTCATCTTGATTTGATGCTGATTTTAAAGCTGGCAGCTGTTATTTTCCTCTTCAATCAAGATGGCTCAAGGAAAAGGCTTGTCCTGCTCATATTCTTTGCCTCACTCATCTATCTGTAAGTTATCTTAATATTTCTATTTCTCCTTTAAATATTATTATTATTATTTTTATTATTATCTCAGACTTATTAAACAAAAATGTGTGTGTGTGGCAGGTATCAGACGGGCGCTCTCGCACCATTAATACGGTGGCTCTCACAAGGAATGCAAAGGGCGGGTGCACCTCCACAACAAGGTAGACCGGGCGTTAGGGCAGCAGATCTCATCCCTCCAGCTGCAAGGCAAGAACATGAAAATCCTCCTTTGCCAGGTATTCATGCATTTATTAGCCCTTTATAGTTTATAGTATTACTAAAATAATGATCTGCAACACTTTTTATCCTATTTTTGTAATAGGAAAAAATGGAAGTGCTATTTCTTACATTTTAACTGTTTTTTAATTTTGGAATACAAACTCTGTTGTTAGATGGACAAGTTGGAGGCGAAAATGAAAACCAAAACCGTGAAGGTGATGTGAATGAAGAAGGTGAAGTTGATAATGGAAACAATAATCGATGGTGGGGAATTGTGAAGGAGATACAATTGATTGTTTTTGGCTTCATTACTTCTCTTCTCCCTGGATTTCACAATATCGATTGAATTTTATTATACACCAATATTGTTAACGAATTAGGGTTACTTTTTTAAGGGAAAAAAAAAATAGGAAGGTTTCGTTTATAAATTCAATGGATGTCATGATATATATAGGTATGCTATTTCTTCCATTTTTCCTTGTATGACATATTATAAGACTTATTAGTGCTCTTTTCAGATCATTTTGTGATATGGCTTCTACCAAACGTGTCACTAGTTATTATGTTCTAATGTCATGCCGTTGTCGTTTATAGAACACTTTCTGTCTTAATTTCTTTTATCGATTTTTTTTTTTTTTTTTGGTTTTAACATTAAACGTTCCTTCCTTATTACAACATTATACTTTTAATTAAGACACCACACATCGAGTCAAATATGTTCCAAGAAGATCATTTCATGAAGGAAACATATACACAAAAGATCACATTACATTTAAATATGTTTACAAAAAGAAAAAAAAAAAAAATCATTTCATGAATAGGTTTCTTGTCCTAGTTTGTATTGGCAAACACTAAACATGCGCTGATTGTTTTTAAGAAAAATGTAACCCATCGTTATTATATCCTCTATTTAAGGAAGTTGAACTACCTTCTTCATCCTTTTTCAAGAGTGTTGTTCTGTACTTTGTCCAAAACTTTTCTTTCACTTAGGCCTCTATTTTGGAATGCATTTCGGTCTTGATTCAACTTGAGATTTAAATCTAGTTTTAAAGCGGAATTCCATGTCAACTTGAACTTGAGATTTACCAATAAAATTAGAGGAAATACACGACAAAATTTATATTGTTCATGTTGTTGATATTAAAAGTTTCAAAAAACTTTCCTACACACTAGCATATTCGAGTTGTGAAGGTATACATACCCCATCATCATGTACCCTAATGGATATACATATTCTAGTTATTGATTAAGATGCAATATGTGTTCAAAATTTTAAAGTGTATTGATGGATAAATTTTTAGAGTACAACGTCCTAATAACAAATTATTAGAAAATGCAATGTTGTAGTAAAGCCGTCTTTTCATGTATTAGTATTTTTGGGTTAAACTCAAATAAAATTTGTTGTTCTATAAATGTTTTTAGCTTTTAAGCTTTCAAGTCCAACTTTGTCTACTAATTATAGCTTTGATAAGCAATGTTGTAAAACTCGTCGAGTTGGCTGATTATTCCTTCGAGTACTCGCTACTCGGCCCCTTACCGAGGCGATTACAGAATCCCGAGTACTCCCCGATCGGCCCCTTACTGAACTGAGTAGTGTTGTAAAACTCGATCAAATTGGTGATTAATAATTATATTATATTTAATGATTTATTATTTAACACACACATGTGATTATTACTACATATATATCTTAAATTTTTAGTAATTATTCACGAAATGAGACCATTATTATTATTATTATTATTTTTTTTGTAGTTTTTGTGTATTTACATGTATCTAATTTTGTTATATATTTCAATCAATTTATGATTTTGACATATATTATTTCCCAAAAAATATTTCTACATAAATTACCAAATCCGAGTTCTCCTGAGTACTCGCTACTCGGTAGTTAGCCGAACAGGTACCGAGTAACGAGTTCTACAACCTTGTTGATAAGTATCTTTAGCTAATAAACTCTCGAATTATACTTGCTTTCCTTGTAAATATACCTTTTAGTCGTCATGATTTTGAGTTGAGTATCAAGGTTTCAATCAAAACATGCATAATATAAGATGCAAAAGAATAGTAAAGAAGAAACATCACTGACGTAGTTCACACGATTATGATCATTGTAGTACACCCATGACACTGAATCATAGAGTTTCCATTGATTTTGTAACATGTTTACAAGTGCACATAATCGATATATAAAACAATTGTTTATAATTCCAGGTCTAAGAATACAATACAAGCCAACCCTTAAAACATATTCATGGAGCTCTACACCTTGCTCTCTCTTTCAAGAGTAGGACCAAATTGCTTTCTCATTGCAACAATGATATGTACTTTCAACAATTACCAAATTCCACAACTCAAAATCTAAGTTTGATGTATTTAACATATTTCGATCTATATTTTCAAGCTATTCAAGCTCTCGAATTTATTAACATATTTCGATCTTATATTTTCAAGCTATTCAAGCTCTTGAATTTATTAACATATTTCGATCTATATTTTCAAGCTATTCAAGCGCTCGAGTTTATGCTTGAATTTTCCTTGAGCCAAACTCAAGCCGTCATCATAAATTATAATGAATTGTCGAACTATCAAATCGAGTTCGATCTTAGCTTCGCTCTATCAAGCCGAGCTCAAACCCTATCAAGGTATAGTGATTCTGATGATCTACGACCCAATAAAATATGCATATATCATATCAGTTGAGGTGTGAAAATCCACACAGGAGACCCAATGTTCAAACTCTTGCATGTCTAAAATACCATTAGTGTTCCACGATTGACCTCTTACGTGGACGTTGAGGCGTGCTGATGTGGACCATTCAAATGGTGTCAGGCCCGGTCCAGACGGTGGGCAGACCGGACGGTTACCCAGGACCCATGTTTCTAAGGGGCTCAAATTCTTAGAATATATATATATATATATATATAAATAAATTTATCTAAAAATGCTAGAAAAAATATATATATTTTTTAAATTAGTTGTTTTTGTAATTTTGTGGCCATAATTTTGTTTTTTTTTTAATATTAATAGTGAATCGGTTTGTCTATTTTTAACTTTAAGGGCCTATTTTTTTGGAGGGGTCTACTATATCTTTGGACCGATCCTGAACAGTGCAGTTTATTTATTTTTTTAAAATTATTTACGATTTCCAAATTATATTTGTAATATTTTTGGGGGAAAAATTGTTAATCTTAATAAAGAAAACATTGAATGATGTAGGACCAAGACCTTCCTAACTCTGCTACTATTCATGTGACACTAATTTCTCATCATTCAATGACAACAAATAATGTGCACATGATTTTAAATTAATTATAATTCCAAAAAATCTAAACTATTCTCAACTGTTGATAAAGCAAACCTAGATAATAATGGCACATTTTCAAATATATCGAGCTTTTACTTGAGTTCGATGGGGTTTATTTTATAGCAAGTTCGAACATAAAAACAATTACAAAACAAATAATAATTCAAGGTAGAGTTTATAAAAAATCGATTGCTCGCTGAATTTTCGAAAATAAATTTGTTTGTGATTTCCATATTTTTCACAATCTTGTCTAATCGGAATTTAACTTTTTTTTAGCAAGAAAATCCTTATCGTAAAAGAAAATTTACCAAAACCATGTGGGCCGATATTTATTATATGAAATCGGATAAGTTTAACTATTTGAAGTTGTAAATATGTGAGAATGATTTTTTTTGGACTAAATTATGGTTTTTCAAATTTAGAAGACCATTCTAGAAAAAAAGTTTATATGTTATATTTTAAAATGTGAATATGTGTAACTAAAAGCTTTTGTTGAAATTACACAAAATATTTTTCCCAACATCTTCATTTCTTATATCAATTTAGGACAAAGAAACAGAAGGTTTTCATGTACTTACAACTGAAACCTCACTACAAAACCCTAATCTACTCTCATTCAATCACACTCAACCCTAACCTGAAATAGATCATACGAAAAGAACCATCCGATCATTGATCTATCAACAAAACAATCGAAAGACTATAACAACTTGTTAACAACACAAGATCAGAGAGACGCAAAAGTACGGACAAAGAAAAGAAGAGAAAACCCTAGATCTATTTCTTAAGCTGAAGACTCTCATCTGCGAAATATCTTCCCTCTCTCTCTTCTTTTATATCTCAGTATCACGAATATGGATCAACCCGACCCATATCAAAGATCCGCGCATTTGTCCGTCCCTGCATTTACACTCTAAACCCACAACAAACACTTTTAACATAATAACCCTTTAAGAAAACAAATAAATATAAGATTGAAATATTCCACTATTTTCAACATTCCCCCTCAATCGAAATATTTATTTGTTTTTCTTAAAAATATCAATGAGGCCCATTTTTTTAGATAAAAAATCATGTTGTTTAATATTCAAAGATTTTGTAAGTATATCTGCATTCTGTTCAGAAGAAACAATTTTAACAAGTTTTATAACTCCATTTGAAATTTTTTCTCTTACAAAATGCAAATCAATCTCAAAATGTTTAGTTCTTTCATGAAACACTGGATTAAGAGCTAACTTAATTGTTGAATCATTATCACAAAATACAGAAACTGGAATAAAATTCTTAACTCCTAATTCAAAAAATATTTTCAAAACCCAAATTATTTCACAAGTAATAGACCCAAGAGCTCTATATTCAGCTTCAGTGGAAGATCTAGAAACAGTAGACTGTTTCTTACTTTTCCATGAAATCAAACAATTATTAAAATATACCAAGTAACCAGTTACAGATTTCCTTGTAGTTAGACATTTTGCCCAGTCTGCATCAACAAAACCACTCAATATAAAATTATCAGATTTAGTTATTGCAACTCCTTTTCCAGGACTTCCTTTTAAATATCTTAACAACCTTAAAGCAACTTTCAAATGAGATTTTCTAGGTTTGTGCATAAATTGACTTAGCACTTGAACTCCATAAGCAATATCTGGCCTAGTAATAGTAAGATATATAAGTTTTCCAATCAGCTTTTGAAATTCAGTTTTATTATCTAATAACCCATTGTTCTTATCATCATTTTCTGTATTTATCATAAAATTTGTCTCTAAAGGAGTGCTAACTGGTTTACAACCAAGCAACCCATACTCATGCAAAAGCTCTAAACAATACTTTCTTTGATTTAAACATAAACCATTATCAATATTAACTAATTCAATACCCAGAAAATACTTAAGAACTCCAAGATCTTTAATCAGAAATTGAGTTTTCATAAATTCTTTAACCTTTTTTAATTCAGTTTCACAACTACCTGTTAATATAATATCATCAACATATACAAGTAACACAGTTATTGAACTTTCAAATCTTCTAATAAACAATGAATAATCACTTATGCTTTGTTGAAAACCAAACATAAACAAAGAAGCACACAATTTTTCATTCCATTTTCTAGGAGCTTGCTTTAAACCATATAATGATTTTGTAAGCTTGCAAACCCTAGAATCATTTTCAGAATAATATCCAGGGGGAAGAGACATATACACATCCTCAGATAGATCACCATAAAGAAAAGCATTATTTATATCTAACTGATATAAAGGCCAAGAATTATGCACAGATAAGGAAATAACAATTCGAATAGTCACAATTTTTGCAACAGGAGAAAATGTTTCTTCAAAATCAATCCCTTCTCTTTGATTATACCCCTTAGCCACTAACCGAGCTTTATATCTTTCAACTTCACCATTTGACTTATATTTAATTTTAAAAACCCACTTGCAACCAATTGGTTTCCTATTTTTAGGTAAATTTGTTATTTCCCAAGTGTGATTACGATGAAGAGCTTCCATTTCTTCATTCATGGCCTTTACCCAATTAGGATCAGAAAGAGCCTCATAGTAATTTTTAGGCTCTACAGTCTTATTTAGATTCGAAACAAAACATTTAGCATCAGTATTAAGCAAAGAATAGTTAATAGATCTTTCTATGCCATATTTATATTTTCCTTCTATAACATAATCAGCAAATTTAATTGGCATATGTGATTCACGTCTAGACCTAGACGCACCTATAGACAGCTCTACTGAAGGGGTTGAAGAAATATGACTATTTTCCTCAGACATATCAGAAGATAAAGGAATAGAACCAGCAGAAGGAGGCATATTTACCTCGCCACTACGGTTGACTGACTCAATCAAGTCACTGTTATCCAAGTCAGTAGCTGCATTAATACCATCCTCCTGTGACTCCACTCTCAGTTCATCTAAATTTATAGAATCATTTAAGTATTCGTTTTTATCAAAGTCATCATAGGAAAAAGGATCAACAGGGCCAAAAGTATTAAAAGTTTTATCACCAATAGTTGACCTCAATTTATAAGGAAACACTGACTCATAAAACTTCACATCCCTGGATACAAAAGAACAATTAGTATCCAAACTAAGAAGTTTATAAGCTTTCTTATCAGATGAATATCCTAACAAAACACATTTTTCTGCATGCTCAGAAAATTTATCAGATACATTTTGTTTAGCAGCAAAACAAAGACAGCCAAAAACTCTTAAATGGTCAAAATTAGGAGTTTTTTTAAAAACAAGTTCATAAGGAGATAACCCATTCAAAACAGAAGTAGGCATTCTATTTATCAAAAAAACCGAAGTTAAAACAGCATCTCCCCAATACTTAACAGGAACTCCTGACTGAAACATAAGAGATCGTGCCACATTAAGAATATGTCTATGCTTTCTTTCCACAACTCCATTCTGTTGTGGAGTGTAAGCACAAGAGGTCTGATGAATGACTCCATGTTCTATACAATAAAACTTCATTTGATTATTTACAAACTCTGTTCCATTATCAGACCTTATAGTCTTAATGTTAACACCAAACTGATTTAATAGAATATTCACAAAAACCTTAAAACAATCAAAAACTTCACTTTTAGATTTTAAAAGGAAAGCCCAAGTTGCCCTAGAAAAATCATCCACAATAGTCAAAAAATACTTATAACCCTCAACAGAAGCCAATCTATAGGGACCCCAAACATCTAGATGAATCAATTCACCTAATTGAGATGAATGATGCTGACTATGAGAAAAGGATTCTCTAGTCTGTTTTGCTTTATGACAAGTATCACAAGGAGGTAAGGATTCATTTCCAAAATTCAGTTTATCTTTTAGAGCACTTAAAGCCTGGTCAGCAGGATGACCAAGTCGACTGTGCCAGGTAAATTTTGAAACAAAACACTTAGGAATAGTTAAACTAGTAAAATTACCTAAGGGAACATGATCAAGGTAATAAAGACCCCCTGATTCCCTACCATTCTCCACCATCTCCTTTGACAGTGAATCCTGAATTTTACAATTATGTTCAGAAAATACAACTTCACAACCACTATCCTTACAAAGATTGTGTACAGACAAAAGATTAACATTAAAGTCTGGAACAGCAAATACATCAAATAAAGTAAGATGAGAAGATAATTGAATGTTCCCTATTTTGTTAATAGGAGCAGAAGACCCATTAGGATGTTTAACAAGAAGATTGAGCTTAGACACATCCACTGTGTCTCGAAGTTGTGACTCAGAGGCTATCATATGTTGATTTGCCCCTGAGTCAACAATCCAACTCTGAGAATTATTTTCACTGACAACAGAATTACAACAAGTAAACGAACATGTACCTGCCATATTAGCAACAACAGATACATCCTCATTGGTAGAACTGTCACTAATAAGACGAAGAAATTTGGAGTATTGTTCACTTGTAAGATAGTGAGCATCACTCTTGTTAACAGTCTCAGAAGAACCTACAATATTGTTATTTGAACTGACAGAAGATGAATTTATAGAAAAAGATTTACTTTGGTTATTATTTTCATTTTTCTGTTTAAAATCCTTTGGAAAGCCAATCAGTTTATAACATCTATCTATCGTATGGCCTTTAAGATTACAATGTTTACATTGCAATCCTTGATTTCTGATCCTGTTTGGACCTTGTCCCTTCTTAAAATCATTAACTTTACTATTAAACACAGACACCTGTGACTTCGAAGGGACAATAGAATTTAAAGACCCATTCCTTTGAAGAGATTCTTCTCTAGAAAGGATGGAAAAAGCAGATTTAACATTTGGTAAAGGATCCATCAAAAGAATATGACTTTTTACTTGATTATATGACTCATCAAGACCACTCAGAAACTGCATTAGTTTCATCAATTTAGAATGATCATTAAGCTTAGTAGCAGCCTCACATACACATTCAGTTAAACTAGTCAAGCCATCAAATTCCTTCCATAAAGAGTCAAGTTTATTATAATAATCGGAAAGAGACGAACCATTCTGTTTTAAGGTATTAATTTGTTGATGGATATTGAAAACTACAGATCCATCAGCCTTATTATAAGTTTCAAATAATTCGTCCCAAATATCCTTAGCTTTATTAGAGTAAACATGACTAGCATAAATGGATTCAGAAATAGACCCTAAAATCCAATTGCATACAACAGCATTAACACGCTCCCATTTAGAGGTTTTAGAGACATCAGTTTTTTCAAGAGTTAAAGTTCCATCCACAAAACCCAACTTATTCCTAGCCTTCAGACCTCTAGACATGGCACTACGCCATAACCAATAATTTTCATTTCCAGTTAGTTTAATGGTTATAATTGAGGCTACAGCATAATCAGAAGGATGAACATATAAAGGATCATCAAAATCAACAGTAGTACCATCTTTAGGAGTACCACTCCCTTCAGGAGTGTCTCCTGCCATTGTAAATCACAAGGAACACACAGAAAAGATAGGAAATACATAACACACAGAACAAATAACCGACCCTGTGTTGACTTAAAGTCCAGATGGTCACCATAGTATGTCGGGGCCCAAGACAGTCAACCACAGAGTCAAAGAAACAGCCAAGAAACAACCACAGTATACGCGAAAACAAAGAACAAGAAACAAACACAGTATACGCGAAAACAAAAAGGAAGATAAAAGAGAAAGAACACCCTCACAATGCTATAGGAAGCGATGTTGTTTTTTATTTTTTTCCTTCAAATCGACTCCCTGAATCCGTTCCCTACAAGGGTTTATCGGTGATGAAATCCGACCCCAAGAGGATTATTTCAGATAAAGGGATTAATCGATAGCTTTCAGAGTGTATTTCTTCTTGTCCAAACTTGTAGTCTCAGCGACAAGTAAATGAGAAGAAGCGCCAATCTGCAAGATCAATCAAAAAATCTCGCAGTACCAGGATCCAAAAAACGAACTATGGTAAATAGAAAAAGAACCCTAGATCTAACAGATTCAACAGAAAACAAACCAAAAAATAAAGGAATCGGTATACCTTTTTAGATCGTTGAGAACGAAGATCACCAAACCACGATCAGCCAACCAAAGCGTCGGGATCAAAGAACATGAGCCTTAGTGCTCTGATACCATGTTGAAATTACACAAAATATTTTTCCCAACATCTTCATTTCTTATATCAATTTAGGACAAAGAAACAGAAGGTTTTCATGTACTTACAACTGAAACCTCACTACAAAACCCTAATCTACTCTCATTCAATCACACTCAACCCTAACCTGAAATAGATCATACGAAAAGAACCATCCGATCATTGATCTATCAACAAAACAATCGAAAGACTATAACAACTTGTTAACAACACAAGATCAGAGAGACGCAAAAGTACGAACAAAGAAAAGAAGAGAAAACCCTAGATCTATTTCTTAAGCTGAAGACTCTCATTTGCGAAATATCTTCCCTCTCTCTCTTCTTTTATATCTCAGTATCACGAATATGGATCAACCTGACTCATATCAAAGATCCGCGCATTTGTCCGTCCCTGCATTTACACTCTAAACCCACAACAAACACTTTTAACATAATAACCCTTTAAGAAAACAAATAAATATAAGATTGAAATATTCCACTATTTTCAACAGCTTTCAAGCTTGCATTTTCTTATTGATAATAATGAAGAATTGGGGAGATAAACAAAAGGTGTACATAGAAAGAAAGCTTGAAAGGGGCAAAGAGTAAAGGATGTTTAAGTTGGAGTATAAAGGTTACAAATGCACAACTTAGAGAGTAGATAACAAAAGAGCTCCATTTGGTGAAGACGTCACCAACATGAATGCAATGGTTGGTATTCATGCTTGAAGTGTAACTATTTTGAAAGATATATTTCTTATGAATGAAGAAGCGTTATAGGCCTTATACGAAATGTAAACTTTAGACATGCCATTCTCGACAATGTTGTGACATCTCAACATATTGCCAAGAAATAAATATCTTAAGCCACTAAACTCTCCAACATCGATGCACTTGTATCTAATCAAGTCCTCATGCTCCAACTCAGCGGCGATTCCAACATTTTTTTTGGGGGAAACTATTGAATTTTTTCAAAAACATAAAGGGTTTTACAAGTAAATTTTTAAAATAAATTGAGTATTTATATGTAAAAGTTTTTAGCCATTGGGTGAATGTGCCCCCACTCCTAAAGCTCTACAACTGTCATTGGTCTAAGCGGTTGTGAATTTCAACGAATTATAAGCCCGAGTTTGCTACTTAGAGCATCCGGTATACATTGCACGAATCGGTCCGTGGTCTACTTGGCCATGAACCACGGCCGTGCACACCACCCCGGTGGTTCGTGGTGGCTCGTGGTCGTGGCCATCCGTGGCCCGGACAACGAACCCAAACGCCCAATGAATTCGTTTCTTTCTTGTAGCCGTTGATTTGTATCCGTTTTAGTAGCCGTTGTTAAACGGCTAAATTGTAAAAAAAAAATAATTTATTTACCTATAAATACCATATTTTAACTCCTTATTTTTTACACCATTCTTTTCTTTCTCTATACACAAACTACACACTACATCTTCACAACCAAAAATTATGGATCCCAACCAAAATACCCCTCCAAACTACCGAAATCGCAAACCCGATAACGCTTTTGCGTTAGACACAACACCTCGACAATTCCCGACGATGGAGTCACCTCAAGGCGGTTTTATCAATCTACTTCAAAGTGGTTCCCTTATCCAACAAACACCACTTTTCCAACAACAATATCAACCTTTTCCGGCTTTCCAACAACAACAAATGCAACAACAATACCAACAATTTCAACAATTCCAACAACTACAACAACTACAACAACAATCGTCACAACAACAACCACCAAGCTCACAACCACCACTTTCGCCGGATTTTGTTCCGGAAACGCAACCTTCACCACCACCTCAACCAAAAAAGAAAAAAGGAAAAAAACCGGCCCGACCCACTACCAACCAAGAAAGGGTCCCATGGACAAAAGAAGAAGAAGAAAAGTTAGCGGAGGCATGGGTGGCGGCTTCCGAAGATCCAATTGTAGGAGATAGCCAGACGTACGGAAGTTTTTGGGAAAAAGTCTGAGCCATTTTTTACGAGTTAATGGAAAGTGAAGCTCGAAATGCCGATCAAATTACGTCGAAATGGCGAGATATTCGATTAAAATGCACCGATTTTGGAGGAATCTACAACAATCTCCTAAACATACGCAAAAGCGGCTCGAACGATTTTGATGTTTTCAAGGCGGCCATGGACCAATATGAAAAAACAACGCCTACACGCAAAGCTTTTCCGTATATGAAGCCGTGGCTAAAATTGAAAGACTCCCCAAAATGGAAAGAGCAAACGGAAGGAAGTTCCCAATCTTCCGGTTCAAAGCGTTCGAGAAACCCCGATGGAGCTTCTCAACAATCGGACGGTCGAACACACATCGACATCAACGACGATCCGATAGATCTTGAAACCGACCAACCTCTTCCTCGGCCCGTTGGAAGAAATAAAGCAAAAAAAGCGGCGTCAACATCTTCGAATTCTAGTGTTATGGATATGTTCGGCGATAAATTTGATCGATATGTGCAGCTTCAGGAAACGAAGGCCGAGGTGATGACTCGGATGGAACAAAAAATGATCAAAGCACAAACATCATTTCAAGAGGCACAAGAGACACTTCAAACAAAAACCGACATGGAAATCTTGAAAATGAAAGCGGACGACCTTGAGGGCGAAGACTTGGAACTTTTTCTAGCAATGAAAGAGTCGGTTCGAGCCCGACGTAGGCGTAGGGGGTAGTTTATTTTATGTATGGTTGGAATTTTTAGTTTTTTAATGTTTTTTATTTTTATTTTATTTTTATTTTTTTTTTAAATTAACTAATGTAATTTTTATTTTGATTGTTATTTTTATTTTAGTTTTTAATTTCAATTAATTTAGTTTTTATTTAATGTAATTTGGTAATTTAATTTAATGGAAAAATAGTATTAAAAAATGTTTTTAATGTATTTTTGAATTAAATTTAAATAAAAAATTGAGGTGGAGTGGTGTGTTTAGTGGTAAGTACCCCATGTATGTGGTAGTGGAATGTGGTGATGATGTGGCACCCACCACATATGTGGTATGTGGTGGGTATAACGGATGGCCTTACATACTACAAAGCGACGACACCTTAACACTAACACCTTTCTATGAAGCCCACTTGCGACTAATGCTTAAAGAAACCTGAGAAGCTAAATAAACTCGCCATCATCTCCAACATAGTTACAACCACCATCATCACCGATACGAAGATCGCCCACAACCTATCCATCCAAAATAAGATGCCACATCAACTATAATGGACACAGCGGGACGTAGCCAGAATTTTGTTTTAAGGTAGGCCAAATAGTATACAAAATATGAAAATGATAATAAAATAACTATATATGCATTATTAACTAAATTGTTTATTTAAGCTTTGTTTTACAACAATGTATCACTTTCTACTAATTTCAAGTTTTGAATTGAATTAGCCATGTTACAACTCTAAAAATTTTGTTTAACAAATATATATATATATATATATATATATATATATATATATATATATATATATATATATATATATATATATATATATATATATATATATATATATATATATATATATATATATATATATATATATATATATATATAACATTAATTTTGTGTGGGTGGGCTAAAACATACTCATGCCCTTGTATTGGTTACGCCCTTGAATGGACACAAATAGGATATGTATAATGTAAGAAAAATGAAGTTTAATGGTATACCGTATAAGAAAAAAACAACCGAGGACAAAATGATTGCAAATGTGACAATTTGTTCTTATTTTCAGATGTTAACAGTATTATTTTTCTAGTGACTTTCATTTGGTTTCGTAAACCATATCCTTTATAGTTTAACGTCAACAAAATCAAACCGCCAATACTTGTTTATTTATTTATTTTATTTTTTTCATATATCCTAAAAAAACTAAATGAAGTTAATTTATAATTATTGTTTATAAGATCCTTTTTACAGCTCTTATATAACAACAATCTTTTTAAAAGAAAACAAATAAGAATAAATAATATCAATAGTGTACGTGGTTAACAAATTATTTTGTTTGAAACATACGGTCCTTATAGTTTAAATTTCTTACATGATCGAATCATTAAATCTTCACGATGTTTCACATTTGATCTAAAGTTACTATTTTATTCATAAGTTAATTTTTTTATTAAGTTTTAGTATATTTTTTTTATTTAACCCACACCCACACATCACCCCTCAGTACCCATTACCTCCCTTCCGAAAGAACCTATATGAGTTTTGATACACATGCAGCGTACCAACTTGGTACGTCCAGCGTACTCCCCAGCTTACCATCCTACTCCATTAAGCACTTAATTCATCGAGACTTCAAGCCAAACTCTTAAATTTGATTCTATAAGACCACTTATCATGTAAAGTTGGAAAATTTACACACATGCATGGCTTAATGGGGATCAAGAGCTCAAAAAGAGCTTAACAAAGGTCTTAACACATGCATGGTTCAAGATACACCATAAAGCTTGCATTTTTATGAACGTGGGGACTGAAAGGAGCTAAGATCTAGCATCCATAGCCTCTGGAGTAGATCAAAAGATCTCCTTTAATACAAAGGACTCAAAAGATGCACAAAAGTTCCATGAACTAGATCTAACATAGAAGAGCACAAAGGTGTAAGCTTTTTACCTCAAAAAGCTTGCAAAAGTGGAAGTGATCCTGGATCTACAAGCTCAATCAACTTCTTCAAGGGTTTCTTCTTCTTCTTCTTCTTCTTCTTCTTCTTCTTCTTCTTCACCTTAAGACACCAAATTCTCTTTATCAAGTGGGTTTTCGTTTTTGGGACAAAGAGAGGTGGGGGCTGGCTAAACATGACCAAATGAGGCTATAATAAGGTTTAAATAGGGTCCAAACCATAAAAATTAGGGTTTGGCTCAAACTCGCACGCCATGGTACTCTATGTACGCACCTCGTACGTGGTTAAGTCCCGCGACCAAGACATCGGGCTAGCACGCCAAGCGTACCACCTAGTACGCCCCGCGTACTAGCTAAAGGACCAAAATTGTAACACTCATAAAAATCATTCAACATTTAAACTTTTTAAAACCAACCAATTTCACAAATTGTTTACAAACATAGTTTTCAAAACATGTTCAACATCAGAGTCTCCCAAAAATCATAATTCAAAACATGAGGATGTGTACAGTCATGTCTTCGCCTTCCCGAGATCATCTGAAGTACCTGAAACATAACCAAAAACTATAAGCCAACGCTTATTGAGATCCCCCAAAGTACTAACACACAAAACACATAACAATAATAACAAACATGAGACATATTGAGCCTTCAGCATGACTGGACCGCCTCGTAGGCCTAAAGACTATTTGGACCGCTCACAGAACCTTCAGCATGACTGGACCGCCTCACTGAGCCTTCAGCCGATCTGGACCGTTCTTCGGGCCTTCGGCTTGACTGGTCCACCTCACGAGCCTTCAGTCTATCTGGTCCACCTTAGGTCTCTTGGCCTTCAGTCTCCATTGGTCTGCCTCAACCCAACCACACATAACATGTCAACATATACATAACAAATAAACATATATAACTAGTTAACTGACAATCGAACAGATCTTATAGATGCCTGAGCATAACATCATCCTATATACCATGATACATGTCTAACAGATCACTACAACATACCAACATGAAATAAACCACATAATACATGTCAATTTCAACCAGATATTATCAAACATATATGGGTGCTTTAGAAATGGCAACAGGGCGGGTTCAGGGCGGGCCTTGATTTCCCAAACCCGAACCCGATTTCTAAATGTGTCCCCGAACCCGACCCGATACCCGATGGATTTCTTATCGTGGTGCCCCGTCGGGGCTGAAACTTTCCCCGAACCCGACCCTAAATCGGAAACCGATAACTACCCGAAAACCATAAATATGGCAGGAAAAAAATGGAAAAACAAAATTTACAGAATGAGAAATTAAGAACTTAAGACGTTACATAGGCTTAAAATGTCAAATAAGTTCTTAAATCATTTAACCAAATAGAAATTACTAATAGTCTAATATTGTAACAAACAACCAACCAAAACACCATACAAAATATGAAAAACTAATTCATCACAATAATACATTAGCACTTAACATTAAAACAAACTTAAAATCAAACAAAATCATCCAAAACTGTTGTCCCGCTTTCTTTAGTGTTTTCCTACAAAATATTAAACAAACTCAAAATCAAACCAAATCATTGAAACTATATAAAATTAATATTCATAGAAGTGTCGCTTTACCTTTTCCACGTCATAATCAAATTCAACAGAGCGACAATATGCCTCGGTCTCTTCAAAACAAGTTGTATATAAGAAAATATAAAATCAATTTAACAAAAATATTATTAATGTGAACGTGTTACCCTTTTTAAACCAACCACTTCATCTCCATCTTCATCAAAAAATGTATCATTAATATTTGTCCCGTCATCAAAAAATGTATATAAGACAATTGAAATCACATCACCAAACTAAATCTCTTACCCGGTCACCTTCTGCAGACATGGTCATAGAGCTTGTTGATGTCCGAATCTCTTGCCTACAACCAAATGATCAATATTCTTATGTTAGAGTCTAAATCACAAGTTAGTTCTGCTGCAATTTGCAGAAAAACTCTTATATCACTAAAACCATGCATAAAACCACTGGTTACACACAAGAAAATAAGTAAGGAATTGCAAAAACATAACAAATAATGACTCTCAACAGTAAATCTAACTATCTAACACACACTGGTTATTATATGGAACAATCTAGATGTAACATTGCTACCAAAACTGAACCAACAATGCTAGCAAATAAACAGTGCCCCCTTTTAATTAAAGAAAAAAACATCATCGATACAAAATAGCAGTACCTCATGCTCTCGAGAGCAACCTTCTGTAATCCTTGATCGCCATCCTGAACCCTCTCAACATACAGCTCTAATTGCTGCTTCGACACCAAATCCTCATCTAAAAAATTCGACATAAATAATCATATTTTTAATCTAAAATGTAAAAACTAATCTAAAAACTTAGATAAAACTTGAGTCTAAAAACTAATCAGAATCTGGATTAAATCTTACATGGATTAGGATTTAGGAACTTATTCTTACCTGGATTTAGATTGTGTCAAACAAATGTGCTTCGAGCCTTCGACTTCGAGTTTGCGAATTGCGACTGCCGATTTTCCAAACGGTGGTGAGGAAAAATAATGAGGCAACGATCGACTAGAGAGGTTGCGACTTGCGAGGGGTGATAGATGAGTGAAACGAGGCAATTGGAATACTGGATTTGAGTCTTCTTCAATGAAACGGAACGAGCTTCAGGAATAGGTCTTCGATTCTTGTGATGTCGGTTGGAAGAGATTGACGATAACATTAAGTGGTAACGTGATTTTAGGGTTAGAGTATCTGAGGGGTTTATATATATATATATATATATATATATATATATATATATATATATATATATATATATATATATATATATATATATATATTCGGGACGGGTCGGGTCGGGGCACGCATAACCCACTCCCTACCCTGAACCCGAAAAAAATACCCGATAACGACCTGATACCCGACCCATAACCCGATAAGCTTGACCTGACCCGACCCGAAATCTTCGGGAATCGAGTTTTCCCGTCGGGTTCGGGTTTTTTTGCCATCCCTAGGGTGCTTGCAATCCTCTTTAGTCTATTTCAACCAAATATCGGGTCTATTTCACTCCTACTACTACCACACAATATTATAACAGGAATCACAGAGTCATCAAGGAAATATAGGCATAATTGACAATTGTCAAAAGACAATCATCACACTACATCATAAACTAGTGGGCCGACATTGATGCCTTTGACCCACTGATGCTGCGAAGGAAGACTCACCTCATACTGAAGATATCAAATCATAATCGGTATATAACTCGCAAAACCCTCTTCCTTCAATAGGCTAGAAATGATGCACAAACTCTAGATCTACAAGCTCTTTCTTCTCCTTAGCTTCTTCTTAAACCTTCTTCTTCTTCAAAACCACCCAAGAACACCAAAACACTCAAGGTAATCTCAAAGATGCACTCAAGAAGGCTAGGGTACGAGATTGACATTAAAAGGGTGTAACAACCCAATTTTCATGTCCAAAAATTTCATTTTAACATCAATACTTTGGAAAACATTTGTAAATAAAACATCGTCTGATCAAATCATTTCCCAATCATATATCGTGTTTGAAAACCAAAATATGAAATCAACCAAATGTCAGAGTACAAATCCCAGAACAATCTCGTAAGGCGCAAAAACAGTGGATGTGTATGATGTGCCGCTACCGCGCCAACTCTTTCCCCTTTGATGAAGAGGTACCTGAAACCAAAACTGAAAATTGTAAGCACAAAGCTTAGTGAGTTCCCCTATCGTACCACATACCACAAAATCACACAACATACATATATTTTCAGGTATATCTCGGTGCCCGACCTACCCCTTCGGTCCTCTCGACCAGATATTGGCTAACATATCAGGGTACTGGCCTCCCCTTCGGTCCTGCCGACCGGATACTGACTAGTATATCTGGGTGCTGGTCTCCCCTTCGGTCCTCTCGACCGGATACTGGGGACTATTTCACCCCTACTACTACCACCTAACACATATCACATAATCTATCTGGCATGTCTGGGCATGACTACCCCTTCGGGCCTATCGACCGGTAATCTGGGGACTATCTCCCATACTGTCACTAGCACATAGCATCATATCATACTAGCACATAACATATCAGGTAGTAGCAAACCTAGATGAATATCACAGAGACAATCATCTAATCATACAACTCCTACTGATGGGCTGGCATTGTGGCCGTAGACCCACCGCTACTGGAAGGTAACTCACCTCGAAGTAGTTGCTGATCTGCGCGGGAACTGGCTATCTGCTGCTGCTTCTCCGGAAATCCTCCATCTGTAATTCCCACCAAACACTCAATCAAACATTGCTAACTGTCCTTAGGGTAAAATGACCATCTTACCCCCGACCAAGTCAAAGTCAAAGTCAAAGTCAAACTTCCAGTTGACCCGACTCACCGAGTTAGCTCGCCAACTCGTCGAGTCCCTATCTAATCGACTGTCCTCACTCCCGTCCCTACTCGTCGAGTTAGGCATTGACTCGACGGGTTCTCCTTCTATACAAATATCCAATGTTCCTTCATCCAAGTCGCCGAGTTGTATGAACAACTCGTCGAGTTCATCTTCATCCGATGAACACCCTGGTCTGTGACTCGCCGAGTTGTATGAACAACTCGTCGAGTCTGTTCTTAAGGCAAGAAGATTGCCTTGGACTCGCCGAGTCAGGGCATTGACTCGACGAGTCCCTCCATTCCTGAGTCTGGCTTCCGACTCACTGAGTCCATCTATAGCTCACTGATGCCACTCGACATAACCCAAAAGGGGAAAATCGGGGACTCGCGACTTGACTCGCCGAGTCTGAAGAACGACTCGCCGAGTTGCATGAATGCAATCACTATATACTCGATTCTGCTTGAATCCAGTGCATTCCATCCATAGATCTGGGTTCTCAGGGCTCGATTAACACATAAAGTTTCCAACTTTACGTGTAGATAAACACCAATGAAGGTTTTAAGGCTCAAAATACACTAAAAGAGTAGATTTAGGGTTTTCATGCAATATGGCTCCATAAAGGCAGTAGATCTGAGCTCTAGAAGCTCAAACCTAGCTAGATTCAAAGGCCATTCCACTCAAAATGATCTCTATATTACAATCAAGCTAGGAAGTGGATAAAGATGGCTTAAATGGGGTTTCTAATGGAAAATCATCATGGCAACATAAAAGATCCAAAATATACCTCAATGAACTTCTGGATTGAGTTCTAGATCCTTGCTCTTCTCCTTCTCCTTGGTCCTTCCTTCCTTCTCTTCTTCAAACTTCAAGGAAAAGCACACAAACACTAAAATCACAAAGGGGAGGGTTAGGGCTTGGTAAAGGATGCTCTGAGAGTGAAGAGGGCGAGCTTGGGGCGCATAAGGGGGTTTAAATAGGGTGCAAACCCCTGAAGTTAGGGCTTCTTCCAGAATGGCGGACTCGTCGAGTCCAGGATATGGACTCGTCGAGTCGCCAACTTAAACGTGCTCGATATCTCGCCCCTACTTGGCGAGTCAGGCATGCAACTCGCCGAGTTCCAGCTAAAAATGAAAAAAAATACTTAGATTAAAATACATACCAAGAACCAGGTGCTACAAATCTCACCCACTTATTTTAGACTTCGTCCTCGAAGTCTGTCGCTCGCTCCTGGAAAAGCTCGGGATAATGCTCCCTCATATCTTCTACCGGTTCCCAAGTCCACTCTGAGCCCTTCCGGTGCTGACATTGCACTTTCACTAGCTCCACCCTCTTGTTCCTCAGATCCCTCGACTTTCGGTCGAGGATTGCTACTGGCCGCTCAATGTAATTCAGGCTGTCATCAACCTGAATATCCTCTGAAGGCACCACCGCTGAGTCGTCCACTAGGCATTTCCGCAGCTGCGAGAAGTGGAAGGTGCTGTGGATCTGACTGAGTTCGGCTGGCAGATCCAGTCGGTACGCCACCTTGCCCAACCGGGATAGAACCCTGAAGGGTCCAATGTACCTGGGGCCCAACTTGCCCCGCTTCCTGAATCGGATGATGCCCTTCCATGGCGACACCTTCAGGATAACCATATCTCCGACCTGGAACTCCAGGTCTGATCGGCGCTTGTCGGCATAGCTCTTCGGCCGACTCTGAGTAGTCTGAAGCCTACTCCGCACCTGCTGAATCCTCTCGGTCGGCTTGAGCACCACTTCGGTGCTCTCCATGACCCTCTGGCCAACTTCGCTCCAACATATCGAGGTCCTGCACCTTCTCCCGTACAACATCTCGAAGGGAGGACGGTCAATACTCGTGTGGTAGCTGTTGTTGTATGAGAACTCAGCCAAAGGAAGATAAGTATCCCAGCTACCACCAAAGTCTAACACGCACGCCCGCAACATATCTTCCAGAGTCTGGATGGTCCGCTCACTCTAACCATCTGTTTGCGGGTGAAAAGCGGTGCTAAAATGTAGACGAGTACCCAGATCGTCATGGAACTTCTTCCAAAACTTGGAAGTAAACCATACGTCTCTATCTGAAATTACGGAGACTGGCACTCCGTGCCACGCCACCACCTCTCGGATGTAGATATCGGCCAACTTCTCTGCCAAGATACTCTCCTGGATCGGTATAAAATGGGCGCTCTTGGTCAACCGATCCACGATGACCCATATAGAATCCACTCCCTGCGCGGTCATGGGGAGTTTGGTGATAAAATCTATCGTGATATCTTCCCATTTCCAAAGCGGGATATCCAACGACTGCATCTTGCCGTGTGGTCTCTGATGCTCGACCTTGACCTTCCTGCAGGTCAAGCATCGCTCTACGTACCATGCCACATCCCGCTTCATGCAGGGCCACCAATAATCCAAACGAAGATCCCTATACATCTTCGTCGCCCCGGGATGAATGGAGAATCGGGATTTGTGCGCCTCCTCCAGTAGAACCTGGCGCACACCCCCGTGATATGGTACCCACACCCTACGGTGTAGTGTCAATAATCCGCGGCTATCATAATCGAAGGAGGAAACCTGACCCACTATATGCTTGCTCTTCTGATGTTCCTCCTTCATAGCCTCCTACTGAGCCTCCCGTATCTGTTCTAACAGTGGGGTCACCACCGTCATCCTCATACACATATCTCTGATCGGCACTGCCTTGCGGCTAAGCGCATCGGCCACCACGTTGGCCTTCCCTGGGTGATAAAGGATCTCGCAGTCATAATCCTTTACCACATCCAACCACCGTCGTTGCCTCATGTTCAAATTCAGCTAGTCCATGAGGTATCTCAAACTCTTTATGGTTCGTGTAAATGGTACACCAGACTCCATAGAGATAATGCCGCCAAATCTTAAGGGCGAAGACAACCGCCCCCAACTCTAAATCGTGTGTCGGGTAGTTCGCCTCGTGAGGCTTAAGCTGCCTTGAAGCGTAGGCAATGACATGCCCTCTCTGCATCAATACTGCACCCAAACCTGAGATGGACGCGTCGCAGTATACAACAAAATTCTCCACGCCCTCTGGCAGGGCTAAGATTGGCGCCTCGCACAATCTCTGTCTAAGAGTCTCGAACGCGGCCTGCTGCTCAGGCCCCCAACGAAAGACCATGGCTTTCTTCGTCAGCCGCGTCAGGGGTACGACTATCTTGGAGAAATCCTGATTGAATCTCCGATAGTAGCCCGCTAATCCCAGGAAACTCCGAATCTTAGATGGAGACTTTGGAACTTCCCATTTCATCACAGCATCTACTTTGTCCGGGTCCACTGAGATCCCATTCTGGTTGACGAGATGTCCGAGGAATTGCACCTCGCGCAACTGAGATCCCATTCTCCCTCCTCAAAGTCTCCAAAACTTCTCGCAGATGCTCCTCGTGCTCCACCTGCGTCTTGGAGTAAACCAAGATGTCATCAATAAACACTATCACATACCGGTCTAACATCGGTCTACACACGCGGTTCATGAGGTCCATGAACGCGGCAGGAGCATTGGTGAGCCCAAAGGGCATCACCACAAACTCGTAATGGCCATAACGCGTCCGAAACGCGGTCTTCTGCACATCCTCCTCTCTGACCCTCATCTGATGATATCCTGAACGCAGATCAATCTTGGAGAACCAAGATGCTCACTGAAGCTGGTCAAAGAGGTCATCAATCCTCGGGAGTGGCTAACGGTTCTTCACCGTTACCTTGTTCAGCTCCCGATAATCTATACACATTCGATGCGACCCGTCGTTCTTCTTCACAAACAGAATCGGGGCTCCCCAGGGTGAACTGCTCGGCCTAATGAATCCTATGTCTAATAGCTCCTACAGCTGTGTAGACAACTCCTGCATCTCAGGAGGATCCAACCGATACGTTGCCTTGGCTATCGGAGCCGCGCCAGGGACTAGGTCGATCCTGAACTCCACCTGTCTCTCCGGAGGTATCCCAGGAAGCTCCTCTGGGAACACATCTGTGTAGTCTCACACCACCGGAACCTCGCTCACCGTCGCCTTACCCGCCTCCCGGGTATCCATAACATACGCGACATATCCCGCACAACCCTGCTGAATGTAGCGCCTAGCTCTCGCTGCTGAACATACTGTGGGTCCACACTGTGGCCTCTCGCCGTATATCACCATCTCTCCCACACTTGGGGTCCTGATTCGCACCAGCTGTTGAGTGCAATCTATCACTGCCCCATCTTGCCGCACTTATAGCAGCTTGACGATCCCAACTTGCATGCTCCCTCATGCGTCTTGCCGCATTTCTTGCAGCGGCCTCGCCCCTGTTGGCTTTTCGGCCCTGCGTCTGGTCCCTTGGGCTTCTTCCCCGAAGCCCCCGTAACCTGCCCCTCCTCTGCCTTCCTCTTCCGGATGTGCTCCAGGTCGATCTCCCTTTCCCTTTCCCTGGCAATCATGGACTCCAAAGTAGGGCAAGCGGAAAAACTGACATGCTACCGAATATCAGCTCGTAGCATGTCATGATTGTGGGTCCTCCTCATATCCTCATCACCCGTGTACTGGGGCACCAACAACGCCCTCTCCTGGAACTTGGCGGCGATCTCCGCCACAGACTCCGTCGTCTGCCTCATATCCAGAAACTCTCTAGCTAACTGCTGGAGCTCCACTGCAGGGGCAAACTCCGCTCGAAACCGGGTCAAAAAGTTTGGCCATATCATAGCCTCAACAGTCGAGGCTTCCAATGAGTCACCAACAGACTCCCACTAGTCTCTAGCTCTGTCTCTCAAACACCCTGCTGCAAACCTCACCTTCGACCCCTTGGGGCAGAAGCTAGTCAACTGTGTAGACTCGATGTCTGCAATCCATCGCCTGGCAGCTATGGGGTCCTTAGCCCCATGAAAATCCGGCGCACCACTGCCCCTGAAGTCCTTGAAGGACAGTGTGCGAGATCCTGACTGGCCAAATGTCAGGTCACTCCTGAACGCCCTGAGGCGATCCTCCATCAGCTCAATTATCCCTTCCTTGATCGACCTGAAGATGATGGGGGTCGACTCAGGGATGCCTCTAGTGATCTCTGACGCGATGAACTTGTGTAGCCTCTCTTCTACTAGCTCAGAACCTGATCCCGAACCCGATCCCTCTCCTGAACTGCCAACTGCTGGCCTCGGACGTAGTACCACCATTCTGTAATACATAATACCAACCGTTAGTGATACTGATACCTCTTGAGGGATCACATCTACTACAAGTTCCCTGGTCTTGTCTTAGCCTTCCTCAGTTCGGGTACGGATCCTCTGCTTTCAATAGTACGGGCCCATACTACATTCCACATATATCCGTACCTTCTTCAAGGACTGCCTTGACTCCACCAGATCCCTTTTTTACCACTGTTGATCACTACTATCCTCATCTTAGGCTTACCCTAGGGAAAATCTCTGGCCCTACCCAAACCGGTCCTCAGCTGCTGAAGGCCTCCTTGCAATGCCAATTAGCCATTACCTAACTACCATCACATGTGATAAGGCTCAGATAATCTTTCGAGTAAAAGACTCGTCCCTACAATGGTTAGACTCAAACGAGAGCTACCCAATAGGGCCAAATCCAGCACTCTGAGATTATTTAACCCTGATCACATGTGACGTGACGTATTCACCTAATGGCTAACTCTCATTGCTCAGAGTCCCACAAAGCACAAAGCAAGTAGCATTCGAACAAAAGGGAACAATTCTCTAGCAACTATATTCTCATAACATGAGCTGCACTAGCATATAATGCTAAGCTCATACGATCAGGCATAACCTAAACAGGCTATCCTACTGCTGTCTACTCAATTCTAGCATGCAATTCTCAAAAGCTGAAGCACATAAAGCAGGCACATAAGGCATCACTCCTAGATCCTTAGTCCTATACTAGCATGCTCTTTTACCGAAACTGTTAAACGTAACATAAACTTGTATGGTACTTTGGGGAATACTTACTTGAGCTTGGCCGGTCGCACACATCACACACTTGTTCCTTCTCAAAACTCTTTTATCTTAGCTTTTAGTGATGGGTTTGAGCCATAAGAACTTTCCTATGGGCACATGCAAACCGTAATGCTTGGATCTAGGTTTCTCTAATTGAACATGCATTGAATGCAAGACTTACAATACTAGATCTAATGTAAACAATTGAATCAAATCATATGAAATTGAATCTAGAACGATACCTTAGATTACTTGCTTGATACTTCTTCTTCTTGGAGCTTAGAGTCACAATTGTCACTCCTCTAATGGCTTACAAACACCAACTAGCAAGAGGATGATCTTGAGAGAGAGGGGAGAAGGTGAGAAATCAGCCCTAGGGTTCCTTGCCTTGCATGAGTGCCGATTTCCCTCACCCTAGGGATCTATTTATACTATGGGATACTAGGGTTCCACCTTTAACCCTAATTGAATAACTTAGGCCCTAAGCAATCCAAGATCCTTCTAGATTCTAGGCCTGGACGAATTTAAGGTTCCCAAACCCTAAATTTCGTCCACCCCATTATCTATAAGGATACATAGCCCAAAACACAACTATCACACATTTGACAGTTTATGCCCCTTTATTCAATTAACCTCTTTAAGTCACCAAATTAATTCTTAATTAATATATGAATTATATTAATTAAATAAAAATATTATTCCTATAATATATTATTCTCATAATATATTAACAACAATATCTCTTCTCTTTTAACAAATCATCCTGTCAAGTTGCTATGGTGAAGGCAACCCAAAAGGACCATGCATAACCGGGTAAAGTACTTACCAAATATAGTTACAGCCTTAGACACTAATCCAATAGTCTCCCACTTGGATAAGTCTAGTAACTATACATGCAAACACAAACCGATTTAGCAATCGTAGCTCTCAAAGACGCTGTCAACTCTGATCTTATCAATCTCTTGTCCTTTAGATAAGGGATCGTACAGTCCTCTGTTTAGATATTATGCTGACAATCTTATGGAACTTATTATCCAGCATTTTGGTTTCTCGATCTCAGATTCATTCAACATAGAATTTAATTGAACACATCAATTCAGTCCTGACCGGGCCCAACACATAAGTCAAATCAAATCATCGAGCGGCCGTGATATCGCTTTTACCCTCTCAGAATAAAAGTAACAGATAAACTTCGACTTATATGCGTTTACATATCGACTAACCAACTATACACAACAATGCGTTTTATGACATCAATTTACTGATGCGGTTTTCGCATTATCAATGTACAACCAATTAGTAGATAATAAACCATATATCTAGGTTTTAAGACCATATGATATTATCGTCTTGCGATCACTCGTGTCACATTCCATAAAGTGATTCCAGCAAGCGCAAGTTTATTCCAATGCTCAAAACTTGTTCATAAGCACTCATGAACGTTGCAGCAAACCTTTGTTATGTCTAATACCATTTAGACAATATACACACCAATTCACGACAATCTTCATTCATACCTACTTCCAACATATGAACGATTGTGGGCCATTCGAATAATTCAATTATTCTTAATAACTCAATTATTCATGAAGTCAAAACATGCAAAGTGAAACAATAGACAATAACTTTACTTATAAATAATACTCTTTTATTTAATCATCAAATGTCAATTACATTTATCTATTACATGTTTCAAAACTATCTAATCTAAACTAATATCGACTTTCAGCCCAATGCTCCTAGCGTGCTGCAAATGCTTAACCCTACTCAGTCCCTTCGTAAGCGGATCTGCTGGATTATCCTCTGACGATACCCTCTTTACTACGAGGTGTCCTTCTTCTACTCGATGTCTAATAAAGTGATATTTTCTGTCGATATGCCGAGATCTACCATGATCCCTTGGTTCCTTGGTCAAGGCAACCGCTCCCTCATTATCACAGAAAATTTCCATAGGCTCCTTTATGGCAGGCACAACTCCAAGATCACCAATGAAGTTCTTCAACCACATCGCCTCCTTTGACGCTTCACTCGCTGCAATATACTCTGATTCGCACGTTGAATCAGCTACAGTTTCCTGTTTGGAACTTTTCCAAGTTACTGCTCCTCCATTAAGGGTAAAGACCCATCCCGAATGCGAATGGTAGTTGTCCCTGTCGGTTTGGAAACTGGCATCACTATACCCTCGCATCTTCAACTCATCACTCCCCCGAGGACTAGAAACCATTCCTTGGTCCTCCGAAGGTAAGTAAGGATGTTCTTGACCGCAATCCAATGCGCTCTACCAGGATTCCCTTGATATCTACTGACCATGCTCAAATCAAGGGACACATCAGGTCGAGTACAAGTCATAACATACATGATCGAGCCAACTGCGGAAGCGTAAGGTACTCAGCTCATCTCAGCTATCTCAGCTTCGGTACTCGGACTTTGAGTCTTACTCAACTTGGTATTACTTTGTATCGGTAGTTCTCCCTTCTTCGAGTTTTCCATACTAAAACGTTTTAGTACCTTATCTAAGTAAATATTCTGACTAAGTCCTATTAGTCTCTTACTTCTTTCTCTCACTATCCTTATTCCCAAAATATAGGAAGCCTCTCCGAGGTCCTTCATAGCGAAACACTTCCCGAGCCAGGACTTAACCTCCAACAGAGTCGGGACGTCGTTTCCTATGAGCAATATGTCATCGACATACAAAACGAGGAAGCTAACCATACTCCCACTGGCCTTGACATATACACATGATTCATCTTCACTTCGTACAAATCCAAACTCTTTGACTTTCTCATCGAAGCAGAGATTCTATCTGCGAGACGCTTGCTTAAGTCCATAAATGGACTTCTCAAGCTTGCACACTCTATTGGGATGTTTCGGATCAACAAAACCCTCTGGCTGAGCCATGTAAACATCCTCAGTCAACTTTCCATTAAGGAAAGCGGTCTTGACATCCATTTGCCATATCTACTATAATCATCGGTGAAAGTCACATAGAAGCGGTTTCCATCCTTTGTGGTGGATCTAAAGGGCCCACATACATCGGTATTTATGAGATCCAATAAACCCTCACCCCTCTCACAAGTGCCAATGAAGGGTGACTTGGTCATCTTTCCAAGTAAACAAGATTCGCACGTGTCATCTTCCCTAAGGTCGAATGACTCCAACACTCCATCCTTTTGGAGTTGGGCTATGCGCTTCTTGTTGACATGTCCGAGACGACAATGCCATAAAGATGCTTTATCCATACTATTGGAAGAATCTATACACAACACATCATTTCCTAGGTTATCTACAACCATAACAGTTTCATAAATTCCATTACAAGGCATTGCTTCAAAGTATAAAACACCATTTAGATAAGCAAAAATAGAACCATTCATATTATTAAACGAGTATCTAAATCCTTGTCTAAACAAACCATGAAATGAAATGATGTTTCTTGCCATATCAAGCGAGTAGCAACAATTATTTAAATCTAGGCCTAATCCATTACTAAGCACTAAAGAATATACTCCAATCTTGGTGACAGGCGACGATCTTCTGTTTCCCATGATTAGATTTATTCTTCCTTGCTCTACATCTCTATCTCTTCTTAGTCCCTGCAAATCAGAACAAATGTGGTAACCACATACCGTATCAAGAACCCAAGAAATAGTGTGATATGAATTACTAGATTTAATTGTGTATATACCTGCAAAAGATGGCTTGATCTTTCCATCCTTGATGGCTTGCAGATATTCCGGGCAGCTTCTCTTCCAATGCCCTATCTTGTGGCAATGATGGCACTCTGCCTCCTTCGGGTTAGGGTTTGGCTTAGCGGGATCAACCTTGGTCCCACTAGAAGAAGAACCATCTTGGGACTTTCCCTTGCGGTGGCTCTTTGACGGAGCTTTCCTCTTCTTGCCCTTTCCCTGCCCTATAGCCAAAACAGGAGCAGCGGTTGGTGCGGGAGATGGTGCAGCAGACTTGTCCTTAAGGTTGCTCTCAGCAGTCCTAAGGAGTCCTTGGAGTTTGCTTAGGGTGACCTCTTCCTTGTTCATGTGGTAGGTCATCCTAAATTGATTGTAGCATAAAGGCAAGGAATGAAGAACAATGTCGATGGCCAAATCCTCCCCAAAGTTAACATTTAACTTGCGAAGACGATCAACATATCGTTGCATCTTTTGCAAGTGCACAGTCAACGATTCTCCATTTCCCATCTTAGCGGTTATCATGTTAGTGATGATCTCGTAGCGCTCTTGCCTCGCGCTTTGGTGGTATCTCTCCATCAAGTCTTGATGTATTTCATACCGATACATGTCCTCATAGGACTTTTGGAATTCTTGGTTCATAGTGGCTATCATGTTGCAATGGACTTTCGTTGCATCACGTTCGTGTGTCTCAAAGACAACCATCTCTTCGGGAGTAGCGATTTCCAGGTTGACTTTCTCGAGCTTTTCGTCGAGGACATACTCTTTGTCCTCGTAGCGTGCAATGGTGCGAATGTGTCTTATCCATTCACTAAAGTTCGTACCATCGAAGGTCACCTTTTGGCAAAGACTCATTAGCGTGAATGAGTTAGCAGCAGCGTTGTTTGCGTTCGACATCTACAAATAGAAAGGACAAAGTTTGATTAGAATTGGATCCCTAATTAAGCACCCAAAATGAAAAATTAGGGCTAGGACCCAACAACATTATTTACATATTAGAAAAGGGATGTCGTAATCCAATCATACAAATAATTTGAAGGTAAGTGAATGACGATTCACTAATTCTTCACCATGAAAACATAACCTTAAGTTTTATTGAGAATTCCTAGATTTTAGAGATTCATTGAACCTTTCAATGGCATGTTTAAATCTCGATATGCCCCTCTAGTTTGTGACTGGGATACCGAGGATCACAAAGCGGGTGTGAATTACCATGCAAATCTACATGGTGCCTTCATTGTTACAATCATCTATTCGATGTGCCGGTAAACCACACACGCTCCATCGAACTATGATAAACAATGAATCACCCTTTGCCACCTTTGCTTAGAACCAATTAGTGTGCCGGTAAACCACACACGCTCCACTAACTTCTTAGCAAGGGTGCAAAGTGCAATTTCATGGGATTGCATCAATTCACTTTTCCTAAAGTAGCTAAGATTGAGAATTTTATAAAATAGTTTAGTTACTTTATAGATTCATTATACTTATTAATGAGGAGAGAGAGTTGCCCTATCCTACCCGTTCGGCTAACGATCCTCCACCGATCAAGCAAGCGGTAGGTGTGGGTGTACACCCATTAAGCGCCATTTTATAGACAACAACCTTATACCCACCTTATAGACTGGCTTCTTGAATGAGGCCTACTAACGGTAAGACTAGCATAGTTTTACTCATATATATATATATATATATATATATATATATATATATATATATATATATATATATATATATATATATATATTAAGCTTGTAATCATATAATAGTAAAGGGTTGAATTTTAAACTTGTAAAATTCTAGGGTTTGAAATTTAAATTATTTAAATTAAACTTTTAATCACAAAACTTAAATTTCAAAACTTGAGGACAAGTTTTAAACTTTTCAAAACATAATTATCAAAAATCAAATAATGTAAATCAACAATTAAATTATCTCAATTTGATCTTATTCAATATTACTTGCAAAATAATTAACCAATTTAATTCAAATAATCAGTTATTATCACATAAGGAAATTATTATTCAACTAATTGGTAATTATCTTTTGTTTGGTCAAGAATATACTCATATATATGGTTAAACCCGGATTTTAATGACCCAAAACAGTTAAGGCAAGTTTCCTCAAGTAAAACAGCAAGAAATCCCGAAACTCCCTCTTTCTGACGCTCGAACTCGCCGAGTACCCACTATGGACTCGCCGAGTTGGAGCTACTCGCCGAGTCCACAGTGGAACTTGCCGAGTTCATCAGGCAGAAGACCAAAAATCGAATTTTACAAGCAACAAGCAATTAACCAATGCATCAATTCAATAGAAATCAATCAAGGCTCTGATACCACTGATGGGTTTGAGCCATAAGAACTTTCCTATGGGCACATGCAAACCGTAATGCTTGGATCTAGGTTTCTCTAATTGAACATGCATTGAATGCAAGACTTACAATACTAGATCTAATGTAAACAATTGAATCAAATCATATGAAATTGGATCTAGAACAATACCTTAGATTACTTGCTTGATACTTCTTCTTCTTGGAGCTTAGAGTCACAATTGTCACTCCTCTAATGGCTTACAAACACCAACTAGCAAGAGGATGATCTTGAGAGAGTGGGGAGAAGGTGAGAAATCATCCCTAGGGTTCCTTGCCTTGCATGAGTGCCGATTTCCCTCACCCTAGGGATCTATTTATACTATGGGATACTAGGGTTCCACCTTTAACCCTAATTGAATAACTTAGGCCCTAAGCAATCCAAGATCCTTCTAGATTCTAGGCCTGGACGAATTTAAGGTTCCCAAACCCTAAATTTCGTCCACCCCATTATCTATAAGGATACATAGCCCAAAACACAACTATCACACATTTGACAGTTTATGACCCTTTATTCAATTAACCTCTTTAAGTCACCAAATTAATTCTTAATTAATATATGAATTATATTAATTAAATAACAATATTATTCCTTTAATATATTATTCTCATAATATATTAACAACAATATCTCTTCTCTCTTAACAAATCATCCTGTCAAGTTGCTATGGTGAAGGCAACCCAAAAGGACCATGCATAACCGGGTCAAGTACTTACCAAATATAGTTACAACCTTAGACACTAATCCAACATTTAGAAAGTCACTTTCTTTGTAAAAATCTTTTAATCCCTGGGTTTGAGTCCAAACACCCCCGAAGGTGTGTCAGAATCCCTCAAACCAGGGCTCTGATACCAACTTGTAACAACCCAATTTTCACGTCCAAAAATTTCATTTTAACATCAATACTTTGGAAAACATTTGTAAATAAAACATTGTCTAATCAAATCATTTCCCAATCATATATCGTGTTTGAAAACCAAAATATGAAATCAACCAAATGTCAGAGTATAAATCCCAGAACAATATCGTAAGGCGGAAGAACAGTGGATGTGTATGATGTGCCGCTACCGCGCCAACTCTTTCCCCTTCGATGAAGAGGTACCTAAAACCAAAACTGAAAACTGTAAGCACAAAGCTTAGTGAGTTCCCCCATCGTACCACATATCAGAAAATCGCACAACATACATATATTTTCAGGTATATCTGGCTGCCCGACCTACCCCTTCAGTCCTCTCGACCGGATACTGGCTAACATATCTGGGTGCTGGCCTCCCCTTCGGTCCTGTCGACCGGATACTGACTAGCATATCTGGGTGCTAGTCTCCCCTTCGATCCTCTCGAACGGATGTTGGGGACTATTTCACCCCTACTACTACCACCTAACACATATCACATAATCTATCTAGCATGGCTGGGAATGACTACCCCTTCGGCCCTATCGACCGGTAATCTGGGGACTATCTCCCCTACTGTCACTAGCACATAACATCATATCATACTAGCACATAACATATCAGGTAGTAGCAACCCTATATGAATATCACAGAGACAATCATCTAATCATACAACTCCTACTGATGTAGCCGTAGACCCACCGCTACTGGAAGGTAACTCACTTCGAAGTAGCTGTTGATCTGCGCGGGAACTGACTATCTGCTGCTGCTGCTATCGAAATTCTCCAGCTGTAATTCCCACCAAACACTCAATCAAACACTGCTAACTGTCCTTTGGGTAAAATGACCATCTTACCCCCGACCAAGTCAAAGTCAAAGTCAAAGTCAAACTTCCAGTTGACCCAACTCACAGAGTTAGCTCGACAAGTCGTCGAGTCCCTATCCAGTCGATTGCCCTCACTCCCGTCCCTACTCGTTGAGTTAGGGATTGACTCGACGAGTTCTCCTTCTATACAAATATCCAATGGTCCTTCATCCGACTCGCCGAGTTGTATGAACAACTCGTCGAGTTCATCTTCATTCGATGAACACCCTGGTCTGTGACTCGCCGAGTTGTATGAACAACTCGTCGAGTCTGTTCTTGAGGCAAGAAGATTGCCTTGGACTCGCCGAGTCCCTCCATTCCTGAGTCTGGCTTCCAACTCACTGAGTCCATCTATAGCTCACTGATGCCGCTCGACATAACCCAAAAGGGGAAAATCGGGGACTCGCGACTCGACTCGCTGAGTCGCATGCATGCAATCACTATATACTCGATTCTGCTTGAATCCAGTGCATTCCATCCATAGATCTGGGTTCTCAGGGCTCGATTAACACGTAAGGTTTCCAACCTTACGTGTAGATAAACTCCAATGAAGGTTTTAAGGCTCAAAATACACTAAAAGAGTAGATCTAGCGTTTTCATGCTCGATATCTCGCCCCTACTCGGCGAGTCAGGCATGCAACTAACCGAGTTCCAGCTAAAAATGCAAAAATACTTTCATTAAAATACATACCAGGAACCAGGTGCTACAAAGGGCAATGGAGGCTGAGAGGGTAAAGGACTTGAGGGACTTAAGGTCTTTAAATAGGGTGCAAACCCAAAAATTAGGGTTTTCCCCTGACTTGATTACGCCCATCGTACGCATGGGTATGCCTAACGTACATCGGGTATTTTTCAATTATATTTAATTCAATAATATGTATTAATCACTTAAAATAAGTAAAATGATTGTCCCACAATCATTCCTACATCCATACAGTAATTAGTTAGAATACAATAACCTAAGCCTATATATATATATATGTATGTATGTATATATATATATATATATATATATATATATATATATATATATATATATATTGTTGGATTAGTGTCTAAGTCCATAACTATTTTGGTATGTATTTACCCGATGGTGCATGGTCCTTTTGGGTTGCCTTCACCAAAGCAACTTGATAGGATGAATTATGGAGAGAAAGGATTAAATATGATTTATTAATATATTATGAGAATAATATATTAAAGGAGAAATCATATTGTTTAATTAATATTAGTCAAGAATTAATAAGAATTAAGTTTGTGACTAAAAGAGATTAATTAAACTTAAGGGACTGGAATTGTAATTATAAGATAATTGCAATTGGGCCATGGATTGCCTTATATTATAAGGATGGACAAATTCTATGGGAAAACCCATTAGAAATCGTCCAAGGCCTTTAAGGAAAGGAGTCCATGGGTTGCTTAGGGCTTAAGCATCCAAATTAGGGTTTCCTTGTTAGATAACCCTAATAGCCTCACTATATATAGAACCCTTATGCCCCAAAAACGTGGACAAGCTTCCTTCTAGGGTTTCCACATGTTTTGGGCAGCCTCCTTCTCTTCTCTTATTCATCCTCTTGCTCTTGGTGTTTGTGAACCATTAGAGGAGTGACATTTGTGACTCTAAGCTTTCTAAAGTCATTACAAGGAGGAATTGTGATTGTTATTGCTACATAACAATCAAGGTAATATCTTAAACCCATTCTTATGTTAATATGATTACTTGTATGCTAGAATTAGGGTTTATAGTCTTGGATAACTTGCATGTACAATAGAGAAACCTAGATCCAAGCATTAGGGTTTGTATGAGCACATAGGATGTTCTTATGTATAAAACCCATCAGTGGTATCAGAGACTTGATTGGTTTCTATTGTATTGATGCCTTGTTTGTTTGTTCAAGCTGTAAAATCGATTTTTTGGCCCCCTGCCTGATGAACTCGGCGAATTCCAATGTGGACTCGGCGAGTAGCTCCAACTCGGCGATTCCATAGAGGAACTCGGCGAGTTCGAGCGTCAGAAGGAGGCTGTTTCGAGATTTTTGCCTATTTTGACTTAGGATAATTGCCATAATTGTTTAAAATTAATAAAATTCGAATTTTATTGATTCCTTATGATTATCCTTGTCAAAATAAAAGATTTTGGTCATCTAATTAGATAATTGTTACCTTATTTGATAAATGTTAAGTTATGGAAATTATTTGATCATTATCTTGCAAGAATTTGAACTAGATCTAATTAGATAAACAACAATTATAATTAATTACCTTATTTGAATTGTGTGATCTAGAATATTCTTGACAAAGTTTGGAAAAGTTTCAAGTTAATCCCTTTAGGTTTTATAGTTTAAATTAGAACTTGAAAGTTTAGAATTTAAATAGTTGAAACCCTAATGTTTTGAAAAAGGTTTCAAAACTTGCCCTCAAGTTTTGGAATTTAAATTTTGATTGAAAAGTTTGATTTTGAAATATTTAAATTCTAAACCCTAATGTTTTGAAATGTTTCAAAACTTGCGCTCAAGTTTTGGAATTTAAAAGTTGATTAAAAGTTTAATTTAGGAATGTTAAATTCTAAAACCCTAATATTGTTTTGAAAAGTTCAAATCACACCCTTATGGTTTTATTAATTAATTAAGGTGTATAATTAAAAGAGGTTTAATAAATCCATACAAGTTTAGGTTTACAATTTAATTGAATTAAAAGTATAATTGTTAAATTTGACCTCCTAGTATTTTAAAAGTGTAAAATACACCCTATACTATATATAACATTAAAAGTCTAACATTATATATATGTATGAGTAAATGTCAGTCTTACCGTTAGTAGGCCTCATTCACGAAGCTAGTCTATAAAGGGTGTTTAAGGAAATTGCCTATAAAATGGCGATTGGATGGGTATCCACTCTTACCCACCGCACTCTTGACTAGTGGAGGGTCGTTAGCCGAACGGGTAGGATAGGACAGAAACCTTCCATTATAAGTATAATGAAGTACAAAAGTAACTAAATGTTTTACAAATTCCCAATCTTAGTTACTTAGGCAAAAGTGAATTGATGCAATTCCATGAAACTACACTTTGTACCCTTGCGAAGACGTTAGTGGAGCGTGTGTGGTTTACCGGCACACTAAATGGTTCTAAGCAAAGGTAGCAAAGGGTGACTCAATGTTTGTCATAGTTCGGTGGAGCGCGTGTGGTTTACCGGCACATCGAATAGATGACTGTAACATGTGAGGGCACCATGTAAGTTTGCATGGTTATTCACACCCGCTTTGTGATCCTCGGCATCCCAGTCACAAACTAGAGGGGCATATCGAGATTTAAACATGCCATTGAAATGTTCAATGAATCTCAAAGGATCTAGGAGTTTTCATAAATTTAAAACTTAAATTTCTTTTTCGTTTTTCATGGTGGAAATTAGTGAATCGTCATTCATTTACCTTCAAATATTCTGCAACTAGATTACGGCATCCCTTTTCTAGGTTGTAGCATATTGTGTTGGGTCCTAGCCTTAGTATCTCATTTGGGTGATTTACTAAGGACTCAATCAATCAACTAACTTGAATTCGTTTTCTCCCGTTTTGGAGATGTTAAAGTACGACTACTATGGTCTTCCCAAATCCCGTGGAACAAGCATTCTGCATGAAGATGATATTCCACGATTCGATCGAGGAACAAGAGATCATGCTTCACTTCCTCCACCTCCTCCAATTATTCTCCTTAACCCACAAGTTCGAAGACTTGAAAAGTTCAAGATCACTCAAGCCCTTTTGGCAAGTAAACATAAAGAAGGAAAGTCGGTGTGTGCACACGTCTTAGGGATGAAGTCACACATTGATAGGTTAAGAATGTTGGGATCCGTTAGGAGATGGCTGTTGATTGGGTTCTTCAGTCACTTCCTAACTCATATACTGAGTTCGTAAGAAAGTACTATATGATGAACTGCGACGTGACCCTTATAGATCTCACCTATATGCTTATTGCCGCTGAATCAACAATGGTTTGGCGCAATAGAAAAGCAAAGTTGATTGGTGAATCTGCCTTCAAGACCTCTATGGATATAGACAATGGCAACGAAAGACATGCTATGATTGAAAAGTTTGATCATAAAAGAAAGGCAATGTCTGAAGTAGTTCCATGTCCTGTTCCAAAAGAGTCAATTTGCTTTTATTGCCAAGAGAAGGGGCATTGGAGACGAAGCTGCCCTATTTACCTAAGAGATCTAAGAGATGGGAGAGTCAAAACGTATGGCTCTGCTTTAGGTAAAATCCATTGACTAACTCTTTTAAACTTCTATTCTAGATTCTTAATACATAATGTGATAAGATTACAATTGATGTTTTGTAGGATCGAAGAAAAGAAAGGAAGCTTAAGGGAAGAAGTGAGCAGAATCTAACCGTGAAGGAATGGATTTCGATCGCATTACTTGAAGATTAGATTCTTGAGCTACTACTTAGAGTTAGAATCAGATTGCTAAGAAATATGTATTAGCATAGTTTTTCAAAGAATTGCATTGTAAGGACAAATTTTTCCGCAATAAAATAAAATTTGATTTTATAATATTTATTTATCCTTGTAATGGCATGTATGGAAAATTGATGTTAGAATGTTTCTATTATTAGCAATAATGGATTTGATTCTTAATTATAGAAATGTCGAAAATTTACCAAATAAGGAGAGTTTCTCATCGCCCGAGTTTCAGTTGGATAGAAATTTGGAATCACGCAACTTGGTTGCATGATGAATGAGAAATTTCATATTTGGAAATTAGACTAATTAGTTGACAAAGTGTCAAGTGAAAGGACTAGGAAATCGAGTACACAAGTTGCGTGTTGATCAAGTCCACCATAAGAGTAACAAAGATATTCGTCACGATTTACTAAAGGTTTAGTAAATATGATTATACTTATAAGATTAAGTGTAATTCTAAATTGATTGAAAAAGTTTAAATCAATAGCAGAACGAATAAGAAGAATCAAGTAGGCAGAAAGATAAAAGTTTCTCCATTCTAAGAAGAAGGGAGAGTACCTTTTATGCTTTATGATAGGTCTTAATGATTAAGAACCATATCTCGATTGATCCTCTAAGTGAGTCTTAGTAGAATTGTATGTCTAAGAAGAGGATTCAAGAATTGAAGAAATGGTTAAATCATACTTCGTTCCAAAACAAGTATTAGAGTTAAGATTATGAAATTGAGTGAAAAGTATTAAGAAGGTTTATAACATTCATCAAATGTGGAAAGTTGTGATGTCTTGGATAAGACAAAGACCAAATAGGACCAATTTATGAAGTGTTTTGATAAAAAACTACACTAACTCTTGAATATTTGTTTGTCAAGAAATGTTTATTGACAAGAGAATCTTATATGTCAAGGAGTCAGTGGGAGTCTTATTGGTCTTGAAAGGTTTCAAGAACAAATCAAAATAGACCTTATCGATCATCACTAGCACACGAGTTGAGGTTTACAACCTATCGTGTTGACATTATTTATTTTCCGTGCCGTTCCAATTGAGTTAATTATGCATGTGAGTTCTATGAGTTCTCATTTGAACGCATAAAAGGCAGGCACCTTGATCAATGGAAAGTACATTGATAGGAAAGGGTGAGCTGCTCAACTACTTGGAAGACATGGTGGACAGCTGTGTTACCATAAGGCAAGAAGTCAAGATTAAGAAAGTTCGGTCCATATGAGTTTGAATTTGTCGTAAACTTTGGTTTTGACAAATTCACATGGATAGGAACACATACACCATTAAAATCTAAGTGTCATAAGATTCCCTCCTTCATGAAAATGACTGTGAGGAAATGCTTTCACTAAGAGAGATTTTAAAAGGATAGTGAATGTGAAAATTGGATTCTCGAATTTGATTATGGTTACGGTATCCCTTTCCATGATTTGAATTGTGAGTTTTGGCAATTAGTCTAAATTGTTTAGACACACATATGAGCTATATAAGGGAAAGGTGTATAAGCTTAGATAAAGGATTATCAAAGCATTAAGTATTAGAAACATGAACTTAAGAAATTCAATAAGTATTGTTTTTCTGGAAGTTAAGCTGGTTTCTGAATACATGTCAAAGCTAGTGGGAGCATAAGTGTTATGTTTATAATAATCATCATGATAGTGGGTGAATAAATGTTATGATTGTATGATTATTAAGGCAAGTATTGCAAGTTAGCAATATTAATTATAGAAAAACAAGAGTTACACCTTGCAAAGTCGTAAGGGTTGTAAAGTTGTTTTGCTATAATTAAGGGAGAGGATATTATGCTTCATTTAAAATCTAAAGGCTTAGGTTGTGGAATGTTAATTATTTAGTCAAGGATACATAGTGTGTTCTTAAATTTCGATTATGATTAAGACATTCCTCTTCATAATTCGAATTATAAGAACGTAGCACATAAAATATTATGGCAGAAGATTGATAAAGTATCAAATCTTTATGTAAGACATTATGCATCGTGTCCCATACGCTTCGGGTATAGGATCGATTGCAAATGCTATAATATTTGACCATTCTAAAATTTTCCAAATGTATAGCGCATTTAGAGGGAAAAAGGACAAGAATCGGTTTTGACTAAGATAATTAAACAACTATCAAAGGACAATCCAAATTTCGTCGAGGATTGGTCGCTTGTGAGTAGTTGGAAGCATGATATTGGATGGACCATATCGACATTATTATGAATAGATAAGATTCTATTAAGAATGAGTTGTCATATGGAAAATATGGAAACGTGTCCATATTGGGAATTGAATATTGAAAATCTATGTCTAGATTAGAAACTTTTATGCAAAAGGGTGTTCAAAGGAATGTACTTTGAGTAAGAGACATCATATCTAAAGAATTGTATTGTAACAATCTCCAATAGAGGACTTTGTAATTTCATTGGCAATAGTCATTGTGACTTTAGTGCAATGACATTACAAAAGGATCGTTGCATAAAATGTTAGAATCTAACATATTCCATAAGTGGCAAGAATTTGATATTCTTTCACTTGTGAAAAGGATTCGGAGTTGTGAAATGAGTATGATTGGAAATGTGTCCAATTTGATTTATTTCACAAAGTAAGAACCATAGGTAAATATTGTGTGCATGCTAGGAGCATGGGACAAGTTTAGTAATAATTCAAGTAAGAAGTTGATTACCCGAAACAACAAATAATGAGTAATCGATATGGTGATAAATAAAAGGTGTTTTATTTATACTCAAAGGTTTGAGGCCATATGGGATTAGTATTATCCTTGTGTTTCACTTTGCATGTTTTGACTTCCTGAATAATTTAATTGGTTTAGAACAGTCAAATTATTCGAATGGGCCACAGTCGTTCATATGTTGGAAGTAGGTATGAATGAAGACTGTCATGAATTGGTGTGTGGATTGTCTAAAGAGTATTAGGCATAAGCAAATGTTTGTTGCAACGTTCATGAGTGATTATAAATATGATTTGAGCATTGTATTAAACCCACGCTCACTTGGATCACTCCATGAATTATATCACGGGTGATTGGTGAGACGATAACATCTTATATTCTTGAAACCGAGATGTGTGAGTTGTATCTTGCAAATTGGTTGCACATTGATAATATGTAAACGCACCAGTAACTTGGTGTCATAAAACATATTGTTGTGTGTGATTCGGTGAGTGAGTGCAAGCGAGCATTGAATCAAAGTTTATCCGTTCCTTTTATCCAAAGTGGGATAAAAGCGATATCCTTGGGCCCCTCGATGATTTAGTGATGACAAACGTAAATGCTCGGCCGGGCTAGGGCTAATTTGATTTGTTCAATTAGTCAGTCGTCATAAATCGGGAGTCGAGAAACAGTATAGAAAGAATGATTAAAAATCATGTCTTATACGATATCTAGAATGGAGGAATATATGATCCCTTATCTAAAGGACACGCGTATCTGATAGGATCAGAGTTGACAGCGACTTTGGAAAGCTACGATTGCAGATCAGGATCTGAAGTCATACGCAGAATAGTTGTTAGACTTATCCAAGTGGGAGACTGTTGGATTAGTGTCTAAGTCCATAACTATTTTGGTATGTACTTGACCCGATGGTGCATGGTCCTTTTGGGTTGCCTTCACCAAAGCAACTTGATAGGATGAATTATGGAGAGAAAGGATAAATATGATTTATTAATATATTATGAGAATAATATATTAAAGGAGAAATCATATTGTTTAATTAATATTAGTCAAGAATTAATAAGAATTAAGTTTGTGACTAAAAGAGATTAACTAAACTTAAGGGACTGGAATTGTAATTATAAGATAATTGCAATTGGGTCATGGATTGCCTTATATTATAAGGATGGACGAATTCTATGGGAAAACCCATTAGAAATCGTCCAAGGCCTTTAAGGAAAGGAGTCCATGGGTTGCTTAGGGCTTAAGCATCCAAATTAGGGTTTCCTTGTTAGATAACCCTAATAGCCTCACTATATATAGAACCCTTATGCCCCAAAAACGTGGACAAGCTTCCTTCTAGGGTTTCCACATGTTTTGGGCAACCTCCTTCTCTTCTCTTATTCATCCTCTTGCTCTTGGTGTTTGTGAACCATTAGAGGAGTGACATTTGTGACTCTAAGCTTTCTAAAGTCATTACAAGGAGGAATTGTGATTGTTATTGCTACATAACAATCAAGGTAATATCTTAAACCCATTCTTATGTTAATATGATTACTTGTATGCTAGAATTAGGGTTTATAGTCTTGGATAACTTGCATGTACAATAGAGAAACCTAGATCCAAGCATTAGGGTTTGTATGAGCACATAGGATGTTCTTATGTATAAAACCCATCATATATATATATATATATATATATATATATATATATATATATATATATATATATATATATATATATATATATATATATATATATAGTGAGATAACTCACTTGGTTAATTACTCCGACGATTGATAGATATTCTACCGATGTAACGGGTAACATGTATAATAGATATTAACATAGAATATTATATCTTATTAGTACCTATGACAATCTAATAATGAAAGCTAGATCCATGACTAATCCCAATGAATACCGAGATTTCTATAAAATAAGGATCAATCATTCCAAACAGTTGGGAGGCAGGACCATTTCGGCATATAACCTTTATGAAATCCATCAACCAAGCCAATGTAACCATTCTAGACACCTTTCATATAAGTAGATCAATGATCCTTATAATTGGGATTACTGATAAATCTTATTTATATATTTATAACAATGACTTTGAATATAAATATAAGTTACACTAAAAGCGTAGCTTAACTTATAGAGAGTTTTTGGCAAAAACCCGAAAAGTCGCGGGTTGGACCTCGATACTGAGCACTTCTATTTGCCCGAATCACTGCCTCAGATATCCGCTAAAGTACTCAAAAAATCTAGAAAGGTCGGACTCGAGGGGTGAGAGGTTTCTAGAGAGAGTTGGAGTGAAGAGAGGAGTGAGAAACAAATGAAGCCAGATCACTTTATCTATAGTAAGGATGCATGTCGTGCATTATAGGTGCACTTCGTGTACCAGGGTAACATTGATCCATTTGTTGTTTGCCACATGTCTAAACCCATGTGGTCCACATTGCACCTTCTAGAAGCTGTGCGTCGCGCGCTTTGTGCGCTCCATGCAAAACGTGGAAATTATAAATTCTTCATACAAACTCTGTTTTTAATGTTTTTTATATCCATGTGTAGTTATCGATGATATCTACAACTTTCATTTAGACTTTGTCAACTAATTGTCACTTTATTTTTAAAGTTATGTTTTTAACAGGCTTAGAATGTTAAAACATGTACAAAAATCATAACTCTGTCATACGATATTCGTTCTCAATTGTCTTTATATCGATGAATAGGTAGTGACAAGATCTTCAATTCTTTTTTATATTGTTTTTCCTAACAATTAATCAATCTTAATTTCGGTTTTTATGTCGTTCATTGCTACGCTGCAACTTCTATAAATCATAACTTCCTCTTATGAAGTTAGATTTGGACGTTCTCTATATGTACGCTCTCGGTTTTGCGATTACTACGACTTTTGGCAAGACTATTTATCCTAAATAGTATTCTAACAAAAAAGTTTATTCACGTGACTGGTCGTTTATATTATAAGGCAAAAATGAGGTGTTATAGAAAGCCTCCTGGTTGCATATAAGGAAATGATTTAAACTGGGATTAAATCTATTATTTAACTAATTCAAATCTTGCTCTGTTTGCAAGTTACCTAAACTATAAATATGACATCTGGCTTGAAAATTTCATTCATGACATTCCTTATAGGTATATGAATGAAAATTCCATCATCTCTCATTTCTCCTCTTCATTCTAGGGTTTCTAGTTTTGGGTGTGAGCCATTAGAGACATCATCCTTTTGGTGCTAAGCTTTCTAAGACCAACAACTACAAGTGATTTGTTTACTACAACAAGTCAATAGTATGTAACCCTAATTCCATGCTTTTGATTATATTAGGGTTCATCTACTTTTGTTGCTCATTGTATGTTGTCTTCAAAGTATTATGCTATAGATCCTTTATTTTTCATGTGCCCTTAAGTGTTAAGTGAAATCTCACAAACATATTGTTTTGTAACCTATAAAACCCAATAATTGGGCCATACAAATCCACCATTAACACCTTATTTAAAAATCAAGATAAATGCTTAAATATTCTTATCTCTTGTTTCACAGATTTGTCTCACAAGACCTACGCAACCAAGCAGCCGAGATCATGTTAGGCATAAACATCAACAACCTCAAACAACTCATCAATGATTGTCCCACGCAAGATGTTATGAGAAAAACTTAAAGAAATTATTCATAAGTATTGAATGAGTACAAAAAATGACTTATTTGAAACAAAAAAAAATGTTAATGACTAAATATGTACAAAAATATTAAGGACTAAATGTATACAAAATGAAAAATGTATTACCTTATTAAGTAATTTTCCCGGCTAACCTGAAGTAACCAGTCATAAAAACTGAATGTGTACAGTTTAACAAGTTAAAGTGGTAAATATTTATAAAAAAAACTCAATAACGTAAAAAATACATTTTCTTTTTAAGCAATATGCCTTTGACACCATCACTTTTTGTAAACCGAATAATCATTTATGTAATTTTGTCGAAAATAAAAACATGGAAGAAGGATATTAGTTGAATAAAGACACCAACTTAAGTCAACTTTCTTACCAATGCATTTAAAGTTTAAACCTCTCAACTACGTAAAGGACATTTTAGTCATTTGGATATCATCTTCAGGGGTACTTTGGTTATTCCACGTCTATACCGCTAGGCACCAATCCACCACATTTAAAACCTCAACCTTCCCTCTCCTGCTTAATTCTTCTGTTACAAGCTCTCAGACGTTTCTAGAGAGAGAGAGAGAGAATGTCGCTGCCGAAGCCGGAACTTGGCGACAAAACCTTTCCGCCGATCTCCAAATGCGAATTCTCCACCGTCAGCCACCGTTCGATTGCCGCCGACCTCGACGGAACTCTGCTGAAGGCGAGTTCCGCGTTTCCGTACTACATGCTCGTCGCGATTGAGGCAGGCAGTCTCCTTCGAGGCCTTGTTCTGTTACTATCCTTTCCGATCATTGTAATCGCGTACATATTCATCTCGGAAGCGTTAGCTATCAAGATGTTGATATTCATCTCGTTCTCTGGAATCAAGGTCCGCGACATCGAACTTGCCTCACGCGCCGTCCTACCACGGTTCTACGCGGCGGATGTGAGGACTGACAGTTTTGAAGTGTTTGATAGGTGTCAGAGGAAGGTTGTTGTAACGGCGAATCCGACGGTGATGGTGGAGGCTTTCGTGAAGGAATATTTGGGAGGGGAGAAGGTGCTTGGAACGGAGATCGAGGTAAATCCGAAAACGAAAAAGGCTACTGGATTTGTGAAGGAGCCTGGTGTTTTGGTCGGGAAATGGAAGAAGTTAGCGATTTTGAAAGAATTTGGTGAAGAGTCGCCTGATATCGGGATTGGTGATCGGAAATCAGATCACGATTTCATGTCTGTTTGCAAGGTTAGTTCAATTTCAGTTTCGATCTCTATATCTATAACGCATATTTTGCTTTTGATTTTACTTTGATAACAGCTTACAATTGCAATCAATACACAAATTTGGCTAACATAACAACATTGAATACGGATTCCTTTGAACTTGATTTTAATTAGTGGTTTGCATTCTAAAATATTAGCTGGAGAAAATGCAATTGTAACAATGACATACCATGAACTTGATTTTAATGCTCAATATAACATATAGTACTAGATAGAAGCTCTCCCACATGATCTTGTCCTTGTAACATTCACATGGCTTAGATCCATTCAAAAAGAATTGTTATTGAACAAGTCAAAATGAATCCTGGATTTGGTTAGAAGTTTATGTACTTTCATACCAAGTTTATGTTAAAATAGGAATTCGTCATGCTTTTGCAATAGTTTGTGGATAACTAAACAAGAAGAACATGAACATGGAGTTCTTAAAAAGTTTCAAAATAAAAATATGCTGCCATTTTGTACATCGAACTTGATTTGATCTAGCAGTAAATGTCAATATAGTCCTAAATGGTAACTGATAACACTAAATTTTCGTTAAAATTTGCTGCTTATAGACAATTTTTTATGTGCTTCCCAATCACTGCATTCAGCATTGTCATGAAATTATTCCTTTTTGTGAAGAAAATTTTGGAGTTTTACAATAAACCGGTTAAATTTATTACAAATAAATCTTAGAAAAACCCCAGTATATTATTTATTACATAATTAATTTGATTGTTTTTCATATCACGTGATCAAATTTATTTCACAAAGACTCTTTAGTATTATTACATATGGTCCCAACTACCTTCATTGTCCATCATGCTTTATAACACAAGGTCCAGTTGTTTATTTATATTTATTTTAATCCTGTCAAAAATTATGTAAATTTAATTATATGGTAGTATAATAAAGAGCAAAATTGCATTTTGGTCATTGAGTATATATGATATTTGCAATTTTGGTCCAAGTAAAATAAAAACCAAATTGCAAGAGAAAACTTTTTAAACCAAATTAAAAAGTCAACTATACTTAAGGTCCAAATTTGTTATTCAATCCTAAAAGGTTTCCTCTCACATTTTTTTTTTGTGTTACTGTTATAAGTGAAATGAATATCTTTGTTCGTAGGGTATAATTGTATTTTGCAATTTTTGTTTGAAAAATATAGAATGACCAAAAATGTTTCAAGAACTTTAAATATAAACCAAATTACAAAGAAAAAAAAATCTGGAACCAAAATTGAAAAAACCAGCTAGCTATGCTTAGGGTCCAAAATTATAATTTAGTAAAGTTAAAAATAATGTTTACAATAAAGGGTTAAAAACCAGGTATGAAGTCTTAAATTTCTTGTAATAGACTATAGAGAATTGATTAACAAAAGATGTCTATTTGGATGTGATATCTGTTTTTTCGGTGCATATTTATGTGTTATCATCCGAACTATACAACACATTAATTAGAATCAATATATTTAGCGTAGTGGTTGGTGATCAGACAATCATAAATTAATTTATATATATAGGGCCACTCAATCCATCTTTTCTCATCGTCCCTTCTCCCAAGTCCCAAGGGTCATTTATGAAATATAATACAGATTGAGACATCTTGGTGTTTCCCTTTTGTTAGCCGATTGTTAAATTTTATGTTTACCTTATATTATATTTTACTATCGTTACCAAAAATAATTCTGTGTTTAATAATTTTTTTATATCGATCATTTTGATCTCGTATAACAGGTTATACATAAATTTTTATTAAAGTTTAATAGATTTAGTGACATATTTAGATACTAAAACCATTAAACTTTTTTGTATTCTAATAATATTAAACTGGTATAAATAGGTTAGGTTATGTTTGTAAAAAGCTTTATAATCTAGCTGATAAAAATCAAGTTTGATAAAAAAAAAATTGTTGATAAGCTAGGACGATGATATAAAATGACAAAAAAAACATTTAGGATAATATGTTTTTTATAATTAATTAGGGATATATTTGAAAATAATTGAAAAAAAATTCCTGAAAATCTAGCTTAAGTAGTTTTTTAATAAGTTAGGTTATAAATTGTTTTTTAGCTTTTTATACATGACAAATTAAAAAATCACGAAAAATAAGTTAGTTTTGACTCGTTCAACTCAATCTAAAAATGACTTACATAATTTATTTTATTTTATTATTTTTTTTTATCAAGTTTACATGGTTTTAAACTGAAATATAATGATTATACCACAAACGTGATAACATATAATTTGTTTTATATATTTTGCCCTATTTTGAATTAGTGAAAGCCGATTCGAGTAGGAATCATAGAAAGCATAAATATGATACCAACAAAAAGTTACATAAAGAAATGTAACACAACAATTTAGCGTATATACTATGTCGTTATCATCACTTATAAGGAGATTATATGTAAATTAAATAAAGAATTGAAATACAAACAATGTAGCAAATATAATATAATACCCATTTTTTTCATTGAAATACAAACAATGTAGCAAATATAATATAATACCCATTTTTTTCACAACCATGCTATCTTGTTTTAGGGTGTCAAAAATTTTGTATTTAACTTACATTTCGTTATGAAAAATTATGTAATTCTATTGGAGAAAATTACAAAAATAATCGATTTTCTTAATTATTTTGTAAAAAATAGCAAAAAAAAATCCAACATTACAAAAATAAACATCAAAATCGCAGATGGATTATCCATTTGTGATTTCCCCATTTGATCTACAAATGTACAAATCGTTAAAAAACGGACACGCATTATGAGTTGTATGTTCGTAGATTTTTTTTAATTTTTTTATTTTTACGGTATAAATACCCTCACACCTGATTAAAATCGCAAATAAACTTAGTCTATTTACGATTTCCACTAAAGTTCATATGCGATTTTGGGGTTTTTTAGTTTTTTTTATTTTTTTATTTTGACTACGAAACAGCTATATTATATATAAAGTCTTGCAAAAAGTTATCACATAAACTATATCTATATAAACGGATTTTCCAAAAAAATAACAACTAAAGTAATAATTTTTTGCAAAACTTTATATATAATATGGTTGTTTTATAGTCAAACTCTATCAATTTCGTAGTAAAAAAAAATCCAAAATCATAGATGTATTTCAGAGTAATTGCAGATTGACTAAGTTCATCTGCGATTTTAATTAGGTGTGAGTGTATTTATACCGGAAAAAAAAAATCCAAAAAACTAAAAAAAAGAAAACATATGCGAACATACAATTCATAACGCTCATCCATGCTTTACTGACTTGTACATTCATAGATCAAATGGGAAAATCGTAGATGAGTTTAATTCGTTTGAGATTTTGATGTTTATTTTTATAATGTTGGGTTTTTTTTAGATATTTTCTACAAAGTAATTAATGAAAATGACTATTTTTATAATTCATATCCATTTGTTAGTATTTTTTGTGTCTAATTTTGTAAATTTAAAGAAAAATTATTTATTGAATATGATTTAAAAAATATTACTGATAACAAAAAAAGATTTTACACATTAATTCTTTTAATTAAACACTTATTTTATTTTATTTTTAATAAAATAACCTGTATATTTTTTATTTTTTCACATTAAACTTCAACCTTTTTTTTTTTTTTCCTAAAAGCCTTATTTGTACACAATACAGGAGGGGTACATGGTGACCAAAGACAAGTCCGCCGGAATACTACCACCGGACCGCCTAAAAACTCGGCTAATCTTCCACGACGGCCGCCTAGTCCAACGTCCAACACCTCTGAACGCCCTAATCACCTACATCTGGCTCCCATTCGGATTCATCCTCTCCCTAATCCGCGTCTACTTCAACCTCCCACTCCCGGAGAAAATAGTCCGGTACACCTACGGCATGCTCGGAATCAAACTTATAATCCGCGGCAACCCACCACCAGCACCATCTCCGGGAACCCCAGGAAACCTCTACGTCTGCAACCACCGCACCGCCCTAGACCCCATCATCATCGCCATCGCCCTCGGCCGGAAACCCTTCTGCGTGACCTACAGCGTAAGCAAACTTTCACGTTTCCTATCTCCGATCCCGGCCATCGCCCTGACCCGCGACCGTGAAGCCGACGCCGCCCGGATTAAATCGCTCCTCCAAAAAGGCGATTTAGTCGTCTGCCCAGAGGGGACCACCTGTCGTGAGCCTTTTCTGCTACGATTCTCCGCGTTGTTTGCGGAATTAAGCGATAGGATTGTTCCGGTGGCGATGAATTTGAAACAGAATATGTTTAATGGAACAACGGTTCGTGGGGTGAAATTTTGGGACCCGTATTTTTATTTTATGAACCCGAGGCCGACTTATGAGGTGACGTTTTTGGAACGGTTGCCGGAGGAGATGACGGTGAAGGGCGGTGGTCGGTCGTCGATTGAGGTGGCGAATCATGTTCAGAAGGTTTTGGGGGCGACGTTGGGGTTTGAGTGTACGAATTTGACGAGGAAAGATAAGTATGAGTTGCTTGGCGGGAATGATGGGAAGGTGGAATCCATGTATGGGAAAAAGTGATGAATGATTAGATTCCTTTAAATTAAATGGATGGATGCTTTCATGTTTCATGTTGTACTTTTATATAACAGATGATTCAAGTAAGATTTTATATAGGAAATGACTATATATATATTAGACAAATGCATGTTATGTTATGTTATATATTGGGTTTGTTTACCTTATAACTGTATATTCTGTATTGGACCTTATAATTGTATATTCTGTTGTGTTACTTAATTGGCATCTATTGTGCTAGAGAACTTCAGAAGGATATAGAGACACTTGGACCTAGCAAAACTCATGGGCATGCTCAGATATATTGATATATTTATTGATTTTAGTCCGAACCTAATCTCGATCAACTTAAGCATTGAGCATTTGAAGGATGGTATGATTCATGATATATGTTCAACATAGGCATCGTGTTCAAAATGATGAATAATCTTAAGCAAACTTTTCATACTGAATGCATTCATTTATGAAAAACCTTATCTCCCATTTGCTCTTGTCGTCACTAGACTGTTACTATTTTGTGCAAGTTAAGAGTGTAGAATTATGTGCATATGACATCAGTGGCGGACGCAGAACATTTTCGTAGGGGTGGCACTAAAAAGAATTTCCAAATAAATCTATATTAATAGTGTCAATCGTGTTTTAAGCCGGTGCACCTAATAGAAAAAACATTAAAAAAACATTAATTTTTTTTTTTACACTACGTGCCGACGTCGGAGAAATGGTCCGGGATCCCTGGGCACCACTAAGGTCCGCCACTATATGACATAACAAGATGAAATTAATAATCAACAAGTACATGAAATTAATCGGTTTAAAGAGAAAATAATCAACAAGTACATGAAAAGACTTGTGAGGAATTTATTAGATAAAAATTAATGGGCAAAAGGAGGAGTTATGATCCTTGGTATGCCCAATGACAAAGGGCGTGAACTCTCTAAACACCTAAGGCTGCTATGTCTTAGATTATTCAGAGTATCCATCACTAACCATTAATATGGTGGGTGTCATCTTATTATCATATCCAACCATTAAAGATATGATATACCTGCCATTAAAACATTATTACACATCATTTTTTAATGAAATTTAAATCAAAAATATAATAAAAACATAGATTTTTTATAAAAAAAACTATTTTTTCATTCAATAAAAAACACACATCAATTTTAAAAAATACATTAATTACAATAAACATGAAAAGAAAAATTACCAAAAAAACATAAAAAGGTTTGCGGGTGGTTTTACGTTCTGCATGGACGGATTCTTTCAATGCGTGAAAAATCTCAAAATTTTCGCCCTCATAGTCACCCGCTTTCATTTTCAATATTTCCAAATTGTTTTTTGTGCCTCTTGAAATAACGTTTGCGCTTCTAACATTTTTTGTTCCACACGACTCATCATCGCCGCCTTGCTCTCTTGTAGTTGGACTTATCGATCAAATTTTTCTCCAAAATGATCGATAACGCCAGATCTTGAAGTGGTTTCTTTGCTTTATTTCTTCCAATCGGCTGACGAAGAGGTTGCTCATTTTCAAGATCTACCAGATCATCATTGATGCCGATGTTTGTTCGGCTTTCCGATTGTTGTGAAGTTCCATCATGGTTTCTTGAACGTTTCGAACCGGAGAGGTTTATGAAGTCCATTTTAGCTTTTTCCCTTTTGAAGCATCCTTCAACTCTAGCCAAAGTTTGAGCTATGGAAAAGGTTTGTGGGTTGCCGTTGTTTTTTCATATTGATTAATGGCCGCCTTAAACACATCGAAAACACTTGACCCGCTTTTGTGTAGGTTGCTAAGATTGTTGTAAATTCCACTGAATTCACCACATTTTAGCCTTAAATAGCGCCACTTTGAACTAATTGGTCGGGATTTTCACTTTCACTTCCCATTAAAATGTTGAACATGCTTTGAACTTTTTCCCAAAAACAATTAAAGGTATGACCATCTCCTTCTATGGGGTCTTGGGAAGTCGAACCCCATGCTTGTGCTAACTTATCTTCTTTCTTTCACTCTTTCGCTTTGATTTGTATGAATGGTTTTAATGTTTTTTCTTTCTTTCTTTTTTTGGTTGGGACGATGGTGAAGGTTGTGTTTCGGCTATAAAATCCGGTGAATTAGAGGGTGAAAAACATGGTTGTGGTTAAAAGGGTTGTTGATATGCGAAAGAGTTTTGGAATTGTTGTGGAAAGGGTTTTTAATAGGGTGAGAAAGCTTGATATGGCTATTGAAAAAGTTGACTTTGTTGATAGGAGAATCACTTTGGAGCAAATTCACAAAACTACCTTGTGTGGTGATTCCATGGTCGGGTATTTGTGATGAGTTGTTCCAACGCAAAAATGTTATTGAGCTTGCGGTTTCGATAGTTGGTTGTGGTATTTTGATTTGGATCCATAGTTTTTAGATTTAAAAAAAATAAAAAAAAAATACAAATTTGTATATGTAAATAGAGAAAGAGAAGAATAATGTAAAAAATAAGTTGGCTAGGCAAAACGGCTGATCTTCAAAGTGAAAGAGCAAATGCATTTTAATTGGTCGATAATTCATCGTTGGCACCAAAAATTACCACGAACACGGCCACACCAGACACCCCGGGTGGTATTCATGGTCATGGTTCATAACCAGCTAGACCATGACGATGTTTAGGGTAATGGTATTCATGTTCGTTATGTATATACCGGGTATACGATCTTACAAATCCATAGATTGGTTGTAGTGATCATCTAATTAGTTAGTTGATATAAACAAAGTCTTTTGGGGTAATGGTTTCTGAAAGATATCTTTCACCAACTATTTAATTTATAATAAAATAATTTTGTTTAAAGATAAAACAATAAGACCAATAGTACAAACCAAGAGATTTGTTGAAACCACCTTGTTTCATTTTATTTTTACTTTGAACCAATCCAATAAACCAGGCGAAATCACTGATAAAAACAATAATCAAGGTAAATTTGTCATTTTAAATCAATTATGGACCAAAATCGCAACAAAAACATATATCATAGCTAGCAATCCAAATGAAAAATCCTTTACAAAATCTGCAAACTAGACCAAACCACGAAGATTATAAAATTATAATGTTATCATCATATCTTTACACATCATTAACAAGATTCCCACCAAAAACATTAAAAAAAAAATTAAATATTAAATATGACATAAACAAACAAGTGTAGCTTGTTTTGGTTTCTTCGAATTTTCTTATAGAGACACTATAAGGCCCAAACCAAATTTCCTTCCATTCCATTTTTCGTCATCATCATTCACCTCCAGTTTTTAACTATAGCTTAGTGGTCTCTTGTGGTGCTACCTCTAATCGAGAATCCTCTCCTGTTGCCACCTACTATTGATTCTTTAATACGGGATAAAGGCCCCAACATCCTCCCAAATTTCTGTCATGTCAATAATAATCTAAATATTATTTATATATCTAATTTCACCACTACACCTTTCTAATCTTAATTTCTGTCATGTTTCAAAGTCAAATGCTCTAATTGGAAGAAATGGAAGCAGGATGCTATAATAAACAAATAAATGAAGGTACATTCCTATGTCTTGCAGATTATCATATCACAATTTACACCTAAAAAGATAAGATGCAAAAAAAAAAAAAAAAAAAAAAAAAAAGTAAGCAAGAAAAAGCAATCGCATACCTCATCATACACCCCAGAATGCCACTTATGATGCAAAACTTGCCATCTTTCTTGTTGCCATTGATGACCAATAATCACAAGCCCCATAACTGCAGCAGAAATAAAAATGGACCAAAAAGTATTCGCCTCTTTTGCATGAGAGTACAAAGAAACAGCGTGTTTCTTCCACCATGTTGCATATGGAACCCCAGATCCATCATCATCTTCCATACGTTTAGGAACATTCAAAACATCTGAACTTGATGAAGAATCAGAAGATTCAACAGAATCCACCAACACTCTATCTTCATCATCTATGTTTGGTTCATAATGAAACGTGGCGGAATTGTAAATACTCTGCTCTTTTTCTAAACCAGGCAAGGTTGTGGCATCTTCAAAATCTGATCTTTTCCCATAAGACTCTGTTAATTTACTTATGTTCCAGTTGTCTTCATCTTTAGCAGATGATTTCTCCCCTTCTTCTTTAATAGATTCTGAAACATCATCATTGTCATCATCACCGATCTCTGTTTTTTCACGTTCCAGTGGTAGATTCTCATGCTGACTTGGCGGGAAGACAAAATGACCAGACATGAACAATGCATCTGAAGTTCCACTTTTATCTGTGTCAACCACTTCACTCTTTTCATCATCTTTAGGGTCTTTGACTTTCACATCAGGGCTTGGAGCAGCTGCATATGTTGATGCTGTTAGTGATACGACTTCCCAATCAGCTCCTCGTGGGGCTGTTTCCTCCCCTTCCTCTTTATCTGCCATCTACCACAGAATAAGATCCTGAATTTGTATATCCAGTAGTCAATGTTAGTAAAAACGAATGAAACAATCCACTTTCTTCTAATCGATTACAACAAACAGCAATACATATCTATCTTCACATAATCTGTAAATCAATGTCTATTGAATTCAAGGTCATCCTTTAGCTTTATATTTGCACATGACTGAGGGATAAAAGAGCTTCGTACACAGAAATCTATTATTAGGTCAAATTCCAAATCTATTTTCAGCTCGTATGACAACAACAGCTTACCAACACCCTTAAGTTGGGACCAGGCCGGATGGTGATAATCTGAAACACTGTTAGGTAAGCATTTATTATCAGGTCAATCTTATTTCAGTTGTCTCATCATTCACAACAAGAAGAAAATTCTAAGAGATAAACTGTCAAATAATCGGCGAGTAGATTTCTCGCGGACAACAAACATAGATCAAATCAATTAAAAATAACCGACATACGAATTCTTCATCGAAGAACGAACAAGTTCAGTCAACTGTAACTAAAAATTACACAAAACTAACCAAGTTTTTGAACTTCCTCCTTCTAAAAAACGAAGATTCCACAAACTAGGTCAAAAACCTAGATCGCATCACATATTTACACACGATTGAAACGCTAGGATCACGATTGAAGTTCGAGATAGCAAAGCCGATCGATGAAAAACTAACTTATTAACTACATAATAATCAGATCGTCGTGAGAAGAGGTGCAGATGTACTTACAATAGAGAGAGCAAGTTTCCGACTGAGAGATCGGAGACGGTGGGGGAGTAACTCCGGTACCGGCGATATGATTGAAAATGCGTTTTCGTGACAATTTATAAGTTGTACACGATGGTAAGGGGTAAAGAGATAAAGTGAAACCGGGTATAGCCGGTAATGTCAAGAAGATAAGAGAATCCGTTTACCGGCGATCGTCGGTTACTAACGTCGTATAGCGGAGATTCAATAATAGAGTGAATTACAAATGTAGTCCCTACACTATACACTAAGATGCAAAATCTGTCCCTTCATTTATTTATTTTAAATGTTACAGTCGCTAGATTACAAATTGTTAAACCTTTTCGTTTTTCCCATTGTCATTGTTAACCAATTCTTGTTAAGAATTTCTTTATATAAATTTTTTCGTTATATGTTCTTTTATTTTATAAGTTTGTATTCATTTATAATAGCAACAAGTAGATCATACTTAAAAAAAAATGCATATATGTATATATGTTGCATAATATGTAAGTGAGATCCATAAAATAATGATAATCATTTTTCAAAATAAGTTGTAAATAAGATAGACAGATATAAATTCTATTTGTTCTTCATTGTGATTTCAATCTTATCTCTTCTTCTTCTTTGTATTGTTGATGTATTGTGTTTTTTTCTCATTACATTATAGTTTCAAAGATCTATGAAGTTATGTCAATGAAAATTGCATTATGCTTAGATAATATAACTAGAATTTGTTAAAATTTTCAAATTTCAGTTGCATAATAAAAAAAATATATATAACATTATAATAAACAAATCATCAAAAATACATTGTTATTTCTTATATTTAACAATAATTATCAAATACTGCTAACTCATACACACCCTAAATCTGATAAAGCTAGATCATAATATCATAGTATTTTGTTGGGAGATGAAAAACTTGCGAATTGACAATAATAGTTTTGTGGACCATATTTCCAAATGAGTGTCTATTGACAATAGTAGTTTTGTGGACCATATTTCCAAATGAACAACTTTTACATCTCCCTTTAAATATGCTTTATGGATAGTTGTAAAGATTCCAATCCAGTTATAGTAGCAGTTATCTTTGTCTTTCTCTAACTAAATTTTAAACATTAATGATCTCTAAAAAACTCAAAATAAGTCATGATTGTCTTAAACTATTTGATGGTAAAAAGTTTAACAAAAACATTTACCGAACAACTTAATAG